>NW_024881327.1:40614463-45414463 GCF_018691265.1 Tyto alba
GAAGACCTTGGTGGACAAGTGACAGACTTTGAATCAGGCCCCACACTAAGTGTATCATCTCTCACATATGAGCCCCAAACAGTTATCACTGTTTTCAAGGGTAAGCTCGAAACAGGTCATTAATTCAGTGACTGATGGAAGTGAATTGCTTTGAAAACCAGAAGACTGAGATGATTATGACAGGTCACAGCAAGATCAAGGAGCAAAGTTCTCAGTAAAAATCTCCTTACTGGAAAGAGAAAAGAGCTGGGGGAGAAAAAAACCTTTCCTGTTAATATTTAAGAGTTATTTCTCATGACAGAAGAGTGTGGCACATATCTGAAGGAATTTATAAAGATTGTATAATAAAATAATAGAAAGGTATGGAGATTTCTATCAGTTGCTTCCTTTTTTTTCATGCTACTTACTAAGATGCATGACTATCTTGAAGTAATCCTGATAATCTGTGTGTGTTGCATAAGGTAATATTCATTATGCAGTAATATCTATATGCTAAGGAAAAATACAAAATTTGAGTAATTTCCTCCAGAGAAAAACTTCAAGATACAATATTCTGCTTTGTGCAAATTTCTTACCAGAGAGATAAAGTCCTTAAAACTGTTGTGTTTTTTTTTTTTTTTTTTTTTCCCTAAAACAGGTGAGTGAATGACAGATTTCATTCTTGGTTTGTGATAGTCCACTAACCAAGTGACTGAAGTGCTGTGGTTTGTAGCACATGACATTTGCTGAAGAGTAAAAATATTTTATTCAAATATTCCTGCTTGGGAAGAAGATATTCCTTACATAATAATATTCCTGCAATCTGGAAGATGCACAGTCTTAGCTGATACTAGCAGTAATATCAAGTGAATTCAAATTAGATATGCTTATTGCAGATCAAAGGCACTGCTTAATAGTGTCATGCTGTTATGGTTGGGAAAACAGAGGACTCTGTTTCATGGAGCTCAAAGATTTTTCTTTTCAGTCTTCTGAATTTCAATGACTTTCCCAGCCAGGATCCTTGACTTCCAAATTTAAATGTGTAAGCAAAAACTTGAACTCCAGATAAATTAAACTCAAAACCCTTTTCTGTCAGCTGCCTACAATTCCCTTGTGCAACGAATAATGCATTTTAGAGAGAAGCTCTAACCTGCACATAGAACCAAGACTGATTAATTTATAATGCATTCCTGAAAGGGGGCTTGCCATTAAACTAGATGTTGTTACAAAAATTATTTCCAGGAACTTCAAAATGTAAATATAGTTACTTATCTGTTTATAAAGGAGTTGGAAAAAAATAGCTATAACACACTGCTAGAGAGAAGTAGAAGTCAGTAGAGCAGTATATGAGGGACAAGCAAATCAGGTGCTATTTTCTGATGAAGTAGTTTGCTACATTCTGATACGTGACATGGAAACACTGCATTGAAAAGGAAACTGGTTTTCCTTTTTTAAAAGTATCTCTAATATGTGGTGATCATATCATAACAACAGATTTCCTATTCTAAAAGACTTCTACAACTATAATAATTAATGGTATGAGCTTACTCAGAAATAAACCCATGTTTTATTTCCAAATTCATCTTATAGGCACCCTGTTTATCTGCTGCTCACATTTTAATGATCAGGTATTACATATTACCTTCAAATCAGCGAGAATTGTTTTCAGCATTGCCATTGATTTTACATATTTCAGACTAAAATAATTACATATTGAAAACTGTAGTTAAGTTATGCTGAAGAATAATTGCATTTCTTACAAACAGTTATGCACAGTGGAGATATAAATTAAATTCTATGGGTGTTAAAGCTGACTAGGTTATTTTAGATGAAATTCATTTGACTGACAGCATGTTTTTGCTAAATCTGAAACTGGAGATCCTCCAGTCAGCCAAGCACTAAGGGTGAAACAGGAGAAAACAGAAAGCCCGGGAGAGGCCATATGGTGTATTAGCTCTGTTCCCATACATACATAGAAAAGGTTTAAGTCCTTCACCTGCATGGTCACCAATGATGTCATAGGAATACTTCCAGTGAAGCAAAATTGCAACACATAAGGGCATCCCTTGTTTTGAAATATTTAATTTGAGGCATTTTGGTTTGAAAAACTTCCACCAAATTCAAGATTCCAAATTTTTGTATATAAACTTTTTTTCAAATGCCAGAAGGAACCTGTATGAATTCTTGCTGGCATGGCCATGGCAGACCACATAAAGTTGTCTAAGAGCCCTGGGTTTTATTTAGGGCATTTATGCTCAATTACCTCAAATAAGAGTGCTCCATACTAGCAATGAGTTACTTCTCCCTCACACAGCTCCGTGCCTTGCACAATTGCATGTATTGAAATGAGGAACCCTCACACTGGGCATCTCAACTCACTTCTGCTTTTATGAAAACATTTTTAGAGTATTGTTTTTTGGGTCAACACAAAGCAAGAATCCATATCTGAAATACCAGATGTTGACCAGAACTGTTGTTCAATTATTCACTGTGGATGTCATGACTTCTTGGAAGTGTTTGGGGAACCACTAACACCAGTGCCAGAACTCTCTAGATATAAACTGGAAACTAATTTACCAGTAGGAGCTGAATATGGAAATCAAACATGGGCAGAAGTGTCCTTACAGGCATTACCTGATATGCAGAGTGCCACCTGGACCACCACCGTGTCCAAAACTCCTTAAGAAGACATGCTTTTTTTCCCTGCTTCCTTGTGGGCATCATGAGTGCTGGCACAGTTATTACTCATCCGTCTAGATAGTACACAGACAAAAAGTCATTTATGAAAAATGCGTGTATTTGTAAAAATGCCCGTAAGCCTTTTCATCCCTTTATGTCTATGTTTAAGGACCCCTGTGGTCCTCAAGTATAGAGAAGTCACTAGTTTTTCTGAAAAATATAATTAATTTATTTTTGGCAAGATTTTCCCTTGCTCCTGTTGCTAAGCATTTATACAAATAGTCGTGATGTTTTCACTAAAGCTACTCACTGGCTTATGAACTTCTCAGTTCAACCACATGTTTTACAAGAAAGTCCTTACAGACCAGAAGATTCTTAAGATGATTAATGTGGTGAAGAGTTTTCTCCTTTCTTCATAATGGAGCTCTAACACAAATTCTCATACACAAAACATTTGACTTGAGTTTTTACGGCTGTGAGTCAAAGTCAAGTACTCCTGTCTTTGAGGAGGTCTCTGTTTAATTGATGAGCTTGATTTGTTCAGGATAGATTGGGACCAGATGGCATATCTAGTTGTGAAGGGGCTATGAAGTGTCTGCTAAGAGTTTTGTCCTGTTTTGCTTACAATCTTTTTTTTCATAGTTCTCCTGAGTAAAGCTCCAAAAAGGACTGCACCATGCCAACTACTGTGCAGCCAACAGAAGATGCAAGAGGCTTAGCATATTCCAAGGTTTGGCCTTGCCAGTGACTAGCTCTCAGAAGCCAGCACTTTGCATGTGTTGTCTCTAAAGTAACATTCTTTCTTTACACTGAATAAACAGAAGGAGTAAAGTAATCATTCTTCCCCTTTTCCAATTCTCTCTCTCCCTTCCCGTCCCACACCCCATTTTGGCCTGCACAAGCAAGTATAAGGTCATCTGTAGAATGCTTTCCTCCTTTTGTGGAATAGTTCCTCATACCATTTCCCAGACATCAGTGTTTCCTGTTCAGACTGATTGCTTTTGTTTTATTTTCCAAGGTATAGTTTTTAAAGAGATGTATGTGCTTTGTACTTTTATTCTATTCTTAGGCTAGGGAATATAGTGAATAGAAAATTAATTCAACCCTGGCATTCCTTCAGTTCCTTCACAGCTCCCAATCATACTGCTCATCTCCTGCTCACCATTTACTTTCTTCACGTGTTACCTGGTTGTTTGCATTACTTACTCAAAAAGTATTTAAATATAAATAAGTTGTGATTTATTACAGCTTTCTCTGGTATAGCTCAGAGCTTAACTCTCATGTGCCTCTGCTGATTCCCCTTGTTCTGACTGGATGTAAGTGGTAATCTTGCAACCACATGCAAGGCACTGGGCTCACTTTCCAAATACCAAAGATAATGTGTCTTGTTCATAATGAGATTACAATCAAGGTCTGGAATTCCTTTGTCTCAGCAGCTCTGGGGGGCTCACACTTTTGGAGTTGATTACATTTCCTACCAGTGAAGGATTTTTTAGCACTATTTCTGCAAACCTTGATAGATTTAGCTTCGAAATGAGGCATGTTACTACTCCAATATTATGCTCTGTGTAGACTGTGTGCTCTGCAGACAGCTGACTGAATTTTAAAAGCGCTATTGTTTCCTGCTACAAAAAGCATCTAAAACTGTATCAAGAAAGTCTGTCCCTTTAAAGGTTTCATGTTGAGTGTGGGGCTAAAAACCATGGAACACGCATGAGATGAGCAGATTTCAATTCTATGTGATCTTTTTCAGGAGAGATGTGTCAATGCGAGTGCTCCAGGCTTCAACTTGTGTAGTAAAAGTTAAACTCCTAGAGGTCTTGATTATCTGCAGTGCACCAGTAGTGAAAATGGCACACAAAAAAATCCCCACAAAATAAAACACAAGTTTTCTCACAGTCTATGAAGTACACAATCACTGTATAGCTTTTTTAAACAGGTGATATGTAGCCTAGTCTGACTTCTGGCATATATATTTTTTCCTGGGAATTTCTGCTTAATTTTAGACTTTTATTAATCTATGGCATATTTATCACTGGACCTATTCTGAATTTTTATGGATGCCAGAAAGATAATTTATCTCCTTTCTTCATATGCACATTAATCTGAACACAGATACTTTTGTAATAATTGTTATCATGAGAACTCTTACTTTTCAAAGAGATACAGAGTTCATTACAGGTGCTTCACAGAAACCTTTGTGAAACAATAAATATCAAGAGTTGTTATGTGGCCTTTTCACAAAGGCTCACATTTGCACCTAACAAAAGAATGACTGATAAGCATATACCCTTGAAGGCCTTTACAGAAAGTTTCTCATCTGAGTAGAAAGTCTGTAAACACTAAGCTTTTCTGAGGTCAGTGAAGACCTTTCTTAAGAAAGGTTTAGATCAAGCAGAGTTAGATCATCTTTAGCAAGTAAATTTTTTTCCTCTTGATGTGGAATTACTGTTTGAGTAGGCTCATGAGCTTGGGTGGTACATGCCAAGCCACCCACAGCTTAAGTTCTTCACTCAAAAACTGTGATATTTAGAATGCCAGTTTAGTTACTGCACTGACTGTGAAAGAGCCAAAGCCCACAACCACCTCTTCCTAACATCTCACTATTAATAAAGCACCTGCATGTGAAGTTGCTCACGAACACATTTATCTGCCTACGATGAGCAGTTGGCATCTAGCTCTTGCTGAATCTCTTCTGGGCTGATGCTGGCTCAGGGCTGTCCATGCAGGAGCACACCAACCTCTGCTGCTGGCAGTCACTCTGTGATCATGATGGGTATTTTCTCCGTAGTCAGTAGAGTCATGCAGAAAAAGACAGACCTGGATGTGATCTCTTCCTCTGCTTCTGAGCTGTGCCTCTCCAGAATGTGCCTCACTTCATACCCAGACACCAGAGAAAGCATATTAATACCCCAGCTAGCCACTGCTTGGGTGGAATAAGAAAGAGGGGAACACAGTTCTTGGCTCCTTTCACTGAAGTGTTCTCCTTGGCATGTGTCCTGGGTTGAGTGAGTGGTGGAGTTTTTTGGTGGCAGGGGAGGGGGCTATTGGGGTGGCCCCCTGTGAGAAGCTTCTCGAAGCTCCCCCAGCTCCACGTCAGCTCCATGTCTGTTTGGGAAATTGAGCCAATCGGCTGCGCCTCTGCGATAACGTATTTAAGAAGGGATGTGGTGACGTGAAGTGGGACTTGTGAGGAGGAGTTGCTGCAGCTGCATGAACACCAAGGTCAGTGGAGGAACGGAGGAAGAAAGGAGGGGGGAGGTGTGACGGAGCAGAGACCCCCCTGTATCCTGTGGTGAGACGGCAGGGCTGACCCCCCTGCCACCCATGAAGATCTACGGTGGAGCAGACATTGATTTATGGCCTGTTGATCGTGCTCAGATGATCAAGGTTCTGTGCCCGAAGAAGGCTAGGGTCTCATGGGAAAAGGCAGCCCCGCTGCTGTAATTCAGTGCTGGGAGGATTGCAGCATGCGGGGGAGTCCCACGCCGGAGCAGCTCGGGAAGGGCTGCAGCCATGGGAGAGAATCCAGTCGGAGGAAGTTAGTGACCCATGACGGAGCAGTGTGGGGAACACTGCGGCCCATGGGAGGAATTCAAGTCGGAGAAAGTTTGTGGAGGACTGTCTCCTGTGAGAGGGGAACCACGATGGAGCAGGAGGAACAAGTTTTGGACACTCCCCTCACCGAAGATAAGGGAAGTGGCAGCGCTGACTGCACCCCCCATTCCCTGCCCCTGTGCCACTGGGGGAGGAGGTAGAGATATCGGGAGCAGAGCTGAGCCCGGGAAGAAGGGAGGGGTGGGGGGAAGGTGTTCTCAAGATGTGGCAATGCTTCTCACTGTCCTACTCTGTTATGTGTTGTTAGTGTCTGTAATAAATGTGTGTTCTTTTTTCTCTTCCCCTAACGAGTCTGCCTTTCGCTCGTGATCATAAAAGGGGGATTTTCCCCCATCCCAGTCCTATCTTGTACCCCAAGCCTGGCTCTCTGTCCCTTCTCATTGCTGGAGGGGAAGGGAGAGAGAGCTGCTGAATTGTGGTTGGCTGCCAATCAGGCCTAAACCACAACAGCCTGGACATTTAGTATTTAAATGAGAACTACGCTCTTTGTCTAGCAGTAGTAAGCTCACCAGCAGTAAATGAGAACCATGTCCTAGTCCTTGTTCTACTGAGTGTTGGCTTATCTCAGTATATACTTTCCTTATATAAAACTAAATAGTCAGTGACACAAAATTCCACACTGGGGAGTACTTCTTTTCTACCAAGGGCTTTTTCTAGAGTGGCTTAAATGATTGCCTCAGGAAAGGTTATACAATCAGTTGGAGTTAACAAAGTGATCCAAGTGAAAATTCATGTCAAGATGTACAAAGCATGTCAAAAACAGGGAATGAGGCATACTGAGGATCTCTGGCTGACATGCTGTGGTATCTCAAACACACAATATAGAAATAACATATTTTTAGTAGGAACAGAGCATAGAATAAAACAAGTAGTTTCCCTACTTCAAGTTGAAAATTTTTTTGTGATAGAATTTTTAAATTAATCAAGACTCATTTTAATTTTAAAGTCCTCACTACTATTCTGAGAACTGTATTTTGACATAAAGAATGATCAAATAAGCAAAAGTTTTCATGGACCTTACTGGAATCTTCCCGGCTCTTTTTTGAGCAGTGATATTTCATGACACAATAAACAAAATATGACCACATCTGTAGACAGCCTAATACGGGTCCATTAATTACAAAAGGAATAAAAATCCTCATTTTTTTAAGGGACATGCAGTGTGTATTTCAGGCAAAGACTTGCTGCTGGCATGCAATTAAATTCTAATTTAATACTGATGTGTCCTTGTTAGCCTTGTTTGGAGTTGGGACCATGCTAACCACTGATAGCTGATGTTTGGTCAGTTCTGAGCATGGGCAGAGCAAGTTTATCTCTTTTGTCTTTAAGATGTCATGGTGATAGGAAACACTAAGCCAGGATAAAGCCTCATACCAGTAAGCATTCATTCATCATAAGAATTTCTCTCAGCAATTTTCTTCTTGTGATTATTTATATTTTCCCATCTTTGACACATACTTTGATATCATAGTGAGACAGGAATCATAATTTCAGTGGTGCATGAGATATTCAGATGTGATTAAAATGACCATCTATTCATAAACATGGAAAAGGAAATAACTAATCCATAAAACATTGAGAATACCACTGATGTTATCTAAAACAGCTGATGATGGAAGCAGTGTGATCGATTTGTTTTATGAATGAAACTTGGGCAGACTTCGGGCTTGTTAACTCACAGTGTGGTTTCATGCTCTTTTGGCTGTAAGTTAATTGAATCTGACCTACAAGGAAGTTTGTTACAGCTTGTCTCCACAGAATTATAGACAGTCTTGTTGTTTTCCTAATTAAAACCCTGATTAATGTTAAATCCCCTCAAACTACTCAGACAAATGTTGTCACTGCCAGCATTTATTGGTATCAAAACAAATTAGATTTCAACTAATTTTAAGTAGTTTTCAAAATGACATCATATAAAAACAATAGGTAACAGCTCCGAGAATGATTCTCATATTCTTAATGTAAATACCTCAGCTACTCACCTAAGAATAATTTTTATCCCTTGTGTACTCCTATTTACTATCTGACACCACTTTTCCTATAGGAAATACAATATATTTTACCTTTTAATTTTTAATAAGCTCTGTATGACTTTTTAATGTATTCTCTTGAGAAAATATTTCCTCTTCAATATGACTTAAAACTTACATTGATCTCTTAAGAAAACCCCCTCAGCTAACACCACAGGTTGAATTTAAATCACATTGAGATGTGTTAGAAACTGTAGTTACTGTAACTGTGCAAATAAGGAACATGTATGTTGGATTAAACCAAAATACAAAGAAAAGCAAGTGTTGATTTACAGTATATTCAACATAATACGTGTTAGCTTAGTTATATTATTTGCTTTGTAAAACCAGAAAAGTATAAAACAACTCTTTTTCATTTTATCTGAACCATTCTATTCAATTTTTAGTGCAACACTCACTTTACTTTTTTAGTTATTATCCACTTTATTTCGCCCTCCTCCAGTTAAGTAAACATTTACAAACATTGATCAAGTAGACATTTCTAAGTCAATATGCTCTTTAAAAAAACCCAAACACCTCAATGTGTATCTTTCTGGAAATGTTGAAATAAAATATTTTTAATCGCTCTTTTTTTTTTTTTTTTTTTCTCAATGTCAGTCTCCCTAAAATGCCAGCTTTTGGTAAATTGTCTCCTCATCAAAATATATTTAGTCAGTCTTGCTGTAAATAGAAAATATTGTAAAAGTACATAAAAATGTGAATTTAGTAATTTGGGGAAAATATGAATAAAATATTCTTTGAGAAGCCAAGGAAGCCGAGGTGTTCTTTCCATTGGGGATGATGTAGAAAATAGGACAGACAGAAAATATCTCAGTTTTTCCCTCTGCCAAACTAACTTGTAACCAGAACAGCGGATGCAGCATGCATAACATGCGATACACTTCTGTGTGTGCTTCAGCACCATCTAGCAAGCCTCCAAGATACTGCACATTATCGCCTGCTTTCCCTCATGCGTATGTCTTTAAGACGAAATCTAGACTATTGTTTTTAATTTCCCCAAATATTGCCATGGATGTTGTCAAATAGTATGCTTAAATATGAAATAATATCCAAGAGTACTGGGGCAAGTTAAATAGGATTTCCTAAGTACAGAAGTCTTGCAAACTGCACCACAGGGTGCCTGGCAAGCCCTATCTCCAGGACTGTTCGTATATGGACTATGACTCACCTTTTGCTAATACTTACACCTATTTGTTAGGTATGTACTGATATGGTACCGCGCAATGTCCTCTTATCTGATAATAAATGTAGAAGAGAGGGTCAGCATTAAAACTGAATCACCTTTATGTGAATTATACTAAGCTCATTCTTTCACTGGATGTCTTTTAGTGTTAATCAGACTTAAAAAATCTTACTGTTGTGTATAACTCTGTATCACCTATTTTACCACTGTATCTCTGAAGCAGGAATTAGTCGGTGATAATGTGTGAGACATTTCCTTCCAGCTATGTATATCCAGGCTCTGGACTGGACACCAACCTGTGCCTAAGACAGCACAGTTTTGAGAATTGCTAACATAGGAAGATTTTTTGGTTAATAGCACTGATGTATAGTAACTTTTTTTGACTGCTCTTTAAGGATATGAATAAGAACTGAACTCTAACAAAGTTCAAAATGTCTTTCTTCACAACTGCACACAAAATAAAATACTAAAGCAAAGTTTTCTTTTACTCCTTCAATATTACAACTTCATTTGTCCAGGAGAAGGAAGGAAACTATCCAGTAATGACAAAATAAGTCCTGGAAAACAAGAAAAAATAACTTTCAATGCTTGCACGCATAGTGAAAGTCTTGTTGCATTGTGTTCGGAGCTGGGGGTTCAGTGCCTGAGAAAGTGAAAGATCTTACCTCTCAAATTGAGCTGTATGTATACAAAGATTCACAGAGGGAGAAAATCCCCCAAACCAACAAAATCAAAACTACTTTATCATACACTTAAGCACAACTTTCAGGTTTTTGCCTGGAGAACATCACTGCTAATTTACTGCATGATCTATAATGCCAAACCCCTTACTGATGATTAAAGCAAATGTTTTGGACCCTTCCAGCAACAAGGGTCTTCAGTTGGTTATGAGGATTTTTCTGAAGAAAAAAAAAGAACAAACTAAAACATGACAACAATGAAACTTTCTACTAGAATCAGGACTGTTTTGATTAAACTTTCATTGGGAAGGTTTTTTTTTTTTTTGTTCCCAGGTGGGTTTACCTGATAAAATTCTAGCAAAAAAGGTCTAGAAGAAAGCTTGATGAAGCCATCCCCCAAGGCAAGAACTACTATGTCTAAATCACCTCTGAGAAGTGATAGTCCAAATTACACTAGACAGCATCCAATCAACTACATTGCTTTGCTATTTTTTTAGAAATCTTTTCCTTATTTCTGAACAAAACCTTGGGTTTTTTGCAACACAATACCATTATTTCTTGTTCTATCTACCCTGGACATAGAGAAGTAGCTCTCTCCGGGGCTTCTTTTACCTAGGAAAAGTTGATACCATATCCCTTCTTCAATCTTCTCTTTAAGCTAAGAGTCCCAATTGCTTCAATCTTTACTCAAAGGTTTTTAGACCTCTGATCACTCCTGACGTGCTCTTGTCACCTGGGGATTAGGGCACTAATGTGGAGAACATGAGCTCTTTTTTTGCCAAAATCAGATACAATGAAAACAAAAGCAAATAATAGCACTGTAAGAGACAGCATTGCAAAGCAGTACCTCTGACCTAAGTTTTATATGTACTCTCATTACTGGATGACTTTGAAAGTATGCAGTGATGTTGACCTAGTTTAAGTTGAGCACAGATGCTCAGATCTGTTAAAGGTTTTAATTTACATCACTCTATGTTCTGATAGGAAGCTATGAAATATGCATAATATTTTCATGTCTGCAACTTGTCTCCTCTTTAGCAATGCTCGAAGGCTACCAAGAAAATTGTCAGTCTGGATTTGTTTATAAAACAAATCCAATTCACTCAGGGTTTTTAATGCATCTTGTTTGTAAATAAAAGAAAAAAGGAAACCATTTCTCCTGAGAAGGTCTATGTCCTCCATATCTGATTAAATAATTAACAACACTCACCATGCCACCAATTATTAGGATACATCTCCTGGAGATGGCCTCTTGCTCTCAACAAACACATTAACTAATTTTGACAAATGTCATTGGTCTCAGAAGCATGCTCATTCCTGGTAGCACATTTAATGATCTTCAGAGCATGTCCCCTTCTAATACTTAGCAGCTATAGAAAGTACCTCCTACACACTGCAATTAAAGCATAGTCTATAAAATAATTAGTCACAAGGAAAGAATGTCAGACAGGAACAAGGGTGCCTAAGATCATAATCATTTCAGCAATAATTGAGCAAACTAGGGATCTATTCAGAAAGCTGCTCAAAGACATAATTTCAATGCTAATATTATTTTATAATGAGACTTTATAAGAAATATTCCAAGTGGGTGAATTTCATAAAAATAAAATATGCTGCTTGGATATTTATAAAAAAAAATACTGAATTAGGATTCCAGTCCTTATCCAAAATATGTCAGAGGTATAAACTCCTATGTAAGAACCAGTTAGTCAATATGAAATCTCATTAATATAATTTAATTTCACAGGCTATTTCAGCAACAACATTTCTACCTTCCTTCCAGGAGAAAACAGAAAGGAAGCATTCAGGAGAAAATAAACTTCAATGGAACAATAATGTAGTTAATTAGGATCAGAACTGATATGCTTGCTAAATCACCTGATAGATTCAGGACATGAATTCTCATGAAATGTGAATTCTCATGAAAGTTCATGCCAAAGGCATTACCCATTCAGTGCCTCTGTGAAGGGGTGTCTGCTCATCAGGGCTGCCCAGAACGCTAGTCAGGTCCCTTTGCACTGATCACAGGCACCACCCAAACCATGGTAGACCCATGGGTCTACCAGACAGGGGCAGGTATTTGACTATGCTTTCCTTCAGTAGTCAGGTTTTCTTCTTCCCGAGTATTCAGTGGGTAATGTCTAACATTATAACCTACAATTAGTTTCAGTGAGCTTTTGAGAAATCCTGTGAAGCTTCAGCAAAGCTGTCTCCAATAAGAAAGGTATAACATATCCCATATCTCTTGATAATGGAAATTAACCTTATATCAAGTACATCTTTTATTATAGACAGCTTCCTTTGACCTTGGAGTCTCTGCTCAGTACAATAGGTTTTTCTGTGTCTTTTCAGTGGTCTAAAGAGACGGTGGACTTATCTACTACACTACATTTTGGCTTCCAGTTCACAGATGATCACTGTTATTATAATTCTATTTTACTAAAAGGGATTTCCCCATTTTCAAAGGTGTTTGATCTAATGGAAGGCAAGCACATATGGTTCATACAAAATCTTATTAGTCTTTCTGAAAGAATGTTTCATTACTGTGTGGGTGGAAAAATTCTCTGTTTTCAAAGTAATTATAATATAGCAACTGTAATGTGCAGCACACAATATTCCAAGTTTTATATAGATAAGACTTAAGAAGAGAAACAGTGAGGTCTACAGAACCATTTTTGACCTTCGGTATGTCACTTCACTTATATTTCCTTTTTACTTGCTCTTTCCATTTTACCTTATAGCACTAGTCCTTTGACACAGAGATTATCTTTCACATATGGTCATACAACAAGATACAGATGCCTTTGTGCAGCTGAGGCTTCTGTGCTTAGTGTAATAAAAATAAACAACAGTAACAAGAAATGAAATAGTGTAGGCCTTTATCCTGCCATGGTATTAATGTGCTGAACAAGGAGTCTGAGGGTGACATCCATGAGGATCTGAGCATCAAGCTACAGACTCATGAGTGGAGAGATTAAATTCAAGGCATGAAGTCAGAGCTAATCACACTGTAGTCACTGCATACAGATAAGTATGCTTTGCCTTTGTCCATAGCTTCAGTTCATAAAAAAATCTGAAGCAGAAGAGGAATGGGGAAATAATATCTGATGGCAGTAGTAGCATAGAACAAATTAATGATTCACAATTAGGAACTTATCTGGGTTGCTTGAGCAGATCATGTCATTCTGAGATCCATACTTTATTTTAAGCCAGTTTTTAATAATCTTCAGTCTGAAGACCATGGAAAGAGAGGACAGTGAAGATTCGCACTGTGGAGTATATTGTTACAATGCATCGGTTACAGCAATCACACCTTTGGTTTTCTGTTTCTTTAGTGGCTAAGATGTGTAAGGAAGGGCAACAACTCAAATTACAAACTGTTCTCTTAAATGAACTATTCAAATTGTGCTACAAGAGAATATTGGGCTGTAACGTTTGCCTCTTCTGAGTATTGATACTAGCTTGGACACATCAATATTCATGAAAAGATGACTTGATAAATTCACAAATGATCAAATCAAATACGTAAAATTTTACCCCACTACTTCTTCAGTTCTAATTATGAATTTGCATGTATAATCATAGTAATACTGAGATGGGGGCTATAACTGCTGGCACTGTGAGACCATACATGCACAATCAAACTGCTTGTGTTACAACGGCCACTTAGTGCAGCAACACTCTGCATTTACTATACTTAAGCACTGCTTTTGCTACAACTATTATTGACAGTTAGTACAAAAGCTGTCTGTATCCCTGTGTAAAAAATCTTTTCTTTCCAGCAAAACTGACTATTTTCTGTGACTCCTAAGGTTAGAGCACTCCTAACAAATCAATTTGATTCTGAGTTGTAATAGATTTACAGTGTGGTTTTTCAGTAACATTTTCAGTATATCAGGAAACCAGCGTGTTTTTTCTCATTTGTTCTAATTTGCTTTCTTCTAGAAAGAAAAAATACATTTGGGCTGCAGAGTCAAAACCACGCAAAATGTAATCATCTGCAGAAATGACTTGTATAAATCTTCCATGTAAACAAGAACTGAACACCCTTATCTGTGGTAGGTGAAGGGAGGTGGGTAGTTACCATCAGTCAGGTGTAAGGTCTGTTAGAACGGGTAGAACATGTTCACAATAGGTACTGGGCAGGCAGGCAACCACAGTACTAGCTATGTGTACTGTTATTACCTCCACATCTATCATTTACTAAATAAGTATTAAGTTGTCCACTTTTAATTCCGTATTATTTCTAAACAGTGCTTTACAAACTGTCAATGTTATTTTTTAATAGATATGCTTGAAAACTTTCTTATGAGGACATTCCTTATGCACATTTTTTAAAAAAATAATGTGTCTAAATGGCAGGCCATAAATATTATCTAGTGAGTTAGATCTGGGTGAGAGCGAACAATTTATATTAAATCAGTCCAAAATTTTTACAGTGAAATAAATTCCTTCTTTTTCCAATATGTTGTAATATGAAAAAGTTAAAAATTTTCAAGGGAGAATGTTGATTTCGGTATAATTTTTATGAAAATATTCCAGCCAAATAACTGTCTTGGTCTAGGACTCAGTATTTTTATGCTGCCCACTACACATTTAGAAATATCAGATCTCTGACACCTGATGCCCTGAGATGGAATTTCACATAGTCAGTTCCTGTCTTTTCCCACCAAAGAGCCACACCATTACCTCTCTTACTCTGGCCAGACACAGCCAGCTGGCCGTATCTTGGTGACAGACTTTTCTTCCCTTGGGAAGGCTTTTGCATGTTAGAAGAGAACTGGCCAACATTATGCCAGTTTTTATCCTGTAATGGGGAAACCTCAAGCACCTTCAGTGGAAGGGTTAGTGCTAAGTCATTGTGTTAATTGAATTTTTGGTCAAAATTTCTAAAGAAAATATTGCTTTTGTTCTGACCTCATTGTTCTTCTCAGCCTTTGAGTCTTTAGCATGGAAATCTGAGATGCATTATTTTTTTGTGCCTGTATTTTCCTTTTATTGTTGTGACAGATGAAGTTTACTAGAATGCTTTGACTTATGGAGCAAAAGAGCATAATGTTATGACTATATACTAGAAAGCTAGTTTTGATGTTACCCAATACATTAGAACAGTCTGTTACTCATTTCTCAGCCAAGCAAAATCTATTCATTTGTGCATTTTTGGCAATAATATGTGTTTTGGAGGAAATCTGCTATTGTTTTTGTGCCTGATATTATAACAGTCCTTAATACTTTTACATACAATCTGCACTGGACGGTTACAGGTATTAGTTTCAGTGGTGTTTTACCTAAACTTTTGCAGCAACATCTACAAATCATATTCAGACAAAATTCATATAAAAATTAAGCTCAAAATTTCAAAGCAATCAAGGCCAGTGAAAAACCTTTCTTTAAGAACCACATTACCATGAAAAAAAAAAAAATAACCTTCCACCAAAACAAAACCCCCCCAACAGTCATTCAGCTCATTCATCCAATGCTCATTTTCAGCACAAGTAAGAAATAAATGTGAGAAGAACAGTCTAGGAATTAACATGCAGATAAGAATATGGAGGTTTCTGCATTGTCTGAGTGTATCCACAGTCATTATAATGAGAAATAACCCTCTAAATTAAAGTAGTCTAGGCCAGGTATGCAGACAGCCTCATATTTGCTGTACTTGGATAACAATTTAAAATAAAATAATTTGTGTAAGGATTAATTCTGAGCATGTTAAAACTTCCCGATTGGCAAGACAGATACCAAAAATGTCTAATAAGAGAACACTTCCAGGCTTATAATGGGCACTTTGCAAAGCATAAAGTGCAGGCAACAGTTACAGCATGAAACTGTTATATCACCCACAAAATAATTGTTCTTTGCCGTCCTGTAATACTATCCAGGACTTTGACCATAAACTCTTCAATTTTGTAGGAAATCAAACCCTCCCCTCCTAAAAAAAAATAATGCAGAGAATTTTAAACTACTACAGTCTAATTTTAATGGTTGACCAAATTCACGTGGAATTTAAGAAAAGTTGCAAAATGAATTATAATCAAAATGAGAAGGTTGGTGTCTTCCACTGCTGCGTCTCAAAGCAGCTCACCAACTCTGAAGCACTATAATGTAATGACTGACAAACTGAAGCTCAGCAGCTCACTCACTCCCTAGGAAAAGAAGAAGGGCGTTTTTCTCTCCCTAGTACATTAAATATTTAATCAGCCGGTGCAGCGCTAGGCACTGTGGATTATGTTGTCCCTCAGTCTGCTGTACTGCAGATGGCAGATGGCTCTGCATCCTGTTACCTGCCATCCTATCCACTCACCCTTATTTCTTCCTTTGGGTTGAAATCCCAGACTTGTTTTAGGCAACACCAAAGCTCATGTTGAATGCAGTAGGGCCAACATCTTATCCTTTGCTTTAACATTCTGAAAAAAAAAATCAAATGAACTTTTGATTTTTCTGAAGGAGAATACATCATTAATATCGTGGTGGTAGAGTACATGATAGACATATTTAGAGGATCTCCACACACAGCAGCATTTCAGTTGCCCAATATTTCAACTTCTTTGGACAAACAAACATGGTGAAATAGAATACTGATATAATGAAATATCATTTATCATTCAGTGTTACAGATAATGTTACAGAAAGCGCCAAGTATAGAAATCTGAGTACTGAAACCAACATTCATCTTCAAAAAATCAATGTGCTAAGTAATAATAACTAACCTGAAAGAAAATATATTTGCAGAAGCTCGGCTACGCATGAAGAAAATGGATGTGAGTAAAGAACAAATGCTCAACAAGAAATAATACAGCAATTTTTTATCTGCTCGAGATTTATCTACAGAAAATTTTAGCAATTTTTTGTTTCAAATCATAAATTATAAGTTACACCAATTTCACACAAGCTGTGTTTTACATCCCAGAGGAACTTCATTTTGGGAGCTCAAAAGTACACCTTTCTGTTAAAATCAGACTATAAAAAACCCATGAAGATATAAACAAAGAGAATCCCCCAAATTAGGTAGTACACCAGAACGAAAGAGAATGCTTAAAGGAGTCACACAATCCATCTGCTGGGGTAGACTACATTAAATAAGAGCTAGTCTGGCAGTATTTTATTATTCAGTGTTCAGACTTAAACAGAAAAAAAAAAAAAAAGGCAAAAATAGAGAGAAGAAGCCCTTCACAGTTCTAACAACTGTAAAAAAATATTTTCATTCATAATCATATCTAAAATGAAACATACAATATGAAATAATATATTAGTTAACATGAGTTAGGATATTTACTCCAACTAACTTAGAAGAAATCCACCCCTCAAGGCAGGGTGCTCTAAACTAAGGCCTGTGTGCAGGAGAAGACTGAATGTCTTGTAGCATTCTCACAGTTCTCAAAACCACAGCAAACTGAAAAGAAAAACAACTCTTTGCACATGAAAAGTCCAGAAGTAGATAATTCGCTTGAATGGGTGAGGGAAGTCCCATAATCATTTACATGATTCCAATACCAAAGGGCTGAGACTGAAGAATTCTCCAAGACTACCATATGTATTTGTTTTGCAATCTGTATAAAATGATCTCCTATGGTAAGGACAGTGAAAGACTTCCCTGACACTTAGCAAAGTTTCATCCATGGGGGAGATTGTAACACACATCAGAAATACCATACACGCAGATACCTCAGCGCATTGTGCAGTAACATATATAAAGCACTTGAATTCATGTAGGTCCATATCTAGCAGACCTGAAACAATATGCTTCATTTGGTTATCCCAGTGGGGAGGCAACATGCCCGGGCAGAGGACTTCCATGATGTTATCTGTATGCTTAATTCCTAGTATGACTTCTGGGAAGACAGCACAGGTCAACTGTTAAAATGCTGGGGAAACACAGCTGTTACCAAAACGTGGACCTCTCACAGTGATCCAGAAGGACGAGTGCAAACTCCTGGACAAAACAGACAAAAGGATTTTGTCAGTATCTTAGACATTCCTAGCAATGAAGGTACTATCAAGAAATGAAATTATGTTTGAGCCAAAAACAATTTGAGGAATTATACCATAGTGACATTTTGCAGAATCTGGCATCCGTTTAGTGCTTGGTGCAGCATGTAAAAGTGCCTGATGGATTATTGAGCGTGTTTGTTGTGAAATGCCTTACCTAAAAAAGAACACAGCAGTGTCATTATAGAGGAGCTTTGACATAAATTATAGCTAAATCTAATAAGAGACATAAACCATTATTATAACGACTTTCAAATTTATTTACTGAAAAACTGAATATCTTTAGTTCTGGTTTAGGGACCATGAACTATAGATCTCAAGGGCTGTCGCTGTTATTTACATGGTCTTTAAAAAGAGATACTTTTTCTTGCTGTCTTAAATTATTTACATCTAAAAAGCTCAGAAAGAAGTCCTTCATCACAAAGCACATAACTTCAAATTCACTGAAATGTATAGACAATGCTTTTCTGATAAAAAGTTTGCATCCGAGAGTTTGATGAATAGAAAATCTTCTCCTAACTTGTTTTAATTACAAATTCATTCAAGAATGCATCTCATTCTCTTCTAACGTAGTTCATATTATAGAAAGTTAGAACAACAAAAAAAAATGTTTTCCTTAGCCTCCAAGACATTTTTTAAAACAAGATGTTACTTTTTCCTTCACTCAAATAATTGTTGTTCTGCATAAGAACAATGCCTAACTCATTCAAAGAAAGATTTTATTTTTTTTTTTTGCTGTTGCTATGCAAGAGTTACAAGCTGCTTTATTGTTTCATTTTATGACAAATTGCCTTTTCAGAACCATCAGCTGGTTTCAGTGTCTGTCCACTGGATGTGAACATAACTTCTCCATGCGAACTCAGAAACAAATCTGGACACAGTTAACCCTGGTATCTAAATGAAGTCCGCTGAGAATTACCAGATCTTAAGAGAAATCAAGTCAACAAGCTCCAGAAATGCAGCCTAAGCACCATATCAGTGATGATTCCCTCAACAAAAATAACAGTATTTGTAACACTTGCTGTAAGCAAGCATGAAATTGGAGTCAGTCTCAAAAGAATAAATCTGCAGTGCTGTATATAGAAGTACTTCATGCTAGGAAATGGACTTTAATTAGAACATCACTGGTGTCAAATTTCTAATAAACTGTTTAAAGACAAATGGAGATAGCAGAACCTTGGGAGCTCTGCTAATGTAGAAATGTCTATTAATTGCTGGGGATTTACACTTTTACATTAGCACAAAGTCTGACGCACAAAACTGATTAAGGGACACAAAGGTTTTGTACAGGCCTAAGCTCTTTTCAGCTTGCCACATAAATGATGTGTTCAGCCAGTGTGGAGTATCCGCGTGCTCACAGAGCCCTCGCCACCACTTCCTCCACTCATACAGCCCACGGGGATTAACTCCCACCTATACTCCTGGTCATGTTTTATTAGTACTTGCATGCACAGATTACCACAGACTACCTTCATCTACATTTAGAGTAAACTCAGTTTCACTCCTAACACCTTTTCATAAGGTGACTGGAAGATAGAGAATGATTGCTATTTTGATAGCTTCATTGCCGGCTTCCTTGAATCTCTCCAACCAGCACTGGAGCATGACATAACTATCCTCAGAAGCACAATATTCTGCTGAGCCCCACATGAATTTTCAATAAGAAATTTGATAACAGATTATTGCTTGTCTAAAGTGAATGACCTGAGCTTCTCTCTAGGGTCTCTGAGGACCAGACCATTAAAAAGGTGATAAATTTAAAGCTACAGACAACAATGCATGGAGACACTTGAGGGAAACAGGTCCAAATTACTTTTGTCCCTCCTGAAGATGTCATGTATAGTTGGCCAGTGAAAGTAATATGGACACATGGCCAACCCAGATAAAAATCTGGGAAAAAAAAAACAACAACCAAACACAGAAACAAACTCCCTGCAAAAAAAAACCCATGCGAAAAAAAAGCCCCAGTGATAACAGACGTATGTTATTTTTCCCTACTCAAAATACAAAAAGTGGTCTTCAAATTGATGTATTTTCACAAAATGAATAGCTTGAAGCTTGCATATTTCAAAATGTCTCTATGTACTTTCAAAGTCATAGAGAAAATCACAAACTCAGAAATGGTCATTTGGGAGATGTGGAGTGGAGAGAATCTGTTGAGATAAATGGACAGAAATGACCTGTGCAATTGAAATCTATTCTGCACACAGTTTCACCTCAATAGCAGAGGATGGCTATGTGAAAACCCAGAGGGAAGTCATGATGTATATGTGCATATATATTTGTGCAAATATGCTTCAGCAGATAAGGGTCTCTCTCTTGCACTTCTGGCTAGGACACGAGTGCACTGAGACAACAGTGTCAAGGGAAACAAGCTCCATGCTCAAGAAGAAACTGGCACATCACAGAAGAAGAAGGCGGTGAGCTCAGAGACGAGGAATGTGGAGGCTATTCCTGAGCACCTCTGTTATGCCACATGCTGGTCTCTGCAGACACAATCTTCACACCAGAGGCAGGTTCTCAGTCTTGGCTCTAGCATTTATACCAGCCACCTCTCTTCCCTATCTCATCCTTCTCCAACAACACCCAGGCTCTAGCTGTCACTTTTCATGTAACTATTTGTAGAACTGTAGTGATTGTTCATGAAAAAGGCAAATGTGGAGTCTAAGAAACAGACCTGGAGTGGTGTCATTGGTCTCAGGCTAGCCCTGTTTTGAAGGAGATCCTTGGAGATATGCAGGACATGAATGGACAAGGCTCTGAGCAATCTGAGTTTGCCTGTCCCTGCCCTGGTGCTGGGTTCAAACAGGGGGTCAAAGTCTTGGACTGTGTCTCAGCAGGACTTTGGGGAGGTTCATCTCTCACATCACTACCCTATCCCCTGCTTCTTACTTGTTAAGGACAGAAACAAAGGATGATGCTAGGGATCTAAGCACTGGATTTGTACCTGCTGCAAAAAAAAACCCTAACAACTAATATTTTTCATGCAGTCATTTAAAGTAATTAGTTTGCATAACATTCACAATGTTTCCATTTACAGAGAAGAAAACTAGGGCGCTGCTAGAGGTGAAGCAACCGTGTAAGCCACATTTTTCTTTTGCTTGCACTGCCTGAGGAGAACAGCTTTTTAAAGGCAGACGCAGTAAGGCTGGGATTTTTTCATCTGCTGCAGTGATTTTTCAATTCTGTTGATTAAGTAAAATCTGCTATTCTGAATAGCAAAGCATTCACTTCTGTGTTCAGCCATCTGTAAGGGACTAATGTAAAGCATCTTCAGTTCATCCAAGGAAGGCCTATAATACCAAGCTGAATGTGCTTTCAAAGACAGAGAATGCACAGAAACACCGGTACCTCACTCTTGTAAATAACAATTAGACATTTTTAACAAGTTCTGTTAATTCAGAATTAAATAATTAAAAGATACTCACTAAAGTGCAAAAAACTTCTGAGATGAAGTTCATTTTATTAAGCTATTTCAAATACTAAAGTTTACTACAACATAGAGTTTTTACTCCTTTAATTGAATTTCTGGCACTAAAATCTTGGTAATTTGAATATCTAAATGATCTGTAAGGAAGTAAGTGGAGTTATGTGTATTTTTTAAGTGATAACAATCAATTATGTCACACATCTATGGGGTGGCTTGTGGCATTATCTCAGGCCTAGCATAAGGAGATGCATTTAGTTTCTGTCCCAGAAGAGGCCAAGACTAAACTGGGGTTCATTAAGTCGTACTTCCATCTCTGTCATTGCTTGTTTCAGAGGCACAGGGAATGAGGACAGCTTTAGTCCTGATCCACAGTTCCTGAGCTATTCCTGCCTGGCCAGGGAAGCAAAATATTTGCAGTTAGTCCCAAGATTCAGCAAGGACAAAGGAGTCATTTTAATCTCAAAATAAGTTGGAATCACTTTCAAATTATATGTAAACACAGCCCATGTTCTTTTTATCATGCACTATCTTTGAATTGTCAATACCAGGGCAAAACTGTAAGGACATATTGTCATGCAATTAATTAAATGAAATTTTATTAAGTAAACAAAAAAGAGTTTTCTTGCTCTAATGATTCTTTGACAAATGTATTATTAGGTATTATATAAATACTGAGGTTAACCTCTCTGTGCTTTGTTTATCCAGTATTAAAACCTACTGCATTGACAGTCATGGTGATCATGCTGTGATGAAATGGAAGATAAAAGCTAATTAACTATATTTGTTATGCAAGAGCAGTCAACAGTCAATAATATTTTTTACAATTAACTTCTGTAGGTGTGAACTGAAGGACCAAGGGCAAGACAATTTCTTTTTTTTCTATGCAGGTTACCATTTGACAAGAAAGCATTTACAGATTTCATGGTTACTGAGAAAGAAGAAATCTAAGTGCCAAATTCTGAGGTTCTAAAAGACAGCTTTTCTGGATTAAGGACAGCAGGATTTGGTTCTGGGCTTTTAAATGATGAAACTCATAAATAGTTTTGAAGATGCAAAGTCAAGAAAACAGTAAATAAAGGTCTTTGAAGGATTAACTGTAAAAAAGATTCCACTAATCACTGCTTATGAAGGGGTGACCTTCAACATAAATAGAGCTATTTTGTCAAACCAAAGTTGATTTGATGGAAACAGAACTAACAGGGAATAAAATCACAAATTGTCTGAAATCAAAATGCTTTGTGCAAGGTTATAAAAACATTCAGTACATCAGAGGTAAGGCACTCACATATTTTAGGTCTATGATGGTGAAGAGTGTGATATAATAGACTCATAGAGGCTAAGGCCAAAAGGAGCCTTAGATGATTTATCTGACCAGTACCACAGGACATCACATCTCTCCTACACACCAATACACTGAGCCCAATAGTTCTTTATGGGCTAGTCCATGGCTTTGCTATAAACTCTAAGAAATGCATATTCTTGCATGGTGTTGTGGTTTGAGCCTGGTCAGAAGCCAAACACCGTGCAGCTGCTCACCCACCCTTCCCCCCTCACCTGGGATTGGAGAAGGAATTGCAGGGATAAAGGGAGACTTGCAGGTCAAGATAGAAACAATTTAATAATGGCAATAAAATGAAAACAATTACAGTAATAGAAAATATAAACGAGCAATACACAACACAATTGCTCACCACCGACTGACCAATACCCGGCTGGCCCGTTCCCGGCTAGCGATCCTGAAATACCAAGATCCCGCAATTGCAATCCCGGAAGCAAGAGAGAGAGATCATTCCCGACCATCCCTCCTCTATATACTGAGCATGACGTTACATGATATGGAATATTTCATTGGCCAATTTGGGTCTGGTGCTCTGGCCGTCCTCTCTCCCTGCTTCTTGTGTACTTGCGCATGGGCAGGACATGGGGAGTTGGAGAGTCCTTGAAATCTCAGTAGCAGCCAAAAACACCAGTGTACTATCAGCATTCTTCCCATACCAAACCCAATGCTGAATCCAAACCACAGCACTATTCTAGTTACCAGAAAGAAACATTAACTCTATTCCAGCCCAAACCAGGACACATGGTCTGTAGAAAAATGTTATAGACTCAGAGAGTCATCATGTCACCTAGATTCCCACATGGGTCCTGCGGGCCACTGCAAGGCAGTTATTTGAGTTTGCCATGTACCAAGGAGGCAAGATCAGAAGGCTACCTCCATTCATCTCTACACAAGAGCCCCAGCTAGTATTACTGCCAAACAAGAGCTTGAGATATGTGTTGGCTAGCCCTAGGGAGTGGAGAGAGCCCCTTCCAGCCTCAGCCATGGATCCCACCTTCTCCACAAGAAAGAGAAGCTCTTGGCCTGGCCCCATCACTCATCTGCAGATTTTGCCTCTGTCTTTCTGTGTTCTGTAACAGGAATGAAACCTTCAGTCCCTGTCCTGGGGAAGAGGGGTCTAATGAAATTCAGTTGACCTGTGTTGCAGAGAAGCTTTGAGAGGGATCCAAGGTCTGGCTGGTCTGTGTTAACTATCTGCTACACTGAAAAAAGATTGAAAGGAGATGGCACCATAGAAGTATTAATTCAACAGGATGTAAATACAGGGTTCTCTTCTGAACACAGATCTGTATCCTATAGCTAATCACTGGGCACTACAACTGACTTTCCTTATACAGACTTGTAAGAGATGATTGGATTCTCCAGTCTTCATTTTAGCCATCAGACATCCTGCTTGCACAGTGGTTTTACTCTAGATGCTTTTTTTTTTTTTTTTTTTTTTTTTTTTCGGGGTGATTCTTTTTGATTTATTGTTTTCTTATTGTTATTGCAAATGCCCAAATGGTCTAGTAAACTATTTAAAGGGAAGATGCTTGTTATTAGCAACTTAACTGTAGAGCTGATGAAGCATAAAGAACACCAAAGCAGACGAGAATGAAAAAAAAAGAGGACTGAAAAGGAAACGTGATCTCTTGTCTACATACATACAGGTTTTAACTAGATATATAAACCACACATACTGTATATTCTGACTTGCAAATTATCAAGAAAATGAATTAATCTGTTAATTAAGACCAATTTTCTTCCTCTCCCTACTTCAGAAGAAAGAAGAATGGAAGATGGTTATGTAAGTCTAAATCCACTGAAGCATTGGCTTGACTGAGGTTTGGATCAAACCCCAAGATTTAGTGATTTTTACAAATACAAAAGTGATAAGAAGGGAGGATCTGATTTCAAAAGCCAGGCTGGAGGATACAGTTCCCTATGATGGAAAAAACAGCAGAAGGAAAAAAGAAAGAGAGTATTTATTGTTGTGACTTGGGTAAGGAAGACCACCACAAATAATAATATACCAAGGCTTCTACTTGCATTATCACAAAAAGAAGGAAAAAGTTATGAAAATCTATTTGGAATGGGTAACGAATGCATGATCACTGGATGGCATACATAACAGAGTATGTTCATCTAAGTGTTCAAGCAATCTGAAGATGAAGTGAATTATGAAACATTACGACTCAAAATAGAAGTGAGACACTGTTAGATCTGGTGATAAGTGAAGAGGAACTAAGCATGCCCTGAACTCAACTGAGATGGTTGAGTCTGTGTAATTTTTATATCTTTGGATGTAACAAGAAGTATGGAAGAGGAGAGGGAAGAAGAAAACTAAAGTAGTAGCAACCCAAAACCTACAGCCTGGTTACTCATTACATCATGCAAAGTATCAGTTCTTTTTGTCCCACAGGTTACAGTAGGAGGTGGAGGTGGCAGAATATGGGAAAAGACAAAGGAAGTTTAATAGTTTTGACTGGAGGTAAGAGAGAAATGGAACAAGTGGCTATGTAGGATAACAGTTCTCGTGGATAAATAGAGGCCTTCTAGGCCAAGAGCTGAAATATTGTCTTTTTATACAAAGTTTTCAGCAACTCATAATAATATCTGACAGTGTTCTGAGTATTGCTGGAGTATTTCTGGCTTTAAAAGAGCACGATACCAAATTTCTGTATTCATTCAGAATTTCTTTTTTGACATATTCTCCCATTTACCAGTGTTATCTGTTGTTCTCTCTAAAACACCAGAGAAACAACTGTCATTTAAATTATGCATTTTTTTTTTCTTTTTCCAGGCAACTCCATGGTTATAGCACAGCATTGGCTTGTTCAATCCAAACGTTACCTATTGATCTTAAAAGGATAAAGATGCAATTAATTCTACTGCTTGTGCTCCCTGAGAGACTTTACAGATCAAGCAAGTGCATGTCATAGCCAAATTATGAAGTGAGTGGACATCTTGTAAATGGGAACTTGCAAGGTTTTTCATTTAATTTTCCTTTGACATTTCAAAGGAAATGGGGCATATCTCTTCAAATTAATGGAAGGACAGAGAAACCTTTACAAAAATATTGTTAGGCCTGTGAACGATAAGTGTTACTTTTTATACTCAGTGAGCAGGGAATTTTTATATCTCAAAAAGAGAAGAAAAGAAAGGAGTAATTAGACTCTTTAGTGGTAAAATAGAGATATATGAATAGTTTGAGAGAACTGCATATCCACAAGGTCAGTCCAACATTCCTATTAATTTAGACCTGAGATTGTTTCCATTATGCACAACTAATACTGCCTTTCCAGAGAGTCCTGAGTTGTAAATAAAGTGACAGACTTTTATGTCAGTAATTGGGTGGTATTTAGTTATTGAGAAGTGGGCTGAAGGGGCATGATAATGTTAATGAAAGCTCTTGCACAATGCATGTACTTGAAAGGAGTACAAAGGTATAACTTGTCTAGGATGGCCTATTTAAGTAGTCAGTAAGAAGATTAATATGATGGTGTCAAACAGAGATAATTGATACCAATTTTATGTATTTAAGTTTCTATCAAGGAAGTGCACTGAAATCCATCATTCTATTTGAGGTGACAAGTTGGTATAATAGCAGCAAAATTTTTAGTTTTAAGTCTTTCATAACTTGTGATAAGCTGTTATTCTGAATTATCAAGATTATGAACTGGCAGATTTAAAGATCACACTTGGGGACCAGTAATGCTTTCCATATGAAAAAGGTATTAAAAGAGCTGGGAAAATATTTTCTCAGAACTGAGCTGCCAGGAAACACTGAAATTGTATAAAAAGCTTTTCAGATATAAGGCTACCACACTCCTTTCTGATAGATCCCACACAGAGTCTGTTCAGGTAGTGATCCTAACACCACTTCATATTTTTGTGCCCCTTCTGCAGCAGTATGAAACCTTCCATCAGTAGCTGCCATACACCCAGAAATCCTCACTGTCCCCAGTGTGCCCTAAAGACCCAAAGAGTACTGAGGGCATTTAGAAAGCAAGCATTCTATAGTGATTTGCTGTATAAACAATCAGCATAACAGCTTGGAGTTATCAATTAACAGTGAATGAGTAACACAGTCTTCATGTGCACAGATAATTCATCTCTTCCAAGGAACATCATCTTCTTGGGAAAGACAGAGGTTCACCAGAGGACTCCAGTAAGGCTTGTGTGCAGACAGCAGTCCTAACAACTGAAAAGGGCACTGCCTGGACCATATGAAGAATCATGTGGGACCACACAATGCTTCCCATAGTCTGTCCTGACTACTATGCATGTATAACTTCTTGTCCTGAGGGTTACTGATGTAGAACTGTTACTACTTTCTAAGGGCCATCCTGAGACTATCATCTGACTAATAAAAACACAGCCATATCTTCAATAGCTGTCTTATTAGGCACACAATAGAATTCCAACACGTTTTCTTCTTCATTCAGAGATGTTTCAATAGAATATTTTATTCCCATTCAGGTTAAGTGGAAGTACTGCATTATCATTTTATTTACAGTTTTCTTACAGACCATTTAGCTACAACCATATTTGTACACACATTAAAATTTAAAAAGAAAGCAAACTTTTAATATATTTATATTAAAGACTGCTGTCCTGAAGACTGATGTTTAAATACATTCTTTGGCAGTCCTTTCCTCCTTCAGCATTTTTGTCTTATTTTCCATTGTGCTGCACAAAAAATTGGTATATAAATACATCACCAATCTCCATATGATTTCATTATTTCATTGATTGGAAAAATATTTAAAGGGTTTACAAAAACTTTCCCTAAATTAGACCATATCTATGTCAATGGAGTGAAATTCATGTTTTGTTTACTTCGAAGCTGAGAATGCTACATGGCAATTTGAATTTTGCAATGATTTGTGTCAGCTGTTTTGTCTTAATTTTTCAATGTTGACAATGTTAGGCCTATGTTAAGGGGGTGAAATTTTACTTATTCTGTGATGTTCTGACATGCAGTCATGTATATTTTTTTCAAGCAGATGAGGAACAGCCCTAATGTTTCCATATTCTTTTTATTTAAAGAACCTAGACCTTACACTTGAGTTTGGTTAAGATAAAGGCCTCTTGCTTTCTTGTCATTGATGAAGCCCAGTCCAACATTGTAAGTTCTTCTTCTCCTGGTCTCTGTGTTTTCCATGACTGATTACAAAATGGAAGACCAAAAACACAGACTCATTCCCTCCCAGTAAGCCTGCATTAAGAACACAATGCAATTTGTCACTTAACATGATTTTCAGAGGAAAGTTTGGGATTCTGTTAAGTGACTTTTTGTAACAATTTCCTATTTATCCCAGAAAAATCTGTGTGTGGGTGGACATAAGGAGTTGGTAAAATGTTCTCTAAATAAAATGTTCAGTTAGAAAATGAAAATATTTCAATTCAGATGGGCTGATGCAGTTTCTGACTGGAGTTGTATTTTGACTGTGTTTCATCTCTGTTCCCTGTGGGCTCATCTCTTGTCTTGAACTTTTCTTAACCCAAATATATTTTTTATGAAAAAAAATCTGGTTTTCTAACCAGGTCCCCAGGCTTGGTGCTTGTGGAAAGAGGTAGAAAAGAGTAGAGAGATTGTTAATTGCCTGTTTTGTACAGGGAATATCTGCATATTATTTATTTACTATTAATTCTATATATTATTATTAATATTATAATTAATGTAATGTCTAATTTATGGGTAAATTTAGATGAAGAATCTTATAATATACATCATAATATAACATACATAAAATATGTATGTTTATGTATATATATATAATATAAACATCGCATGTAAAATGTGTAATGATACATTATTTTTTATATTAGTATAATTAATATGCATATTATGTATTTATGCAGCTGCACCTGCAATTTGGCCTTCCTCTGAGAGAAATGGAGACCATTAGTCGTTTATAAACTGGGATATAATTTTCTGAAACCTTCTGAAAGGTAAGAGAGGTTTATTTTTCAATCTTCAGATGACTATTAGCTATCTAAAAAAATAAACATGCAAAAAACTTCATCAACCAATTTAAATATTTGATATTATAAGTCAGAAAAAACACAAGCATTTTAAAAACAGTTGTTAAACATCCCCAAAGACAGTTATATTGCTTGTTGATGTTTACATGGTTTAAGAGCTATTTTCAATGCATGAACACAGTCCTTCTATTGTGTAAAAAACAGACCATGACCAGTCTGTCACAGTTCTCCAAGGATGGAAGCTTTTGTTGGACTAATTTTGTATGAGAGCTCATAAAATCTTCACACAGGAGCAGACTACTGATAATTTTCCAGTGCCCCTTACTGATGTGCCCAGAAGCAGACCTGGGAGGAGGGACCAGCAGTTCGGGCTCTAGTGCCTTCTTCACCAGGATCCATCCCTGGAAAACTCCCAGAAAAAACATGCTCTGGCTTGCAACTGTGGCAGCTGGGCTTTGGAGGTGACAGTATGTCAAGATCAACTAGTGGCCAAGGGCCCTGGGCCCCTGTTGACCACGTGTTTAAAAATCCTTTCAAGAAATCTACAGAAAATCTACATAAAAACTTCATTTGAAGCATCACTAAAACCTCATGTTTCTCCCTGTGCAATTTAAAAGTTCTGACAGAAGCTTTCTTGGACCATTATTCGAACATTGCAGTTATCAGAGGATATTGTTTTGAAGATCCATGTTGCACTGCAATTCCACAGACTCTAAACCAGCACTGCTGCAGCAGGACTGTGATTAGCCAAACGTACTGCCTCAGCCGGCCGACTGCGTGACTGCAGGAGCACCAACTGCCAGAGCCAACCACCTACAAATGGCAGGGCTGGAACATGGCAGTCCTAACTTAGATCAACATATGTTGATCATCAACCATCTTGCCCCAGGTTTTAATTTCTACTATGCCAGAGGTAAATCCTATGAGAATTACATCAGTTACAATGAAGTGCAAGCATCTTTATACATTTTTTTTTCTGGTTATACATATGCTAAGGCTGAAAATCAGAATTGGGAAATCTTAGAATATGTTAGCATATTCATTATCACTCAAAAGATAGTTAAAAATAAGCCCCAACTAGGTAACTATATTTCTAGTCACAGATACAAGTTTTCATGAAATAAATGTAAAAATGGCAAAAAGCCATCACTTGAAATAATTTGAAATTAATTTATCTCTCTGTAAAATAAACCAAAGCATGATTAGATATAGTTAGGTAAAAAACAAGGATGAAAAGACTTTAATTTTGTTTTCTTTATGACTATATCTGTCTCTTTCCTGCTCAGATACAGTCTGTGTTTGTAGCTCAGGCTGTTTGTTTCACATTTTTCTTTAGCAGGTCTGCTTAGCTACACTGTCTGTTCTTTTCCACCATACATTTGGGATCTTTTTTCTCTTCTTTTATCTACTATGGAAATAGAAGACAGTATGAGGATACTTCACCTACACTGGGAGTGGAATATTTACACTTACTGATACAAGAATGCACAGTAAAGATATGAAGCTGAAAAGCTGCAGCAGGTTCAAAGCTCAAACTTCTGACCTATTAATTTCAACCAAATGTTGACAAGCCCTGGATTGCCTCATGTGCTTGCTGCTTAGGTCAAGAGCAACAGGCAGTGGTGAATCGATGTTGCATGGACTCCTACAGGATCCAATACAAGTGCTTTCCTGATATAGGGAATCATAAAACAAAACATCATGGTCCACATCATGTTATCTGGAATATGCATCAATTAGATGACATTAATAGGAGATATGCAATCCCTGGGCATCTTCACTGAACCTGATCCTTTCTTACTCTACCATTAAATTCTGAAAAAGTACATTTCAAGTCTTTCACAAGCATTAAATATTTGTTTCCAAAATTACACAAGAAAGGAAGTTGATGCTTAATAAAAATATTCTTTCTATTCAACAAAAGATGGTGAGGCTGAAGACCCACTTGACAAAAACTATGGATGTGCTTAATTTGAGACTTGGGAAGGGTCCTACCTAATGGATACTATCTCTTGTCAGGCTTTCATTTCAGACTTCTTTGTTATAAGCCAAACCTGTCCACTTCCACACTTCTCTATGGATGACATTTAGATAGACTTTTAGCCATACTACTCAGAAGTGGTAAATTTTGGACAACCCCTAAAATTTGGGGTGTTCTTTCCTGGTTCCTTAGAATTAGAAGTTGACAGTTCTCCATCAAACAAGGTTTGAAAGCACAGTCATTTACTTAAAATAAAACAAAACTAAACCCCAAAAGTGCCACTGGTATCCTCCTGTCAGATGATCCTACTTGCCCTATACTTTGAAAATATGTGTGCATGTTTAAATGTCTAAAAGCTTTGCTAAAATAATTAGGGAGTGAATTAACACTGATGTCAGCTTCCCCAATTAATGTAAAAGCCAGATACCGTCCTCAGAAAGGTGGTCTTTACATTACACTTATGTTCATGTTAGAGACAGAACTAGAACAAAACCGTCAGCATAATCAGGCTTAGATAGATGGCATTTAGAACAGGGAGGAGGAGGATATTATGTGCTCTGGCATTACCTATGGCATATAAACAAGAGGAATTAAAGACAGCAGTGGATCAATTCTCATCCAATTCCTTGCAAGTGAAGCTCCACATTGGCATAGCCCCACGGTCTTAGTGAGGCTCTGTGAAGATGCATGTGTCAGTCTATATATCTTGGATTTTAAAATAAAGGAAGGGAACGACTAAAGGTGAATCCTGTCTGTCTATGAAATACCATTTGAATTTGAAAAGAAGGAAAACAGTTAAGTTCTCCATGGGGGTGAACATCAGTAAAGCTTTAAGACTCTTGACAGCTACAGGGATCTTCAAATGTTTAAGGAATTTGAAAGTACTTACAGAAACCCTGAATAATCAGGAAAGCAACTTTAATGAGGCTAACCTCAGGGAACACAAGAGGCTTCTTTTCCCCTACTGAGTGGGTATTTTGCTTTAGGAGGACAATTGTAATTGTTAAGGCAATTTATTGAGGTGATTTTTTACCATCTTTTTTTTCCTTCAATTATAATTAGAGTTGAGTTTAGATGGAAAATAGTCATAAATTGCCACCAAATTTTGCTCCTGCCTTGGTTATTCAAAGCCAGCCAGGAAGTTGGCTGCACCAATTAGAAAGATTTCTTAAAAAATATGCTGAAATATCACAGCTGCTTCAAGTAAATGGAAGGATATTAAGGCAGGTTACTCAAATGATATGTAACAGTGAGATAAACATGAATCTCCATAAAGTGGACTATACTGTGCTACAAAGCTAGTTTTGTAATGGCTAAGCATTTTTTTTTTTTTTACACTGAAGGTCAGCATATTTTAAAAAGCTGAAAAGGATAGTATATTTTCAGAAGAAAGAAGGTTACTGTGCTCATGTTTTAATCTGAATAGAAGAAACGTGTGAAATGTTCAGTGGTAAACTGCCAACAGTAGCTGTAATGCTACTCCTGTGTCATGACAATGCAAGCACAAGTGGTAAGTGAGATAATGTAAGTTTCTTCCATTGTAAAGTAAGGTGAAGTGAATGATCTTTTTTACTGCTGAGAGATCTGAGGATTATGTTAACCCCATGAAAGACCAGGCAGTTAACTGAGCATCTGATTTAGGACAGTGGGCAATTGTGGCTCCTTCCTTTGTCAGTACAAAGAAACAGCTCCAAAGGGTAATTCAGACTCTACCTAGGATGAACCACTTTTCTCTTTCTTTACTAAGGTTTGAAAAAGCAAAAACTCTTGCAAGTTGGATCCTCAGTCTAACAGTATGCAGGTCGCAGATAGCTACATGCATTAGCCAGGAGCAACTACAAAAACACTCAGAATAGTCCAGCCAAGCAGCTGGCACAGCAAGATGCTAGGAAAGTACGATGACTATCATTAAAGAAAAAGCTCCTGCCTTGATTGGTTATGTTACTCTTGCAAATCTGCCATTTCCATATTTCAATATACAACGCACTGCTATGAGGTAATAAACCAGAGTACAATTCTCCTCTCCAACAAACTAGAGCTGACAGAAGACCTGATCCAAAGCCAGTCAGTGTTTTTCTACTAATTTCAGTAGACTTTAGATCATAGCCATAAAATCAATTCTAAATTGTCATCTAACCAGCAATGGCATACAACGAAGACATGACTGATTTTATTGAACACATAAATGTGAACAGGAACTCTTCTCCACCAGAATCCAACTTGTTTACCCAATTGGTGTTAAATACCCGGCTTTGCTCATGTTCTGTTTAATGTTACCCAGCTATAAAATCATGACTGACACTTTTCTGCAAGAGAGGTGTTAGGTCTGGTATCTCAGCCAGCTCCAAATTTAGGTAATTACCTTCTGCCCCTGCAGTTTAAACAAGATACACCATTTGTCTTCATTACCTGCCCTAAAATTGCCGTTCCAATTTGCTGTGCTTTACTGCAATAGCTGCTGCATTTCACTGCAGAAGTGGCTGCTTTAAGTGTTAGGTGAGCTGATTTTAGAAAGATAGATAGTTTGTATAAAATATTTTGTGATCCTTTGAAGTGAGCAGTGCTCAGAATTATTTTTGATTTTTACAATCCTTATGAGTATGCCAGAATAATCACATTAAATGTGCTATTTGGCAGGTTTTATTTTTAAGGATTACCATATGGTATATGTTCATCACCCAAGCTATCTCATAGAACAATTCCATATGAGTGTTTGATGTTAATTTTATTTGGGGCTGTACTGAGATCATCATGCCAGGTTAATTAAAGCACTACAAAGAATTTTGCACAATGAACTGATGCTAAAACAGAAGGAAGTGTCAGTTTTCAGTGAATAAGGCAGTAATGTTGGAAGGTAATTATCTCCTGTTGGTAGCAGGAAGAAATTAAGAATATTGTAAAGCTCTGTGGAAAAAAAAAAAAAAAAAAAAAAAAAGCAACCATGAAAAGAAAACCTCACTGACAAAAAGCTGTCCAGGACTTATAGCAAAGATGAACAACTTGGGTAAATTTATTCCCAACTTGGCAGCACTGAATGTAATATTCAGAACATTGTCATATAACATGTCATAAGGAATGGCATACACAAGTGAATGAGGATAGAAGTATATTTCAGTCTGGGCATATCATTGTTTAACTTATGAGCATTGCCACTTGAAATGTAAAGTGCTTTCTCCTCTGTGGGTGTGACACAATCAATTCAAATAATGCACTTAGAAGATGAAACCTATCTTTACTTTAAATATGTTTCTGCCAGCATTCCTGAACAAAAGTCCTTTCCACAGTCCTAGATTTGGCTTTCATTATAATTCAGTGAGTTTAATTAATCACTATAGTGATTCAGTTTTATACCTGTGCAAATCCATAAATTTGAATTCAGACACATCCATGGTAGCTGTAGTTATGCAGTGGTGAATAAAATGTCATGCCAGAAGACTATCAAAACTACAGAAAGACAGGAAACATATTTTTGTCCCCTCAGATTTTTCTTAAAGTGAAATATATTTTGTCCTGAATTAGAAAGAAATATAATATCTTAAAATATTAAAACTAAAATATATTCTGAAAAAAACCCAAAATCTTTTAAAATCAAGGAAAAACACTGATGTTTTATTTTGAGTATTTCAGGTACTTTTAGTGACGATTAACCTGTATTTCGCAGCCAGCAATTCTTAATAAGTATATTGTTATTTTTAATTTAAAAGAAGACTGACCTGAATATTTATACCTTCTAGAGCTACTGACACCTGTGTGCATGCTTCCACCCAGCATGGTATGCTGCAGCTCTGTTGCTTTCATTACAAATGAAAAGCACAGAATTCTGGAAAACTGCAAACCTCATCTCTAGAACATCAGGGTTAACTGAAAAGGCAGTGTAATTAACCTCCACTATGATATTTCATGCTGCTCATGGAAGAAACAACATTCTCTCCAGGAGAAGGTGGAACTCACCAAATACTGACTAACGCTATAGCATCCCCTATACTGGAGAGGCTAGTTCCTAGCCTTGAGAGTACCATGAGATTGGGAAATCTGGGGAGCAATTGGCCCCTATAGTACCCCATTCCTCTTCCCCTTCTGTGACCAATTTTGATGATTAGGACCATAGAGTTCATCATTATAAAGCATGTCATCCCTATACAATACTTCATAGGCTGTGTAATCATCTGTCTTGCATACCGTGACAAAAGTTTCAAGGCACAGACAACAACAGTGGAGACCCTTCACAGAAAGCCAAGCACCAATAGCCCTGATCACACCTGAACTCCTTGTCAGCATGCAGGGGATTAGGATAGGGCTGCAGACATCAGGAAAGCATGGATTAAGTGTTTCTGGATGGCAGCTTGATGCCCTCTTATCCCATAATAGTCCAGAAAGGACAATATCCATAGTGAAAACATCTTCATCCTTAGGTTTTCAAAGAACAAAGTACACTGCTGTGTGCTTCTACATTTTGATTTGCAGGCAGCTCAAGAGATCCAGCTAAAAAGTGGTCAGTCTAAGTGGCAGTGTGAAGCCACACATGTAGCAAAAGGGAGACACTTTCTTCTCTAAACAGTAGTTCCTCTATGACGTGCTGTGGTACACTGAAATAAAATTTTACAAAAAGAAAGTGATATTTTTAAGTATTCTCTTCCAAAACCCATTTCTGTTCATGTGGCTAGAAAATGTACCTCTTGCTTTCCTTATCAATACTGTATGATCTTGCTAAAAGTATGTCTGGGGCACAAGCATTTGCACAAAACTCAGATGAGGTTTAGGAGACTGAGAACCTGATTTTACATTCTTAAAGGTAACAAATATATTTTATATTCATGAAAGAGAAAGGCAGCTGATGCTTTTCGAAGCTCATCCTGACCTTCTCTGTAATACAAAACAATCACATTTAATGCATGCAATGTACATTCTTGGCCTTAAAAGATTAGTATAATTGCATTTAACTTTGTTTTCTCAAGAGAAAGGACAGCATTTTCAATTTAATTTAATATTTTCTTTACTGTTAAATAAAAGTCTAAATGCACAATGCACAACAGAGAAAACTGTGAATGATATTTCCTGGGAAGTTTTTTAACCTTGCACTGTGTTCTGCTCATTCAAACGTTTAGAGAAATTAATGTAAAGTCATCAGACTTCATTCCACTTTTTAATTTGTCATTATAGATCTCTTCAAAATTTCATCTAGGTATTCACCCTGTAACAGCACTCCCATGAAAAATTTGCCAAACAAAGAGAAAGATCAGCTTCCCTTACAACACACTCACAACTCTCAACTGGATTAACAACATCAGTCATATTCCAAGTGGAGGTCTAGGTTAACAGTTTCTGCGGTGATTTAGACTGTCCTGGTTCAGGCTGGCCTAGAGCTCCTGTTGGTCTGGCAGCCGGAGGAGTGCTGCAGCACCCTGAGACCCCAGGGGCTCCCCAGGCCCCAGTGCCCTCACCTGTGTGCGGGGGCGGGGGGAGCACAGCTGGAGGGCTGGGCCCCGATTGGCCGATAGTCCAGGTCACGTGACATTGTGCTCACTATATAAAGGCAGGAAGAGGTTAGGAGGGGCTCTCACTTCCAGGGAGTGTGGTTGTGGTGTCTTTGTGTTCAGGATTGCCAGCCAGGAGCAGGTGGGTGTTGGTTGGAGAGTAGGTGAGAGACTGCATGGCATTTAGCTGCTGGCCAGGCTCAAATGACGACATACACTTAGGCATGCTGTAAACCTGAGTTTTATCGTGGAACTGTAGCCTCGGTGTCAGATGACATGTTTCTTTTGTGCCCATATTGGGCCACATTATTATGTGTTCATTTGGCATCAGACTTGGCAGACACTGTTTGCAGAGGTCTACCACTGTGTTCCGACTGGCCACTACTGGTCAAAGTTGCCAGTTTGAACTTACAATATGAAATACGTAACACTGCAGTTAGGAGAATGATCAGCAAACCAGCCACAAATATTCTGCCTAAACATTAACCTTTACATTACTGAGGTGTATTGCATCAAAAGAAAGCAATGCGTCAGCCAGTTACATCAATGGCATGAAATATAACAAGTCAAAATGCCAGATTCTGCACTTAGGATGGAGTAAGGCTGGGCACAGGTATAAACTGGGAGAGAAGTGGCTGGTGAGCAGCCCTGCAGGAAGGATCTGGGGGGGCTGGTGGGCAGCAGGCTCCATGTGAGCCAGCAGCGTGCCCTGGTAACCCAGAGGGCAAACCCCATCCTGGGGTGCGTCAAACCCAGCACAACCAGCCGGGCAAAAGGGGGGATTGTCCTGCTGTGCTCAGCGCTGGTGCGGCCTCACCTGCAGTGCTGCGTGCAGCTCTGGGCCCCACAGTTTAAGAAGGATGTTCAGGTACTCGAATGTATCCCTGGGTGGGCAAAAAATCTGCTGAAGGGCTGGAAGACATGTCCTGTGAGCAGCAACTAAGGACTCTGGGCTTGTCTAGTTTGGAGAAAAGGAGTCTGAGGGGTGAGCTCCTTGCTCTCCACAGCTTCCTGGGGAGGGGACATGGAAAGGGAGGTGCTGAGCTCTTCTCCCTGGGATCCAGTGACAGGACATGTGGGAACGGTTCAAAGCTGCATCAGGGGAGGTTTAGGCTGGACATTAGGAAGAGTTTCTTTGCCTCTTGGTGGACAAACACTACAGCAGGCTTCCTAGAGAGGTGATCAATGCCCCAAGCCTGTCAGTTTTTAAGAAGCATTTGGACAATGGATTTAATACATTTTAACTTTCTGTCAGCACTGAATTGATTGGGCAGTTGGACTAAATAATTGAGTGTAATAAGGTCCCTTCAAACGTAAATATTCTGTTCTGTTCTATTTATTCTATGCAAACGTAAACGTGAAGAGATGGTGGTTAGACAACTGGGACTTTAAGCTTTTAGTTCTGTATTCACAAGTAAAATCAACAGAGTAACTAATGGTTTTGTTGGGGGGAAGATGCTGAGAAGTAGCTTTGGATTGTGAGCTGCCAGTTTTGCACCAATGCTTCAAGCAGTGCATAAAGATGCAGTATGAGGCACTGGGCTTGGGAGAAAAGCCAATTTAGGAAGGTCTCACCTGACAATTGCTTGCATATTCCTGCCTACTGCACATCAAGATGCAGTGAAGCAACATGGGCTGAGGGCTGGATGGGGGCAGGCAAGCTTTCTATGATGATTCCAGTGCCAAAAGCCAAGCACCTTACTCAGCTACCTCTTGTATGCTGTTAGTATATAGTGAAAGCAGAGTATTTTATTTCACTCAAGGACACTTCTAGTAATTATTAAATGTGGAGTGTGGTGTTTAATATAGAGTACTTCACGTGCCCTATTGCCCCAAATTCTGCATGACTTTGAACAGCTACACACACATCCCTGACTTTGTGGGCTGTCCCAAAAAATGACAGAACGTAATGTAATAAAAATATTTGAATACATGTGTTATTATTTATATTCCTACTTGCTTTCTTTTGAGTGACAGGTATCCAGTCACTATTTTGTTCATAGCTTCTCAGACACTAAAGGAGAACAAAGTTCAAAAGACAGTATGAGTCACACTCTTTTTCTAACTTCCAAAGAGTTCTAAGCTGTTAAAAATCATCTATTTTCTATTGTTTTCATGACTGTTTGTTTGTACCATTACCAAGCTCACTGCAGTAAACTATGTATAATAATTAAGGCCTGTATAAGTATTATAAGATTGCTTGGTCAGAAAAACAGGCGTGAATGAACACAGTGACAGAACTTGCTGAATGTTTTCTATGCCTTGGGAATTGGCTGCCATTCATGTCTGCTACTTAACTAGGACAAAGATTTTTAATTGGGACTCTGCCTGCAATCCTGCTCAAAAAAAGTCCTTTCCTTGAAAAAATTAGTAACAAATGTCACTGCTCTTCACTGATAAATCCTCATTACTACAATCTCAGTCTAACAACAGACTTCTCTGATCTCAGAAATTCAGTTTTTCTCTAACTCCATGATTCATAAACACATTTTGTTGTGGCCATATATGTGACTTTTATTAACGTATGACAAAGTCAATAGCTAATGTTTCATACTGGGGACTGAAGAATATAGTTTTTTGTAACACCTGTACATAAAGCCACCAGAAGTTACCATAAACTTACTTGATAACTGTTTATTTTAGAATGAAATTACAAAATATTGGTACGAAATCCAGATATAAACCAATGGCAGAAAATAACACTTGGTGTTGACAAAATGGAAAACAAGGGTCTATTTCCTTAAAATAAGCTTTAATTCAAGCTCAGCTGGTAGATACTGAAGCAGGAAAATCCTGTCTTACAAACCAGATACTGTTTTGATGATAAGGTTTTATAATTTCCACACTTTTTTATAATATCTTTTATACACACATCAGTGGAAATTCTCAGTTTTTTCTTCGTATCAACAAGTATGACAAAACTCTTTGTCAGACTGCAACTGGTTTTGTTTCTTTCAGAAATACTAGATCAAATAAACAAATTTGGATAGCATTCATCAGCTCGCTTCAGGCACAAAACACTCAGGAAGGCCTGACATATTTCTTTGTGAAATGTTGATACTTTTTACCTTAGAGCCGTTCAACTTTTTGGAGACTAGTTAATTTTATCTTGAAGGAGTAAAACCAACTTAAAGTAAATTGAAATAAAATTTTAAATAAATTGTATTGAATTGCAAAATGAAGCAAATAATTTGAACTCCAAATTAATTATTTTTTTCCTAGCTTCATCCATTGTTGAAGATGTTTCAGGTACATATATATGTGTTTGTGAGAATCATCAAATTTTCCACATATTTATGTATATATTTATTGATGAGTGGCTGTGCTGTTGCCAAGACTGTCTAAGTGTATAAATAAAGTTATATTTGTAGGGAACTGTAATAATCTTTATTAGACCAACTGATACAGCTGGTAGGAAACAAACGAGCTTGCAGGCTAACAAACCCTGCTCCATATCTGGAACAGACGCAGCAACCTCAGGCTAAATACTCACTTCAGACAACTGCTCTGAGTTTCACTTATTATGTTAAATAATCAGACAATGTGAGGAAAAATGTGATGGGCATGAGAAGAGCAGAAGGGCAGGTTAGAAAAAGGGGAGATGATAGGGTTGCTTACACCCATGGGACAGGCAGAAATGGAGAGAGGAGGTAATTATTAGCTTGAACTGAGAGATACAAGTGCCACTTCTAACTTCAGTTAGATAATGAGGGAATTAAGTATCTTTTAGTTTCATGATTGCTAAAACAATGGAAGGCCCTGCTAAAGGCATCAACCAGCACAGAAATAGCTAGCATGGAGTGGAGGAATAGGCTGATATATATTCTTTGGGGAGAATATCTGTCTGGTAATCAATCTCTAGTTTCCTTTGTCTTGAGGCCCAAACCCCAGCACCTCCCTTGTGTCAAGTACTATCTGTGGGTGGCATGTTGAACTGGATGGGATTTCATGATATGAGGACTTCAGTGGTTGCACTGGATTATACAGGCCTGTTCAGCAAGCTGGTTTGCGTTTGTCCTGGTCCAATTTATCAATCCCTTTCATGACATTCTCCTCTGCCTTTTCAAACAAGTCCCACTGCACCACCACTGGTACACCACGTGTGGTGATATATATATAGCAATGATAATTTTCATGAAGGAATAGTTAATTTAAAATTTCTTTGTACTTGGATAGATTTGTTGGGTGGTTATATTAAATAAAAGGAATGGCCTTCTATTTCACTGGAAGGACCCTGAGATATTTCAACATTAATATCTAGAGATGATATTCATTCTACTTTGAAGGGCAAGGTGTAAACATGTTCGATAGATTCATTATTTACAATGCTGCATCAAGCAGCAGATGTATTTGCTCCAGAAAAAGTGGTCACCAGTAATTCAGTCACTCTTGGTTGTGTTGAAAAGGATTAGGTAGAGAATGAAATAAGAATTATGCTTCTTCACATAACAGAGAAAGGAAGAACTGTTTAGATATAATTTTGAAACTCTACCACAAGGAAACACTTCCTTCTTCCAGCAGACCTAAGATTAGATATTTAATACTTAGCTATTATGAAGTTTAAATCTGATAAGGAAATATGTTGTGTTACAGAAAATACCTTCTTTCAGGCCTGGACACAGAAAGGGTAATACTCACTTAATGGAGCACAGGCAGCAGTGGAGAGGGCAGTGCCTGCATCGCATACTGCTGAGTAGCCTGCATGAGGCTGCAGGGATATGTCTGTAGAAATGGAGATGAGGTAGAGACAGGACAAAAAGCATTGACTCTATTCCCTGCTTTGTTAAAGACTTCACGTGTGAGTTCAGTTAGGACTCATTCATAAACATTACAGCAACACTCACATTTTAGATACCATTCTGCTAGATTTGGGGGTAATTCTAGTCCAAGTCTCCCTATACAATGACAAGCAAGAATTATTCACCTAAATAATGGGAATCAGTGATGCCAAGATGCTACGTAAAGAGCCTAAAAATATCCACAGCCAACCCCTATACCTCATAAGGCTGATATAGAAAAGTACAATAAAGGATGCTATGAAGACTAGAGGAATACGAACAGCTAAGATAAATAGCAGTCATCATCAAGCACAGCCTCAATGATTCTTATTGTTCCTCTTTTGCTTCTGCCAAATAGAAAGTGTAGTAGTGTCAGAGCAGAAGGAGAATACAGCATCAGTCAGGTGACTGACAGTCATCTCCCTGTGAAATGGATATTGGACAATACACACATATATACACTGATACATATATGTGTATAAGTATATAGGGAAGACTCCATGGAATTTGGTTGTGTGGTGAATGAGAACTTCAAAACATAACTTGATCCACAGATGATCCCTCCACTCAGTCACCACACTAATGAAAGTACAATGAAGATGAAATACTTGATTCAGAGAAAAGCTTTTAACTGCAAACCTAAGCCCCTTCCCTGTTCTAGGCATATTCTTATATTGAAGCCTGGGGGAAATGCTATTTTCAGCATGAACATTTAAATCCTAACTCAGAATTTAAAAAACAAAACAAAATCCCTTACATTTTCCTCATGTTTTCACAGCTTTCTTTAACATAACTGTTTCCCATCTGTGGCTTTTTCCCTTGAAAAGATGAGTTTTGCCCAGTAGTGACACATGCATTTTAAAACATAATAGAATAACAAAAGAGATTTTTTTTTCCCAGAGACTTCTGCTTATGCTATGTAGTAACTTTCATTTTCCTTAGCTTGTTTTTCTTATTCATCCCTTTACTCCACATGCTCATCTGTAAAGTTCTGCCTCTTTCATTTTTATTTTCTAGGCTCAGATTTTCATCAGCAAAACAGAAAAGATTTGTTTTATGTCTTGATTTAATTTACCATTTCAGTAATTTTTTTCTGACAATGTTCATACTGTAGTTAGTGTGTGTACCAATGATAACGGTTGCATTGATTATTTTACTGACAAGTAATATAAAAAGGAAGGAAACTAACTGCAATGCTTTCTCAAGGAATGAGAAATTTTTCTGTATTATAAATATAAAGGGAAAGGCGGAATGAAATAAGCTGTAGCAATAAAGAGGAAAATTAATTCCAAGCTTTTACAGATGGCTGCAGCTGTATTACTTAGCATGCATGTCAGCTGTAGGAGAATGCTTTAAAAAAGAGATTCAGCTCTACAGTAAGAAATCACAAAGCTTTCCAAATGGAACAAATTCAGCAATAGAGTAAAACACTGAAGTCAGAGGAGTGACAAAACCAGTAAATTTAGCACCTTATACTTTGAATTTTTTAATACTTGTCCTAAAACAAAATTGAAGGGGAGATACTTTCTCTCTACTATTTTGCTATTACAGACAAGTTATCAATAACATATTAAAATGAATACTAAAGCAAGACTGTTATGTATTGCTCTAGATAGAAGAGTACTGCATGACCTTTCAATAAGAAGAAACTCTCACTCTGGAATTAATAGGCTTTGATAGTTATATTCAATGCAATACTTGTTTATTTCCATCTATAGGGAATGTGGATTATATTCAATTGAGCACAAATTCAAAAATAAACCCAATCTTTATTAAAACAGAAGTTACCATTAGAGTGTTCACCTCACCAAAAAGCTCACTGCTGAAAAGCCATGCTGTGCTCTGATGAGTAAAGACAGAAGTAAATGAGACCTTGGTGCATTACCGTGCTGTAAGGAGAGTGCAGGTAGTGTAAAAAAACATCTGTGAGCTGTAGTTACAATTTATCTCCAGTTTTATAATAATTACAATATTTGTCACAATATATTCTTTCGTACTTGATATGGCATAAAATATTTCTGATTTTCTTTACTAACAAAGTTTACACATGTTCTAATGGCATAATAAATTAATACATTTTCCTTACATCAGAAAATTGATGGTTATTATTTTTCACATTGATCTTTTACTTATTCAGATGAATATTCAATATTTTAAATGCAAAATATTCAAAAAATTACCGACAAAATTACATGGGTATTTTGAATGTTCTACTTTACAAGAGAAACAGGAAGACACAGAATAATATTACTAGCATTTTCTTAAATCTATGGAGACATTTTCAGAAGGTTCGAGATGAATTAGGCTTTGAAGTCCACATTTCTAAGAAGGCTTTTGTAACTACAGGCTTTACTGAACCTAACTTTCAAGAGTTGCATCTGTACTGCAAGATAACTGTTCTCTGCAGAAGTGAGAATCTCTGCAACAAGATTCTCTGATCACTGAACCCAGGGTGCTACTGGATGATCTGGGTGAACCCCTGCCAGGTGTCCATCAAAGGAAAACAGATTGCAGGAGGGTTAGTGACGGCACAAGTTTTATCCTCACATTACTGTTATGAGGAAGCCTTACCGTAGCACAGTAAGGGATGAATGGAAGTGGCATTTCATTTGCCACATACAACTCAAGCCTGGAGGAATTTTATTTTAGTTTGATTTTTCATCAGCCTCATTGGGACAATTAATATATTTAAGTTAAACTCGTGGTGTAGTTTTTGAGGATTGGAACCAAAAAGAGAAGTGATCAGAAGTGGCAACACCAGCAGACCTGGTGTTAGTGTGGTGTTCTTCCAAATGCACTTGCTCTGGAGGGTGACTCCTGCTTTAGCAGACACTGACCCAGCTGTTCTCTTCCCTTGTTTAAGACATAAGTGTGTGCCCACAGCTACTGCCCAAATGCAACTGCTTTGGTGCTTCTTGGATTGACACTGGCCTTAACACCCACCCACAGCTCTCTTGCTCTCACACTGAATCCAGCACTTCCACATTAGTATCAGTAAATGCTCAAAGGTCCCTTGGCAAGGAGAAAGCTAAGTAGGCTGACCATAGCTTCACATCGATAGGGCCAACTCTTTCCAGTGTTTTACTACTAGGTGAGCAATGTTATCAGATAAGATTTTTTGTTCTGTTTTAGAACATTCCTAACATCCATCTTAATATTTTCCAACACTCTTGGAGTTCTGGCATCATGCATGTACAAGTGTGTACACACATACAAACATACCAATAAAAATTTATTTATAAACACATGTGCATAAATTACCAGGAATGAAAAGGCCATACCAATAACATATGAAGATCTTGATGACCACATATATTATTTTATTCAACACATAACTTTTCTTAATATGCTTAAATGTCCCATATTGATAATAGGAATTTCTCTTTTGACTACTTTAGGCTAAGTGTACAAAGAGGTTTATACATCCTGCTTAATACAGTTTATCACTTAGAGCAGATAATTAAGCATTTCTGGATTATTTTGTAAGCATTTTAGTTAGCTGCTCAGGAATACCAATATCAATTTCTCAAACCTGCCAGTGCTCTCATCATAACAGCTTTCCAGTAGGATTCTGCCACCATTACTACTTAAATAAAGGTGGAGTGGGGAGAACTTTTAAACAGCAGTGGGAGAAGAAAAAGGGGAAATATCATTATGGCAGAATAATGGGTCTGAAGTCTGTAGCATCACATACAACAGTTTCTGAAGCTAATTGACATCTGCTAGTTTTGTCATAGGACAAGTATTTTTTCCTACCCTATCACATTCCTAGCAGCACTGAAAATAAAGATTAATTCTCCTGAAGAACTTAAACACCAGACTAAAAGGTACAATTTATTTCCTTGGAGTCTAGACTAGTGACCTTCTGCTGTCTCTACTAACCTGAATTTTGCTATGATCCTATGACTACATTATTATTATTATAGTGTTCAACATATTGCACCACAACATGCCCTCCCTTTGTAAAGGTAGAGATTATATAAATACACCCTCATTGGTTTTTGTTGTTGCAGTTTATGTTTTGTTTGTTAGGAAAAATACTGATTCTTAACAAACTCATAGAAAACATCCATGCTGACCTTTCTAACTCTGCTGTGGAAGAGAATCATCAAAAAGAGAGCAGACAAGAATGAATAAGGAAGGAAAGTTTGCTACTACTAGTTATTGTTTTCTCCTCTTCACCAGAACTGTGCAGTTCAAAACACTGGGCTGTCAATGCAGGACATGTGTTGATTTTAATAATTAAGCACTGTTGGGTTGCTGACACTATTAGTCAAGGGTCAGTAGACATTTTCATTACAATTGCCATTTTCCAAGACTTCATAACTGTCATTTTGATTCACACTGGGCTGAGACTTAGCGTGTAGGTTATCAACTTCCCGGCATTTTTGCTCACCATTATAATCTATTTTAAAGTTTTCAAACTACAGCAATTAAGATTGTTTTAGCCTGCTTCCATTAGGACTCTGTGAGCTGGGGGGACTGAAGAAAGTGGGGATTTTGAAGCATCATTTCTTTTCACTCTGTAACAAACGACACTGCCTTGGGTCTGAGCACAGAGTATCAGAGAACAGTATAAATCAGTGGAGGACTGTGGGAGCTGTGGAGGCAGGGATTTTCAGGTCTTGTAAAAAGTGTCTGTAATGTGGGTAACTTTTCTCTCAATGTAGATCCAATCTCTAAGAGGCACAAGTGTCAGAAGTGAAATTACCTTCCACAGTTCATCCAGTAGATAGAGAATAGCTGATTGGTGAGCTGATAAATGGCACAAACAAGTTGGAAAACCTTCACTGCCACCCCCTTATTCTCTCTTTTCCTCTCCCGTCTCACAGGGAAAGTTGTTATTTACTGAGCTCTGTTTCACTGTCAGCAAATGGACATGCTACAGGCATCTATGTTTTAAGAAAGTATACGTTAAAGGTTTGTGAGCTAGACCTCCCTTCACACTAATCCTAGATTTAACATAGTTTTCCCTCAGGAAGAGCGCTAAATATATTTATAGTGCCAGAAAAAAGATGTAGTTCTTGCCACTATATATACTTGCCCTAACATATAATAGTTGTATTATGAGGACCCAGATAAGCTTGTCTATTTGTACATCAACTACTTGTTTTGCTTTGTGTTATTTAGAAAAACTGCAGCAGCTTGCTTTTTGTAGTGATTGTTTTTGCCTTTCTTACTCAGCTTTGCATTGGGTGGTCATAACATTTCTGGAATACTAGAGAAACCTCCCATGTAGGCTCAAATCCTGAAGCCAGTAATCAAGTTTCCCTGTTCGGAATAGATAATATGGACTGCAAGACAGTGCTCAGGGCATGGGCAGACCTGCTCTGCTCTAACCCAAGAGAGATGGCACGAAGTTCATTGAAACAAATATTTATGTTTCTGTAGTATCTTTTCTGCCTTATCCAGTTCTTAACAATCAGAAGTACCAAACAGCATTTCAGCAGAAGACATTTACACCTACCGCTTCAAAGGAACTTGCTGTTCTGTTTTATATGAATTATATGACACACTAGAAAAATACAGAATAAAGAAGAAACATTCCTCTTGTTACTCTCTCTATCAAAGTTCAATGAACAGTATTTGAAATAGATACTACTATTCCATAATTCTCCTATTTAATATTAATATTTTATAATATGATTAAAATGATAGTATACTACAGACTAACATTGGGAACTTTGGTTCAATAACAATTGGGGATTTCAGCTCTTGAATTATATTATGCTGAAGCACATTATTCCCAGAGAGAAATATGTGTTTATGCTCACTTGGAGAGTTGCAGTTACTTGGAAAACCATTCCTACCCATTTTCAGAAAGAGGCTGCAGTAACTGGCTATAGCCTAAATTCTGAGACAAACTGAAAAATATTTTTCATACCTATCAGTTCCCTAAAAAATACTACCTTGAGCAAAGAGTTGATAGCCACCAGAACAATAAATTGAAATGCATAACTTGAAAACATAAATACTGGAGAAATTATATGGTTTGCTGAATTTTGAATAGTTTGAAAATGGAAGGGTTCATGAAACATGAATCTGCATGGCATAAAAAAGACATGTTCATTGTAGTGATTTACTGTAGCTAACTTTCTTCAAGTTTAGTCCTATACAGATATCACCAAAAAAGGTAACATCACAATTAAATTAACTTAAATTTTAACAAATATTTATTTATTGTATATGAACTGGTAAATAGCTTACCAATTTATCTCTCTTAGTTTCAAATTTAAGCAAAATGTTTTCAAAGATGTAAATAGATGTGCATTTATGTATGCAGAAAAGGAAAGGCAGAGTCAAAAGAGTCAAAACCACAAAAGTAAACCTTTTATAGTTTAGATGTATAGTGAATCCAATTATTAGAACTGAATTGTGCTCACATTTCTTAGTATTCTCTTTGTGGTGTTAAAAGGAAAATACAGAACAGTTTTCATAATTTTCATTTGATGAAAATTGTTTCAGTTTACCTTGAAAAGGTCAGAAATAAGTGTATATATAAACACAAACTACAGCTTCCAAATAGCTATTTATCTTTTGGTTGTAAGTTTTACTGTATTGCAGTCTTGTATATAAAGGCTTTGAAATGGCTCTGAAAAAATGTTGCTTAAAGAGAAAGAACATCCCTCTGCACAGTTATTACAATCACAAAAGAGTTGTGGAAGAGAATGCAGTCCATAACCATATTACCCACTTTACAATTATAAATGTGGCAATTAAGCTACTGAAAGCCTGAGACAGTATTCCAGTTTGTGAGTCACAGCAAGGTTACCTGTATTTAGAAAGTTTTATAGAAATCCACTTATTGAGTAAGCTCACATTGACTGCTAGAAAAAAATAATTCTATCAAGAAAAAAGAATTATATCAAGAAAAAATAATTATATCCAGAATATTCTGTGTAATTACCTTGATGAGATAAAAATATGCATAGGTTTATCAAGAGTTTGGTAAAGAGACAGCAAAATGGTAGATACCAGTTATATGTGGATGCAAATGTTTGAAATGTATTTTAGCATGTGGTGCTTTGACTCACAGATTATCTGAGAAGAAGCACTTGCCTGTAAGAACTATTCTGAATTCATTTAAATCTCCAGATGGACTAAGCAGAAATCAGGGTAAGCTGGGACACCAAAGTACCACACAGTGCTCTGTCTGGAATATTTTATGTCACCTTAGCTCTACAGATTCGCAGATAATAATTTTCTTGTTCAAATAGAGTTTTTGATATTAAAAAAACCCAACAAACAAACAACCCAAACCAGTACCCATCTTGAATATGAAAGAAAGTTCAAAACCTTGAAAAAGTTAATTAAAAATCCAAAACATTCAGACAAGTATATCAAACAAAATTTATTCTTTAATTTTTCATCTCTAAACATGGTTTTACATTTTTCAGCTACATGTTCAATTATATTTCAAAAGGGTAGTCATTTCAGACAAAGATTGAAGCATTTCATCTCTTTGCTGCCAGGAGCATACCAACAGGCTCCAATTGCCCTGATCAGCCTGAAACCACCGTTATCTGTAATCCTCTTCAGCAACATGGTCCCCCCCACGAAGGGCTTTAGCTGCCTGTGCTGGAGGTCAGCTCTGATGTGTCACAGCTGTGTGACCATGGATCAGGCTGCTGTGAACAGGCTGTGAGGGGGCTCTTCCACATCCCCCCCATGCACAGCAGGGCTGCATGCAAGCTCGGGATCAGCACCTTGATGCAGGTAGGGGTTGTGGTGCCTGCTCTTGCACCAACCTCACCCTGACCTTGACCCTGTCTTTACATCCTTCTTGGTTTTAGTTCTGAATTGTCACTGGTGCCTGGTGGCCCTGGTCTCCATCACTGGCCCTTCCCTGCCTGGGCATGGTGGGACAGCACTCATGCTGGTGAGGACCCTGCCTGGCCACCCAGATGTCACCTGTGGCTCCCAGCTCCCCCGCCCCAGCGGGAGCATCTCATGATTGCAAGGTACTGGCAATAACAAGCCAAAGCAGAACACGTCAGCAATTCTGAAATGTGTAGCTGTGAAAAAATGATATGGGAACTTGTCCTGATGGACACTTTTCTGCAAGCACTTTTGACTCATAGCAGTCAACATTTGTTGAGTAAAAGAGATACAGGGAGTGGGGGACAGAAACCTCAAATCCTAACCTGTTTTTGTGTTATTTAGCATTTACTATTAACTGTTTACATCTGCTACCTGGGAGGAATTGTGAGATGAATTCAGCTGATGTTTCTAAAAATCAAAGCTGTGAAACCTGTGATAGAGACCTTCCCATAGAGAAATGTAAGTAGTTTAGTCATCATGTATGTTAAACATGCTCTCAAAAGACCATGCATTTAGCAGAGATTCTTCTTTCACTGTTTTCCCTCTCATATTTTATTTATTCTAAATCAAGCATTAATATCTGGACAACTGATTAATTACCATAGTTAAGAAATATTTTTATGGTCTGCTCATTCTAGACTGTTGAATTAAATGTAAACTTTATATCGTAACTTGTGAGGAGTTATACTAGATCTGTATTGCAGTTTAACCATGTATCATCTATTTCATCTTGTTACATTCAATAAGCTTTTTTTCAGAGACTGGCACTGATTAATTACATATAATTAGAAATTATAATGGGACTATAGAGGTGGGCAAACCAGTAACATGAGATTTGCTTGGTGATAGTTTTGTTTTTCTCCTCCTTAAATTTGAGGTAGTAAACAATGGTAACAGCAGGTTCATTAAGGGAATCAGTACTTTTTATGGACAGTTAAATACTAATTGTAAAGATTGTTGGATTCAAGCTGAATTGTATCTTTTTTTTAATTAGAAGAACAGCTAAAGACATCAATTTTAGAGGAACCACATCCTTCAGCTAGGAACATCAATTTTAGAGGAACCACATAGCTTTATATAATCAGACATTTAAGACCCAGGATGCTTGCAATCAACTTCAGCACATTGGCATTACTTGCATGCGACAAACAGTAAGAAAAACTCCATTTTGTTTTGTTTTGTTCTGTTTGTCTCTTGCAATTTCTAGCTGCCTTTTTCTCTGTTGTTTGATTTTAAAGCTTAATCTTAATTCTGTGTCTGTATGACAAAGAAAGAAATGACGTACCCTATTTTTCATAGCAAGTTATATATTCATAAAGAAAAAAAATTAAGTGGCTGTTGTGGGTGAACTGCTGCCTGTTCTCACCAGTATTCTGAATCTCAGATTTAAGAAAATGACCCATTTTTCACTTAATTTTTGCTAGTTTTCCTCATTATCTCTAACTTTCTATCTGTACAAATAAGCTTAAGGCCAACAACTTAAGGAATATTAGTGCTGAGCAGAAATTAATTACATAAACAATACTTCATGGATACTAAAGATGGACACAAATTGGAATTTCAACCTTATCATACATGCCAATATTTCTACTTTATTTTGCCCTTGATAGGAATATAAGTTAAAATACATTCAGGTTTTCACAGCATGGAAATTTTTTAAATATCTTCTTTTAATTGTGAGAATACTTCTGATTAGGAAAAAAATGTCAGAAGTTCCCACAGGAGCTAAAGTCCATCAAAAGTTTGATCCTTCTTTTCCAAAAACCAAAATATAGTTTCTTTGACCTGCTTACTCTAATGCAAACACAACATGGAACAGGCAATTAAATAAAATAAATTAACTAACTAGAAAAGAAGTCAAAACAAATCACTGCATATACAGTTCTTTGCCTAAGGAGAAAATGACAGAGAGAATGGATAAGACATGACTGAAATTACTTAGAGTGCTTAATGCACTTCTGAATCTGCTCTCACATGATAACAGTGGGGGCACTGTAAGAACCTATAAAGCAAAGAAGTCTTTTGCATTGTATTGTTGCATCAAAATGAAACATCGTGGTTGATTTTCATTTGTTATTGAGATTTCCCTGTGGCTATGTCTGTATAGGCAAGTTATTTGATGCAGAAAGAAGAGATCAATTGATCAAAGCAGTTGGTACTCAGAACCTCCCATCCACACCGTATGTGATTGGAGAGTTTTACTATGGACTGAATTTTATCAGGTCCCACGCACACAAAATCTTCCCACTCCACTTTTGTTTTAAGCTGTCTAAAGAACTACACAATTCTGCAGACCCCCAGAAGGAGCTGGAGCACATCTGTTCACACCTGAAACAGAGATCTGACCTCTGGAAGGAGTCTACCTTCTGTGTACTGAAACCTTATTCTGACTCAAACCAATGTATAGTAAGTGGGGACAACAGGGAGACAAACTTCAAAACGTCAATATTGTTCTCCACCAAAATGCTAGTTTAAACACACTTACATCAAATGTAGCTGCCTACAGGTTGGCAGCTGTAGCTCATGTACTCATGATCTCATTTGTAACAATACACTGCAAGCCTAAGGCTTACGTGCTACAGCAGTTTGAGTAGGGGAAGTCCATAGTGGATCATGGGTGACAGTCCAGACAGTGCAGCGAGATAACTAACACAGTAGCCCCCCAGAAGTTATCTGATCAAATGTAAAACACTTAGCTTCAGCAAATCATAATTTTTCAGATAGCATCTACCATTAAATACTTCTGCTTGACTTTTTTATGGGAAATTAAACAGCTCAAAAACTGACACTTTCAAAAGATGGCCTTTAGATTAGCTATTACTATTTTTGAAAGAGACTTTGGAGCTCATTAGCACTAAGGCAAACAGGATAGCAGAGGAACAACAGATGTTTATCTCTGGTCAGATATCAAAATTTTAGGACGCTGAAGTATACTATGATTAATACTTTTTACTAGAAGATGCACAGAATTGAAATCCAGAAATTTCCGATTAACTCAACCCTCAAGAGTTAAATAGGTGCTGTTTTTTAAACAGAAAGTTTGCCATGCTTGTATTTACTCTGATAACTAAAGCATGAACAGGGGCCAAGCCTGACCCCAGGACTACTGATCACCCATGCCACTTCACTGGCTTCATGCTGCAGGTTGGAGCGCTGGCCCATGACAACTGGCAGTCTCACAGACAATGCCTGAACATGGCATATTCTTGAACATGATATCTAACAGCTACTATTCCAAATAGACAGTGTAGAAAAGACTAACCTAAGTTTGGATATCTCCACCTTTCACTGTCTTCCAACTCTATCCCATAATGGTTTGGTATCATTAAACTCCAATATCTTTCTATGTATAGAAAATGTTCCGGGGGGATCTTCATACACTATGGCAGGGCATGCAATAAATGTTCACAGTTTAAAACACTACTTGTCCAGGTTGTAACATGGCCCTCAAATTATTTTAGATGTTTTGAGCTAAAAAAAATTCCTCTATATGAAATAGTAATTATGTTGGAACAACATTGCTTAGATACCAGAGCTAATTCTTATGTTGGATGAAGGCAAGCAGTCTTTGCTACTTGACCTGAGAGCTAGAGTGTCCTTTGGTCTGTTTTTTATCAAGAGACACATCTTTTATGTGTGTCCACATTCAGCTTCTGTATGTCACCAAAGCTGCCTATCTCAGAGCAGCTAGAAACCATGTTCCTACCTATGCCCACCTGAGAGCTGAAACGTAGGGGAAGTACTTGCACATGCTGAATCTGGAAGAGCAGCTGGTAAATGGGCTCTCACAGAAAGCACCAGCATCGAGCCACTAACAAACTTTTCAAAATGTAAGGAAAGGAGAATTTTGTTGGTGCTAAGTGTAGAGCTGCCTAATGATTAGAGTAATCACCTATGAAATGGGAGACACAAAATCTATGCCCACATAACTCAGAAAGGTTTCCAATGTCCAGCTCTCCCCAGTAGCATAGTTCAATGTGGAAAAGAAACATATTCCACCTATTCTGTGAAGGTCACAGCAAAAAATGCATGGGACAAAAAACCACACATGGAAGATATGAAGAAAAGGTATAATATTGCAGATTAGTACTAGGAAGGACATGCAACTGGAAAAGAAGGAATCTGAATTGCTTGTGATATATGAACCATGTACTGGATAAATTTGACAAGAAATAAGACAAAACAACAAAAATCCTACTCAATTCTTTGAAAAAAATGTCAGAAAAGGAAAATCAAGACCCTGATTCAGAGTGGAGAGAGTTGTTATTGCCACGAGTAACATAGCGTACCTCAGGGACAGGGACGGGATTTCATTTGTATCCCTGTGGCTGCTGGTAACTAAGCAGGTCTGCCAATGGACAGAAAAAGATTTCTGGACAGACATTCATTTGACCATGTGTAGACACTTATCATCATCCTAAAATAGATTAGATGAGTGGCATCCCACATCTCTCAATTATATATGGACACTAGATCAGATAAGGACATCTCAAGTAAGATGAGAGAAGTTACTTTGGTAACTAGCTGTCCCCAGGAAATTGTGGTGACGCTAAGTGGCTAAATCTGGGGTTTACAACTGACATTTGGGTACTCAAATCAGGAACTGTATCGATTAGGCATCTTGGCCTTTTATTAGATCCAGGCCCTGCTGATACAGGCAAGAACTAAATCTAATTTCTTATCATTTTCTTCCTTGGTTATCAATAGTCCAGCCTACAAGAAACAAATGCACTTAGAAGCAGCACAAAGAATATGAAACACAGCTCAAGTGCAGAAATATTTTTAAATGTTAAGTGATATGGTGCTCTGAGTTGTAGAATAATTAGAATATAGCCACTTAATGAGGCAGCAGTTCTGATTATGTACGTCAGCTACCTCTGTGCATTGTAAATCTGGAAATAAGTTAGAAATGCCAATTTATTTTAAAGGTGTTTCTATTTAAGTTAATGGTATGGAAAAATCTAAAAGGTTTGTTCCATCATAATAATCATCTTAGTTTACTAGCCATGAGGAACTTTTTTGCAAAAGATTTTGAAAATGTCCCTTATAGTTTAGATATATTTATGCTTATAGCAGCTGATTCATAAATAGAAAACAGAATATTGTAAAGTTTTATTTATCTTACACTTTCAAATTTGCTAAATAGAGATAAACACAATGAACATGTTAAGATTTATTTTTTCTGATGAATTTTACGGTAATTCAAAGTGTTTCAGTTTTAAATGAATTGTTTGAATACTAAATTATGCAGCTTTATGATCCAGGAGATAAGCAGAGCTCTAAAGATGCCTCTGAGACTTGAAAGAGACAGCATTAGAAGCTCATTATTGCCGGCACATTTAACATGGTTAAAGTAGGGGAAAATAGCCATTAAGTTAATGTAATAGTTAAACTGCATTAATTTGAAAAACTGTTCATTGAAATGTTTACAGTGAGGGTGTTTTGTTTTGAGGGTTGTTTTTTTTTTTTTAATTCTGTGGCATTTTTAAAGAGTCAAAAACATTTGAAGAGTAATCTTTTTCAACCAATTTAACATAATGTTTACACTTGAAGGAATATTCAGTTTATCACTCAGATGTATGTCAGAGTATCGACATTTTCTAAAGAGAGAAGAGCACATGTTAATATGCATAAAAGATGAGTTCAGGACTACTGGGTGGTAACAAACAAACAAAATAAACTCCACCTCTCCTTCCCATTAATCCCTTTGTCCTCTGGGTCCTTTCTTCCAAACACTGACAAGTAACAGTAGTTACTGAAAGTAACAGCACCTCTCTCCTGATTGATTGAAAAGACCAAAGGAAGCAATAAAAACTATCCAAAATGACAGTGAAAAGAGATCAGCTAGGTCCTAGAAAAGTCCACATCACAGAAATGTAACAACTGCCATCAAAGGATTAGATTTAATATACTTCACATTTCCAAAAATTAAGTAATCAACCCCACAAAAGTAAAATGCAGAGTAATATCTGACACATATGAGTTATCACTTGTTCCAGTGTGGCTGCAGAATACAGCACAATGTTTAATGTTGCTTCCAAAATTTGTTGATATTAATTATGCAAACTTCAGATAGTTCTTATTGCTGTTGTAATTTTGCAACTTTTTTCTTATCTTGTCACATTTTTGGTCTCAATAATTTCATGAGGAAGAGTCCTCAGTTCAACCAGATCAGAAAAAAAGTAAAGTTTTTTATTCCCTGTATTTTCACTTCAAATGACTTCTTGTATTTTATATTTGAGAGAAGAATCTACTGAGGTTCTACTGCTCAAAATTTGTAAGGATCATTATAGATCTCATAAACACCCAAAGGTTCTGGCTGCAAGTAAGTGGCATTAGATTGAAGCAAGTAGATACCTTTATTGAGCAACAAGCTGAGGGATGCAATGTGGAGTCCAACTTTCACCACAGAGAACATACGGAAAGAATAGTCTTTCCAGAATTATATTCCCATGGCATATTACTAAACGGGGGCACTAACTGGATAATATAAAGTTTGGAGCTACTTCCCATGAGTTGATATATACCATCCTGACTTCACATCTAGTTGAACCTGGACAGATGATGTTACAGTCTGTATTGGGAGTGGGGGTGGGCTGACACGGAACAAAAAAATAACTGGGGAAAGAGACTTCTTGAGCTTTTCTAGAAGCTCATCACACAGTGCTGCCTCAAGAGAGGTTCCCAGATCTCCCACCAAAGGAAGGAGTAAGGTTGTTCTGGGCCAGGTGGAAAAAAAACAAAGTGGGGTATCTTGGCACCTGTTTTGCACCCTATCTTACAGGGGGTCCTCACACTGCGTGTGCTGCTTCTACCCAACTGATTCTTAAGATGCTCTTGGTGGCAGAGGTGGACAAGGAAAAACAAAGGACCGATCTCTCTGCTCTTAATCTCAGACATGGAATGAGCACATAGAAACTCCTAAACTATGAACGAGAGCAGTGCTTGTGGGGGCAGAAAGCTGATGCAGGTCTAGAACAGGGCAACAGGCCCAGTATTACCCATTACTTCACTGCTGAAATGCTTTCAAGCAACCAGGAGATACCTAATTTGCTCTTTGCAACTAGGAAGAATGTGCCTGTTATGAAGAAGGTCTCCTTCTTTGTGGCTCCACACCATAATGTTTGGGCAAGGAGGAGTTCAGGAAAACCTACTCTTCATTCTTCTCTGGTCCTTTTTCCTTCCTGTTATGTATTATTACAAGATTACAAGGCTCATTCTTCATCACCCTTCCCCTCAGCAGTGGTGGAAGACTCAAGAGCTGCAGATATTACTTCTTAGCAAAAATAATCAGAAGTCTCTGCTGCGTATGGAGATCAGGTATCTATCTGAGGAAGAAGTTGTAGCTCTCTGCTGTCAGTGTTACTAATCAGGCTTTGGTAGCACTGGAAACGAAAGGCCTGGGTGCCAAAACCAAAGTACTTAAATTTTAACATGGAGAGATACAAGCACAAGATGGAGAAAGACAAAGCAGAAGTGTTCTCCATTTTTACTTTTTAAAGTAAAATGAGCCTCAGACTTCCTGAATCCCCAGCAAAAATTACAAGTCTTACAGTAGGGCTATGTTGTGATTTAGCACCAAAAATACACCTGCTAAAATAAATTCAGTGGAAATTTTAGCTAAAGTGAGTGTAGTTACCCCAACTGGTGTTCCAGTATTACCTGTCAGAGATTGTAAGTGAGCAAAAAGTAAAGTTAAATTAAGATCTCAATATCTGTAGATTCCATTCAAAGGATAACATTTCTACTACTATATCAACAGTAAATCAATTGAAATAAGAGCATACTATAATTTACCGTTCTCAATATCTGCACTGGGCATTGCCTTTCTTCTTGTCTTAGCTGCCTTAAGAGCCACTGAATTTTACTACCTTTAAATAAAGCAGTTGTAAAAAAAATTAGGAAAGAAAAAAAGAAAAAAACTTCTAATTATTTTGTGTGTATTTTTCACTGATACTCCAATATGCTTAAATATTTGGTTAAAAATTTTCACCAAGAGATCTGGCAATACCTTATTTCTTTTTAAGAAACCTCCAGACTACAGAAAACAACTTTTTTTTTTTTTTTTTTTTTTTTTTTTTTTTTTGAGGAAGATGTTTTTGGAGACCAGTTAACAATTTTCCAAAATGGAGAAACTCTTACACAATATTCCATGCCAGTGGAGTGACAGTATTTACAAATGAAAGCTATTTTCTTCCTTTCCCCCTGTAATTCCTCCTCTGTCCTGAATTTGCTACACTGATTATATGATTAGATGACTTTCACTGACATGAAATTTGACCAAATTTAAAAAGAAAGAGGAATTACATTGGAAAGAGTAGCAAATAGCTTTTCATTTGTCGACAAAGTCACTTTGCTATTTACAAAAGTAGCTTTAAATAGAAGATTCTCTGACATTCTTTACAATGAAATCTAATCAAAGTTTATGCCCCTCCAAACAACAACAGAGCATTATTCTTATATAAAATATGTGTTCCCAAATCATTATACTTACACATTACATAAAAGTTTCATGTGTACTACAAGTAACTAATGGGTATGTTTTGAAGGAACTTGTCTGTCCAATCTAGCCTTTAATCTTTGGATTTACAAAGTGCCCAAAGAAGCATCTTTTTTTTTAGCTTTTATTTCCTTTTGGACACATGCATAAAAGATGCCTTTCAGGATTCTGTGCCACTGTAACAACACTGTGTATACCTACTGCACTGCAGATATTTCTAGTTTGTTCCACTGCTACTAATTTGAATTTTAATTAATCTTTTTTTCCTCTGAAATTTTTTATTCCCCTTTCTTATTTTCTTTTCTGTTCACTGTCTTGAGTATTATTTGAAGAATACCTGCCATACAATTTATTACAGAGCAAAATAACTAGGTCAGAATAAAGGTCAGCCATTATGAAAAAGGAGTGTCCACTTTGTGATTTATTCCATGAATTCTAAGCAACTTTCCATTTAATCAATTTCAGTTACAACCTCAAAGGGCCTTAGACTAAGATTTTGGGTTGTGAAATTCTGATTTTTGGATTCCATACTTCTTTGTTCCATACTTCCATACTTCTTCCATATTAATCCTCCACAGACTGTAAAGTAACTATGTAAACTAAAGAAAAAGCTCTTGTGCAGTCAGTTCTACAAAAGTTAATTTTGTTAACTCCATCCTTCCCCAAAGTGATCTTCTATCAGTATCCATTCTCGTTTAGAGAAATGCAGAAAAGCTGAAATGATGACATTGTGTGAAAATATATTCCATATTTTAAAAATTTACAACATGCATAAGGATTTTCTCCCAGTCGTTCTGCTCAATTTGCAAGGTGATGTTACACGGATCAGATGACATACCATCAATGATGGTCTGTCTTTTGAAAGAGTCTCAAAAATATAAACTGTAATTAAACTTGAAAATAAAAAATCCATTCCATAATTTAAACATACTGTTAATTGCTTCTTTCCTTACAAGAGGTTATATTCTTCTCTCTTCAATTAATGCAATTTCCATTAACAGAGAATATAAGGCTTCCAAAGAGTTGGACAGAGCAAAAGGAATGCAGATGTCTTTAAACTTAAGTACCTGCAAAATACCGTTAACTGATGTAAATTTGACAGTCAATTAGCCTCTCTTATGTTGTAAATGCTTTTCATATTTGGAAGAAAAACATCTCAGTCATTAATTTTGAATTGAAAATAAGCTTCTGTTAGTGATTCTAAACTTTTTCTGCCATAGGAGAAAGGTTTTTATAAAGAACAATAGGGATTCTCAAAACAGTTATCATAAATCATACTGGGGCTGTGTCATCTTTTCTTAAGCATGTTTAACACTTCCTACTCATACAAAGACTGGGTTTTCACTTTCATATAATTTTGCCAAATTTCAACATTGTCATGAAAGATTTTAATCCAGGTGTCTGCCTATGGCTCATCATTTCCTTACCCCTGAAAAATTCAGTGAAGTAGTTCAATATATGCCTTTACAATGTTAAAAATGCATTTCAACTTAGAATTATAGAGCATTTCATGTGTTCACACCACAGCTTTCATTGACTTCACTTGCAGCTGTGTGTACTCTGCACCTGTGCAAATGAGACTGCAGAGTTCCACACTGTGTGCCCAGAAAAATGAGGAAAACATGCAATTCAACCACCTGTGAAAAGTTTAACAGTTTGGTCCCTGAAAAAGTTTAAAAAAGAACATAGTGCTTTCCATGCCCTCCAGCTGATGTGTCTCTTCCAGTGCACATTAGAAATGAGAGATTGGCACTTATACTCTTAATGATTTGAGTATTATTCTGGGAGGACATATGTGGTCTGTGACTGAAACAAGAAATGAGGTAATCTTCTATGTTTACATTGACTTTGAAGGTGACTTGCTTCCTCTGGATACACTTCTGTTACACATTTATTTTTCCACCGTAGCTATCTAGAAAGAACCGCACAGTGGGACAGAGCAAGTATGTTTATAGTATGCTACAAAACCTGAGTTACATGAATTTATCAACATTTTCAGCAGAAGGCTCAGTGCAGGGAAGCCAAATCATTTTGCCCCCACTAAACCTCCCTGCCAAAGGATTTGTTCTACTTGCTGTAACTGCCTCTTTCTGAGATTCTACAGGCATAACTATATTGGGATGTCTGACTCATTACAAACTGACAAAGTTGTGCCAACAGAAATTTATAATGGAGACAAAGCCTTTGAAGGACTTGGTCTCCCTCATGTAGTCATTTAGATGAGACTTGTTTTCTTGAAGGCTGCAAGCTTTTACTTTTGTGATATACAATTTCAAAGGATCAATGAAGTGCTTTCTTTAGGAAGAGAGGAAGCTCTTGTCTTTCTGATATTTCAGTTCAAACTATTTCATCCATTTCTGTGATTACTCCCTATAAGGCATCAGAACAAAACAGATTTTTGCTTGTCTTGTGAATGACTTTCAGTTCTCATCACTGTTTTGTCACAAGAATACATTAATTTGGTGCAATTTTCCACTTTTTTTTCATTTATCATTTTGGCTCAATGACTAACAAGGACACATGATTACCCATTGAAATTGTATGACATTGATGACAATGTACATAATTTATACAGAATCCCCAACATTGTGGTTGCAAAATAGTAACCCCCAGCTCCTATTTCTAGTGCTTCTTTTTTTGCTCCGAAACTTCCAGTCCTACAAGAGTTCACCACAGGGGACTGTACTATGTACAGAGAAAACACTGTATAGCCTAGCAGAATGACAGTTTCCTATTTGCTGATAATGCAGGCTTTGTTCCTTGGTAGAAAATGCATTGCTCGTGTGCCAATTTAACATTCATTAGAGAGCTAGGAGAATTTATATTTCTGTATCATTGGGACAGTATAATATATCACTCTTTCTTTTATTTTGATTTTTATTTTTTTCCAGAACTATCTTAGTTAAACTTGGCCAATACCCACTTGAAGTAATTTATGATGGTCTCAGAGGCACTGAACTTCTTAGCAGTAAAGCTCTTTTTAGTTGCTTGTCAGCTTCAGACATTAGGACTTGGCAAATCCAGTAGCCCAACAGTGGTGAGGCTGCCATGGTTCCACGTCCTCATGTACAGCCATAGGGGGGCTGAGCATGTACATGTATACACACATGCACACCTACATGCAATGCACATTCATATGCACATTGTCAGCCACACAGGTCAACAGGGACAGAAAATCCTGCGCTCATGCAAACACAGCACCAGTGGCCTCATCTTTCCTCCTGGCTGACCAGGAAGAAAGCCTATTAGTCAAAATTATATATATATATGTGTGTAGACACACATAATGTGGATCTCTCCAGTCGTAGGTTTTAGACACACAGACTATCCAGTAGCTGTCCCTGAATCTCCCTACTTGTTAGCACCTGGACACGAGTCCCTGAAGTTCACAACTCCACTGCAGATATTGATACAGAAAGCCTCTTGTCTTTGCACACCCACAGCAACAACCATCCCTGCCCTACCACACAGAAGTTCTATAGATAACTCCAGAAAGTGTCCTTAGATAATCTACCCTTTAGCTAGCTCCTGGAGCCCATGGTCTCTCAGTTGCCTCATGCACACAGACACACACATACAAACAAGTCTCCCCAGCAGTTTGTTCAGTCTTAGGGCCTCACCAATAGCTGTCTGCCAGTCCCCATGGACTCCCCAGTGACTGGCTTGGATCACCCCTGCTCCCTTCAGTAGCCAACCCTCAGCTAATCATTTCTCTGCTATTTTTCCCAGACCTATGACCACTGCAAAAACAGGGCACCAAATCTCTTACCCTATCGATCAGGTCATCCAGCTTGATGTTTGCTATTAGTCACATACCAACATGCACACTCACACAAGATGCATGAGCTCTACTCTCTCCAGTTGTTTCACCACAGACACACGTGATCTCTGACCTATGGTCTGACTCAAGGTGCTGCCACTCAGACATCCCTCCCACACATGGATGCACAGAATACAGTCCCTCACCCAAGAAAATAGTTAGAAATGGAGTTTGATGAGAATGTAGGACAGACTGAAGTGATCAAACCCAGGGCATGGCCAGATCAGCGTACTGACCAGCTAAGATGCAGCTGGCACCTTTTACCATTATCCCTCTGCTTCCATGCTTATTCCTCTGTAAAGCTTGGTGATCTCTCCATTTCTCAGCCTTTGGTTCCTCCCCTAAACATCTCATACTGAAGTCTTGTATAATGCCAAAACACTCTTCCCCAGCATCCCTAAATGACCCCAAAACCTGGCAGGCAGCAACCTCTCTCAGCCTGTGAGGTGATCCAGAAAGTCTCTCCCATTGACTAATGGTGATGGATGTCACTCCCAGAGCACTGATGGCTGTCTTCTGACAGCCCTGGGGGGAGACAGGGCATGGGTTTTTTTCTCTGATGAGGTTATTGGAATTCCTTCACTTTCCATCATGCCTCTGTGACTTAGTGTTTGTGGAGATGAACCTTTAATCACATAATCTAACACACACTGCTGCCTCTTTCATAAAAAGTAGATGACTTCTTGGCAGTGGTCAGTTTGGGAAGTTCAAAAGAATTTCTTTTTGGCTTAAATGCAATCTTGGCACTAATGACATGCTTATAAGGCATTTGTGTCCAATTAACCTTTGAAAGCTGGAAGAATTACTGTATCATTTCAAACAGGATATATTGCAACACCTGAACAGACCACAATGTACCATGTTAAAATAAACCAGTGACAATTTTGTTTTACTTGATATGGTAGTGTCTTGGCTGAGTATATGGGAACTTATTCATGTCCCATTTAGTTGCTCATACGAAAAGAAGATGAAGCCTGGGAGGGAAGAAGACTGGGCATCTGAGGACATTAATCATTTCACCTCTTCCAGTTTGACTTGCTATGAAGTAGGATTCAATATACTTAGTTCTCTAATATATTCCTCTGTAAGTGTGTATATATATATATATATATATATATGTATGTTATGTATTTCTTACAATTCCCTTGTTTTCAATTACTTGAACATTGCCAAAAAAACTGTGTAAGCAGCATTGCTATGTCATCAGGGGAAGAATCTGTCAAGTGGGAAGAGCTCTCAGTGTAGTGCTAGGATTTCAGAGGAGCCTCAGGAAGAGATGCTGGTGATGCATAGCACGCCCCAACCTCTGGACCATCATGACTGTCCTCTTCCCTTGTTCTGAACATGATGTGCTCAATAATGTGCCAGGTTCAGCTTCTTTACTCACTGTATTGCTGTGCTTACCGTCTGTTAGGAAGATGTCTTCCTGAGATTGACACCTCTGATTGATAAACACTTGAAGTTAAGAGGCATATACCAAACCTTCAGGGTCAGTCCTCTTCACCATTCACAGAGGGAGTTTGCAGCCTCTCTGAAATAATCCATCAACACATAAATCATAAGATGAAAATGAGAAAAAAAGAATTTTTTAATTAATTCCCAACTATGTTTTGAAACAGGTACAGATAAATCAAACAATAATGTGATCATGACATAAAGTCATCAGCTTTGCTTCCTGCAATTTTCTATTTAGCGACAGTCATGCTAAACTATCTTCTGGCATGTTTTCTCTAAGTGGACCCCAATCATTGACATATCCTGTCCTTGGCTTCCCCTGTCTGAAGTAAATACAGACTGAAATGACTGTATTGATTTTACATTTTCTTACTTAGGTGGAATTACATGAGTAAGTGCATATTGTCCCCCAAAGCTTTCTATAATCTCTAGTCATGATGACTGATTTAATTAAGCCAACTGCTCATTTCTTAACTCCTGTCTCCTACAGGAATAACATTTTGTTTTACAGAAATTCCCTTTTTTCATTCCATTTAAAGATGCCTTTGAAATGCTTCACTGTACTAGTGAGGTTCCACCAGTCTGAATGTGTTTTTGACTGTAAATCTGCCTAGTTACAGATGCAGTATGGCATATCGTGGCAGATAAATGGATCTTTCCAGATTGCATCTTCTCATCACAGATTTAAGTACCTGACTTTTTTTCAGAAACTGCATGTTCATCATGCAAACCCATAAATGAGGACGAGGAATATGTCTCTTTATCAGGCCTTGACAGAGACTAGATGTGATAAAAACATCAGTTGGTGTGATAGTGTGTTTGGCTTAGCTCACCCTTAGAGATGGCCTGCTGAGATTTGGAGAAATGTCAATAGTCATAGGTAGACCTGTAATGTAAAAAAGTTCTGCTACTGGAATCTACCTGTACATTTTTTGGGCTGCTCATTGCTGGATCCTTGCTGACTGTGCTGCAGGCACAGGGGACTTGCAGAAGAAAGGAGGCACACAGATGAAGCCTGATTAGATAACTTGTTCCTTTTTATCCTTGTTAGAAAGTCCTGTTTTACAATTTTAAGATACTGTGTATTCTATTAAAAAGCAGGTTTCTGTGTCAGGGTCAAACTAGTAAAAAAAATGTAAAATTAGTAGTGTTTATGCAAGGTCATGTATTTCCAATTATGGAGAAAGATATCCCAGAGGGAATATAGTAGTATCTACCAGCTAGAGGATTTTGCTACTTTACTCCCTAACAGTTTTTTGCAGAAGATCCCTACTGCACTGGTCAGTACTGAAGTCAGTGTCCGTCAATAATATAATCCCCTATTGTAACATTTTTGGAGTTCCAGCGTGGGTGAGAATGATGCAAAATTCCCCCAGTATCCTGCAGCTCAAACAGGGAAGGAGTTTGGGAGAGTGTTTCTGTACCGCTCCTGCCTAATCACTTCTCCCCTGTTTTGTTGGCACTGCCAGCATTATGTTTCTGTGACTATTTCTGCTTTATTTGCAGTGCAGATCTCTGTCTAGCTGAAATAAAAGCATCAGACCCTTTCATGCAGAATGCTTCACAGCCTTCAGGGAGAGCCTAGGAGGGTCAAGGATGAACTTTTTAATCTTTTGCCTCTGGTCTAGTATTATATATTATTATTATAGTAATCTTTCAATTGCCTTGACAAAGGAAGAAGGTACTTTCCACAAAAATCTTATAGTCCTTTTCTGCAGATAGAGGTGTTCAGTTTTTCTACTAATATCAGAAAATGAGATCCATCCATCAAATTGTCAGACACTACCTACGAGGCAGATTGACAGATTTTGTTCAAATGAATTTTAGGAAGGCTGAATAAATCCCTTTAAAAAAAAGATAGTGACACCTGCCCACAGTACCATTTGGTCCAATTCCTAATCTGATATAGCTATTTGAAGCTTTTCCTAAGTTGTCTGGAGCAACATGGAGAGTTGAGTTTAGCCCTATTTATAGAAAATCACTTGCTACTCTACTAGCTTTGACAATTTGGGGATAGTGCATATCTCCTGTGGGAGATGCAGACTCCATTTGACCTAGGTGACTCTGGAAGTAGTACACCTGATATTACAGCTGTTACTATAAAGTCATGCTTAAATTATTAATAATTGCATTATTGCCTTAATAAATGCTGAAGGTACAATAAAACTATGATTAAAGGTGCTTCATGAGAAGAAAATTATAGTGTCTTTTAAGCTCTGCTGTTTACAGTTAGGCAATAATATTACTGTGCTATGACACATTTACAGCACTTTCAACCTTCACCATTAAGCTACAGTATAGCCACTTCCCAGTTTATTTTGAGATTGATCTCCATCATTAAGCAGAAAGTAGGATCTATGTGCACAACATAGTGCTTAGTAGGTAGGAAAACTGTAGGTAGGAAAGCTCTATGTCTGAGCTTCTCTAATGTCATGACAAACAGGAATGTTTCTTTGAGTTGATGTGATAGTCAAAACAACATAGGAAGAAGAGGAATGACTCTTCTCTAGGTGAAGCCAGAGATCTGTCATTAGAGGATTCTGTTTCCAGATGAAGAGTCTTAAGGTGGTGGACAGCAATCAGGTAGACAGCAGTGGCTGAAGTATTTCTACTTTAATAGTAGCACTATTAAAAGGACATAAGCATTTAATATACTACCTATCTAGAGTTCCCCACTGTAAGAATAGACTACAAGACTTATTCTTTCAGGTGTATAACAGAGTATATTCCTGGTCAAACTCAAGTGGAGAGAGAATTTCTATTGGAACCCAGTGATGAGCACAATTACCAGTATAACTGAGCTGGTGCAGCTCTGGTCATAAGTTTTTGCAGCACCTTCAAAATTTTTTGGTAAACTATGTTTTGTTAGCAAAAAAAAAAAAAAAAGACAAAACACCTGCTATGTCCACACCAAAAAGGGAAGCCTGTGAATTATTCTTCATTACTCGTCTATCATAATATATCAACACTGATGCTTATCTGATTCCTGACAACAATGCCAAGGAGTGCTGAAAACGATTTAAAATCCAAGTTTGCTGTTTGTTGAAAGTTCATATTTTTGATGGAAAAAGGTTATTAACAGTTCCACTAGTGGTTTCTGTGTACCAGATATTCACATCCAACATGACAGTGCAGACTGCAATGTACAACATGGAGGCTTTTACTAACTCTCAGCAAGCTAAAACAACCCTCTGAAGTCAACAGTCCAACTGTGTTATCTTAGAGCTCTAAACACTAATTAACCCTGTTTTTTTGCTCATATTTCTCCCCTTTACATTGTAGTTTATATTGCAGTTACAAACTTAATTAGATAATCTAGCTAGATATGTCATGTGTCTATTTAAACTGACAGCTTCACTTAGATAATGTTATAAAAAAGTCATATATGTGGGAACTGTAATGACAAAGAAGTGGAATTTCTTTTAGCTTTGAGTGATGGTGAGAATTTATCATTTAAGAGACAGGTATAATTTTCTAGCAGTAGTTTGTTTTCTGTGTTGCACATCAACATTTGCAGCTGAGTCCTGCATTTCTCTTCGCCATATGCCAAAAATAAGGTCCTTTTGCATCAACATGTCACACTTGCTCAGTATATTTATGATTAGTTCAGAATTGATGAGCTTGACATATGTTGCCACATTTTGTCTATTCTCTATCTAATATTTCTCAAGCGTACAAACTAGACAGTTTTGATGGGAGCTAAGTTACTCTACATTAGAGTGTAAGCAGTGCCTCCCAACCAAGATAAGAAAAAGAACAAACTTAGAGGGATTTCACTCATGTGTTACATGCACAGGGTGATCAGGTAGTAAATTTACATAGCAGGAATTCACCTGCAGAACTTTTTCCTGACTTGCCCCAAAACTGTTCTGTCCACCAAGGAAGGACCTGCAGCAGTCTTCTGGTCCAGAGAATGCTCCAGTCTCCTAGAGATTGCACCTTCACTGAATTTGCTTGAGATTTTTGATTTATCCTCCCACTGGACTCAATACTTAGAGAAAGGAACACATGTCCTGTAACATAGACATGCACAGATAATGCCATGAGGAAAATAAATCATACAGATAAATTAGCATAACTTGAATCTAGATTCAGTACTCTTTTGCAATAAAACCTGGAAATGAACTAATACTTTCATCCATGTGTCCTAAGTTACTTGTTAAGTTACACACACATCTCAGTTGCATGTTGTTCACAAGAAGAAAGTTATAATATAAACCAGGAACACTACCACATATTTTCCTTTCCTTATACCTAGTATACAAACTATGTAATTAATCAGATCTCTGCTACATACAGCTCTTCTTGAATCTTAGTAGATTACAAAATATTAACAATTATAATTTCAAATGCATGAATTATCTGAACAGATGAGACTTCATACTGGTACCAAACTAGCAAAGTGGTGATGAATGAGCCTTCCCTTCCCTTCCCTTCCCTTCCCTTCCCTTCCCTTCCCTTCCCTTCCCTTCCCTTCCCTTCCCTTCCCTTCCCTTCCCTTCCCTTCCCTTCCCTTCCCTTCCCTTCCCTTCCCTTCCCTTCCCTTCCCTTCCCTTCCCTTCCCTTCCCTTCCCTTCCCTTCCCTTCCCTTCCCTTCCCTTCCCTTCCCTTCCCTTCCCTTCCCTTCCCTTCCCTTCCCTTCCCTTCCCTTCCCTTCCCTTCCCTTCCCTTCCCTTCCCTTCCCTTCCCTTCCCTTCCCTTCCCTTCCCTTCCCTTCCCTTCCCTTCCCTTCCCTTCCCTTCCCTTCCCTTCCCTTCCCTTCCCTTCCCTTCCCTTCCCTTCCCTTCCCTTCCCTTCCCTTCCCTTCCCTTCCCTTCCCTTCCCTTCCCTTCCCTTCCCTTCCCTTCCCTTCCCTTCCCTTCCCTTCCCTTCCCTTCCCTTCCCTTCCCTTCCCTTCCCTTCCCTTCCCTTCCCTTCCCTTCCCTTCCCTTCCCTTCCCTTCCCTTCCTTCCCTTCCCTTCCCTTCCCTTCCCTTCCCTTCCCTTCCCTTCCCTTCCCTTCCCTTCCCTTCCCTTCCCTTCCCTTCCCTTCCCTTCCCTTCCCTTCCCTTCCCTTCCCTTCCCTTCCCTTCCCTTCCCTTCCCTTCCCTTCCCTTCCCTTCCCTTCCCTTCCCTTCCCTTCCCTTCCCTTCCCTTCCCTTCCCTTCCCTTCCCTTCCCTTCCCTTCCCTTCCCTTCCCTTCCCTTCCCTTCCCTTCCCTTCCCTTCCCTTCCCTTCCCTTCCCTTCCCTTCCCTTCCCTTCCCTTCCCTTCCCTTCCCTTCCCTTCCCTTCCCTTCCCTTCCCTTCCCTTCCCTTCCCTTCCCTTCCCTTCCCTTCCCTTCCCTTCCCTTCCCTTCCCTTCCCTTCCCTTCCCTTCCCTTCCCTTCCCTTCCCTTCCCTTCCCTTCCCTTCCCTTCCCTTCTTCCCTCCTAAACTATGTTTCTTTTCATAGCCCAGACACCCTGTTCTGGGTGAGGATAATAAAAGGTCAATTGCTGCATGGAGTGCAAAATTTTTTGCTTGTTGCACATAACTTGCAGGTGTACAGAAATATATAGAAGGAGAAATCAGTCAAATGCATTTTTTTATACTGAATATAGCCAAGTTTTTCTAAGTGGGAGCCAGTTACTGGGTTGCTCAGACACTTCCAGTTTTAGAAGAGCCAAAAATCACCAGGATTTATCTGGTTTCTCACATGTCTCCATTCTCCATGACTTAACTCAGCTGATCAGAACCTTTCTAGCAAAATGAAAATACACCAACATATTCATTAGAGCCGAAATGTTTCTTTAACCCACAGCTAGACACTAGTCTGATGTGTGGGGACAAAAGACCTATTCTGCCTTCTCCAGAGAAATGCTGGATCAAAAATTTAGGAATCAAGCACAGCAGATGGCTTCCATGACTAAGGCCAGCTCTCTAAGCATCATGGGTTATAAATACACTTATTAAACAGAACTTTGGAGGCAAGGATTTGATATATTTCCATTCCCATGTAAATGTTTGAAAGATTCTATTTTTGTTCCAGAGCAGAACAAAAATACATTTCAAAAGTTCTCCTAATACAAAATTTTCATCCTTCACAATCTAGTGCCAGCTACTCCCTGAGAATATGTGCTTTTAAGCTTTCTACATCAGTTGAATTAACTTTGACACATAACAATCTGTGGCTTTCAGAAATAACACATAAAGAATAAATCTTTTACACAGGTCCAAATGTTTAAGAATTTGGAAGGGAGTAATTGCCTAGGTAATTTCACTAAGAAACCGAACAGACTGAACTGCAGATATTTCCTCTGCAACTCACAAAGCAGTCAAGGTACGCAGAATGTGAAGAAACCCCTCTCCTGTTTTCACTGCTGCATAAAATGAAGAGGCAATTGAAAGGAGTAATTTTAGTAAATCTCAGAAGATTAAATGGAGGCAATCATAGAATAAGTAGTGCTCCTTTGTATATAAAACACTAACAACAATCTGCTGTCAAAGATGTAATGTGTTCTTATGAACATACTTCTTTGGCTCTAAGATCTGAATAGTTTACTAAGAAGTCTGCGTATCAGCATCTCTGTAGCCTTCTGACAGCTGTAGAATTGAAATATGTCTATAAAAGGGATCAGATGTAAATAATGAAACAGGACTTACCCATGACCTTCCACAGATATTGAAAACTGTAAGGAAATATTACTTTAAGCCATAAATGTACAGTAGAGATAATGCCAAGAGAATTAAACAACCATCTGGTGTAATTATTCATGTTCTCTAAAAATAGTTTGCATGTGAATGTGGCACCATATTTCCCTATATAATTTAGAGGTTGAATCTAAAGGAAAATTACAGAAAATCACAAAGGCTACTCTTCTTTTAATGCAGATTAATGCTTTCTCTTCTAAATAAGAAGGCACAGGGAAAAGTGCAGAGTGGAGAGGAACTGAGGCTGAGAAAGGAGCATGCTATTGGTACTTTTAAAGCAAATATACATGTGACAACTAAAACTTAACTGAATTCATAACAATCCTTCCTTCGTGTGCTAGTGTTTTCATGATGCTTTGTAAAATGTTTTCAGATCATGCATTTATCAGGTGATGAATTATTTGAAGATTTTGGTTGCTGTTATATTCTAAATAAACAATGTAAAGAAGAAAAATTTGGTGTCAAGTAATACAAATATTGATAAAAGATCTTTTTGGCATAAAAATAAATAATTCATTTTTGAGGGGGGGTAATTTGTGCATACAAGGCCATTTGCTGTCCCTGCTGCAAGAACCTACCCATGTTCCTAGGAACATCAGGCAGTTATAAAGAGCAGAAACAGTGCGTGACTTCAGCAGCCACTCAAACACTGTCCAAAAGTTTTTGAGCAAGATACAGACTGAGCTGTGTTTGAATATTGTATTCCAACAACTGCAATAACAAATTAAATGATTAGAAACCTGCCCAAGGATAACCTGCAGAAATTGTTCTCCCCACTCTTAATTACACGTTTGTGTTCTGTTACATTAGGAAACAAAATACCCATTTATAACACAGGCAGCACTCTGAAATTGAAAACACTACTGGGCAACTTAAGAAGAATACAGCAGAAGTATTTCTGAATGATAATATGTGGTAAATGCACATCAGTAATGAATTTACAAAGAATGTGAAATTTTTCCTCTGCTCATGTATGATGACCAGTATTTCTGCAAACAAGAACACCAAAATGTGTGACAAGAACTAATGGATATTAATTGAGAAATAAATACTGATAGTAGGTGTTGTTTGATACATCATTTCTCAGGACTGTGTACAGGGAAGAGACTATACATATCATTGTGTATTCTGAGGGCCAAGTTTCCTATACAAATATGAGAAACAACTATGTGTGCTAGATATAACTCCCCCATATCAGATGGAGGTACCACCTCTGTGTGTCAAAAAAACAGCAAAATATTATCTCAGTAAAAAATGTTCAGAATGAAAACTATCACAGGAGCCAAGAGTGGATAGGAAAACAACAGGCCAAGATTCTCTCACTGCATTTTAGTGTATAAAAGCACCATTTGTTTCAGTTGGGCTCCAGGAGATGCAAGTGTACTTGATGTCAATTTTCATTTTGATCTTTTACTTTTCATTTGCCATCTAAAGTTTTAGCAGTCCGGTTTTAATATTCTCAGAATCCTAGTCAATAAAGAACCAGCATATTCCTTCTAAATCAATTAAGTAGCAGTTAAGAGCAGGTAGGCAGCTTGATAGTGGAGTTAGAGAAAGGAAGACCTTAACATGTCAAAGTAATGTCCTTCTGCAAACAGCTCCTAGGAAATTTTAGGCTATCAGTATGGTCTTTACACAGTACTAGAAAGAGGAGGCTCAAGATTCATGCAAAAATGTGTAATAATAGTATTTTTATGATTTATTCTCAGAAAGTCAGGTTGCTATAAATGTAATTCTACACCTATTTATTTCAAGACAGTATTTTTGTACAACAATGCTTGTCGTTTTGTCTGCTTGTTGTCCTAAGGAATGAATTCAAACTACTTAAAGAAATTCCATCAGGTTTTGTTTTCTGACATCCACTCGGCTAAGACCAGCACCCAGGAGACAGCACTTCTGTGGGATAATACAAAGTCTCACATGTGTAAAATGACTAAAATGTAGTACTTTCTTTCTTGTCTCCACTTTTTACAATGTTTTATATTATGTTTTTGTAAATATATTCATTAGCTGCTGAGAGTTGCATTTTTAACATATAAAGTATATACTAGAAATCTTTAGATCATAAGTGTAAGACTATTGTAGAAATATTACATCCATTTCCCCAGCATTTGAAACAGCATCTTTAGCCAACAGCATTCCTTCCCGTAGTACCAAACATTCGTTTTTAAGAAATGATTGTTATCTCAGAATGTTTGAAAGCAATGTATGTTTTAGAAAGATATGGTGCTGTATCAAAAGTACTGTCAGGGCATTATGTCTGAAGAGCAAAGAGTAATGCAGGAGTGTGTTATCAGAACAAAAAAATGAAGCAGTAAACAGTATCCTTTGCACATCTTTCCAAGGAAAAAACAAACAAACCAACCAACAAACCAACCATTCTTGGGTTAAACCTATGAAAAGTTGTATATATACAACATATCTACATATACTAATAGTTCTCTAGAGACTTAGAAGAAACCAGTAATGGTGGGAAAATGTTTTATACATTTCAACAAAATTTCATGATTTGTGATTTCAACTAGCTCCTGATTCAATTCAGTGTAGTAATCGTGCCTTTCTCTTGAAATGCTTAAGACAAGCCCCTTTTCAGAACTGTGATTGCCAATACTATTTATGTTAATAAATCTGGAAATAACAACTTCCAGATACCCATGTTGGATGACTAGTAAAATGTTTCATGTATCCAAAAAATCAAATGACCTCGGTGGGTTCCTTACTAGGAACAATAGACATTTGAGCATATGATATTTATGTTAATTGGGGCAGTTGTTATCTGACAATATTTACACCATTTCTGTGCCAAATTCAGAAAGACAGGAGCTGTCTCTCCAAGAGCTATTAATAGGATGAAGTGCCATTTGTGATGGTTGCTTAAATTTAATGATACTTTTAAAAATAAGTTATGTTTAGAAAGGTTATTGTGAAAACAGAGAAGCTTCATAAGAAGTGCGATTTGAATCAGAACGAAAACTTATTGCTTGATTAAACAAAAAAAATATGACATAAGGTAGGTCAAGCTGAAGACAGTTTAAAACTCAGATGTTGAGAACTTTTTACCACAAAGGCAGTATAATCACCAAGTTGGCAAAAATTACAACCATGTTTGTAATATTAGGCCCCCTTCATGATGTGAAAGCGCTAAAAAGAGAGCTGAGCTAATGAAAGAATAACAGCAGCTAATTTTGAATCCAGCCAAGCCTGAAGAGGCATATTTTCCTCTTTCCATTAAACTATTGAAACAGTGGGGTGCTGTAAAAGCTAGCGGCAACAAACAAGCAATAACAGATGCCACTCCCTTCCTTGGCTTTGCAAAAGTTATCAGAGCTTCCTACTATTAAAAAATCCAGCTACGAGAACAGCATGCAGAAGTCTAAAATTCAGCTTGGAAGCAACTGCCCGTGTTACATGGTATCGGCAGTATGGTAACCTCGTGGGGATTATATCAATATGGATGAGATGAGACAAAGTTACTAATTATTACACAGAATTGAAATTTTTTTCCTCTTGATGTAATTGCAATTGACATTGAAATAACACCGAAATTCTAAATAATTTTAAGTTCTCCTGTAAAACACCAGAATGTCTTAACCCTATATACCTAGAATAAGTATTTGAAGTAAAAGTTGTAAATAGGAGAAAAGAGACTTAACTGATTTGAAGAATTCTATATAAGCAATGATTTGCCAATGTAAAGTATTATCCTTGAACTATTTTCCTAAATAAAGGATTAGTCGTATGAAGAACACAAAAAAACATTCTCAAAGGCTGGCAAATAAACTGGAAAGCACCCTCTCATCGGTATCTAGGCTCACTGTACTGTACTGCTAATATATTAAGAGTGTAACACCCTCAAAATGGTATCTGAAAGAGACAACATGCTAATGAATGCTTTGTACTGCCCAGCAGAAAACAGTAATGACACCGAGGTCTTCATTCCCCATCTTTATTGCTCCAGTATTTCTGCCTATAAGCATTTTTTCAAAGAATTAATTTTGATGGTCATGTCAATACAGTTCTTTGATATAATTGTAGGGGGAGCAGGAGATTTGAACCTTTTAAGAGAAGTTAATATTAAGACCTGGCCCTGCCATAAGCAGAGACTAAAGTTTCAGAGATTAATTCCTTCCTTTCAGCACAGGCCACAGTTTCATGAATTGGATAGATTTTTAACAAACTTCACCTCATTTATATGAAGATAATTAAAATTGCAACCTGTTTCAGTGTTCCATGGTGTTTAGCTATAGGTGACTGTAGGAAGACACCTGTGAAGTGACATGTTCTCATTCTGCTTGAACAGATGCCTTCTTCCATGGTTGCATAAACTGTTTTGTAGGCTGGTCTCTTCTGGAAAAGTGATGTGCCATACCAGGAGAAGCCCAAGCTACCTTCATGGATAACATAGTGTCAGTCCAGAAGGTACACTCAAAGGTTTCATTGAGTCCTAGTTCTGAGGCTATGATGAGTTGCATTTTCACTGACAGCAATTCAGTAGCATGTCTTATTATACACCACCCACTGAACTAAATGACAATCATCGAAGAGTAGCAAAACTCAGGCATGCTTTAATTATGATTTTCTATAGAAAGGTCATGTTCTTCAGTTTGCCATAGGCATGTCTCCTCAAATACACAAAATACAAAAGATGTAGTACTATTGTTTCTTCTATAAAATCATAGTAAACCAGAACTCTGCTGTATTCAAATAATATTATGTTAAATTATACCTCCTCCCTTAATTTCAAAAGCTCATTAGGTGTTTACTTACATAACGCTGCCTGTGTGAGATTACAGATGCAGTCTTTCAAACCAACAATACTGTCAATTATATTACCTAAATAGCTGAAAATATATTATGGAGAAAATGCACAGATGTCCATAAAAGCCTGAAGGAGAACTGCCATCATGTTTTAAAAACTGTAATCTTTGTGTACAGATAGAATTAGACAACTCAAATACATATCACCAGCCCAGTAACCGAGACATTATTAGTAACTAGTTGGTAGTTAATAGTTAATAGTGACTAAGACATTAACGAAAAATACACTTGGGCCTGGATTTATCCTGCCTAACTTTAGTCACTTAAGTGAGACATTTCAGTTAGAAAATTAGACAAAAGAGGTAATCTCTACCGGTAGTGGAAAGAGCTCAGCAATTCAGAGCTTTAGGTCCTATTTCACCATTAAGAGGTGCCAACTTTTTTTTGTTAGCTTCTCAGGAGAAGAAATTCACTCATGTGACTCATCTGCAGATGTGGGTGCTATGTGGAATGAAAACATTTCTGCCAAAGTGAGTGATAACTGAGAACCCTACATAAATCAGTTGGGCACCTAACTAAACTTAAAGTTCAGCCTTTCATCACGTAGAGAGACATCACAGAATCAGCTGAAATGAATTCATCTTATGGTTAGACAATTTGGAAGTAAAAATCTGAGAGTTCAAGCATTTAGGAGCTTTCAAGAGCATATGCACCAAATGTGCTCTGGTCACATAAAACATTTGCTCCAACCACACAAAGCTCAGCAGTGACAGAGTTGAACAGAATGCATTTGAGGGGGTTTGTACCTTGCGTATAGTGTTCCTACTGTTAACTGCAATGATTATTCTGGTATCACTTTGAAGAGCTAGCAATGACTTGGTAACCAACATCACAATCTGTAGACATTCTAGGGCTAGTTTGCAAGAGAAGACTGATGTTACTAGGATGTCCTTGTTACTATTTTGAGATTGTGAGATTTGGACAGCCTGTTCCTGGTTTATCAGATACTTCTGTCACTGCCTCAGTGGTCTCTGGGGTGAATACTTGACATTGAAAAGCAAGATATTATTGACCTCTGGTGCTGCAAATTGCTGGCCTTGAAGTCATAGTGGCCACAGAGTTCATATACACAATGAGGAAGTCCTCATGGATTATGCAGATCTCTGGATAGAAAACTACCCAAGAAGAGGTGAGCTAAGACATTATTATGCTATTTTTAGCTATTTTTGCTATTTTTAAATCTTAACAGCTTTGACTTAACACTAGGAGCATATTGCCTAACATGGATTTTGAAGTGACATCTAGTTCTTGGGTTCTGAAAAACTTTGGGGATACATGTAATGCTAAAATCATGCAGAAGCCAGAGTACAACTTAATACATACTGATTAGAAAATGTAAATTAGTTCATGGACATGTCATCTTGATCTCATATCTTTTGTCTGGCTCACACTGTAGGTAGGCCATATTGATTTCAGCACACAGTATACCATGTAGATTTAACTGTAGAAAGAGCAGAAGATTCAGAAGCCATGGAAACAGTAAACAAAGGGAACATAAAGAGGTTCTTTAGTGATCTGATGTGGTCCCTCCTATGGGCTGTGCTCCCTGTCCCAGAGATTATTGGTGCATTTTTGCATTGAAGAATCCATGAATAAAATACAGAAGCAGTATGTGAACTCTTCTTGGGAAAGGCTTCATGTTATGGGGCTGTGAGCTACATTCTTAGTTGTTTACTCTCTTCTCCCTCTCTGGTCCTCTTGGTCTTGTTTTTGTTTCTGCACGATGGCACAGCTTCAGCAGAAAAGCAGTGAATAAACTTCTGTCATCCTTGCCTTAAAGCAGGAAGTGAAGGCACAGCTTCTGGGATATGTGAGATGTAGGTTTGACCCTTTTCCAGATAAAGAAGGCAGAGAAAACAGTTTTGTGCTTCCTCCGAAAGTCATTTGTTAAAGAAAATGTGGACTGCAACACTGATACCTTCCCCTTCCATTGAATTTTAAAAGAAGACTACAGGACAGTATCCAAACCCAAACTGGCAGCTAGAGTACTGGAGCCCTTCGGGCTACAGATGCCAGTCTTTCATAAACACAAGCTTTAGAATTTTTCTGAGCTGCTGAAAGCTGGAATAAAAGTCAGAATTTCTCTCTGCCCTCAGCCTTTCCTCCTAGCTGTCTGTCTGTCTGAGGCAACCTCAGTTACATAGTTAGGATGAAATTTCACAAATCCAGCTCATGGGTGTAAATCTCAGCCAGCAGTCTAACTCTTTCCACCTGTGATGTCCAGAACAGACAGTTTCTGGAATACGTCAAATCTAGCTGTAGCTGCCTAAGACCTTGTTGCCCTCAGATGTTTGTTCTCCTTTTTCTCTGTAATTCAGTTACCCCTCTATCAGGGTGGCAGAGTCAAAGCTCCAGTCCTCTGTGCCAGTGTGGTTTTAGGGGTTTTCTATAGCTTCCTATCAGTGGCTTATGATAATACTCTGAAACTGGAACTGGAGCAGTGAGGTGCAAATCTAAGCTCTGTCCTGCTGCCTCTACCCTCAGGGTCAGTAACCACAGCAGAGAGGGAGGACAGCCAGCTGCAGACAGAGGTATTTTAATTTAATACAGAAGTATTTTAATTTACTTACCTTGACTATTGATGTCTTCAGGCTCTGCCTTATGCACAGCCTCTTCTGCCATCACACCCAAAATTTCATCTTGCTACAGTGAATCTATGGCTTAAAGAATTTTCCTTTAACTGATTTTAAGCAAAAGAAACAGATCTCTGCCACTACCACAAAGCTCTGATTGACAAAAATGTTCAGGAGATTGTCACATGTCAGGTGCTAGATGGCTACAAATTTGTTATCATAAAGTATTATTATGTTTTTCTGACGGTACAGTCAGCAGATCTAGCGAATGTCATCAGAAGTGGCCTTTCTCCTCTGTGTTACTGTCATTGTCACAGCTTTTGGCCTGAGCTGCTGCTGCCAGTTAAGGAAGGAAAATTCCACGATATGAGATAAAGCAGAGCTCTCTTACACAATAAGGGAAATAACAGCTTTGATTGTTGTTATTGCAGATAAATTGTAGAGCTGGAATACCCTGCTGCTTTCCACAAAATCAGATTAAAAGAAAGATCATCTGACAAAAAAGTACTAGACTGGCAACTCTTGAGTAGATGGTGTTGATTTAATGCTGTTAAAAGTCACTCAAGAGAATAGAAACTTCAGATAAGACAGAAAAGCGACAAGTACTTGTAATGAGTTGCTGCTTCATTTCTGAGTGGTTTGGAGCTTAAAAGTCACAAACTATTAAACTTCCAGGTTCTTTTCAAAGACATCTTCTTTCTCCAGGATTTAACATAAATTGTAGAAGAAAAAAGAGTTCTCAGTAATAAGTATTTGAAGACAATAAAAGAAGTATGCTGAAGTTTTATACATTGGGATTATTTAAAAAAAAAGAGTCACAGACTACTCTTAAAATAAAAAGCATATCCTTCTTATTTACAATATATAACCTCTCCACTGGCCTTGTATCTCATCCTTCCCAATGCGATTCTGTTTTAGCAGGGTTATTCAGGAAATAACAGCGCTGAAAAAAGAAAGTGATGTATTGGTCTGTGAGTCATATAAAATGTAATTTTGGCTTCAACATCTGAAACTTTTAGACACTTAAAAACCCTCTGCAGCTTTATGGTGGCATTAGACCTGTCACAGAAACCTGAATGGGGAATTTTTGAGACATTGTTTCTCTAAACAGGCTAAAGATTTTGTGAGTGATTAAGGGAATATTGATCATGGCTCAAATCCACAGTAGTATTTAGGTGCCAAATCCTCATTAAGATTTAAGTAAAGGGCCTAAATACCTTTGAAGACCTGAGATCATATTTTTATAAAGGGAGCCCCAAATCCTGATCCCTGCTTCTAATCAAATTTTTAGCCATATTTTAATGTTTCTCTCTGCGTGACAAAGAATTTCACAGTTACTTTGGTCTGAATAGAATGACATCAGCTTTGCCATTTTATTTATTTACATGTGTGCTTGCAGGGTGCTTTGAAACCACGCAGAATGCCAGAGTGGTCACAGATACCTTGGTCACAAAGAGAAAACCAGAAAAGCCTTGGTCCATCTTTCCCAGTTCAGCAGTTTAGCGTGTCCCAGAGCCAGGGACAGAGTTTTCTTTGTTCTTTCTCCATCCCAGGGTGGGCAGCGCTGGGGGTGGGCGCTCGCCTGGCTCTGCCAGCTTCTCCCTGGGGAAGGCTGCCGGTGGGCTAACTTCGGGGCACATTGAATTCGTGAGTGTATTGCACCACTGAACCAAGGATCAAACTACTATTTAAAATTCAATAATGTACTACTTATGTCTGTACTAAGAGGGATCATTTTAATTAATTGTAATATCTTAATCCTCTGATAATAGCTCAGATTTAACAAATCATGTGGGAATAATGCAGGCAGAATACAGAAGAAGGGAAAAACACAGTGTTACAGAAAACTTACAGAAGTGGAATAATGCTCTGAGCTGATTCCGCAGGTGTTTTGACTTCAGAACAAGTTTTGTCAGGCAGCTTGTGCACCTAATAATCCTAAAACAATTTGTCCTGTTCCATTAAGGAGTGCCTCATGCCATCAGAGACAGGGAACTAACAACGCTGAGCACTGGAGGAACTGAACTTTCACTGGGGAACCTGAACTTTAAAAAGCAGGAAATTCAGTCCTCAGCTATACCAAGCCACAGAGCTGGTTTCTGCAGATGTGGGCTACAAATCCCTGCTTATTCAGGAAACAGCTCATCCTGCTTGTTATATTCACTCAGAAACTCCTGAAATATTATTTCCTTTGCTAAGTCTTTGGAACAGCCAACAAAAAATAATCACCAGATCTTTTTGCCTTATCTCAGCACATTGACAATAGCTTTTCAACAATAAAATGTTAGTGGAAACTGCAACTGAAAATGATGTACTCAAAAGCAGGTTCAGTTATCTTTATAATAAAAACAAAGTCAGAAAACTTTGAAGTACATGACATTTTTCTTCCTCATTTAGTTACAGATGTGACTTCATTGGATAATAAAAAAAAAATGTTATCTCCTTGAAATGCAACACAGGAAGATTTTCAGGTGTACAGTATTTTCAATCATCATCTTTTAGCGATACTATAACTGCTATCTTTACCATTCTTTGGTTTAATTCTCATGTACTTAATTATTTATTTTACAAAAGCAGTATGAAAGTATGAATTCTTGTCAATAAGAACTGATTGAAGAAAGTGTCAGTCAAAATGTTAGCAAGGTAGGCATGCATCTTGGGCAGGAGGAAAACAGAAGAGTACAATGGTGCAAGCACCAGGAGGGAGACACCTAATTCGGTGAGTCAGAACAAACACCAAGATCAAGAAATGGGAAAAACAGAGGAGTCTGCTGCAGTAAATAATTAACAACCTGGCTAGCTACAGAGATGATTATTTTTATAGACATGGGGATGGTGAGCGGGGGAACAAATGAAAGATCTAGGAGAAAGTGGGAAGCAGAGGGTGCTGGTTAGGTTGTGTGGCTCTGTGTGCACTCTTACCCTGGCAGTGGTTTAACACCACGGGGTTACTCATAGCCCTGCTGCTGCCCCTGCGATGCCCTGCGTGACTTCGTTGCTTCTCTCTGGATGTGCACTGTAGCTATCAGCTTCTGGTGTTCTGTGGATGTGCCATTTGGTTTAATTTTCCTTTTCTTCTCCTGGCTCTGTGTTTGAAAAAAGGAAAAAATTAAAATGTTCCTTTCCACCAACTTCTCTAATTATTTATGGAAATTCTGAGGTCTCAAGTCATAATATCTGTGTCATCAAAAGCAGCTCCACAGGAAATATTGCAAAATCACAGAGCAGGTTTTTAATGAAAAGGTAGCTGAACAAATTTAACTGTGAAAGAAGTCATGCCTAGGCCCAGAATATAACCAGACATTCCAAAACATGTAAACTGACCTCATAGAACCACAGGACAGCATCTTCCAAGCTGAAATCAGAGCACTGCTCTAATTAAACATATTAATTTTGCCCTCATATTGGTCTTTGACTACAGTTTGCAAAGAAAGGAGAGAGTATCAACAGTCTTTGTAGCCCTTTTGTACCTGTTTCCTCCCTAATTCATATGAAATATGTATTGACTACAGACAGTAAGATCATATGTAGTCATACTGTAATAGACACTTTTGTTATGATTTCTGTACTTCACCTGCATGTCACATTTTATGTTCTATACCAAGGGTACAGAAACTTATGCATGCTTGGAGAAGTATTAGCTATTAAAAACAAACAAAGAAACAAAGTGAACACATAAAGATTTTTAGAAATATCAGAATTCAGTGTGCCTAAAGATTTCAGATCTTGTTGCAGTCTCATGTGCCTGCTGTTTTTAAAAAAGATAATTGCCATGAAGACATTTCCACATACTCTTACTCAAATGCAGAGTGAATAATAAGAAGTTATACTAATTTTTAAAACCAAGCCCCTGATTATGACAAGCTTACTGACAGTTACCTTTTATTCCCACTAGGGACTTGTGCTGATAAAGGAGTCCTGCCCTTCCCTGCTGTCCCAGTCACTGCACTGGCCTTAGGCAGGAACACAAGGAGGTTTTCATCAGGATCCTTTGGCAGGACAGGGCAGGATGTGCAAAAGTGCCAATGTGTCTTTGTCCAGCCCTTTCCTTGAAATTCACACACAGCTTGGGGGAAACCAAAATTCACATTTAGGTAAGCAGTATGTCACAAAAAATATTTACCTTTCTCTTTATAATCACTTCATTGCCAGTATCATCTGCTCCCTTGCCTGTGTTTTCTGGCCTCATCATATCATTCATCCTATGAGCAGACTGCAGATCTCCTGAAGCAGGCATTATCTTTCTGTTTTCTGTCTGAGCAACAGAGTGGTCTTCTGGTACTTCCTAGTGCAAATATTGCAACTGTAAAACATTGACATTTCCCAAATGTTACAAGTTGTGAGCACACCAGTACATTTCTTTTTCAATGTCACATGGAGAACGAATAACATGAAAAGAAAAACGTAAACTCTGGTTTTAGAGGGATACAAAAAGCAATGAGAGCAAGACCGGAGTCAAACTATCATGGGGAGAAGAGTAACAAATACATTCATAAAGACTCCCCACTAAGTCACTGAAGATGTAACTCAATCTTACAACAACAGAATTGTAAAATGCCATAAATGCTATGGTAAAGCCCATCCTCATAACACTTCAAAGGAGAAGAACAAGGAGATAGAACAAACATAAGCGTCTTCATTATTAGACATTGAGTGACATGAGTATGTTTAGAGAAACCTGTTTGGAGAAAGAGAGAAATTTGAGTAAGGAAATTCTTGTGACAACAATAAAAATACTACAGTTTTAATTCAGTTACAGCAAACAGAATAACCAAGCAGGCTGGGAAGGACTTTAAGTGTGAACTGACTGTGTTAATGTAAGAAGTGTATAATTTCTTTGATGTTTTACTCCAGGAAGTTTTAGAAGCAAAGAAGCTTGTCATGACTACTCTTCAAGCTTAAAGAGAGCAGTTGCATGCATAATACTGTCTTCACCTAAACAAATGGAAATGTTTTCATTTGTCTGTCTATTTTTTTCTGTAGTGTTTATGATACACAAACAAACAAAAGTGTAAAGTCCTTGATGTGTTAAATCCCAATTCTTCTGGACTACCTTTACCAGTTGAAATATTTACTGCATTAGGTGGTACTTCTATGTTTCAGAAGAGAATTTTTTGTAGAATAGTAACATTTGAAATCAGCTGCTTCATATCCTGACTAATCAAGACTAGATTATATCATCAGAGCTAATGAAGCATTAAAGCATATTACTGAATAATGAAAAAAATAAAAAACCAAAACATTTTATTCATTTTACATATATTCAGGTAATACTTGCAGATGTCACTGATAGGTAGATGAAAGAGGGTATTTCTTGCTGGCTATTTTACTGAGGGAATTAAACTAGCTATTCATGTAAGCCAACATCATTTTCATGGCCCTGTCTTCTTCCTCCTCCCACAGCCTACAATATTATTTTTCTTATAGTTCTTTATCTTTGGTACACATATATTCACCTGTAATTTCAGTGTTGGAAATTCTAACTGATTCCTCAGACGTTCAAATAAAAACAAAACTGCTCACTAGACAAGCAAGTAAACCAATATTTTCTTTCTGTAGAAACTCCCTCTATGATCACAAGTGAGCATATGATATAAGTATGATAAAAAAGGACTGGTAAAAGATATTATCAATTTCCTTGCATCAGTTCTGTTACAGAGGTCATTGGTATAATAGGTTGCTGTTCTGTAGTATAACACTGCCCAGCATTTATTTACTCATTGAATAGATACTGTTACATTATGCTTTCACTAAATGCCTACATTTTTAATTATGGGAATAACATACGAGCAGATTCAACTCTTAATTCCCTGAACAAATCTGCCTCCATTTCTTTCCATCAAGCCTTCAACATTCTGCAGAGGCTTCTCTAATTTTGTTAGTTTCTTAAAAATGGTGTTATATTTTTTGTAAGGAAGGCATTTATTCATCTTCAGACGGGTTTCTTGACCCTTCAGAGAGGGTCTTGGTGACTTAGGAGAAAAAAATAACATTGAAAGAAAATAAAGCTAAAACCAAATGCCCCCTAAATAAAACAGAGGAAGGAGAAAGAGAAATGGACAACCTCAGTGATTACAGATCACTAAGTTTGATAGGTAGAAGAGCCTTGATTTAAGATAAATCAGATTTGTTGTCCACCTAAAAAAAAAAAAAAAAAAAAAAAAAAAAAAGAACAAGAAATAAAAATAACAGAAAAGTGAAAAACAAGCTAACAAAAATAAAACAGTGGCACTAGCATTGCAGCATGAGTTTTGTTTCCAGAGGAGGAAGGAAAGTGTTCACGTAAAACTTCCTCTCACCTTTGCCTCTGCACGCTGAGATCCTCTGGAGGCACTGGACATAGAGAGCCAGGGAAAGCAGTAGGGAATCAGCACAGGAGCCTGCTTAAATCAGCACAGGTCGCCCCATTACCAATTCAGTCTCGCCATCCTGAGGCAGTAGACATGAGAAAAGATGCTTGAGTTGCCTTCTGGCATCTCTTTGGCAAGATGATGGAAACAGAAATGGACACAGATATATCTGAGTGAGGAAAATTTAACTCTTACACATATAAAAATCTACTGTATCTTTTGGCATTTCTCACATTACAACTGTTATCAGTTGTTCTCTGTCAGTTACTCTGAATAATTGTCTCTAGCCAAGAGTATTTATTTCCACAGCATTATATCACATTGCAAACACCACCCCTCCTATACAGCAAACTGCAAAAGATGATAGCTAAATTGCAGACCTTTTCCCCAGTGAGCAAAACTTGCATTACAAATGTGAAGACTGGGTTTCCACAACTGCTGACCTATTAGCAAGTTAAATTTTAAAAGCCTCTACACTCAGATTTAATCTGATCACTACTGCTAAAAGAGTCTTACTTCAAAATTAATGTTTCTCCTGAGTTTGGTCTCTATTTCGCATACTCTTGGGCTGCTTCCTCATTTTATCCTATGAAAGAAATATTTCTAATCCTATAGAACTGAGGAAAAATTAATATATAAATGCTCAAATAATCACAAAAAACAGACAAATGAAAGATTACTTTCTTAAATAAGAGGCACTTAAATATGACTTGCACATCACTTAAAGACATTGTTCATTGTCAGAGGAAAGTATCAGATTCTTTAACCTTTAAGGCTAAAATATATACCCTCTTTTGATTTAGAGTCAAATAAGGACATGGGAATATAAAACATGATCTAGGAGGATGCTAGGAGTACTAAATTCAAAAAGACAGCCTAAAAATCTTTGTTCACACTCACCTAGACCAGGTTGGTGATGGGCTGGCCTTGGAAGGACAGGCACAGAGGGCTGAGGAGCAGCAGTGAAGTGCGCACTCGAGAGCAGGGATGTGAGAAATCAGCCCTCTGTGTGTCCAAAGGCTTACAGAAAACAAGAAAGGGAAATCTGAACTCACAAGCTGAAGAATTCTTGGCCTAAGATCACTCTGCCTTTGTTTGGGATGGAAAATTCACAACACACCCAGAGTGCAGCATTATAGCCAAGAAAATTCCTTGCCTAAAGAGCTGCATGGCCTGATCCTGCCCTACCCCTGGAGGGAGCATCAGGGAAGCCTGGAGAGGGATCAGTGCTGTGGACATGCTCTAATTACCCCAAGGAATCATCTCCAGACTCAGAGTCCTCAGAAACACTTATTTTTTTTTTTGAAACAAAGCCTGTAAAATGGGTGGCGTTGCTGAATCTATGTATGAATTCATGTCAAGTTAGAGAAGAGTAAACAAGAGATCAGGCCTCCCTTCCATCATCTGGAGCCCAGAGAGAGTCTTCAAACACACAGTTCTCATCTCTGAAGATCAGCAAACCACTTCTCTTCAAAAACATGTCTCCATACCATGTAAAGCAAGATCCAGGAGGCAAAAAAGTGGGAGTACAGTGGATAAAGCACACTGGTATAAAGGGGGATCATGAGATTCCTGCCTTCAGAACTGAAGCAGCTCTGCCATGGAAATAAAGCTTCCAACTTTATGATAAAGGTGCTTTGGAAACTATGTAACACCAGTCAATATCACCTCTGTTTTCACATTTTCCTTTTCAAAACTTTACAAGATCACACTAAAAGAACTTACATACGTGGAAGTGTGTTGCTGCATCAGGACGTTACTTAAAGTACCTACAGGTATGACTAAACCCAGGAAAATGCACAGTTCTAATGAATTCAGGGTCACACTGTTGTTCTTTTCAATTAGAGACTTAATTTTTGTTGCATTTACCAGCTACTGTCAGAATGCCTTAAAGCATGTATTAAACATAATGCCACAGTACTTACTAGGACCATCTACAGTCATTATTCTTTTGTTTTACTAGTTTTTCATCAAATGCCTGTGTCATTCACAGCAGTTTCTGCCTTTTTCTGACAGTTTTCATATGTTGCACACTGACACAGGTCAGGAGATTTTCTTGTAATCCAGATGAAACTTCAGCCAAAGCCTGAGGTTCCTGGTGCTCTCTGAGCAAAACATCTTCAAAACTGGAGGACTTCAGAAACTACATAGCACAAAAGTCCATATCTATGCGCAACAATACTTGTATATTTTCACTTACTTCCTCCTTTGAAATACAAAAGCAGGTGTTCCAGTTCAGCAAATGGTGGCAAAGGTAGCTAATCGCACATACTGCAAAGATGTTGAGACTCAGTGGTGAAATTAGACCAGGTCCACAAGTTTCAAGTTGTGAAGGTGTAACAGCAAAATTTGATCTGTGAAAACAGTATGTCAAGAGATAACATAGTGATAAGAAAGCAATATCCTGGGATCCTCAGAGCCTATTAAATTTATTAAAAAAAAAAAAAAAAAAAAAACAAACAATTCTTAGTCTATGTCTCTGTCATTAGATTAATTTGTAATTTGGCTTTCTGGGCATCAGTTTGAAGTATGTCTTTTAATGAGTCTACAGCTATTCTAATACAAAGAAAAGATTGGTTGTTTTTTATATATATATGCTGGTTTCTCCTGATAATAAAAAGCTATATTTCTTTATTGAAATCCCAATTTTCTGAGCTATTCTGGTGATACAAGAGCTGAAACCAATTGCAAGGGGCCAGCAGAGATTAGACTGTGCTTTAGCAGAGCTGTTGGTCCAGGATTGGAGACTGCCCCTTGAGACTCCCTCTTTTTAGTTCCTTTAGAGAAAAAGCTGGAAAATAATGGGAGCTACTGATATTAAGGGCATCACTCCAAGGCAAGATTTAGGGTGACTGAAGCCCAAAGGGATGCCTTCCCTCTCCTCACTGAGGATCAGAGCTGGCATGCAAAGAGGGCAGTACCCAGAGTCTACCTGAATCTATAAGCATTGATAAACTCAATGACACCAGTAGCGGCTAAGCTTGCTAAGAGCACTGCAAAAGGACAGAAAAGGTTTGGGTTTTTTATAAATTTTTAGCTTTCTGTTCATATCCCCTAAATCACTCAAAATTCTGAAGTACTTCCCATTTAGAGATTCAGTGAAAGTTTCAAATATTCTGTTTTCACTCTCATAAACATCAATATCACCTGCACTGTAAGCTACACAATTCCAATTTTTTCTATATCTAGAGTGAAGTGATAACTTTTGTTGGTCCATCAGAATATCTTGCCATCCTGTGCTTGTTACATGAATATCTGAATCTTCAGGTTTTTAGAAAAATGCAGCTACAGTTCCATTAGTTGTCTTCATGAAAAGTAATAAAAAATTCTATTTATTCCACCCTAAGTGAACCATTTAATCTTCAATAGATTCTAAAGAAAATCTATAATATTTACTATATATATTTAGTTTTAGAATGTTGGTTCAAAACAAAAAATGAAAATACCTAGTTTATAAACTGTCAAAATGAGCTATTTCCGTTTAGAAAATAATATTTATGGCGGGGTGGAGCTATTTGCCAAGCTTGGCATAACATGACAAATAGCTGCAGTCAATCAAAAAATGCAATTTTGGATAAATAAGCTATTTGTCTTTTTTAAAAAAAGTATCCATTGTTGTTCTCTACTGATTGCTTATGACTGAGGGTTAGAGGTTGTTTCATTTTTATTTATTTGTTTTGTTTTTAGTGATACTGTTACCTGTTACCTAATCTGCTCTTGGAATTGCTTTGGAGTCTCATGATTTGTATTGTGGGAGAGTTTTACTTGAGCTTTGTACATTATTTGTGCTTCATGGCAATGAAACCATGTCTAAATGAAGAATTTTTGTTCAAAATAAATTTCAATTTAAAAAGTTTAAACATAAAGATTAATAGCTTTAGGTATGATTTTATATACTATATTTATTCTCAGAGAGTATGTTTCCCATCCTACATGGATTACAGATACCTGTTACTCATTCAGATATGCTTTTGCTCCCCTCAGGGTTCAAATCCCAGGTTCCTTTGTGGTTGCTGTCCACAAGTTTATGCATATCATAATTATTGTAGATGGGATGAACCCAAATAACCCTCTTTTAAGTAGATCAACTATTAATGACTTCCTGGAGATTCCAAACACACTCCCATTAAATATTAATTATAAAACAACTTATTACCCTACTGAGAGCAAGAATAATACCTCCTCAGTGACCTCATGGGTTCTGACGATAGCTATTTCAACACTGATGGGAAACACTGGAGCCCAGTGGAGAACAAAGAAGCACAGTGAAGTTGTATGATGCCTGTGTCACCACACAGAAATTCCCACAGCTGCAGTTTACTTTTCTGCTATCAGCTAAGACCACTCTTCATATGTATCCGTAAAGTCACCTGTATGCAAAGTCAACTCTACATATAAAGTTAAGGACCCAACCATCTCTGAAGGGCCAAACACTGGACTTCTGGATGCTCAGTCTGGTTTCAGTATTTACATTGCCTCCCCTTCCTCTGTTCTCCAACCTTCACCAAGACCCTGTCTTTTATTTTTCATATACTGGAGACAAATGAAGCCCTGGGTAGCTCGTGATGGGCAGAGTCCAGATTTCGCTATGAAATTTGCTTTTTTACCAAGGAGCAGAAAAAGAATCAACTGCCCACAAAACAACAGTCTAAAATCACAGCCTGCTCCCTGTCCTGGAGGCAAAGGCTGTGCTGTGGAGGGTGCAGCCTCACATGCAAACTCATCGTCCCTGGATGGGGATAAAGCCCAGAGCCTACGCGCAGGGCTGGTCTGCCCCTCATCCCGGAGCACCTGCTGCATTTTCTCCTGAGGCTGGAGGCAAACTTCCCTCAGGCTTTTCCCTGTACAACAGCATCGGTGAGTTTGATATCACAAGAATCTCAAACTGTGATTAACACCTAGATGCCCCACTGCTTTTGTTTGATGCGATATCGACACCTCTTGTACATGCCTCCTGGAGAAAGCAGAGGGGTCTGTGATGTTATATTTGCCATGCTGAGGAGAGCCCTCCCACTGCAGGAGGAGACCAGGGTGCAGTGCTCCCTGCTCGGCAAAAAAGGGGCAAAGTGAAAATGAAAAATAGAGGAGCGATGATACATAAGCATTAGGACTAAAGCCAATTTAATTGATAGAAAATACAAAACACAGCAGCATATCCATGAAACAATGGTCCAGTATTTTCCTTACACTCTCACTGAATTTAAGAGGGTGAATTTAAGGGTTTGAGGAAGGCAAAAGTCTGCCAGAAACAGAAAAATGGTCTGCTATGGCAACAAACTCTTCTCCAAAGTAGCAAATTTAGGCTCATGATAAATCCATCATGACTATTTAAGGGCTGCATCACTACAGCTGGGAAACAGAGCAGTTGGATATTTTAAGTTAATAAGCTTTTGTGGCACCTGGAGGTTGACTCCACAGCAGCACTTAACAGTGAGTGCTTCCGACCTGCTGGCACCAAGAGATTATGGTTAAAATTTTTATTGTGAGTTTTCCAAGCCTGCTATTTGATTAATGGACAGGACTAGCAATATTGAATGAAGCTTTGAGTGAATTTAAGATCCTCTATCTCACACAACAGTAGCGTCAAGCTAATCCAAAGCTATTTCAAATAAATAAATTAAACAAATAAACAAATAAACAAATAGATAGATAGATAGATAGATAGATAGATAGATAGATAGATAGATAGATAGATAGATAGATAGATAGATAGATAGATAGATAGATAGATAGATAGATAGATAGATAGATAGATAGATAGATGGATGGATGGATGGATGGATAGATAGATAGATAGATAGATAGATAGATAGATAGATAGATAGATAGATAGATAGATAGATAGATAGACAGACAGACAGACAGACAGACAGACAGACAGACAGATAGACCCAAAGATTTTTCCTCATCTTGAAAGAGCTTTGAAAGAGCCAGGACTAAGTTTTCCGTAGAGATTCTAAACCCAAGATTTTTTTTTATCTGTCACTCAAATGAGACCTGAAATCAGTTTCCCAAGTATTAGTTTTATGACATGGATACCTGGTTTACTTAAGGTATAAGGAATATAGGACTGACCATTAGTATATGTACTTAGAAGACTTCAAAAAAAGACAGTTTTAAAACACTGCCAGTTTAATTGACTGGCAAATGAAGTGGGATGTGTTAAACAATTAATTTATAGTGACCTGGTTGCATAATCACTGGAAATTAATAAAAAGTTGTGCTTGACAAAACACATTCAGTCTATGCCTAAATAGGATCATATTTGTTATAGGTTCACTGAGATGCACTATTTGATCGCCTGGTACAAAAAATCTCCCAGGCATATCAACCTGCAATGGCTGTGCAGGTACCTATGCTCAAACAAAGCAAGAGACTCTAGATCTGTTTTCAAATAGACATATAGAAGCAGTAATATATAGCTTATGTTTAAAGTACACATAAGGAGAAAACTAAGTAACAAGGAATAGAGAAACAACAAGTTAAGAAACTTCAGTAAGGAAAACTAGAGGAATAGCAATGGATGGTAAATTTTCATATTAACAAGCAAGGGAAATCCATCCCTTACATGGCTGTGAAGGGCACGGAACATTAACCTCCTCTTACAATGAAAAAATGGAAGGCAACTACAGTAAAATGAAATCTTTGCCAGTCAAACTGTGCAGGAGAGAATAACTGAAATCCAGTTGTCTTAGAAGAAACTGCTGAGAATCTTTCTCTCTGAGCATATCCGTTACTCTTCATAATTAACAAACATTTGAAAACTATAGAAATTTCAAAGGACTGGAGGAGTGCCAGAATTTAAAAACTGAATAAAAGCAGGGGCTGTGGGAACTGTAGAGGAATTAGATATCAAGTCCTGGAAAAAAATACAGAACCAATTTAGACTGTCAATTAAATTTAGAGACTATGGGAATGTTCAGCATCAGTCAGCCTGATTTCATGGAAAGTAGGTCTTTTCAAATTAACTGTTCCCTTTTTAAGACAGGACTTCAGGTCTAACTGATATAGTCAAGTTATATTGTTATATATTTGGATTTCTCCTAGACTCAGTACCATTCCGTTTCTGATTTTAGACCTCAAGATCTTGGAACTAAAAGACAGTACCATGTATTAAAACATGGTCCTCAGTGGATCTCAAAATTTATTTCATACTGAGAAAACAGTCAGGAATGAAGCTTTAGCCATAAGGCCACAGGGAATTGATTCTTGACCCCTATTTTTATCAGTAACTGAACTAAAGCTACAAAAAATGTTACTAGCACAGTAACTGATAAGATCAAAGAGTATACTTAATAGTCAGGTTACAGTTGCAGGGACACCTGAATCACCTGGTAAATGATCACAAAGCAATAAAAATATATTTCGTATGGTCAAATGTAACATAAGAACTGGGAACACAGAATGCAGGTTGTACAAGTTTCTGTCTTGGAAATGAGTAATTCAGAAAGAGACTTAGAGGTCATCATAGGTAATTGCCTCAACATGAGTTCACAGCACAAAGCTGTGGCAAGAAGTTCTTGTACACTTAAAAAAATAACTTCAAGGGGAGGAGAGAAACCTTGGATTTTTTCATCTTTCTGCACAGCACGGGTCATGAATTTCCTGCTATGATCATCTGAGCATATCTCTCCTAATCAGTTCCCTGCCATTCCAGAGGCCTCAAGCACTACTCGCACCTTGGTCTCTCTTGTCTCTTTGCCAGTGGCACACAACACTTAACTCTCCCGGTGACTGAACTTCACATTATTTAGGCCAACTATCCACCAGCTTTGGATTCAGTATAGAAGTTACTAGGTAAAAATGTAATGAAAAAGTGGTATGGATAAGGGGGATCAAACTGTATCAGCAGAAGCCAACTCTCCAGCCTTCCCAAGCTGGGTGGTAAGTCTTCATAAGGCCAACTGAACTAACACACTCAGAGTTTATCTTATCAAGGGCAGGGAGGGATCCTGGGTACACTTTTCTCCATGATGTAGGGTTGCCTATGCATGGAGCCTCAGAGTACCTGCACCATCGAGCCTTGCTGTGGGACGTTCTCATCCCAGGGAAGCCAAGTCTGAACCGCATAAGGGTTGTATACAGTGAAGGTGCTATGGGTTGGAACCCCTTCAGTGAGATGAATCTTCTCACCTTTAAACTCTAGAATTTGGTGATAAGTATTGTGCCAAAATTTATTTCAGAAAATTCTTTTTCTGCCAGGGATAGAAAACATCAGGCTGACAGCTCTACTCTCAGCTTTCCAGAGTTTGTGCGTGGATGTCTATACTTGACTGTAAGTTGAAATATGTGGGCAAAACCTTAAGACCATGTTCCTCTTCTGTATTACCCTAGTTTTTAATCATATTAACAATGAAAGTTCAGATTACTGTTCACATGTTTAAGACCTTCTTCAGGAGCTGGTGTTTCATATATTCAAATGGCATAGAAACAGCATTTTCAGAACAATGCTTTATTCAGATGTGTCTTCCCTCAAGTATTTGTAAAAATATGTTTATAGAACAAAAGACACAGACTCATAGATCTGTGCCCAAATTAAAACTTCAGTTAATGCCTACCAGAGCACCAGCTGCTTCTGGGAGAGGATGTCACCTGTCTTGCTCACAACATATTCCTTCTGCTCTTCATTTCTGACTACCAAGCACCCATCCCACTCTGTTCCTGAAGATTCCATTTAGACTCTTGTTAAAACTTGGGAAGAGTAAACTCCCAGCCTGATGTAGATAGAGGTTATTTCCCCACAGGGAGCCTTCCTGTCTTTCAAGACTTGTGTATATTCCCTACTTGTTTGGTTTATCCTTTAGCAGCTTATGTTGACTGAACTCCTTGAAGTCAGAAAGTATAATATGAAACTGGGAATTTAAAAGCTTGTAATTTAAAAAAATAATTCCTGCAGTTCTCTCATTCTGTCCCTCTCCCTAAAAGGATTGCATTAAGTATTTGATACTTGACATTTGTAGAAAGATCACAAGGTTTCTTTTTTTTTTTTTTTTTTTCTTTTAATAAATCAGAAACTGAGAGAATACAGGGAGATAAGACAGATAACTTGGTTAAATCATTAGCACAGACTTCTAAAAATGTGGCTGAATACATAAATCATTTTTGTCTGATCTTTATTATTCTCCTAGGGCCAGAGTAAAGTAGAGGTGATAAAACACCTGGAGTATTATGAAGATTAATTAATTGATCTTCCTGAAGGACTTAAGCACTACAAAGGTGAGGGTCTTAAAAGTCATGCCAGATGGACATTGCTTGAGCTCATACAGAAGCACCAAAGTCATGATTCTTCCCCATTTCACAGAAAGGGGACCACTTGTTTCTTACAGATTACACAGAGGGTAATTTTTCTAGAGGACAGAACCATTCAGAAATCTGGAATATTCAAGGATTTAGTGCTATTGCCAGGATATGGGGCTGTCAAGAGAAGAATCTGGCTCCACTTCAATCCATGGGAAATATCTCTAAAATTATATTCCTAATATCATTTTGGAAACAAAACACATTCTTTCAAAAATTCCCTTTTATGGATGTTGGCTCTTGACTAGCTGAGTCCCAAGGCATAAATCTTTATGTTTATTGAATGTGAAATTTACAAGTTCAGTTCCTCAGTTGCAAGTTTGATTCCTCCACTGTAAAGACTCTGAAGCAGGAATCACTATGGATTTATGGGTATTCAAGAAAACAAATACACTTTAAGAAAAATGCATTGAGAACAATAGTTCAGTAGTTGATAATTGAAGTCTGTTGCTGATCCTGCTTCACTGTTTAAAGTAAAAGAAGTTTGAGAATCCAAGGTTTGTCCATGTTTCTGTCAATGGGTACTTTGGTAAATCTGTGCAGACTTCACCTGAACAGACTTCACTATCTTGACAGCCACAGGCAAATATCAACAAGGACTGACACTCAGTTTAAGCTCCACAGTTAAAATTGCTATCCACTTGAGACAGCCCAGATCGGAAGCCAGTTTCTCATCTATGGTAATATTTTGAGCCAGGAAATGATTCTGACTCTTCTCTCAATTTCTTAAATGTTCTCCATTTGTGGTGCAGTTCTGCCCTGTCTTTTGGGGAGCACTGTTAATCACGATCAAGTAAGTATCTGTGTTTTATCTGTGAACATTTAGGAAACTAATAGTATTGAAGTTCACATGACTTCAACCAGGGTTACTTCAGAAATAACGTCGGATTTAGAGATCACAGGCTATGCCCAGAACAGCCAATAAATTAGCAAGATGATTTGGAATGAACAATAACTAGATATTCATTCAAATCATGCTAATCATAAGTTTTAAAGTAAAGGCAGAAGAATGCATGGAAGTTTTGAAAAGTATAATATTCTATAACATATACAAGTTGAAAGAAGGCAATTATATTCCATGATTTTATTAAATTGCACAGTAATTTAAAAATACAATTACATTTAAAATTAACAAATGAAAAGAATAATTATATTTCATTATGTCAGTTGGGTTGCTCACATGAACACCGTGTACTGCTGAATAGATACAGTGGCACAGATTCCCATAATGTGATAAGTTTAAGAAAATCATGATTATCAGCCTCATATACTGGGAGATGTTTTATTACTGCTGCTGGCAACTGTCATATATAAAACTCATTAATTGGAAATGGAATAGAAATTGGGAAGAAAAGTAGCTGAAAAAGTAGCACTCATATCTCAAAACACTTTTTTTCAACTTCAATTCACCAAGAAACTGAACTTTTTAGTATTTGATTATACACTTAAAGATTAGTCAAGCTGCTTTAAAATACCATCTTTTGCTAAAGCACCTATTCTCAAGCCCTTTTATCATCTTCATGGCCCTCCTTTGGACCCTCTCCCATCTGTCTGTGTCTTTCTTGAATTGTGGGGACATAGCTCTCCAGGCTGGCAAATGTTGAGTAGAGTGGGATGACCACATCTCTATCTCCGATAGTAAAGCTCCTGTGGATGCCGACCAATTTGCAGATCCAATTTGCCTTCATTGCTGCAGTGTTGCACTGCTGACTCATGTTCAGTTTGTTGTCTGTCAGGATCCCCAGGTCCCTTTCAGCAAACCTCCTCACCAGCCACACAGCTCCTAGCTTGTACTGGGCTCTTCAATTATGTCATCCCAGATGCAGAACTTTGCACTTGACTTTGTTAAATTTCATACTGCTCTGGCTAGCCCACTCTTCCAGCCAGTCCAGATCTCTCTGTAAGATGGGTCTCCCTTTTGACATGTTCACTACACCACCCGTTCTGTGTCAGCAGCAAACATGGTGAGGGTACCTTCAATCCCATCACCCAGATCATTTCTGGAGATGTTGAACACCATGGGGCCCAGCATTCGTCCCTGGGGGATCTCACTTGTGACTGACTGCCAGCCTGAATTAAAATCATTGATTACCACCTTCTGGGTGCAGCCTGTGAGACAATTTCCTACCCATCTTGCAGACCACCCATCTGATCTGTATTACTGGTTTGTCCAGGAGGAGGTTGTGGGAAACAATGCCGAATGCTTTTCTAAAGTCCAGGCAAACAATATATACTGCTCTCTCCGTGTCGACAGAAAATGTTATTTTGTTGTAGAAGGTGATCAGATTAGTCTGCTGATTTCTGGATTTCAACTCAGTTCAAAACCAAGAAAGGTTTCACAGAGTACTAAAATGTGGGAAATCAAATTTCCAAATAATATTTAATGCTCATAAAGATTTAAAGATTATAAGGAGTAAAAAGTTTTAAGGAAAGAGAAACGTACCCACTCCCCACTTCTAGCTCAGCACTAGCCTGAAGATGGAAACTCAGAATTAGATAGACAAGCCAGAACAATGTGGGAAAACAGGTCTCCTGCATCTATTTTTCAGGGTATTTTCTAATCTCTCATGATCAGATCTCTCAAACCAACTTCAACAAGCAGTAGTTATTGTTCTGTTTGTTGCAGGTTTTGTAAGAAATCAGAACTGACTGCCTAATAAAGGACACTTAGAGTATTAGTTTACATGTGGTCCATTCAGTCAGTGGTTCATGCCACTTCACCAACAGGTTACAGCCATTTTTCCAGGCTAACAAGCTATACTCCAATTAATACTTTTTCTGGTAGTGCAGACTTTACTGTGTGACTTGTGCTACTCTTTAGCAACCAAATAGCACAGGATGCATGGCTGAAAGAAAGCAATAAAGGTTATGACATTTCTTCATCCTGTATAGAATTTCCAGCTGCTGTTTCAATTCCATGGTCTGAATAGCAGCCAGCATAAAGCAGGCATATCTCATGTTGACATGTAGACAACAAAGAAAAAGAAAAGGCACATATACACAGACAGGCTTGAACACTTTCCTAAGATATGCCTCAGTCCTAGCTATCATTTGGGAAGTTTCTTCCCCAGTAAATTTAATATCTGTAGTAATCACCTCTTAGTTATACGAGGCAAATCTATCCACAACTTCACTAAGTTAGAATGAAGTTACATGAAGTACAAATTAGGTGAGCCTTTTAAAATGCTTGTAAATCCCATAAGTGCTGTCAGGAACTGTTTTCTGGATACATTTCTTTTTGGAATTATCCCATTTTATATTTTAAATCATTCACAGTTATATTAATTTGCATCCATTATACATCATAGTGTTCTGGGATATGTTTTGTTTAAACGCTCACCATTCTTAAACTTCAGCCTTAAATCTCTGTAATGTCTACTTTATGCAAGGGTATTTTATTAATCACAACACACACCATTGGTTAGAAAGTATGACCTATTAACCAAATAATTATGTCACTACATTTATGTCATACTTGTTAGTTTTAGGGTTCATGTTTTCTTTGAAACTTCAGATTTAGAGCTTCCATTTTGTTTAAAGAGTTAGACTTTCGGTCTGCCCAGTCTTCCAGAACTGCAAGTAGCATTAAAAATTCCAGCCATCTTCTGTCAAGAGTACATTTTTGTAAAAATAATATCACGTTTGATGTAATACTAATGGAAAAAGCTTCACATATGCTCTGTAGAGATGATACAAATATTAGAAGACAATAGAAATTATACATTACCTCCTTCATACACTTAAAAAAAGAATCAGCACAAAGAGGAATTGAGCAAAGAGATAAGAAATTCATATGGTAATATTTCAAATATACTCCAATTTAGCCTCTAAATCACTGCTTATAGAATCATTCACATGCCAATAAATATCCACCTTGTTGAAAACAGACTGTGTGGTAAAAGAAGAAAATTCCACTCCCAAACACATGGTTAGAGCTAAAGTCAACCTGCAGGTATTTCAACCTCATTAATGGATAAAAAGCGCTTAAGTTATTTTTAGTTTCTCAACTGCATCGACAGAAACTGGGGAAAGATCTCATGGTTGGATAAATACCTGTATTTGACATGTGAGACAAAATGAGGATGAGTCTAGCTGCCTCTTACAAGTCTGAGAGATCTCTGCCTCTCTCCTGACCCATCACCTCCTGGTCTTTTCTGCCTGATCTATTTGCCCTCTGGCCTCCCAATGATACTGCTTTCCAGGGAGAAACAGAGATTGCCCAAGATAGACAAGGTTTTAGAACAATGTTTCTGCTAAATAATGATCCCCCTGATGGAAATGCTGGTAGTCATGAAAAGCTTTGCATGACTTTTTAAGACTTCTGAGAGGCCTTTAAAGTAAATACTGTTTATTTACCATCCCAAAAGTCTAAAAGAGAAACAAACTTTTCCTGGACATGTCTTTCAAATTTGAGGTATTGGGCCCAGATCTGTTCTCAGTAAATCAAAGAAAAGTCCCTGAGGCTAACTTAATTCAACTTCACACCACTACCAAGAACAAATTTGAACTCTCTCATCAGTTTTATGAAGTTACATTAAGTGCAATTCAGAGTATACTTTATTCATACTTTCTGAAATACAATATTACGGTGCAATACACAACTTAGCTACAGACCACATATGCATCTTGTGATAGAGCCAGTACTCACTGAAGTAAACTGACCTCTTATGGCATTTAACTTACACCATCCGGATGTCAGTTTTCAGGACTCCCTCTCAAAGACTGTACATTTTCAAGTGATTTCTGTTTCTAGTAGATCTAGGAAGAGAGTGTTCCTAATCTAAATTAATTTTTTCATTCAGAATTTCACATGAGTCTTTAGTCTACTCTATTGTTCCTATTTATGCTTCATTTTAGAATTGTAAATAATTCTTCATATTGCTAGATATTAATACATTTGTAGTTGCATTCCCACTTCTTCTATGCCATTTAAAAACTCTTGGATATCAATGGTCAATCTTAAATGAAAGCAGTGGGCATATTTCCATTGTTCCAGATCAGTCCCTTTTTCTAACAGTGGAAAGTAGCTGATGCTTGTGGAAGAATAAAGTACATATAGTATGACCCTTCCCTTGACAGATGACAGCAATCAGTAGTTCAGAGACTCTTCAAGCTGGAGGTTACCTCTGGGCCATTTTATTTCATATAGCTATTATTCATGAATTTGCCTAATACCTTTTTGAACCAATTTATAATTTTGACCTCCTCACAAATTGAGAGTCATCATTTAAATTACATATAAACGGAAAAAAGTGCTTTCATACATTTAAAGTGCTGCTTTTATTATTTCACTAGGTCCCCTTGTTCCCGACTGTGGCACAGAACAACCACTTCTTTATGCTATTCATGTGTGTTACAGACCTTTATCATATACACTGCCTCTTCAAAATTAAAAAGTTCTAGTTGTAGGGAAACTTTTCATACTTTGATAATTTTCTTGCCTTTCTCTGATATTTTTAAGATGAGAGGGCCAGAGAACATACAGTAAATAAATTGGTTGTGTTCTCCAAACTCTTTTGCAATTCTACCCAGTTTGTTTGCTCAGAGTTTCAATGCTGACTTCAATAATGCGTTAGCAGTAATACAGCCTGGAATTAAAATGCACCATGCAAGAGACAGACAAAGAAACTTCAAGCTGGAGAAAGCACAGGAAAGGTGTCAAAACACTGAAAGCCTCTCAGGGAAAGGAACAGGGAAGTGACGACAACATGGAAATTACAATTATTCAGGGCCAGAGTTCCCCTCAGCAGCATTAAGGATGCATTACAGCTGTGACGAGTTGTGGATATGGTTTCTCAAAAACTGAGAGACAGAGCAAAGGAACAAATTAACAGTTTCCACACTCAGCTGGAATAGAAATGTTACAAATAAAAACTGAATACTGTAATTCATATGATCTTACGAAAATTACTGAGACCCTAAGCCTGCAAGTCTAAGGAAACTCATCGACAGCAAGCTGCTACATCATTTACAACAGCCCTACTCATGGCATTATGGTTACTCACAAGCACAAATCTCTGCAGCACCAGGCCACAGTTTCTAGATTACTGACCAATTTTAAGCAGTGGAACATAAAAAGTATTTATCCTACTGCAGCAAGGTAGTGTACTGGCATCTGAGTCAGCCCACTGACATCACCACCAGGAGGACTTGGTTTCTACCCATATTGAGTAACTTATAAGGTAATAGTTTATATATTCAGTTCAATGAGTGGGCTGGGATTTATATGCTTGGCCACATCCTGTTTTACTAATGTCACATGTAGTTATGTGGGATTACAGTTTGTGATTTATGCCTTGTGCCTGAATGCAGAATGTGCACCTTTGCTCAGCAACTAACCACCCATCACAGTGCAGAGCCCCAAAGGGTGCCCTGCCTCACTTCCTTCACTGACCTCAACGTTCACATGTCTCCTCCGTTGGGGAAAGGATGCGAATCTGTTGGTAAACTTGTTTGTACAGAAACTGTCTTAAAAAAGAAAACATTGTAAGAAAGTAGGAAAAGCTGAAATTGCTTTCAAAGGTGAACATGAAGTCATTCACTACACTATCTGCCACAGGAGCATACTATAATGTGCCACTGACCAGAAGAAAAGAATGACTCAGAAAAATAATTTCCAATGATGATATTTTAAAGGGAAAAAAAAAAAAAAGTATTAAATTAATGGAATTAGGCTGCAATATCATTATTCCCAGTGGTATTAGAATTTTGTCCTGAGTAATGTGATATTCTATGTTTTTCTTAAGGCCCTCAAAATCTCAGAAAAATCTCCAGAAATCTTAATTTGTGTTGAATAATATAGAAAATAAATTCCCTTCTTCTATGTCTTTCTCTCCAAAGTGCTTGTAAATCTGATCCTTAGATTTGCAAGTTACAGCAGGGCCTAGCATAAAGAGAAATAAAAGGAAACCAGCATCTATTTCTTTAAGTGATATTTTTAAGCCTCCTTCTCTCCAATTCTGTTTTCTCCAGATTCCTGATCTTGTGACATTTGGCAAGGCAAAGCCTGAAAACTCTATTATTAGTCAGAGAGAAAATGCAGCAAATGGCTTAGCTTCCACATTTCCCTTCTCTTACAGAGCAGTGTTATTCTGCAGCTCACCTCCTTGCAAGGTGATGGAGGAAATCTTGTGGTGTGAAACTGGTGGTGAGATAGATTACAATGAGCTAGGGAGGGACAGAGTGCAAGTCAGTATGAGGAAGAAGAGAAAAAGGTAGACCAATATAAAGGATGTTCTGGAAGAAGCCTGACTCACTTGTGGTAGGTTGGACTGAGGTTTTACAATCATCAGAATAAGGTTTCTCAGAAATATCAGTTAAAGTATATTTAGAAGTATCCCACTAAAACTGCATTTCTAGTGCTGCTTTTGTCTGATAGATCAGCTACAGAACGTGCAATTGTGTTTTCTCTGACACATCGCAAAGAGTAAGACCTTCAGGGCTTGTGCATTGACAGCTAAAGGAAAAACAAAAGCAGAAATACCTCTTTCTCATCAATATTGCAATAATCCTTACTGGTCTGTTTCTCATCAGGTCATGTCTTTTTTCTTTTCCTTCTCTTTTTTTCCTGTGTAACCTGTATCAGCAAATATGAAAAAATCCATCCTGTGAAAGAAAGTGCCATGTAGCATACAGTACTGTAAGAGGGAAGAGGAAAAGATGGCAGTTGTATAAAGTAAATATCACTACATAGAAGAAAAATAGTTCTATGAGAATCATACAAAAATAAAAATGCACTTCTACAAGAACAGCCAAATTATAGGACATTATCATTCACAACCTTTGTGCTTCATTGGAGAGATGCATAAGCACCTCCAAAAAGAAAACAAACAAACAAACAAAACCCCAACAACAATAACAAAAACCAACCAACCAACCAAAAACAACAACCAAACAAACAAAATAAACCCCAAACAAACAAAATAACCCAGACAATGGACTGGTTTTAGATGTTATGCTAAAATGCATCAGACAAGTTCTATGGCAAATGTCTGTCTCCACTGAAGTAAATAAAGAAGCTGATGCTGACTCAGTGGAATTTAATTTAACTCTTTTTAACTAATTTTTTAACTAATTTTCTATGAATGCTGGAAAATCCTTGATGCTGTTCTTCTGCTCCATAGGACAGAGATGTATGAGAAGATCTTGGTCTCTGCCAGTTCCATACTTCATCTAGGTCAGCACAACCTCTTCTACATCATTTAATTTCATTCACATGACTAAACCCATTGTATCCGTGGAAAGTACTTCCTCATGCACCAGGTAAGCACTGATATAAATGTTTGCTGCTTTAGAAGTTATCTGCACAGTAGAATTGAATATGGAAAACACATTTCACTGTTAACACATTTGTACCACCATAATATTAGATGAAAAGGTATTCTGTCCATTCATGCGTCATTTTCATCCAGCTTGGTAACAGGAATTTTCACTTCAGGATTATAAATTAGCCATCTCACTATGCAAAGACTTTGGTTTTCATGATATAGGAGCACAATGGCCACTTACCTATTTGACTTAAATATTTTCCTTTATGAGAAGTCTGAAACATTGGAGCTTCTTCCTGCATTGAATTTCCACTGAATATCTACAAGTTTAGCCCCTTACTGATAAGTCTTTTAAGGAATGTTCTTGTCATTATTTCAGAAGAGGATGACACATAATTGTAAGTGACATACTTGTCACAGGGATTATATTTAAGCTTGAGGGTTTTCTTCTACAGGAAATCACTGTTATGATTACTGCCACTTTCAGATTTTAATGTAAGAGTCATCCCTGACTTTCTTTTAGTTCAGGAGAAACAAACAAATAAAATCCCATAAATCTGTTTCCCTCAATTTATGAAAGAAATGGCCCTTTATTTCTATTCTAACCACTGAAGGTAAATTCAGATCCTACATACTTGAGACCTTATAACTAAAAGACATTTCTGGGACGTAGAATAAAAGGATATATTTTTATAGAAATACCAGTGAAAGTTTTAACAGGTCCTTTTTTTGAATCCAAGTCTTGATCTTAAAAACAAACAGAAAACCATCACCACTCCCCTACAAAAAAAACACCAATGAGACACCTGAAAAAAAAAAAAAAAAAACCTCAGAAGGGCCAAATGTTTTTCTATTTGTCTGGGCATGAGCTAACATGAGGATTAATGATTTGTCTGTTGTTTTTCATCAAACTTTTTTTGTCATAGTTCCCTGTCCTTCCCTTTTCTCCTGGCAAGAATTATCCAAAGCTCATACCATTTCCAAAACACTCTGAAATATTACACAGGACTATAACTTTTTCCATTTCTTTGCTCATTGCCAGTGATTATCTACCCCAAAGGAAAACCTTTTCAAAACATATTGTCCTCTGGAAATGTATTCTCCAGTCCGAAGACAGTGTTAAAAAACACATTCCTCTCCTTCCTCTGAATTTGCCAGATTTAGAGCTGTTAAGGTTCAGAAGAGACACTTACTTAAATTACTACTTTCTCATCACTGTTTCATTGTTAGAAGAGGGAATGATATGCATGAGATTGGTGGCTTTTCAATCCCTCCATTTTAAAACTTTAAATTCCAAAAGCAAAGCAAATAAATTTTCAGTGCCAGTTTTAAAGACTGTCTCAAAACTGCTCATATAGAACTAAGCAAACAAAATAGATATTACTACAGATAAAAGAATCATTCTAAAGATGAAGTTACAGAAGATAATAAAAAGGAAACAGAACATAATCTTTGGAATACCTGTGATTTACTAATGTTTTACTACAGTAGATATACTTACATACTTAATTTCCCTTCATAAGGCTTCAACAGCAACTACTGTGCATACAATGTTCATGAAATATTGGTGAAAATGCATTGTTAGAGCAGGCAAAATTCTGCATTATAAAGATAATCCTTCAATAAGAATCCTATTTCATACTTGTTCCCTTTTATTTTTGTAAATACTTCTACATTTTCAAGTGGCTACTACAAAACATGCACACTTAAAACATTTTAGAATTAATATTTTGCAGAACAAAAGAAATCTTAGTTGAATTTTCAATGAAATTGAACATTTCAGTGAGAAAATTTTTCACAAAGAATATATCAGTCAAAGATTTTGAGAGTTTTCCACTACAAACTAAAACATAGACTCTTAGAAAGCTTTCTTTTACTTCCAGAAGGCTGGACATAGTTACATGGGTTGCTTTTAAGCCCATAATATTTTCTACTCTGTCTCTTGATTCAAAATATCAGAAAGTAACTTCTTAATAAATGGCATGGATATTAATAATGCTAAATAAGGCCCATTAATTTCAATATAATTTGAAGGAGTATTTTCAGCTAGTAAGTGCTAGTATTCTCCTGTTTACTGATAATGTGGCATTTTGGTATTTTTGTTCCTCGATTCAGAAGAAAAACAAAATTTCTCCCAAAATGTAAATTTTAAATATTTATTCTTGAAAATATGTGTATGTTAAATGTTTTATGAGAACTTTATTTGAAAAATTTATTCCCCAAATGGGAAAAATCCCATGTGGAAATGTCATCAACATCTTAACGGAACTCCAAAAACTATTAGTTTTATTGAAACGGGATATCCTGATGCAGGTCTGTACCAAATGGCACCTTCTGCACTTCTACAGTGTTTATCTTTGTTACAGCATGTTTTGGGACCTTCATTTACACAAGGACCTAGTATGGTCAATGGAGGACACACACATGCAAGTGACCTTCACTGAAAGAGTTTATAAACTGAAGAATGTTTTGGAGGAAATGGTGTTATCCCAGTTTTACAATTAAAAACAAAGACTAAGTTGTCAGAGATAACACAGGAAGTCTGAGGCCAGATCAGGACTGAAACACTTATTTCCTAAGTGCCAATGCAGCAATTTTATCACAAAGATAAGTTTCTGTCCCACAGACATACACTCAGAGATGTTTATTCTGATACACAAATTTGTTTATAAATTCAACCAATCTTTAATACGGAATTAGGTCTGTAATATAGAACTAGCATACTATCTTGCATTAAAGAGAGTCTAAGTCAAAAGTCTATATTTTATTTAAGGTAAATATAGATTTAAGTTTCAGCAAAAATAATTTCCCATAAGGATGACACTGTGTTTGTAACCGAATGACCTATGCCTAGGAATGTGAAGAAAGATTCATACCACACTTCAGCCCCTGCGTGTTATTCCATCTTTAACTCTCCTCCATGGCCCAACACAGAAAGTACAGAGTGCTTGTCTTATCTGTGATATGCTGACATTTCCAACCCAATGAAACTGTAGGTGTTGTTTTCACACTGCGCCAAACCTTCAGATTTCACTACAGGCAAACCTGTTCCAAGATGTTGCCTGCAGCACTATGTGAACTTGCTGTCAGATCAATTTATTTATGGATGATTGCCGAGTTTTATTCTCTTGAGGTCAATATTTGCTACATGTACATGTATGGATAAAGATCTGCATAGCTGAGCTGACACATTACTAACATTTTACAGAATTTTTATACTTCTGAGAATTATTGTCTTCCGAATTACAAAGCCAAATCAGTTATTGGCTTTAAAAAAAAATGCACTTGAATATGGAGAGACATAGTAAAAATGTTCAATTTTTTAGTATTCAGACTTGTGTTTTTCACTGGGCTATGCAATCTTAACCCACAGATTCCCATTTTGAATACAGTCATCCTTTGACAGTGTTAGTCTCTGCAGTAAATGCAACGACAAACTGCTGGGTCATAAGGTCCATTAAGAATTACTGGCCTAAATGCTGACTCAGTATGAAAGCTGCACAGTCCTTACAGGGTCTATACAGGAATATCCTCATTTCACATAGCTGTGCAATAAATGACCAGAGAGAGTCACATGATAGAACACTAAATGACATCACATCACAATATGCAGAATTCTGATGTCAAGTACTGAGTCACAGCAATTTAGGCAGTTTGCTGTGCTAAAGGAAGAAGCCATGAAACCATTAGTGGATGCAGACATAGCCTCAGGTTAAGTGGCAGTGCCCTGTCATGACTTTCTTTCTGGCCACACTGTCACCTGACAGCCTGTCTCAACCACTCGTATCTTCCTGTAACAGTCTGCAAGTTTTGAAGAAGCTGGTCATTTTCTTTGCTTTTCTTTCCTATGTTTATTTTGTTTTGCCCTGGCTTTGGTCTTCAACTGAAGTTTAGTAACAAACTGTGTTACCAGCAGGGTAGTCACAGTTGCATGAGTCGCCAGAGTTATTTTAGCAATAAGTTCTTCACTGCAGAACCTGAACTAGAGGCTGACCCCCTACCATAGGAAATAATGTCAAGTACCAATAGATCATGTTCATTCACACAGTTGACACATTAAACCTTTCTAAGCCTTGATTCTATGACAATATTCCATGTGCAGACCATTATGCATGACAGGTGGGTGTTCTCACTTTGACTTCAGGGGACCAGCACACTCACAACATAAGTATACAACATCCTACTCAGAGGGCTAACAATGCAATCATCATCTTTGTTGGAAGCTAAAGATCCTGAAAAACTAACTAGAGAGTACTTATCTGCGTAAACATTAATACAAAAGAAGGTGCTGAGATTTTATGGTATGTTGCACATTCTCTATAGACAAAGAGACTTCAGCCATCAGAGCTGCTAAATTTTTTACATGTAACCAACATGTCAGCTTTAGATACTGAATTAATTCATCTACTATATTGTTCACAGCAGTTAGCATCACTGGAGACTTGTATTTAATACCATGCCTAAGCTTTTAACAAGGCAGCAGTTCTGTTGAATGTCATGATGTTTTAAATTTCTCACTGCTTGGGCTTCAAAAATGAAGTATCTATAAATTAAATCCTGGTGGGATTAGGGGGTGTAGGGCAATGTTCTCCATAAACTTGAAACCTTGAAGCTTGAATTTTCAATACCTACAGATAAATTAAGAAAATACAAATCAAAGAAAATCTGTAGTTTATATACACATTACATTTGATGACTAGTAATGTCAGAGAATATTTTATATGTTGTAGTAATCAATTTATACTCTACAATTCTGCAGTCTAGTAAGGAATTAATAAATCTTAGCAGATATAAAGATGAATAGATGGGAAAATACAAATCTAAGCCTTTGTATAGTATCACATAGACTTATGTAAAAGTCTGTCTCTATATTCTTCAGTCATTAGGGCTAAATAGATCCCAGAAACTCAGTTTTTGTATTCCACAGGGCTATAGACTAGTTGCAGTTACATTAGGTCATTTTCCCACTTAGAGAAGTGTTTCAAGATTTGAAAAAATGTGTTGACGTTTTCTTGTTAATGTTTTAGGACAAAATTAAAGTCTTCAGACCAAAAAAAAAAAAACAAAAACCAACTTCTGAAAACAGCCCAAGAAAATAAAAATAAAAATAATTAAAAAAAAACAAACAAAAATAAACAAAACAAACAAACAAACAAACAAACAAACAAAAACAACAACAAAACAAAACAAAACAAAACAAAACAACATAATCCAAAATAGCCAATAGCCTGTTGCTTGGAAGCTGACATTGGAAAGAAATCTTCACGTTGCTACTGTATTTGACCCAGCTCAGAGCCTTGACTATTCCTCTCTCGTAAAGCTGATTGCACCAACACCAGGCTAACATGGACTTCGGGAAAGATGATTTCCCTGTTTTCCAGGGAAAGAGATCTTTCATCAGAACCTCCTAGACAGTTACAGTAAAATAAGTTTGCATTTCTTTGTCACAAAGCAAAAAGGCTACTTGGATTACTGTATTCTGTGCTTTGTTTGGTTTTTGGCTTGTTTAAATGAGACTCTTACTCTGCCCTAAATTAGCTTCCTGGTAACTTTTGTACAGGACAAAGATTTCTGCTGTTCAGGACTCACAGTGACAGAGCAAATCGCCATGCAGGAAAACAACTGGGGGAAATCATCGTTCTAAGGGATGTTTGTCTTGGTTTCCTTTTGTGTGTTCTGCTTCAGACTGAAGAACAGAGTTCAGAGAAAGGTAGGCTGACAGTTTTTTGCACTGGGAGATTTAAGAATTCCCAAATACAGAGAGGGGCAAAACAAAGGCACCTACTCTCAATTCCTTCCTTGAAAATGGAACTTGGTTGAGAGGCATAAACTTGATTGAGCAGCTTGTGCAGAAATAATTACAATAAATAGAGACAGATATCCATAGTCTTAATCCTACGATTCCTGTTACCATTGATTTCACTGAGTACGGAATCATGCAAAGGTATTTGAGGCTCCAGTAAGCTCCACTCACTGTAAGGAAAAGAAACTTGGTAGTAATATTGTGTGTACCCCCAGCCTCTACAGAGACGTATGGAGAACTGATTTATGCAATGACAACAGAGAGGGAACTGGGCAGGAGGAGAGGTGATATGAGAAGCCAAGACATCAGTAGGGAACTTTGTGGGAGACATCAGACATAAATGAGCTTTTGGAGACAAAGATGAGAGAGGAGACCAGAATAGGAGAATGAGGCTCTGGGGCAGTAAAAGAGGTGATATTCATAGAGAACTACAGGAAAGAGAGCAGACTGAACAGCACAGTCCAACCGGCCAAGTTTCCTGCTTCTAAAATTGGCCAAAGCACATGTCTAGAACCTTCCTCTAGAACAGAGAGGGGAACATGTAGTATTTTCTCAGACACTTGCGCAGACACCGACACTTGTGGCTCAGGGAACCGAGGTAGCTGTAAGACACATTCTCTCATTTGAACCGCTCTCTGAGAACTGCTCTCTTTGAGACAGGATCCTCATTTCAGGTTCCTGAATTCCTCCATACATCTGCTTACAACCACCATCTCCCAACCTCCTCTTCATATGCTTAAAGCTGCCCTTTTCCTTTACCATATCTCTGAGGGACTGCATTCATGCATAAATCTGGCCACAGACTTTTCCAAAAAACCCCTAGCCTTTCTTTGCTAGCCTTGATTTACTTGCCATGAACAGCTGAAGAAACATGAACATAAAACAAACACCAAAAGAACAAACATCCCAGGATGAATTGTGACATCTTGAAAAGAAGGGAGACCAATGTGCATCTTTGTCTAGTGAGACTGACCGTCACAGTGACATCCATGGCATGCAACCCCAATTTCCCATGAGGTGCTGAGAGGTTATCAGGGCTTAGCTGAACACTCCAGGGCTTCATTTCATCTAGAAGCCAATTGTTTCTGCAGAAAATAATTAGGTTTTGGACATGCAACTTTCAATACCAACAAGCGTCTTGTGGACCTCTACATCAACATTGTAAAGCATTGCTATTGCAAACACCTTCAGCTTGCAATTAGCACAGAAGTTTTCAGCTGCCTTTGCCTTAAACCAAACAGAAAGTCTAAATGGTTTAACTCACAACCTTAAACTTACTCAAAGAATATCCACTTGCAGGGTCAAGATGAGGGACCATCTTTTTCCAGTATTAAATCCCAAGCAGCAATTAATCTGCCCACTTCTTTTCTTGGTTTTTTAGACAGCTTCTGAAAAATTACATTTCCAAGGAATTTTTGTCAATACAGCATTTATGGATTTCTTCCTAATAGATAAGAATAATGATTTTATGAAATAGCTCAGTAAGTGATATAATCTCAAATTTCATCCCATTTATTAATAAGTTACGTTGAATGGGAAAAGTTCCTCCCTCTTAAATATCCTTTGTGGTTCTTTAGTAGCCAAAAATTTTAGTAGCAAAACTTTTCTTATGCAAGAACAGTATTTTACCCCTATTCTTAATCTCTTTTACCTGTTTACCAACACTTCTGAGTTTCTGGCCTTTCCTGTGAAAGTCTTGTCTTTTGTAGTGCAGGGTCCTCTGACTTCTAAAAAGTGCTCAAACACAGATGTTTAGGAGCTCCAAAGACCCTGGGCTTGTTTTGTTCACCCGGAACCAAAGTGACTGCATTTCCACTTGTCCCTGAATTGCCATGAAAGGTTCAGATGAAAGAATGACTCTACAAATGCCCAGATGAACAAGAGCATGTATACAGTCCCAGAAACAGAAGTCTTATCACCTTGTCAAAGTCTTTTGTTCATCTCCCCATGTCAGCATAACCCCACAGAACTCCACCTGCTTTGTCCTTCCTCTCTTGCACAAGTGTTCAGTGACCAAGAATAGGGTAGCACAAAACTAGTATTGTACTGGCAATGAAAAGAAAAGGTTATGTCAAACTGGAATCAATAGCAGAACCATTAGAAATGTCATCTGCAGAGAGTAAGATGAATTTCTTGAACCATAAACTCCTCTTCTTCAGTAATAAAATAAACACGTTATGAGCAAACTTCAAGTCTTGTCTTGCAGTTTGTACTTCACATAAAAATACAATGATATAGTAATGATAAAGAGTTTCTATTTTGAAATCACCTCCAAGTTATCAACCCTAAAGAACCTTCTTCTAATAATAGTGCTATTACAATTATCATTGCATACACAAGAATCAGAATCAATCTAATTGTACTAAAAGCCTTTAGAAACACTTTGACTCATGAAAGCGCTATACCACTAAATACATTTACAGCAAAGCAATTGCTTATATGACAAAAATGTGTAGTTTCATGAAAGCCAGCTTCTACATTACAGGACAAATAAGTATTGTTCAGCATCTTTAAAAAACAGTCAAATTAGAAGGGTAGCAAATAATGGACACATTTTAGTCTTATTTCTAGGTTCTCTGTATAATTATGGCCATCACAAAGCATTTTCTTTCATAAAAATCATTCAGTTCTCATTGATGAAAAGAGCCATGGAATATAAAGCCTCTCTTGAGGAATACAATGGAAATTATTTCAGAAAAAAATGATGGTGTTATTAAATTCATCAGGTGTACAGACCACAGTGAAAAGTAGGGTTTCAGACCCCTCCTCCACCTCAGACTCACTTTAAGCCTCTGGAAAAAATACTTGAGGCTAAATTCAATAAGGACTTGAAAGCCTAGGATTCTGGCCACAAGGCCAGATCCCCGACCCAGGTGAAGTCTTAAGCCTACAGGAAGGTACATAGGCTCTTAATTGCAGGCTTGTACCCATGAGCCTTGCATTCCTAACAGTGTGTTCTTGGCCTATAGAAAAGCCAGGCATAGGACACAGATATGCAAATGGTTTTATTATGTTTCCTAAGTACCATATACACTCTAGACTGATTTTAAAAATATGGCATGCTGAGAAAGTAGAACTAATAAATACTGAGAACAGAATGTGCAGCCTGAAGTGTTGTGTCTTTCCAGAGCCTGACTGCCCTCATCCATCCAATCAAAAGGTCAGAATCTGCCTTTTAAGACAACACTATTCTTTGAAAGAAATTAAGATAGCTTTCATTTCCCCTCTTTTAAAGTACAGGTAGCACTTAAAAATGTATGCAGAAAAGAAAGGGTCTCCCCACTTCTTTTTTTTGTTTTTCTTTTTTTAAAAACAAAATGTTCCTCCTGCAGCAGAACCACTATTTGCCACTATACACTGAACCAAGAGAAGAAAGACCCAGGGAGAGCACACAGCTCTAGTAGAGTAGTCAGGGTCCTCACATAGATGGGTCCTAGATTTCTCTCATTGTGAACTTTCTGTACAAGATGAATAGGCAAATGTGTGTGTGAGAACGGAGTCTAGACTTCCTACTCTGAAATAAATTTCCTAACTTCTGATACACAGCCAAGCTTCCCCTGCCACTCTCTCCTCCTGACCTCCCAAATCTGTGATTCCTTCCTGCACAATGACACAACTCCACCAGAAAGACAGGAGAGGTTCCCTCTCCTTTCTCACACTCTAGTATTAGCCTCAGAAGAAAACACTCTCTGAAAAGGTGGGTGCTGTGGGCTTGGGCACTGCCAAGGCTGAGAAGGAAGATGTCAGCTCTAGACCTTTACCTGGGTGAACCACTTCATATACTAAATTGAGTGTTGTCTCTATGGTGACTGGAAGCCTTAAAAAAATACAAAGGGGCCCCAAAAATTCTATTGTGGTGGTGGTTAGGGACCAGTTCCTGGCACTTATTAGGTATGCTCAGACCACACTCATCAGACCTTTCTGCTCTGACAAGTTTTAGGAATGCATTGGTCTTCAGTGAAACAAGTCAGGTAACTACTGGAGTTTCCCATCAAATAAGGAGTCATATAGCTAGAAAAGCTACATGGCAGCCAGCCAGTGCATGCTTGCTTAATCACTCTGTTGGAATTTGACATCCAATTCCAGTTCCAGATGCCTCAGGCCTTTTTGAATATAATGGCTTTGTAGTGTATTTTAGCATGACTCTGAAGATTCAGGAGATGTTTCTGAAGAATTCTTAGTCAACTCACCTCTGACTGAAATTCCAGCTGTATGGGCTGAGGAACCAGTATAAAGCTGGATGCTTCAGCAGCAACAGACTGTATTCAGCTAAGCCACCTCCTAAACTCAAATATAACTTATTTTTTCTGATTGGAAGGGGCTTAGTCAGCAACTTAGAGAAACATTAATTACAGACATTCAGACTTTCATATGAACAAAGGTGAGACAAAAGAAGACAGTTTAATCAAGAACACTTAATAAGAAGGAAGATGGCAAACAGGTACATGGTAAATGGTTGACAAGGAGCAGATTGGATGTTCATCATACAACCAGTCATACAACCTTGAAAGATGTATGGTACGAACACTTCCAATGAAAAGGAGAAAAAGCTTTTCAAGGGCTTTTATATAATAAATATATTTATCTAAAAAGAAAGGAGCAATCATTCTTCCCCAAGATAAAAAAAAAAAAAAAAAAATAGAACCTGAAGACATTTACATTGTCTCTTGATTCCTTTTCCTGTTGGTTTCCACCTACAGTAGAAGAGGCGGTTTTGCAGGTGGGAAATTCTCTATTACAAAATCTTTCCAGGGACTTCAGCAACTTCTTAGGAAATTACAGGTTGCATCTGGACTCACTTTACAGAGATAACCCATTTAAAAGATCATGTGTCATCTGTTATTTCCCAGAATGGCCTAACACCATTTTAAACAACTATATTTGCTAGTGGCTTAGCAATCTAAACATTTTTTCCCTTCTCCCTGTTTTTTTAATGAGACATAAGGGATGAAGAAGAACTTCAGTGAAAACAAGAACAGTATTTAAAACAATGAATCTAAACATCCAAAAAGCACATAAAGATATTTTGAAAGTTCTGTTAAGAATGAAAATGTTTTACTTCCTGCACCAGTGCATTCAGGCACATTTCTGCGTGTGTTGTGTAGACATATAAGTTTTGTAGAGATTTTAGGTTTTTCCTTGGGTTCATCTGATTCAGTCAAACATACAATATTCATATCTTGCAAAAAGGTTTTTCTAGTCAATTACAAAAGAAGGAGGAGGGAGAGGTTTAACCCTCCCCCCCCCCCCCCCCCCAAACAGAAACAAACACATCTTGGTGGAAGTTTGGAAATGTAAAACTTCATTAAGAGTGTTAAATTCTAATACATATAATTTATCTTTGTTTCTCCTTTACATTATAATATAATGAAAATTACTAATGGCTTAGTAATTCAAAGTCCATTCAAAGTGTTCAGAGGGGAACTGAAGGTTTTACATATATAAATACACATATTTTTAATATTAGGTTTCAGTTCTAGCCACAGATGATGGATACACACCTGTAAATGCAAATCCTGTTTTAGAATGACAAGTTTGTATTAGGATCAAGAACTTATATATTTGACTACCTGGTCAATGAACAAGTTGAAGGATGCATTAGAAAACTTCTGCTTTAAATTGTGGATAGATTGGCATGATTTTCCTTGTGCCAATAATTTCTGATTTAATATCTGCATCTTCCTGTGAGGATCAGCTGGAGAGTGCTCATCCTCAGCATTTTGACCTTCATTCACTTCAAGGTGGATAACCACCTGTTAAAAATTTTCAGTTCTCTGTAGGTATCTGCAATCCTCCAAATGGTAAGGAAAGGCTGTGATGCTGTAATGGCTGTGACACTGGCAGCATTTATTTTTTTGCTTGGTATTTAGAGTCAATACAAAGAGTAAACCTTCCCTTAGGAGGCAAAATGGAATTTTCCTCCCAGTTCTGCAGCAAGGCAGGTCCATAATATTAATATTTTAATGGTAAATATGACTCTCAGACCACATTGTCACTCATGCATCATTCACCTTTACCTCTCTCCCTCTGAGATGGAATCTTCTTTCTAAACCATTTCACAGTCCCTCCCCTATGAGATGAGATTTTCTAGCACTGAGGTTCCCTGGAATTTTTTCAATAAGATGTCCTCTTTTCAACAGCAGTACTTCAACTGAAGACACATTTTTTTTCTAAAATGTAAACAAATAAATAAAACCTCACACTTAAGCAATGTCACTAGCCAATTTTCAATTACCCTTAATCTTGAGAATAAGGTTTGGGATAAAGTGACTCGGGAATTCACAATAAAAGCAAAGCATACATATAGCTGTGATTGTAAATGCATCTTTGCCTTAGTGCTGAAAAAGAAAAACAAAGGAAGGGAGATCACACACTGGAAACTGGATCAGAGTTTACTAAGGAAAAGAGTAAAATGCACTAAGATTTTATGATTGCAAGATGGTATAAAGTCTGGCAACTAGATGTAATAAAAGATGACAAGACAGCAGATCTAGAGGAATAATATCACATCATTAAGAAGTAGGCAACAGGGGAAGTAGGAAAGCCTTTGGGAAATCTTATGGGTAGTTCACCGTAAACAGAAGAAACACAAGAAGAATGGTGAATGTCTAATATAGTTCAAAAGTTTAAGAAGGACCAAAGGAATAAGTGTGACTGAACTGTCATCTGAATGCTGAAAGCACTCCTGTGAGACGAATACTACATAACATTTACAAATGGATTATTTGGCAAAGGATGGTTTGTGTCTCTGACTTAGGCAGTATCATCTTGGACCAGCCTATCCCAAGTTAAACCAAAATAGCAAAGTAGTGAACAAGAAGACAAAGATGACAGAGATTCACTTGAAGGTCTTTTTTTTAGAAATAAAACTTTTTTACAAAGGATTACTTTAGTGTGATAGGGGAAAATATTGAAGTAAATTAGAAAGTGGAAAAAGCAGAGGGAATTTTTTTTTTTTTTAATAAAAGGCAGAAATGGCTTACACTGCAGCTAGAGAGGTAATTATTCTGCTCAGTCCTGCCTTTTTTCATCTAATTTCAACTAAATGGTATATATACACATTTTAAATAATTATTTTTGTAATGATGCAAAATTGAAGAGACATATAAAAGCCAGTGCAAGAGAAGACACATTATAAATTACTAAATATTAAGAATTCAAAACAGAAGAGACAACTATGTCATTCAGAGGAGAAAAAAAAAAAAAAAAAGAAAAAACAGGAACTTAATGGGACTGCTGATAACTTTGCAGTTTTAAGTATCACCTAAAACTGAACACAATGGAAACACTTTGAAAAAGATCTAAAAGTAAAACACATAAGGAATCACAGACATGACTCAAAAGTTTTCAGTTTATAGGAGATGTGGCAATATTAAGAGAAAATAATCTTTTTTCTATTTTCCTGTACAATTAGCAGTAGTGTTTAGTCTCATATTGTCATACACATAAAGTGACGCAAATGCTACCAACTCGTATGTGTGCAGAGAGGAGTGTACAGATGACATTCATTCAGACAGATATGCTCTTTTATGTTGTTCTCATAGCAAACTATGTAAAGCAGAAACCTAATCCAAATCTCAGTGCTATTCAAAGGAACATAATTTCAAAAGCAGTAATACAGCAGTATTAATAGTTTCCTCTTTCAGGAAAACCTAGATACTGGCTAAAGCTACCAGCATATATGCTTACTCAGGTCATGAGGGATGACAGTAAAGTTTGCATTAAGCATTTCTGGCTACTCAGCAAAAGGTACCACATTTAAATTCTTTGGGCCATGAACTATCTTTCCCTGTGCCTTAGTTGGCTCCAGTACTATTTCTTTCATTATGTATTTCCTCATCTAATAATGGGGTAATTCATTAAATGAGACCCACAGTTTAAGTCACTAGACTTTGCTTTATCCTTACTCCCCCTCCTGAAACCTTTCAGTGGGTTAAACTAATTTTTCCCCACAACTCAAGACTGAAAGATTGTCAGCTCTGCACAGGGTTCATACACCATTCCATGCAACTTCCAAGCACCAAGAAATCTGTAAGAACCTCTTCAACATTCCCCTCACACTATGATCCTCTGGCTAATGGTCAAGCTCATTGCTCTTCTCCTGGTCAGTGCAGTCTTTACAACTCACCTTACTTTCTTGTACCTTGTTTTGTAACAAAGCTAAACCAGGCCTCTACTGTCATATGTCAGGGCATCTCACTAGTTAACAAGAAATTACATCTCTCTCTCACCTATACACATCTCTCTCAATCACATTGATCACCTAAGCTTTATTTCCAACATTTTTCAAAAACATTCAATTCATTCCAGTCATGCCAAAAGCTCTGCAAAAACAAACAGATCTGTTGATTCTCCTAAAATTTTCACAGGAAAAATGCAGGATTTGCCTCATTCCCCACTCTCAACTCCTGATGTTCCCATTAAATAGTACAATGTTCTATATATTGATACAACCACCTGGAGAGGTTTGATATGCTGCAGCTACAAGCTCTGTACTTGTAATATGAGAAGACAATTTGAGTGGATGCACAGAATTATGACTTGAGAAATCACAAGTTGGAAATATTGCCTTATTGCTCACTCTTTCCTGCTCCTATAAGTACAGGAGCCTGGAGCAATCAGCAGAATGTGGTTCTGAATGCTGAGCAGCTCTCAGTTAAAGAAAACCATTTCTGTAGTGATAAGAGTTATCATCATTTAAGTCTTCAGTAGCTAGAGGCCCCTCTTCAAAGCAGGAAGATAAGGGGTGGGTCTTAGCTAGTAAAATTAAAATCTTAGAAATTACCTGCTTGTTTCAAACAGAATGAAACCAGAATGCTTAGACATTCACCCAGATCTGCAAGGAGAGCTTTCTTATGCTGGCTGGCCCCACCATTTTGCTTTTGGAAAACAGATTTTGGGGAAGCCTTTATAGCAGTATAGAGTTTCTTACACGATGATCCTGAATAGATGATAATTTAAACAAAACCACACCCTTAACTGCAAAACTTCCTAACTCAAAAGGTAAGTCTTTTCATTCACTGTATTATGCAGTGTAAAGGTAATACTCAAGTGATATCAAGCTTTACTGTGCTGTGCTGGAATGAACATTAGCAGAAATACAGCAAATGTAAAAGCTATCTGGATAGGTCATATAAAATTTCTTATGTCATTCTTTTCATTGCTGATATCCCTGACAGTTTGTAGAGGACATGATCCTTGCTATTGCAGTTAGACTAGACTCTATAGCCCAAGCATCCCCTTAAGTCAGTCTTGCTCGACACACCAAATGTCATAGCACTTGAAAGTGTTAAATATCTGTCCAAATATCTCACAGCACATCCAGTTCTTCTTCCAGACAATGTCAAATCATTTGATATGCAAATGAGGGAAACTGTCTCAGTAGTAGGTCAAATACTTTTAGAAAAATTCTTTTAACAATGGTAAACCAAAAAGATTAATGTAATCTTAATAAAAACACAGATAATATTCATATATGGAAAGAATAATCAAACAAAAAGCAAAACCTATTAACAGTCAGTGGGTGAAATTCTGTGATGTGAACATAAGAACAGAAATGTGTGCGCCAAAGAAAGAAAATAGAAAACATTTACCAGGACTCTGGGGAAGAAGATTCCTAAACTGCTCACAGGAAAACAGCTTGAAGTCATTCCAGGATGCAGCTAATCCAGCACAAGAAGGCAGGACACCCTTTCAGTCTACAGTCTCACCCTTTAAACTTACCTTGAGACAAAGTAAGGTGGTGTGGTTAGGAAATAAAGTTCAAATTGAGATTTGAGGGTCCTATGTTCTAACTCTGGGTTTATTTTTACTTCATTTCATTGGCTTTAGCTCACATCTCTTTGCCTTCAGTAAAATAAAGATATTGAGTACCTTTGAAATCTGCTGATTAAAAGTGTTTTTAAAAAACAGTGTTGTTCTGTTAACTGAAAACTTTCTCTCACATGTATCTTGCAGCTTTCCTTGACTGACAGCTTCTTTACTCTCATCTGTCAGGAAATCTTAACCCCTCTATTGTAACACACCCATTCTCTTGAGGACACTCAGTCTGATGTGAACCATTCGAGTACCTGCCAACTCCCTTCCTTTGCAGCTCAGCAGAGTGAAGATGCTACTCAAACATTCAATACTGAATGAAAACAATTGCACAAGTCATGATGCAGCCAATTCCACAGAGGGAAAAAAGGCACATGTCAGGAGGGGCCCTCCCAGGAATCATTCAGAGTAATATGTTAGTAATATGCTTTAGGTTGAAAACACAAGAGTCATAGAATGATAGAACCATAGAATGGTTTTGCTTGGAAGGGACCTTAAAGATCATCTAGTTCCAACCCCCCTGCCACGGGCAGGGACACCTTCCACCAGACCAGGTTGCTCAAAGCCCCATCCAACCTGGGCTTGACCACTTCCAGGGAGGGGGCAGCCACAGCTTCTCTGGGCAACCTGTGCCGGTGTATCACCACTCTCACATTAAAGAATTTGTTCCTTCTATATAATCTAAATCTACCCTCTTTCAGTTTAAAACCATTGCCCCTTGTCCTGCTACTAGACTTCCTGGTAAAGTGTCCCACCCCATCTTTTCTGTAGGCCCCCTTTATGTACTAGAAAGCTTCTATAAGGTCTCCCTGGAGCCTTCTCTTCTCTAGGCTGAACAACTCCAACTTTCTCAGCCTGTCCTCATAAGAGAAGTGCTCCAGACCCCTGATCACTCTTGAGTAATCCACTCTTTGCCCAGCCTGTATTTGTGTTTTGGTTTGCTCTGACCCATGTGCAGGACCTTGCACTTGGCCTTGTGGAACTTCATAGGGTTTACACAGGCCCACCTCTCAAGCCTGTCCAGGTCCCTCTGAATGGCATCCCTTAGCATCATAGTGCTGATTGTACCACACATCTTAGTTTATCAGCAAACTTGCTGAGGGTGCACTCAATCCCAGTGTCCATGTTGCCAACAAAGATATTAAATAACACTGATCCCAATACTGACCCCTGGGGAATGCTATAGATAACCACTTTCCAGTTGGACATCAAGCTGTTGACCATAACTCTTTGAGTGCAACCATCCAGCCAATTCCTTATCCCCTGAGTGGTCTACCTATCAAATCCATTTTTCTCCAATTTAGAAACAGGGATGTTGTGCAGAACAGCGTCAAATGCTTTACAGAAGTCCAGGTGGAGGATGTCAGTTGCTCTACCCTTATCCCCCAATGCTTTAACCAGTGTAGAAGACCACCAGATTTGTCAGGCACTATTTGTCCTTAGTGAAGCCATGTTGGTTGTCACCAATTAGCTCCTTCTTTTCCATGTGCACTAGCATAGTTTCCAGAAGGATCTGCTCCATGATCTTGCTGGGCACAGAGGTGAGACTGACTGGCCTGTAGTTCCCTGAGTCTTCTTTTCCCTTTCTAAAAATGGAGGTTATGTTTCCTCTTTTCCAGTGAGGGGAAACTTCAGTGGACTGCCGTGACTTCAAATGTGATGGATAGTGGCTTATCCACTTCATCTGCCAGTTCCTTCAGGACCTACAGATGCATTTCATCAGGTCCCACAGACCTGTGAACCTTCAGGGTCCTTAGATGGCCTCAAACCTGATCTTTTCTTACAGTGGGCAGTACTTCATTCTCTCAGCCCCTGCCTTTGTCTTCTGCATCTTGTGTGGTGTGGCTGGAGCCATTGCTAGTGAAGACTGAGGCAAAAATGTTATTGAGTACCTCAGCCTTCTCCATATCCTGGGTAACTGGGTCTTCCATTTCCTTCCAGAGAGGGCCTACATTTTTCCTAGTCTTCCTTTTGTCACCAACATACATATAGAATCTTTTCTTGTTGCCCTTGATTTCCCTGGCCAGATTTAATTCTATCAGGGCTTTGGCCTTCCTAACCTCATCCCTGAATGCTCAGACAGTTTCTTTGTATTACACCCAGGCTACCTGTCCTTGCTTCTATACTCTTTAGGCTTCCTTTTTTCGTCTGAGATTTTCCAGGAACTCCCTGTTCACCCATGCAGGTCTCCTGGCATTCTTACTTGACTTCCTCTTTGTTGGGATGTATTGTTCCTGAACTTGGAGGAGGTGATCTTTGAATATTAACCAGATTTCCTGGGCCCCTCTTCCCCCAGGGCTTTATCCCATGGTACTCTGCCAGAGCAGATCCCTGAAGAGGCCAAAGGCTGCTCTCATTAAGTCCAGGGTAGCAAGCTTGTTGTGCTCCCTCTTCAGTGTTCTAAGGATCTTGAATTCCACCATTTCATGGTCACTGAAACCAAGGCTGCCCTTGAGCTTCACACTCTCCACCAGCTTCTCCTTATTGGTGAGAACAAGCTCCAGCAGAGCACCCCTTCTCATTGGATCTGCTGTCACTTGGAGAAGGAAGTTATCATCAGTGCATTCCAGGAACCTCCTGGATTGCTTATGCCTTTCTGTGTTGTCCCTCAAACAGATATCAGAGTGGTTGAAGTCTCCCATAAAGACCAGGGCTTGTGAACATGAGGCTGCTCTTATCTGTCTATAGAGGGTTTCATCTACTTGGTCTTCTTGGTTGGGTGACCTGTAAGAGTTCCCCACTATAACATCTCATGGTCTCATGTTCCTGCCTTCCTGCACTATTAAAGAGACCAGACACTTCTAAGCAGCAAGATGGATGCAGAAAAGCATTTTCCCTCACAATTATTTTCCTGATAATCGTTCATCAGTAGCCTAGCAAATGAATATGGAATTTTAGCATCTCACTTTCCTTTTCAGAATAGATTTGTATTCCTTTCTTGATCTGATATGTGCAGTTCTGAAATTTTTATTCATGTGAGTAACCCTTACCCCCTATCTCCAAGGCACTCGTTTAATGGAACTGAACATCTGACTAAGACCACCTATGCTAGCCAACTATACAGAATTAAGTTTAAGCAAATTTTGTTACCCAGCTAGTAAGGCCTGACTTCCTTCTGTGTTCAGAAGCCGAATTGCTCTTAACTCCAGTTTCATTCAGCCAATGCTTTACTCAAAAGCTCACTTAATTTTAGATAAAAACATGCTGACAGTCTATTGGCTGAATCCGATACTTTCCTATTTCTTTCTTCAGTCTCATATACATCTCTTCTTCTAAAACAGTACTATGCCAAATCCTTTCAACCATATGTTCCCTGAGTATTTCTTTACTTTAGGAAGTAACAGATGCCTGCCTTGGGGAAAAAAAATCAATTTATTTCTGTTACTTGGTTCCAGTAATGTAGCAGAGTTATTTTGTTTTAAGGAAAGGGCAACCAAGCGTGAAAGGACACTTCTTTTACCTTTAAGAAATATTACATAAGTGGTTTGTATTGAATAATTTATGAACTTATACAGAAGAGTTATTCAAAATAGCTCAAACTGTACATTCATCATAACCTTTTCCTTCAGCTTTCTACTAATTAATGCTTCTGAAAATTCATAATTTTAAGTTTCAGGAAACATCCATGTTTGGAAAAGTATCTCATTTTATGTTTGCAATGAAATATACATGAACCATTTTATGAATTTTAATGAATCTTTATTAACTTTGGTCAGTTAACATTATTCATTAACAATTTATAAACACTTCAACATAGCCCTATTATGCAGCATTATGAACTCTTATGAGAGCGTATGGTACAAAACAGTCATGATAATAATTTTGAAACAGGAAACAAAAAAAAATAATCCATAGACTGTCTGCTAGCTCAAAGGCTTCTGCATATGCCAGTAACACACTTTTCTCAAATTAAACTTTCAACAGGCTCACAGTTATTATCTGAGTGGGTCTGCAAGCATCTAGTCATAGCTAACTTCAGACCCTAGACAGTGCTAATGTGTCTATCTGGAAACAATTCCATCTAGGATTTACTGAATTAATCTAAACCAGCCCCACTGTAAAATGCAATCTGGGATTATGGTTCAATTATGTTCATTCATTCATTTTGGAAAAAGTAATTTTCTGCATATCACTTAGTGGCCTTGGATTTTTCTTGGTAAAACTGAGTCAGGATTTGTCTTGTAAAAGTAGTTCTTGATAAAGGAGTAAAGAAATAAAAAAGAACATTTATTCTTATTTTACATTAGGTCTGAATAGAGCTTGCAGGCACAACCCATTCAGTCTTTGGAAGCTCTTTCTATGGTTTTCTGACAAACTGTCTGTGAACATTAAACACCTGAGCTTCTAGACTACCTTTCCGCAGAGAGGAAAGGGCTGGCCTGACACAGGTATCTATACTGGAAAGTTACCCTGAGCATCTATAAACACAGCTCTGTGGATGGGAGCTGTGTCTCAGTCTCCAAGTGCTCTCCTTATGCTCTAGCTAACTTTCCCCTTCCCTCACCATTTAGGATTTTGTGAACACCATTACTAGGTGTCTAATTAACATCAGGCATGATAGGGCTGTGAATTGCACTGCACTCCTGAGTCAGGCATTTCAACACAAAACACACGCCTTGCTGAGTTTCTACCTGTGTCTTACTCACCCTATTCAATGGGTGGAACGGCAGCAGAGGGGTTTGAACCCAAATGCCCCATTGCTTGAGCTCTACCTCTGACCTTTCTCTAGGCCAGAGAAGCACGTACCAAACAGGAGCAGCTGAGCTATGCACCACCTGTGAAATCTGTCACAGCAAGAAATTTCACCAAACACTTTTCATTGTCAGAGGAAAGAGAAATTGGCAGAAAGTGGCATTGTGCTGATAAGAGCATATGAAGTATATAAGAAAATACAATTTGTTGAGGATGCAGGTAGATGAAAAACATCCCCATTGACAGAATGAGTTCTGTGGGCACATTTTACTTTTTGTCAGTCCTCTCAATCTGTTTGATCAATAAAGTGCATGTTTTAAACCACTCCAATCCATTCTATACTCAACATCTTAAAATCAATTCATTGGTGATTTCCATAGACAACACACCACAGTTCACTCTCCTGTGCCTAATCCATCCACAAAATGCATTTTGTCAAACTATTCAATCCTCTCCCCTGAATGAAGGACATTCCATCAGACCAAGCCATCTGCTCTTACAACAGAATGAATTCTGTCTAACGTGATAAGCAGTGTATGAAGAGGCATTTAATCTAACATGTATGTTTAACAAAAGGGAACACTTCTTATTTGGCAAGACATATCTTATATTCTTTATGAATTTTAAAATATTGCACCAGTGTAAATGGATGGATGAATTATACATAGCTTGTGAACAGAACAACTGTTATTTACAAAATCTTTCTAAAGCTTTCTCTAGAAAATTCAGGAATGAGAAAGGGGGATATTAACTAACTTCATCCTTTGTAAACTTGAATGAAACTACTGAAAAATTGATCTGGTTTATACACTTAAAAGGTTTATAGTGATTAATTGTTACAGAGGGAGCTGTGTAGAAGCAGTTACAGCAACAACTATGGTACTATACTGCGAATTCCTTAAAATATGCTTCTTGCGTTCAGGCTGGTTATTATTGGGTAATGAAAATCTCTTTATTCCCTCCCAACATGCCAGAAACCAAACTCAATTCTTTTCAGAAAGCAAGAAAATGAAATATGACCTTAAAGACACACATTAACATTCCTGACATCTAGTCCACTGTTTGTATTTGCTGTATGCCAAGGATATTTAATGGATTGCAATGAACACTGAAAACGTAGCCGACATGTCATTTGTACTCTCCTCCTTCTGCCATGCAAATCACTCTCACCAGAGCTTTTCTATACAAAAAGTCTGGACAGGACATATATGTACATACATGTACATGTACAGTTTGGGTTAAAGGTTTTAGCATCATGAGCTTGATGTGGCTGTATTAATTCACCATGACCATTACAACTCATCCTAAACAAGAGTACGTAGAATGTTTATTCCAACATTATGTGACTTACTTCATGGTATACATTACATTTTACATTACCGTAACTATTTCAAGTGTTATCATGGGGGCTGAACTCCTTTTTCGTAACATTCTTGTGAAACAGCTGCTTATACTTGCCCTAAAATATAAAAGCAACTGGACTCCCCTATAGAACCAGAGTGGAAAGGATTGTAACCTTTACCAGAACAGAGGTTCATATATGGGCTTGGAGGCAACTCACTAAAAGCACTGCCTGCTAATAAAAACTTAACACCTCAGAAAGAAAAAGACAAAGAACTGGAATACTGAGAGGGAAGAAGCAGAAAATCAAGTCTGATCGAGTACTGGAATATGACCTTGAGAAAAGGAGAGAGAGAATTTCTGAGCTGAGCTGTACCCGAAAAGGAATTGGGAACTGTGAAAAAATAAACTTCCCTATTAGAAATCTCCTGCAAATGAAAGCAGGTTTTCTACCGTCTTGATAAACAAGAATAATTCTGTTAGCCTTCTTACTCAACTATATGCCCCTGGACTTTGGCTAAAGTCCTCAAGAGAAAAATGTGGTTGAGTTTTCTAATTCCATTTTTCTTGAGAATAAACTAAGAAATATTGTCCCCTACCACCTGCAAACCCAGCTGCTTTAATTACTCTGACTCTAACTGCACATCTGGCAAAACCCAGCATGCTTTCCCCAGGTATAGCCAAAAGATTTTTCTGAAATATGATATCTAATACCTTTTTACAACAAACAGAGATTCAGACTACAGTTTTTTATATATTTTATACATATGATATATTTTTATATATGTGTGCATGTATATATATAACACTACATGTATATATTTGCAGGACAAATGCCTGATATTATAACACTGTTCAACATCTAAAAAAAAAAGCTTAATATTATAGAGTAAAATCTTGCCTAAATTTTAAGGTGATAAAAAAGCAATCAAATGGCAGGTAAAGCACACATGGGTGCTTGAGGCATAATGGGAGCACCAGAACAGTTCTCCTAAGTGGCTGCAGGCAGTGTGAGCCTGACATCAGCATCCAGAAGCGCAGGAGAGGATGTGCAGTGCTGTGATTACAGTCACCGGCTTCAGAAGCCCCATTTGTCTGCCAGACCCAGGCCTGAACCTAGTTCTATGCATCCCATTGAGCACCATTCAGGTCTCTGCAGGATCAGCACTTTTGTGGCCATGTTTCACACAGAAGTGCTGAAATAAAATGTTCAGTTCACCTGTCTGATACTTAACTCAAAAGAGGGTCAGAAAGCTTAATTTGAGAAGTACTTTGAAAACCCTGGATGAAAGATGTGCTCTCTGATGAGTACAGTGAATGACTTTTTCCTCTACCATTTAATAGAAAGCTATGTTAAAAAGCTCTTCACTGTGAAAATGACTTTGAATTGCTGACAAATGCACGCAAATTAGTGCTTCATCAATTGTATTTGCCATTAGCCTGCAGGATTTTGCATGCCAAAGTCCCATCAACATAAACACAGAAAGGACAGGAAAGATCACAAAAAAATGACAGTTCTCTGATCGTTCTCAGCATAATTTTTCAAAGAATACTTCTTATGTTTTTGACACACATAAAAAAAAATAAAGAAAAGAGAAATGAAAATAAAAGAAATTTAAAGATATGTTCACTCTGGTCAAAAAGGTGTCCTTGAAAAGGGTTTAAAAAAAAATACATTCCCAGTGTTCATAACTATTAGGTTCAGAAATGGAAGGTTCATGATTTTACCTGCATGCATCCAGTATAGCGGATTATTACTATTCAGTATAACTAGGTTTCACAGAAATTTACAGTGCAGCCCTTGCTAGTCACTTTTTATAAGTCATATCTTTTTTAATCTCAACTGCAGTACAACCTCCTCTCCAGTTCATAAATACATAATCATTCTTTACATATACCTCCATTTACTTAAAGATACACTGCAAATGTACTGGATCTATGGTGTTGTTACTGGTTTGTAATGTAGTTTTTGGAACAAAATTCAGCTGGAAGTCAGAAAGTGAATCAGAGGCATATGCCTAGCTAGCCTTCAGTGAGCTATTGTTTAAGACATTCTGAGTCAAAGACCTCTGATTTTGTTAAAGCAAAAGAAGATTTGAACTGAAAGATTCCCAAACAAGGACTCATCTCAGATCTGACAGAGTCTTATGGGAGTGAATATAACCTGTGCTCTGATACGCTTTTGACTCTGGTCAAAGGCAGAACTCCCACTGGCTTCAGGCTGTAAAATCTTGCTCTTTGCTGTCAGAAATACAGTTTTGTTAAAAGAGGCACCTCAGCCATACCAAAGCAAGATTTATCCATGTGTAAAAGCAGTCTGGTGTTGTCTAAAGAAAAAACTTGTCTGCTATTTTTGAGGCTTTTTATGTCTTAAATCAGAGCAGATATTGTTACTGCTGTGAAAGAAACCCAGATATATTTTCATTAAATTTGAGCATCAAAATTATAAAAACAAGACGTCTTCAACTTTGCTAACTATTCTAGCATGGGACACTTCCATGGAAATTTAATAACAGAGCATGTGAACTATTAGTGATACTTGTTTTCAATAAATTGTTTTTGACTTCAGAAGTTTAGTGAAACAGGAACATGAGTCTCATGACTCCAAGGGGAATATTCCTAGTCTTTTTACCACATATTTAGGATTATTGTCCAATACAAAGTTTCTTCTGCTTCAGTCAAAATTTTACCCATATGAAGCCAGTGATCTCAAATGTAAAAAATTGCAGCCAGCAAAAAAAATGTATATGGTGACCAGAATAAAATGGAAGGTAAGATAACAGATCTGGCCCTGTTCTGATACACAGTTTAATTGCTTCCTTCATGATGCATTTGAATTTAGGAAATTTATTAGCTTGTTAGTTTATTGTCACTCAATGAATAAAAAAAAATCTCTATTTTCATCACTTTAAAGACAGATGGTTTTGCAAAAAGTTTAGTTTAGAAATACCAGAAAACACCTATTTAACTTTGGGAGGGCATGAAAGTATCACTTTGGAGGGTTGTCATATTCTGCAGAAATGTGGTGAGTCTTGTCTTTAATTACTCTCTGCTTAAGGTTCCTGAGGACAGTGGTCAAACAATTGTTCTATATATACTTTAAGGTAAGATGCTTCCAAGCTCTGCACAACCAAACATACTGTTATGTGGTTTGGAAACAAAGAATTGCACACTTTCTACTGAATTGTCAAATGACTAGACTCTTGATCAGTCATATTTTCACACTTGTTTTATCTCAAAAAACAGATAGTTAATTCAGTGAGAAATTGCATCAGCTGAGGAGTCTGAAGGAGATCAACTCACAAAGCCTCACAATAACAACTGTGTGAGAAGTGAACTCAGCTCACATACCTGTACTGAATTAGAAAAACAGTAGATTTTAACTTTAGTCTGTAGATTCCTATTGGATGTTTTAACCACTGGACTATGAAAAAATACATTAAAACAAAGTCATACAAGATAATTCCCCTCATATCTGCAAATAAATCCAAATCATCTATCACTGTGACATAAAACTAGCACATAAAATATTCAACAAGATATTTTGCACAAGTTTACATATGACAGTACTTGACAACATAATTCTCAGATAATAGTGTTGGGCTTTTTGCAGCTTTTGAGGATTTTAGTTGAGTATTTTTTCTGTTATTTCTTTACTCTTAAATTATGTTTATAATTAGAGCTGGCAAAAAATTGCGAAGGATGGCTGCAAAATATTTATTCCAAATATTAACTACTGAGGTTTTTTTGCAAGAGGTCATTTTCCTTCTCAAGACACTGTCTGCAAGTACACATGAGAATATTGTACAGAACATTTTTCATAATATAAACATTGTTTAGTTTCTGTGCAGGTAGAGTTAATAAGCAAATAAGAAAGTGTCTTCTCCCACCCAGAACTCCATTAGCCTTTATTTCTTAAATAGTGCATAACTGAGTTTATTACTATCATAGAGTACAGTAGATAGTATGAGGCAACTTATAGCCACAACAGAGGGCATGATCCTTTTCCACAGGTAGCTTGAGGCACGATAGAGTCGGTGGTTGCTTTGAACAGCAAGAGCAACAGGAGCAGCAATAGCTGGGTACCCTACCAGCACTATTAAACACACAGTGGGAGAGGAACAGCCCTTGATCTACCCCACATGCCTGAGCTGCTTAGAGATGCATTAAGGACAGCTGATGAGCAAGAAGGTAAGGTGACTATGCTGAGCCTTTCAGGATGACTCATGTGTTGCCTAAACATATAGGAGGAAGAGGAAAGTTCTGTAGAGGCTTGAGATGTTCTTATAAAAGAGCTTCCTGTCAGAAAGTCTTATTTTTAATCAAAAAGAGTCACCTCTCCAGAACTTTACACTAAAATTCAATAGTTTCATGTAGATGTTTTTTTTCTCATCATAAACATGAAGAAGAACATAATTCAAAACCATAAGTATTACTGAGTCAAGGTGAGCCCATATAAATGTTCCACTTTTCTTTTTTAAAAAGAAGAAAAAGAATATCAAATGTTAATAACACTCATGAACTAGCTGAAGAGATACAGAAAATAAAAGTTAGTTATAAAATGACTACTTCAGGACTGTAGCACTTCCACTGTGCAAAATATAAAGGGCAATTACCAAACCTTTCTGAAAAAAAAAGTAGTGGGAATAACTCTTTGAGATTGAAGGTTAAGTACATAACAGGCAATTACAGGAAGCTAGTGAAGATGAAATTGTTTTGTGATAGAAGGTTCTGCTAGATTTTATTTCTGAATTTATCCACAGAAACTTATGAGTAAGTAACTTTTCCCTTCTGTTGTAGGTTTTTAATACCTCTAATAAAAAGCAATTCTGAAAGCTCTCCTCCCCTAATTCAATTATTTTAGAGCATCAACATATAGAATTTAGCACACTGTATCAAATATATTATTTCAGCTTGTCATTGTATTTTCTAATAAGGCTGTGGATGATATAGTGTATACAAAAATTAGGGCTTTTAAACTGTTTATCCACCTCATTTGTACATGCAGAGAATTTTCCAAATGTGAACAGTACTGCATTATAATTTACTACATATATTGCAGAAGTACTTCATAGACTCTTAAACCAAATCCATACAATTCATGTTTCATTCAAGACAAAAAAATAGGATATTCCTCTCTTCCTCTCCAGGTGTTTAATACAAAGAAACATATTGGATGCATGAAATCTCCTACTCCTGTTAAGACAGCATTAACACAGAAGAAAACTAACATACATTATATATATCAATTACTGCCCATATCTGTAGATTATATGTATGCTAAAATGGTCCTCTAACACTGGAAAAAAAAAAAAAAAAAAAAAACAAACAACACAACATTGTAGCACTATTTTGCAAACCATACTCTTTTCTTGCAAATTCCTCTATTTTGAGACTGCAAGATGAATCTGGTTCAAATCACACCACAATTATTGTCACCTTTTTCCAAGCTAGCTAGTGTGAAATTAAAAAGACTAACACCACATTATTCACAAACACTCCAGAAAGCTCTTGGGATAAATTCACCACTCCTGTAACCTGGTACAACCAGTTTTCAGTTAACTAATTTTAAGTCAATTGACTTGAAGTCAGGTATGACAGAGACAGATCTGAACCTTCATTTCCTCCTATCTTGAATAATTAATTGTTGATCTTGTCTTCACAAGTATAGCAGTATCTAGTGACTCATCTATGTTTGATACCATAAAGATAGTAATAACCATGTTACCAATAACAATCACTGCCTTTTTTCCCATCCTACAGGAGACAGTTTGTTTAAGCTATATGGGTTTGTTTAGTTTTCACTTCTCTGTGTGTGGAAGAGAGAATTGCTGTGTGTGAAAAGTTATTACTGAGGAAATTAATTTGAAGACATGGTGCATAGTTAGCTCTCAAATATTTAAGCCAGAAGTTAATCATTTACATTGCGTGGACCAGGAGGATCCACTGACTAATGCAGATTCTGGTGAAAGCATAAGCCTAAAGCTCCTCATACCAATCTGGCAGCAATCTTTTCTGCAGGCTTCATCAGAAAAAGAAAAAACAATTCTATGATGGAATTAATAGCTTTTCTCAAAAACTGCTTATCAATTAATACTAAATATTATTCAGAATATTATGAAATATTGGTCAAAACTTCATCCAAAGGTAGACCACGTTTATAGGAAATGGTGAGAACTGGCTTCAGGAACAGGTGTCTAGCACAGATTATCTCTTAAACAAATCAAAGATCAAGTTATGAATTCATATTGTTGCTCTTAGAAAAATTGTTCCTTTATTTTTATAGCACATTTATAAAAACAGAATCTGTACATGTATTATCCATAAAATGACAGTTGCTCTTACACCACCCAGCACCCTTAGACAATGCAGGTACTGTGATAACACCTTTACACCGTAGAAAGGAAGTGAATAATTACAACCTATCAGACAGAATATAAGCATTCAAGTATCAGCTGTCAGAAACTGGGACTGAACATTCATGTGATTAAGAATAAATTGGATTAGACATTTTTTTAAAAAAAAAGACATTTTTTCCATCTGGAACTTTATAGATTATATATTAATACACTTGTATATACAAAGGGAAAAAAAGCTAAAAGAAACAGTAGAAGAAATAACTGTGGGAAGGCATGGGAGAAGAGTCCAGACACAGATGGTTGCTGTTTGTATTTATTCTCGAGGAAATATCACAAGGCAGCCCATCTGATGCTGAGGAAATAGTGTATTTGGAAGACAGCATATACTCTATTTAAAAAGATTCTCCATCCTGTCAGAAACAGAAATATTCTACATAGGAAGTATGGAGGCTGTGATTTGTGTGCAACCTCTGCCACCTTGGCAGCTCTACTCCCTTCCTTTTGCTGAAGTGCCAGGCAAAGATAACGGCAACCATTTCAGCTGTGGACAGATAGATGCAACCAGGACTTCTGGTGCTAAAGAGGATCAAATTCCTTTTTGTGCAGTTCCAGCTATTTAATCTTCCTCCTAGCCCTTTCACTAGCATCTTTTTGGTTTTGCACCAAATTCCGTCAGTCTCTACTGTCAGACTGATGCCACAACAGTGATGTACTTATGTTGTTATCTGAACCAAGGAGCTGTAATCAGGAACCTGCTCCCTTTGCCACCGTACCCACACAGCAGGGAGGACAGTTCCTGCTCTGGTTTACAACCTCTTTTTATTTTCTTTCCTGCAAACAGTTCACCTCTGCATCAAAGCCACATGTCCCTCCTTGGCTCTTTTAATTTCTTTGCTTTTGCTTGTTTCCAGACTGAGACTTCCTCCTCTGAATCTTTCTTTGCACTTTTATTTCCACTGACATAATGCATATATTCCCAATCAAATGCAGAAAGCAACTACAAAAATCTTGAAAAATATTGGAACTCTTTAATCTTTAGAAGTTTTTTTTCTTCAGTGAAAACAAACTAATAAATATTTTCCTGATTTTTAAATTTAAATATTATCACTTTCCACTTTTATTCCTTTCTTTTAAAAAAACATAAATAACAGTTTTTAATTAAAATTAAGGAAATGTTTGTATGCACAAAGCCACTATTATTAGCTCTATAGCACATGTGATTGGTATCATAACTGATTTACTCCCTTATGTTTATTTTGTATACTTTTAGGAATAAGGATCTACCCATTGTAAGTAGACAGTATCTCTTCTAAAGAAAATTAGACTACTCACAGGCTAATCTACTGAATTTATTTCTACAATAAATACTTCAGAAGCTCACAGAAATTTTCCTGACACAACCTACCTCCCCCAAACTACAAAAAAAACACAAAGAACAAAAGAACCCTAACCACAACAAGTAAGCAATGTTATTTTAGATGTGCATAATTTAGTCCTGGTCAGCAGAACATAATTTCCATAAGCAAATGAAAGGTAGAGTTAAAATCATTGCTTCCTTTGTCTTCCTGTTTGTAAAATCAACCCAGAAGTGATTTTTTGCAACAGCTTTCAATACATGCAATAGCTAAAGAACCTTATCACAGTTGTAAAGTACGTAATACTAGCAATGTTCCAAGGAAAATATTAGGCTTTCTGATCACGTAACATATGATAATAAGGGTACATTTTGGAACATGCCACTGTTATCTTGTGTGTTTTAATAATGGCTTCCTCAAATGTGTACCTTGCTAAAACTCCTTAATACTCTATCATAAAAGATAGCAAAAAGAAGCATTCTATTTTTGCCACAAAAATGGCGAAAAAAATATTAACATAGAAAATTTCATGGGAAGTTACACATAAAAATAATTCCAACAAATCTTAAAGTGTCTTTGTATTGAACAAAACCCACACTTATTCTCTGACACCAAACACGCAGTCAAAGGTCATCTTTGAGTATCTTTTTATCTGATCCAAAGCATTTTTGTGAGTATCAGTGTACTCAGAAATTTGAGTTTTATGCATTTTAGAATAAAGAATAAGTCTGAACCATTTACTATCATACATTACCCTTCCAAAATGATAGGTAGATCACATTTAGAGGTTGATGGCTCTGTTAACAGCATGGCAATAAAAAGCATGCCTTTTACCTTAGGATTAGAGGGCTTTGCATTAACATCTATAAATCTTAAATTCAGCTTCAGTGTCATCATAATATCACTCAAATTTTTTATATATGTATTTTTTATATACATCATCTACCTGTCTAAATCTGTAAGAGATGGATACTTTATGATAAAGAGTATCTTCTTCAAAGTAACAACACAGAACTAGTTCCATCATTTCAAAAGTCTACAATTACTCTAGCTGGAGAAACAGTCAGTACCTGACCTCATAATGGTCCTGTTGAAAAATTTCAGTTCTCTATATTGAAATTTCAGACTGGTCCCCCAGATCACTATGAATGTGTTTAAGGACCAGCTTATACTCAAGATCTTTTTTGGGTCAAGGCCAAGTGCTCAGTATCATGAAACACCAAACACCACATTACACTATGAGATCACTTTCAGCAACCTAATCACTCCTCCCTGACTGCAGAGTGAGTTCTTGCAACAAGAGTTGTTTCACATTAACAGTTTCTGATGTTTATAGTGACATCTCTCTGTCTTTGTTTATTTTGCTAATCAAATTTATTTGGCTTAGGAAGTTATAAAAGCTATTCTCAAATAACTGAAACTTGCCAATCTCTTTCCTGACATGAAACCATAAATTTTATGTTTTCTTTTGATTGTGAGGATGAATTTAATATTTTAAATCCATACTTTAGGACTATCTGCAAACTAGATACCTTATCCAAACTCTGCTTAATCTTTCTAAGGTGTGTCCACCCTTTTTTTTTTCAATAGCAACAAACTCATTGGGTTCAAAGTTGTAATAAAGAAAGGCATAATAGCTTGGTTTATTCAGCTTTATAATCCTCTAAGGCAGTGCTGACTGAAGGTTGAATAAACATTGGATTTATGATATTGGTAAACTCTCAGGAGATAAAAAGTTGGGGATAAAATCTTCCCAAAGCTAATAAGATATTAATATGCAGTAAAATTAAACAAATACTTTTTAAAATCCTTCAAAAACAAATTAGACTTCTGACTTATTAACCCCTTAAATATAGGAAAATATATAAATGACACAAATGGGCAGTTCTGTTTCCCAGCTAGTAACTAATTACTTAGTTCAGGATTGTCCTGGTAGTCTCACTGATAGTCTCAAGATATGACTGTGCTATGAAGTAATGGTGTATCACTGTAAGATGAAAACATTCAGAGCTCTTTGAAAATTGCTTATCCATAATGATTATGCAGCATCTAGGATATTGCAGTATAAATTATTGGGTTCAATCATCTGAGCTAAATCACATCTTTAAGTAACCATTTTATACATAGCTGTGTGACAGCAGCTGAGCCTAACTTCCTTCAGTCACCACTTTTAACATTAGCATTTAAGCCATTTTAAGGAAGATAAGACATTCAGAAAATAAACTTTATCTGAACCCTCTGTTGCTCCCAGAAAAATGTCATTTGAATTTTAATGCTTTCATTCACAGACTGTCTAGATCCACCCAGTTTTATTTCACAGTTCTGTGGTCTGTATCAGATCTTTCTAGCAACCACTATTTACTGCAAAAGTGGAGTCTCATGGCATCATACATGTATCTGAATCAAATTATTGATAGCTGAACAGAAATAATCAGTTTTCCACAATTTCAGAAGTCTAGCAAAAGCTTTCTGCCATGCATTTTGCTCTTCTGTTACTATTAAGACATATAATTTTTTTTGTTACTGAGAGACGTGGCCAATACACTGGCACACGACACCCTTATCAAAGCAGTCTCAGCCTCCTTGCATTTCTCCATGCTTGGATACATCAAGCAATCCAGTGTTTATCCTCACTTCTGAACAAGACAGAATTGGAGCTCTGCTAAAAATCACTCTTGGCCCAGAATGTAGCATCTTGGATGTAAATTTTGAAATTTTCCTTACAGCTCTTTCTATACATGATCATCAACATGTAATCTTTCTTCTTTGGACTTCTGAAGTTAGATTGAAATTTAGAAAATAATTCCATTATCATTAATACTACATCTGCACACCAACCTTGCCACTCAGAAGTACAAAGTTGGCATATTCATTTTACTTTACTCATAGAACATGATACAGCATTGGTATCAGCTTGATGACTTTGACATGCCTTTTATAGTTCAAGCTGCCATGGCTAAATTAACACCAAAACCTTTGAGCATACAGACTGTATTTATCATTGACATAGTGAATGGAAACAAATTTTATTCAATATTAAAATCTAGATATATAAAAATTGTTGAATTATGGCCAAAATATGTTTATGGCTCAAGGTTACCTTAAAAATAATGTGTCTAGTATCTCCTAGGTATAAAAATAAGAAACTTTCTGAGATTTTAACCTGAATATCTTAAATTCCAGAGTGTCCAGTCAGCACCAGTTCGGTATAACAAAGACTAAAGAAGAAAACAAACCCCACAAGCAGCCATAGGATGGAGGAACTATGACCTCTTAGGGCTCCAGTTTGCAATATAGGGTAGGGACTATCCAGAAAAAGAAGTCCTCTTCACATCTTCAAATCTCTCAAAGCACTAGCAAAATTTTAATGAGATCTGGATGTCTAACCTTTCTAGATCACCTTGAAAGATTCAGCTCTCATCTTTTATGTTTTTCTCTCATTTCTTGTAACAAAATTCACCTTCCAAAGACCATAAATTCTCTTACAGACCTACCATCAAGACTTTGAACTCACTTTCCACTTTCAAATCTGTCTGAAAGCTGTAGGCAGGTTGCTTTGTAATGGCAGGCTCTACAATGCATCAACTGTAGTTTGCCTCTGCCACTTCCTATTGCAATAGGCATCATCTCTTCTTCCACATCCAATGTAAATTACACATCCTGTACTCTAGTGATTTTGACAATACCAAAATAATGTGATGAAGCCTGGATCCAAATCTGCACTGACAAATGTTCCGGCACTTCACAGATCCAGACATAACCAGAAACTTTCAGATACCTTCTAAGGCACAGGTGTGACCCCACAATCCCAGGCTATTACACCATTTACTAAAATGACTGTTTCATTTTTGTTTGTATAATGGGTTTGGTTTGTACACTGTTGTTTTATTAATAGTAAATAATTTCTTGATCTTAAAATCTTTCTTGGAGCACTCTTGGTGGGCTTCTGGTCTTGTTGCTATTCGTTGACCTCAGTGATTAGCCCAGTCAGAATTAAAAACCTTTTTGAGAGAGCAGAATTATTAAAACGCAGAAGAAGATAATACTATTTCCTCATTATTTCTCCTTTTTGCTTGTTAAAAAACAAGTATCCTAATAAGATTTGATATGCAACTTACTGAGGTCAACAGGCATTCTTCCATTAACTTTATAAAGTTTTAGATTAGGTTTAGAAAAACCAATAGGGATCAGATGGTACTCAGCAGTTTTCTTTTATTCTGTTGGTATTAATCAGTACCAGAAAAAAATATCATAAATGTTTTTGCAGTGTTAGAGGGATAAACTGATACTTGATTTGGCTGTTTTGGAAAGCCAATCACAGAGCAGTAATTCTGTATTCTGGATATGAAAGATATGATTATTAACTGTCCATGAGAGCATCTGTTTTCCCTCTGTGATGTTTTTGTTCCAACTGCTGGTGAATGTTATGCATCAAAAACCACACAATCTTTTAAGGCCTCTGTATATATACAAAGAGTATTTTTGAAGAATATTCACTGTTAATGATACTGAGACTAGCAAGGATGAAATCATTTTAGAACTTTATTTTGTACAAGTCTGTAGAAACAGACCTGGAATCAGCTTTATTAGGCTGTTAGACTCTTGATATAGATATTTTTTAAAATTAAAAAAAAAATGCTTTTTCTCATGTTATGAGGTTAGAATGCTATGCTATTAAAAGTAAAATTTTCATCCTTGGATCTCTCTTTTTAAAATAAAGGCAACGGGTAAATCAAGAAGAGGATATAAATGTGAAACCAAAGGGTTTTATAATTTTGTTCTATTAAATGTTTTATTCAGCTACACTTAAGAATCTTTGGTCTGCCAATATGATTTTAGAAAGATAACTGAATGCCCAGTGGTATAAATAGTGTCTTTTTCTCTGTGAGAAAATTCCAGTTTAATTGTGCCAGTGCTATTAAGATGCTATTTGATGTATACCTCTCAGCACAAAGAAGTGGCATGGCATCTATGAGAAGAGAGTTCAGGAAATAATTGTGAAAACAGCTTATTTATCTGTGTTCAACCATATAGTAATAGTAAAGATTGATCTGGATATCACTGAGTTTATTGTGAGTCTTCCATTGACTTTAATGTACTTTGGAAAAAGACCATGATAACTGTTATAGTACATTAACAGATCAGCTTTTAGTGCAAAGGATGCCCAGGAATACTGCAAACAAACTACAAGTGTAGGTACCCTTCAAACATATTCTAAAAGTGGATGACACTTCACAATAACTGTAGAAAATGGACTACTTGAAAATGCAGAGTGAAATAACTGTAAAGTGGGATGCTCAAACTGGAACTCTCCAGGACAGTGCAGTTAATGCAGTTTTGATGTGCTCTTTGAATGCTAAAACATTAAAGAACTTTAATATCTGGTACTGGGCTCATCTTTTGTGAACAGTTACATGTGCAAGTAGCCCTAGAACAGCTTTTAAGGGAAGATAATGGAATAAACCTAACTCCAAGTCTCAAGCCTTTATAGAAATTATAAGATAGATAAATAAATAAGAAAAATATTCTGTATGAGGTTTGGGTTTGGGGTTCTTATTGTAGTTTGACAAAAAATTGCCGTATGTTTCATTTATGCTCCATAAAAAACAGAACTTGGGAGAAAATTCAGATGCACTCTGATGAGGATTCCAGCACGACAGTGTTCCTACACACTGAGGAGTATTCTCCCCTTGGAGGTAGGATGCCTGGGCAGAAAAAACTCAGTGCAAACTACGTTCAGTCTTACACATTTCTTGCTTGCTCAATTGCATGTGGCCTGTTTTATTCCAAGGGGTGTGGGGGAAAACCTCATCCTCCAGTGTTCAAAAGATAGGAGACATGAACCTGCTAGTGAATCATACAGACAGGAATTAGGGGCTTGAAGGTAATGGGGAAGGATGTTAGAAAATAATGAATTCCCTCAGTTATTTCCCACTTTTCCTCTGAGGATGTCTGTGGCTGGCACTGTTACCCACATACTGACTCATGATAGCTGTATTTCCATGAGCTCTTGTTGGTGTTGTCATTTAAATACTGATATAACTAAGAGGACTACACCATATGGTGGCATTGCTGCACTGGGTCCTGTTAAATACAGAAGTGACGTGAATTGCATGTATAAAGATGTATTTTTAGTATTTAGAATGACAATGTAGGCCAGATTTTTCCAAAACTCTTACTTCTTATCATGGTATCTAAAGAGGGGCCAGATTCTCAAGTTTTCAACTTGCAGCTGCTTATACTAGGACACTAATTGATAGATTTTTCAGAAGAGTTTTCGGTCAAAAGTACTATGTTCTTTTGATTATGTTAATCTGCTATGGCAATGAATGTTGAGATGCTGCAGTTTCCCCATGAGTTGGAGATTTTTATTTCACGTAAATCTAGCAACTCATGGAGTCAGCTGGGCTTGCTCTTCCTCACTTACGACTGTGTAACTCCATGGGCTTTTTGAAGTCTCTCATGAATACATTGATCTAAGAGGAGAATCAATTCCATATGCAGAAAACCTTATAAGGGAGTACAAAGACCAATATGTTCCTAGTGTGAATAAGATTACAAATTCCTGGCTACTAGGTCTAGTTACTTCACTTAACTGAGTGGTAGTTTCTTCAGTAAACATTGTCAAAAATGGTATTCTGTTTGTCTATACATGTGATTATATCTAAACAAGAGAAAAAGGATGTACATGAAATAAAATATTTGACTAGTTGGTACTTTGAAAGTATGTGATTTTATTTACAAGTGTACATGTAAACTTAGTCCTCCCTAAATTAACAAAATAAAAATGTGACCAGCACAGGTACTGTAACATTTAGGATAGACTTATGATCCTTAGCTGGAAAGTTAATTTCAGAAACTCTCAATATTTTTCAGATCTATCTGATTCTTTTTCTCATAACATCAGTAACTGGTTATACTACCCATAGTATTTGGTCATAGTATGACTGATGCTTATGTAATCTGGTGTTAGTGGCTTCTGCTGAAACCTTTCTAATAAACAACTGGAATATTTTTGTGTCACTCTGTGACATGCGACTCTCTACTTCTCCAGTCATCTTTTCTCATGCTAATTACTGTGAGTTCTTCTCTTGTGTCCTGGGCATACACGTCAGCCCTCACCATTCTTAGAAGTGTAGTTCTGGCATGTGACTTGGAATATTATAGAATCATATAGAATGGTTTGGGTTGGAAGCGACCTTTAAATACCATCTAATTCCAAACCCCCTGCCATGGGCAGGGACACTTCCACTAGATTACATTGTTCAAAGCCCCATCTGACCTGACCTTGAACAATATCCTCCTTTTTGATCCTGCCTCTGGCTCTTGCATTATGCTGTAGCTGTTATCTAGACATAGCCCTTCTGTCCCCTAGTACTGTCTGTTTTGTCTCCTCCCTTGTCAGTGAGGAACTAACCAACCCTTGTTGGTTAATGATACCCATCTTGCACACACATGGCTTGTTTTCCCCTAAAGACATACATGATTTCTTTAAATAGACATACTTGCTTTTGCATTCACTTCTCAGGCATTTTGGTTGGGAGATTTCCAGGAATGTAGCCCAGGATAGAAGCCATTTTGTGTGATAGCAATTGAAATGTATCATGAATTTTTTCTGTAAATGACTCTGATTCTACTTACAAGATAGCTGAGACATTCTTAAATATGCTTATAACCCTCCTTTCTTTCCTAGTTTATATCTCCTCTCAAGACAATGCAGTATTTCTGACAAATGGAATTAATTTTGAAAATGTGATTGAGGAAAGTGTAACAATGAGGTAATGGTATACAAGATAAAAGAGTTTATCAGCTATTCATAATAATCAGAACTGAAAGAGTATATATATTCAAAGCATGAGGGACAACTCTTGAGCAAATCTAAGAAGTATCACTGACTTCAACAGGACTTTTGAGACTCAGCATCTGTTAGTCCAGTCTATACACTGTATCTAACAAGTGACAATGTTTGCTATCATTACTCAAAGGATATTTTTTATCTAAGTCAAGTGTAACTCCAGCTTCTCCCTTACAGTGTGTGAAGACAAAAACTGTAATTCTTCTCCCACTTTTAGGTGTTTCACAGTGGTGCAACCCCCTAATGTCCAAACAGCAGAAAACAAAGGAAAAGCACATCTTGTATCTTTCTATATCAATCATTTGAATGAAAACTTATGCAGATAGTAAGCAGTTTAATTTCTTCCAATGGTTCCTGAAAGCAGTTTTTAAAAACACTCATTATTGTTTTGTCTTCCTGAACCCACTGTTAAGAGCAAGCACTATTCGTTTTGGTGTTAGTCTTTAATTTGTCCTGAGAACTTTAGGTTTCACGTAAATGGCACTTAGTCACTATGGAATAATAAGGTGCACTTCCAGAAAACATTCTTCTCTTTAATCTGCAGATTGTGTGTGATTAAAGGCAAGAGAGGTAGTAAATAATTGTCTAGGGAGATTTTATGTATGTATAAATATGCCTGGAGGAGTGGAAAGAGGTTGGTTTAAGAAATAAGGCTGTCTTTGTTTAAATACTATTCTGGGGTTTGGTGAAAATAAAGGAAAAAGTAAAAGTCATGATTGTCTTCCCTTGATGTAAATCATGAGTTACACCATTGGAATCCCTGTGAAACCAGTGAAACAAAAGGAAAATTGCAACATTTCATTTGTTAATATGTTTGTGGAAGATGGTAATTGTACCTGTGCAGCTGAAGGACATACCAGTCTGCCATACTTCAAAACTTGTTTCTTGCTGAATTTCTTGTATGAATTGAAATGACTAATAAGATTTAAGAAAACTATGAACAGAAGCAGTATAAAACATGGAAACTGGGCATATGTGTGCATGTAAAGAAACCAAAAATACAGCTAAGAGCTTAAAGGTTTGCATATGCAAATATGCACAGGCTGTGAGTGAGTCTGTGCAGGTTTGCGTTAAAGCATGAGTAAAGTATTAGTACACTTATCCTCTGAGAAAGGCTAACTAGAAATGCAGGCTTTGCAGCCTCTGTTTCTTCTGCTGTCCTGCAGGTCTATGGATAGGTTATTAGAAGAGCTGGTCATATTTAAAAGCACAAATTTCCTCTCTGGCTGGCTGAGAGCAGGTGCTCATGAGATACTTTGTACTATTTTAAGGTGTCATGTAGTAGCTATCTTTGTTGCTACATCCCTAGGTTTTTGTCATGTTCTTTATAGACCCACTTCCTGGAGCCATGAGAAGCTTAATTTTCCTTAAAAAGGAAGTGTCCAATACTACAAGGATTATGGAAAATCTTAAAGACCTAGTCTGACCGGATTCAAAAATCCCAATGGCAATACATAAGAACCACCATATTACTTTCACTAAAAATATCACAGACTTTTAAACTTGTTCATTATTTTTGAAATATTATTCAGCCTGGCTCAAAATATACTTGAGCTTGCTAGTGATAGGCTTACTTGCATTTTTGGATCTTTATATTGTTATTATTCCTACTGTAGAGCCCACTGAATGAGGAACCACTAAAATTTATCTAGACTGATCAGCCACAGAAACACAGGCTCTCGTAAGGTGTGGAGATTGGATGGATACCTGTTGGCAGGAAGTGAGGACAGCTAACAGGTAAAGGTACTCTTTGTACCAATTTACTAAGCCTATTGAGAACTTTGTGTTAAATAGAACAGATATTTACAGCATGATCAAATAACAGCAAAGCATGAATAATGCTCCTGAAATAGGTAGGAAGGTTTTGCTTTCTTCTTTCCCTCACATTCCATTCCACTGCTTTTCAGAAAAATTCCAGTTGTCTTTTTTTATTTAATTATGTGGAAATAATCTCTATTCTTGGCTCAGGTTCTATTAGGGAAGGTTTGAAATGGTTATTCAAAAGAAGGGGAGTAAATCTTAAAAGATCAAAAAAATTTTTTGAAAGAACTTTCACTTCAAAGTAGGTAAATTTACAAAATGTAAGGACAGAAGAAATGCCACACTGAGTCAGACCATTAGCCCATTCAGGCCAGTACTAACAGAAGCAATAAGGTGCTATTTTCAGAGAGTAATGGTGATTAGCTGCAATCCTTTCCTCTTAGTGACTTCCATCATCCAAAAACTCTGTATTGCTGAAGTTAGAGAGCATGATCCTGCCTATTCATTTCAGTATCTGTCTCTAAACAGGATTTCCATAATTTTTCTTATGATTCATTCTGATCCTTCTGATATTATTTGCCTCCATAACCTCCTGTTGCAAGAGTTTCTAGAAGTCCTCTATTCACCAAGTAAAAAGGTACTTTCTATTGTCTTGTTTAAACCTACCTTCTGTTGGCTTCACTCATCTAATACAGTGGGGTTTGGTGAATAACAGTTCCACATATACCTTATTCATCACTTTGTAGATATTGCAAACCTTAGTCATACTCTGTTTTCTTCTCTCCAAACTAAAGAGTCCCAGACCCCTTAGTGTCTCCTTCAAAGGCAATTACTTTACCTCCTTACTCAATTGCCCTTCTCTGTACTTTCTCTAACTCCACTGACTTTTCTGATACAGAGACCAGAAATACACACAGTATTCAGGATGTGGGCACATCAGTGTTTCAAATAGTAGCAAAATAATACTTGCTGTTTTGTTCTCAATACTCTTCCTGACGATGCCATTCCCTGTTGAACAGATACTTGCAGGCAGCTGCCAATGGTGAATTAACTTACTCTCCTGAGTTGTACCTGACGCTTCTGAGCTCAGCATCATGTAAACATAATTTGGATTATTTTCACTGCCTTACATTTATCTATTCTGAAGCTTTTCTGTTGCTTTTTTAGCTACTCACCTACTGATGTCATTTCGATGATCCTTACCACCAGCATGGTATTTCACTTCCCAAAACAATTTACTATCATCTGTGAAATTGGAGATTTCAAAATTCACTCCCTTTTCCAGATTACTGATGAAGATCTTGAATAAAACTTGTTCCATTACAGATTCATTAATGACCCCTCCACCAAATCTTGGCCTCTTCAAAAGTGACCATTGAACCATACTAGTTGCTTTCTATCTAACCATCTTTCAATCCACAAAAGAACTTTTTATTCAACCTTAAAGCAGATTAGTTTCCTCAAGAGCCTTTGGTTAAAAACCCTGTCAGAAGCTTTTAGAAAATCCAGATGTACTCAGACCACTTGATCCCCTTTATCCACACATTCACTGGCATACCCAGTAAACCAGAATGATGAGAACCCCATCAGGCCAGTGAGGCAGGACTTGCCCTTAGTGGAACCTTCCCAATAAATCATCTTTATTCATGTGCTCAGTGACCTTTTATTTATCACAGGCTCTATGGCCTTGTCAGGGGTGGAGGGCAGAATCACCAGACTGTAGGTCCCAGGACTTGCCCACCCAGACACCTCTTTGAGGATGGGATTGCTAAACCACCACTTCTCTGGCACAATAGGCTACACAGCTTTATAAGATATTCTTTGAATTACCTTATTCCTCTTAATTTTTTGTTTAGTTTTCTACCTGCCATGTATTACAGGCTTTTCTTCTCCTTTGTGCAGGCCACCCATTTTTTACCTGCCATTCTTTCCCTAAGACAATAACCTTTTCCATCCCTCATCATTTGCTATGATAGCATTTCCCTTGAGCCTTGAAGAGATTTCATTTGATGACTTCATTTTCTCCTGGAATTTCAGTACACAGTTTAACTGGGCTTGCAATACATACTCCAGGCTCTTGCTTGTTGAACTATTTCTTACAGGATTTTTTGGTCGGCTGGTTGATTTTTTTTTTTTTTACAGTCTCTTTTTTAATCTAGTGCTCTTTCTTGAAACTGAGTATATGTCTACTGGATTTATTTGTCTTTTTCTCTCATGATAAAAAAATTAACTTCAACTATATTGTGATCAAGGTTACAGAACAGCTCACCCACTAGTAAATCTTGAGTGAGGTTTTATGCACCCCTCAAGACTGAGTTCAGGGTAATGTCTGGGTTTTTTTCCCAGGTTCTGAGAAAAGCTTATGTAGGAAGGAGATTTTTATTGCAATAAAAATTTTTCTGTTTACATCTCATCTTGATGAGGCACTGTACATTATCAAGATAGTTAAAATCTACTATCATTTTATCTGTTCTTTTCCCACAATACTATACTGTATTTGAACTTAGCATTATCCTTCCTGTACTGTGTCTCTCTCACACCCTAGTATCCTGTTTGTACTTTCTATAAAATTCATGTCCTAGCATCATAATAACCTTGTTTACCTCCCTTCAACCAGTCTCTGTGATGTCTCTTCTGACAGGCTTGCCATTGCTGCCAACTATTCCAATTTTTCTCTCTTATTTTTTAAGGATTCTTCTATTGCTGTAGAAGCATCTATAATTTTGGGGTTTGCTTGGTATTGCACATGCTACTCAACTGGCACTGTAATCAATCTGTTTTGCATTCTTCATTTAGCGCAATTCTTTATTTATGTCCCTCCTGGCCTTTTTGGAGGTGCATTGAACATTAGCCACATCCTCTTCTGAGGATTGCATCAGATTGAACCAAGTGCTCCTCAATGCTTGTCAGCCTTCTCTCTGCTTCTAGTTTAGGTATGTATGATCATTTTCACTTTCAGTGCCAGCAGCCAGGCTTCATTTTAGTTAAAGTAAAGCCTATTTTTCCAGGATACAACATTCCCAAAACATTTACCAGTTCCTAGTACAAACAAATCCCTCACTTCTACACCAGTTAACCATGCCCTGAGGCTCTGGACTTCTCTCCATCTCATGGGTCTTACACTGGAATTGGCAGTATTTCAGAGCAGAGAGGTCACAGAGGCTGGTCTTATGCCCAAGAGCTTGCATTTGCCATGAAGGCTGTTTCTTCTGTACTTCCTCATGTCAGTGATACCAACATGGACCAAGACCAGTGGCTCTTTCCCTGCTTCTCAAACCAACCTAATCAAAAGAAACTAAAATCTTGTGAGATCTGCTGCCTTTGCGTCCCACAGGCAAATTACTATGTGATCCTCCTCAGTGCTGAAAACTCAGCTATTTCCATGCCTATGAAGTGAGTCTCCCACGCCACCACCTGCTCCTTCCAGCCCTGAAGACCCCCCTAAAGCAGGAGCACCCACAGCACAGGAAGACAGCATGGCACCACCTCAGTGCTGGATCTGATCCGAGAGACCTCTTTCCCTGAGTCTTGCATCCTCCTCAGCAACACGAGGCTCTAAGTGGAAGCAGGGATGTCCCTGTGGGCCTCATTTGTGAACCTCTCTGACTCTCCTAACTGTTCCTGTTCAGCTTCCCTCAGCTCAGGAGAGTAGCCCTGGTCTTTTGGGGCCAGGAGGGCTGTGCGTCACATCCACATGTAAAACTTGCCCCTGGGAAGATGCTCTTACCTGCTGTACCCAATGCAGTGGATGAGGGAGCCCCCAGCCTATTGTTGGGCTTCTACTTTCAACTTGAGCCTGAAATATGGCTGTTATCTAAAAGCATATAGTAATTTATCTTATTTTCTGATTCAATAATGAAGATTATATTCTCCTCTTAATCTACTTTACACTTATTAAACTAGTAAACAACAAAGTATATCTAGCCTAACTGTGACCCATCCTGCTTACTTGCCTGGCAGGAGCCATCCTGACATACCATCAGAATTGCTGAAGAGACTACCACTGCTCTTCATTTCACTGTCGTTTACAGAAGCAAAATTGGTGTAAAATGCTTCCTCATCCTGATGTCCTGATGTGGAAATATTTGCTTCCCATATACTTTGCATGGGTGTGTACAATTACTCAACATGTAAAGAATTACTGAATTAGACCTAGGGTGTTTACATCCTTTTTACTAATTTTTGCTCTAATCTTATTTCCTGCATTAATTTATTTTCCCAGCGGACTGATTCAAAGCAGAAAAATTCTGATTTGGTTTTACTACTTATTAAGAGTATGGATCAGAATAATCTGATTTTTTTCATTCCATTTAATTAATTTAACATTTGATGTTACATGATTTCTGTGAATTTTCATCAGTCTAACTCAAATCTAACAGATTATTTTTTTTTAAACTCTATGAATGGTTTAAACATTTCATCCATGGCTGTATCCTCAACTGCAACAAACTATTATCATTACATGATTGCTGCTCATTGAGATTTGGCTTTGTAATTTTAAATGAAAGGTCTTTTTTCACCACTGACAGCAAATCACTTCAAGACATATACAAATCAACTGCTGGTGAAGTATTTTACTAGCCAAAAGAATGTAGCTTGAGGCCCTTGCTTTCAGGTATATACAATGGCTCAGATACCTAAAAGTTAGGTGTCTAGTCAAAACCAGGTATCTAATCTTACTTCATAGTAATGGTGACAGATAGTCAGGATTAATTGTCTTCTGGAATTGCTGAGTTTAGATGCTTATCTCAGGGAAAAAAAAAAAAAAAAAGGAAAAGGAAACTGGCAATGTTGCCAGACCTGTTAGAGCAATATAAGAAATTAAGAGAGCTAACAGCAACATGCTAGAGATGATATCTGTAAATAGATAGAACTTCTGAGGTGAATTCAGACAGTGAAAAAGACTAAGAAATTATGGGATACTAAAGGTAAACTTCAGATCATGGCTATAACATTTTTTTTTCTTAAAGGGCCATGCCACTGTACACCACACATGACTGGAGCAAAAAAGAAAAAAGGAAAAAAAAAGGGGGGGTGTGGGGTGTGGAGGGTGGGTGGGAGGGTGGATGGGAGGGAACATGAGGAAATTATATAAATCTGTAATCATTTGGCAAAATTACAAATTTTCAGTTTTCAAGTGCCACCCTCTGGGTGATGGCTATTCTGGATGAGTACATCCTGATGCATATCTTATCAAGTTCCTGGCATAGGTCAACAGCTTGAACAAAATAATGTTAGTATCTACCTTTCTTCTGCAAGATACAATTTTGTCTCTGTAATTTCTCTTAAAAAGCTGTTCAGCAATGAGAGAAAGCCACTTCAGGACAATTACGAATCACTTGCTGATGTACTTTTTTAGTAGCTGTATTATCTTTCTCTGACACTTCACATTTGCTGTGACTTAACAGCTCAACACACTCAGAGACAAATCGGGAATATGTTTCAAGACTCAACACAGTGTGACACTGAGTAGATGCAATTTCAAGCATGTAAGCATGAGAATGAAGCAGCAACATTATGACTAGTCTTTAGTAACTTAAAGAAACTCCATAGGGAACAAAGATTGTAATGAAGACAGAGACACTGTGGATGGCCAGCTCTCTGGGGATGGCACTAATCTCACTCTGAATTATCCCAGGTCAGTACATTACAAACCAACAAAGCTTTGGGGGCTGGGGAGAACAATTTCAAGAACCCTGCACAGAAATTTAGGGAAGAAAACAGACATGTGGAAGGCAAAGATACATCAGTAAAATTAGAAGAGCATGGCTAAATATCCCTAAAGAGCAAAATCAACCCCTGACATAGGGCTGAAAGGACCTTGATATTTGCAGAACTGTCAATTCCTGTCCTGTGCTGATATTCCTTTTCCATTATATGCAGTTTTTCTCAAGAAAAAAATGCATAAAGATTTTAGGAACTTCCATGTTCAGAAGATGTTGAATTCCTTGATCCCATTGATACAGTCATTACACAGAGGTCAATGAGATAGATCACAGTCATTAAAAGAGGACATTTAAGGATGTATTTATTAGTGTAAACAGAAAATAAACATTTCTACATTCATTACAGCCATAGTGTGTTTTTCTTGTGGTTGCAATGTAAAAATGCAGTTAAGACAACCTGCCTTGATCTACTGAGAATATATTTTCAAATATATATTTCAACTACATGCTTTTAATTTTTAAGACACTATAAGGCACCTTAGGTTACATTAAAAATTCTGCAGAGATTTCCAGCATGAGGTTGAATAGCTGGGCAAAGTACTCTATAAATGTAATCAGGCTTAAAATTGAGTGGGGATCAAAATAAACTTGCATCTGAACATCTCACATAAAGATAAATAAACCCAATTTGAAATGTTCCTTCCACTATTAATTCCTTAGAGTTACAAAAAACCCTTAAAGTCTTTTAGCGAAAGATTCAATTAAGGACTGATGTAGTGTTGTCACAGAATAAGCTCTCCTGCTCGTTTACAAATAGGTCTCTTCCACTGATGCTTTTTGCACTACCAGAGAACAAGACAGGAAGCATTGTCCCTTTACATCACATTTGTCCCTGAGAACATCAAGTACAGAGGGGGGACAAGGTGAGAGCCCTCACATGCGTAGGCATTGTTCACCTTCACTCCAGCAAAGCTGAAAGAAGCAGGGACACAGTGCCAATCCTCCCTGAGCTCATGAACATGGGAGCTGCCCTTTACCCAAGTCACGAGCAAAAGTGTCACAGTTTTGTCTGGGAGGAGTCTTTCCAGGAAGAGGTGCAAAAATCTGCAGTTTTAAATGGGCTATAGTAAGAATACAGTTGTATTGCATTTGGAGGAAACTTTCTCTAATATATATATATATAATATATATATATATATATATATATATATTAGAGAAAGTCTCTACAATTGAATTGGAAACTACAGCCACATTTTTTCTTTGAATAATAGATCTCATGACACATGATTGACACAGGAGACCAGCATGTTGATCAGAGTCAGAGCACCAGTTTGTGCAGTAGGGGAGAGCAAGGAGCTGGAAGAGAGAGACCCTCTTTTCTCAATTAAATGTTCTATCTAGTCTATACCTCCAAGATACTTGGGATTAGTTTCACTAACACACTACAACTATATTTTCTTCTTAAGAGAAATCACAAGGCAGAAAGAAATAATATTTTCTGAAGAAAAGAGGTTTTGTTTCCCCTCCTTTCTCTTTAAAAAATATGCGTAAGTGGATTTAGGTTTTAAAATAATATAGAGGGCGTAGAGTGGGCATTTTCTCGGGCAAAGACTGTGTCACTGAAAGTTCACTGGCTAGAAGGAAAACAATGGAGCGGGAAGAAACAAAGCATGAGTTTCATTTAAACCTTGAATCAAAATGGGACAGAATCTGGCATCCATCCACACACTGAATGGTTCCCTAAGGAACAGTCCTATGCTGAAGTAAGGTGAAATGAGTTAGCATCAGCTACTGAAATGGAGTTTGCACATTTAAAAAATCTTAATTCTGAAGAAAACTGCTTGCTGTGGGGGAGGGAATGGTATGTTCCTGGAATTATTTTTTTATAATAAATGGAAAAATTTGAAATACCACATTTTCCCTTCATGAAAACTTTGCACATAATGCAAGCACTTATATGACTCATGTATTATAGAAGTATCATAGAATGGTTTGTGTTGGAAGGCACCTTAAGAACCACCTAGTTCTAACCCCCCTGCCACAGGCAGGGACACCTTCCACTAGACCAAGTTGCTCAAAGCCCCGTCCAACCTGGCCTTGAACACTTCCAGGGAGGGTGCTTCTAGGAAGGTGGGTTTTCTCCTACTTTAAGTTCTGGTGCCAAAATTTTAGCTGAATGAGATAGTATTTTTTTTTTCAAATTCCATGAATATTTTTTTTCTGATGATTTTTCCTGTCAATCTCTAGTAAAGAAATTGCAAGAAGAATGGTGAGCCTGGAATGATATCTAATGAGCTAATAGTCACTTACTATCCTTGACGTAAATATTATGTTATTTCACTTTGTTAATAGAATTAGTTTCTTTAGTCTGTTATGCTAAAACAAATGAGTAGGATCATGTAAAGTTCTGAATTCAAATAGCAAATTTTCAGTATAAGAATTTCCAGCAATTTAAAGACATGCTTTAAGTTGCACCTGAGGATATTTAGACTGCCGGGGAAGCTAAAGCAAACCAAAAGCAAAAACTGAGGCAAATTCAGTTGTATGCTAAGATCAGTGAAGAGCAAAATGTGTCTGTGCAAATTCTCATTAATTCAAATCAGGATGAACTGGTACCCTTTGATGGATAATAATCTCAACAGAAGACTGCGAGAACAGAACAAAAGGAAATAAGTAAAAATATCAACATTTGATATCATCAAAATACACACTCAGGACAAACATACTACTGTTCCCAGAAAATGCAGATCTGGTAGAAAATACAACCAAAGTTATAAAGGGATATCTCCTAGGATATCTGCTTTTTCTTCAAATAAGAATAAGATTTTATCTGAGCAGGAGTGGAAAAGCTTTTCAGGCAATAGATAAAACACATCCAGTAATCAGAGTTTAAACTAGATCATGAAATGAAATGGATTAGAATTTCTGACAAAAGTAGTAGTCAGCCTGGAAAACAACATTAAAAACGCCTAGACATACATGCTTCTGAAATGGAAATTTCTTAACTCTGAAATTTGTCTCCACCTCACATCAAGCAGGTCCACCGAAATCCATGGAATAAAAAACCCTGTCTTTTTTATCACCAAAAATGTAAATGGATCTGGCTTGTGATTGTCATCCAAGTTTGTCTGTATTCTCTTCCCAACATAAATCACTGATTTTGCCTTTGGATTGTGGAAAGGAGTAAAATAATGTATTCATTAATAACATTAAATTTCTACTTGTGAATTACTTGGAATATTACTACTTAAAAGTGGCTGTTCTCAACTATGTCTATATATAATTTTTCTTGGCTAGATTTGTATTTTAAAGGATACTCCCTTATTGATTCAATTTAAATTGGAATTAGCTCTAAAACTATAATTTTCTTCCATCAGTGACTTATCCTCCTTGACCATATTAAACTAAACATATACAAAGTTATGTTCAGAGCATGACAATTACATTTCCTTGATTCCTTCTTGATATTTTAGGTGTCTTAGCCTCCCAGAAAGCCGGACTAATTTTTTTAATCTTTCCCTAAGTGTTTAAATATATCATGTAGTTACACTAAATCTATTAGACTGGCAAACAGGTGAAAATGTATTTATACAGATGAGAATAAATATTGGTACTTAAAACAAGAATGTTTACTATATCTAGTGCTAACAACTAATCAATATCTACTTAAACACTTAGCATAAAGAAAAGAGATATTTACTGTGTGAAAACAGAAGGAAATCAAATTCAACAACAAAAAAATCACCTTTAATGTACATGAATTGTACATGATATATCCTCACCCACTACATTATACCAGTTTGTGATATTTTGAACTTTACAGCTATTGCTGCCAAGGTGAATTGAATCTGCACAATCTCTTAGTGATCCCAGAAGAGTGCTGTAGCTCTGTACCTGAATGCAAAGACATTGTCCCCAAGGCCTCTGGTCTCAAGCTTTGTCCACTGAGTTCAGTACAGGAAAATGGGAGATTTAATGCAGCATCTGCCATACAAGTATTGTCCAAATCTCCTGTATTCCAACATGAAATTTAAGACAGCAAAACCCAATTCTATATCTGATCCCACTGCCTTCTGAGTTATTTTTCTCCTGTGTATAATTACTAGAAAGGCTGGATAGAGACTGACTTGGCTAGATTTGAGCATAGTCACTGAGCTCAGGCCTCAGTCCTGCTCACATGTGCATTACACTGGTGCAAACTATTCATTTGCAAATATGTTTGCATATGAGGTTTCTATATCTGCATGTGCACTTATTCTGAACACAGTTAAGAAATCTTGTAACTAGGTTTACAGATTTCAACCACAATATAAACAAATAGTTGGTGATAATTAGTTTTAAATGTACAGCATATGCTGGTAATGACATTGTATATGAAACTAATAAAGCAGTGGGTAGAAGAAAAAACACAGAAAATAATCCAAGTAATCCTGTATGTTAGGTCAGAGTTCTAGGTTGCTGTATGTTGTAAATTCATGAGGGGGAGGAATTTAGTGACAGGCCAAAGTCTTTAGGCCTTAATTAGTGTCATGGGGATGATAGATCTGCAGTGCACTCATTTCATTTCATACAAATGACTACACAAGTCACCTTTGTTATATACTAACTGCTCTGTGGGAAGAAACAAAACAGTCACAGGCATGACATTATAATCCAAAAGAAAGGGTCTTAGACCATCATTTTTAAAGATATCTAAAGTGATTAAAATGTTTAAATCCCAAAAGCTTTCAATATGGTTTACATAACTACATTTTTGGGTTGTACTGAAAACCTCAGCTGCAATACTTGCTTTCTTCTAGGCTACACTCTATCAGTTTAAGAAATGAAGGGTAGTATTAATGGTGTTAAAATTCCACTCCCATTTCTAATGGTCCTATGAAAATCACACTGGTATTTATTTTAAGAAATTGTGGGTAATATATGACCCTCTGTTGGTTTTAGCTGGCAGGTATCTTTCTCTTTCCATCATCCAGCTGAACACTTAGCTAAGAAACCACATCTCATTGGCTTTTGTGCTTGAAAATTAGTTTTATTGACAACACTTGTTTACAAAGAGACAAGAAATCTTTTTCTTGGTGAATAGTGCTCCATGGAGCATAACCAGTGTTTTCCACAGATTTTTGTAGAAACTGTAAGAACTTGGGAAAGCCATGTGATTTCAGAACAGACTGAATGTGAACTCAAGCTCATCTTGAGATCAAAGATGGTATGCCAGACCTCCACAGGAGATGGATCTAGCAGGATTTATTTGTCTGGAATAAGTCTATCGTGTTCTTATTTGCCTTGCTCTCAGGGGAAAAAAAAAAAAAAAAAAAAAATACAAAACACAAAACCAAACACACAACAACAAAAAAACACCAAAACACGAAGCCAAGGACTATCCCATTGTTCCAGTTGGTGGGTAACACGTGTCTGAAGTATATGTAATGTGAAGTTTCTGTCTAAATCTAAATCCAGACCTTAAAATGAAACAGAGGGAAGTTACTTCCATCCCTGCAGAACTGTTGCCATGGAACAAAGAGGCCCAGCTGGGCCAATGCAGAGGCTGTCCCACCATGCGTGGTGGTGCACAGCTGACACACCACTGCCTCCACTCTCTGCTTCTGCTCTTCCTGTCGCTGCTGCTCCAGGGGTATGTAGGAACAGCTGAACTGCCTCAGCGTACACATTGCTGGGTGCAAACTGGGGTGTCAGGAGCTGCATCGCAGCCCATTCAGCAGCATTTCTGTGGGAGCTGCTCCCTCCAAGAAAAAGGCATTGCTCATCCCAGACATGCCAGCACAGTCAGGTCCACACCCTCATCCATGATAAACACTCATCCCTGTTTGTCAGAGGCCTCAGAAAATAAACAATTGCACCTGTTTAGATGTCCACATTATCACATACAATCTCCTGCTGAATGGCAATGGTCTTCTGTTTAATTGTTTAAACAATATGCTCAACCAGCACTATATCTGACTCAAAGCATAAGGCACTGATCATACTACTCATGGAAATGTATTTCACATATTCATTATAGCTCAACATTACTGATAAGCATTCAGAAATAGCCAATTCCCCTTTGAAAACAAAACATTAAATCTTTGGAGAGAAAATTCATATTAGGAATCAGACCAATTCTCTCTGGATGATAGTCAAAGGGGCAAAAGTGGTGGTTACAGCAACAGCCAGAAGGTTGAGATGTTCAGGATCAGTGCCACATATTTTTCAAGGGATCCTAGCTTTAATGGCCCACTTCATAACCCTTAGTTTTCTTGTCTTTACTGAATGTTAATCTTACAGGAGGTAGAGATTTTGTTATGGTTTATGTTCAAGATCTGTATCCAAGCTGGGGTCTCAAAAGTTTGCTACTACAATGCAAACAGATAGTAACAGTTTTAAAATCAAGATCACAAATGTTTCTTTCTTTTGTGTACATGCCACAAGGTGAGAACATATTGCATCATCGCGTATATAATGGAGGATCTGCCAGAAGGCTGTAAATTACTTTGAAATATCAGAACCACAGGGTTATCCTGCATACCAAGTGCAGGACGGAAATTCACACTTTGCAGCAAACCCATTAATTGATCAACTTCACCAGTACATTACTATACCCTGTGTCTCTAAAAAAATCCCAATCACTCAATCTCTTGACCTAGCATTCAATGACAGTGGTATAAAAGCTGGGCCAAATTTAATAAGGTCATCCCTGTACTTATTGCTTAAATTATCATAATCTACTGTACTCCCAGTTCTGCAACGTTTCTCCTCATATCAGCTCTTTTTCACCCTGTGCAAAAACAGAACAATGTGTCCTATCTATAGGCGCTGACAGTTGTAGCCAAATACAGAAGATAAGGGAGGATCAGATGACCAGGTACCAGGAAACAGGCAGATAACAGCGGTCAGCATGATAAGCAGTCAGCTCAGAGACAATTGCTCACAAGCTTTTAAGAGTCACAGTTTTCCTTGGTGAAGATCACAAAGTGCTGAAGGAGTAATCTGAGAGATGATAAGGAAGTATTTTTGTCAATGCTCAAGGAGGAGGGAGGATTTTCTGAGAAATTAAAGTTCACGCTTGAAAATATAACAAGTAAGCAACAGAAATTGTCGCCAGAGGTGGATTGCAAGCTGGGAGTCAATGGCTTGACATGGTATGAGAACCAGAGGAAAGGAGGAAAGCAAGGAAAGGAGAACGGAGCTCTTCTGTTCAATACAGTGGAGAAGAGTATCCAGTTCAGGGGCTAAGACGTTACTTGCATTATCACAGTATTTGAGGAAGGTGGAACTGATAAACTGAAGAGGATGGGATAGATTTAGAGAATGAAGGTCTGACACCAAGCACTGTTCCAAGATGACAGCAGGTATCTATTTGCAACCACAACCTCTTTAAGGCTTCATAACATGAAAATATGAGAGTATATTCTCCAGTTTCTTAAATCCTAAAAATTTAAAATACCCAATGTGTAGCTGGTGCTGACCCTCTATTTGACAGAAGTCCTTGTTCTGTAGGAAGGTCTTTATTTCTTGTTGTGGTTTGAACCTGGTCGACAGCTAAACACCATGCAGCCACTCTCCCACCCTCCCCCACCTGGGAATGGGGGAGGGAATTGGAGGGGTAGAGGGAAACTCACAGGTTGAGATTAAAACAGTTTAATAATGGTAATAAAATAAAACAGTAACAATAGTAGAAAGTATAAATGGGCAATGAACAAACAATGCAATTGGTCACTACCCACTGACTGATACCCAGCTTGTTCCTGGCTAGCAATCCTGAAATACCAAGTTCCTGCAATCGCAATTCTGGAAACAAGAGAGAGCTCTTTCCCAGCCACCCTTCCTCTATATACTGAGCATGACGTTACATGATATGGAATATTCCAATGGCCAGTTTGGGTCCAGTGCTCTGGCCGTGCTCCCTCCCTGCTTCTTGTGCCACCTGCACACAGGCAGGATATGGGGAGTTGGAGAGTCCTCGAAATCTCAGCAACAATTAGAAACATCAGTGTGTTAGCATTCTTCTCATAGCAAATCCCGTACTGAATCCAAAACACAGCACTATTCTAGCTACTAAGAATAAACACTAACTCTATTCCAGCCCAAACCAGGACGTTCCTAAACCAAAGTACATAACCTTTTAAGTATGTGATATTCAACATGGAAAGTGCCTCAGCAGACAAGCCTTGATCCCACACCATGGAAGCTGAAAATTTCAAATGGAGATGCAAGATGACTAAAGGAACTTGGTTCAACAGTGCTTCATCTCTCCCATGAGTGCCTCATTACCTATGCCATGTTTTCACTCTATCTTAAACCCAGAACTGAACTCTATGCTTAAAATGTGTTGTGGTCTCCCATTCAAGTTCAGAAAGGCCTAACTGAAGGCCCCAACTTAGATCCTGGTGTGGGTAAAACCTGATGGGGTGGGATACAGTTTGCATAGGAGGCAATCTCGACCACACAACCCAAAGCACCTGTCAAAAAGATTTTCCCATGTGTCCCTCAGACTGCAGTCAGGTGCTGTGTTGTGACATGGTGGTCTTCACAGCAATAACTGCTTAAAGAATCTCCTCCCTACTGCCTTACTGCTGAGTGGTTTCCCCCTCATGCCAGCATGGGACACCTTGACACTGCCAACTTGCTTGCACAGCTGCACTGTGAACCAGACCACCAAGCCAGATCGCTGAGCCTGTTCACAGCAGTTTTAGTAAGTGCCACTTAGGGGAGGGCACTTTGGCATATGAACAAGATCAAGCATAAAGAAAAGGGGGACTGGCTGCAAAGAGGCCAATATCACCACTAAAATCAAAATTCTGTTAAACCACAGCCTCATACTTTAATTAAGTTGAGGTGTGTAAAAGGGAGAGGTGCACTCTTCTCTTCCTCCCTTCCTAGGTAAATGACTTGGAGCAAATTCAGGAACAGAAGGGGCAGGAGAACTCTACATTTGGACATGGGATTTGCAGAACATCTCAGAGCAGTACCTGACTATGGCTCTAACAATCTTCACCTTACTACATGCAGTGACTCTGACTGTAACATCAATGGAGTTATCAGTCATCAAGTAGGTGTCAAGCAAGGTCTAAAATAGACCTTTGTTACTTTGCACCTTGGGTGGGATTAAACATTTGAATACGAGACACAGATTTTCTGTTTTACAAGGAGCTAAATTCGAGCTGAAAACTTTTCATGGACCTAAAGTTTTACTACTGACTTCAGTTAAAGTTGTCACCACCTAGACAGTGATGAACATGTAGGCGACTAAAGCTGTTTGCAACCCACACAGTCTCTTCACACCTAGGTTGCCACAGGCATCCAGTCCTGGAAGCATGTTCTGAGAAAGGCTAACATGCCCCAGCAGCACTTAACTGCCAGACGCAGTCAACACAAGGCTGAAGGAGCCAGAGATAGGTCTACTTTTTTGCATAATTTCTTACTGCTGGAAAAGTCACATAGGTACTGCCCTAGATTCAGAGCTCTCCACACTCAGAGGCTATCCAAACTTATTTGGCCTCTTCCACAAGGTTACAAACTCCTGAAAAAAAGCAAGAGTATTAACAATATGCTCTCAGATCCAGCAGGAAAGTAAGAAAGCCAGTGCTATATTGTTTGTCTTTGAGCTAGCAGCAATATTCGATCAGTCACCACTTGCAAGTAAGAAAGCTCAAAACAGTCTTTGACTTTCCGTGATCAAAATACTGATGTATCCATATAAATTCTGCTTCATAAAAACTGGAAAATAAGACATACAGAATGTCAAATGACAGGAAAAACATAGCTATTTCTCAAAGATATATTGTATACAGAATAAAGTCACATGAAATTTCTGGTGTGTCCTAGCCAGAAATATTTCCTTTTGAGGCATTTAGAAAATAGGTAAAGAAACATCATGTGAAAATGGGGAAAGATGCTGAAGAGGGAAAAGAACCATTATATACACATGGGGAGAGAAAGAGAAATATGTGTGTGTGTGTACACATGTGATAGCCAGATTTTATCCATCCTTGTCTGTGAAGGAAAGGTAGATGTAATTGTGGAACTCAAACCAGTTGTTCCTTTGAACCCCAGTTCACATCACTTGTACTACACCTGAACCAAATGCCATATATAATAGAGAACATGTTACTTTTACAAGTTAATCTCATGGCAGTAAAAAACCCACAGTCTTTTTCAAATACAGCTACTTTGCTTTACTTCCTTTTATTTCTATTCAACTCCATGGAGCTATCTACTTCCTGACTCTAGTTCTCTAAAATTATGCCAAATGTGTTCCAGATTTTACCTTAGCATCTCATGATAGGATCTTTCCAGCATATGAGAACATACAGTCAACAAAGCTCTTTCCTCTTCATTTCCTGTGCTACTGGCAAAAGCAATTTCATTTTCAGGATGTTAACATTCTTATTTTTGGCTAAGAAAATAATAATTCATCATAAAAATGCTGATAATGTATCAGCAAAAAAATGTTTTGACTGTGGTTGCTATCTACAAACACAAATTTGTATATAGCTTTTTGCAAATTAAGGCACACTTTCAAGGAGAGCAATAAAGTAATTGCTGAAGAAGGCTGTCAATAATGGCACAAATTGCAACCCAAATTAACTAGAAAACTATATTTGATCCTAACACATCAAACTAAGATGAAAGGATCTCAATTTTACACCTAATTGTTGCTTTTGGGTTACATGTTGGAGTTTCCCTTATATATGTGTGCGTATATATATATATTTATGTCTGTATATACTATTGCATTGGCTGGCAGTTCAGTGGGGCACAGTGGAGTTGCTCAGTGGACTGGAGAAAGAGTAGCTGTATGGAGACCCTCCTACTCCAGACTCTTGCTACCTTAATACTTCACGTCAGATGCCTGTTGGATCATACATGTGAAACAGACACAAATTTCCTTCAACAGAAACCACAAAGCAAAAAGTTTGCAGAACGGTTTGTGCAGGTCTACATTTCAACCTCACCTGGAGTGAAGAGACAGCTGAACCTCACTCCAGGGATGAGGGATTCAGAATTAGTCCTGGTTTCCACCATCCAGGAACAGCTTGAAAAGGCTTTTAAACTCTTAAACACATCAATCCTGGGAAAATCTGCTCTTTCAAAACTTATGAATAGCAAGAAACCTGAACAATCAAGCTATTTTTCAAGAAATGGTATTAGTGTTTCCATTCTTTCATTTAAAGCTAATCATAATAACACAACTATTATCCAACAGCTCTAATTACATTACCAAAAAAAAAATTAGACAGCCTTTAAATTTACCAACTCCTCGATAGAATGAACAGAAATTGCAGTTGTTTTTTTAATATTGTTTCTAAATGCCTCAAATTCTATTTTACCTGGGGAATTTTCTGTTGCTTTTATATTAAGTAACACCTCCTGTTTTCTCACAAATGCTAAACAAAGCCTTTCTGATAATTTAATTACGGTTTCCTCAGTCCTGTTAGATAGCTTCCTACAGATATATTAGTGAGTTTTAATTACAGCAAGAAAAGTTGTGAAACTTCTGAAAGATTATATATAATATGGACAAAGAGTTAAGCAATCATGCTTTCTTCAACAATGCAAACCTTGACCTTCCTTTCCATTTCTCTGACTTATGGTGCTGAGTATTCTTTCTATGCATTGTAGAAATTAAAGCACAACTGAATTAATGGATTTCCTATTTCTAGACCACTTCATGTTATATAGAGAAAATAATTATTTGTATTCTAGGGTGTTCTTGTTTTGTTTTGAACTGAGGCAAAGAAAGAAAGATCTTTTTTAACCTGAATCTAATATTATACAACTCTTCCAATGAATGACAGACTTTAACCTTAATGCTTGAAAGTTTCTGAATGCAAACTTTCTCTTGTCCTATTCCATACCATCTTCCTTCTCTTTTATAGATTCTAGCACCTAAGTAATTCTGCTCATTTCTGACTCTTTCAGAGCATGCTTATAAATCACTGATAGCTCCTACAGTTGTTCCAGCAATAAATCAATAAGGAACTGACTAGATGTTCATGTTGAATAACACCAACCTAAGCAATCTCCAGTTCAAACCAAATATTAGAAACCCGATCCACAGAAATATTTCTGCACCTAAAAGGTAGATGTTCCCAGCACTGAAACCCAAACAATGAACTGCAGAGTCACATCCTCAACAGAGTTCATGACATAAGTTGGGCATCTCAGAAAGAGTCCCAAAAGAGTCACCATGTACAACACTGAGTTGGATAATGATAGTACAAGCAGTTTACCGAAGTTTAGAACTGGCCAACTAAGCACCTGTGTCTAAGCAGTCATGTTTTAAAATTCTCTGCTCTTTGTTCTTTCATTCAGAGGCTTCTCCCCTCAGCTGAGTGGAGCATCTGCTAAAGGAAGGTACCTACACTTTTTATTTCAAAAACAGAGTAGTGCTCACCAAATTCTCTTAAAACACAAAGTAATTAATTAAGATCCATTTTTGCTACAATAGTAGAGTCATTAGATAGAATATGGAAGACCATTTCAGTTCTTGCTAGATAATTTCATCTGACTGAAAGCATTCAACTCACCAATTTTTGCTGCCTCAAAGACCGCACAAAACACCAAGTCACAGGACAGTTCCTTTCAGTTAAAATACAACAGTGGGAGAAAACATCCAAAGCTATTTTGTAATTCTTCCTCATACTAAGTTGTGAAGTACTTCACAAGAGGTTTTAATGAGTGCATCCAAGGTTTTCAACTAACCAGAGTGAATTAATTTTATGTTAGTTTTTTGAAAAGAGAAAGAAGACTTAGAGTAGGTATGATTATATTACAAAGGCCGACTTCAAAATGTGACTTAGAAATACCAAGTTGAACCACAGGAACAGTATTTATGAGCTCTGACTGTCTGGTCACACTTAATTCTTAGAGAACTTTCAGATTTAATCAATAGGATGGAATAAATTAAGTGAATCCATTAACTGAATAAATCTAACAACTGTTCTTCTCAAGCATCCTTTGGTTTTGCTCCTATTCAACTATTTATTGTACAAGTGATCTTTTAGAGTAGCTTTTATATCAGTATTTATGCATATATAAGCAAAAATTAATATTTCTAGAAAGGTGATTGACTAGAAAAAAGTGACTCAATTGGACAATGTTTTCTGATGTATGCAGTAGAATCCCAGATAGCAAAAGGTGAAGACAGCCACTAGAAACAATAACTTGGGGTTTATTTGAAATTTTGACTGAAATTATTTTCGATTTTTTTTTTGAAAAAGTAAATCAGAAGGAGATATCTATTATTACAGACATTTTTTACATTCAAGCTATGAAGATGTAATACCAGGGAGCTAACGGGTTGCATTACTGGTTAAAGTTTTACTGCAGTTATTATGCCAAAAAATATCTTTACTAGCTGTAAGATACCTTAATATCTTCCAAACTACGCCTCCTATAAATTTAAAAGTACTGAGAAACAAGTACTTACAAACAGTCCAATTAACAGGTTGTGAAATGTTATAAAATCTAGAAACTCGTGTTTAACATGCCATAATAGTATAAACTGATGAGGGCATCAGAAAAAATCCTCTGAGGTTTTGTACCACTATATATATGAAAAAGAAGGAACAAAAATCACCCAGCAAGTTCAGGAAGACAAAATAAATTCAAAGACTCAGTGATACTGCAGCCTTGCAGACAGAAACTAACCTGGGAAAAGCACATGTAACTTAGCATTATGCAGAAGATTGATAAAATACTGTCTAATTAGCAACTGAGTTAATGAAACAGCAAGTCCATGAAAGATGGAATAATGTGCTGAAAGTTTAATTAAGGCATTAGAATTTTAGACATAAACAATTACAAACTAAAACCAGAGCCACTAAGAGAACCTTATTTAACTCTCCTTGATAAATTGCCAGGTACAGAGCTGAAAAACCAAGCATTGTACAGCTCCCACTGACAGTGGGTGATGTGATCCATACATGTTGGTACAAGGCCAGCTCATAACCAAATTAGGCAGAAAACCAAAGTCAGGACAGTGTTGTAACCTGTTGTAGGTGTCACACTTACCCTACTTGAAAAGCAAGAGTGTCCAGTGAAGGAGCTGCAAACTAAGCCAAAAGCAAGAATATACAGCAAAAGTAGGTGTCTCAGAGGGAACAGCCAAGACCAGAAAGAATTAGCAGATACCACTTAAAAGGAAAAGAATGAGAATGTGAAACAATCTAATTCATCAGTTTAATACAGTGTGGGAGGCACAACAGCACAGCGCATCACAATCAGTAAAAATGCACTAAATAAAAACTAAAAAAAATGCAGAGTTGTTAAAAACAAGGGAGGACATCAAAAGAATCCTTATGAGAAAGCAACTTAAGTTTGTAATGATAAAAAGCTGCATAAATCCAAATTTTCAGCTGGTATAAAACAACCTCTGTTCAGGGTTTTTCATTTACTTAGAAAAGCTGAGATTTACTTAGACCAAGCTGAGGATCAGGGGGTTTTTTTCTGGTTTGTTTTTTATGGGTTTTGTTTTGTTTTACCTTCTATCTCAACTCTACCATATTGTACATTTTTCTGTAGAATTCATACAGTACTGGTTGAACCTGAGGCACTGGTGGTTAAAGCAAAGACCAGTAAGATGGTTTTACAGAGAGGAAATTACACAGCAAGAGAATTCTTGCAATTAAAACAGTCTTGCTATTTAAATTCTCACAATTGGAAGGATGTCAGAAAACTGTTAAGTTCACATTACCTTAATAGGAAGAGCTGACAATGAAAAAAAATAAAGTCCTTGTTGATGCTAAGCATTGATATATGTTGCAAAGTCCTGTGAGATCGTTATCCCTGGCTGTCCAGATGAAGGACCAAGTGAGGGTGAAACATGGTCCTTTCTGACATACACATACAGATTTCCTTTCCATAGAAACAGGTTCACTGCACGTCCCTGCTTTTGGCTCAAATGAGGTCAGGATGTATGTGTATGCCCTAACCAGCCCTTTGGGAACACTCCTAGGTCAAACACTTTAGATAGTGACAAAGTTATCCCAAATTTGCACTAACATAACAGAAATCAGAATTTGTCTTTTCTTCGGTACTTTTCGATTAACACAAACCCTAAATTTACTACCTGCAAGAAAACAGAAAATAGTCATCCTGTGGCTAGTTCTACACAGTGTCGTGGTTTGAGCCTACTCAGCAGCTAAACGCCACGCAGTTGCTCACCCACCCTCCCCCCACTTGGGAATGGGGAGGGAATTGGAGGGGCAAAGGGAGACTCACGGGTTGAGATAAAAACAGTTTAATAACAGTAACAGAATAATACGCTGACAGCAATATCAACAGGTAATGTACCATACAGCTGCTCACCACCCACCGACCAACACCCACCTGCTCCCAGCTGGTGATCCCAAACACAGAGGCACCACAGCAACACCCCCAAGAAGTGAGAGCCCCTCCTGGCCCACTCCTGCCTTTATATAGTGAGCACAATGTCACGTGACCTGGACTATCGGCCAATCGGGGCCCAGCCCTCCAGCTGTGCTCCCCCCGCCCCCGCACACAGGTGAGGGCACTGGGACCTGGGGAGCCCCTGGGGTCTCAGGGTGCTGCAGCTCCTCCCGCTGCCAGACCAACGGGAACTCTAGTCCAGCACCAACCAGGACACACAGTTACCTGCTCAGTTTGTAAAGCCTCATTTTACTGAGAGCTGACAGTCATTCAGCTCTGCCTTCGAAGAGCACCTAGAAGAGTGGATCCCTTCTGTTAGTAAGAATTGCTGTAAAACAAAGTGTGTTTACATTTATATACCTGCAGCCCTCCATGCTGTTGAAAGGGGAATTTGCATCTTTCCCTTGTAACTCTTGCCCAGAACAGCCTTTTCCCTGTGCCAAGTATCAACATTTTATTACTGTGTGACTTTCAGTTGGCTATATTCCTACTGTACTGGCATGAGTCCAATAATCTGCTGATTTGACAAATAAAAGTTGCAGCAGAATTTGATGCTGAACAGTCATTCTCAGTACTTTCCAAATGTGGCTATTAACATTTATTTCTCCAATCATTCAGCTCCCTTGTCAGTAAAGCACTTTGGAAGTTTCTCTACTTTTTCCCAAGGCATAACTTCCCTGTTTGTCTGAATTCTTTCTGCATGATGTGAGTATTAGTTATTTACCTGGCCTTATTCATAGAGAACAATAGATTTGGTATTATCCACTTCCTGCTCAGAGTCAGGGAAACACATCCCAAGTATGTGCATCTCCCCTCCTTCAGTGAAGTCGACAGAAGAAAGAGAATTTGTTCTGTCCAAAGTTTTGCTGATGTGCATATCTGAACCCAGTAGCAAAATGCATCATAAGAACAACTATGAGAATGAACACTCTTTTCAGTGTCATTAAAAGTGCTGAAAATGTATTTGCTAAATTACAACCATTCCTGCTTTCATTTTTTTTTTCCCCCTCTGGTAGAACAGGCTATAGTCAAAGAATACTGGTGGGTGATTAATTTTGGCTGGTTTCAGTGAATTATAACGTGGTACAGTTCAACCCTCAAATTAGTCACTCTCAGATAACTGATACAGAGACTCACAGACTCACCACAATCTTTCCTACAGAGATAATAACACTCATTTATTAAGATGACCACTACAGAGGCGGACAGAAGACAAAGATGCAGACGGGTTGCAGTTGTCTGTTCGTGCCTTCTAAACTTTCATCTTTAACTGATCAAACAGAAATCTGAAATCAAGCAACTACCACTCAGAGAAGTACAGCTTGTGGTGTTTTTTCCTCCTAAAAAAAATACATTTGTAACTGTTCTCAAATACAATGTTTCACTAATTTTATCTGCATACTAATTTCAAAAGCATGGTCTGTATTTAATCTTGCTATGTGCAGTGCTCTGTAAATTCACTGCTACAGTAATTTATATGTAAGTCCATCTATGCCAATGAGTTGCTGAGGCATTGCTGTGGCATTATTGCAGTTGTACTATTTATTTATTATGACTTGGCTTGCATGCAATACTAATTCTACACCTTAAAATATGCCTACTTTGCTATAGCAGTTAGCATAGATCAATTGTATGACATATGGTACATTACTTATCTGCATACAGATCTGCATTACGTAAACCAGCAAGACAGCACTACAAAGCCTACATTTGCTAAGTCTCATACCAGATTTTGGTTACTCCTGGTGTCAGACTTAACTTTTTCTTATCTGTGTTAGTGGCAAAAAATAAGCTCTAAAATAATAAAGTATGAAAACATGTAGTGTTTCTATACCTAAATTTCCCATAGCAAGTCTGAGAGACAAAGGCAGAATCTGACTTTAAACACAAAGAAGCAACTCCATTTTCTACTCCTAAGGATATGAAAAATAAATAAAGCTATATATATATAAAAAAAAAAAAAAGAAAAAAAAAAAAGAAAACAAAAGGAGACTTCGAAAGATTTTCACTCAGTGCTACCACATTTATATCTAACCTCAAAGATCTGGGTCTTTTTGCACAGTTTCATACAATGACAAGGAGACCATCTTGTCCTGAGTGTGTCATCCAGGCTGCAGCCAGTGACTTTTCATTACTTCAACAGCAGGGAGTGAGACCTGAGACATTAGTATTAATCTAGAGTAACCCCACTAAAGTCAGTGGAATTATTTGGGATGCCTGTGTAAGAGGCCAACATTTGGCATGCCAGGATCAAAACAGAAAATGACAGCTTTCTCACAAGGTGCTGGTAGAGCACAATTGCTTTTATTTACAGGGATACAAGCAAGGTATGAACTTGGTGAGGCTGTTGTGAGGTTTGGCTCTGAGCATGCTGTGCAGAGGTTTCTTCTCAGTTACCACCACCCAGTTTGCATAGGCTTTCTTGAACTGTGCCCATTAGCTGAAAAGTCTTACAGAGTACTTGTATTTACACTGTGGTCAGTGTGCTGTTTATCAGCATGAAAAAACTGAGGATTTATTAATTCTTATATCTGAAGAAGTTCGTTACTTCTTATGTAACAACAGGATTTGTTGCACACTGTAAAGGCTGCCAGAATTACAGACAAAACTCAGTTCTGGAAAGCTGATAAAGACCTAAATATAAAGTAAATACACAAATACGTGTTACCATAAAAAAAAAAAATATTCTTTGATTTTCCTAAAAAATTACAACTAATGCAAATTAAACATCATGGTATGTAAAATTTAATGTATGAAAAAAGGAAACATTTTACTATTTGCATTACACCCACACAGAAACAAGGGCCAAAAAATAAATCACTCATGTAAGGCTGTAAAGGTATGGCTTTGCAGTCAAGTACTGCAACAAAAGGCATTTTGAGCATTTCACTAACTTATTCACACCTTTTATGGTGCAGTGTTTAGTGACAATGATCACAGATTGTCTTCTAAAAGATCTGCTTCATACATGAAGCACAGGAATGTTGGTGCTTTTTCAGAGGGCTTCTGTGTCTTTGCCCATTCTTCCTTGCACAGCAAAGGGCAAACACTGACCTTCTCTTCTGGTGTTCTTCACTGTGTAGATGGGTATTGCCCTGTTCTGAAATGCACTGAATAGGAGAATTATTATTTTCCTCCACAGCTTGTTGTGCTGCTCTCAGAGTATTTCAGAACTGGTTTTGAAGTAGTAAGAAAAAAAGTTCTGTTCTGTTCTAGGGATGTCACACATCCTATACAGTCACCATGCAGAAGCTATATGTATGAGCTTAAAGTATGCTAATTCCAAGGGGAATCTTCAAACCATTCTACTGTCCTACTGTCCTGGACTCTACTCAGCATGTAAGAAATTAAACTCTTCAGATTCTTGGAAACTGACAAAACCAAGATGATTTTTCACAGATGGTAAACACATCTGTCTACTATCATGACAAATATCCCAAATAATTAAATTGGTAGAAATCATTCGAACTCAACAAAACAGTTTAGAGGTATTTTTGTCTGATGCAAAGAGGAAACAACAGTATTTTTCCTTAACTTCATTCTTAGAAATGGCCAAACCATTACAAAAATAATTTCCCGAGTCAAACATTCAGCATGACAAATGTGTGCCCAAACACTTTAAATTTAGCAAAGTTATACAGTGTTATAAACATGGCCTTGTAGCATAAATGCATTTATTTTGATAAATATGTTTACACTGCAGGATATAAAAGGGCTAAGATATGAACTGAATTTGGGATTATCTACAAACTGGTAAACAGCATTGAAAAGAAATATTTTTTTATGTATGTTTACTATATAATACCTGATTTCTTCCTACAATTTTACTTAGGGAAAATAGTCTATTTTATATCTATGACATGCATGGCTATACATGTGTGCTTTAAGGACCGATTAACTTCTATATGGGAGGGTACCCAACATCACACAATCCCCATCCCATGTTCTGCAGCTCCCCTCACCTCTGTTAGTCTGTGACCAGGAAAGGAAACGGACACAATTGCAGTATTTCTCCTCAGAGTGGTGTTGTTTACATCTGCTGTGACAGGTAGACTGTGTGTGGTTCTTTCTAAAGAGATTGTCCGCTGATGGGCTGCAATGAAGCTGCACAAGAGAGGAGCTGTTCAAAGAAGAGGAAGGGATACTAGCAGTGGATAACCATTTTTTCCCCTAATAACCTTCTTTTTCTTAAGTCAATACATCAAAATCTCAACTCAGGACAAATCTCTTATTAAATATTAAAAATTCAACATGTAGTACTATTTTTGGAACTTATGTATTTGTAGATAAATGTCACTTCTTCACATTCCTTGAAGACATATTGGTTTTCAATTATTTTGCAGTTTTATAATTCTGTATGGATTTTTCTCACTCATACATTAGTAGGTCTTGAACTTGCAAAAAATTGCTTACAGTAGAAAAGAAGTCAAACTCCTGTAATTGCTAGATGACACCATCCTGCCCTTTTGAGGTTAAAGCAAGGCAGCATGTGACTTTTTTTTCCTTACCCTCTTTCAACACATGAGCCAGGAGCAGACAGTCAGTTGAAACAGCGATGATTACAAATGACAACTTGTAGCATGTGTTATCACAGCCACTGTATACAGTAATTCCGCTAACAATGCATTTTGTTAACAACCATATGGATTCAGGGAAAATTGTTTTTTCTGGAGGAAATCAACTGCAGACACATTATTACAGTATGCCTTTCCCAGGATCTGTATCGGACAAGCAGACTAAATGCAATGCTAGTTTAAAAGGTCCTTGACAGACATTGGGTGAAAACCTGTCCCTTTTAAAGTTAGTGACTTTAATGTGCACAGACATTAAGCGAAGCTGAGGTTATTGTAATCACTCATATAACTACTGGACTGTCAAATATTTTAGGTTCAATTCAGCCTGTTAACAATCTGACTAAGAGAAATATTTTTTCTCAATGGTTTTCTCTCTCAGTTATTTTATCAAATAAATTACATCATAGGCTCATGGTCAGGCAGGGATGTGGCAGGTTCTTGGAGGTGTCAAATGTGAACCTTGCTGAGCTTGAAGTTTTCCTGAGGTAACTGAATTTTAAATCCATGTCTTGAAGGACACAGTTCCCCTGGATGGCACTTCAAACATAATAACCAAAGGTCGTTAAAGAACAGCTGCACAACAGGCTTGTAGGAAGTAAGTGATTAGATGGAATTACCCAATTTAAAGTATGCTTGGACAAAAGCTTTAGACATGTCTGAATGAAGGCATGGCGCAACCACATAAACTGAAATTTAAGGGTAACTGGGTAAAATCAACATTCCCATACAGAAGACTAAATAATGAGGAAATGAGAAGCCATGGGACAACTCTTCCTTTGTCTTAGTGGCAGCTTTCTCCCGAGACTGACAGACAGCACAGCAAGGACCCTCCCTCAGCCTTCAGCAGCTACAACAGTGTGGTACAAATTAGCTGTCCTACAATCCACTCTGATGCCTTAATGACAACTTCAGCCAAATTACCATCCAGCCAAAATAGCCTAGGTTCACAGGTTAAGTGTGTTGGTGTCATTAAGCTAAGTATAAGGAATAAACATGATCAATCTCCATAAATAACAAAGGCTGGGTGGGGAACAGCCTTTGAAAAACAGAAAATGGAAACATTGATAAAAACAGAGGGGAATTATTTATGTTACTGTGAAAGCCAAGGGCATAGCTCAGAATGAAAAGTATACATTTACAGCTTGAAGACTTTTAACAACATTTTTAGTAATTAGGGAAGCATTTTAAAAGCTTTGGGTCAGATTCTTCAGGTTTACTAATGTAAATCCTTTTGAAGCAATTTGATGCTTCATATTTCATTATTGTCATGTTCTGCAATTATTTGAAAGCTATTCAGATAAGCAATCAGAGGTCCCTTTCCCAGCATTCTGGGTATCTCTCAACCTTGCAAAAGCAATGTCAAGGGCAAAAAGCACCAAAATCTTCAAAAGCACTACTTTTTCACTGCCAGTTTCAATTTTTGGTAAATATTTTCCTCAATTTGCCAGACTATGCTATATCAGCTCAAATGGAGTCTTCACAAAAGATGGATTCACAGCTGCCCTATCATGTCTCAGTTTGTGAAATAAGTGAAAATCACTTTCAGCAGGTGACAGAAGAAAACTTCTCTATTACTTCAATATCCAGAAGAATATTTCTCTGTATACTTGAGACCACAGCCTCATTTCATTGGGAGGTACATTCATGTGAAGAGAATGCTGGGAAGTGACAAATCCAACCTGCTGCTTTGGACAACCACGGCAGCTGCAAATATTTTTATTAAAAAAAAAAAAAAAAAAAAAAAAAAAAAAAAACGAAAAACAAACAAACAAACAAACAAACAACAACAACAACAAAAAAAAACCCTGCAATTAAATGTTACTAATTCTCAGTTAGATGAGATAAACAATAGAGAAAATTCACCTCTTTCATTTTAAGCCCCTCAGCTTGCAGACTGGGGAGTGTGTTTCCACTGTTAAGTTAATAGGAATGACCAGGAAGCCCCAAGAACCTCTTTCGCTGGCTCCATCTCTCTCACTTCTCTGGCTGCACATAGTGTTGTGAAGCCATGAGAAGAAAAATCCTGACTCCTTCTAACTCCATATATTCCTACTGCTTAGATACTTCTCTCAGAGTCTTTCTAATGCCATTTGTCTGAGAAAATGGTATATTTCAGTATCATTCACTGAGACAGACAGACCATAGAATATCCTGGGAACTGTCATTTATATTTTCTAATTCATAAGCAATTTTCCTTGCAAATATTTTAAACAACCTCTAAAAATAGTGTAATGGAAAGCCCATGAATCCAGTTCTCAATCATGGAACACTTCTCAGTCACCTGTGAAGCTGTGGTCCTCTTGACACTGGCTGCTACATCTTCTCCCCCAAAACAGGGATGGGACATTCAAAAGAAATCTAAAGCCAGAAAGGTCAGAACTGGAGTCTCTGTTATGCTGACCTGGGTGGACTCACACCAGGGAAATCAGGGTGTGAGTGGTAGCCTTACCAAATCTGAACAATAGCACTTCACAGCCCTTTGCAAAAGTGTTAATGACTGTGCAAGGTTGCAAGAGGAGAGGATAATCAGGTCTAAAATTGGAAATTCTCTTCCTCGCATTCAATTTTTTCTGAATCCCAGAGGAAGGCCACTCTCATTTCCCTGAAATGCAAAAGTGCGTTTCTTATTTTTAACCTACCCATTGTCATCTAGGTCATTATATAGTGATGGTTATTCAAAAATTTCCTCTTACTTTAGTGACTTGAAATGAATTAAGCTCACTGTGCTGCACATGAACTCAAAGTAGCACACTCAGTGACAGGACAGTTTCAAACAACCTTCAATTGTATGATTCATTTCCCTACGGCTGTTTTACACGAGTACTAATATACTCAGAACTTCCCTGCCAACAAGGACTGGCCTCTTGACTTAAACCTTTGGTGAGTGTATCTTCTTTTAGACATTTACCTCATTATAGCCAATTAGCAGTTACCATTTAACCATCAGAATTCACTGTCCAACTGTCCCTTGCCAAGTGATGTGCTCTCTTTTTCTCCCCTACACAGATATTACTGGCACTTCCTGGCACAGCATCACAGATTTTGTCCTTGCATCTAGATCATATGTACAGACTTGGTACATGTATAGCAATACAGAGAAATACTTAACAAGCTCCATCATGCAAGCACCAGAGAAAGCCATACTATCCCCATGTGATCCTGGTTTCCACAGTGCTTGTGTTCAAAATCAGTTTAGTTCTGAAGCCAAATATTTAAATGGCTGTAACAGTCCACCTGATAATAGAAAGACCAGCGTAGGACAATTCAGTAAATGACAAAGTGAGCCAGTACTCCCCATATACTGTGCAAGTTGACAAGTATATACACAAGGCTGCAGTATTCCTGTTCTGGTCCTCAGGGACAGAAGAGCAGTCCCAGCCCAGCATCACCTTGTTTGAATTAGTGGCTTAGCACTTAGCCTGATCTTTGCTAACATCTCCTGAGGCTGAAAGAATTACACCAGTTTTGGACAAATTCTAGCTGAGAAATGAGCAGTTTGGAGCAGTGCTCCATATGTGCATTGACAGAGCTGGGAGATGACTTTACAGGTCAGCTGTTTTCCTCTAAACAGGTGGATACAAGTAAGAGCAAGATGATACCATCACAGAGCATCTGTTATGTGTCTCTGATTAACACTGACCATAACTTGCCAGAAATGATTAGCACTGTAGAATGAGTCATTTTACCTCGAGGTATTCCAAGGATAAAGAAACCACACTTACCGAAAGGTACCTAAATCAGGTATAAATGAGGTAGTTTAAGCTGCAGAGCAAAGGTAGCCTTGTTAGCACAGTGTGACACTTGCTTCTGGACAGAGTTAATTAATGTGTACAAAGTGCTGCTGTATTGTCTCTGGCAGCAGCCCAGAGTGGGCCTTCCCACAGCACTGTTGTTCTTTCCTTCAGGAACATCAGTCCCACATCAGCAGCCACTTCCCAAGCACATCAAGGGCTAGTTAAAGGGGAGGCAAACTCTATGGCCAATTGGGAAATACAATTGATTTTTTAAAATTTGGAGTGCAGAAATATACCACTGAAGCACAGTTCTCATGTAACAGTCCCTCTGACAAAACTTTGCTCTTCAGAATCACAGGTCAAGTATTGCAGGACAAAGTGATGGGTGAAGAGGAGAGTTTGGCAGAAAGAGGTATTAGATGGGATTGTTTAGTGTCATCCATGGCAGGAACAGAAGAGGATTCTTTGTAATCTATACTTTCTCCTGAACACTGAGACATTCATCTGACATCAGTGGTGGCATTTCAGAGGATTTCCATGCAGCTACTTCATTTTATATCAGTCAAATTTTCTTTACATGGGCAAAAGAATATATAATTTTATCAATAAAATATCTGATGTATTTCAGAAGCAGCTGCTTAATAAGATCAGTCAGTGCTGGTTTCATAAATTTATTTGCTAGATAATAGTTCTCAAGTAAGAGGATTTTGATTTTGTTATTATTTTTCTGTTTGCCTATTATTGTATTTAAATTTCTATTATTACTTCTAAAAGACTGCTGTGAATTCTGTGTTAGTCAGAAGAACTAACTTTGACTGAATTCCTGCAAGAGGTGCCTATTCTCCGGGCTAATTATTAATATTCAGTTGATTAATGAATTATCCTCGAATAAAACCAAAAAGCCCATGCATGACTTCATATCAGGGTATGTGCACATTTACTTACACACATATATACATCTTTTCTTTTTTTTTTTTTTTTTTTAACAAAAGTATTAAGGTATTAAAATATTTAAAGCATTGACAGGTTTGTTTTACATCTATCCTTTGAGCAATAAGGGTAGACCTTGTTGGGCAATGTCAGTAGTACAACCTCAGTTCTGAAGATACGGGAAGTTTCTCATCAGCTGTTGCAGTGCTGGATGGAGACTTTGGAAATGATGGCTAGAAGTTCAAACACCTGAAAGCCCTTGTGAGACATGCTCCTGTGTCCCCTCCCTTCTATCATGACTTGTTCATATGCAGCTAATTTCATTGTAAGGCTTGACACAACATTTGCAGAATGTATACAGTTGCTCTGATAAAAAGGCATCCACAAATTCTATCATCATCATTATTTTCATTTATCTTACTACTGAGCAGTGTAACAGACTTTACTGTCATACAGCAAGAGCAACCTATGAATCACTGCCACCTAACTTAGCAGAGCATGAACTAGCTGTGGAAAAATTTTACTTGAACACAATTCTTTTTCCTCAGAAGTATTTGGACAGAATTCACTCTTCAGATGAGAAGGGACATCAGTTTCACAGAAATTCTTGATGAACAAGGTCCTTCAATGTCTTGTTAGTTGCATAAACCAATAATACTTACAAGTGTAAAAGACTTTTTAAAGCTTGTCCCAAGCACTTTGCCTAGACTTAGACAAGGTGAGAATAGCATGGACAAAGTCATTATAAAAAATTTACCAGTAGGTGGTTTTATAGGTCTCAGTGCTATATTATCAGAAAATGTCTCATGGAAGAAAAAGTAATGATATTTCTCAGCCTCTTCTGGAGGCTCCAGTGTGTTACAGATACTTGAAACAAGACCCTATTGAACTAAAACAATGCATATTCAGTAGATTAAATGTAATCATGTCTACATGTAAAAGCTGAAGCTCTGATCTTTAAATGAACATTTGGCATCTAGACCATGGACCACTTAATACAAGCTATTTTCTGTAATCGGGGATTGATATAAACTAAAGAGGGGTATCATGATTTTGCTTAGTCATTTCCACAGATAAATTGATCTGTAAAGGGTTTGTCCTATAGAAGGGTTTTGTGTTCAGATGGAAAAAATATTTCATTAGTACTGGACATTTGTTTGTAGGAGAGCTGCCTTTCACGATATCTTGTCTCTTAATAGCCTCCATTCCTGAAAAGAATTACAAAATTTTTTCAATTTACTTGAAAAGTTCAGGTATTTAGTGGACTCCAACAGCACATGACTCATAATAAATCACAACACAGTATGCTTTTTCAGCCATATCTTTAAGTCTAGCTGTAACTGGTCCTAGAGCTATGCAATTTAATAACAAAGCTAATGCATCCATTCAGTGGAGGACTCATAAACTAAGTTGTTTTAAAAAAGAAACACATAACAATAAAAAAAAAAAAAACAACCCTGAGTACATGAAAGGAGCCTAGCAAATGATATCCCTGGATCAGGATTAGCTACACATGGAAGGCATGACCCAGGAACTACACAGAGGTCAATAACCAGTGGGAAATTCTGTGCAGAACACTAATTCCTCTATGTTTTTTTTTTTCCTCTTTTGAGCCTCTAAAGCATCTCAGAAGAAGGCTGCACTGGGTCTCCCATGCTGACTGGACACTTAAAGACTTAATAAAGTGTAAGATATGGAGAAGATATTTATGCCACACGTACTTCTCTTTTGGGAGAGAATTTTCTAGGCATGGCATTCAGATAGTAGTGTCTATTTTCATTAGAAAGAAAATTCAGATAATTGATTAATGCTCTGTTCCTTCTTCACAGTAAGACTTCTCGAGTTGACTGTCTGTCTTGCTCCTTTTCAATGCCACAAAGTCACACTGCATCTGACAATTACACTGACACAGGCGGTGCAGTCTTCTCTTATATAAATATACTTTTGACAGCAGAGGAATGCATACAGCTCAAGGAGCTCATGAAGAGCAGAGTCACAGGTATCCAGTAATAATACTGCTATCACTGCCAATAATACCAGCCTTAAACATATCTTGAGCAAACAGAAGGATTTACTGCTTTTATTAGTTAATGTCTGAAGATGTTCCTGTGTTCGTATTTTCTTAGAAAATTAATTGTTCACCTGAACACTTTTCACTTATCAGTCTCCATTTTGAAATATCCTACAATTATTTTTAGAAGCACTGACCTTTCACAAACATAGGAAGAAGAAAAGGCAGATCTGAAACAAATAACAAACTCTTCTCTTAGTGGCAATTTTGATGTAGTTTCTCTCAAAAATAAGCCAATAAAAAGAAACAGAGCAGATACTCACATAGCCACTGGAGCACTGATGATACAAACCTAGATCATGCATGCTATCTTTTCTGTATACATTTTCCTGAACCAAGAGTTGAGAGCAAAAAATATTATAATGGCACGTGCACCTAATTTAAGATTAATATTGTGTCTGAAGAAAAAAGCAGTGTAGGCTAGGACATAGAAACTAAATTTCAAAACCAAGATTATTTAAATAATCCAAAGCATTGATCACAGCCATCAGAAATTAATTTCACTGAGAAAACTACTATTCTGAAAATTTTCCTAAGAACAGTTTTGTTTCAATTACATGATTAATAGGAAGAAGTTGAAAAAAATAATCTCAACTTTCTGGAAGCACTCCAGAAATGGGAAATTATTTCAGTTTGACAATGTTAAAAAATTTTCATGCTGATTTAGTTGTTAATTTATATTAAGCTGTTTTGCATTCAATTGAAAATCATAGATAAGCCAAGGAAAAAGTTGAACTGAAATATTTTAACTGTATTAAAATAATAATAAATTATAACTTTTTGAAATGAAGGCAGGTGATAGGTGATAAACAAAAATAAAATCCTTCAGTGGTTCCAAATCACAGCAATCAGAATATTTTTTTTTTTAAATTTAGGATTTCACGGAAAGATACTAAACTACAAGATCCTCTCTCTCCCACAAACACAAAGCCAGTTTCTGACCTGCTTTACTATATTCATTGCTTGTAAAGATTATTTTATTACCTCCCTATGAGCTAAATTGTTCCTGTTTGGCACAGGCTATTGGAAAAATCAATGCAGACCCATACTACCATGGAAGGAGTAACAGGAAACACTGGGGTTTCTCAGAACTCCCTGACTGTCCTGGGAGATGTGTCTAACAATTTAAGGCACCCTTTTAGCGAGGTACAGTATATTCACCACTATTAATCTCACTGTGCTGGTAACAATAAAGCTCAATAGCTACTTTTATGGCTGATTATTTTTAGAAGTTGCAATGGAGGAAGAAATGGGAATGAGCACTGTAATACCTCTCAAGAAAAACAGAGGAAGGCACAAGACTTACTGAAAGGAAGACTCTGAAATATCAACAAGATGTCAGTAATAAATCACTCCACAAAAAAAAAAAAATGAAACAAAACAAAACAAAACAAAACAAAACATGCAGTAGGAGTAGTTATGTAAGTATTTGTTTTGAAAGAGAGAAAAATGTAGTTTGATACAAATGGAGTCTGCACGTTATTTCATGCAGTACATGAGCCCACAGGATGACAGTGTGAACTGCCTTTGTGAGAAAATAAAGAACAGACCAGATACACAGAAGCAGAGAAAAGAACGAGAGAAGAAAAAAATACTCATGCCTCATTTAATTTGCGTAGAGAAACTGTGTAAGCGTCACACATCTCACATTAATACAACTCTAGGGTCTCATGAATCATCACTACTAAGCAAATAATACTCAATTATACAATCGGAATCAATGCGCAATCTACAGTTTACTTTTTCCTTCTCACACACTACTCAAAAACTTAGCTCGTCATATACATTTAATATTGCTGTTAGGTGTTAGTTTTCATTATTTCATAACTGCCTGAAACTGTGACACTTACAAAGCAAACAGATTGCTCTTTGTTCATGTGATGGTTATTCTTTCAGTCATCAGATGAGATACTGGAAAATAAATACTGATAGTTTGGTTTCGAATGCTGGATTGCACAAACAATGTAAGGTCCCTCTTGGAAGAAGGATGACAGTACACTGTTTTCTCTGTGATTAGTGATGCTGTTCTATTGCACCTTTTACACAAGGAGGATAGTTTAAGACATATGACTGCATAAAAACATCCATAATTCTCAATTAAAAAAATTAAATTAGCCTCCTTATACTCATGCCCTTCCTCGGTCTTCTGACGGCATTTTTATGAATTCCTTAGAAGAAAACAAAAATAAATACCTGATACAATTTGCCCTAAAAAAGATCTTAAAGCTAGTAAGCGTATTTCACGAATATAGTATAAATTGTAGCACTTAGTAGAAGACAGCACTGACAGAGACTTTAGGACCAAAGTGACTGCCAGCCAACCCTGATTACCTGGCAAGCTGCTGCAGCTAAACTGGTTTATGTGGTCCTGGAATGAACCTGAGGAAATAAAGTCCCAGAGATGGTTTAGGAGGAAATGGACAGTTTTAATGGCAGAGATCATTATCCAGCTAGTGAATGAAAATGGTGGTTGTGTGATGATAGCTGTTTCTATCCTACAGGCATGAAAGTGCAATTCCCATGAGACAGGTATACATAGCCCTTCTGACTCCAGTATTGCTCTAAAGCCTATAGGATTCTGGCCAGAATATTAATCACTTTCCATTTACGCCTCTGAAAAGAGTACAAAATGTTGTCAGCATAGGTAATGATTCAAAAAAGGCAAGGCTGAGCACAAACCTCACCCCTAACCCCTGAGTTGAGGGAAACTGAAGAGGCTACACTGGGAAGTTTTCTTCCCGTCTTCCATGCTCTCACAATCTATAAAATAAGCTACTTTGCAGAGCTTACAGGGGGAGTGTCACAGAGTTTTGCCAATGCTGTATATTTAACTTCGAGAAAGCAAAAAAACTTTAGTTTAAAGTCGAAGGAAGAAAAATCAATAGAACTCAATTTGGCAACTCTTCATGTTCTGTCCCCAGAAAAAAATATTTGTTAAAATATAAATATCAATATGACTTTCCTTTTTGTACTCTAAATTTGTAAAAATCTGTAGACCTTTTTGCTGCAGTAAAGATTTAATTTTTTTTTTACATTATTTCATGCAAAAAAAAAAAAAGTGCAACTAAAGAATGAAATCCAGCAGTTACTCATATATTATAAAATTATCACCGCGTAATCACAGTGAAATGCCAACATTTTCTGCATATACTGGATACACATGCAAATCTAAGTTGTTTATCCCTGTAATGTTATATTTTATTGAGTGCATAGTTATAATGCAAGAAGACAAAGCAAGATATCATGGCAATTCCATTAAAATTAACATGGAAAATAGTGACAGGATACACTGAACAAGCCAAATGCATCCATAGTGTGAGTCTGACAATGTCAGTGGAATTAAATCAGAAATTAATTTGGGCATGGACGTCCATAAACAGATACACCACTGGATTGTTTCGTTGAGCAATTTTTTTTTCTTTATACAAGAAATCTACATTGAAAACTAGTGAAACTGTACACGCTAATCTGACTCAGTGCAAGCTGGAAAGTTGGCTGTATAATCAACACTCCTTAGCAATGTTGCATTATCTTTGCTTAAGATGTACAGGAAATTATAAATGCCCATGTATCCTGATGTGCACCGTGTCTATAAATGTACATGAAAGGCAAGTTGGACAAATCTCTTCTTGGGATTTGTGTAGACTACCAGTGAAAAGCTTAAAGTAATTGCAGATGTGAAGGTGAGGCCACAGAGGGTTTATTTCACTCATGTACACTGAAGCAGCCACCTTATTTGTTAGATACTTGATTGTTGCATAATGTTGGCTGGAAGGGGGAAAAAGGAGAAGAAATAGAACAGAAATGAACAAGTTGTGCTGCGGTAGATGAGTAACAGCAGGTGTTCTATCACAGAGCACCTGAAAAGAAGAAATGTCACTTTTTAGATATACTTATTATTTTACTTTTTTAAAGAGTGTTACAAGTTTTGTGCAAAAGTTTTACAATAAACAAAACAATGTCTTATAACTTCAAAATTAGGCAAGGAACATGATTAAACCTTTGATTCAGTGATTTTGGGACTGCAATTTAAATACTTTAATGACATATGTTATGACAAAAATAATTAGATGGTTTTGTCCCCTATTATTCCAGGCTTTTCTTTTTCTGGTGGTTACAAACTTCTTACAGACTAAATGGCCATTCACAGCCATTCAGACCCATTAGTTTTGATGACAAAATTTGCCCTTTAACTTAAGTAATTCACCTCCCTTCCTGCATTTACCACCTCTCTTAATCCTGATATATTTACCATTATGTCCCCTTTCACCCTTAATTTTGCTGTCAAACCAGGCAATCTGTTAGTTCTTTCTCATAAGATTATCTTCATAGACTACATCCATACATGTTTTGGACTGCATTCACTTCATTGTCCTACAAATCGCTCCATAGCTGAGATGTGGACTGGCATAAGCAGTCCCCACACTGTTTCATAAAACATATATATAAAATAAATACATACTCATATGCCTATATGTACCTATATGCCTTTTGATTGGAAATTTTTTTAGTCAGCTTACAAGCAAAGCACTAAACTGCAAAATCTAAATCCTCATACAATGCAAGCTCATTACTTTGTCCTATTCTTTGATTATTTTGGGACAAACACTTTGCAAATTCAAAAGATTCCCTGGACACTTCTTAATAGTGCATTTAATTAGCCAGCTGAGCTCTTCTTCAGAAGGTATTACTAGAGCCAGGTATGTAGTCTTAACAAAATATTGAAGAATTGGGCATTTGATTACATAATTAAATCACCCACAATTAAATCAGATGGGAAGAAAACAACAAAGGGATGAAAATACTTGCGCTTCAGGAAAAACCTTAACTGCTTGCTGTTAAGAAGAAATTTCTTTTGAAGTGCATTACTTCCATAATGTTCACTCCAGTATTTCTTTTACATTCCAGTCCATCATTTGAAGGAGTGGCAAAAGACCAGAAATTTCAAATAAGGGCCCAGTTCTACAACAGGCTATTACCATGTGTCAGAATTCTTCGCAGTCCATAGCAAAGTTCTCACAGGTCACTGCAAGGCTGAAATATCAAATTTCACTGAAAATACAATATATGCAACACAGTTGGATTTTTTCAAGATACCTGCAACTGACTCAAAGTCTACTCATGACTTAGGCACCATAGCTTAGGAACCTCTGAACTACCCATTTGATGTGATGTGTTGATTGTTATCTCCCCAACTTACAATGTCCCTGTCTCCCTTTCTCCTCACATCCTTTCTTGCTTACACATGTGGCAATAAAGAGCTTCCTAGACAAACCCTGACCCTTGATCAAATCTGACTCACACAGGAATGCAAATATTTTCAAACACAGATTCACGATAGTGAAGTCTGAAACCACTACTAGAACAGGAACTGGTACTTATGGTGAGATTATTTTTATTCATATTTTTGCAATATATACTGCCATTAACAGTGTCTATGTAATATTTTAACAACATGAATGATTAACTATACAGTAGGTAAATTGAATTATCTTTATCTTACAGACAGCTCAGAGCTCAAACAGGATGCCAAAGTACTCTTGGATCACACTGTAAGACATTGGCAGGACCACATTAGAGCTGGCAGGCTGGATTAGGACACAACTACATGACCTAGGGTAGGGTCTAAATGCTGCTCAAAATAGCAGTCCTACTTTAAATGGGCAAACATCATCCCCTTCTAAGATCAACTCGTTAAAAGGAGACAGTGACATGCAGTACAGTGACAAAGAGCTGTGCCTGGCACGAGTGTCTGCATCTCTGCAAGGAGTGATGCAAACTTGCCTCTTGCCTGAAGGACTGTCTTTACACTATGTGATGAGCCATGCAATCCTGTTTGATGATTTCTCAAGAAAGATGAAGCCTTCTTTCTGCCTAGGTCTCATCCTCATTAAAAATGCTATTACAACCTGCTTCAAATACTGATATGGAAGTTGCCCTTTCACTTCCTTTTGCTTCTCAATGAATAAGTTAATAAGTTTCCTCAAGTAGTGCAAACTGCTTTACCCTTACCCGTCATTTATGTGTTGTTAGGTGAGAAAAGCTCAAGAGCATTCTGCCTTCTCATTTACTTTGATTATTTACAGTTTCACTCTTACCTTCACTGCTATAATTGCTTGTGAGTTACACAAAATCAGTCACTTGCTTTTATTCATACTGAATAGCCCCATAGACTACAGTGAAGGCATGCTGAGTGCAGCATACTTCAGTTTATGACACCCATGAATCTCACCAGACTGGAGAACTTTAACAGGGGAAGTAATTCGGAGAGTAACTTACACTGTCTCTGCAAAACAGGACATGGCTTCTACCTCACCCTGACTCAGTCTCTCTGTCTCTAAAGTTAATGCGTTCCAGAATGGTTCTCAACGTGTTAGGATACTCTGTTGATTTCCAATAAATTGAATGACTCAAGTACAAGATAAATATTAACAAATATATGCACCTTCCCTTCTAAATATAATTATAAGAAAATATGTAACTACAAAGAACTTTTTATAAGCAGAGACTTTAGATCTGAAGTTATTCAGATTTCAGGATTAACAGAAATTTAACCAAAAGCCAAGATCTAGAGTCTACCCCCCTAGTTCTGGCACAGCTATGAAACTTAGACAAGCCTTATGCCTGTTCAAAAAAAATTTTAAAAAACAAATAAACCAAAACCAAACCAAACAAAAAACTCCACAAAAACATACTGAAACATATGGAAACATTCAGGAAAACCCATCAGAACCCACTCAAATCCTTGAACTCTAACCTTAGCTTAGCATTCTATTAGAAGCCCATACATAAAACATCTTAAAATTAACCTGGAGCCAAAGAAATCTGCATCCCAAAGACTTCATATTCTCAGTTTATCACAATTATCTGTCCATTCCCTTATTCTCTTTAAAATGTGACCAGCAAAGTGTTTATTTGAAGAGTGATGCACTTATATTGAGAATGTAAACTGCGGTGACCCACAGACAATAAAACTGGTGAAAATTATTGCATGAAATTGTAGTGTATAGCAGCCAAAAAAATCCTCTCCATGTTCGAAACTTTTCTTAGATGAGCTTGTAAAATTTCTACCTACAAAAATTGTGATGTGAAATCTGTTAGATATAGAAGTAGCCAGATAACTATAATTCAGCATGGTCATGACAGAGAAAGAAGGGTCTTCCTGGTCTTTTGATACCCTAATCTACTATCTCAAGTATCAAGCCAGAAGAAAAAGCCACACCAGTGATAGCAGCAGCAGTCATAGAAGCATAGCCTGCTAAAGCAATATTCAACAATAGGCACAACCCAACTGTTTCGCTACCCCTCCTACCTTGAATTGTGCCTTGATGCGCAATCTGCTCTTTTTTCAGCTCTGCTGCACAGCCAACAAAAGGCATATTGCTTGTGTTATTAACAAGACTGAAAATAAGCACTGAGCTTGTGAAAAATGTATTCATTCTTGGGATAAGTACTTATTGACACCCTAATGTGTTGGCTGCCTCCTTTGTTTCATGAGTTCTAGGGAGATTTATTATCAGGGAGTCACCTCATTCTCTCAGACCGAAAGAAATTCAGGTGTGGGGTAAATTGTATATGTTCTTTAATGTACTACAGAAAAACTATGCTTATATTGTCTTCTGGTTTTGCTGCTGAGAAATTCTTCCCCACAAACACAAGCAGTTGGATTTTTTTCCCCATTACTCTTTTAATCTTTGTTCAGCTGCCACCATGGCATTTGGGACTGCTCAATACAGTTTTGAAAGCACTGCATCTGATATTTATGAACCTATAAACTGGTGCTGTTTGTTTGAAGCAGCTCAGGCTGTTGGCAGAGCTTCTTGTCGGTTTTGATTGCAAACAAGTTCTGACTGCATTTCAGGTTCATTCAGAATGAAACCTTGAAAAATATAGTAAGAGCCACTAAAAACTTCGGGCATGTCTATATTCTTATCAGCCTTGGATATACTGAATACCTTCTGAGGAAGGGACAGGTATGAACTTGTCCCCACTGTCCTTCTCCTTACATGTATCCCTTTCTTCCAGAATCATTGGCAGATAGCCACCATGGTTTCAAATTAATTTTCCCAAGGAAACCTTATTTTCTAGTCCTAAATTTGCTGATATATATATTTGCTGGGAAAGAACAAAGACTGAAGGGTATACAGCATACATTTCACACTGGCTCAACTCAGTGTGGTATGCAGACTAGATAATTTCAATAATGACTTGGCAGCTATCTAACCTTCTAGCATCATCACTGCAACCACTCTATAATGGCTGTAGTCCAGCTGTTGTTCACTCTAATGACCTTCTAAGCTAAAGAGTAGAAGTCTGGAAAACATTACAATTTTCAACCTGTTTTCCTACTGTCTTCTCTTTCTCCATCATTGGTGCATTGTCATCCTGGAGTGATAGAAGCAGTAACACTGCACATCTTTCTGTTTATTTTTCCATTGTTTTAAAGACTGTCTTCACATTGTACAGTGGAAGAGCTGCCAGACTGCAGAGCACTACAAGCTCTGAGTCCTGGTGCCACAGTAAAGACTGAAGAGTTTCATCAATATCTTATCATTTAGATGATGCTCCTCAGAGTTTTATTTTGCAAATAGAGGTTCACAAACCTCTACTTGCCAAGTCAAGTATAAATAAACTCCTCTTATTAAAATACTTATATGTCCTCTATCACCACAGACAACTTTATGAGTAAAACAAACAATATCAGGGAGCGTTCTTGATATGAAAATGCCATTTTCCATGCCATTCAAATCATCTCCAGCATGGTTTTGACCTGGGCCAACTAGCAGTCTCTCAAGTAATTCTCAGCAAAGGTCAGGTATTAACATAAACCAAGGATTTTTTCCAACAGGCAGTTTGCTACTCTGTTTAAGAGAGAAAGAGTTTAACATTAAGATCATGGGCAGACAATATCACTTGGCATCAAAGATAAAAATATTCCCTGCTATTGTTTAATTTTCCAGTAAAATGTAGTAACAGTCTCTAAGTATCTCTCAATACTTAATCTGCTGAGCTTCATTTTAAGGTGGGAGGAAGGGAATAAATATTGTTACAAATTGCATTTGACAAAGGCACAAGTGAGTAACGCTTAATTTTTCAATAGGATTTAGGTGTGCAATTCTCACAGCTTCAAAGATTGAGGTGGGTCTAACTTTATTCACTAAGTACATCCATGGGCAGAAAGGGCTTTGAACCCACTATAGGTTAGAATCCAAGCAAATAGACAAATTTTATTTTTGTGGACAAATCCTGCAGCTAGGATTAATGACAAAACTGACCCTGTAGTTCTGCTACCACTAAGCCACAGTAAATGTGACACTTAAGCAACTTCAGATATGACTCATCCCATGTTAAGACAGCTATTTAAAGTAGATAAAGTTTCCCTTTAGTATAGGTCTTCTCTACTAATTATGAAGACAGCCTTGATGACTATTTTGGTGTATATACCGTAATATTAGAAGGTTAAAATTACATTAGATGAATCTTACATTTAATCCATCTGTGAGACTAAAACCATACCTGAATAAAGAGTGTGCAGGGAAGGTACACTTCTCATGTCTCATGAAGATTAAATTTAGACTTTTGTCTTAATACTTCACAAGAAGAACTTGAAGCAAGAACTTGGGGAATTCACAATAGAAGACGCAATCATTTTACTAACAGTTTTGCACAATTTCTAACTTTTTTTCCTCCTAATGGTAAATTTTAGGAGCAATTTTTTTTCATTATCATAGACTCAGTGACCTCCAGATAAATCACACTAATTTTATAAAATTTTTATCAGTTCCTTTTATTTCTCACAACCAAAGGTAAATGTGCAACTGTAGTTAAAGGTTAAGAAGTCGGGATTTATCACTGAAATGATACAGATAAAATCTGCTAAGGAACATATGCTCTAAGAAATTTATTATTGCAATACTTCCTAAGCGCTCTCTTGATTATCTTGCAAAGGTCTGCATACTAACAAATCTGATGAATATCAATTTACAGTGGATGTATACTTACTTCTTAACACATCAGAAAAGCATAAATGCATGAAAATTTCAGGCACAATCTATCATGGGAAAACCTTGATTATAAAAGATTAGCTCCAGTGCCAAATGCTTTGTTATATTCTCCATCCCAGATATATATTTCCTGTTTTCAATCTTGAAGCAAACAGTGCCAGCAAATTGTTTGCTCAGATACATCTTGGATCCCCAAACAAATGAGAATGAATGTCTCGTTTTCTTTTGGTGAGCACCGTCATTCTTTGAAATGGAAGGATATAAATAAATATACATCAAATTATACAACATGTCACAGAGCAGACAGCCACAAGATGAATTTGTCTTTTTTAAAGGCATAGGCTGAGCATAGATGTTGAGAAAATGAAAAAAAAGTACTGCTGTTATAATGTACAGCATGATTCTTTTGACCTGGACATAAAGGAAGACAAAGCAACAAGGGTATGCCACTCTAAAGGATATACAGTCAGAGAAACCTGAGTGTCCTGGGTTTGTGTACAAGTTCTCTTGAAAGACAAAAATATTTCCTTTAGATTGCCTTCTCTTTATCAATATTGCTTTATTCCCAGAAAGCAATACTGTAGGTCACTTACAGAGAAATCACTCATTGTTAATGGAAAAACAAATCAACAATATATTTACTTGGCTAATGCACTTCCCTGGGTCATATTATACAGGAAAGCTTTTAAAAATCATTTATTTGACTGATCATATGATCTGAACTGTTAGCTACTCTGAGTTGGAGACCCTGTTTTAATGCAAAGGCTTTAAAGATACAGTTCAGATGTGCTCACATGTGGAAGGAAGGAACCACTCTGCTGCAAAGCAGCTGTAAGTTGGCAGACGGAGGGTGGCTCAGGAAAACACAAACACTCTCAGCATCACCTCCTAGAAACTCTGCTGCAAACTCTGCTCATCACCCTGCTGTAAGAAGGGACAATCCCAGTCAGCTAGTATAGCTGCTACCGACTTTCTGATCTGGTGTGCCAGAAAGCTGAAATTTTTCTTGGGCAATTGGGTGAACTTAAAAGAACTGCCATGTTATGGGAGAGTGAAGGGGGCATTTCATGGCATACAGTCTGTTCAAGCACAATTTATCACAGGAAATATGGCCACAGTAAACACATTCATCTTTGTTTCTTGCAGCTTTTAAAACCAGATTTTTATAAAGACAGAAGTTACTTCCATATGTGCACATATGCATGCATGCACACATTACATATGCAAATATGACATTACTAGTGATCTGTTAATTCCAAATACTCTTAAAAAGAGGAGGTAGGGAAATGGAGGTATATTCATCCTTATTGAGAGATCCACTTCCCTTTTAATTTTCTTATTCCCTTTTTCTCCTCTTCTCATCTCGTCTCATCATGTCTTATCTCTTTTCATTTCCCTTCTTCTTCCTCCTTTACTCTTTGCCTTTCATCTCTCTTTTCTTTCTCCAGCCATGGTATTCTAAAAGATAATCCTTCATCTTTTACTTCTTAGGTATGCATGGATGATAAAACAGCCATACCAACACAGCTAAAGCAAAGCTAAGCAGTATCAATTCCTGATACTTCTGTGCTTGCCACGTGAAATAAAAAGAACTGAAAAAATTGTCATAGATACCATAGCTATGAATGTTGGAACATCCGTCCTCCTTAGTGTTTCTGGGGACATTTCTACAGGGTCTGCTCAGTCACATTCTTGTTTCCCTAATTCATTCAGTTAATTCACTAGTAATTGTGAACTACTCTTCATCCTCCATTGCCTCTATCTCATCTCCATAAAAACGGTTAACTTCATAGTTGAATGTACATTATCAGTGGTTACATTTATGCACAGACTTTCTTCTATCTTGATTATGGCCTTCTGAACAGCCCACTCAGTCCCCTGTGTACTCGCACGACACTTGAAATCACCAGTTCCATTATTAAGTCTCAGTGTTTCTCCTCAAGCAGGTGCTTTTTGGAGGATCATACTATAAAGCAAACCACAAAGACCTATGGAGGTTTCCTGAATTTCCAATTACTAGATTTTCATTCACAGCTGGAGGACCATCCATCTCAGGACATCTTCCCATGGCTGTTGGGAGATGACTTATGTGTGCAAAACTACTGCTCTTCCTCTGGCGTTACACCGCACAACACTGCACTGCCTGCATTTCACCATGGCCGGAGAGATGTGCTGTTGTTGAGATGACACTTGCCAGACTCACGGCGAGGCACACCCAGCAGGACAATTTCCACCTCAGAGGTCTGCAGCTCGGCACCTATATCCTGGTGGCCACCGGCTTTTCCACCCATGCCAGTCACCCTGAGCACCTACTTTCTTCTCACCCTGGTGAGGCCCAGGCAGCAATTTCAGCCACTGGGATGGAGACTCTGCTCATGCCAGAGACTGCCTGCGGAGTCTGTCATCACAGCTGAGCAAACTAGCCATGGAGGTGACACTGCTGAAGAGGAGCTCAGCATAACCAGAGTTTGGGCATTCTCCACCCGTCCAGCTGAAGATGCCATTGTAACTGAGGCTCCTGTTACCACCTGTAACATCATAGGACCGCCCATCCTGTTGGAAAGAATTGATCACCTCTGGGACATTTACATGATGCAAAGACGACAATAAATCAACTTGTTTTAACTCTGTCTGTGAGTGTCTGTTCAACACCTTGTTGGGGAATGTGGACACATAACAGGTTGCTACCTGCTCAGATGCAGAAGCAGCAGGGCAGCATTTTGAGGGAAGTAAGTAGTACCAAAACAGAACCTTTCCCCTGGCCCCTTTTTCCTTTCTTTTCCAGCTTTTTGCTCTACTTCCAATTTAAGGGAAAGATGCCTCAGTGCATGTCTACTGGATGGGAGGGAATGAGGGCAAGGGAGCCAGACCTTTCACAGTAGTGACCACTGACAGGACAAGAACCAATGGGCACAAATGAATAAACACAAAATTCTATCTGAACACAAGAAAGCATGTCCTGACTCTGAGGGTGCTCTAACATTCACACAGGCTGCCCAGGGAAGTTGTGGAGTCTCCAACCTTCAGAAGTCATCTGGACACAGTGCTGGGCAGTCTGCTCTAGGTGGCTCTGCTTGAGCAGGAGGTTGCACCAGATGAACCTGGGGCAAAGCAATCCCTGGGAGCCCAACATCATTGCCCCAGGGCAAGCCCTGGGGAGGTGAACATCATGGTCTCCAAGTGGTGATCCCTCTGCATAGAGAACAAGCACCATGAGAGCAGAGCAGGGCTGTGGATGTTCTGCTTGCTGAACTGGTGAGAGGCTTGGGCATGAGCAAATGTAGAGCAGCAGTTTGAGAGCTGGAGGCACAGCTCAAGCAGGCACAGGAGGGAGGAGTGTCTTGCAGCACCAAGCACCTCCCCTCCCGCACCTCTTCATCACTATTTGGAAACAGAGTCTCTTTTGGAACACTGATCTCTCACCAGTACAGCAAGGACAGAGGCCCTGCCAAGGAGAGGCCCCATCCCACCACAGGGATAGACACCATCACCGTCCCATTAGTATCATGAATGAAGCAAGGGCACCATCATGTCTACAAGCACAAAGGCCAGAATGAAGGGAGCTGATGCATCTCACAGGGTGGCAGAGCAGGAGTAAACTATCCACAGGCCCCATCGCTTTCTCTCACATGTGCACGCTTGGAATTCCTATGGGTGGCCTGCCTACAGTTACAGGCAGAGAGAGCAAAGATATTTCTAGGAAGTTCCTGAAGTGTGTGTAAGATAACTTCCTTACACATTTGGTGAGTGACCAAACTAAGAAAGGCATTCTGCTGGACCTGTTTGTGAACAGAGAAGGATTTGTGGGTGATGTGATGGTTGGAGGCTACCTTGGGCTCAGTGATCATGAAATGATAGAGTTTTTGATTCTCAGAGAATAAAGGAAGGGGACTAGCAGAACTGCCACCTTGGACTTCCAGAGGGCAGACTTTCGCCTCTTTAGGGGCCTGTTTGACAGAGTCCCCTGGGAGGCAGTTCTGAAGGGAAAAGGTGTCCAGGAAGGCTGGACATTCTTCAAGAAGAAAATCTTAAGAACACAGGAGCAGGCCATCTCTATGTGCTGAAAGATGAACTGGCAGAGAAGACCAGCTTGGTTGAACAGAGAACTTTGGCTGAACCTCAACTAAAAAATGAGAGTTTACAGTCATTGGAAGAAGGGGTAGGCAACTCAGAAGGACTACAAGGATGTTGTGAGAAAATTAGAAGGGCCAAAGCCCAAATAGAACTTAATCTTGCTACTGCAGTAAAAGACAATAGAAAAGTTTCTATAAAAGTATTAACAAAAGGAACAAAAGGAGGACTAAGGAGAATCTCTGTCCTTTATTAGATGTGGGCAGAAATATAAGGACAAAAGATGAGGAAAAGGCTGAGGTACTTAATGCCTTCTTTCCTCAGTCTTTAATAGTAAGACTAGTTGTTCTCCAGGTATCCAAAGCCTGAGCTGGAAAGGACAGAGAGCTGAATGAAGCCCCCATAATCCAAGGGGAAATGATTAGCAACCTGCTACACCACTTAGACACACACATGTGTATGGGATCCACCCAACGGTACTAAGGAAGATGATGGAAGTGTTCACCAAACCACTTTCAAACTTTTATCAACAGTCCTGGATAACCAGAGTCATCCCAGTTGACTGGAGGTTAGCAAATGTGATGCTTGTCTACAAGAAGGGCTGGAATGAGGATCCAGGGAACTATAGGCCTGTCAGTCCAGCCTTGATGCCAAGGAAGGTTATGGAGCAGACCATCTTGAGTGCCATAACAAGGCATGTACAGGACAAGTAATGTACAGGATTAGGTTCAGTCAGCCATGGGTTCATGAAAGGCAGGTCCTGCCTGACTAACCTGATCTCCTTCTATGACAGGGTGACCCACTTAGTGGATGAGGGACAGGCTGTGGATGTTGTCTACCTAGACTTTTGTAAAGCCTTTGACACCATTTCCCACAGCATTTTTCTGGAGAAACTGGCTGCTATAGCTTGGATCGGTGTACTCCTCCCTGGACAAAAAACTGGTTGTATGTCCAAGACCAAGGAGTTGTTGTGAATGGAGTTAAATCCAGATGGTGTCCAGCCACAAGTGGTGTTCCCCATGGCTCAGTATTGGTGCTAGTTCTGTTCAATATCATTGTCAATGATCTGGGTGAGGGGATCAAGTGAACCCTCACTAAGTTTGCAGACAACACCAAAAAGGGTAGGAGTGTTGATCTGCTTGAGGTTAGAAAGGCTCTACAGAAGGATCTGGTTAGGCTGTGCCTGTGGACTGGGGGACAGCTGTACAAGGTTCAACAAGGCTCAGTGCTGGGTCCTGCACTTGGGTCACAACAACCCCATGCAACGTTATAGGCTGACAGAAAAGTGGCTGGAAAGCTGCCTAGTGGAAAAGGACCTGGGGATGTTGGTTGACAGCCGGCTGACTATGAGTTGGCAGTGTGCCCAGGTGGCCAAAGCAGCCAATAACATCCTGGCTTGTATCAGAAATAGTGTGGCCAGCAAGACTAGAGAAGTGATTGTCCCCTTGTACTCTGCACTGATGAGGCTGTACTTTGCATATTGTGTTCAGTTTGGGCCCCTCACTACAGGACAGACATTGAAGTGCTGGAGCATGTCCAAATAACAATGAAGCTGGTGAAGGGTCTAGAGCATGAGTCTTATGAAAAGCAGCTGAAGGAACTGGGGTTGTTTTGTCTGGAGAAAAGGAGTCTGAGGGGACACTTTAATGCTCTCTACACAACTACCTGAAAGAAGGTTGTGGCAAGGTGGGTGTCAGTCTCCTTTCCCAAGTAACAAGTGATAGGACGAGGAAATGACCTCAAGTTGCACCAGGGGCCGTTTAGATTGGATATTAGGAAAAAATGTCTTCACTGAAAGGGTTGTCAAGCACTGGAACAGGCAGCCCAGGGAGGTGGTTGAGTCACCATCCCTAGAGGTCTTGACTGGACTTGGCAATGTTAGATTTACAATTGGACTGGATGATCTTAAGGGTCTTTTCCAACCTAAATGATTCTGTGATTCTATGTTCCCTCCATTTGGGACCTCAGTTCAGCTGACTGAACCAGATACTTCATTTTTTGTGTGGAATGCAAACACAAAAGAAAGATCTTCAATGCAAAGTATATGATAGGCAGGAGAGAGGTTTATATATTACCCAGAGAAATTATACGTTGCCCAGACTCTTGCTGTTATTCTTTCTCTGTCAGACTAGTTCATGTTCACCATTTTTGTCTTAGAGCTTCTTTGAAGGGATGCTATTATTATTATTTCACATCAATCAAAATAAACTAATATAAGCTATATAAAAATAGCAGTGTAACAGAGTAACTTTGGGCTATCAAATACAATCTTTTATGACTCAAAAGTGAAAAAAAAAGAAACTTCTTAACTTTGTTTTCATCCCTTACATTGACAAGTACAAAACATGATCTTCTGAATCAAAATAAATATGACGCTACTTATGTTTCAAAATAAAATAGAAGATAACAATCTTTGTGTCAGAATTTCTCCTATTTGAAAAAATATATCCTAACTCTGTATTAATTTACAAGCTGTAGTGCAATTTTTGGTAATGTTTTGTATTATGTGGTACTGCTACTATCTTTTAAAATCTGGTCTGAGTGGCTGAGAAATTATAACTCATCTAAATTTACCATGATCATTGCTGGTCCACTTCCTGGAAAACCTCTAGAATCTTTGTTTTGGAAAGACTGCAAGAGGGGAAGTATATCACTATCTGCTTGCCCCATTCATATCTCTAGCGTCCTAAATTGACCACCAGTTTACATGCACAGCAGTCTACTCAGACCTTTGGTTTGACTCATTACAGATGTTCTTATGTTTTCAACACTTAAGATAATTGCTTTAGAGAAGGGAGTGTATGGCTTTCTTAATAAGTTCTGTGTTTTGTTTTGTTTCAAAAAGCAGTGGCAGTGCCATTCTCTTTTTTAATCTGTTTTGCATTGCTTAGTGCTGATATTTTGAACTCCCAATGTAAACAGATTGCCCTTTGATGTCAGGACTAATTCCTTGCATGTTGATGGAGCAGAATATGAGAGATGAAATCAATCATATGGCTCTGAGACAAGAATCCATCTGTATCATCATGCTAATTTGAGAACATGTTTGGAGCCAAGATAAAATATAATACTGCATGGAGCTAAACATCATGCTGATCAGCAGAGGCACAACTAAATGCCATTGAAGTCCAAGGAAAATAAAATCAGTGAGCAAATTGAATCAAGTTGTCCAGCTGTATTTCTTTACGGTGATACAAGTATGTGTGGTGCATGTATACGCACATATATTAGTAAATTAACAAACTGGGCAGCGTACTTGCAGACATAGGATTTGGGTTTGCTGTACCCTAGTGGAGTTTTAGTGAATTATTAAAGGACATTAGTTTCTGGCAGTTTCTTTGGACCAGACAATGGAACAATTCTCATCAACTTCAACATAAAATAAGTAAAACCTAAAAAGTTGTTCCTTGTGGCAGTTGGCATGGGATGGACTTAGCTGAAAAGAGCATTTAGCATACAAACTTTAGTCAGCCTATAGATAAGGGCTAACTTAGTTCTAAAAATAGAGGAGTACATTGAGTGTAAACGACCTGTCAAGCACTGTGACAGTGTCTTTGTGGAAAGCCTTTGAGATGGGTTGATTGTGAGTGAGCACCAGTGCCAGATACATTTTGGCTCTTGAGGGAATTTGAACAAGCCAACAAACAATTAAATTTTCTCTACCCAGTGCTAGAACTATTGGTGTCCAGAGTCAATCAAGAATGGAAAGACACTGCACAATTTATGTCCTCCTTCTCCAAAGTTTCCTTATTTCTCTGTTGAAGAGAGGGTGGTCCATACATCAGCTGGTGGACCAGTGAGAAGACTCCCTTGGTCCCCTACATAGATGAGAATCAGCCTGGACTAAGGAGACTAGGCAAGATGTGAGAAAAAAAAGCATGATAAATCTTAACAGAACCCGACTTTTAATGAATTGTTCAAATCCATAAAAGTGATGTCCCCCATCTGTTATAAAAAAAAAAAAAAAAAAAAAGTGTAATATTCTTCATGTCACTTAACTGGTTCTGAACACTGTGTGGGAGAACACAGGAGAAAGATTAAACTAGGCTAGAAGGATTTCGTAACATTTTGTGGCACCTCCTCTCAGTAGAGTAAATTGCACTGTCTACTGCAACTCTTCACATACTTGCATCTTTATGCTGCACTCCTAAAAAGCCACAAGTAATGACACATGCCTTTGGGTCAAATTCATATTCACACAACACTAGCACACATTCATATAGCTACTAGTAGAAATCACAGTAAGGTTTTCCACTGATATTCAAGGTAATCTTCAGGAACTGGGAACTGGAGAAACAGGGGTGGAGAGATCTAAGTCAAATACAGTCAGCTGAAAAAGAAGGACCTATATTTCTTCACTGATAAGTCATATCAGTTCAGAAATACAAATTTAAGTGTTAACTGGACATCATGATTCCTTAATTCAAACTAAGGAGGTACAGATAAAGAATTACATCACTGAATTATGATTCAGATTCATTTTATTTGCTTTGGGCACCAGAGCTGAATTATTCATTTTCCTCTTGTGCTGCATGCTCAAAGTCGCATTGCCTGAATCTTGCAGGCAGCTGAGATCACTTTGGGTACAGGTAAAATCCACCTTGAATTCATTTGGGTGGCCTGCCTACAGCCACAAGTGGGTAGAGCACTCTCCACCCCCTAGTATGCAATAATCAGCTCAACTCATCCAGCATAAGGAATCTTAAGAGCAGAACAAAAGGTCTCCTGTTAAGATCCAGTTTATCTAAGTGTAATTCCTGAAAGTAAGACAGTACTATAGACTTCTTCTATCGGTTCTTTCTACAGCCAAAGTATTATTCCTCTCTACAGCTCTATGCTTATGGTGCAGAAAGAAGGGATGTCTCCTCCAGGAGTCTCTATTTTTGAAATGACTATTTCTGGCTCACACTAGGTACTCAACATTTAAATACTTAGGTTTAGGTGAGATTTCTCTTAGCCAGTCTGTAAAGTCCCTCATTCCCAACTGCTCTAGAATGATTCTAGGGAGTAAAAACATGACAAACGGAGGGCTTTACCACACAAATCTCTCCTACCACTAGATAAGCCCCATGACCTTAACAGAGAGCCTATGGACTGCTAGCCTCCTTAATCCCAAGTAGTTAACCTAGCAGGTATATGAATTTGATTTCATATAGTCATGAATTCACATAAGTGTATGAGTATATATAAGCCTGGCATTGAAGGAGAAACACATAAATGTGACGATTGCATATTTGGCCTCTCCTCTGTGATGTGGGTATAACTTGGAAAATGGGAGAACTGACAGGTATTTGTATTTTCCCATTCTTTAGAATATATAGAATATAAGAAAATGCTTCCTCTGCTTTTCCTTAGATGTGGGATGACTCAACAAAACCTGAAACTCTGCTATCTTCAGCATTGTTTAAAGATGAGAAATGCAAGGAACATGTCAGCATGAAGGAGACAGTGGATGCAGAGCATAAATTGAGCAAAAAAATACTGTAAACAGCATTTTTCTATGCCTCTTCCCACAAGTGAGCAGGGAAGTGCTTACAAGGCACCCATTATGGGGTGACAGCAGGTCAAAGCACTGCCAGTAGATGGAGGGAGGTGATCCTTCCCCTCTACTCAGCATTGGTGAGGCCACACCTGGAGTTCTGTGTCCAATTCTGGGCTCCCCAGTACAAGAGAGACATGGATGGACTGGAAAGGGTTCAGAGAAGGACTACTAAGATGATGAAGGGACTGAAGCATCTACCCTATGAGGAAAAGCCAAGAGAGCTGGGACTGGTCAGCCTGGAGAAGAGATAGCTCAGAGGGATCTTATCAGTGTCTAAAAATACCTGAAGGGAGGGTTCAAAGAAGAAGCCAGGGTCTGTTCTGTGTTGCCCAGTGACAGGACCAGAGGCAATGGGCACCAGTGGTTACACAGGAAGTCGCCTCTGAACATCAGGAAACACTTTTTTACTGTGAGGGTGACTGAGCACTGGTATGGGTTGCCCAGAGAGGTTGTGAAGTCTCTATCCTTAGAGATACTCAAAAGCCATCTGGACATGATCCTGGGCAATTGGCTGTAGGTGGCTCTGCTTGAGCAGGGGAGGTAGACCAGATGACCTACAGAGGTCTCTTTGAACTTCAAGCATAACTATGTTTATTAACTCTGCACTTGAAATCTTGGCTTGGTGGAGCAAGTTAGAAATAATTCCACTGAAGTCAGTGAACTACATGGGCAAAAGAGACCAGAACTGGATTGTAGGTTGTTCCATTATGCTAGACTGATAGACAGATTGAAAAAAAAATTTTTGTAAAACAATTGCTTTAGGAAATGACCAATGATATTTGCAGGATATTTGCACATTTTCAAGTCTACAGCTATCACTAATGTGTAAAATTGGTTTCTTCCTCTGTGATTAGTGACAGTGTTGAAAGAAGTGTACTGGTAGTTTTTCCATCCCTCCAGCAAAAATACAGAATCTTCTCTGCTACTGTTCCTCTCCCTTGGGTATTTCATAACAAAGGAACTTATTTTTATCAGAAGGACCTGAATTCCACTAGAACCAGAAAAGGTACAGATCTGAGCAAACGGATGAACATTTTCTGGACCACAGGTCTATAGTCATCAGAGATTACTTCTTCTCCACTTCAGGAGTGATTGAGCAATGCTGCCCAGAGAGCACTGACATCCCAAGAGGACAGGTGGGGTATTTAGCCTAAACACCGAGACAAGGATTAATTCCAAATGATGATTTTTTTTTTCTCAACTTTTAACTAGGCTTGTTTGACCTTCTGTGTCTGAACAAACATCTATTCAGTAGTAGCTATATCCCCTCTGCACATCTGACAGCCCAGAGGTTTACTGCAAATATTTCCATCTCCTTTGAAAACAGGTCATTTGTCTAGTTGAATCAGACTTACATAAGACACAGTTTACCAGGGTAGCCAATGTGCATTAGCACTCTTTTATTAATGAGTTCTACAAAATGAAACTGAACAATTCTTTCAGCTGTTCTCCTAGAGAACTGAAAACAGGGAAGGGGTTTGAAGTGACTTTCTAATCAAGCTGCACCTCATTAATGGAGGCTTTTAAAATAGATTCTTATAGTGAGACTGCTTAAAAATACACTTTAATTAACTCCAGTCCATTTTTGCTTACTTTTCTCTTAATTTGATTTAGAACAAAGACTGTGGGAGCTGATGCTCACAAACAGGAAGAAATCTTTTATGACAATGTTTTAAACAAATGATATTTATTCTTTTTAATTCAAAACCCCATGACTTTCTAGTCATATTATTCACTATGCTGATATTAACATAAAATCTAAATATTTATATATACAATTATTTATATATAGATACATTAGCCAGGCACATTTTAGTAATGAAATATAGTCCAGTATATACCAGTACACATGGACAAAATCACCAACTTAGAAAATGTAAATACTAGAATATATTCTTATTGGAAATCAGAAATAAGTCATTAGATCTAATTTTTAGAAAATCTCAGACATTCTGAGTGGGAGATGGAAGTAGGTTTTAGCTCTGTGGGTAAAGACTTACCAGTCCTAATAATGAACATTTCAAGCATAAAAGATTTTTCTGGTGAAAAATGTCTAAATAGGGGTTTAAGAAAGACACATGGCAGATTAATGTTACAGAAATGTTTCCTAGAGTAAAGGAAGATAGGAAAGGAGGATCCTATAATAAAGGCTAACAATACATGAAGCCATGGCTGAGACCTGACATCATCTGAAAAAATTTCAGTAGAGGCAAAATCACAGAAAAAAAGGTGATAGATAGAATGCCAAATAAGTTAAAGTAGACACAGCACAGCCTGCTCAAGAGATTTGCACTGAATAGATAGCTGGAAATTGTATGTAAACAGATAAACACACAAGAATTAGTGGAAGAACATGGCAGCTGCCCATGCTCTGACTTTGGGCAGGCTGGACTAGATGACCTGAGATTCCTCCCAACATGAACTATCCTATGATCTGGATAGGAATTAATTTTAATGATGATGTCCTAAAAAGTAATTTGTAAAAAGGTGATTGCTAAATAAAATTGTAATTATCTTTATTTTATAGCTCCTTTCACAAACTCATTTTGTGATTAGGAGGGTGAGTTACAAGGAGGTAGAAGCTCATACTCTCAGTAGTAGTTAAGGTTTCGATAACTCAAGGCAGATCTCTGATGAAGGGATTGGACCCTCAGCATCCCTGGTGTCCACACTCTGCCAGCACCTCTGAGCTGTGCTACATCCTGCTCACTCCACAGCTCTGAAACTCAGTCCCTCCTCTTCAGAGGTAACAGGAGCAGAAGCAGCGATTCACAACATTTGGGTATATTTACCTCATTTGTCACTGTTCCTTTACTATGGCTCTGCTGCAGCATAAAGACAAAATTAGTTTCTTTGGACTGCAAAACTGGAGTAAAAAGGCAGATGAAACAATTATTTTAACACAGAGGTTTTCAAACTGTAGGCCTGTAACTGTGTTGAGTGATATTAAGTTTTATATTAGTCAGCCATAGATACTTCTAATTGCTGATAGCTGCTAAGGCATGCTCATGATGCGCCCGTGCCACTGGTCACTCCTTCTTTTCCTGAACTAGGTGAATGGAAATGCTGCTATCTTTTCTGTAATGGAGAAACATTGGGTAGAAGGAGAAGTTGTAAGGTGTTTACACAGAGATACAAGAGCCTAAAAAGCAGGCTGAATTTTAAACCTGTCAGTTTTTACGAAATGCTGCCTTGAAGCAAACTGGTTGCTATTAATACACAGCTATTTGAGAAGTCTATCTTATAATAAATGTAATATACCTAACCCATGTGCTGGAGTGTGTGTGTGGCAAGGTTTTTGGTAGGGAGGGAAGGGGCTATAACAGTGGCCCCCCTGTGAGACACCTCTTGAAGCTCCCCTGGCTCCAAGTCAGACCCGCCTCTGGCCAAGGGTGAACCAATTAGTGATTGTGGCCATGCCTCTGCGATAACATATTTAAGAAGGGGAATCTAGGAGTTGGAGTTGTGAGAAGAAGTTGCGAGGAAGACACCTACACAAACACCAAGATCAGTGGAAGAAAGGAGGACAGGAGGGGAGGTGTGTCAGTGCAGAGACTTCCCTGTATCACATGGTGAGACAGCAGGGGTGCTCTCCTGCCACCCATGGAGGGCAGGGGTAGAGCAGAAGCCCACCTGCAGCCCGTGGAGGACACCATGCTTGAGCAGGCAGCTCCACCCAAAGGAGGCCGGGACTCTGTGGGAAGAAGCAGCCCCTGTTGTTGTAGTTCAGCACTGAGAGGACTGCAACATGCAGGAGGGACGCACACCGGAGCACCTCAGGAAACACTGTAGCCCATGAGAAGGGCTCATGTTAGAGAAAGTTCATGGAGGACTGGATCCCGTTAGAGGGACACAACGGTGGAGCAGGGTAGGAGTGTGAGGAGTCCTCCCCCTGAGATGGAAGGAGCAGCAGGACTGACAGCACCCCCACATTCCCTCCCCTTGCACTGCTGGAGGGTAGGAGGTAAAGAAATCAGGAGCAAAGCTGAGCCAGAGAAGGAGGCAGGGGTGGGGGGAAGGTGTTTTTAAGATGTGGTAATGCTTCTCACTGTCCTAATCTGTCTGTTAAGTGGTGGTGTTAGTGTTTGAATTAAATCCATGTTCTTTTTCTTCCTCTAACAAGACTATCTTTTGTCCATGACTTGTAATGGGAGAGTCACCCCTCCCTGTCCTTATCTCAACTTCCCCCTGAGCCTCTTGCTTAATTTTCTCCTTCCCATCCCTGAGGGGGAAGAGGTGAGTGAATGTGGTGCTCAGTTGCCCTCAGAGTTCAAGCCACAACAAGCCCTCTTTCATTGAGGGAGAGAAGTTGAGAGGAAGAAACCATAGAGGGAGATAAAAAACAATCCATTTTTTCCTTTGAAAAAGTTTTTGTCCAAAAAAAACTGAAATCCTTGAACTAAAATGCATTTTCCCCCTTTTTCTGTATTGATCATCAAATTGAGACATATCTCCACCAGAGAATCAAGGACAACAACTGCAGGGGAGGAAGAGAGTTTTCAAGAAAAGCTGCAGGTTATTCTTGTACTAAACACCATTTTTTTTTCTTTTTACATTTTTTCTTTTTAATCAATAAAACACTACCTTAAATTTGTAATTTCCATTAAAAGGAAAACCAATCATCTTACATTTTCTCTTTGAGAATGAAGCAGGGATCAACTTTCTTTTCTGTCATTGAAAGACTTGAACTGGCTCATATGATATGGTTTCTCCAGGAATGCTGGAACATCTCCAGTGACGATTCCAGAAATATGGCTTCCTTATACAGCCAGTGCATGCCCCAAGGGCACTACCAACTGTAACAACCCAAACTGCATTGAAATTGGTCCCAATGGGAATCAGATCAAGACCTGAATTAGGTCAAGTGTTACTCTTAAATGTGAGCATGAAACAGTAGCAGGTTTGGGTTCCCTTCCCACTCCATAAAGGAACTCTGCCATGATGCTAGTCCTAAGGATATAATAAAACTTCTTTCACCCAGTCCAGTATAGCTGCCTTTCAGTTGGGATAGCCCTGTGAGAGACATACTTCTCCATGGGTAGGCAGATAGGGGTAACTCCATTTTTCTGATGATTGTGGTATTTCAAAGTGTGGTGTCTATGAATTACAGTTCAGCATTTGACAGTTCTGAGGGTTAGATTCCTGGATAATGGACACTCTTTCCACCAGAAAGCCAGGATGACCTAGGGACTCCACAAATGCAGCCAGCAGCCATGATGCTGAGTAATTGGAGAAAAAAAATCAAGTCCAGAAACCAGGAAGGTCTAGGTAGGATTTCACAAATAAATTTATTTCCTTCAATATCCAGCAAAACTCATTCTCAGTTGAAATACTCTGACTTGACTGTATGATTTGGGTAAGTATTTCAGCTGAATCTATCTAACCAGTTTTCATTTGTACCTTATTAAAAGGCCCACAGACAACTGGTGTCAGTCTTGTCCCTCAATGTCTACACTACCTGATTCCATCTGTACACAACTCAAACAGCCAGACTCAGAAACATAATGAGTTTCATTAAAGCTGTATTTTCTAGTAAGCAGATAAAAGATTTGCTTTTTATTCTTTCTAACAAGTGAAATAGGGAATAAATGTTCTTCCCCTGTAGGTAAAGAAACTTGAAACAAGTCCAAACAGCTTCTCTATTGAATTTATACAAACAGCAGCTCTAAGCTCATAAAAATATATCACTGTGAAGCCTACAAATATGGCTTCATTTTATTACTCTTACAACAATAATTTGGAGCAATAAATATTTTACACTGAACTTGTATTCGGTCTGCAACATGGGTCATCTAATTTCCTTGGACTTCACTCTATATCTGGAACTCAGGTTTCATAACCCAGTTGGTCTGTGCCTGGAAATCCTAATGATGTTAGTGGCAGCTAGTTACAAGCAACAAAGACAAACACAGTGCAGCCCATGCTACACATGAGCGGTATTTAATGAAAGCCTGGATCAAGCTTTCTTTTTCTCTGTTAAACGTACCTTTCTCTACAAGGTCAGTTGATTTCCATGGAATCACTTGCAAACTTAGGTAATTCTCTGAATCAGAGTGGCAGAGTTGAGCCTTAAGAGTTAGAGGCCATCATAGGAAAAAAAAAGAAAAAAAAAAAAAAAAAAGTATTTTAAAAGCAACAGTACCCTTAAAGGAACATAGTTATGCTGGATATCATCTGGTAGGTGAAAGCATTCAACCTTGAACACTGTGTCTAATAAAGACTACAAAGCATCTGTGTGCCTGGGCATGTTCTTTGTATCAAAGGTAACCATATCCCTACTGTCGCTATCGCAAACACCTTAAACCTTTTTTAGCATTAAGAGCAATCACAGCTTGTTTTGGGCTTCCAGTCCAGTTAGTGATGTTATGTTCTATTTGAAATAAGCAAAGACCCCACAATCAAAAGAAATGTTTCCTGTAGTGTAAACCCAGGGGACAGATGACCACACAGTGGGTCCTAGTCTTGGACCTGAGTGAGTAAACACATCACACTGTCTAGGGGAAGGATGGCTTGAAATTGTCCCATCTATCTCCAGTGCTTCTGAAAACACAGTGTGTGTCATCTCCTGCTGATAGTGTGAAAGGAAAGTGGGCCATGGCCTTACCTACTTTTATTCCTTTTAAAGTCAGCAGACATCCCAGACAATTCAACTGGGAGCAAAGTGCCTCTCAGTGCAATGCTATCAGGCTGTCTAGGAGTGTGCTGTGTACAGCATACATTTTGAGTCTCTATCCCCTGCCCATGCCATACACTCAAGGCTGGGTAAAGTCTAGCTCTCAACAATATACTGCAGTACTAGAAGAAACATGTCTATTTATTACCTCATGCAGGTTTGTATTTGAGTTGCAGAATATAAATTAAACAGAAAGTCTTTCCTTCACCTAAGCAAGAAAGCCAGTAGAGTACACTTCAATTAGAGTATGCAGATTAGTTCTTGCCTGTTACTATTAAGTTCTCACAGACCATGTAGCATTGGCATGACAGGGATTTGCTTCTAAAGAAAGCAATAATGATACACACACACAAAAAAAAATCTAGTATAATATATTCCATTATGTGGCAGGTATAGGGAAACAAAGGGGGGCAGAACAAATACAGAACAGTACTCTCAATCACAGCGATACCCTCTAAAATCCGAGATGGAAACTGTCATTCCGAAGAGCATGAATATCCTTCTCTTAAAATAATCTCAGGACAGGCATTCCTAATTTAGAGTAACCAGAAGACTGAGCAAAGAATTAACTTGTCTTATGGAGACCTTCTGGCTATTTCCTTATATCTGTACGTAGCTGTGAGTAGAAAAAAATCTAGCTCTCAGGCTGAACATATAATAAACCTAAATAACACAAGAGGCTTTTTGACATTGAGAAATGTCTGAAATTACAAGTCTGGAAGCATAATATTGTTTGAATGGGAAGGCAACTGCAGTCAGTCGTTTACTCTGCCTCCTTTCACCATCTTCAGGCTTTTTTCTGGATTTGAAACTGCACAGCAGGGCTCAGATGCATGGATCGCCGTCACCTACTCTGAGTGAAAAAGGTCTGTGTGCTGTAAGCAACTTCCAAGGGATATAACAGCATTTAACTCTTTTTTTCATCCCATTTCAAGTGTCTAGGTACCACTGAAAATAAGGATCCTAACCTTTTCTCATCAGCTCTCGGCCACACACTTGTGCTGGGGCAAAGCTTTGGTGAGGCAGCTCACATGAAACCAACAGGAAACAATTCTCTTTGATGGTGGCACCGGTGGGTTTCTGCTGCTTTAGCAAACTCAACTATCCAGTGAACGAGTCCAGCAGCAGGATGGTGGGGATGGGGAAAGGCAGACCTGCCTCTTCGGCACCTGCAAGATCTGCTGTCCTTGCAAGACTCTGCTAGCCTTAGGATGTCAGCCTGAACAGAAGGGTGGGAAAACCTGTGCAGCAGCAAATGCTCTGGACTCACCTCTGCCTCTTGCCCAGAGCTCTTGTCACCCACACAGCTGCTCAGGAAGATTACACTGCAACAATTATCACTTTGTACCTATCTCCTTCTCCTTATATAGCAATGCCTTACCTGAAAGGGGTACTCTATGTTCTCAAAGGCTTTAATTACTTGCAAACCTATAATGAGTGACACATTTTCTGGAACTTGGATCTTATCTATCACCAGTTTACTACTAATCATTTCTTTCTTTTACTTTGTTAAACCAAACATTCTTCAGATCAGGTGAAAGCCATCATCCAGTCCTGCATCACTAAGTAATAATCTCTGTTTCTTATTACAAACAGCACTTCAGTTAGGGAAAGGAAAGCCTTAAATGTTTATACTGAACCACAGGATTTTGACAGGCTTCTTACTTACAGCAGTATAAACCTCAGTGTTCCTCAATCCTCAACTCCAGGAGCTTAAAGTGCCAACCTGAGAATGTTTGCCTAAAGAAAATGTATTAGAAGGCCATGGTGTAACTGCATGCTTCACAGAGATCACTTTAAATAAAAATCTAAACTGTTATATGAGATGGGGCTATGAGGAATCTTCAGATTAATCCTTTATTTATTTCTCTGGAAAATCTCAATATTATCACTTCATTAACATTCATCCTCCCTTTTCACTGCAAGGTTCCCTCCTACATGCCTCACTTCCACTTAGCTTTCATAAACTCACCTATACAGCAAGCCCTCACTTATTCTGCATAGATAAATCATCCCTGAAAATATTTTTATGAGATTGAGCTTTTTAGATTTTCCTTGCACCTCCTTCAGTATTGTTCCTACACCAGTCTGGTCCTTTTCACACAGTTCCTTTCCATCTGCTACATTTTGTTTGTTTTCCCTGCATTTTGTTGCTTAATCTAAGATGTGAATTTAATTTTAAAATGCTGGACCATTGAGAGAATATATGGTAAAGGTGGCTCCCAGCCAGGGCCATAATATTACAACTCCTCAATATTGCTATTACTAAATTCACCATCACTGCTTCTGAGAAGCTTTGATAGTAGAGCTTGTTAGCAGCAGCACTGGACCCTTGACAGAAGCAAACCCATCTTTCAAAAGGTTTACAGTTTAGCCTTTTGTATGTTTGTTCAAATCTGCTACCCATTTGGAATTATTGTCCCTTTCCCACCGCTTTTTGTCCTGTTTCATCTGTATCTTCTACCATGAACAACCAAGCTGCTGTCTTCCACCTCAGGGACAGCTCTTCTCTGGACAGCCCAGCAAGCCTTCTCTTCCAGAGAAGAGCCTTTCCCATACTGGAGGCAGAGTCTCTTCTGCCAACACTAATCTAACTCTACCTGTGGACTGCAAAACCCCTGGTCCTTCATTCAAATCTGACAGCTCAGGTATCTCATACACCACAAGGCTTCACCACCCAAGAGTTCATTTTGGACCATTTCTGTTAAGCCACAGCTCTACAAACAATGGTATCAGGCCCACCAAGCAGCAATGCCTTACTCCGCAAATGTGGGAACAAACTGCTTACAAAGTGAAAGGATGGCCCCCTGGATTTAAATTGACTCGTTATTTCTATCAAGAGCCACATTGCCTGGTGGCCACGCTGTCATCTCCAACCTGAACACCTCAGTTCAGAGTGCTTGCCTTTGGGGATAAAGGAAAAACACAGTATGTAGGAAAGGGGGAACCTTCAAATGTATTTTACCTGAGCAAAGGCCAACTTATAACCTCACACTCCCAACCACATACATCTTTCCATACTTCCCTTCCTTTTTCACTTTCTTTGCTTTTCACATCAAAATGGTGCATGTCTCATGTTTTTACATTCTAGCCCCAAATTAGACCCGTCTCTTTACACTTTAGACCTGAAGTAACATACCTATTATCTCCTGAATATGAAATAACATTATAATATATACCTATTTAAATGTATTTTATAACTCAACTCCTGAATTCCCTTGGTTGTCTGGATTACACCACTACTTCCTCTCTGTTTTCCCTTGAGTATTTCCTAGTGACAAATCTAGAAATCAGTGAGCCTGAGTTGTCCTGAATTGCGTAAGTCATAACTGCATTACTTAACCTGACAAATCCAAACTCTGTTGTGTAACAGGCAGCTCCAACATAGACTATACAGAGAAAGCTCTAAGTATTTCCCCAATTAAGTTATTTTCATGTCTTAGCTCTTTCAGCAATCTTCCACCTCTGCATTTCCAAAACAGCTACTGTGAGAAACAGTGGACTGGTGGCACAGGGTTCGAAATAAAGTTTTTAAATCCCACTGAGAAGGAGTTAGTTCCTCGATGCCTAGGGCAGCAAGAAACCAATGCTCTCCAGGCTGTGCTGGAAACAGCTTCAGCCAGGTCCAGAGTCGAGCCCGCAGCAGAACTCACCTCCCGTGCTGGCGGAGCTGCACTGCAGTCCGTCCTGGGAGCCACATCTTCTCTGGTGAGTCACCACCTCCCCCGCCTCTGCCATGCAGGCATCCCACTTCTGCTGCCTTCCTGTCTCCAACACGGCCCCGTCCCCAGCCCTGTCCCCAAATTATCTGACCCTGGCTCTGAATCAGTTGGCATCTGCTCCAGCAGAATTGTTTCCTCTGAGCAGGCTCCCATTTCATTTACTGTACACGCAGAACACTCCTCTCTTTTGAGTATATGACACACGCCAGTCATCAGGATATGCTGGAATTTTGGTAAAGTCAGACATCCCATTTTTCACATCCTCCTTTTCAGACAAACGAGGGAAAGGTAAATGAATATTGGCGACATTGCACTAATAATTTTAATTTCCTTTCTCATTCTTTTGGCTTTAAGAATTCTCACTTCCTTTTTCTAAATTAGTCATTACTCAGTTAATTAACTGAATAAAAATATAGCACATGTACAGTTAGCGTCACTCTCTTTTACCAGTTTTCCCACAGTTGAAATGACACTACCACCATCATGTCAAACAAATCTGCTTTGAGGAAATTACAAATTTGCTTGATAAAGAGAAGTAAGCAGGCAGGACAGACCTAGACTTTTATATGGCATCAGATTTAGCAGCTGAGAACATCTGAATTTAAAAAGTAAGGATTACATGTCAATGAAATGTACTCGAAATAGCCTAAGAACTCAGTAACCAATAGATCTTGAAACCTTATTGGCATTATCAAAGTGTTGTGTAAATGTCTCCATTGTGAATGTTAAGCATCAGTATTGCACTCACTGATGAAAATTTGTGAAAAGTGAAGAAAAATAATTAAATCTAACATCCTTGAGCCTAGAGAAAATGCCTTTCTGTGAGACATTGCAAGAGACCACTTTGTTCAGCTTATCCAAAAAAAAAAAAAAAGAATACTGAGAATTGACTTAATTAGAATAAGAAAGTATGTTTTTGGGCAAAACATATCTTTAATCTACCTGGGAAGGTGGTAATAGGAAGCAATGGCTTGGAGCTACAGTTAGATACCTTCAGATTAGAACGTGCACAGACACTTTCTGTTATTATTTTGACACCAATGATGGTTCGTGATTGGAACAAACTACATAAAGGAATGGTGAATTTTTCACCTTTCGGTTCTTTTATATCAAGACTGAATATTAAACATGAAATGGGTATTATAGTATCTAGTCTAGAGATCACATGGAAGAAACAGTGATCCCTCATGACTGAATTGTGTGGGTCTATAGCAGCTGAACAACATCTAAGCTTTTCGGTTTTAACCTGTCTGCAAGAAAACCAAAACCCACTGTTATGCCATAAATAGCAGGGTTAAACAGCAAGGCTAATCTCGAATGAAAGTATTTATCTACTAGACTCTCAGGTTTATAATAAAACATACAGGAAGTTATTAAAATACAAGTAAAAAGACTATTATTGCTATTATTTTAGTAAACACACCTGTGAAATGTTCTCTTTTTATCTTAAAAAAAAAAAAGTATTTGCACGTCTATTGGTGCTAAAGAAATTACACTGAAATGATTTAGTAAAATCAAGTACAGAAAACACCTTGAATACTAAATATGCAAAAACATAAAAATAAAAGACAATTATAGTTATACCATCCTATTTTTCCTTAAGTAGTTGCATTTGTTTCTTGAAAGCCTTTGACAAGATTCTATTTAGAGATACAGATTTTAAAACATAATTGAGTGCTTTTTTTTCCTTAGATTTTCTATTACATATTTATTTTACTGATTAATTTAGCCATACAATAGTATGCCTATTCAAGGCTGGAGGCAGACAAACAGTTGTAAACAAAGTAACTTCACACACCCCCCTACTTCCTGTAATCCACTTGAAATTGCTGGTAATACTTAAATAAACATAGAATCTTTGTTCTTCATCCCTCAGTAGAAGTCATGATTAGAAAACAGAGTTCCATAATTGATTGCTATGGCTCCTGTTATAATATCAGTGCAGGCCAAGGCTGAAGGAAAAGGATTTAAGAAAATACACGTCATGAGAATTTTTGCACAGCATTAGTGCACTAAGCTGGTTTTTGGGGCAAGAAGCAAGAGTGATCTGACATTCCCACAGAGCTGTGCTCAAGGAGTGAATGAACAGTGAGTAAGTCGCCAGCAACGGTCATAGTATCCTGCAAACTTCTAATTAGTCCACTTTCAGTGGGAATATTAACCAGCATCCTGTTAAAGGCTGGAAAGGTGATTTAAGCCTTTCTCATCCACTGCTTATTTAAAGAGACCACTCTCAGATGCTTAGGCTCCTGCCAACCTCACAGTCTCCACACAGCAGCCACAGCAACAGTTTCTAGTAGAAGGATGGAAAAAACCTGGCTGGTGTACATGTACAGTAGTTACCTGGTCCTGCAATGCTTGTGCAAACAGCTCCACCAATGTGGATGGAAATTTAAATGTCAAACCCTAAATCAATATAATCACATACTATTGGAGAACAGCAGTTCTCAAAGCAAGCTGATGATCAGGCAACTATTCTTTCCAAGCGAAGCTACAGAAGTATAACTACAGAAAAAAAAGTAAAAGTTTGGAACAGGAAACCTAAGAAAAAATTCAGGAAGTCTTAAACTAACCCTCAGGTTCAGAGCGGTTCCTGGCTGCCACCCAGCCCCAGCTAGGGGAATGCCCATCTATGATTAAGCAAGTTACATCTTTAGGCAAATGGGACTAAAACCTGCGTACAAACAGTGTAATCCACCTTCTTTAGGAATATCCTCAGATCTGTCAGGCTGCATGAAATGCCCTGGACAGGAGTGGAGCTAAACTGATCAAAATCAACCGGGAAATTAGTTCTCCCACCAGCTCCTTTTTTTTTTTGTGGTTGTTGTTGTTTGGGCCTGCTTTTTACTCCCAGTAAATTTCAAGAGAGTTTGGCTGTTGAAATAATGAAGATGCAATGTGTTGATGCACTGTGTTAATGCTGTGTTCAATGCATTTTATCTTGAAAAAACCATAGATTAGTTCTTGGCAAATACAGACCTATTTCAACAAATTAACGTTGTGACTTAAATCCCCAGAAAGCTTTTTTCCCACTGCTCTTAGGAAGCACCATTTCTGTCACTCCAGACATCCATCCTGCTTTAAATTCTTCTGGCCGAGCAAAAAGCATTCCAGGGGGACAAAAAGAATAATTAAAAAAATCAAAGCCACCATGTAAAGTTCAGAAAATGTAAAGAAGTAAATATCACGGCAGCTACTCACGCGACCTCGCACGGGTGTTATTTTTGTAGGTACAGGAAAGAGGCAACCAGCGGTGGGCAGGGTGTCTGTACATCGCAATTTTTTTTTTCCCCAGGCCTGTAATATTATTTGTGTGAATTATTATTTTCGTGCATACGTGTGCGTGCGTGCGTGTGCTCCCCCCACCGCACCCGGCCCGCAGCAGCCGCCCTCTGCCCGCCGGTGGCTGCAGGGGAAGGGGGCGTGGCCCAGGGGGCGTGCCGGGAGGGGGGCGTGGCTTCGCCGTGACGCGCCGCGGGGCGGGGCCGTACAAACAAGCTGGCGCCGGGCGCTGCTTGCGCCGCTTCCCGGCGGGTGAGGCGGGCGGCCGCGGGCGCTCGCTCGCTCGCTCCCCGCCACCGGGCGCGCCTCCTCCGGCTCCGCCGCCGGCACCCGCGGGCGCCCATGGAACAGCGAGGCGGGCGCTGCTCCGCGCCCCGGCGGTGAGTGTTGCGCGGCGCGGGGCGGTGCGGTGCGGTGCGGGGCGGGCGGTGGGTGCCTCCGAGTGCTGTCCGCGGGAAGTTTGGGGTGGAAGCGGGTGGCGGGGGGGTGGGGGTGTCTGCCACCCGCCCCCCGGGGGTGCGCAGGCGCTGGCACCCCCTCGCTGCCGCTCATCCCGCCGCCCGGCACCTGCGCCTGGCAGGTGGGAGCTCCGCGCCCGCGGGAGGCGAGCGCCGCTCCGGGGCCGGGGAGCGCGTCCGACCGAGCCTGGCGTGCCCAGCCCCGGGGGGGGACGCGCGGCAGCCACCCCACACCCTCCTTACTCACCGGATCGGGCTCTGGGAGGCATCGCTATCGAGGGGAAAAAGAAAAGAAAGGAGAGAAGGGGGTCGGGGGGGGGGGGGGGGGGGAGTGGTCGGCAGCACCTGGACTGTATGTCTGTTCAGATTTGGCCCCTGGGCACTTTATTTCTTTACCTCCTTATGTCCTTCGTGGCTAAATGACAAGGGCATGTAACGGCAGACTGGCAGGGGTGTGGGAGCAGGGTGGCAGAGTGCAGGGCTCCTGCCTGACAGCAGAACAACTTGCAAAAGCTCCTCTGAGCATCTCTGATCCGTTCCCACGCTGAGCGCTGGAGCTGGCTGGGTGCAGCGTGCTGAACTGGAACCTGGTGAGCTGCATAGGGCCGGAGGGCAGAGTGGTCTTTGGGGGCTGGCAGGAGAGCACAAATCCTTAACTCGAGCTCACTTTTGTTTTGAAGGACTGGCTCCCTGGAGTAGTACAGGGAAGGCTCGGTTACTGCAGTTCTCGGGGTGCTTTCCAGGGATAAGGGTGTAAGAGGTTCTAATCTTTTGGGGGCAAAAAGATGCCAGGAGGAAGCGGTGGCAGTCCTCAGCAAGACCAGTTCTGATTTGGTCTTGTCTTCCAGCCATTCAAAACATCAAGAAAGGGCACCCAGCTAAGTACAGGCAATTCAACCACCTCAGTTGATTGGGAATTAAAGTATATGACTCTCCTTCCTCTCTATGTTAGCGCAGTAGGTTGAGGGCTTTTCCTGTTCCAAGACTGTTGCTCCTGGGATACTGGGGAGGAAAAAAATATCTGGGAAGTCCTATGAATACCATGTTTGAATGGCATGGGGATGGAGTGTCTGCAGTTATCTCCCTTCTGGCACGAGAGATCCATTCATTGCCCACTCCCACTGAGAGCCTCTGCAGTATATATGGCAAGTGGAACACTTAGTAGAACAGGCTCAATTCAGTGTACGCCTGGATATTGTCTGGCTATCAAACTTACTATCAAACTTAATATATAAATATAGTAACTATTACAATTTACTTCTGCTAGCATTTCTTGCACTCTTGAACAAGTGCATCTCCCACATTGCTCCAAAACGAGCACCTATCAGTAAGGGCACAGATACTGACATCATCTTTAACTATCTCTTGCACATCTACCCTTTCAGTACCCACCCTGGGTGGTTTGTTTTTTTTTGTTTTGTTTTTTTTTTTTTTTCCCCTTATGGAAAATTCAGAGGCTTTTGATTATTACATAGCCAAATAAATGTTTTCGGTAGGTCAGCAGCAAGATTACACATCTGAAGCAAAGCCAGCTGCTGCAGTGGAGAGGCACTAATTTGACAGAGCAAATTCTGACCCCAGTGTTGCCAGGTTCCAGTCTGTATCCCCTCCTTGTCAGGATACTACCTTGGTTATTCTGAATTAGCCATATGCTTCCACAGACATGACAGAAAAACAGAGTAGGTGGAAAACAGTTTTCCAATACACAAGAATACATGCATGTATAGGTAAATATAACTCTTCTGCTCTTCATAAGAGGAAGCAAGAAATGTTTTTATTGGTCTGACTAGCATGGGATCTCTCCCTTCCCGCTTCTAGAAATGCCACTCAGAGCCAAGAAGCTTTAGAGCCCCAAAATATGTCAAAGCTGATGGATTTCCATGAAAAGTTTTGATGATTAGAAAAAGAAAACTGAAAATATGCCTGAGCAGTCCAAAATGGAAGATCCTGCTGGGTCATCTCGCTTCTCACTCCAGAGCATGAGGGTTCCCTCCAGGTCACCATGAAGTGCTTCATTTAGTAAATTGATTGGTTTAGCAAAGTCTAATGCAGTGATGACCACCAGTACACACTCTGCTCCAGTATTATTCTGAAGGCAGGAGAGCGGAAAACACAGAAATCAGCTTGCAATATGAACTAAAAGATTATTTGGAGGTTTGGGGGTGTTTTGGTTTTATTGTTATTTTAAATGTCTTGCTGGTATTTGAAACAGGGCCCACAGCTTCAGGGAGTGGTAAAACACTGCTTGGCAGAGGAAATGAGAATGGGATTGCTTAATCTGCTATGTTCCCTTTTTCAATGCATCCAGTTAAGGTGAGCCTTTGTATAGAATGGGAGCAAGACAGGACAAAGCCATCCTTTCACACAGGTTGTTTTCTTGGGGACAGATCTGATGAATTAGGAAGCAACTCTATTAACTGTGCAATAGATTTCTGCTTCCTAATTAGAATGTAACCCATTTTGCTTGGGAAGTGGGGTGGAGAGTAATTTCTGGATTTTGAATTGAACATTTGGTTTTATGGGGGAGAGGTGGGAATAGAGAAGGCAGTGGTACAGTGTACCCTTTCTCTATATGAAAATAATTGAGTCCTGACAGGTATTAAAATTGCTAGAAGATGGTGAGGGGATTCCATGTTAGCATTCAGTACAAAAATTTCTGTGCAACCTGAGCTTTTCAAGTTTATTTTTATACTGCTGTAACATCCAATTTTATTTTTACCTGCATGAGGTGCTCTGAAATCTAGGGTATTCTCTCTTCTAAAAATTTTTATGATCTCTTGGCATGAAAGATTGCAGTGGTCCCTTCTGACCTTAAAAAAAAGAGTGCATGTTATATATAACTGCAGTCTATTATACCTTTGCTAATTTATTGCTCACACTGGAGCTGAGCTCTTTCTTTAGAAGTCATGAACTGGTGACCTAGCTAATTTGTATAAACTGTATTTATCACAGCAGGTGTAGAAATATAGCAGATTTCAGCCAAAAATTCTTCCTACCAAGTCAGCCTTTCTCAGCTTGTTAAGTTCTCCTAACCAAAATTTAGGGACTTTTAAAAGTATATTTCTGAAGTCTTAGAGTTTATAGACAATATATAATCTTAACAGCACTGAAATTATGATTAGACTTCTTAACATGCTGACTATAAAAGTTAAAGCCATGGTTTAATCTGTACTCGTTGTCCAGCATTTTTTAATATAATTTGGGAAATGCACCTAGACAATATCATTTAGGCACTCTAATACGGGTTCATACAGTTACTTATTTTTGTCCCTCCACTCCTAATGCACAGATGGCTTTTTTTATATATTGTGAGGTGATCAATAGTTTATGCTGTTAGAGATCTATGGCTTCAGTAGTATACAGTTCTATTTAATTTAGTAAACTTGTATCTGTAGCACTCGCTAAAGTAGGCAATTACTTGTAGTTTATTACTGGAAACTAGAATTCAAGCTTTTCATTGTCACATGTTGTTTAAAACTTTTGTTAAAATGTGATTAAAAACAGTGTGGGGGGGAAGTGTGGAAAGCTTTTCTTAGTGAAGAGGGCATTTTGAGACACTTTAATAGTTAAAAATAGCAAAATGCTGAATATAATTCCAGGGGAAAAAAATGTTTTGTAAATGAGATTAGATTTAAAATAAATTTAAAACATTGCTCCCTTTCCTATCCTGCTCTTGACTGAGCTTTAAGTGATAGCTGTACTAGGGAGTTTTATGCTAAGTGGATACAAAGTGTCACTCAAAAGAGCTCATATAAGCAACCTAGGAATATTTCCTATGGCAGACACAATCTATTCTTAGAGGACAGGAATATATACTGTTCATATCAATAAGTTCTTGAAGAATTTCAAGTACACTACAATTGATCTAGTTCAGTTTTTTTTTTAAACACATCACTGAATATAAACGTTCAGTTTACTGACTTTCCATCAGTTTAGAAAGTTGTTTGTGGAGTTGGTTAGCTCAGTTATGGATTTGGTTTTTTCCAATATAAGAAACCAGCATAGCAGATGTGTGGGTTGTACTGCACAGACCATTTTAACCAGCAATGTTAGTCTTATATTTTGCAGTATTGAGGGCCCAAATATGCACAAAAGAAAATACAGTCCACAAACTGTCCTGGGGTTCTATCACATCTGCAAAACTAAATATACTTTATAAGAACAGAATGTCTCCCTCTGATTTTCAGCTCTAATCTCCCTCTAGAGACAAACTTTAGCAACTGATCTATGGTTCTCAGGCCATATTGTGCTTTTTTAGATGCCTGGGCAAAGATCTTTCCAGTGAAGGGCTTCAGTTCTGCAAGGAGACAAAGTGAGGACATCTGAAACCTAACTCGTTTATCCTCAGTCCCTAGAGAACCATAAACCCACAGCTTCTCCTTAATGAAGGTGAAGTCACCTGCATGTTCATGGAAAGGATGTAGTCTTCCCTCTCCTGGTCACTGTCCTGATAGTAAACCTCTCAGTGTGTTGCTGTGGGCCTTTTTGTGAAGTATCCCCCTGACACTTACTGGCTGCCCTACAGACATTCCTTATGTTCCCTCCTACCTGCTTTGGCAGCTCACTTGAAGGCTTTTATGAAAGCTCAGAGCTAAATCCAGCCTGATCCCATCCCCAGCAAAAATGAAGTTATCAGTCCAGGCAAAAACTACCTTATTTTGTTAATGTTAATTAAACTAAAATTTATGTATAATCTAGGTGGTTTAGGCCATGCCATTGAGTGAGTATAAACATACCGAGGCATTAAAATACCTTGATAATGTGGTAAAGATAGCCAGAAGTCATAAAGTAATAACACATGTTTAGAGGGTACTGTAATATTCTTAAAAATCAATGAAATATGGCAGCTGTGGTGCTTATACTGCATTTAGTGAGAAAAGCTTCCATTTATTTCCAAGTTACTATTACTTTTGGAAGAGGTTTTAATCATGAAAGTTGATTTGATTGGCAATGTCCACATTGAATCTTGTTGAATAAACAGTATGGCACATTTCGCTAATTAATTGGAGAAAGCAGTAGAAAAGATTAAGCAAAAGCAATCAGACTTTTTGAAAAGTCTTGGAATAATCTTCAAAGCACCATTTAACATAAACTGTGTTTCTTTTACCAACTTGCTCATTTACTTGTCGCAAATACAATAGTAATGACTGTCAGTTAAATTTTTATACTAATCTGGAATATAAAGTCATTGAGTGAAGTCATGTGTGCTCTGCATGTCTTGTGGAGGCAGGGAAGAGAATTCTTAAAGCAGAAAAATTTGACAGAGTGACTCCTATAAACTGTTATAATTGTTGAAACTGTTTTTCAGGCCCACAAATTCTATAAAGCTGTGGAACACGCATTTGCATCATTTCATATAACCTGCTGTAGTTTTAGCCACCAAACTGCATAAAGCATTAAAGATGACATTAGAGAATAAAGCTGAATGACAACCAATTTATATTCCATTTTATTCCTGGACACCACTTTGCCCACACAACATATGTTTTGTGCTGACTTTAGAGGCACACTTATGTCCATTGTGCATTGTGTTGCATTAGTCTAGCACAACAAAATAATTGATCCAGATATCAAACCTATACAGTTTGAGATAGACAAAAGAGGATGGAAAGAAAAGGCAGACAAAGCTTTATTGCTTGCAAGCAAAACAACAATACCATATGAACCAGCAGTGTGTTCTCAGAGCCCAGAAATCCAACCTTATCCTGGGCTGTGTCAAGAGAAGTGTGGCCAGCAGATCAAGGGAGGGGATTCTCCCCCTCTGCTCTGGTGAGACCCCACCTGGAGTACTGTATTCAGCTCTGGGGCCCCCAACATCAGGAGGACATGGACCTGCTTGAGTAGGTTCAGAGGAGGCCCAAAGATGATCAAGGGGCTGGAGCACCTCCCCTGTGAGGCCAGGCTGAGAGAGTTTGTGTTGTTCAGCCTGGAGAAGTTTCTGGGGGGACCTTGTAGCGGCCTTCCAGTACTTAAAGGGGGCTACAGGAAAGCTGGGGAAGGGACCCTTTATCAGGGGTTGGAGTGATAGATGAGGGGTCATGGTTTTAAACTGAAAGACGGTAGATTTAGATTAGATAGAAGGAACAAATTTTTCCCTGTGGGGGTGGTGAGGCACTGGCACAGGGTGCCCAGAGCAGCTGTGGCTGCCCCCTCCCTGGAAGGGTTCAAGGCCAGGCTGGACGGGGCTGGGAGCAACCTGGTCTGGGGGAAGGTGTCCCTGCCCGTGGCAGGGGGGTGGGAACTAGACAATCTTTAAGGTCCCTTCCAACCCAAAGCATTCTATGATTCTATATAGGTACTTTAAAAGGCATAAGTACTGATATGGTTCATTAGGTGTGCATAAAGACAGTAAATGCTACAGGTACTGTATCAGTGTTCTGCAGTGTAGGAACAGGACGCGCACCTGGACAAATAGTTCGGGAGGGACAATGCAATTCTGTTTGTCTGAAACAGAAGATACTCCCATGTTATTCTGTGGTCTCATGGTGCAACAGAAACTGGTTGCTTTTGTTTATTTAGAAAAAAGCTATCCCCTCAAAATTATTTGAGTTAAGAATGGGAAGACACTGGGGCTCAAAAAGCAGAGGTGAGGCCCTTGGTACCATACCTGTAATATCCCACAAGTCTCATTTCAAAGATCAACATCAACCAAAACAGGAGTAGAGCTCCAGTTAAGAGACACCTTGCTGTGTCTTTTATTTTCCCCAAATATTCCCATGCTATACTTGGCCCCAGGAAGGCTTGAATAAAAGAAGTTGGCAACTGAGTAGTATGCAAACTATGAATTAAAAATAAAGACTCCCAATGAATTGTTGTATATAGTTCATTAAAAAAAAAAAAAAATCCTAGCAGTGTGTTGTCATTAATATCTGAGACCAGCAGCTAAAAGTCACCATTTCCAGAGGCAGACAGTCTATTTCAGGACTTGGCTATTAGCATAGCATATTTTAATCTGACTACTAAGAAATAAGGGTTCCTACCATTAGGCTTTAAAACTGCTTTCAACAGCAGTTCAACCTGTTCCTCACTGGAATCCTATTATGCTTTTCCAGTAAGGTGTTAAGACAACAACTCAGGCTTACTATTTATGGATCTGGTGACTCTTAAAATATACTCTGAAGTAAGTGGTTCCTTTAATCTGTGACCTTAAAATTCAGCAAGAGTTGATGTTTTGTTACTCTTTTGTACTGAGATGCCCATTAGTCACTGATACAGTCTGGTGCTGTACCATTTGCTCACATTGCTGCTGAATGTGGTGGCTGCACACCTCAGCAAAGGGACAATCACCATGTATTTACTTACATTGAATTGCCTGTCACCCCGTGTTCCCACCGACATCCTCATTGTGGGGCTAATAATTAAGATTATTTCTTGTTAAAACTGAAGTAGATTAAGATGAGAAAAATTAACAGGAATGACGAGGACAGAGGGAGAGAGAAGATTAATGCCTATAGCCAAAATGGAGCACTTTCAGCTAGATAAAACTTTACAGGGACCAAAACCAGAAGAATGACAAATTCCTCTGCTAAGTAGCCTCCCAACAGACATCACAGAACACCTCAGGGCATGACTTTCTGCCCAAGACAGGGCATATCCATGAGCTCAAAGCCTGCAGGCATACAAGGAAGCACACACTCTTTTGACTTCACATTTATGGTGACACTTTGCTTCCCTCCCTTCCCAACCCTGATTTCTGCTTCCTAACAATATTGCTGCCGTGTAGCCCTTTAAAAGCGATTAGAAAAAGGGAAAGCATAGAAGTAATAATCAGTAGCAAACATCAGGAAGCAGACCGGTTCCATTCAGGGTGGAGTCATGACCTCTGTAAATGCAAAGCTATCAAACAGAACTTTCTAGATCACTTAGAAACACATCATTAGTCCTTGTCACACTGGGACTTAGCTTATTGTGGAAAAGTCATTAGTTTCTTTACAGATTCTCTGGAGAATTTCCAAAACCTATCCCTTGCATTTCCTCAGGTTGTTCGTATGTAATTTCATATTTCAACCCTTGTTAGCTGGTACAGTATGTGCCGTTCCAACATTAAATTCATAAATACAGTAGCCTACTAAGGCAAAGTAGTCAGGTGCTCTGCCATTGCGGCTTTCACTTCTAAATGGAGTTAGACAATACCAAAATCGTACTTATACCAGCCTTTCACTGAGATTATAGTCTTTGGAAGGCATCTTAATTTAGGGAGCTTGTATATACAGCCTGCTCATAACATGACAATTTAACAGCTATGCTATGTGTGAAGCCATTAAGATTTCACTTCAAACACTGTATTAAAAACACCCTGACCTTTACATGGGGTTCAGTGGTGGTATTTAGTAGTCTTTTGATAAAGTGTAAAGTTAGTTGTTTATATCACAGCAGCTTGCTGGCTAACTCTCAAAATGACCTTCAGAAGTATCCATTTTATATTTTCTTTCCTGAATATCATGACTGAAACCACAGGTCTTTTAGCATTTTTTGGTGCAGTTATACTACATTCTGTGGTTTCATTATCCTACCTTTTTGCGGACCCAGAGAGTGTGTCACCTGACTTTATCCTTAGAAACCCTAGGCACAAAGCAAACGTTAACTTCACTTAAAAATTATAGAAGAATTAAACTTTTCCTTGGTCTACTACTCACCCAGAGCTCTTCCTAACTTCTTCCTAGGAGAACGTTAACTTCCCACAGTTGGGCTGCTCCATCTACATTGCATGAGCCTTTTTCCCAAGAGGCTTTACTTCTAAGGTTGCTGTCACATGGTCCTTTAGCAGAGGCTGTAATTCCCAGACTTCCTACAAGACCCTCAGCTTTTAGGAATGCTCATTTTGTCCAGACTAAACCTTTTCCTTTTTATGTTTTTTTCTAAGATAAACCTGTTTTTTTTCAGATAAAAAACAAACAAACAACAAAAAAAAAAACAACAAACAAACAAACAAACAAAAAAAAACCCCACACCACTTAATCACTTAATTCTCTTGTGATTGTGTTTCAACTCCAATTAAATCAGGCTCTAAAAAATAATAAAAAATAATACTCAGGATGAGTCTTGGGTTCAAGAGAAAGATTCAGTATGTTCATGTCTCCTGATGACTGGAAATCACTTTCTCATGGGATTATTGTAAGTGCCCATCTTTTAAAGAATTTAATTATACCAAATGATCTGTGACTCTAGAATTGGGAAAGCTAAAGAAATTTGTTCAGTTGTGAAAAGCAAAAGATACTTGCAGTGTGGCATTAGTAGTGATATGTCTGAGTATAAAATAATGTGCTTCTTTCTCTTCTTTCAGCAAAGTTTCTGTTTGAGAAATACACGTTCACTCAGCAAAACAAAAACAACTTTAAAGGTTGTTCTCAGTGGAAATCACTCTATGCCCCATTACCTGCTTGAGTGAAACCAGACCAAGAACTTCTGTCATGGCAGCTTTTCTGCTGGGAGCTGTGTTGCTTATTGTTCAACCTCAGATAGTGCCTTCCAGACCGGCTATAAATTTGAAGGCTGAGACTTCTTCTCAGTCTGTTCAGAGAGAGCTTTTAAAGAAAACATCTCAAAAAAATGACTTCAAGGAAAACATTCATTCTAATGGATCATGCCGGCAGCTGCCACAGACTATCATTATTGGAGTGAGAAAAGGTGGAACAAGAGCTTTGTTAGAGATGTTGAGTCTCCATCCAGATATTGCGGCAGCAGAAAGTGAAGTTCACTTCTTTGACTGGGAAGATCATTACAGAAATGGATTGCAGTGGTATATTAATCAAATGCCATTCTCTTATCCCCATCAGATCACCGTGGAAAAAACTCCAGCATATTTCACATCACCTAAAGTGCCTGAAAGAGTTTATAACATGAACCAATCAATGAGACTACTCCTTATTTTAAGAGACCCAAGTGAGAGAGTACTGTCAGATTACACCCAAGTGTTCTATAATCACATGCAGAAGCACAAGCCGTATCCATCCATTGAACAATTCCTGATTAAAGATGGTGAACTCAATGTGGACTACAAGGCAATAAACAGAAGCTTATACTACATTCACATGCAAAACTGGCTGAAGTATTTTCCTCTTGATCGTATCCACATTGTAGATGGGGATAAACTAATCAAAGATCCCTTCCCAGAAATAGAGAAGGTAGAGAGATTTTTGAAGTTATCACCACAGATAAATGCTTCAAACTTTTATTTCAATAAAACTAAAGGCTTCTACTGCCTAAGGGACGGTGGTAGAGAGCGCTGTTTACATGAGTCAAAAGGAAGAGCACACCCACAAGTAGATACCCGGTTACTCGAGAAACTGCATGAATATTTCTATGAACCCAACAAGAAATTTTTTGAACTTGTGGGCAGAACATTTGACTGGCACTCATTTGTGGCAAGTTAGTGGTAAGCTTCAAAATTTATGCTCCAGTGTACATTTAGAAATTTTTAAAAGGGCATTTAAGCTATAATTTATTTGTAAAATCCATAAATACTTCTGTACAGTATTAGATTCACAATTGCCATATATACTAGTTATATTTTTCTACTTGTTAAATTTGAAAGCATTTTGTATTGTTTTTCATGGTTGTTAATGTTGTGTATGATGTGTCTATATGAAGAAACTAAATTATTTCACTGCAGAAAATGCTCTCTTGAGAATGTATTGTCCTTTTAATAAATAAGAAAGTCATTTCAACAGAACCCTTCAGAATTATTTGAATACTTTGGCCTTCCTGGACTATTCTGGACTTCTTCCCTCTAATTGCTAACAAATATGCTAAACTTTACATTTCCATTTTTATTGCTTTAAAAAGTGGTTTAATAATTTCTTTTTCATTTGAAAATATTGTTGTACTTAGAAAATTGTTCCATCTTGCTTTATAAAATTATTTCCTGATAAAGTGGTGGTACTTATACATGTTGGGACATGCATACCCAAAGGACAATGGAAGTCTCTGTGTAATATGACACATTAACTGCTGTAATTATCTTTGTATTTACTGTTATAACACGTGCACTCAAATTCTTTGGCAGTACAGTACAGGTTTCATGGCAGATTTTTAAAGATTCTGTGGGGACCAGCTCATAAAATCCAGAGTTAGCTTCAGAAATATGGTCAACCTGAAAACTTCCTATAGTCTCTGAATGTATATATACTTCATAAAGAAGGAGGGTTTAGAGAAGAACTTAAGCAATATAGGGACGTTTTCAAGGTTGCTTATGACTGTTCCTGCATTTTATAGCACATTTATGCTTTGCCATCACTGAAAACGAACACTTACACCAGAAAAATTAATTGGTCTACATTCCAATAAGCAACAACTTCATTCATATAAATGTTACCACACATTTAAGGCTATTTTCAATGAGTTGAGCCGGTGATTCATGCAACTGAAAATTGCCCATGGACTACTGTTCATTTAATCTCCTTCAGGACACTAAGATGCCAAGTCTGAGACTTGTGTGTTGTGGGATTAACCCCAGTTCCAGGAACTTTTATAGATGTTAGTACATTGGTAAAAATTACAGCTGTCCCTGTCTACAGTAGTTATGATGTCTTGTTAGTCATCAATTTCTGAGGTTAGAGTTAATCCCGTTTCCACACAAGGCTTACTACAGTACTTTAATTCTGAGCTCCTGATTTTCATTTTATGATCTTGAGTTTAGCTGCTGAATGTGCAGGGGCAACACTTTGTAAATTTGAACTTGTAACTGAATGTTGCAATCCTTTATAAAATTTAAATGTAGATGCATTAATTTTTTTCTGGTGAGATGGTGCAAGCTTGGGCACTATGACAAGGTACCGTCTGGATGCAAATATCCCATATTATGCTGCTTGCATGAAAATTTGCGGGTTCTGCCGTGCTCTCTCCTGCTCCTTGTGCACCTGCCCAAGCTGTATTCAACCTCAGAGAGGTTGGTGGTGTTTTATAAAGTAGACCTTTGAGAAAGCATACAATGAAATGGTATCATCATCAATAAAATATTTTCTGAATTGCATCTTTCCTTTCTCTTTTGTTCATCAGTTTCTAGTTTGGAAGACTAGAATTTAGGATTCAACTCCAGTTTAGATTCCAGTTAATTGTAATTTAAGAATTTAGCTGTAGCCTAGTGGATTCATTAGAAAGTAGTTTTCGCTACTGGATTGCACCTGTATGGTCCATTGCTGACCCAGAATATACAACAAGGAGGGAGAGTTTCTGGTGTCAATAATGTTAAATCTTACATGAGGCAGATGCCAAATATAACAGGATTCTAATACCATCATGCTCCTATTACAGTTTTAGGAAAGAGAAATTCAGGGGTGTTTGTGTAAGGTGGGGCAATATTGTTTTTTCTACCCTCATTATCCCATTTCCTTCCTAATGTGATCTTTGGAGGAGCCATGTGGACCTAAGATATTTCGGCTGAGACGAAAGGCTTCCCACCTTAGAGTAGTCTCATCTTCACTACTGCCTCCTTACAGTCCCAAGTTAAGCCTAACACATCCACCAGCTTTCTGCTGGGAAAGGAAAAATATTACCAGGGTATGTGACCAGGAGCCAGAGGAGTACAAGAAGTCAGGGTTGCATCCAGTTCACCTGCAGCAGGTCACACAGGGCAGCAGAGGGCATAAGCACTGAATTGTGAATGCTGGAACAATATTGATGCCTGATGTTGGTATCAAGAATACTTTTAGATGTATAATGCTACTTGATGCTAGTATCTTACCTGTGACTAATCATGACACATGCATGTGTCCTCCCCCACCCAATATGGCTTGTCTGTAGAAAGAGAAGCATAGCATGAACCACTGGGTTACTATTACTGTGTTAGTGTTAGGACCTCATAGCATGTTCTCTGTAGGATCAGGAGGTGAAGTGACCACTTCAGGGGGACATCCTGAAGCAAAAGCTTATGTGACTCATGCCCTAGACACTAAGTTCAAAGTGGCCCACAGATAGTATATCATACCAAATGTGTACACCTTGTGCAGGCATGGCCTGACTGTACAATACCTCACCCTAGACGTTTCACAGCTAGCTGTGTGGTAACTATGATGGTGATGGAAAATAAATCACACCCACAGTAATAATAATGGTAATATTTACCTGAAATAGATGCCCTAAGTTCAAGAGTTACAATACTTAAAACTGGAATTCTGAGTATGAATTTTCAGTTTAACAAAAGAAGTATTCACTTTCCACACATTCATTACTGTATTAAATATATTTGCCAGACTATTTCTAAAGAAGTGCTAAACAACAAAAGCCAGCAGAAGAAAGTGAAGAGAGAATGAAAGGAAGAGCACATCCCAATTGAGACTGTAAAAACACCAATAGTGAGCCTGGAAGTCATGCTGTATCTATTCATAAAAGAAAAATAATCCCTGAAAACACCTTTCCAGTGTTATGCAATACAGGTATTTATTTCTGTAAAACTCTACCATCTCAGGTTTAAAGTACAACCACTTGGGTGTTGCTCCAGAAGCCTGTTTCCTCAGGGCAGCTAGCCAAGACTGTGATCACTCTTGCAAATATAAAATAAATACAACACTCCATGAGAATTCAATATCCAATTCAAAGTCTACCACTCCCCTTAAGTACAAGAAGCAATGCCAATCAAGTCATTAATCAGGGTGGCATTGCAGGACTAAGTCTTGCCCTTTGCTTCCCAGCGTAAATTAGTGTTAGTCTTTGAAAGCCAGGTATTGTTACCTGCAGAGGACAAAGTTTAAAGTATAATGATTATCCTGTGAACGCTGCTGAAAGAGTATGGAAAGGGAAAGAAGTCCCAAAGTTATTACTACATCAATAATATTGCTACATCTGCTGTTGGTGCTGTATGATCCTTTTACATGCGCTTTGCTGTTCCTTGTACCTTTTTCCTGATGTTGTACGTGAAAAAACATCTACTGTGTTTGAATAAATCAACATTGTTTTGGAACATCTCAGAAAAAAATCCTTTCTTTTTTAAATCTTGCTTGAGCCTATTTGCATTGGGAATATGGTAGTGCTACACTCATTGATGAGTGTGTGAGACTTACCACCACAGAATATTTTAGGTAAAAACTTAATTACTTTGGGGCTCAAAGCTGATTATTACATGTTTCCTCGACTACGTGCAGTTTTAGCCACAGTTTCTACAGAAAGCCAGGGTTCTTATTCCTTGTTGTCATCCACACAGATTTCAAATGTCTAAAGAGAAATAAGATGGGGTAAGGCATATTTTCATATATCTATCTTCTGTTTTATCTAGCATTGCTGACCAGACATTTAGGAAAGTTCACACATGCACTCCACAAGAGGCTGTACATCAAAGCTACTACTCAGAGGACTATCCCTTCTCCTTTCTCCTTTTCAAAGTCTGCTCCTTGAAAGTCATAATTTAGTTCACATTATGAATGAAATTGTGCAGGACTATGTTAGTAGATGTTATCTAATACAGTAATAAAGTAATAAAAAGTACAAAAGTACAAAAGGAAAAAGTATTAAATTAAGCTAACATGTCAACAAAGTGTGTTGAACTTGCTGCTAGGTATATACCAACTGAAATAGTTGCAAGTATGTGCCCCTACAGCTGTAACATTATTCTTTTCTCATTCTTAACCCAGTAACTTATTTATATAACTCTGCCTAAGTGCACAGTCATGCTGGAAAGATTGTGTGTTCAATGTTAATTCCTTCATTTTGCAATTGCATTGGAAAAGCCAGTTATAGATGGAAGCCATGTAAATATCTTATGAGTGAAAAACACATTTAATAATATTTTACTTACCAGAAATAAATGAAATTGCATTTATGTCTCCTAGAATATTAACAAAGGAGAGCAGTACTCTCTCTTCTTACAACAATAACCCATCCACAGTAAATTTTCTACTTAACTACCACACAACAGTTGATGCAGTTTTTAAGTTAATAGTGCAATAAACTCAACAGTGATGCTGCAGATTTTAAATGTCTTCTGGGATATATAAAATATGCAAGTCAGGGTGGGGAGCAGCTGGATGCATAGGAACAGCTGGTCTCATTGGTCAGAGGACACTTTTTTTTTAATGATAAGGGACATGAAATTTTTGGCTTGAATATCACTTTACATTGTCTATGAAAGCAATGTCTTCAATTAACTTCCAAGTCAATAATCCTATCATAATGACATCATCTTTTTCCTTCCTATTGACATTATGTTCTGCCAAAACACAGTTTAAGAGCCAAACCCAAACAGCAGGTGCATGAGGGATCCCTTGGTATTAAAATAAGTTGTAATACAACTCAGGCACATAGTTTCAATTATGAAGGCACACTGGCTTGAACAAAGGACTGTTCTGAAGTGAGTGGCAAAATTCTCAATTTGGATGAGGCTTACAGAAACAGTAATGTGCATGCCTTCACAGTAAAACAGCAGAACAACTAACATGCCCTCCCCTCATCAGTTTTCAGTCAATCAGTCAGCAGCATTTCAACAGTAATGATCAGGCCAGCTTCCAGGACTCAAAGAGTTCAGTCCAGATAGCACCCAGTTACAAAAGAAAGAGTACTTGCAGTATTACACTTACACCAGACAGACTTCTCAGGGTATCTCTACTGAATTTTGTGAAATCCCTTTCCAGCATACTGCTGTAACACATCTGTCCTATAATTAACTATTATATTAACACTCTGTCAGAAAATAGATCCATGATCTGATGTTATTTTTATAGACTACTGCTCCAATGAATGGGAAATCACAGCATTATAGGCTTCAAAACATACTTTGTGTATGTTTGCTCTGATATATTTTAAACTTTAATTGAATAAAATTCCACTTATTTGATCTGTGTCATTGCATTATAGGAGGAACTATTGTCAGACCATCACATGTGAGTAGTTATCATCTAATGCATTTGGTAAATAAATAGAAATGTATAATCAAACGAACATATTTTTTTATTGCTAGAATAGCAGTTATGCTATTGGCAATATTATGAGACTTCTACCCATACTACAAATAGTAGCAGTATTTCTTTTGAAGTAATGGAAACAGTCTGAGAACCATTCTCTTGATCCATGTAGGAATGGGGTCTTTTTTCCCCTGTGGATATGTGTAAAGTACAATGAGCAGGAATACAAGTTATATAGTTAGATAACAAGTTTACTGAAATGTAGCTAAACCAAAAGCGGCATAAATGTGCATGTGCTGGAAGAAAATGAATTGTAACCATACTGTCTTGTTTATTTTAGTGTCTTATAATTTTCTTGCCTGAATATGTGTGTTCTTGTGCAAGGGGGATAACAGAGAGAAAAAAGAACACACCTTGCAGAAACAGAGCATCTAGTCCATTTTGACTGTCACGCTGGCTGAGACCAGGGATAGACAGCCACGTGAACAGACAAGGACACGAAGTGGATAGTAAGGGATACAGGGGAACATCTTATCACAGCCCCATTCCATATGATCACATCCTTACATATGATGAACAAGCACTCAGGAAAAACAGCTTCTTGCCCAGTTCTTGTCTGTGCCACCCAAACAGAGAAAAGGCATCCAAATCCATCTCAGTTGATTCCCATGCCTTAAGGCCTTTTTTAAAAGTCAGTATAATGCAGTTAGATTTATTATTCACCTAAGTGTATAATCTTCCCTTTTTTTGTTTTTATATTTGTACTAAGTTTTCCATCTGCTACAAATAAAAGGGCTTGATGAATAAATGATTTACAGCCTGCAGGAGGAGAAAAGTTCATATTAAACATTTTGCAGACAGGAGACTTGCAAAAGAAGTTATTTTCTCATAAAAAAAAAGAGCATATGTGGACCAGTTGGTTTCTTGCTGACTAAGCCAACTGCATATGATGCTACTTTTAACACTTCCTTATTCTTGTGTGGGCTTCAGCTATATGAATTCCATACCATATTTATTATTGAATATAGCTATATATTGAATATCATGCATATAATGTTTTATGATGTTGGCATTAGTTTTCTAAGTTAATTATTTAACATAAAATGATGTTAAAATCCTAGCACTGTTTTGTTCATACTTAATAAACTTGAGTCAGCTAATGCTCAGACATTCATTAAAAAAAAAAAAAAAAGTGGAAGCTGAACTGCCTCAAATGCTCCTTTTTTGTGACTCATACAAAACCATTTTTTCCTGCAGTTAAATTTCAAGCATGATAAATAAAGGAAAGGATTTACTATCCCTTACAAATAGGGCAATGCATGAAAAAGGGATTTTAGCAAGTGAATTAACCGTTCATGAAGTTAAACGAGGATTGACAGCTCAGGAAAATTAAAAGTTTCCTTTTCTCCTGTTCTCAGAGCAAGGGTAAAATGGGTGTAATTCTGTGGGGACCTGCAGACTTCCGGTATGTTCCCTCCACCTTATCACAAGCATGAGAATTTTACTGCCACTCATTTGTCACTAAAAGATGCTTTTTCTTCTCCTGTGCCCAGGTTACTAGCCTTGAATTAGTCTGTTTAGCTGTGAGTGTACTGGAAATAATAATTTAAACAGAAAGGAGAAAGTGGCTTAGTAGAATGAGCTCTCTTCACCTACAAAATCGCTGAACCAGCTGGGAGGACAATGTGCCCAGTGCAGACAGCAGGAATATATTACACTGATAGTGCTGCTAAACTCTTCATTACCTTATTCAGAAGACAGCTTTGGCATTGTTCCTACTAACTGAAGGACCTCAGCTCTTTAAAATCGTGGCCATTTCTTTGGCAGACAGGCCATTGTCTCTTGTGTTTGATTGTCGAGTAATAACTAGTTGCTGGGGGATGATGTTCATACATTTCTTTTTCCCCAAGCCACTGATTCAGAATGTGATTTCAGCAGATACAAGCCACAGTTGAATACTCAGAGATATTGCTTAATCTAGGCAAAGCTGGTCAGTGCTGTGCCAGAGCAGGAGTGGATTCAGCTGAAAAAGAACCCAAACAAAAACTGTTTTTTCAGCTGCATCGGGTCTCTGGTCAGGTCATCATGCAGTTCTGCAAACACAAGCAGACCTGAGTGTGAGATAGCCTTTCATTCCAACGCTGCCACCAAAAATTTGCCTATTACACTGCAGAAGTCTTCAGGTTTTGCAGCACCTTGAGATATTCTTGCCTCAGGACTGGCACAACTTTGTGGGTAGTTATCCCGTGAATTGGATCAGAGAACTGATGTATTTTTTTATACATGTGCTTCAAAACACTGGTCACACAGAGACAACTAGAGAAGTGGTGTGCTATGGCCATTGTGGGGTTTGATATGAATTTTGTCACTGAATTCTTTGTGCTGTGACACCACAGCCCTGCTGTGTACATTGCAGCATGACCAATCTTCACCCATAGACCTATCTTCTAGTTCAGACCAACCTGTGAACTCACAAATGTTCTTGATAAAAACATTTAAATGGAATGAATGCTCAGAGCTTATTTTTACCTCTTGACTGATGTTAGACATAATAACATTCAAACACTCTAGGTGAGGAGGAATGGGTGGTAAATGACCCCCAAACCTGCCTGTGAGGACACTGCAACCGTAAAAGTGCAGAATTCCCCACAGATCTCAAAATGTTCATCTCTCCATGGATTCCATTTACTTTTCCATTCAATCCTTAACTTCTTTGTCTGTCTGCCAACAAAGAGTAGAGGGTCTAGGATAATTCCAGTTTTTGAAGGAGACACTTTTGGTACTACCCTTAGCCAATTTCACAAGGGATCTGTGCCACAGCTTCGTATTTATAGTTAAATGTATGACAGGTGCAATCAGCCAGAAAAAGAAGGACCAGAAAATGTCTTTCCTAATCTAAAAGAATATAAAATGTTTGATCATGTTTAACCAAAATTCTAATAATTGGGAAAATCTTGTTCTAATAAGCAGGATTGTTACCTCATTCCGCTCTCAGATACACTGATTAACCTAGTGCCCTCCATACAATCATTTGAGGAAAAGGAGACAATACTATTCGTCCATAGACATAAACTGTAGTAAGCAATCATATCTTCTGAAGTACAGAGAGAGCAGGAAGACTACATTTTCCTCTTGCTGGTGAACATGTAGTTTCTACTATATTTAAAGTCAGGCTTGCTTTATAACTCTGAGAGGAGAATTCTACTTAGAATATTTTAAATACCATTAATAACCCTGAAAAATTTCCCTTTCTTATCTGTAAAATCAATTTCTGAGAACTTGTTCTTAACTTGGCAAGTGGGGAATATATCTAAAAATCTCTGCAGACAAATGTATCTATACATTTGTGATATGACATTTCTCCTACAAAACGGGTAGAGCCAGTGGATTAAAAATCAGAAATTCCCAGTCTTACTGAAGTCACCATAGCAGAATAACACTTAGGTGTTCAAGTCAATTCCTCTGTGTCCCATCAGTGTCATATAACACTCAAGTATTTTAAGGAATCAGATTTGCTTTTATACATTATTCAATTAATGGCTACATTCAGCACATTTGATTTTTGATACAGTATACAACTTTCTAATGCTATGGCAGATATGCCATTACTTGACTGAACATCTTTCAGAGTAACAGTGTCACAATCACTACCAGGAAATATCTACAGTTCAGTGATAATTATATAATACAATTCCTTCCAAGTATTGTATAAAACCCGTGAAATGCACCCAGTGTTATGGTGGAGAATGACATTTCAGTTATGTTTAAAAGTCATACAAAAAGCAGACAAGTCAATGTTTTTGAGGAAACCAAATACAAACCTCTACCCTTAATAAAGACAGTGAAAACTTTAATGTATACGTAAAACAGGGACTTATTTTTAAACACATCCACCAGAGCCCTACGTGATAAACCATGCAGTATCAATTTACCTTGCTCTGAAAATGTAAATGCTGAGGAATGAATCAATGGTCCTCAAAAGAAAGAAAAAGAACAAGTATTTTAAATCAATGCCTTTTGACATTATATTCAGCCAGAAATAGATACATTGTAAATTTGCCTAGTGAGAAGTTGGCAGGTAAGACTCGTATTTTTAAGGGTATTTATGTATCTGGAAATGCAGAAAGGTAACCATTGGGATTTTCAAAAGCACATTCATAAGTACCAGATTCTTTGTAGGGGTTTGAATACTTGTGGTTCTGGTAGGCTCCTGAAGGCTTTGTGAATAATGTCACAGGGAAACAGGCTCTGCCTTCTGGGAAAAAAAAAAAAAAAACCAACAAAAAAAAAAACAAAACACAAATCAAAAAACTATGGAGTCCACAACTGGAACAAAAATGCTACACTTTAAATGTCTACAAACTGAAGTGATGAAAATAAAATCTTCTAATCTTTAAAGACACCTAACACAAAGGAAGATCATTTCAGTGGAGAGAGTATAACTTTTCTGTCTATGCCATCTCCAGTGATAATCTTGCCATCTCCAGTGATAAGCTCTTTGTAGCTTTGCTGAACCTTTTCTGAAGTCTTGCTTTCTGCTTAGGCAAAAGTTAAAAAGAAAACCAACCAGAGGACAGAGGGGACCTACCTCAGCTCTACTTTCTATGGAATAATGGCAATCGTATCACAGGAATTTAGCATTCTAGGAAGTGAGATAATTGAAGAAACCCAAAACATCAAAAAAACCCTACACAGACATTAGACATACAATAGACTTTTTCAGATGGTAAACCAAACTCTTAACTCATTTAAAGCAACACAGGTTCATTAAAGCCAACACACTTTGTTACTATATACTTTTCATCACTGGAAAAAGGAATTTAAGAAAACAAAAATTGTCTGTAGTTGCTCCATAATCCCTTGCACTTCTGAATTGGTTTAAAGAACTTAATTAAAATGAGACTAAAGTCTTCTCTTCCTGGTCCCAGAAAAGAATAAGAAGGTTATTTAGCCATCCTTCTTAAACTAGCCAAGCTGTATGACAGCAAAAAAAAAATCTTTAAAATTCCATAGCACAGCTGGGTAGAGTCAGATATCTTTCAAAGAACAAGAAACCATCTAGAAATTAGCTAGACTCCCATGAAAACAACTCATGTCTCATAAAATCCCCTCCACCCAAATAAGCACATTTCAGTTTTTAGCTACTGCCTGTCAATCCAACGCATGCTATGTAAACTTGCCTTGTACAGATTTGACTTGCTCACTCTTTTACAAAGCTAATTTAAACCCATGCCTGCTCTATAAATTTTCCAGCAGGACAGATCTGCTAACTTGATATGTTGCTTTACAATTTATAACAAAAAAGACGATGAAGTTAAATGCAGCAGAAGGATGCAGACAGTCCTAACAGTTATGGTTCATTGATAGTGTGTTCTGCAGCCCAAACTAAAGATTTGTAGTGGATCAAGTTATTTTTCTTTTATATCCTTAGGAAAGTCTACTAAATTACCCATATTTTGACACCTGTAATTCAAGCATAAGGGAGACACAGCTAATGAACGAAAACAGATTTTTCTTCTGGCTTTCTTGGATCTTGTCTATCAGTAAAGAAGTTACTAGGGTTTCTTTTGCCTTTTCTAGTATAATAAGGGAATGCCTCATTCAAAGGAAATGCCAATTTCCTTCTCTACATTTCATAGTTCAAAACAAAACAAAAAGAATATGAAGGGGTTGTTACTGAAGCAAATGCCAATTTGCTCATGCAGGCAAGCAATTCAGCAGTAAGACAAAGCAGACAACTGTGTATTGGTTTATGAGATGTGGACCACAAGAACAGTCATCTTTCCTTTGAAAGGCACATATTTATCACTTCCTAACAATTTTTAGCCTCCATGGACAATCTCTGAGAAAAAGAAATGACTTCTGCTCTGATTGTCCAGGTTAAAATGCTAGTTTGAAAACTAGAAGCAACCATAGCCACTGCCCTTTATTGAATGAAACATGTCTGAGGGATCGTGCTGATCTGATAAGAGAGGTCTCTCGGATGATGAACATGATGAACAGAGAATGACTTTCATAAACTGCAGAGCAAGGCCATGACTGTATTCAGATGCCAGCTGTAGTTTAGACAAGAGGACATATAAATGTGGAATTGCTAAGCATTTTTGCTCTTTTATCTTACTATATTATTCATATAGTTGTTCATGGAAGAAAGAGAACCAGCTCTGTCTATAAGATCTTCAGAGGAATACTGTGGAATCTCTATTTTCCCTCAGTTTGGTCTAGATCAAGAGGTGTCCTCAAAAGGGCTCTCTCCTGACACATGACGTTACCATCAAATGTAGGTTAGCTCAAGGGGTAAAGGTGAAAGTTAACACAGGCATCAGAGCTGGTCCTTAGTAGCTGTCCCAAAACAAACTCTCATTTTAATTAATTCCTTTCATGAGATGACTTTATTTACTGCATACCTCAGTAGAGGTTTTCTCTCAAAATCATGAGGATATGGCCTCATTGTGACATGGTGGTTCTGTTCTTACTGCATGTGTGCTAAGTCCACTTGTCTTGATTGTCAGCTGGGAAGAAGAAAGATTCATAAAAGCAAAATGTAGCTACAGGTGAACCATGCTGTAAGGACAAAAGGGGCTATACTGTCCTGTTTCTGTAGAAATCATGAAGAAGAGAAGAAAATAGCAGGCAGGAAGAAAAGGTGATTCAGCAGTGAGGTAAAAAATTATTTTTATTCAATTTATAGATTTAGCAAAGTTAAGTTAAAGATAGAACCACATTCCTTTCTAATAAGGCCAACAAAGAAAACAAACAGATACATAAAATATAACAATATAAAATTTTTGTAGATAAATAATAGACTGCTGAAAAGATCAAGTTTTCAATATTTTTGAAGTGCTTATATTGATATTTGATTTGCAGCAGGTAACAACATTCCTTTAAATCATTGAGAATAATTGAACAGATCTGGCTGTAGATTGCTTGCAGTTCTGAGGATTCAATATAGGAAATGTAAGTTGCCATTCTATAGTTAATGGTCCCATAAAATAAACAAAGTTTTATTCTGCTTGGCTTTTGTGGGTGAGTATCAGAATGAAAATGAATTTTTCACCTACATAAACTGGCATAAAATCATTTAAAAGCTTATACACTTGCTAGCAAGATGTACCTCAGTCTTCTTACAAAACGTAAGCAATGCAATGTGCCATACTTTTTACAGTACTATTTGCTAAAATAATATTCCATTGCTGCTCTCCCTGATTGGCTGTAAAAAACATGTACAGGATTTAAACAACATCTGAAAGTCCTTGACAGCATTACTTCAGATGTCCAGATGATGTATAACAAAAATCTTTACAGCTTTACTTACAAAACCAGTCACGCAATGCTGAAATTTTTTGTGCTATACTTTCTGCTAAGTGTAATTTAGAACATGCTTGCATTAATGTTGTCAGGCAAGATTCCAAAATAGAATTAAAAAACTACAGATGCCTCACCATCATTCTTTAAAATTGCATGGGTACTTAAGTATGAAATCAGATTGAGTTTCTGGAAAGGAGATATAATAGAATTTCCCCTAAGGATCCCTATGAAGTTGTTTTGGGACACAAACAGCTTTTCTCCAGGTCTTGTAATTAGACCCCTTAAATTATATCATTCTAATATTTATCACTACTCCAGTTTTCCCCCAGCTCCCAGTGCCTTTCAAATAAGTGATTTTTGAAGCAATGTAACTTGAGTTAAAGATCTCAGATGAGCTGCTTGCTAGAAATATAAAAGGGACTCTAGTCAAATGCTAAAACTCATATTTAATGCCTTATCTATTCCAAATTCCTCAAATATTCTACAGTTTGACTATAACGCCTACAGTTTTAATGACACTGAAATTATTTTGAAGAATAAAAAGACTAGAGCAGCACATTTTAAGAAAAATTAATATTGGCTTAGTAGAGTTAGCATAACCTATTTTATTCTGACTATACGTTTCTGACTGTAGCAACCCGGTTCAACATTTATTTCCCTTTCAACTCTTGTTTGACTCCAACTAAGAGAGCCAAAAAAATCCACAAATCTTCACCTAAAGGCATTAGTGCTTCCTAGAAGCTGATCAGCAATAAATGTAATACAATACTATTAACACACTGTAAACAAAGTTCAAATTTAATCCTTTTGCACTTGTGAATACAAAGCAGCAAAGCATGGAGAATAATGCCTTTGCAAGAAATCCTCTTTTACTGGATAGAGAATAGATAAAAAATAAAATGAATAGAGAACAGATAACAAAGGTTAAACAAAGTAATGTTTTAGTTTTCTGTTACCCAACAAGGATAACTTCTGTACAAGGGCACTCTGGACAAAACAGACACAATCTGAATTGTCTATCATCATCTTGCAAATCCTCAGTCTGCCTTTTTTGAGTCTGAACCCTAGAAGAATCCAGATTTATACCCTTTTTTTTTAACAGAATGGTAGAGAAACAATTATAAATGTCAGTGTCACAGCCAATAGATATCTGAAACTGTTTTTCTTTTGGATCTTCCTTAATATATATTAAAGTTGTTAGACCTTAATTCCATCTCTCTTGGGTGGGATTCCACAGCTTAATCTCTTCCAGGCTTGATCTGAGTCACAATAAGATGTTGATCATGACTATTTTCTCAAACATATCTACAGATTTATAACTCTATGATGACACAGTGATCACACCTGCAAAACAAGAAGCAAAACATAAATTCCTGAAAGGTAGGAACATCTACAGAACTGTGTAAAAGCTTTGATTTTCCCCTCAACTGAGCTAACCTCATACCTGGAGGTAAAGAAAAACAAAACCAAAAAAGCCTCAACACCTCACTCAGATCACCCATACATGATGTTTCACCATGTCTCTTGCAGTTTGACTGTCAGCTTTCCACTGATTCATCCCTCATAGCCTTTTCTAATCTGTTCATGTCCTCTCCCCTTTTCTAAAGTCTTTGAAGTTTCAGATCTCTACTGAACCCAGGCATAGCCCTAGGAAGAGTACTCCATTCCAGCCTACACAGAGCCAGTTTGTCTCCCAATAGTCCAGAAGCCACTCATATCTAAAATTATTTGAAATTATATACCTTAGGCTGCCTTATCTGTGTCATTGTTCTACCTTCTCACTCCTTTAACAACCTTGTTGCCATTTTTCATTATTTAACTCTTTGCATTCAGGTTGGCAACAGAACAAAACTGAACTAAGAGTCATAGTCAATACTAGATTCATAACAAATTTCAAAGCACATATTCCCAGCTTTATAGCTTGAATAGAAGAAAATGCATTCTATAAATATCAATTAATATTTTTTTTTCAATTCTAGGTAGTTAGTTAAATTGTAATCAAATAAAGGAGAGCAACATTACTTTTAAATACAAGATGCTTTGTGACTTAAATTTATTGACGCTAATAAAATGCATATATAAAATTTCTTACAATAATTTTTGGAAGCTGTGAAAATCCAGGCCTACTTATGATGTCAATGCTTACCTCACTTCCCTGAATGGAGCTCACACCAGAATTTGGGCCCCTACATTCCCTGTCTAATGCACAAGAAGACTTAGATATCTCAGAAGGACTAGACTGCACTGTTAATAGAGAGTTGCTGAGAGTACCCACCAGCAAATCCTGCATTATGGAGTACTCACTTCTGTGACACTGGGGATGGTCCTTCCAGCTCTCCTGGAAGCAGGGTCTAACATCTCCTCCTGAGGACAAAGGCATACCTTTCATACAACTGAGGAGGAATTGTTTTCTTTTAGAACAAAGCCGCACCATGATGGTGTTCTATGAATATCAGTGGGTAGCATTCATTTCATACAGCTTTAAATGGCTCTGTCTGAGATGATTAAGTCAGGGCCCCTTTCCAGATGATGGAAAGAATTAAATGTTTGGAGTGGTTGGCTGACCTGACATCCTTTAGACATCTATTCTTGGATAAGATGAATCACACCCTGAATGTGATATCCATTTATTGCTAAGGTAGTTGAGGTAGTTTTCACCTCAAAAGTAGGCACCTAGAGTTCAATTAATTTAAAATCCCACCCCTTCCCAGTGACTAGAATACTTTGTGAAGAAATAGAGGACCATCTCTAGCCAGAGTGGGTTCAAAGCCATGCATTGCTTCTCCAGATGGACAGCCTTTATCAGAAGTCTGTGTGCCCCCCACGTCTCTGACAGAAGCTGCACTGTCATGTAGAAAAGCACACAATGAACAGGCAGGTCATCTGAAAGACTCCAGGGAAAGCAGGTTAGTACTACACTCTGATCTAAGCATTTCCTTTTCTTTTGTTCCTTTTTTTTTTTTTTTTTCTTTTCTTTTCCCTACTAAATGTAAACACATAAATAGCCCTAGAATCAAGAATCAAACCCAGGACTACTTTTCTTCTAAGTAAGCATAACATCCCAGGTAAGTGTATTAGCCCCAAGTCTGTAAAATAAAAGATGGTCAGACTGCCATCACTTCTCCTCCAGCAGCTAGTTATTTAAGGAAAATAGCTAGAAAGCAGTGCTGGCAGGGACCCAGTTCAGTAGCTCTGTGCTGGAATGACATTCAACAAGAAGTTACTCCTCCTCTGCCAAGCCAAAGACTCTGGCACTGCTCTGCTTTACTTCTGACTTCCTAGCATAGCTGGGAACTAGCTCATCCATTCTGGGCCTGCACAAATGACAGGACTTTTTGAATCGCACCTGAAGAACTATCAAGTGATGAGGAAACATCTAGATGCCTCTTGGTGTAAGCACTTATTGTGCAAGCAGAATTTGGATCACGATTTAGATCTAGGTGTCAGATTCCTGTCTAGAGCCCATTTTAGACGACAGATTTTTTTTTTTCTAATATCTTCCAACAACAAACCAATATTTCAAATCAAAGATTAAAACTTTTTAAAAGCCTGATTAACTGTAAAATCACAGTCTATGCATCCCTGAGGATAAGTTTTCTAGTAAATCTCTTCAGACAATTCTTCTAGCTTAATTTACATAAAACTATCATAAGAAAATGGTGAGGCTTGATGTGTATCAATCAACTTGTTAAACAGAAATATTTTCACCTATTTGTTTTATTAGTATTTTGATTATAGAACTGTAAAAGGTGGATAAATATATCTGTAATAGCATTGCTAAAAACAGAATTTGGATCACGTTTTCAACAAACTTACTAAAGTACAAGTATCAGGCAGATTTGGGTCATGCAGTAAATTCTGGCATGAAGCTCCTCAGAAGTTTACTATATGATTTCAGTATAGCAATCTATGCAAGTAAGAATGTAAGATTGATTTTCAATTTGATATTTAGCCTAACCAAATCCGGGGAGGAAAAAATTCACAAAGTGACCGAACATAAAACTCAATATACATAAAGGAGGGAAGCCCAGTTTCAGTCTCTGGGAAAAAAAAAAAGTTAGGCATTACCCAAGAAGTTATTTGGCAGAACTGTTTTCAATTTATTTTTGGTGCAAAATGAAAAAACTCCACAGACTTTGTTTATATACCTCCATTGGCCACTCTTCACAAATAAATGGGACTGGTAAAAATCTTATGCCTGCCAAGAGAGAACCCCCCCTTGATTACTGGCATTTCAATTCAATTACAGAATTCAGGTTTAAAAATTAGACTGAATGATAAAAAGCACAGTCTTCATAAATATTTAACCTTCTTCAGTATGACAGTAATTATAGTGTGGAGCTCAGTAGCTGTATATTCCATTTAAAAGATCTGTCATGCCTTCCATTCTAAATGCTTCTTTTCAAAGGTTTGCAATGCCAAGATAAAAAGAAAACTCCCCCAAGGTGGAAACTTGGAATAAAGTCTCAGCTTCTAAAAATTATTATTAATGGTAGATTCTGAGGATGAGAAAGACTGTTTGAAATACAGTGAGATTTTACAACCACTGCTTTCTTTTCCTGAGCAAAATATTTAATAACATTGGATAGTCATTCAATTTTTACATTCTAAAAATATCCAGAAAAAATTGCAAAATATTTTCTAAATGAAAACACTGATTTTCATGAAACTATTTTTTTAAAAAATGTCCTTTGATCCTACTGATAACATTTCATAATTTAAAAAAATACTTGAAGTAAAGTATTTTGTGGTGAATCCAATTTCTTTAGATCAAATCATAGAATCACAGAATGGTTTGAGTTGGAAGGGACCTTAAAGATCACCCGATTCTAACTCCCCTGTTATGGGCAGGGACACCTTCCACTAGACCAAGTTGCCCAAAGCCACGTCCAACCTGGCCTTGAGCACTTCCAGGGAGGGGGTATCCACAGTTTCTCTGAGCAACCTGTGCCAGTGCCTCACCACACACATGGGAAAGAATTTCTTCCCTCTACCTAATCTAATTCTACACTCTTCCAGTTTAAAACCATTACCCCTATCCTATCACTACACTCCCTGATGAAGAGTCCCTCCCCTTCTTTCCTGTAGTCCCCAGGTAAGTACTGGAAGGCCACTACAAGGTCTCTCTGGTACCTTCTCTTCTCTAGGCTGAACAACCTTAACTGCCTCAGCCTGTCCACATAAGGTAGGTGCTCAAGCCCCCCCGATCATCTTTGCGGCCTCTTTCTTATGTTGGGGGCCCACACCTGAAGACAGTACTCCAGGTACTCTCATGAAAGCAGAGTAGAAAGGGAAGGTAATTCACCTACCTTGACCTGCTGGCCACACTTCTCTTGATTCAGCCCAGGATACAGTTGGCTTTCTGGGATGCACGCACACGCTTCTGGCTTATAGTCAGTTTTCCATCCACTAATACCCCCAAGTCCTTCTCCATACAGCGTATCTCAATCCACTCATCGCCCAGCCTGTATTTGTTCTTGGGGTTGCCTTGACCCATGTGCAGGACCTTGCACTTGGCTTTGTGGAACTTCATGATCTTTGCATGGACCCACCTCTCAAGACTCTCAGGGGCCCTCCGGATGGCATCTTTTCCCTCCAGTGTGTCAACCACACCACACAGCTTGGTATCATCAGCAAACTTGCTGAGGGTGCACTCAGTGCCACAGTCCATTTTGCCAACAATGATGTTAAATATCACTGGTCCCATCACCAACCCCTGAGGAATGCCTCTCATCATTGAGCTCCACTTGGACATCGAGCTATTAACCATAGCTCTTTGAGCGTGACCATCCAGTCAATTCCTTATCCACTGAGTAGTTCATCTGGCAAATCCATGTCTCTCTAATTTAGAGACAAGGATGTTGTGTGGGACAGTGTCAAAAACTTGAAATGTTTCAAATTAAATGTTTCTTTTCCAGAAATTCCAGATAGCTAAAAAAAACTATTAGTCAATCAGCTTTAGGTAGGTATAATTACATTTTGATAGGTAAAATCAGGTTTCCATATTATGGAAAGCTAGTGAATAATTTTGAAGAAGGTTTTGATAATGCTTAAATCAAAATTATAAATTGTTGAACTAGGAGAAGCTAATTCATCCATTTGAAGTCTGATGGTCTGGGGGTGGGGATAAGGTGGGAAGAGGGAAAGTGCTAAACCTCAGCTATGTTCATTAGTTAAGTGAAGAAAACAAGTCTTGTCAGGAGAGGGTGATATTTGTGGCTGTGCTGGCACCCAGGCATTTGACTTCAGTTTTCACTTGTCATAGAAGCAGGATGTGTAAGTGTCTTGCCAGGGCAGAGTCTTGTTTTGCCACTCAGCAGTTGCAGTCAGAGCACCTTAGGAACAATGAAGACTTCACCCTTTTTTGCAAGGAGAGAGCAGGAGCGGCTCCCAGTAGCTATTTTCCCATTCTCTGCCCACACAGTGTGGATAAGAAACTAGGCTAGTTTGCATGTGGGTGGTTGGTGGGAGGAGGTAAATAAAGACACATATGTTTATATGGCACGTCATCTCTACTGGAAGTCAGTGAGGTTTGGAGCCCAGCTGCTACTTATGCAGCTTCTAAAAGATCCTTCTCTGTCCTCGAAGCTGAACTATTATTAGAGGCAAAATTCCTCTCTGGCTTCATGGCTGTATCAGTGAAGAGTAACTGACAATATCTCTATAAGATGCTGCATACGCCTCTTTAAGATTAGTCAAGGAAATGCAGTCGAAACTCAAGTTTCACTTCAGATTCTTTTAAGCAATGAAAGATGTAATGACAAGTTCTTTGTGCTTTGCTTTCCTCCTCTAAGCTTTTTCTAAAAAATTAAGAACTTTTCTCTTTTATTGGTCATAATGGCTTTAGCCCTTATTACTTTTTTACTATCATGGACTATTTTTATTAATTTACATTGCTTTGCATTTATGACAGTGAATTTCACTCTTTTTTTGTCACTCTATCCGTTAGTTAACATGAAGATTTTCTGCAGCTATTGACAATCAGCTTCAGATTTGTCTAAATAATTTTGAATCATATACAAACTTTGTTATTATCCTATTAATCCCACTTACAGATTTTTTTGAATATGCTACATAGTACTTGGATCTCACTTCTAACTTTTATTGTCACAACCAAGCATATTCTCCTACCCTTTGTTCCATATCTTTTAAACAGTCGCTGACCTGTGAGGGCTTTTCTTTTTTTCCTGTGACAGCTTAATTTCTTCAACAATATTAGCTTGATCAGCCCTACTGATATGCTGTTGACTTCAGAAGACTCCTAGTAGATGTGCGAAATAGGAGTTTTCCCTACTGAATGACTCTTCTTACAGATAACATGTAACCATTTCTCTACTAACTCTAGTACACAGGATACTCATCACTCAATATAAAGTGTTTTTAGCTCGTTATGAACTTCATATTTCTACAATGTCTCTGGGAGAATATTTAAGATTTAGCTAATATACAAAAGGATATTGGTGTTTAGATGGTTATTCAGCTGTGTAGCCTAAAATGCTGTATGAATCTATGCATGTGTCTAGTATAAAAGCCACATTCACTAACCCTTAGTTTCTTAGGATCCTTTCTGTTTCTTCTGAAAGTTTGGTATCACATTGGCCACCTTTTATTACTTTTGTATTAGGGTTGATTAAACAATGGGTCATATAACAGAGTCATTGACCAAATTCACTTCACTAGGTCCAATTTCCCTTCTTACTGATCTAAATTTACTGTATTTCAGAGAGGCAAAGAACAAAAAAAACAAGGAGTGAATAATGAAATAATAAAGGAGAAAAGTCGTCTAGCCATCACTCAGAGAAAAAAGACATATGAAAAAAAAAGAGGATTTAAATGGAGCAGAAGTACAAATTTTTCAAAAATTAACTTTTTTTTTTAACCCGAGCACAATATTCTACTGAAGATTGTTCTGCTGTCAACACCGTGTAATAGATAGAACTAACCTTCTAGGAATGCACTGCTCTACTTGCAACTCCATCTCCCTTCTACTGTTACAAAAAGGAAGATTTGAGGTACTCATTTATCCTTCTTTTGTGGACCTATAACCCCTGTTGACATGTATATTTCATGGATAAAAACCTATGAAAAAAAGAACTTTAAAATAAAATAATCTTCATTCAGTGTTAGAAGACAGGTTTTCCTCTAAAATTAGACTGTAAATGACAAGGTGAGGCTTGAGGCAGGAATCTGGATGACAAATATTACTTGAAAATAAACAAACAGGCCATAAACCTATAAATTTGAAAATATGAGGAAAAATAAGTATGTTTCCTTCAGGAAGACATGCTTATCTAAAGATGAAGCTGTCATTACTGGGACAGGGCTACCTCTCTTTTACACATTGTGCTACTTTTCACATTAATGTGTCACATTTTAACCTGTTCACGTAACCATGGCTGTCGAGTAATAAAGAGAATACCCTCACACGTGCCTCCACCCCATGTCTGCATTTACCTACACTCTTTCCAAATTCTTCGCACATCTTAAGACACATGAGAATAAAAAGATTGTCTGGCCTCATATTTTCTTTTAAGAAATCCTAGTTATTAGTAAATAGATCATTTTTATGTTTTGATTTTAAGACAGAAGTAATTTTAGTTAGTTAGTTCATCTGGTTCAGCTATTATTTAAACATTGTTAAAATGTGAGAAGTCACAATAAATGAAATTTATTTTACTGAAGTTGCTCACATTTATGTGAGCATAGTCATATGAGTATGAACATATACAAGTCCATAATTTAAGGGGGTTTGTAGTTCAATAATCTGAGCTGCTCTATAACTCTTGCAGTGAACTGACTCTCTCAGTGTCCATTATGGGATGGTACTAGAAGTCCATAAGTATTTGATTGTCTTTGTCCTCATCCTCACTCAGTAGTGAATGCATCAGCAAAGGTAAAATTTATACAACAGCTTGGGCTTAAGCACCAAACAGAACTGAAAAGCTTTATGTGTGAGTGTTGGAAGACTCTGGAATGACAGCAACTGTGAGCGTTCTGATACAAAAGGATATTCTAGAAAAGTCCACCTCCTTCCTTTCTGATGCAGATTATGGTATTAATTAGTTTTATCCTGGAAATCAATGATGTGAATCATAATATGAGATACAAATCCAGATATGCTACTTATGCACTAAGTTCTATTTTGTCATGTGCACTAAAATAATTTCTCTATTTCTGTAGGTATGAAGTTCAGCCCCTTTTCCTTCCAGGACAAGACAGGAATCCTACTGCAGCAGACAACTGTCCAGGGTCATTACTATGCAACCTACTTCCTGCCTCTCACTGCCTCTGGAGTAGTGATCCTTGCCTTCTCCCGAAAACAGTCTTCAAAGAAAGTCATGAATTTGGGATGATTTATCTCTTGGACCTCACTGCTGCCACGCAGTCTGGATATGCATGATGGTGTCCTGACGTACCCAGAATGCTTGAGCATGCCAATCACCACATGCTTTAGAGGGTGCAGCCATGCTAGGAATATGTTTACAGGTTAAGGATATGTTTACATGCTGTGTTTGAAAATTATGCAAACTTAAGGAATTTCCATGCCTACGTTCCCCTGCTACTTAAACCTATTGTCCTTAACTCTTCACTGCAGTATATTCTCACTGCAAGGGCTTCCTCCTTTACTCTCATATCATATGTGCCAATAAAATTGGTTGCAGGCCTTTCCTATAAATTAGATCACTAAAATCATCTAAAATTTTTATCTCCCCTTGGAAATATTTTTGTACCATGTTTTTTAAAGCCAGCATATGTTCACAAAGCAGGAGACAATTCAGTGCCCTAGATAACTGTCCTAGCCAAATTCTCATGGATATCCTGCTCTTCACCACCTTTAGAAAACTTTTAATATTAACACCATTACTGTAATTAGCCAACTATTAATCTTTAAAGAAGTCTCAGGGATCTACAAGACTTTGTCAGATAAAATGGAATTTCATACTTAAACCTCAGTTTTAAAGGCAGAAATGGTCTACATGTAGATAGTAAACAGCAAAATACATTCTTCATTACTTTATAGCCATATAATAAACAAAAAAAATATACCTTCAGTGTCAGTTATCAGTGAAATTCCTGACCTATTTAAAGCAAACACTTCTAAGTAGTTATGCAAAAGTAGAAGAAAGATTTAATTCTTATCAACAAGCTATTCTGAATCTTTATGGCAAAGATGGATGGAGAGATGGTGGAATGGAGGGGACAGAAATGGAAATATCTTAAATGATTAGATGCATTTCTAGATGACAGGTATTCTCAGAAAGATTCACATAGCGAGATAATACCTAGAAATAAAACTAGTCATACATCAGCAAATTATAGAATGCAGTTGTTAGTATGATTCCTGAAACAGAATCAGAGAAAGAAGAAAACAAAGAAAATGGAAAATTTGAATAAGAGTATAAAAGGCTGCACACTAGAAATAGAGGTGTGATAGGGAAAACTACATGTGAAGGTTGGAGACAAAAGATGAGGGAGACACCCTCTCCTTTCTAAAAGACGCTGATTTTTTTCAAAAATCATATCAGGCTAGAATAGAAATGGGAGGTTATATTTTGCAATGAAAGCCACAGAAAATGATACAAGAGAGCTCTAGGGTTAGTATACAAAGCATCTCAGTCCAAGTCTATAAAACGTCACAAATGAGATTTCCAACTCAGCATAATCAGTGCCTGTGTGTCAAAAGAAAAATGAAAGGCTAAGGCCTCTGTTATCAGGAAATAATTTAGTGCCATTGACTTCAAATAGAGATGGGGCAATTAACAGCAGCACAGAACCTGGCCTGATCCATTAGTTTCCATACTAACAAGGGGGAGCATAATTCCCTGTTAATTTGTGACAAACTTAACATAACTCTGACTATTGCAGCTCAGAAAGTGGAAGACGAAACAAGCATTGCAGAGCATTTGGAGAAAGTTCATTTTATGAGAAACAGCTCTTCATTCTCCTTGCAAAAGCAATATCACAACTAATATTCTCACTAATTTTTCACATGCACACAATGGGAATATATACACTGAGGAAGGACCAGTCCTGTCTGGATATCTGAGAAACACAAACATATTCATACTGATAAGTGTTAATACAATTTAAATAAAATTTTATCCTTCCTGAACACTCAAGGTGGCTGATGCAGTGGGTCCTGGTACCGCAAAATTCCAGATGTGAGAGAGTTAAACTCTGTTTGAGCCTGAAAGTGGCCACACACTAGGGTTCTGTCCAGTTTTGCTTCTTTCCTTTTGGTTTGTCCAAAGGAGAAATCATCACTTCATAGAATCATAGAATGGTTTGGGCTGGAAGGGACCGTAAAGATCACCCAGTTCTAATCCCCCTGCCATGGTCAGGGGGATTAGAACCTTCCACTAGACCAGGTTGCTCAAAGCCCCGTACAACCTGGCCTTGAACTCTTCCAGGGAGAGGGTAGCTACAGCTTCTCTGGGCAACCTGTTCCAGTGCTTCACCATCCCCATAGTTAAGAATTTCTTCTATATAGCTAATCTAAATCTACCCCCCTTCAGTTTAAAGCCATTACCCCTGTCCTATCACTACATGTCCTTGTAAAAAGTCCCTCTCCAGCTTTCTTGTAGGCCCCCTTTAGGTACTGGAAGGCTACTAGTGTCTATCCCTGCAAATTACTGTAAGAGTGAGGCAGAACTGAAGCTCTGCCCATCCTACTGACAGAACACAGCTTTTAGTGATCTTCCCATTCCTGATAGAGTTAGATAGAAAGTTTTCTATTGGACGGTTATGCCAGTGTAGAAGTGTTCTACAAGAACAGGATGTGATGAACCATTTGACAGAAGCAGGTAGGTTTCCTACAGAGGACAGGACACCTTGCTGGCAGGTCACCTGGCTTCTCAGCAGTGTGTCAGAGAAGTTAACATAGGTACGATTCTAGCAACTGCAGGAAAACAACTGAAGCCACAAGTGATAGGGCTTTAGGGCTAGATTTCAGTCATGGGACATGAGTGAAGCCAAGACTGCCATGCTGGCTGGATGCATCCAGGGATATGTAAACCACTACCATTGTGGTGTCCGGGGAGCTTAAGGAAGTTTATCAACATTTTGCTTTTGAGAAAACGGTATAAAAGATTCTTCGTATTTTCATTTCTTTATACAGACAGAAGTTCAATATATTTATTTCTAACAGAAATGTTATTATTTTTTCAAATGCAGAAACATTTTTTAAACTTTCTGAAACTCCTACTGAATGTAATTACATATTTCAATGAGCCTCAGTACATGGGCACCTAACTATATCATTAGGCATCCTGAGAATCAGTGAGGCTTCAAGGTCTTTTCCAGTCTGGGCCCTAAAATACCTTCAAAAAAATTCATCCTTCAATGGAGAAAAGTCTATAGAAAACACAGAAAGCGCAAGCAGGTAAATTATTAACCTGCAAAGGTTAATATAGATATATATTAAACTTTGGCATTTCAGCAGGAACTTTTATATGACAAAATTCTAGGAATGGATCAATGTGTTGGGACTGCACATGATGCAGAGCATCAACCTCTCCCACATTCCATGGATGTCTTGGATGAGCAAGTGCTTGAAAAAATTCCTGGAAAAAGGAACAAAAGCCCCAAATCTCTGATTAAAATAAGCTCATTAAATTGAACAAGAGTTGTTTAGAACTGCTTAGACCATTAAAACCAGGGACCCTACTCAGGATAGAAAACTCTCCATTCTAAATACATATTCTGTTTATTCTTCCTTTCATGCGTGGAACAACTGTCTCCTTCCAACTCCCTGGGAACTGGCATTTAGTGGTTATTAACTGGCATGAGTGGTTATCTCTTACCACCTCCACATGAAGATTGTCTACTTTATATAAATAATTAAATATTTATTGTATATTGAACTAAACAGTTCAGCATATAAATCACACACTTGAGAATACAGAAGGCCAAGTGTTTGATTTTTTAATACAAATTTTTATCCTGGAGCATAAAAATACTTCCAGAGAGGGTTGGGAGGGGTGAGTTACTCAAAATTATACACTTTCTTTAAGAACTGTCATTGGAGTAAATTGTCATTTTCTCAGAGAAAAATCTTGTCTCAGATATTCAAGTCATTCCACTACTAAAACCTCCACCTCACATCAGTCCAGCTAGCAGACAGTTCAGGGACTAGCACTGCCACGATGTCACTTTCCTATTCCTTTGGCAGCCAACTAAAAAAATAGAGCTCTCCTAACTCTTGATTTATCTGCCCATTTTCCTGGGCTGCCAGGACTCCCTGCTAGGCTCCCTATGTCTCTAGTGGGAGCTGCCTGCACATGCCAGCCACCTTACATAGAGACCCGTAACAAGGCTGACAGAGTGTGGTCAGAAATACTTTAAGAGCTCCATGTTGGAGTTTCTTAAAATACAATGTTTCAAATACTTCCACTGTCCAGGAAATCTCATATTTTTTATTTTCTGCTCAAGTTAGGAAGAACATTTAAAAAAGGTAAAAGTCCTGCGGGGTAGACATATAATCTCCTGCACTGATTTACTTTTAAACTTGATTTCCAGCTCTGAAATCCTTTCCCTACAAACAGAGAGTCAAGATCTGCCATTACCTAATAGGTCCAAAACTTAATCCACTGATGTCTTCCATTATAAACAAAAAACCTTATGCTTAGTAGACGCTTACTTCTCACAGATTACTTTTCATCATAGGATTCCTCTGGGGACCTAATATTAGGAAAGGTCTTTTAAATCTAAAATAGAGTTCCTAAAGTATGTATGATGAATGTATTTGTGATATTTTAAAAGATATTTTACCTCTTTTGATGTCTTCTACCAACAACTTGTCAAAAAACAGAGAAGAGTCTGCTGAAACGCGTAGGCTTCTTGAAGCCAGCAACTCCATCTGAGGAGAAATTAGAAAATAATCCACATGATAGTGACAGATGCTAAGCACAGCAAATCTACACACAGCTAGTCAAGCTGAATGAACTCAAAAGTACTGAACAAAAAGAGAAATCTGAACCACAGTATGATAAAGGTACAAGAGATTTAACACCCATGTGGAAGAACAGACACAGGATTGCTTATGGTGATGATGTTACATGGAAGTTTTGGTTTTGGTCAGAATTTTGAAGACATACACCCATTTTTCACTAGATTTTGACAACTTCGAGTATTAAAACAACGGCAGTTTCATTTAAATTATGAAGAATTTACCAAAAAAAAGGTTATTCAGGAGCTGTGAAGTCATATGAGATGCACTTGGGCATAAAACAAAGTCTATTTTCAGTACTGGTAGGAGCGTTCTAAAACAGCTGGAGACCAAAAAGTTCAATAATACAAGCAGCTGTTCCTGGTTGATTAGGTAACAGCATTTACAAGAAGTCTTCTAGTGCCAATGCTCTTTATGATGCTGTATTTCCTTTGTTTAAGTTTAATGTGATCTGCGTGCACAGTGTAAACACAACATGTACATAGTGTTGATAAAAAGGGGACATTGTACCCAACAGCATCACTGGATTTCCTTACAATAACAACAATTTACTTAGAAGGCCCCCACAACAACCACGGCATGCTCACTGTTCAACGATTCTAATTCGAACGTTCAGATAATGTGTCTTTTTAATTTAACCTCAATTTCATCATCACATTTCCTGCTTGCCTTTTTTGAGTATTTACATCTGCCTGGCAAATAATCTCACTGGAAATAGTTCTCAAGCAAGGAAGAAACTGGGCATATGTAAAACATTTAACATCCTTAGATGAAAAATATTCTCTGCTGAAATTCTTCTTCATAGTAAAAGATATCCTTTCAACAAAGAAAATAAAGCTGAAGTGGTGTTTGCAACCTTTCCTTCCCCATGACTTCAGAGGAAGCAGTGCACATATTTTTCTGTTGGGTCACAGCACATCATATGAGATACCTAAACATCTGCTGTATGTTCATGTGGTACTTCACATAACTGTTCCCTGATTCTCAAGTAAGGTTCAGTCACCACAGTAAAATAAAAATCAGTCATAATAACAGTAAGGCAGTTTTGTTTACTGATGCAATACCATAGTGTAATTTGGTCTCTTCCTTTCTGACTGTCTGATGAAGAAAAGTCCCTTTTGCTCCTACCATTTCTATAGCACTGAATGAAGTCATCCTTTGTAAACATAAGAGATCTGAAATAATATTTGTAATGAGGTATTAACTGTAGTATAATGGAAAAAAACCTTCTGAACTTTACAAAACTGCCCATGATTTCTAATGATTGTATATCAAAGGATGTCAGGGGAGGGAGTGCAAATGAGACTCTAATAACTGAAACAAAGAAGAATAAAGAAATAAAGATTAAAAGAGGCAACAACACTGATAGAGCTGCTAGGGCATTAGAAGAAAAAGAGCACTTGAAAATTATCAAGTGATTAAGCTCAGATACTACTAATTAGGGAAACTCCAGATTTCTGAACAATAACATTAAGCACTTGCTAAAAGTAGAAGTATATTTTCCATTAAGATTTAGCAACAAGAATGAAAGTGCATCCTCTTAAGACTTTACAAAATACCCTAAACTTGAGCACCTGTGTAACTGAACGAAAACCATTCGTCTTAATGTCAATGAGGTTAGGGTTTCAAAGTTTGATATGTGCATAGTGTTGAGCTTTTGACAAGCTTGTTCATGTTTTACACTAAAATCTTTTTGTCAGGAAAAAAGGGAACACACCTTAGATAAGTAGTTAAGAATTTGTTGTTAGTCCAATTAATATTTTAGTGTGTAAACAAAATATAACATCCAGTTTTGCCCAGGTACATCTATACTTATGAATATGTCTTGAATTATATAAACAGTACAGAAAAACCCTCTTAATACAACAGGGAATTATACACTATCTTCCTAGTACCTGCACCCTTTCTCTAGTGCTACTCACACTCTTTTAATGCTCCTTTAGGTCCTAAAGTCAACAGCTCCAGGCTTCTGTAAGAAGAAGTGGGCAGGGGAGTCTTACTCAAAAGGACTTGAAAGCAACCATATTTCTTTGTCCCAATTAATAGAAAAGGCTGATGTTTGTTACCAACTACATCTACACACTTGTAAAACAACCTAAATTCAGCTCACGCTAAGACAAGCCCAGACAAGTTCTAAGACCCTGCATTGCTAGGTCAATAAAAAGCCTGTGGTTTCTTACTAGTAATGGCCAAAATTATTTTTACTGGGCTATATATATATGATTAAGACATGTGGATGCTTGCATACAGTGCAGAAGAAAAAGGTAGGTACACAGACATGCCTTGCTACAAGAGACCAACCTATTCACTGTTACACGAATAAACAAACCCCAACTGTAATGGAATTAAAAGTGAGGCACGCAAACCTGCTGTCACAGCTATGTTATGAAAATCTGCTACCACATCAGAGTGCCAAATCATAGGTATAGTCACATTTATCTCACATCTGACATGCAGCTCATTTCTAGAATTACAAGACTGTGTCTGTTACTTCAGTATTGTATAAATATTTGACATCATGTTTCTAAGTATTAAATATGTAGAATAAGATAACTTCTTCTGAAGTCAGATGGTTTTGCTAGTGGAAACTAATGTCCCTCTTCATTATCTAGAATTTTTGAAGAATTATCAGATGAAAGTACAAAAAGAAATGGAAAAAAAAATCTCGTTGGATTTTTGAAAAGTCTAGGAGAAGATATTCAGGATATTAAACTACCTTGAGTGATGGATACAGATTTCCCATGGGACTGTAATGACAGATTATGTGCAGAAAAGGTTAGTGGTCAGCACAACAGGTACTAGCGGTGTTGGAAAGATTGATGATAGAGTTTTTTACAAATAGTCTGATGGCATAACATGATATTTGATAATATAAAAACTCTTTTAGTTTCCTGACCAGATTTAGGAGAAAAATTTGCCCAGAACAATATCCTATATAATTGATCTTTATATTTCTCAGGGTAATAGGTAGTCACTTACAGAAAAGATACTTGATGAGATGGAATTCTGGTCTGATCTGATGAATACATTCCAGTGTAAACATTGCAAATATAAGAATTACAGACATGTTGATAGAAAATATAGAGCTTGTTATAATAATTATAAATAAATTTAATATTTTTTTTGTTATTAGGAAAAATGAATGGGTAGTTGCCAAACAAGCATGGAGAGGTTAGGATTATACTGTTTCTTGGAACTGTCTCTTGGAAAAATCTTAAACGAAAAGACGCCAATAATGTAGTCACAGGGCAGTTATTTAAATAGTAGACTAAAGTAGCCATGTGAATGAGGCATCTTTGATGAAAAGCTGGTGAGCTACTCTAGCTGTTATTTATACTGGAAGTTAAGCAGTAAATTATAAGGTTGTTAAAATACTGAATTTACATATATTAGTTACAGATAGGCATTCTATAAACTGAATTTATTACTGGTTGCCAAGTTCTCTGAGTTATGTCAAGAACAACTCTCCACTTCAGGATTGACTTAATACTTGACATTTTCAAGTCATAACTACTTGAGCAGTACTATAAAATACAGGGCTAAAAATGTTTGTGTGGTGTTGTAGCATCTCAGGTTTTCTGTTACAGATTGCATCTCAAAAGTGAACTTGTTAGTGCTGTGGTCAGGAATAGAATAACATGTTGGACTGACTAACCCAGAAATTTTGATTCAGCTATTCTGAAGTAGTTGGCATGAACAAACAGATGACATTTTGTCTTGAGATTACCAACACATGAAACATGAAACACAGCCTCTCAGTTAAATAAAATTTCATGTGACTTTTTTAAAACACACCTTCTACTTCCCACTCATCTCCCATGGCCTGCAAATAGCAAGGTACCATGTAATCCCTATATAGTAGCCACCCTGCAGTCTAGGGTTTATCAAAGATTGTTTTGCTTTGTTTTTTTTTTTTTTGTTTGGGATTTTTTTTTTTTGAGTTTATGCTGAAATACATGTGCATTTATGGGACTTTGGCTCATTAAGCTTCAGTTTTATAATACATAACATGAACATGAAAATGGAACAAAAACTTGTCCTTGCAGAGAGGTCCAACTGCATACCAGAATGTGTTACCAAGAGTATAGACAACAGGTCATGGGAATTGACAATTCTCATTTACTTGACACTTATGAGACTGAATCTGCAGTACTGCAATCCAGTTTGGTGTTCCCTGAGATAAGGAAGATAACATGCTGCAACAAGTTCAGGAGATAAGCCACTAATATAGACAGGGAGTTGGAGCACATGGTTTATGAGAAGCTGAAAGAGTTGTGTTTGTTCAGTATTAGGAAGAGAAGGCTTAGGGGACATCTTATTGCTATATGTAACTACCTAATGTAAGGATATAAAGAAGCTGGAGGCACAATCCCTTCTCAAAAGTGCATAGCTAAAGGACAAGAGACAATGGACACTTTCTTATCTCAGTGAGAATCTTGTATTCTCAGACACTGTTATAACAGGGCCAAAAAGACGTCTACAATTCTGAACTGTTTTTTAATATTAACAAAAATAATTATGAACTAGGTTACTATGTTCACTATTTCACATTCTTATAAAATTCTCATTTCCACACTGAGAGATGCATATCCCACACTTTATCCCAGAAAACTACCGATGTGGAGATGAGGGATTTTGAGAAGTTACGAGGTTTTAATGATTGTTGAAGAACATCAATTTTCAAGTGTATCAACAAGACAAACAAGGACACATGACCCAACAATGAAGAAGCTGCAAAATCATCACTTGGAAGCAATAAGCCTGTTCTAGGATGAAATTATTTCCCAGCTAAAAGCTGCACAAATTGAGGTCTGGTGAATCAGATGCCAAAGAAGAATAGTCTTCAGTCTAATGCTAGTAACCAATTTGTATTGTTGGGACTTGGGGAGAATGAATTTCCTTCGCTTTAAAAGAACCATTTTACTGAGTGAGCATTTTATCAAGTTGCGCTTGATAATACACAAAAAAAAAAAAAAAAAAAAGAAGAAAAACTAAAAGCTGCATGCAAAGACTCAATAACAATGCTAAGCTCATGGGTAGCGTGCTTTCTGTCATGGATCCAAAGAGCTTTACAAGATAAATGGTATTATTTCCCTCTTTGAAAAAGAAGAAATTCTGACGCCAATGTTAAATAACTTGACAAGTTACCAATTTATATTGGAGTTAGACCTGGATTCTCTGAATATCAGTCCATTGCCCAAGACACTAACCAATACTGTTTCCAATTACCTGGCAGTATGCTCTGAGCATGCCAGTATAACTACATATATTTTGTATGTAAAATAATAAACTTTTTGGTCTTTTTTTTTTCTTGGAAAAAAACCCAGGTACGATCAGTTTGTGTTCTAAGGTGTATGCAAATCTGCTGATCATGTCTCTATTAAGTCCTCTAACATTTACATAATCCTTAAGAGTCTCAAGACTATTCTATTTATATAAGCAGTCACTGCATTTCACAGTTGGTCCTGTCATCTTCCTTGAGGCCTGCTACATATCTTGGCAAGAGTTACTATACCCCCAAAGGAATCAGGGATTATTCTTTCAAAAGTAGCTGCCACTACATTGGAGAAAGTCTTCATAACAATGATCTATTTTTGCTGTAGATGGACTTCTTTGTCCCCCTTTATAATTAATTTAAAACTAGAGCATTCAGCAAAACTGTAAATGCAGTATGTCTCATTTCTCAATGGGAAGGCATCGTGAGTTTGTGGTTTGAGCCTACTCAGCAGCTAAACGCCACACAGCCGCTCACCCACCCTCCCCCCACTTGGGAATGGGGAGGGAATCGGAGGGGCAAAGGGAGACTCATGGGTTGAGATAAAAACAGTTTAATAACAGTAACAGAATAATACACTGACAGCAGTATCAACAGGTAACGTACCATACAGCTGCTCACCATCTGCAGACCAACACCTGCCTGCTCCCAGCTGGCAATCCCAAACACAAAGACACCACAACCACACTCCAAGAAGTGGCAGCCCCTCCTGACCCACTCCTGCCTTTATATAGTGAGCACAATGTCACATGACCTGGACTATCGGCCAATCGGAGCCCAGCCCTCCAGCTGTGCTCCCCCCGCCCCCACACACAGGTGAGGGCACTTGGACCTGGGGAGCCCCTGGGGTCTCAGGGTGCTGCAGCTCCTCCCGCTGCCAGACCAACAGGAGCTCTAGTCCAGCCCCAACCAGGACAATATTGAATTAGTTTATCAGTAAATGAATGCTGTATGTGATATCATTTGAGTAGGGTTCACATTCAATATCACCTGCATAAAGGAAATGTATTAACATTCAGGTTTGATATCTTTTTATGAAAAGTTTAATAACTTGTTAGCACAATTAACATAATTAGATGTAGCTCAAAAGAACACTATCACGTGATGGAAATTTTATGATAAAGTTAAATAGTGTTTTATGTTTTGCCATTGTCAATGATGACATCAGCACTAACTGAAGTTATCAGAACAGTAATGTGTGAAATAGAGGAGACTACCAGGTGTTAGTTTTGACTCCTCTTTGAAGAACTGTGCTTTAAGTCCAGATCTATCAAAAAAAAAAGATTAATTAGTAAAGTGACTTGCATGGCTGGAATCACAATAATATTAGAATATGCTGAATTTCATGGATTCTTGTGGGAATTAGAATATCTGAGACAGATCTTCAAATTTCTATTCTACAGGAAAAGACATACAAGTTGCAGAAGATGTAAATTAACCATCTACCTGCTATAGATAGCATTATTAATAGCAACAATAATGAGGCAACACACAATAGATCAAAAAGCATCCTTTGTATATGCCCTAAAAGAATTAAATTCACCTTGCTGCAGAGGATAAGAACAAAGTTAATGTACTGTATAATCCCCATATAAGTCCAAAAAGCTGTGTTATTTTGGTTGCTTTTCAGTCAGGAAGGCAAAAGCAAGGATACTGCTTTTGGAACAAATAATATATATCTTTGAATTGATTTAGCACACATGCTTAGATTCAGGGAAAGCACACAGCACTCATCGTGACAATTGTTTTGCAATGCGTAACAGACCCAGATGAGACATAGAAGAACCCTGAAAGGGTAAATTTCTTCTACTGACTATATTTCTTAAGTCCAAATAAACAGATAGCATTTAGTCAACTATGTATGTGCTTTGCACAGTTAACAGTGTGCACACTTAAGACTGTGACTGTTTGCTTAAAACCACTCATGAGTAAGCTTTTGTCATCAATATTGGGGTTACCATTGAAGTCCTAACTTACGAAAATCCAACTAGTGCCACTTTGTGTTCCAGCTGCTGAACCAGAACTGAGCTAGACAGCCTGTTGATTTTGTGCAGTGTATGGGGAAGAGGTGTTAAGAAAAGCATTCCTGCAGTTATGGGGTAGGACAGCAAGGCAGGACAACAAAGAGACACTCTCCCTTAATTCTGAGAACAAGATTCCTTAAAGTGGAGAAATAGTGTGGGATGAGTTACAACCCTCTCCATGCCAGGCAGTTAAAATGGTCAGTTGGATACAGAGAAAGCAGAAGTCCAGGGTTCAAAGGTTTTTCATTCTAACTGCTTCCCACTGGCTCTCTATAGTTTCTGAAAGAACAGACCTTTCCCCAGGAATCCAGAAAATCATTGCATCCAGCATTTGATTAGTGTACCAACTGCTCTCCACTAAGCAACCTTCATTAATACTTTTTTCCAGCAAAAGAGCTTCTCCACAGTCTGCATAAGTAACCTCACAGAAGATTTTGTAGCCATTCCCACAGTTTTCTAGGATTCTTTGTGACCAGATTACTGTGGTTGGTTTAACAATGTACCTGCTCTCTGTCATTCTCTTACTTTTACCCCAAAGAACCCTGTTTATATAAACAACAGCTCCCTGCTTCCTTCCCCATCCTTCAAAGACACAAGAAATACAGTAAAGACAATGGTGAAAACCCATTCTTTGCTTATGTTCTACTGCACAAAGACAGTTCTGACAATACTAGAAGACAAGTAGTCCCTTCCCCATTATTTAGAATAACATCTCACAAGCTTTGTATGACCTCTACCAGTTTAAGTCTTCTTGCTGGGCTCCAATTCAGTCTCATCACACGATATAGCTTGTGATCTTCTTGACCACCACCATTATAACCACAGATTCTTAACCATTGCTTCTCTGAGGTAACAGCCCCAGTATAATTTCCCAAATTCCAGACTCCTGCTCAGGGTTGTATGTCCATCCTAGGCAGAGCTTTGGTCTGTTCATCTGCTCACATTTATTCTCCCTCCCTCTCTTTTAATTTCTCAGACTCAACCCCCTTATATCTCCTTTCATGGCTTATTTTCTCTGGGAAGTAGGTGACATTCTTTTTCTCTTTTTTTTTTCCCCCTCAAAAATATTGGGTTGTGTAGGTTTTTGGTTATTTAATTTAAAAACAATTTTAAATGGGGTTTCTTTGTTATAATCTGCTGTTCTGGGAACAATGAATCTCCTCTCCATGACAAAACCTGAAGTATTACATGCCCATTCTTACTGGTTAATGAAAATAAGGCAAAAGATCTTTTCCTTATTGTAAAAGCATTGCACCTGAAAGGATAATCACTAGCAGGTTTATATCTGCTGAAGCCATGTGTCTGTTGCCTGAATTTCAGTTTTCATTTCATTTTAAGTGCAAATACTTGGATGAGAAAAATAACTATAGGTAAATTACTATAGGTAATAACTCTAGGCATGTTATGGCTGAATTACCTACCTTCTCTAGGACTGTTGAGAAATTGTAATGTCAAAAATGCCTATCTTTGTGAAATGCTTAACTAAATTAATCTGTTGAAGTATTCACCTTTCAAAAGCTTTATGAGTAGCAACTCATATTATATTAATATTATATTGAAATAGGATTGCTTTTATCATTCCACAACCAGACGTCTGTTTCTATACTCTGGTAGTGATGTCAACTAGGAGCTAATCCTAAATACATTGAACTTGCTAGGAGTCTTTCCTTTGATTTCATTAGTCTTGATGAAGGCCCATGGCTGGTTACAAAAGCATGGGATCTTTCTGTGGTACATATCTGTAACACACTTAAACAACTAACTGTAGCTTAAGCTATTGGTCAGAATAGCCTGAAGAGTAGTTTTTCCTCTTGCATAAAATGCATAAAATTCACAGAGTGACTGCATGGAATACTACTGTTTAACAAGGTAACTGGTAGATGATGGAACAGTTTACAATTAAGTGAGAATCAGTCCTTAGAATTAATTTACAATAACAGAGCTCTTATCTGTTTCTGTACAATTTTACCAGCTAGTTATGCTTTACTGTATGGTCATACATTGATCTTTTTCAGTAACTAGCTGAGAGAAATCCAAACAAATTCCTTTTTTTTTCCTTTTTGTAAGAAAAGATCTGATAAACTGTTAGATGGTATTTTTATTTCAGACTATATGCTGATTGAATAAATGACCCAAGATAATTGGGAACTTGGTGTTGATAGAGGTGCCATCTTTTAAATAAAAACCATAAATGGGTACTAAAACACATTAGATGCTAAATTTTTATAAATGTATGTGTAACAGAGGTGAAGAGAACCATAAGACAGGTGCATATACAAAAGAACATGCACAATTGCACAGTTAGTTTATGCAAGCCATTATTAAGATGCAGATGCAAATGCTAAGTCAGATGTTTAACTGTTCATTTACTCATGTAAGTACTGTTTTCCTAAGCAATGACATTGTATATATGTAAATTGAGAAGCAATCTGATTTGTTAGTGGTATAGTCACTTTGCACAGGGGTAAATAACTACCAAAGATGAAAAGAAATAGAAAATCATGGCTACAAAGTTGAATGGCATTAATTATTGGTGGCACTGCAGCTCATTATATTGCAAAATCTCTTCCTGATTAGATGTACATTCAATAGGAGATATGACTAGAGAGGGAAAAAAAAAAAGAAAAAAAAGAAAAAAAGAAAAAAAAAGGAGACTGGAACAAGAAATATTTCAAATCTTATGTAAAGATGATAAATGTCCATTACCATGGTCTGGAATCCCTCAGACAGAAAAGCCTCTTCTGTGATATAAACTGCTTCCATTACATTGATTATTTTTCTGTCAGAAACATATGTACTCATATACATCCTGTTTGTTTCGGTAAGAGACTGCTAGTGGGACAGGAATATCTTGTAGTCAGAAAAAACATAAACAGGGACGTCTCTAACATTTAAGATACATCTTTCAGTCAAAATACTATGCATATTTAGCTACACAAGAATTCATGCTATACCCAAAAACAAGCCTCAATGCTTGGGGCACAAATAACTATAAAGATTTCAGTAAAATTTCTATCTCCATATTTTTCATGAATTTTCTGAATCTCTCCATGTGCCTAACCTCTGAAAGCTTCTTCATACTATCACTTTGGGTGTTGGTCTTGGCTTTCCTTCTCTCAAAATGCTAATCCTAATCCAAGATGTAAATTTGTCATAAATCCTAAACCTAAACCTACATCTAAGGCTGGGGCTTGACTTTAGCCCAAGACTCTATCCGTGGCAAGATGAAAAGGTCCTCAAGAGAGAATTCTGAAGCCCAGCATTCACTTTGGTAGCCCCTTCCCAGCCCCATTCAAGTTACAGTTCAAGGCTTTTTCATTCTCCCAACAATAAATACAAAAATGACCCTAACTTCAGTTCAGGAGTTGCAATAGAGACAGAATCTATAATGGCAGCTGGAATGAGACAGAGATTGGTGACATGGGCTCAAAATAAGCCAAGGCAGTGACCTAGGTATAGTGTTAGCATGTAGCACCTCCATTGGGAAATAGAAAAAAATAAAACTGCAGTTGGAACAGGGAAGGAGTGGAAGAAGCAATGGACTGCAAAAACAAGTCTTCCATGGGAACTTCTTCCTGTGTGTGTCTGGGAACTGTGGTCTCAGGATCAGAGTGGCTTTAGGGCTAGGATTAAGGTTAGGGTAGGGAGAAATTCAAAGCATAGAGCTGCAGTTGGTATGGGGCTGGAAAGCAGCACTGAGAGGAAGGTGCAGGCTCCAAAAGACCTCTCTCCTGACAGCTTGTCCATATCAGACTCTGAGGTGACCTTTTGGAAAGGCTCTGCTGTTGTACCCGCTGGTTCCATGCTTTTGATCTCTCTTGGTGTTTGTGTTGAGTAGACTCTGGGGAAAGAGGCATAACATTATTATAATCTTTAATTGCACAGTCCCAATAACAATTTCCTGTCTAGTTGGGGAAGGCATTTCAACATGAAAAGTATGTAATGAGGATGAACAGAAATTATTTAGCATAATAACAATATGTAAATATGTAGGAAATATGTAAAGTGATGGACTTGGAAATACAAAGAAAGAGAAGAAACAGTAAAAAGAAAATTTAGGCTGAGTCTCAAGGAAAACTCTGTCACATTAAGATCCATTAATAAATAATACAGGTGAAAACGCTTCTACTTATGATATTGATGGGATGCTAAAAATTAAGCATTTGACAAGGAATATGGGATATGGCTTAATAAGTCTTTCCATCAGTCATGTCTCTTTAAGAAAATGCAATGTTTTTGCACTCCATTTAACATTTTTTAAATAATATTTTTGGATATTTATGCTAAAAATACAAATACTATTTTGTATTAAATAAAATGTTTTCTTGGTGTTTTCCACTGCCTTTAACAGGTGCTGTAGACTACTTTCCCTGCTCAATAATTCAATTTTTTTATTTTTCTCTGACTCCCTAGCCACAATTTTTGAGGATTTTATGGTAGTAAGGACATTTCTCACTCTTTGAACAAATGTAAAGATCAAAAAGTTTAAAATATCAGGAACCAAAAGTTCTAAACAAATTTGGTTCTGAGAGGGAAGGAATCAATCTCAAGGGAAATTTAAGTAGAAACTTAATGCCACCAGGACTATTGGAAGTATTGTTTTCACAATTAATTTATAAATAAAATAAATATTTTCTGCCTCATTTATCACTGTTTCAGGTACATTTATGGTAATAACTATGGGTGTCTTTCTTTATATTCACATGGCTGTAAGTACTTGGTGCTGTTTATGATACCATCATCTTTTTGAACACCTAATATTCTTAGTAACTGATGACCACAGGTTAGGAGTACCTCCTTAGGGATTCAAACATGTTTAGATGTTGCATAGGGGCTTTGATGTTTACATCAGCCAAGGCCCTGTGATCCTGTGGACATTGTCAGAAGCTTAAATGCCTGCAGTGAGTTAGGTACAGGGAACAAAGGAAGTGGTTTTGGACAGTGTTCTGAACCCATCATGTACATTCTAATGTACATCAGGACTTATTCCTACCAGTAAATAGAGACAGTCATTATTCTTTTCTTTCAAATCTTATTTATCTTGGCATTTTAGATTTCACTAGAAGGCTTTTTCCTTCATTACAGTGACTTATTTATGGTATCCCATTGGACGATCGAGCAATAGCTTTTAGAAGCTATTGCACTAGGAATAGTGATAATTTATGCCATCAACTAGTCTCAAGGCACATCATCTGCATACACATTGAAGCAATGAATGGACAAGGGAGCTGAAAATTGAAGAAACTTCTGCCAAAGTTGCGCATAAGTCTGCAGAGAATTTTTCTGCCAAATACTTTTTTATCCTGCCTATATGACATAAGTTCCTAAAATGTCCTGTTGCAGACTGCATCATCTGCCAGGGAGTCACTCACATGATAAGGACTAGCAAATATCACAGAAATATTTACATGAATTTTCACCTGGTTTGGGAAATTAATTTACTTTGGCTGTGGTTTGCTCCCCAGTTGCAGTCTATCCAAATTCTATACGGACATTGGGTCAGAGAAGACTCTTGGGGGTGTGAGTGGAGAATAAATATTCTATTTAGTCCAAAAAGTTCCATATTTGTGTCAGAAGTAACTGCAGTTATTGAGTTACAGGGCAGAAAAATTATTTTCTTTGTGACATGACTCATCCCAATAAAGATTCCTGATTTATAAGGCAGAGTTAGAGGTTATGCTTGTCATTGGAGTCCAAAGGATGTGTAAACCCCACTATTTGTTTGTAATTCAGGTAGTTCAGATTTACATTAACTGTCCTGTACTGACAGCACTGTAGGTATGTAAGGTAGATTTCCACCACCACATATTTCTCAGGGTTCCAAACAGGATCATGATACCTATGCTGCCACCATAGATTTTTGCTGCAACCAGAGCTAGTTATTCCACTTCTGACACATCCATACCAGCTGAAATCATGTTTTTCAGTACAGCAAAACCTTTAAACATATTTTGAATGCTATCAATGTGTTAAAATTATGTATGTTAATTTACATGAGGAAAAATGAAGCAATGCCATTAATTAACTTAACTAGTATCAAAGAAGGACCATAGTAGAAAAAGGTTTTAAAGCTCTAGTCTTATAAACTAAATTGTTTCATACCAATAAAATGGCATGAGGTAGAATCAGGGCAGTAGCTTCTACAATACTGATGAAGAATAAGAAGAATCATGAACCTAATAGCTTAGTAGCTATATTATTTCTTTATATTATGTAGGGTGTATCATATAAATGAACTAACTCTTGTTCAGAAAATCCTTTTAGAGCTTAGAGCTTTTGTTGTTTTCTCTTAATGCAGCTTTTTTCTCTGAGTGCTGGCAGCAAAGTGAAATTTACTCAAATCCTGATGGCCTTGTGGAGCTGGTGCTTCAGTGAGCAGAATTTGAGTAAATTCTTTGCTGCCAGCACTCGAAGCAGAATATACAGTATTTCCAGGGAGAACTCCACATTTGGGAATGCAAGAAAATACGTATGGCCAAAGGCAACCTAAAAGCTGGGTTATGAGGAGGAAGAAATGGAGTGGGAAGAGGAAAGAAGAAAATTGGAGCCCAGAGAATGAAATGAGAGAGACAAGGCAGAAACAGCCAGGGCACAGTAGTGAGCTTCACCCAGTGCAAATCAGAACAGTTTTTCATATTACAATATGGTTACATTTCTATCAACTATAATTGAGCAACAAACTTGTAAACACAGAAGGGAAAGGATAATTATTTTCAAAAATGAAGAATTCAAATTTTCAATTTCACATCTTGGGTCATGACTGTATCTCATTTCTTTTCTATGTCTTCCTGTTAATGTAGTAGCTTCTTTTTCTCATGCTGACAATCTCTGAAGAAAACACAGCAGAAGACCCTCCTTTTAAGTGAATTCTTGAAGTGCCCTTAGAGTATCCATGTAGGAAAGGTACACTTAATAACTAACCACCTACATAATAGAGCTGCTAGAACATTTTAAGAAAATGGAAAGCTGACAAATCTGTTTCAACAAAGTTGTCAGCTGTAAGGTCTGTGAAGAGGGAACAAGACAAAAACTGACCTGCCTCACTCTTAAAAAAGAAAAAAAAAAAGTTATTAAATCTATTTCCATCTCAAAACATTGAAAGGCATGATTCTAACATGAAATGAAGCCAAATTTTGAAATCTAATGAGCTGCTACAAATCAGCATTCTTGTCCTCTAGCCACCTCTCACATTCTTTCGGTTACTTGCAAAACTATTTCCACTTTAGCAGGTTCACTGAATAATTTTTTCCTCTAGTATGGTGAGGGGAGAGACTCTTTCCGATTCTTTTAGTATAGAGAGGCTTTCAGTTTATAAAATTAATTGATTGATTACAAAAACACATCTAAATCTAAATATTTGTGCAATCCAACATAAATTGGATCTAATTTTCAACACATTCCCTTTTCAAGATAGTTGAGGATCAGTGTTTCTTAATTTCTTTCAGTTCTCTTTCACTGACTAACTATATCGCCATACATCCCTGGAAGTCTCAGCCAGCAGTGTCCCAGAAGAATCTTATTCTAGAAAGAGGACTACTTCTTTGTGCTCTTTCTCCTATCACTTTTAATTTATTCCCTGGACGTTTCATTAAGAGGCTGTAAGTTCCCAAATCATTAATAGAGGTTCAAATAAGACTAGCTTCTCCTTCCATTGATCTCTCATGTCTCAGCTATTCAATCTTTTCTCCTAACTTTATACACAGCTGTAAATATATTTTTTATGCATATGGTTTTTCTTGATTTTTTTTTTTCTAGTGAGATTGCACATCACAGAAGCAAACACACACATAAACAAAAGGGACAGTTCCTCATCTACAGTAAATCAGCAAAACTTACTGAAATCAACAGATAAGGCCATTCCCCACACCTAGTAATTTTGTATACACCAAAACACCATTTGTGATGCAAGTGGTCAAGACTGATTCTATTCTGTTTCTCCCATGTCTTCATACCTCCCTTCCTACCAGATTTTAAGACTCAACTGTAGTATACAATGATACAGTTTGGGATAAGAAGTAGCACAAAGCTCGCTCTTCCTTTGGCTTTTATCCTGGAAAGTGAATGAGCTTAGAAAGAGTTCCAGTTTGGTACCTCATGAGCTGCACAGTGTGCTGCCGCAGCCAGCCCAGTGCTGCGGAGGGGCAAGCCCAGGCTCTCATGCCAGCAAAGCAGCAGCAGCTCTGTTCAGTTCCCAACCCAGAGCTGTCAGCTGTGATGTGAACAGGCCCAACAAAGAAATGTCATAACAAACAGCCAGTTTTAGCAAGGGTGCTGGATTGGGGGCAGGGAGTAGGGGAAGGGGGAGCTCTTCCTTCACTTGGAAGTAATTCTAATGCATTGGTGGATGTGCAGGAACATCTATCAGGAGCACAGATAGTCTTTATAGGATGCAAGTGATGGAGAAGCCTCTCTAACTCGAAATAAGCTGCCCAGTGATTTATTACTCACTCTTACAAAAAAAAAAAAAAAAAAAAAAAAAAAAAAAAGTCACAGCATGTTTGTAGTTTGACTTTATCTCACTTCAGTGTTTAACAATTTGTTTTGTCTGCTAAATTAAAAAAAGCATCTGCTATCAGACTTTTTCTTCCTTATGTAGGTACTTTTATAGCAAGACATCTCTTGTACTCCTTGTTCTCAAGTCAAATGGAGTGACTTTTAATCTCCTGTGATAAGCAGAATACTTCAGACCTTGACTAATTTGTATTGCTCTTTTCTGAACCCTTTCAGATTTGTCAACCTCCCTTTAAAAGTGCAAATATTAGCTTTGAAGACTGTTCCATTCATTAGTGGTAGCTGGCAATGTTCTGGATCAATGGTTTTCCTTTGGAGAATGCCAATTTGTTGAAATCAAACAACTGTAGTAATGTACCTAGTGTGTCAAATCTTTCAGAAAATGCCTGTTTTCCCCTCAGCTACGCTGTTTTGCTGGCTGCTACAGAATTAGAGTCTATGGGTTCTGATACTACCACCTTAAACATCTACAGTTTCTTAATGGCAAAATGAATTGTAGCCTCAAATTCAGTAGAACTTCCTACTTGGTGATAACAAATGAGACAGCTCTGTCTCATTTCCTGGAAGAAAATGGGGTGCTTAAATTTTCCAGACTACTTGGTCCTCAGCTGGATCTAAGTGTCAGAAGTTTTTCTGGAATGTGTACCTTGGTTTATCAACCTACATAATCAGGTTTTCCATCTCTGCTGTACTGGTTACTGGTGATTACTGAAAGATATTTCATTCTTTTCTCACATCTGTGATACCAGCTTTTAAAACCACACACACAGTTCTTATGCATTCCCATTTCGATGAGGACAAACTGGACCAATACGCTGAGGAGGTGAGCAGTTTGTTCAGAAGTCAAAATACCTCTTACTGATCTGAATCTATCTATTCAAAGGTTGCACTTACCTCAGTGTAACAGGAGATAATTTTGAATTTCCTCCTAATAAATAAGGACTGTGTCAACTCTTTGGACAGGAAATGTGATATCTCCAGTACTTCACCAGCAGGTAGCAACTCCTTCTGATGACAAGTAAAAGTCACTTTGAGGACAAAGGTGTGGTTCCAGAGGAATTTATCCTAATAACATCTAGTCTAGAGCATTCATCCTCCTCCCTTGCATGACTACACCATAAGCCACAAGAATAAGCTCATGCTACAAGCTATGTCATACTGCTTTGCTGCTAAGGAAAAGCTAGAACCATGCAAGCTCAGCTTTACTTTTGTTTAAATTGCCCTGGAAGCATGTTTTTAGGCTGTTGTTCAACCAGCCTTTTTCTGTAGCAGTGCCTCAGCTTTAATGGCTTCACCTTTTTCCCCCTCTGATGACTTACTCATACCTTACCTCAGCACTGCTCACTCAGTTGTACCAGTACCTGTTTGTGCAGCTAAGCATTGAATCAGAGAACTGGCCAGGTCAAAAATAAGTCAGCAAAAAGAAAATTGGTTTAATCTAATCACTTCTCTGATCCAGTTCACTCTGCAGCTGCACAAATTGGAGCAAAACTGGGAAGAAAAGGAAGAGTGAGAATAATCAACCTGTAGAAGGAGAGCAGACCATGACACCACTGAATGGAGTGCTGTCAAGTTACAACCTCTGTGAGAACAACTTTGTATGATGTTCCTCCAGCCACTAAACTCTGTGTTTTATTTTATTCCTGCAATCAATATATATTTTATTAAATAAAATTTTTATTTCTGACATGTATATTAACAATGATATTTTGTATAGGTTTCCTGTGGTTCAGGTTGTAAATCTGAAAAAATGTCACTGCGCATTTGAAGGTATATTCCTCTTGGGTAGGTTATGTTATCTGTTCTGTCAACAAGGGTGGATGTAGCAACATTAATTTGGTTCTCAGTTACCTCAATCTTTGTCTCAAGATCTAGCAAGCACAGAAAAACTTAGGTTTGTCCATGGTAATGAGGCAGTCCCTACCCATGATACGAACATTTTATATAGCTATATCACCTCCACTGCCTCCCCAGTTTGGTGATTCATGGAGAATTAAATGTCCATCCCATCAGTAAATTATTTTCCGTAATCAGTCTGAACAGCACCCTCCATTTACCACAGCTGTAATTGCTTTTAGACAAATCCTTAGCTGGAGAGTTTGATGCTTCTTCCTTACACTTAATGCAATTTTAGACCCACTCTGAAATTAGAGGAAGTGTACTTTGTGATTTAGATGTCTACTGGATTGAACTTTTTGATGTTTATCCCACAACTCGCAGAGTTATCTCAGCTTCTGTGAAAATCAGTAGGAGTTAAGAGCACTTGACACGGGAAGACAGCTCATAAAATCAGCCCCTAAGTGATAGGCCATTTCCATTTGTAATGCTATTTGTGTGAGCTTTGGTGCAACTAATAATTATCATAATCACAGAATCATTCAGGTGGAAGGGACCTCAGGTCTCCACTTCTACCTCCTGCTCAAACCAAAGTCAGTCATCAGATCAGTTCAGTTCTAATCTGATCAGATCATAATACTGAATACCATATCAGCTCTGATATGTGCTTGATATTTTCTTGTTTCTCATAGTGTTTTCTAGAATTCTTTACAATTTAAATATAAGGTGATTCCAGAACCAGTACCTGTTCCATTACCCATAGTTTCAATATCTAAGTATAACTTGAATGTAGTGAGAAAATCAAGCAAATCAGGCATAGATTGTTTTTCTCTTGAGCATTTTGAGAATCAAGATTACTCTGACGTGCATGATCTTCCATGTAGTTTTGTTGAAATGCAAAACAAATATAACTTAATGGCTAACAAGCCAATAGCAAGGAAAGAAATTATAGCTGAAAGCTATAAATCCCTTGGAACATGAAATCTTTTACATTTTCAACTGTTTCCATCTCTCCTTTGTTTGCCCCCTGCCAGTTTGAAAAGAATTTTCTGGTAGAAAAAATGGACATTAAAAGAAGCTTAAAGAAATATATATATATGTATGTTTCTCTTCAAAGTATACTTTTCTGGTCTTAGCCATTCAATTTCACTCTTAACTCTCACATGCTCCAGTTTACTACCCTCTTTCAATGCAGTTTCAGCAGAGATTTCTGACACTGGACTGAAGCTACCTTGAGTTGATCTAGCAGAATCAAGTCTAGAGTTACATCCCCAACAACAAGTTAATTGTATGTGGGACCATTCATTAGCACCGAGTCCACCTGGCATAGAACAGCCCATGTTCCTGTTACTAAACACTATTCTAAGCTGAGTAATGATATCTTAACTAGCTAATGATAATGGTTTCTGACCTAGGCTAATTTCTGAACAGTTTGTTCATGGCAAATATTTGAAAGCATAAAGGTTGATCTGGGCCAAAAGCTTGCAGGGAATGTTCTGGCAGTATAACAATACACACATTTAAGTTGTTTCTGAGAACAGACCTCAGGCATGTCTATATTATTAAATTAAACAGTGCCAGGGAAATGTCATAACAGCAAATAAAAGAGCTGAGGAATATACTTCTGTTCATGCTCCTGTTTACTGCTTCTGAGCTTTGACTGAAAATTACCTCTGCTACACATAGGAAAAGTTGAACTCAGGACAGACCTGGTAGCTTGGGCTGTAGTGCACTCAGTCCTTGTCACACCTTATCTATCCAGGTCCCGTGAACCTGGACTAAACCCTACAATAAGTATGAGGACAGGCTGAGAGAACTGAGTTTGTTAAGCCTTGAGAAGGCTAAAAGGAACTCTTAACTGCCAATAAATACTGAATAGGAAGATATGGAAAGAACAGAACCAAATTATTCTCTAAGTACAGAGTGATAGGATAAGATACAAAGGAAACAGGCTGAAAAACAGGAAATTCTGTTTACTTTTAAGGAAGAACTTTTCCAACAGAAGTGTGGTCAAATACTGGACCACGTTGCCCACAGAGAATGCATAACCTCCACCCTTGGAGATACTCAGAAAAGGGATGGACAAGCCTTGAGAAGTCTGACCTAGATCAATATGTTTCCAACAGAGTTAGATGACTGCCAGGGATCATTTTCAGCCTGAATTATTCAATTATTCTACAATTCTAAGACAACAAACAGATCTTTCTAGGTCCTTTCTTAAGGAAGACGTGGAGCTTGGGAGAAAGCAGCTCTTAGCATAATGCTCGACACTTTATAAGACCAGGTATTCTGCTTTGAGAGAGAGCAAGAAAACACACATCCTGTACCTTAAGTAGCTGGCTGGCAGGACAGTTTTTTGGGTTTAGTGGGATTTTTTTACACCATGAAAACACAATGAAGACAAAAGCAAACTGCAAGCAGTGCAAACCCACTTGCTAGGTGTGATACAGCCTATGCATTAAAAAAAAAATGTTCAATGACATTTCACTAAACCAGATTATTTTTGTCTTTAGCTTATTCACTTGCGTCTTTGGTTTTCTTCTTGCATAAGATTTCACTTATGTGTACAGAAACTTAGTCTTCTCTGTTGTTTGGACTGTTAGAACTCTCTGGTGCCCCTTTTAGGATTAGAGCTCTATCATATACATCACATTTCTAAGGTAGCCTCCATATCTTTCCATCTCACTAACTCTCCAGATATTTCCAAATCTCATTTAGAATCAGGTATTTTTCCTTTTTAAAATCTTCATTCCTTTCCCAGCCTGCACTCACAAATACTTGTGATACAGATTTTTGTTTTCTTGCTTGTTCCCCATGATAGCCTTTAAAATAAAGCATGAATTCCATGGTTCAAGAAATTGCCCCCCAAAATAGCCCCAGTATGCCCTTTTACCTCAAACCCAAGAATTTACAAAATTAACCCCATTGTATGTATCCCAACACTCAGCCTTCCTCCAGCCCTCCCTCGAAAAGTCTTGATTTTGAATTTATTCCTTTTAGGAAATTCTTTAGTTCTAGTGCCATGAAACTGGTATCACATCAGAATCTAGTCTTTGAACCACAAAGACAGATAAACACTAACTCTGAACTCTGTTGTGGTTTTTTTTTTTTTTATGGGCATTCATTAAAAGCATTTTTAAGATGCTAGTACAGAAATTACTCCCCACTTGCAGATATTGAAGTAATTATGCAGTACTCTGGTGACAGTACGCACAACAGAGGCCCTCCCCCAGGTCTATGCTTTGTGTCACTCACCCATACATTTTTCATTATCATTTAATTTTATTAGCAAACCTAGACCTGACTGCCAGTCAGTCAGCCTGCATGTAGACAATGTGTTGCTCCCACAGACAAGAAAGTCAGAAGAAGAATTTTAAATTAGCTCTTTCAAAAGTATTTGCCACCTAACCCTACTTCCCAAAGTGGTACTGTGTATAGTTAGAGTGCACCTACCTACCTGATTTTCTACTTGGGAGTGAATTTCCACCAAGCACAAGCATCTCTCCAGTGGTGATAAACAGACTTGCCGTTCATTTACATGCATTTCTTATTCATTCAGATCCACACAACAGATCTTTTTGTCTCCACTTTGGAACATGGTTTGACTGAAAAAGCTTTGTTCACATGAATCTCTAAACATCTGTTCAAGTTTTTCTCATTCCCAGTCCCCATCTATTAGAAATTCTACGTACACCCCATGGAAATTTTACTGCATCTTTATCAAATAGGAAAGGAAAAAAAAAAAAAAACAAAAACAAAACCAAGCAAAACAACAACAATTAAAAAATACCCAACCCCCCACCACCAACTTTTTTCACATCAAGCAAATTCAGCTCCATATAAAAGACTGAACTTGAGGTCAGCAGTTGAATCAAATACTGTTTAAGTCTAGAAAGACAGAATTTAAGAAGGATATAGGTGGTGTTCAGGCCTCAGTGCAAAAGTGAACATCATCCATTATGAAAATTTGTCTTGAAACATCACAAATTTTGTCTATTAGTAGGCAGATCTAGGTCAGATGTTCCCAAGAGCTGGGCTGCTAATGAAACAGGTCAAAATGGAGTTGCATTTTCATTACATATTTCCATACATTTTTTTATGAAAGTTTGCACATCACCAGTAGCAAAACCATCACAGCCTTTTTAATAGAAGTACTCCTATAACTGAGATTAAAATGGACAATTAAGTTCATTTGGCTTTAATATATTAACAAACTTTTTGAGTTTCTTGTTTTTTTTCTTCTGTTTGAATAAAGCTCAGATCATAAGGACATATTGTATTATTTCTGAGACATTTATGTCTTTATTGAGGTCAACTCCATTCCAACACAATTTTCAGGTGCTTTAGAGAGAAATGTCAATCTGTCTCTTTTGCTAGCTTATTCTACTGATGGTTATTCTATCTCAAGTCACTGCAGAATGGTATTTCAGTAAGCTAAAAAGATCTCAGCCTCTAGTTTTGCTAAGAAAAATAAAATAAAAACCCAGACAGCCACCTATTTATCACACCACAGTAAGTGAGTGCCTCATATCTAATGTGTTTATACAACAGGACTGTAAGGGGGGCAGATGTGATACTGCTATACAAGCTGGGAACTGAAGTACAGACTTATTTTTTAGTGAAGAACTGAGTAGAAAAATAAGTAATCAAAAATAAATGTTCTGTCACTGAACTCTTCTACCATTGCCCTGAAAATGTATACATTGCTAATGATGTTTTATATGGTGCCTCGTGTAACAGGAACCATCAAGTCTCCATACCATTATGCTAGCTGAACTGTTCTGGAAAACATTAAAATATCTTCATTCTAAAAGGATGCAACACATCCTAGATGCTACATAATTCTCACTTTGCTTCTGCTACCTTAGGTAATAAAAAACAGAGAACAGGTCTCAAACTGTCAACACACTGCATGTAACAATGGTTGAAAGGATGAAAGAGGCTCCTACTCTAAGGACACATATACATCTGGCATGAATCTGTTGTATATCTAAATATTGTGGGAAGAAATGAGCCAAGAGAGGTTGCTGAATTTGCTATTGTCAGCTAGCCAAGAGACCCCCACTATGCCATCCTCCTGTTTCACAGTGGAGCTCAGGGACAAGTTGGGAGCTACTATCATCCTCTCCCTTCTGTTTCCTGAGGTGTATAGTATCTATTTAATGATTTTAACCAGATAATGATTTTGGTATTCATCTATTACTACTGTTTTAATTAGCAATGTTCCTATTTATGTAAGGAATAAAGTTTTTATAACTGACCTCTCTAAAACAGAACCATGTATGCAACAGGAAAAGTGACAGCTCATACTACAACAGCAAGACCTACTGGTGCAAGAAATCCATTATCTAGCCTTTTGCAATAAGTGCCCAAGGTATGACATTTCAGAAGAAATCATGGGGAGGAGAGGAAGTGTATTATGTCCAGTTAGTCCATATGTGAAATCTGGTAAATTGTATAATAAGGTATAATTATGTACCATAATACAGGGCAAGATAAGATATCGAAAACGGAACAGCAAGGTGAGTCTTAGAGACAGGTGAAGATATTTTCTGCTACCTGCCCCCTCACCAGTGGTGAGATTGCCTGTTTCTGATATATGTCTCCTTCAACCAGGAAAGAATTTCTTTAAAAATTTTGAGATTGGTGTTATTTTTGAAAGCCAGTTGAAACGAAGGGAATTTTAACTTGGTATTAGCATTCGAAATTGCTTTCTTTTCCTTTTCTTTCTTTTCAGTTACCGCTCTGATCATATCTGTGTCCATTGGCCCCTACTTGGTAACTCATCAGGTTTGGATGTTGCTATGATAGCCATTACTATTTTCATGAAAGTATATGACTTTCCCAGTATATTTCCCAAATATTTCCCAAAATGTTACCTGAGCCAAACATAAAAGTCTTTCATAATTGATAAAAATAAAGCATATCTTAGTCTGCCCAAGCTGAAACTGATGGATAAATGTTAGATGCACCCATTTTACTTATTTGTTAATTTTGACCAGTGTAGATCTCTTTATTCTTCTATGGAGGTGTTCTCACATGCAGGGATAACAAAATTTGAGAGATAATCCAGTCTTTGTGAGACCTGATAGTTCTTCCAAAAACATGGAATTCTCCCCTGGATAGAGGTATCACCAACTTCAAAGTCACTTCACCACAGAAAAAAATGAAATAAAAGAATCCAGTCTTGCAATATGCTGTTCATTGAGTATAGTGGACTTGCTTCATAATGAGCAAGGAATTAAGTGAAAGAATATGAAATACTCAAGAGCAAAGCATACAGGTATAACAAAGCTGCTCACACATTTTCTATGTATCAAAAACGTTCTTTCTCTGGCCACCATAGAACACAGAAAGTTCTAGACTACTTTCAGTGATATTAGAAGAAAACATCAAACATAGAAACACAGTCACCAGAAAACTCCTACAGAATAATGATCCAAATGTAATTTTCTTTTTTTTTTTTTTTTTTTTTCTTTTTTTCCTATTGGGTTTAATTGAGCTAGCTTTTTACTTTTTTTTTTTTTTTTTACCCGTTAAGCACTTTTCTAGGTAAAAAGACTGGAGTCTCAGAGTCCCCTCTTCTTTTAAAGAAGCCACAATAGCTTTTGATAACACAATTTTGACCTTATCCCATTTTTTAGAGCCTATTTGCTATTTCTAAAGTATTATTCATTGCCCATTATTATACTAATAAACTTTATTATCTTTTATAATGCTGCCAATGGTTACATGCTTGAATGGCCCTCACAAAAGAAAGCTATAATGACAGAACAAGGTAAACCTAATAAACCATTCTTTGTTCTCAAAGTGTATTTGTGATAATGGGCCATTACCTTTTATTTATTATTCACATAAATGTATGATGGGATTTGTACCCTCTCCAATATTAACTGTCTCATCTCACAGAGACCATCCAAGTTTTTTTGTTAACTGTGCTTTGAATTTTTTTTCTCTTTAGTAAGAAGATAAAGAAGGTACTGAAAGAAACTAATTTATTCAGAGTTGTCCATACTATCATTTCTATAGTCTCAGCAACTATATGCAGGTACACTCACCTACATGCTGAAGTCACTTTTCCTAGTTTCACACTGAGTTAATACTACCATCTTAAGACACTTAGACATGTAATAAATAGGAGGAAGATTTAGAAGGTGAAAACCAGTACTGTTTGGACTTTTGAAATACTGCTGAAATTTAGTGGAAAGTCATCAACTCTGTAGTTTTATATTAGAAACCAATATTAGACTCCGTAGGCATGCAATACAGGCAAAAAAAGAAAAAAAAAAAAAAAACATAATTAAAATACTTGTAATAAACATCCATGGTACGTGTAGTTGCCATATCATAATATCAAGTACTGTCTTGACACATGTATATATATAATTTATTAGCTTCCTATATATGTTTTTCCTATAGCAATATGGGAACAGACAACCTCTTTCTTTGTCACATAACTTCTTAAAACTGTTTATTTTAGTTATGTTCAAAGTCCTTTTCTACTTAAATCTGTTAAGTATCTCTGTCTTAGCAAGATCTAAACTGTTTCTTCATTTGAGTCAAACAGATATGAAGTATTGGACTGAAATTCCACCCAAGCCACAAGAACTTTCCTCTTCCAATTCCACTGGATAAAAAAAAACAAAAAAAAAACAAAAAAAAAACCAAACTAAACCAAACCAAAACAAACCCACAACAACAAAATCACCAAACCAGTTATACAGCTCAAAAGAGTCTTTGTATTGCATATAGGACTCTTTCTCAGTGGTATGGAAAATCAGAAAATAGGTTTTTAATCCAAAATTTAAGACAAACATGTAAAAAATGCCTGGGAAAATTGTCAGAGCTATCACACTAGACATATGTTTGGTCTACTCCTCAGCAAACTGTAAGATCCTCCATAACTTCAATAGATTCTATGATACATCACGAATGCAGTAAAACGGAGCTCCAAGGTGTACATAATCAAATCTACCCTGACCTCCTTTTCTCCTACACCTCTTTATGCTTTCCCTGTCAAAGTAGTGGTGCAGGATGATCTCATAAACAAGAAAGTAATGGCTCAAAACAACTCTACGCGAGGTGCATTTTGCCATAGAGCTCACTGTTATTAGTTTTATTTTTCTGGCATCAGCATCTGAACACCATTGCCATCAGCTATTATACAGAAAACCAGTGTTAAAGAGGGATAAATTACATCCTGATTTGAACCAACACTTTTCAGCAGCATCTTGTACAACACAGGCCCACTGTTAAAGACCTGTGATGTAAATTTAAGTGGAACACTCGTCAAATGAAAGACAACCATTTTTTTGCAATCAGAATACTGATAAAACAGAATTAAGCTCAGAGCATATTTTCATATAAAATACGTTAGTCAGCCAAGTAACACATTGTGAATTATTCTTGGCCTAAACTATAAAAATCTCATAAAGGTTCAGACTGGCTTCCTTTTTGAAAAGGACGTGGTATTTCTGTCTAAAGTAGCATCTTTCAGCTGGAAAGTACTTGGAGGTAGTTATGATGCTCCAGCAATATTTTCTTATTCATGTTAACTCCATGTGTGCTTGTTTTCCCTTTAGAGGTAGCCATGGGAAATACCTCATGGTACAGTATTGAACATTGCAGTAGTACATTTATTTTTCATAAGTATTTTTGATGCACAGTACAAAGGATAGAAGGCAATATACTGTCTATCTGATCAGACAACATGATACACCCTACAGAACCTCAGCCATTCTCTCCTTGGATCTTGTTGTGCCCCAGAATACATTTTAGAAAATCTTTTTATTTTGTAGGTCTTGGAATAACAAACTATCAGCTTCATACTCTTGTAAGTTGTTCCATGAGTTAAGTACCCTAGCTATTAAAAGTTCACCCCCTAGACACACACATCACAGTCGAATTCTCTCCTAACTGGGTAGATAACCTAAATTAAATAAACACTTTAGTTTCTCACTATTATTTTCCTTTTAGATTCACATCAGTGTTCCTTTTAATTATTGTAAGTTATTCTTCCATATGCTAAGTAACCTCTAACAGGATCTGAGACACATGTAAATATGCTCATTATTATAGAAAAGCAATATTATTTTTAAATTATTCAGGATAGTCAGGACAGAAAAAGCTTTCCATTGTTTTTATCCAGGGAACACAATAGCAGTGAATTTTATTAAATCAATATTCTTTGAAATAACATGGTTCTGCTTCTCACTTAACTCTAATTACAGGTAGAAGCAGGGAACACATAGCTGCTCTGCCTTTTTTTGTCAATAATTGCTTATCCAAATGATGATACAGTATCATAATTTGCACGCATATTTAGGTTTCTATTATTAAGCCAGTTCTGCAAATATTTAGAAATCAACGTCAACTGGCAAAGTTCTCAGAGATGTTATGTGTCTTTGTCAGAGGCCAAAAAAACTGCCCACACTTACTAACAAAAACAATAATTTAAAGACATATAGCCATCAGTATTTGTAAATTATTTCACATAAAATCCCTATTCATCACAGTCAACTCAACTGTAATGTAATTTTTAAAAAGAAAAAAACAATTAAAGCAACTTACCAAAGCTGTAAGTTCGGTGCAGGACTACAGTTGGCTGCATCCTCAGCTCCCTACAGGTCCTTTCTAACACCACAGATTTCTGTTTAGGAAATCTGTTAGGAAATTGCAATCAGTAATTTTCAGTTTCTCAGGCTGAAGGTCTCGTTCTGCATCATCCTGAGCAGCAACTGTGAAGAACTGTGAGAGCTAAACACCTCACAACACTGCTAGTTTCCCTTAATAGAGCTATAAGCAGCATCCTTTGGGGAAACCCAGAACCATTCAGGCTGGAAAGGACTCTGGGATGCCCTGTTCAAAACAAGATAAACACTGAATTCAGACCAGGCTCAACGCTTTGCCTAGTCTGGTCCTTGTATCCTTGGATACAGCATCTCTAGGCCACTTCTTCCAATACTTAATTATTTTCATGGGGACTTTTTTCCTTATATCCAGCTTGAACTCCCTGGGTTCAATGTATGACCATCGTCTCTTGTTCTTCTATTGTGGACCTCCATAAAGATCCTGGTTGTGTCTTCTCAGTAACCTTTTCAAAGACAGTATGCCCTCAAGCACATGAACTGCACACTCTAATCTGGTGTCATCTGAAAACTTGATGGGGCTGCATTCTGTTTCCAGGTAATTTATAAAGATATTAAACAAGCTGGGTCCCAGAAGAGACCCTGGGGAACTTCATTTGTAACCAGCCTTCAGGTAGGGTAGAAACTACTGACTACTAGATTTTGAGGCCAGTTTTTAACCCAGTCATTCTTTGTAGCCTTTTATTTTGCAGAATGCTAACCAAGGTCAGATTTAACACTGTTTAACTCAAGAGAAAAAACTGTGGGGTTGTCAATGGGGAGTTTATTTCCTCCAAACAACCACATGCTGTGAAATTGTTCTAATTTATGATGTAGACTGAACTGGTGCATGGCTGCTCTGAGGACTGAATAAGTATGAAAATGGCCCTAAGAAAGACATAAATTCATTCCAATACATGTTTAGGAAAATTATGGTTTCTGATTTTTCATCAGCTTGTTACTTCAGAATATTTTCCCTATTATTTAGCTAACTGTAATATGCAAAGATCTGAGTCAGCAGATGAGTATGCAGGGTATGTAAAGACTTTGGGACCCACTGTCCAAACGGACAAAGAATAGCTTGAAACGGAGTCAATAAGACTGGAGAAAAGATACTGGAAGGAGTGAAACTGGTGAGCTAGACTCTCTATACCAGCTGAAGTTTTCATACCAGTTTTGAACTGCTTAACCTCTTCTTCAACACCAAAAGCTTATGCATCAATAAGATTTAATTGCCTTGACCAGCCTCACCTGAGACTCCCCCAGGCACACCCTTTGCCTGTTGGCTCCTCAGGATCTCCATTTATGCTGAGGCCTGATCACCTGTTTCTAGCCTGAAGATATGCTGTAGGTAGATATGTGCCTGGACGTGTCTCCTACTGCTGCTGAGCTTCCCTAATGACTGGACTGACTGATTTATCATCTTGCTTTGTTAGGTGATCCTCAAATTATTGTTTAAAACCTGTTGCTGTCATCAATCCTGCTCTGCTCACTCTGCTGGGAGACGTGGAACTACACTATGACTGGTGATGGTGCTGTCCCTGGCCAAGTCGCCCTGCTTTGATTCCTGTCTGGTCTTACCTTCTGAAGCAGCCCCCGCTCTCCCTGCTAAAGAGCGCAGCCAATGTCCTGGTGGCCTACACACTATGACCAATGTCCATAAAACTAGTAGGAAGTTAACAATAGAAATTTACTCAAATTCTGATAGATGTGTAGAGCTGGTACATCAGTAGGCAAAACTTGAGTAAATTCTTTGCTGCCAACACTCGGAGCAGAGCATAGAGGATTTCCACAGATACATTTGTGAATGCAAGAAAATGAAGGTGGCTGAAGGCAACCTAGAAGATAGGTTATGAGGTGGAAGACTGGGAATGGAAAGGAAAAAGATGAATTAGGATCCAGAGAAAGAAAAGAGAGAGACAAGAAAGACACAGACAGGATTCAGGAAAGGCAGAGAAGTGTGGTGATCTTCAGCCACTTTCCCAGGCTTTTTCTCCTGTCTGCAAGTGAATCACTGCAATTTATTTTTTTCCCCTAGTTTCTCTCTCATTGTGGAAACTCCTATATTTTGGCTCTTACTGCCAGCCTGTAATTTCCAATTTTTCTTGAGAACACAGCTCCCACTGATGGATTGGGCCTAGGATATGCTTGACAGAGACTACTTTCCAGAGCTAAAACGTGCACGGTGATTTCAAGTATTTCACTCTGCATTGTCTTGGAGGTTAACTCCAAGAAGATTAATTTTCCATCAGCTTTATGTCCAGTACTCCTGCACAGTGAAGTTTATGAAATCAAGCTCTTGGACTAGCAGTAGAGAAATTCCCTTCTGCTCAAATTAGTAGAGCTGTTTGGCTTCTTTTTTTAGGTTAACATGTTAAATGCCTGACAGATCCATTGAACTAACATTTGCTTTTACCTCCCATCAATACAAGCAGAACAATCAAAAGAGAGGGAAAACAGCAAGGAGTAGAAGCCCCTAGACATATCCACTCTTGGAGACTATGCAACATTCCATCTCACAACTAACAATCTAATAAAGGAAAGAAAAAAATAGTTCAAAATAGCATATCAGGAAGTCCAGGAAATCCTATCCCAGACCCAGGAAATACCAGCAAATCCATGGGCCACTCAGTGCCTCACTCATGGGAAAGGCAATGCAAATTCCTGTCTAAAAGAACGGTTTTCAGAGGGGCTTGTGAGTGAAGTCTATTCTCCTCACTTGCTACTAGTGGTATGGTGGTATGATATCCTGCTTGGGTGGTACAGTGATGTTTAGTACTCTACTCCTCAGAGAATAGCTGGGAATCATTTGGAAGGGATCTTCTGGCCAAAGATAAGCCTTTCTTCTTTGTCACTCTCTGAATGGTCTGAAACCGGATATTGGGGGAAGCCTTAGGCCTTGCTAATAAAGGTAGACATATGCAGTGATTTCACACAGTTATTCAAAATTTACTGTGACAAATGACTTCATGAAAACTGAAGAGACACATATAAACCCAATGTTTCTCACTAACAAACTTTTCATCACAGCCAAAACCAAACGAGTTCCACACTGACCCACACATGCATCTTTTCCAGTACCAGCCAGAAGTTCAGCATATCTTTATTCAAAGCAGGATAGGGATGAGCTTCCCTATTTTGGTGTATGCCTAAGGACCTGCTTTCCAATACAAATTCTAAGTTCCAGGAACAATATAAATCTTGACACACTGCAAATCTTGGTGCAGAATATTTGCCTTCCATTTAACAGAATTTTCACTAGAAGATACGTAACCTTATGCAAAGTACTGTGTCTAGAAGTTGTTTATACCAATGAATGTCTGTCTCAACATTGTTGGACTGTGTCGAAACCACCAACAGATGTCTGCCTCAACATTGTTGGAGCACCCCACCTCCTACTATGTTTCTAATGCTTTAGCAAACATAGTCACAGAAACTGCTACACCCCCATAAGCCCAGACATCCATGTAACACTACGAAGAACAACACATCCTTGAAGATAAAGGAAGCAGGAAAACCTTGGAGATAAGATAGAGAGACCCTGAGCTTGCATCAATTCTGTTAGACCAGTTTGAACCACTTAAGGATGCAAATCCAATTAAAGTCAAATATTCAACCAGAAGGAAGATGCTGAGCCTTCATCAGTCGACCACTGAAGGACACCCTACGACCACCACCACATTTGATAGAGCATGTAAATGATTTCTTGGAAACCCCCAAACCTTTCCCGGAAAACCTATGCATATGGATAACCTTACCCTTGCACATGCACCCAGACCCGAGGACAGAAAAAAGACCCTGAATACCTGCCCCCCATAGAGATGGTATTGGGCATGTGCACCACCGCTGAGTGATGGGTGAGGGCGAACAAGACAGTTTTTAGGATATGTCAATCAATCCTTGTGAGGAGCAACCTCAATATAAGAGCCGTGATGACCAGCATCGAATGGAATTCCTCACCTGATGTGAAGTCAATCTGGACTGATGGGACACCGCAGCTCCGTGGTGGTAGCTATAGCATCTTTACTTTCCTTTTTTTTTTTTTCCCCCTCTTCCTTCTCTCTCTCTCTCTCTCTCTTTCTTGCATCTATGTGAATATTGATGTAACTAACAAACTTATTTTCTTTACGGCATTGACATCATTTGGTCTTAATCTCACTCTGGGAATAACAACTGAATCTTCCATGACTGGACTTTTCTGGGTTGGGACACCTTATCCTATCACTAAGACAGTGAGAGACCATGAATTTTATCAATCCTCCACAAGTATTGCAAGATGAAGTAAAGCCAAGTAGGGAACCACTGCTTGTGGTTTAAGCTTTCTTTCCTCTGCAGTTCTGGTCACAGAAGGACCATACCAGATTCTAAACACCACATTCAGAGCAGTGTGGCAACAACCACAGAACAGCACAGAAATGCATACAATTTTTTCAGTGCCATCTAAGACAAGAAACAACCATCCGAGTCCTTACATGCAGGAAAATATTCATCTGTCTGCCAATGAAAATAGATTAATATATCTCCAAATTTCTATTCAAAAAGGGGTAAATACATGCTTGGATCTTCATTTATCCCTCCACGTTATCTTGCCGTAAGATGTTTTGGAGGTACATTTACTAATCAGTATGCTCAGTCTATCTCCTCATTTCGTTTTAGTGCGCTTAATATGAAAGAAAAAAAGATTTTGTTCTTCATTGCATTTTTTTATGCTACGTGAATTGAAGAGGACATAGAGGTCAGCTTGTAATATTGATGCAAACCTCTCAGTAAACTCCAGAGCAGACACTCAGTAGCTAGACAAAAAGTGACCCTTCCCAAACAAGTAAGTATATGTAAAATTTGGTGGTTAAAGGAATAATTTTGTTTCTGTATTCCTCATTTATATGTCTCCAAAACATCCAAAAACATTAATTTGTCTATCTCTGAAACATTTTTAGTGTTTTCTCACTTGTACTTAAAGCAATATATAACTCTCTGGAAATGGAGGGTAAGCACCCCTTATGCCTTAAGCAACATGATACCATCCTCACTCAGCCACCCACTCTTCCTACAGTTCCAGTCACCTGGAGGGACAATTCTTAGCTCTACACAATCTCCTTGGCCCTTCCTCACTTCTCTGGTGAGCTCCATCCCGCTCCTGTCACCATGCTGCATTGAGCACAACCACCAAGAGCATGTAAAGGGCATAAAGCACTCAAGAAAATACAGCTTTTAGGTAGAGAGACAGTGCCTTTGAGAACCATTTCAGAAAGATTCATCTGTAAAAGTTAGGTTTACTCTTTCTTGCTTTCCATGACACTTGTTGATCTCAGGAAGGCTTCCAGTACTTCGGAAGACAGTAGAACCATAACACAACAGCACAAAGAAAAGTCAGGTTTACACACAGCCAAGTGGACAGGTCTTCCCCTTTGAGGTGAAATATTTTTCACTCACCTACAAGTGAATTCTGTCTTAAAGTCCAGTCAGGTGAGACAACTGGTTTAATGACATAGCAAGATGAATTATTTATGCAACATTAAAACTGCACATGACAAAGGCCATACTGCCAAGATGCAAGAGAAGTGAGGCACTTGGGGATTTTTATTACTTTTTTTTTTTTTTTTAATGACTAAGAAAAATAAATAGAAAATGCAATGGACATTTTCTGAGTTGAGCTAGTTCTTGTTACGTTGTTCACCTAGAGTGATAGTATTAAACATCTATTCACAGCTGCTTCACATTCACAATGTGCTGTCATTTAGCACCGTTACTGGGCTTCTGGGAACTCTTGGAGATAATGACACATGCTTTCAATTTAGACAGAATAATCTGCATGTTCTTGAAATCCACAAGAGAGTACATCATTTAACATATCCTAGATATTAATCCATAAAACATGCTTGCAATTTTTGAGGGTTGATTTATTGTTTTTAAGCAGTCTTGTTATTTCTGCTTGCATTAAATCACTGCTTATTTAATCAAAGATCTGCTGGTTTATTTAAAATTTAAAAAAAATAAACAGGGAGAACTTCCAAAACTCCCAAGGAACAGGGGAATTTTTATTGGGCAGAGACATAAAAGCGAAAAGGAAGAGGTTTTGCACAGCTTCTATTTAAATATGCTACACAGAGTAGGGATGTGACAAATTCTTTTTTTTTTTTTTAATCATTAGATAATGAATACTTTCATATTAAATTCATCAGATACTATATATGATTGAGGGTAAAAAATGCATCTTACTTGTACAAAATGGTATTTTCCATATGTGTTTCTGAATTCAAGAGGTTTTGACACACTACATCACCCTGCCAGGACCAAACTTTACTTAAGTCCTAAAGAAAAACATGGAAATGGAAGTTGAAGAAGCCTATCCTCATATACCTCTGTATCCTTCTAGTCCTTTAGCTGGGGACGGATGGGTAAAAAGTAATGTCTGTAGTGGCAAGGGTCTATGTAATTTCGATATTGTGAAGGTAGCTCTCCAACTCATCTCCTCTCTGTCAAACAGTACCAGAACTTCCATCAAAAAGGAAATATCTTTCACCCTCCCAAAAGAGAGGGCCATGTCACGACCCTCAGAAATATCCATTGCAGTTTCTACCTTTCACAGATAGAAGCATTTTAGGGACTAACAGATGCTGTGGGCATTCAGCTTCAGTAAAGATATTGAGATAAGTCATACTCAGTCCTAGAACTGCCAGAAACCGAGAGCTGCAAAATGCTGACTTATTAGATTGTTTTGCAGGATTTTGCAAACCTTTTGGAGAGCTTTCTTGGATTTAGTATGTATTTCTGATCAGAAGTAATATGCAGACCTCTTGCCTAGAGAAAGGTTGATGCTTGTGACTTTGGTCTGACTGAGTAAGACTAAGGACTTCCACCTGTGTTCTTGTACCCCAGCAACAGGTTATGGTAGTGGCATGTGAGTAACATATATCCAGTAAAGAAGTTCAGACGTTCTTGGGTTTGTCTTAGTATGGAGTTGGGGAAAATGTATATATTTAAAATATTCTGTGATTAGGAGAACATCTTTTTGACTATTGAACAGGTGCAGAAAGAACAGAAAAAAGGTCTAGTTCCTAAGTTTGAAGCTTGCTTTTTGTCTACTGGATCAATATAAACTGTATTGTAAGTATAATGGCTGGCTTTAAAAGTGCCCACTAAGCATTTTAAAAACAAGAATGTGATGCTTCAATTTTCTTCTTGAGAATAAGAATCTCTTAAGAAGAATAAGAATCTTAAGAATAAAAATCTCTTGTGAGAAGTGTGTGTGAATTATATACATTAGCCATTATAAAAAATAATTTAACAAAAAAGCAACAACAATAACCAATAAAAGTCATTCTGCATTTCTTGGCAGCAGTTTGTCAGGTGTTTCCTCTTCAGCACAATTAAGGGAGCTTTAAAAAGATAGGGCTGCTCACATAGGAGCAGGTTGTTAGCACATGAAATCTAGATTTTTATGCTAATATCATCAGGGTCTTTAGAACTTGTGACCAAAGACTCAGTGAAATGCAAGTTTCACACAGCTGAAGAATCAAAGGTTCGAAACATCTCCATTCAACTCTTCTTTGTAAAAATAGTATTGTAAAGACCCTAACTGAACGTTTATATAGGGTCTATAAAATGTACTAGATAATCACAAAATAAGGATCAAAAAATCTCAGGATATACTTTTCCAGTAGCTGTGCATCCAGTGCCTTCTTCAGTAGGATTTTAATCTGATTCTGCAGGTCCTACATTCCAGATCAGTGTAAGCACTACAGACATAGGTTCTCTAGTTTGGATGACTCTGAGAAGAATTAATGAGAAAAAGAGCAAGAATAAGGGTGTCTCCTGGCATGCCAAAGTCATCCTGCAATATCTAGGTAAGTACATACAGTCCTTCTATAAGAAATGCTTTCATGTGTACAGCTAGTTATTGTACTTTGGACACAGAAAAGCATTTTCAGTCTTAAATAATCACACTGTCTCTATATCAAGGTGTCTGAATGAATGTGCAGAGTGAGTATATACTGACAATAGGCATATGGAATGGAATAATACTAACATTATGATTTTTTCTGGGAAAGAACTCAAAAAACCAGACTTGCCTGAGTCATATTGACAGAAAATTGTGATGCAGGGAGCAGGATTGAGATCTTCAAAGTAACAGGCTAAATGATTTTCCTACTAGGAAGATTTCTCTCATTACTGAAACCGGGAACACACAAAATGAATTAAAACCAGCTCATAGATCTAAAAGACTTCTCAGAAATCATTAGAAAAATCTACAGAATTTAATAGAAGGTAATAACTATTCCATTAGTTTTGAAATTGTGCCATAAAATTCTACTCAAGCTATTAAAAGACTCTTAAAATTTAAATTATTATTTTAAAAATCCAAAGAGAATTTGTCATCCTTGTTTATATTCTAAGAAAGTTTTCTACAAGTATATCTAAAGTGTACAGAATGGGAAAGCTGGAATAATATACCAGTTTACCTTTGATCCAAGAAACCACAGAAATGAATGAAAAACAGACTGAAAGATAGCCATTGATTCAGATTCATCAAAAACTGGACATACGTGATATGGCCAGTCATTATTAAGGAATTCATTTAAATTCATTAGATTGTCAACCTAGTTATTTTCAAGATATAGAGAATCTCCTGAAGAGTCCATTCAGGATCATGATTCATCATTTTTCTCAAATATATAGACAACATACACAGTATGTGATGCAGACCTCTGATGACTAACCAGAACCTATGCCACTTTGATCAAAATGATTTAAAATTAATTTCTTAAAGATTTTTTTTCAGCCAAAGCTTCATTATTTCCAGAGATATGTGAAGCAGCAGATTTATCATTGACAGGGTGCAGAATGTCCATGAACATTATGTATTCTAAGTTGCAGAGCTACTGGAATTTACTCCTTGAATATTCCACATCCTCCAAAGCATCTAAGCAGCAATTCTAGTCACTGAAATTCTTGTGCTATCTACTCAATACTTATAATACTGTAAGGATTAAGAGATAGCTTGCCCTCTCTTGAACATCCAGTGTCTCTGTTCCATCCTTATTTTGGGGGAGATAATTTTCACTTCTCATGAATTGCTACTGAGACTACTTCAGAGGTGTCTGTTGTGTCCACAGGCTAGTTCAGACTCCATATGAATCTCAAAGATGCCACTGATCACTGATAAAATGGAAGGGAGTTTCAGGGCTTGACATTCTAATGGGGTACAGGAGGTACAAATTTCCACTTGGCTTGTCGATGTTACCAGAGTTTATTGCAGGCTTATTTTATTTCTCTAGCCCAAAGACTGAAATAGCTAGCTCTCTGTCACTTTGAAGAAACTTGTTCACTCCAGTCTGAATTCCAGAAAAACAGATTTAGAAATCTTTGGGAAAAAAAAAAAAAATATATATATATATATCTTATACAATATTTTCCTTTTAATCTCTGCAAAAAAAAATCCTGGATAGCACTAAAATTTCTTCAATTTGCACATGGTTATCAGGTTGGGAAAAATTAAACACACTTTAGGTCAGCAAGTCTCGCCTTTCCCTTTCACCAAAAGGATAATGATGGAGTCCCTAGGTAACAACTAAGGTAGATCTCACAGAATTAATGGTAACCGTTATGGCAATTATACTACCCTGCAACCATATTTTCAGTGCGGTGAATATTAGAAGCAGTGCAGTAGTGTGGAAATCAACTGCAACCTGATTAGCATTGAAAAAAAAATGGGAATAGATTTAGTCACACTGACAAAAATATGCCAGAGCAACAGGCTCATGATGAATGGCTTGTTCAGATGCCGTCAGCCCCCTTCCTCCCCACCACAATCAGTATGTGTGCTCTAGAAAGTACAGAAGTGACAGGAACAAAGCACTGACTCATGGAGAGATTTTGTTGAACTAGACCTGTAAGTCACATTCTTACAGCGTTTAAATGTGTTCACATTTCATATTATTAAATAATATGATACGGACACAGGTCTAAAGCTCAACTTGTACTACAGTTTATTACCTTATTATTATATGGTAGGTCAATACGCATAAAATGGACTGTAAACTTTAAACAACCTATTTAATCATTCTGAATTTATTGTGACAACCACCTGTGAGACAGGGATGCCCAGTGATGGCACCTAGGCTGACCATAAGTTTCAGGTGCCTGAAATGAGACTGTAGCTAAGGCAATAATTTGTAATTCAACCAACCATATCAAACAGTGAAATGGATTTATGATGGTGTTCTGTGAGAGAAATGAAGGTCAGTTTTCAGCAGTGAAGGTGCTGCTGACTGCAGAAGTATGTGATGAAATTATATATAAGTTTCTGACATCTTTAAAAAATAGAAAAGAAGCTGAATGAACTTCTGTTGCTCTTGGGGTTTAAAAGATTCCCTCTCCCTCCCCATAAGACAAGCCGGATGATGATATCAAGGGAGTGATACATTATTATTCATCTTACATCAGCTAAAAATAAAAACAACATCATGTCTGTCTGAATCTAATGTTGGGATGATATTTCATAAATTAGATTTTTTTAGCATTTCACCAATAAAATTAATAATAAGCTTAAAAAAGAAAACCCATTTTGCCATAGATATCTTCTGCACAGATGGACAGAATCTTGCCAGTGGTTGTTTTGTAGACTCCTGCAAAAATTGGGGCATTTTGGAACTAAATGTTATAAAAGTCCTGTGGGGGAAGGGCACAGCCTGCTTCTTAATATCTGAAATTTCCTTTCCATTTCTATTTTATTTCTTTACTCTTTTAAATATGTAACTATGAGAGGAGCATCTCACCACCTTGTTTCACCTCATAGCTGCCTGTGAGGATCTTTTATCTACAGATGCTCACCTGCATAAATATCTTTAAAGCTGTCAGTATAAATATAGGCAAATCTACAACAGATGCACCAGTGCACCGTGGGAAGAATTCTTCATGGACATAAAACCAACAACTCTCCCCTTCCCATCATATTTTTTTCTTTTTGATCTTCAGGTGTACATCTGTGCCATCTTCACTTTAATACCGTGCTTCTCCTTTATATAAAGGATCCTATCCAACCATATCCCCACCTTCTGATCATAATTGTGAAAACTGTTTTGCACAGATTCCAAATTGTGCTTGTTTTTAAAATGTAAGTGAAAAAAAATCCTAACTTATATAAAATTCTAAGGGAGTGATGGGAGAGAATAATAAAAAGGCATATCTTTGAATCAGACAGGCAGGTTACCATGGAATTTCTTTATTTGACTTAAAAAAAACGAAAAAAAAAAAACCACAAAAAAACAAAAACAAAAACAAAAAAAAAAAAAAACACAACAACAACAAAAAAACCAAACCTTATTGGGACTGAGATGATACATAAAGGAAAATTGAAAGTCTCAAAAATGCAGAAAAAAAAATTGAAATTCCATAGAAATCCTCCTGGCAGTTGAACATTTAATATAGCAAGATTTGAGAATTATTAATTCTAGTGACACTGCAGTTTGCCAGGAAGACTGTCCAAACTGGGAATTTTGTCTGTGATCTTATCAACTCAGCCCTTGAAGCATAAGCTATAACGAAGGCTCAGACCAAAAGCCATCTCAGATTCAAGGATTAATTGTTATCAGAATAAGAGAAGCTAAGGTGCTCAGCAATTTGCAAGATTGCTGGAAAGAAGTATGACATGTTCATTTGATTATGGTACATAAAGAATGTGGGCTGAATCAAATAAATGGTGTCTTTATATTTAGTCCTTGATTCACTACATTCCAGACATGCTGAAAGCATAAATTAATCAAAACTAGGTCTACAGCTGAAAGGAACAAGGTCTTATCATTTTGCTAATCACCAACATAGGAATAGAGTACTGTATGGTGCAGCAACAATTTTGAACATGTCTACTTATACAACTGTGCTGCATGCTATAACAAATGCAATGCATTATCTATATTCTCTTCTTATGCTGTTTGGGCAAATGTCTGTAGTTCAAGACAATATTTTGTAAGAAATACATTGGAAGATCAATTTGTATTTTAGAAAAATAGATCAGAAGGGTATCAAGTTGTTTAAAAGACTTATAAAACCTTAGAAGCCTCAGATAGATCACTGGTGTAACTGCTTGCTGGGGATGCCGCCACTCACTGTGGAGGGGAAAGTTTTTCCTGATTTCAACAGAATAGTAAAAGGTCGTGTACAGAGGATCGAAATAGCCAGAACTATTTGAGAGGAAAAATCTACCCAGTGATTTTAAATTTATGAAGGTGTAAGGAGCTCTACAAAAGAAGAGTTCAGTGTATACTCCAGGTCCATTTTATATAAGTTCAACAATCTATGAAATGCATTTGTAACCAGGGAAGTTTTAGTAAGCTGTTGGGTATTGACAAGATGGTTTACAATTAAAATTGATTTGCAATACAATAAACAATAGATAATGCATTAGCCCTATTGTGATTTTTTTGGTCTTATTTTTCATTCTGCATTACGTCCTAAATCTGTTATGGAAATTGTGTTACCTACACAATATATCTGAAACTGCTGTTTGCATCTGCAGAAGTGCAGTTACTTCTACAACCACCTCCACAGGTAAGGATTCTGCTTTTCAAACAAACTCTTATTTAATGCATGGCAGGGCACGAAAGGGCTATAACCTTCCCTTCAAGACTGTCTGATGCTGCAAAGCCATTGTTGCAGCTGAGGGCCAGCAGTTTCCAGAGGAGAATTCTCATCCTTTTTCACAGTACAACTGAGTGCTTGTGGGAAGCCGTCTGCTGATGGTCGATTAAAGGGACCACCAGCGAGTGCTATTGTTCCATTGCCCTCCTGGAATCAGGATAACAATGGGTTTCCCTTTGCCTAAGTAGAAATAAATATTGATATAAAGATTGATGTGGTACTGGCTACTGCAGACTCATAATGTGCTCATATAATTATAGATAGAGGTGTATAAAATGGAGCCTTGACTATACTCCCAGTCAGATGCATTGCTGTTTTATATAATTTGCGTTAGAACTGCATTATTGTGTTAGAAGAACGAATTACTGAAATCTTTTCCCCAGTCTCCAGTATTGAAAGAAGAAGGGTGAAGGGGATGGGATGGTAGGCTATGAGATGCTGAGGAAGCCACCTGTCTGTTTTCCTTTGCTTCTGATCAAACTAGAATGACAGTGGTTTTAGGGTAAATGCACAGATATCTTTTTATTTCTTAATTTAATTCAGAAAAATGCCTGTAGGTGAATCATAACAGAATGTGCAGAATATGGTTAGAAAAGAACAGGTGTCTCTATGTAAGTGGACTAATTATGCTGACCCTGATAAAGTGATTAAACCATGCATTATTATGTTCCACAGTAAACTTATGTTTACTTCAAAACAGAGTTTGAGAAAAACTCTAGGAAAATGAGAAAAATGTCAAAGGAGGAGGGAGATCTGAGCATGACTGAATGTTACTTTTAAGTCTATATGCTTCCTTTGATGCAGACTTATAAATCCAATTAACATTAATGAGAATGTGTTGTGCCCATATGCAAACCATGAGCTGAGATGACCTACTGCCCCCCTAAGGTTTCTTTGTATGGTTCAAATATTGAACTGTTATATTTAAATTATATTTTGACTTGAAAAGTTTCAAAGTTTTATATTTATTTTGCCTTAATAAAGATGAATAGCAACAACATATAATTGCTTCAGTAATGTTTGGCAATAACAACAAGATCTTTTATGTTTCTGCAGTTTGAAAAAAAAAAAAACACAAATAATGTCAATGTGTTTTGCACATATCACATAACCTACATTATATAGCTCACAAAGTGATGACAGATTTGTAAATACTGTTTTGTGAGGTGTTCAAGTCATATTTCTAAAGAGACAAATAATAAATCGAATGGGAGGGGAGGGATCCCTGATTTGGAGAAAAAAATTAACCGGAGCTTAGATCTGCAAAAAAACTATTCCTGGTTTCAAGACAGCATTCTTCAAAGAAACAAAATCCTCAAAAAGGAATGAAAGACTTCAATTGTTTCCTGAAACAGATTTTAAAATGAGGAAAGTAAGGCATCTGCATTATTAATCAGAAAAACACATCCTACGAATTTTAATTCTGTATTTGTTATTTTCTACTGAAGACAGTGTTCCTCACAACCTGACAAGGTGGTGATCCCAGAACCAAAACAGATGGTCTTTAAAAAGTTCTACAGATCCTCTCTCATAATGAATCTCAAGAACTCTACAGGTTTTATAATAAAGCTATTCATACATATAAAAAGACATGTACTACCTCTGTAGCTCCCTTAACAATATTTCTGTGAAATTAATGAAACCTCTATCTGGTGGGTTTTATGGCTAACTTAAGAGATGTCTTCTTGCTGTTCCACAGCTGGTGTTGCAATGATATTTTCTAAGCTTTAATTATTCTTCTTTCCTTCCAGATTGGAGTGTGTGCATATTTTTTCTTATCTCCAATTTTGCTCTGTCAGCTACTTCAAATTCAGTCAACTTTTCACGTTCCCTATTAGCCCTTCCGTGACTTTCCCTTTCTACCCTCTTGGCACAGGAAAACTTCAACATCAGGTTCTCAAGCTGCCACTGGGTTCTTTCTCACTCTCTACCACTGCTGTGAGTTAACTGTTCACTCCTTTCTTGTATTAGACAAATGCTGACCTGTGACTTGTGTATTTCTGCCAACCTCTGCTTCTTTTAAAATTACCTCATCATCAAAGAACACTGTGTATATTGTTCTACCTGCTACATCCTGGAAACTAGTGATATTCTATACTCTGGAAAGAGATGGTTAATTTTGTGATCTGCCTGTATAGTGAATCTTTGAGTGCCACTCCTTCAGTCAGCCACAACAATACAAGTTATGATGGAGTGACTACATCAGTGGACAAGGGAAGAGCTACAGATGTCAGCTATCTGGACTTCTGTAAGGTCTTTGACATGGGCCCACACAACGTCCTTCTCTCTAAATTGGAGACATATGGATTTGATGGGTGGACTGTTCAGTGGATAAAAAATTGGCTGGATGGTCGCATCCAGGGAGTAGTAGTCAATGTCTCAATCTCCAGATGGAGATCAGTGATGAGCGGTATACCTCGGAGGTCCATATTGGAACCACTACGGTTTAACATCTTCATCAATGACATAGACAATTGGATCAAGTGCAACCTCAGCAAGTTTGCAGATGACACCAAGCTGAGTGGTGTGGTTGACATGCCTGAGGGATGGGATGCCATCCAGAGGGACCTGGACAAGCTCAAGAAGTGGGCCCATGTGAACTTCATGAGGTTCAACAAGGCCAAGTGCAAGGTCTTGCACCTGAGTCAGAGTGAACCCCGGTATCAATATAGGCTGGGAGATGAAGGGAAGTAGACCAGCCCTGTGGAGAAGGACTTGGGGGATACTGGGTTGTGAAAAACTGGACATGAGCCAGCAATGTGCATTCACAGCCCAGAAAGCCAGCTATCCTGGGCTGTATCAAGAGAAATGGGGCCAGCAGATTGAGGGAGGTGATTCTGCCCATCTACTCCACTCTCATGAGACCCCACCTGGAATATCATGTCCACCTCTGGGGTCCTCTGTTCAGGAAAGACATGGAGCTGTTAGAGCAAGTCCAGAGGAGGCCATGAAGATGATTAGGGGGCTTGAGCACCTGCCTTATGAGGACAGTCTGAGAGAGTTGGGGTTGTTCAGCTTGGAGAAGATAAGATTTGGGGCACACCTTATTGTGGCCTTTCAATATTTAAAGGGAGCTTATAAGAAAGATGGGGACAGACTTTTTAGCAAGGCTTGTTGTGATAGGACCAGGATGTTGGTTTTAAACTAAAAGAAGGTAGATTCAGACTAGATATAGAAAGAAATTCTTTACTGTGAGAGTGGTGAAACACCAGAAAGGTTGCTCAGAGTGGTGTGGATGCCCCATCCCTGGAAACATTAGAGGTGAGGCTGGATGGGGTTCTGATCAATCTGATCTAGTTGAAGATGTCCCTGCTCATTGAAGGGGGGGTTTGACCAGATGATCTTTAAAAGTCCCTTCCAACCAAAATTATTCTGTGATTCGACTATATTAGGCAGTAACATGACTTAAGTACACATACTTTTTATATTGTCAGGTATAGATAATGAAAGAAAGTTTTTCTTAAAAAAATACTGTAGTAACCATCTTATATATTTGTTTATAATATTCAGTCAATGGTTTAACAGATTTATACCAAGTAGCTTGTTCTTGAGGACACCAGCAGAGAGCTCAAACCTTCTGCAAAGTGCTCCCTCAAGAGTTAAGTGCTCACTGGCCTGAAGAGATTCCACACTGAAACAGTGGGACTTATGATTGCTTCAGGCTCTTCTGACTGAACAGAAATGAAAGCAAGACAAAATATGTATATCACAGAGTTTATCCAAGCATCCCCATGGTTCTCTCATCATCAGTTCATTATTTGAGTCCAAACACAGCCAGAAAGCCTGGGAAACTCTTAATTGCAAGTTTCAGGTGACTTCCCACTGAAGTTATATGAGACTTCTAAACTACAAAACTCAAATTCCTTAAGAAATCATAGCCCAATGGAAATCAATAGTAGAATAGATCTATTAAATCATATAACCTAGCACACTGACAGTATGTTATCTACCCCTACTATATTTGGTGGTTTATCCAGTCTTGTTTTCAAAGTCCTACATAACCATTGTGAAAACATTTTAGTGTTCCTTTAAAATTACTGAATAAAATATAATTAGGAGTAGAAAACAGATACTTCCTGAACTTTTTGCAGAGTATATATATATCTCACTTGGTACACTGTAATGGATCTTTTGCTGCTAGAAAAGGTTCACAACATTTAAACTCCATTTTGGTGGTGGTGGGGTTTTTTATTTTATCTAACTACTTTTATATGTACTCCCCCTCTACTGTATAGAAATAATTTTCTGCTCCTAAAGACCTTCAGATAACTGTAGAGAACAATCATGCAACCCTGCAATTCCTTTTTACTGAAATAGCATATATTTGGCTCTTTTAATCTTCCTTCAATCCTTCCTCTCTAACCTCTGTTGTTTGTTGCTGGTGTTCACTGTATCCCCTCTTCTTTGTGATAATGTGATGCTGTTTGTAATTTTCCATAGGAGTCTCTTCCAAGGATTAGATTTTTAATAAAATTTTAAATCAGTGTATTTTACATGGCTTGAGGTCATTATAGAAATTATGTGGAGCTCCAATGTATGCCTTCTAATAGCCTTCAGCTAGTAGAAATTCTCTTGTTGTTCAAGTGGAAAAGGCCTATGATTTCAGAGAAGAAAGTTGTAATTTCCTCTTCATTCATCCATTCAGTTAGCTGGTAAATGTGATTTCTGAGTATACAAGCATCCATGAATGGCTTTATAATGATCCTGCAGTAAATTAATGTGATTTAATCTGAAGAGACTTGAAGGCAACAGCTGCATCAGATGATGTTGCCCTCCTCCCGAAACGCAACAGTAGCTTTGGTGGTATATCAGAAAAGCTATCTTTTGCAGACGATCAAATGGAAAACTGGACCGACAAAAAAATAAAAACTAAGGCCATAATTTCAGCTATATTACTAACAGTAGAACTGCTGATGAGAGAGTATAGTTTCAAAAAGAAAAGAGGTAGGCAAGTAGAACCAAAGGGAGGGAAATGTAGCCAGGAGGAAAATAAAGCTTTTGAGTTAGAGCTTGCCCTGTAAAACATTAAGAAGCAGAGAGTACTTGCAATATGTAGCTGAATGGAAGCTGCAGGGCATAGACATGGCCATGAACATAAAAACCTGGAGAATCCATTCACTCATAAGCACTGCAGATTTTCTTAAAGGTAGAACAAGATAGGAAAAAAAGGATGAAGAAAACAAAATTCAGAGAAGCTACTAGCAATGCAACCTTAGAAAAGCATAGATAAAGATATGGAATATTAGCTCTTTGGAAAAGTAAGAAACTATGTGCAGAACCTGTCAGATATCCCCTTGTCCTGGTTTCATCTGGGATAGAGTTAATTTTCTTCCTCATAGCTGGTGTTTTAGATTTAGTATGAGAATAATGTTGAGAATACACAGATGTTTTTAGTTGTTGCTAAGTAATACTTATACTAAGTCAAAGATTTTTCAGCTTCTCATGCCCTGCCAGCAAGAAGGCTGGAGGGTACACAGCCAGGACAGTTGTCCCAAACTGGCCAAAGTAATATTCCATATCATATGACATCATACCCAGTATATAAACTGAGAGGATTTGGCTGGGAGGGGTGGATCACTGCTCAGGGACTGGCTGAGCATCAGTGAGTGAGTGGTAAGCAATTGTGTTGAGCATCACTTGTCTTTCTTGGGTTTTATTTCACTCTTTGTTGTGTTTATTATTGTTATTGTTGTTATTGTTCTTTTTTATTTCTATTATTAAACTGTTCTTATATCATCCCATGAGTTTTACTTATTTCCAATTCTCCTTCCCATCCCACCGGGGGGGACAAAGTGGGGAGGAGTGAGCAAGCAGTTGTGTGGTGCTTAGTTGCTGGTTGGGGTTAAACCACAACACCCCTCCATCTCATTTTATGGACTATCTTACTTTACTTTGTCTTCCTCGGGGCCTGATCTCTTTGGTCTCCTGCCTTGACACAGATGACTGTTCTTCATCATTCATAGATGATTGATCTCCTTATAGCAGACCTATGAATATACCACCAGGAAAAACCCATTGTCCCAATCACTGTAAAAGAAACGAGGAGAGGACATGTTGCATCTCCTGTCACACCAGGTAGCAAAAAGATAAAATAATTATTTTCTCATTTCCATTGGAAGTCAGAGTATGTGGGGATTCTGTTAAAGAGTTCAGGCTTCTGACTCAACCTTCATATGACCTCTAGTAAGGGGCTAAGCATTCAAACTTCTGAGATATCCTGTGCTAACCCATTTGACCAAAACCCTCTTGTGCATGTACAGATTTTGCTTTGCAAGCTATGAATGATAAAACACCCACACATTTCTAAAAATGCAGTAGTGTACAGTAATATCTTGTATTACTGAGTTCCTACACACAAAAATCAATACTTAGTGAAATCAGTGATTAGAAAAATGCAGAGTGAGAGAGGGTTAAAAATAGTATCTCGTTAAAGCTGATGCAGCTTTAAGTAACAGATGTTTTTCATTATGTTCTCCAATGAATTACAAATATCAGTGAAATTGAATACACTTATTTTTCATTCATTTCAGAGAAAACTTTTCTTTCACAGTTCACTGTCTCCATTAGAATATTTTAATGTACTTAAAGCGCTTAGCACCTTTTGTGAAATTCATGTCTGCAGATATACACAGTATTTTGAAAAAAAAAATAGTGTTTTTATTAACCCTTCTAAAGCATTTGATTTTTACTTCCATGCTGTGGTTGTTTCCACATTCAGACCATTTATCTTCTCTTAATAATTAATAGTAATGAGTAGGTTTTCTGCAGTTATATGTATACAATGTAATTGAGCAAGAGTTATTTCACTGGTAAAAGTTCAATCTGTTGAATTATCTCCATGCTCTGGCATTGTACTCTTATACAGCCTCTGAGTCAATATGCAACATATGAGAGAAGTCTCATGAAAACAGTGATAACTCCCTATTTATTTATTTTTAATCAGAAAGATAAACAAATTTTTCCTTACCAAGAAATCAAGGGAAACTCTAAATCTAAAACCCTACTCTAAACAACAATACATTAAATCATGTAAGTATTATTTACACATGCTTTGTGTATGAGATCAGTTAAGAAATATACTTATCATCTCATGGATAATGGACATAGACTAGTCAGGATATTTTTAATTTGGAAAGATGTTTTGTTAAAACAGAGATAGAAGAATTGGAAGATCACATATTACTGAATTTGTTTTGCTCTGATGAAACATTCATAATGAACAAAATAATAAAGCAAAAAAATCCAGATAATACAAAAATAATAAAAACCAGAAGAGACTGGCATCAGCCACCACCAAGGAAAAATGTTACAACTGGATTGGAACCTCTCCCACTTATTTTATATTATTAAATACATTTATTTTGTATGAGTCATAATAAGAGCTGGTGCATAAATGTGTCAAGTGTTCTTTTTCCATGTAGAATCAATCAAACTTTCTCTGGCAATTTATTTATTTTTTTTTTAAAAAAGAGAGAATATATACAAGCTATAATTAAAAAAATCCAAACAACCTAACAAACAAACAAACAAACAAAAAAACACACAACACTCCCCCCCCAAACAAATACCAAACCAAACAACAACAACAACAGAACAAAATATATAAAAAAAAAAAAAAAAACAAAAAACAAAAAACAAACCCAACAACAACAACAACAAAAAAAAAGAGAGTAAAGAGGTAGTTTGCTATCCAGGAATCACCACCTTTATTCTGTCACTTTACATCTCTTTGGCTAAGCACTGTTCTATTTATAAAAATATATTGGAGGGTCAGGTGGAACTCTGGGTAATGACAAAGGAGATGAACAGTGGGAAGATCTTGTGAGAGTCAGAAAAAGCAAAGTTCAGGAGCGAATGGCAGGAATGAAGGCATAGAGGAATGAAATTGTCTGAAACGAAACTAAGTCTGTATAGCAGAAACCTTGAGGACAATCATGGGATGGGACAATTTGGGATGAAATGGGTTGGGATGAGATGGGAAAAGATAGAAAAGAATTCTGAAAAAAGAATAATTAAAGTGCAATAGAGCAAAATTGCCTGATACTCAGATTATTTATGTCCCAAATAATAACAATTATGAAGGCCTTGAAAGCATAAAACACGCCCTGAGTCATGAGCAGTCTGAAGAAACCCAACATTTTGTTGAACTATAGTAGCATATATAATTCTGAAGTTGCATGTACATGTGAGTAGCATGTTTCCATGATTCCAGTTGCTAGAACACTGTCCCTCAAACTATTTGTGAAGGACTGTCTCCCATGGGAGGGACCCCACATTGAATCAGGGGAAGAATGTGAGGAGGAAGGTGCCTCAGAGACAAAGTATTATGAATTGACTGCAACCCCCATTCCCCAGCCCCCTACACCACTCAGAGGTGGGGAGGTAGAGGAGTCGGGAATGAAGGAGAGAAGGAGTCTGAGAGGAACAGGGAGGGAAGAGGGGGAGGGAAGGTAGTTTTAGTTTGTTTTTTTTTGTCATTATCCTACTCTATTTTTAATTGTCAATAAATTAAATTACTCTTCCCAACGTCAAGTCTGTTTTGCCCATGACAGTAATTGGTGAGCAATCTCCCTACCCTTACCTCAACCCATGAGGATTTTGTCTTATTTTTTCCCCCTGTCCTTCTGAAAAGATGGAGTGAGAGACCAGCTTGGTGGGCCCCTGGCAGCCAGCCAAAGTTAACCCACCGTAACTGAGCATGAGAAAGAGAATTTGAATTTGGTAGTAAAATTAAGATTTATACACATCCATAAGATTCAGTGTTTAAGGCAGAACAAAGTTTGCCATTCTAGTGTATGTACATTAAAGTACTAAACTGCAAGAAGTGAATATTCTACTAAAAGAAAAATCTGTCCGAATGAACTATCATCCCCCATTGCCATATTATGTAACAATTCCATCAACAGGAAGATGTTAATGTGAAAATAAAAGAAATGTTGAAGATGAAATTAGATGGATTTGTAAAAAACAATATTAGGCTGGCTCCATGTCGGGTGTCAGGAAAACTCACAGGATACACCCTTTGGGACTCTTCCTGAAAGGAAATAAAGTTTGGGTGGAGTTTGGCAAAGCATAAAGCAGAAATCCCAGGCATATCTGTGAAAGAGCAGAGTGTTTAGTTTAAAAGCAAATTTGTTCCTTCCAGGAAGTGAGTATCAGACCAGTAGCATTGAGATTTGACTAGCAAATCAATAAACAGACAGAACAGAATGTTACCCAGTAGTTGCAATATTCCTCCTAAAAAGGAGGAAACAAACAATTTTTTGTTGGAAACCAAGTTAAGAGGAATTTTTGGATTGCTATTCCTGTGTGTGTATATATTTATATATATATACACACATATTTACATAGTGGAAATATACTTATCTACTAAAGTAATACTAACAGATCTTGGAAAAATAAGTAAATAGAACTAATCTAGATACTAGAAGATTACATTTCTCAAATCCAGCAATGTGCCTAGATGAGTGTTACTCAGGACCAAGCTCTTAATATGTTTGGTTGTAGTGGAATGTGGTCCTTTTTGAATATGAACACTAACAAGTAGCCAGAAGGGATGGAGTGCAAAATATTTACAGGGAATAATTTGAGTCTCAGATGTCTTCATTACACTCATAAAGTAGTACACCAAAATGTGTGCATAGGCATGTCGGCATAAAACAGACATAAAATGTCTATGTGCAAAAAATCTGCGTGCAATTCTCTCTCACTGCAGGAATACCTGATAGCTATTCTCACTTTTAGACATTTTAGAAATATCTTTCTTGTTTTAGAGACATAACAGCGGGTTAAAAAGCAACAAAACTACAAAAGTTTTAGAATATTATAATTAAGCCAACACTGAGCCCTTTTTAAAATCATGTCTCACAAGTGCTTCTGCATAAAGGAGATGACAGTAAGGGGGCTGAAACATATGATCTAGGTTTCACTCAGTTTTTTATTTCATGAGAATAAGACCTGAATAAGGACTATAGGATCACAACCATAAAACTCAGAAATGTTTTCCAGGGAGCTAGTGAATTTCAAGTATTGACAATCCTAAGATTTTCCTCTATTCAGTAAAAGCTGTAAAGCTTGATCCAATTCTCACAGAATCCAAAGACAACATACCTGTTGCCTTGTAGTCAGTATGGGTTAGATTTTTTCTCATTGATCACATTGTAAGAAATAAAAGGCTCTGTTCATTAATGCAAATGATACATTCAAAATCAACTGTCATTGTAAGACTAATTGCTATTATGTGATAATGCAAATGACAATCTTATTTTCTAATATGCGTGTTTCAGATGATAATCTGAATGCAGTGTACTAATGTGTTGCATTGAGGTATACTGAATTACTGATGGTCAATTCAGGCAAGATATTTGGCAGTGAGAATATATAACGACATTGACTTGGAACAAAGTAAGTAATTTTCTTTTTAGATGAAGGAGGGGAGTACGTTTTCATTCTGTGCATGTACATTATTCAGTACATTCTGAGACTAAAAGAGAGGGAGGTATGTCCAGGACATTGTTCAGTTGCTGTCTCCTTGGTAGTAGTGGACTCTGAAAGCAGTAGTAGTGTCTACTTCATTAATTCATTAAGCAAGAAAGTACTTTGAACACTTGAGTATCTTAAACTCAACAGGATTTTTCTACCAGCCTCATCTGAGATAACCTTACAATTTAATGTGATCTTGTTTTAGAAGGTTTTCACATGAAGTTTAACTGCTGAGAATTTTTTTTAATTTCTTTATTTTTGTAGGGCAATTTATCTCATATCTGACTTTTAAGCAGTATGCAGCAACCTTAGTTAATAAAGGCAGAAGCAAAAGAAAACCTGCTATAAATTCATTAATGCTTCTACTCCAAAAAGCCAGGTTTTCTACAATACTGTTAAGGAGAAAAAAAAAACAGACACAAATAAAAAATAAAAAAAATTGACAGGACCTATTTTTTAGAAGTGCTTCTGTTCTGGAGAACTGACAGAATCTAGAGGGCCAGTTGATGGAGGTTCTCCAATTCAACTGCTTTTAATATAAACCAATCAGAAATAAACATTTAAAATATGTTTATTATAGTAAACACTATGAGCAAAGCTTTTCAGGAGAGTCAGCTGTGAATTTCTGCATGTAAGAAAGATGAATTAACTGTTTCCAAATAAGCCTGTTTGGTGTTTTTGTGTTTTGTTGTTTGTTTGGTTGTTTTTTTTTCCAAACAGAATATGTGAAATGTGTGATATATTCTCTGGGATCGATCCCACAAAGAAGTTTCTCCAGGTCAATGCAAAACTCATTAATCATTATCACATAGAGTGTACTACAGCCTGAAGGGACCTCTCTGATCATAGACTGCATAATATGTACTGAAGAATTCCACTCCCACTCTAACTTCTACATCATGTTGGCTGTCTTCTGGTTCAACAAGAAAACACATCCATCTCTGTAAACCCCATCTTGGTAAAGATTTTGTGTTGATAAATTCACATATTTCCTTGGTTGATTGTAATAGTAACTAAATAAATGTTGAAGGAGGTGTACTTCAGTCCCTGCTTGAATTTGTTTAATCTTATTTCAACACAAAGTGATTCAAACTAGCAAGAACAATCAATTTTGAAAGCATTTCTGTTTCATAACTTGTCCAATTCTAAGTCTCACAGGAAGGACAGGTTTTTCTTCAGTAGTGCTGAGAAACAGCACTGGTAATTATCCTGAATTGAGAAAAGGCCTATTAAATGCTTTGAGTTTGGGGGAGTGAGACTTTCAATTCCGTCTTTTAAAAACAAAGGCAAACACCTTAAAAAGGAGCCATGCAACAACAAAACAGTAACATATAGAACTAATATAAAATCCAAAGTATTCTTTTGGTAACACTTTGAGACTTTATGTTTTTTTGTTTCCTCTTGGGGATCATCGCAATTTAGATATTGAAATACAAACCTCTACAAATTCAGACCCATGATATTTAAATTAGATGAAATCCTACACCATATATTTTTGGCGATTAACTCCAAAAATAGATCTTACTTTCAGCTCCAGTTCAGAAGGAGTAGAAAACCCACACCACAAGAAACATCATTAAATAGTTCAGTCCAACATGGCCTCTCTCTCATGATAACATTAAGAGGAGTCAAAATTGTGTGGAGATAGTCTGTAATGAAAAATGTATCTAGAAATGTGTATGACTAAACTTATTTATTCCAGGTTATTAAAATTAATTTAATTTTTACAAAGTATTATATGAAACATAGGCACTGGTATTTTTTGAAAATATGGGAACATTAATTTGACCTGATTTTAATTATTTTCTTAGTCTCTGATACCTTCGACTTCAAGATTGGAAATATGTTGGGTACCCTCTAGTGGACAAAATAATATATAACCTCTTATCCACAAATGAGAATTTGTGCATGTATTTCAAGACAATGAAATAGAATGGTTTCAAGTTTAAAAAGAACATGAAAATTTCTCAGGATGCTATGATACAAAAAAGATATAATTTAACTATATATATATATATATATATATTTATATTTATATTCTCATTTCATTTTGCTTCTAGAATAAACTATGTGACCAAAGACACATAGCAGTTTTCTTTTCATGTTCACTGGTTGAAATGACCTACTGCAGTTTCATGTCACTGATCTGACTGTTTTGTCCCAACGTAATGATTGTGATTTTTCCAGATTTCTGTCAATAAAGGCACAAAAGGCCCTTTAAAATACAAGCTAAGCAAAAATTCACTTTATAAGTGAAAAATACACTTTATAAGAAAGTACAAAATGAGGTTAGTATTTAAAAATTCTACTATATTTTCTACATTTTTTTTTTAACAGAGAACCATGAGTCCCCAGATTCTGCTGAACTCCGATTCATACACACACATTTATTTTACCTCACTTCAGCTACTTACTAGCCATTCAGTGTCAGCAGATATGGATCAGACATTGTAGATTTTATTGATTTTCTCTAAGAGAAGCTGTGAAAACTTCACAGACTGAATTGAGGATTGTTGTGGTACATAGATGCTACAAATATTTTTTCTTATTACAGACATTAAAAGACATCATTGAGTCAACCATTACTGGCTACCTGTAGCAAGCACTAAATCAGAAATTCACTTTTTTTTCCTGCAATTTCTTCTTATGTCTTATCTGTCAACTTCTTTGATGAATGTGACATTGCTTTTGGCATGTTTTGATGGTCACTACATAATTTACACTGACTAATTTCTCTTCCTCCATGCAACTGACTGACATCACTGGTTTGACATATCAATTAACACTTCGTCAGTCTTTTCTTCCCACTTTATTCATTAGTAGGTCACCTTCAGTCATATACCATCATTATATCATTTCATTGCATAGATATTTCCATCACTAATTTGACACATATATTATTAGTGCTTCTGTTTTCTGGATGCAAATTAGGTGAAATATAATTTGACTTGGAATTCAAGAATTTTTCTCTCCTCAGATGTTATAAAATTTCACCATACATATTTCATGTTCTCTTTGTCTCAGTACTTCCATTTTTATTATCAGGTACCTAGGACTGCACACAATAGAGGATTTATGTGTTTGAAACCAGTGCGGCAGCAGTTACGTTCTTGAAAAAGGACTAGAGCTTCCCAAGGCATGGACTTGGGTATCTCGGAATGGGATCCAAAACAACTAGCTCACAGAGTAAAGACAGATCTGCTGTGAGCCAATAAAGGTTCTTAGGTGGAAGGATAACCAAAATCATTCCTTTTGAGAACACAGATTCAGAGACTCCCTCCATTCACAGTCTGATACATAAACTAAAACCCTCCCCTCCACTTTCCCATTTATTTCTTTTGTTTCAGAGGTGTGAGGCAGGCTCTCTTCTGGAGCCTGGCTGGTGCCAGTTGTAGTGCTGCCCAGTTAAGTGGCACAGCAGACAGGCCTTATCTAGGACCTGAAAAGCTAGAGTTTCAACTTTCTTTTCAGATTTGGATGTTTAAAATTATATTTTCTCATCCTGGGAGGCTGCCCTAATCAGCAAGCAAATATGCCTATCTGAGCAGAGCATATGCCTTTCTGCTGAAGTCGCACCAACATTTACCAGAGGACAGACAGGTAGTGAGCAGAGCAGGGTACTTGCAGCTAGCTGTGAAGCCAAGACCTGCGTTCTCTGCTCCTCTGCAGCTACTGTTCTTACGTGGCTTTTGTATTAAACAGTTACTGGTTACAACGAACAGGAGACAGACACAAGATATGCTGTTACTATGGTTAATATCATTGTCTTTGATTTTAGAAAAATAAACAATCCTGCTTATCTAAAGAAAATAACACAGTTGTCCACATATCATATTAAAATATTCTGGGGAGCATTCTGTTTTGTGTCTTATTGCCTTCCCCTCTCTGATCCATATGACTAAACTTCTCTTATGTGAGAGCAGAGAAGAAAATCCTCACCTTACCTTGAAAAGAAAAACCATTGTGAAGGGACAGGGAAGTTTTAGGACAATCATCTTTCAGCCACAAAAAATAGATAGATGTACCCCACTAACAACTCAAGATCAGATTATAAAACCACTTCTCTAAGATTTATGCAATCTCCATATTTCAGGCAAAATCTTGTTCATCACATTTGAAGAAAAAGAAATAAAACTTCCCTACCTTATGTGGCTTTTTTCTCAGATGTTATAATATTCATATTTATAAGGGAGTTTACATGTATACTATACTCCTGGGAATTTCTCCCCAGTCTAAAAGACTGATTAGTATTTCTTTCATGCCTGAATTGAGTTCAAAATAATCTCAACTAGAAGCAAGGGAGAAGAATCCAAATCTTTTTCTCTAATAAATCCCTTGAGGGCTCAAAAGGTATGACAAAATAAGAACTCCCATGTAGAGCAATTTTGTCACTATTTTTCTCAAAGAAATTACACGAACTGTTCTTAAAATCAAAACCAAACTGCTTGTACTAACCCAGATAAATAACTAAAATTTTGAAAACCAGTTTAAATCAGTTATTTCTATGACTAATCATTCTTTAGCATAATATGTTCTATGAATATTCCAGATTTATATAGCTCCTCTGTTTTAATCTCTCTATATATATTTGTAATACATAATAAGTTTAGGAGGTTGGGATAAATGAAGCCTACTTCCTCAGTCTAGAAGTCTTGTGGTAACTGTATTTTTGTGAAGAGATTAAAAGGCTTGTCTTAAATTTTAATCCAAACATTTTGTAAAATTAAGCAGATGGCTGCTGGCACTGTAGCATTATCTAACTGAAACAAGCACTAGAAACTCTAAACACTTGTACAGGCAATTAAAATATTACTGAATTTAAATCATCAAAACAACAAGCTCTTCTCAAAATTAGCACATCCTTTGATGACAGAGAAGGCATACACATACACCAAGGAAGCAAGTGTGCTTATTTTATGGTGGTAAATTGTATGTACTGATATAATAATGGCTTAATACTTCTAAAAAGAAGGGCACTTTAAAAGTGACAGGACATACAAAGATGTTAGCCCATTTTCCAGTGAGTAGTTTAGGAGAAATCTAGGCCTACTACATAGCTGCCTTATTAATTTTTTCTTTCATTTCCACATTGGTAGCAGAAGGCAGAGTTACTAAGGGGGTTACAGGTTCTGTTCCTTTAATATAAATGTTCTGATTTAGTCACTACTGAATTGATAATAATAAAGAGACTATTTCCAGTATATTTAAGCAAAGTGCTTGTCAAAGCCTTTGAATACATTTCTAGCCAGTTTCACCTCTTATCTCTTAAGGACGCTCACAGAAATAAGGTTTCCCTAACTTCAGATTCGTGGAACTGCCTGTACTGTATCCCTGGAAAAGGCTTAAAGCAGGAAGGAAGCTGATTTAATAAAGGGCAGAAGCATGATATCACCCTCTCCTTGTGCTGCAAAGGCATGTGAATGTTTGTAACAGGCTTCTTCCTGCCACTGTCAAACACAAGATTAATTACTGTCAAAGAAATGAGTTTCCAAGGTGGGTTGCTTTGCAGGGTTGGTCCTGTCAAGGTGAGAATACCTCTCCTCATTTCAAGCTCCCCTCTTAACATAGCCACTCTGAATCTAAATCAAAAGTAAGGTCAAAATATGTACCGTCCCTTGGCCATAGGTAGACCTTTCACATCTCTGCAGTGAATCTATAAACTACTGCAGTGTTCACCTGCAGTTCTCCAGGATACCCTACTTTCTCTCCAGGCTAAATTTCATGATCTTGTTGCCTCCTCCATTACCTCTCAGGACACTCAGGACTATGGGACACCTCGAACTGTGGAACAATAAGGTAAGACCTTTCCTGCAGGCCTTCCTGGGCCAATGCTCCTAAGCAAGGCTTTCTCTGCACTTTCCTAACCCTCCTTTCCCCTGCCCTAGTAATGTCCTCCCTGATTTTTTTGCTGTGCTTCCAAAAATTCGCCTGCAATGTGCCCCCAGTCCCTAGCTTCTCACATGCATTCTGCACCCCTTGGTTATAGAGTGACTACTACTTGTCTTGGTAATTATGCTGCAGGAGACAAGCACCAGTTGGCTGATAGTATTATAACTATTATAAATCACTGGAATTGTCCACTAATTTTGAACTCTGGAAATCATTCTGTTCTCAGATGCTCATTAAATCATTTTTTTTTTTTTCTGAATATGCATATTGTGTCACAGTAGCTTTCATATTTATTTTGCTTTTTTATAATGGACTTTCAGTTTTCTGAATTTTTTGCAAAGAGAATGAATTTCTAAAAAATTATGATCTGCAATGCTCCACAGACAACACTTCAAAAGAAATACAGGTGGGCAACATATGCTCTCTTCTTGCCAATCTCAGCTAATCTAACAGTTTCTGATAACATCTACCAAAGTCCTCACAGCCTACAGACTGTAGGTACTACTGCTTATGGAATTCGACATTACCTATGTCAGTTGTGGTTTCTTCTCCCGGGCTGGCTCATCTTATCTCTAAATGAGCCCAAAAGAATCACTGGAGTTTTTAAACTCTCAAGGAAATGTGGAAAAAGCAAGTTAAAGACAATCTAGGATATTACAAGTGACTCCAAGTTTCTTCCACCACCCTTTTGTGAAAGATGGCTTCTTTTTACTATGTTCAGGGACTCTAGGCTTAAAGGTATTGGAATGACTTCCTGACCAAGACATGTTGTAGATGATTTTATTGTCTTGAAGATAATAAATCTACTTTATTTTCTTATTTATGACACTACCCATGCATTAATCTGGATGTAAATACTCCTGATTTCCTCCTGTGAAAAGCAAGTGAAATTAGCTATCCAGCAACAATTTTCTCATTCATGTGGTTTCACAGCAGATTCTGTGACTTTCTCTGTCCTCTGACCAGGAATGCTGTCACTGTGCTGTCACCTCATTGGCAATGACAAAAAAAATGGTGTCTTTCACAGATCAATCCTCTGAAATCAAAACAGCTTTCTAGGGCCAGTCTCAGGGTTCCTTAGGGTTGGGATTAAGATATTTTTTCTCTTTTTTTTTTTTTTTCCTGTAAAAATAAAACCACTTTCCCTGGGAATCTGTTATAGAATTTTTTCCAGACCACCTATATTACAAGGATCCATAACCTTGCAATCATGTACTGAATACAGAAGAGTAACCTCTTGTTTTAAATGTCAAGGACTGAATAACAGTGGTGTTTTTCACTCTGTATATGTTCAGTGAACATTTGCTGCTGTGGACAGACTGTGGGAATTCATACAGACTAGCATGCCCATTTTTGCACAGCCCGTTTTAGATTCAGGTGGATGACTTGGCAAGATGCTATGGGACCACTTGATGTACAGATGCTCTGAAGTGTAACAGATTTGATTAGAACAGTAGGCAGCTTGATTTCTTGTATGAGATTATTTTATGGTTTCTCCCTCATGTGCCACAGCAATAAATGAATGATAGCTCTGAAGGTAACTGGATGATATTCAGTTCAGATGATGTTTGCTTTCAAGTCAGAAGTAATACAGATGCAAATACAGGAACAGGAATCTAGACAAGTGTGTACTTGTCTGACCTAGGTACTGAACTTGAACAAACTAAAAGAACTACAAAAATCAGATAGATAGTATTTTAAATACTATTTGAAAGCTTCTGTCTCCTACTTCTCAGTCTTTAAATCCTGCCTTCCAACCCTGCACCGACATTTTCACTTCAGCATATGTTTCCCCTTTGAGCTTTTCCTATTTAATATATTTCAAACTGAAGTCTCAAGCTGCTTGCTCACCTCTCTCTACTTCAACGGATCAGTTGAGATGGAAGGAGAAAAATAGCTCAAGCAGATGTTTCAGAAGTTAGAAATGTTAGAAAAAAAAGTAGAAGTTGCTAATGCGTATTTTATATTTGTGTGTGGCAGCTTTAACAGATGCTCACAGAGTAATAACTGCTTCTATCATTTTCCATGGAAAGTGATAAATTAGAATTTAAAAAAAAGTTGCTTTGAAAAGCTCACATGGAGTAATATGATTTATTAAATGCAGTGAAAAACAATGAAATTTTTCCAGAGAAACATCTATTATATTTCAAACAAATGAAAATGACAGACCATTGCCCCAAGGAGTTTAGCAGGTTGTGACTTCCCTGTGTATGGATACACAAAATGCTGAGGAGAAATTAGCCTCTCTACACTGTGCTTCACAGGACCCAGTCCCAGGCCTACACTCCTTTTTGTCTCTTTTACTCTTAATACAATAAAGGTAATATAGACACCTCTAGTATATCTTGGTTGCACTGGCTATGCCTCTTAAATATGAACAAGCAGGCTTAATGCATGTATTTGTACACACTCTCCTGATTTCATTGGCTAATGGCAACTTTAAAAATGCATATAACTCAAGCACCATGAAGAGGATTTTAAACTATTGAAGGATATCCAGATCTTTCTATAAGTGATGCCCTGGTGAGTGTTAAAAAAAAAAAAATAAAAAATAAAATCCAACAATTTATATACTAGAGCACAAGTCTAAAGACAGTCTACAAAATATGACATAAGCCATGTCTGTTCATGTACTTGCAAATGCTCATCTTCATTGTCTTTTCTGGACTTCTGTTTCCAGGCTGAGGACCAGAGTAGAAGTCAGTTCTAGGGAGCAACGGGACATGGCTTAATGGAAAGAACTATCTCTTACAAAGACAAGCTATGGGAAAGAGAAGCCATTAAGAGCACTATTTTAGGATATCTTTTGCAATCAAAGAAGGCTGGTGACACAATAGTGAGAGTTAATACAGGACACAATACCACAAACAAGTTCAAGTTTACTGCACATACAAAGAGTATGGAAACTATTCCAACTTATAAATATATTCAGTAAGACAGTGAAACTAGGTGATGTGCCCAAGGCCAGAGAGCAAACTGTGGCAGAACTGAAAACAGCAAAATCCCACTCCCCTCACAACTCTTCTGTCCTATTCTGAGTCTCAGCCATTGGCCTTAACTGTGTGAGAGTTCTGCCTTGCAACAAAACCTTACAAAATCCTACTGAAAACCTCAATCCATTTCCCCTTCACATCAATGGCTGTCCAAAACACTTCAATTTCAACAAGATATGAAGTGGATCCTTCATGAGTGAAAAAATAAGAAACTAGATTTTTTTCCCCTCAGTTTTCAGCACTAGACACTTTCACACTATATATTGGTGTAAAAATGTTAGTCATATGGTAAAAGCAGCATATGCTGAACTGTTATGGTTTTTTTTAAATGTACTCTTATGATATGTTTTAAGTTTTCTATATTGAGAGGTGGAAGAAGCTTGAAGCACCTGAGAGAATAAGAAATGCACAAAGCTGCAGGGAATACACATCAGACAATAGTTGTTACGTAAGCAGCTGCAATTGTATTTTAGCAGAAGTTTAGTTATTTGTAAACCAAAAACTATGTTTTGAGTTTTGTTTGTACAGTAGAGGTAAAACTTTACATAGGAGAAAAACCGATTGTTATGGCAGCTGAAAAATTCAGTGGTCTTGCAAAAAATACTACACATATTTAAACTCAGAGCTATATACATAGTTAGCACTGTGGGAGGTTTGTATTACCTTCCTCTGTTTTGAATGATCTCGTCTTTGAGACACTGTTAACATAGAATAGGATGTAAATATTTATTCACTTTCTCCCTTGTTTACCTTCCTTCTCTTCCATTTATTCTTTGGGTCAGAACTTGCATCAGCTGAAGTTAATTGCACATAATTAATTAACCTCACATATGCAGGATAGGGGGAATCTCATACTTTCTCTAAAAAATTCCCTTCTCAGCCAGTTTTCTAAAAAGTAAAAAGGGAATAACACTGCTTACTAGATTCAGCAAAGTTACATGAGCACCACATGATCATTTTTGTGTAGTAGTCTTATGCTCTGTAATTTCAAATAAAAAGTACACAAAGATATTCTTAAGTGAAATTCTGAATTCCTAAGCTAAATTTGTAGCAAACATCTTTCACATTTTCTTTTGTATACTTGTCATTTAGGTTAGTCAAACATGTACTTTTAATTCTGAAGATACATTTAGAACACTGTGTTTTGATACAGTGCCATTTAACACAGGGTTACTGATCAGAATATACCTACCACATCACATTAAAGGTTCTGAGAAGGGGATGGACCACACGATTTTCATTGGTCCCTTAGTGCTTATACTACTCTGTGATTCTCTGTTGAAGATTAATATGAAAGACATTTTTAGCAAATAATTTTCTGTTTACTTTTAGCTATTAGTGTCTGGAAGCAGGTGATAAAAGATAAAAGGGTACGTCAACATCTGTAACTGTGGACATACTTCGAAGAAGGCAGTACAGAACAATGAGCATTACCCATTCTAGAAACTCGGATGAGTAATGGACTCTTTAATCCTATGATCTTGGCATCTTATCATTCTATTAAAAAAAAAAAAAACAAAAAAAACCAAAACAGAAAATGAGTGCTGGGTTCTTACTTAGAGAAGGATAACAATATTTGTATTTTTAGAAGTGAGTTCTTATATTTTCTTTGGAACTAAGAATATTTTCCAGTGTGCTTTCTGTATTAATTCATTCATTAAAATGGTATTAAAATACTATAAAGGGGCTGTTCTCAAACTCACAAAACCTTACAAATTCTTAATCAAGTGAAATTTGAACAGAGCTGTGCTTAAGTAGTATATAGTGGGTTTCCTCTGAAATACCGTATGACAGTGTTCTCAATATAGCATTTGAGCTGGAGAATAATTCCTTTAAAATTATGTAATTGGATTTAAATAATTTTCTAAATTTGTTATATTTATGTTTTAAACATTTAATAAAATAATTTAAGATTAAGTTAGTAAAATATTTTTTAATTAAGTTAAAGAATCCAAAAATAAGTTCCCTTTCATATTACATATTAGTCTACTTTCTGATTCAGTAAAAAAACAGTAACAAAAAATCTTCTAGTGAGCTAATTACTTACACAGTGTATTGATTGACAACACTCCCAAATTAATTCCCCCAGTCACAAACCAAAAGAAAAGTATCTGTCTAGTTTGTCTACCTCAGACAAATTTCCCTTTGTTCTGAAAGACATACCTTTACACCTCCTGGTCATTCTTCCATATCTAATAGGTATTGCTGATAGGGAACCAGGCGGTACCTGCCTCTCAGGGTGTAAAAGCTTGCCTCATTCCTGCCTATGCTCCTGTGAATTAGTTATATGAAAGCAGGCTGTTAAATGATCACCTAGAGCCAGAGCCTCTGACAGACGTCACAGTATCACTGAATAATTTAGATTGGAAGGGATCTCTGCAGGTTATCTCATCCAGCATCCTGCTCAAAGCAGGGCTGGCTTTGAAGTTAGATCAGATTGTTCAGAGTCAAATCCAGTCAAGGTTCAGGTATCTCTAAGGACAGAGATTCCACATCATCTCTGTGCAAGCTGGTCTGATCTTTCATCAACCTCACCATGAAGAATTTTTTCCTTAGATTTTATTGGAATTTCTCTTGTTGAAACCTGGGTCTGTTGCATCTTGCCCTCTCACTGTGCACTTCTCAGAAGAATGGCTCCATCTTCTCTATTACTACTCATTAAGGGAATTTAAGACAGCATTTAAGTCTCCCATACATTTGCTTACGTATCCATAACTGGATTTTACTCAGATGGATAGTACTTCACTTCTTCAGACTCTGCCACTTGGCACAGGAACCTGTAAACAGACCTTACCAGGAAGGAGCTCAGTAAGAAGTACCTTATTCATCCACGCTTGCCTTCCTCTACATTTTCTTGACTTCCTGCATGTTGGAACAGACCATTCTTATTCTTTGAGGAGCATGATCTAGAGTTTTCCTTCTCTAACATCAGTGTTCCCTTTGCTGTTTCTCACTCTTCCCCCTCACCCTTCCCCCCACTTTCTTTCTCTGTCTGATGTTTTCTTCCTTTTCTTAAATATGTTTTCCCAGAGACACCACCAACTTCACCGATGGGCTCAGCAGGTCTGTTATGGAGCCAGCTGTGTCCAGCATGGGACAGTCCCTGACCTCTTCTCACGCAGGTCACCCCTACATCCCTCCCACTACTAAAACCTTGCCACCTACAGCCAATACAATACTGTATATCTCTGTATTTCTGAGAGAGTGTGGCAATCACAGTGCTTACTCCTGAAGGCATGCTGAGGCTTTGGGGAAGCATACATCTGCATGTTTCTGAACCATGATAAATGCTTTAAAATGATTTACGGCTCACAGTGATGTGACTATAGATACCTGTCATTAAGAACTGGACTCAAATAATGATTTGCAGCACGTGACTCAGTGGAAAGTTATACATGCTGTGAAAAATTAAAATGGTGACTATTTCTGTTAACACTTTCTATAAATTTGCAACCTGTAAGCTAAGATCTTAGTCACTGCTCACTTGTATTGGAGTGAATTGATTTAATTTGATTTACTTAAGTATAATTGCTTGCAATTTATACTAATTTAGTGTCACCTTCAGTTTACTTCCAACTCAATATATCACTTTCCTTTAAATCTGTAGAGATGGATGCATTTTTTGTTTTGAGACATCACTTAAACTGGTAAGAGCATTTCCACTTGAAATAGTATTTTGCCAGAACATAGTTACAAAACAAGCAAAATATCAGCAAAATATTTCTTTCAAATATACTGATTTGGGATTTTGTAAAGTAAAAGATGTGTGGAATTTCAAAATACTGGTTGAAAAGACTTGCATTTCTTTATTTAGTGTAAAATATGGCATCTATGTTGATAAACGGAGGATCCTAGGGTGTGAGTGAGTGTGTAAGTTGTTTGGGTTTTTTTACTTGGACTCCAAAGCACAATAAAGGTAAACTAAAAAGGTAGCTACAGAAAAATATTTTCCTTTATATAAGAAGTGTTCCGGTTTTGTGGGTATTTACAGTGCATAACTGTTAATTTTGATTTCTTTGTGTCCTAGTGTGGCATAAAATTATGGTAGCAGAAGGTCAACAAAGGTTTTCTTCACTTCTATTGCTTATTAAATGATTGTGTTTCCCTTTTTTTTTTTTTTTTTATTATTTCTTCAAATATAAGCTAATATTTAGACCAACTAAACTGGTTTAGGTTGCATAATAATATTAAAAGTGTGAGTTCTTTAGCCTCCAAAATAATCCCACAATATTTCTTCTCTGTGACAACACTTTACTGATTATTTGCCCTCCAGGGCCAAGGAGCCAGAGCTACAGAAATCCTGGCTCCTCCATGCTGCAGAGCTAATGCAATCCAGCTGTAAGGGGAAACTGAATGAGTGTGAGATTCCCTCTCCAGAGCAGTGCAAAGACACAGCCTGGCTGTGAGAATCTGATCCAGAACACATTTCCTTTGATCTAGGTTTTTTTCTATCTAAATGCCTACACTTATTTCTCTGTAGTATCTGTATTCACATCCCGAAGTTATATTTTGCAATGTGTGCTTTATCCTTTCAACCTCATAAATGTATTAATGTATTTATATGCCTTTGAGTTTTTACTATGTCTTGCTTGCTGTTCGTATGAACTGCTCCTTTCATATCCACAGTCTTATTTCGAACATGTTAATTTCATTTCCTTTTCCAAACAGACCAGAAATAACATAGCTCAGAACGTAAATTTCATTATCCACACCACCACCACCAAATATTGACATATAAGGAAGCTAGCACATTAGTTTGCATCTTCATTCCTTTAATAATGTAATGTCTGTTTAACGTAAATGGACAAAAATTAAAAGAGGATTCTTAGTGTAAAAGCAAGGCTTTGGTAAGGGAAAGTGTTCACACTGTGCCTTAACAGGAAAAGCAACAAATAAAATGACAAGGTGGCTACTCCACCTCAAGAAAACTTTCCTAATACCTCCCTCCCTAAGTCTCTTTATGTGGCTCTAGGCAGTAAAGAGGAAGTAGCAGAGAGCACCGAAGCAAGAAAATAGGTCATTCCTTGTCTAAAAGTTCACACTGCACAGCAGTTCCTGTCCTCAAAAGCTGTTTTATTTCAGAAAAGCAGCAGGCTGAGGGCAACACATTGTGCAAAAGTTATTCATGACAGTCTTTTGGGGGGTTAAGACAAAACAAAACAAAACAAAACAAAACAAAACAAAACAAAATAAAACAAACAAAAAAACCAACCAGAACCAAAACAAAACAACAAAACAAAAACCCAAACAAATACAAAAGACCAAAAAAAAAACCAAAATACAGAATAGTTGCCATAGCAAGAAAATAACCTTGTTTTTGTTAGAATGCATAATGCAGTTCTGATCAACTTGTCTTTTGATATAACAGTTTACTCTCAAGAGGACAACTTAAATGATTTATGTAGATCCATAGATTTTCTCTTGATTTGACTTAGACAGTAGAACTACTGCCTGGAAAATACAGAACCTCACGGACTCAGTAAGCATTCATGGTAACCATCTTCTGTTCTCTATTTGGCACTTGCTCACAGATACTGCTGACAAATAGTAAATGTTCCTTATGGTCTATGATATTTATACAATAAAGGTGTGGTTGACATTAGCCATGAACTGAATAACAAACATTTAAAACAATTTTCTGGGGTTCGTCTCATTTATTTTTATAGTTGTTGGCATTGCACTTTCCCTTTCATTACATTGAAACCATTTTTATCAAGATGCTTAGCAGGTTGCAATGCCTTCCCAATCAAACCTCTAAAGTACCGGCTGTGTCTGCATTGCCACTGCTTCCCTGGTAATTTCATACTGTTAACTAGTCTTCTCCTTAAGTGCAGCTCTTGAGTTCTACAAATCTTTTCCCTTTGACCTTTCCGTTTCAGGCTGAGAGAATAAACCTAACTCACAGTGCTCCTTGAGAAAACTTCCATTTGCTGATAGCTGTATTTAACCCACAGTGTACACCAATCTCAGTAATTCACCTGTTGCTATTCAAGTTTCAGCAGTAAAGCTACCTGGTGAACACAGGCTGATTCACTTCAAAGAAGTACTTACCATTCAATCTTCCTTTTTTCCGCAGGCAGGCTTTTGTCCAGTGAGGGGAACATGCACAGCAGTGAAGTTCATATGCCCATAGGAGTCAGATTACATTGAGTGGGACAGGACAGGGAGAAAGAAAAAACATCAGTAGGTCATAGATATTTAATGTGAATCTAAAAGATTAATGAATTGTTATGGATTCGTATGATTTCTAGACTAAGCAGAAGTAATGGTTACACAAAGGTGCACAAGCTGCATCCAGATGTAGCTCTGAGATCACTGTGATACAAATATAAGGTAATTCTCACCAGATGCTGTATGCTGCATGACCTGTGTTGCACACAGTGTTCTTCATACAGAGTCATAAACATGCAATGAATGTTCCCCTTCTTTTACTAGCAGGGATGTTATTAGATCTTAAGTAATCAAAAGCCAAGGTCAGTAAGAAATTGTACCTTGTACACATACATTAACAATCATATACATGTATTACACTTTATTAAAAAGACAAGGATTGAGGCAAGTATCAGATAAAAATAACAGGCAGAACAAAAGGCGGCAGCAGATGTAGATACCATATTACAAGCTCTTATTAAATATTTTTAATTCAGCTCTCAACATCAGTGCAGATTATTTTTGAACACCAATGATGACTATGAGTAGCATGGGGAAACAGACTAATACAGGGCAATAGAGTAGATGCTACTAGTAGCAAGCTAAATTGAGGAAAAATCTGCATCCTCTCCTACAGGTGTGAAAAATGTGCCGAGTTTTCTAGTCGCATTTCTGTAATTTCTTTGGTGATCCTACTGCAACAGCTGACAAGGATAATTGGTCTTTTCCATCCACAACTCCATTCCCCCCAACTTAAGGGTCAGACAATTCGGACAAAAGTTAGGTTGATAAACAGGCTCTGGAGTAGTCTCATTAAAAATCGTTAGCATGCTATGGAAAGGATCAAGTCTGATAATCTTTCTAGCTCTCAGGATCCTCTCCATCTCTTCTCTCAAAAAAGCCATATTTTTTACAATGCATATCAAGACACAGGCCTAATTTACTTATGTCATGTCTTCATTTATGTTTCTCCACATACATACCATGATCTGCAAACTTCATGTGCCAGTTTTTCTTTCATTCTGCTTCTCCCTTCATTTGATCCTATTTTTTTTTCTCTTTACTATGAGAAACACTGAAGCATCTTTTTAGACATTTTAACCTCTTACAATTTTCTACTTAACCAAATTCAGCATCCGCCATTAATTCTGCCCTTGTATTCGATGTTCTGATCAATGTATTATGGCTCAAACAGAATGCAAAATGATCTTAGAAATGCACATGCAGATTAAAAAGTAATAACTTATTAAGAAAGTGAGACTGAAATTGAAGCTTTCATGCATTACATGGAAAGAAAAATTATAAAGATTGGGGGAAAAAATGAAAAATGTCTCATCATTTAAAGAAAGCGAGTGTCCTTAAAAGCGAGTTCTAAAACAAATTCCACCTAAACCAGAATGGGGAGAACCAGCACCTCATAAAATGATTTTAAGTTTTACCAAGAACTGTACAGTCCTGCTTTGAAATTGAAGCCTGACTATTAAGACAAAGGCAATTTTAAGGATCAAGAGAAACAAAATCATCTTAGAGTCTGATGAATATAATGATTAAAAGTCTCTTAATTAATTTTAGATAATGATGGAATCAAAACTTCTATCTTAATGGAAGATAATAATCTAATTGCAAAGTTGCTCCAGATGTGAATATACCAAAGGGAGATACAAGAGAGAGTCAGAGTTCAGGTTTACTTTGCTCCAAGAAGCAACATAAGGTCTTTTCTATAAATTATATCAGAGTAAATACATTCAGTTTAGGTGGTGAACCGCAAAGCACCCCATTAATATTGGCATTGGAAAAGTTCAGAGCCTAGCAATACCTACAAAAATACATTTATGGAAGAAAGACACTTCTTCAGACATTTTCTAAAATCCCTCCCCATGCCACCCAATACTTTCCTTCTCTCCTCCATCACTCCAAATATATTAGGTTATTGGAAAATCCTTACTCCCTTAAGATCACTTCAGATTTGTGATACGTATCCTATGCTGCATATTACAGCCAGTGAGAGGATCTTTTGGTTTGCGTTCTAACAGAGAACAAATACAAATCAGGTGCAACAGAATAAAATTGTGTCTCAATACAAGTCATTCTTTCACACAACTGAGCTCAAGTATCAAGTTCTCATCAGATTTATCACGACATTAATAAAAAGCATGAGTCTTGCACAACTTCTGTCTTTCTAAGCCATTTAATAAAGTATTTCACTGGCAAAGATTTCCTCATCCTCAGAGACTTATCTTCAAAAGGAAATTATAAGGCTTTCTGATTCCAGGGTCACAAATGCTCAAGTTCCCTGACACTTCATGTATTTCTCCCTCAGGAGTTACTACTTTTCTGTCTAACTCCAGACAGCTTAATTTTGGGAAAGAAAAAAAAAAAAAAAAAAAAAAAAAAAAGGAAGACATGGGCAGAAATACTGCCATTGTCACAGACACAGTTAAGAAATAAAGTTAGATGTGACAAATGAAAAGCTGAAAGATAGGAACTTCTCCTACATACTAAAAATAAAGTTATTTAGTGAAATCTTACAGTCCCAAATCTGAACTGTCCTAGTGCTAACAGAGGAAACAAGGCAAACAGCAGCACTCAGAGCCTGTTGCCTCTCATTATTATAGGACAAATATAACAGCACTACATTGAGATTCTTTTTTTCAAATTCCAAAGAAGTCGAAAAAGTAGGTGTGAAATATTGTATGCAAATTATTCATAACTCTATTAATAAATAAAAGTATGCAAATCAGATAAGTTTTTCTGTTATGCTTCTTTTAAAGGAGCATTCCAGATTGCAGTATACATTAATAACATTGCCTTTGGTATATGTTGATATATTTTTTGGTCTTAAAGCAGATAAAAAAAGGCTGAAATCAGGGAATTCCTATTTATGAGTGGAGCTGGAATGACATCTCGTATTTGGTTTTGAGAAAGAGATATAGGAGAAGCTATGGATTACTGACTTTCAGCTGATGAGTTCCCTGTCTTTTTAAATGTCTTTACATTCTACAACTGAAAATGATCTTTTGCTGCTTCATAAAAGGGAATATCATCACTGAATTTCAGGGTCCAAACCATTTCATGTTGTATTTCTGTTCTAAATACACATCCTGTTTTACTAGCTCACTATTTATCTAAAAAAAAAAAAAAATCGGATACTAATTTCTTTTAAATATTGAACTTCTGTACACATTGAGATAGTCTTTAAGTTTTATTTTGAAAAATATTTAGAAATCTCAAACCTTTCCCTTTTACTTTCACCCTGAAACATACTGTACTGCCTGTACATATTTAGTAAAATATATTTTTAGTTAGATTTTAACACATTTCTGAGGGAAGCAAAAGTATTTTCCCACTGTCTTTTTCAAATAAAAGAACAAGACTAATAGAATGAGAAAAAAAATCTGATTTTTTTCCACCTGTTTTGAAATACAAAACACTTGAAAAAAGTTGTCTGAGAAAAATCTTCTCAACAATGCAATTGCTGTTGGAAAATGTTTGATAAAAAAATTAGTATTGCTTACAGATCTTGTGGAGACATCCAACTGCCTTTCTAATCTAACAGACAGATTGTTTAGAATGTGCATAAAGCAAGAAAGTACTCCAGATATTGTGTGTAATCCACCTCCCTGAGCTACTGGAAGGACATTATTGCCTTTAAGAAAAACTGTAAATACTTACCTAATATTTTTTTTCCCCCCCCCAGGTGTTTTATTCTTAATATTATAAAAAAGAAGTTAAATCTCATCTGAATACGTGCTTTCTAAAAGGAACCCAGTAGGTCAACATAAATTGTTTTTTAAAATTAGAAAATCTTGCAAAGAACAACTAAAAATGTCAACAGAACACTGCAGCAAACTGCATCAAATGAGCATTAATCTACAGAATAATATCCCATTTTTGCCAAGACTCACACTCGTTTACTTGTATATTTGTCAGTTTTGTTGACTTCAGTGAATAAAACTATATACTAGTCTTTCCAGAGTTCAGATCTAATTTATGAATTGGAGAAAGTAATAGAGAAAATACAAATGACTTAAGACATCTAAACTTCATTTTGAGTTCTGTTTGCAACAAAAAGATGGCAGAATCTATTTCACTACAGCAGAAACTTAATGAAAAGTATTTTCTTTATTCTGTCTTGTCTTTAGTATTTAGAGTTATTAAAAACCCATAATAGACAAGTTTTTCAAGATATGCATAAATACCACAGAAATAAATCTGCATTTTGAACAAGAATTTGTGCTAAACTACTACTTCCCATCACAATTTATAAAGATCAGTTCCAAGTGTCCTCTAATTAGAAGAGTAGCAGACTTTGTATTTGCCATTCACAGTATCTGTGTTCACAGATTACATTGCATTCAGCATCTTCCTAATCCCCCAAAGACGTTTTTTAAAACGTAAAGGAAAAAGCAGATTATGAACTCCGAAAGATCATTGTAACCTATGTCAATTCAGCCTTACTTACAGAAGCTTTATCCTTTTCTCCCTCAGAAATATCAACACTCACTTGATTTTAACAGTGCGCAAAAATTCCCATCTAAAAGACTTTTGTCACATACATCTGTTTCTTCTGCCGGAAACTGTCACCACATCCTTTCCTTGTGCAAACCATTAACATGTTGGATCGATTCTGACATATCCAGAAAACAGAAAGTAATATCTGTCCTCATAATTCCTTTCTCCATCCAAGGACTCAGGGAACTGAGGTAAACAAGAATGAGCTAAATTACAGGTCATAAATCATAGGGAAAAAACCTATTTTCTGTGATAGCAGGAGACAAGATATCACTAATAGTAGGTTCTTCCCAATGTATTTAATCACCTGTATATATTAGTAAGCTCTTCTGTCACCCTTGCGCAGATTCAGTCTGCTGGAATTTTTAACCTCTACTACAATAACTAATGTACTCCTCACACTGGCACTCAACTGAAATTGGGCTCTGAGTGGCAAAATAAAGCTGTCATTAATTTACTGCAAACATACTCCCACTATAGATATTTAATTTACTTATGTCATCTTCAAAAAAAGAGCCCTAATAACAAAATATTAATATTGCAGGTTTTTACCACCAATTTTTTTGTAGTTTTCAACCAGTGATCTCAAGACAGTCTTTAAAAGAAGTTAACTATAATTGCCCTCAATTTTGCTTTAGACAATCAATTAAATGCAATTTTTATGAGCTAGTTACTAGTGAATATATTAGAGTTTTCTAAACATGTATTTAAATACTTCTAACAAGGAAACTCTTGTGATACAAAACCAAATTTGTAAGTGCGCAAATTTACAATGCCTTTTTCACAGGCTGAGTGCTTAGAAAACATTAGGAGGAAGTTGAAGTACAGTACCATTTTCTTCCTTTTATTGACTCAGTACCTCAAATCAGTTCACTCATCATCATTTTGGTATTTCCTTTACCAATGATTAACTCAGAATTTGGTCTTCATAAGCTAAAAATTAGGACGATTAAGGTCAATGCAGTTAAATTGCTATGAAGTCTGGGTTAGTTATAATTTTTAAATATTTCCAGATCATTAACCATGTGGAGGTTGACATTTTAGCATGCAATAAAAGGCTGGGAATGTATCAGGCCACATACAAATAACACTTGGAGTGATATACAATTCCTACTGCTGTTTCAGAGATTCTGTACTGACTTTCTAAAATCTTTGCCACATGTTACCTTTTCTTTCACTATGAAAAGGAATGTTATTTCTTTATCATATGGAGGCATCAGTGATTTGCTGAGATACTCTCTAGAGCTATGATTCATCAAAGTGAAAGCCAAATAAATGCACACTGGTGTATATATAACAAGTGTTGTTTAGTTGAGCTTCTGTCACTACATATCACCTCACCAGATACTGGTATTATGCCTTTCCTTAGCCTCACTAGGTCACTTCTACCTCCAGGTAAATGCATGTTTGCAGGTAATGTTTGCACCCAGTTGGTTGATTTGGAGTTCTTGCACAGGGTGAAGGCCAGAGTTCAAATTGCAGCCTCGGGCTTTCATTGAAGACAATGGGAACCATGAGAAATAGCCCTGGCTTTTGGAAGACAAGGGGCATCCCTGACTTAATAAGGTAATACATGGGTTCAATAAGCTAAAATCCTTACAAGGAAAACAGGATTGTTTTCATCATCTTACTGTTATGTTATCAATCACACATGAAAAAAAACAAAGATGACAAATGAAAGTAGATGTACATCCAGTTAAAGCTAGGTAGTGACATAAAAGAATATAGAAATAAATGCATTACATAAGAGCAACTCTTCAGACTTCTTTTCATGACAGACTTTAAAGGAGCATTCATAACCAGAGCATGTAGCATATTGAAATTTGAGTTTATAGTGCAAGAACCAAATACCCATTTCATAAGTATCATTTAGGAGAATAACAGAATTAAGCACATAATAAGAATTTAGTTACTGTACTGCAGTAATGATTAAACTTGTCAAGGAAATGAGTAAGTAAATGAAATATGCTGTTTAAGGTGTACTTACTAGCTCAAATATTTATGGAAACACATATTATAAACACATCTGAAGTGTTAAAAAATCTTCAGAAAATGGGGAAAAAAGGTAAAGCATTGTTGACTACAGTAACTTTTCCTCAGTAAAGCTAGTTGCATGCTGAAATATATCCACTGTCTATTCAGCATTACAATTTCTAAAACAAATATCATATCCAAACTCTGTGATACATGTTTGCATGCAATGTGAACCATAAATTGTATAATATAACCTCTGCTCTAGACCTTTTTACAACAAAAAACTAGAATGAACTTAATTGAGTGCTCAGTATTGGTAAAAGAGAGATTTGTTTTCATTTTAATTGAGCTATTTAGATTCTTCAGCATTTGTAGGTAAGGCTGTAGCCTTCAACAGTATATAACCTGGTTTAGAGTCTGGATTCCAAATTATTTAAATCTTCAAATATTCTAAATCATTGTAAAATGCTGAGCATATTCAGTATATTTTGGAATCCATCTTTCTCAGATTAATCTGACAACAGTATTTATATGGCCATATGCCATGGACTCTTACAAACTAGGACTGTTCAGGTATCTTTGTTCCATAAAACCTAAACCATTAGATCATCAAAACTACTTATTGCAGGTTGCTGTGCTATATGACTTGTTTGCTGTTGTTGTTTGCCTTTAGGACACTGAAAAATCAAAATAATTTTGTATTTCTTGTAGGAACATATTAGGAACTTTCCAGAGAAAGAATTCAGCTATGTTAGTTAGGAAAAGAAACTTGGCCTTGACCAGCTGTGGATTAAAAAAAATGGAGCTTCCTGGTACCATGAAACCAAGCCTTGAAGAAGAACTAAAACCTCTTACAAAATTCTATATATCTTTGATCCTGTTAATGTTTCAATGTAAGGATATAATCAAGTTTGATGCTATAATTATTAACGCGGCTATATATTTTAAATGATTATAAGGTCAATACAGTTTATTAGAAGACTAATAAAGTTTAACCTTATTCAAACAGGTGCAGAGTCCCCATTCTTCTGAAGAAAAAAGTATTTACAGTGGTGTGAGTGAGCCTAAAATAATTGCGAAAATCATTAATCAGAGCCAATTGAACAAATTGTGTTTAAATTACATGCAACCATGGGCTCTTGGCTTAAAAAAAAAAAATGTGTTTTCTTTGTTTCTCTCACATTTTCCTTGCCCTTCTCTCTTCTTTTAAATGATTAATCCCTTTATATTCTTCTATTCATTCAGGCAGGGAGAAGTATTTATTATTCAGCTTCCTTCTACTAAGCAGGACTTATGTGCATGCTTATTTAACCAGCTTCAAGATTGAATCCACAGTTTCATTATTTGTATGGTTATTCCTACTGCCTCCAGTGGAGATGGCTCTGTAACAATTTGCAGGTATTGTGTTCAAAGCCTGTTCCTTTTCTCCAGAGTTCACAGAATTCAGGACATGCTTTTAGATACAGAGATTAGGAAGTCTTGTAAAACCAACGAATTTCTTGTTCCAGAACAGCAAGAAGAATTATAGGTATAGAAAAGATGTCTCAGGTGGCTGGATAGACATAAAATATTTGAGTCCTTATTTTAAACATCAGTTTTGTCAAGGTTGCTTATTTTCTCACCTATTTCAAATAGGCCTAAAAAAGGAAAGCTAATGAGCATGACATAGTTCCACTGATTAAGACTCTAACACTGGGATAGTCAGACTTCTATTCCCAGCATTACCTTTGCTTTCTGTAAGAACAGCCATTGGCTAGCTGTAGGAACAGTCTTACAAAGAGAGGCTATAAATATTAAACGCCTTGTTATGTAACGACCTGACTGGAAAATCAGAGATGGGGTGGTTCTTGCCTAATGGCTGGTTGAAGTGCAGCCTTGAAGAACATAAGGGTCTGAACTTCCTCAAGGGTGCTGGTAAATCCAAGATTCTTGTTTTTATCCTATTAAGGCTGGGAAGCATCAATCTCAGCAGGATTTTTTTTCTGACAGTCACTGACTGTCAGTATTTTGTGTATTCCAAGCAGAGCTGTCAGTTTTAAGCCTTTCAAAGAATTTAGGCTCAGGGATGGCTGAGCTGTAAATTTCAAACAGGCATTGGAGAGAGACAAGTAACAAGCACACAATTCTGCTGTGAGGGTAGCAGTTCTTCACTTGCAAAGAAGAAACAAAGGCATCTAGGAATTTGGTTTTGCAAAACTGAGTCTACTATATGGTTTTAGATATGTCTAAACTGTCCTGGGTTGAGTGAATGGTGGGTTTTTTTGGTATCAGGGGAGGAGGCTATAGGGGTGGCCCCCTGTGAGAAGCTTCTCGAAGCTCCCCCAGCTCCAAGTCAACTCCACATCTGTACGAAAACTGAGCCAATCAGCTGCGCCTCTGTGATAACGTATTTAAGAAGGGATGAGGTGAGGAGAAGAGGGACTTGTGAGGAGGAGTTGCAGCAGCTGCGTGAACACCAAGGTCAGTGGAGGAACGGAGGAAGAAAGGAGGGGGGAGGTGTGCCGGAGCAGAGACCCCCCTGTATCCTGTGGTGAGACGGCAGGGCGGACCCCCCTGCCACCCATGAAGATCTACGGTGGAGCAGACACTGATTTGTGGCCTGTGTTTTTTCACCTGGATGATCAAGGTGCTGTGCCTGAAGAAGGCTGGGGTCTTGTGGGAAAAGGCAGGCCCACTGCTGTAACTCAGCGCTGGGAGGATTGCAGCATGTGGGGGAGTCTCACACTGGAGCAGCTCAGGAAGGGCTGCAGCCATGGGAGGGACTCCAGTTGGAGTAAGCTGGTGTCCTACACCAGAGCAGTGTGGGGAAATGCTGCGGCCCATGGGAGGGACTCATGTCAGAGAAAGTTTGTGGAGAACTGTCTCCTATGAGAGGGGGACCACAATGGAGCAGGGGGAACAAGCTCCAGAATCTCCCCCACCGAAGATGGAAGAAGCGGCAACACTGACTGCACCCCCCATTCCCTGCCCCTGCGCCACTGGGGGAGGAGGTAGAGATATCGGGAGCAGAGCTGAGCCCGGGAAGAAGGGAGGGGGAGGGGGGAAGGTGTTCTCAAGGTATGGCAATGCTTCTCACTGTCCCACTCTGTTAAGTGTTGTTAGCAACTGTAATAAGTGTATGTTCTTTTTTTTTATCCCTAACGAGTCTGGCTTTTTCTCATGACCATAATGGGTGATTTTCCCCTCCTGGTCCTATCTTGAACTTCAAGCCTGGATCATCTGTCCCTTCTCATTGCCGGAAGAGAAAGGGGAATGAGTGACTGCAAGGTGTTTGGCTGCCGACCAGACTCAAACCATGAGAATAACTAAGACAAGAGTTTTGTGGATTTGCTAGCCACTTAGATTTTGCTGATTTGGTACACAATGATTGTTGCTTAGTCATCAGCAATTAACTCTAGATCTATAGACAATTTGGGAGAAAAATCCTTCCTGCTTAGTTCTCTAGCTGTAAATAAACTGGAATAGTTTGTAAGTATCTGGCAATTTGTATAGTTCAAATCTCACAAATTTAATTGTTGATATGTACATAATTTATCATGAAAAACAAAAGTAAGATTTTTATTATTAATACTGAGAAATACACCTATTAAGAAAACAGTCAATGAATATATTCAAATCAGGGTTCTCTTAAAAATTCTAATTAATATGTACACATAAGAATGTACATATTATGTGATTTTAGCAGCAGACAAGATGACAGTTGGATTCAGATATACTAAAATATGCTGAAAAATAATCAATGGAATTTATTTTTTCACTACTTCTGTTATATTCCTTTGCAGCTCATTTGAAGAAACAAGAGTATGCAGATAAAACTATTATACATTTTGTGGCCTACAATAATAAGATCCTCTACACAAACTTCTTGACCAATTACATGTCAACATAGTTGTGTAGTAATCCACCAAATACAGTAATTCACATTATTTTCCAGTTTTATTATAAGAGCTCTGACTGAAAAAAATATATCAAATTGAACAGATAATGAAAAGCAATTTCTCCCTCTCAGAAAAAACTCAACCTTTCCTCTGATGTTAATTCTCATCTTGTTGAGGAAGAGCTTAATCCCATATGAACACCCAGAGAACAACTGGAGAAAAAAAAAAATAAGGCAGACATTAGTTTACATATAGTATCAACCTGCAAAAACTCTTCCAGGCAAAATATCTATACACTTCTATTTATCTCAGGTCTTTTCACTCTTTTTCAAGACAGTACCTAACTGCATAGTAATCAAGTGCACATTATGATTCTGATACTTTAATATCTTAAATCCTCCTTTCTGCTAAACATAGACCTATGTATGAGTAGGTAATGTAAGTGTCATGGAAATATTTTCCTGTATCATGGTCATTAATTTTAGTATATTTCTTAGAAATAACCTTATGAGAGGAGCAATAGTATTCACAACAAAAACTTGGCATATAAAAAAGTGACCAGTTTACTTTCCCCTTGAATTCTGTATCACTTTAACACATAAAACTTTTTTTCTTATTGGCAGCTCTCAAATGCCAATTGTTAATTAAATTCACAATATTAAAATCAGCTAGGTTCTTTCTTACATATGGTAACTGGTAGCAAAAATGAAACTGGTACCTATACCAGGTTTTTTGTAAAACGTTCATAGTTTTAAGTGATCACAGAGCAGTTTTCAAACACAAAATTCTCATAAATCTCAGATTCATTAAGGAAGATAAATAATGCTAGTCTTTTTCAAGGTGAAATAAATTACTCTGTATCTTCATTATATCTACTGGGACAAAGATCTGAGTAGCTGACATTAACAAACCTGATTTACCCTGATGAGGTCTGATAACCCTTAGAACTCATTTATTCCTTCTTCAAGTAGATTCCCTGTTCATAGTAATATGGAACAAAAAAGTATTCATCCTTCTTTCTTGAGTACAAGAGGCTTCATACTTTCACTACTTGAGCTGGGAACATATCTCAGCCCAGCTTTTTGGAGTCTGTGCACCACAAATTCAAAACTTTGTATGAATCAGGCTCTTTGATACACTTTTGTAAGTCAAAATCTCATTTTCAAATTGAAATTCTCACGAATATTTAAACCTCTTCTATTTCACTATGAAATTCTATTTTGAAGTGATGAAAACTGCACTAATTAAATTGGATGTGTTAAGGTGTGTTATAGACCTCTTAAATCACAGTAGAGAGAGAAAGGGAAGACTAACATGCCAGCAGTTGTATTCTCAGTAAATACTTTGAATGTATCAGCATATAGGAAAAATTAATGTTTTTACAGAAAGTAGAATAAAAGATGAAGAACGATGAATCACATGTAAGCTCATAATCTTATGAGTGTCATATCAGCCTGTCAGGCATTCATTTTGGATAAGTAATCTTAATATCACAGGATAAAGATTATATAAAGAAGTTGACAATATTTTCTTATGGAAATGAGAATATTCAGGGTTAAAATAGAGCCGAGTGATTTCTTTTCATCACCAAGTGAGAAGATCAGCAAAAACTCACATGGAGCATCTTTCTGCATCTCTGTGGGAATTCTGCTTCTTGTGATCTGCTGCTGCTAGATTTAATGTGCTGAATTTATTATACACAAAGTTGTCTGACTCACAAGTCCTTTTTATTTCCTCAGCACAGATACTGCTTTATGTTGTTGTTCAACAGCATAAAATGGTTAACTAGAGCATGTTTTTGCACTATACACCCTATATTACAACAAAAAAAAAGGTACATGGGCTATCAAATATATTAAATATGTACTAAAAATAAGTGTCTATGTCGCCTGCATGTTATTTGTAAAAAAGCCTCCAATTCCTTCTCCAGGTTCCTCTTAAAGACATTCATCATGTATGATGATTCTTTTTGTTGATCTGCGACCACATCACCTGTCATGCCTGAGGAAGACATTAGTCTGTTCAGGACAAGAAGTCATTTTTTTCTAGTTGCTGATAAAATATCTGAACAGTTAATAACATTAACATTTTTGCTTTATTTCCTTATCTGAACCACAAAGAAGCAGAGCCCCAGCTGAGAGCAGGGCCCCTTTCTTATTGGTATAGGTGATATCACTGCACCACTGAGTGGTATCAGTGAGGAAACAAGGGTGGAAGTGCATCTAACTGTGCGGCATAGAGTCACATTTATTTGGGCATCTTTTACCCTAAACACATAATGTACACAATTTAAGCTCACTCAGATATCATTTATTGGCTTACATAGGAGATAGCAAGGACTAACATGCAAGTAGCCCAAACATTAATCTGTTTACCATCCCTCCGGCGGGGACACATGGAGTTGATGAGCCTCACCCAGCCAGGCAATTGTCAGGCCAGCACGGAAGGGTTAGGTCTGTTATTTCTTGGAACTCTGATTCTTGTTGCTGAGCTGCTGTCTTCTAATGGCCTGATTTATCTCAGGTTTTTTCTACTTTTTCATATCACTATTTTTCCCCTTGTATTCTTGAGCTGCTGACTACTGCTATCTCAGCTACTGCACCTCTGTTTCTGTTTTACTTTTCTTATCTCATATAGCTTTAGTTCAAATACTTTCTTATTTCATAATAACAGTTTTCTCATTAAAACTGAACCTTAGCCACAGAGCTGTCATGCACCAGACTAGGCCTGGATCACATTCATCTGAACCCTTAGGCTGTGGGTTACAAGAACAGCAGCATTCACAGCCAAACAGATTTACCCAACGTTAGTGGTGATCCTGGATTATACTCTGGCCATCCCTGCCGAGCTCAATGCCTTATCTACTAGGCCACATTGCCTGCCTTCAGTAACAGCACGTAGAGTATCATTGCCCAAACCACTGTGCTAAAGAACACCATTAAAATTGCAAAGTCTTTAACAACTGCAGATGCTGTAATTGAGTTAGTGATATCACCTAATTCACTGCCTTTTCTATTTGTACATTCTGATGCAGACTAATCATATGATCACCTACTCTTTTAGATAGGAGTCCTGCATTATTTATCCCTCATTTAGAAAGGAGCTATTCCATATTCTGTTGCCTTCCACTTCCAGTGTCTTATTTGTTGCACATTATTAGAGACAGTTATTAATTTTTTATGTCATTCCCCATGAAGTTCATCTCTGCAATTAACTACAAAGTTTAACCACAAATTTTGGATGTGCCATTCAGGATAGTTGGGACCTCACTTTTAGACCAGAAGACATTTATATAACACTTAATTGTTTTTTTCTACTCATGTCATTAGAATAGAAAACTCTAGCATCAAACAATCTTCCATATTGATGTGGTTTATCCTTGTACCAATAGTAGCTGATAGTCCAGTGTTAACAATCTACTATCCCTTTTCCTTCCGTTTTTGTTTGTCATGAAAAGTAAAGGCAGAGTCAGGAAATACCTCAGGTCTGTAGGAAGTTATTTAAAATAACAAACCTATAAAAACAGGCAACATTGGTGCCAAGTAAGGATTTAACTGTTGTGCATTCTGCTGTTTGCAGGAATTCCCAGTCTCTCTCTATGCCTGTCCAAGGATTCAGGGGGAAAAGAATTGAGAGAAACTGGGGGAAATCTATCTGTAAACAGTCTAATTCACTTTCTGTGAATAAAAATCACAGACATAACAGCTATTTCCACAACTGACTTTTATTTGAGACTTCTGGTCAGAACTTGAAGCCTAACTACTTTTAGACTCTGATTACCTTTTCCTATCTGTACAACTAGGTCAAGTCCCAGTTCCAGTCTCTTAGTTTTTGAAAGGTGAACCAAATCACTGAATATATCTTTTATATAAGCAAGGGATATTTACCAAATAGACAACCACCTTTTCTTCTCCAGTTTAAGAATAAAGCTTTTATTGTGCAAATCACTAAGGCAATGTAAGAAATGTAGGTTGAAGAGGAAAACCTTGTGTCTGAACCAACACAATAAAAAGGTGTCTGAATCTCACGTGTAACTACAGTTTGAATAGGTGTATAGGAGCATGATCAGTGATCACTTCCTAATGTCTTCTTTCCTGTCTCCAAGAACCATGTAAACAAGACACCCTCACCCAGATCTGAGAATTCTGTGTAAAAGGAACAAAACTTCTTATTTTATAAGACCGGTGTGAACAGGTAGCAGGTGTCTGCAGAAAAGTTTATTTTTGCTTTATACCTTTGGCCAAAATCAGGTGTTTCCTTTAATATAATTTCTATTGTGTATGTGATAAGCATATCAATTACCCAGCAGTCTTGACAAGTATTTTTGTTATATGCTAGTATTTCCCAAATCCTTACTCTTATCCCTGTCAACCTACAAAAATCATATTGTCATAATGCACCAATGTAACTATATCCATAGGAACTGAAGACTGAATACTGTTCTAGCAAAATAAATATGGTATGTATATTTTATTTTCTTTCCCATATGTAACGAGCTACACAGATAAAAATAGCTCACAGAACAGAGGTCTACACTGTTTCAGCAGGAAATCAGATCCTCCGCTAGGTCACAATCTCATTAGGTCCGACTTTCCCATCTATAAAAACATTTCCTTTCTCTGATTTATTTGGGAATTTAGCAAGCAAGATTTTTGGAGTACAGACTCCCAGCTAATGGTATAATTTGGGGATCTATTAAATAGTAATGTGAGTACTTACCAAAAATATACTAACAATTTTTCATTTTAAAGATTATAAACTTTCCACACAACGCCTTTTTTTTCAGCAAAAGCAACATGAGCCAGATATTTTGCTTTCTACTTGAAGAGACTCCCTATAATTGCATGTAACTCAAAAATAAGTACGCCCAAAGTTTCTTGAAGTAAGGACTATTGATTATTTTTTCCCTCTTGTGCAGCTTAAGTTCAGTGTCATTCATCTGTTGTACTGCATGCATGAAGTATTGTCTGATAGAGGGGCCTGATTTTTTAATAAGAATTTTGCATTTTGGCAGTCAGTGAGGCTGTCTCAGATAATTTATGAACACCTTTGCTCACGAATTAAACTGATTCTATTCTAGAGAAATCTATGGACAATTTTTTGTGCATGACAGCATGATTCATGTCTTCCATGATGAAGTGATAATCTCCTAACCCCCCATCTTTCTGTAGATATTAAACACTGATAGTCTTCACTTTGCTGAAAAGGACCTCTGATTTATAACATTCATACTTACTAATTTAACTACAAAGACCAATTAGCTGGTTGAAGTGCTCAAATGAGTCAGTAGTACAATAGCCATTGCAGCAAGGATATATCTACTATCAATATAAATCATTTCTCCCTTTTAATATGACAAAAACTGTATCTGCTGTCCACTGCCTATGTCATACCCACTGTTTCTGACTCAGTTTTTTATGGGGGAACTAAAGTTATGTTTGCTGGAATGTATTTCAACACAATTCAACAGGAAGAAGTAGGTGGAAAAAGTAAAAAGAACACTACCACAGATTTAGATTAACTGAGCACAGCCTTTGCAGTGGACTCAAAGAGTTTCATAATGAACAAAATATTCTTATATAACATGCCAGCAGAAGGCAAAATACAAATATAATCCCATAATAAAATTAAACATAGAAATTAAGATTACCCTGCTGGTTTTCCTGGCATAAGCATTGTTAAGGTATGAGCTTTCCCAGAATTGGGGCTTTTTTACACTGCTTCACCCTACCTCTTCTTCAGTACATTAGACATTCTGCAGATTTGAAGAGTTTACCAACAGTACTGGGTGTGTTCGAAGCAATTCTCTACTTAAAAGACACTTGATGGCTAATACTTTGTTCTTTTCTGTGCCCTCTGCAGCCCTACTGATCTGATGAACCTACGTTCCTTTATAGCAATCCATCAACAAAGAACTGACCTGTAGCTGCTACCCTGCTCATTAGAGTTTACACCCTCTTATGTGTCTTTACCTTGCAGTTATATAGGGAGTTTGAAGGAGATGAGGGAATTATCTGCAAATTGGATACATATATTTTGTTAGGTACCCAAATTTATACAGGTCTGTTTAAGTAAATTAATACCTTTTAAGAAAGTTTATTTGGCTGTCTATCCACATCCATTCTGAGTATATATGTTCCCTCTAAATTACAGTAAATCTAACTGTCCCCTAAATCACCTTGGAGACTTCTGTCAAACAAAATAGGATAAAAACTATTGAGACTATTCCAAAGTATATGTCTTTCTAAAATCATGATACCAGTTTTATTTTATGTTTATGACAATGCAAAAGAATTATTGATTTATCCAAAGGCAGCAAAGAGACTTTCTGAAAGAACTGAAAAGGATTCTGAATTAGAATGTTGAAGTGCCTAATGGCTGATACTCTGTGGCAGAAAGTATCTGTCATTACAACATATGCAAGTCAGGATTTTGCTAAAATGCATTTAGCTTTAGAATACATTATTTATTAAATAAACTTGACTTTCATTTGCCTCTTTCATTTTCTCCTCCCTTTTCTATTATTCTAGGATATTTCAGTCATTTATATTCAAAACAAAATATTAAGATTGTAGAGAATTTCTTGCTAGATGAGTGGTTTAAAAAGTCCAAAGAAATGTCTAACAAATGGCAGCATATATCTGGTGAAGACTTGCTGGTTCCTTTCTCTAGCAAAGTTATATGATTTTGTAAGCCTGGTACTTCATTAAGTAAATGTCTTCAATTTTAAGATGCAGTTGCTTCACTCTTTAATTTGGATACTTTTAATGTTACAGTAAAGATTTTTATGCTGCAGTTATTGAAAATAGCGTAGCTATCTAGTTTCTGAATCATTATTTTAATACTTTGAAGTATAACCATAATAGAATCACTTCATCCTCCTGTAAAAATCCAGGAGTGAAGCTAAAATAAAGCAATAGCATCATGCAGGATCATTAATAATGGACTGAGAACAGGACAAAGAACATCTGTGGATGTAACTGCAGAAGGAAATGGTAAGAAAAAAATCAAACACCATGCAGCACTAGGAAAGCTAAGCTCTAGGGTAAAGTTTTATAATGGAGGTCAAAATTCCATTTCCAACAACAGCACAAAACAGGGTACTTAATATTGCTGGAACAAGAATCTTTGCTACTGAGCTAGAGAGACTCGAAGATAAAAACATCTGCTTGAGGCTTTGAAAACTAACTAGAGAATTTATCTATACATCTCCCAGTCATTGGTTGCATAGCTAAGGCTGTTTGGTTTGTTCAGGGGTTGTTTTTGGGGGTGGGGTTTTGTTTGTTTGGGGGTTTTTTTTGTGAACTTTAAACAGCTTAACCACCTCCTTTACCATGTGATAAAGCCCTGAAGGAAAGAGAGGTCCTAGAAAGCTAGTTAACACTCAAGGACAAAGAAGAAGTCTTGTAAGAATGCCAGGAGGCCTGCATGGATGAACAAGGAGCTCCTGGACAAACTCAAACAACAAAAAGAAAGCCTACAGAGGGTGAAAGCAAGGACAGGTATACTGGAAGAGATACAGAGAAATTGTCCAAGCAGCCAGGGATCATGTTAGGAAGGCCAAAGCCTTGATAGAAGTAAATCTGGTCAGACTCATCAAGCGCAACAAGAAAAACTTCTATAGATATATCGGTGATAAAAGGAAGACAGGAATATGTGGGCCCTCTCTAGAAGGAAATAGGAGACTTGATTACCTGGGATATGGAAAAGGCTGAGTGTGGCAGGTGCATCTGCCCAATGAAAATGTGGCTTCCTGGCAGTTGAGCCTTTCCTGTGCCCTTGTTCTCAGGGCTTTAAGGCAGTTGGGGTCCTCGGACAATAGGGGCTGGTATTGACAACAGGTCAGATTTGGCTTCGGTGTAAATGGAGTCCCCTGGGGGAGCCATATTGAGCTAGTCCCTCCTGGAACAGTGTGCTGCAGATAAGGACTCTCCCCTTGGGTTGGGACGCCACCCAAGGAAACTCCTCAGGGTTCCTAAGGGTTGGGACACTGACCTAAGAAGTTTCTTGAGGTTGAGAGTCCTTTTTTTCATTAGGTGAGTGATTGAGTGTTTTAGGTTTTCGTTAAACCCTAGGAGAGCATTTTGGGTTGTTGTTAAACCCTAGGAGTTTATGTGGTGATAGTTTGTTCTCTCAGAGACATTTGAACCTGCCATTTGTATGTTTGAGGAATGTTGATTAATTATGCTGAAAAATAAATTTTATTTTTATTGTTATTTGTTTATCTGAGAGTTTCTGCAACACCGAGGTACTTGACTTTTTTGCCTCAGTCTTCACCAGCAAGGGCTCCAGCCACATCATGCAAGACTCAGAAGGCAAAAGTGGGAACTGGGAGAATGAAGAACTGCCACTGTAGGAAAAGATCAGGTTTGAGACCACCTAAGGAACCTGAAGGTGCACAAGTCCATGGGACCTGATGAGATTTATCTGCAGGTCCTAAGGGAACTGGAAGATGAAGTGGCTAAACCACTATTCATCATATTACAGAAGTCATGGCAATCCTGTTAAGTTCCCAATGACAGGAAAAGGGGAAATATAATCCCCATTTTAAAAAGAGAAAAAATGAAGACCCAGAGAACTAGAGGCCAGTTAGTCTCACCTCTATTCCCACTAAGATCATGGAGTAGATCCTACTGGAAACTATGCTAGGGCACATGGAAAAGAAGGAGCTAATTGGTGACAGCCAACATAACTTCACCAAGGGCAAATAGTGCCTGACAAATTTGGTGGCCTTCTACAATGGGGCTACAGGATTGGTGGGTAAGAGCAAATGACATCATCTACCTGGACTTGTGCAAAGCATTTGACACTGTCCCACATGACTTTCTTGCCTCTAAATTGGAGAGACATAGATTTGATGGATAGACCACTCAGTGGATAAGGAATTGGCTGGATGGTCACACTCAAAAGAGTTGCAGTCAATGGCTCAATGTCCAAGTGGAGAGTAGTGATGAGTGGTGCTCCTCAGGGTGGATATTGGAACCAAAGTTGTTTAACATCTTTATTGACGACATAGTCAGTGGGATTGAGTGCATGCTTAGCAAGTTTCCTGGTGACACTAAACTGTGTTGTGCAGTTGACATGCTGGAAGGAAGGGATGCCATTCAGTGGGACCTGGTCAGGCTTGAGAGGTGGGCCCATGCAAACCTCATGAAGTTCAAGAAGGTCACGTGTAAGGTCATGCACATGGGTCAGGGCAATCCCAAGCACAAATACAGGCTGGTAATGAGTGGATTGAGAACAAATCTGAGGAGAAGAAGTTGGGGGTATCAGTGGATGAAAAACTGACACTGATCCAGCAACATGAGCTCACAGCCCAGAAAGACAACCATATCCTTGGTTACATCAAGAGAAGTGTGGCCATAAATTCAAGGAAGGTGAATCACCTTCCCCCTCTACTCTGCCTTTGTGAGACCCCACCTGGAGTACTGTGTTCCGATCTGGGGCCCCCAGTATAAGGAGGACATGGACCTGCTTGAGTGTGTCCAGAGGAGGGCAACGAAGATGATTAGGAAGCTGGAGCACCTCCCTTATGAGGACAGGCTGAGAGAGCTGGGATTGTACATAAAGAAGAGAAAGCTCCAGAGAGACTTTATAGCAGTCTTCCAGTACATAAAGGGGGCCTACATGGAAGATAGGGAGGGACATTTTACAAGGACATATAGTGATAGGACAAGGGGTAATGGCTTTAAACTGGAAGAAAGTAGATGTAGATTAGATATAAGGAAGAAATTCTTTACTGTGAGAGTGGTGAGACACTGGAACAGGCTTCCCCCTCCCTGGAAGTGTTCAAGGCCAGGTTGGATGGGTTTTTGAGCAACCTGGTCTAGTGGAAGGTGTCCCTGCCCATTCCAGGGAGGTTGGAACTAGATGATCTTTAAGGTCCCTTCCAACCCAAATCAGTCCTACTTAAAAACAGAAAAACATTAAAACCATTCCTAGCTTCTTCTTCATAGGTATAAAAGATAATTGTTATTTTCACCCAGTATGTCCAGCTTGCTGAGTGCTACTCCTAACTAAAAAAGAAATTAAATAGTCTAACAACATACGTGCCAGAGTGTACGTAGCTGTTCATAGCTCAATGTCTTTCAGAGAAGACAGATTTTGTGGTTCAAAGTACTAGGCCAAACTCCATTTCTCTTCCTTCCCTCCCATGCACTAAACAACATGTGCACATATGTTGCAACAGTGGTTGGAGAAGGGTGTCTTTCACCCTGGAAAAAAGCTGTATAAATTATTAGACAAAAAAAATCAGAAAATAGTTGCCGAAGGGTTAAGTATGGCTTCCTGGTTTCAAAAGCAAACCAGGTGGATGCCTTTATGAGCATGCAAAATCATCTGTCACATGGGCTTCCACTTACTGATAGAAGGATGGGAAAATTAGCTGAATGGACTCACAGCTGCACAAATACACAAAACAAAGGTAGTTTTCTACACCAAAGACTTAACTCAGCATGTATTCAATCATGATTGTATTCTTCTATCTTGCTAATTAGGTTGAAGAGAAAATGTACTTTCTTCTCACATTTCTGCTCTTTTTTGTACATATAAAACTGCTGTCCTCTGCTATACTTCCTCTGTAGTTCTTACTTAGTTTTACAAAGCTTAATGAACAATTTATTATAGAATATGTTACTTTATGCTGTATTTAATGGAAAAACCTTAGCGCAAAAGCTGAATGCCACTGTATTATTTTTCAAACTTTAGAAATTTTTTCAAATAAGGAAACTATCTGAAATAAAATTAATTGTGAGAAAACACGTCAGAAAGAATCAAAACAAAACAAAAAGCCCAGGTCCCCTCCCCCAAGCATGGAAGCCAAGTTTATGTAGGTGGAAGCTGCTGCCTTATAGTACATCTAAGCTACAACAGCAACTGCATGGATTCCCAGCTCTGTTCCAGTGCATAGCTGTGCTCTTGTCCCACATTTGTACAGCAGTGTCACCACACCTTGCTCTCAATTTTATGATTTCATGTGAATGATCCTCTGTACCTATCTTTCTTCTGAAAAACAGGGCCAAATCCTGTCCCTGCCTACCTTCACTCCCCCAATACTCTACCCAGCTTCTCCCACATCATCTCTGTCCTTGCTATGTCATATTAAATCAACTATGCCTCCATACTCAGAATGGAGAATCCAAGTCTCCTGCAAGTAAAGCAAGCTGGTGAACAAGTTATAGCAGCAGTTTACCAGAAATTTACCAGCAAATATGTATGTAGAAGTTTATCTTACAGACCAAGTGAGAACTTCCTTACAGAAGATGACACTGCTATCACTTTAAAGTGATCACATTCCCTCATTGGTACATGCAACACAAGTTCATAACAACTGCTAGAGTCACAATGAAACCTCCTAAAAATAAAGATTGAAAAATATAGCCAGTAGACTGAAACACCTTATATAACAGTGTATTAATGATGCACACAGGAAAGATGACTACAAAGGACATAGAATCAATTCACAACTCTTTACAAGTTATCTGCACCACACATTTAAAGAAAATAAAAAGTCATCATTTAAGACCGTGTACCTATTTAACATATGATAAAAGACTGTTTTATACTTGTGGGCTTCCAGGGGGGGAATAAAACCAACATGGCTTACCCAAGTTCAGTAGAGACTAGTTTCAACAAGAAACTTCTTACCCAAGACTAGTTTCAACAAGATCTGAAGATCACAAAAAGACTCCTGTAGCTAATGGGCTTCAATCAGCAATTTACAGACCACTGGGAGCCCATAAATTACTTTTAAGAGAGTAGTGAATTTATCTCCAAAAACCACAATATTCTCAGTAGGCTTCAGTGTGCCAGAAAGGGTTCAGATATTCATGGAAAAAGAATTCTTGGACTACATGAAAAACAGACTGGAAAATCTCCTTAATGGAAATGATTAGCCAATATGCAGTAATAGAAGACCCAGTTCACCAAGACACACAGTCAAAAGCTTGAACATAAGCAGGCAAGTTGTAATTTTTTTTGACCTGATGTAAAATCTGGTTCTCTAGTGCTAGAAACATCACTTAATGTTTCAGGTAGGGGTAACACAATAACATCCTAGTCTTAAATTATGTTGCAAGTGCAGTGAGAAACAGAATAGTCTGTTGGAATGAGCATGTTTGTTGAGGGGTGGTATGCTTCCTAAATGCGCTACAGTACTTGCAGAGAGAAACTAGGACTGAAATGTAAATAGTCTTGAAATTTTTTTATGTGGGCAGGGTGTATTCTGCTACAGCCTTTACCACTGGAACTCCCCAGCAGCCCTGGCTGCCAGCGGACATTCATTATCCTCTGAAACAGAATCAGTAGGCAGAAGACCCATTTCTTGGGCTGTTTCAATTTTTTTTTTTTTTTAATTTTTTTTTGCTAATAGTAGAATTTTGTTCTTCAGCCAGCTGCCTGGGGTCTCTAAATGCTCTTAAAATTTGCATAGAAACTCAGTTAGGAACTCAGTGTAACTGAAAAGGTCTCCAAGATCAAAAAGCCTACCAAAGCCATTTATTCAAAAACAAGGTGTCTCCCACCCCATTTGCATTTCTTGCTATTTCTATTATGTCAATTTCAAATGTTTTTACCAAAGAAGGTCTAGTTTTTAGCTAAGTGCAAACCATTCCCTGTGAAGTAATAAAAACATCACATATATCCAATAGTCGTAAGGGAATAGGTTACTGGATTGGAGGAAGCTTCAAATCGTATTCCTACAGACTTAGATAAAAAGGATAATTTGAAGTGTATTGTTGTATAACACTGAGCTTTTGATTTCATGGAGATTCTTTGTTTTTCCTGTGTAAAACAGCATTTCAGATAATGGTATTAGCATAAGAAAGCAATCTTAGTAATAAAAAGAGAAAGACATCTGTCCTTATGCTTAGGGACAGAGCTTGTGATAATGTTTACCAACAAGACTGTCCAATTTTCTGAAACAAAGACCTATTTTTCACTTGCTTATGTTACCATGATCTTTGAAGTCATTTAGGCTGGAATTTCTATGCTCCAAAAGCCTATGTCAAATGATTTGTGTGTCCACACATGAGGAAAGCTTCAGCCCAAACAAGATCAGAATAAAAGAGCTTGACAAACTGACCAAAACCAAAGAACTGTCCATTTAAGGCTTACAAACTGTGCACTTTGTTGCAGACAGTTGCAAAGTTTATTTTGCATATTCTTTTCACTCACTCTGAAAGCATTTGATCAGATTTAATCAAATTTCTCTTAACCACATTTTAACTCATCACAATGTGTTATAGACTACTGCAGGAAGAGTCAGAAGCTCTATCTAATTGTTGCAGCTAAGTTACTGGGTGTGGGGTGGAGTTTGCCTATGATCACTAGAATCCTGATGAACTTGAGTAGCTTAATTATCTGAAAATTGTGGATGCAGCTGTCAAGGGTTTTGTATGAATTTCCATTTCCTCACCGCTCTAGACCATGCTGTGTGCAGGCTCTAGACCCAAGAGGAACACGGAAACAAGATCTGTCCAGTATTTGCAGTGTCTCTGTCTAAACAACAACAAAAAGCAGAGAGCTACCTTCATCAGCTGTAAAGAAAGAGCATATCAGAGGTGATAAAGTGGGGGATAAGGATCCTGGATGAGAGATTAGGACTGGAGCTATGGAAAGTATTAATGAGGGAGAAGACCTGATATACATGATGAATGGCACTGACTGAGGCCAAAACAGATGACAGAATAATATATGACCTTGTAATGATGCATATACACCCATAAAAACCAGAAAGTCATATTTACATATATTAAATTAGGAATAAACAGACAACTTCTGTCATTTTCTGATTTTGGTGTGTTTGTCTTCAATTTTAGTATACTTTTTCCTGTTTCTCCTTTTCCTAACCCAGGAATATTCTGTGTGTGTTCATGTAGCCACATGAAAAAGATAATTAAATAGGTTAGTAACTGTGACATCTGATATGGCTGAGTTATATTTCCTACTCAAAGCAGTGATTCAGCCCTTTTGTTAGATTATCTCCACAAAATATTCAGCTTTCATTTTCAGAACCAGAATGAGTTGATGAAGTTAACAACTGTATCTTTTGACTAGTTTTAAGAAAAGGCTGTTTCTTGGAGTTTTATCTTTCCCTCTAGTGGTATTAACAACCACTACAGATTTAACCCTTATTAGAAATCTTATGTGCAGGTTTAATTGATGACTTTAGACTATAATTAAGCTAAACTGTTAACAGTTTATCGCTCATTTTATTATAATGCTATAAACAGGCTCAGCAATTATACTGAAAAGGAGACCAAGTGGAGACCCAGCCACTCACAAGTTTTCTTCATAATTTGCATCAGCAAGTTAGTTTGTTTGTGATAATTCAGCGACATGACAGAGACTAGAGGCACACATCATATTCTTACCAATAGTTTGCTTCTCCTATTTGCCCTTCTAGGCTTTGGGCTGCATGTTACCATGAATGCTGCTGTTCAGAGCTTGTAATTACACTTCTATAGCTGATGCACTTGAAACAAACAGTAGCACCAGGAACACAATGAGTGCTTTGGAAGACGTAGCTAATCTTATAATAAAAAAGGTTGTTTGCTTTTGAGAAGGATTTAAGGATGTCATTTCATTAGAAATAATTCAGGTTAGCATTTTCTTGGGATTTAATTTAGGATTAGCGTTTATTTATGAAATCCACCATTTTGTAGGAAATATAATTTCCCATGAAAGTATTACATTCACATAGAATTAAAGCTGATAATATATGAGTAACATAATTAAAAGAGTAATTTTCCTATAATGAAGTTATGTTAATCCTAGCAATCCAGATTTATGTTTAAATTTCAAAGAAGTCCATGAACTCCAGAAAAAAAAACTTAAACAAAAGCTATGTAAGAAATACAGAAATTAATGAGGTTTGTATAACCTAATGATGTACATCTACACCAAGATTTTCTTCAGTCTATTCTTCACATGATTTTAACTACTTTAACTATAATTTCCCCAGGCTTATACATTCAATTCAGGGATAACTGACATATTTAACCACTGTCTTTTACCTTAAATTAATGTTAACGTGAATTGAGCTAAACTGCAGTGGTTTTTGCCTCAAAATAGATGGTACAACTTGACTATGTTTTGAGATGAAGATTATCAATCATAAATTATTTTTTTAAAGTTTCCTAATTGTTCCAGTAGAAATAAGTAGAAACAAGTTTTTAAAAAGTAAAAATACATGCTTTTACAATCTCACAAACTTCCATACTAGGAAGGCTGAAGTTAAGATTTGTCAAGCAACCATTACACAAGGAAAAAAATTTTTACAGAGTTTGATAAAAAGTCTTATGTGCATCTTACCATTTATAGTCCTTTTTTCAGATCTTTCTTTTCATCCTGGAATGGTCCATCGCATTTTCTTTTAGGCATATTTTTAAACAACTCAGTAAAGAAAATATTGCAACATCTGGATTATATAAGATTAAAAAAGAAATAGATTTCTGTTTGAAGTTAGCAACTCTACAGAGTATGAAGACAATACTGCTCATCTCAGGAGTATTCACAGCATTAATTAGGGAAAAGATAAACTTTAATATCAACATGATTTTAATCTTTTTTAATATTTTAATGCTAAGTGTTTCTCAACTAGAATTTTTATACAATGGTTATTTATACTACAAGTAGGAGTATTATTTAAAATTGGCTCTTCCTATGTTATTTGCACAACTGCCAGAAGAACTGAACTATTCTGGATGGAAAAAAAGAAAAAAAACAAACAACAAAAACCTGTCAAAAATCAAATGCTATAACAACAAAGAAAAGACAAAGTTCTTCAGTCAGATTCAGAAATTACTAGGCAAACAAAATGAACACAGCCTCAGACTTCCATCAGTTTATAAGACAGCTAGAGATACAGCCTTAAAACAGCAACAAGCTTAATGTACTGCACATCACTAACTACAACAGACCACACACAGAGCCACAAAAAGCCTCTCAATGTTAGTTTTACTCATCATATGTCAAGAACTGCCATCTGTCTTAAACTGCATGCATTCTCTCATTTGGTAAAATCAAAACAGGGCAGCAAAATGTTAGCTCAGAGACCTCCTCTCCCCTGCTTTCTACAGCCACTCTCCAAGGACCTTTAAACTTAATAGCTAGAAACCTACAAGAACAAATAAATAAATAGAATGCTTGCCATGGTTTGACAGTTCTTAGTTAAACGTGAAAAAAAACACTATACTTCCCAGCTACAAGGAAAAAAAAAAGTAAAGTGAACTACCATTTAACCCATTCACTCATCATACAAGGCCAGAGACACTATATATTCCTTCCTCGTAATCCAAATTAATTGACTTCAGGTGCCCCTCTGCGGGAGTGGCAATGGTGGGAAGAATCACTGATTTAAGGGTTTTGACAGTCCCTACATAATACCACAGCATTCAAATGCTTCTGTGTATTAGTAGCTTATTTTTCAAAATGTTTTTGCCAGCTGAAGCATTGAAAGATGCTGTTTTCTCTTTTAAGAGTAAAGACAGGACAACTATTTTCTTTGGGAAAAAATATAAGGTAAACCAGAAAGGTCAAATTTCAACAAGAACCAGCTTGTGGAATCCTAAGGCTGCCTGTATGGGAAAATTGTCAGTGTGTTTGAGTAATAAGTAAGACCTAGTATATAAATCTCTCTATAGGCATCCAGTGAATTCACACTTCCAGTTACTACATTCCTGTTTTACCACATATATAAGCTTTTAGAGGAGTGGAGGCTAATTTTAGGTTATGGCAATGTAAGAGCAAGTTGCAATGTTTCAGAAGTGACTCAATGACTTAGGTCTTCCTTTGTAGCTTACGTAGTCACTCAGAAGTTCAAGTTCTATGGAAAGCACTTTTGAATGTATAAACAGGAACTGCTGACATAAATCATGCATATATTTTTATACATATGTTGACATACATGACAATTTAAATCACATTGAATCAGGAATATAATGATAAAAACTGACCCTGCATATTTTTGAAACTCTGGCATTCAGAGTTCAAAAAATGGTAGAAAATGTGCAGTATCAATATACTATCTCCTACACTGCAAGAAGAGAAACCATTAGAACATGCACACTCATTTCTAGTGTACAGCTGATTTCTAGTGTACCACCAGATATCCCACCTTAATCCAGATACACTTTTCAACTGAGTTATTAATAAAACTCAGAACTAACCTTGGAACTATCTGGACCATACATAGAAACATTTTTGGCCACTATTTGTAGTTTCAGACTGCAGTTTTGCTGATAGTCAACAGCTCTAGAGATTCGTATCTGTCAAAGCACCTCCTTCTGTACAAAATTTACTCCACTTAATTTTGAACAGACAAAGATTAGAAAAAAAACAATTATCATTCATAACCATGGCTGGCATAGAACAGTTTGTGGTGACACGGTCAGATGATTATGCTACTTAGAGATGAGGACATTTTTTTACTGACTGCTGCTCAAGTAATCTATTCATCCTAAGAAAGTGGGCAAATTATGCAAGCAAAACAAGTGCAAGCATCTCTTCTCTCTATATAACCCTCAGGACTCTGGCCCATTGTTCCCACATCTCATCTGTAACTATAACATACCCAAATCATCAGGGAAATGAAAAAAAAACAACAACAACAACAAAAACAAAACAAACAAACAAACAAACAAACAAACAAACAAAAAACAACCACCAAACCCCAGAATATATCTTGACAATTTGTAGCTTCTGGAATTGTCCACACCAAAGCATACAATAGATTCCCTAGTCATTTATTTTTCATTCATTGAAATGATGCATTTAGGTCTGTTTTGCAGCAAAAGCTCTCCCTAAGACAACTAGAGTGGCAAGTACAAGCAAAATATTGAGGTCTGGTCATTTCTTGGCCTTTGAGCTCTCATCCAGCCTACAACTGCTTTCCATATTTTTGAAAAAATATTCTCAAATCTTGTATGTTATATTATAGTAATAAAGAAACCATGAAGGAGGACTTTTGAACTTTGAAAATAGTCTTGAGACCGTACCTTGAAAAAATTTTCAAACTAACAATAATCAAAATCTATTATGAAAAAACAAGAATATGCTATTCCCATGGGGAATTTCAGGAAAACAAAAATCTGCTGTATATACTCTGGTAACAGAAACCTGAAGAGCTAACCTTCTGAAAAAAATTACTTTTCCCATGTCATGATGCTGTGCTACAACATAAAAAGTAAAATAATAATAAAACAATCCCAGTATCGCTAGAACAGCTCCCAAAATCTTTCCATTATGAACCCCTGAATGAGTCTGATATAATAATTCGTTATGTAAAAGGAAGAGTAATAAACTGAATTTTATACCAAGAAAGCAACCTAATCAAGGAGGTGTTGGATGCTGACAATGAGACTTTACCAGGAAATTTGGAGATTAGTTTATTATCTACTTATATGTTACTTGAGTTCAGATCCTATTTATAAATTCAGGCACATTCTCTGCTAGGTCATTCCAATTACTCGGTATATAATTCAGCTCCTGACTCAATTCTATCAAGATGAAGATGATGCGCTTGATGAGATCCTATTTGCTGAACAATGGTGGATAGAAACTTCCTTAATAATAGAAATGTAAAAAAAAAAAAAAAAAAAAGAGTATGTAAGACAAAGTAAAAAGTCACTCTACAAATGCAGGCTTGTTTTCTGTGGCATGATGAGTCACAGCATAGCATTTGCATGGTAGAGTGTAACTTACAGATGAACTGTCACAATCAGGTTTTCATTATACAGGATGACAAATGTAGTCCTCACAGGAGAAATTTCTCAACAAAATGAAATCTAATCTCTCTAATTTCAACATTGGTGTCTGTACTTTTATAAATAGATCCAGAAGATTGGAAGCCAAAAGATTCACTGCCTGTTCATTTCTGTTTCCTCAACTTCCCTCTAATTACTACTATTTGTCTTATAAGAGTTTCACACCTTATCACTATCTTTGCCAGCTGTGACCAAATAGGAGATGGGGGAGAGACAGAAATGCCCATAACTTAAAATGTTTCTCCCTCCTATGCACAACTGATTTCTTCTATTTCTGCTCTGTACCACATTGGTGCCCAGTTGGTGGAACATGGCAAGGAGTACAAACAAGATCTGCCAGACCTACATCTGCTTGACCCAGCTCAGGTTCCTGATTTTTTGTCTACTGTGAGTTCTTGCACATCTTCAGATCCTACAGTGCATTTGAAAGATATGACTAAAGAGACTGTATTGTATCTATCCTTTCCTGGTTTCCTGGTTTCCTTCAGCATTGGCCATAGAATCAGCTTTCTCTGTGACTCTTTGCTTATCCTCCCACAACAACTGTCTTACCAATGGTCTCCTAGTTCTTTTTGTGTATGTTTGGGGTTTTTTTGTTTGTTGTTTGTTTTTGTTGTTGTTGTTGTTGTTGTTTTGTTGTTGTTGTTGTTGTTGTGGGTTTTTTTGTTTGTTTGTTTGTTTGTTTGTTTTGTTTTGTTTTGTTGTTTTTTTGTTTGTTTTTTTTTTTTTTCCCTACCAGCTGCTTACACTGCAACAAGACATCCTGTCCCAGCCAGGCATTTGCCCACAATAATCTTAACCCTTAGCACACTTAACCTTTTGGGCTGTGACCCCCTTTGAGTATGGTGGGTTTAATGGTTCAAGAACTAGCTAAGGATGATGAGCAGGAGACCAAATTAGTCACTGGAAGACAAGAAGTGCATCTAAGCTCCAATATCTGTACCAAAGTTGCCAAATTGGGAAGCAGAAGCCAGAAAAGCTGAAGCAGGGAGAATAGCTACAGGAAAGAAGCAAAGAGGTCACTACAGTGAACCATGGACTCAATATCTCATGTAAAGTTTGCTTTCAGAAAAGATTGAGAATTTCTGTTTTCCAGGGTAAAATATAGAAAACAGGAAAGAGGCAGAATCCTCTTAAACTTTTCCTTTTCTACAAGGAGGTTTCTATGTTTATATGGTCACCAAATACTTGTGTTTCTCAAGTACAACAGAATTCACCCAAGTACCTGTGCATATCCATTGAGCTACATATCTCTCCAAAAGAGAAGCTTGGTTCAGAGACTAGCACACAGGCATACTGTCAGGGCAAAACAATCAGCACAACATTCTGCTCCAATTCCCACTTTCATATTGGCCATTTAATCCACTTTCACTGTGTCCTCAGGTCAGATATTATATTAATTAATTCATTATTAATGACAACATTTATTTATAAATAATTCCTCTTGACAGCATCTGTGGATAAAGATGAAAGGATGTATCTGCTTCATACTGTGATTTAGAAAATGAGATTTGAAGATAGACAGCAAAGTCTATGTAATAAGCTTTTATTTGTTATATAAAACACAACTAATATTTTCTGTTACATAACAACAAAAAAAAAACCTGCAAAGATTACACAAAGCACAGAATCATAGAAATGTTTGGGTTGGAAGGGACCTTTAAAGATCTTCTAGTTCCAACCTCACTGCCATGGGCAGGGACAAAAACTGGCTACTAGTCTCTAAAACTGCTTGTTGGTTTTTGTTGTTTTTTTTTATTTATTGTAAAACATACAACTGGAGAAATATAGTATAAATTTATTTAGAAAAATAGATTATTTTAGTATAGTTTCTTTTATAACTAAAAACTACTGCTCTTCATGTAACATACCGCTTTTTCAGAGAAAATGGAGAAGTCTTTCCTAAATAACGCCATGAAGATTCACATTTCAGATAGAAGAATCTAATGTGAAATGCATATGTACATTACAGGATCAAATATTCTTAAACCCTGTAGAAGAGTCCATTGTTTTACATTGTGGTCATCCACATGGCAGAAGAAAGTAGGCCCTAAGGAGGTACAGAAAAGGAAAATAAAGCAAGCACAGAGATTCCATTAGAACAGAAATCAAGACAATTGCCAAGACATAACAGTACCCTTAATGACAGTGGGAAAGAATTCACTCTCTTCCTTGGTCTCATCCCTTAAAATTACTGGTGGCTTGAAACATCTTGTTACAGCTTAATAACCAGTTTAATTATCAAACTTGGCAATAGTGTTACTACATTTTTACAGAGTCTGATGTTTCCAAAAAGGTTTTTTATTATTATCTATACTAATGGAGTTACATGAAATGATTACATTGGTATTCTGGAATAGTTTATTCCATTCAAGAGAAATAGAAAGTTTAAAGTCAGTATAACGATACTGAAATTATTATAAATTAAGATGGAGTACAGACTCACTCTTATATCCATAAGGAACAGTGAAGATTACTGTGACCAGTACTTAATGCTATCTTCATTTTCTCTTGTTCAGCATGAATTCACTTTTCAGATGGCCCCTCTGTGTCTGTGGGAGTGTGTGCAAACTTCAGTACTGGTATTTGTAGAAACAAACAGGTGTTTGCATGTCAAATCAGTTATAATATCCATAATAACTAGTTTGCACAAACCAACGTGCTTGTGTGAGGTAAACAGATGGCATCACATTTTCCCACCTGATGCAAACACTTTTTAAAAGCTTTTACAAATATTGCTTCAGGAGAGTTAACAGTGTCAAATACAAACATATTTAGCACCTCTTTTCCGTTCTAATTCAAGATATTGATGCATTTGATCTTCCTCTATCCATATGCCCATGTCTCGAGACATATATTCTCCCTCAGATATGATGCTTGATTGTAACTGTGCAGTTTTCAAGTCAGGGGGACTATTACTGCTGATGTAACAGGTAAGGAGACTACTTCCCCATAAAAGCTTTTTATTTTAACTATAAACTTTCTCCATATTTCAAAATTCTGCCACTGCAGCACAGATCTTACAAGTAATTACACAGCAGGCAATACTTTCACCTCTGGTACAGCTCATGTGCTTAAGAGGGAAGCATATGCCTAAGTATTTGTAGGATTAGGGGTTATATGATGGTTCTGATCTAATTTTATCATGCATGCAAGACAGACATATTATCTCATTTTTTGCTGCTTAATGCTCTGCTTGGTTAGAAGCAAAGTACCTCATGGCTGTAGGAGAGCACAGATGACTATAATTCTTCTCAGTAGCAAGGGAGTGGCTGGATCACCAACTACTCACTAGTATCTGTACCTAACTCAAATGTAAAACACAGCCAAGCAAGCCTCCTGTAACCGCGGCACATGCAAGAGCTACAGTGCCTGTTACGGGGATCAGAATGCACACTCCTCTGTTCCTGAAATAGAAGCTCTCTGACACCTCAGGATGTCTTTTAGCTCTCATGAAAGGGCAACAATGGAAATCCCACTGTGCACAAAGCCTCAGAGTTTTGTCAAAGTCTTGCAAATTCCACATGCTTAGGTCTTAGATTGATGTTTCCTACAAGACTTGGATTAAATTAGACATAGAAAATCTAATGAATGAGTTATTACTCTGGACAGGAAACAACTTCATTTGATTCTCCAAATAGCAGCTGAATATTATTTACTGACCTTGTCTCAGGACAAAAGTCATGGTCATTTCCATGTTTTCTGTCCCTTTCATTTTATTTTCTTTGCACAAAAGGGACAAGTGCTCTTTGCTTGATCACTTGTAGGAGCCTGTGTGAGAAACAACAGTTCAATGTGCAGGACAAACGTGTACACCACACAAAATAACCAGCTGACAGACCTGATAGGATTCACCTCACATAATTCTAACTTCCTCCATGTGATCTGGTTGCTACCTTTGCCTTACCTTAATAAGGAGAAAGAAGTATTGCTGGATACACAGCTCATGTTATGTTATTTAGATTTACTTTCATCTGAAAATGCACTATATTGTTTATATTGACTATAAGAAGGGTGACTAGGACAATTAACCCCTGATGTAAACACGAGGATGGAATCAGAGCTCTGATTGAAAGAGCTTACTATTTAAAGTGGGAGGTAAGATACACCAAGTCACTTCTACAAACCCACAGACAATTGATGTAGATTATCTCACAGAGAGATCAAAAGGCAACACCTAAACAGACAATATTGACCCAACTGCTTCAAACTATTGATATGGATGACAAATAAGTCAAGTACTCATTAATAACACAACTCAGTGCAAGTTATTACACTAGTAGGTTTGTTGTTTTGTAGATTGTTTTGTTTGCCTCAGACCTAGGCTGAAAGGAAATTGGAGGCAGTTGTTTACACCAATATAACCAATGACAAACTGCAACCAGACACACCTAAATTAGAAGAGAAAGTTTCTTTTTGAACTGCCATGCAATTCAAATCAAAATAATATTACTGAAACTAATAAATATTTCCAGAACCCTGTAGAATCTGATTCTTGGGAACTTTGCCTCTAGCCTTTATCTCCTCACAGAACAAACTCAATAAGAGAGAGGGAGTTCTCATGTAAGCCACCTTTGTGATCTAGTGATCCTGACCTCCAGATTAATCTAAAGAAATGTAAGGACTGTCTCCTTCATCGGGCATCCCTTTATGTCCCCTTCCAGCTGCCAGAAAGAGTTCCTCCACCTGTACAATTCTTCTAACCCCTAGAAAATCTCTTACTCTCCCATTATCTTTCAGAAACTGTGGTGCCAATGCAGAACTGCTGACAGTCCTCACACTTCATCCCCAAATCCACTGGTTTTGTCATATCTCCAAGAAGACAAACATAAAATGGAAGACAGGAGAGAAACTGGGAGATTGTACCACCGAAGGCCATTCTTGTTTTCAAAATCACAGAGTGTTATCCATAGGACTTCAGGAAAAAAATTAACTTTGTTCAATGAAAAACAGCAAGATTTTGACAGATGTTCTCAACTGTCATCAGTATAAAACTGAGACATATTTTAATTTCTCTCAAAGGGAAGGTGGCAGGATCAGTTTCAAATCCCTCTTCCCGCCAAGCAGAACAGAAGCTACAGCCTTGTCTCATGGATCCCAAGAAGAATGCGAAGGTGCCTCTCATCTTCATATCCTCAGTCTGGAAAACCTTTCCAAACTTGGTCATCAGAACTATCATTTTGCTACAGAGCATTTTGGTTTCAACAGCCAAATGTTTCATCATTTTTTTTTCTCTCTGATTTTGTTTTTAATCTACTTTGGTTATTACTCAGACTGCTACAGAGAGAGAGGATGCTGCAGTCCTGGTGCCTGACTCTATAGACATTGCATTTCTTTGGAAATGAAAAAAAAAAAAATTAAAAACCCAATTTCTTCTAAAACCACATTAAGAAAGACAGAGTAAAACTAAAGAAGTACTATCAAGAAACAATAAATTTGCCATGCTGGGCCTTCACAATGTCTTTTCTAAGTAGAAAGACTTCAAAGAACCAGCATCATCTTTTCATCCACTTCTCTCACAGCTCCATGAGTAGTATGAAGTAAAGCAGAAGAATAACGAGCAGTACAGGGCCCTGTAGCTGATGTCATGTCCTGAGACTGTTCATCTGCAAAGCACAATGCTCTATTTCCATTGTCACTTTCCCTGGCTTCCTTTAACAATACAAATAAAATGCAGGACAATGCAACGCAGAAAGGAAAAAGTATTTACAATCCAAAATGATACATTTAGAGAAACACAGGGTCTCTACTGTAGAAATCAAAATCCTCACAGTTCAATAGATATACAGATTCATTGTCAAATGAAGAATATAAATAAACAGTGTGATTAAAAAACAAACAAACAAACACCTACACTGCTGCTAAATCAATTTATTTTTAAAAACATGATTAAGATTTAATCTCTCTTTCATTGTGGTATGAAAACAAAAATGAAAAATAAAGACGTTCAGACAGCAGATTAAAGAAATTAGTGAGAATGCTGAAAGCACAATGACAATGTTTACTCTCTTCAGTAAATTTATAAGTGAGCAGTCATTGGCAATAACAAACACTATATTTTTCTATGAGTACATACTGCAGTGCTGTTCAGTTCTGACAAAACCTGTTGAGTAATCTAAGTTTCAGACACTTCACTCTCATGCACTAGCATTCTGGACAGTAATAAAAGGGAAGTAAGAAACAAGAGCAAGAAAAGAATGAATATTAGCAGAGAGTTATTGTGAAAGACAGGAGGACAACCTCACTACAGAGGAAACCTGCTGGTAATTTACGTACCTGATTCAGCAGTTGGGTACAAATCATACAGGAGTGTCTTGACATCAAGCCCTATGTAACTGAACCTAGTATGGAACTGTGTCATGAATTTGTAGTCATTCTATGTTTGCTTATTGACTAGTGATAATAATTTTAAAACAAACAATCAATCAAACAAACAAACAAACAAAAAACACACACCAAAACAAACAAACAAAACAAAACAAAACAAAACGACACAACTGTGGCAGCTTCCATTTCCAAGTTATGACAATAAACTTGAATATTTTTATAGAATCCATATATTATGACATATATTATGAGTGAAGATCAAAGTCTTCTTTTCCAAATATGGATCCTCTAGATGTTTCTGAAATATAGGCTATTTTTATTAGCTCTACTTTCATTTAGATCTAGATACCCAAGTATAAAAATAGATCTGTACCTCAGTTAGAATATATCTTCCTAGATCACACCAGAAAGCCCTGAAAAACACTCCCTAAACTGATGATTGGTTAGCTTAATTCAGTAAGCCATGTGTCCCATATGCTGAGCCTTAGGACACTGAAATAGAGCATCTGTTCTACTGCACCACATTGCACATTAAGATGACTGTGAAAACCTGACTTCTCCTAAATGGTTCAAAGCAAGTGGGAAACCTATTTCAGATAAATCAACAGACACAAAGACTCCAAAACCTTTAAGCTCTTTTCCATATTAGGCTACAGTTTGACTTCTTGCTCACTTTTTCCAAAGCCATATGTTGCTTTTCAATTTTATTGTTTAATATACTATTTAATCCCCTCATGTTCTCCTTATCCCCATCAATGGTTATCACTGCTGTTCAGTTCAGTGATGCTCTGCTTAGTTTGGCCCAACTGTACTTGTAAAATCAGATAAAGGAATTAATTCACTCATGCCTGTTCATTCTGGATAGTGACCCATATTATGAGTCTTGTTTTCATGTCATGATATCAAGAACATGAGTGAAGTTTTGAATATATATAATTAACTGACACATAATGTCACGGATTTCTTTTCCTTTTGATGATAAGGTAGAAAAACACTGGCAAGATTTATCCCAAGTTTATATGGTACATATAAATATGTTTTACAGTCTTACAGTAGGCAGTTTTTAAAACTAATGAAAATAACCCTTCATTGGTGTTCTACTTGACATGTCAAGTTACTTTACATTGATCTTCCAAGTGTTTTTTATTTTGAACTATTATTATGCCAAAGAACAAAATTTACATAATGCATGGAAATAATATTTGGTTTGTGTGATCACATATGTAGGTGGGCTAGGATACTTTCTGCCATGTCTCACATTTCAGTCATGGAATAAATGGAATCACCTTAAATGTCCTTCAAAGCCATATGCAAATAGGCCTTGGAGATGGAGTGTAACTACTGATGACAAAGCTGTTCTGTTCTGGAGAGACAAGAGGGAACTGTAGATATTAACGCTTCCAAAAGCCTGAACAGTTTCAGAAACTTCAGTTTCACTTCAAATATTCAACTACACCATCTCCTTAACTGCTAATTTGGTATTAAAAGAAACATAGCAAATATAAGTATCTCCTTTTTCTTATAATATATGCTTGACCATTCCTGAAAATTCATAATCTGTGTAAAAAAATAAGGAAATAACCATAAAATTGTATACCCCGAAAAAGCCCCAGAGCCATCCAATTTTGCTACAAGTCAGGAGATAACATTTCAAATTCTATACAAAGTTGAATTATCCTCAGTTCTTGATGAAAGAAAGGTGCAACAACAGTCCTTACTCACCCCCCCAGAAATGCCGTGTGAAGGGCACAGAATTGATGCATTGTGAAATGTGCATATCCCTTAAATAATCAGGACTACTATCAATCATTAATCTGCACAATTCCTTGATTTGCAGATGTATACAATTATCTGTGATACACAAATTGAAAATAAGAATATTATTTGAGCATTCAAGACATTGTTTAGAATGTTATATTTCTGTGATTAAAAAAATACGTTGATAAGAATTATTGATAAACAAAGTCCTTTAAAATTAAATATAACTTAATAAATGCATCAGAGTCTAATAAGAAACATTCTGCACCTTTCAGAAAACCAAATGTGGCAGGCAGCCTCTGTCCTGTGTATAACTCTACTTCTGTTTGATATATCTAGTTCTCAAAAGATACCCATGTAAGTTATTGTTATTACTGTAACATATACAAGCTCCTTTTAGTAGAACAAGTGGACTGATACATAGTGCAAAAAATCCTGGTCAATACAGCACTGATCTTGAAGAGCAAGGAAAGAGGTAACAGAGATAAGACTACAAGACTAGACCAGGAATTGAGAGGGGAACAAGCCACACATACATGAGATGGCTGATCATCCTAACATGGAAATGGCAAACATCTACTGACAACTGTTTATTTCAGAAAGAATTAGAACAGTCAGCTTAATGCAGGACTTTTAAATGCTTTTGCTGAGTAGATACTAATCAAGCACTTGACTTTGTGACATTTGATTTCTACATTTAGAGGATTCTGAGTGTTAATATCAGTTACCTGAATAAAAGAAATTGACAAAGATTATATGGAATTATTCTGAAAAAAATATTGTCATGGAGTTGTAAGTATGATGTAATGGAGAGGGCAAAAAAGACTTCGAACATTTCAGGACTACTAGGTAAAAAGATTGCTTACTAACAAATAGTTACAGAATAATGATATAGTCTTAGTTTGTCTTTCAGGCAAGTATTGATCACAAAACACAGGGGAAAAAAAACTGCAAGAAATCATGGATTCATAGAACAGTTGATGTTGGAAGGGATATATTAAAATCAACTAAATCCAATCCTTCTACTCAAGTAGGATCACTTAGAGCCGATTGCCCAGAACCATGTCCAATTGCTCTCTGGGCAAGTTGCATCAATACTTGGTCACCCTCAGAGTAAAAAGATGTTTTCTTGTGTTAAGATGGAATTTCTTAGTTTTACATTTGTGCCCGTTGCTTCTTGTCCTGTCAGTGGGCAACAATGAGAAAAGCCTGGCTCCCTTGTTTTCATTCCCTCCCATCAGGAGGGAATACATACCAGTAAGATCTGCCCCCTGAGCCTTCTGTTCTCCAGGTTGAACGGTCACAGCTCTCTCAGCCTCTCCACATAGAAAAGATGCTTGAAACCCTTAATCATCTTTGTGGCCCTTTGCTGAATTCACTTTAGTAAGTCCATATCACTATGTACAGGTAATCCCAGTAAATCCAAATTAGCCCAAATAAATTTGTGCATTGCTTTCTAGAATGCTGTGGAAAAAAAAAAAAAAAAAAAAAAAAAAAAAAAACAAAAACAAACACAAAATCTACTGGAAATTAGAAGAAAATCTACAAGAGGATTTTGCATGTCACACAAGTTTATTTTTTATATTTGTATTTGATTCTATTTCAGATCAATGAAAGATCTAGTAGACACCAAAAACAGAGGGGAACTTGCTGCGACATGCAATTAGAGGACAAATCAGTGAAGAAAAAGAAAACCAATTAAAACACACAATTCATGTCTGATTTGTTTTCTACAGATGTACAGCCACCATGATACAAAAGAAAGCAGTGAGGCTGTGCTACAGGATCAGTAGTTGACAGTTAACAAAAAGCACAGTCCAAGACTCCCCTGTAAAAAAGAAGAAATCAAGAAAGCAATTTACATCAACAACAATCTGTGGGAATATTCATCAAAGTATGCTGAATCGATATTCTGGAGTTAGTATGCACAAGGAAAAATAAGCTAGAAAGCTGTTCAAACCTCATCTGACTACTCATGTTACATTTTCCTAACATAATACTTATTTTCTCATTGTTCTGCTCTGGGCTTCTTCCATGACTGAAATGATCAGATTTAGACTACCCATATGTGCTCTGGCTCTTCTCTGTGACTATGTTGGATACTCTTCTGCTGATACAGGCACCTAACATGCTTGCAAGCCCAGATCATCTTGCTTTAATTTGTCAGCAAAACCCCAGACGTGTCCAGAAGCTGCCTTCTGGATCACACCAGTTTCTCAGTGTACCTCTGCCTTATTTTGGCTTTCATACCCCATCCCAGTATGTTGACAGTCCTACCCAGATGTTTTACACAAACATTGTCTTTGGGCCACCAATCATTGGTGACAACCTACCATGAGCCCTGCCATTCCTGAGATTATGTTTTAATTAGTAGTATTTATATAGCCTAAAGCTCTCAAACTCTGTCCCTTGTGACTGCATACCTCTGTAAGAAAGTATACAACAGAATGGCTGAGATCTCAGCCACAATCTCTTCTCAGTACCACTCCTCTTACTCTAGGACGAACTTCAGAGGCTCAATGGCACTGCCATGAAGAATCTTGCACCTTTTGCAGTATTTGAGGCAAAAGCTACAGAGCACATCTTCTTACCTGAGACACATAAAAAGCAAAAAACTAAAGTGTCTTCTTTACTAATTTTAATTCATGGATTTCTCTTCTTCTTACAATTTATGATAGACTTAATGTCATTATTTTCTCTCTTTGGATAGAATTCATGAAGGATAATTACAAAAATTGGTATAAATGGTATAAATCAGTCCACTGATTTTTGTGTTGGTTCATGCCTCTTAAGGATCAATGTCGTCAGTCTGCTCTCTCTCCCATCTACAATTATTTTAAATTATATTTTCAGTTACAACTTTGTCTTCACATCCTTTTCCTCTTTTTCTGTCATACATCCACTACACAATTCTTCTGCTCCTCTCTGCAACATACAAAGAGCAAAATTGTTCTCTCAAGCACCTTATCCACAAACCACCTCACTCTGGTGTTACTACATATCTTTGTTTATTTTCTCACTTGCAGGAATTCTGAATTTCTCAACCAGACGCATATTGGCACAATTATTTTTACCTTATTTTATGCACCCTACTGTGTATGTCTACAGGCTCATAGTCAAACGTCTGCTTCCTCAGCAGCTGATAATCTTCCAAGCTCGGTGGGACTTGTTTACTAGTCTGTGCCAAAGGGGCACTATGTTCTTTGAGTGTCTCTAGTAGAGAGATGTTGAATTTTTTACCAAGAGGAAAATCAATGGTGGACAAAAGCAAGGACGAATTTGCTTTCGTTTCATTAACTCAAAAAAGTACATTTTTGAAGGAGGGTCCCATTTACTCAAGTCTACTATTGTAAAGACATAAATTTCATAATTATTTGGGCTGTTTTTTTAACTAAAGCATGAACGTCCAATCAGAACCTGATCTAAGGAAATTTGAATGGGATTTTGTTTCTTTCTTAAAACACCCAGGTTAAAGTACTGGCAGATTATGTCAGATGTACAGCATCGATATATAAAACTACTAAGTTTTCTAGGTAAGTGTTTAATCATGTCAAAATTATACTCACTATACATCCAGTATGTACTGCCAAATCTGATCATTGTATTTTTTTGAGCAACCACGTACCCGCTGATGTAAAAAAGATGAAACAAATAGGATTTTTCGCCCTGTGCTCTACTGTGCATGGGAGACAGAATGTCCCACTACACAGCAGAACCTAATTTTATTTCATGCACTTACATGTCCCTTCCCGATTCAGCCTCTGGGTGTGCTGGACAATTAATATCACTTCTGCTTTTCCTGTGAAGCAGTAATAATAATACTAACCTCCACTGCAAATTACTTTGAGATTTAATGATAGAAACAAACCAGAGAAGACAGGAATTATCATAATAAAATAATAATCATTTAATTGTTCATGTATCAGTAAAACTAAAATCAAAAGGTAATCTAATAACTTTGAAACACTATGAAAATTCAGCTTTTGAATGTGATGCATTTTCTGAACAGTATACAGTGATTCCCAACATTAAATTTTCAAGAAACTATTACTTGCCACAGAGAGCTATAACAATTATCAGCAACTTCGCTGAGAAGCAATAACTTATGATGAGTAACTTAATTACTTCTTCTGTGAAAATTAAGCATTTGTTTTCATATATATTGGTATTTTCAGCATGCTCAGATTTTCCTTTCCTACCAAATGAAATAGATATTAACTACTTTTGTTAAACTATCAACTGACTGGACAAGTTTTATGCAAAATTTAACACAATCAAATTTCAGTAAAAAGTGGAGCTGTAACAGCATCCCTCTGAGATGCATTCCCTTATGGGGGCAAGGTGATGCAGAAAGGACCTGCTTCAGCTTCATCACCTGAAAGTTCCCAGTCTCACAAGAATTTTCTAGAGTCTTGTTATTAGAGTCCTATTAACATAATCCTTAGAAAATCCTTCTGGTTTTAGCATCATCCTCTTTAACAGCTCGTATTAAATGAGATAGCAAGATTAAAAATTACATGTGCTAAATAGCTAGAGTCAGCATCAGATTCTGCAGTTCCTGCTAATGTCATAATAGTTACAGTAGGACATTCATAGCATGATACCAGGGTATGTTTTCCCATTAGTTTTTCCCAAAATAAAAATAAAATAACAGACCCCTCACTCACATCCTCCTACTCAGCCTAGTGCTTTCAGTGAGTACAATTTCAGGAATAAAGTGTAAATTAGCTGTTCTACTGAAATGCATGCATTTTCTGATTAAAAGAACATTTTGTGTGTAGTTTTGAGTGTAGTTAATTGCCTTACTAGCCCAATGATGAAATAGGATTAAGTAGTCATGATTATAACAGCTGCATGAGATATAGCTGTATGTTTATCTTGACAGTGTTTCAACACAACAAATTTACATCTATCTAGGAAACAAATAGAATGGGTTTTCTTATATTCCAACCATTGTCTTCTATCCCAATAGGAGTCCAGGAAAATAAAAAAAGATATGTACCAACTGAAATTATGTGACTGCTTTTCACGTAGGAACCTCACAAGAACAAAGGCACAGAAACCAGGGGGCAAACAGTCAGACATCATTTGACGTGAAAAATAAAATAAATGAATCAGACTCAAGAAGGACAAAGGGAATAAAGGCTTGAGTACTAGGTCAAATTTCAGGTATCCTGCTGAGATAACTGTCAAATTTCCTCTGTCATGTGTTAAAGACTCACCAGATGAAACAAATTGTTATGTAATGGTTGAAAAACTTTTATAATATTCAACTATAATAACTTTTTTTCTTTACGTAACATTCAACTCAAATATTAGAATGAACAGAATAATATAGGAAGCCATATCACAAGTGACAGATACAGTCATTAGACTAGAAATGGGAAAAGTTACCTTCTGCAGATTGAATATCTGAGAGTTGACTGAAATATACAAAGTAAAACAAACAGCCATAATAGAACAAAGTTGGAATGAGGTAATAGGGGACCATTAATTAATTTTGAAAATATTTATTTTGTTCTTCTCCCTTTAATACATTCACTAGCTTTTTAAATTATTATTACTTTCATTGGATAGTACTGGTAATGAGCTGTGTACTTTGGTTTGATATGAATATATTGCCATTAGGATTTAGCAGCCTAATGAAATAAAAATAAACAATATATTCAGTGTCAAAGCATCTCTCATGTAATATTGCTATATTACAATATGTTTTGTAAGCTCTCTGTGTAACTGCATAAAGTACTATGTTTCCATGGAATCAGATAAACTCATCTAATAATGAAAATTACTAATTATTCTGTAGCTTCATAAGTTGGTCCATATGAGAGATATTCAGTTGCTTTCCTTTAGGGAATCTATATTTCAGAAGGAAGATATAAATACATTTGAGGGCAGATTCTAATACAAGACTTTTGAGAGCGTATTACAGATACTGCTATACAATCCAGAAATCCCAAATTTTAAGCAAGCACATATTAAAAATTTATTTAGAAAATTTATATTCAGTAATGGACTTTTAGCTTCCTTGACTCAGACATGAAGTTTCATACAGCCAGAATGGGAATCCTTTTTCCACTGGTCTATCATTTCTTTCAGATTGCTAAATGTAAGTTCTTGCAGAAATTCTCTGCATTAACAAACCAAATCGTCAGTTGTTCACACAGACCTTGACCCCTCGGTTATTTAGGGACAGTTAGAATGCATTTCTTTACATTCCTAAGCAGTACTACTGTTGTCATATATACTGACATAAATAAACATGTCACTACTTGCAAAGTTCAATGCCAAAAATTCCAATATCACAACCTATAAAATTAAGCAGTGGCTCCACGAAACCTGAACAAATTTCACTGGCCCGCAAAATGTTTTTAGTGATAGAGGAGTTTAGCATGCACAGGACAAAGACACTACAACTGACTTCAGATTTCCCAAGTGGATGGCAGTGCTCATTACTGGTGATTACAAGTCAAAGTGACAGGTGAATTCATCAGTGGGTTCTGATGGGTAGGTTGCCTAAGTTCCACAGAGAGGAATTCCTGGAATGCTAAACTACTTTCAGCATGATTCTTAAGATTATGCTGAAAATCACCTACACACTTAATATTTGAACCTTTAGGAATGACACACACACCCTGGGAGCAATTACTGTTAGAACGATTAGTGGTTTAGTATCAGTTTTCCTTTCTTTGTTCTTGAAGTCCATGTTAATTTGGGGAAAATAAAATCCCCAATATCATGTTTAAAAATTGCAAGCTAAACAGTTACCCATGCAATATTTTCTTTCTTATCATATTTTCTGCAAAATGTTAGTATATTTTTGCAGTTCTACTACAAATAACTAATTTACAGAAAAAAATCAGTAGGCCAAATTAAATCTATGGTGCAATTCTAATGTAAATTGATGGTATTATTATCAGGATGCACTTGGCCATTGTTTTGTGCCAAGACAGCACATTCATGTCTCTAAAAAGCTAAATGAGTTTAGGTAAATCCTTTTCATCTCTGAACTGGAACCTTTTCCTACTGTGTTTGAATCAAATGCATTAACGCACTGAGGCTCACAAAATAAACTGTATGTCTGTGCCTGGAAACTTCTGTTACATCCAGTTTAATGGAGTAAAAAATCTTTTGAGGGTGGGGTGCCAATTGCAACTGCACTTCACTGTGAAGCAAGGGGTATAACTTATAAAAAGCTCCTTTCCCAATATGAAAGAGAGGATTTCACTTTTGTCTCTGATGTGCTTGTAAATTAAGATTGGTGAATCTCTCCGACATTGATAACTTTCTCAGTTGATTTCAGATCCAAACAATGCTCCACATCTCAGTACAATTCAGTTGAAAGGGTGTGAATTAGCAATAAAGCACATTAGAAACTTCTGTCTCAAGATCAGACAGTTTTGCACATTATATGTTATTAAACTCAAAGATTTCATTTAACAGAAAAAAAAAAAAAAAAAGAAACAAAACAAAAAACCATCACATTCTGTGCTTGATGTCATGACCTATCCCCTATCATTATAGCATCAGTCATGGAAAAACCTACACTCAGAGTACCAAGTGCTTACCAGTCAATTGAGGATGGGCACACACAATTTGGTGACAAAATAAAGTAAAATCACACAGTAGCTGGCTGGCCAAAAGCATGTTCCTAAACTGACCGTGGACTGGTGTCTTTGTTCAGCTCATAAAATTTTCCAGTGCACTTGCTTTAGATCCTGTAATCAATGCCTAGACAGCCTGAGCCCACACTTATGTTTGCATACTCTTCAAAGTATCATGTAGTCTTTAACTAGTTATTCCTTGACTCCTCTAGATTCCTCATCAAGCCTTCTTTTAGATGAATAAAGAAGAAAAGAAGAGAGCACAAATTTAGCCATGCTAAGGAATATGCTGCATCCTTGACTTTTAAAAACTTTGCAGTATTGTGGTGATAATCTGTTCTTCTGTTGAGAAAAGCAGCCCTTTCTTTCTGCCATGCAGGCAAGCTGAATATTTACAGCAGCTCAAGCTACTGCTGAGGAGACAATCCATTGTTATGAGGAGCTGGACCAGCAATCCTGAATAAGTCAGAGACAATGGTCCTTAACTACTATATCATGCTTTCCCAGTCACAAGCCCTCCAGAATTTGTCACAAACCCTCTGTGGAATACATCACAGCAGATTTGCCCAGGCAAGCTTAGACACACACTGAGCACTTACCACAAAATGCAGGTCAGGCTGAAACAAGTGTATCCCATGTGTCACAGCCACCTTCCACCACTCCACCTGCAGTTTACAAATAAAACTGAGCTTCTGATCATTAACAATCACTGGAGATACGGTGTGATTTTTCTTCATTATTTTGTCACTGGTATCCTAGTCTGATTCTGGACAGGTTATTGTATTCTACTTGTCTCATGCTCCTTGTTAGTCTTAAATTGGATTGCATATTGTCTCTTGCATCCGTTCTTAAACAGATAAACATTTAATTTTATATTTTACTACTCTTAACTGACCAGTGCAACTCCTGTAATTTTCTGACCTTCTTGTAATTTTTATACTAAAAGTGCTCCAGTTAGTGCTGCTGCTCTTTCTTAATATTCACTGTATCCACCAACATTTATAAAAGCTCAGATCAACATATCACATATCCGCACTTGGTATAACTAGAGAAAGAACTTACAGGTCCAGTTCTTTCTAAAAAACCTGCCCCAAATGAAAATATACTAAATGAAATTATAAAGCAAAGGAATTAGCATGTCATACCAACTGAATAATGTAATCTTAATCTTATTTAACTCCTAGCGATCATAGCATTGATGATTTAGGATAAGGGACACAGCATGAGGTTCCTTTATAAAACTCTGAGGATTATAACTGACAATAATCAAACCAATATATGAAACTGGGAATAGCTTTGAAATTGTCCTTTTTTTTTTTTTTCATAAATATGCATTAATTCATTGAAGCAAGGAAGGGCTTTGTTGTTTTATCTTATTGGCTTCTTATCACTTGTCGTGAATGATAACTACTCTACATTCTCTCACTGTATTGCTCCTTCACTCCCAACCTGTGACCTTTCAGTATGATGGGAATCTGTTTTCAGCAAAACATACAGAAACTAGACAGTGTATGGATATAGATTATTTGTCCACCATCAACTTGGATGATAAAAGCCAGCCTCCAAAAATTTAACAGAGATACCTGCCCAAGTTCCATTGACTGCTTTCTCACCTCATGTGTTCTGGGAGTGAAATTGCTTGATAGATAGTTCAGAAAATCCATGGATAAAAATAATGCATCTCTACTACAGACAAACCTCCTGAAACTATTGGATTTTTACCAGAAATAAAGGAAAAACAGTGATAGAACTAAAAGGATGCCATTTGCATAGCTCTCTATGACTATAGATTTTTATCATAAATGAATCTGAAGCCAACTTTTTAACAACTTTTTAAATTGTTCCTAGTCTCTCGAATCTTCAGTTCTAACGGTTCTCATTTTCCTTCCACAACTCAGTCTCCTCAAATCCCAACATTCTATCATTCAGAAGTGTCTGTCTTTCCAATGGTTAGTCTTCTAAGAAGATAGGTCTTCAGTCTCACACACCTTTTAACAAGTGGCCCTTGTTCTCAGGGATGAGAACAAGCCACAATTTTATCATACTGTCTTTAGGGGAAACACATTTGAGCCGGCCATTAGAAGCAGTCTACAAGCCAATTTCTTTGAGAGACCTAAGAGGATCCACAGTTCCTTTACAACCTTTCCATTCTGGAATATTCAGCAAGATTTAATCCCTTAGTTCAAATTCTAAGGATAAAATATAATCTAGTGGAAATTTATGATCTACAGATAGTTTCACCAGGTCAACACTCTCATCATTTAAAACACTCTATCTGGAAGTCCTCCCTTCAATTTCATCAAGAAGGGGTTAAAATGATGGAGTATCTTTCAGGTCCAACAACATAATCAAAACAAGATTGGTAATCCACTAAATCAATTTGCTGATGTGACTAATGGGAATAATTGATCTAGTAAGTGAACATTAATTACAGCTTTGACTTGATGACATTTTTGTTTTATTTGAAATAGATGTAATAGCAAAAACTCAGTAATAAATTATATATAAGAACAAATTTGATTTCATTAGAAAATTGAGCAAACAATGTAAAAAAAAGTACACAACTGGAAGAGGGAGTGGATCCCAAATCATCCGCACCATGTCACTGTTCAACAGCATTGGCTTTGTTTTGGTTCACTTCAGCTAGCTCTTTCCAAGACAGCTCTTCTATAGAGGAAAGGCCTAAAATATTCAGACATGAACCAGTCATTGGTATTCATACTGAGGACCAATGATCAACTCTTGGCTGTCCTTTACTTGGTAGTATGGATACAGTCCAAAGGGGACACAAACCCTTACAGCTCCAGAGATTTCAGGAAAGCAACTGCAGACCACAGGACTCTACTTTTAAATTAAATCCAGTCCATTCACAGCATTGCATAGGACTACATCAAATTCTTATAGACTAATATGTCAATTAAAAAGCTCTAAATATACTCAACCCAGCAATTTAATAAGTTGGTTTAAATAGGTTTATGAGTCTTTACGAGAAAAGAATGAGAACATGGTCTGAATACAGTCCTGCAAAGTGCAAGGTTTAAACAGCTATAGAAGGTCATTTAGATCTGAAATACTTCCATGTAAAGTGACAACTGAAATTATGAAGAGACATGGTGTAAATTGTATGGAATTTTCAGTGCTCAGTAATAGAAATAGTGACCTTTTAAAACTGACAGAGTGGATTTGAGAATCCATAACACTACCACTTCCCTAAAACTCTAAGTTTTACGTGAAGGAGATGGATGTATCAGAATATGCCATCACCTTAACCTAACAGCACGGGTTCTGATTTCAGTAAACAGCAGGTTTCTTCCTGGCTTTTACCTTTCATGTGCTACAATGAAAGCTTGGTTGTAGATCCCAGGCTGTCAAGAACAGATAACATTAGTGATAGGAATTGGATTCCTCTAATCCAAATACTGATGTCCAGTAGTGGAACTGAAGAGCCATTCGGCTCCTATTAGCTTAAGACTTTTGAGTAGCACAAAACCAAGAGCATTTGAAGTGAAAGGCATGACAAAGAAAGGAAGGGAATTCACTTTTGAAAATTAGTGTTTGTTTTGAATAAATATTACAGCAATAATTTGCCTGTGGCTGGTTGCACACCCCACATAACAGAATAAATCAGGTCTGCACAGGAATATCCAAGCATACTAATGTTTTTAAAAAGCCCAACTTTGATACAACATCTATCCTTTCTGACTCTCCCATCTTCCCTCTTCAGTTCTGATCTTTGCACTCCTTTTTAGTTTAGTTTTTCATTTTCCTCTTGACAATATGAATCTGTCCATCTCTGGAAAATTTATTTCTATACTGCAGCAGCTTCTGCTTTACACATTTTGGGGGTTTTGAGGGTTTGCTTATCTTTGGGGTTTAACCTTCTCTTTATTGTTTCTGCTTGTCTTTCACCTTTCATTTGCCTTGTTATTTTTTCTTCCTGATCACTACCAGAAGACCATGCTTTCTGCTGCATCAGCTGTTCATCTTATCCTCATCTTTTTCCTACCCCAACTCTCACCTTTTTGGGGCATTCCTTTTTTGGTATTTTGCTCACATTTTTCACCTGTGCCTTGCATCCACATCCTTTCTGTTCCTTTGGTAATACCTCTCTGCCCTTCTCCCACCTGATATCCACTCTACTTTCCAGCCATTAATAGGAACTCCATTCACTGCTGCCAGATTCAGGTCTCTCAACATCTTTGGGGCCTCCTGTTCTACCTAAGAGCTAAAGTAAAAGGAACACCAGGCACAGTATGAAGCAGGAACCTTATTAAAGACAGTATAATTATGATTTTCTTACTTTTTCTTAATGCTATCAACATCTAATTGCTGTGATTTGAATACATCCAGCCTTTGTTAATATAGGAAAATTCTAGAAAGTTTAGTTGGGTCTGTTCTATAGTTTCATATCATCATTTAGATGGAGAGATTTTACCATATATTTTTACTCATACAAAATCAAACAGATGCCATTATGCCATTCTAAACATTTAAATCTCCATAAGGAAAGAGGTATAAACTGTATTAATTCAGGGCAGTGTTACATTGGATTAAACATATCCCTAAGGAGGTTTTTCAGTGTTATGACTGCAGTTAATATATTACAAATTCTGTGTATAGTCAAGATCTCAGATGATTTAGATAGCCCTTAGGCTTGACCATTGCAACTGAATGCAGTCATTTAAACGGTTTGTTGTATTTTCATAATTCAGTTTAAGGAAAACAGAGCTATATGGCATATAATTTTCTTTATTGTCAAAAAATTATGAAATTATTTTTGTTTGTTTCCAGTAGCTGTTTACTCCTTGCATCTAATAACTTGGTGGCAGCACCCATTTTTATTTTTAATTTCATAATTTAAAAAAAAAAAAGTATAAATTTTAGGTCAGAAAGGATATAAGACTCTTTTGTACAATATAGATATTTTTCTGCTGTCTGTTGCTGATTTTAAACTTACTTTGCTTTTTGGATCTCTTACTCGGGTGACTTTCAATAGTTCCATTAAGGTATAGTGCCATGTACTTGTATGTAACTTTGAATTTTATGCACACTAAAAAACATCAAGTACCTTACTCTAAACCAATGTGTCAATATGGAAAAAGACAAAGACTTTTACATAAAGTAGACTTCCTTGTCTATTTCCATTGGGAGCACCATAAAAATTCAGGGGATTTTTTAACCTTTAAAGCATATACCTATGACACTTCAGCTAGAGGTAAGATTTTCTATCCGATTAGACAAATAAAGGACACAAAGTCAACTCTTATCACAGGGATGAATACTGCTAGCTATAATGATTTACTATCAAGTCTGCTTTGTTTTCTGACAGAGCAGAAGCAGTGAGAGATACAACATTTTTTCACACCATTTCTGATAGACGGCTAAAAAAATTCAGAGAGCACATAGCGTGATTTTTGACATAACAGATTAGAGATTGCCGCTGTAACTTCTTTCATTGCCTAAACAAACCTATTGCATGCAGAAATGTACTCACTGTTACAGATGATATCTCACACTGCTCTTCCTCCTCACCTGTGTGCATTTGTCTTGTCATAATCCTATGAGAGAAGGGGAAAGGCAAAGAAAGAAGATATACTTAATTTGTTTACAAAGTGGGGCCTGTTTTCATAAATAGAAGTTATGACACTCTTGAGATATGTTAATCAGCCTCATATTTTATCTAACATGTATTTCCTCACTCTGGCACTCTGAGTATTTCAGAGTCTTCAATAACTACAGTGTTCCAAAGTAGTTATCCATACTGCAAAAGGACTCTGTCACCGGATTTGATCAAAATCACTGCTAGCTTTATCACTGCTTAAAAAAATCACATTTACTTTGACATTCACATTGTTCCTCTTTTGCTTCTACATCCATTTCTCTCCATCTCCTAAGCACACCTTTCATGACAGCATTTACTCTGAATGAGTAAACTGTATCAGTTATGTTTCAGTATATATGGGATCGTGCCAGCCTCTAGTGGTTCCGTACCTGCACCATATACAGGATTGAGACAAATCCTACAACTTTATTGACATAGTAGCTGCAATGACTGTATTAGAGTTACTAATGTGGGTAATATAGCTGTGAGCTGTGACACGCTCAGTACAACTCTACCAGCTATATGTCAGCATATATAAATTCTGAAAATTGTCTCAGCTGTATGCTACATCCTGTTAGTTTACCTCACTGGTAACTGTCCCAGAGAGATAGCAGAAGGACTTTAAAAATCCTGAAATCCATACATTCCTCCATTTATCCTTTTAAGTAAAATTTTTAGTCCAGACAAGTCTGGATTGCTCAGTACCTATTTCAAATAAATTCTTACCCATGTTTACAGTCTAGGTCCTTCTTTCCTCATTTTGAAACGGTCACTGACATTCATTGCTTCCTCTTAAGGAGATACTGCTTATGCATATTTCTCTTATTTTTACTCTTTCTATTACATAACATCAAGATGTCACCATTATGCCTCTTTTCCCCTCTATTCAAGAGAAAATAGTCTTTTAAATATAGTTTTTGCTTATGTGGGAGTGCTTTTCCCAAAAGTAGTTTTCCTGACACAGTTCTTAATTTGTAATTTAAATACATATAGTTTACATATAAAGTATCGATTGGATGTGTAGATTAGACAACATATAGGCAAACCAAGAAAGGGAGACCCTAACCAAGTGGCACTGTAACATACTTGCAATTACTGGAAGTATTTTCCATTTTATTTTTACTTGGATATCATGAAATTTAAATGTTAGCAAATAGGTATTGCACACATTGAAGATCTTTCTGACTCTGTTTTTGTCATTTGTGATAAGGGTGCATTGCCCTCTCCGAGGATATGTGAAGAAATCATACCTTTCCTCAAATATTACCTTCAAAATAAAGGTAGAATTAGTCTGAAACTGGCATAAAGAAGATTTCTTTTCAGAGTATTATCTAAAAAAAATCACATCCTGATTTTTTTTTTATTATTTTTATCAAATATATTGCACATCAAGAGCTTTGATGGGAGACGAAAAAATAAACAAATAAAATGGGTAAATTGAGTGAATAAAATCACATAAATGAATATAAAATAAAACATATTTCTAGAATAAAAGAAAAAAATAGAAGAAATAAAACTAGCTTTTAAAATAGCTCTTAAAACTCTGAGGTGCTAGACCAAGAGCTCCCAAAGTAGAGATACAGAACCTCTGGGGGTCATACAGATTATCAATAAAGTCATGAACCTGATGGAAATTCTGTTGCAGAAGTGGCTTTTGCAACCAGAACTGTTGATACCTGATATAAGTTGGGAAACAACAGCTGCCAGAGAAACCTACCTCTCAGAATAATAAAGCACTTCACTTAAAATCATAAACTCATAATACAATGATAAATAAAGACTAGTGTGTTGCAGATAAAACACAGATAATTTACATACCATAAGAGTATAAAATCTGAGTGTCTGGATAATAAATGAAAAAATGTTTGTACTCAAAACTTCAAATAATAAATTGAATATCACTAATGAATAAATGGCACTTTCACTGGAAAGGCAGGTAACTTCAGTTTAGAGACACAGTTTCAAAGATCCAGGAGACTGAACCCAATGGAAACTGGAGCCTGTTCCTGAATGTAAGTTTAGTGCAAGGCAAATACCATTTAAAGCACAGCACTTCCTTATAATCTTTTCTCTAGTACAGAATTATTTTCTTATTGTGCATGAGGTAAGTGAATGTCACTATATGATTCTCAACTACATAATACAAATAAATATATCTATGACTAATTTTAAATCATTTCACATTTTAAAAAAATATATATTGGTCTATTTTGGATCAAGCTGCCTTTCAATCTTTGCTCATGTAAAGCTCTGAATCATTTGTTATTTCTGATTCTTCTTCCTGACAACAGTTTCTAGTCATCTTATTTTCTATTCACATAACATAAAGCCAAACCAAGGCTGTATTATCTGTGACTTTTATTTACACTTTGCTAGGCTTCATCTATATTTATTTAAGCTTTTTTAGGATTATTTTGGACTATCAAATGAATTAAGGCTTGATAACAGACCTCAGAAATAAGGTCAAGAGTCTGGAAATAAGGTCATCCTGTGAATGTGTTTAAAAAATGCTGCTGTGGAGAATGAAGAGCTCTTTACATTGACAGGCAAGGGTAAAGAGCAGCCTCAAAGCTGCTTTGTCTGCATAGGTTATTTAACTCAGATTTAATAGAAGATCCAAAATTAAGGAACTTTCATCCCCTGACTACATGAATAAGAGAAGGACAGATTAATTGGCACAAGATTTCTACTTAGATATCTCCCAAAGACATTTTGTGACCAACCATAATTTAACATGAACTCAGCACTAGTGAGCAGTTAAACTCACTTAGGCAAAAATAACTTCCATATTAAAACCAGGAATTTAGCTTTGGCAACAGAAATTTTGCTTAAAAGTCTCATCTATCTTAGTTGTCTGCTTGAGTGTCACATGAACTATATGGTACAGCACAGGAAGCAATAACAGAGGATGATATGGACGTGATTTTCTGGAAGAGTGCAATGCAAAGAGAATCTTTGTTGAAGCCTCAGAGGACAACAGCACAAACAAGTGATATCTGCAGAGCACTTTCCTAGTCAGCTGCTGCATAATTTTGAAATCACTAAATCTAAATGAGATGTGGGAAGTATGAGGAGTGGGCCTTACATCACCAAAGCATTTTTTCCTGAGGGCATACCAAAATTGTAGAGTTGTCATACTTGTTGACACAAAACTGTAAGTGGAGTTCATGGGACAAGAGATGAGAAATTATAATAGATAGTTTGCCTTTCATAGATGTGTATGGCTAGATGAAGAATAACTTAATGTCTTCCTGCCAACCTTTTTATGTTCCCTTTTGTTACAGCAGTGTCATACTCTGTGCTCAATTCGTATGTTATTTCTTTTCCTTCTCTCCCCTCTTCCTCCCCACTACCTCAATTCTATTTCAATTTTCAACTTGCACAATCCAACAATCCAAGGAGACAAAATAAGAATTTCCATGCTGGGTCACATAAAACGTCTATCCACAGCATGTGCTGTCTCTGCCTGTCACCCAATTATTAATACTAACAGAACAGCTTAAACCCTGAAATATAATTTTGGACATCTTTTCAAAATAAGGGCTATAATACTTTTTTACACTGATAGGTACTCCTTCTGCCTACCAATATGCCCCTTCCTTTAAAAAATTGCTAGGATCTTTATGTGTGATACTGAATTTGGGTCTTACACATGCAAGGGAAAACGGTGGGGAAGGGGGAGAATTTAATCATTCCATACAGAGAATCTCTAGATTTATTTCAGTCTTATTTTGCTCTTGTGTTATCCTGTTTGCCCTATCAGCACAATATGCCATATTTAAGAAAGTCCATTCATGCATCACTGTCATTTTTCTTTGAACACTATTAAAGCACTGATATTTAGAAATTCCAGTTTAATCAAAGGTGAAGGTTTGGGTTTTTTAAATACCTATCTTTAGAAATTAGATGTTTAAGCAGAAACATTATGGTATCAGAGTGGCTGAATGTCAATTTTTGGATTACTGGTCTTCATCTGAACTTTTGACATCTGGTATTTTACTCAAGTCCCTAAAGAACGTGCTTCCTAAGGGATATTATTGTGGAGAACATGACACAAGTTAATCAGCACTAACAGATGAAGTGTTGATCATCACCAGAAGTGAAACCTGCTGTAGGAAGGAAGATTATTGGTAAATGTAAATAAATGTTGGTGATTAGCATTTATAATCTTCACTTTCTTGGTACACACAAAAAGTACAGAAGGAGGTTTGCACAAAGAGCCTATATGAAAATATCCACACCTGTACTGTTGGGGAGGGAGGAAACAGAAGGTAGCAGATGAAGAAGCCACATGGAAGCTTCACCTTCTTTCCTTTCAAACAAGTGCTTTCTGTCACCAGTTCCATAGCTCGAATCAGAAGGCATGGCAGATACAGGCTATACGAGAGGCCAGTATAATATATAGGTCCCAAATAACAAGAACCCAGTCAGCCTCTATAATGAAAGAGATTTGACTGTGCTTTCAGCACACTGGCTGGAATAACAGCCACAAAGGAAGCTATATTATTACCAGTTAAGCCCTGCTGATGGATGCCAGATTGATGCCTGTAGAGATGCTAACCATTAAATCCTCACTGGGTTGTCTTCTAGAATCACAAAAATTAAAAAGCCTTGAATTTTTGTAGCCCAATCTTTACACTAGACATCTAGATTTTGGAGAACAAAGGACTAGGGAAATAAATCCCATTCTTAGTCTAAATTACCATCTACAGTCCTCTGTAGTCAAGAGGTAAAAGGTAATTCATCTCATTCATTTTAAGATGGAATGAATAGGTCTCTGGAGATAGCTATTTCTCTCCACTGACTAGAGAGTGAGCCGGGATGACTACCTTAGATTAAAGATGTATCTTTTTTCATGGCTGAAATAAAATAAGATGAATCTAAGCAAAAATGACTAGAACTTCTAGAAACCCATTTATTTTTCTTTCATCTCAAGTTACCTGCAATCACCGGGAACAGTCTGGGTGAGTACATTTTCTCTACTCATTAATTTTAATTCAATAACATTCCTTACTTAGCCTAATATAAATTTCTTCAAAGATGCCATATTCTGTTCAAGTCTAATAAATTTCTACTAACCCTTCAACTCTGTTTAATTTTTGAAATAGATTATTTTAACAGTACATCATAATTTATGCAGCATTTGAGTTTATTTTAAAAACCTGAAGAGTGGTTCATGAGATGTAAAATCTCTGTTCATTAATTCTCTGTCACTTTTTCATTTTATCTTTTTACTGTTAATGGCTATTTAAAAGGAAAACCTATAGGCACTATCACATGGATGAGCTAGCATTAAGTAATTAGTAAAAAATGTAATTTTAGTTCAACAGACTTCAGCATCTTGCTTTCCTTTGCTGGAATGAGTTTTGGTTTTAGTTTACTGCATATTCTGCCTGGGCCTGTGCTTCTTGCTTTGGCATACAGGAGATGTAAAAATCTCACTTCTAACTTGCATAGGGTAACTTTGGATCCAAAGACACATGGATAGGAAACACTCTACATTCTTTCTGTCTAATTATCTCTCTTTTCCTTTCCAGAGCAAATGCAAAGGCGAGGTGAAGAATAAGTTGGACCTCGGTTGTGCCTTTAGCAGACCACTCTGCACAACTGAACTGATGCCAGCCAGCAGCACATTAATAGTCCATTGGGGTTGAACAGGATGTGGGTGAATGGTATTTTAGAAAAGCACTTGTGTAAAAGACCAAGCAGAACAAGTAATGGGTGAGGAAACTTGAAACTTGGTCTGGTCAGTAATTAAAGAGAAGCAATCTATCCCTCAGTTGTTAACAATTAATTTTAAGAAAATAAATCAAGTGCCAAGTTTTGCTACTTCTAAGGTTTTTGACTGAGTTGTATCAAATATTATCATAAATAACACTACTGATTGGACTACAGATACCTTTCTGATGTTCAAACCTCAAGAATATTCTGCAGACTTGCTTATTTATGGAAATATTTGAAAATCTCAAATTCTTAATGAATTTTTGTACACTTTGTTCATCTTCAGAAAAAAAAAATTAAAAAAATTAACTGTCAAATACGTTCCATTCATCAAATCCAGATTTATCAGTAACATCCTTTTACTTAGGGGATTGCTTTTTGGTAACAAATAGTATAAAGCCAAGCAAGTCAAAAGAACAGTTTTCAACGTGCTTTGAGAATAACTTGTTTAAACTCTTCTTTGAGAGAAAAAAAAAAAAAAAAAAGGTTATTTCTCAGTTGGTGAGCTGTAGTTTGTGGTTCTTATGAGCAAAATTAGTAGCAGCTGCAGACCACAGAGGAAGACTGGGCCTGAGCTGGTCTAATGATGCTCCACCGTCTTTCTACCTCATGCTCATTTCGTCAGTCAGGACTATATTTAGTTAGTCAGGACCACTTTCTCAATCTGGCCTGCCAAGCGGGCACTGGGTGACCCCCCCGCCGTTGTGGGGAGCAGTTTGAGGCGGGGTGGGGGCTGGCAGGGCAGGGTGCCAAGCTGCGCTTTGTTCGTGGTCAGTGCTGGCAGCATGCGTGGCAGCTCAGGGCTGAAGCTCAGAGCAACCTCGTCAGTCCAGGCCTGTCTGAGCCCGGACGGTAGATTAAGATGGCATCTGGGGGTTCCTTACCACCCTAATTATGATCCTGTTACATTATTGTCACTGAGTGCTGATAAACAGTCTGTGGTGATGCTCAGCAATAAAGCAGAAAAAGTGGAGCTACAGCGTTAGCGTGATCCTTGGTCACTAGCGCAGGCAGTCTGTGGCAGGAGGTGATACAGTGGGACAGAACGTAATAATATACACTTTAATAATTAGATGCAAATCTAAGGGAGCCTAATTCACATGTGAAGATGCTTAGAAGAGTATCCTTAAGCTTATATCTGAATGTGGACTGCTACAGATAGCAGAATATGCTGGAATCACTACTGTCTTGGTTTTATGGTCACAACGCATGTCACTACTCAGTGGCACTTCTACATGGGCAAGGAGTTAAGGAAAAATAAACAAGAAGCAGTGTGAATGGGAAAGGCAAAGGACAGATAAAAGAAGAAAGTATTTGGTATTGAAAACAAAATTCAGTGCTTTATAAAGAGTTTTTTAATATATTCAAGCATATATCTATTAATAATTAGATTATCAGTGGAACTTCTGTTCTGTAAATATGGGTCATTACTTCAGTAGTTAAGATTTGAAAGAGATTTCATTGAGTTTAAGTGACTGTATTTTTTCTTTTTATTGTTGAGAATTTACCAAGGACAGTAGAAAAAAGTGGTCTTTGGAGTAAGGGTCCCACATTTCACTGTGTGCAGGGTCCTGCTAGAACTTCTCAGAAGGGTCACCATGTTCCTGCTAGCTAGCTCAAGGGTTTGGGGACTTACCTAGCATGCGTATGAGCAAATTGCTGCAAAGCCTCTCACACCACACATTTTTTCTAACTGAACCCTGCAAACTAGCTGAGGCCCCAGATGCTTTCACAGGGAGCTGTCAGATACACGAGGTGCACAAGAGTGCAGACTTTTACCTTCCTGTGGGCCACTTCAGCGGGTAAAACATGTTAATACTGGTGCTTTGGGTGGTTAACATCTCCCCTCCAATGTTAGTAAATGTTGCACTAACAGTCTCACTAGCTTATGCCTGCAGTTTTCTTTTCCTTTTTTTTTCATGATAGAAACAGAGCAATTGCCCATAAGTTTTATAGTATCATGGCTGGTTCTACGGTTGTGTTTATCTAGAAATCACCCTTTCCAGGGCTCAGCTGACATCAGTGATGAAGCAGGTGCACTATATGAGCAAATATGCTTTGGCAAGATAAAGTGTAATTTCAGCTGAAGTTGTGATTCTGCAACAAAATCAGCAATGTTTATTCCAGTTTCAGTGGGGGGAGGAAATCAACAAGGTTTGTCGAATCAATGATAATTTTGAGTCCTCTTTAGAGACTGTTGCAGATGAGAAAAATATCTAACTTCAGTCCGTACTCTGGTTTTACTTAACCAGTGGAATGCCTGCTTTCCTCATAATGGATTTCAGGACTGAAAAGGCCTTAGCACTCTGACCTGCAAACATTGCTCTATTGTATTATTATTTTAAAAATTTCATGCATTAAAGTTGCTGAAGAGCTGGCTTCACCTTCTAGTTTGGCAAGTTCTCAACAGAGGAAAAAAAGGGTAATTCTGTAATTCTAAATCTTTTATGGATAACTCATAAACCAGAACATTTTTATCGAAAATAAAACTTGGCAAAGATAACTACGTAACCTAGTGAATGTGTCTTTGTTTAGCCCTGACTTCAGACTAGAAGATTTTTGATTGTTCCTTCAGTCCTGCTTGTCAAAAATTGGCACAAATTTAACAGATTTCCAGTAGCACTAATTAGAATTCATTTGCTTTGTAGTACGTGACAATTTTGTCACTCATTTAAATTTCCCAGAGTTCTGCAGAGTTGTCAGAATGGAAAATTTGAAACTATGTGACCTCAAAAGTTCAACAGTTATCTGATGCCAGCAAATGTCTATTCTAAATGACATCTGTTTCCCTTTGAGATTAAAATGGAAGTACCACTTCCAATAATATTTTTTTATTTACATTTCCCATTCCATTCTTGCATAAAAGTCTAAAGAAAACCTGTTATAGCATAGAAGTAAGTCAGAAGGAATTTAGATGTGCCTGTACTTTCATAATTATATAATTAAATGTGAAAATTTTTCATGATTCCCACTGCTGTATTAACTCAGCTTTGTGTCACTAGAAATGGATTAAATTAGATTAAATCAGTAGTCCACCTTTCATTTTGATGTATTGCAGAGACAAAACACACAAAAAAAAAGCTTACAATTATTCCATTAAAAAGGTAGTTCCATTCTGATGGATCTGCAATAACAATTGACTCAGAGTTAAGTCTTTCAAATATGCTCAAATCCCCTATGAGGGGAAATGAAGAGTAGAGTGCTCTTGCATGGCTAGAAGGCAATTTTAAGTATTTTAAAAATGGAAGATATGAATGAATGAATATTCAGTTGGGACAACATTCAAATACCCAAGTGTTCCTGACATGCATTAAAAACATGGGTCTTCACACTTCATTACTTGATTCAACTAAATTACGTATAAAATCTTTTAATTAATTTCCAAAGGCGTTGCCAGTGCTATTCCTTATTCCCTGTACAAATGCTCATCTATTCTGATTGTTCTGAAATCTCTGAATAAATAGAAGTACCCTTAATCCTGCATGAATAGCTGAATTTCAGATTCTCTTTTCTGAGGAATGACTCAAAACAGTGAAATCGTACTACTAATCAAAATTAGTGTGCTATTAAAAATAGGAAGAAATTAATACACATCTTAGAAAGTGATGTTCCCTCCATAAATATATTTGTCCCAGAACCTATCCATACAGCTGTTCCAGAGACTTCTTGAATAGAATTAACTAGTGTGAAGAACTGAATATAAGTGGGGCCCCCTTTTGTAAATAATGAATGTGATGTTACAATTATTTGTAGCAGCATGATGAATCAGCAGTGTAATAGGTGAGTAATGGAGAAAGAAGAGGATGAAATTGAATATTTAGAGACACTAGACAGTAACTAAACCCAGAATTTCAAAAGTGTCAGGTGACAGTGCTCAAATTTTTAATTGCCATTTCTTGTCAGAAAACCATCCTTAGAACTAAACTTTTCATGTGATAGCATCAGATTTTTTAATTCAGTATTTCTTATTAAAATATAGCTTTCAATTTTCCAGTTTGCTCTACTGCAGTCTCCTCAGAAGAAACTTATTTTCTAAGACTTCCTTTAGATATTCTAAAACAACTGTAATGCAGATATAGCATATCTATATGACTATAATATAGTTAAAGACTTACTAGGGAACATTTACCAGGGAACATTGCTTTATCTTTTAGCATATTAAAAGCACAGATATGTATGTTCATACATGTCCACAATTTCAGAGACTCCCACAAGTGTTCTGCAAGCAGACAGAACTGTTTCCTCTTTCCCTCACCTCCCACCTCTGATTGCCTTGACAAACGGGCTGATGTTAATTCACTCTTAATTCAGGTCTATTATCGATAGACAACTCTCACTAAATATGTTTCCTACTTATCATTTTGCAGTTTTACCACAAGCTGTGTTGGGAACATGTTGTCACTTATTTGAAGAGGTGCTGTATTTTTGTTTTGAAAAATGAGCATGCACTGCTTGATTGTTAAATTCAAATATGAACCAGTCCCCTATCAATCATTAATAGCGAGGATAGAATATTTTAGGAATTACAAGGCCAAATATGTCATTGGTCATTGCATTGCTACAAAGCTTGTCCAAAAATTTCCTTGTCAGGAAATTTATTAGGGTATTCTTGGAAAAATTCCTTCCTGATCAATCTCCATTGGTGAGGCATTTTAGAAAGGGATACTAACTGGTGTTTTACACATAACTCCTGCAGGACTTTGAAATGTTTATCAGCAGTGAATTTGAGACACGGATTTTTCAGGGAGAGAGTTAAATCTCTGCCCAAAATATCTCACTATCCACTGCCATATGATAATCTGATCTGGGGACTATGCAGCCCCTGTTGTCTGTCTAATACAGGTCTAGCTTATATGTACACCCGGATCCAGACCAGTTCATTTTTACCAACCATTAATATTGGTATTTCCGGTATTTTTAATAGTTCTGTTTACTGTGACAGTATTTTGCTTACCACAAACACCTATCTTCTAATAGAAATAATTTAAGCTTAAAACATTTTACCAGTCTGTTGTTTAGCACATGAAAGTACTGACAATTGTAGGTTTTCTTAAGATAAATTTAAAAATATAAAATAGCCAATACAAATGCAATATTTAATTGTAAATAGTGGGAAGTTTACATCTAAGTCTACCTTACTTCCTTTACAAGTTCAGTCCATCAGTTTTGGCAAATATCACTGAATCAGCAGAATCAGTGTCCTGCACTGGTGGAGTCAGGCACTCTAAGAAGCCAGTCTTCTACTAAAGTCAGTGATTGAATAGCAAATATATTTTTCTGATCAACTACTACTAATATAAGGTATGTTTTCTGAAGAAAAGTGGTGGTAGGAAGGAATGTCCTCATGAGAACATTGTGTCACTGGGGTGTAAAAGCATAAAAATCCTTTTCTTCCCAGATATGAAAGCCAAAGTGAAAAAACAAAACAAAACAAAACAAAAACCAAACCTTTATGAATTTTATGATCTTCTAATTACTCAGAATAAGAGAAGACTTTTTCTTTCTGGATTTAGATTTTCCAGATGTTTCAAGGTTATAATGCCAGTCTGAATTCTGATTTGACATCAAAAGGAGAAAGAAGGAAGAATAACAAGTTTCAGAGGGAAGAAAGGGACAAAACATGTTTGTTGGAAACATCTTCATACATTTTTAAAAGAAATTATTACTTTTAAATGTCACACAGATCTTCATGCAAAAGTGATTTCTCCCGAAGCACTGATACGTCATACTCACAGACTAGACCCTGAGCAAATCACTCAGCTATTTTATGTCTCTGTTTACCCAGCCATAGGGCTCAAGAGGATAGGAAGTTTTCCAAACTCACACCCTTTCTGTTGCAGACTGTGTAATTATTTGATTTGTTTATTCACAATTACTACAAGCTTACATGTTTTTGATCCTTTACAAAGTTACATCTGGGCAGCAGGTAGGAAAGCTGCTTCATTTTCTTTGACCCAGCATGTATGCTCAGAGTCCAGGAAACCTGGAAAACGGGGAAGGTAATTTCTTCCTCAAGGGCATCTGATGGGAAGCCAGTGGGAAGAAAAAGATACTCAGCACTCGGGTGGTATCAGATCCCAGAGTGCTTTCATGAAAGAAAAGCACCCTAAACAATTCATCAGTATCTAACCAAGCTGGGCATATGCTAACATTTTTTTAAAAAACATAGATTTAGATAAATAAACAAATTTCGGATCATTTAATCCAGTATTACACTTTTTACATGAATAACTACTTTGGATTCTAGCAACAATAACTGAATTTGGGATCTTTGGTACAATCCTGGGCTTTTACTAAGCCTTTCAGAGATAAAAATATAGAGATGGTTATGTCTCTCACATCTATAACTTAATTTTAGCCAGTACTCTGCCACAAACTGTCTTAAGACTTGTGTTTTTGTAGTCATAGCAAGTTTTGGCATCTTAATTTTTTTCCTCTGTGCTCTGGCTTCCTTCTGCCTCTCCAAATACCTCCCTGGCACAAGTAGACCAAATAAAAAACATTCCACCTAAATAGCTCCAACCTTTAAGTGATTATACATAATGCCTTTTTTTCTACTTGGAAACTTTTATCTCATAAGTTTCTGCAGTCGTAAGTTCAGGGCAGGGCTATATCCACACTCAGCTAAGTTTTTCCAAGATTTATCATCTTTATACTAAAAAGTATTGAATTTATTTCCTGTTCTTTAAAACAGACTATACTTTTATTTGAGTTTCCCACTAAGATGTTGGATTTTTAAACACCTTTTTTACCTCAGCATTTTTACTGTCTTGGTAAAATTTGCATATTTCAAAATTATTTAGTATTAACAAAAGAAAGGTATTTATCAGAGGTGTTTGTTGATATTGAGAGATATTTATTGCAGTGCCAACAGACCCCTCATCCTCCTCTGTGACAAAGAGAAATTCTTCCATTCCTCTTTTGCCAAGTGGTCCTTAGGGAAGTTTAGAAAGTTAAAAAACGTTAATGGCTGCTGGCCTCTGTCCTATGAAATGCAGTATGTGGCTTTGCTTCTTCTGCACTAGAGGATGGATTTGAGTCTCCAACCTCTGTGTGTCCCCAGGTCCCATGTACTTCATAACACTACTTTGTTTTTTTCCCCTCTTAAGCTTCTAATTGATTCTTGTGAAACATGATTTTTTTTTTTCCCATCTTAAGGCATCTTCTCCCTCCCACTGCTCTCTCCTTTGAAATTGTTACACAGATTATTTTCATGGATTTATATTACCTTCTAATTTTAGTCAAATGTATATACTCATACACAATAGTTCCTGTGACAATTTTGTTTAGTTTAAATAACTCTTCCCTCCCTGCTATTTTCCCTCCCAGTACAGAGAATCTCCTCCCAGATTGTTATACAAGTTTTTCATGTTTATTTTCATTAAATATGTGTCTTGTCCCCCTCCTCCTTACATGCTGCATTTCAATTTCTTATTTCCAGATAAGATACTAGGAGTCATTCTTACTCCCCACCAATCTACAGTATTCACTTAAGAATCTGTGTCGGAAAACCATTTCAAGAGAAATCAAAAGTTGAGCGTTGCAATTCTCTTTTTAATTTCAGAGGAAGAACAGCCCTGAGATTACTCAAAGAGCAAGCAGATAATAACAGCAACTTAAACACGTCCACATTCACCTTAGGCCAAATTTTGGCAAAGAACTATCAATGATGAGAAAAAGTTCTGAAAACTTAAACCCTGTGGACACTCTAATCAAAAATTCACGGTGAAACTGCGGGTTCTCTAGAACGATAATTATCCTCCGTTTTCCATAGGAAGGTGAGATTTTTTTTTTTTTTTAAATTCTATAGCCATAACCGTACAATCTGTTGTAAATAAACTTTCCAGATTTTTCTTCCAAATGATGAAGATAAATAGACATCTCCTACCTGACCTGAAACTGAATAGCTTTAAAGTTCTTATCTTTTCAATGTCAGTTTATCAGTCTACAGCTCAGCCTAGATCTGGTCTTCATCCTCTTTCTTCCTATACAAACTTTTACTCCTGCTTACCTCTGCCCTTTTATTTAAAAAAAAAAAAAAAACACCAACAGAAACCCCATGCTAACCTCAGCAACTCGGCTCCACCACTAAATTCAAGCCCCCATACCACTCTTCTTTTTCTTGGCAACTACGAAGTCCAGTATGGCAGTGTGCAGTACGTGTCTGTATGTCTGTAGGTAGCCTCACTGACCTCCATATCTGGACATTCAAAGCAATGTTGTTAATTGATGCCATTCAAGAAGTGAAGCATTTGGAAGGATTTTAGATGGGGAAAAAAATCACTGAACATTCAAGGCTGCTGGAGTAGTTTGTAATTCACTTAAAGAAAACAGTTTGTTGAGGATTTTTAAACAGATTTTTAATTCACGTCTCTCCCAGTTAGTATACCAACCGTTTAACAACCACTAGCCTGACCCACTGCTCAACCCACCTGCATACAGCATTTTACTACCTTTTTTGGGTAGCTGGAAGAAATTTAAGAGCTATGAAGTAGTAGAAAATCAAGATCCATAACCCAGATTTCTTCACCTATCTAGACAAATAAAACCTTAAAGATTAAGTTGAAAGAATATTATTTATGGTGTGAGTTTATTTTCCAGATTTCTCTGTAACTGGGCAAATTAATCTTTTCCTTTTTTTTTTTTTTTTATTTTGGTTCATCTCATGATTGTAAATATGTCTGTCACTAAAATTGTATTCTGTTGTCTTTAAAATCAAAAAAAAAATCAGATTTTTTTTTTTTTTAATTTTGAAAACCCTCATTATTTTTTCAGAGAGTGTTCAGGATTTTTTTAATTAAAATAGGCTTTATTTATTCAAGCTCTGTGAAGGTTAGAAACATAATTTCCTTTTAAAGGAAAGATGAATATCACATAGCGACATGACTTTGGGGCTATGGCCTGCTAGAGAAAAATAACATATATTGCAAGACTGACCCATGAGAACTGGCAGTAGTGAGTGCAATGCTGGTCTTTCAATCATCATATGAGAATATTTGGAATCAAACATATAAAATCAGAATAAAATGTGACAAATATTTCTATTAGTCTCAGTTGTATAAAAGTCTGTTTATATGCAGTGTACAAGCCAAATCTAAGTTGGTATAGTCCCTGTAAACCAAAATGAGGAAGATAGTTGTAGACAAATAGGAATAATACTTGTTTAAGAGTAAAAGCTTCTCTGAATTTTAATAAAAGTAATTCTGTTGGGGACAAGATAAACATTTCTTATTTTGTTTTCCTCATGTCATGTATCTCTAGTGATTATTTATTAAGCTTGTAGAAATGGATTTTTAAAGACAACAACATTAACATGTAAAAACGAATAAGAAATGTGAGGCTTTGCTATGCTTCTTTTCATAATATAAAACATAGTCACACTATAAGATAATAATCATAAGCCATAACTTCGAAGAAATTGAGAGTCACTCTCTATCTATTTGTCCATAAGATTATGATGTTTTTCTCACAGTACTTACATCTTACCACAATGCCTTATTGTGGTATGCAGCTAAGGAATTTACTTTTCAGTGATTTCAGTGTTCTTTTAGCTAAGGTCTACTTGTGAAACCCAACAAAATATATTATGCTATCTGAAACAGATGTATCTGTTGTTTTAGAAATTCCAGCCACTTATGAAAGTGATTATTTGAGTTCCCAGAAGCAATAATCAGTCTGGGAAAAATATACTGAAAAAAAATTATATTATCCAAATAAGCCTCTTGCATACACACAGCAGTAGTGAAATGAAGTATTTACTGGAAGTTAGGTTGTGATCAGACTTCCTCCAGTAACACTGTTCATTGCTTTAAGTCAGTTCTCATTCTGTAGACTACTATTTCTGAGAAATCTTCATAGAGTCATCTCTCTTAAAATACCTGCTCTTTTCTACAGGTGTTTCATTTCATGCACTTTTAGGAATGATTCCTAATTGAAGTAACCATCTGCATTTACATATGTAATGGTAAAGTATACTGCTGCTCATTGGTTTGTATTCCTGACACACATATACGTACACATACTGCCTTATTAGTTGACACAATCATTCAATTCAAAGCATCAAACATCAAATTCCTAGAAAATATTTCCAATAATTTTGTCTCCTCAGCAGTCTTGTGAGGTTCAGAAATTGCTTGTTATTTGGGAAGGGTTGGATTTTGGTGGAGGATATTGTTGAATTGTACCCAGTCAACAGGGTGGACCATGTATATACACTGAGAAGCACGAGCCAAAATGAAAACTGATATAGTAACTGCACAGAAGCAGAGTTTTACATATTAAGTAGTCCTTCAGTGTCTTGAAGGACTAAACTTATAGAAGAAATTCAAAGAACAAAATAAAAACCTAAAACCACTTATGTGACGTCAGCATAAGATACTGATACAGTTATTCTGGTTTATACTGAAGAACTCATTCTCCTTTGGTTTGCTAAATGCTTTTGATCTCATTTAGTATGATGATAGGTATTTTTAGCTTTTGTACTTCCATGTTAGAAAAATGACCTTCCCTGTAGTTTACAGGAGGGAATTATATGATGGAGATTAAAATAATTTACAGACTCTTTTTGACATGTTAAATATATAAAGCAAATATCAGTAAAGCACATGCAAAACAATAATAAATATATAAAGCTAACCTGCAGGTTTTCTTGAAAAATAGTGAATATACTCTATACAGCTAGACCCCTCTATATTTTTAAAGAGGAATATTATAGAAAATTTAACTTGGAAATGATTGTATGAAACAACACAAACAATGCATGAGAGACTCTGACAACAGTGACAGACTAATTAGAGGCTCTGTCAACAAAGAATTATGGACTATCACCCAGTATTAGTAAGACCACCACTAGAAATGCTGCACCTTCTCTGCTGTCCACAGAAGAAGTATGTGAAAATGTAAAGGCGGTTCAAAGGAGGGACAAAATAATGAACTAGGGGATAGAAAAATAAGCCCCATGATATAAGACTTAAAGAGCTCAACTTATTTTATAAGTGCTTGATCATGAATACATGAAATAGCTTCTTGATAGTGGGAGGCCTTTGAACCTTGCTGACAATGACATAACAAGATCCAATGACTAGAAATGGAAATTAGACAAGTTGACTTCAAAGTAGCTAAAATTTCACAAAAGAGGAAATTTCAGAGAAATGACAGTGATTAAATACTTCAACATCTCAGCTTTACTAACACCTTGGGCCTGCAAAGCAAGATTAGATATTTTTCTCCAAAACAGAATTAATTTCTCTTTTGGAAGACATTTCATGGCTTGTGATGATGGTATGAAAGGAAGAGTAAGGCTGGAGAATCTTTCTGAGTTTGAACTCTTTGGATTGGATTAATACCAGTCATGTCTTTTATTTCTGAGCCCCAGGGAGACCAAGACTTGCATGCACATCCCCCACATGCTCTGTAGTTTTGCATTAAAATAAGGATTACAAATTTCATGCTTTGGGATTTGTCAAAGTCTGTAAAGAACTGAAAATAACAGTTTTTCCTCAACAACTTATTTGGTGCCAAGGTAACAAGGGTTAATGCCTCCATCAGAAGCAACAGCTTCGCTATGGGGAAGGGTAAGACATGGAGAAGTATGAAACTCTGAGACTTCCAACTAGTACAATTTATGAACAAATACATTAAAATCATTAAATAAATTTCCTCTCCAGTGAGAATGTCAGAAACCTTCATTTTTCACAATTTCTGAATTAAAAAGAGTAATTCTACTCTCTCCATGTCCTTGTCACTGCAGAAAATTCACTTCATTGTTACATGTAGTAAGCATTTATTTTCTGATTACTGAAATACTTGGTCTTGCCTGATGACCTGTAATATAAACAAGATCAAACAAGATATTATCATGGACTAGTAGTCTTTGACTTAATTAATTAAATTAAATTAATTAAAAGTATTTTTAAAATGTTGAAGACTTGCATTTACAATCTGGCCAGTGTAAGCAAAATGTGAGATTTTATATATGTATATATAAAAATATATATAATATCTACATACATATATATGTATGCAAACATGATTAATGTGCCTAAACAGAGAAGTTTTACTAACATGGCCTTTTTCCTTGTGCTACTAAAATATGATCAGATTTCTGTATGTGCTCTCCATTTCTTATCATTTTTATGATCCTGTTGCACCTAGAAAATCAGAATCCAAACCAAGAAAAACATTTTTGTAATTTTGTCCAAATGACTCAGATATTTCCAAGAAAGATACTAAGGATAATTATAATATTTTGCCCATGTAAAAACACCTTTAAATATATTTTAACTGTGTGAAAATAATTTTCACTTTATGTACAAATCTAGCACCCAGACTTTAAAGAAAGTCTGAGACACAAAAATAACTTTTATGTTACAGATATTTTTTTCTACTGTGAAAAATACCCATATTTCAAAATTTCATGCAAACTAAGAAGTCCCACAAATCTATAGTAGCTTAGATAAACTGAGATTTAAGTTTTCTTGGTGACTTCTAGGGAAATCTTGCCAGCCGTGACTCTGAGAAGTCCCCTCCGTGCAGATTGCTTTAGAGTCCTCCAATGTCCTAAGTCCCGACTTCACAACAAAGACTCTAGAAACAGGGAGATGTGACTTACACTGAGTTTCTCAGTGGTCCCAGGCCAGCTTTTGTGAAGGTGGCCAGAGCCAGCGTTCTCAGTCAGCAAGCCTCTCTTTAAATGGTGCTGCCGAAGGTTGTGGCCTGGGGAACCATGTCAGGCAGGTTGCCCGAGAGCAGGGTCACCAGAGCTCCCAGGCTGCCAGACTCTGGGAGGATCTCAGGCAGAATTGACTAGGGTTTCCCGAATGCAGTGTTTCCCTTGAGAAATAAGGTGCCCAAGGATTTCAGATTCAGACCTGTCAGCTATGTTGTGCCAGAGCATCCAGTGTGGGTCTCTCCCATAGCTGTAGAACTACCATGTAATTGCAGGAGATACTTTGTCCACCTTCAGTTGTATTCACTGATATTTTCACAAAGATGAGAGGTTTCAAATGAAACATTTAGGGTAAAAGGGGGTTTTGATTTTAAAGACAAAAAAAAAAAATATAATGTGACTATGTTTGTTATCTGAAGTCAGAGAGATGTGATCTGGATAAAGAGAGTGCTATAGAAGGATAAGTACTCTGAAAAATTAGGTAGTTGTCACCTTGGAGTGGACTCTCAAAACTAATGGAAGCTTTTTACCTGAATCCCTCAGTTCCTCATCCGTCAAGTTTGGATAATATCATGCCATCACCTCCCAAGGCAGCTGTGAAGATTTATTAGTTAATCTTTATGAAGCACTCCAATACCACAGTGATGATGCCATAGAAAAGTCAATCAAGACTGTCAAGAAAGTAATTACTCTGTCTTCAAAGCAGATTTCCAACAACATGCAGTAAAAAGATGAGACACAAACTGAACAGTGAAGAAAGAATAAACTGTTTCTGAGCAAATCCCACTCACTGAATGTATGTATCCAGGCATCCTAATGTTTTGTTTTGTTTTTTTTTTTTAAATCTAAATAAGAAATGAAACTGGGAAAAAGGGAAACTGAATACGTTTGACCACATAGAAATGATGGCATTTCTTAAATTCTGAGTGCTGACTGTGCATCTTCCATGAAACTCTTCTAGTGTTGAACCTTTGTATAATCTCTCCAAGATTAAAACACATAGTTAGATGTCGTTCACCATATGTATTTAATGCATTTAATGTATCACACATCCAGTGATGTGTTTTATTCTCTATATTTACCTAAATGAGAATCTAACTACTAAGCTCTACAGTAAACGCTTGTTAAGCAATTAGTTTTACTAACCGAGACTTTAGTTCTAGTAACCTGTTCCAGACAATATGGACAATTACAAAAATTTAAATTGAAGGAAAATACCTACAAAAAGAATGAGCATATGCAGGATTCTTCAAGTTCTTTTAACTACAGTGTGAGTTTTTACTGACTTCTCTCTTTTTAAAATTGGTCAACTCCCATTGAATTGGTTAAATGTATCACCAGTAAAATTTGTAAGCACTCAGTCTGGGGTCAGACTCAAGCACAAGATATGTTAATCTTGTTAATAAAAAAACTCTAAAATTATGATGCAATCATACATGATGAAAGCAGTGCTCAAAATTAACTCTCAGCCATTTACTTATTCCTTCTGAGCAGAATATCAGCTAAGTGCCACTTCTGGTAGAAAACATCTGAATTGGAAACGTGCGCAGACACCCAATGAGACATGCTGAATTCTCATACAGACAGGCCAGATCAGCTCATCAAGCATTAAATTTCACAAAGGAAAAGATAACTGATCAGCTGGTCAACAGTATCTTGTCTTGTCTTAGTTCCTGACTTGTGCTTCCTGCTGAGCTTTGAGTTTAGCATCAGCTGAAAGTCTGTTATGCCTTTTGGACAGGCAGCAAGTCCTGCCTAACTTTTACTGAGCTGCATGACAAGCCAGAAGCCCACGGTCCTCAGGGTGGCACAAAGTCACTAGCCAACTACCGTCATGGTGATCCTCTGAACTTCACAGATATAATGCCTAATGAGAGCTGTGAATCTACGCTGGACAATACTAAATCAGTGCTATATTGATGAAACATTGCATTTATGTCTTTAATACTTGATATTGAGGTACACAAGGTACTGGTGGTCTAATATTAACTGCTTGAAAACCCTTTACATGAAAACATTTCAGACCTTGCTTAAGAAATAAAGAAAAGAAAAAAAAAAAAAAAAAAAAAGGGGGGGGGGGGGAACAAAACAAAACAAAAAAACAACAATAAAAACATGCTTCTCATCTCTGGAATTTGGAGTCCAGGTTGACTTTGTTTTTGAAAAAAATGAAAATAAAAAAAAGCACTTCAGAGGGCATAAAAAGATGCTGTTCTGAACTGTTAGAAAAACATCAGTCTCCCTCCATTGACCACAGAGTGAGCAGTCTTCTACTTCAGTCATTAAGCTTGGTACCTAAATCTTAGTCAGTACAAACAAAAAAAGATTAAACAGAGTTATCATCTGAAACAAAGCTAAACACGTCACTGTGCACCAAAATTTCATCTTTTTCACTTCTCCAGAAGTAAGTTACTTTTCTTTCATTTTGAACTGAATTGATGCAAGTTTTTCCTGTTTATTTTCATTTATCATCCAATCCACCAAAGCAAAACCCATTGTTATTCCATCCCTATTGACATAAATTCCCTAACAAACTGTATGAAACTACAGTAGCGTAGTGTACTGCATCCTCACCTGACCAGTAATTAAGCAAAGGCTTCCGTAAGGCTTCCCTGGTATTATGATCTTTTATTTTAGCTTGGAAGAAGAATACATTTAGATTAAAAAGATGTGTTCTGACCTCATTTATATTGGCAGAGTTGATCTATTACTGCAGACTTTGTGACCTTGATAACACATAGACATTTTAATAAGGAGCTGATCTCCATTCAAAAAATAGCAGAAGCATACTGTACACAGAGCTTCCCAAATAGCTACGCCAGCCTTATTTACATTAGCATAACATAGAGGAGGATTTACTGGTCTGTAGTTTGGCCTTATAAGTGTCACTGAGGAATATATGAGAAAACAAGCCGGGAAGTCAGCAAAATGCATTGTAAATAGAGGGAAATACTTTGCTTTTCAAAGTGACATTACAAGCAACAGAATGGCAAAAAAAAAAATCTATAAGCAATTGAAAAATAACCTTCCTAGAAAGGTTTAAATATAATTCTGTACTGCTACAGGCAGCTTATTATTGCTTCAGGGAAACAATGCACAATATATACATTCCATGTATACTAGAAATTCCATTATTATGAAAAGGATTTATCCATAAAACTATCCATCATCAAAATATAAACTGGGAAAAAAGGGGATGGGAAAATGTTGTGGGATTTTCTTCATTGACCAAAACACAAAGACAATGTCTGTCCTACAGGATGTCACCTGTGGATAACAATAAATAATGGGTCTTGCCCAACAATTTACTCATTTCAGCTTTCCTCGGGACAGAGTTTGGATGTACCCAGGTAAAACAGAAAATTCCTCATAAGCATCCATAGTCTTAAGGCTTTTGTTAGCCCTTTCATTGACATTGAAAAATTAAGGCTTTTGTTAGCCCTTTCATTGACATGAGAAAGACAACAAGCTTTTATTCTGTATATCTGTAAGCTGAGTTTATTCTTCATTCCTTTTTCTCCATATCCCTCTAAATAGTGTTGCAAAAGCTGTTTCATTGTATTTATATTCCCATAATAATTCATCAGCATTCAACACAAAAATAATTATGTTATTAGAAACTGAATTTGGTGATTCTGGCATCTCATTCTGTGTTGATGGCTACTTGTAGTATTTCAAAATGCGAGGGATGTCCCCATATTATCATGACTAACAAAATAATTGACTAAAAAGAAAAATAAAAGGTGCAGAAATGACAGGGAAGTAGAATGGACATCTGAATATAGGGCCTTTAGTTCTTCATCCAAAAACTACAGGGAATAAACAAAAAAGGCAGTGCCATGCAAAATAGAAAAGGCAATGTCCTCCAAAATAGAAAAGGTCATGTACAATTCATTCTCTCTCTACCACGTAGATAAAAATGCTCAATGTCTATATAGTCCATTAAAGGACGCTTCTACTGGACCTATCAAGCCTCAACCTTTCAGTACGGTGGGCCTGCAAGCTTTATATAGGAGAGGAAAGCATCCTCCCCAGCACACGAGAGCTTGCAGGGCCAAGGATGCCCGGCGTGTTTGTGCGTGTGAAGCCTGTCCCACAGGCAATCTACAGGCTGCGTACCAAGGCAGCCGTGCAGATGGAAAGCTTGCAGGAGGCGAATCATGCTGTGTTTACATCTGTCCTGGGATGCTGTTCTTTCAGAGGCGTAAAGACACAGCCATTGAGTCTCTCCACTGTAAATGAGACATTTTCTTACAGAGAACAGCTTGGATATTAAAGTAGTAATGTACCATTTACTAAAGGCAAAGTAATATCGATGTCAATTATAATGTTAAAAGAACTTTTTCTGAGCAGAAAAGACTTTGAGGGAATTTAGCAGCTAACCACTTCAAGATGCTGAGAAATTTTCTGACTTTCTCTGAATTTTTCGACTTCCCCTGACTGAAGTAGGAGCTCAGTGCTTATAGATCTAAGCTTTTGTCAATGTTTGTTGTTCTGGGATGATGACTACACAAAGAAATTTTGAGACTGGTCAGTCCACAGCAATGGCATGTATCTTGCTGTTGAGCCTTTAAAAAAGATACACATTTGTCACAAATACTTTTGTATGATCCACAAAGTCATTAAGGAAGGTTCATTCCCTTGGAGTCAAATAGTGGTTTTATAAATGGTACCTATGTGAACTTTCTGAACATAATTTGAAAAAAAAACAGATGTTTCATTTCAGAAATATCAAAATTAATTGTTCAAAATGGCTGACTTTATATATTTTTTCACTTTTTCTTCATCTAAAATGTTAGTGGGACCCAGTGGTAGCTGAGTCTGCAAGCAGACATGGGCCAACTGAATTTATTTTTATCAGCAACTAAAGAAAATAAATCTAGGCAAAAAAAAATACCCTAGTCATAGTCTCATAAGCACAGCACAAAGGACACAATCCCACCAGAAACTGCCTCACAGCTCCAGAACTTTATGTTCTGTAAACATGAGCAAGAACATACTTCTGGAACACAAACAAAAGTCACATTAGCATTGCTTCAGTTGGATGAAACCCTAACTTGAATAGAAAGCAAGAAGAGAGGATAAACAGCTATGGAGGCACTCCTGCAGTATGCAAGAAGAAGGGTCCATACTGTAATGGACAGCATTAGTGCCATCATGCCACTGTTGTTCCTTCATTAAATCTCTTCCTAAGAATTGCTGTAGTCACTTCCCCTCAGCAGAATAACTAGGGCTGCCCATAGGACGACAGTAAGAAAAGAAAGAAAACTGCTTTTGCAAGTTGTTATACAAAGGAAATCATAGGGTTCATCTTCACTGTCTAGAAGAATAATTAAAGAGAACAGTAGGAGTTCTGTTGACTCCAATTTACGTTAAAACAGGATTCTGTAGTTTTGCATCATATAATTATAAATTTGTCCATCTGCCATAATGATGGCTCCATGAAACATTGAAATTATAATATTTTATTTATACAAACAGTACCGTAAATGTTATGGCTTCAAATGTTTGCATTAAAAATCTCAAATAAAAACATAACATGCTTTCCAAATACAGCCAAAATATCTGTTGGTTTGGGGGCCATATGCTGAACTAATTGAGAACTGGAATTACCTATTCCATTTTTATCAGACTTCTATCATGAAGAGCAGATTTTCAGATAAAATGCTTTTTTTTCCTGAGAAATACTACAAGCCTGGAGCAAAGTTGTTGTAGGGAGAGTCATCTTACAACAGAAGTATTTGTTTTGGAAATTCCATTACAAAGATTTATTGGGTATGTACTGTGAGTGCCCCATGCATGCTAATTTCTGGGCTCTCTCAAATGCTACCATGCTCTTATGCTGGACAACATTCCTCATTGTATACTATGGACAGATGTTTTCAGGATGTACGGCTTTTTCCCACAGCAACATTTTTCTTTAAAAACTGTTATTTTAAATTAAAATATATATATATACATACTTACTAAAGTATATTTTTTTTTTTAGAAATTGCATGCAATTTTCCTATCTACCTATAGATCTTATGTTTTAAAATAGAGGGAAAAACATTCTTCATGTTCTACACAGTAGTCCTGTACATAGGTACAAAGATCAACTGAAATCCCTTGAAACCATAGTTCAAGAATAAGCACATTGTTCCTGAAATATTAATTTCTTCTGAGAAATAGATGATGAAAATAGTTAAACATATCTTAAAATAATTTATAAGCTCTTTGTAAATCTTGAGAAGAGGAAAAATTTTAAAATCAGGAGGAATAATTATTTTCCCCCATTAAAATTAAGCAGCAGCCCCTCAAAAGAAATGTATTTTTTTCCATGCTAACATTTGAAATAGCTATTGCCATGGAGACAGATTTGCTGATTATGGGTTAAGGTAGACAAGGGTCAGAAAGTATGTTCTCTGTCTTATCTTGCTTTGAGGCAGATTCATAGAGAGGAAACAATGGATATACACGGGTCAGGTCTCATGGTGCTGATTGGTGCCTTGGCAAGTGGTAGCCGTCCACAGGAAACTCACCAAAACCCTGCAGAATATCCTTCTACTTGCACTGCTTCAACCTATCAGTATCACTGACCTTCAGATAGCTTTGTGAAGCATCTAGCAAGGGTGCACAAACATTGCTTTACACAGGAAACGTGTTGTGCTGGCTCTGAAATCCATGTGCCCTGAAGGAAAGCATCTGTGAGTTGCCCTTGTTTCTTCCTATGCTCTTCTGCTTTTAAAAGGTTTCTGCTGAAGAAAAGAGTTTTAACCAAGGCATTAGCTTGTGTTTCATAGTCTGCTTTTATTCTAGCAGATGCCTACTATGACTTAAAACATGTGGATTGCAAGGGCTGCAGGTCCTAGAAATAGACTGCCACCCTGGGCAGCCTCATGGCATACAGCAAAAGCTCATGCCTGCCTTTTTAAATTGCTTTCTTCCTTTCTCCCTTAAGCAAATCAATAGAGCCTCTACCACGCAACTGGGCCTTCTTTGCCTAATTCTCCTTCATACGTTTTCTGCATTGCTATTTTATGTTTCTAGGTAGAAGTAATGTATTAGAACTGTGTTACAAAGTTACACTTAATAAACCAACACAAATAGTTTCCTAAGTAACTATCTTTACAAAGAACTTTGGCAGCTCCTATTAGAGATATTTTGTTACTGTGAAGCTTCTGGTTGTATTTCTGGCAAGAGAATGAATCAAATTAATGCTCTATTAAAATAAATTGAGCAGCATTCTAATTATTGCCAGAAACAAATTAGGGAAACCAGATTGTATTAATTTAAATTAGATAAATAAGTACTCCCTCCTACATGTGACTTTTTGCTGTTGTTGTGAAGACAGACTTCAAAAATAATTTTGACAATGACATTTGACAACTGCTTTACACTTGTTGGTAAAATGTCTGTTCAGTTTCAACTGTTCCCTCTTGTACCAAATACAATTGGCCTGGTACTACAAAGCACTTCAAAAAGAGATAGAGCAGGATGCTGGTAGCATAAAAATTTAGCTTCCCAACATTTCCCACACCTTAATGTAATCTTACAGATGATTTTCTGAACTGGGTATATAGTAGTGTCTACAGCAACTTTCATCCATTTCCATTTAACTTTTTTAATGAAAATACAGATGGCCAAATGAACAAGGATAACCAGTATAAAGTTTACACAGTGCCTCTGCAGTGTCACAGTCTGTGCATGAAGATCTGGCTCCTGGTCGACATTTTTAGCTATTTATAGGAATTTATATAAGACACAGACTGAGTTAATTATTTACAGAACTGAAAACCAAATTCTTCAGTTCTTCCTCTAGTGGTGCCTGACAAGGAATCTGAATGTCCTGTCAGATGGATTTTCAAATCCAGTTTTCAAAGGTGTCTAAATGATTTAGAAGCTTATGTCCCATTTTTAGAGGTAAATTATGTTCTTGCTAACTCACCTTTGATAGGGGAAAAGGTAATTTTTTTCTCCACCAGTGCCATACAGGTTTTGATTTGGTTATTTTCTGTTTTTTTGTTGGTTTTTTTTTTTTTTTGGTTGGTTGGTTTTTTTGTTTTTTTTTGTTTTTTTTTTTTTTAAGAAAAAATTACATGTCCTGCAGACCTTGTAGATTTTTTTCTTATTCAAGTAACAATGGCATAAAAACTTAAAGTACTAACTAGGAAGTACTTTCTAAGAAGTTGTTCATAGAACAAACTAGCGCTAACAATCCACATGAAGAAACAGTGACTTTCTCAGTTCTAAAATTAAAAATCTCTGCTCAGCATTTTAAGATAGTGGGTCACCCAAGGATACTGCAGGTTCCTGTGATTTGCTCCATTCTGATGTTTGGACAAAGAATTCATGAAATTTCCTGCAGAGGTCTGGAACCTGTTTGCATTGCGCATCATTTTTTCTGGAAGTAAAAGCCCCAGGAAATATGTTGCGTTTTGTGCAACAGAACTAAAACAAAAGCAAAGGTACATGGTTTCACCTCTTTTTTCCCCTGTCTTTTATTTTGAAATTTCATTCAAATAGGAATATTTGAAAGTTTTTGATCCATTTTCTTGGCAAATAGTATTTGGCTGGCTTTTTAACACTGCTTTATATGTTGACTGTAGTTATTTTTTCAGACAGCATATAAAAGCTAATTCTCATTTTCTCATTACACTTAGTTATGCTTTTTACAAACTGTTGGTGGCTTAGGGTCTGCTATTTTCCTTGCTTGTTTTTAAGTTGAATGGAAGCACCCATCCAAGCCTAGCTTACAGAAGAGTAGATTTGGTTGGTTATTTTGACTAAGATGGTGCTCTTAGGAGAGGGGCATGACTGGCACGTGCCCCTGCAACATTTTTCTTGGCAAGGGTCTTGTGCACCCCAGGGTTTTTGCCAAAACAAACAGAAACTCTTCCTGACTCCTGCACAATGCACTGCACGTCCCTGTGTCTCCACATTTGACAGACAGATGGAGAAAGGCAGTGTAAAGCCCATCATGAGGCCCCAGCAGTTTGGCTGTCTGCAAAAGATTTTTGTGGTCCTGCTGAAAAGCAGACACGTAGCTATGGTTTGTTCATTGTCACTTACTCCACTTTTAATTCATGGAACATCTACGTTTACAATTTGGGCCAAGTTTACTACTCTAAACGATTGCAAAACTTTTTCTTAATCAATAACAGACATGTCTGGCAATTTGACTAACTGTTTTTATTCCAAGAACTTTATTTCCAAAGGCTCCCACACCCACAGTAAAGGCAACCGCCCAAATTCAGTAAGTGTATACTTCTAAAAAAGTGGCTTATCACGACAGTTGTATAGGGTAAATTTGTATAGTGTTACTTCTGTACTGTGAGTGATTTCAAACTAGGTTTACTTACAAGAAATAAGGAGATATTTCTGTGAATTAGCTGAATAGGATTTGGATGATCCATCAGCTAAATTCTACTGAGAGCTCCCTGGCATCTTTCTCAGTTGAATCCACTAATGTTTTTGAAGTTCTCTCCCTACTTCATCTTACATCCTCACTACTGACAACCTCAATCTTCCAACAGTCTCAAAGCAAGCCTTAGAAAAATTGTAAGGTTTGATTCTTTTCATGTGAGTTTTCTCTTTCTGTCCTCTCTCTAATTTAGTCCTTGTACTTTTAAGCTCCATTCCACAGCAAAATGCTTAGAAATAGTCCAAAAAAGAGATTATTATATGACTCTGTATAGTTATTAAATTCCTAATAATCCCCTCATTTGCAATACTGTGAGTTACTGGTAATTGTTAGAATTATTATAAGTTTACAATTGTGCTCATTCTAGCTTTGAATATCTTGAAACAAGTCTAAAAAGTGCAAAGACCCTAACAGAGAAAATGTGGGCCGAACTTTTTCATAAATGATCTTTTGTCCCAATAGCTCACATTCAATAGCCAAACTCCAGATAACTTTCTTCAGAATATTAAGCTCTTTTCAGATATTTGATGCATAATGTCCAATATTTAAGGCAGGAAAAATATTTTTTCTTCTCTTATTATGCAGTAAGAGAAGTCAATACTCTCTGGTGAACTTTTTAGAAAGCAGTCATTTAGGCAAAAGCTCTGTTTATTGCACATCTTCAAAAATTTTAATACTGCCTTATTTTAAAAAGTAATTAACGAACACTTTTACTCAGTCAGATGTCCATCTCCTTCTACTGTGACTGCTTACTGTAAATCACAAGCCACCCTTGGCTATTTCTGTTCTCACAAACACACTATTATGATTTCAGGTAAAGGCAACCTGCCATAGAAATCTACCAAGAATTCCACAAACACTAAATAAATATAATCAGTACAGAAAAACAGCAGGAGAAAATTAGCTGTAGAAAAATAAAACATTTTGTTCAGTACCAATATCATTCAGCAATAGCTAGAATTAGGTTAAGGCATTTTAAAGTAAACTGTATGTGCACACTCCCCTGTAAATAGAGACCTTAAGAATTTTTGTCTGTGAATTTAAGGCCAATTTAAAATGAAAATGTGAAACAGGGTGAGGATAGCAGAAAGCTCAGAAACAGTTAATATACATAAGGTTGCAAGGCCCTGTCATTTGACAAGTAACTGCACATTAGGAGAGAAGAAAATAAGACTATTTTTTATTCTCACTGCAGTTATTAAGCTGAGAGAAAGTAATGGCAGTGGACAGTGAGAGAGACAGAGTAAATGGAAAAGTTATAAATTCCATTTTTATGTCCAAATTATGTGACTACTAAGTCTTCTATTAGAAAATATCAGGCAGAGAGAAGCAGACAATTGGAAAAATGATTGAGTCATCAGCTTAAAAGACTCGTTGCAATAGCTGACAACTCTGAAGCAGCATTTAAATTTTAGATTTCTCTGACAAAACCAAAGTTTTAACAAGTGTGTGTGAATATATATATATATATATATATATGTGTGTATTTTAATTCTCTTATTTGTGACCAAGAAGTTTCATAGGCCCATAATGTTTAGATTTGGTTTTCAGAGATCCTTTTCAAAATTTATGCTTGGCTTGTAAAATTTAAATCTCACTTCACAAATTCTCACATAAATACAGATCTGTGTATACATATTCCATTACTGACTGCACAGATGGTAATAGTAGAACAATATATGCATAAATGAAAATTTATTCATGTACAAATGGAGATATCATTAAGGCCACCTTTAAAAAAATGACCACATTATACACTTTCTGATTCTGGTCATAGTCATCATCACATCTTCAAACAGACTAACTCCTGTCAAAATTGAAACAGTTTCTCCTCATAACAGATATCTCAAATTAAGTTCTTTTCTAGTTTAACAAAATGTATTCAGGAAAGGAACTACAAATTCAGGAAAGGAACTACAAAAGAAAAGGACTACAAATACATACATCTAGATTTTTAAGACTCTAAATAAACAATGTATTTATTTTTTCATCACAGACTCTTTTGAAGATTTGCATTTCCATGAGTGAGGAATCATGAACAAGGGGTAAGTACTATATCTGAATGTTTGCCATCCTCTCTTTGTCGCTCTATACCTCATCCATCTTTCTGGCAGAGCATTTCAGCGATTTTAAAGAAGGCTAAAGAGCCATCAGCCTGATTCTAGTCATACAATGCTACTGCCAATGCTGGCAGGCTGTGAAGACAATAACAAATTACACAAAGACCTCAAGAGAAAGGGAAGCCTAAGGATCTTCTGATACCTGGGAAAAACAGCTGCAGCACTCCAGAGTTAGCTTGTAGGAATCTCTAGTAGTAACAGTCAACAAACCCTAGGTTTGATTTTGAAGGTAGCTAAAATACACTGAATACATGGCCACAGTCATTTACCCAAGGTCATATAGGGATTCAGCAGCACATCCTAGCAAGGAATGCAAGCTTTCTGAATCCCACTCTGACATCCTTCACTGAGAAACACTGCCTCCTGTGCTTCTTTTCAACAGGGACATTTGAAGAAGATAAGTTTTTTCATAGCAGTTGCAGGGTCATATATTAGTGGATAACTCTAAGAATGTGTTTTAAATAACCTGAAGTCAATAGATTTTTCCATGGGTAATAAATGGACTTTGAAATTATTATTGTGTCACTAATTATCCCTAAAAATATTTCTCTCGTGTAAGCATCTGAAGTGAACAACTCATCTGGAAGATGGAGTCAATAACTTCCCACTTTATGTGCTGGTATTTTTCCTTGAATAGTTTTCCAAATTTGTATCTGCCTCTTGCAAAAAATATTGACAGAACTGAGAGGCAAAGACTGAAAGGGACTTTTGTGTTTGCTGTTGAGATATTTTCCCCAAAGGAAATCTAATGCTCTAATAAAGTGACCCATCTTTCTTCTACTATGAGACATCTTGCCTCTTATCCATAGTGAGTATCTGAACTCCCGCTCAGGCTATCTCATATCACTTACATTGGTGTTGCAACGTCGTACCACTGCAATCTCTCTATCTTCATTTTATGGTGGCTTTCTTCTGGGTAGCATCACAAAATCACTGTCCTTTTACTGCTCTTAGAAATCCCCACACTCTTCCCTTCTGTATTGAACAACTAACAGCATATTGACTGCCTGCAAGTGCTATGTGCTGCATCAGGAGTCAACAGCACACACAGAAAGGAAATACCCGGCACTGAGGTTTATTCCTTTTGTTGCAGACCAATTCAGTTATAAGGAACAGAACAACTCCAGTGCTGCCAGGAATGTATTTTTTCTTTCAAAACATGCCTTAGGTAATTGAGAGTAATTACTAACACTGACAATGGGAAACAACTTTCCAAATTAGTTTTTTGTTTTATATCTTTGTGTCTCAGGCTTTTCATATCTTTACCTTCTTTCTCATTTATATTTTTCCTGCTTTACCCTTTACCTCTCTTCCCGTATTGTCTCTTCTTCATGAGTTTTTCCATGTTTCCTCCATTACTCCCAAATGATGGGAGTTATCATGTAGGATCTACCTTTAAAAACACTTCCATTCCTTTAACAGCTCCTCTGACTACTAACATGAAAATGTATTTTCAAGAGTTGTAAAGCTTTAATTTGTTGTAACGTGTAAGTGGACAAATCACAGAATGGTTGAGGTTGGAAGGGACCTCTGGAGGTCACCTAGTCCAGCCCCCCTGCTAAAGGAAGATCAGCTAGAACAGGTTGGTCAGAGCTTTGTCCAGTTGATTCTGACTATCTGCAAGGATGGAAACCCCACAACATCTCTGGCTAAACTGTGCCAGTGTTTGACCGCCCTCAGAGTAAGGAAGTTTTTTCTTGTATTTAAATGTAATTTCCTGTATTTTGGTGCATGCCCATTGCCTTTTGTCCTGTCATTGCACACCACTAAGAGCCTGACTTCCTCTTTACTCCCTCCTATCAGTTATTTTTAAACATTGATAAGATCACCCCACGCCTTCTCTTTTCCAGACTGAACAGTCCCAGCTCTCTCAGGCTCTTCCTGTATGAAAGATGGTCTGGTTCCTTAATCATCTTCATGGCCCTTCACTGAACTCACTACAGCAAGTCCATGTCTTTCTTTTACTGCTTAGCCCAAAGTTCCATCAAGGTGTGGCCTCACCAGTGCTGAGAAGTCTCCTTCCTCAACCTTACCTGGCAACATTTCTCCTAATGCAGCTCAGGATGCAGCTGGCCTTCTTTGTTGCAGGGGCACATTGCTGGTTCATGTTCAACTTGGTGTCCAGCAGGACCCCCAGGTTCTTCTCTGCCAAGCTGCTTTCCAGCGCCAGCATGGACTGCTGAGTGAAGTTGTTCCTTCCCAGGCACAGGACTGAATTTTCGTTTCTTGATCTTCATGAGGTTCCTCTCTGCCCATTTCTCCAACCTGTCAAGGCCCCTCTGAATGGCAGCACACCCAACTGCTGTATCAACCACTCCTCCTAGTTTTTTATCTTCTGAAATCTTGCCAAGGCTGCACTCTGACACATTGTGCAGATCATTAATGAAGATATTAAACAGTATTGGCAGCAGTATCAGCCCCTGGCATACACCACTAGTGACTGGCCTCCAGCTGGACTTTGTGCCACTGATCACAACCCTCTAGGCCTGGCTATTCAGCCAGTTTTCAATACTCTTCAGAGTTTGCTTATCTAACCCACATTCAGCTTGTCTATGAGGGTGAATCATATACATATATGCAAATACTATTATGTTGCAGCTCTTTTTTCCTATTCTTTTCCCATTCTAACAGCATGTTAGAAGGGGTGTTATCGCATCCCAGACATAATTTAATGTCCCTGCCATTCCCAGAGTGGGGGCAGATGTGTGTGTCTGGATGGAGGAATCCACCCTGTGACTGCTGTGCAGTTCAGAGGGTGGTAATAGTTGAGTGTCTAATTTTGTTTCAAGCTTTGAATTTTGCTAATCAGTAGTTTCTCCCAGGGACGCAACCACATTTCACTTGTTTCATCTGTTGGTTTCAGGGTAGAACTGAAATTCACAGGGAGCATAAGGGAGGCCACGTAATTTCTTAGTTACAGGCTTGCAAAACCCTCAGGTTTTGCATGTCACAGAGGCTACAACAGAAGCCATATTTCAGAAGATGTTATTTTCAGCAGCAGCAAGAAGTTGTGGTTTGGAACGGGGGAGGGGAGGTTGCTGGGGCTTTTTTAAGCTACGGCACTGCTTTGTTCAGGCTCAGGTCTATCAGTCAGGATCACCTCACAACATTTCCAAAGATCAAGGGGCCTGCAGCTTCTGCTTACCATCCCAGTAGAAATGATAAGGATCTGTGAGAAAGTTTTTTCTGTAGTAAAGTTCAATATCTACTTCATTTGCTGTTGTGGTTATTTTTAGGCACTCCAGACACCAAGAAAATGTTACTGCACAAACACCCTGTAGCTACCAGATCTTGTAAAGAAATAGCTAACTTAGCTTAAACTAATTAGCTCACTACTGATAGTAACATACTGACAGCAGCTCACCGCTCAAAGCAAAACACCAGAGTATTTACCCCCATGAGCAGGCAAGGCTTTCAGCTCTCAGTTTAAAACTAGCTTTAGTAGATTCACCTTGGCCAAAGCCCCTCTAGTGACTAAATTAAAGATATGTGGTTAGGTTTTATGCATGGGGTGGGGGTGTAGGAGCACTGACATAATAACCTGGCACAAATTCATGTTTTGGCAAGTAACTCTGGTCAACTCTTTACGGTAAAAAAAAAAATGTGTGTATAATAGCCAATATCAGGTCATTCTATCTGAAAAACGATACCTATGCCGCACTTGCAGATTTTTTTCTTGTTCAGCTGGGGAAAGGGAGGCTTCTTCAATTATCAGTGCTCAGGCTTAGCTAAATGAGAACACTTCATAAATACCCATCTTCTCAGCTATCACAAAAAATATAATGCATGTCTTTCTGGGGAAGTTAGACTTTCACAGGGCACTGGACCTAGAAACAGGAAAGGGCAAATCTGATTTAGGAAATTAAGAACAGTTCCTGAGGTCTTGCCAGGTTTATCAGATATATACTTTATTATAGCTTTTATAGATGTCAAATACGTAGCTAGTCAGCTCTCCATCCAAGCTCACCTACCTTTTTGACACTGATTGACCAGTAGCAGGACTCACTCAATATAAATCTATAAATTTGAAGGTGTTTAAAAAAAAAGAATTCCACAGTTGTGATAATGTATGAATTTGGACCATCACACACAGCGTTCTGTAAATATAGAAATTCAGTAATCACTGAATGAACTATTGTTCTCCCTAGAACTGCTGGCAGTAAAACACATGTCTGTGGACCTAACCTGTAAAATTTTTGTGGAAAACCCCCATGTTTTAGTCACTTAACATTTGTTGTATCAGTAAAATAATACAAAACACATACAAGATACACGCTTTTCTTTCCTTTCATAACCAAAAAAAAAGCCATTTGTTCCCTCTAACTTGGAAATCAGTGGGAAATAAATACCTACGTATCTTTAAATCCGTGAGTTTAAACTATGTTAAAGTCAACATTCTCTTTCATCCTCAAGCAAAGAAGACATTTCCAAAGTCTCTCAAAACCTTGGCACAGTCAGTCCCCTAGCACAAAAAGCAAAGGCATAACCCAGTATTCCTGATATTTTTAACTAAGACTGTGAAGAAAAATAATGTCTAAAATGGTACTGTCCTTGTACATCATAAAATAACATCAAAGAGAACAAACAACTTTTGTGGTTCACCCTTCAACATACTGTCACTCTGTGGGTGCAGTATAGAAACGGGGTTAACACAGAGTTTCTGGAACAGTGCATTCACCCTCTTTTCTGTTTTATATTTCATTTTCTCACAAAGCTGACCAGAGGGAAAGAAAGTGTGGCTACTATTATCCTCTTCAAGGTCTTATAACAGCCATGCAATATATCACTTTAAAAAAAAATATTTTTTAAATTAACAAGTTGCCTCGAGGATGAAGACTCAAGAAACCTCCCGTGCTAGATAAAACCACCACGTTCAATCCCAGCCATGGCCCCCGCTGTGACTGCTCTTTTGAAGTGTGCACAGGCAGGGGCAGCTATGCAGAGAAAGTCTTGCTATTTTAAACCAAGCAGCCTGAGCCTGGAGAGCTTACTTTCTGCTCATTCTGGAAAAACTCCTGCTGAGCTGCAGAGGTATTCACATAGGAGGGTGCTAGGTATTTTAGAAATATTGCGATAGATTAAATGACATTTTGCATGGGAAAGAGGCTCAAATTTAAGATAAGGTCTTTGCACCTAACTGTAACATAGCTATAAACTGAATTTTAACCTGTGTTTTAAGGCTAGTAGTTTCCTTTGTTATGGGAGTAGATTTTTAACTACACCTGAGACTGAAGATATTGTGGTATCACCTACCTCCAAAGTAGACACAGAAACATCTCTCTGCATTGAGAAGCAAGTCTTTAAGTCAAGTTCCAACTAACCTACAGCAAATTTAAAGCCAGTGTTTTAAGACAGTGAGTTTATTTGTCTGTGGAGAGCAGCTTCAACCCCAGCTGTGAGTACTTCAAAGGCATAGATGCCACAGCTGGAACTAGAGCTAGAATTAAGATGCCAGCTTCAACACACTCTAGGTTTTATGAGCCAAAGTTTTCCAGCATCAGTTTTATGAATGTACACATTTTAACAAAATGGAAGTCATCTATAACACTAATTCGCAATTTTAAATATAGCTACACTCTAAAATATTATTTAGATGAAGTAGACGTTTTAGCATTGTGAATTATTCACATTTGTCAGAGGTCTTCCTTTCCAAAGCATCACAAATATACCTCCTGTAGTTTCGCAAGTTGCTAAAAGTAAGATTTGCCTTTATTAGCACATCAGGTAGAACTGTTCCTATAATCAGTCAAGGCCCCTGAAATATTTACACAATATACTGATGAATGACTTCACAACCTAGTCAAGTACAGTGTTCACTGCAAAAAGGCCAGTGCTACTATACGGAGAGATAGCATTATTCCTCAGACTTTGTTCTGATATAGCCAAAACACTTCAAGCACACAGCTTGGAATGTAAATGGAGAGCTAAGAGCAAGACTGCACCTTTTGCTACTCTTACAGAGTGGCAAAGTGGGTGAGAACAAGCTCCTCACAACAGAGACACTATATTCAGGAGAAGCTCAGTTCATGCTGGGGAAAAGCACAGATTTTATAATATTGCTAAAAAAAAAAAAAAAATAGTATTTCCTAGATTAATCCACAGACATGTAGTCCTGCCATTCTCTGTCTCCTGAGTTTGGAGTCTACAGAGGATCTAGATGTGGGAAAGAGACACAAAAGGAAAATTCTGTGCTGACCCATTGTCTACAGGGGGTATTGAGCCAATAGAAGGACTAGAAAAGTATCTTAAGAAAAGGCTCTTTGGGGGGCTTTTCTTTAGTCATGGGTGTTATTTCCTCTGAAATAAATCTTTACTTTTAAGAGTTTGCCCTTTTATTTTTAATGAAAAAGCTAAGTCAATAATTTACAGCCTTGCTGACAAAAAGGTCTCTTAAAAACATTAAGATATTCTTGGTGGAGTAGCTTTGTTTCACTTTGTCTTAATTATTTGATGAACAAGGCATTCTAGTTTATTTGACTATATTTATATTTCTCCTTCCCTTCAGAAATAAAATGAAAAGACAAAAATGTTGAGAATGGGATGAAATCGGGAGGAAAAAGTAAATTAAACTGCAGACAGCTTGATGCTTCCTGAGAATCCTTTCTACATACTCATTACACCTCCCATTTACTCCCTTCCTCCTATGGGCAAGAGGCAATATTCCCTTTTACTAGCCCGTGATGAGAAGCAATATGATGTTTGCTATCTTGACAGTCTAGAATTACTATCAATTAAGCTGATCTCTGCCAGAGACATTAGAGTATCTCTCATTCCATACTGGGGTTTACATTTTGACTACAACTATGGAGCTTTTTCAGTCTTTTTAACAAGGGCAGTACAATTTCTTTGGAGGGATTATATGCTTGCCCTTTTCTTACTGCAACTTAAGGTATAATAGAGAGCTATAGAGTAAATATAATGCTGTAATTAACTGGAGTGGCTCTGCTGATGTTATTAACCATGAGCATGTAACTCAAGTGGCTTCTGAATAGCCACAAAGCCCCGGGAGTGAAATACAGCTCTGTATTCACTTCATAGCCATCTGTTATTATTAAAGTACGTTGGATTTTCCAGTTAATGCTGAAAGTTTTAAAGTAAGGCATTACTATGAGATGTTGGAAAATGCTTCTCTAGATGGTAAGTGATTGGGGGAGCAGGCAAGAATTATAATACATTGGTACTAAACATCAGTTTTATTTTACAGTGTCACAGCAAAGACATGTTTGTAATGCTGATTACACCTTTTTTTTTTTTTTCCAGTGCAATATTCTTTTTCTTTCTAATTCTTCATTCTGAGCAGTTTATGTACATTCAACACAAATATAGACTGCATTAGGGAGGAGTGGAAAACATACAGTTCAAAGCCATTATGGCTCTCCCTGCTCTGTGGTACAGAGCCCAGCTTGTGTGAGTTATTGTGGCTTTATTAAGGTCAGTGTTCCAGCAACTGGTAGCTCATCTGATGCTCCTGCAGTTTTGATCTGAACACACTCATGATTTTCTTCTCATCTGTTTTCCCTCGCATACTAAACATTTATATTTCAAAAATCATACGCTTAAAATTTCACCTTTCAATTCACATCCAAACACTTAAAAGTTTTCATTTTTAAGATGATTATGCCATCTCTGGCCCCTGGGAAAGCAAGACAGGAACGCTGGCTGGGACAGCAAAGTTTTAGCAGGCATCAATCCTTAAGCTTTTAGGACAGAATTGGAATTTCATTATTTTTTTGAGACTTCTCTTATTACATGCAACATCACTCTAGTTCTATTTTTAGAAACTGAAGATATTTCAAGACAAATTATTAAAAACGTGAAAGTGGTCACAACAGGGAACTAATCACTCAAAGGAATCCAACAAACTGGGCAAGTTGGACTTCACCGTTTTCCTTTATAATAGTCCTCTGGCCAACTGTCTCAAGTACAGCCAAGTATCCACAAATCTCTGTCAAGCCACTGTAGTTGCATCAAAAGAACAGGGGACTGAGATCAAAGCAGTCAGTAGAAGTGTGAATCTAGTTGCTGATGAGTGGGGTGTGGAGATGGGATTGTGGAACATAGTTTCAGTTTTGGACACAGTCAGATCTAGGACTGGAGTTTGAGACTAAAGAAACCAGAGCTTGTTTATTACAGGACTCTGCAAGGCATTTGGGGTTAGATGAAGATGGCTGCTGCTGCTATGGACAAAGAGATTATGTTTGTTTGAGGCTGTCTTAAATGTAGTACTGGAACTGGAGCTGGCGTGAAGTTCTCAGAGAGTAAGAACGGATGGTTGTGTTGCTGAATGCCAGTGAGACCCACAGGACCAGGAAATGCATATTATTGAAGGTGACTTTACAGATGGATGTGGTTTGTTGGGACACAGTAATGTCAGGGACAAAGGTGAGGGAATTAGACGAGCATGAACTGAATTTAATATGCTGGTGGATTTGATCAGAGAGAGTTAGGATGAGAACCGCCCCAAGGGATGCAGTCAGGAGCCAAGGGGGATGACAGGACCATTGGGGCAGGGGCTTTACCAGCCGGGGCCCATCATACCAGCCCAGTGGCACACCCAGAGATGGTACCCATGTTCAGCCAAGGGTCCAGATCAGACAAGTTCATGGAAATGAGGCAGGGCCAAGACCAAGCTGGGAAGCCAATTTTCTGGTCAGGGTTACAGTCACGTCTGATGAGGGTAAACAGGGTCAGACAGCCCAGTCATTGCTGGGCAGGTTCAAAGTCAGGCTGGGAAGTTCCTTTTGCGGGTTGGAGTCTGAATCAACAGGATCCATTGCCAAACATAGGCATGGCTGTGGATGAGCTGGAGACTGAAACTTCTATGACATAGTTCATTGAGTAGGGTCTGACAGCCCCCAGCTGAGCTGAAATGGGGCTGCTGGGCCATGGGCTAGGGTGGAGAGAGGCCCCAGGTGAGACTGCTCAGGGCCATTAAAGCCTATTAGTGCCCTCAGGGCCCTGCCAATAGATGATGATGAGTAGTTATTAGAGTCCCTGAGCTACCTTTAAGGTTCAGAATTGGGATTGAGGCTCAAAATTTAGATTGAGGAGATAGCTTTAAACTGTGTCAGGTAAACCTCACGTAATTAGGATGTGGGCTGACAGCAGCAACATGGTTAGGTCTATAGAAGGTTTCACTTGTGTATAGTTAAGGCTAAGTTCCACTCAGGAGGTAAGTAAATGGTATTGTAAAAGGCATGGTTTATTGTTGGGTCAGTCAAGGCTAGGATAAGAGCTTTGACTGGTTGAGTGAGTTGTATTTAGTTTTAGGATGAGAATAGATTGTCTTTCAATGATTCTCTATAGGGCTAAGACGTGTTTTTTGCCAACTGGAAATGAAAATCAAGATATTGGTTGAACTTATTTAGAAGCCAAAATGTCAAAAAACAAAACTAAAACTGGCTTTCTGGTGTTTTTTTTCTGGCTGTGAAGAGGAATAGGTTGCAGATTGGTTGAAAGCAAGGATGAAGGGCTCAACTTATTCTTTCAGAAAAATAGATGGTTTTTTGTGTGTGTGTCAGTGATCAATTTAGAATGGACATGTGCTGAATGTGTGTCCCTCTTCCAAAGAGGTTTGGGCTGTAATTGACGTTACTGAGTGTTGGATCTTACTTATATTATATTTGAAGCTGAAACCAAGGCATCTGGGCTTTAGCAATGTCAGTGGTCTGTTGACCTAGATGGAAAATTGGCCAGTTTTTCACAGGATGTTTCTTAGGTCACCACTTTTGGCACACTGTCATAGTAAAGCTGCCTGGGTACAGCACTACTGACCTTATCCTTGCAAATAATGCTGTGGTAGCATTTTGAACATCAGCAGGGGCAAGCAGCAAAGCTTGTATTCGTACTGTGGCAGTGGGTTAATTGAAAGTATGAGGGCCCTATATAACCAGTGAAGAACCTTTGACCCTGCTGTCACAACAGGAATTATTGATCAATTATGCCAAGCCTTCCATAAAAAAAAAAAAAAAAAAACAACCAAAAAAAAAAAAAAAAAAAACAAAAAAAAAAACCCAAAAAAAAACAAAACAAAAAAACCCCACAACCACACAAAAACAAAGAACTACCCTGTCTTTAAACAAATAAGTAATATTGTCTCCAGTAGGAAAGGAAGGAGTAGCTCCTCAGACTAATTTATCTTTTCTGTGGGAGCATCATGAAAATTCAATTTGTTCATTTTTTACTGTAGTAGATATTATAGAAGTATTGAAGACAACTGCGTTACAGGATTAATAGTGCAAAAATATATTATTATAACCCTGGTTTTATTATGTTAATTTATGTTAGTAAAATAAAATAATGTCCCTTCCTTCTAGCACATGCTCACATTTATTAGGCTTTAAGCTGTCAAAGCATTCCTTCTTTCAGTAGCATCCCAGTGATGCTACCAGTGACATCTGCAGAGAAAAGTACAAGACACTTGCAGCCCTCTGTCTCCAACATGAAAGTGCTGTCAAAAGAGAATATCTGTGTGGTTATCATTGACACCTTGACAACAAGAAAGAAATAAATAAATTTGTTGATGTACATGAATACAAATGCAAAATCAAACAACCTGACAATAGATGTTTTTATTAACAGAAAATAATTCCTTTGAAAAAGTGTATACACATACTGAGCAAGGTATGGAGTTTGTGGAATAGATTTGTAGTGATGGCCAAGACAGATGATAAATCTTGCTTTCCTTTTGGTTTTCCTGGACTTTTTCCTCTATATTCTGTTTCATGTTCTAACGGGGGAAAGAATACTGAAAATAGTAATATTGGATGTATAAATGTTATTGAATGAAATTTTCATTAGTTGTAAATAGAATAAGCTTTACTTTAAAACCTAGCACATCTCTTTTTAGCTTTCACTACATACCATTTTCAAAGATATTGCTGAAGTATCTTCTTCCCTACAGTGAAGCCTACTGGTTCTCATTTGACTGCCCTTTTCAGCATGTTTTTATTTGCAGATATTTTGGACGTGCTTCCTTAACATTTAATCTTGCATTGTTAAATGTGGGCATGGAGGTCAGAGTTTGGTTTTACTCGGCTCAGTATCTGAATATTAGACACTTGGGATAGCATTTTTTTAAATGTCATGTTATGTATGGTGAATCTCCAGTTCATTTTGCTATATTCCTTAATCTTATCAGAATATATACCTATGCAACAGCATATGCGTACGAAAGTATCCTGCAGTATGCTAGAATAAGGGCATGCAGTAATGGTACCACTACTGAAAATGGTAAATTGGAAAAGCAGTATATTTACAATCCTGTTTTTTGACAGAACTCTATTGCACAGAAAGACATTATAGGAATCTGATCAAAACCCTTTTGAAATCAGTGGGAATATTCCCATAAACTTATTTGTCTCTAGGTCATTCATTAGATTATGAATGAGCTTGCTGATGAAATTATGTCGTATTAATAATTCTGCCATTAACTGCAGAAGTAGCAGAAGTGAGGGGGGGTGTTTTGAGAAGGTTATGCTATTAAGTTAGCACTATTGATTTCTACCAAGTAGCCTAACCATTGTGCTCTCCCCAGATACAAAAACACTATGTTTGGTCTCTGCTCCTCTAAGCAACATCTGACAGCAACTAAAGCTGCTACATGCAAGAAATAAATAAAGAAATAAAAAACAAATGGTCGAACATAACTGGAAAAAATTAACTAGCCCAGTGAGAAGTCAAGCTCCATACTGGGTCTGATTCCAAGACCACTTCATGGACAACTTGAGGACAGTTCACGTTTCATCTCCTTCAAATCCCTGTGCACCACAGACAAACTTGCCCTAACAAGTTTGTGTTGATCCATTATGAAAATCCAGAATGCCCAATTATTCACAGAATAGCTAGTTTGTAGTTCCTGTATTCTGCTTCTGTTGAATGGTCTTCAAGGAGAGAACTGGGACAAGGATTAAATATTGGGCTGCAGTTGAAAGTGATGATTTAAGAAATCCTTACTAAAAGGAACATCGTGCTCCTTGTGAAATGTGTTCGGTTTTCATCTTTGACAGCTACCAGTATCAGGCACTTATTCACAAAGGCTTCAGAAACAGCAAGGTCTATTCCACCCCAGCCTCTCTCCTTTAGTAAGCTTTTCATGTAGACATCCAGCATTTCACCGACGTACGTGTCCGTAGCTGTCAGGCAGCATGAACTGAAATCCCAGGAAGCCACAAGATCAGTTAGCTGGCAGTGCTGAGCAGGTATCCAGACATGACTTCTGTAGAGTTTATACCCTCCAGAGTGGAGCACAAGTGTAGAAGAGTGGTCAAAAGTAAGAAGAGGGTTAATTTGGGATTAGTTAGGACACAGGCAGCAATCTAGGACTGGTCAAGAACATGAGGTTTTACATCAAGTTGGATAATTGAAAGGAAGAGAAGGAAATCTCTTAAATGGAAGGGGGGTTTCTTAAATTTCAGGGACTTTTAGCTAGAGCTAGAGAAAATCCAGTCTTTTCAAACATGAATGCCTACACCGAATCAACAGCACGTTAATTCAGACATGTAATTTCTATTTCAGGCCCCCAATCTGAGTGATACGAATGTTTAAATGGCAAATATAACCTATTCAGCAAAGCCCGCTCTCCTTCCAAATTGTAGCATTTCTTACATTGGATTTTTCAGTGTGAGTTCTACAGACTGCTAAATCAAGACACCAAACTATTCTGTCAAATTTACAGGTAATTAAAAGATACTTTTTTCCAATCAGACCCCCCACTGGTTTACTTTTTGCTGTCCTCCATGAATAACTTTTGTTTAGGAAATGTTGATGGCTGTTTTTATAACAAAACACAAAGAGGGAATTAAAAAAAAAAATAAATCATCAAATTAATTCTTTTTTTATTGTTATTTCCTGCTGATTCAAAAACTCCAACAATATGGATACAATTTAAAGAACCAGCTATGAAGGTACTTGCATGCTTTCATTTTTACTTGGAAGAATGACTACTATACTTACCTCTAATACCGCATGAAAACCACTCCTGTGAGAATACTTGGAGCAACCATTTTCATCTACCTATAAACTGGATTTCATTGGCAACCTGTAAATATGGGTTCAAAGATACTAAGGATGTGGATGTGGGTTTACAGTGCAGTAGCTGTAAACTGGGATGCTTCAGTGTAGGCTGTTCTTTCCTCTAGATACATATTTCTCTCTTACCTTGGGTGGAGTAATTTTATTCTCCCTGGATACCAAGAGCCATATTTTAGGTTAGATTCTATGTCTGTGAGGGAGGGATCAAGCACTTGCATTATGATATTTATATGCAGATTACTCCACCCTGACTCAGATGGAGTGAAATTAAATTAAAAGCTGCTTACCTCTTAGCTCCTTACTGACAGCAGATAGCAGGGAAGGACAGAAATGGCATTTTCTTTGAGTTCTACCTTGTTACTTGCCTGTCATGTGCAATAGGTCTGCTCAAGTTGTTTTATGATTTGCTGTTGTAGAGAAGCAGCAGACCATCAGCATAACAAGAATAAGGAGGGAATTTTGATTCAGGCTCTTAACTCTGAGTCAAATGTCTGCTGAAACAGCAGGTAGCCCAGGGCTATGGGGCAGATTGCCAAACTCTGGTGTATGCTAGAAAGAGCTATACACGTAACGACAACACTCAGGGCGGCGCTGGGTCACACAGCACCTCCCCAGATTCTGTGCCAAATAGCTGCAGCCAGCACAGCATCCTCTGAGATAAGATATCATCTGCCTGGCTTCTTGTCTGCTCACAGGATGTTGCCCATCTGTGGAGGAGGAGGGAGATAACCCTTCAGCTCCTCTGGCCACTGAGACAGGAATACCTAGGTATTCTCTAGGCAAGTGGAAAGTTAGAAGACTTTAGCTTTCCTTTTTCACAGCAAGCAGTCCCCAAAAGGACTGGCAGATGGTAATCCCAAGACTTCAAGCACTAGTAGAGAATTAAGAAGTTAAATATTTTTCCTTCTGACTTCCCTGGGTGAATAAGGTTTTGCACTCTTCATTACAAGATGCAAGGGCAGAGAAAAGCAGTGTATCCTAATGTATGGACTTTAGAAGCCAGTAAAAATAACTTGCTAGGTAACAACACAGAACAAGTCTGAAAACTATACTGCTTATAAGAGAGAGGCGAAAGAAAACATATTTTTAAATATATATATGAACATTCTGAAAGACATATATTGCAGGCAGTATTACCTTTAGATGGAACATTTTCAAATTTTGCATGTCCTCTAAGAGTGTAAACTCTCTGCCATTTAAGAGCTACAAAGTGTTAATATCATCCCAGGACCAAATTCAGATGAGGCATTGTAATTGAATGACTCCTATTTCTATGGTCACAAACCATAACGCTTCAAGAGCATCTTTCTATTATTATTATTATGTTAGTATAAACCATTTCACATGCATTAAAAGCTTCCCTCAGTCATGCCCACTCACTTTAGTATTTAGCTGTTTGGACTGAAAAATGTGAAAACCCTATCAACATGATAGAATTGGTTCATTTGCAGTTTTCCTCATTTTCTCATAGAATACATGATTTCAGGTGAGTTTAGTGAAACTTACTGAGAGACCATTTTTATTTGCACTGAAAAAGGATTTCTATTTCAATCTACTGTTTGGCAAATCTCCCCGCTCTGTACTGTGCCATGGCAGAGCTGCTATTGTAGATAGGCAAGTGCTTGGCATAAACATGCACAGTAAAATGAACAAGAACCACATGTACCAAAGCCTCCCACTAGCAATTTTCAAAGTGTCAAATGTCTATGGTTACCTTTCAGGTACCCACAGCCTTTGTCTGTCCTGACAGCATTTCTTCAGCCAGCAAGTCACTGCCTGACAATTTATTAGTAGTTCAAACTACATGAGCCTGACTAAATGCATGCTGCTCTCAAGAGTGTGGACTGAGGTGGCAGATGTTATGCTTAAACAAGTACATGTTATTAATGAATCTGTGTGGTACTTCCTTGTGCAATGTTTACCATTAAGGAGACACACAGGAAGGACAAGGCAAGGAGGAGGCAGGCTCATGATTCGTACTATTTTATTCAGAGGCAAAATTTTCATGCCACACGTCCCCAAGGAACCTTTGCAGTGTGGTTCAGATTATATTGCAGCATTTGGCTTGAAGTGTCCCAAACTACTCTGTTGCTGTGTGAATATGTTTCGTCTGATTTGATAGAACAGTTGTGGGAAGAAAACCTTGCCAAACACCAAATCTTTTCCAGGCATTTCTCTGCACAGCATGGTGTCATGCACAACAAAAACCAAATCTCGGTTTTGCAACAGTAATGGCTTAAAAGGGCAAGTTTCTCTGAGTATTTGCAATTAAGGTTGAGTAAAATATTTTCTTCTCCTTCAAGATCATTAACATTTTGCTTGAAACATGCCTTAGTATAGTGCCATCCTTTTCTTCAGCCACAATGGCTTATAATTTTTTCCGTTTATAATCTCTCCCATCCACTGCAAAGTCACCTGGCTTAGATTCATTACAGCAATTCCAAACTAGATGAGGCTGTAATACAAACAAAAGTGCATTCTGTGTATCCTAATTGTCATCCTGAATACCTGTATTAAACAGTACTAGAGATAGTGGGACTCATAACACATTCACCAGTGGACTCGTTTCCCTGATAAAGCTAGTTTTAATATCTTTTAATATTTTGTATGTGAATTTGCAAAGAGCTGGAATTTTGCAGCTTGTTAATGCAGTTTGGCACCAAGGAAAACCTTCTATTTGGCATTTCTAAAATCTGCATTTAACCAGTACAATAATTAATTAACGTTCATTGTATTTGTGTTTCTGTGGGGTTATTTCAACTGCTATTATGCTGGCTGGTTGGTGTGTTTATACATATAATTTTAAAGGTTGCCAGGGAAACCTAGAGCACTCTTTTTTGAAGAAAATAATTCAAATTAATTGTGCCAGTCATAATTTTTATATAGTTTTGCAATTGATCAGTTACATAATTATGCTAAGATAATATAGCCTTTAATATTATTATTATGTTCCTAACATTTACTTTAGGTAAAAAAACCAGAACAAGTCTCCTCCTACATGACACACTTGGAAGACCACAGCTGTAGTAGTTTAAATATGTTGATCATATGAGCATCTGTTTTATGGAATTTTTTTCTAATGTCACAATACTGAGTACAATGCTTCTGTGGATGATCTCATTACTGATTCATAAAACTGACCTTTAAAAACTCAAATGAAAAAAAAAAAAGCTTCATTTTAGGGCAGTATCTGGGGCATATTTCAGAAGAGTGGTTAGGCCTTTGCCTCAGACACAGACAATGTTTATGTGTCTGTGTCAAAGGTGTGAGCCTGAAATCCCTGTGACAGCTGGAAGGTGAAATGACTGTTATCTCCCTTCCCGCCAGCTCTGCCTGCCCGTGTGTGTGCGGCAGGCTGACCCTGGCCCGCAGCAAAACCCTGTGGAGCCACTTGCTTCCTCCACACCATGGGACAGCGGGGCAACAGGAGGGAAAAAGCAAGAAAACTCGTGGGTTGAGATAAAGACAGTTAAGTAAGTGAAGGACAGAGAAAGAAAGAAAAAAAGAAAAAAAAAAAACAAAAAGGAAGAAACAAAATGAGTGCTGTGAAGGCAATCACTGAACAGTGCCTGCCTCCAAAAAACCCCTCCCTTGGTTTTTATTGTTGAATACAATGTCATATGGTATGGGATATCCCTTTGGTCAGTTGGGGTCAGCTGTCCAGCTGTGTCCCCTCCCAACTTCTTGCCCACTCCCAGTCTGCTCACTGGGAGGGCAGAACAGGAAAAAGCAAAAGCCTTGATGCTGTGCAAGCACTGCTCAGCAACAGCCAAAACAGGGGTGTGTTGTCAACACTGTTCTGGTCACAAATCCAAAGCGCGGCACCATAGGGGCTGCTCTGAAGAAAATTAACTCCATCCCAGCCAGCACCAGGTCAGCACACTGCAAATTATCTCACATGCATAGAAAGGCAACTCTGTGCCTGTCCAAAGTTACCTCAAAAGGGCTTAAAAGCTGAGCATGTACCACAGGCAAGTCAGGGTACGGAGGGTCAATCTCAGCCTGTTAAAGGCCCAGAACAGCCTTGCTCCAACAGGGACCTCCCATCCACTGTCAGGATCAGTCCCAAAGTCACCTCTCATTGCTGCCCCATGGGAGGGATGGGGGGAGCAGTGAAACTCTCCCTCTGCCCTTCTGCACGTAGTTACAGCATTCAGGTAAAGGAAGATTTGGGCTCATGCCCTTGCGGGATCCAAGACCCCTTTTTGGAAAGCACCCACAGAAGGAGGACTGCAGGGTATTTGGTGAGAAGCACTCATCGCTTGCACAACTGCCACGCAGAAAAACCACTCCTCCCTCGTCCCATGCAGAGGGGCAGGCTGCGAGTGAAGAGCCCAGAGGTGCACACGTGCTCAGCTGGGGCGCGGGAGTCCACGTCAGGCTCCTGTACGTGTGTTTTCTTTTAGGTGGAGAGCAAATATAAGCAGCAGACAGTAATGATCAAGGTATTAAGCTACATACCTCCTCTGATCACTAGATTATTTCATATAAAAGATGGTGGATAGCTGTCCTTCACTTTTCCTCAAAAGTTAGTGTCTGCCTTATACTCCCAGCTGTGTACTGCAAGCACAGGGCTGCACCTCCTCTGCAGCCTGAGCAACCACTGAGGCTGTGATTTCAGGCAGCTGCTCTTTGCTAGCTCACAGCAGCTCCTTGCTCAGCAAGTTTGAGATTTTAGACCCTGCTTTGAGGTGTCTAACTCTACAGGCAGCAGCCAAAGACTTCCAGTCCGAGATCTGCAAAAGACCTACATCCCTACTGAGCAGCATCTGGAAGACAGGCAAGATATAACCAGGCACTCGAAATGGCAAGGCACACCTGTGTTCAGGCAACTTCAAAATCTGAGCTTATCTTCAATAGTGAGATAGCCCAACCAAGTCACATTTATTATATCTATTGCTTGCTTGTATCACTTCCAAAAATGAACTCTCTGCTATGCGCTCCCTCAGGGGGGTTCGACAGTGTTATCTGTCATTAGGTGGCAACTATTTTGAAAATAATTTTGGCCTACTGACCTCAGTTTTGCTTAATCAAGGCCACAGCAGAGATGGCTAAGCCTCCTCCTAAAGGAAAACCTGCTAATAAGTAACAGTATCTACAGAGACAGATGTTACCAGAAAAGAAAATGACCAGTACAACACACTTTCAAACCACTGTGTAACAGAATGACCTTGTAATTCCAAATTCCCCAAAATCCAATCACACTGTCACGTGCAGTATACATAATGTCTTTAGTTGCCATTTCAGGAAACAAGCTGGTTTCTGAATGATAGCATTCCTTAATGATCACCCTGGTAACCATTTATTCAGAAAATAGCTTTAAGCCATGGGGGATAATCAGAGTAATAAATAATAGGATCCTTTTGTTGTATTAAGTAGCACACAAAATATAATACTGACCTCTTTGAATAGTAGTGATACAAGGGTGGTTTTCTCTCTCCATGGGTCTGACAGGTGCCTGGATTTCAAACTGTGGACTGACCCCCTTCAGATGTTTACAGTCAGCACAGAGTTGTTTGCTCCTTGTTTTATTTCTTTCCTTCTACCAAAACATTTTTACCTTCCGCTTGTTTTATCCCCGATTTGGTAGTTGCATCCACCAGTTTTCTCTTGTTTTATGCATCTATTGGACTGGGACTGACTACAGTTGAGAATCATCTGGCATAAGGAGCAGAAGGAGGTTCTCTTCTATGATAGGATCTCTCAAATATTTCTGCAAAACCAAATAAATATACAAATAAGAGCAAAAATAAGTAACTACAAATTCAGATAATCAGAATGATGTTTAACCAATACAGAATTGCTTCTGAATATTTTATATCAAATTATGCCATTTACAGTCTCTTATTAAGAAGGATTTGACACGAGTATGGTGTGCCTTTGGAATTTAGTGTTAGGCAATATTTAACAGCGTCATGTAAAGTATTGCAGCCAGAGGAGAGCTATTTAATGCGATAGCTATTTTTGCTGTTGTTTCACTGTTGAAACAGAAGAGATAGAATAAAGATCAGATGAAATGGACTTTTCTCTCTTTTAACTGTCTGTACTTGAGCTATTGACTTAGCCACCTTTTATTCCTGGCAAGTAAATTTTACCCTAGTAATAATTGCCTTAAATGCTGTGAAATAAATAAACTTTCAAATGGAATAAGTGTCTTACGATTTACCTAATAATTTCATGACTCTTGGAAATTTTAACATTTTTGAAATGGAAGCTTTTATACATGCAATTCATCATAAATTAAGCACAATTTATTGCAACAGAGCCCATCAAGATGAATTCAGTTGACATTAATGTAAATGTCAGCCATATTTCTGTAGGTGAGCCATTAAAATTTGTCTGTAGTTAAATACTAGTCAATCATCACTTAAAATGAAGCCTACCCTCGATTTTTCTCCTCAGTATATCTTCTGGTCATACACAATATAACTTGAATCTTTAGCTGAATGGATATTGCTGCTCTGTCTGTTCCACTAAACTGCACTATCATGGACACAATTTAGGGTTTTGTACCTGGTCAGTCTGGAATGAGTATCATAAATGGAAAAAGTTATAGAATATAGCCAATTAAATGAAATTCCACATTTCCATTAAGTTAAAGGAGGTGACAGTGTCTTTAATTGCACAGATAAAAAATCCCACTGTTTTGCAGAAGGAGGGAGCAATCAACATTGCTGTAGCATTGACCAGAGAATGAAGAAAATCCTGTGAAGGAAAAATGTTTTGGCCCTATAATTAGACACAGGGATTTTAAAAATGGCATAGCTGTATTTTAAAGCAAAAATGGTGAAAAAGACTTTTTGTAATCTTTTTAGGCAAGGTGAGGATTTTATTCACATAGATCACCCAATAGGTGCTGAATGCCCTCACAGTCTGAACCCATGATGAGTTTCTGAAAAATCCTGTACTTCTGAGCCATTTATGCGACTAGTTACCAGTAACACGTATGCAGTTCTGAAGGCCTCATGGAGATAGCCAACAAAAGAGGTATCCAACCTCAGTGCTGCATCTCACATGCAGACAAAAAACAGACTAAGCAGACTGAAATAGTTCCCTGCTGCAGGCAAGGGAGAACTTGCAGAAGGTCACTCTTCAGGTGCATGTTGGGAAATTCACCATCAGAAGGGTCAGGGAGGAATGCAGTAAATTCAAACACACCGAAATTATGTTCACTGTATGTCTAATATGCACATGCAATAGACTTTTGCATTTGTAATACACCCTGCCTTAGGGGGAGTTGGGGGAAGATTTTGCAACGAATGAAAGTGGTTTTTAAAGGACAAAAAAATTATACATGAATGATAAAGAGCATAAAGATGACAGAAATCAGTTACCTGTTTGTATTCCTGATGCTCTAGAGACATAACTCAGCAGTATTGATTTAATCATTTAACCAAAGTTCTCTATAGTTATAGCAACTGTTCAAGCATACCTCTCATGCCAACTCCACAGCTGAAAATAAAATCATATCTTCTCATTCTTCTAAAATTTGCATTTTTGCATTTGTGGCCTTTAGTATTTCCACACTGACAGTTAAAAAAAAATAATTATCAATGTACACTTATTCAAATATTGATTAAAGGTTGGGGTTTTTTTTGAGGGGGGGGGTGTTTGTTTTTGTTTTTGTTTTTGTTTTTTTTTAAGAGGATTTGGATGATGCTTATAAAGAAAAATTGAATTTTGATTTGACAACACTGATTATAGCATCTATGAATTTGAAGGAATTTGGACAGGACTAGGTACAAGTGACAGTGTTCAAGAGAACATGACCATATTTACAATCTGTAGGAATTATTTGGTGACATAATCCTAACTCTTTTGCTGAAAACACTGAAGTCTCTAGAAGTCAAAGGGTAAAAGTTAAAATCTTCTCAGTATTTGTTTCAAGGATTTACAGATCAGCTGTATTTTACATGAGTAAAATAAGGAGCTCTGTAAAAATAAGTAAGGACCATTCAAAATACTGGATGCAGGAATTCATTTTAAATCTCTCAGCAGGAAATTGTTGTTCATTTTTCCAAATAGTTAGAAACAACAAGAAAATCAGAAAAATACCCAGAGAATGGAAATGCTTGAGGTAGAGAAGGGAATCATTTACATATATGCATTTCCCAGATTTGAAAATATGTTTTTCAACTCTGCTCACACCCATTTCATCCCCATTTCGTGCTACTTGCTAACAGTAAACGTTATTCAATTCTGTCAGAGCTAACAGGAAAACGATAGTACAACACCCAGCAGATTCAAACAGCAGGAAGACAATTTTGCCAAAAAACAAGTAAGTAAATAAATTACCTTTTAAAGTACTGATAATTAACATCAATAAAAGTTTTATTATTGATATGTCCATGCACTGAGCAGCAGACAGCAAAAGACCAGATGACTCTATTGTGGTTTATAGCCTGATCACAGAACAGGAAACCACTCAGCTTTACTCTTCATTCAAAAGCTTCTGCTAACCTAAATTATTTTGTAATTCTAAGAGTGGGACAGTCAAAACTCAAAGATTTGTGTTGGTATTTCACAAACTTTGGGCAAGTCCAAGGGTGGATACTTTGATACTAGGTAAAATAAGTGTGCATTAATGCAGTCGTAATGTGATCCCTGGACACATCTTCTTTGTAAAATATTTCTTGTTGTTTCTGAATACTAAGTACTACTAACTGCAATGATCCATAAATTTTGCTGGACAGGCTGATACAGAGCTGGTCCAGTGGGTAAAGAGGGTGATGGCGAGAGAACCATCATCCAGGACACCACAGTAAGGTCAAGATCCATTTATGTGTTTCTTCCATACTCAGTATAATCCTTATGGCAAAGTAATACCAGAATGAAAGAATACCATATCAGGACTGGAGGAAATTGTTATACTTTGCTGGCTGGCAGAATGGGAAGGGAGCCATGTGCAGTAGCACAGCTGCATGCTAAAAAAGAGAGATTTAGCTCCTATCTCCCTAAGCAAATGAATCCCCTGAACAATATAGTGACTATGCTAAAGCAACAAAAAGGCTGTTCCAATATTTATGTCTAAAATGAATGTTTGCAAAACGAGTAGAGCTGTCTGTAACTGCGCCAAACGTGGAGCGGTAAGTGAACAAAAATATAAGATTTGATTCAAGATTGTTGAATTTCCAAATCTGCCAAATAATTTTTCAAATTTAATTATTATCCTTGCAGCTTTCATTCATTTTGTTAAGCTAGACTCTGAGAACTTTCATAGAACAATGGCAATTTCTAATATTTAAATGGATTGTTTCTTTCTTTTTTTATGTCTTTAGATCTTGCCCAAATATATGTGCAGCAATGAATATGGATATACATCCAAAAGGTAAAATTATTCCAGTACTGAAAAAGGAAGTATTATAGCATGACTTTTTACTATTCTTACTACTCAGTGATAGTTTGTAACATGCAAGGCATGAAACATCAGAACATTGTAAGGTCATAAAAGTTAAAATTAATTGTAAGAATAAAGGAAAAGAAATGGATACCCACTAACGAAGAAAGCAAAAAGGTGTTTACTTCCAGAATGCCCCAAAAAAATGCTGGCTTCATGATGTTGCAAAATGCCACCAAGAAGTCATCCTCTTGCTGGAGACTGAAAACATTATGTTGGCTGAGGACTTCTAGAAAGCAACTGAGGGAATTTTAATTTTTTCTCTGCCACCGCTCATGAAGGGCTCTCCTCTTTTTGCTGTTTGCTGTTCCAAACCAATAGAACAAAGACACAGGATCTCTAAGTGTGATTCCATGACAGATTATGGCCAGTAGTAAGCATGTGTTTAAATCACAATGATTTCAAAAGTAAAACACTGCTCCTACTTAAATCAGTGAAAAACGATACTGTATTTCACAACTGTAGCTGAGCTAAGAGATATTTAATGCAAAGCATATAAAATTATCTAAATAAATAGGGGCACAACTAGCCAGATAAAATTTGGTATACGATATATTTATTGTGTTATGTGAAGTTTGCTTAAATGCATTTGATATCCATATAATAGAGAAGATTTAGATGTAGGGCTGGAAAAAGCAGTTCTGGAAAAATAAAACCCAGTAGTCTATATCGTCTTATTGCAAATCTTTTATTCTCTGTGGATAGCTGGCCATATCACAAAAGCTTACCATAACTGGCATTTATTCACATCTTTCACAGTCTCTGAAGTGAAACCTGCCTAGCCTTTTGCTTTGTCCTGGAATTAAACCTATGCAATTCAGGAAGCTTCTACTTATCTTACTTAACGCCTCTAGAGGCTGGAGGAAAATGCCCATATATTTAACAGGACAAGGTTTTACACAGTACTTTTGGACCAGACAGAAAAAAGTGACTCTGAAAACTCCTGTGCAGGTTCTTCCTTGCAGCATTTCCAGCCCCATTTTTTTCTGCTGAAGTGGTTAGGAGACACTCTGTCAGGATCACAAGGTTCATTAAAATATAACCCACAATATTTTATTGCATTCTGTCACTGGCTGAAACACCACAAACAGTGACTAAAAAGCACTGTGCATTCACAGACTCACAGAAGTCAGTGAGAACAGATTTACCTTCTGCTTTCTCATTTAAAGAAGGGCTATGTTTCTAACATTACGTTTTCATGTACAAATTGCTAGCCTGTCACCCTTTTGAACAGACTTTTTTTAGGTCACTATGAAAAGTGGGCAAGGTTGCCACAAAATGCACACTATTTTAGTCCTTTGCAGATTAAAGAGAAATTAATTTCTTCCCTTTTGTCCTTTGACATCAGGCATTCTCTGTGAACTGACAGAAACACCCACACATATGCCATAGAAATATAACATGTAACTATTGCTAAAACTGATATACTCCATTTATTAATTTCACAGAGGATGTAGCAAAGCAACGAAAAATTTTCAGACTGAATAAAATATGATCAGTCCCTATAGCTTGAGGAGATTCTGACTCCTGACAGCTCTAAATCTTTAGTTTGCAGGGAAAAAATATTGGTGCCAGAAGGTCTAGCTGATTGCAACTACCTGGCACAAAGATTCTGTCCTCTTTCATCTCTGTACAACAGCCATTGCACCAAAGGACAGGAAATTTGAAGATGTCCCTGTTCATTGCAGGGGGGTTGGACTAGATGATCTTTAAAGGTCCCTTCCAACACAAACTATTCTATGATTCTATGATAAATTGGATGTTCCAGAGCAATATATATAGTAAACAGCAGAAATAATTCTCCCCAAGAAATGAGCCTTTGCAACAGTCTCCCACCACCCAACCAGCACACAGCACTTCTCATTCTGAAAGCCCAATATGTGTAGTGTAGCTGACAGAGTGAAATATTCATCTTCACTACCAAAATGTCATCCTTAAATAACAGGAGAAGTGGTTTCTAGCTGATTTGCACTCCTCAGCTAGCACAGACCAAATATTTGGGCATTCACCTTATGTAAAGGGAATTCCCGCAGGAAAGCAGCGGCGCTGCCTCTCCCTTCACTCGTGCTGTGCAAAGGAGGCGTTAGAAGAAAAGGAGAAGGAGGGCTGGAGTTCCTCCAAACCCTGGTGATTCCTGCATAACAGAATGGATTATAAGCTAACCTGGACATCAAATTGTAAACTGATGCTGGATAGCAATAATCACCCCAAAGGCTTGTGTCAAAATGTCCCCTTTTAGCATGAAATGCATGGCTAATAGCTTCGATGTTTACCACTGTTACTAATTTCTTATTGTTGAGGATAGAATAACCATTTTCTATTAACAGAAGTAAAAAAGCTACAACTTAAGACACTGACTGCCTTTTTTCATTATTATGTTGGTACCACCCAGTTTTCCTCATCTGCATCAGTTTTCCTCAGTAATGTCGTTGCTTTAAGTGAGCTTACTTCTAATTTGCACCAGCATAACTAAAGAAAAAATCAGACAACTAGTTTGCATGGCTAGCTCTCCCTCCCCTCCGCCTGTGACTGACCCTCTGAGCAGAGATAAAGGTACTACGTATATTGAATAAATGAACATTCAATGCCATCTGCTGGGGTATATAAAACTCTGCAATACCAGGCACATGCAGTATTCAGAACTTAAAACAATAGTGACAAATGTAAAGAGGCTGTATAGGTAAAGACTGGTTTCTTTCAAAACACAGCTGGAAGGGAAGGTTGTGGCATGTTGCCCATCCTTCACATACTGCAATACAGGGCACAACACCTGGACAAGAATTGGGTCTGGTTTTAACTCTCTCCTTGGCATAAAAGGGTTTCAGTCCACAAATGTCCCTTCTTCCTAAGCATTAGAGCATGCTGTAATGATATGTTATAGATTAGGCTTATAGAAGGACTTTCATGCTCTGCTTTTGAAATCAGGCTATAATATAGCCACAGACACAAGATTTGTGAGGCTGCAGGCAGCCTAAGCAAAGATTGCTTCAACTTCCCAGAATAAAAGTATGTACTGGGCAAGGACATACCACAGCTGTTTTGCACTAAACAGTCACTGGATTAAATGTATAAATCAGGTTAAGGGAAGAATTTGGGAGTCTATTGTCAAGTGAATTCACACTCCTGTTCACCAGCTCTTTGGCCCTGTAAGGTGTGCTCTCCTGCCTATACCATGAGACAACTTCCATGGGCAGACAGGCACTAATTAGAATAGTTTATAGCCTGGGAGCTGGAGTGTTCTCGGTTTTGGGAAATGTGAATTTGGAGCTTCTCAAACTGAAACCAGAAGTCAAATTTCCCAGGCAAGTGCTGTGCTACCACATAAAAGACTTCAGCACAACTCATTTTCCAGTTCAGTTTTGAAAGCAGAAGGTCAGATTTTCTTCTGGCTCTAAAGGAACAAGATATGTTTCTATTCAGAAGAGGGATTTCCAGACCAGGATCCCAAAGCTCACAAGGGTGAGCCCTTACAGTTCTGCACAAGCAGCAAAACTCAGAAGAGAGAGGAGTACAAGCACATCCTTCTCTGGGTCTTCTCTGTGGGAGAGCTTGGACACGCTAGTGGTTGTGAATCCCATTTCCACACAGCTAATTCCTCATGCATTGTGTAGGTCAACAAACCCACGTATGGATTTGCTTCATCCACCTTTGTTTGAGTATTTGTAAAATACTGTGCAGTTGGCAGATTTTTTTTCTGTGATGCAAGTTATTAGTTATTGTATCATTTTCTACAGAATGACACCTGCTGACATTTTTTTCTCCATTCTATACAGAAAACAGAAGAACTATTCCTGCTAACACCTATCATTTTGTAAGTATCACACTGTTCTTCCTAAAATTTTACTTTTCTTTCAGTTCTTGATGTATGTTAATATTATCTTGGCTATAATGCTGGTAACAGAAAATGTAAACCTCACTGTTTGTTAATGAAAAATAAAGCATGAGAACTGTGAAGTGTATATGAGAACTTTTACTTTTGGGAGCTAGATTAGAGTAGTGATTCACTCAGTAGTCAATTCTGCATTTATGGTCTGAATCTAAAGTACACCTTTATCATAAGATCACGTGAAAATAACAGGAGTCAAGCTGAACAAGAAGGTAAGTCATAAACTTCAACATTTAATATGTAACCAATGCAAATGAAAGCTGAAAAAGCTAACAGTACATATTACAATGTCTTCCCATTTGTATCTGAAAGCTGGTTTTGAGTTTCAGCTCAGGTGTATAAGAAGAAACTGAAAATACAAGTCAGAAGAAGCTGAAAAGAAAGCACAGCTCTGTTGCTTAATAAGCAAGTTGAACAAGTAAAGGATGACTAAAGAACGTTGCTGCAATCAATACTTGGCTGCTTTAGGTTTCATAGAAAGGTTAATTACAATCAGATGCTATATGGGATTAATACCAACTAGAAGGCAGTAATATCGCAGAGCGGAACAAGAACAGCCAGAATATTTATTTATGCTAAAGCACTTAGAGAAGTATTTTAAGTAATTTCTGAGACATTACTTGATTAACTTTGGGAATTCTCCAAGGAGTCCTGAGTTCCTAAAGCAATGGAAAAAAAAAGAGTGGTAACCTCAATTTCTTACAAGAAAGAAAGCAAATCCTGAGGGTACATTGGCTACTTGGAGAGACAATTAAACAAAGTTAGTCTTGAAAGCATCTTTTGGAAATAATAAGTCTGATTATGTAAAAAATTGCTAATGTGAACATTATGAACATCTCATCAACTCCTCAAAACAAAGTAATTTCCTTCTCATCAGAAATACAGTCATAATGGGGAGAAAGAAAACACTGGATGTGATATATCTTGATTTCTGTTAGGCCTTCAATGTTTCCCAGAAGACAGTCTCACAAGCAGAAACGTGGAAACCTGGTCTAGGTTAAAATGTATGAAGTGTTTGCAGAATTGATTGAAAAAGTAGCCACCCTCAGCCTAGTTGACAGCAGTCTGCTACTGAACTGGCAAGAGTTATGCAGCAGAAGAGCATACAAATCCAGGTATACTGCAAGGGTCTGTCTAGGTTGTGGTGATATATTTTTATGTACTGTTACAAAAAGGCAAACCTCACTCTGAAATGTACTGTCAAGAACACTTCTTGGAGGTCTGCTTGATGTTGTAATAAAGATGTGTACAACCTGGAGAGTCCACAGGAAAGTAATCCGGGAGACATGAGGCTCAAAATTTTTTAAGTTGGTTGACAACTCAGGAAAGCTTTAAATAATTGTACTTGCTCAGTAAGAAGAGTAAACGGAAATATAATTACAGCATTAAGCATAATAAAGTTTGAAATAAAGTAAACAGCAATCAATTTTTTTAGTGTCCTCGGAGAGTAAATCAAATTGGTTTCATTTGTAGCACTCAGAGAAAAAGCATGAACTGAAAGGACAGTTAACTAGTGGGAAGAAGACACCTCAGAAAGCTATTGATTCCCCATTCCTAGTGAGTTCAAGAAGGGATTAAAACAAACATCAGAGAAGATCCAAGTGCATGGATTAATCTATCCCGTCTCTGGTAGCAAAATATGACTTACAAAGACACTGTGTACTGTCAGTTGAGTTCACTCAGCAGGAATTTCACCTCTGCGCTGTTCGTGAATGTCTCCTCCTGAAGGAAGCCAGCAGTAATATTTCAATGTGTAAACAGTATGTACAAAGGGTGGAGCAGGACTCCAGAAAATAATCTTGAACAAACCTAGTACGAGTATATACACATATCCAGAGACATCCTGAGTCACCCTCATCATCACATTTCTGTGGACTCCACTGTTCAATACATACTTGCTATCATGTTCACTTGGACTGCACATTTACTAGCACGAATTCCTAAAAACGGCGCATGTTTTTATTCTAAAGCATGACATTTGTGATGAGCTATTTAATATATTCTTGCAAGTAACATATGTAAACAGTCAGTACAATACAAATACCACATGGATAATATTATAAAGAAAGGCACAGTTTCAAACGTCTGCAACGATCATAAAATTAAACACACTCATTATATTTTCAAGAGTGGTGACAGGCCAAATTCAGAGAAAGACCTAAACTGTCTCCCAAATGGTCATCTTATGAATCTAAATAAAAAATTCAGATCGTCAAAAGCCTTGTTCAACTACTTTCCAACCCTTCAATTTCCATCAGAAAAATTTCCTCTGCAACAAAATGTCTGGTACTGATAATCAAATATTTCCAAATCTGAAATTAATCTTGAACTGAAATTTATTTGTATTATCTGTGTATCTCTTCTATCCAGAACAAAGATCTGACAATGAAGGGCAAGAGTGACTCACAGTCTTCCTCCAAGGTACCTGAGGAGGAAGAAGGTGACTATGAGACTGTAAGTTCTTCCACTCTGGAGGCCATCCATGCTTTGAGAATCCTTCCTGCCAAACCTCTACAAGAATCTGAATATGCAGGTAACTTTTGCTGTCTACAGAAAGTAAGCCAAACCGAGATAAATAGGAAGAGTACAGGTTTTCAGTACAGGTATTTTTTAAAATTAAGTGGTTCAACTGAAAAATAAAACACTGGTTGGCAGGAACAAGAGAAGAGCTTTGCCTGCATCTTCATATTCAACAGTTACCCTTATTTCCATTAGATTATATTAAATTAATAATTACATGCTGCTTTTGTAATTTTAATATTACCTTCATGGGAGAAATTCTATGATCCCAATCCAGCTGGTATGTGCAAAAAATTGGTTGGTCAAACCCACAAACGTTTCAGAAAAGCCCACTGCTATTAACCCTAAAAATGGAAAACATATTAAACAACACATGAAACTTTCCTCCAGATGATAATCTGCAGATGAAGAAATGTAGTATTCTTTTCAAAGACGTTCTGTTGCTTTCAATAGCAGTAATAAGCAATTACTTTGAGTATATTTCTCAGACTTTCTTAGCCTGATAGATGTATTATTCAAGTTTTGATTTACTGAAGTCATACCAAGTCATATTTAATGCCTAAACATACATAGCCAATTAATATCCCGTTTACAGAAGTGAAATATCATCCTATCTATCTATTGCTCAAAGCCATTACAAACACTCTGTGGAGATTTTAAATCACTAAAAAACTTGGTGGAAATCCTAAATGAGGAAGAATGGAAACCAGAAATAAAAAAAAGAAAATATGAAAACACAGGATCAATATATGCACAAAAGCTTGCTCCAGTTCACATCAAAGTCAACACAGATTTTTCTACTTATTTTTTGCAGGAGTTAGTTTGATGTATAAACAAATAAATGGCTTTTAATGTGAATAGATTTATTAGTGTGTGAACAGATCACAATCAGTCTGAATATCCAGATACTCTATGTTATGTTCCAAAGACTCATTTGTGCATTTTATTTGGAAATCTTGGTTAGTAGTAAAGACTTTCAGTCAGCAGTCAGCATCTTTTGTTGTTTATGTCAGACTGTCCTGAAATACCAAAAAGAGACCATTTTTGTTTTGTGATTTCAGAGGAAACACATTAAACGAAAAGCTGCTTTTTGCCTGCATGTCATGCTCAGTAACTACAATGTGGCAGGATACAAGAGCAAGGAAAGGTCTGAAAATCTATTTCAAAAAGGCAAAACTCAATGCTAACATCTCATTTTGTCATCTTTCCTAGGCAAATAACAACGCCCTTGAGATACAAAATTAATGACTCAAAAACACATGCTGGTGTACCACCTTTGCATTTCTTTTAGATGACCATGGCTGAAGTATCTATTAAAATCTAAAGTAAAAAATAAAAAGCTCTCTAGAGAGTAAACCCCTCCCAATACCCCTTGCAAAACCAGAACAGCACAACAGCATTGCCAAGTTCAAAGGTTCAGATGAAAAACAAATTCGATAATCTATTCACAGTTTAGGTCAAATGTCTGCCTTAAATGTGTACCAGCTTACAAAGGTGTTGGGTTTTTTAACCACATTGAGGACGTTAACCATAAAGCTATTATCAGTCACACTTATGTCCTCAATACAGCTACTAAAATAACGGTTAACTTCTGACAAGGAAAAAATTAAAAAGCTATAAAAATGTCAAGATCTGACCTGAAAAATGTCTTGATCATTAAAACATCTTATTCTTAAAATGTAGTATTACCAAACTACTCAGGCTTGGTTTTTCTTCCTCTTTTACAGATAAACGTTGTTTAAGGCCTTTAGCTACCACTTCCCCAATGCACAGCCAGCACACATCTCAGCCCCCTCAATACTCGGATGTAAGTAAAAATCTTAAACACTATTCACAAACACACTTCCCCTTTTCTGTAATATCATTTACAGTTAAGCGCAGTCTATTTAAAGTCTTAACCACATAACATTCAATTGCACAATGTTGCACAAGTTCCCATGAGCCGTTTCTGCTTCACTCTGCACCAACATCCTCGCCACTGGCTTTCACTTGTTGACTGCTGGGGACCTACCAAGTATTAGAGGCATCCCAGTCAGGAGCAGAGCCATTTCTACTGGCCATAGTTTCAAGGATGATGACTAACATCACATCTTTATTTTGTTTTACTAACAGAAACACGCATCTGTTCTGGAGGGGAGGAGTGTGCCAAGTATTAGAGGTATAATAATAAAAAAAAATCTACCCATTTCTGCAAACAGAAATAGAAATTGTTGCTTCCATATTTAGCTTTTGTACATAAGCAGAGATTGCAGATGATAGAAGAGGTATGGTTTTCAGAACAGCAGCTCCTTTCCAAAATAATCATACTGCAAATTTTGTAATACTGTTTCAACTATCTAACATGAAAGTAATTATTTACAAAAGGGGATATATTTTATCTCATGAGCTCCCTGTTCCTCAAGGGGGAGGAAAAAAAAGCCATTCAATTTAAAAATCAGGTTTTCCTTTCCCCCAATTATAAGGACATAAAAGAGGCACGGGGAGGGAACTTGTGTCTCCTGAACTGTTCCACCAAATGGCTGAGAGACCCCTGCTATGCTTTACTTCTCATGATCTGATGCTTTTTGGCTCCCTACCCTTCTCAGGCATTTTGTATGAATATATTGTAAAGCATAAACTAATAACTATTTTTAAATAGTAGGATCAACTTCAGCAATTCCTATTAACAATACACATCCTAGGGTAACAATTGACAAAAAATATCTGACAATGTTTTCCTACTATGAATATGCTAATTATGTAGTATATCACCTAGCATATATTTTTTCTCCACTGATTTACCTTTAACTGTAAATTTGCTTCAAAAACCTATAATTTTGAGTCACAAATATACCTTTAATTTTTGTTCATTCTGTTTTGTTTCTTGTGGTGAGATTGGAGAGACTGCTATCTTATTCTTCAAGAATCTAATGAGGTGTCCAACTATTAAATCCTATAATTGATGGTTTTACTCTATCATAAGATTATTTTTAAAGTAGGTTTCTATATAATTTTTCTATATTTGATATACTTTAGATGTAGTAATATCTCAGAAGGACTAAATATCTGATGAACCTTGAAAAGGAATGGTATTTTTTCTCTTACAATTTTCAACTCTGAACCATATGCTAAATATGGTCAAAAAGAATGCAACTGCCAAGACAGAAAAATGTGATCCTTTCTATGTTTGATGTAATGGCTGATTTTCAGAGAATAAGTATTATGTTTGGTCAGCAAGAAAAATAACAAAAAATTCTATGCAAAACAGAATTTTATTTTTTTTTCCTTTTAGTTTGTAATGTAATACAAAACATAGAGTTAATAGTTTCTAGAGATTATGAGAAAGCACTATAAAGTTTGAAAAATTAAAGGTTAGATCGACTCTTGTGAGCAAATCCTGATGTAGCTTGTAAAAAAGCTGAATTAAGAGAAGTTCGAGTAAGTTGGCTTCAAAATCTGCAGAAATTTAGGCAAGGTCACACTGAGAGTTTGCCAGTTTAGATAAAGCTTCAAATCAAGGATTCAGTAGGTTGGATTTACATGTTTGTCTACCTCTATGAGATGTGTGCTGACATTAAGAAAGATGAACCAAAGGTAGTGCAGGCAGGTAAATTAAACTCTGCAGTTTGAGAATGCAATTTATACATATTTTTAGTACATCCTGAGCTAATAGTGCTTATAGGGAACTCTCTTATTTTTATATAATAACTACACTGTTATTAAATATATCTTAATATTTATTCCCATGCCCAGTGCTGCTAAGTGGCTTTGCCACAAGATGGCATGAACAGCAAGGAAGAATTTTTGTCAACATTTATTTTCTAGAGTTGTTAAATCTTGAAGGTATCTTTATTACATTCAGAGCAATTTATTATCGTTTACTTGAAGGAGAACTTAACATACATTGCATTTCTTTTTGCATTAGTTAGGATTTCAGTATGTAGAATTTATGAAAATATTTTCAAAATCAAAATCTACTGCAAATAGAGTCAGATAGGGGTTTTTTATTAGTAAGATGTCCTGGGTTCATTTAAATAATCAGTCATATTTTGGTAAATTTGAAAACAAACTTTCAAGATTTTTATAAATTTCTATGCAAAAATCAAAACAGACACAAAATGCACCCCAAACAACTAGATAAGCATATATATAAAGTCTCTGAATAATATTTAAATTTATAATACTTGAATAAATATCACCCTCATATGTTTCATTCTGAAAGCCAGAGGTTAAAACAAAGTTCACTCTGTTTTATCAAGTATCATGACAATTTTTAAATTTCTTTTATTCTATAATTTAAGATGAAAAAGTCAAAAATACTTGTTTTTTTCCTGCCAATTCTTAATTATGTCTCTTGTTGCGGTTTAAACTCGGCCAACAGCCAACCACCACACAGACGTTCACTCATTCTCCCCGCCCACCCCAAGGGATGGGCAAGAGAATTGGAGGGGTAAAGGTAAGGAGGTTCATGGGTTGAGATTTAAAAAGTTTAATAATTGAAATTAAAATAATAATAATAATAATAGAATATACAAACAAGCGATACACAGTGCAATTTCTCACCACCTGCTGACTGATGCCCAGCCCATTCCTGGATAGCAAACCTAGAGGAGAGAAAATCCTGAAACTGCAATCCTGGAAGAGAGAGACAGCTTCCTGACCAACCTTATTCTATATATCGAGCATGACGTTACATGATATGGAATGTTCCATTGGCCAATCCGGGTCCATTGCTCTGGCCGTGCTCCCTCCCAGCTGCCTGTACACCTGTGCACAGGCAGGACACGGAGTTGGAGAGACCTTGATCTCTCAGCAACAACTGAAAACATCAATATATTATTAAAATTCTTCTCATAATAAATCCTATACTGAATCCAAACCACAGCACTATTCTAGCTACTAGAACGAAAAGTAGCTCTACCCCAGCCAAAACCAGGAGAGTCTCTTATGAAATTAATGTTTGTGAACGATATTAAAAAGATTTATTGCCTACAGCACAGCAAGATTCTCAACACCTCTATGACGACCATAATTATCTAAGTACACTTTATTTTGTGTTTTCTATGGAGAGAAGCACAAATAGTTGAGAATAAGTTGCACCTGAATCCATCTTTTTAAAAGGCGAAATAAAGTACAGATCAAACAAAATCCATTCCCCTTCTAATAAGACTCATTCAGAGCCCATTGGCCTCATGTGCAGATCAGCTAACAGAAAATATGCACTTCAGTGACCTCTGCCTCAGGTCTAGGCTGTGACTTGCCGTGATTCCCACACATAGCAACTTCCCACTGAACCCGTGAAGCTTCTAGCTTCTTCTAGGTTCACAGAAATTAATGCTTCCCATTCGGTAGCAGAAAAAGTTGTGCAGGTACAGATGTGATTGGTAGGAGGAATGCTGTGGGGACAGGAACATAATCTTAGAGCGAGGAGTTCTGGAGGTAGAGCCACAGCAGAGAGGTAATAGGGCTGGACTTCCAATAATAATAACAGCAATACCAGAATAAAGCTATACCTTTATGAATTAAGGGTAGCACTTTACTAACAATTACTAATCATTATTTTTAGGAGAAAGAATGAAAATACATGGATCCCAGGTAAGCAGAATTCTCATCAATTACAATTTTTACAGGTAATTTTGTGACTTAGTATATTTTTAAAAGCAGGCTGCAATTGTGCTAGCGCTAACTAAAGGATAAGACAACTCATATCTGCAGTCCTACATTATCTCACTCACTTGCATTCATGGTTTATGTAGATGTGTTTTACCCCTTTGCGATTTTAAAATGGCATACTAAAGTATGACGTTATGTGCTGCAGAGCACATAAACCCTTTGGCTGTTGACCAAGGCATGTCTGTTTAATCTAAACTCTTTACATTTCTCTTACTAAAACAAGGAAAAAAAGCTTACATGGATTTTTGTTTCCCCTCTTTTCCAGGAACCTATGCCTCCCCCACGGTAAGATCACTTAAGAGATCACTTACTTGCCAACCTCAGGGAACTCGGTGCTAATAAATGCTCACATCCATCTATACCACTTATGGTAACAAGATGACTGGAAGTTAGCTGATGTCCTTTTACTACCTGGCTCTCTTTGGACCTCTTTAGGTTCTGATATGAAATTAGGGAGAAGAAAACATGAGCCACAAGTGTTTATAGCAGGAGCTTGGGCCTGCATCTTCAAAATCAATTTGGCTGAGCCTACAACCAAGACAAAATCTGAGAAATCTTGAATCTGGTTCAACCCACATATAAATTGTTGGGGGAAAAAAAAAAATCTTCCATCATTTTGTATTGGTGCCTTAGGCTCTGTTCACCACAATAATATTGATTTCATTGCCTCTTAAGTCTTTGTCCTGGGTTCTGCCATTTTTTTTTTTGCTACAAATCTAAATTGTGTCCATAGAAATCAACTGGAATATTGCTACTTACTGGACCAAGCTCTATTCCACAAATATATTTTTCTATTTTATGCCCACAAACAGAAATGAATTGCTTCTTGATCTTTTCAACCCCAAACAATAACTGCTACAATTAAGATATCATTCCAAAAGGTCATCCAGGGCTGACAAGCTTATTCCTCTATGCATACATTGACTGCCATAAAAGCGATAAAGAAGTTTAAAATATGATTAGCACTACAGACATATTCAGACTATTGCTGAAGTTAAAATATGAAATAAGAGTATAAAAGGACTGTAGCTTCACAAATTCAAAACTGTAAAAGCACAGAAATAAGAACATTCTCATTCCATTATTCTACAAAATTTCACTATTTGTTTACATTTGCATTATGGTGGCCAGAATGGCTCTTAATTCTCTCACCTGACTTCATTTTGGTCTGTACCATGCAAACACAACAGGGTCCCTCCCCAGGAGCCCACCACTGAAGGGCAGATCTGCCATGCAGCATGGATGCATCTCCAGTTTTACTCACCCAAGCTCTCCATGCTACAGCTTCCAGCTGAAGGTGGGCTGTGGCTGGTCTCAGAGCACGGGCAGAGTGTGCCCACATCTGCCAGAAAACACCGGGCACATGTTAGCTGTGAGTTTTCTGGGATAAGGAGCATTTTTTATTGTGTGTCTGAACTGCAGCATGTTCCCTGGCTGGGCCTTATACACAGCCATATCCACCCAGAAAAATCAACACTGGAGAGCAGTACTTGGCACACACTGCTGAAGTGCGTGAAAGTGGTAAGTGGCACATAACACAGTATAGTAATGTCTTGCAATGGTAGAGTATTATCCAAAATTACTATTGCTATTGAAGCGCCCCAGGAAGCTCCTGGACCTGAGCTAAGCTCAGCACAAATACATTGAAATGCTCTTGGAAAATTCCAGTGTTTTACTTCTCGAGTTTGCACTTACAGTCCCTGCGCCTCCTTTATTCCCTAATAGTTTTTCAAATTCTCCTTTGACTTCTCTAGGCCTCTGAAGACACTTCCAAAGCAATATCAGCCACTTCCTCCAGAGCCAAAGATAAGCAGCCAATTCTTTCACATGAGGAAAACATTCAGCCAAGCGCACACCTTTCCAATATCAGCAAAAGTCACAAGGTACGGGTGCATTCCTCATCCTCATTCCCTGAGAACTAAAACTCCCCCTCTTCAATCCACAAGACTTTACCTCCATTGCACCTCTCCTTTTACCTACGAAGAAGAAGAAAAAAAAAGTTATTCTTTAGACAGCTGTGAATAATTGAGAGAAGTGGTATTTAGTGTAATGTGACACTAGCATTTTTTAAAGAAAAAACTGCCAAAATAATGGCAAAGAAGTAAAGGAGTAGAAAAGAAGGCAGAACTTTCATGAACACTTTGTTTAAGGTTTGTCCTACTTTTTCCTACTAACATATAGAGGTTTTGCAACCACTTCTAAGTAGAAACAATTGCACTTGCTCAGCACAGTTGGTAAATCAAGTGATGAGGGCAATACACTGACCACACTAGAAATACATAAATACACTCCACTTCCCAAGGATGTTACATTCAGCAAAAGAAATTACTAATCTGTAGCCAGAATTCTTGCTCCAGCCCATGAGACCAATGAATCCAGACTAGAAGTCGCTTCTTGCCCTCTCCCTCTTGCCCTCTGCCATCGTACGACACCCATGGTCATTCAGCATCCTGAAGTGGCAATGTGGATGAACGCTGAGTCCTGAAGTATAAACCACTTGTGTCCAGCTGTATGGTTGAGCATATGCGTATGTCAGGTTATGAGTCTGGTTGCTTTTTCACACAACATATGTATCTAGTCACATGAGCGTGTATGTACACTGCTCATTGCCATGTAACCAGATGCATACGTGCTCTTGCTGTGTGACCAAAATGGACATTCATAAATAGGGATGGTGGTGGATACAAATAGAGGTGGCGGGAAGAGGAATGGCACACATCCAGGGGCCACAGTATATAAAGTTCAAATGCCTCTCAACGAAAACCTACCCCAGCCAGAAGTTTGGGCACAACTGAGTTGTGTTAATCCTGTCCACCCTTTCTTAATGGCTTCAATTTCAGTTCATCAGGATGGAATTTTGCTTCATTTTACAAAGGTCACTACAAATCCCGGGGGGGGGGGGGGGGTGGGGGGTGGAATAAAAGCTTACAAATCGATGAAATAATCTTCTGCTTAAAGTTAAGTATAAACTTAAGGAGTGAGTTCTAAGTATGGGTTGGCTTTTTTCCCGAATGGTGCTTAAATTCCTTCATGGATTAGGTTCCAAACGCTGTTGGTTGTTAAGACATTTTATTAATATGAAGTAGCTTCATATTCAGGTGTGTGACCTGACCTACAGCTGCAAAGTTCCAAATCCCCTGACTGATCCTCTCCTTCAGTATGGCAGCACATACATTGAAAGCTCTCTGAGATCTCTTATAAACCATGTTTGCCAGCAGACATCAGTATGCAAAAGACTTGGATTTGAAAGGTCCTATTATAAAGGCAAATTCTGTAATATAAATACATATCATTATTTATTCTAGAAGTAAAAGGCAGAAGTAAAAATCATAATCACCAAACTCCACTTCTCATTGCAGTTATAGACACCAAAATATTTCTAACAGCTTGTTGTTTCATTTTTTTTTTTGTACTAGGCTTTTTAATCACATGAGTAAGAGGAGTGACAGAGACTAAGACCACACATGATCTGGGGAAGGTGCTTCACAAATTTCCCTCACAATCACTTAATGCAAAATATTGCTCAGCCATCTTTAGTCCAGCCACAGCTTTGTAAGGAGAAAACATACATATGAGCTACAGTGTGGAGGAGTACGGTGCTACAGCCGTTATCTGCCAGACTGTAAGCAAAGCTGTCAAACCACAGATGTGATATAGGAGTGCAAGTCCTGTTTTCCAACAAGATTTGTAAGACTTATAAAATTAAACATATCATTATTTATACACTCTATAAATAGCTTTATTAAAAAAAAAAAAAAAAATAAAGGCATGTGCAGGATCCTAGACTGTATCTTAGAAGCTTTGGTGTGATGTAAACTTCCATGTGCCCGTGGTAAGCAGGCCATGAGTGGCACGTCCCCTCATGGTGGAGGCCAGCCCCACAAGTATACCTTTATTAGAGTTTCACCTTACCATGTACCCAATGTCCTGGATATAGGTTTTCACACATCAAACAGTGACCTTGGAGACGAAGTTAACAAATTGAAGAAGCTAACACAAAAGCAATTATCCAAACCCAAACCAGTTCTTCTCCCTTCTCCTAGCCTTCCTGAAACTTTCCCCTAACAGATCATTCCCAAATTTCTTGCCTCTTTAACCTTCTGTGCTGATGTTTTCAGCACAGGAGCAAGGAAGAGACCCCTTTTCACTGAACAAGTGTTGAAAAATAGTTCCCAGGGTTTTCTATACCGTGTCTTCTTTTTGCATTTTCTCTGACTGATTTAGCAAAACAACTCACTGTCATGTTTTCTCAGTCCATGAGGTAAGCTAAGGAGGGACTAAATCCCAGAGCCTTCAAAAAACTACTAGATGCTTATCCACACCTTACGCTACTAAATAACTTCTAAAATCTGGTCCTCTATCTCCTTTATTATGAGATATATGCTGCTAAAAAGCTTGAGCGTTCATCATACCCAGGACATCTAACAAAAGATGTCAGACTCGAATACATTGTCCGTTTTTGAGGGGAGAATATTTTCTGATGAACCTTCTCATGAAAGGAAGATATTACTGTTGATCAGGCACATCAGAAGGCAGAAAAATATCTAAAGACCTTGAATCAGGGACCATGAGAAGCATTCTCCATTCCTCATTCCCTGGTTTGCACCTGCTTTCCTTTACACTTTCCATTCTGCCTCTGTGAATGTTTCACTTCTGAAACTCTCCAGTCTTCAAGGAACTTACCACCATTTATAGCTGATTTTAAAGTTCATAACAAGACTTTTTGGAATGAGATGAAAAGTGTTGAAGAAAGCTGATAATCATTCATATCTCTTCTCCCCTCCTCTCAGAATAAATCTTTAGTGAAGACTTTTCTTTTTTACCATAATGAATTCAGTGGATGCTATTCTTTTTTTATGGAAGTCCATAACCTTCTCCTGCAAATAATATATAAAAAAAAAAAAAAAAAAATAACCAGCCTCTGAATTTCTATAGTAGTAATAAAATCCTTCCCTTGCCAAGGGCTGTTAATTTTCAGTGATGATGTAATCAAAGTATTTAAATGCTCAAAGTGATTTTATGATAATGAAATGTTTTGCATATAATTCTTTCTTTTCCAGACATCTATCTGTTAAGGAACTAAACCAAGTAAGTAATCATCTCTGCATATATTAGAATCATACAACCCATACACAATTCATGGCTTCACTGTCTCTTTTGTAACAGTGCGTTAGCCTATTAGGTAAAGATACTATAAGAATATTAGCTTTGGGTCATAAATGTATCTATCTTTAATGTGTGTAGCATTTTCAGTATTGCTTCTTTCTGATTGGCAAGTAAGTTGTTGAAGTTGCTTGCAGAAATAAAAGCATACATACAGTGCAAAGGTACCTTCCCAAGTATCCACATAAAAGCGTATCTCGTAACTGCCAGATGCTGTGGATGCCTATGAGCGGTAAGCAGCAGGAGAGACACTCTCTGTCAAAGAAACAGAGGTTCCACACAGATTTTTAAAAGCAGAAAACTGAAATATAAAGTCAACAGAGGAGTGCAGTAGTATTACTGTGATGTAAATACAAGGTTACTTCAAAAATAAGATGACCCATTTCAATAAGAGAAATAAAAAAATGACAAATTTTATACCCAGAATGAACCTCACCTATTATCCCCCAGCTCCATTCTCCCTCTCCTGTCCCTCCTCCTTCCCCAGGGCCTCTCACAAGCACTACAACATCTGTCACCTCAGACAAACAGCAGCTTTGCCTACAAAAGATCTCCGTCAGCAACCGAGGGGGCCACCACAGTGCTGCTCAGGCGCCTGCGTGGTCCCGCAGCTTCCCGCAGCCAAAGCCCCCGCCGCCCTCCCCGGCAAGGTGGGGACCCCAGCCACAGCGATGCCCGGTCCTCACCTCCCCCAAGCCCAGCACAGCCTACCTGCCCAAGCTCACGCTCCGCTATCTCCTCAGACCTCCTGTAAGCCCCAGTACATCCCCACAGTTCATCTCCTGCTAGCCCCATCCTCCAGCTCACAACCCACCCTCCTCACAGCCAGCCTGCAAAGCTCCACCAAGGGCAGCTCTGGGCTCCAGGCGCTGCTGAGGCGTGTGTGCTCTCAGTGCTGAAGCAGCAGCCCCGAGTTCCCCTGTCTGACAGAGGCTAAGAGGGCTCTTCCCTCCCTCCCTGCACCTCCATGCTGACCACTTCTCCCAGCACAGCCACCTGCAGCCCCGCCACCGGCGACCCCTGCACCAGCCACCGGTGTCCACAGGCCAGAAGCTGAGAGGTGATGGTGGGAATGCACCTATAGGCATATATAAGGCAGAAAGCAGCAACTTTTACACAGGGACTGGTAAAGCGTTTGTTTTTTTCAGATCCCAGTTTCTCTCAAAATGTTTTTAGTAAGTTCCTTCACTTTTTACTCAGGCCAATGAAGTAAAGCAGAGGAAATGGAGTTAGCAATAAAGGGATTTAAGTTACAAGTGGTTTCCTAAAAGATGTATTAAGAGATACAGTTGCTACAATAACACAGAGTGTTAAAATATGCTTGTAAAATTCAGAGATAAATTATAATTTATGGCATTTTGTGTTGCTTACTGAATGTTCTATTTACTGCACTAATGTGTTTATCGTATCCATTTTTTTATCTCATTGCAAGGGAACAGAGGAAAGAAAGGAATCTCTATACTGGTCAAGCCCAGCAATTTCCTACCATAGAGGCCTGTAGCACGAATGTGTAGACTAGTCTAGCTCTAACTTTCAAGTCCTTTGAGTTTTTCTTCTCCAAAGTTCTGCCTAGGAGGCTGTCCCAAACCTCCCATAGTTAGAAACTCTTTTAGTTCGAAAGATCATTACAAAACACGGTTTCACTGAAATACTGTAATTAACACTTAATACTAAAAAAAAATATGTATTGGCAAGAAAGATAGTATTTTAACACAAAAATCTTCGTCTTATCCTAGATACTGACTCATTACAAACCAAATATGAAAACATCCCCAAGAACAATAAATATCATACATCTGTAATATTTCTGGCTGGGCGCTGTACAGCTGCACAAATACTGCAGCTCTTAACAGGCTCTTAGTTTGGCTATGTCTTAAGCAGAAACATTTTATATCTCATAATGTGGAAAAGATAAATTTTAATTTGGATCACTTCCCATTCATATGAATCTGAAGACATAAATAGTTTCAGTGTGACACGGAGGAGGAGACAGATTGTGTCCTTGTCAGTATTTTGGACACCAAACAGCAGGTCAATAGGTTTGAGAGCAGGACTGACCTTCACCGGGACCCAGACAGGCTGTAGGAAAGGGTCAAGAGGAGCGTCCTGAAATTGGAAAGGGCAAATGCAAAATCCTGTCCCAGGATGGACTAACCCCCTTGGCAGCAGCTCTGCTCAAAAGAACCTGGGGCCCATAGGCTGAACGTGAGCCACTGGTGTGTCTTTGGTGGCCGTAAAGCCTAACCGTGTATCAAGCTGTATCACCAGAAGCATAGCCAAGAGATCAAAGGGAGCAACTATTCCCTTTTACTCATCACTCATTAGACAACACCAGGCTGCTGTTGGCAGAAAGGAGTAGGTCAGCAGAGGGTCACCAGTACAGTCAGGGCATGCAGCACCTGCCCTGAGAAATGAGGCTGATAGGGCCAGGTTCCCATGGCCTGGAGCGGGGATGGCTCAGGGGGAAGACAAGAGCAGCCTGCCAGATGATTATCAAGAAGGCAGAGCACGGCACTTTACAGAGGGCACAGTGGAAGTACAAGGCAAGAATCCTGAAACGAGTGAAGTTTCAACCAGAAATAAGGACGAAAAATTAATTATGAGGGTATTTATGAGGGTCTTGGAACAGATTGCCCAGAGATGCTGTGAAATCTCTGTTCTGGAGGTTTGCAAGACCCAGCTGGTCAAAGCTCTGACACCAGGTCTCATCTGACAGTTCACCAAGCCTTAAGGAGGAGCTTGGACTAGAGACCCACCTAAGTCCCTTCCAACCTGAGTGAGACTATGAATTTCTAAATAATGTGTAAATATTACTGAGGAAACAACTTTTAACGAAGACTCAAAATGCAACATCTACAAAGAGTAAAACTTTCTTCTCTTACCTATTATAATCTTATATGTATCAAATTAACAAAACAGTTATTATTCCCACGTGAATCAAAATAATATAGAAATATGGTGAAAGTTTATGAGTCAAACTCTGGTCTTTAGGCACCTATCATTCACTTCTTTGGAACATAATATGCTGAGTTAAGATTCTCCACAGAGTGATTTTGAATGAAGTATCTGCCACAACAGTAAAAAAAATTGTACTGTCAGTTAAGGAGCCTGAGAAGAAATGACTGATTTTAATTTTTGGATAGCGTATCTCCAGTCAATCAAAATCAATGTCTTAATTTAATACAAGATCACTGAAGGAAAACCATGCAAGTTAAACTGATGCACAATAGTTATCATGAAAAGGTGATCATTGCAGTAAACCATATGTTCATGTACATCCCTAAAAATTCAGTTCTCATTGTTGCAAGTGGACTGAGATCAGCATTCAGTCTGAGTTTTTGAAAAAGTGATTAAGTATTAATGATTGAATGTCTATAATTTGTTTTAAAATTAAAAGATTGTTTGGTCTGTTGGGGTAAGTTCAAGTTGGTAATCAAAAAAATATTTACTGTCTATGTTATCATTTTATCTAGGCACCTGGAAGAGAACAAGGTTAGTATTTAATAATATGATATTAATTTGTTATCTTTCCTTTGTATTCCAATAACAAAATATTCAATCATTAAAATTCTGGCTGAAGTAATCAGTATAGGAACCTGACATCTATCCTACTATGTAGTATCCGGCTGTCTGGCTCTATATTTATATGAGTAAGAGACATCCCCCAGGTATATGTCTGCTGAGAACAGAGATCTAGAGTGACCTCAACAGTTGTGGAAGATGTAGCAGAAAAAAGGGAATTTAACCTGGCATTAACCACAGCTATTTGGGGAGCCAGGGTATCGCATTTGTTCTAAGCAAATCAAAGTCTTAAGGCTCTGGGGAAAATAAGAGTGCTGGAATCTAAAAAAAAAAAAAAACAAAAAACTGGATTAATCTGATCTGCACAGAGAACATCACCCTTCTCTCTAGCTTGTTCTTCTCCCATAATTTGAGAATTTTGAAAAAAAAAAAAAAAATGTAAAGCTTTAGGCTTTTAAAGCTACAAAAAAGTGGTTTGGTTTGGTTTTTAAAAAGCACATATATTAAATACAAGACAATTCTTTAGATGTACATATAGCTTTGAATAAACAGCTTAAGCTACTTACTATGTACATGTGCCTGAAGGCCCACGAAAAAAAATGTTACTCTGAAATACTTTGAAGATAGGTACAGGTTATGTGATTTTTATGCTGTTTACAGGTTTGTGTTAATGAGTTCATAATTTCCTCTGGCATTTCCCTTTGTGGATTAAGGCACAGTTTCCTGATATTCAGCTAGAAATAATATTGACTGCATTAATATATTCAATGCCTATCTATCCTGTCCTATAAAAAGGATTTATGAACCCTCCATATACTTCTTGTACAGCATTCTACATTATTTACCATTTTGTTAAGCCATATTTGGCATCAGCAAAACCTGTAATGTTCACCATGTAATGTTCAGTACTAGTATAAATGTTTCCCCCTGAAATCATTAGCTGACTCATTTAAGCCAGACTGATTGCAGCCTATTAGGTTTTTCTATTGACCTGCCTCCCCCTCAATATATTAAATCAGTTAAGTTAATTTATTTCACAGTAGTAGCTACACAGTCAAAGTTACACATAAGAGGAAGTAATAAGTTCTTATTCTTTTTACTCATAATTACAGATTTGGGGAAGAAACCTGAAACATATTCTCAAGCACAAAAGTATAAATCAAAGCATCATCCTGAAGCCAGGTAGGAATATAAGAATTTCATGAGTTTGTACTGGATGTTTCAAGGGCTAAACATTCTGCTCTATGCAGTAAAAGCAAGATAATACACTTTCTGGTGCCATGTAGTGATATATTAGGTTTTGCCCTGGTGCAATGACAAGAACCGTCTTTGGGAATTGCTTTCAAGCTATTGTAATTGCACATTCCATTTTTATCTTTAATAGCATACTACTGAATTACATTTTTGCCTCACTTTCCATGATATGATGTTAAATATACTGTTTAAAGAAGTTCTGCCATCTCCAGCCTCAGTATTCCCTCCTTCTATTTTTACATACAAAGAATATATGCTTAGCCTTTCAAAGGCCAATTATTGTTCCATAGAAATCTGCCACAGTTGTTCCTATTTTTCTTTTCTAACCGACACAAATCTCTCTTTTCTAAATGTGCCTTTAAATCTATATCCTCCTAAAGTATGCAACAAAAGCCAAAAGTATAGGATACAGTATAGGAAGCGTATGAATGATTTAATGTCTTTCCTAGAAAAATACTGAATCTCTTATCTAGCCTTGTTTACAATGATGGCATTTCTCCCATATAAAATTATTGCTTGGAGTAGGTGTGACAGTATTTGTGACTCCTAGTATTTTGTTTCTTCTTGTGTGGGACCAGTGGCTCTGTTAAGTGAAGTTATTTGGATGGTGCTCTTCCCAGTGTAACCATTCTAATTAATAGCACAACAAAATGCCAGCTGGGTGCTCAGCAGCGATCTAGAAAATCAGAAAGGGCTGGGAACAACTGCTCCCTCGGTCTTCCTATAGAAGAACTGGGAACATCAGGTGAAATTAGCAGGGAACAGGCTCAAAACAAACAAAAGCAAGTTGTGCTTCACTACACATGTAGTTAAAACGTGAAACTCTTGCCAAATACTCCTGTGGAGAGTAAAAATCTATATAACTTCAAAAAGTGGATCGTGAAATGAATGGAAATTTGTCAAAAGATGCTAAATGCAAAATTACCACCCAAAACCCAGGAAGGCCGAAGAGAAAGGGGTATTCTGGGGAAGCACAGCTATGCATTGCTCTCTAATGTGACTCTTACTTAAATACTGCCATTAACAGAAATACTTTTCTGATATTACTTTCATTCATTAATTTTTCCTAGCCTTCAGTGTACACGGAGCTCTAAAACCGTTTGCAGCTCAGGTAAGAACCAGAGATTGCTTTGAAAATTAAACCAGGCATGAATAAGAAGCAGATTAGTGTTTCTAGGTGTTTATGTTTGCACCAGGGATTTTCAATGCACAGAGTTAGGACAAAGGGATTATTAAAGAAAGCAAGAAGAAAACAGATAAAACAATGGCACAGTCAATAGTAGTGAAGAAACAAGCAGGGAGTTACTTGCTCAGCTATACCCCATGCCTGGTTCAAGCTCATCAATGTCCAACCTAGGATGCAAGTGTTTAATCACTGCAGACCCCCACATCCAGAGGACAGGGATTTGGACGAGCTGCTGAAGGACAGTGGGGAGAGGAAGAGAAGGCAAATTGCTTGGGCATACAAAGAGATGCCCACAGAGAAGGAGCATGCTGCGAGCACAGCCATCCCTGCTTTTCCAGGCAGAGATGCAATCAGCTGGGCTAAATGGAAGCTACGGGTGTCCAGAACGTTATAGAGCAGCTACTATGGGTTTAAAGCCTTTCTGTAAACAAATAAACTGATCTTTGAAGGAATTGCTTTAGATTTATCCCCAATTCCTAGAGGGAACGATATGTAGGTACCATTATCAGGCAGGTCTGTCAAATAACTATGGTTGGAAATAGGACTTCTCCTGCACCGTGTGGTCTTACCTAAGGGAATGTACTGGAAGCCAACATTAACACTGGTGGGGGGCCCTGCCAAGAAAGGGCCTGTGGGAGGGCCTGCCCAGGAACTGTGGCAATGTCCCTCTGTTCATCTTCCCCACATTTATGACTGCCAGAATTTAATCCAACACACAGGAGTAGTTTCACTAGATTCATATGCACAGTCTTTCTGATCTTGAAGACAATACTTCTACAAACACTATTAAAAGTTGTATTAGCTTTTTGCTGTCATGTCATATCGTATCTGTCATCCACCAAGCCCACTACCTAATTTCTTTTAGAAAAATATGACCTCATTAGTATTTAACTCAAAATTCCTATGTGGCTCATCCATACTTTTCAATATACTTACACCTGCTTTAGCAAGTATTCCCATAAACCCAAGAGAGACAGAAAAACACTCCAGCATGTGCTTAGAGACTTTTGAAAAGCAAAATCCCTTTATTAGCCAAACTTCATTATAAGAATTGTGTAAGCAAAAGAAAACACTTACCATTCTGCTGTGTAAATATCATTTCTTTTGCAAAACCGCATAGTAAAGATAAAAGATGCTATAAAGGAAACTCTGATATATGTCTTTCATAAACAGATTGTTTGGTAAGGAGGTGTTTATACCTTAGATGGAATACATATAAATAACACAACCTCAGTCTTTTTGGTTTTTTGAATGTCATTAAAATGCACCAGCCAAGTTAGCTCATGCTATATCTCCATTCCTCAAAAAGACAGTTCATGCCTTCGTAGACCCAGGGGCTCTGGGGACTGAGAGACTATAGGAAACATCCATACTGGTAACTGCCTACTGTCCTTGACTACACTTACTATACTTTCATATTATCCCTTAACTGCCTCTGCAAATGTCCTTTTGTATCAAAAACCCCAAATCCCTATGCTGTGCCAAAAACCTGTAAGTTGCATAATGTGAATTTATGGTAAAAGCAAATACTTCCAGGAAGAACATACAGACTACATTATTTGTTCAGATAAAGTAGGAATCACTTTAACTTTGGACACTGCCAGGCTAAGGAAGCGGACCTATCCCAGCTTTGTTTCCCAGGCTCCAGCTCCCTAATTCTGGTGGCAGCCCTCCACTGAGCCACTGCTGGTTATTAACACCCTTCTTGTGCTGGGGGGGCAATTCCACATACCCTCCTCTAGATACCTACTAAAAATCTTTCTTCATACAGTCCACAAAGCTCACAGAGGTCAGTGTTTGTTGCTGTTCTCAGAAGCCTCTCAGTCTTTTTCCTAGGTGCCCCATACCCATCTTGACTTCAGACACCCCCTACCATCCCTCCCCCTGCTCTTGGTCATTCAGGCTCTCTGGGACAGCACCATCTCCCTTTCTCTCTGTAAATTCCTTGCCCTCCTGAAACTACAAGGAGAGAACAAACAAGTAGCCTTTCCCCATGCTACCCTACAGTTGCCTTTAAAGTTCCTATTTGGTTTTAAAAATATTTTAAGATGAAATATTAATTTTATTAAGTTTACACATAGGATCTAAAAAGGGGTATTTGTAAGCACATAGGTGTTAGCTTTGCAGCTGGACTTTACATGAACTTAAAGGTCTTTCCCAACCTAAATGATTCCATGATTCTGTATTTCCCTCTGGTAGTTTTAGATTTTATTGTTGAAAACAAGTGTTTTTCTGTGCAAAAATCTAAAACATTCTTCTTCAATTTCTCAACAAGCTGTTGTTAACTCCATCCCAGCCAGATCCAATACATGAGCATTGCGAGAGCATTTTCCACTTCTTGTCCCGCAGCTTAAGACATACCAGAAAAAATTCTACAGAATATACACAGCACCTGTCACAAAGCAAACATGGTCCTAGCTGTGGGGTCTCTTTTTAAAAATAACCTATCTCGGGATAGCCACTAAAAATGCAATGTGAACACAAATGCCAAAGTCAGGATCTCATAAGCTGAATGGTGAAATATTTGCATTTTGACAACTCAACCTAACTGATGAAACAAAATGTAGATGTCTGGTCCCAGACTCTTAGAACAGTGATTTCATTTCTGAATGGACTGATTGTCTGCTGAAGACCATGGCTGCTTGTTTACTGTCTTAGAAACTAATGCAATGCTGTTATAAAACAGAACATGGTATGCATATGCACAAAACACTGAAACGCAGTGAAAATTATTATTCTTCTGTAAAAGAATGTCTTCCAAGTAAAATTTCTTCAATATTCTGTAATATGCTATATATGGGCAGAAAAATAACAAACTGATAAAAGCATGAACAATAGATAAAACATAATGAAATACCGCTTTGGCAAACGTTACTGTCTCTTCTGACAGTAACCAGAAGGAAAAGATGGAAGCCATTGATAATCACATTTTTCTCATTTACTCTTACAATAGACACTAGGTCATTTCTCTCACCAGCACTGCATGAAACAACAAAAAAAAAATTTTTCTGTTGTAGAGCAGATGAGGTTTATCTTCAATTAACCATTTTCCACCTATGACATGTACCTGCAAATAGCATTTGAACTATACATTGAAAGCAAGCCCTTGCTATTCTCAGGCTGTTTCCGCTGCATCCTGATCGGACTCGGCCTGAGCCTCCCACATTACCCCACGCTTCGTGTGCCTGCGCCATCTCCTCTGCTCACGCAGCTCCCCAGTGACGTGGCGAGCTGGGGCCGGATGGCAAATGGCAGCCCTAAACCTACAGACGGCAAATCAGATTTGCTTTGGGAGGAGGGTTTTCAGCCACGTAAGCTCCCTCTGCCAGCTGCCTTCCCAGCAGTGCGGCATGGAGCAGGAACGCACAGCCGGGGACCACCACTTTCATCTTTTTCTTAATGCAAGAGCGGCCTCGCTTCTGGGTCCTAAAGTTGTTAATTGAAACAAGTCGCAGAGCAGGCTGAAATTCATCAGCGTGGCAGACTCTCGGAACCGTTTAAGGTTTCAACAGCTTGGCAGAAACAACGCTAGCTGGCAATGGGATAATAAGGGGTTTTAATATGATCCAATGTAACAGCAGCTCTGATCCAACACAAATAAAAGGGGCTCAAAAGGTGAAAGAAGAACAGAATGAACTGTTACACTCGTATTGTATTTATAATTTTAGTTAGCATTTGCTATTTCATTAATAGTTTATCTTTAATATTTTGCTGTGTGCACAAAAACCTGGCAGAGCGATGTCAATTAAAGAACAAGAAGAAACTAATGTATTAAATCTCTCAGGGCATGAATCTGAAATTACTGGTGCTGCACTAGCACAAGACCACTCATAACTGACAGCTCTAACTTTTAAAGGTTAATATTGCAATACTATATTTCTAAACCGTAAATGCTATTCTCAGACTTACTAAGTAAAACTGGTAAGTTACAGTTTCATTTTACCCCAAGTTTAAAAAAATACTTTTTTCCTTCTGAATTTACTTTTACAGGGTCCATGTTAAATGTAGAGAATTTGTCAGTGAAGAGGTCACCATCTCCTATACCGTACGCGGCATGCAAAAATAAATCAAAACATTCACTTGTAAAATGGGAAATGCCATCTCCTACCCAACACACTGAAAAGGTAAAGAATGCTCTGCTTCATAGAGAAACAGGTTTTTACAAAACAGGATTATCACTATAGGGCACACACATACTCCCCTGTAGGAACTATTTACTAAAAACATTCCCCTCAAGAAGTTAAATGGTCTGAAAGTAGCAGGTATTCAGCATCCTTGAAAACAGTATGAGCTCTTGAAAGCATGGATAAGAGTTTAGATGTCTAATTTCATTCAGATTTCCTAACAGGGCTTCTCAATATAAATGCATTACAATTATTTTTATAAACTACGCTAAACTTGCTTTAAATGCGGATTGGATATTACCTGTTTTCTGTTATCTGGCTTCTGCTTCTTCCCGCTGTGGTTAATTTCTATACACTGATTATGTTATCTTAAAATGAAGGATTTAAACAAATATGAATGGTATGTTGGAGAATATAATCGCCATGAAGCAGAGAAGGCACTGTTACAGGAAAACACTGTAAGTAGAATTTAACTTGAAATCTGGGGTGTAAACTCTTGGGAGAAAATGTCTGTAAACTGCCCACAATGGCTTACAAGTTTTGTTGTGAAATAGCCATATAATCCATAATTTAAATCTGTTTCATACAGGATGAGACATTCTTGGTTAGAGATTGTTCAAATAAATCAAGTGCTGAACCATATGTTTTGGTCATCTATTATGGAAGAAGAGTATACAACATTAAAGTACGTTTTCTGGAAGAGAGCCAACAATACATGCTGGGAACAGGGCTCAGAGGAGATGATGTAAGTAAGATCCCACCTAACATTATAGTCTATTGCTTTTATGTCACCGTTCACAAGTTCTTAATACTAAAGATTAGTTACAAACTCTCCTACATAACGAACTGGCTGCTTCATTAGCTTCTTTTACAGTAATTCGCTTCAAGTATGTCTCAAAGCTTCAAGCAACTTCAAGATAGTAATTTAAAACCAAATTTTACATACCATGCTCAGATTCAGACTTAAACCGATGTGAAAATTTCCTAAGTACTTATAATACTTCTACTAAATAACACCTGCAAAGTAAAGGGGAAAGAAAAGTCCTCCCTTTCCAGGTATACATGTTATTTTAGCGTATTTTTTTTAACTTGTAATATAAGCAGGTATTTTAAAATACATACAACTCCACATATCTGACAGCATGGCCTGTTGCTGTTATTGCTGCATAATGTCTCATTATCTGTCTCTCATAGGAGCAAACCAGGAATTAATATCTTAAAAAACAGAAGAGAAAATAGGACAAAAGTTGTCATGGATATTCAGAGGCAATTAAATCACATGGGTGCCCACAAATCTGTCTTTCAGATATGGTAAATTTCAATTAGAAAAATCCCTTTAGATTAGCAATGCTTTTTCACGTAATTAAACTCAATTATATCCACGACAAGAGTCTAATTCTTACTCAACCTATAAGGCTAAAATACAAATACTGTATCTGTAGGTCTTTCACATAAGAAAAAAACTGAAACAGTCATCTCTATAAAGATGTCATACTCGCAAAAAAAAAAGAAATAAAAGAAACTTAAGGAAATTTCCTGCAGTTTTAGTATGATTTAGGAGAAAGCAAGCTTAGTTTTCAGTGGTTCTTTAGTCTTCCTGTAATGCCCCTGATAAAAAAAGGCTAATTAGAAACAATGACTGACTAAAAAAATTGAATGGAACTGAAATATGGTACACTACAGGATAATGGAGTATATGCATGGTATACTACAGAATAAAGACAAAACTAAATTTTCATCATTTTAACAGATTCAACAATTAAGGCAACTAGAAAATGAACTGAACAATACGTGAGCAATTTTTACTGAACTAAAATGAACACATTCCCTCCCATCTCAATTAATACCAAAATATCTAACTTTGTTGTTTGTTCCAGCTGGTGCACAGAAAGTACATATCTTAAACAGCGTGTCTGGACTCACAACAGTCAAACTGGAAAGTTACAATTCCAGAATAAGGTTTTCAAGCACCTAGTTAACAACCAACAGCATATCTAAGACTTGGCTCTACCAGGCCAAATCTGTAATCATGATATGTTACTTTAAGGCTTCTTTTTTGACTATTGTTTCTCTTTAACTCAGAAATCCTCCCACAGATTAACTACAACAGAAAAAAAAAAATCAGAATTGTTTTGCTAGTCAGCTATGTGTAATACCAGGGAGCCACAGAGATGACAGCCTTCTATGCATTATTCTCAGCAGCAGACATGAAAATAGAATTAACTGGGCATGAAGCATATGTGCAATAATGAACAATCAGCGGCATCAACCTTGCTCAGAAGAGCTACTTCCACCTCAGGCAGTCTCAAAGGATTCCCCAAAAACTCTCTTCCTTGAAGACTGTTACCTCAACTTCTGCAGCTCGCTTAAGGTTATCTCAGGAGAGTGCAAACAATTTGTAAGGTTTTGAATTACAGCAAAATTGATGCCTGTGATTTTCCAATGCCTGTGAAAATGCTTTACAGAGCGCTCTGCATTGTCCCTTCAAAGGGACACTCTTTGTTATACCACATTTTGCAGTATGCAGTGCAACAGTCCAGCTGCTTTACCTAGATTAGCTGAATATTCCCCCTTCACCTGCCAAAGAGAAAGCAAGCTAACCAACAAGAAACAGGTGCAGACCTATTACATTTCTCCCCAGTTGGTGTTTATTCAAACATTGTCTTACAGATTTTCTGCAGTCTGCTTTCACTTTTGGATTAGTCTATTTTCATCCATTATAAACATGTTTTTCTTTACACATAAATATAACTATTCAAAGTTTTCCCTATCCTATTGCAACTTCTGATCTTTCACATAGTTTATGAGTTGTTAACACTTTGTATCAGAGAAGATTTTCAATTAACGATTTTTTTTAAAAATGTATTTAATTCACTTTTCATGAGTGCTTCCATCATCAGTTCTCATGTAGCCCTATAAGGCCATAAGGGGGGCAGAAAAAGCATTGATAGTCAGACTTTTGTTTATGAAAAAAGTAACTGAAGTTCCGTGCAGCTACATTAGTATCAAGCTGGGATATAAGGAATACAAGTAGAGGGAGACAAAAAAAAAAAAACACCCACACACCACCATCTCTGTTAGTGAAGATGCATCTTTTGCTAGCAATTTAGCCACAAATGTTCACTCCTACATACATATTAAATACATTATACTGAGCTCACTAAAGGCCAAGTGACATAAAGCTATAAAGAACAGATCCCCAAATGGGACGCATATGGAATTCAGGCATTTATTTGAAACTGCTGTCCTGAGCGTCCTTTACTTGGCTGTTGCCTTCCTCTACTCCAGTCAGTCTTCAACATTAACGATCCAGAGATACCTGTAATGCTGCTTTTTATGTACATAGTTCCTTTGATGAAATCAAAACCTTCGCCACATTTAAAGCTGATCATAAAGCAAAATTTAAATATTTTTCTTATCTCATTTGCAAAACTAGATCTGCCACACACAAAATACATGTTTTTAGCATGTCTGCAGCATCAGGCTCAACTCACAATGCAATAACTAAAAATCAAAGTCAGAACTATGCTCCTCAACTCAGTGCCTGTTTTACACCGAAGCTTAGAGCACAGCCCAACATGCATCTCTGGATCTCACTGTTCTGGCCACTGATGCTCTCTCCATCCTCACCACTCTCTATCACCATTTGCAGATAACTTTCATTTTCAAACCATCGGTCATACAAGTCGCATCATTTCAATTCAGTTCATTTCAAAGTGAGTGAAACTGATTAGCTCCATCTACCTTCATCAGCCATTAAATTGGCCTCACTCATGAGAGATGAGGAAGCTCTTCCACAATGTCTTCAACTGACAGCATTATGTCAAAAGTTACTGACAGGAAAATGGGCACAGTGAACACCTGTCAGGGGTTGCTAATACTTTCACCCATGTAAACATCTTGTCCACAGCTGAAATGACAGTTCAGGAATGAACTGTTCTCATTCAGGATATGCGACATGTAGACCAGAGTCCTACCACCACCCTGATGCAATCCAAAACTACACCTTGCACAAGCAATCCCTGAGACCCAGAAGAGTCTGGAGAACAGCAGACAGGACTTTCTTATGACAATCAAACAGTCTCTTCAAACAGTGAAAAGAAATGAAGAAATCTGAAGTAGTGAATTTTCTTCATCTTGACGTCTTTGAGTGTTTTTACACCTAACAAAGTGTGGGGTTCCATTAAAAGAGTCAGACAAAATTCTGGACCATCAACACTCATCACTATCATGTCTGTGTCAACTTCATGTTCTAGCAGCTATAAAGAGCTTAATATTTTAAATCTCACTAACTCAAATAAGAGTACAGGATGAAATAAAACAGGAAAAAAGATCTAAGTAACATCTGAGATATTTTTCCCTCATTACCAAAGAGCTACAGCTTAAAGGTACAGTGATAAATAACGTGACATTAGCCAAGTGAAGCCAAGTTAGATTTCCAAAGCAGATGAACAATTACACCAAGACGTTTTAACTTTCCAACCAAGAAAAAAGGTAGAAAACAGGACAAGAAAAAGTGCTGACAAAGAGGAAGTTTAGAATAAAAAGTTAGGATTACTTTGATATGTCATGAAATACAAACCACAGTTTTGCCTAAATTTCTGGTAGCAACAGTGACTTGAACATAAGGCAAAGACAAAACAGAAAAGTGGAACAAATGTATACAAGTAAAAATTATGAAAACAAAACTTAAAAAAAAGCATACTGGTTTTGGGATCAAATAATTTTCATCTTAAAATAATACAGGAACAGTTTCACCAAATCATAGATTTAATCAGATTCTTTTGTTATAAACTAGGTGGGGATCACACAGAGATGACAGAGACTACCATGAGATATCATCATGTATACAATGAATGCCCATGCTTACAGTAAATGTGATATAATATAGGATAAGTATTAATGTTACACACAACACAGTAAGCTTGCTTTACTGTGTACAGTTCTAGTGATTTAATATCAATGAGTCCAAAGAATAGCTCAGGAGGAGAAAGAGCGGCATGATGAGAGTTTAGAAGTCACACACAGGGAAGATGACTGTTTAAACTGAAGGACAGCTAACCATTGGAATGGCAGGATTAAGAGACTCCCAGCAGGACAGATGAGGATAAATACCTTGGATATCTTTCCATTGCTGTTTGATCAGTTCAGGAAACTCGAACCACACCTTTATCATTTTAGGAACACGCTTGGAGAATGTGATTGTTTCGAACACCAGAGAACAAGACTAAAACCCTGTTTATACCCCTCTTGTACATACTCCAAGGGGATTTTATAGCAACTTTCTCAGTAAACTGAATGGGAAAATAAAGGGTACATTTAAGAAGGTACAAAGAAACTTGCAGCGTAAAGTATCACATACTGTTAACTAAGTGTAACTTTTGACAGTGTAAACTGTAAAGATGTTGCGTCATCTTTTCAAAATCTATCATCCAATTTGGCATCCCAAATACTTACAGGTGATACTGCGCTCTTAGGGCTTACACATGCTCCCCTTTGGCCCTAAACAGCCATCTGCTTTCTCCTACACAAGACAGACACAAATGGAACAGAGGATTAAAATCTGGTGGTTTTCTTTTTATGATTGCTTCCCTCTAATCTGACCGCAATTCTATGCAAAATATTACCGATTTCCAATACTGTCATTTGCAAGTCTTTTAATGTTATAGATAAAACAATCTAGCAATTTCATTTTCAGTCACTGATTACAATTTTTCTTTTTCCCCCAGAAATTTAATTCCGTGAAAGAAATCATTGACTTCTACAAATATGTTCCAATCACACTCATTGATGGCAAAGATAAATCAGGACTCCACAGAGAACAATGCTACCTTACATACCCATTCAAGTCATGCAAAAGATATTTTCTGCCTTCATGTCACTGATTTGTTTGTATAGATGTAAATAGAACAATTATTTAAATGTCTCAAAAATCAGATTAACCTCTGAGTGAGGAGCTCCCTATACCATGAAGCATTCTAAATGGTCCATCAAAAGCTTCTCTCCAACTGAGAATACAGAGACCCACTCCATTTTGATCCTTGTAGTTTGTTTTTAACTTTGAGGATACAGGTGCCACCAAGCACAGGATACTTGAGGATACAACATGCCATTGTATTAATTCACAGAAAAATGTTAAGAGAGACTGACTCTCAATATCCTGACAATGACTGAGCAATTTGCTTATCTTGCACTCTACCTTTTTATACCAGACAAAAAAAAAATCAAACTTGGTCTTGCTTACCTAAATGTCACTGAAGCTCGGTTAGTAGGAAAACCTAATAAAGCATACTATAGTCTAATAAAAAATATTCTTGCTTTTAATACACGTGAAATGCTGTTTATCTGAGTACTCACTGTTTAACAATGTCATTTGGTGTGTGCGTTTACATGAAAACAAGCTGTGCTCAGCAGCCACTGAAGTCAGTGGGTGTCAGCTGATGCTCACAGGTACTGGAGCAGATTGTAAAGCTAGCTTTAATTATGTAAATTCTATTACTTAACTAACACTTCTTTAGCTTAAAGTAGCAGATATTTGTATTACATATCTCAGCCCTGAAACACTTACACAGTAGGACCATTATGCAAACAGTCCCTTTGAATTCATACCAGGTGCAAATACAGAGATAAAAATCAACACTAGGAACAGTACATGCGCTTCAAACTCTGCTAGAAAACATGTTCCATTGTGTATGAAAGAACACAAGAAAGTGATATTTTTCCAGAAAAAAAAATACAGTAATATTTATTCATATGAGTTTTGGAAGGCTTAACAAAATTTATTATAAATATGAAAAGCGAACTTCAGTCTTTTTCTGCAAAGCATCCATCTTCCTTTCTAAGCACACTTAGAAATTTGACTAGGTAATTGGAATATACCAAGAAAGCAACCTCAGTTACTTTATCCTTACAGAACAGGAACAAGAAAAATAAAAATGTTCAAGCCCAAAACATAACATTCCAACCCAATTTATGATGTAGTGGCACAAACTAACTCTAAAAAAATTTAGCAGTTGGCTGTTATTTCCTCACAATCTTTTTATTTCTCAATGCTGCATCAAAATGGAACAGAATATTCATTATAATTATTTCTCTCAAACCACTGAGACTGTTAAACTTCAAGGAAATTATTCTGACTTGACATTATCTAAGAAGAATGAAAATTAACAAAACAGAAGCTCCTAAATAGAGTTTGACAGAGCTTATAAAGGAAAAGAGGCAAGATGTAATCTGCTTAAAGAGTTTCATAGCCACCATACAATTTAACTTACAGAAGTTTTTCATGTTAAAATAACAGAAAAAAAATTTCTAAATTAAACCCATGGAAAAAAATACAGTTTAACAATTTAGAAAGCAGATTATGGCAGCGACATACAAAGCTTTGCAAATGTCTACTAAAACAGTAAACTTGCTTACAAAAGACAAGCATTACTAGTATGCTTAAACCACCTAAAGCTGAGCAGCAATGCTTCCCCCATCCCCCCTGCCCCATACAGCTTTCATGAGGAATGTTCTAATTTTGTCAGTGACAACTCTTATGAAACAAATTCAAAACTATTTATTTAGTAGCTTCTACAGAAACAGAATTAATTCAAACAGTAACCTGGACTGAAAGAGTTAAAAAACATGGTTAAAATTCCTCCCTTGTTCTATGTTAACAATTTCAATATTTATGTGATATGCCAGAATTTTAAAATGGAAGCTATTTTCACAATCAAAAATGCAATTAGTGCTGTTAAGTTTGGCATCAAAGTATATGAAGTGAAAAAAACCCCTCTAGTGTACCCATCTAAAAAAATATAATTCCATTTGAATACAAAATGAGAACTGTCCTTTCATTATTATTGACAAAACAGACAAAAGGAAGTTTGTTCTGTGGAATAGATTAGTCTGATACAAATGATACAAAGATTTTCCATGTGTACATGATGAAAAAGATCTGACTTCAAGCACCAACTATCTGAAGGATTTTAACACTGTATTGAAAAATAATGGGAAAGCAGTGTGGTAACTGGTTTTGAAAATAAGCCTCAGTCAAATGTAGTTTTAAAATATTTACATTTCAACACAGATACGATACATACTTTATCAAAACAATGTATAACCTGTTGGAGTATATAAAAAAATATTTCCAGCTTAAACTGTTTACAAAAATGCACCAACAATGAAAAGTTATGGACTGCCAGCTTTTCAAGAGTAGTCCCAGTATGAACAAAGAACACATATCCAGCATTAGAGTCAGTACTAGTTTTTTCTTATCTGTAAAAATGTAAGAAGTGATTTTAATTGTAAATATGTGCTTCAATATAGTTCATTCTATATGGTTTTAAATTGTTTCAAATAGACAAGATGAAGAAAAACATCCGTTGTTCATGTATAGAAACACTAGACTTCAGTATCATCCACACCTCTTCTTGACTGAAAACTTTAAATTTGGCCCTGATTTAAGAAAGCGTTTAAGCAACTGAGCAACGTTTACACTGCACTGAAGTCAGTGGATACATGTTAGACATATATGTAACCAGGCACATGCTTGTAGGAATTGAGGCCTACAAAAAATATATTCTAACATCATCTAAATTCCCAAGATTAAGAAGGATGAAAGATTGCACTGAAAATCTGGTTCAACACTGTCAATGTAAAAGCTGTGCAACATGGGTTTTCATTTTGAAAATTCCTCGTCAGCAAATCGCCCCTGTAAATAAGCATTAACTCACCAACTAGAGTTTTAACCAAGTGCCCAATTCTGAAAATGTGCTTCTATCAGGCTAAACACACATGGTGGTAGAGGGTTTATGTTTGGCTATCACTTCCTTGGATTTCAGAACAGCCTTGAGACCACACAGAGAAAAGCTTCTCTCTCCCATCCATCCAAGCCTAATGGTATCTCCAGCTCCGCCTGTTCAGAACAAAGATGGTACAGAAAGCTGACAGTGTTCTGCTCTCTCACATCTACGCAACATATGCTAGGTAAAGACTAAGTACTAAACAAAATTAAACTTTTTAGTGCTATCTGACCTAGTGGGAGCAACTCTAATCCCACCAATTCTTCATTTACACCCTTGTATCTCCTCTGAAGTCAGCAGAAGTGGTTTTCTTTCACTAAAACAGAGTACTTGCATTTAAGTTCTACTTTTTATGCGTGGTGTTTACTGTGCCACTAACACCCATGATATACACTTGCTGCCCACAGAGAATCAAAGGTGCTTTTCAATACACATATGCTTGATCTCTGGCACACCACGGTGCACTAAAGCAAACTAAACCCTGTTAAATTTACAAAGATTTCATCATCTAAGATTTTAATCTATACAGACCTAGCACAAACCAATTACAGCACAGTATCCTATCACAGAGAACAGTAACTAGAAAGATGTTTGCATAGCAATTCTTTCTCAGATTTCTCCTATGGAACAGATGAAGTTGACCTTCAATACAAATTTCAAACATGTGAGTGCAAAGTAGTGCTTAATTCTCACTATTGGTTTCTCTGTTATCTCTATAACTCTGCTCTCCTCCACTTCACTAACAATAGAGATCTTTTGGCAAAATCAAGCAGTTATTTCAATCTTCCTTTTCAAGCAAGTTAGTGGCACTCAATAAAATAAGAGGAGAAACCCCCCCTAGTCTCTCACTTAATGCTTTTTTGCTGGAAGAGAAAGAACATCCCAACCCTTGGTTGCCTCTATCAAGTGCCTCTGTCCATGACTTATCCATTCTTCTTGGTCCATATATACTCTTCCACAAAACCAGCACTTAAACAGACATTGAAGTGTTTCAGCTGGTGAAGTTTCCACCACCTGGTAGTTGTTTTTATGGGTCTTTTTTAGTTTCATTTTTAGCATACTCTGCTTTTTTGCTTGGTTTCCTGTCTCAACATTCTGAAGAGTAAGACGTTTTCGATAACGTTTGACACCAAGACAACTACTTGTCCTTTCTGAAAGAACTACTTTCAGGACTTGACCTTTATACTTGTTGATAGTCTTCATGACATTAATTATCTCTGGCGAGTCCACATCAGGATGGTTTAGTACCACAACTGGCTGGTTACGACGAGGGCATTTTATCAACTGATTCATTCTCAGAGGGACAAGCCGAAGACGTCTTGCTGTCAACAGATATGACATGTCAGAACTTGAACTGGTTTCTGACTGAGTTCTTGTCTTCCTCTTAGGAAGTTCCCTGAAGCTTGCTTGTTTTGCCTTGTTTTTGGGACCTAGTTGACTTTTTGAATAGGGTTTGCTTTGCTTACCCACATCACTGCTTTTCTGAAACAGTACACCAGTTTGTTTGTTATTATTTTTAACACTTGCCTCTCGCTTTGGTCTTTGCCTGAGAGATATACTTCGGGACTCAACATTCAGTTCACTCTGATTAGGCAAACATGGCAAATTACTGCTAGGAGTCTCAGAAACACTGACAGGAACCGGGCGAGGCAGAAACATTTCATTGCAATACATAGGAGGATCTGATGTTTCACTCCTGTTTTCTACTCCCTTTGAGTTCTGACGGCTAGTAGCATTTAGCACTCGCAGCATCGTCCCTTTCGGGATAAACACAGGAGTAGCAACATGGGAATTTTTAGTTACCCTGCTTTTAGCTGTTCTTGCAAATGTAAGCACTTGATCTTTACTGTGTTCTTCACTACTAATAATACTGTTTCCACCATGCACTTGAGGGGAAGATGCAGACTGTTCCACTTCAGTGGCAGGAACAACTCTCTCACAGCTTGCTGAATTTTCTTGAGGGAAAAGCACCTTTTTACTAGAATCCTGACATCTCAAAGGCATGGATTTAATGTTAGATTCAGCAGCAGACATGAGCTGAGCAATCTTTCTACACAGCAGTGTTGCTGACTTCTTATTGCATGTTGTGTCGTCCCATCTGACACCCTCTGGAACGTTTTCAGCCCCAGAGCTCAGAGAAAATACAGATGAAATAACAGGTCCCTCAAAAGGATTGCCTTTGTTTTCCATCTTCTGTGGTTCTAACGATTCCAGAAGATGACTGTTCCTTTGACTTATGTTTTCAGCTCTCTTTACTTTGCTAAAGCCAAAAGTCACGTCCTTGCAAGGCAGAGTTTTAGTGACATGAAAGTTTTTCCCTGCTTCAGAAGATGTAACAGATTTTTTATCAAAATCCTTATCAGCTAAATGTGTTTCTGTAGAGCTGACTGGCAGAATCTTACATTCTTTGTCATCCCTCTTTAGAGGCAATGTATCCTTTTGTTTAAGTACTGCAGAAGAAGAATTTCTGCCCTCCTGAACAGCCTCTACTGAAATGTTCTTGGAAAATTTATCTTCGGAAATAGCAGCATATTTTGGAAGGGGTATATCCACACCTTCTTCATAACAATACAAGTCATAATGTAAGTTATTTTTTCCATCTACTTCCCACCTTGAAGATTTAGGATCACTTTTTTTTTCAGTACTATTCATCACCAGAGATGGAGAACAAAGTTCTATAACACCTGAATGGACATCAATACCTTTCACCAAATGAAAGCATAATTTTGATGCATCTTCCCTCTGTATAGATACAGAGTTACAGTCTGAGAGATGAGAATCAGAAAAACAAAGACATTCAGAATTCTTGTCATATGTACTATCCAAATTAAGCTGGTTACCAACACTGGATAATTTGTCTACATTCACTTCCATGGTCAGTAACTCACTTTGAGACACAGAAGATGTTTTTTTGACTCCTGCAGATCGCTCTGCACCTTGATTCTCAAGTTCCTCTTCAGCACCATTCACAGGTTTGGAAGCTGCTTCTGTCATAGGAATTAGTTTAAGAACCAGCTGTCGTGCTCCATTCACTATTTTAATCTCTACTATCTGAGCTAAACAATTAGAAGGAACTACAAGTTCAGACGGTGCAATTACTGTTAAAGGCATCCCAGGTTGTAAAGGCTCCGTTTTTGGAGAATAAACCTCAACTTCCACACTCTGATTCTCACAAACACTTATTTCAGATGTCTCCAATATTGTTTTATGCTGGACTGATGCTGTGTTTATGCTACGTTCTACATCACGAGATGAACAGACTGGTTTAGTTGCTTTATCTGGAAACTCACAAACCATATTTGAAGATGAATTTGAAAGTTTGTTCTGAAAAGGAATTTTATATTTCTGCTTTTCAAATAAAGTGCTTTGACTCAGCTTCTTTTGCTTGTGGTTTATGATAGTATTCGACAGCCGTTTTGTGGGTGTTTCATGTACTCTTCTCGTATGTTTTACTATATAGTCGTGTCTAACAGCACCATAGTCACAGTATTGACACTGATATGGAAAAGTTCCAGTGTGTTTCACCAAATGTCTCTGGAATTCTCCTTTGGTGTAGGATATATTACTACAGTGGGAACAAATAAATTTTATTTCTTCATGTTGACCTACGTGCTTTTTATACTGTAAAGGATCCTTTGTTGAAAATCTGCATTTATCACAGTAGTATTTACCTGGCAGAAAGTTTTTAACTTTAAATGTTTTCTGGGTTTTACCTGGGTTTTTTTTTTCACGTTTTTCAAAGACTACAGCATTGGCAGCCTCAGGAACAAAATGGAAAGCTGGCGGAGTAATATGATTGCACTTCTTGCAGATGAAATTTTTGTCTTCGGTCCACCCAAGTTTCTTATGCTTTTCTGTATCTTGCATCGAAATTTTCTGAACATTTCTGCATTTTATACAGCTTATCAGTGACAACTTACTGTTCTCAGCCTCAGTCCCTTGGTAACAGCAGTTTTGGTCATCATCCCCTTTTGATGGATTTGTTTTATCCTCAGAAGATTGCTTTGGGGATGTAGTTAAGGAATTATTTTTATCGTTAACTTGGCCAGGATATAGCCTTGGTAAAATTTCCCTCATTTTTTTCAACTGCATTTCAGAAGATGTGACTCTGCACCAGTTTTGTCAAACACAGCAGCAACAGACAGAATGTTTTCTTGATATTAATCTTGTGTATGCTGCTTATCAATCAATCATTCCAGCCACCAATCTGCAGAATATACACTTTGGAAGAAACGGTGTTCAAGCAACTGCATCCATATTATATTCCACGTTCTTAATTTTATTCAAGCAACTTGCAGCACTAAAGAATAAAAAGCAGAAGATTAAGTCAGTTACTATTCACTGATCACTGAAATAAAATGAACTAATAATTGAACTACTAGTAGAGTAAGCTGAATTACAGAGTGTGAATCTACTGTTAATAAACCACCGATTGTATTCTGCACACACAACCATTAACTCCAAGCAAAACTTACCCAAATAATCCTTTAATGTTCGCTCTTACTCAAAACATTCATAAATTCATAAAATTATCTGCTATGCATCAAAACCTAAAGAGTTAATGCTATTTCTTCCATGACATGAAAAATTTTACATTTAAGAAATGTATTTATAAGCCTAACAAGACAGACACTTGGTAACAAAACTGAGCAGAAGAACATTATTTCAGTTCATATACAGCCTTTAACTCCAGAAAACATATTATGAAATACTGTAATGCCACTCATTTGTAGATCCCAGGAGGAAAAAGGAGAGTGACTACAATGGTTATTAGAAACACACGACTGAGTTTGTTTTTAAATATAAGGATTTTTAAGTTAGCATGGAAGGTCCTTCAGTACAGAAGAAGGAAGTTCTTTTCTAATCAGTGACAATGTTTCAGATCTAGTCTTAAACACTAACTCATAACAAGATGTGATTTATACTTCACATGTTCTCAAAGTAATGAAGTCAAAACAATCTGCAGCTGCAAAATTAATTACTTTCACTTCTATTAATATCACAGAGTAATCATTTCTGTGTACGTGGACAAGCATATAAATAATTCACTCCATCCTGATAATACAGAATGTGTCAATCAAGCAAAATAAACAATGTAACAGAAGTCAGACAGAGAACAGTAATATCCATGTAAAACCACCACCTTAACTGGTGTAGTGTATTTGGCCCCACACGTTCCACCTCTCAGTCTCTTTACTACAGCTAACATGAACAAGATGTCAGCCTTTAAGCTTTTGCCAAGACTATGAGGCCACTGTTATTTGGAAAATAAACAATTAACCTTTTGAGATATACATAAAACAAAGTCCAATGCTAATAGCAACAAGTAAAATCTACTCAATATCTTTCTTACTCTAACAGACATACTGTTGCACAGATCTGTATTCACTATAGACCCTACTTCATAAGGTTATTTCTAGATTCCTTTAGATTTCAATATACCCCACAGAAGGCTTCTGCTTCTGAAATCGAGCTCCTCTCCAAGTCTATCTACAGAAAGGAGGGCCTGATCTAGACTCCAAAAGCACCTAAATAGCATCCTATTACAATAATCCTACATGAATGAGGAAAACTTTACACTATGGTACTTCTCCACAATGGCTTGACAGGAATAAACATCTGATGCAGAAAGTTTTTCTCACAAATCCCTGTGCTCCATCTGCAAATATCCCTAACTGCCATAGGAATGCTGCCCTAAAGATCAGGCTCTGCAAAGAGCCAGTATAATGATGTAACCTCAAACAACAGAAAAAATAAGTTAGAAAACTGGTTAGGGACAACAAATCTGGCTTTTCACTCTTTAGCAGATGGATGGCTGCACACCTTTAAAACTCCTCAATAGGTAGCTCTTAGGACCGTAGTAATCTCATATCATTGCAATGCAGACAGCTGTACAAACCTATGTGAAAAACCTCTATATCCTGATGTGAAAAATAAATCAATGGCAGTCTCCCAGGAAGAAGGAAAACATACATGACTAATGTATCATTATGTGAAGATTTTTTATTTTTGTTTTCAGCAGTTCTAATGTTGGTAATATTTATGTCCTCCATTATCCAGATTCTAAAGAGGAAAGAAAAACAAGTGTTTCTGGTTGTCTCAGATGGACCATTCTTTCTTTGCTAATACCAGTTTTTAGACTTAAGATGAACTTTGCTGACACAAGGGTAATGGTAGGCCTACGTTCAGGAGAGATACTGTTTTATTTCAGGAGAAACATAGTAAGAGATTTTGATGAGCTTAAGATCCAGACCAAAGATACTTTGAACATTTCTATACAGCTTTAAGAAAGAACTAAAATTTCATTTGAAAGGAAATGGTCAAGTCAGATCAATATTTGCCTTTTTTTGCCATTAACAGTTATCCAGCGATACTGAAACTGCCCTCCATATGAACTGACCAAAAGGTAAGCATAGAGCACTTTATGCCATCAATATCCTTGACCACAAAAAACAGTACTAAAAACATGGATAGTTTTCTTATATTTTTTTAACACTGTAAACATCACCTTATGAGACAGCATGAAAAAGGATCCTCCACCACCTTTAAAGAGCAAGAAAGTACAAGAAATACCATCAGATATTTTAAGAATGCTCTGGGCTACTCAGTCCAAGAGGACACTATCAAAATTTAACACGTTCATTCAAAGAACATGCTAATAATCCCTCTAGACTTTCCGGACTCAAACAGTTTTATATATTAAAAAAACCCCAAAGCTTTCATTCAGACCTTTGACAAATACCATGTTCCTAGTATCCAGGTTTTGAATGTTGTTGGAGTTACTGCAACTGCATTTCAGATATGTGGTGGGTTGATCCTAGCCAGCTGACAAGCAGCCACACAGCCGCTCGCTGGTTCTCCCCCCTCCCCGTAGGAAAGGGAGTGAATTGAAAACAAACAAACAAAAAAAAAAAAAAAAAAAAAAAAAAAAAACACGAGAAAGCCTATGGGTCAGGACAAAGGCAGTCTAATAGGTGAAGGAAAGACAGGGAGTCAGTGACGCAAAGGAAATCACTCACCACCTTTCACAAGCATACCAATGCCCTGCCAGTCTCCCAGCAACAGCCACCTTGGAAGCCAACCCCCCCCTCTCCCCTTCCCTTTCCTCTAATTCCACTTTTCACTGCAGAGCATGATGTTATACAGCATGGACTATCCCACTGACCAGTTCTGGTGAGCTGTCCCAGCAGTATCCCTTCCCAATCTCTTGCCCACCCCATGCTTACTCACTGTGGCAGAGAGGGGGGAAAAGAAAACCTTGACATTGTTCAAACACTGTTGTGTCATCAACACTGTTTTAGCCACAGGTCAAAAACAAGGAACCCTACAGGCTGCTGTGAAGAAATTTAACTCTCTCCCAGCTAGACTCCGGACAAGATAAAAAAGAACTGAATAACCAGGTGATGCTTAAGTGACACTGCTGTTGTCTCCCTAGCTATTTTTTCACCCATTTTTCCTGAATGCTGAAGAGTTAACAAGAAAAGTTTTGATGCAAGTAGGTCCACTTTATCATTATTTTGGATAAAACAAGCCATGAAGTACATTGTAATTTCATTCTTATATTTTAAAAAATTATTTGTCTTTTCTGGTTACTGCAGAAAAATGAGACCATCAATGCACACAGAGAGGTGGTGCAATCCAGCATCCATTCACTCCATACCCAGGAGCAGGGCGGGGGGGATGTGCAGAGCACGTGCTTCACAAGATACATACACAATTTTTCAAGTTAAATGCAGAGCACACAGACCAATCCAAAGATATCATCAAGGAAGACCTGGAAGTCTACAGGGAGTCTGAATGGCAAACACAAAAACAGGATGGATGAGGAATGGAACAGTAAGGAGTGTTAAAATAAATTCTAGTTCCTGTCTTTACAGGAATGGATTCAGAAAAAGTTTGTAAAAATACTCAGAAATATATTAAGGTACCTGAATTAGGAGAAACTGAAAAAATTTAGATGCCCTAGTTTTTAAATAAATGGAAGCAGAGATTTAGAAGTACATGAAAAAGGACAACAGAAGGACAATAAACCAAACTTTCTCATTCGCTCATTCTACCAAACATCTGCAATTCAGTGACATTAAAAAGTCAGGCATTAAATAAAAGGAAGTATTCCCACCTTTTAAGCAACACTAATGTATCCTGAACCTTGTAGCTCAAGTCATAGAGATCAACAGATCCACAGTAGTCAAAAGGCATTCCAAACAGTGCATATTACATTTACATAAAGACTAATTAAAAACAAGAGAAATAGGCAAAAACATCCTCTGTAGCCTGACTATGCCAAATTCATCCAGTACAAGGTTTTTTGTACTGGAGTAGAGTAGAAACCACTGATAGGGCCACTGTTGGACATACTGCCAGCGTCTTCCCATTATTCTACACTCCTGAACTTTCCCTTTTCTTCAAATATATTATTATTTTGTTCATTTCAAAGAAAAATATTTATTTTCCAGTGTTTTAGTTCTTGGCTTTATCTCAAATTATACACTGCTATCAATGAAATTATTATGACAGGCAGCATGTATTTATCGTAAGTGATCAAATAAGCAAGACCTTACTTCAGCAAAGCACACACCTCTTGCACACTAAGTTCAAAGACTGCATCCAACAATCAAGGCTTGCTTTAGTATTGAACAGCCCACATAAGTTGTCTACTAAGAAAATTTTAAACAGAATTTTTTAAACAGAAGACGCTGTGCATCCCTGTATCAGGAAGACACAGTGTGTAAAATCCAAGTCTCTGTGAAAAACCTAAATCTCTGTGTAAACTTAAAATTACCTGATTTGTATTTTACAGTTATATATATAGCATATACTATCCATTTAACATTGACTGACTGACTGTTAAGCAGAGCTAACTGTTCTACTGATCTAAGTACATAGCTGCAATTATAACTCATGAATTTTAGGCCTAACAACTGAGAAAGATCCAAAGTGCTTCACTCAAGTGTAACAAACTGTACTAATTAAAAGAATTGATTTTGAATTAAAAAACACACTACTCAAATACACCAAAGAAATTTTAACTACAGTTATTTCTCTTGAAAAGACATTTTGTTTCACAGTAACAGCTAATCACACAGTCATAACACTTTTTGTATCTGAAATTCGCATGAAGTTTTTCCATCAACGTGAATAAGGGATGTCAGTGCAGAGAATTAAGAAGAGCAAAGACAATGCACCAGGTTTTTAGAGCTTACTTTTATTATAAAATATACAGTTATTTCACTCTACAGAAAAAATCTAATTACATTCAAAAATTTTACTACTTATGATATAAAGTTATGCAAAATACCAATTAAATCACTGTTTTAGAATGCATAGGTGAAAAATTGTCCGATTTATTGACATTTATTAGCATTGCAAGAAGTCTGGTACATATATGGACTATACAGTATTCTACTGAAATGGAGGTCTGCTTCTCTGTGGCTCTAGGACCAAGACCTAGCTTTATTTGTATTTGAAAGAAACACATTTCTGACATATCATATAATTGCTTGGTGGTCTTCATTCAATAAGCACGCCATTCTCAAGTAACTACTGTATCAAAGGCAGTAATTTAGAGAGTACTCGGAGATGTTTGTACAGCTGTTTATCATTACATGTATGATCAACTTTTAAATTTATGCTGCTCATTTCATCATTTCACACAATGCACACCCATTTTCAAAATCCTTCTGTACATCCAAAGCATACCGATTAGTATTTAGCACTACCTCAGGCTAAGCTTTAAGGCCAGTAAGCAATAAAGCAAGGCAGTATGGCAGAGAAGAAAATGGGGGAAGAGGGGAGAGAGTCCCATTAAAAGTACATATCTCTCCATACCCAGTTCTCAAAACTGTCATGTAGATGCTAAAATTCATTTAGACAGTTTTAATTCCTGCTAAAATTAGCTACATACTATCTGTATGTGCAAAAGGGCCTCGACTATAACCATTTATTGTATTAACAATGCACAACATAAGGCAAGTACAATCCTCTAAAATACCATTAGTTTTCTTAATAATAAAACAGAGGTGGTTTATTAAACTTCTCTTTCAGGACACTTCAGCTACATCTACGATAACACTGGATCCTTTATTTACAAGAAATCCAAGTCATTTTATACGTCTAAATTATCTTAAGTGTCCAATGTAACACTTTTTTTTATGACAGATTCTCTTGCAACAAAATTTAATGTAGGATATAATTAAGTGAATCTCATGCCTAGATATTCCAAAGAACACAATTTACATACAAAATACAGGAACTTCTATTTTGCTCAGTAATACAGCTACTAACCCGAAAGCTTCTTTTCTTCAGGAAGAAGGCCAAGATGACAAACCTGGACAACAGCTTTACAGTCCAGACGAGCCTAAGGCAGACTGATGGCGTCCACGAGACAGCAGCACTCGCCAGCCACCACCAAAAAAAAAAAAAAAAAATCCCATTTTCTCGGGCACCCAGCCCACCCGCGCACAAGTGCTGCCGCCTCTCCGGGGAAGAGAGGCCTCCCTCGCTGCGGGCCCGTCTCCGGGGGCCGAGCTCCGCCGCTGCCCGGGCGGGTGGCGGCCCCTCCGCAGGCCGCTCAGCCCTCCGCCCGCGGCCGCCGGGGAGGCGGCTCCGCCCGCGCCGCCGCGCAGTGCCGCCGCCGGCCCGCGGGGGGCAGCACCGCGCGGCCCGCCGGCCCCGCAGCCCTCCGCCGGGACCCCCGGCGCGGAGCGGCCCGCGGCCGCGGCACGGTGCAACCTTACCTGGCCCGGAGGAGGACGAGGAGAAAACCTGGCTGCCTCCCTCAGGGGCAGACCCCGCTGCCAGCCGCCGCCGCCGCTCCCCTTCTTTCCAGCCGCACAGGGAACGCGGCGCCGAGCCGGAGCCTGCTCCTCATCCTCCCCGACCCAAGCTCCCGCCCTCCCGCCCCGCCCTGAGGTACTTACCCCAGCGAGGACGAGGGCGAGCCCGCCGCCGCCGCCTCAGCACGGCTCCCGCCCACGGCGCCGGCGGAACTGACCTCAGCGGCCGCCGTGGCGCCTCGCCGCGCCATTGGCCAGCGCCGCGCTGCCGCTCCCGCCGCCAGCCCCGGGTAGAGCTCTACTGAGGCGCCCCGGGCGTGGCGGCGGCGCAGGCGCGGAGCGCGGCCCGGGCCGGTGGGGGGTCCCGCCGGGGAGGCCCAGCCGCCGCCGTCACACCTTCGGGAGCGCGGCCCGCACCCGCGTGGGGAGCCGGCACCCGTGGGGGGCCCAGCGCCCGGCCGGGAGCGCAGGCCGAGCCGTGGGGGGAAGCAGCGGGGCTGGTGTTGGAACAGCTGTAAGATGGCAGGCGAGGGTGCGAGAGGAGGTGCGCTGTGAGGCTGCTGCGATGGCTGACCCTCAAGGATGCTGGCAGGACAGAGGGCCAAAGGAGGAGCTGTTGTGGCCAAGAATCTCTACGTTCCTGCAACATCACCGTGTTTTATTAGTATATGGGGTGGGCATACATTTTGCAGGGATTGCTCAGTTAAGTAGCACAATGGCGTAGGACTCTCATGTTTACAGATGCTTCCTATAAATTCCAAATTTCTCTTTAAATAAGCGGTTCTTAGTCGAATTTGAAGGGAGAACAAAAGGATTTTCACTGCCAGCATCTTGCCCTCTAAAAGTGCCTTTAATGTCACTGCAGTATCTAACCACTCTGCTTAGAAAGGAAACCATATTTAGCATAGGGCCCAAACTGCATAGAAAGGAAACCATATCTAACATAGGGCCTGAAGTCTTTCCCAGTGGTGTCTAAAATTGAATTTTTTGGTACGTGACTTCAAAGATAAACTCCGTTTTGTTGATTGTTCTGTTAGCATGGATTCTGTGTGATAAGAGAAAGCACGAGTAAGTTACATCTTGTTCTTTACTGGAATGATTGGGAACAGGGCTTGACCTATCCTTGCCATTGTCTAGATCTGAACATGGATCTTCAGGGATCTTGGATTTTGGGATAGGCTCTTCAGATCCCCCCAAAAAAAAGGAAATGGAAAGCTAAAGCTATCAGACAGGGAACTCTGGGGAAAAAGAATCCTCTCAACTATTAATTTTTTGGTTCCAAAGTGATACATTGCCCTCAGAGTCTGTTACATCCTTTGATCAGCAGTGTAAGAAAATGCTGTTAACAGTGGAGTTTGGAACATTGTAGCCTACTGAACATTTTTAAAACTTATGAAGAAGGTCTTAGGGTGATAGAGCCTGTTGGGATTTCTAGACGGCTTTTGACAAAGACAAATGAACAAAGCAGTACCAGCATAAGACCAAATGTCTTGGAATGAATAACTGATTAAAGAGGGAGCAGTGGGAGTGGGAGTGAGTATGCAGTCATTGTAGCATAGAGGTCACAGATGCACTGCAGTAGCAATCTCTGCTTGGACCTGCTCAACGTGCTCAGAAATGACTTGGAAAAGGAGATGGGCACTGGAGTGACAGCCTTCTGATGATACCAAGCTATTCAGGGTCTTAAGGACAAAAGCCCACTGAAGATCTGCAGAATGACCTTATGAGACTGAATAACTAGGCAGTAAAAAATGGCAGATTACATTTTGGATAGATAAAAGTGATGCAGAGTGGGAAAGAACATCCTAACTTCAAATATAAAATGATGAGCTCCAAGCTGCCTAGTACTTTGCAGGAACAAGATCTTGGAATTAAAATATGTTTCTGAGAAAATCTCACTTCAGTGCTTAACATAGTTCAGAAAAACAAGCTGTACGCTGAGATTTGAAAAGGAACAGAGAACAAAGCATCCTTATGCTGCTGTGTAAATTCCTGATTTGACTACATCTTGAATTCTGTTTGTGTTTCTAAGTTCCCTTAGCTCAGGAAAGACAGAATAATAGTGGAAGAGGTTCAATGAAAGGTAAAAAGGATGAACAAAGGTACGTTGCTCTCAAATTCCATGTGAGGAATAAATAAGTAAGCTTCTGTCTGGGAAAAAAAAAAAAAAAAAAAAAAAAAAAAACCACTATAACAAAGGGCTAAAAATCATGAATGTATTGTAATGTAAACAGTTACATGCGGATCCCATGAAAGCCACCAGAGAGAATTTGCATTTACTGACTTGTGTCAGCTACCCTGCAAAGGTGATTTGGTGGTGTTATGAAAATTCACTTCCCTAACTATTATGTCAATCACTTTTTATAATATGGAAGTATATTAAATTTGTAAATATATATTAGTTCACATTATACACTGCAATATAATTCAGTGGAATTTTACTGGAGACTTTGGTATTGTTCATGCTCGACTAAAACAAAGGGACAGCCCAGTCCTGGAAATAAGGACTTTGCTTCTTGGAAGCATAGAGCTGTCCACAAAGGATAAAGGATACGCATGGACAGCCCAGATAAAGCCAGCATCCTAGACCCTCTAATACATCTTTAAAACCCTCCCAGTGTCATCTGGCATCACAGATAAGTAACTGTAGTGAGACTGACTCCAGGGACCTCTGGATCAATAGACAAGCAGCAAGGATGCTGCAGAAATACAGTTGCTTTGCAAAGTGTTGCTATGATTAGCAATTGGTAGTGTGGGTCTTAGTAAGTAGTTAAATCGTGTTGTACCTGAATGGTTGAGGGGTGTAAGAACCCTGTGTAAAACCACATTCAAGGGTCCCAATTTGCCTTGGGCACCTTGTGCATGTGAATTAGTATTTACCCATGTAATTCTGTACTTCGTTTCCTAGCCTCTCTCGGTCAGCTCAGGCCAGTTGCACATTTTTGTAATTGTGAGCTACACTGAGCAGATCATTTCCTTCAAAACCAGAAAAACTTGAAACATTCCTAAAATGAAAGATGATATTCTGTAACATGTAATAATTCAATAAATAGTTTTCTAGTCAAAATTTTTTTCTCAGCTCATCTGTCTGTATCTGGAACAGTCCAGAGGATGATAAGTATACTTCATATTGGTAAAATGGAATTAGCTATCTGATACACAATACTGATTAAGCACTTCTACCACTTTTTCTTAGATACGTGTAGCTAGCCTGCTCTAAAGTTAGAAGGGCAATTGCCTGTAACAAATACAAACAGATTATTCACAATTTAAGTAAGGCCAGCCTAAACAATGTCATCCAGAAGAGGCTTTCTTATGGAAGACTTGAGAGTCAAATTGCATCTTCCGCAGTGCTTTTCAGCTACATAAATTCAGTCCTTTTCCTGCATTTTCTAACCTTGCATTCACAGCTACTCCATTTCCTTTCCCTGTCATGTGAATGCTGTCTTCCCAGAGATGAGTCAGACCCGATCTGATCACATCATAGCTCCTTTCTCCCCTTAGTCTCCAGCCCTGGTCCTTCTTAGACTCCAGAGAGGAGGTAATGCTGCCGCAGTTACCACCTTTATCACTCCCCTTTCGCTTGCCATTTGCCAGTCTTCCTTGGTGACTTCTGAATTCCCAGCTCTTGCCAGGTTTTTTGTTCCTTCTCCATTTGTCCTGTGACTCACCCACCCTGAGGAGCTAGTTAGGCATTTGTGAGCATCCCTACTGAGGATCCTAAGGGGAGGGTCACCACTTCCTAATGGTAAGGGTTGTTACCTAAGTCGGAGATGCTGATGGTAACGCTACTAATTGGCAAACAGAAGCAGCATCCAAGCAAGTAGCCTATTTTACTTCACAGTGGGTCCTAGTTTCTACAGCAAAGATGTGATGCCCTTGCTGCGCCCTTTGCACCACTGCTATCCCCTGGGAGCCTGGTCCTGTCGTGCGCTGTGGGGCACCCATATACCAGGAATTCACCCCAACTCCTCTGCTGCTGCTGCTTGTCCTGCTGTCAGCCTGCATTTCTTCCCATCCCCCTAACAAGACTATCTGACATGAAACACTGATGGTGGCTTGTGGAGCCATGAGAGCTGCAGGTAGGTAGTTGCTGCCATAAAGCTTCAGCTTTGCAGTTCGAGTGCAAAACAATGAAATAGTTGTGTTTGGAGAAGGCTCAGGTGGAAGGAGAATAAAGAGGGCAAGTAAATCAGCTGCAAGATTAATCAAGAGCTCAGCTGGGAACAGTTTTGTTTTGTGTGTTACTAAATTCACAAGCCCTCCCAGAAAAGTAAGAAAGCAGTGTGCTGGAAAACCTGAGAAAACCAGCAGTGACAAGCCAAGTTGAAAATGTAAAAGGGCACTTTTTGGAGACATACAGAATTTCTCTCTGAGCCATTGCAGTACCCTCACATAACAGCTTCTCCTATCCCCCTTCAGGACAGTATTATAACTGTAGTCAGGTGGATATGGTTTTTCACTCTATCAGCTGCAATGGTGCAATAGCACAGTCTATTGAACGGTGGGAACGGAGAGGAAAAAGCTTCTTTTGGGTATGCTGTGAATGGACTTGGTAGATTTGAATTATGTTGAGTGGAACATTTTGGCTTCCAGGGTGAAAATATACTACATTGTAAGCATTCAAAGCACTCAGAAAAGAAAAATGCAATCTTTATTTTCTGAAATGTACAAGCACAAACTGCATACAATTACAGTACTCAGGATTTAAAATAGCAGCAAAAGAAGTTTCAATTCTGAAGGTTTCCCAGCCCCTCATAATGCAGATTTGGACTTTGAGACTGAAGGAACCAGCTCTAGTTGTTGCTTTGCATTTCTGCAGCTGATCTTAATTCTGTATGATACATTCCTGCTTCAAACGGGTAAGCAAAGTGCATACGTTATATGATGTATTCTAGAGATTTCTTTAGGTACAGGTTGTTGCTAATTACCAGAGCGCTCCCTCCTGCTATTTTGTTTGATTGGAGGGCATTAGGACTATTAAGAAGTGTCAAGAGGGTAATTTTACATTATGATGTTAATTTCTACATCTGTGATTTTAAAAGCGTTACAGGGCTATCGGGTGCTCAGCTTTTGCAGTAACGACTGTACAACTACTGGTTATCTATTGCTCTCTAGTGGCCAACTTGTAACGCTGCCGCTATACTCTATAAAGATTGCCGTCATGTTTTGTTATCAGAGTGTATTACTGTAACATTATAAACTCATCTGCAGACAGTCACCTTCAGTTTAAGGAAATTTACACTTCAAGACTCGGGGAAGACAAAAATAAAAGTCTCTTGCATTTTTTCCATCTTCTTTTGCCCCAACATTTCTAATATTTCCACCCATGTTTCTATTTGTTGGTGACCTTACCAACTCACAGATTGCATCTCTTTTCTCTGCCCCAGAATGTACACAGACAAAGCCTCACTCCCTGTTCCAGAGCTACTTGGCAGTGCCTCATTCTGCCTCTTGCCAAGCAAAACATGGTTTGATGGGCTAGTAGCAAGTAAGGCAGAACAGCTACTAGTTGGATTAATTCAGTTGTCACTCCTGCAGGTTTTACAGTCTTATGGGGAACTCATTCTCATGTAGACCTCTACTCATTTATTAAATTGTTTAATTTCAGAGACAGATTTAAGCATGAGGGTGAAGGTTGTAGGCTGTCTGGTCACATAAGCCTTGTTCCCTTGGGACACCAGGTTGAGAGATGAAAATTAAGGCAAAGAAGAGAGAAGCCAGCTGAGAGTATGGTCAGGGCAGAAGCTGCAATGAGGTGCTGAACTATTGGAGGCAGGGGCTTCTGCAACGGCTTTTTAGCAGACTGTGAGCAATCATTAATTCGGGGTTGACTTGGGCACTTTTGTGAAGGGTTGCACACAATGATTACCTGCAAGAAAGAGACCGAAGCTGAGCCAGAGCACCTTCTAGCACCGTGTTCCATGTTCATGGCTCAGCTGAGAAAAGCCCCTGGGTAAGGACCTGGGGACGGCCGTTGTCAGCCAGCTCATCTCCAGTGGCAGCCCCCTCAGAAGGAAGCCAATGGGCAGTGTTGGGGATCCCAGTGTACCCCACATCTTCCTAAAGGAGAACAGGGAGGAAATACGAAGTGAGTGAAAGCCAAAATTAAAAGTAGATCAACTAGATTAAAGACACACAGAGTTACAGTGACCAGATCTCTCTCCACACTTCTTTTTTTGTGGCTCTTACCTATTCCTTAGAAGAATTTGAAACTGCCTAAGGATAGAATAACAATCTTAGTCAAGCAAAAAAATGCATTCATGGTAAAGATGTATTCTGTAAACCAATACAGTAAGAAAAATCTGAAATAGAGTCTTTCATTTTACACAGAAATTAGAAAAATAGCCAGATATCATGAATATGTATTAATACTCTTTCCAGACTTTTCATATACAATCTGCAGATTCACTAAAACAAAACATCAATGATATAGTATATTTTAAGTGAAATAAATACTCTGCTACATATTTGTTTCACTTCCAGGTACATACAATGCAGTAACACAATCCATTACTAGTATATAGTGGTATAATCTGGCAAAAACAAACTTTGCAGTAATCCTGTTCCAACATCTCATGAACACCCAGTGCCCTTGTAGGAACCATTGTCATCAACACTGGTTCCTGAGGCTTATTTCATTTGTTTCAGATTCTGTAGCAGAGTGTTCCTACAAGGAAAAATATATCTGTATGGCAGAAATAGGAGTGTTTTACTACACAGTGCTGAGCAAACAGACGGTAAATCAGTTTGGGCTGTATTAGTGCTAGCTGCCATGTGATAACAAAACTACATATATTTTTCTTTAGAAATTAACTGTTTTCATACTTTTGTGAAAGCAGATTTGTCCTACTGCTGTAGGGGCCTCTTTACCCCAACTTACCAAAATTTCAAAGATGTCTTTGACTCCTAAGTACTGTAACTATTACAAGAGCTTTTTCAGATAATTAGCCATTCTGTGAAGCTTGTGTTTCGTCATCTGTGAGAAAATTAAAGACAGTTGGCCAATCATCTCTGTTGAAACCCTGTTAAAGCTATAGACGTCTTAAATTATATACCTTTATTTAAAAGAAGTTTACTTTGTGACTTTTTATAAAAGCAACCTGGTTTCATATTAAAGGAAATATTCAAGAGTAATGTAAATCCAGAAGAAGACTGCTCAGTGTGTACCTTTTTGTTTAGAGCAAATGAAGAACAACAAAAGAGGAGTTTGGGGACATTTGGGGATTTGTTTTCTCCAATAGCTCAGAAATTCAGGTCATCATTATTGCTTGTGTTTTACTTTAGTATCTATGTGGTTTAATTCCTGAAGAAGTAAAGGTGATGAATTAATAGAAGGAAATGATTTTAGTCATTCTCAAGATTCTAGAATTAGTAAAAGTGTGTTTCAGTCAAGCCTGAGAACGGCATTTTCTTTCTGCTGCTCAACATCCCAAACCACTGGAGCTTGCTTCTCTGTCAGCACAGAGCACTGAGTACAGCATGAGACAATGCTGGGCTTTATGAAACACGAGCCCTTCAGTACAACTCTGAGACACAATGTGATATCAGAACTGCTATGTTCTGGATCAAAATCACATTTAAGGAGCATCTTTTAATTTCTTATATTAGAAAGGGATTAAAAGATTAAAAGTTTATACAGTTTCTGGCTTAATTTTTTCCTGAGCCTGTAGATTGCTGGAAAGTATCTCAGACATCTGATAGTTAAGGGTGCCAATGCTGCACCCATACAATTTAAGAGAGAAGAAGAGTGTAGTCTTTAGGACAGTCTTCCAGCAAGCCTACTACTGTAGAACTTATTTCCCATTTATCATCTGATGCAAAAGAGCCTGAATTTTAGAAAATGCTGCAGAATCACAGATTTTTCCATATTTGAGACCCAAGGGGTTTTAAAGTTTCCTGCTGCTATGGCAACTTTAGTAGTAAGTGTATTTTAAATACCTCTTTTATGAGTCTCAAGTGGTGAGTCACCACTGTCTTTGTGGTGATCTACCATTTCCATTCAAAGAGTTTTACTGCTCTTTCTTAGTAATCATTCACTCTCTCCAATCTCATAATAAGGAGCAAAAATTAATGTTTCAGATTTTTACAGTCACAAAAGAAATTTGCCAAATTCCTTGATCTTCAGACGTAGTCCCTGGTGTAGTAAGAGGAAACACTGCATCATATTACCAAACAGCTCCAAATTAGAGCCTCATAAATCTTGGATATTCACAAATCTGAAAAACAATTTGTTAAGCATCAAATGCAACATACTGAATACTGTAAATTCTGTGTTATCATCTCTACTGTTTATCAGAAATCAGGTCTGATAAATACTATCACACTTTCTCCTGTACACTACAAATATAGATTTTTTTTTTTTTTTTTATTTTAAATGTGCCCAGATGAGAAAGGTGATAAAAAATAAATTGCTGATAAGGCTAAAAACTGAGCTTTTTCAGTGTAACCATTTTCAGCCCCATATGCTTAAGGTTACTCTCTCCCCTTTGGAGCTTTAAACCTCCTTCGTTCTATAGACAAGCTCAAAAGGCCTAATGTAATTGGTACTGTGCAAGAGCTTGGGTGAGAAATTGAGAGAATCTCTTAGGCTTCAACAATTAGCTGCCTAAGTCTGTTCTGATGGCATCAGTCTGGACAGTTCAGAGAAGAACTCAGACTGGGAGGAGGACTGTGTTGGCAGAGTGTTAGATACCTGGAGACTCCTGTTTGAGGACTGATATACCTAATTTCTTCTGAAGCTTTTACAAGCTACATTGGAAGGAAATAGATTTGAGCAGCTTATGATGGGGAGAGACCTAGATATAAATGTATTCTTAAATTTTATTACTTCTTTACATATGCTTAGTCTTGTAATCTTCACTGAAAAAAATGTGCACAGCTGTAAAAAGGATTTCTGGTTTTAAATAAAAGTCAGTTAATTGTCTTTGAACAGATAATGGATGCAGCTAATCTTTTGAATACACCTAATGAGCTTATTTGGCTTTTTGAAGTCAATTTGATGTCTCAAGAGGCATCCTTAGTGATATTTTTAGTTGCAGTAAGTAATTTCATAAAATAAGGAGGTTTGCAACAGGGAAATCTTTAGTCACATTAAAATTCCAAGACTAGAATATGTTTCGTAGCAGCTGAAAATTAGTATTTTTTTCAAGAATAATACAGTCTTCCATCTCCATTCCTGAAAACCGTTCAAGATAAAGGGAACCAACAATAATCAAATTCCAATAAAATTTTATCCTCTTTATGCTGTTACTTTACCATAGTGCATTTTATTATGCACTGATATTGCTAAAACATGGCCCTGAGTTAAAATTGATTAAATTAATTAAGTCCTTAAAGCAAACTATTCTTCTGCATAAGATCTTGAATTTATACTTGTAACTTTAAACATCAGTTTCACTCTAGAAGGAAAGCATTAGGCTGGTTTCATGTTATTACTGAGAGTTTCTGGGAGTCCTGCCTAAAAAAGACACAAAACTGTAGAGCAGCATTCAACAACCATGGATTTATTTAAATTATTACTAATTTTGGCTGTTAGGAGCACCAAAAATGTTTTATTTAAGGTCTTTTAGAGCTTAAATATCTGAGTGGCCGCAAGACCCCATCTACTTTTTTAGCTACCAACAGAACTTTAAAGCCCTTACCCAGCACACATCACTGACTTATTTAATAACACAAAATGCTATATTATTTGCTAGTATCTTTAACCATATATCTTCAGAACTAAAATTTAAAAGTGAAAATGGATCCCCCTTTTAAATTGTGTCACACAATTTTATCAATATTAAATTTATTTCATTCATATTCCTATTTTCTTTATGACAAATGTCTATCAAGACACTTCGTAACACAATTAGAAACATCAGGAGGTCTGTATTCAATTCTGTATTTAAAAGTTTGCCAGTAACTGATCAAAAAAAAATATTAAAGTATGATCTGTTGGTTTTATGCTCAGAAGCGGATTTCTTCTTTGTGGTCATCTTTATTCCAAGCTCCAAAGGCAGGATTCAAAATCCACTAAAGCTGATGGAAGTCTTTCCATTGATTTTCCCTGGGCTTTGGTCAAGCTCCAGATGACCTAGATAATTATGTCAATGATCAAGCTGAAACCCATTGAATCTGCTTGTTTACAGAAGCATTGAAGCAGGTCAACATTCACATTTAATCTCACTTTACTGGGTAGACCACTGATGAAACATCATACTAGTAAAAGGCAGATTTTAAAGAGACAGACCTGAAACAGCCTGCTGTACAAGTGTCATTTAATTACCTGAGTTCTCTGATCTTAATTTCTCTTGATACAACCTGCTACAAACTGAACATTTCAGAATTAACTTAAGATTGCTATTTCTGTTCCCTGTCTTTGTTTTCAATTATTTTTGACATTGGCAAAATGTATGCATGCACACGATGTTGTAGGGTGCAGTGCAAAGAGCAGGAAACTTGAAGGGGGTTTTACCCCATCGGAAGGACTATGTGGTCCTCTCAGACCACTGAGGGAAATCCGTGCCCCCAGCTGCTTCTCTCTGCCCAACAGCCCAACGTCTTTGCGTTGCACTTTCCACCCACGCACATGCTTCTAGGTTTTAAGATGGCAGGAATTGAACTGTCTCAGGCTTTTTCTTTCTACCCCGACACACCCATCTTTCTTAAAAGTAGATAGTCAGCTGAATTATTACACAGGTTATGTAAAACAAAGTGACTTTTAGGATATCACCAATGTTCGTTACGCTGGTGGCCACATCAGTTTTAACGAATCTTTTCACAGGATGAGTCTAATTGCACAGTGGGCACACCAGTTCTGAAGCACAAAATAACAAAGGATGACAAGAAAAGTTGAGCTACTACCTTTGCACACTATTTCTAAAAGAAACCACAGTTCTCACACATTCATAAACCTAGATGAGACTTTGGGTGGGAGCCCACCTATGATAAACCATCACAGCTTTGTTGTCTCCAGAGCAGTGGCCTTTTACATCAGCTGTTAGTTCAGAAAGGTAACCCAAAATTTACAATGGTAAATCCTCTGAGCCTCATTCAGAAGGCTCATGTGGTTCTGGTTGGTGTTCAACTCCAAGAATGTTATCATAACTTTGGCAACCAGTAAGTATGTTTGGTGGTCTATTCATACTCCCAGCATGATCTTCAGTGTACACTATCTCTCATGAGAAAAAAAAAAATATTAAAGACTCTGGAAATTATTCTACTGCAAATGTCACATCAGTCATCACAAAAGGAGATACTAATTATTTCAGTGTCAAATACCAAATATGCCTCTGTGTTTAGAATTCATGATAATTTATTCTAATTAAATTTTTAAGAATCTATACAAATAATTTGAAATTTCTATTTGTATTAACTGTTATACAGATTGTAAGACATGCAAGAGAGGCTCTAGACATACTGCTGATTTTAGCAACTGAATGCTTGGGTGCAAAATGAGCAGACTCACTGAAGCAGATGAATAAGCCTCTACAGAACACCCACACATTACAATGCTTTCCTCCATGCTACTGCAAGAATAGAAAGAGTAAAAACAAACTCAGTAGAAAACAAAATAAATTCTCCTGGGATTGTTTGAATCAATGTTATAAGCAGCCTGAAAGCCTGAAAACTGTTAAATGGAAAGATATACTGGATTGATACTGCTGTACACTTCCACTGGCGTACTGCAAGTAGAGAAATGAGGTATGGTCATAAAGAAATTTAAATCCATTCAAAAGCCTTTTTGCTACCTCTTTTTCTTTAGTGTATAATTGCACATGCAATCTGAATCAGGTATAACATCGTTTCAGTGCACTGACTCTTATCCACCACCACCAGGACAAGAAATATTTCCTTTTTACCTCTCTTCACCCTATCTAAACTTCATGTGTCATGCCTTCAAAATTGCTGATAGCCTTTTTCTCTGGAGAGGTTTCTTTAATTAATGTTTAGTATGATCAGCAGACAGATAATGATGAATTTTGGTCAGAACAGAAGGTGTAGTGGAAGAAGACAGGACAAACAAGGAAAACACATTTGCTGCTGTTTCCAGCTCTGTGACACTGACACAAGGGAATCTTTTGCATGACAGAAGAAGAGCATCTCTACTCTTGAGGGATTAAATGCACAAGATAGGTAGTGACAGGAGAATTAGTGATAATATATAATGTTGCACAAGTCTGTTAACTTTGAATTGTTTCATAGATGCCTGAATCTAAAAAATATTGCAGCATGACAAAGTACAGTTTGTCAGATGACAGCATAAGTTTTGTATCCAGAAACTCAGGAAATTTCCTGCCTAATACATTCCTCATGGAATATACATGCTACTGAAGGAAAAGTGGATAGTTATGAAGGACTTCCAAGGAATGAGAAAAGCAAAGTGGAATCAGAATAAATGATGATCTAACTTAATGGCAATAATTATAATAAAAAAACAAACCTGAAACCTCATGCAAATTTCTTTGTAGGAAAAAGTATAAAGACACTTTATTTTAAAAAAAGAACTGCATATCTAAGGTAGAAATCTTAGGGCTGTCTTGTGTGATGAAAAACTTGTTGAATTAAAATATGTATCTGAATAAAAAGAAGGGATATTAACCTTTTCTATTCAAATTAGCCATGGCTTTGAAGTAGAATTTAAATTGAGTGGTAACTTGGAAGCTTTGGTTTGCATCAAGTAGCTGGATATATACTTCCAACATGCAGAGCAGGCACCAGCTGACAATGATCTGAAAACCAAGATTTTCAAAGTCATCATTGAATTATTGGTAACAAAGGCCAGGAGTATTTGGAACAAAACCAAGAGTGAGAAAAGTATTAAAGATTAGATGAAACACACAGGAAAACTTTATATATAAAATAATGTCCTCTCTGACTGCTACTACCATTTAGGGAAAAGATCATTTCATTGGAACTGAGAATTTTATTAAAATGTCAACTAAGTGCTTAAGTCCTCAGGTCAGACAAACAAATCAAATGCTGGAAATTACAACGAAAGCAATAGAGAACAGAATAGGGAAAAATATTTTTTTTTCTTTGTATGAAACCCATGTGCCTGCACCTTGGGTATTCTGAGATGTTATGAATATCCCATCCCAGGGACTAGAATGGGCTCAGAGAAGGGCAACAGGGATGATCCGGGTCTGGACCAGCTCTGAGGAACAAGTGCTAGCATGAGAAAGAAAACACTGAGGAGGGAATACAATACTCTGCAGCCATTAGCAACACAGAGAATAGAGGACAACTGTTTTTTACAACCCAAGAGACAGGGGTATTATTCTCAAATAAAGCAAGCAGGCAGCAGATGCAGAACAAACAACAGGAGGTGATCTTCCACATAACAAGTAAATAAAGTACAACAATTCTAGTGATAGTGTTCATTGTAGAAGTGTATATGGATTCAGTGATTGGGAAAATGCAAGAAGAAATATCCATGGGGAGCTAAGTAGAGGGACAACACTCTCAGAGAATATCATTACGTGATTACTGCTTCTTGTACTCTGCACTAAGCATCTGCTGTTGGTTGCTACAGGTTGCTGGATTAGAGGGACCTTTGGTCTAACATGCCATTTTTGTATTCTTAGGCTGCTGCAGTTATGTGCTTGTATCTTAAACAAATGAACTTCCACCAGTCAAAAAGGAGAGGAGCAACAGAGAGCTGTTGCTAGGGATCAGTACACTATAATTAAATAATAAGCTATTGATGATGATTTTACCATCAAAAACAGCAACGGGCAGTTCTTACATAAGAGCTGGTTTGTTTCCACATGAGCAGAAAGAATAAGGTAAAGAGTGATTTAACAAGATTGTAACTTAGAAGTCCAAAGGCATTTGGGGGTTATTTAGGATGCAGGAATTTAAATTATTTGTCAATATTTGTCTCAGATTTCAGAAAATAGCAGAATCACTTTATAAATTTTATATAATATGAATACCTGCAATATCTTTTTTTATGTTATGCCTTCATAAAACAATTTTATAATCCACAAGAACTGATCCAAAGCTTGAGACACTTTGGTTGTGGACTTTGGATGTTAAAATGGTGGAAGCTTAGGGTCAGAGACAAAAAGTTGATTAATTAAGCATAGGAATAAACACCAGTGGTGTAAGTACGTTTTAGGGAAGCAAGCTATGAATAAAGTGAGAAAAGCTCAGTGAGGTCTGTTCAAACAATCTTTTCAGATATAACAGTAGAATGACTAACGAGTGAGAACAGTTAAGACGAATGTCTCTGTCCTTTGAAGGTTCTTCGGGAAGACTTATAGACTGTAGTGATACTGTAACATTACCAGAGGGAAAAACTCACTCCTTTGACTTTACTGGGATTAAAGTGTATCCTTCAAGCATTATTGTCCCTCTCTGTATTCTTAATAACTGAATTCAATTCCTTAGGCTGAACTAGTTTATGGTAGGATTTACTGTTCATACCGCCTGTCCGTGCTCGCAGCAATCCCATAGCTGACAGCTCCTCAGGACGACTGCGCTTCCATAGTGAGGCTGCGGAGGCAATAGCTGGGGGATGATGGATGGTGGGCAGTATCTTCAAAGGCTGATGTAACCTGCTGAGACCAAACATCTTGGGCTCCTTCTAGCGTCAACAGTCAGAACTGGGATTCTTCAGGAAGAGCTTCAGAAGGGAGTGAAACCGATTTCATCACTTTTAATTTCTCTCTGGAGTGCTTATCTCTCTACATTGACTGTGCAGAGAGCTTGGGCAATGGGGCTTATTATGCTAACATTGAGGTTTAGGATGCTGTTTCTCTTTGAAGGTCTGGCACTGTGTGCCATAAGCCTGTTGGATTTCACAACAGCATCGCAAAGGCCCCCGAGAGTGCAGGCAGAGGATAACAGCAGAGGCCAGGCTCCACGCTGGGGTGTACACACAAACCACCCAAGGTCAGTGACTCGTGGGGGCAGGAATGCAGCCTTGGGAGCTTGGCAGAGCTGGTTTTAGGGCATCACAAAGAAAACAGAGATGTATCTAACATATGTAAAGGATCCCATATACAGTGAAAACACAATGAAGATAACAGGGAAGTGTAAATAACAGTCACAGTCCCTACTAAGGAACAAAGGAAGAGCAGAAATAGAGGAATTGCTCCAGCTCCTCTCTTCCAGTTACAGAGGAGTGATGTCTGAGCAATGTCACTGCTCTGCCACAGCTGCCATCTCCCTTACCTTTTGTAGAGAAGGAGAACTTTCTGATTTGCTTCATTTTGCTCCTGTGATCCAGCTGTTATATGTAAAGAGTTTTCTTTTATCAAATAATCAAGTTAAGTAAATAAGTATGCTAAAGAGCAGTTTGTATCTCTGTTTTCTGCTCCAACTTTCCCACATGACAGTGTGATTTATTACTGCAGTGATTTATTACCAAACCAGTGTAAAATAGGGCACACCAGTCATGATGATATGCATGCATTGGAAATGTTTAACAGTTTAACAGTGAAATTAAAATTATGAGAAGGCAAAGTGAACTGTTAGAGGAGAGAGACAAAGATGACCCAATGACTTAATAAATCATGCTATTTTTTTCATAGTGTTTAAAAAACTGACACATGGATACAGAGAGAAAATAATTTCCAGAGTAGATAACTGGATTCTACCAATCCAATGTACAATAGTCACCAATGAATGATTGGTTAGCTGTGAAACTGTCACTGTATTTCTTCATAGATGGAATACGTCACAGATAGTGCATCCCATTGCTGAGTGGACTGGATTTTGTTGCCTGCCTAAAAGGCTTCATATGTATCTTGGAAAAGTCTTCCAGATGAAGTAAAGTGGGCCTTATTTCCTCCTGTATGGTTATTTTGACAGTAGATCAAAATATTCAGACATTTCTTGATCCACAACTCTCAAGAGCTTTAGTAGCTAAGTTCCCAGAAATTTCCTGCACTCCCTACTTTGCAGCACCCATCATTAGTTCCTTAGTTATTTTCTTAAGGTTGTTTCTGACACTATGCCTGATGTATACCTAGAAGCTTTCTTCATTTGAAGTTATACTATTATTACCGCACCTTCCAAAGGCAGGATCTGGAGTTTAGTCATCACAACACTGATATCACCCTAAAGCAGGTGACTCCCATACTGTTTGTTCTCAGCTAAGACCCAGTGATGCACTGCATGGATGAATGTCATTTGCATGTTTGCATTAAGGATGCTTGTCAAATACACAAACTTTATGGCTCATCAGGTACACATACTTTGCACTGGAGTATAAGTTGGAGAAGGTTTACTTCTTTATTAAGAACCAACATAATAGAACAATCAAGTGCAGGATACAACTACCAAAATGACCTCTGTTTGTTGAAGAGCCTTTAGTTTAGGGGAGGAGTGCTAGAACAATCTCTAAGTATGTTAGAGATGAGTAAGAACTTCAAGAGAGGGACCGATAAAGGAGATTTGTTCTGATAAATGTAACCTTTGACATAAAGCCTGGATAAAGAGAAAAGTCCCTGACTGTGTGGGCCAGCAAAGTGCCTACAATAGGTTGGCTGACTGCAGACAGACTTTAAGTCTAATTTTTTGTATAAAAAGATTGAAGCGCAGTTTTCTTTCATTTTTTCGCTGATACCTTTTACAAACACTTGTAACAGTGTAGCTGTCCTGGCTGTTTGAGATGTTGTAAATAAATACTTTCTACTCCACTTATCTTAACCTAAATCAAGTGAAATGCGATGTCAGCCTTTGGATAATATTTCACAACTTTAGCCCTGCGGTGATTATATTCCTTAAAAGTAGGAAACTGGAATTTTCAATGAGGACATTATTTCCCAACAGACTGTTTCAGGATATTCAAATGGTAATAGGATGCTTTTTCACAAAAGCTTCTCAGGCCAGTTTGAGATCTAGGATCACATGGGTCAAGAAAGACATTTCTTCTAATGATTAGCTGAAGCTCTCTGGGCTAGCATAATACACTGAGGACTGTGCCTGACACCCAGCAGTCCCTAGGGTATATTTAACAACTGTCAGTTCTTCATACAGCTTAGCACACTTTATTCACTAATTGTGAGAAAGCATTAAGAATTCTTCTCCTGCCTTCTATACAGTAATGATTATTACACTCATTACTGAGTTAACTGCAGTAAGCAGTCACGATTTTAATACTTATCACGTCACCTCTTTAAAAGAAGTACATATAAGCATTAAATAATACAGCTACTCAGTAACAGCACTGGAAATGGAATTCAGATATTTAATGAAATTATACTACTCTCTAGGCTCACAATGTTAAAACGCAACACAAAGCAGAATAGGTAATTGGAATGAAGGCAAAAAACTTGTTACACTTAAATTAAGAGACAGTTCTTATAGCTCAAGTTAGACTAAAACCATACAAAAATATAAACTAAGCTAAAACTTCCCATTGCTTCTCATCTTAGGTGGAACTACAACCTGAACTTAGCAGATAAACAAAAGAATAGAGCATGTGCCTTAACCAGGGGTATATAAAAGAGAGTGGACAAAAGAAAAGAACTAGGGTGTTAAATTTAAATAACAGTTGTCTCATATTTCTAATGGTGAACGAACTAACTCAGAACAGAAACAAAGTCCAAGAAACATCACTATTGGTGTACTTTTATTGTGTTTAACCTTTTTTCTTTCAGTGAAAGAAAAGAATTTTGGGGAAAGAAGCAGTTAAATAGGACAAAATCCTTTCATACACTTCATATTGAAGAAAAAAAGAACTGAAGTTCCAGTAGATCATAAGAAGAATACAGTAATACATTATAAACTATGTGCTAATCATTAGGAGAAAAATATTTGAAAGGATAAAGGTCAACACACAGCCAAATCCTTCTGGGTTTCACCTTATGTTTTGAATAATGTAAATAAAATCTTACAAATGTGTCACAGCTCACAAAAACAGCAGGAGCAATGGTGCAGAGTGGTAGTGGACCACGAGGCTGCTTTGTGCCTGCACCTCTGCCACTGCGCTGCTGTGTCCTACTTCCACTGCAGGCTGGTGGGAGGACAGTGGGAGTCTGAACCCATGTTTTTTGTTCTCTGTCTTTGCATCTTTTTTTCTGGTTTTACTGCTGTGCTGCTGCTCTGGTGGATGCTGCTCAGCCCTGTTATCTCAGCAGCGCGAAGGAGTTCCCAGCAGCACAGGACCTAACAAACTTGTGAGGTGAGGTGCAGTGCGCTGAGTATTAACAGAATCACTAAACTATTTTGTAATGCCTCCAACTAGCATATTTGCTAAAAGTTTCCTGCCAGTGATAGACTGCAATAGTGAAGGATTCAAGTGTATTACAACTGTCAGCCAGCTGTAAGTAACAACCAGTTGCCTTCAATGAGTCAGACCAGTGCAAGAATAGAGATTGAGGAATCTATTTTTGTTTGGAATAGAACCAAACCTTAACCATAATTCTGTCCAAATGATTAAATTGAAGCTGCAGGGCATTTGAAAAAGAAATTAGGATTGCTATTATTGCAATAAAGATTGAATATTGAAAACCTTTTTGATGAGGAAAAAATGTCAAATAAATGTATGTTTCAATCAGGTTGTAGCTGTGGAAAGTAGCCACAATTTAAGTCACTGATTGAAATCTGGAAGGTAAAACAGATAATTCAATTAATTCCCCAAAGAGGAGTCTGGAATGAGAAGTCAGTATATCAGAAATCTTTTATTTACTCCCCAACAGCACCAAACAACAAATCATGGCTCAAGCATGAGGCAAAACTTGCAGTTAATGACTGATGACTGAAAAAGTGAAAAACAAATGTAAAATTAATGCAACATAAAGCAGAAACAGAGAATGCACTATTTGGGGAAGATGGTCAAGAAGATAGAGATTAGCATCACAATGACTAACTCAAATGGCAGCTGTAGCAGCAGTCAGTTGATCTGCAGAGGCCAGGGATGTAATACTGAAAGGAGATTGTTCCTTCACCCAAAGTTTCAGATACAGACATGTTGATAGAGTTCCTGACAAAGCAATACAACTTTTAAGAGACATCAAATTATATTTATAATAATCAGAAAGTGTAAATTATAAAGCCTGATGTTATATTATTCTACTAGATGTCGGATGATTTATAACATGCCTGAGATACTTCTGAAACTCCAGGACCCCTGGCAGGAAATTGGCTTGCCCTGGCAGCAGCAGGATGTAATGTGTTACCAGCTGTACTGGAGCCTGCTAAAATAACAGGAAAGATTTTCAGATGGAATAGCTGACCTTTGGTTACTCTTATAATTCTCTATTAAAATGCCAGCTGGAAACATCAACCATCTCCTCTATTGCCAAATCCTGACCAGCTTCAGTGAACACAGAAAGAAAAAAACCACTTGAATGGGCATTTTTGACTCACGTATATACCTAAATATCAATTTCTGATATTAAAAGAGGTCAAACTCAAGGTAGAAGTTAGAGTAACATGGCCTTCACATTTTAAGTTGAACTTCCTCATGAATGTGTCTACATTATAGTTACTTTTTTTCCTTTGATAAATGATTAAATCTTTCTATTGTTGGCAGGTTTGAACTTCGGTGAAATGGAGATTTTCTGTAGAAAGAAGTAGATAACTTAGCAGAGGTACTGTTTTAACCTGAGTGGAAACCACAAAGTTAAAAGGTGCCAGTTTTTTCTGAGCTTTGACAAGAGAGTTAAAATACGTGGCTTTCCTTTATTTAAAAGCTTGTTTGGAGAAGTGCCATCAGAACAAATCTTTCTACATCATTCTTTACCAATAAATAAACATTTGTAGCATTTAATGCAGTTAATAAACAAGACTAGTTCCTGCAAACTGAAATTCAAGATGCCTCTTATTTTTCCAGACCTCCTACCCCCAGCCCATCTGGAACCCATTCTGGCTCCGCGTTCTGAAACATATAATGCAGCTATTGAGTAGCCATTTCTTAAAACAGCACCATTTAAAAGATAGTAATAAGTGTCCCTTTCACATAAGGTTAGACATTTGCATGAACTGATTTCTCAGAGTTATGCAGGATGGATTTGTCCTTATTATTTTCTTGGGTTTGGTTGTTAGCTTAATTTTTTTGCTATAATGCCCCAATTCTTCTTCTGGAATCAACAACACTCAGAGGGTTTGTTACACTGAAACACTCAGCTCAAATGCTGTAAAACTGTCCAGGATTTAAATTTATTCAAGGACAGTATCTTAGTTCACAATTGTATCTTTGGATCTGACATTAACAATACATCAAATGGTGAGATTTACTTGCTTCTTCATAGGGAAAGATAATCTCTGTCTATTCTAAATCATTTCAGAATAGCAGAAGTTACCACTACAATTGTAGTCTTTCCTTTTACATGACTTACAGCCTGTTTTCAAGCCCAGACTAGGCGGAGCTTCTCCATAGCCTTTGAAATCTAGTCCCTTTCTTGTCATAGGACTGTGGATAGATCTGGCTAGAAAACTTCTCAATGATAGATATTGCTGGAGTATAATTCAATTCTGAAAACACACTGAAATATTCTGCCTAATATTCCTCCTCTTGTGGACCCTTGTTTGACAGCCAGGATTTTCAGACTACTATTAGCCTTGCTAGTGATGTGTTTTATTCAAATATTTAATTAGTTAAAGGGAATTTCATTCAGATAATGTGAGCGATGTGAAAGCTAGATCCCTCCTTAGACTCCTTTTTAAATAATTTCCTTTTGAGTGTCAAGGCAATGAACCAGTGTCTCCTGGATGTCACTTCCCTCTCTATTTCCAGCACAACAATGAAATGCAGAATTGCATGTATTAGTACCAGGAAGATTCATAAAGGCTGAAGTTGTGGGAAACTAAAATTACCAAATTTGAGAACCACCAGCTGCTTTTCCCACAGAATGGCAATAGCAGAAAGGGAATGAGCATATGCTGTGGCCTCAGTATGACACAGACAGAGCATGTTTCAGAAACCACATGCGTAATCTTTGTGGAGAACTCGCTCATGCTGCTACAAGGCACAAAAAGCTGGTTTCTTGCTAAATGTCATTATCTTGTCCCACAGGGCAAAAACAGAGAGGTGGCAGAAGGGAAGAGAACAGCAAGCAGCTGAAGCCTTCTCCTACGTCCTTCTTCATTATTTTGCCATGCCAGAGGCAGGTACCTGATCCACCTTGGGTAAGTGACCCAAGCTCAGGAAGAGTAATTGGCAAGATGACTTTCACAGACCTGGACTATGCAGATGATGTGGTAAACTGGAAGAACATCTGAAAGTGCTTGAATACTTGAGTGCAGACTGCCCTGTTGAGGTGGTCTCATCATCTCATCTCCTGAGGTGAAACCAATTAGATGCGGGTGTAATGCTGCCCCTCCAAGGCCAGCAGTCCTGCCTTCCAGTGCGGCATTCGCACTCCTCAGCTACAGCTGCCTCTGTATCAAGACTGAGCTGCAATACGTGTCCCACGGCTTGATCACGTATAACTGTGGCTTGGATGGTAAACTGATCAAGGGATGTTGCTGTCTTCTGAGGGCATTTAGCAACTGCTGAAAAGCCATCTCTCTGCATCTTGTGCCTATGTTCAAAATGGCAATTGTATTAGTGTCAGCACTGCATGAAGGATGTGGTTCAGAGCAGAATTCAAAACTTCCCAAAAATGTGCAGCGAAAAAGCACAAGAAGGAACAATACATTGTCAAATTAGTCAATCTTTTTGAGAGAATAATTAATATTTTCATTGATTCTCTGTCCTTGTGACACCCTTGAAGAATGACCACAATTTCTTAAAATTATGTGCCTGTCTTTTTACAGCCTTTTGAAACTTCACAAGTATCTGTCAGTCCCCCCCGTGAACCTCAGAGCATCAGGACTCACCATTTAAGAAGCACTGCTGGGCAAATTCCCCTTTTGATTATGTGCCTAGACAACACAGAGGAAAATTTCCCCTAGATGTGCTGCAACACTGGCAATAAGCAGCACAGAGCAGCGCAGGTAGCTCACACACATCGATGGCAACACTGTCAAAGCAGTGTCTGAAAAATAGTCTGAGCTCCCTGCCCTGCATTAGGGCTCTTCTAATTCAGCCCAGTCCAAGGGGGTGTGGGTACAGTGGTTGCTGCTGTTTGGTACAGTAGTGACAAGCCCTGAAACAGGGATCATGTATGTATGGGGTTATTATTCACTTTCTCTCCTAGGAAACTTAGGGCTAAGACAACATAAGACAACATTTAATGTAGACAGCTGTGAGCCTGCATTTTAGCGTGTTTTCCAAAATTATAACATTCCTCTACCATTACACTGTCAACCACTTCAGTTATGCAGGGCAAACTACCTCAGCGTCTTGAATGTGAGAGTTGTTAATTTTACAGAACAATCCCTTAACTTGTAGGAATTCGAGTATAAACACATAAAACTGGATCTACAGAAGCTACCTCAAAATCTATGCTAATATCAGTGCCAATTATTCTTGAAAAAAGAATTGGCTTGATTCGGTGTTTAACGTACTGATATTTTAGTTGCTGCCAAGTAGCGCTTATCGCAAGTTAAGGACTTTTCAGTTTACCGTGCAGCAAGCAGGTGGCAAGAATCTGGGCAGGAGCACGGCCAGGACAGCAGACCCGAACTAGCCACAGGGATATTCCATACCATAGAACATCATGCTCAGTATATAAACTGGGGGGGACTTGTCTGGGAGGGTAGATTGCTGCTCGGTAACTGCCTGGGTATTGGTCAGCGGGTGGTGAGCAATTGTGTTCTGCATCACTTCTTGTTTTAGTTTTTTCCTTCGGTTTTATTTCTCTCTCTTTTTGTTATATCACTTTTCATTACAATTCTTATTATTATTATATTTTATTATCGTTGTTATTATATTTAATTTTATTTTAGTTATTAAACTGTTCTTATCTCGAGCCATGAGTCTGTTTGGGTTTTTTTCCTATTCTCCTCCCAATTCCACTGTGTGTGGGGGAGTGAGCGAGTGGCTGCATGGTGCTTAGCTGACAGCTGAGCCTAAACCACAACAGAAATGTACTTGGTTATTGTTCCTCAGCTCCTCAAAGAGCAAGCTAATCCTGTACATCAATACATGCTCCCAAATCTCAAGTTGAAAGTTTCAAAAACAACTCACACAGGTAATAATTATACTGCATATGGTGGAGATTTGACAAAAAAAAATACAGTGGACAAAATCCCATTAAAACAAATAAAATGCTCTGTAGCAAAACTTCTTTTGTACTATTTCTATTCTCTGCATGACAAACACTTATTGTAGCACCAAATGTCAAATGGGGATAAAAAGACTGAACTCCTCCAAATTTCTTTAGGGTGTCTTTCAAATATTAAACATGCATGGAGTTTTGTAATTTCTGATCACACCCCACTACAAAGGGAAGTACAGACATGAATGAAGATCTTCCCAATCTACCCATGAAACTCAATAACAAATCATGATCAAGGATGTGACTCATGGGGAGAAACAGTAAATACATGCTTAGAAACTAATTATAGCTACTTGTTGTTTTAACTGACAATGAAACCAGACTTGCAGTCACCTACTTTTCCTATTCAAGCAGGCAGGAGTAACAGTTTACACAAACTTACTTAAATACTCTCTGTAATCTAAGATACATAAATAAACAACCAAATGGAGAATACTGACTCAATTGCATAAAGAGATCAAAACTTTCAATTAATATTTTATAGAGATATAGATATGTGAATATATTAATATATGGAGAGATTTATGTATGTATGCATATACATGTATTTAAATAACCTACCATGCCAAACTGGTCACTGTTTAAAATACACAAAATTATAAAGAAATCATTGTTCTTAGAAAATTCTGATACAAAACTAAGAATATGAGATATGACAAGATAAGTGAGCAGATGTTTCTTGGGCCAAATAGCTTATCAGGAAAGCTTATAGCATGAGTTAAAAAATTAAAAATAATAACAGGGCAGCATGGGGATTTTTATATCTCTTTGAGAAATGACACCACCCTAATGCTTGCACCAAATTCAGTGCAAGACCAACAGATATGCTGCTAATCAATAAAAAAGAAAAACAAATAGTAAGCTTCTGATTTGTACATCTGAAGACTGTTAGATATCATGAGAAATAAAGATCTAATACAGGTTTTTTATTTAAAAGCAGAAACTCAGAAAAATAAAGTAACAGTCTGAAAAAGAATCAAATCAAACCTCTAACAAATACAAATATATAATCACACACATAATCTCAAATATAACTCATACCACCATAGGAAATTGATTTTATTGTGAAGAGTAACACATTCTGGTGCTTATTCATTGTTTAAACGGGGAATGCATAAAATGGAGCTTAACACAGTGCCAGAAGATGTCATAATAATGGCAACCTACAGTTAGACCATCAAACTTCAAGACACACATGCATGAGCCAACTCCAGTTTGTAGTTCTGTGGTTGCTACAGTGTAACAGTTAACCACAAAAATAAAAGATTAAAACTTGTTCTGAGGAACATATCTAATTCTGAACATGACATAACTGTGCTACCGTGGCACCTCACTAATTCAACTTGCTCCTCAGGTTAGATTTTTAATGAGGAACAATGCTCCTTGGAACTTGTCCTCCCTAAAATACCATTCCTGTTTTGCTGAACTAATGAAATGCAGACTACCCAAGAAATCAGATCAGTGATGTGTAATGTTGCTCTATAAATCAGCAGTTTTGTTCCTGCATTATCTAATAGGGGTCTGCAAAATTAAAAAAAACGATAGAAAAATAAACAGGTTTTCAAGCTTAAATCTACTTCAAACAACACTCCAGTGCTGGAAGAAAATATTTATGTACAAATTGAAAATGATACAGATATTACAGGGAGATTTCACCATGACCTATCTTTGAAAGACCGAGTGAAACCAGGAAGGAGGGATTGCAGTGTTTTATATACCCTTGGAGACACTACACATGATGATAAATTGTCTTGGACTACACTACGGGGTACCACATCTCCAAAACAGGCAATAGATTATTCATGGATGCCATCTGTAATTGTCCCAAATACAACTGGTGACTCCAGTAATCAGTTAGCAATTATAACTATGGCAATAATGATTGTGGCAACCACATTCCTCTTCCAGTTAATGGTATACTACAACAGGAAAGATGCATTTTTGACGTGCTAGAATTGTTAATGTGTGAGATGTCTGGGGAGTCCAAATATGTACCCTTTTAATTCAGGCATCTTTGTACCAGAGGCTACTAGCTAAATTGCATCTTGCTCCACACTGCTCCTGGATAATAATATGACTTAGGATTCCTGACTGCTCATTAGGCCAAAGACAGGCTATGGTTAAAGTAATGAAGACAGGACTTGTATTACTCCCTGTTGTTTGTTTAGAAATCTTTGGATTTTTACATGCGTGCGTTTAGGGCTACTTACCAAGACATGCTCCCTAGAAGTGCTGTCGTAGCATCATCTCTTTCTGCTCATCTGTTACAACACCAGCTATCTCAATGATGGTTTATTACTGGCAGGCTGGATACTGCTTATGTTTTACAAGCCAGTATCTTATTCTGTCTCTCAAACTTCAGGTTTTCACACACCCAAAGACTAAGCTACAGCCACAGTATTGTGTTTACAAAGTGCATTGTTCCAACCAAGTATACATGAACAGGGAGTGCCTAGACTGGTCTTCAATACTTCACTTTGTATCTTGCACCAATCATCTGTGTGCCACCACCAGCTGACATTTTATTAGCTCATACTGGGAAGGAAGAGTATTGTGCGCAACTCAAGTAACCATGCTGGCTGGAGGAGTTGCTTTCTATTTTTTGCATGAGAGATACCTAGCATCTCCAAAGATAAAAAACTCCAAAGTGAAAAAGGAGACAGAAACTCTGCACTTTTTGAAGAACACCTGTGTCTTCACTGAATTAATGTCTTAGTATTTCCAGACAAGGAAAATCTTACATATCTTCATCACATGCACATCACTGATTTTCTCTATGAGAGTTATGCAAACATTTCTTTACTCCTGCCTGGCCAGTTTCTTTTAGTTCCCCAGCAATCCAGGGTATCAAAAAAACTGATTAATTAATTAATTAATGTTTTATCAAGACAATACATATTAAGTATAGTACATCAATTACAAAACTAGCAACCAGTACAAGCATCTAGTGCTGTACTAACACAGGTTTATCCTCTAAAAGTCCTCTATGAGTAGTTTGTCCATTTTGACAATATTAATAAGCAATGTTACAATGGATTTCAATATAGATAGCTTTCTCTAAAAACATTCAGAATATTTATATTCACCAAGATGGCACACCTATGGAGATGCAGTACTTCAGAAAGAAGTGAACAAGAGACGTGAATATATTACCAAAGTACAACCTTAATGTATTATATAGAAGAATAGGACTATTATAATTTTGAGTGAGGTACCATTAAATGTGCCATAGATGACTATGGACATTTACACATTTTCATACTATAAGATGCAATAAGGACAAGGAATGAAGTTGAAAGGATATTTCTTCAATTATTTTTCGAATCAAGCTTGTATTACATAATTTTATCCTTTACTTCAATGTGTTGGACATATTTCAGATGATCTATGAAAGAAAGAAATAGCAGTGGCTTGCAGATTTCAGTTAATAAATACTCTCCAGTGAAAATATACACAATGTTCTTATGCATCTTTTACCTTAGAATTATCAACCCTAATATAATTAATGCCCAAAGCTTTAATTAATCTGTCATTCCTATTTCATATGAGAATGCAAATCCCATCTCCCAGTGGGTCAGGATGCAGGATTCTTGCCACATAACCATTTTTCCTCTTGTAAAAAAAAGTGTTTCCTCCCCAGTGTTAATCACTGATTTTATAGTGAATAAATCATCATGTCAGCCCTAGCGATGGGTTTCTTGGCATACACTAAGGAAAGGAACAAACAACGAGCAGTGTTTGTGGCTGGCCAACAGCTGCTCTGCTAAGCATCAGGCCCACCTAGTTTATTATTTTCAGGATCAGAGAGGAAACAGTCTCATCCACCCCCTTCCTCCTCTAGCAGGCTGGCCTGAGCATCAAGATTTCATTCCCTGTGAAGCAGGAAAGAATTGAGATACGAGGGTTCTGCTTGTCAGTGGAGTGCTACTGCTTTGCAGAAGGTTAAAGAACCATCAGGGGCTGCGACTGACTTTATGAGATACATGGAAATTGTCACTGTAGTCCGTTGGCTTTCAGGATTTCAGGCCTTTCTGTTGTCAGTCACTTGTCTTCTATAGCAGTGGTCTCTGTATGGCTAATTTCCCTCCAACAACCCCAGATGAGGTGTAGCAAGCAGGCTGGTATTTTGTGAGACCTGAAAACAAGCTAGCTGATGCTGCTGGATGAGAACAAAGTGAACTTTGAGGCATCAAGGAGAGGACCGAGAATAAAGGAAAAGAGAAAAGGTGAATAAAAAAAAAAAAAAAAAAACAAAACAAAACCACAAAACAAACAAACAAACAAACAAACAAACAAAAAATGGGAAACTGAGAGACTCCTGAGGGCACTAACAGGCTTTAATTGCCCAGACCAGCATCACCAGGGATGCCAACCTATGCACACAGGATCTCCAATTCAGCTCAGACCTTGGCACCCCATTCTTCCCCAAGCTACCTTGCTAGGTGTGCTTGTCTCTGTTCCCATCTCCTTTTGCTGCTCACCAGACACAAGGGCTGGACCCTGGCCCTGGTTCGTTGCTTGCTGTTTCTGGCACTGTCAATGAGCCCTGTTACCCATCCTGGGTTCTGCCCACTGCATGCAGCCCCCGGGGGACTGTGCCCCATTGGCAAGGGCACAGCCTCCACAGGTCTGCAGAAAGGCAGTGTGCATCTGTAGAGAAGAAACAACACTAGGAACACTATAACCTCGTAGAAGAGATCTGTAACATGAAAGGAGTGATGGGGAAGTGAGATGTAATCATAATACTGATATTTCTTGCTTTTTCTAGGCATATTTCTTTTAAACTAGTCTGTTTCCTCCATTATTTTTAAGAAAAAAAAATGTGTAATGAAGCAAAAAACCTAATGAAGCTTGTGATCCATTACTGGACCTACAATTCCTTATTTTATTTTAAAGTTTTAGATTTTTCTCAATCCAGACAGGATAAGAAGGCACTTATAACTAATTCTTAAGGTCAGCAGACAAGGGCATAAGAAGTTCCAGTGACTGGAATTCAAAGGTGGATTTTTTTTTTTCCCCGAGTAATACAGGGCTTCAAAAATTAATTACTGTGCAACAGAAGGCAGATTTGATTTGTCCACAGAGCAAAGACATCTCTGACAGAAATGTTTCTATCAAGTAATTGAAGAGTGTGATTGTTTCAATGTGAACCCATCTACAAATACCGTGACTCATGAACTAGGGTAATTGCAATCATGTTTGAGGAAAGCTCTATTACCTGACAATTCTGTGGGCAGTTTTTCCTACCTCTCCACTGTTCGTTGCCACCCATAAGCAAAATACAAATGATAGTTTCAAAGCCACAAAGATAGACTTTTTAATTTCACAAAATGTACCAGTTTATGTAGTCTGGCAAATCTTCAATGTCAATTAAAATAATGCTCAGGAAGGGTAAGGAAGGGAAGACCATGTCTTCTTATCCATCCAAACCGATTAATGTCAGCTAAAGGGGCTAGGGTGCTAAAAGCATTCCTTCAAAATCCACTGTTTGCTCTGGGTAGACTCCCCTGGCTCAAACATCCTGTCAAACAGATGAGAACCTGCTTCCTTGGGATCTCCTTGCAGATGAGGTGTAGAGGGACCCAGCACAGAAGCTAGAGACTCTTCAGTATCTTCAGGACAAGGATGTGTATCTCTGCTTTTGTGCTAATTTTTTTCTTACCTTAAATAGCTCATCTCGTCACCTGTGAAGTTTCTACAACCTGCACTCACAGGCAGAAACCAGATCTCCTTTAAGCCTTCCTTTCCCCAGCTACCTCAGTAGCCTCTCTCTTTTCCAGTCCTTCTGAAATGCCAGGGATCTTTCCAGTACAGTCTTCCAGGAGTCTCACCAGGCCCTCTCACACTGCCATTCATACCAGCACTGCTGGAAATGGTTTTCCTGGTATATTCTAGAACTGCATTCACCCTTTTCATGGCAACATAAAATGTGTGAGCAATACCTATTCCGTGATCAGCTCATGTATATAGCTTCTTCTTCTTCTCAGGTCCTTCTTTGCTTTCTAATGGAGCACTGAGGTACTAGGAGGACTTGTATCTGTCAGGCCCTGAGTACAAGACCTTGCACTTTTATTTTATGCTCTGAATTTCATGCCAGCTTTTAACTCTACAGTAGCAAAAGTTGTTTAGCTCTTTCTTTATGACGTTCTGACTCTCTTGTGTTTCCACAATGCATCCAAGTCCAATGCAATCAGAAATTTTAATTTTTAAGCACTTACTGAGTCACAGTCATCAGAGAAGACTTCAAACAAGACCAGTCCCAGGACTGATGCTCGAGGAGCTATCTAGGTCACTGCTTCATGACCTGATACATTCCTTTGCAGCATAGCCCACTGTTGCCTCCTTTTTCATCAGTTCCCTATCCATACTTGTACTAATTCCCATCTTCTATACCTTAGTTAGCACTTTCCTATATAGAGCCTTTGGGCTATAGGAAGGCTGCTAGGAGAGTTCTTGATTAATAAGCCCTGACAGCATCCATCCATCTAAAATTTAACAACTTGAACAGAAATGTCATGCACATTTCACAAAAGAAATGATTCAATAACTCAGTGTTTACAGAAAGCCATATGAAAGCCATATAATTTCCTTTTTTAGAAAACTAGAAAGAGCTATCAAGACAGCCTGATGCCATCTATGCTGGTATATCTATATTGCACTTTACCTTACTTTACAGATAGCTTCTTATATTTAATTATTCTTTCCTTCAAAACATGTACAAAAGATTTACATGCTCCATGTGCTTCAAAATTTATGCACTTACTCTTGTTGTAATTACCCTAATTCATGTGTTTTGTCAGGCTTCAAAGCAAGGATAGTTTTCTGAATTTGGAAATTTTTAAGTGTTTCAGAAAAATCCCCTCAACACAAGCAGAGCAGGCAAACAAAAATTATCAGCTCTATTTTGTTTTATTTGCATTTTAGCATACTTCAGGTGAATTAAAGAATAAAATTGATTAGGCTTGAAAGAATTTCTTTTGATCCACATTCATCATGGCTAGTGCACACCACCTGCCAGTTCTGGAGGGAAGAATTATCAAATGTGACATGCAAATAAAAAGAAAAAGGTAAGTTACATGGTACGGATAAGAGTGCTAGCAGGCAGCAAGGTAGGCATTTGAGTATCTTTGCCCTTGTGACCATGCCCAAACCTCCCTCTTTGCTTCTCAACATGGGATGCAGACCCAAGGATGATTACAGGCTGTGGGGCTCTGAGCTGACCCTCTGTTCCTCACTGTGGGATCCAGCCAGGGCCATATTTCAGGAGGAGCTCTAACATTTTCTCCTGATGTCATCAAAGACGCTTGTCACTGTGGCCAAGAGGAAGTCCAAATTTAAATCTAAAAGACAACACAAGCATGGAGATATGGTATTGTATGGTGTCTGGCTGGGATGGATTTAATTTTCTTCACAGCAGCCTGTATGGGGCTGTGTTTTGGATTTGTGACCAGAACAGCATTTATAACACACCAATGTTTTAGCTGTTGCTGAGCAGTGCTTGCACAGCATCAAGGCCTTCCTCTGTTTCTCACTCTGCCCCCACAGCGAGTAGGCTGGGGGTGGGCAAGGCACTGGGAGGGGACACAGCCCAAAGAGCTGACCCCAATAGACCAAAGGGACATTGCATACCATATAACATCACATGCAGCAATAAAAAAAAAAAAAAAAACCTGGGGAGGGGTAGATTTCTGAGGGGACTGTTGCTCGGGGGCTGGCTGGTCATTGGTTGGTTGGTGTGAAGTGATTGCTTTTGCATCACTTGAAGTTTTTTGGTTTGGTCTGGTCTTCCCTTTTTTTTTCTTCCTTTTTTTTTTTTTTTTTTTTTAATCCCTTTACTTATCAAACTGTATTTTGTCTCAATCCATGACTTTTCTGCTGTTCTAATTCTCTTCCCCATCCCACTGAGGGCAATGAGCAAGCTGTGTGGGGCTGAGCTGCCATCCAGGGTGAGCCCACCACAGTCATTTTGGTACTCAGCATGGGGCACAAAATGTTCAAGACAATGACAGATTTGATCAAAGTGTGCTAGAGGGAACTAGTTATTATACCTGTTTAGGAGTTGCTGGTTGCAACGTTGACTTATTTGTTCTTGACATTGGCTTGTTTGTTCTCTTACCTGCTCTGTGTCATGATCCATCTCTTGCTGTACATCAAATTTGTGAGTTTGTTAAAGACTGGGTTTGGTTTTTGCAGTTTGCTGTGTAGCACTTGGTTGTGTTTTGTCTGGGAGAATGATGCTAAGAGTTCACTGGCCTTGAGCCTAATCTGGTATTTGGGCATTGCACTGCAGCCATCCCAGTACCTCAGGAACCATCTCGCGGAGACAATTAGCAACTACACATTTTCCCTCTTCTCTGAGAGCAAATTTATGGATGAAATGGAGAATGGCACCTTCCTCTTCTTCTCCTGTGGGGTATGCTTTCTGCCTTGTTACAAAGGCTCTTCAGTCCCTTCAGCACCCTTAGGTAATCAGAATGCCCATACTGTTGTGTTTCAAGAATCTCTTTCTGGCTTTTCCTAAGGTTAACTGACTATTTAGGAATTTCACACAGGTATATGTCCTGACACAGTGTGGTCATGGGTAGCAAGGTGCATGAGAGACCACGGGCAGGTTACTTAGAATGGTTTTCACCTCTGAGGATTATGCGACTTCACCCCAAACAACTACAGAAGGACGAGGAAATCTGATGTGTGTGTGGAAGAGAATTAACCTTGGGTGAAACTAACCCATAATATGAATAACATGGCACCACTGCAGTGTGATACCATTGATGTATGATGCTGTACGTCACCATTAACAACAAAATATCTTCAAGTTAAAAAAGCTGGTTTGGTCTAAAATGAGCAGTGAGCATACAGTATATGAAAAAGTGGAGTATTCCTACAGGACCTGGCTTTTGAACACTTTTTCTTTAAGCCAAAGTGACTCCACGCTTGACCCATCACAGCACTGCTGTGTTTGAAGAAGGAAGGACATGATTACAAACCCACCTCTCATCTTTTCTAAAACCAGATCAACCTGATTACCCCATCTGCCCAAAAGGAAAGCCACATCACCACCTGCCCATAAGGAAAATTGATCTGAACCAAGCCGAGATGCTTGTTTGTATAATAAATGAGTTTGCATTGTTTATGTGACTCTGTCCTTCTGTCCAACTTTTACTCACAAGTCAGCACTATAATCCCACACGTAACACTGTCTGATCAGGCCAACATCATGACACACAGGGCTGGTATGATAAACACAATCCATATATATTCTCTCACACACACAGAGTTTAACTCTGTGTTTTCAGACTGATTTTTCACAGCAGTAATAGCATACACCAAGTACCTTATATTTTCTGCATTTTTACATTGAGAAATACAAAGTTTAAAAAACAACTCCAGAACTATAGAAAATTGAAGATGTAAAGTACATCCAGATCCACAAAATTGTTTTCAATTCAAACTGCACACTCTTAACTGAGAGTGAGCTCCATATTTTATGCACTGTAAAGGACAGACCTATTGTTCACGATTATGGACTGGACTCTATCAAATAGCACATACCGCTCTGGGAATGCAACTCACCAGGCTGGGAAAGCCAGGACTTCATAATTAAATTGCAGCAGCTAATAAAGAAAATATTTTATTGATTATTTACTGCTTTAATAGACATAACACTAATATAATATTAGAAACATCTCTACTTATATAATCAATATGTTATATGTGTATATATATACTGGATTTGGATTATTCTCCATCCATAGCTGTGTATAATGTTGCCTTTCATGGCTGCTGCTAAAATTCCTATTTGTTCCTAAGCAAAACATATAAATAAAATACTTTTAACTCAATTTAATTTTCATTAAATGCTGGTTTACTAGGTACATTATAGGTACAAGCATAGTAACATAGGAATGGTGCAGCTAAATCAGCGTGTATTAATTCAATTTGTGATGGTGAGCTAAGAACCACATGCAAGTCTGTTTGAGCATGATAAGAACAGGAACAAACATTCAGTCCATATTTTGATTGAGATAGTCAACATTTTAATATTATGTGGCAGGCAAAATGCTACAATGGAAGTGAGAACAGATGGGGAAAACGTTACTGCTCTCCTAGACTGCAGAACACAACTGGATATTGTACTTCTGTTGTCGCCAGGCTCTACCATGCATGTATCATCTCACATTCAGCTGATAGGCAGAGCGATGAAAGGCAGTATTTTAGTGAGTTAAAATTATTCATGCTGCAAATGAGCAGCATCACCTGCCTTAATGAGCAGGTATCATCAGCTTTGAGATGCATGTACAATGGAATCAATGGGGAAGAAATATCAGAGGACTTCACCCAAGTTTAAAGGTATTTTAAATACAAGGGAGAGATGACTCCTCTCCTTTTCTGGAACACTTACAGAAAAAAAGCTGTGGGATCAATAGATATTGCCAAAGGAACAACTAGGCAGTAAAACCTTTATTCTGAAATTTGTTCCTGATGTCTGCACTTGCATTCCCAATTGCCATCTCAGCACAGCGAGATACATCACCCAATATTACAAAAAAGGTTGCTCATATATATAAATAACAAAAAAAAATAGCTTGTACCTTAAAATCCAAAGCAATACGTTGGCAGATTTCTCACAATGTTACTTGCAAGGCATGGCAGTTAGGCACACAAAAGAGACAACAGTCAGAGCCAGCCCTTGTCTGAAAAGCTTGCAGTCCTACAGATGGACATAGGTTAAAACATAAGGAAGACACCAATCAGAGATTCGAGCCTTTATACTAGCACCTTGTTAAAGAACTGGTAGTGTGTGAGGCTTTATACAGAGTCTGTCAGCTTCCCAGAAATACTTTATGAAAGTATAGTATTCACTTGAGCTTTATTCACTTTATAGTTTTCACTTTATGAAAGTATAGTATTCACAGAGCTTTGAACCTCTGATGGCAGGCCTAGCTCTAAAAATACAATGTGGAAGAAGTCCTGCAGAGAGGAATAAAGAAAACAAGCTGGAGAAAAGACTGGAGCCATTACTGGAGCAAGGGGAGAAAAGTAAGAGAGAAGATTGGAGTGCTGAATGAGATGGAGCTATGAGGGCCTTCAAGACAAAGATGAGACATTTAAACCGGCTGACAGAAACGAGCAAAAAGGTGAAACAGTGGCAGATGTAGCAAGGTGTTGTGTTTTGAGTGATGGGGAGTGGAGAGAGACAGCTCCCAGTGAAGCTGCAAGGAAAGAAGTTATAGCAAGGGAAGAGAGATACCTGACGGACAGCAGGTATGGTTAACCTGTATTTAATCGAATGGAGGGAAGAAGCAGAAAGACATTCACAGCCTAGTCAGGATGTAGAGGAGGGAGGGTTCCTTATTTATGCTATGAGCCTGAGTGACAGAATGGAGCTGTTGTCAGCAGCAACAGAGAAAAGCAGCAGCAAGAGGATTAAGGACAAGAAATAAGCAGCTGGGTGTCACCAGTGTTAAGCCTGAGCTGCCGGGGAGTCATGCACTGCCATGCAGCATAGCACCATAGCACGGGACACGCAACACAAGGACAGGTGTGGGTCCATGATTCACCAGTGAAAAACTAGTAACTGAGTTAGTTCAAGTTGTTCAGGGTTAACACATAAAATAGCGAGTTGAACACCATACTACAGACTCCTCTCTTTCCTCCAAAACATTTGCTCTCCTTGGCCCAAGCCATGTACCAGCTCTGGGCACTGCCTGGATCCTTCCCAGGTACCTTCAGTTTTCCACTGCCTCTTGCAAGCATCCTTTTCTACAGGGTAAAGTAGTTTCTGCAGTTTATATTTAATGCATACACAAGTCTGCAAGGTCTTCGCTACTGATCAGGAAGATGGTGCTTGCTTCACATTGGACTCCTGTACCTCAGCTTTTTGAGTCTTTAAAGCCTTGTAAATTCTTAGAGCTTCAGTGTTTTTGATCTGCCAGTTTCTTCTTTTATTTATTTTGCAAAACTAGCACGAATCTTTGCACCTTAAACCTTTACTTTTCTGACCTGAGTTTTTGCATTCCTAGAGTTTTGTTCTGAAAAACAAAGGCTTTTCTTCAAAAAAATATACTGAATATAATGTTAATTATTCTGCTGTGATCCAAGTCCAAATTTTTCTGGTTTATTTTCACTTAGACCGCCTGACATAAGCAAGATTGATTTTGTTTCCTAACATGAGTCTTTTATTTTACCTTATAATTGAAAATGGATCAGGCACTCAACAGATATATAGGAAAACAAGTTACCTGTACCACATCTTATATATGAAATAATAAGAAAGAGTCAGTTACAAGAAAATCCATGAATATATTAAAAAAATTCTAACGCATAGTAGGAAACTGTATTTTAGACTACTACTAAGAGAGGGTTTATTAGCTAATAACTGTTGCTGCTGAATTAAGATATAAATAATTTGTAAAAAATGTATAAAAAACCAGAACCAAATAGTCAGAAAGAGAATTAAGCAAACTTGTTCCTCATTCAGTGAAATACGATTAGTAGTATTTCCATGTTTTAATCTGCCTTCTGGAGGGGTGCTTTCAAGACATGCAGCATATAACTAGGCATTAGTGAACATAATCCTGACATTTGTCCCTATGATAAAACTTTACAAATACCACTGTCCCATTCTTTTTCAGGATAACTTGGAAACCTGAATTAATTTAGAATTAACAAGTAATATTACACAGGGGAATACATTTGGGAAAGCTGTGATTAATCTCATCACTATGGACCAAGGCTAAACAGACACTTCTCCCTTTCAGCTATCCAAATATCAACCACCCAGAAGTTTATGGCTGGCAGCAAGAGCTGTAGCACAGTTTAGGGGAGAGATCTCATACCCGCCTGCAAACAGCAACCAACAGAAGAGTTCTCATCATCTTCTGATCACAGTAGGAATGAAAAAGTTTATGTCGGCAATTTATATGAAAGTATAGCAGATTTTTAATTCCTGTACCAGGGAAGAGAGATGGATTGAAAGGGAAGGTAATGTCAGACAAGGAGAATAAGGTCATAACAATACCCGTATCTTTTCTGCCCTACTAGAAGGAGTGGAATACCCACTACCAGGCAGTGTCCCCTACCCAACACAGAGAACGCAGCCTCACACTTTGCATTTAGATTAGCAGCTGCAACAAAAAGCCCTTCAAGCAAACCTGAAGCTGCCATTTCCACAAAGGGTACAAAAAGCCCACTAGCCAACAACAGAATATAATACCGTTCTAATAGTAGAAGCGAAAAGATACTGTCATTTTAGCAGAGAAAGCTAACTACTTACAGACATGGCAAAAATTGTCTGCATTGTTGATTTGGTCTGCAAGGCATAACAGTTAACAGGAATTACTGAGCAATTGTTTCAGAGAGTAAACCTCTGCTACTTCTTGCCTCCAGAAAGCCAGATGTACACTCCTGGTGGGTGACATCAATACTGCTGGGAACAGTGTCACAGAACATACAAACTCACCAGATTTGCCTGGTAAGGACAGAAATTCCTAAAAGTCAGCCTAAGATCCCAGGCGACAACATAAGCAGGGATGAGACTGACAAGTGAATGAGCACCAGTTCAAAACCATCAAACCTACTGTAGTATCTCTATGTCTCAGTAAAAAGGGATGCAGACAGAGACTATAAATATTTTATACGTAATTGGCTCTGCATTTAACAGTGATTGCAGCAGAGAAAAGTAAATTCTGAATCTTGTCGTTCTGAAGAAGCACTCTCCCTGCAGACAGGCACTGATTAATGATGCCATTCTCTGAAATCTGAGCCACAGAGATCCTCAGACTTCAGGAACATTTTAAAATGAATTTATGTGTCTTTCCCAGTTCACTAGTTCACTGAATTCAGTTTCATTGTGTCACATTTACTTGCCAGAGAAGACTCCAGACCATAACTGGCTGATATTTTTCATGTTTTCTCATTGCACGTTGACACAACATGTAAAAAAAAAAAATGTTTATTTTTGAGCAGGAGATTTTATAAGACGACAATGGTCACTATGATCGTTTATACAGAAAAATCCACACATGCTGAAGAACTGTCTTTGCCATTGCTGTTTATGCTCCTAAAATATTTGTAGTTCACATTTTTGACCTAATCTTACCATCTGTGTATCACAGTGGTACTCTACTAATGAGAATAAAATGTATTCTCATCAAGAAAATAAGCCAGCCTTTGGCTTCTTTTAAAGAAAGATTCTCACAGTTGGAGCATCTTTATTGTCTAGGAACATATATAAGTGGCTGAAGAATTCCTTCCATGTCTTCACTTAACCAGAACTGAAGCACAGATGATGGCAAATCCTGGAATCCTGATCACTACAAAAAGCCTTCAAGGTCACTGCTAGGGATGAGTATCAGAAATTAGGGTTTCTGGCAAAGATCCCCAGATAATGCTCAAGCTGATGTCAAAGCTTATACTTCTTTTAAATTCACGGCAAATAGAGATAAGCAGGAGTATAATAACTTCAGTTGTCTAGTTTCTGGTTTCACATTTTAAATTAAGGTTTTAATTTTTACTCTTTTAAGACATAATCCCTAAAAAGTAAAACTCCCAGAAAACCCACATACTTTTATGTCACTGGATCAAGTCAATCTGTCTGGACTGTCTGCCCATCTCCAGGACAGCAGGAAGAAGAGGTGTGATATTTCAAGCAGAAAATCTTGTGCCAGAGACATTTCTTCCCCTGGCGTGCAAGAGAAATAGTTCACGGTATCATAGAATCCCATAGAAAACACTATATTTTTGCTGAGCACACAGTAAAAAGACATTATTGTTTAGACATTGTAAGGTAGGTGTAACAGGTTACAGATTATAGCTTTCCAGCACATTGTCTTGTGAGATAGCTCTGCCACTGGAAAATCCATTTCTCCACTTCTAAAGACAAAGCTATCCCCCCCATCCTGGATGGGGTCAACCCTGACACTGTGTATGTTTGGGAACATGAGGAACAATCCTAATAGAGGAAGTATTTTTAGTTTTGTCTCCCTAGCTTGTCACAGATTAAAAGGATAAAAACACTTAAGACCACCAACAATAAAACAGCTGGCAGAGACCAGCAAGAGTGGCAGCTGGTCATAATTTCCATAACCAAGTGAAAGAGAAAATGTGTCATCATCAAAATGGATACTGAACCTGGCTAACTATTTTCATTGTAACTTTAGCTGGAGATGCACTACATGTCCCATCTATCTACAAAGCACATCTGTGCTGGCTATTACTGCAATATTACCAAATCACAAATTAGGACCCTTTTCCATGTACTATGGAGGTTGCAACCTCAAATCCAATATCCACTAGAAGAATGAGTTTTAAAAAAATAACAGAGGTGGAAAGGGGTGCAGGGGCAGGTGTGATACCAGGAAATAAAAAAGACTAAATAGGCTTCATGTAGAAAGACCCAGTGAAGCAGATCCTGGTTTGAAACCTCCTATTTGAGCTCTTGACAGTAGATGTTGTTGCCACCATGTCTCCCAGGGGGACAGCTGGATCTTGATGCAGGGCTGCTTTAGTGCCTTGCTGGCAGAGGCCTGTCATTTGCAATATTTAGGAATATAAAACTTTTGTTCTTGTTGCTGTAAATACACTTGCCCTTTTATTCAACCTGGTTTTAGTACTATCATTTCAGACGCAGACTGATGCCTGAACAGAGAGGGTCAGTCAGGAAGAGAGGCTATGGAGAAGACTTGATTCTTTGGGAAAGTCCCCAACACCCAGCAGGGATGTCACACGCCCACAACTCTGCCCTTGTGTTATGCCTGTATGTATAAGGATATACGTCAATAGATATCTCCATCTGTGGACATTGCTGGCAGGAAGGATGGAAGGGCCTCCCGTTGTTCCTGTTTCACATGCGCTGTTGGTGAGGAGCCACGGGGCAGCATCCTCTTCACACTCAGCATGCCTTGCATTTTTCTGTGAGTGATGAAGGACCTTCTGCAGTCATATCAGCATTTCATTGGTCCCTGATTCATTCACATGCAGTGTTAAAGATTTATCATCCTTCAATGTGGTGCAAAGAAAATTCCCATGTTCTCTCTCATACTGACCCAGATGTAGCTGAGGGGGTGGAAATAGTGTACTATGGTTGTGCCATGAAAATGCTAGTGAATTAGAAATAGGAAACAATCCTACATAGTTGGGAGGTAGAGCAACATGTTTAGGAGAGGAAAAAATGTCACATTAAAGTAGGGGAGCATCCAACTAGCCCAGTATCTGTTCACTAACAAAGTTTTTCTAAGAGAGTAGAAAAAAGTAATACTCTTGATTACAGAATCACTGATGTCCAGGAAAAAAATTTACATTGAATCCTCAAGAATTAGAGGTTGGAGTTTGCTCCAAAACAGAGAGTTTCTATCTTTAGAAAGTGGTTTTACGAACCATAAAACTTTCTCACAGTATTTAATGATTCTTAAAAACAAGGAACTCCAGGATTTGATTACCTAGATTTTTGTACCCTGCAAAGAACTGAAACTCAGTTTCATACTGCAGTTTCCACACACCCTTTGAAGAATGCTTCAGTAGAAGGAATTTCTTTAACTGAAAGTGGTGCATTTCTGAACCCAAAGAATCTGAAAGAGATTTTATTGTGTCCAGTTTTGGGTCACCTACTACCAGAAAGATACATGAGGCATCTCAAAGGAGGGTCACCAAGGAGGGCTGGGGCTGGGGCACTGACCTGTAAGAGGAAGGGCTGAGGGTACTGAGCTTACTCAGCCTGAAGAAGGGACAGCTTCAAGGGTGGGCCTCACAGCAGCTTTCAAATTCACAATCTGCACTAAGATTCAGCTCCATGTTAGTGCAGCTGCCTTCATTTTTGGATAGCCTGGCACATGAGAGGGAGCAAGCTCACTTCTCCTAGAACATAAACAGAGGGCTACAGCTCCTTTCTTCCGCTGTGCTTTTATCCCTCTCTCTGTGAAACAGGAATAACACAACTCCTTTTTTCGCCTTTGTCTCTGTCTATCTGAGTTGTAATTCTTTGCCTCTCACTATTAATGTGTGCTGTATCTAAAGCAGCTGATCTCCATTAGGGTTACTCATCACAACGATGACACAGATAGATAGTCAAAATTATTGGAGTGCTCAGTTAAATCTCCAGGAGTGTTTTCAGAGGTTGAGGGCTGCCATCTGCAGATTTTAGCTATGTTTTCAAGGATCAGGATTTTCAAAAATCAGATGTCACCAGAAGCTATTGTTCTTGGAGACTGCTGCACCACTCAGAAAAAAAAATCCAAGTTATTTATCATCTCCATAACAGGCATAATCTGCCAAAAATCTCCATTTTCAAAGAAAGCGTATTGAGGCATAAAGCAGGCATTCTTCTGCTGTGACAGTGGATTTCTTAATTACGCCTTTGGATATGTTTTCCTAAAACTGTGACAATCCCATTATGCTCTTGTTAATTTTCCAAAAGGAGTCTTTCTTTCATTAATTTTTTAATGCTCCTTGATCTACAGGCAGCACTAGCAGAATAGTATTTTGGCAGCATCTCAAACTATATCTTTCATAATGTTTATTTTTATTCTCAAAATAATCCTTATGCCATGCTGTACATTTTCATGTAACATTTAATGGTTCCTAAAAAGGATTTTTTTCCTTTTGGTTCTATGGTGCTACTGGGTTTGACGCTGATCCCTGTAAGGATGCAGTACATTAACTTTGCCAGATCTGAAGTACTGGCAGTCTTCACTCATTTCTGCAGTTAAAGGAGGGGATTCAGTAAACATCTCCACTCCACCCATGCAGCCTGCAACTTAACTGTTTCCAGAAAGCTACAAGAGAAGTCATCATGGGCACTTCTTTCTTTGCAGGAATGAATCTGCTTAACCAAAAGGATTTGTTTTGGTAAATTCTATCTAATTTGCTACAGAGATTCTAGTTTGCCAGAACAAAATGTCATGGTAACATAGCTAAACAAACACTTGTACTTCACTCATCCCTAAACAAGAACCAGTGGCTATCATTGCAAAGCTTTCTTCTGCTTCATTCAGAGAAGCCAAAGAATACATCCTCAATGCAATCCAAAAGACTGTTTTCTTGTGCAGCTCCTAACAGCGTAACACATCAGCCCATGCAATGCTGCAGTATGACTGCAGGGAGTATGACGGACCTGACTTCAACACAAGAAATCTTCTGTTTTCAGCCTGCTATGCTTTGCTGCCAGAACTACACCAGCAAGATACTTATAGGCTTACTCAGGAGCGTTTACAGAAGCTGTGGTTCCTGCAGAAAATTCCTACCCCAGCACACAGAGAGGCAACCGATTCTTTCAGGTTTATGCTGACCTTGTGTCAGAGCTGCTGCTTCCCAAAGACGCTCACTCAGTTCTGCGTTCTTGGCACCTGCCTGGATCAGACATACTTCATGTTCTTGAATCACTTGCATCTCTCAATCCCGTCACTCGCATACAGTCCTGCTGGGCTGAAGCTAATATTGCATGACTGCATTCTGAATAAAAAATTAAAAAACAAACCAAACCAAAACAAACTTTTATTTTGAGACTCTGGCACAGTTTCAGATAATCCTGGGCTCATTTCTACGTTGACTGACACTTGCCATTAATCTCACACATCTGTAAATAAAACAGTTCTAAAAAATTTGTTAAGTCCTGTATCTCTGGTAGAACGGTCCTGGAAGTAAGCTGAAAGCCAGGTCAGAAGGAAGAGCTGTTTCTCCCTGGTGCTTGCTTGCCTGCCAGCATCGCCTCTGCCCACCTGCCCAGAGAAGTCAGGCTTTCTGGAATGTGGGAGGCATATCAGATGGTGTCTGTCTATATCAAAGACCAAATAATGCTGTTACACAATAATGCTGTAGAGGTTTTGTGTTTTGGTCCTGTTCAATAATTCTTCCTAGAAAATATGCCTTCAGTCAGAATATACCTTTTATAAATGCTCCTTTAATAATGGCTAGTCTTTCTTTGGGAAACCATAACTACCCTACTGTTTTCCTTAATTTAGGAGATTAATCATCTATCTAAATAGAGGTTGTTTATGGCTAGAAGTCTTTCAGAGTGGTAGGATAGTGCTGCAACATATACAGTCTTCAGAATATTTGACTGGGTAAAAACCAGCTCTATCATTTGAAACTATTACCATCTGTAGGCTAAGTATCACTGGTAGAAGGCAATACATCATGCTGGCTCTAACAGCCCGAGAGAGGTGAAGCTGCAGCAGCTCCATGTCCCTAGGTCCAACCAGTAGTGAGGCTGAAGATAGATTTGTAGTAGGCACATGCACACAGAGCACACATGTATGATATATACATGCCCAGACACACAGATCACAGATACACAGAGCACTCATGCGAACACTGAGAACCAAGAGAAAATCTACCTCTTTTCTTTGTTTCTTTTCAAGACTGTCCCCTCTTCTCTCAGGGCTCTTTCTCCATTGGCCAACCACATGAAACAAAAAGGGGCCCAAACAATAGGCCTCAAACCAAAGTTGACTTCTGAGTGAATTCCCCGACCAGCAATCAGCATCTTATCAGCAGACTGAAGCAACCAGTATCTTATCAGCATGAAAATGTAACCCTGGGAACAATCCTTGAGAACTATAAGTAAACAATAGGAAGTAACTATAAATCCCAAATGTAAAGAAAAACAGAAACTCCTCAGACATGCCCGGATCCTGGCCAGATCCGGACATGCCTGAGTGAGGCATATCAATCTACCAGATATCTCCTGTGCGTTTTGTTTAGACTTGTTTGTTAAACTGTATAAAAGCTGGACCCTCTCACAGCAAAGACGGAGACCTCACCTACGAGTGGACGCACTGCGTAGGACTTCCCAATTGCCGGGAAAGGCTCTCCGACCCTTCGCTGTGACGGGGCTCCCCAGCTGATGCACGGGTCTGGATGATGGTAAAGTATGAGGGCAATTGGTGATGTATCTTTCTTAATCACTATAGCTACCTTTTAATAGTAATGTCTAGGTGCATTACCTTGCTTATTCTTTCTGCTATTTCTACTATAGTAAAATTTCTATTTCTACTAAAGTAAAATAAGCCTATTTCTTTAGCTTGGTGTCTGTGTCCTTTGTGTTAACCCCGTCAATTGGCAAAACAAATTTGGCGTCACGGACAGGATCAGAACAAAATGTCATTTTTTAAATCTAAACGTAATGAATCAGCTCCATCTGAAATTCCTGGATGGGAAGACCTTCCTTATAGTTCACTGGCTCTTGAGTGGGCTAAGGTCGGAGGACCATGTGAACAGTGGGAAAGTCGGCTAAAAGAAGCTGAACCACTGGATGTATTAAAATGTATCCAAAAATTATCTATTGAAAAAGGAAAAGAAATTGTGTGTTCGGGAAGACGGGGATGGGTTTTGTTAACAGCATATCGGAAACAGCACCAACAGAAAGAAAAACTGTTGTTAGAGCGCTCCCACATGGAGCGACAGATGTGTGATTTGCAGAATCAAATTGTAATGTTACAGTGTCAAAACAAGTTGCTTGCCGATAAGTTGGATACTTATCAGACTGTAGCTGAAAGAGCTGCAGTAAGAGTTGCACAGTATAAGTATAAGAAAAGAAGGGGACGAGTAAACCATAGGAAAGTGCATGCTGTGATTGCAGAAGCAGGGGTACAGTGGGATCCTGACAGATGGGATGGAGATATTTGGGATTCTACAGGTTCTGATGAGGCTGGTTCCTCAGATGAACCTGTGGATGTAAAACCAGTGTGGAGACGGAAAATAGAATTGGATACTAATGGGCAACAAGTAAGGAAGGATGTGATTGAAGATTATACTCAGCATGAAATAAATGATATAATTGAAAGATTTAAGCAGAGACCGGGGGAACCCCTGCTCTCTTGGATGGTGCGTTTGCACGATCAGGGAGCAGCAGGGGTAACCCTAGATCCAGGGGACTCTAGGAAGTTTTTAGTTTTGAGTTCTGACTCCTTTGTGCAAGATGCGTTCCGAAATAATCCTCAGGATACAAATTTGTTAACCTTGGCTGCCCGGGGATGTAATAATAAATACCCCACGGAGAATGATTGGCCAGGTGGGGAACGTCCCTGGTATACTTTGCGAGATTGTATACAGCGGATGAAGGAGGAAGGGATGAAATTGGCAATCTTTATAGGAGACCCTGACAGAATGATGCAAGCTGCCTTGTCTGTCACTCATAGAAACCGATTGATTAAAACTGCCCCACCAGCATATAAAAATGTAATAATGACTCTCTTAATTAATGAGACCGGAAATCCCATTGATGAAATAATTGAAAAAATACAGCAGCTAGGTGATCTTGGAGAATGGGGCCCCCGAGGAAGCGCAGGAAACCGAGATACTCGGGACAGCCCTAAAGGAAATGAGAACAGAGTCTCTCGCAAAGAAATGTTTACAGCTTTACTGAAGGATGGCCTATCTCGTGAAAAGATTGATGGTGTTCCAACTAACGAGCTGTGGCGAATATACAAACAAAGAGGGCTGAATAAGCCTAGCAGGAGAGTGCAAAGTTCTGAAACTAAGAAGCCAGGGGTAACTCAGCCTACAGCACCTCCTCCTGAGCCTCAACGGGACTTCCCATCTGCACACGGTGGGCCCTCCGTGAGCAGATCAGTTGTTCCGGGGGAAAGGGGGGATTGGGAGCTGTATTCTGATTTATACCCATGGAAGGAAACTAGGGAAATTGTCCAGAGCAGTAAACAGGGATGAAATTATGGCCAAGCTCCAGTGCAATGGGCACGGAAGGACCGACGGCCCCATGTGGAGCTCCAAATATTTTGGAAAAACCGGTCCTCACAAACAGTAAAAGCCTTAATTGACACAGGAGCGGAGGCCTCCTTGATATATGGGAATCCAAAGAAATTTAAAGGACAACCTGTAATCATTACAGGTCTGGGAGGGAAACAAATTGAAGCTGTACAAACTCAAATTGAAATGAAAATAGGAAACCTCCCAAAACGACTGTATTCAGTCATGATTGTCCCCATTCCTGAATACATAATCGGAATAGACATTCTGAAGGGACTAACTTTGAATCTCCCAGACGGTCAGTACCAGTTTGGGGTAAAAAATCATTTCAGTATTAAAACAATTTTAGTAGGAAAAGTGAAAATGCCTCCTGTACAGATTCCTGCTGCTACTAAATTAGTGACTATGAAACAATATAGAATTCCAGGAGGGCATGAGGAGATATCACAGACAATTAAAGATTTATTAGATGCAGGAGTGTTGAAACCAGTTACCACAGCTTGGAACAATCCGGTATGGCCTGTCAAGAAAAGTGATGGGTCATGGAGAATGACAGTGGATTTTAGGGAATTAAATAAACACACCCCACCACTTACAGCAGCTGTACCAGATACTATTACTTTAATAGAAAAGGTTCAAAAGCATTCAGGGACTTGGTATGCTGTAATAGATTTAGCTAACGCCTTTTTCACTATCCCAATTGCAGAGGAGCATTGGGACCAATTTGCCTTCACCTGGCAAGGAAGACAGTATACCTTTACCAGATTGCCTCAGGGATGGCTGCATAGTCCAACCATTTGCCATCGGACAGTGGCTGAGCATCTGGATAAGATAAAATTGCCTCCTCATATGCAAATAGTGCATTACATTGATGATATCCTAATTCAGGGAAATGATGAGAAGGAAGTACAACAAATACTTGAACAGGTGGTAGATCATATGAGACAGAAAGGTTGGGAAATTAATCCTAACAAGATTCAAGAACCATCCCAAACGGTAAAATTCTTAGGAATTCAATGGCATTGTGGGCATCGGGAAATATTACCCAAAGCTCGACAGAAAATTTTGGATTTTGCAGTGCCACAAAATAAAAATGAGGCACAGAGATTTATTGGATTGTTTGGCTTCTGGCGGCAGCATATTCCCCATTTAGGACAGATTCTGACTCCTTTGCATAAAGTAACAAGGAAAAAATATGAGTTTGAATGGGGAAATGAACAGCAAGCTGCTTTTGAGTCAGCAAAGGAAGCTATTCAAAAGGCCCTAGATTTGTGGCCATTGCAGGAGGGAGAAGTGGAGTTAAATGTGTCGGTAAATGGATTACATGCCAATTGGAGCCTATGGCAAAAACAGGGAAAGAAAAAAGTTCCCTTAGGTTTTTGGGGACGAAAGCTGCCAGAGGCAGGAAATAATTACACACCTTTTGAGAGACAACTATTGGCATGTTATTGGGCGTTGGTAGAAACAGAGCAGCTTACAATAGGACATGAAGTGTCCCTTCGTCCTGAAATTCCTATCATGCAATGGGTTAAAAGCTCTCCTAAAACCCATAGAATTGGGCATGCTCAAGAATCGAGTATCATAAAGTGGAAATGGTATATTCAGGATAGGGCCAAGGTAGGGGTTGGTGGAGTAGCTACCCTCCACGAGAGAGTAGCTACTGCCCCCACAGGTGATCAAGTAATGAACCCTGATTTCACAGTTGAACGGGAATCCCCAGTACGATGGGGAAAAGCTTTTGACCAATCGACACCCTCTGAAAAGGAACATGCTTGGTTCACTGATGGATCAGCTAAGTATATAGGAGGGAAGAGGTTTTGGAAAGCAGTAGCTTACTATCCCCATCTAGAAAAATTTTTAGAAACTACAGGAGAAGGGAAAAGCAGCCAGTATGCTGAATTGTATGCAGCTTATATGGCCTTGAAACAAGAAGACCTAGGAGAATGTCATTTATATACTGACTCCTGGTCAGTAGCTAATGGGTTAGCTACTTGGCTGCCAACATGGGTAGCCAAAGATTGGAAAATATACTCCAAAGAAGTCTGGGGAAAGGAATTGTGGAAGGATATTTGGGAAATAGTACAGAGGACTAAGGTGTTTGTGTTTCATGTTGATGCTCATAGTAATGTGAACACTTTAGAACGACTTTATAACTCTGTCGTAGACAACCGGGCAAAGATTTCCCAAGCTGGATTAGAATTCCCTCAAAAGGATGATCATGAAGGCTTGGCAAAATGGGCACACCAAAAGTGTGGGCACCTTGAAGAGAAAGCCACTTACAGGTGGGCCCAAGAGCGTGGCATAACAATGTCACTTGATATGATCAAAACTATAATCGCCCAGTGCCCCGTGTGCCAACATACTCACAAACGTCCAGTGCCTAATATTATGAAAGGACAACTGGGAAGAGGAAAATTGCCTGGACAAATTTGGCAAATGGACTATATTGGACCTTTACCCCAGAACCTAGGGTGTAAATATGTCTGCACTGCTGTAGATACATATTCTGGATATTTGATTGCCCATCCTTGTAAGAAAGCTACTCATCATAGTACTATCTGTACTATAGGCATAATCATTTTGTACTATGGAATACCATTGCAGATTCAAACTGACAATGGGTCTCATTTTCGAAACAAATTTGTTCAACAGTATGCTGAACAGCAAAATATTCAGTGGGTTTTTCATATACCGTACTATCCACAAGCTGCAGGATTGATTGAACGAATGAATGGGTTGTTGAAAGAGCAGCTGAAGAAGTTAGGAGATGGGAACCTATCCCGATGGAAAACTCATCTCACAGATGCGCTACATATTCTTAACAATAGGCCCATTGGGGAAATGGAAACCCCTTTGATGCGCATGACTACACCCAATTTACAAATAAAACCTCTGACAGTAAGTGAGACTTTGACTTACTGGGAGATTGTTCCGGGTGCGATGGCCCCTTACCGGGCCACTCCAGAGGCTGCAGGGCTAGATCTCTATGCATTGGAATTGATCAGGATAAACCAAAAACAGATGAAAGTTATCAATACTGGGATAGGAATTAAAATTCCTCCAGGACACTTTGGTTTGATAACTGCCCGTTCGAGCCTAGCCTTGAAAAGTATTCACGTCATGGGAGGAGTGATTGATGCGGATTATCAAGGAGAAATTAAAGTAATTCTGTTAAACAATGGTGAACAAGATTTGATTATTCATCCCCACGACAGAATAGCACAACTATTGATATTGCCAGTTTTGAAAGCAATTGTGAAAAAAGGGGATCCACCTCAAGTTACCACTGTTCGTGGAGATAAAGGGTTTGGATCAACTAATTTCAATAATGGAGCTAAAGTATGGGTCCAGAGTTCAAGCAGACCTCCTGAACCAGCTGAAGTAATAGCCACAGGAAAAGACAATACTGTTTTAATCATGAAACCTGGACAGGAAAAATGGGAATATGTTCCTGCGACTAAATGTTATCTGCGAGAATAACTAGATGTCTTAAGATTCTATCTTTTAGATCCTGCTAAGATGGATTTGCCTGTGTATCATCATGGTCCATTTGGGAAAGGTTTCACACCAGGATGGCCATTGGAAGGTCCACGAGAGACACCGCTTAGGTGGCAATGGAAAAATGCAACCAAGACAAGACAACAGGATGATTTCCGATGAAAAGCCAATTCTGCCTGTATCATAGCCAATCTTACTTTCAGTACTCAGTATAATGAAACGTGTACATACTGGTGGCCTTCAGGACCGGCATCACGATGGAGAGATCGTGGACGTCTTTTTGTAACCTGTCCTACAGATAATTCAAATGTCACTATATCTAGTAAAGTATCTCTTAAATGTTGTAATGTATCAGGTCTGCCCAGTTCGAAAGATTATTACAAATGTGTTAATCGAACAGATGGTCATGAGGTGAATGCTGCTCATGCGATAACCCTTCCCATGGAAGAAATAGAAACACTAATATGCCATAATAATTCAGTAATGAAAAATCGGTTACACTGGGGAGACTTCTTTACTATGTTAAAATCTAAACCTCATATTTCTGTTGATCATTTGTACCGCATTCCGTCTACTTGTGTTCAGGTAGCTCAACAATATCAGAAACATGTTATTCATTTCAATATTTCTTTCCCCCTGCTACCATCATGTAGATGGAAAAGGGCATGGTATGATACCCTGTTAGGAGGAACTGGGGCAGGAATGGGAGTTTTAAATTCTATTGATATCGAAACCTTAACAAACAAAGTAAAGAATGCTGGTTATGATGTGGCGGAAGGAATTAGGTTGCAGGCTCGGTGGCTTCCAACTACCTTTACCCCACAAATTGGGTCACTGAACTATGATACAGAATTTTTAAAGCTCTTCAATAGGACTCAAATTAATCAGTGGCATGTTGACCACAACATTAGCCAGATTATGAATTGGACAACATGTACACTGCAGACTTTACATGTCCTTATGCAACGAAACAAAGCTCAGAGTGACTTAATGGCTAATAATGAGCTGTTATGGAGAAACATATTTAAGAAATGGATTCCTCAAACCCATTGGGTCAAATTATCTCCACAGACAGTGCAGTGCACAGATTTATTCTGTGCTGGTCAAATAGTCCACTACGATGTTAGCCAACCTGAAGTTATGTGTAAATTTCTAGTATTGCCTGTAATTTTGGGGGAAAAACCACCCTTTGAACCAGAATATTGGCTGCCCCACTTGGAGGGAGATTATATAGACTCTAGGAATCGAACCCATAAATTAGATTTGTGTACGTCCACAGCAAATGGTTTATTGTGTGGACAAAGCTCGCGGTTATATGAACCATGTTTATTGGAACATTCAGTGAATCTGTGTAAATGGACAATTTTGCCCAAAAGCTTTGATATGTTTGTAGAAATTAGTGCTAAGCATGTTTGTATAGTAACAAATGATAAAAATATTATAGAAATGTATAATCTAAGTACTCCATTTTCGGGATGCCTCAGAAATGTATTCTATCTCATCTGGCACGGACAGATGTATACTTTTTATTCAACGCATGAAGAACGACTAAACGTGTACTGGCATCCCCAAAGCTTAGAACTTAATGGAATCAGCTTATCCCTGACTCCACTGAAAACCATCATGGAACAATCAGAACATTTGCGACGACACCTAGAACGACGAAATAAAACTCTGTCAGACTCTGTGATACAGACTGTAATCACAAAGAATCAACTAATGTCGCTAGCTAGCCAGATGGAAAAGGAGACTGCACACCACTGGTGGGACATCTTTACTGGATATTCATCCTCTGCAACCCAAGTGTTGAATTTCTTAATACATCCTCTTGTAATATTGTTAGTTATCATTATTATTATTACTTTATATAATTGTTATGTATGGTATCGTATCAAACGGATAGAGCGAACATATTGGGCTCTTCCAAAAGGGTCGTGATCTTCACTCATAAGTCAAAGGACCGATTGAAACAAAAAGGGGCCCAAACAATAGGCCTCAAACCAAAGTTGACTTCTGAGTGAATTCCCCGACCAGCAATCAGCATCTTATCAGCAGACTGAAGCAACCAGTATCTTATCAGCATGAAAATGTAACCCTGGGAACAATCCTTGGGAACTATAAGTAAACAATAGGAAGTAACTATAAATCCCAAATGTAAAGAAAAACAGAAACTCCTCAGACATGCCCGGATCCTGGCCAGATCCGGACATGCCTGAGTGAGGCATATCAATCTACCAGATATCTCCTGTGCGTTTTGTTTAGACTTGTTTGTTAAACTGTATAAAAGCTGGACCCTCTCACAGCAAAGACGGAGACCTCACCTACGAGTGGACGCACTGCGTAGGACTTCCCAATTGCCGGGAAAGGCTCTCCGACCCTTCGCTGTGACGGGGCTCCCCAGCTGATGCACGGGTCTGGATGATGGTAAAGTATGAGGGCAATTGGTGATGTATCTTTCTTAATCACTATAGCTACCTTTTAATAGTAATGTCTAGGTGCATTACCTTGCTTATTCTTTCTGCTATTTCTACTATAGTAAAATTTCTATTTCTACTAAAGTAAAATAAGCCTATTTCTTTAGCTTGGTGTCTGTGTCCTTTGTGTTAACCCCGTCAATTGGCAAAACACCACAGCACTTGTAACTCACAGCCCAAGTGTCTGTGCACAACTTGATCACCTATTTCTTTTCACAAAACCAGAGAAACTGTAATGCCCGTTCCCACAAAATGTTAGGACATTTGACTACCTCTATTTTTGCTGAAATGATTAATGTTGCTTTATAATTTATTTTTTAGTAAAGATACACTGAGACAGACTTACTTTCTATTACTTAAATGTAAAAGAAAAAAAAACAGTAAATAAAGCATTTGCCTGTTTTTAGGTTTTGGAAGAACCAAGTCATGCTGCATTTTTACACTTTGAATATATGCCTGAAGCAAACAATCACTGCATTCTGGTTTCCTCAAAAATGGGGCTTTCGTAACTGTAGTGTCCATCCATCTATCCATCCATCCATCCATCCATCAGTGCCTCTCACAATTTGTGAGCCACTGCCTAATATCAGGCAGGTTTGGCAGAGAATTGTAGTCTCAAAGATAATTAGGTTCCTACAAGTCTCACCAGTTTGCATGAAACCTGTAGGAACGTAACTGTCTTAGAGGGAGAGGAAAACAACCTAAATTAGTGTCCCTCAAGAAAAGACTCCAGTATAAACTCAAAAGTCTTCTGTTTGCCCTGCAAAAAGCCGAACAACATCAACACAGCTCCTTACTGGACACAGCTGTACTTAGGTAATGTATATAAGAGAGACTTAGTGTGGAAATGATGCTTAGCTATTAAGTGAGGGTTACTGGGGGCATTACAGGTGTGAAGAATGTCACAGGGGACACAGCAAGAGAACCTCAATATAATATAGTGAGAGGAGTGTAGAAAGAATACACAGAGCCTTAGAAATCAGGCAGTATTAGTTTCATCATTGATGTAGTAAGTTGTTCTTCCAAGATTTTAGTGTAGAAAGTATTTCTCTGTTTTCCTAAAGAGACTAGGACCTGAATCTTGCCATCTGAGGACACTTTCCACTTCAATATGCAAAAGGGGCTCTGTACTTATGCTGGCTGAGCTGGGATGCCTCATGTAAAAAGAGAAAAAAAGAACACTTTGGCTGAACAATTTTGCCTAAAGTGTGCTTTGCTTCATTGCTTGTAGTCTTCAAATACTGAACTCTCTTACTAAAGTTACTAACATGCACAAGTATGTTGCTGTAGAACTTCTGGCAAACAACCACCAAGCCAAATTTCAAAGGCCCTCTGGTAAACATTAGAAACCCAATTATTTGAGTTTATCTAGAGTGTTTCTCATGTGTGCATGAAAAACATTCTTTATTAAAATCAAAATTGTGTGCTGTTTAATGATTACTTACAAGTTACTGCCTCTGCACTGCTGTGAATGAACAGCAGCAATCCTGTACACAGTCTGGCTAAGAACCATTAGGATTCTCTTTGAAATTACTAAGATGTCAGTTATGAAATAACATTTATGCAAAAAAAAAGAAAAACAAGGAGAATTGCAAACCTCAGGAAGATGGGCTTATTAGTCAGTGCTTATTCATGCACTGACTAATGTGAGATGTCACTTATACAGAACCAAATGTCTCTCTACAGCCTGCAGCGCTGGAGGCCCACAGGTGGTCTCCAGACACTTACAGTCTTTGATTTAGATCAGAAAATATTCTCTTAAAACTATGTTGATATTTTTTACAATGCACAATCCAAAACTATAGCTTTGCCTTCCCTAGGGTGTTGTGTCATTTCCCTGAATTCATCACTCTTTGGGAATTTGCTGTCTCCACTCCTTGCTTTCTTCATTCCCTCATCTCTTGTCAGTATAAGAGAATAAAGAGGAGACCACAGCTGTGTCCTGGGGCACTTACAACACAAACTGCTGTTATAAGCTGGATCTCATGTTTTGGAGGCAAGACAATCTATATGTACTATAACAAAATACTCCAGACTGCCAATGAAGGCAACTCTGAAAAAGGCAAAAGCAATCACTGAATGTATTAATTACAGTATTTCAAGCAAAGAGAGAAAAATATCAATGTTATTGTATAAAGTGTTTCTGCTGTCTTCTCTGCAGTAATGCATATCATTCCATTCATTCATACTCAAGAGGGACACAAAGTGAAAGATGGCCAGAAGAACCCTGAATTTGGAGACACTATCACATAAGGGTGGCTTAGGTTACTCAATCCAGCAAAGCAGCTCTGAGAATTGATTTTATCATTGATTACAAATACACCGTTGCACTATTAAGAAAGGAGAATTCTGTCAAAGTGAGAGAACAACTTGTCACTAATAATCATAGGGTCAAATAAATAGCTTTGGGGTAGAAAATTAGAAAAAAACTCTGAAGAAGAAGTAAACTGAGCTTCTGAAACAGCATTCCAGCTGCAACAGGAGATGCAAAAAAAATGTCAGGGCATAGCAGGGAGATCCCCACGAGAGACTTCAGGACAGGGTCTTGCCAGGCTGGGAGCGGAGGAACTTGGGGAAAAAAGGCAGCCCCAGCCCCACGCATCAGGCACCTCCCTGAGCTTAAGCCAATCAGCTAGTGACTAGTAGGCATAATAGTTATCGTTGTCTGTATAAAATATATGTACCCTGGACCAATAAAGAATATAGGATGCTCTAACACCCACATTGAGTCCGTCTCGGCACTTCGTTCCTCCGCTCGCTCCGCACATTGAGATGTAGGGCTTTTCTTCTTCCAGTGGAAAGATTGTCCCATTGTCCTTCAGTAATTCAAGACAGTCATGCAAGCAAGTGTGAACAGCCACAAAGATGACCTCATTAGACGGGAAAAATATTGGCAGAAGGAAATGCATGCTGGCCTGGACACTAGGCGTGTGAATGTGGATGTCCCTGCTGGTGACACAGGCAACTTTAGAAACAAGACATATCCAGAGCTACCATAAATAGTGCCCTTAGAACTATGCATATATAGAAGTAATGAATCACAGCCATATCTGCTGTTGTATTACTGATGATTGCTTCACTGGTCCTAAGTTTGTTGTAATTTGTAATACTATATATGTATGCTTGATTGCTGCTATTATTGAGTGCTGCTAGAATCACTTGTTGCTATACTAATGATCAATGCTTTAGTATTAATTGCTAATAATAATTAGTAATAGCTTGATATATATGTGTTTGATTTATTAATCATGGGTTTGCTTGCTAGTGGTGATTTCTGTGGTACTGGTGGTAATCTGTAATACAGTAGAGAAATATTACGGAATCCTACAAAGCCACGGTCACAATCTCTACGTACCTGCAGGCCAGGTAGCTCATGACAGCAGGTACCCAGAAAACGGTAGATTAGAGGGCACAGCCAGTCATATCATGGACTTCCTGACTTGTGAGCAATGCCTGTAGTCTCGATAAATCCATTGAACCAAGAGCCATGTAAAATCAAAAGCTACTTTTACATTTCTGGAGGATTCTGCCTTGAGACACTACTTCTGGATGCAATGCCACGTGGCACGCAGCCTTGTCTCTGCTGTGCTCAAGCCCAGAGTGGGCTCGAGCCAACTCAGACAAGTTCAAGGGTCAACCTGGAATTCTGACAGAAACCAAAAGGTGGTTGGGCCACTTCCAAGATTTGAAAGACATACTGTAGGAAAACTTTAATGAAGGAAGACCAGTCCCGGATCCTGTAATAATGCTACCGTATTGATTTAACTTTTCACAGCATCCTGTGCTGGTACACTATTCTCCTACATACTCTGCTAAAAACATTGCTCAACTGCCACACTGATTTTTCTAGAAATACATGAATACAGGAACACAGTGGTGCCTTGCCTTTATTATATACTTCCAGGGTTTGCAGGGCAAAGCCCTGCCCCAGCAGAAGGAATCCAAGAGGAGGAGAAAAGGGAGGAAGAGTTTTGTCTCTGCCCAAGGGCTCGTAGCTCTTCTTTTCAAGACAGCTCAGAGTCAGACCACCTGGCCCAGAAAACTTGGCACCTCTCTCCCTAAGTCAGGAACACGCACCTGCACTCCCGGTTTTCACTTTGGTTACGGTTTGAGGGGGTGCCTGCCTGCTTTGTCAAGAGAGCCCCCAGGAGCTCGCTCCTGCCAGGCAGGTTTGTGCTGGCTGTGATGCCCAGGACCCGCTGAGCCGGGCGGTGGGGCGGAAGGCTGGGGCTCGCTGGTGGGGTGATGCTGCTGTGGTGGCTGTGACAGCACAGAGGACAGGTCACAATGGGAGCCGGCCCCAAGTACTCCATTGGGCAGCACCACTGCTGTTTGACCTGGGCGATCGGTGAGTGCAGCACGCAGGGCAATGGCTGGGCTGGATGGGGGACGGGGCAGGTGTCCGGGGGTTTTCTAACCCAGAGCAAGAGCTCAGCCCCTCAGGACAGGGCACGGTACCACCCTCAGGGCTGGGGGCAGAGCTGCTTGGGCCTCCCAGTGCTGGCAGGTGCCCAAAGATGCTTTGGGGATGTGCCAGGCGCCCGTGAGTCCATGGGACACTGTCGTGTGGCAGGGATGGGGCCTCGGGAGACTCTGCTCGGGTGTCCCTTGCCGTTTCAGGGGGCACAGCCCAGCCAGGGACTGGCCATCAGGGTGGCTTGGGCAGGATGTGCCCCATGCTGCCTCCAGCCAGGGCCTGTGACAGCCCCTTCATGCCTGTCGAAGCCAGTGCCCAAACGCCTTCCCAGGACAGCCTGTGGCTCCCGTCCGTGCAGCGCTCACAAACCCTGTCCTTCTTCCCTCCCACCTCCTGCACCCCCTTTCCTCCCAGCCCCCAGCTCCAGGCGGCTCCTGCCCCACTCCCCCAGCCCCGTGCTCCCTCCCACCCAGCCCTGCTGAGCCCCCTTTCCTCCCACTTTTTCCAGGCCATGGCTGCCGCAATCACCCTCATCCTGGCTATGCTGGCCATCCAGCATTTGCTGAACTGTGATAAGCAGGCAGATGTGCTCACGGCTGAGCAGATGCGTCAGCGTGAAGAATATCTCCATCAGGAAATGACTCGGCTGTTGCAGGAGATCGAGCAGAGCGGGTGTGCAGAGGAAAACACTCTCCTCCTTGTGTTGCAGCAGTGGCCATTTTGGACTTCGGCACTGGGCCTGCTCCTGCTTGCTCAAGCCTTCTGGTCGGCCAGGAAAAGTAACCTTGCCTCTGGCAGCTGCAGTGAGCAGGACAGCTCCTGCAGTGAGGAGGAAGACAACAAGGAGGAGGAAGACCTCAGTAGTTCATGCAGTGGTGTCGGGTCTTTGGCTGTGTTCACCCCATTACCAATGCACGGCCTGCCCAAAACGTGCAAGCTGCTGAAGGAGCTGGTGGGCGACCTCCTTGCTGTCTGCCGAGCGCTCTGCAAAAAGACACTCATGCCACAGATACACCCAGCTGATGGGATGGAAGGCATCTATGAAAACTGGAGTGTCCACAAGAACAGCATCACCTACCACCTGCCCGTGTTCCTGTGGCCACCCCCCGGGCACTCCTTCAGCGTGGAGCTGGACACCACGGGGCAGCTGCCAGCAAGGCACTCCAGCATCCGTGTGGTGTTGGAGTGCACGTGCTTGAGGGAGCAGCTGCTGGGGGATATGTTGTGCTTTCTCCACCACCCTGACAATAAGCTGCCAAGGGATCAGAGCTCGTGCCTCCTACGCACCCTCTGCAAAGGCTCCTACTTAGACATGGAGAAAATCACCTGCTGGGTCCAACTGTTGGTGCAATCAGCCTGGCTGCTTTTGCCTCAGTCGCACCACTGCCAGCTAACGGTGCTGCCCTCCTCCCAGTCATCCTGCAGGTTCCAGCTGACAAGCACCTCCAAGATGAACATCTGCATCGAGATGATTTTTGCAGTGCGGCAAGGCAGCCCAGGAGCCTACCTGAGCATTGAGTAGGCAGAGGCCAGCTCTGCCAGCAGCACATCATGGCCGGAGAGATGTGCTGTCGTTGAGATGACACTTGCCAGACTCACGGTGAGGCACACCCAGCAGGACAATTTCCACCTCAGAGGTCTGCAGCTCGGCACCGATATCCTGGTGGCCACCAGCTTTTCCACCCATGCCAGTCACCCTGAGCACCTACTTTCTTCTCACCCTGGTGAGGCCCAGGCAGCAATTTCAGACACTGGGATGGAGACTCTGCTCATGCCAGAGACTGCCTGCGAAGTCTGTCATCACAGCTGAGCAAACTAGCCATGGAGGTGACACTACTGAAGAGGAGCTCAGCATAAACAGAGTTTGGGCATTCTCCGCCAGTCCAGCTGAAGACATCATTGCAACCGAGGCTCCTGTTACCACCCGTAACAGGATGGGACCATCCAGCCTGCTGGACAGATTTGCTGCATCATAATTGGTGAGTGAGCCCTCCCTGTCCCCACTCCGGTGCCCCCAGCCCTCTTTTAGCTTTTCTCTCCCCATTCCAGCAGTTGGAGGAGTGAGCGAGCGGCTGGCTGGTGTTTAGTGACTGTCTGGCCCTAAACCATGACCCTACTATTGGATCTTCCAGAGCTGTCACTACATGCTGCATGCACTTTTCCCTTTCCTAAAGAGGTTGATGACCCAGGCCTGGCAGTGTGTGGTAGTTAGGATCTGGCGACTGGAAGATATCGCGCTGTACGGAAAGGTAGGACCCCTCTCCCTATAGTGTTTAGTTTATGATGTAAGCAGACGGAAGTGATGTTGTAAACTCAAGCTATATAAGGCTGTGTCATTCAGTAATAAAACGCCATTTGCCGTTGAAACAAAAAGGGACCCAAACAATAGGCCTCAAACCAAAGTTGACTTCTGAGTGAATTCCCCGACCAGCAATCAGCATCTTATCAGCAGACTGAAGCAACCAGTATCTTATCAGCATGAAAATGTAACCCTGGGAACAATCCTTGGGAACTATAAGTAAACAATAGGAAGTAACTATAAATCCCAAATGTAAAGAAAAACAGAAACTCCTCAGACATGCCCGGATCCTGGCCAGATCCGGACATGCCTGAGTGAGGCATATCAATCTACCAGATATCTCCTGTGCGTTTTGTTTAGACTTGTTTGTTAAACTGTATAAAAGCTGGACCCTCTCACAGCAAAGACGGAGACCTCACCTACGAGTGGACGCACTGCGTAGGACTTCCCAATTGCCGGGAAAGGCTCTCCGACCCTTCGCTGTGACGGGGCTCCCCAGCTGATGCACGGGTCTGGATGATGGTAAAGTATGAGGGCAATTGGTGATGTATCTTTCTTAATCACTATAGCTACCTTTTAATAGTAATGTCTAGGTGCATTACCTTGCTTATTCTTTCTGCTATTTCTACTATAGTAAAATTTCTATTTCTACTAAAGTAAAATAAGCCTATTTCTTTAGCTTGGTGTCTGTGTCCTTTGTGTTAACCCCGTCAATTGGCAAAACAAATTTGGCGTCACGGACAGGATTAGAACAAAATGTCATTTTTTAAATCTAAACGTAATGAATCAGCTCCATCTGAAATTCCTGGATGGGAAGACCTTCCTTATAGTTCACTGGCTCTTGAGTGGGCTAAGGTCGGAGGACCATGTGAACAGTGGGAAAGTCGGCTAAAAGAAGCTGAACCACTGGATGTATTAAAATGTATCCAAAAATTATCTATCGAAAAAGGAAAAGAAATTGTGTGTTTGGGAAGACGGGGATGGGTTTTGTTAACAGCATATCGGAAACAGCACCAAGAGAAAGAAAAACTGTTGTTAGAGCGCTCCCACATGGAGCGACAGATGTGTGATTTGCAGAATCAAATTGTAATGTTACAGTGTCAAAACAAGTTGCTTGCCGATAAGTTGGATACTTATCAGACTGTAGCTGAAAGAGCTGCAGTAAGAGTTGCACAGTATAAGTATAAGAAAAGAAGGGGACGAGTAAACCATAGGAAAGTGCATGCTGTGATTGCAGAAGCAGGGGTACAGTGGGATCCTGACAGATGGGATGGAGATATTTGAGATTCTACAGGTTCTGATGAGGCTGGTTCCTCAGATGAACCTGTGGATGTAAAACCAGTGTGGAGACGGAAAATAGAATTGGATACTAACGGGCAACAAGTAAGGAAGGATGTGATTGAAGATTATACTCAGCATGAAATAAATGATATAATTGAAAGATTTAAGCAGAGACAGGGGGAACCCCTGCTCTCTTGGATGGTGCGTTTGCACGATCAGGGAGCAGCAGGGGTAACCCTAGATCCAGAGGACTCTAGGAAGTTTTTAGTTTTGAGTTCTGACTCCTTTGTGCAAGATGCATTCCGAAATAATCCTCAGGATACAAATTTGTTAACCTTGGCTGCCCGGGGATGTAATAATAAATACCCCACGGAGAATGATTGGCCAGGTGGGGAACGTCCCTGGTATACTTTGCGAGATTGTATACAGCGGATGAAGGAGGAAGGGATGAAATTGGCAATCTTTATAGGAGACCCTGACAGAATGATGCAAGCTGCCTTGTCTGTCACTCATAGAAACCGATTGATTAAAACTGCCCCACCAGCATATAAAAATGTAATAATGACTCTCTTAATTAATGAGACCGGAAATCCCATTGATGAAATAATTGAAAAAATACAGCAGCTAGGTGATCTTGGAGAATGGGGCCCCCGAGGAAGCGCAGGAAACCGAGATACTCGGGACAGCCCTAAAGGAAATGAGAACAGAGTCTCTCGCAAAGAAATGTTTACAGCTTTACTGAAGGATGGCCTATCTCGTGAAAAGATTGATGGTGTTCCAACTAATGAGCTGTGGCGAATATACAAACAAAGAGGGCTGAATAAGCCTAGCAGGAGAGTGCAAAGTTCTGAAACTAAGAAGCCAGGGGTAACTCAGCCTACAGCACCTCCTCCTGAGCCTCAACGGGACTTCCCATCTGCACACGGTGGGCCCTCCGTGGGCAGATCAGTTGTTCCGGGGGAAAGGGAGGATTGGGAGCTGTATTCTGATTTATACCCATGGAAGGAGACTAGGGAAATTGTCCAGAGCAGTAAACAGGAATGAAATTATGGCCAAGCTCCAGTGCAATGGGCACGGAAGGACCGACGGCCCCATGTGGAGCTCCAAATATTTTGGAAAAACCGGTCCTCACAAACAGTAAAAGCCTTAATTGACACAGGAGCGGAGGCCTCCTTGATATATGGGAATCCAAAGAAATTTAAAGGACAACCTGTAATCATTACAAGTCTGGGAGGGAAACAAATTGAAGCTGTACAAACTCAAATTGAAATGAAAATAGGAAACCTCCCAAAACGACTGTATTCAGTCATGATTGTCCCCATTCCTGAATACATAATCGGAATAGACATTCTGAAGGGACTAACTTTGAATCTCCCAGACGGTCAGTACCAGTTTGGGGTAAAAAATCATATCAGTATTAAAACAATTTTAGTAGGAAAAGTGAAAATGCCTCCTGTACAGATTCCTGCTGCTACTAAATTAGTGACTATGAAACAATATAGAATTCCAGGAGGGCATGAGGAGATATCACAGACAATTAAAGATTTATTAGATGCAGGAGTGTTGAAACCAGTTACCACAGCTTGGAACAATCCGGTATGGCCTGTCAAGAAAAGTGATGGGTCATGGAGAATGACAGTGGATTTTAGGGAATTAAATAAACACACCCCACCACTTACAGCAGCTGTACCAGATACTATTACTTTAATAGAAAAGGTTCAAAAGCATTCAGGGACTTGGTATGCTGTAATAGATTTAGCTAACGCCTTTTTCACTATCCCAATTGCAGAGGAGCATTGGGACCAATTTGCCTTCACCTGGCAAGGAAGACAGTATACCTTTACCAGATTGCCTCAGGGATGGCTGCATAGTCCAACCATTTGCCATCGGACAGTGGCTGAGCATCTGGATAAGATAAAATTGCCTCCTCATATGCAAATAGTGCATTACATTGATGATATCCTAATTCAGGGAAATGATGAGAAGGAAGTACAACAAATACTTGAACAGGTTGTAGATCATATGAGACAGAAAGGTTGGGAAATTAATCCTAACAAGATTCAAGAACCATCCCAAACGGTAAAATTCTTAGGAATTCAATGGCATTGTGGGCATCGGGAAATATTACCCAAAGCTCGACAGAAAATTTTGGATTTTGCAGTGCCACAAAATAAAAATGAGGCACAGAGATTTATTGGATTGTTTGGCTTTTGGCGGCAGCATATTCCCCATTTAGGACAGATTCTGACTCCTTTGCATAAAGTAACAAGGAAAAAATATGAGTTTGAATGGGGAAATGAACAGCAAGCTGCTTTTGAGTCAGCAAAGGAAGCCCTTCAAAAGGCCCTAGATTTGTGGCCATTGCAGGAGGGAGAAGTGGAGTTAAATGTGTCGGTAAATGGATTACATGCCAATTGGAGCCTATGGCAAAAACAGGGAAAGAAAAAAGTTCCCTTAGGTTTTTGGGGACGAAAGCTGCCAGAGGCAGGAAATAATTATACACCTTTTGAGAGACAACTATTGGCATGTTATTGGGCGTTGGTAGAAACAGAGCAGCTTACAATAGGACATGAAGTGTCCCTTCGTCCTGAAATTCCTATCATGCAATGGGTTAAAAGCTCTCCTAAAACCCATAGAATTGGGCATGCTCAAGAATCGAGTATCATAAAGTGGAAATGGTATATTCAGGATAGGGCCAAGGTAGGGGTTGGTGGAGTAGCTACCCTCCACAAGAGAGTAGCTACTGCCCCCACAGGTGATCAAGTAATGAACCCTGATTTCACAGTTGAACGGGAATCCCCAGTACAATGGGGAAAAGCTTTTGACCAATTGACACCCTCTGAAAAGGAACATGCTTGGATCAGCTAAGTATATAGGAGGGAAGAGGTTTTGGAAAGCAGTAGCTTACCATCCCCATCTAGAAAAATTTTTAGAAACTACAGGAGAAGGGAAAAGCAGCCAGTATGCTGAATTATATGCAGCTTATATGGCCTTGAAACAAGAAGACCTAGGAGAATGTCATTTATATACTGACTCCTGGTCAGTAGCTAATGGGTTAGCTACTTGGCTGCCAACATGGGTAGCCAAAGATTGGAAAATATACTCCAAAGAAGTCTGGGGAAAGGAATTGTGGAAGGATATTTGGGAAATAGTACAGAGGACTAAGGTGTCTGTGTTTCATGTTGATGCTCATAGTAATGTGAACACTTTAGAACGACTTTATAACTCTGTCGTAGACAACCGGGCAAAGATTTCCCAAGCTGGATTAGAATTCCCTCAAAAGGATGATCATGAAGGCTTGGCAAAATGGGCACACCAAAAGTGTGGGCACCTTGGAGAGAAAGCCACTTACAGGTGGGCCCAAGAGCGTGGCATAACAATGTCACTTGATATGATCAAAACTATAATCGCCCAGTGCCCCGTGTGCCAACATACTCACAAACGTCCAGTGCCTAATATTGTGAAAGGACAACTGGGAAGAGGAAAATTGCCTGGACAAATTTGGCAAATGGATTATATTGGACCTTTACCCCAGAACCTAGGGTGTAAATTATGTCTGCACTGCTGTAGATACATATTCTGGATATTTGATTGCCCGTCCTTGTAAGAAAGCTACTCATCATAGTACTATCTGTACTATAGGCATAATCATTTTGTACTATGGAATACCATTGCAGATTCAAACTGACAATGGGTCTCATTTTCGAAACAAATTTGTTCAACAGTATGCTGAACAGCAAAATATTCAGTGGGTTTTTCATATACCGTACTATCCACAAGCTGCAGGATTGATTGAACGAATGAATGGGTTGTTGAAAGAGCAGCTGAAGAAGTTAGGAGATGGGAACCTATCCCGATGGAAAACTCATCTCACAGATGCGCTACATATTCTTAACAATAGGCCCATTGGGGAAATGGAAACCCCTTTGATGCGCATGACTACACCCAATTTACAAATAAAACCTCTGACAGTAAGTGAGACTTTGACTTACTGGGAGATTGTTCCGGGTGCGATGGCCCCTTACCGGGCCACTCCAGAAGCTGCAGGGCTAGATCTCTATGCATTGGAATTGATCAGGATAAACCAAAAACAGATGAAAGTTATCAATACTGGGATAGGAATTAAAATTCCTCCAGGACACTTTGGTTTGATAACTGCTCGTTCGAGTCTAGCCTTGAAAAGTATTCACGTCATGGGAGGAGTGATTGATGCGGATTATCAAGGAGAAATTAAAGTAATTCTGTTAAACAATGGTGAACAAGATTTGATTATTCATCCCCACGACAGAATAGCACAACTATTGATATTGCCAGTTTTGAAAGCAATTGTGAAAAAAGGGGATCCACCTCAAGTTACCACTGTTCGTGGAGATAAAGGGTTTGGATCAACTAATTTCAATAACGGAGCTAAAGTATGGGTCCAGAGTTCAAGCGGACCTCCTGAACCAGCTGAAGTAATAGCCACAGGAAAAGACAATACTGTTTTAATCATGAAACCTGGACAGGAAAAATGGGAATATGTTCCTGCGACTAAATGTTATCTGCGAGAATAACTAGATGTCTTAAGATTCTATCTTTTAGATCCTGCTAAGATGGATTTGCCTGTGTATCGTCATGGTCCATTTGGGAAAGGCTTTCACACCAGGATGGCCATTGGAAGGTCCACGAGAGACACCGCTTAGGTGGCAATGGAAAAATGCAACCAAGACAAGACAACAGGATGATTTCCGATGAAAAGCCAATTCTGCCTGTATTATAGCCAATCTTACTTTCAGTACTCAGTATAACGAAACATGTACATACTGGTGGCCTTCAGGACCAGCATCACGATGGAGAGATCGTGGACGCCTTTTTGTAACCTGTCCTACAGATAATTCAAATGTCACTATATCTAGTAAAGTATCTCTTAAATGTTGTAATGTATCAGGTCTGCCCAGTTCGAAAGATTATTACAAATGTGTTAATCGAACAGATGGTCATGAGGTGAATGCTGCTCATGCGATAACCCTTCCCATGGAAGAAATAGAAACACTAATATGCCATAATAATTCAGTAATGAAAAATCGGTTACACTGGGGAGACTTCTTTACTATGTTAAAATCTAAACCTCATATTTCTGTTGATCATTTGTACCGCATTCCGTCTACTTGTGTTCAGGTAGCTCAACAATATCAGAAACGTGTTATTCATTTCAATATTTCTTTCCCCCTGCTACCATCATGTAGATGGAAAAGGGCATGGTATGACACCCTGTTAGGAGGAACTGGGGCAGGAATGGGAGTTTTAAATTCTATTGATATCGAAACCTTAACAAACAAAGTAAAGAATGCTGGTTATGATGTGGCGGAAGGAATTAGGTTGCAGGCTCGGTGGCTTCCAACTACCTTTACCCCACAAATTGGGTCACTGAACTATGATACAGAATTTTTAAAGCTCTTCAATAGGACTCAAATTAATCAGTGGCATGTTGACCACAACTTTAGCCAGATTATGAATTGGACAACATGTACACTGCAGACTTTACATGTCCTTATGCAACGAAACAAAGCTCAGAGTGAATTAATGGCTAATAATGAGCTGTTATGGAGAAACATATTTAAGAAATGGATTCCTCAAACCCATTGGGTCAAACTATCTCCACAGACAGTGCAGTGCACAGATTTATTCTGTGCTGGTCAAATAGTCCACGACGATGTTAGCCAACCTGAAGTTATGTGTAAATTTCTAGTATTGCCTGTAATTTTGGGGGAAAAACCACCCTTTGAACCAGAATATTGGCTGCCCCACTTGGAGGGAGATTATATAGACTCTAGGAATCGAACCCATAAATTAGATTTGTGTACGTCCACACCAAATGGTTTATTGTGTGGACAAAGCTCGCGGTTATATGAACCATGTTTATTGGAACATTCAGTGAATCTGTGTAAATGGACAATTTTGCCCAAAAGCTTTGATATGTTTGTAGAAATAAGTGCTAAGCATGTTTGTATAGTAACAAATGATAAAAATATAATAGAAATGTATAATCTAAGTACTCCATTTTCGGGATGCCTCAGAAATGTATTCTATCTCATCTGGCACGGACAGATGTATACTTTTTATTCAACGCATGAAGAACGACTAAACATGTACTGGCATCCCCAAACCTTAGGACTTAATGGAATCAGCTTATCCCTGACTTCACTGAAAACCATCATGGAACAATCAGAACATTTGCGACGACACCTAGAATGACGAAATAAAACTCTGTCAGACTCTGTGATACAGACTGTAATCACAAAGAATCAACTAATGTCGCTAGCTAGCCAGATGGAAAAGGAGACTGCACACCACTGGTGGGACATCTTTACTGGATATTCATCCTCTGCAACCCAAGTGTTGAATTTCTTAATACATCCTCTTGTAATATTGTTAGTTATCATTATTATTATTACTTTATATAATTGTTATGTATGGTATCGTATTAAACGGATAGAGCGAACATATTGGGCTCTTCCAAAAGGGTCGTGATCTTCACCCATAAGTCAAAGGACCGATTGAAACAAAAAGGGGCCCAAACAATAGGCCTCAAACCAAAGTTGACTTCTGAGTGAATTCCCCGACCAGCAATCAGCATCTTATCAGCAGACTGAAGCAACCAGTATTGTTAAAGGAGACTCGAACTCCGTCGTGGGTTACTCTAGGATTTTATTCAGGTCCAGCAGCGTTGGGTCACCTCCGCAGAGAGTGACAGCTTACATGAGTTCGCATACATGTATTTATGCACCTACAAAGCATTACCTAATCCAGAATACACAGAATTATACTTTATCAGTCATTATTATCTTGACAATGGGTTTCACATCTTGTTCTGGAGTCCGACCACTTCGTTGTTTGTTTTCTTTTAGTCTTCAAGGGCGATTACCTCAAGTTCTGTACGTCTCAGTTCTTAGTAGTCACAATGATAGCATTATTATCTTGACAATGGGTTTCACATCTTGTTCTGGAGTCCGACCACTTCGTTGTTTGTTTTCTTTTAGTCTTCAAGGGCGATTACCTCAAGTTCTGTACGTCTCAGTTCTTAGTAGTCACAATGATAGATCTCCCATTGCTTCGGTAGCTAAGGGCCAGTTTCTCATACATCAACATCCTTTGAACTGTCAGGCACATCATTACCTTTGTTACAACATTTTATTAATGTTCTATTCAGTTGACTGCGCATGCAGCCCTGGGCTGGGGCTATACAGGGAACAGAGCTGATAGAACAGCTTGTGCAGCAGCACTGCATTGCAACATTTTCTCAACAGTCCCCCCTTTTCTTTTTTAGGATACTCACTATCCTATCGGATACAATAGGGTCTGGTGGGTATACGAGATAAACACGAGACACAACACTGACATACAAACATTACCATGATCAAAATGATTATGACTAAAACGACTACCATTAGAATCTTCTTGATTAAAGTTGGAAAATCAGGAATCCAGGAAGTAGCCCATTGCCATAAATCACTAACATCCCAGGATACATTGTCTCGTTGCACAACTTGCATCATATGGCTTACTTCCTATTTTGGCAACATCTTATTCTTTCGTTTAAATGTTTTTACCAACACTTCATCTCCCACTTTATAATCATGAACCTGTACTTCTGGTGTCACACCTTGGTATCAATATGCATATTTTCTAATTTTCTGAAAGGAATCTTGTAAATATAATAAATATTGAGTGACATTCTCATCTCCATCCAGTAGTGCAGTTTTTGCTGAAATATACGAACCAGGTACAGCTAAAATTCGTCCAAATAGGACCTCTGCTGGGCTAATTCCTAACGGCTGCTTTGGAGTAGTTCTAAGATCCCATAAAACTAAATTTAATGCCTCTGGCCACTTTAATCCAGTTTCACTGCATACTTTCGCTAACTTCTCCTTAATTGTTCTATTCATTCTTTCTACTTGCCCTGATGAAGGTGGGTGATACGGAGTATGAAACTGTCCTTTGATGTCTAGGGTTACATAAACTTGTAATAAAATAGATGCTGTAAAATGCGGTCCACGGTCAGAGTCTATCACCTCAGGTACGCCATATCGAGGAATGATTTCCTTAAGCAAGATTTTTACAACTATTTTTGAATCATTCTTCCGGGTCGGGAAAGCTTCTACCCACCCAGAGAGTTGATCTACTATTACCAGCAAGTATTTATATCCGAGAGCGGCTGGCATTTCCGCAAAGTCAATCTGAAGTTTCTGAAAAGGATAGACTGCTGGCGGCCTCTTCCCTGGCGTTACTTTTGGCCTTATATCTCCATATCTCTTACACAAAGAGCATCCTTCAGTCAGTTTCTTAGCTGCTGAAAAGATTCCTGGTGCTGCCCATAGCTGCGTTACCTTTGAGGCTACTGCTTCGGGACCTCCATGCCCCTTCTCATGGTACCAACGCGCAAGCGGCAGTACATACCTTCTGGGCAATAGAGGTTTACCATTCAGGGTCCAGATCCCTTTATCTTGCACAGCTTGCATCTTCTTCCATTCGTGAAGATAAAAGGAAGATCCGTCAGTAAAGAGATTCAAATCAGGGTGTTCCACCGGAGTGTCCCTCAAATCTTCTCTAGTCTTGCTTATGGTTTTCAAGACAGCTACACAGTCGTGTGATCTTTCAGGTTCAGTCACTGGGAGTAAGGTAGCAGGGTTAAGAGTCTTTGATCTCTCAAGTTTGACATTCTCTGTTAGCAAAAGGATAATTTCATATCTGTGTGTCCTTTGTGCAGAAAGCGCTTTTTCTGCATATTTAGTTAGTAAAAGTTCAACCTCATGGGGAACAGCAACTATGAGATAATGGCCTAGCACAATATTCCTTGCCTTTTCCACCAGCTCAGCAGCTGCGGCAATAGATCGCAGACAGTATGGAGATCCTCTGATAACTGGGTCCAAGGTGACAGAATAGTATGCTACAGGACGTTCGTAGGGTCCATGCTTCTGAATTAATACTCCCTTCGCAATTCCTCTGTTCTCTGTTACATATAATTTAAAAGGTTTTTTGTAATCTGGTAACCCAAGAGCTGGAGCATTTACCAAGGCAGTCTTCATGGACATAAAAGCTGTTTCCAATTCTTCCGTCCATGGTATGGGTTCTGGGCTCACATCTTTAGTAGTCTCTACCAAAGGTTTTGCAATCTCTGAAAAACCCAGTATCCACGGTCTACAATATCCAGCTTGTCCAAGAAAGGCTCTCATTTGTTTCTTAGTCAAAGGTCTAGCGATTTCCTGAATTGCCTGTACCCTATCTGGATCTAATTTCCTAGTACCTTCGGCTAGTATAAACCCTAAATATTTTACCTCAGGCTCACAAAACTGCAATTTGGAGAGAGATGCTTTATGTCCTTTCTCATATAATCTAAGACATACATATTTAGTATCTTTTACACAACTGTCATAATCTTTACTTGCAATTAACAAATCATCCACATATTGTATCAATTCTGACCCAGCCGGTAGTTCCAGATCTTGTAAGTCTCTCTTTAATATTTGAGAGAACAAAGTTGGTGAAGCAGTAAATCCTTGAGGAAGTCTGGTCCAGGTATACTGGCGACCTTCCCATGTAAAGGCAAATAAATTCTGGCTGTCAGGGTCAATTGGTATTGTAAAGAAAGCTCCGGTCAAATCCAAAACAGTATAGTATTTCGCCCAAATTGGTATTTTTGTAAGGATAGTAGAAGGATCGGGAACTACTGGATGTGGGGGTTCTACATATTCATTTACAGCTCGTAAATCCTGAACAAACCGATACTCAGGATTTCCATCCTCATCCTTTCGATTTTTATTTACAGGTAAAATGGGAGTATTAAAAGGACTAACAGTAGGTCTTAAAATGCCCTTATCCAAAAAATTCTGTATTTGTTTAGTGATACTAGGAATAGCTTCTGCTACGATAGGATACTGCTTAACTGCTGGGGGTATACCACCTTTAGTCTTAATTTTTACGGGGGTTGCAGATTTCAGAAGTCCCACATCTTTACTAGATTGACTCCATAGGGCACTGGGAACTTCTCTCAATTCCCATGGTATTGAGGGAACTTATTGGACTTCTCCCTTTACAACTACAGCTGACCCTATAAAAACCAGGAAAAGTCCTTTCTCTCTCTTCATTTGTAAACAACTCCTGCAATAAAGTTTGCATATCCTCCCAATTGGGCTTATAGTCTCTAATAATACTAGACAAAAACTTAGCACATTTTTCAGCATTGTCCCTTAACCTTGGCATTTTCTCTTGCCACAACATCAAATCACCAGGTTTCCAGGGTTGGTGTGTGGAAACTGCAATAACTGGAGGAACTTCAGGTCCTGAGTTGGGGCCTACTCTAGGATTGGAATGAAATTCCACTACCATAGGATATTGTCCTACAACAGATTTCCCTTCTGATTGTGGATGGGAACTCTGGTTCTGATTCTTTCCCTGATGATCATCAAGGAAGGCAATTAATTCTTCTCTTTTCATAGGTTTCTTTAGAGCCATACGATTTCTCAAATCGGCCCATTCCAGCCATAAAAATAAATAATTCATCTGCTGCGGATTCCTATCTTCTAATATCAATCTCAAACATTTCAACCTAGTTTCATCGAAGGTACCTTCAGGTGGCCATACTTCTTGGGGACCTGCCCCTCTAATTCTGGTTAAAAATGGCCAGTCATCTTGACATAACACTATAATTTTACTTTTACTCAACCCTGCTGTCCCAGAAAGTTTATTCCAATTTGCTAATAATTCTGCCAAGGGAGATCCTTTAGGTACTGAAGGATATCCTCCCATTCTGCAATTTTCTTTGTGAGGGGTATTTCAGAGTGATCCTTTCCTATTCCAACCCACAAACACAGACAAGGGGAGACTTGAACTCACCTTTCTGTAGCCGGCAGTTTGTAGGATGTAATATCGGGATCCTCTTTTATTCGTCCTCCCCGTCACAGCCTAGAGTCCCATCTGGGGTGCCAAAACTGTTAAAGGAGACTCGAACTCCGTCGTGGGTTACTCTAGGATTTTATTCAGGTCCAGCAGCGTTGGGTCACCTCCGCAGAGAGTGACAGCTTACATGAGTTCGCATACATGTATTTATGCACCTACAAAGCATTACCTAATCCAGAATACACAGAATTATACTTTATCAGTCATTATTATCTTGACAATGGGTTTCACATCTTGTTCTGGAGTCCGACCACTTCGTTGTTTGTTTTCTTTTAGTCTTCAAGGGCGATTACCTCAAGTTCTGTACGTCTCAGTTCTTAGTAGTCACAATGATAGATCTCCCATTGCTTCGGTAGCTAAGGGCCAGTTTCTCATACATCAACATCCTTTGAACTGTCAGGCACATCATTACCTTTGTTACAACATTTTATTAATGTTCTATTCAGTTGACTGCGCATGCAGCCCTGGGCTGGGGCTATACAGGGAACAGAGCTGATAGAACAGCTTGTGCAGCAGCACTGCATTGCAACATTTTCTCAACAAGTATCTTATCAGCATGAAAATGTAACCCTGGGAACAATCCTTGGGAACTATAAGTAAACAATAGGAAGTAACTATAAATCCCAAATGTAAAGAAAAACAGAAACTCCTCAGACATGCCCGGATCCTGGCCAGATCCGGACATGCCTGAGTGAGGCATATCAATCTACCAGATATCTCCTGTGCGTTTTGTTTAGACTTGTTTGTTAAACTGTATAAAAGCTGGACCCTCTCACAGCAAAGACGGAGACCTCACCTACGAGTGGACGCACTGCGTAGGACTTCCCAATTGCCGGGAAAGGCTCTCCGACCCTTCGCTGTGACGGGGCTCCCCAGCTGATGCACGGGTCTGGATGATGGTAAAGTATGAGGGCAATTGGTGATGTATCTTTCTTAATCACTATAGCTAGCTTTAAATAGTAATGTCTAGGTGCATTACCTTGCTTATTCTTTCTGCTATTTCTACTATAGTAAAATTTCTATTTCTACTAAAGTAAAATAAGCCTATTTCTTTAGCTTGGTGTCTGTGTCCTTTGTGTTAACCCCGTCAATTGGCAAAACAGCCGTCCACCACATTGGTGTCTGTGAGCAGATGGACCGAGTGGCCTGTGGTTGGCCGCCGTGCCGTTCCTGAACCAGGTCGCCACGCCAACAAAAGGCAACAAGTGGTGCCGAAACCCGGGATCGTCATCTGGATTCGGGTGAACGGCGGCTGGAGCGGCTGGACTAGCCCGTCGGAGGAGGTCAGGGGAGGACGCTCCCAGACCAGGACCAACAAGGAGGATGGAAGCCCTTGTGAATGTCGTATCCCAAATACACAAGCAGTGGGGGATTGCTTGTAAAGTTAAAGATTTTACCCTTGCAGTTGCGAGGCTTTTACAAATTGGAGTCATTGACCAGCCAGTGGATATTCTCCACCCAGATGTGTGGGATAAATGCACTAAAGTGTTAGCTGAGGAGACGATGTCTTCGGGTTGTGGGAAAAATCTTAAATCATGGGGAAGAGTTGTACAGGCTCTGCAGAAGGCCATACAAGAGCAGGATACCTGGAGGGCGGCAAGGGACTGTTTGAAGGTTACCCCGAAATTAGGAGTCGGGGCAGCCACACAGACTCCGTGCCCCCTCGAGGGTGGCAATCCTGCTGAGCCTGCAGACTCGCGGGAGGGCGATATGCCCCCACAGTCCCCGAACCCCGTCCCGCCAGCAGAGGGGCAAAATCAAACAAAATCTTTCTGGGGCAAATTACTTGAGGAGGCCAGGAGTGCCGGAGAGAAATCAGAGTCTGAGCACACCTGGGCGAAACCACCGCCTTATGTGCCCCAAAATGGCGCCGACCAGAAAGGAGAAGGGCGGGGCGAAGGTGCCCCTGGAGAGAACGAAGAAGGAGCACTAAAGCCTATACGCGCGCACAAACAGGAGGGGGAGGAGAACGAGAAAGGGAAAAGTGGCGGGGGGAACCGGGGGGAGGAGGGGAGTGTGGGCGAGGGGCGGAGACCCAACCAGAGTGACCATCTGCAAAAATGCCCTTATAAGGCAAACACCCCGCCCGGCAGAAGGCGGGGTGAGCTAAGGGGGAGGGAACGGTCCGCCCGCAAGGGAAGCGGGCGGGGCCAGAGCCCAACAAAAACGGCACTGGAGTCCAGAAGTGACCAGTCAGTCGAGTTCCGACTCCGAGTCAGATACTACCTGGGACGAGTGGCGCGCAATTGATTCGAGTTCAGAGGAGGAGGAAATAGAGACAGACAGAGCCAAAAGCCAAAATATCCCTATTCGCAATAAAGAGGGACTACGAGGGGGAAAAATTCCCCTCACGGATTGGAGAAAAATAAAGATAGCGTGTGCCGATTGGGCCCCGTCGGCCACACTAGCGTTCCCAGTCCGAGTGACGGACGGGGGACAAAGGGTCCACTCGCCAATAAATCCTAAGGATATACAAGCGATTGTTAAAGCAATCGCAGACAAAGGGCTTAATTCTGCCATGGTTTCCACCCTCATAGACGGAGTTTTTGGGGGAGATGACATGCTCCCGTTCGATATAAAGCAAACTTGTAGATTGATTTTCGACGGGGCAGGGATGATTGGTTTTAAACAAGAATGGGAGGACAACTGTGCGAAGCAACTAGCCCGAGTAACTGGAGCGGACCATCCGCTACATGGCTCCAGCCTACAGCGGCTAATGGGTACAGACCCAACAATGATTACCCCCCATACGCAAGCCCAAGGCTTGCGGGCCCATGAAGTTATGACAACCACTCGTGCGGCCAGAGAAGCTATTCGTGTGGCCTCTAGAGTTGTCGCCAAGCCATCGCCATGGTCCACAATAAAGCAAAATGAAAGTGAGACCTTTACGCAATTTGTAGACCGTCTCCAGGCAGCGGTCGACTCCTCGACCCTGCCCGTAGAAGCAAAAGGCCCGGTCGTCGCAGACTGCTTACGTCAGCAGTGCAATTCGAAAACCAAAGAAATTTTACGATCACTGCCTGTGGGGTCAACTATTGCAGATATGATTAAACATGTTGTGAATGAAGAACATTTAGCCCCGATTCAAGTGGCTGTTGGCACTGCAATAGCCAATGTGATGGCATGCTTTAATTGTGGCCAAACAGGCCATGTTGCGGCAAACTGCCCTCGATTGGGGGACCCGCCAACAGCGCTCCCCCCGCGCCAGAATCGATCTAGAGGACCGTGCTGGTCTTGTGGAAAGAAAGGACATGTCACTAAAGAACGCAGAACCAAAATTCAGGGAAACGGGAGGGGGAGAGGGCACTTAGGCCACACACAGCCTTCTCCCACACAGTTCCCGCGGCCCAACCATATCAATCCCAGGTGGGGCAAGGTGCTTTCGAACCCGTTGCCCCCCCGACAAGCAACCAGCTTCATGGCCCATCCGACAGCCCAACTAAGTCAGCCCTTATCTCAGGGACAACAAGGACCGCCCCTTGGGGGCGAGACCTTAGGGTGGCCCTGGCAATAAAGTGTGACAACCCACCAGTGGTGTGGGGGACCTGTTCTCTCTACAACATCCCCAACGGCACCACCATCAAGGTCCCTTTCTTGATTGATACCGGAGCAGATGTTACAGTTCTTTCTGAGTCGAACTGGCCCCCATGTTGGAAATTGGAAAACGCCCCCATGGTGGGTGGAGTTGGGGGATTAACCCAAGCTCGAAAGAGCGCCCAATTAATAGCAATTACGCTTCACACTGAGGATGGACCAGAGAAAACCATCAACCTTTTTCCATATGTCGTGTCAGGAGTCCCACCACTATTGGGAAGGGACGCTCTAGCCCTATTAAAAGCCAGGGTGACAAATTTACCTTAAGGGCCACTGCTGCACACCCACTTCCACCGATTAAACTAACGTGGAAATCGTCCGATCCAGTGTGGGTTGAGCAGTGGCCCCTGTCAAAGCCTCGAATGGATGCTCTTCTTGAGCTAGTCGAACGCGAGCTACGATGAGGTCATATAGAGCCTTCTACCAGCCCATGGAACACCCCAGTTTTTGCAGTACCCAAGCGCACGGGTGAAGGGTTTCGACTCCTCCATGACCTACGTGAAGTAAACAAAAAGATCCAACCAATGGGTCCTGTCCAAACGCTGTTGCCTATGAATTCTATGATACCAAAAGGACAACCTTGCGCTGTCCTCGATATTAAAGACTGTTTCTTTTCGATACCCCTGCATGAGGAGGATAAGGAACAGTTTGCCTTCTCCGTCGTGTTCCCAAACAGCCAACGTCCCAACCTACGCTTCCAGTGGAAAGTGCTGCCCCAAGGAATGATTAACTCACCTACTATCTGCCAAATTACAGTGGATCGGGCGTTGGCACCGGTTCGACGCAACGACCCAACTGCAACTATCATCCAATATATGGATGATATTTTGATCGCTGCGCCGTCAGAGAGTCAAGTGGACCAGCTGGTGTTAACGGTTTCAGAAACTTTAAAAACAAACGGATTTGAAATCGCGAGCGCAAAAATTAAAAAAGGACCATGCGTCAGCTTTTTAGGAGTAGAGATTGCAAGCTCCTATGTAACCCCCCCCCGAATGAAAATCCGTCGGAACATCAAAACACTCCATGATATGCAACAACTAGTAGGGTCCTTGCAATGGCTCCGCAACATTGTCCTGATCCCTCCAGAAACCGTGGCCCCCCTATACGATCTTTTGAAAGGAAAACACCCATGGGAACAAAAAACTCTAACAACAGAAGCAATGGCTTCTCTTGACTTTATCGAGCATCAAGTATCGTCAAGCTCACTCGCCAGATGGAACCCAACTGTACCACTCGATCTGGACGCGCATTTCACGAAGACGGGAGGAGTAGGGGCACTGGCCCAGGGCCCCCCTGAAAAAGCTCAACCAATACAATGGATAGTCCTGGGAAAACCGTCACGCGCGTTCTCCCCAGGAGTCGAGTGCCTTGGTAACCTCATCATGAAAGGCAGAAAACTTGCCCTAAGACATCTAGGTATTGAACCTGCCAGAATATACCTACCCTCCCGCAAACAGCTCCCAACGCAATCGGTGGCAATGTCAGAGTATTTAGCTACAGCCCTCGTCGGATTTGGTGGAGAAGTCCAGTATGCCACAAAGCCCCCTTGGACTCAAATGTTAGCAATTGTCGACATCAACCTTCCACAGAAGATCATAGATCGGCCCCAGCCGGGACCAACGGTCTTCACAGACGCATCTTCAGTGACCTCAACCGCGGCAGCAGTATGGCACCGCATTAAAATGACCGATTGTGTGCTTTCAGTTCAACAGCTGGAAGCGGCGGCCGTAGTACTAGCGTGTGGACTGTTTCCAACGGAACATCTCAACATAGTAACTGATTCAATGTTTGTGGCCAAGCTTTGCCTAGCCATGTCAGGGCCCGGCGTGTCAACATCTACAGTAGCTTTAATGCTAGAAGAAGCGCTTTCTTCCCGAAAAGGTACCATATCGGTCATCCACGTCAACAGCCACAACCCAGTTAAAGGATTTTTTCAAATCGGTAACGATAAGGCAGACGCCGCTGCCAAAGGGTTATGGACACTAAAAGATGCCCGTCAACTGCACGAATCCCTCCACATTGGGGCCAAAGCTCTAGCAAAGAGATGTGGGATTTCAACTACTGACGCAAAACACATAGTAGCTACGTGTCCTCACTGCCAAAAAGTACCACTGTGGTCCAGTGGAGTTAACCCCAGAGGTCTCAGAGCCTCTGAGGTGTGGCAGACGGATTTTACGCTCTGTCAGTTGCTGAAACCTCGAGCGTGGTTAGCGGTAACCATAGACACGTATAGCGGGGTGATCGTAGCTACACAACACCTTAAGACCAACTCCAAAGCAACCATCCAACATTGGCTGACAGCCATGGCGTGGCTCGGCATCCCTAACCAAATCAAAACAGACAATGGTCCAAATTTTATATCTAAATCAGTCCAAACATTTGTTTTGAAATGGGGTATTACGTTAATACACGGCATCCCATATAACAGCACAGGACAAGCCATAGTCGAACGAGCAAACCAAACCCTGAAATCTAAATTAGAAGTACTAGCAAAAACAGAAGGTTTTACCAACACTGTTCCCCCAGGAGACCAGGCGCGCTTGCTAGCGACTGCTTTATTAGCACTAAACCAGTTCCCCAGGGGAGAGGAGATGAATAGCCCCACCCAAAAACATTGGGCCACTCGAGCACTAGAAGAAGGCCCATCGGTCATAGTTAGAAATGAGCTGGGAGACTGGGAACAAGGATGGAAGTTAGTTCTAACAGGGCGAGGGTATGCTGCGGTCAGAAAAGATGGTAGAATTAAATGGTGTCCGCTTAAGTCTATTAAACCGGACCTTCAGAATGAACCTAACAAAACTAACGAAAACTGTGAGTTTCTGTTTACAGGACCAGATCATCGGACACCCCCGTAACCCGTACACCCCGGTGGCAGAAAAAGCAGACGAGCCAGCAAGCGCCCCGACTAAGCCTGGGAGCCCCGCATTAGCAGGAACCAAGCGACGACTGCGATGCCTTTGTGCGATTTTGATTTTAGAGCTTGTCACCATAGGACAGGTGCAATCAAGTCGCCTTCAACACCAGCCATTTAAATGGTCCCTCATTCGACCAGAAGACCCCCAAGTTATCGCAACTCAAATAACATCAGGCGCACCAAGTTTTAATGCCTCTCTGTGCCAGCTTGTCCCGAGAGACCGATGTTGGGAATACATGGGATTTTATATGTGTCCTAGCTCGAATCCTGGGAAGGGGTATTGTAACTACCCTAACCAATACTACTGTAGTTATTGGGGATGTGAAACCGTAGCCCCTGATTGGATACCGGGCAGCGGTAGAGATAAATACCTAAAAGTTCAGTGGGGTCCATATGGGTGCATTCCACCACAAGCATGGCAAGGACGTGGAAATTGCCGCTACCTCTACTTAAATGTTACCGAGCCCCAAGAGGATAGTTGGCTACTTCGTAAAACTTGGGGAATAAGGTACACAGAACCAGGAACAGACAGAGGTGGCTTAATTCTCATAAAAAAGGAAGTTGTCCTGAATGATCCACTGCCAGTAGGCCCCAACCGAGCATTTGTTAACGAAGTAGCTCTGACTATCCCCAGCCAAGTCTTCCCAACTAAAGGGACTAAAAACCAGAAAATATCAAAAGCAAAATATACTACCACACCGGTAACAACACGTACCACCAAAATCCCTTATGGAAATCCTCTCTGGAAAATGATGCAAGCTAGCTACCAAGTGTTGAACAAAATTAACCCAAACCTTACGGAACATTGCTGGTTGTGCTATGGAATAAAACCACCTTTTTATGAGGCCATAGGGGTAGTTGACATACCTATGCAGTCAAATGGGACGAATCCGGCCCGCTGCATATGGGATACAGAAAAGCAAGGCATTACACTGACACAGGTAGTGGGAAAGGGCTTGTGTGTAGGCAAAGTCCCAAAGCATAAAGAACAACTGTGTTTTAATAAGAGACAGTATAAAGTCTCAGCAAAGTGGTTAATACCAACCCAAAATGCCAAGTGGATTTGTTCTACTATTGGAGTTACACCTTGTCTGTCGTTGGAAAACTTTAGCGAATCCTCAGAGTATTGTGTCCAGATATCAATAGTCCCCAAGATTTATTACCATTCCAACGACTTTGTCTACAACTCACATATCACCCCCGAACATCATCTGTCAAAACGAGAACCCTTTACAGCAATAACTGTGGCCACTCTACTGCTCATAGGAGGTGCGGGAATAGGTACAGGAGTAGCATCCTTGGTGCAACAGAGTAAAGAATTTAACGCCTTGAGGATGACAGTAGATGAGGACTTGGCTAGAATTGAACAATCAATAACTGCATTAGAACAATCAGTTAGATCATTGTCCGAAGTAGTGTTACAAAATCGAAGAGGATTAGACCTGGTGTTCTTACAACAAGGGGGAGTGTGCGCTGCACTAAAAGAAGAGTGTTGTGTGTATGCGGACCACACCGGAATAGTGAGAGACACTATGGCCAAATTGCAAGAAAGGTTAGAAAAACGGAAAAAGGACCGTGAGGCACAACAAGGCTGGTTTGAATCATGGTTTAACCATTCGCCATGGCTAACTACCCTAATATCTACCTTGGCAGGACCAGTCGTAATGATCATGGTGGCATTAATCTTTGGACCCTGTATACTAAACAAGCTCGTGTCGTTCGTCAAAAGCCGGCTAGAGAAGGTTAACATTATGTTGGTAGAACGCCAACAACTGCTTTAAGAACACGTTTACCCTGTGTTATTCCCAATTGTCCTTAGTTACCCTGAATAGCACCCCATTATTACTAGTTACCCTCTAATTTCCACCTGTCCACTGTGCCTTATATTTTCATTTAAATTTCCTATGTTTTTCTATTTTAGTTAGTTTAGTCGTGCATAGCGGGGGGGGAAATGTGGTAGTTAGGGTCTGGCGACCGGAAGATATCACGCTGTACGGAAAGGTAGGACCCCTCTCCCTATAGTGTTTAGTTTATGTTGTAAGCAGACGGAAGTGATGTTGTAAACTCAAGCTATATAAGGCTGTGTCATTCAGTAATAAAACGCCACTTGCCGTCCACCACATTGGTGTCTGTGAGCAGATGGACCGAGTGGCCTGTGGTTGGCCGCCGTGCCGTTCCTGAACCAGGTCGCCACGCCAACGAAAGGCAACAGCAGTGTTTATAAGGCATTTGGACAATGACCTGAATACATGCTTTAACTTTTTCCTAGCCCTCAACTGATCAGATAGTTGCACTAGATGATCATTGTAGGTCTCTTCTAACTGAAATATTCTGTTCTATCCTAGACTGCATTATGCAGAACACACCCAGCAGGTCCAGGGAGTGGTCCTTCTCCTCCACTCAGCTTTGACAAGGACACTTCTGCAGTGCTGCATCCAGGTCTGGGCTCCCCACTACAAGAAGGCATGGACAGAGTGGCGAGCGTCTACTGAAGTGACACAAACATGATGATGGGACTGTGTTGGAGAATGGCTCAGAGGCAAGGGTCCTGAGCCCACCGAGCAGTTGTACGATCAGAGCCTGTTCTAGGGGCTGATGCTGGGCCTCGCTGATGCTGGGCCTCACTAGGGTTTGCCTGCAGCTGCTCACAGCTGCTGATCCATGAAGAATGTCAAGGATGCTTCGGCCCTGTGTACCGTGGTGTATTGAAAACAGGTTAAGAGTAATTAGAAATAGTGGCCTGAGAAACTTAGTGTTATGAGAAGCTTGTGCTGTTAGCTAACCGCAAGTAGGTGGACCGAGTGCATACGTCCTTTAGAGCTTAAGCCAATCAGCTAGTGATGAGTAGGCATAATAGTTATCGTTGTCTGTATAAAATATATGTACCCTGGACCAATAAAGGATATAGGATGCTCTATCACCCACATTGAGTCCGTCTCGGCACTTCGTTCCTCCGCTCACTCCGCACATTGAGATGTAGGGCTTTTCTTCTTCCAGTGGAAAGATTGTCCCACTGTCCTTCAGTAATTCAAGACAGTCATGCAAGCAAGTGTGAACAGCCACAATGATGACCTCATTAGACGGGAAAAATATTGGCAGAAGGAAATGCATGCTGGCCTGGACACTAGGCGTGTGAATGTGGATGTCCCTGCTGGTGACACAGACAACTTTAGAAACAAGACATATCCAGAGCTACCATAAATAGTGCCCTTAGAACTATGCATATATAGAAGTAATGAATCACAGCCATATCTGCTGTTGTATTACTGATGATTGCTTCACTGGTCCTAAGTTTGTTGTAATTTGTAATACTATATATGTATGCTTGATTGCTGCTATTATTGAGTGCTGCTAGAATCACTTGTTGCTATACTAATGATCAATGCTTTAGTATTAATTGCTAATAATAATTAGTAATAGCTTGATATATATGTGTTTGATTTATTTATCATGGGTTTGCTTGCTAGTGGTGATTTCTGTGGTACTGGTGGTAATCTGTAATACAGTAGAGAAATATTACGGAATCCTACAAAGCCACGGTCACAATCTCTACGTACCTGCAGGCCAGGTAGCTCATGACAGCAGGTACCCAGAAAACGGTAGATTAGAGGGCACAGCCAGTCATATCATGGACTTCCTGACTTGTGAGCAATGCCTGTAGTCTCGATAAATCCATTGAACCAAGAGCCATGTAAAATCAAAAGCTACTTTTACATTTCTGGAGGATTCTGCCTTGAGACACTACTTCTGGATGCAATGCCACGTGGCACACAGCCTTGTCTCTGCTGTGCTCAAGCCCAGAGTGGGCTCGAGCCAACTCAGACAAGTTCAAGGGTCAACCTGGAATTCTGACAGAAACCAAAAGGTGGTTGGGCCACTTCCAAGATTTGAAAGACATACTGTAGGAAAACTTTAATGAAGGAAGACCAGTCCCGGATCCTGTAATAATGCTACCGTATTGATATAACTTTTCACAGCATCCTGTGCTGGTACACTATTCTCCTACATACTCTGCTAAAAACATTGCTCAACTGCCACACTGATTTTTTTAGAAATACATTAATACAGGAACACAGTGGTGCCTTGCCTTTATTATATACTTCCAGGGTTTGCAGGGCAAAGTCCTGCCCCAGCAGAAGGAATCCAAGAGGAGGAGAAAAGGGAGGAAGAGTTTTGTCTCTGCCCAAGGGCTCATAGCTCTTCTTTTCAAGACAGCTCAGAGTCAGACCACCTGGCCCAGAAAACTTGGCACCTCTCTCCCTAAGTCAGGAACACGCACCTGCACTCCCGGTTTTCACTTTGGTTACGGTTTGGGGGGTGCCTGCCTGCTTTGTCAAGAGAGCCCCCAGGAGCTCGCTCCTGCCAGGCAGGTTTGTGCTGGCTGTGATGCCCAGGACCCGCTGAGCCGGGCGGTGGGGCGGAAGGCTGGGGCTCGCTGGTGGGGTGATGCTGCTGTGGTGGCTGTGACAGCACAGAGGACAGGTCACAATGGGAGCCGGCCCCAAGTACTCCATTGGGCAGCACCACTGCTGTTTGACCTGGGCGATCGGTGAGTGCAGCACGCAGGGCAATGGCTGGGCTGGATGGGGGACGGGGCAGGTGTCCGGGGGTTTTCTAACCCAGAGCAAGAGCTCAGCCCCTCAGGACAGGGCACGGTACCACCCTCAGGGCTGGGGGCAGAACTGCTTGGGCCTCCCAGTGCTGGCAGGTGCCCAAAGATGCTTTGGGGATGTGCCAGGCGCCCGTGAGTCCATGGGACACTGTCGTGTGGCAGGGATGGGGCCTCGGGAGACTCTGCTCGGGTGTCCCTTGCCGTTTCAGGGGGCACAGCCCAGCCAGGGACTGGCCATCAGGGTGGCTTGGGCAGGATGTGCCCCATGCTGCCTCCAGCCAGGGCCTGTGACGGCCCCTTCATGCCTGTCGAAGCCAGTGCCCAAACGCCTTCCCAGGACAGCCTGTGGCTCCCGTCCGTGCAGCGCTCACAAACCCTGTCCTTCTTCCCTCCCACCTCCTGCACCCCCTTTCCTCCCAGCCCCCAGCTCCAGGCGGCTCCTGCCCCACTCCCCCAGCCCCGTGCTCCCTCCCACCCAGCCCTGCTGAGCCCCCTTTCCTCCCACTTTTTCCAGGCCATGGCTGCCGCAATCACCCTCATCCTGGCTATGCTGGCCATCCAGCATTTGCTGAACTGTGATAAGCAGGCAGATGTGCTCACGGCTGAGCAGATGCGTCAGCGTGAAGAATATCTCCATCAGGAAATGACTCGGCTGTTGCAGGAGATCGAGCAGAGCGGGTGTGCAGAGGAAAACACTCTCCTCCTTGTGTTGCAGCAGTGGCCATTTTGGACTTCGGCACTGGGCCTGCTCCTGCTTGCTCAAGCCTTCTGGTCGGCCAGGAAAAGTAACCTTGCCTCTGGCAGCTGCAGTGAGCAGGACAGCTCCTGCAGTGAGGAGGAAGACAACAAGGAGGAGGAAGACCTCAGTAGTTCATGCAGTGGTGTCGGGTCTTTGGCTGTGTTCACCCCATTACCAATGCACGGCCTGCCCAAAACGTGCAAGCTGCTGAAGGAGCTGGTGGGCGACCTCCTTGCTGTCTGCCGAGCGCTCTGCAAAAAGACACTCATGCCACAGATACACCCAGCTGATGGGATGGAAGGCATCTATGAAAACTGGAGTGTCCACAAGAACAGCATCACCTACCACCTGCCCGTGTTCCTGTGGCCACCCCCCGGGCACTCCTTCAGCGTGGAGCTGGACACCACGGGGCAGCTGCCAGCAAGGCACTCCAGCATCCGTGTGGTGTTGGAGTGCACGTGCTTGAGGGAGCAGCTGCTGGGGGATATGTTGTGCTTTCTCCACCACCCTGACAATAAGCTGCCAAGGGATCAGAGCTCGTGCCTCCTACGCACCCTCTGCAAAGGCTCCTACTTAGACATGGAGAAAATCACTTGCTGGGTCCAACTGTTGGTGCAATCAGCCTGGCTGCTTTTGCCTCAGTCGCACCACTGCCAGCTAACGGTGCTGCCCTCCTCCCAGTCATCCTGCAGGTTCCAGCTGACAAGCACCTCCAAGATGAACATCTGCATCGAGATGATTTTTGCAGTGCGGCAAGGCAGCCCAGGAGCCTACCTGAGCATTGAGTAGGCAGAGGCCAGCTCTGCCAGCAGCACATCATGGCCGGAGAGATGTGCTGTCGTTGAGATGACACTTGCCAGACTCACGGTGAGGCACACCCAGCAGGACAATTTCCACCTCAGAGGTCTGCAGCTCGGCACCGATATCCTGGTGGCCACCAGCTTTTCCACCCATGCCAGTCACCCTGAGCACCTACTTTCTTCTCACCCTGGTGAGGCCCAGGCAGCAATTTCAGACACTGGGATGGAGACTCTGCTCATGCCAGAGACTGCCTGCGAAGTCTGTCATCACAGCTGAGCAAACTAGCCATGGAGGTGACACTGCTGAAGAGGAGCTCAGCATAAACAGAGTTTGGGCATTCTCCGCCAGTCCAGCTGAAGACATCATTGCAACCGAGGCTCCTGTTTCCACCCGTAACAGGATGGGACCATCCAGCCTGCTGGACAGATTTGCTGCATCATAATTGGTGAGTGAGCCCTCCCTGTCCCCACTCCGGTGCCCCCAGCCCTCTTTTAGCTTTTCTCTCCCCATTCCAGCAGTTGGAGGAGTGAGCGAGCGGCTGGCTGGTGTTTAGTGACTGTCTGGCCCTAAACCATGACCCTACTATTGGATCTTCCAGAGCTGTCACTACATGCTGCATGCACTTTTCCCTTTCCTAAAGAGGTTGGTGACCCAGGCCTGGCAGTGTTTATAAGGCATTTGGACAATGACCTGAATACATGCTTTAACTTTTTCCTAGCCCTCAACTGATCAGATAGATGCACTAGATGATCATTGTAGGTCTCTTCTAACTGAAATATTCTGTTCTATCCTAGACTGCATTATGCAGAACACACCCAGAAGGTCCAGGGAGTGGTCCTTCTCCTCCACTCAGCCTTGACAAGGACACTTCTGCAGTGCTGCATCCAGTTCTGGGCTCCCCACTACAAGAAGGCATGGACAGAGTGGCGAGTGTCTACTGAAGTGACACCATCATGATGATGGGACTGGAGCATGTGTCCTTTGAAGAAAGGCTGAGAGAGTTTGAACTGTTCACCCTGGAGGAAAGAAGGCTCAAGGGGATCTTCTCAGCCTATATAAATATCTGAAGCTAAGGTGCAAGGAGGATGGGGCTCTTTTCAGTCATGCCCACTGACAGAACTAGAGGCAATGGGCACAAAGTGAAATAAAGGACATTCCATTTAAACATAAGAAAAATATTTTCTACTCTGCTGTTTGCTGAACACTGGAATGGGTTGCTCAGAGAGGTTGTGGTATCTCCATGCTTGGAGATACTCAAAATCTGACTAGTCTGAGGAAGCTGTTCTATCTGCCCCTGCTGAATGATCTTGTGAGGTCTCTTCCAGTCTTAACCAGACTTCGATACTGTGAGACACTCCATCCTGAAGAGAAGGATCAATATATACACAACTCTAGCCCAAATTTCTATATATTTAGTCAGTTCCCAACACTGATGCAAATTCCTGTAGAAAACTGGGAAAAGTATAACTATGTGATACAGTTGTCCTGCCCTCAAAAATATACTAATTTATTATTATTTATGTTACTGATCTATTATCCCATGGAAACTCAATGTTTATCTAATATTACTGAAAGATTAATAGGAGAGTTTGCTTTTTAGGTTCCAGAAAGGTGTGTCACTCAGAAAGTAGTCACAGTCATAAATAACATTGCAGTGAAACTGCGGAGTTCTTCAAAAGACAGACGGGCCAAGCTGCAAATGGACAACCAGACACAGCAGCCTGTGTATTCCCTATGCAGAAGAGACAGCAGCCCCACAGGTGTTAAACAAGCACTCGGTGATGGTGATGAAACGTTTTATAACACTCCTGATGAATGAATTAATAGCTTGCACCCATTTCTAAGAGGTAATCCAGTGTTGCAAACAACTGTATTATGTAGGTGAAAGCAGTCAGTATTCAAACTACAAAACCTTTTTCATGTCTGAAAAGCCAGTCTTTCAAGCAAAGTAATCTTTCACTTCAGATAACCATGTTCTTTGGCACTGACTTTTTGACAGTTGGGATTTACTAATCTAGAACGTTATCTGTGTTTCTCTTCAGTGACTTTTTAAAGCCACGTTATGTTTTTAATTAGGATACTTCTTAACTACTGCTTAACTTTAGCTGTTAAAGGCTAAAAGCAAACTATGAACATGGAATTTTTTGTTTGTTCCTCTAACTTTGCTTTTAACAGTCACAACTCTTAATGTCATATATTAAGTAAACCAACAGCTCTTGCAAAACACTTCACTCTGCAATTTAAATTCCAGAAATCTGGCAAGAAAACATTCTCTAGAGTCCCTTGCAGTCAAGCCCTGCTTCCCATTACTCTGTCACATACCAAGATCTTTCTTGATTGTTAGTAGGGTCTTTAAAATGTTCTCAGTCCTGGCTTATTACTTCTCCTTGTGAAGTCAAGAGTACAAAGGCCACTGCCTTTGACACTAAAGCTGATGCTGAGTTCTTTCAAAAACTTCATCACAGATTAACTTGGTTTTGGGATAAAACAAATATGTAGTTGCTATTAAGTCACACACTTCTGGTGAATAAAGAAGGTTGACCTGTGCAAAAAGAGGCCAAAGAACTGGAGAACAGTTGAAATTTTATTTTAGGTAGTATTCTACTGAAATTCTCTAGAATGTGTCTGGTATTGACCTTTGTAATGTGTGTTGTATCTGAACTTAAAAAGTACTTTAAACACTAGGAGTTGTATCAAATCTCACAAATAGCCTTTAATTTTACTTTAAACCTGAACATCCTTAAAGAAACAGCCAGAATGAACACATTTTTATGTCTTAGAAATACCATTTGGAAAACTTCACACCAAAATGTGCACACCAAAACTGCGCACACCATAATTGCTGCAGTATAGCCATGTTCTGGTATGACTGGCAAGGGAAGACACATCAATCCAATAGAGTTCTCCAGGAGAAACAGCCATGAAAGTGTTTCTTCTTCCCAAAGTTAGCATGGCAGACAGGGATAAAAATAACAAGATTCAACAACCACAATTAATCATGTTTTTGTCCAATAACAAAAACATTTTATCACGTAACTAAGGTAAACATTCAAGTCAGGCCTTCGCTCAGTAAGGAATCCAGTAAGGAGTCAGAAGATCTCAGACAAGAATTGCATGAGGGCAGGTGAATAGTTTGTAAGGATATAATCACCCAGGGCTTTCTTTGTTTGGTCTCTGTCCCTCCCTGGAGGCACCCAGCTTGAGCTGATCCTCCTGCTGTACCACTCTATTAAATTATTTATTTTTATAAGATTTGATGCCTGAGACCATTTCAAGAAACCCAGGGTTCGAATTTAGGAGTGAACTAACACTGGACACCCAGACAGAAGGTAAGTGACTGACAGCATGCTGAATTAATGCCTAATGACATCCATGCAGCTAATTCCATTACCATAAACCACTGACCAAGCCTGGAACTATGTATAGATTCAGCCACACTTAGGCTCCTCTCTGAGGAGTTTAGAAAGCAAGGGGATCCGTTCTGAACCTTGTCACTCAATGGGAGTGAAACGGGATATTAGCCAAATTTGGTATCATGCTTGCACGAGACAAGATACATTGTTTGTATTGCTCTGCCTTTACTTCCTGTTCAAAACAGGGCCCCCTTTCCTTTCCTTAAATAAGTGTGTATCAGCAAAAGATCACCTCACAACCGGCACAAACCAGCTCTGCGGTTTAGCCCGGGTCCAGGAGGCAACAGAGACTGCGCAGGAATTCAGGATGAAAAGTTCAGCAGTGAGGTAGAGGAGATACTTCCTCCCACGACCACTGCCCAGCTCTTCACGACCCCTGCCCAGGACCAAAGGAACTCACTGCGCAGCCGCAAGGAGGAGGAGACCTAATTATAATAAGAAGCAAGGGTAGGCGGGAATAGGTTATGAATATGTATAGGTGTCACATGAATATGCAACACTTTGTAACATATAAGCAAGACAAGAGCGGCAGGGGGGTGCACATGTTTGTTGTGGTGGAGCGATCCCTCATGTGCCCGGCGCCGAATAAATATACCTGCTTTACAACCCTCAGTTGTGAAGTCTTTCATCCGTAAATCAGTTGGGTCTCTCTTACTTTTTTGTATCTCTGGCCTCTATGTAATTCTAAATTGATCCTAACTCAATTTTCCTTTATATGTTTCTTCCGTGTAGTAAGTAATAGCGAACCCTACCACCAGACTCAACTGTTAAGTTGCACTTTTACAAATTTATGTTAAAATCACTTTTGCTATATCTTTGACTGTGATTCTTTAAGTGATCTAAAACACTCCTCCACTACAAATTGGCATGGTCTGCAGGATACTAAGTCAGGGATCTGTGATGATCTTCAAGGAAATACTGACTGTACAGGAAGTGCCTTCCCAACCCCTCTATAAAAGGAGGAAATAAGAGTCTGTTGTAGGAGGTTAGTACTGTGGTCTCAATCCCTACACACAAGTACGACTCCCAAGAAAAACTAGAGGTCTGCCCTCTCAACTTAAGGCACACACACCCGGTGCCCCGACAGCTATCGTGGGGAAGAATTCCCCGCAGCAGCTGCCTTCAGTGATGCCGTGGGAGGCAGAGGCTACCGCCCCAAGGTGAAGAGAGCGGGAGTTGCCCCGCAGCCGCTCACCGCAGCCCGAGGAGGTGGCAAAAAACACCAAACCCCCCCCCGCCGACTCGGGACCAGCGCAGATCTCCCACCCTCAACCGCCCGCCCAGCCCGCCCCACCACAGCGCTGGTAACCGTCCCAACGGCTACCCCGCCACCCCCACTGCGCATGCCCGGCGGGGGGAGCCCCCGCGCATGCGCAGCCCGCCCGGCGGCGCCCACCCCGAGGCCGGGCAGAGCGGCCGTGTGGCGCCCGCCGCCGCTGTCGTTCTTCTGCTCGCTCCGCCGCGGCCTGTGTGCAGCTGCCTGCCGGGCCAGGGCCGGGGCCGGGCTCCTGCGGCCGCCCCAGCGCGGCCCCCGCCGGGCCCGTCCGAGGCGACGGCATTTCCGGGGGAGGGAGCGGGGTGCGGGCTTGGCGGGGAGCGGCGGGCGGCGCGGCGCGAGCAGAGTTGACTATATATGGTCAAAGGCAGGGGAGAGCGGCGGGCCGCGCGGGCGCTTCCTGGTTGGTGCCGCTGGGCGCCGCGGGGCTGAGGCGGCGGCGGCGGGGGGGAGAGCGAGAGGCCGCTCCGCGCCGCGCTCGCCGCCTTCCTTCCCTTCGCGGCCCGTCCTTCCCAGCGACGCCGCCCGCCGCAGTAACAAGTGGGCGAAGATGCCGTACGAGATCAGTAAGCCCCTGGTGGGGGGGGGGTGAGGTGGGGGAGGCGAGGTGCTGAGCTCGGGAGGGAGGGGGGCACCGGGAGCGGGTGGCGGCAGGGAGCCCCGCCGGCTGAGGGGACCGCCAGCCGGCGTTCCCTCACAGCAAGCTGACAGCAACAAGTGACCGCGCCTGCCGCCGGGGCGTGCGGCTGCTCACGGGCAGAAATAAAACGTCTCTCTTTGCCCCCCCCCCCCTTTCTTCCTTCCTCCCCCCCCCCCCTCTTTTTCACGTAGAAAAAGTGTTCGCCAGCCTCCCGCAGGTTGAACGAGGCGTTTCCAAAATTATCGGAGGTGATCCTAAGGGCAACAATTTTCTGTATACCAATGGAAAATGTGTCGTCATCAGAAACATTGATGTAATGTATCCTCATTTATTTTGTTTCGTACTATAGAGCTTTTGCTAAGTTTCATTTTGTTTTCCAGCCCCTCTCCTTTAATATCCTGTGCTTCATTCACACTTAGTAATTTCAATTGAGGTCACAAATCTGTGATCAGCATCAGGGGAATAAGCAGGGTGCGTGACTCAGGCATAAAACTGTGGGCAGCGACTGTAAAAACCTGTAGAAAATCTCAGTAAAACGTGCAGATCTCTCCCTCTCTTTGCACAGGATATGTAGATGAGAGACTGGTATGTTCTGGTTGGCCCTGTTTATCTTCTTAAGTATCGCTATTATGAAGTTGAGGGTTGTGTTTGCCTAATAAATGAACTCTTACCTTTTTGCTGTTTTGGGCCTTTAGCTTGCAAGAGAAGCATGCAAATACTTGCAAGCACTCTTTCAACGCAGTATGTAGCTTCTCTTATTTTTCTTTTGTCTCTGCAATCCAGGAATCAAAACAGTTGTTGGCCTTGACTCTGTGGCAAGCTGTCTGCGTGTTGAGTTCTCAGCCCAGGTCACAGAGAACTTTTCTCATCGATTAAATATTAGATTACCCCAGTTAATGTTTTCAGTGGTGTGGGTGTTTGGGTTTGTTTTTTTTTTTTTCATCTGTGGTGGTAATTCAAGAAATGCTAAGCAAGTTACTTAAATGATTTCTTTTCAAAGATGGCATCCCTTTGGGAAGTATGGAGGAAGCATTACATGTCTAGACTATTGTCTTGCTACTGATTTTCAAAATATACTTTTTTTTTCAAAGTAAGTGCTTGTTCTTTAGCGAATCAAGTTCTCCCCTAGATTTACTTTCTTAACTGCAGATTTGGCCTGCAGTAGGGAAGTGCTGCAGGGGAGCAGATCATACCTCTGGAATTTTTAGGTCTCCACAACAATGGGTTTATTTATAGCTGCTTCTGTAAATCACCTTTGTAAACTGAATTTTTATGGGCTGTTTTCCTGATTTATCTTGTCACACCCGCTACATTCAGACATTTCTTCATTGTCAGGCGGCAATATAGAAATGGTATTAATAACTTTAATTCTTTGCGAATTTCTTGTTAATTATCAGTTTAAATTCATCCACTTAGAAAGAAGTTTGCCCTCTGGTTTCAATGTCTCGGTATAATGTTGTTGTAATAGTGTTTCACTCCTGGTATCAGGAAAAGTTCAGTTTTCTGAAACCAGAAGCCCCGGTTAAACACTGTAATGGCACACAGTGTGATGAGAGAAGAGAGAAAAGCCACTCTGCTTACATTACAGTTTTTGCCCAACTTATGGATTGTGGCTTCCTCACACTGTCATTAGTGCTCATCTAACCCTATTTTGGATGTTAAATTGGAACAAAAAAAATTGCTTTTATCTTCCTGAATCGCTAAAGATTTGCCTGGTGCAAATATTAGTCCTGATATGAGCCAGAATGTGGAGCGCAAACATGGAGCGCATGGCACGCTCTGAGTGCAGGCAAGGTGGGATTGTGGGAATTCACATTTAGGCTGTGTAAAACTCCTAAGGGACACTGAAAATGGAAGTCTTAAGTCCTTCAGTTTTATGGTGTAATTTATGCCAGTACGCAAACTTACCTACCTGGCAAGGAGAGTCTGCTACTGTTAAGAAATGACACCCGATGCTCTGCAGACAACTATGGAATGTATTGTAGCAGCGACACCACAAAAAACTCACCAAAGCCGGTGCTAACCCAACGTGGAAGTGTGTCTGCTCCTGGTTGAGAGCCATGCCTTCTCTGTATAGTACAGGCTCTCATTGGAAAGCCAGGTTATCAAAATGGAGTGATCACCTGTCTCAAGTCAGAAGTTATGTAGTATTACCTAATCAGTGGTGATGAAGATAGTGTTCAGGGTTGATGCTTGATCTTTGAGCATGAGCTAGAGACTTCCTTTAACAAGAAAAAGTCCTGGAACTGTGCTGAAAAAGCACTGTGAGTCAGGAGGACTGGTGATATTTGTAAGGTTTCATACCTTGTTAATATTTTATCATCTTCATGGGTCTAAACCTACTTTGAAGCTTGAACTTCAACTGCTCACTTTCATATGTGGCTCTGGTTTCAGTGCTCGAAATAAGTCACATTAGATTCAACAAGAAGAGTGAGCTTAGTATAAGGTACTGCATTCGTCCGAGCTGGTTTTGTGTTTTGATGTGAAAGAGAAACAAGTTTAAAAAATGACTTTACAAGCAGAAATAATGTTATCAAATAAACAGCATTTAAATTGGCAGCTGTAACTTACTACATGGTTTCCTGGATCTACTGTATCGTGAATTTGGGAGTCTCTTTTCTTTAACCATTTGAGTCAGTCTGTTATGTCCAGCCTCTCGTATTAGCTTCTTGGACTCCTGGTGATTTTTTGCTGTAAAATAGCAGATACTGATATATGCCATTACTAATGAAGCATGGAGGGTTTTGAGCTCCCTGAACTTGTAGGTGATGCAGCTATATCATGGGGAAAACGTTACCTTGTCTCACTTAGATAAAATCCATTTGTACACAAAACTGAGAGTGAAGTGTCTGCTGTAAATGTAGATGATTGTGGCTTAAGTAGGGGTATAATGCACTCAAGCGATTTATAAAAGCAGAAGTGAAAAAGAGCTGCTGCTTGCATGAGTAAGCTGTATTCTGTCTCCTGAGATGTAACAGTACTGCAACAGCAAGAACTCCTGCAAGCAGACTGCCCGCTTTCTAACACAGAGCGGGTGTTTTAGTTTTTCCTGATTGGCTGGTGGAGTCATACCATAACATCAGGTGGTTTTCTGATTTGGTTGAATAAATCTGTGTTAATGATAGCAGTTAAAACGGACTGGAGCTGAAAGATACCTGTTAACTGATAGAAAAATTTTTCTGAGGAACAGCGTATTACTGTTGTAGCATATATGCACTGTATTTGGAAGATGTGCAGAATGGCTTTTTTATACAGTTAAATTGAGAGCAGATTCTTGCCTTGACATCATTCTTCTTTGATTTGCATGGCACCTCTGTAGTGTAACACTTCTGTGAGACAGTGAGTCAGTTTTATTGTTCAACCTGAAGCATCTGAAAACACGTTTAAGACTAAGGAGAGAAAATTGTGATAGAATGACAGTGAATTTCTTTCGGAATTCCAGTACAACTCTTAATACTAGGTAAAACGTAATTTCCTGTGATAGTCTACTAGCTTTTTAACCAGATTGCTGATGGCGAGAAGGGGCAAGCCTTGCACACCTCATTGATGACTGCGTGATCTTGAATACAGGGTGATGATTAACAGCCATGCAATATGGTTAACCATATGCTTAATTTTCATACTCAACTACAGTAGAACTTTTGGATGTGTGTTGCAAAGCACAGTTTATGTTTAGTATTCTGCTTGGATAACTGCCTTACCTGGGCCAGCCCCATTAACAAGAAAGTCCAGTGCTTCGCCTGTTATTTTGGAGAGCATTTTTCTACCTTTCAGCAGATACTGGAGAGGAAAGGATCACAACAGTTCTGGCTGTTAGAGGAAATGCTTTAATTGGTTCAGTTGTTAGAAGTTAGTGTATTTTAGTTGGACTGGACAGCAGTGTACTGTACTTCTCAGTTTAAGCTGGAAGGAGGGGTGTGAGAGAAGGAAGACAAGGAGAAATTCTGAATTTTATCTTTGAATGTCTGATTTTACTCCTTTGAAAACCAGAAATACAACTTAGTAACTTTATTTTCCTTTCAACTAGAATCCTGCAATTGCTGACATCTACACTGAGCATGCCCACCAGGTTGTAGTTGCCAAGTATGCTCCCAGTGGATTCTACATAGCATCTGGAGGTAAAGTATCTGCACATGCTGCATGAGATACGTGGTCAGAGCTTATAAGTGCCTGATGTGAAACTTTCTGGCAAAACAGAGTAGTAACGCTTGACATTTATGTACAGAATATACATAGTCAGTGTGACATGCTTCGGTGGAATTGCGTATAGATGCCTGAGGGACAAACTATTTCTGTGGTTGTTCCTCTAGCCTCTTTGTAAAGCAATGAATTTAGTGACATGCTTGTTCTTCTTAAAATTTATTATTTAAATCAAAAAGAACCTGAAAATGAATTTAAAATACTTAGTGTGAAGCATTAAAGAGAACCATTCATAATGCAATGAATGGCTTGGGTATGTGCAGCAGAATAAAATGTTATTTCTGAAATACAGGACTATTGTTTTTCTTTGTTAATAAACTGTCATACTTTGAGGGCAGGGGAGAGGTTCTAGAAGAGTTAATACTTCTGCTTTTTCCCTCCCTCTTTCTTCCTGACTGAACTTGGCAGGATTTGGCATGACTTTTTTTTTTTTACATTTGTAACCTGAACTAAAAAAGCTTTTTTTGGTAAGTTATCAGGGAGAGGGGCTGGTTCTCAGTTTGCATGTAATGCATGTGAATTAATAGTCTCAGAATGGGTAACATGAATTTCCTGGATGGTTAGTGGAAATAACTACAATTTTTGAACACTTACAAAGAACTAAACAAACCCTTTTTAATAGAAGCTTGCTTCAAGTAATTGATCTTTATTCAGGAGGACTGGTATACAGTTGAAGAATATTGATAAATACAGTACTATAACTTCCACTTCTTAAGAATAACTGTGGTTAATCTGTGGAATTGTTTTAAAAATCTGCTTGCCATTGTCAATTAGAAATAATACAGAAGCAAGTAATGTGCCCGAATACAGAAATACTTTAAGTAAATACATCTGAAAATAAAATTCTGCATATGAGCTCCTTAAAAAGGGAGTCCAGTTTCATGCATGGATTTCAGTCTCATGCATGGATTTTAGTAGAAAATATGTATCTTTTGAGTACTGGGGAAGCTTTAAGATCATGGATAGTACGGGGGTTTTGGGGGGTTGGGTTTTGATGGTTTCTTTTGTTGTTTTTGGGGGGGCAGGGGGTGTTGAGGTTTTGGGGGTTTTTTGTTGTGTTTTTGGTGGTTGTTTTTGTTTATTTTTTTTTTCCCACCTCCCCCACCCCCCAGTCTGAAAAGAACCAGAGCCAGGATTTTCTTGGCTCGGTCTTGTGTGTGGACCATATGTCAAATTGAATACCTTCTTAAAATCCAGTTTGCATTCTTTATTCTATGGGCTTGGTGCTCTAGGTTTGTGCTGTACTTAATCCTCAGAATAACCATCTAATTTGTTCACATAACCTTGTAGATTTTCAGTCCTCTGTAGACGAACAGTAATATATACATAGCCTGATCTGTGAAGGAGTTTTCCATTTGTGATCAACTTAAGGAAGCTTCCTGCTCCTGGGGAGGGGAGTATTCAGTTGACTCTTTTCAGAAGTTGTCTATCATATCCAAGTAAATGAGTTTAAGCTGCAATATTTCCTTTTAAATGACACACGGAAGATAATTTTTATAAATAGTTCCGTGATACTGCTGAGCATGGACTCTGAAGATAGTATCAGGCTGTTTAAGCTGTTTCTAAGTATAACATGTAAGAGTCATTTCTCTATCTATAAATTTGCATTAGCCATGCAACCTGCGTTAATACTTCATGTGCTTGATGAGACAGACCTTTGGCAATATGCTTTGTGGCTTTTATAGTAATTTCTCTTACTGCAGTCATAACAGATGGGGTAATGGGAGATACCACAAAGTTAAAGTGTCCTATCTATTAATAGATGGGGTAAACAATTAGATTTTTGAAGTCCACATTAAAATTCAGCTTCAACAACAAATTCTCTATCTAAAATGGGAGGATTCTGCATCTGTTGGTTTAGCAGAAGTGGAGAAGTTGAGTCTGTGTTCCACGATCAGGTCTCAAAGATAGAAGGTTGCTGTATGTTTAAATTGGACTGTAAAGGTGCACCAATAAACTGTGAACAGAACTCAAAAATGTTCTGCTGAGGAAGCTTTCATCATATTAAGTCTTAAATTGTTATGACCTGTGCTACGTCTGCTGCTTGTGACATTACCACTTCTGAATATTCTGTTGGATTTCTTTGTAGTAATCCAGATAGCATAGGTATTCACACACAACATTAAGTGTGTGTGTGCTTCTGTATAGGAAAAGTATGCCAATGAGTGTGTGTGAATAGAGCTCTATGGACAGAAATCTCTTTATGTTTACATATAATTGGTATTTGTATGCAAAACAGGTTTTCTCTGAAGGTACAAAAAAAGCTGAATTTTAATGCATCAGACACTGTCCACTGGATTGCTCTCTTATTGTAGGCGTAGGGTGGCTTACTTCCCAGTAAAGTGTGGGTAAGCTATCTGGTAGCTGTTGGGGAGGTGGGGCTGGTTTGGGGTGGGTTTTTTTGTGTGTGACACATACTGGCAGAGTTCCTATCTCACACTGCGCAATTTTTTCACATGTCTGTTTGCAGAAGCTGGCTCCGTGTGGTATTTATTGATGCACGTCTTGAACCTTGATGTTGGGTTAAAACCGTGATTCAGTGAAATGGATTTAGTCTTCAGTGTTCCTAAATCAAGTGATTTGTAGTAATTGTAATAGGGTGAGATAATAAGTCCCTAGTACAAGTGTTCAGTGTAGCTGAAAATCTGTATCCTGGCAGATTGCTGAGTCATGTGACTGAGTCATGCTGGAACAACAATAGTTATATTCTATTTTATTATGGCAGATGTCTCTGGAAAGCTGAGAATCTGGGATACTACACAGAAGGAACACCTACTGAAGTATGAGTATCAGCCATTTGCAGGAAAAATAAAGGACCTTGCCTGGACTGAAGACAGCAAGAGAATTGCTGTGGTTGGAGAAGGAAGGGAAAAGTGAGTAGTTCTTTTGTGTGAGTATATGTATGTATATACATACATATACTCTAAACCTCTGCATTCTAACGAAGCAGGTTCTTTTCAGAAAGCTTTTAATGCTTCAAGGGAAGAAACTCATGGCTTATTTCCTGTTTAAGTTGTGCTCTTCTGCAGCAGAATTCTTTATGCAGTAAAATACAGCTCTGTTAGAATCACTCAGCTTAAAATTGTGTGGGTCTTGTTTGTTTTTTAGAGATGGGTATTCCATTCAGCAGTAGGTGTTCAGTATGCCTTTTGGTGGATTTTTTTGTCTTAAATCTGTTAGAATAGGAAGGGAGCAGCACAAGACAAATTCTTCTTCCTCTTTCAGCCCTTCCAAATTGAGAGGACATGATTGAATGAGAGTAAAAAAAAAAAAAGTGCATCTGAATTTTCTCCCTCAGCAACACACCCATACTATTAGGCCTTATTATGGTAATTAAAAGAAAATCACAACCAGTTGTCCTTGTCTGACTAAACGAGGTGCCCATTAGAGTCAGATTTGTATCCTTTTCTTCAATGTGTAAAGACTGACAGATCTTTAAGGTAGAGTCCAGACCAGATAGTCTTATGCCTAAAGGTCTGAAAAAAATGGTATGGTTCTGTTCCCTTGACCCCCTGCACTGTTTTTTAATCACCACCAAGTACTGTGTCCTGATATTTGAGAAAGATTCTTTGTCTTCTATCCCTCACTCCATTCCCACCTGTCCCTGGGTAGATACTATGTAAATTTGCTATCCTACTTCAAAAAGTCTGCTGGTCTCCTGTTAGGTGGATGTACTTTCAATCTAGAATTTTGCTGAAGTGATTCTGTAGAACCCCTTTTTAATAGCAATGATCTGGCAGTTTATTGCCACTGTATTGATTATAGTGATTTTCTTTTTTAAGGTGAGTTAACGTAAGAACTGGCAAAAATGCTGCTATAACTCTTCTTCCATCAACCTTTAAGTAATAATAGTTGTAAAAGTGATGGTACCCAATCTAGGCTAAATAATCAGATAAATGATCAGATGTCATTGTTATCCTAGCTTTCTGCATTCTGTGTAGTGACTAGGCAGACAGAATAACTTACTGCTTGCTTTTGTAAACCAGTAGACTTACTGAATAATATCTTCTGGATCTCTGAATTTTAGAAGCTTTATACTTAAAACTTGCTTGTCTGTCCCCTTCTGCAAATGTCTCCTATTGATTAGATTTTTCTCTCCAGCAAGATCTCAAATATCCTTCAGGGAACTATGATGCGCTTGTGTGAGATTAACGAGGTGACCTAATTTCTTCTCTTTGAGTGCACTCAAATCTGCTGTCTGCAGATGCTCAAGGAGTTAACCTACATGTAACTTTTATGAATTGTAGTTGTTGTGTGCTTTTCTAACTAGATTCGGAGCAGTGTTCCTGTGGGATAGTGGTTCTTCTGTTGGCGAGATTACTGGGCACAACAAAGTGATCAATAGTGTGGACATTAAACAAACAAGACCATATCGTCTGGCAACTGGCAGTGATGACAATTGTGCTGCTTTCTTTGAGGGACCGCCATTCAAGTTCAAGTTTACAATAAGTGTGAGTTTAAGTTTAGATGTGGCTCTGTTAAACTGTTCAGCAAGTTGATTAAAAGCTTTCCAGCAAGCTTGCAGTTCCTATTACAACTAGCTATTACAACAGAAGTTCTTAGTTCCCCCTTTTGAGACACAGTTGGTGTCAAGTGGCTTTCTTAAACCCATGTATGAGTATAACCAACGGCTTGTCTGAGGCCAAGAAAACTGAAATAAGTGATTGGTTAAGAAGACAACCTGAAGCACTTTTTCCAAAATTTTCTTTTTTCTCTCTTCTTTTTTTTTTTTTTTTTTTTTGTGGCTCTTCATCCTCTTCCATAACTTAAGAAGTAGGATGTTTCATTGGCCCTTTTGGTGCTTTCTGGGCTCTGCTTCCCAGTGCAGATATGCATAGAATTTGCATAGAATTTCTCTCCAAGGTGCATGGTTCAAGAAATGTGGTGGTGTGAATGGAATTCTCCAATGTACTTAAGAATGCTCAAATCTGAAATCTTAGGGCAGCTTAGAAAGGTTGAGTGTAGATGTTTGAAAATGTAACTGATTTCTACAATGAGGAATGGGTATGTAGCTTCTGTAATCAATTTTCTGTTTCTACATTCCTTTTCATTTTTTGTTTCTTATTCTACTAGTTAAAATCTCTTTATGTAACAAAACAAAGCCTGGAACTACCAGAATTAAGGAATTCATTGTTACTTGAGGCCAAAGAAAATAAAAAGCCAAAAGCTTCTGCAGCTGTTTCTGATGGCGGAAGACATGACTATTGCAGAGATACTGGATGTTATTGCAGTAATAAATTCAAAATGTTTAATTCTTTATTTTTAAAAACACAGTTGTAGGCCTTTTATTTTCTTAAGTATATGCCTCATAGACTTACTACACTGACTTTAGTACGGTTTCCATTCCAGTTCTAGAAAAGGAATTGTTTTGAGCCCTGCAATCCAATGCAATGATGTAGTTGCCTAATATATTTCTGAACTTAAGTTGATACTTGCATTTTGCTAAGCTGATTCTTTTGGAACTCTGAAGTCTGAATTGCTTACCAGTGCCGCTTAGACTGGTATGTGATACAGTCTTCCTTTTAAAGTGATATTTGAGTTAGTATGTGGGATTCTGGTACGGGCTGTTATATGGTTTAGATTAGAGACTGAGGTATCAGGGAAAAAAAAAAAAAAGTTAAAGTAGGTTAGAACCTGTCTTTCAAAATACTAAAAATAGTCTCCCAAATCTCTTTTCATAGGAGCTTTGGCCTCATTGTGGTGCTTCCCTATTTAACGCGTATTTTCTAGTTAGCATGGTTTGAATAGTCTCCTACTTGTACATAGTCTATTTGAAGATCATACGTCAGTCTTGCCTGGTTACTTCACAGAGCTACCACTAATGCAGTCACCCAGAAGTGGAATTCCAGTAAAATAGTAATTTATTCTTCATGCCTGTGTTTTTTACAATAAGAAGGTTAAAGTACTCTTCTGTGTATAAAACTTACTTACTCAAAGAAGCAACAGTCAAAATGTGGAGAACGTTGCAGAAGAATTCAGTGACCAGAGAGGAAGAATCCCATGGTCACATATAGGCTGCAGCTGAGAATTTTTTCCCACCTATCCCTGAAACTGGGTACTTGTTCACATGGTATTGTGTTAAGTTGTTTGAACTACCTCAGTAGTGATGTCACAGTTTCTTCTCTGGACCATTCTTGATCCCCATGATCCTCTTCAGATAGAGGCTAGACTTGTTCTGTAGCAATTCTCTGCAGCAAGCATCTCCTAAACAGCTAATTTATGGCTCACGTGTAAGAGAACTTCATTGTTACTGGATTATTTTCTGTGTAAAAAAGTCTGGTTTTGTTTTGTGTGCTGATTCTTACTTTTTTCTTACAGGACCATACACGTTTTGTGAACTGTGTGAGGTTTTCTCCTGATGGGAACAGATTTGCTACAGCTAGTGCAGATGGCCAGGTAAAAAAGAAGGAAATCTTTGTAGTGATTTTAGCATGAGAAGATTTTGGTACACGTTTTGGGAATAGGATTAACTATGTTGCTGCTTTTTTCATGCCAAGAAATGACTGGATTAAACTTTTAAGTATCTTCCAGTAGAGCTATAACAACTGACATCAACCAGACTATTCTCACTCAGCTTTTTTCCCCATTCCATCTCCCTAGCATTTTACTCCTCTTACAGGTTATTGTCATGGTTTGAGCCCAGAGTGCAACTGAGCACCATGCAGCCACTCACTCCCCCCCTTCCCTCCCCAGCACTGGGAAGGAAAAAAATTAAGCTAAAGTCTTGGGAATCAAGATAAGGATGGGGAGGGGTGACTCACCCATTATGATCACAGGCAAAAGACTTTGACTTGTTAGAGGAAGAAAAAAAAAAATCAATTTAATTCAAACACAAACAAAAAAAACCCCAACAGTTAACAGAGAGTGGGACAGTGAGAAGCACTTCCACATCCTAAAAACACCTTCCCCACCCCTCCCTTTTTCCCTGGCTCAGCTCTGCACAGAGGGCAGGGGATGGGGGGTTACAGTCAGTTCACCACTGCTTGCAAGTCAGGAGGTGGAGCAGGGGGGGAGAAACATTCTTCCCCTGCTCCATGTGGCTCCCCTCTCATGGGAGACAGTCTTCCATGAACTTTCTCTGGCAAGAGTCCTTCCCACAGGGTGCAGCCATTCCCACACTGATCCAGCATGGGTCACCCCAGCGTGTTGCAGTCCTCCCAGCACTGAACTACAACAGTGGGGACCGCTTCTCCACTCAGAGTCCAGGCTTACTTTAAGCGCAGGCGCCTGTCCTGGTGGAGGCTCCTCTACAGGCTTCAGGTTGGCCTCTGCTCCACCACAGACCTCCATGGGTGGCAGGGGGCCAGCCCTGCTGTCTCACCACGGGATAAAGGGGGTCTCTGCTCCAGTGCCCTGCCCCCTCTTCCTTTTCCTTCCTTCCATTGACCTTGGTGTTTGCATAGGTGTCCTTCTCACAACTCTTCCTCACAAGTCCCAACCCTCTCCCAGGTTCCCCTTATGAAATATTTTATTGCAGAGGTGCAGCCACTGTCACTAATTGGCTCTGCCTTGGCCAGAGGCAGGTCTGACTTGGAGCTGGGGGAGCTTCTCGAAGCTTCTCACAGGAGCCTCCCCTGTAGCCTTCTACCCCTGCTACCAAAAACCCTGCCACAGAAACCCAGCACAGCTGTTCTGGCAGAAACATTAGACTTTTGGAATATGATGTCCTTGTTATGATCCTGAGAAGTCTGGCTGAAATACTGAACTCATAGATAGCAACTGAGCTCCATGTGGACTCCCTGCTGATAAGGGCAGGTTTGACAATGACACTGTTACCATAGGTAACTCCTCATTCTAAGTGGGTGGATTCCCACATGCTGAGCAGCTACCATCACAGCAGGAGCCAAAAATGTACCATCTTCCAGAATTTCAGGTATTGGGATCCAATTTACAGGGTGGCTTACTGTGATTATTTACAGTTGTCATCTCATTTGTTCAGTCTTAAATGCAGGAATACTTGTGTCTCTTCTTCAAAAATCTAGTGTTTAATAAACCTGCAAGCATCCTGTGTAACCAAAGAATGATCTGTTCAGTGCAAGTAGCACTTTCAGTTCTTGTTTTTTTGTTTGTTTTGTTTGGTGTTTTGTTTTGTTTTTGCTTTTTTTTTCTGTTACTGCTTTTCCCTTTAAGTTATATCTCTGTGTGCTCTCTTAAGATTTTTGTCTATGATGGGAAGACTGGAGAGAAAGTATGTGCTCTTGGTGGAGGCAAAGCTCATGATGGAGGTATTTATGCTGTAAGTATCACTTCATTTGCGCAAATGGTCCATAGTATTTCATTACCAAGTTCATGGACTGTGAAGTCTTGCAATAATAAATGCACTTACTATCTTGTGGTGACATTTGTTTTTACAGATTAGTTGGAGCCCTGACAGCAGTCAGTTGCTTTCTGCTTCTGGAGATAAAACTGCTAAAATCTGGGATATTGGTGCTAATTCTGTTGTCAGTACTTTTAACATGGGATCAAATGTGTTGGATCAGCAGCTGGGTTGCTTGTGGCAGAAAGACCATTTACTGACTATCTCCCTGTCTGGCTATATCAATTATTTGGACAAGAACAATCCAAATAAGCCTTTACATGTCATAAAGGTAAGTTAAGCTTCTGGTTTTGCACCAGTTTCTGTAATAAATGACTCAGTGGTTGAAGTTATTTAGATGGAATAGTAACTTACTGAAAAATGGTTTTGTAAATTACCATTGCCAGATAAACTATATGTGGCTGACTCTTGCAAGTCACATGAATCAAGAAGTTAAAATGTTACATGCATGATACTGTGCTTTGTGCAAGTACACAGACTAATTTTGGCTTCAGTTAAGGTTATCAATTTTTCTTTCATAGAAGCTTTTAAGCGTTCTTGAGAAGAGAAATACAGCATAGATAGAAAACTACCAGTGATGTCTCATTCTACTGGAACTAATGTGTTATGAACAAGGTGACCAGGGTTACTATGCAATCAAGATTAATTTTAGGATTTAAAGAGTTCGCTGACACAGCACTCTCATGGGAACTTACATTTTTATATGAACTAGAAACAGATGTCCCAGATTCTTGCTACCACTGCTATAATTTTGGCAGTTGGTGTGGGGACATGGCCGTATTTAGTCTTCTTCCCTAAATCATAAAGTGCCTGAAAAGCCAACTTTGTTGATGAAAAGACAATGAAAGTTTTTGGCCCAACAGGCTGCTAAGGATATTCATGGTGCCTATTCCTTCTCTTTAAGGGTCAGTACATGGAAATAGCAATGCTGCAACAGTTAAATAACTGCATCATTAATTAGTGATTTGTATTCTGGTTGACTTTGAATGCTTTTGAATAAAGTGTTATGCTATTTTCCGAATAACCTATAATTCTTCTCAAATAGATTTGACTTACATATGTGTTAAGATGAAAAATTGCCTATCAATAATTATTATTTGTGTCGCACTCACAGGGTCATAGTAAATCAATTCAGTGTCTTACAGTGCATAAAAACGGTGGAAAGTCCTATATTTACTCTGGAAGTAATGATGGCCATATTAATATCCTTTGAAAGATCTAGCCTTATAGTCTGAGAGCGCTCATTATGAGGAAAAAGAAAAGCTTTGCCAAAAACGAAGACTTGTTTATTGGACATAAGTGACTATTTAATGTCTGAATAAGATTTTTTTTTTCTTTGCTTTCCCCTAACTTGCTTATCTTACTGGATGCCTTTATACTTGCCTGCTAAATATAAGCCAGCTCTTAATTTCCAGTTGTCACTTCTGTGTGGTAGAGAGATTGTTAGTATGGGGGAGTAGTAAATACATAAATTAGCCTCTTGTAACTTCCCTCATATTCTGTTATACATGCAAAATACGTATTGCTGTCTTGCTCTTACATGCAGTAGATGGGTAGATCTTGACACATAACTTTCAGCACATGCCTTGTTTTCAGATGCTCAGGACAAGAAACATAAACTCTTGTCGACCTGTCTCTGACCCATTAACATGCATGTCACTTTACAGTTGTGTTTTTCCCATCTGTATTAAGGTGTGGTTTTTGAAGTTCTGCGATATATTGTTTGTGTTCTTCATTTGGTATCCCAAATGCCATCAGTCTTTCTCACTATTGAAGAGAACTTATACTTCTTTAGAGACTCTTATTTTAGTCCACTTGGTTTCTGGAGGAAAACACTGGCAGTGCAGGCTGATTGCCAAAGGGCATGTTAGAGGGTGAGGTTGGGATGTGTTCGGCTAGAAGATTGTTGGCTTTTCTTCAAGGTTCTGAAGCTTATAAATAAAAGTGCTGTCCTTCATCCTGTCTACTGCGATGCATTAAAATGGAGTTACATTGGCATAAACTTACACATATAGGACTTGTTTCTTTACAAACCTGTAGTGTAGTGTTAATAGTTCAAACTGATGTTAACACAGGGAAAGCCAGTGTTGCAGAACTTTTAACTGTCATAGAATGGTTTGGCTTGGAAGGGACCTTAAAGTTTCAACCCCCTGCCATGGGCAGGGACACCTTCCACTAGACCAGGTTGCTCAAAGCCCCGTCCAACCTGGCCTTGACCACTTCCAGGGAGGGGGCAGCCACAGCTTCTCTGGGCAACCTGTGCCAGTGCCTCACCACTCTCACAGGGAAAAAGTTCTACCTTCTATCTTATCTAAATCTACGCTCTTTCAGTTTAAAACTGTTATCCCTCATCCTATCACTACACCTCCTGATAAAGAGTCCCTCCTCATCTTTCCTGTAGCCCCCCTTTAAGCACTGGAAGTCCACTGTAAGGTGTCCCCAGAACTTTTTCTTCTCCAGGCTGAACAACCTCAACTCTTTCAGCCTGGCCTCGTAAGGGAGGTGCTCCAGCCCCCTGATCATCTTCATGGCCTCCTCTGGACCCAGTCGAGCAGGTTGATGTCCTTCTGATGTTGGGGAGGGCGCCCAGAACTGAACACAGTATTCTGGGGGGTTCTCATGAGAGCAGAGTAGAGAGAGAGAATCACCTCCCTTGATCTGCTGGCCATGCTTCTCTTGACACAGCCCAGAATACAGTTGGCTTTCTGGGCTGCAAGTGCACATTGCTGGCTCATATTCAAGTTTTCCATCCACCAATGCTCCCAAGTCCTTCTCCACAGGGTTGTTCTCAACCCAGTCATCGCCCAGCCTGTATGCTCATGATTGCCCTGGCCCATGTGCAGGGCCTTGTACTTGGCCTTGTTGAACTTCATGAGGCTTGCACAGGTCTACCTCTCAAGGTCCCTCGGGATGGCATCCATTCCCTCCAGCATGTCAACCATACCACACAGCATGATGTCATCAGCAAACTTGCTGAGGGTGCGCTCAATCTCACTGTCCACATTGCCAACAAAGATGGTGAACAGCGCTGGTCCCAACACCAACCCCTGAGGAACACCACCTGTCACTGCTTTCCACTTGGACATTGAGCTGTTGACTGCACCTCTTTGAGTGTGACCATCCAGCCAATTCCTTATCCACCGAGTGGTCCATCTGTCAAAGCTGTGTTTTTCCAATTTAGGTACAAGGATGTCATGTAGAACAATGTCAGATGTGTTTTACAAGTCCAACTAGTTGATGTCATTTGTTCTCCCCTTACCCACCAGTGCTGTAACCCTGTCATAGAGAAGGCCACCAAATTTCAGACACAATTTGTCCTTGGTGAAGCTATGTTGACTGTCACCAATCACATCCTTATTTTCCATGTTCCCTAGCGTAGTTTCCAGGAGCATCTGCTCCATGATCTTGCTGAGCATGGAGGTGAGACTGACTGGCCTGTAGTTCAGTGGTTTGTCTTTTTTTCCTTTTTTTAAAAATGGGGGTTATTTTTCTGCATTTCCAGTGAGGGGAAACTTCGGCGGACTGCCATGACTTCTCAACTATGATGGATAGTGGCTTAGCCACTTCATCTGCCAGTTCCTTCAGGACCTGCGGATGCATCTGTTCAGGTCCCATGGACTTGTGCACCTTCAGGTTCCTTAGATGGTCTCGAACCTGATCTTCTACAGTGGGTGGTTCTTCATTCTCCCAGTCTCCACCTTTGCCTTCTGCGTCTTGGGTGGTGTGGCTGAAGCACTTGCTAGTGAAGACTGAGGTGAAAAAGTCACTGAGTACCTCAGCCTTCTTCATATCTTGAGTAATTGGGTCTCCTGTTTCCTTCCAGAGAGGATCCACATTTTCTCTAGTCTTACCTTTATTACTGACATTCCTATAGAAGCTTTTCTTGTTGCCCTGGACATCCCTGGTCAGATTTAATTCTGTCAGAGCTTTAGCTTTCCTAACCTGATCCCTGGCTGCTTGGACAGTTTTTCTATTCCTCCCAAGTTAACTGTCCTTGTTTCTACCCTCTGTAGGCTTCCTTTTTCTGTGTGAGTTTGTCCGGGAGCTTCTTGTTCATCCATGCAGGCCCCCTGGCATTCTTACCTGACTTCCTCTTTGGGGTGCACTTCCTGAACTTGGCGGAGGTGATCCTTGAATATTAACCAGCTTTCTTGGGCCCCTCTCTCCTCCAGGGCTTTATGCCATGGTACTTTACCAGAGCAGATCCCTCAAGAGGCCCAGTCTGCTCTCCTGAAGTCCAGGGTAGCGAGCTTGCTGTGCGCCCTCCTTGCTGCCCTAAGGATCTTGAACTCCACCATTTCATGGTCACTGCAGCCAAGGCTGCCCTTGAGCTTCATGTTCCCCACCAGTCCCTCGTTGTTGGTGAGACAAGTTCCAGCATAGCACCTTGCCTCATTGGTTCCTCTATCACTTGGAGAAGGAATTTGTCATCAGTGCATTCCAGGAACCTCCTGGATTGCTTATGCCCTGCTGTTGTCCCTCCAACAGATACCAGAGTGGTTGAAGTCCCCCATGAGGACCAGGGCTTGTGAATTTGAGGCTGCTCCTAGCTGTCTATAGAGGGTTTCATCCACTTGGTCTTCCTGCTTGGGTAGCCTGTAGCAGACCCCCCACTATAATGTCTCCTGTCCCTGCTTTCCCTTTAATCTTGACCCACAAGCTCTTGGTCGGCTCCTCATCCATCCCCAGGCAGGGCTCCAGGCACTCCAGCTGGTCACTGATAGAGAGGGTGACAGCCCCTCGTCGTGTGCTCTGCCCATCCTTCCTAAAGAGCCTCTGTCCTTCCATTCCATCACTCCAGTCCTAGGAGCCATCCCACCACATTTCTGTGATGCCGATCAGATCGTAGCCCTGTGGGCATGCGCACATCTCCACATGGGCCCCCCCATGAAGCTGACTTACTGGCTGCAATTCCTTTGTGCTGCTCTTCTAGTGCTCTTCTGCTGAGCTGTGATTCCCTTCCAGGCTCTGGACATCTATTGCTGGCACTGGCATCAAGCTGGTAAGAGTAGAATGGATTGAGGTTCCCCTCCCCCAGCAACTTCAGTTTAAAGTCCTCTCCAGTTTGGCAAGCCTATGATTGAAGATGCTCTTCCCATTCCCTGACAGATGGACCCCAGTGGCCCCCAGTAGACCAGGTTTCTCAAAGAGAGTCCCATGGTCTAAGTAGCTGAACCTCTGACTGTGGCACCATTTACTGATTTGCCAGGTTTGACTGGCCCTTTCAGACGTCTTCCCTTTGACTGGGAGGACTGATGAGAAAACTAACTGTGCTCCAGAGTCTCTTACCACTGCTCCCAGGGATCTAGTCCATGATACTCCTCAGGCTGCTCCTGGCGGTATCACTGGTGCCTGCATGAAACAACAGCAGTGGATGATAGCATAACTATGTAATAACTAATTCTTTAAAAAGTATTTCCTATTCTCAGACCTAATGTTAATTGTTCCAGTATTTGCAGCTGTTTGTGGTAGATCATTTAGCTCATTACAGAACATCAGAGGTTCATTTAATAAGTATTTTGAGGGTGTGAAGTTAGTTGAACCCTGGTACAGATAGCCCAGATTGCATGTAGAGTCTCCATCCCTAGAGAAACTCAAAACCCAACAGGGTGGGCAGCCTGTCATAGCTGACACTAATTTGAGCAGTGGGTTGGACTAAACAACCCTGGGAGGTCCCTTCTAACCTTAGTTATTCTGTCAATTATTTAACTTTTTATGATGCTGTACCTGACTCCACCAGTATCTTCAAATGTTCCTTAATTCTGTTATGCACATTATTGGGATTCTGAAACTGGAGAGAATGATGGCTTTTCTGGGAAAGGCCATACAAACCAGGTTTCTAGAATGGCAGTGGATGAAATGGATCAGCTGGTCACCTGCAGTATGGATGACACTGTGCGCTATACCAACCTTAGCAAGAGGGACTACAGGTTAGTTAAGATGTTGCCTTTTATTGTAGCATTGCAACCCTAATTATTTTACAGCAAGAGTTTTGTTGATTTATATAGTAAAGAATTTTATGCTGCAATTTATTCAGGTTTTAAGTTACCATGGAAACTGTAGAAATAATTGCTGTACCAACCTTGCTTTTTTCTGTGACAAGAAGTGCATCCCAGACTTCTCAATTTGTCTCATCCTTTCCACAGGTTAGATAGAAATCTTCCTTGTATCGGGTAGCTTAGGGGACTGTGGGAAGGGTGTCTGTTTTATGATTCGTAAATACCCAGGAATATTGGTAATAAATGTGGTTAGGAGGGGTGGGACACAGCTGTTTTCTTTATGGAAATCACAATCAAAACAAAAAACTTTTAAGGAATCCTATTAAGATCACCTAGTTAGTTTAAATAATTAAGACTCTGGTGTAGTAAGATGGACTTCCACTTCAAAGGTGTACTACCTGATCAAGATACTAAGGGTTTAAACAGTAAATAGAAGGAAATTTTGGAGATTACTAAAAAAATAATGATTATGCTAATTCTTGATCATTAGCAGGTGATTATTTGAACAGGCAATTTTAAATAACAGTAGGCATGGAATAATTTTTTTTTCTGCTTTGTCCTTCCTGCTTCTCCACCTTGGCACAACTTCCTCCAGTGGCCAGGATGCTGTGAAAATGGATGTTCAACCAAAATGTTTAGCTGTGGGTCCTGGTGGTTATACCATAGTTCTATGCATTGGACAAGTAAGTATTAATTTTTGGATTATCAACACAATTGCTGTTAATAATGCTGTATATGGTAACATGATGGTTTCTGACAAACCTATTTAGTGTGGGATCACCTTGCACATCTGCAGAATTTCCTAATAAGAGCTATGGGGAATATAATTACGAAGGACACTTGATAGGCTTGTCTTCTTACATCCTGTAACAATTTGAGTCTTATGTATAGATTTAAATTTCACGTGGTTCCTCGTGTGGATTCATCTGAATTTTTTATCAATACAGCTTTGTGCTGGAAGGCTACAACAGTCTGAATTGTGCTCTTGCCTGATCTGTTCAGTGATGTGATTTTGGGGAAAGGTTGTCTTGCTCCTGCCATTGGTGTTTTTGTTTGTTTTTTTTTTTTTTTTTCCCACAAGTAATCCAACTAACCAAATAACTAATGCTGTTGTACAGCATAGGTAGGTCTGGCTTACTTGCCAGTAGTATTCAGATCATGCAAAACCAGAAAGATTGCACCAGGGCTATCTTGTATCAAAGCATGCTTAACTTCTAACGATTTATGCCTTCTGTGTGGCTGCCAGTTTTACGCTTGGGTCTTCCAGTAGTGTTGTCCAAACCTGTTTTCCATGTGAGTTGTAATTCCAATTGTCCATAGTATAGAACTGGATAGGAAATAAACCTTAAAATTTAACACTGCAGTATTAACTTGCTACTATAATTTGGTCCTGCTTCCCTTCCTTTAACAGTGAACCAGCAAGGGAGTAAGCACTGCTAAGAATACTGGTTTGTCCATTTTTCTTTCGTGTCCAAACCAAATGAGGTGAAACTGAAGGCAGTAGAGCATGCCCTGCACTACCTAATTTAAAGCACATAAGTACAGCAGATTAGTTAGTCACTGCATGCAGGCAATTTTTTTTTTTTCCTTAAAGACTGAAACTGTTTCTTTAAAATCAGAATATAGTAAACTTATGAGCAGTCAGAGTGGATTTTTATTTATGACTAAGCAATGTGGCTTAGTTATAGTTTTGTGTTAGGCACTTTGAAGAAGGGTCTTAGTTTCTGGTTTTCTATTTACAGATTGTCTTGATGAAAGATAAGAAAAAATGCTTTGCAATTGATGACCTTGGCTATGAACCAGAAGCTGTAGCCATTCACCCTGGAGGCGGTACAGCAGCAGTAGGAGGAGCGGTAAGGTCCACTTCTCAAAACTACTATTTTGAACAGTGGAACTAGTAACAGAAGCATTTAACAGTAGGTGTGTTATGTTGAGGAGTAGTTGTGGCAGTTTGTAACAACAGCAGTATTGTAACAAGTAAACTCTGTGTAATTGGTGTTCCTGGGCTTTCATTCCCCAGGTTCTCCCACCATTGTGACCTAATGTCTATTTAATTTTTTTTGTCTTGGATTTGCTGTTTTTACCCAGTGTATGGTTGAAGTAGGCAAATTTTAGAAATCAGCTCTATATTCTAGACTCGGTGGGTTGTAGCTGGCATAAATGACAGGTTCTTTAAACTATTTCTTAAGATAAGCACTACCAGATAGAATTGATGCAAAAAGTTTCAGAAACTCGATAAGCCTTCCTCTTTTTATTGTAAAGTGATTTTTATACCTTCCCCCCTTCTTCACTGTTAATTTGCAGGATGGAAATGTCCGTTTGTATTCAATCCAAGGAACCTCTTTGAAAAGTGATGATAACTCTTTGGAAGCTAAAGGTCCTGTTACTGACCTGGCATATTCTCACGATGGTGCCTTTCTTGCAGTCTGTGATGCAAACAAAGTTGTCACTGTCTTTAGTGTCACTGATGGCTATGCGGTAAGAATTGTTGTATGGGTAGTTTTGTTTGTTTAAAAACAAACTGACTGGCACCTCATGTCTAAATCTGTTGTGGTGAAATACAGTGTAACTGGTGAGACTTAATTGTTAAATCATTGATGTATATTTGGTGTTTCTGTGACTTTACTTGGTATTTTGAGTTCATGTTGCTTTTCACAGCCGCCTATGTGACGCCTCCAGATCATAAGCATAGGTGAGGAAATGTACAGCATAGGTTGGCTACTGGGAAAACCACTCAAACCCATCTGATAACAAACACATAGTTAAATGGGGGAGGGGTTGGATTTCCAGCAGCTAGCAGTAGTTAAATACAAAAGATTACAAAGTATGCTGGTTCCTTACTCAGGTCAGCTGAACCACTAGTGTGACAAGATTTTTTTAAAGGAAAAAAAGTCAGCAAAATACATGCGTGGCTGTTAGAGAATTTGTGTGCATTTTGTAAAGTAGACAAGAATGCAGGCTCAGTTTGATAAGAATCATGCAGTACAATAAAATTTAATGAAGTAAATAAAGTAGACTTGGCAATGTAATTCTGCTGGCTGTGGCACACAGTTCCATGGTAAGAACTAAGCAATGAAAAGGATTCATTAGGGCAAGGAATCTTGCTTTGTCCTTCAGTCTAGTGTCTTTTAACCAAGAACCAAAAAATGGGCAATTTGCACTTCTCAGCTGAGCAGTCAGTATGTTTATTAGCCTGTAAAGTCACTAAGCTTTGACTGAAACCACACTGAAGTAAAAAATGCAGTATGGTGTTCCACAAAAACATTTCATTTTCTAAGTAAAAACTGAAAGAATTTTGCTTTTGGAAACATCTGTAGGGTTATTTTAAAAAGCTTCTTAGCAGGAAGTGACTTGTTGCATATGCGCTTTACAGATCCAGTTTTCATAGAAAAAGTCTTGGCAATTTTTACAAAAGGTTTGGCTTTTACTGGACTCAGCAGTGTTTAAATAAACAGCATAAAATAAAGCCACCACTTGGTTTATTTAGGGCATCTGTCTGCACCCGAGATGTGCATTGTCTTGCAGTAGCTTATTGCGATGCTACACATTAAAAGCCAGTGATTTCCGCACGTAGTTTAAACTAATGAAATAACACCGTGTCTCTAATTCTCAAATAGGAACATAATGTCTTTTATGGACACCATGCAAAAATTGTTTGTATTGCCTGGTCACCAGACAATGAACACTTTGCTTCTGGAGGCATGGACATGATGGTATATGTTTGGACTGTAAGTGATCCAGAGACCAGAGTGAAGATACCAGGTATGTTTTCTTCAAAATACTGCTTTTGAAATTTGCTAGTAGTTCTTGAAATCCAACACAGTACCTGTTCTGTAGAACTAATGGTAAGCAGGCTTTGAACGTTCCCAAACTAATTCAGCCTTTATGTTAATCTCTTTCTAGCTACAATAGCCAGAACTCTTCTGTTACATTATTTTGTAGTTATTTTTAAAATACTAGTATTTAATGAAGCTGAAAATCACATTTGGAATATATGCTAAAGTTATTTTGTCAGCCTAGCCTTCCTAATTCTTTCTGTTATTTCACACTGCCATACAGATGCTCACAGACTACATCATGTAAGCGGCTTGGCGTGGTTGGATGAACATACTCTGGTCACAACATCCCATGATGCTTCCGTCAAAGAGTGGTCTATCTCCTACAATTGAAATAAGCCCTCTCTTTGGAAGGACCTAATCAGGGACTAGAACTACTGCAGTGGAACATGGCATTTCTCTTAAAGAATCTGTATTGGCCTCTGGGTCTGCTGTCATATCCTCATATCTTTACAGGGTGTTCATATCTGTAATTAAATGTACTTTGAAAGCTTTAGCCAGTAACAGTTTGCACATGAAAAGCACTTAAATTATGTCTGGAGCTTACCCTTTGTGCTGAACATTCCAGAGGCAACAGCCAAGCAAGTAGGTGTGAAAGATTCAGGCATGAAAGATTCAAAACTCAATCAGTTGTTCTTTTCTAACCAAGAAACATGAGACTGTACAGCATGAGAGTAATACTTCTCATTTTTTCTAATTACAGAACATTTCTGTACTAACGGTCATAGTAAGAGTATTTAGTTGTGATCTGAAACCAATCAAGCTGTGTGCAGCTACTGTATATTGCTTTGCTTCTCTGTACTGCACCAAACTGTTGCCTCAGATTTTCTCCTCCAGATTACAAAATGGGGTACATACATAATAAACTTTTTATGTATTTCATGTCAAATCTTTGTGGTTTATTTTAAGGTGAAAGTGTGGGGTTTTGATGTACTTACTGTTGTGGGTATAATGTTTACAAATAATCGTTGTGGCAACTTCTTGCTTCAGAAACACATTTGTTACTTTCATGAATTAAGAATGTCTGGTCATTTCAATGTCAGATAAAAAAATCATTCTGTTTCAAAGATTAAAAATATTTTCTGTTTGAAGGAGGAGAAGCATGTTATTGTTTAAAAAAATGCAGTACTTCAGCCACCTTTTCGAAAATACAGGAATTAAACAAAGTGCAGCATTGTTATGACTTGGAGTGATTTTTGAGAAGATTAAATATTTGCTGAGTAAGTTTTATGCCTTTGCATGTGCAGAACAGTTGTATGGAAGCTGTTATCTAATGTGAACAGATCATGATCTTGTGTTTAATTCCCTTCTCACACTCTACAACACATTTAAGTGATTTGAAGCTAGCAGTCCAACAAGGGTGGAGGAGGACACTGATGCAAAGTAGTAGGAAGATTTGTTACCATCTGTAGTGGCCAAAAGAAGCTGCTGTCCAGAACTTTGGAAGACTTTTTCAAAAAACTTTTCTCTGCTAAGTCTTTACCACCACCACCTCTCCAGTGCTCTTTTGGTTTTTATTAAGCTTTCCTTTCTGTGTGGACTTGTGTGTTGTTTTTTTACCAATCATATTTCTAATGACACTAATTATACAGCAAATAAAACGCTTTTGCTGCTTCTCATACTGTGGACCATTGTTCAATTGCTGACAAAAAGTTGCCTATCAAAAATGACGTGGTGAAACATCTTTTTAAAAGGAAAAATGTTGATTTCTTTTTAGGAGTGGTGATAGATGTCTTCTGACATGCAACCCACATATACATTAGAGCAGTTGACATAGGTTTTATCTAAGCAGCAGAATATTTTGCATCATGGTTGGTTTGTGCTTACTGCATCTCTCCATTAGCAGTTTTGTATGTTTATTAACAATGCAATGACAGGAGGAGTGTTGGACATTTTTGAAATTGGGCATAAGATCCAAATTAACAAGATTTCTCAATGTCTATCCCCTAAAATTTGTTCTGCTATTGCTCCTTGTGCCAGTCCCTGTGCAATTCATCCATTGTTCCTCCAGTCTGATCTGGAAGAGTTGCTATTGAATCTGCTCAGTGGGTTCCTGTTGTAGTTGAATCCCTGTCATTTAAGTAAAGAGAAGGGGGGGGAGGGGGAGGAGTTATGCAGATGTCTATGGGCAAAGAACAGAATTAACTGGCAAATCCTGTCTTTTGTAAGAGATGGGCCTTAGAGGGAAATGGCATAATTTCCTGAAGCCTCCTACTACCACAAGTGGATTCTTTTCTGTTCATCAGAGTTTGTGCACCATGTCTGAAAGGTGATGTGTAGGATGAAGTAGTTTTTGATTCCTGGAAGATGTTGTAATACTGCTCACGCAGAATGCCTGTTAGCTAGAAACCCTGTATTAAGACTTGTGTTTGGATCTGCCTGTGGGGGTGGCTGCTCGTGCTTCAGCTTCCATTGGATTTGTTTACTGGCATATGGCCTGAGCTTCTAATTCCTTAAGGACTAATATGGTCTTTGTAGTGGGATACCAAATCCTGACTACAAAACAGAAAATACACTCTTTTCTTTGACCAAATGTCATAGCACGGGCTGATTGTTATCTAGCATGGGCAGATCACAAACTGATTTGAAGGAGCCCAGCTGTACTGTTGTGAATCAGGCCCCTAAATTACTTCTGTTTGCTCCAGACTGAAGAAGTCTTGTGCTAAACACAAGAGTCAAGAAATGGTGATGGGGCAGGAGCACCTAGCTCCGGCATGACTCTTGCTTTCTAATCTCTGTTGCACAAACAACTCAAGTTGGGTTTTCTTTCACTGAGTCTTCCCCTGGTAACAAAATGCCAAGTGTCTTAATTTTTAATGTAAGTTAAGTTTTAATTATTTTTTTTTCCAAAGGGGAAACAAATACTGAACTCTTACTTTGCTGTATAAAGCAAAAGACCATTTCCCAAGAGAATACAGACCTTTCTGGAGACAACTAGCTGGAAGCAGGGCACTGCTGAGTTTAAGCTTTCTACATAACACCATTTTGTCTGAAAACTAGTCTGTCAGCCTCTATAAAACAATAGGGATAGCCATTCACAGTCAGGATGACTGTAAAATGTATGTGTAGGAATGGAAGACAGTCTCTGTTGGGCAAATTGTGTTTCAGCTGTCATTTTTCTTTCCCATTTTCTGTAAGCCCCGTTCTGCCTGTAATGAGAGACGGTGTGGAGAGGGCAGATGGTGACAGGCTGCTCTTGCAGCAAGCTATGGGCCATGTGGCCTGCTCTGGGATACAGAAAAGGCAGGAACAGGCTGGATGGGCTGTCACAGGGGCCTGACTTCCATGATCCCCAAATTCTGTTCTTCAGCAGTACTCTACACATTGTAGTGACCGCAAAATGGAGTATGTGAGGTATTTGATGTGAATATTAAATTAGGCTGTAAGTGGGAATGCAAATTAAAAAAAGCAATGCCACAAACCCCTTGGGTGTTGCTACGTTAAGCGTTATGAATATTTTAATACTTGTTCAAGCCCTGCCCGAACATGGCTGCTCAAGCCCCATTATTCTTAAAGGTTTATTGTTTTAAGCATGAACGTGCTTTTGAGCTCTAGCTGGCAGTTACTGGAAAGCAGGTTTCACTTCACCATGACTGGCAGTTTGCCTGCTTTACAGTGAAAATGCAGCTTAATTAGACCAGGGATAGATTTGGAGAGCTAAAGTGACCAGTATTTCCTCACAAGGCTGCACTGCAGGCGTTCTTCTCCCCTCCCCCTTTAATGGTGCTATTTAATCCTGGTTGCCTGTTCCATTTCTGCCACGCTTGTACAGAACATTGGCCTTCCAAGAAGCTGGTCTATACCATCAGCCAGAAACTAGCAGCAGCTGTTCTGTGGAATATCATCAGTAAATCCTAAACGAGGTCTTTAATTGGCAATGGGTAAATGGAAAGGTAATGGGCATCATGATTCTATTTGGAGATGGAATTTGTTTGTTTTGTAGAAAGTTGAACACATGATAGAATTATGAATAGACACACAACAGATGTTTTGGCACCTCTATTCCTCTGGTGAATTCTTTTGCTCTTACCCTCACTCTGAGAAGCTCTAATGGTTAACTGATGGAAAATCTTGCTTACATGAATATTTTGTGGAAGCAAAATGCCAAAGCTGTAGGATCCTCCAAGCTGGAATTGAATTTTTTGAAGCTACGTGTCTAAGCAGAGAATCCAAGAATTTCTTCTACTGCATGTGTTAGTATGTCACTGCAGATACCATTTCATGGTTGTGGTACAAGGAAAGATTTGCTGATCAAACCTTTTGCCTATGATAAATTTAGCTATGGCTACCTCTGCGATGAAAGTATACTGAGGAGCAAAAGGTGCCTGCCTTGTGCCCCGGAGCAGAATGATGCAGTTAACTGGCTGGCTGAGAGCAAGTCACAGGTTCTCGTGTATACAGCAGATGCTTGTGCTAAGAGTGCAAAGCTCCCTGGAGAGGCTTGGGAATGAAACTAATCAGTGAAAGAATCATAGAATATCTCAAGTTGGAAAGGACCCATAAACATCCTCAAGTCCAACTCCCTGCTTCTCGCAGGACTACCTAAAACTAAGCCAGATAATTAAGACCAGTGTCCAGATGCTCCTTGAACTCTGACAGGCTTCAGGCCATGACCACTTCCCTGGGGATCCTGTTCCAGTGACTGACCACCTTCTCAGTGAAGAACCTTTTCCTCATGTCCAATCTGAGTTTACCCTGATGCAGCTTCATTCAATTTCCTCGTGTCCTATGGCTGGTCACCAGAGAGAGATGTGCACCTCCCCTTCCACTGCCCTCCTTGAGAAAGTTATAGACTGCGACGAATAAATGCACATCTTTTGCATACTAAAGGAAGTTCTTTTGAAATACCAATGTTTTTACTGACCAGAATTAAACAGTTACACCAACTCATTAGGCACATTAGTTGAAGGGACCCTGAAGATCCCCTTCAGCTTTCCATCTAGTCTAATCTCATGTATGAAGTAGGGCTATAAGCAATATTAGACCAGGTCAGCTGTGTTTTGTTTTCTAGTCAAGTCTTAGACAATTTAAAAGGATGGAGATTACACAATCTCTGAGTGATCTGTTCCAGTCAAGTTTTTCCTAATGTCCAACCTGAGACTCCCAAGGTCTACTATGCGGCCACTGTCCATTTTTTACTTTTTCTGTTACTAGCAGGAGGAGGTTGAACACTATGGCCTTAGTATTGTCCCCCTGGGATACTTGCTCTGTTTCTCCAACTCCTGCCCACCAGTTGGATGTTAAGTTGCTGACTGCTGCTCTCCCAGCCCAGTCGTCCAGTCCTCCAGCCCACATACCTCAGCTTTAAAGGAAGACTACTGTGGGAGGAGGTGTCTGAAGTCCGGATGTGCTGCATTAGGTCCTTCACCTCATCTGCATTGCTATCGTGGTGAAATGCATAGCTATCAAGTGGTTAAGTGTGATTTGCCTGTGGCAAGTCTTCATTGGCTATTCCTTTGTCCTGCAAGTATTTAGGATTGAATTCCAATGGGAAGTGCTCCTTCATCCTCTGGAGACTGCAGTGGAGGGGAACTAGCCCCTGTTCCCTAGCTCTTCCTTTCATTCAAAGTTGCAGCAGTGTGTTGAGTACATCAGCCTTTTTCCAGTCACTGAGGCCCTCCCATGATAAATGTGATTTTTTCATGGATGATAGATAACTATTTCATAATCACATTGGCCAACTATTTCAACAGCTCTGGGTGGGTCCCATCACAGCCCTGTGGACTTGAATGCATCCAGTTTTTTGGTAGACCCTAATGTTTCTTCTTCCTCACAGCCGCCCTTTTCCAGAGCACACTGGCACACACAGAGGTCTGGGAGCAGGGCTGTCTGTGAAAACCAAGGCTAAAAAGCATTGAGTACTTGAGCTTTTTATATCACCTGGTGCCAGGATATTTCCCCCATTAAACAACAGGCCCCCACTTTTCCTTGAAAAATTCAAGAGAAAAACCTGCATTGTGCACTGTTATAAATGTATGAAGCACTGCCGTGTTTCTCTGTTAAAGCAAAGGCAGTAGAATAAACTTTGTTGATTTTTTGTGGCCTAGTTGCCTGCGACTTGCAAAGAAGTATATTGAGTTTGAGGAATATGTCTCACTTTCAAACTCATTCTCAACTTATCATCTTTATTTCTGAAATACTCAATCGTGTTGCTGTAATAACAATTACATCCTGATGAGAGATTTGTAGATGGCTGTAGGTTCATGTAGTTCGTGGCTCACACTAGCTCTCTATAAGCCAAGCTGAGACACAGACAATAAATACAAGCCAGGCTTAGCTGTTTTCTATTGTTCTATAGGTTAGCTGGCATATGTAAAAGTTACATAGGTTATACTGCCTATGTAAACATGAGCATGTGTAATAGGGTTATTTACTGTTGGTTCAGAGCATCCAGCTTGTGCTGTGGGCTGTCAGCCCTTAACATGTCTGTGAGTTAAACTGGTCAGTTCTGATTTCCCATAGAGAAAGATAAAAGTTTGAGTTGTAGTTTATCCCTGACACTGAAAGGGATTTCTTCTTGGATACACAGAAATGTTTGTCGTTCCTGATTGCTTTGTCTTCATGATTGCCAGCAAGCCCATTCCACATGAACAAATGAGTCATCTGTATTTAGCAACTCCTGAAAACATGGCTTATCATCCTCATTCAGGCTAGGTTGTCAGGATCTGACTACCTGAGGGTTGCTTAACATGTCAGCCAGGTCTTCAGTGTTTACCTGTTGATTTGCTTTACATGGTAAAGCTTGTAAGCATTAAATGGTAAGGGGGGAGTCTCCTCAGGGTAACCAGGGGTGCATATTTAGGCCAAACACATATTAACAGGTGTCTATGCTGTGATTCACATGCTCTGAAGATATGCCAGAAATGACACAGATTTCTGGGTTGGCATATTTAACCTTTGTTTCCTGTACCCTGATGCCTATGCAACCTGCAACCTGGGCATGGCCTATACTGAATTTAGGGGATTGCTGTATGTGCTGCCTCTGAAGGCCCATCATACATTCACTGACCTGCAGGGGAGCAGCACAGGCTTGCTAATGCTCTGCTTGGGTCTCAGTGCCACTGTCGGTGCAGAGACTAGTGGTGGCGTTTGCACCCCACTGCAACCCCACGAGGCAGGGGTAGTGGTTTCAAGATGGGGAAATTGTGTGGGGAAATAGCTGCAGCCAAATAAGTTAAAGCTTAAGGTGCTTAGAGTCCTTCTACAGATTTCTCAACAGTATCTATTTGTAGGTGGAAAATGGTCCCTTCTGCTGATTTTTGATAATCTTTGTGGAGAATCCACTTCCAAGCAGTTAAAAAACAAATTTTTAGTGAGTGCAGCAGAATAAGCAATGCCTCAGTTTACAACTACAGAAACACCTGCATCATATAAAAATGTAAAATAGAAACATCAAGGTAAGGAGGAGGTTAAGAACATACCCAATCAGATCAAACATGTATATATTTCATACTTTTTAGACTTAGATATTAAGAACGAAAATAATGCTGATAAATGTCAAAAACCATCTAACTAGTAGTTACAGCTTTGGAACCAGTAGTTACCACATTCTGGGACACGGTTTAGTCACCTGCACTGCCCTGTGAAAAGAGGAATGATATTTATTAGTATTAGAAGTCATAAAGGGTTACAGAACATTTTTATAGCTCCCTGTGGGAATCTGGTGCATGTATTTCCGAGATTGCTAGATGTCGTGCAGGCAGCGTTGATAGGAGAGGCATTGGGTGACAGTTTGACCCAGGAATGTGTGGTGTGGCTGGAGGGAGGGTGGCGGCGGTGACCCGCCGGGACCCTCTGCAGCACCAGATGGCAGAGCCACACCGCCGCTGCAGCGCCCGCTCCGGCCTGGCCCGATGCTTTCCGCCTCGAAATCATTGGTTTCAAAAATTATTTACCTGTTCCCATGTGTGATTGCAACCTGCAGCACACCCATACCCACACAAGGGTAGGTCACAGCCCTGGCCAAACAGAGATCACATCTCAGTTAGGTCCGTAGGCGCCACCCAGCTCTCTCCTGCTCACTCATCCAGCACTGCCCATGAGCAAGGTCCCACAGAACAGGGCAGTGTGTCTAATGGGGAAGAAGTCTGTTTGACAAGAAGTTGATAGTACATCGTGTCAGATCAGCATATTGCCATGCCAGCGAAGATGGTTCTTTCTATTACTTACCATATAGAAAAGTACCATGGCCACTAAGGGGGCTATAATGTAAGCAGGCAAAAAGAAATTAAGAGATGAAAAGGTAAGTAGTATCACAAATATGCACTCATAAATTTTTACTATATTTATATGCCTATGTTTAAGGGCAACTCTGTAACAGTATTTCCTTACAATGGCCAAGAAAATGATTCCTGATCAAACATGACACTAAGACAAGGTGATGAGTCTTCAGTTTGCAAGGCAGGAGAGAAGAGCTGAAGAGAGAAGAGACATGCACTGGAGCTTTGGCACCTGTCGTCACTGTAGGGGTTGAACAGTGCTAAGAGAATCAAGGAGGTGCCTGATCAGGTAAGAAGAATTCACAGCTAAAAACAGTGGAGTTTTGTACAGTGGCTTTGATACTGAAACAAACTATGAATGAATGAGGACTTATTCAGCAGGGGACCAGATCATATATGACTTGCCAACAAAACAAGTTAAATGAATTCCTCTTTATTGTGGTCAGCATAACTTGACCTATTAATGTCTAGGTTAACAGACTCGGTGAGAGCAGAACTAAAACCTGCAGTGTATAACAAGGCAGCAAAATCAATTGTACAAAGAGCTGGAACTGGAGAAAGTTGCTGACCCTACCCTAGTAACCACAAATGCAGAGAATGTCACAGCTGGACTGTGTAGGAGTCAGTGACCAGCTGAGCCAACGAAGGACTGATATGAAGGAAAGATCTTTCAAGGTGGTAAGATTATGCTCCTTAGCAGATGAGTGCTACTCAGTTTTGCAGGCAGCCTACTGCAGCTGACTGGTTCGGTCATGCTGCGGAGCCAGTCCCGCAGTGGCACCATGGGCAGTACAGGGCCCCGTGGGCAGTGAGGGATGGGCCATCGGCAGATTGCTTGGGGGGCACAGGGATAGGACCTAACCCAGAAGACAACACCTCACTTGACAGGTCTCCTGGCAGAATAGCTGTCTCCAGGCTTTTTGGTGATGTGAATATGCCAGGAAAACTCTAAAGCACAGCAGTCCTGCTACACGGGAGATGACTGACAAAATTGAGGCCCAGTGCTCGTCCAATATAGAAGTACCATTTAACCATTCTCGTTCTGTTTCTCACAGATGGTCAGAGGTACCAAGGAAGAGGCAGGGCTTCCACATGCAGTAGTTTCCCTTGACAATGTCAGTTCACCCTCTCACATGCAGCATTTCTGGCAGGGCAGTGGAGGGAGGATGACCACCATCAGTGATTCCAGCCACCATCTCAGTGTCCTCCCAGAACAGTTCACCCTACTCCAAGAATACACACAGACATATAGATCATCTTGGGCTGGAGGCCATCTGTCTCAAATGTAGCCTCTAGGTCTGTTCTTCATCTCCAGTCTCTTTTCAAGGACCCTTCTCATAAAAGCTTGACTCTGAGAAATCTGTTTACTCATCTCTGAAGGTGTTCAGGGGATTCCTCTGAAGCTGGTTACAGGATACCAAAAAGGAAATGAGACCAGAGCCTACACTGGATAAAAAAAATCAACTCAGTTGGGTTGTCAAAGTCACGTTCAAGAGAGCACGATGAGACGCCATGATGGACCATATAGGTGCTTGATTTTTGTGTCTAGTGTGAACGAGGATCAGTGCCAGAGTGTCTGGCCAGACAGAAAGGACGAAGGTTGACAACTGGCCCTGCCTGGCCCATGGCACCCTGGTCCCTGGGGAAGAGGCTGGTGGGACAGGGGGGTTGTGCCTGCCCTTACCATGACTGGGCACACTCGATGGAGACATCGGGAGAGCTGGAGGTGGGCATGAGGGCCAGGAGGCCCCATGGGGACATCACTGGGGACCGTGGGATGTTTACCTGGGGACAGAAGGAGACAGTCTTACCTTGCATCCAGAGGAGAATGTGTAGAGCTGGCTGGATTTGTTTACAAATCTTTTACAGAGGTTGAAAGTTTCTTTATCTGAAAGTCCATAGTTCAAATTTGTGTTAGGATCTATAGCCAAAGCTCTTTTCATGTGCCAGCAGTGTACATTTTAAGGAAGAAGCACAGGCAGTTGCATTTTTGAGTCAGGTTCCTGTCACAGCATCTGGGGTTAGGGTGCAAGTTTTGTATGATCTGAGTTTTGTGTATTTTACCTGGCACTTCTGTTTTTCCAGAAGCAATCACTGGGGACTTGCAGGGGCACCTGGTATCAGTTCCCACTGTTTCAACTGTTAACGTATTCAATGGATTTTTACCATTTCTTCTCAACAGTGGCCCATCTGCAGAGAACAGACATCATGGCACACCCATCTGGACAAGTGGCTGAAAGAGAGAATTTTTTAATAGCAAGTAACAGAAAACCTCCAGCTTAGCCAGGCAGACTGCTTTGTCTTCTCCAATAAGTTATTGTATTTTATTTGATGAGGTTAGCAATGCTGACAATGGTAAGAATCTGCTACCTTTCACCAAACCTTAGCCAGCTCATGGCATTAGTATATCTTTGATGAGGACCTCCCTAAGATCAGCATTCCAGACCAAAAAATCAAGCCTCTGCTTCTAAAGTATTCCTGCTAGATGCCTGTTTAATCCCTTATTCAGGTCAGGTGTATGGCTGGACATCCATGTGGCTGCTCTCCCATTCTGCGTGCTCTGCTGAGAGAGCTGAGTTGTAACTCCCTGAAACAGGGACTGAGAAAAACCACCAGAGAAAGAGATAAGGGATGGGAGGGAATGGGGGCCTCTGAGCTGAGGAATGTCTCAAACACTTGTAAGTAACAAAACTATAGTCACGGGGTGAATAATGTGGAGGCTGGAGCTGATCTGGCTGCCCAGATAGCCCAGGGTGCAGCTGGGAGGGGGCCCTGTGGAGGCTGGACAGCTCTGCTCTGCTGCTTCTTGCAAAGTTTCAAGGGCCACCCGTCCTGTGAATGACCTTTGCTTCATTATCCACAAAATACATATTAAAGCTGACACCCCTGAATAAACTAATGAAGATTAACAAGATCGTGCTACTTACATCATCCCATGAGGCACCTTACCCCTGCCCACACATGTGATACACAGTCATGTGGGTAAACCTAGGGGACAAACCCAACGAAAGTGTGTATAAATTGAGGGGGAGTGAGGAGTGAGAGAAAGTAAGTGAGCAAGCAGTAGACAGAAAGAAGTGAGAAAGCAAGCAAGCAAGACAGATGCATCCCTGACAAACTCAGGCAGGACCAACACAGGACCCCAGACCAGTGATCTCTATTTCTCTATTTTCTTTCTCTCTTCTTTTCTTTTTCCCTTTTCTCTTATTACCATTAAGTGACACAAGGCATACTATATCATTTGCCATAATTCGTTATATACGTAGCTATTTATCATGTATCCAATTAGTACATTGTGGGAAATTAATAAATGTTTGTGCATGCACTTTGAGACTTGTCTCTCTGTTGTCTGCTCCGTTGGGGGTTTATGACTCTAAGTCACTTGTCTCCCTCATCTGACCAGGACGTGACATCCACAAAGAGAAACAAGATCTCACCAGCCAGTGCTCGCTAGCTCCAATGTGACTGTTTGGTTCCCAGAGGGTCTTAGCCTGCCATCATGAGGTCCTGCTAGACCTTTGGAAATGCTGTCATGAGATAGAAGCTACTTAATTTAAACTCTTTAGTTCATAGCACCTCTTCCTGTTCCCTTGAGGTAGTATCTGAATGACCTTATCAATGCACTCTCTTCTGTAAGATAAGAGATGGACAGCACAGATCACCCCATTTCTTTTCCAAAGGTAAGGAACTACCAGCAGGTTTATGAAAGGAAACGAGTTAAAATACATCATGTGCTTTCACTGCTGATTTTTCCCAGATTTATGGAGAGTTTAGTGGAATGCAGCATCCACCCAGCACTGCTAGACAGTTTATGGATATCACATTTATGGGCTAAACCTTTTTTTGACATCTCTTCCTTCTGCCTGATGGTATGTGGAAATGTAAGACTGGTTTCAAGTGATTATTTACAGAATGGTGAGTTTGCTTTCTGAGGTATCATTGCCCTCAAGCCACTGTATCATCTTGGCATGAAACTAATATAAATATTAACCTCTGGGACACCTGCATTAGACATTAAGTAACAATGCTGCAATACTGGGTTTTAGCATATACTTTGTAAATCACTTACTGAAATAAATTAAGTTCTGCCAAATATTTTAAACTTTTTGGGGATATTTTTAAGGAAAAAAAAAGAGCAAGTTTGGATAATGGTACTCTGAGTATCAAAGATGACATCTCCCAGGAGTGATATTTGAAATGGTGCCAGATTCTGATAAATATAATAGATACTTTTTTTGAATATGTCTATCTGTTTTGGTATTGGGTTGTGAAGTTCATATGAAATCATTAAACTTTAGATTATTAGATTATGATGGCAGCATAAAAAATTTTATACTTCTAAAAGGGATTAATATATACATCATAATTGTCTTAATTCAACTCACAATGGTTTGATTTCTCCATAGAAACTAGGATCTTAAAGAGATAAACTAAGCTGTATTTTGGCTATTCTTTTAGGTGGAAGTCAATAACTTAAAATTCTTCAGCTGTAAAATTCTTCTTTACCATGGCCTAGGCAAGCCCTGTAACAACAACAATGCACTTACTGGTATGTGCACTGTAACAGAACTTTTTTAAAATTGGAATTCTATACCTAAAAATCTTCTTCCTGTATTTTTATATGTGTTTGCTAATTATTGTCTAGTGCATAAGCGTATCAAATATCTAGGTGATGTATTTTCATCACCAGCAAGATGCTAGTACAGTATGTATTATTGAAATCATGCAGTACTGGTTTGCAATATTTATTTATCCATTTAACTCCTTGTTTTTCTCTGTTGTCTGTCTTGTTTGTTATTAGTACTTGCCCTCCCAACTGAAAGAGAGCTCCAATTGTCCACCAGCAACCACATTATGAGTGGGGGATTACCCTTTGGAGATGTTCTGACAGTGTGCCCACCTCCCATTCACAGCAAAAAAGGTCTCATTTCAAATGGTTATTGTAGAAGAGGAGCCTAGAGTTACTCAGCAGCAATGCATTTCTCTACCGAGTCACCCATGCCTGCCTCATGAGTGTGGCAGGATTGGTACTGTGCTAGTATGATTCTTTGCTGAAATTGTGTTCTGCGCAGTGTGAGTGGCCATCCATCAAGTGCAACTGATGATATCCTGATGATTTAGTCATGTTTATTTGAATATGGAAGAGAGTCTTTTCTTTGTGTGCCATAAGTGGAACAATTTCCTGTTTGCTTCTCAACACTATCACACAGTTTTCACATCTCTTTTGCAATCCATACCACCATGTTACACCTAAGATAACACCTACATTATAATCATTGCTACATGCCAGTAGATTTTACAGGAGAGTTGTACTTGATGTTATCTTGCTGTTACCTTATTTAACACAGTGCTCTCTTAGTACCTTTTTTTTCTCATAAATTGTATCATTTCTTTTCTTAGGCAAGAAGAGACTTCCCCTGTCATTTATTACCTGAGAAGATGGTAATGTGTCATGCTAAAAGAATTGCTGAAGGAAACAATTCAGGTCACTCTTCCGTGGGTTGTAGTTTGCTTCCCAGTGACCCCTGGTGAGACATCTCTCTGCATGGCATATCTCACCAAAGTTAAGGTCAGAAGGAACTCTAGGTCATGAAATTTGTCCTGATGCATATCAAAGGCATTTCAATTTCACCCAGGAATGTCTTACTTGTTACATATTAAGTTTTCCAGTGATAAAACTATGCTATTTTAAAACTACACTATTGTCTGGTGCTTAACAAGATTGACTCCTCCCTCTACCCCCAGCAGAAATACTATTTCTTGCTCTCTCCAGGCACAAGTCTGGAGGTCAAAGACCGTATGGCTGCATATATACTACATGATAAAGCAGGGTCAAAGTGGAGAAGATTATTCATCTCCACACCACATAGTGCTTGGATTTTCATCTGTCCTGAGTTTCTGGGCTCCTAAAACAAAATTTTAAGTTCAGCATGTCTGAAATATAAGTGCTGTGATGCAACCCATAAGGGACATAGTTAGATAACATGACATGACCTGGGTGTGTTGCATGCCTTCAGGAGTCACCTGAAGGTGCAAAGTCTGCTGGAATAATGTTGGAGGACTATGTAGGGTGGAGAAGCCAAACCTAACACAGTTGTGTCCATAATGCCTATTGGGAATGGTCCACTATCTTCCAGACTGGGCCCAGTTATATAGTCTCATAGCTGGGTCACTGAGACAGACCAAAACCATGCCACATCCTGACAGTCACTACAGTGCTTTAGGGTGCTGCCTCTCCCTGTTATTTAGCAGCACACCCATAGCTTGTAACTGTGTCAAGCAGCAGCTCTGATTTAGGGAGAAGGTGATTCCAGCTCAGATTAAGAACCAGTACATAAATGGAACCTAGTGTCCCAAACCCAGCAAGAAGATCTGGCACATTTTTTCACCCTGGACTCAAAAACACATGAAGAAGTCCCATGCCTTCCTACCAGGCATATATGCAAGCTTTTTGTTGACTAAAGATGGATTTTCGTTGAATAGTAAGCTTTTTGAATAAATTAAAAATGAATGGTGACAGAATAATTTTCTTTTCCCCTTAGAAGCACCAACACTGAAGGACTAACCTACTTAAAAATCACAGGAGATTCCCTGCATCTGTAACAAACTGATAGACAAGGAACTAGCTGTATGTAGAATCTGCTGGGATGCCAGAAAAAGCTGATTTCAGTCAAGCTATACTGACATAAAAACGTGAAGGAACACAGTCATTGATCAAGCAAAAACAGAGGCAACATTTTGTTTCCTCATGCTCTTTTCGCCGTGGCTTTGCCACAGCCATTAAAACTACTTGATTTTTAAAATAATCATTCTTTTAAAATATGTATAATATCTATACAGAATCACAGAGTGATTGATGTTGGAAGGGAACCCTGGAGGTCATCTTGTCCAACCTCCCTGCTCAAACAGGGCTACCTATAGCCATTTGCCCAGGACTGTGCCTAGATCATGTCTAGACATAACAGTAGCATAACTATTTCCTCCTGTCACTCATCCATGTCTTTTAATTATAATTTCATCATTGGCTTTTTGAAAGAACAAATTTGACCTTTTCATCATCCTCAACCAAGGTCTTTGAGTGTCTTTGTGAGTAAGACTAATAACTCCAGCATTGCTGATCTTGGGAGTCTGTATACTCCTTGATTCTATGTCAGAGACCCCAAACAGAATATTTACCCATTCATGGAGTATTGATTACTTTTAAAAATTATGTTCATAAAAATATTTGCAATTATTTTGTCTGGGAAAAAAATTTTGGAGTTATGGACTAAGTCTATCATGGTCTAGACTGGTCTTCCTGAACCTGCCAGTTCCTTGAAAAAACTGTTCACAAACTGTGAACTACCTTTTGGGATTATTGGCAATACAGTCTACCATACTTCTTGATCTTTCTTTTCTGATAATTTTCAAAGACCTACTTTGCAAATGTGTCCTAAATTCCCCAATTCATATTCAGCTCCAGTTTGATTCATGACAGCCACTCAGTGGTCACATCTGTGACTGGATCAAAACTGTGAACCAGCAGCAAGTCAATAGAATTTAATATTTAAGTAACTAACCAAGGTGCTGCCCATGACCGTAGTTATTCATTAAAAAGGGAGAGATTCTTCCTTATGAAAGCCATGCTACTTCATACGACAGCCTTCCTGGCCTTCTCAGGTACTCAAGGGTTCTGCTGCAGATTTCAATCCAGTTTGCCGTGTCTTAGATTGTGAAATATTTCTCAGTATGGGCCTTGAATATTGAGCATGAGAAAGGAGTTAAATATAAGAATACCTTCCCAACAGAATCAGAGCTTTATCTCCCCTCTGCAGCCTGGTGACCAACCAAGACAAGGCAGTCTGCTGGTCCTTGATGCCCTGCTCACTCCAGAAGGGATTAGTCTGTTCTCTTTATGAGTCCAGGTATCTTGTAGGTTAATAAATTTTTAAATAGCTTTGTGGAGTCCCGTTGTCACTATTATCAACACATCCTGAGCAGCCTTTAATAAAAATAATTTTCTAGATATCACACGAAATAACACCAAAAAGTGCTTCTCTAGAGCAAAAGAAGGCTCCTTGTCCATGTACACAGTTTGGTTTTCACCTGCCTTGAAGATATAACAGCAGAGTACAACTTCAAGGTCTTACTTCTGAATAAGCAGCAACAGAAATCTGAAGTGAGAGAAAGATACAGCCTCTTTGGGCAACCATGGCACAGTAAGGTTAAGACAAGTATTGAGGTGAAATATGTGGTGGCAATGCCAAGCTGGGTTATAGGTTAAGAAGGGTCATTAATTTTGCAACAGAGGTGCCCTTTGCAAATCAGTCAGCGAGTATGTATTAGTCTTAACCCATCCCAACTCCAGTACCATGACCTTCAGCTGCATGGAACTCATAGCAGTAATGAACTGTTAAATAAAAAACATAAGAGGAAGAGCTACAGTTTTTAAAAATTGGACTTTTTATCGGTAAACAAGAATTATGACTCTTGTATTTTATTTTTTTTTTTGGATATCAGCATGCTATAACATTTTTCCTTATTGCCATGATCAGCCAAGACTGTCCCTAGTAATTTACATAACAAGATGGTTTGGAACAGTCCACTTTATTGGTCGTGCAATTAAATCCCATCCACTATAGCATTTTTGGTTCAACAATTAAGTTTTTGCTAAGTACTTCCAAGGCCTTATCCTAGATATGACTACAGGATACCTACACCACTTTCTATTTTCCTTTTTTCAGAAAAATCAGCACATATCAACACAAATTTTGAGCCTTTCGAGGCAGAAGTGAAAAGGTTGTCAGGATTTTGAAGTTATTTTCCAAATTCTAATCAGGGAATCCCACCAGCATCTTTGGAGGTCACATGCAGCTGCAGCTAGCATTTGTCTATGTATATATAATGTGTTATTATGCCTAAAATCTGTTAGAAAGGAGAGAACTGACACATATAATGTCATACCTTGTTATTATATAAGCTTCACCCCCTGTAATTGACTGGACCCACCTCTGTGCTCTCACTTGGTGCTGACATATGGGATAGTATTGGAACTGAGTTGCAGAGATACTCTGTAGTTCCCTAGCATAGGTGTTGAGCTTCTCCAGCAAAACATCAGGAGTCAGATGGCCCTTTACCTCTGATTGAGCCTGAAATGGATGACACCTCTACAAAGGGACTCTGAACCCAAAGAAATATCCTCTCTGGACAAAAGAGGGATCTTTCAGGTTCGAAGGGATCTTTTAGTGCAAAATCCAAAATGACACTTTCTTTTCTCCAGGTAAACAACTGTTCCTATAAGGGAAAGCAAGGAAACATCTGAAATCTTCCTTCTTCCTTTCCCTCTGAGCCAGTAAGCTCTTGAGGGAGGGAGAGCAGATGTTTCTGGAAGCCCATGGAGAAAGCCAGGTATCTGCAGAAATAAGCCTGCACTTCACAGCATTTAAAAAAGCATGAACTTACATGCTTTTATAATAGCTAGACAGCTGTAAAACTCCATGAATAATTTGTATCAAATTAATTGTTTAGGTCAAATGGGCTCATGATTTTATTGTTTTCATCCTTGATAATACCATCCTGAATTTTAAAGGTTCCAATTAACTGAGTTTAACAAAGATGTGGATTAAGAAAACTCCAAGCTTGCAGTTCATTAAGTGAGTTTCTTTCCCACTACTTTTCAAACTGAGCTGAAAAAGTGTATTTTATCTGAAATGTAAGAAATGATGCAGAAGTCATTATGTAATTGATGCTAGTAACAAAACATCCATTGATTTCAATGGGCCCGGGATTCATATGAAGCAATCTGATTTTCATTAATTTGTATTTCATTATCTGTTGTAAATCATGGAATCACAACCTGCCATCCTGTTGCTTTAGATGTTGCACAAGTGCAAAAGATCTGTTAACTTTCTGTCTTTCTCTCTCCAGAGAGAACTGGAGAGGCACTTCATAATTATATATAAGATACAAATCTACTTAAAAGAGAACTCAGTGTTGCGTGCCTCAGCGCTGTAAGTCACAGACAGGCCCATGTTTACACCCAGGTAAATTCTTTGCTGACAGGAAACTCAGATTATATTTAACAAGTTCCACAAGTGCATTCAAGGTAAAAACTGGGGTCGAGTTCCAACTATTTTGGAGCCTGTATGTAACAAAAAATGCCGTACTTCTTGCATCTCACTGCAGCTCTGCCCAGAGCGCTGCGGTGTCACGTATGGACTGAGCTGCCTCAGATGCAAAAAGGAGAAAGGCTGCATTGGCTCAATGGTCCCCTAAGATGGAGAAGCAGGTGGACAGGCCACCCGGTGTGCTTTGTGCCATCGACAGACATACCCAGGGAGATGTCAGTGCCACACAGAGCGTGCAACCATTTTGTCCAGCCACATTCTCTCTCATATAAGGAAAGTTCCATCAGGATGCTCCACAGAAGGCCTGTTCAAAAAATTAAATTTGAAAATTAAAAGAGGTCAAAAGCCCTAATTTTCTAGAAAATTGTTCAAATTAATTAACAATAGATATAAGGCCAAACTCAGCATTTGAACTGCCGAAAGCTGTGGTGAGGGCATTTCCTTGCAGAGCTGAGTCTTCGGGCACTTCACTCAGAGACCAGTAAGGAATACCTATCATACAGTATTTGATGTGAATGTAGATTTAATCTTTACTAATGAGTCAACAGGGGGTTCACTAGAAGACTGTACATTGAATTAATTTATTCCCAGATTCACTATCCATGCTTCCTGGCCAGCAGCACTCAATTTTGAGGTCTTGTGATTAAATCTGACCTGCTGATTCTATAGAAATTGCCTACTTGTGTTATTGCTCAGCCTTTTCAATGCAGTGTCTGTCACAACAGTGATTTGGTGCAGCTAGAGAGAAAATATTCCTCATCTGCTTGACAGAGGATATGAACAATCCTATGCTAACATGTTAGTATGTTAACATTTGTCCTCTTTTGACAGTACTTTTAATATTTAAAGTCCAATTTTCATTTAATACAAATTAGAACCTAGTGAAACATGCAAACTTCAACTACATGTGAACTCATGGAAATTTCTCCTTGTTGAGCAGCACCATTTGAGCAATGCAGGAGATTTGTATTTTGTATTCACACTAAAAAAAATATTATTTTATTCTTTCTCCTAGTCTCTTTATTATAATTCTGTGTTCTTCTCTTTCAATCAAAATGTTTATCTTTACAGGATGGCTTATAGTAGACTTTAACTTTGATATATGTCAATTAGCTCATAAGAAAAGCCTGACTCAGACCAGATGAAGAGAATGTCACTAACTTATTTTGTTTCCAATATTTTCTGTCATTTTCTTGAATTTTTTAGTTAGTCTGATGTTAAAGAAAGAAGGGAGTCCATTCTGAAAGTTCAGGATGATGCAAATTTCATTAGGGTGTCAGGAGATGGGTCAGATCTCTAAGGAACATGGATATATCACATACATCTGAGCCAGCAAACAGACAAAAAATAATTTAGGCAGGAAGTTACTTGCTGCCTCTGCCTCTGGAAAGCTTGTGAAATGTATACTTGGCTGTCATAGCCATTTTGGCATCAGGAAATTTCTCCTTCCCAGTGCTGAAATCATTTTTATATATCAGAGACATCAGTCACTGCAGGCATGAATCAATATAGAGGTGACTGCTGATCTGATTGCTTACAGATTCTGTGCTTATTCATTGCCTCTGGCTTTTACGGAAAACTTTTGAACATATTCTTTGTTTTCTCTACTTTTGGAAAGAAAATTTCCTTACAGTCTCTCCTGATTCCTTTGGGCTTTTTATGAAGGGATTCTTCAAATATGATTGTTCCTTCACAGTTAGGTCTGTCCCACAAGGAAAAAGGTGCTGAGACCTTCAGGTTAAAAATTTAATAATTAACAAAAAGCTTCACAACTAACAAAATACCTTTAATCGTTCCTTGTTTCAGTAGGTAATTTTCACACCTGCTAGCACATTCAGGAGCTAATGATAAAGAGATCATTTTAGAGCACCTTTTACAGAAAGCAAAAGACATTGCTTATGCCGTTGTATCAGTTCAAATGCAGTTGATATCCATCTCATTTACAATATAAGTCAATGTATGGAAAGTTGTTATTACTCTCTGACTGTCACACAGCAAGATGGAATTGTTCAAGGAGGAAGGATGCAATATACAATGTTTGACCTCTCACAATCCTCAAATCTTTGCTTCTTTCAAGTGTAATTTCAAAACAGTTTAAGAACATTCTTCCTTAAATGGAAATCCAATCTTAATAAGACACATTTGTAAATAGGAAAAATTAACCTCACTGGCCTGCAGGAAAGCTGAGGAGGGACTCTATCAGGGGGAGTAGTGACGGCACAAGTGGTAACAGTTTTAAACTGAAAGAGGGTAGATTTAGATTAGATATAAAGAAGACATTCTTCCCTGTGGGGGTGGTGAGGCACTGGCACAGGGTGCCCAGAGCAGCTGTGGCTGCCCCCTCCCTGGAAGGGTTCAAGGCCAGGTTGGACGGGGCGTTGAGCAACCTGGTCTAGTGGAAGGTGTCCCTGCCCGTGGCAGGGGGGTTGCAACTAGGTGATCTTTAAGGTCCCTTCCAGCCCAAACAACTTTATGATTCTATTTCATTGTTTAATAAAGACAGTGAAAACGAACGAGGAGAGAAGCTATTCCAAACCAGCTCTACTTATTAATGTGCTTTGTATTAACTTTCCCTTTTCTTCTTCTTCTCACCCTTGTTTATTCTTCTCCCTACTTCCTTTCCCAGAGGGACTTTGCATTTCCTGATTCATAGTTTACCTTTTGAAGCAAAGGTATAGAAACAGGAATAACTATATATTGTTAACGATTCCGGAAGTATCAACTATTTAACACCAGTCTGTAAGAAACAGAAGAGAAATAAAACAAGATCTACTTGCTGGTAGGATTAGGACTCATAGGTCAAAGCCAGTCAGACGGTCTTGACGTCATTATGATCTATGGCTGCAGGAGGTTCAGGGTTGTATAAGTAAAAAAAATATTTTCCCCAGACAGTTGTTTCCTTAAACAACCATGTAGTCTTTACATTAATCCTGGGAAAAAAAAAGAGTGGTTAATTTCTGTTTCTTTGATGTCGGTATTTGCTCTTTGTGTTATTTAGCCTGTGTAAGAGGAAGGAAATTCAAGACATACTGTGACAGAAATGCCCTTAGGAAAGTATCAAAGATGGATATACACCTGAGTCATGCTCTATCTGTTCACCACTGCTCTGTTACTCTTCTATTAACTCAAAAAAATGGTCACATTTATTTTAAAATGTGGCATATTTTAACTGTCTGGATTACTTCATCTGCTTAGTAGGATTCATCAGGAATACTCTGATAATTTGTCTTTAAACTGAAAATTTCCAAAAATATGTTAATTTGGACTAAATTTTCATTGAGAATCAGGAGAGAATGACTGTGGTAACTCTCCGTGCCTTGCCTCCAGAAGACAAGACTGCAGCACAGTGAATGGAGCTCTCTCTAGGATACAGGAAACCACTAACATGGCTCCTCGTTAGTATCAGAAAGGCAGGAGACAAGAAGGTATATTAATGGAGAGAATTTCATTTCAGGGAGAAATCCTTTGGCTAAGGCTTGTACAATACTCTAATCTCTTAACCTAGGCTTTCTTCCAACAAGGTTGCAGTAAAGCATTCTTGACATTATTCTGAGTAACAGACTCAGCAGCTGAATTAGAGGGTGAAGAATTTTGTTATTTCTGCAGATAGACTTTCACACCTTGATCCTATTATGTTCTGTGTCAGGAGTGCACCTACAGGCCCTTTGCTGACTGCAGTGTTTCTGAAAGTGCATTTTAAATGCAGATAGAGAGCAAAAGGCAGTGTTCCTTTCTAAATAATTTATGTGGTAGTTTATTGCTACATATCTTCAGGAATACACTCCTCATTTGAACACTGACACCTATTAAAAGCTCAACAAGTAGCAATGTGAGTGGTTTCCTCACTATTTACAGTATAGTTTCTGCCTTAGAAACTGTGGCCAAGTCCTGTAATTTACAAGGAGTTATTCTACAGCTAAGAAGCATTAATTTTATATATATATATATATTTTTTTTTAAGATGGACTGTGAGAATCTGAACCAAATTATATTCTTTGCACAGTGTTGAAGTATCGTGTTTCTGAATCTGCTTTTAAAAGACTGTGATCTGAGCTGATGACAGCTCTTACCGAAGAATCCATGGGTCTGAATCCACTAAAAAGTGATAGAAATGACTACTCCAGTTTGTGCTAGATCTTGATAACTCCCATGGCCCGTTCCACTAGCTGAGAACTGACTGCACTAGCAAAGCATTTTTCCATTCCCTTGCCCAGAAGCTGGAGTTGGGGAAAAAAAACAGGAGCTCTCAGGAAGGAAATTCTTGTTCTGAAGCTAGAATATAGAGCCAGGCAAAGAATCCCACACATGACCACTGTGATGGTCCTTAAAGGTGTCTACTGTTGCCACTTGATTTACTGTAATATCTATTTGCATTTGTATTATTACCACACTCCCCAGGTTCTCCTTCAGTTACAAAACCCATAACAGCCCCATTCAGGGATACTGCCTCAGTCATAGCATGGCAGTACTCCTACTGCAGGAAACAAAAGATTTATTAACAATTGCACTGTGACCAACAAAGTACCTGAATAGTCAGGAATTGGCATAAATCAGAAAATAAATTATTTTTCCCCTCAGAAGAGGCCTTGGAGCAATAGGACATTATTGGGATCTGAATAAAGAGATTAGATGTTAGAAAAGAAAGAAGTACATCTTGCACAGGAAGACTTTGGCAGGAGAGAGGATAAATAACAAAGAGGGCTTGGTCCTCAGCCAGACAAAAGTTCAGCAGAGGAGCTAAACTGCACTTAGAGTAGCCTGATGAAGGAGGGGGGACCTGGCCTTTCTGGGCTTCAAGAAAGGAAGCAGATCTGAAGGGTGAACAGAAAGAAGGTCATTGCAATTTGGAAATGAGACCATTTCTAAATTATCTTTATTGTTCCTTTCCTCATAACAACAACAAAAAAAGAATGTTAAAAACTCCATCCAAAGACTACCTCTGTGCATCTGCTTGTTTACACTGGTCATCTGTAAACCTGAGACCATCATTAAATCAGAAGATTCAAACTTGAAAAGGGACTGTGTCAGTCTGAGGGGTTACTACTAGACCCAGGGATAGGCAATTGGATCAAGGACTCTTGTCTCTCAGGTGGCAGCTGGAGTCAGGAGAGCTATTTGGTAAGACAGGCATTCACAGCCTGGGGGGCCTGAAACTTTCTGAGGATTTGCTGGTAGTATCTTCTCAAGGGTATTCAGCAGGGGATCTCACCCAGAATATTGAAATGGTAGTCTGGAGACCTGATGTAACAGTAATCTCCTTGTATTATTTTCAGTGACTCAGATAAATGTTTCACTGTACCATAATACTGAAAAGTATAGTTAAATTTATTCCTAAATTCCTCTCATTTCTGTCTTGATCTTCTTGGAATAGAATGAAGTTGAGGTAACAGGCAGGAAATTGTAAGACTCAACCAATAGTTTGAATTCTGCAGATGAAAACTGAAGTTATAATTCCTTCAATAAATGGTAAGATTTACATAATGCAATAGATAGAAATGCTTTATGTAGTGTAATATAGAAGTGAATGATATATCTTAATATTGATTGGACTTGCAATACATTATTGAAATTATATATTAAAATATATAATGCATATAATTTATTGTCACATACAAAATGTAATGATGTAGTAAGCCATGGAAAATTATAAGGCTAAAGACTCTGACATGCTAAATGCTGTACCCATCTTCCATATATTGCAGGCTATTCCACATGGTGATCTTTTCAGACCTTAATTGATAAAAACTCAACTAAATTAAATTAAAACTGAATTATATAATTTACTAATCAGTATTTTGCAGAACCCAGATGGAAATCTTAGTATCCACTATTTAATGTGACCTTAATTATAACTGTGGCCTAAAACCATACAGAGTAGGGTTGGAAACTGCTCTGATTGCACCATTGTAGTGTAAAAACAGTGACACTGAAGATTCTCTTCATACATGAGAAGCCAAAGGCTTGAGTCTTTGGATTTTCTGTCCTCACAGGAAGATTATTTTTGCATCCTACATGAGCTTCCAGTTCCAAAACACTCAGCAAAAGTCCTCATATCTTCCACCAAAGCTGAAGGGAAGTGCTTATTTTTAGCCCAGAAATAGGAGATGGAGGTCAGATGCAATCTACATCTGTTATTCTCTTGGATAAGTATAAATGAGGAATCACCTTTTATGAAGTAAAGGCTCAAATGTAATTTGAGTGTATGGTTGTTAATGTCAAAGGGAAGAACTGCATATAAAAGGAAGTCATGGCACTGACAGCAAAGTTTATGGTTTTACTGCCTATAAACTGTGGCCTTGCTATTTAAAAAACCCCAACTCTTTGTACATGTTTCAATATATAAATGTTGTCCTTTTCCTTTTTTCTCTCTGTGAGCTCAGTTAACATTATGGTTTTACTGGGCAATATCTAATATAAATTATTTTTTAGTGTTATGGCAAGATCTTTGGCAAAATCTGTTGATTCTTCAGTAAGCAACAATAAACTATACACCTAGTATCTTAATCTGTAATGTAGAATTTTCCATCTACTAATAGCTGTGTTTGGAAAGCTGTTACCAGTGTGCTAGAAAAGCAATGGATAGAATAAAAGTTCAGCTTTATACAAACAGTCGGTCATCTCTTTTTCTTATGCAAAGACAGCAAACGACTTGGCTCAAAACAGGTTGTGTTTCACTTGCATGGTGACTATAATTCTGAAGTGATACATCTGATGACCAAAGCTCTGGAGAACCTGTCCTATGAGGAAAGACTGAAGGAGTTAGGTCTTTTCTCCCTGGAGAAGACTCAGGGGGGACCTCACCACCATGTTTCAGTATTTAAAGGGCGGCTACAAAGAGGGCAGAGGCTGTCTCTTGACAAGCAGCTGCATGGACAAGACAAGGGGCAACAGGTACCAGTTGCAGCAGGGGAGGTTTCATTTCAATACAAGAAAGAAATTTTTACAGTGAGAAGAATCAATCACTGGAACAACATCCCCATAGACATGGCAGCGTTCCCATAACTGGATGTTTCCAAGGTGCAATTGGACAGGGTGCTAGATAATCTCATCTGGGCTCCCTTTCCCATGAAAGACTGGACCAGATGATCTTCTGAGGTGCCTTCCAACCCAGGCTGTTCTATAATTCGATGATTCCCCAAAATTACCTTTTTAAAAAAATATATCATGGTTTTCAAGAATTTAATTTTGAAACATGTTTGAAAGTTCCTGGGCAATATGACTGAATGATATATATTTACATATATCTTTATTTTAAAATTTGTCATTCACAAAATGTAGCATGCTAAAAAGAACAGGGATTCATAAGGCACTATGAATTAAGAAACATTATGACTATTAATACAGCCCCTGGGACATTGAGTCTCTGTTTTGTAGAACTGTAAAAAAAATACATGAAGAAAAATACATAAAGACTATACCATAGTACATACACAAAAAGATCCTCCAGGAATGTAAGTGGTACATTGACATCAGAGTAGTTGACTATTTTACTGTGCAATCATGAGGTACAGGTGAGGTGAGTGAGAGGGTGGTCATTCCTTACCTTTGCACATCAATGGCTCTTCAGTATGGGAAATTTCTTCCAAATCCTCACGTTTATCTTCCAATCTAGGGAAAAGGGACAGTGTGGATTCCCTTGGGTCTTTGTCCTTCCATGTATTTTGGACATTAAAGCTAGTCAGTACACTGCTAATACTGTCAGCTCTGAGTTCAGCCAAGCAAGTAGCCCAGCCAGCCCATAGCAATAGCATGTGGATTTTAGGGAACTGCAGGTGTTCCCAGCCAGATAAACACATTAATTTGTGCTTATATTTTCACAGGCAAATCTGAGAATGATGTGCAATTATCCACAATACAATTACCAAGCATTAAGAACAGTTAAAGATGTCTTCTTATGTCTTTACAAATGCCGAGTCTGACTAACCAGTCCAAGTTCCAGTAGGAAGTGAACACCATGACCAATGTGCTTACAAAGTGCCCTAATTTCCAGTGCGTCACATCTACAGATAAAGCAAAAGGAATCATAACCTCTTAATTGTGCCTGTTAAGTAGAAAAAATAGGCCACCTGGACTGCATGAATGAGAAGTGCATTTAAAGAATGAACAAACTCCATATATAAGCAGGAAGCTGAAATAAATGCAAGGACTACCATGATTTGCTCAGAGCTGGAAGCAGCCCGCATAGCCTGAAAACAGACGTGAAGGTGTTGTTGGAGTTTAGCAGATGTTTCCTGGCATCATCTTGTACAGTTCTCCTCTTCCTCCTCTATCCTTAAGGGAAAAATCAGATGTGCTCTGTTACTCCGCATGCTCTGTGAGAAGGGACAGTACCCTGGGAGATCACGCCCTGGCACAGAAAACAGCTCTTCATGCATTAGAGACACCCCTTTCTGAGAGAAAAACAAAGGAAGAAATTAGCTTATGTGCACTGACAGTACTAAATCAAAATGAAGTAGGTTCAGAAGAGCCAGAGGAAGAATGCCAAGGATTTCTCTAGAAGCCCTGGTTTGTGCAGACAGCAAGGCTTCAAGCCTTCAAGCGAACCTCCCAAGCTATCATTTTCAGATGAACCTGAAGAAATCCAATATACACAAACCAGAGGAGCAGGATTTGAAAGAATCCCAGATGCAGACTCAGAATCTCTGTTGTTTATCCAGTGACATTTTAAGAGCTCATGCTGTGCTGATATATTGCCAGGTGACTGTCTTCCCAAGAGAGAGATGTCAGGGTGGTCTTTAATAATAGCGGGGGTTTATTCTGGCCTATACTTCCAGTTTGAGCAAGAAATTATTTCTTCATCTGAGGGTCATATTTCCACCTTTGGTTTTCATTTTGTTTGTTTTTTTTTTTTTTTTTTGTCACATATTGCATTTTACATCTATTTATTTGATACACTCTTTATTTTGAGTTTGGACTTAAAAATGTTTTATGTGCCCAAGAGAGACACCTGAAGCTAATCAGGCAGGAGTGGTCAGGATTTAACAAGTGCTCATAGCCTTAAAACCTCTGTCCAATTAGGTCTTTATGTAGTATGGCACAATAGTAAATATCAGAATTGTGGATTTTACAATTTCTATGCCTCGGTTTCATCATCTCTAAACAAGGGTTAATGATAAAGGTAAAATTATTCATGTACTTAAATGATGTGTAAATCTAGCGTCTAATGTATGTATAATCTCTCAACCTAAAGTTTTCTTGAATTTAAAAGGTACTTGAAGATCTACTACAGTTTCACTTCTATCAGAGGGAGAATATTCCCCTCAATTCTACATTGTTATACACAAAATCAAAATATTCCTGCAGACAAGCTGCTGGCTGAAAAGCATAATGCTGGGATATAGATGAGACACAAGGGACCTCAACTGCTGTGCAGTACAGAGTAGAAATGAGCATTTGCATGCCAGCACATATGGGGGATGGCAATAGAAGGGACTGAGCCTCTAAAGGCAAACAAGCTTCCTTTTGGCAGAACAAGACTCCCAGAGGACCAAATTGAGAAGAAAAGTAGAGACAGGTAGTTAAGAACCAAGTAAGAAAGATTAGAGAGCCGAGAGTCTCATCATGAGCAGAGGGCATTGAATGGCCAAGAGGGCCACCATCCCAGCTTCTGGCCTATCATAGTGTCCTGGTTTTGTCTGGGATAGTTAATTTTTCTTCTTAGTAGATAGAATAGTGCTGTGTTTTGGATTCAGTATGGGATTTAGTATGAGAAGAATACTGATAATATGTTGATGTTTTCAGTTGTTGCTGAGAGATCAAGGACTTTCCAACTCCCCATGTCCTGCCCACACACAGGTGTACAAGATGCTAAGAGGGAACAGAGCCAGAGCACCATACCCAAATTGGCCAATGGAATATTCCGTATCATGTAACATATTGCTCAATGTATAGATGAAGGCTAGCCAGGAAGGAGGAGGTTCCCTCTCACTTCCAGGATTGCTATTGCAGAATATTGGTGTTTCAGGATCATTAGCCAGGAACGGGCTGGGTATCTGTCAGCAGGTGGTGAGCAATCACATTGTGCATTGCCCATTTGTACTTTCCATTTTTGTCATTGTTTTATTTTATTTCAATTATTAAACTGGTTTTATCTCAACCTATGAGTCTCTTCTACCCCTCCAATTCCCTCCCCCATACACCAGGAAGAGGAGGGGGAGCGAGCGGCTGTGTGGTGTTTGCCTGCCGGCCAGGTTCAAACCACAACACACAGAACCATTTAGGTTGAAAAAGTCCCTTAAGACCATCAGGTTCAGGGTCAGCTGGATAACACTGTGTAAGAAAGATCAGTGGACTAGGGCTCTTCTGAGCATGTGTGGTGTGCAGGTGCCCAATTTCATGGAAGGATGGAGAGGAGGATATGAAAGTAGTGTTACATGTAGCCGGACTAGAAAGAAAGAAGACTAAAAACACAAATAGCAGGAAAGAAGAGATAATGACAAATAACTATTGAATTGAGTAAGCTATATAATCACAAGAGAGCAAACCAGAAATAGGTTAATATTAGGGTGGGAACAGATCTTGACTCTCGTTCTGTGAACTGCTCCAGCTCATCAGCTATGTAGTCAAAATAACCCCTAATATGAAAACAGTTCACAATTATTATCCAACCCCAACATTCAGACCTTTTCTAAACCCTTATCACAGGCCATGTTTACAGATTGTACAAATAACTGGCTTTATCTGCAGTGCGGCCAGGCTACAAAATGAGGCAGAAACAAAACATTACTTAAGGTCATGGAATCCATGTTACATTTATAATTTGGCACAGAGATCTCAAACACAGTAAAATGTATATAAGCTGTTAACGCTAATCTTCAGTCTCTTTCTGCCCAAACCTAATCGAGCTGAAGTCTGTCAAGAGGGAATTATATTTTTGAGGTTTGCCTAATGAACAGATACTTCCATATTTTAGATAAGTAAATGATGTACAAAGTAATTTAAGTACCAATTTGCAATATACATCCTGGCCCTTCAACTCCTACATTTTAAAGAGATTTTTAGTTTAAACCTACAAAAGAATCTGTTTCTTCTAGGATGATTTTGTGAGTTGCCTGGAACTAACTCCTCAAACTACTAACTTGCACATGGTTACAGAGCTGCTAAAAAGAGAGTTCTCAAATTTTCACTTACCCATTACAAACTTTAAGATGTAAAGACCATTTGTTTTAGACATACCATGACAGAAATAAAAAAACAAAGCATGACAGAGGGAATATTTGGGGAAAGAATGAAGTTTGAGGATAGACAACAAACTAACTATTTATTGTAAATGTGGGAAATGTCTATTACAATGAGCTTTTCATTTGTATTAGCTAAGAGTCCAGCAGATCAAAGTTCAGGGGAGAATGACGAATAGCCTGAAATATTCTGTGGCCCTCAAGTTTTTGTGTTTTCCTCAAGACTTGATTTCATTTCTACACTTAATCAGAAAGATTTATGATTTGTATATGTATATTCCTCATTCTGACCACTGATATAGACTGGAACTGCAGTAGACAGTGATCAGTATGACAATGTCTTCACTAGTTTTACTAGTTTGACTGCTTTTGTGGTCTTTATATACAGGAAAAGCCCTAAAATAATTTTAAGTACACCAATTAGAAAGCACTTTTAGTAGTAAAATTTATTTCCTTAGGGGAATTTGTATAATTTATGTTGTCAAAAAGTTATGTTTATTGAAGTTTTTTGTCACACAATCACAAAATAATTTAGGTTGGAAGGGACCTCTGGACTTCACCTAGGCCAGCTTCCTGGACTAGTGGTGTGGGGCTACCTTCAACACTAAATCAGGTTGCTCAGAAGCCAGAACTTCTCCTGGTACCTCTTCCAGTGCTTCACCAACCATTGTGAAGATTGCCTTTTCATATATACAATCAGAATTTCCCCTTCTGTACTCACTGATTATTGCCTCTGAGAGGAGTTTGGCTATGTCCTCTCTCACCTCCCCCTACCTCAGGAAGTGGAAGATAGCAATTAAATTCACCCCTAAGCCTGCTTTTCTCCAGACTGAACAAGCCTGGAGCTCCCTCAGCCTCTATTTCTATGTTGGGTGCCCCAACACCCCGAGCAGCTCCCACGCATCTGCACATCTCTCTCTTGTCCTATGGGACCCAGATCTTGACAGGGTATTGCAGACACAGCATGCAAACGCCAAGTCATTGTGCATTATCACTTCCCTTGACTTATAGCCTAGGGTGCCATTAGTCTTTCTCCTGTAATCACATTTTAAGACCAACATTTACTCATGTATAAATCCCTTAGAATACTATAGAATTAAACTAACAAATCCTTGAAAATATCTCAGAGCTATAATTTTTCTTTGAGAATCTAATTTGGGAATTTCTCTAGGTTGTGGGAGTTTAAAGATCTGTATTTGTATCTCAGAGTAGCTAAATCCCTAGCACAGACTAATGATCAAATAAAAGAGATAAGTATTATGAATTAATTCAGGATTAGTTTATCATATTTCTACAGAAATCACCAACCATTTCTTAATGTTTGTTTTTGCCTAATTTTGCTTTGTTTGAAATCAGAGAACCTTTCAAAATACTGAACAGAAGACAAATTTTTCTGTTGGTTTTGCTTTAAATTAAATATAATTCTTGTTATATTTTAAATTTTATTTCAAGAGCAATATCCATTTAAAAATGCTCAAGGAAATTGGTCCATTTTTCCCCAACAATCACTAGGTGTGAAAATTCCTTTCAGAATGGGGTTAAGAGTTCCTCCCCTTCCAGGAACACTTGAGCAGAGGGAATGCAGCTGAACTCCTTTGCCTAATTAGTCAGTTTATCTGAGCTAAGGATGAACTAACGCTCCTAGGACAAGTAGTATAAAAGAGGGTTGAGGGGGCTGAAGAGGAAAGACTGCAGATTTGTAAGAGAATAAATTTCATCCTGAATTAAGAGCCAAGTAAGTGGAAGACTATATCTAATAAAATAGGTGCTGTTTACCCATGTAGTTACGTATTTTACAAGCTGGGATGTTGCAATGGGGCGTTCTGAGCTAATGTGTTAAGAGTGTATGTGTGCAGCACTGAGATGGGTGGTTATTTTCTGTTCTTTTCAACTGTATATAAATACCATATGCTGGCATAGGTTGTGATCTGTTTAAAGCTTGTATGACCAGACTCCTTACATACTGGCTAATACTGTCCTCTTATAATCGCTTAGATGTCTTCATATATAATTTTTGTCTTGTATTTAAGTCAAGGGTTTAGTTTATGGGGTGTGCATTTTTTTTTTTTTTTTTTTATTTACAGTTGTTTTGGTACACATCATATTCTAGGTCTTTCTTCCATTTGTATGTCCATCTTAACATCTGTTATTCTGTTCAAACTGCTCAGGTTATGGCTTTTAGGTCAAAAAAGAAACATTGCTAAGCAATGGTAAACTTTTTTCTCTAATTTTATTTATAACAGACCTTAATTCTATGAAATGTTTGTTACTTGACCCACCTACAGCACTTGCACAGCTTCCAGGAAGGGTCTTTTCCTTTGGGTAACTTTCTAGTTGCTACTACTGCTGAATAACTGACATTGTGGTTGTTTGCATTAGCAATAAGAATCCCAGCAATAAGTCCCATCCTTTGAGACAACTAATTAACCACAATTTATTATTCAATAAAACTTAACATTTACCATAAAATCCCAGAGGCATACTTTTAGTCCACAAAATCTTAGTTCATCACATTATGCATAATGGAGCATATTTATTAGCATAATCTAGTCTAGTAGTGCTACCTTTCACATTAGCATGTATTTAGATCAGACAGGGTTGCTAAAACAGCAAGTTCTCACGCAAGACTAAACTGTTTTAGGTGCAGATGATCTTCGTAAGAAGTAGAATAAAGCAACAATCAATGCAAATACTAATAGAAAGGAGCAGATAGATCTGTTACATAAATGTTGCATTATGAAATAATAATAGAGATTGTGCTTTTTAAGATTTCAAGTAAGCATCTGTGCATAGTTAACGTAGTTCTTAGAAAACAAGCCAGGTTAATTTTAAAGGCCAGGTCTTCAATTGTTCAAAACATAAATATTACACACTGAAACCAAGTTTGGGTTTTTACCTTCTAGGGTTATTACTTATCTTCTACTCCTTGTTTCATGTTCCAGGATTAAGTATGGCTTGTTCTGGTTCAGCATAAGGCTCAGACACATACAGAAAAATGAAAATATATGGCTGGACTGCAAACATATTTGAAGGCATTAAATTCCATGAAATTTATTCCATTATTTTATCAAAGTTTTAGTCTCTGGATTAAACCCTCATCCAGTTCCACAGAGAAGCCATTTTGGTATAGGAGACATCCTGAACGTCAGCACACTGTCTACTGAGATCAGAGATTAATCATTGGATTGAATACTTGTATATCATTTTCAGCTGTGGCCTGTGGTGTTCCAGGATATACTTAAATTCAGTTTAACTTGACCAGTGAGGGTTTTAACAGCTGTTGATACTTACCCTGATAGCTCAACAGTTTCATCCTTTTGCCTCATTAATAGGAAAAGCCCTTAAGACTTACTTTAGTGCTGTCTGTGCACAGCCTACTAAAAAGCCTAGCAAAAGCTATCTGCAGCTACTCCTGCAGTTACTATAGAGTGCAGTGCCGAGACTTCCACGTTGGCTAGTGCAGTGAGCTAGTCCAATGCCTCAGCCCAGTGTGAAAGGTGAGGTCTCGGGGTCTGGTTTTGTGTGAATCCCTTCCCCGTGTGCAGCTCTGTGGCCACCAGGCTGCTGTGGGCTGCTGTGCATAACGCTGCGTCTTGTTTCTGAGCCGGTTTGGAGCCTCCCCACTCTAATCTCCTGTAAATCCGACTCCAGGCTGGAAAGATGATCAGTTGGTGACTGCAGATTAACAGGATTATATGGGGGTTTATTTGGCATATTAGGTTTAGTTCAACACAGGATTTACATGGAATTGGAACATTCAAAATTGACCTTATAAAGGGTACAGCCAGCTTTTATTTTTAAACTCAGTTGTGTGAACTGGGTAGCCCTAAGCACAGTAGGTAACTCTGTAGATGTCTGCTGTTTCAGCAGTAGCTATAGTGATCAGTTTGGGCTGAGAGAAATTATCTCAACCAGAAATCTGCTCTGAGCATGCTGAGAAGCTTGCCAAGCAGGTGTACTTACTGCATGCCCTAATGCATCAGCTAGGACCAGCCCTGACAAAAAGAGGCAGCCATGGATAGGTAGCTGGAGAAGCAGCTTCAATGCCCTCTTCATTCCAGTGACTTTCAAAGGCTTGCTCACCCCAGGTCACAGGCTGTTGGCTGCTCTTGAATGGCTGAAGGGACTAGGACTGTGTTACTCTGCAAAAGATCATGCCGACAAGAGTCTTTCTTGTGTCCGTTTGGTAAGAGTGTCTCCTAGGCTGTGAACCTGGCTCTGTACTGAAGTACCATACCCACTTATGCCACAGCCTCAAGCTTTCCCTTGGCTACACTTTTTTCCCTAGTGAACCTCATCTTAATTGTTGCACACTGGGTACCATTTTATCGGGACAGGTTGGAGCAGTGCCTTTCTGAGTCTCCCGTAGTTTGAACCCGATGTCTGTAGGAACTAGAAGAATGGGACTGAATTTCCTTATGCTGATGAAGGGATTGAAGCCAAGTTCTCCACTTCTTGGGCTGTTACAGATGATGGTAGTGGTACTGCTGGAATCATAAGTGTGTTGGATTTTTAGGAGAAAAACAGGCAATAGGTGTTAGTCTGTTCCCACAAAGAATGGCTGCATGATCCTCACGGCAGGTTTGAGCTGTAAATCTCCAAAGCAATAAGAATGACATGATAATAAAAGACAAACTTGGCAGTACACTTTGTGACTCACTGTCCATGGTACATGCTTTTCTGTAAAACATTTGCATAGTCCTGAGATGCAAACTCTTAATGACTCAGTCATAGTCTTGAAAACTAGCATAACTGTTCAGTACTTCCTTAAAAACCTCATTGATGTTTTAGAATAATCCTGTACTGTGGTAGACAGCAGGTTCCAGCAGGATGAGATGCAAGTGTATTGCATGACTAAATAGGACTTGCCCTCTTTTGTTTGTTGTTCTGATTTTCTTCATCCAAAGTGCTGTGAACTCTACCAAGAACTATTTATCTACTGGATAGTGAAGTAGAATGCTAATCCCAGGGCTTGTAGTCACTACCATGTAAATATTTAATATCAATGATAATGGTTCTTTGGGAAAAAGAGTGTATCACCCGTAAGTGTTACTGGCACTGCTATTACAGTCTCCTGGATCCAAGCCAGAAGATTTGGCAGATGTTAGAGGAAGCACACTTAGACCCTTAAGTGAAGCACTAATGTAACTACAACACTGTGTTCTCTGTCAGTGCCTATTCAAGAAGCATGTGGTCACTTTGGCTGGATAGTGCTGAGTCTGTGGAAGTTGCTAATCTCTGTGATAGTTGTGAGCCCAAGGCTGAGTTCCAGTAAAGTTCAGGCAGGGAAAGATACTGATTTAAAAATAATTCTGAAAGAACCAACTAGATTCTGGAGTTAACTTCAAATTTACTTATTTGCATCCATGTGACTGAAGCTATAAAATGAAGGAGTTTTTAGAAGTGCTTATTCTTTAAATACTCAGCTTTGTGTGCTCCTCAGAACTCTCTGTAAGGTAAGGTCAAACAAAAAATAGCAAGTACAGAACTGGGTATTTCAATGAATGCTAATTCCATACTAGTGTTTTAATCTACTACAGGAAACTTTTTTTTTTTTTTTTCTTCTTAGCCCTAAGACTTTCTAAGATAGGTGTTATTGTCTTTTTAAGGCTTTTGTTACAGTAAAACAGACTGACAGGAAAACTAACGAAACAAAGCAAATGCATGGTATGTCTCAAGACATACTACATTGATATTTCTTCTTTCATCTTTATTCTAGTACACTTAACTGCTTAATATTAAGTCAACAGATTAGTCTAGTTGCTGTACATTTCTTCACCTGCTAGCTGACTTCGCTCCTTACGTACCATTCAGCTTCTTCCTTCCTGAGAAGCTTAAAGTACTTATCACTCCGATTTAGGAAGTGAATGTGCAGGACAAAGGAAGAGTTTTCTTGGTGAACGGAGGTGTACGTTTTATGATGTATTTGGGTACTGTACTCAAGAGGGACAGAGTGAGATCTTAGTTTCTAGCCAGTTGGATGGCAGGCACGCCTCCCCCCCCACACCTCCATCAGCCAGGCAGATTGAAATTTGACTTGCAAACATAGGGCTGGCTGTATTTCCTAATACTGTCCAGAGCCCTTTCTGCTTACTGAGAGGGAAGGAAAAGGCTCTTCACTCTTTCATCCTTTCTCTTGAGTTCCAGCACAGCAGAGGATGCCCAGCAATCACTCATCTGTTTACTGATTCACAAAAGGTTTGTTTTTAAGGGAAATCTTCTAATTGAGAGGAGTCTGTGCATGCAATGCCACAGCTTTTTTCTTCTGAAGGCACTGCTCTATAACAACAGCATTCTGAGGAGGCAACAAATTCTCTAATGCCTTCTTTAATTGATGTAAGTATAGATTAATCATATGCTAACTTGGCAAGTGGGTTTATTGTAAATTGCTTCTGTCTTCAAGCACAGTAAAATACTAATTATTTTTTAAAAAAATAATAAACATGGAATCATGGGGAATTTCACCTCCTCTGCACAAATTCAGAGTTGTAAACTTGGGGTCTGGCATAAGTATTCTAACCAATACACAAGGAAATAATCTTACTATTGTAAGATCTAAAGCAAAAAGGGGGAAGGTATGGTGGTTTCTTAGAGTGTGTAGTAAAGTATGTGGAAACTTGCAACAGATATCTGGGGACTTTTGTATCTTTGCTTGTTTGTATTTAAGAGGGTTGATCAAATATTTGTGTAAGTTACTGGGAGTATCTCCATTTGATCTTATGGGATCTAGTTTAGGTCTAAATACATTAAAAAAAAAAAAACTGTGAAGGATATTTTCTTAGCTGGAAGGCAAGAAAGTGGGATTGGGAAATCTGCATCGTATCCTTCTTAAAAAAAGAAATTAAGATATTCCTTGCTCAGTTAAGGGGCCTAATTCTGTTTTACATATGTTACTTATGGTAAGGAAATTCATGGAGGAAAGATTTTAAGTTAAGTTGAGGTTCTGATCTTGTATCTCTTTTTATCCATTATCTTTGAGTCCTAAAATAGAAGAAAGCACATCACAGAATGCACCCTTTGCTTAGGCATGCAGTGTGAAAGGCAAGCGAAGATCGCAGCCTGTCTGAGGTCTGTCAAGTAGATTGGAAAATGAAACCTGTCTCTTCTTAATAACATTTGGTTTTAATTGATTTGGAGTAAATTTTCACTTCAGGATTTTTAAAAGGAACAATACTCAAGGCCTATGAAATACCTTCTTCCTGCAGGTGCTCTTTGGGGCATCTGTCCTCAGAGGCAGGTGGCAATAACTGACAAAACCAGAGGTGGAGTCTGTAGGCTGGCTTACTGGTTTATTTTGAACTTTGTTTTTCTGTATTTGTTCAGAAATGGTCTCACTGGTTGTCTCCAGTGTTTTGGAGTGCCACATAATGGTTCAATCCCCAAAATACTTTATTTGGAAGAGCTAAAAAATCCATTTGCACTAAGTCACAGAATTCAAAGCTCTAAGGCTGCAAAGCTGGAAGTTAGGCTGGCTGAGAACCATACTGTGGCACTAAGCACTTCCCCCTCGTATTGGTAGACTATACTAGAGAATGTATTTAGTTATAATACAAGAGGATGAGTCAAAATGTGTATAAAATCCAAATGTTCCCATTAGACACAGATATCTGCAACAGTTTGCTTGACTTGCTCAGTACCACTGGCAGGGAACAGGAGAGTTGGCTGATGCTAGTGTCTGCATGCAGCAGTGTTTTGTTCCTTAAGCAACAAGATCTGATACCTCTCAGGCTCCTAGTCCAGACAGTATTAGCTCTCTCCTTATAAGCCCATATTCTAGTCTTGCCAATCTCATTTCCTATTCACCCTTTCCTTTCCTCCTCACACCAAAGAAGAATTTTGGCCCTCAGCCTGAAATTTTGTCTATGTTGCTTGGGCATAGTGGTGAGAGGGCAAGGGGAGAAGAGGAGGCACAAGGTGGCTGTACAGAGAACATCAAAGGACGGAAATGTGCTTCTTGGTTCTGGCAATTTGTGTGGATTGGCTTTTTTGTTGTGCTTTTCTTTCACCTCTAAAAAACAAAACCTTCCAAACGGCACTGTGTTGAAGCATGGGGTGTCTCCCCTATCCAATGCCAGACCCTAATCACATTACCTCTCTATACCTCAGGGGTGCATGTTTTCCAGTGAGTCTCATGTTATGGTAACAAAATGTCAAATTCTAAAAATGTATGGTAAATCACTGAAGATTAATCTTCAGCCCTCCTTCATAGTAAAAAGTGGCAGATAAGAAATAGAAATTAAGTCCTTATTTCTGGTGCTGGTAGTTCCAGACTACTTGAAAAGAGTTTATCTCTACCTCTGGCTTTCAAGTCAGACAAAACTAATCCATGAATGAGAGAAGAAAATGGACAATTAATGAAGCAAGGGGTTTTCTTTCTCTTCCCCACTGCACTGAAACAGAAGAATCCTACTGTCATGATTTGAGCTCAGAGGGCAACTGAGCACCACACAGCTGCTCACTTCCTGCCCTACTCTCTCAAGTGCTGGGAAGGAGAAAATGAAGCAAAAGGCCTGGGAATCAAGATAAGGACAGGAAAAGATGACTTGTCCATTACAGTCACAGGCAAAAGACAGACTTGTTGGGGGAAGAAAAAAACATGAATTTAATTAAAACACTAACAACAACACTTAACAGACAGTGTAGGACACTGAGAAGCATTACTACATCTTGAAAACACCTTCCCTCACCCCTCCCTTCTTCCCAGGCTCAGCTTTGCTCCCAATTTCTCTACCTCCTCCCCTGTAGTGATTCAGGGATGGGGCGTGGGGTCAGTCCTGCTGCCTCTTTCACCTTGGGGAGGCAGGGAAACCTCTGGTATTCTCCCCCTGCTCCAGCATAGTTCCCCTCTCACAGGAGACAGTTCTTCACAAACTCTGACACGAGTGGTCCCCACAAGCCACACTATTTCCATAGTTTCTCTGGTGCGGGACACCCCTACGTGTTGCAATCCTCCCAGTGCTGGACTACAACAGCAGTGATTTCCTCCCACAGGGTCCCGGCCTCCTTAGGATGCAGTCACCTGCTCTGGTTGGGACCCCCCCAGGCTACAGGTCAACATCTGTTCCACCACAGACCTCCATGGGTGGCAGAGGGTGTGGCCCCACCATCTCACAGGGCTCTCTGCACCAGCACACCTCTTCCCCCCAACCCACCCCCCACACCCCTCAGCTTCTTCCTTCCACTGACATTGGTGTTCATACAGATGTTTCCCTTGCAATTCCAACTCCTTCTCCCAGGTCCCCTTAAATACATTATCACAGAGGCACTGCTAGTTGGCTCGGCCTTGGTGCAGAGGTGGGTCTGACTAGAGCTAGGGGAACTTTGAGAAGCTTTTCACAGAGGGGGACACTGCTGCAGCCTCCTCCTCTGCTACTAAAAACCCCACCACTCACACAAACCCAGCACACCCATCCAGGGACATGGCTCTCTCACAGCTTTGTCTCAGTAGCCAGAAGTTGTTCCTTACTCCTAACCCTCATGTTATAGTGGAGGGGACAATAAAGCTTTTGACTCATCCTAGACTTTTACTAGGAAGAAATCTTATGAACAAACATCACAGACGATTGGTAGGAGGAAAAATAGTAAAGATTTGTTTATCTAGTGAGTTGTGAAATTAGGTTGCTGTAATTGCAGAAGGATTTTGAGTTGCACCACAGAGTTTGGGGAAGAAATGTTTATTACTGTTCCATTACTTTATTACTGCTTCTTAGTTTACAGATTGGTAAGGGTTCTTTGTGGTCATTCAACAACTACAGATTTTTTTAATTTAAGTTTAAAAGGAAGAACAAATAGGTACTATTGGAAGATATCTGGATTTCCAGCTGAAAAAGCTTCAGATTCTATAATAGGAAACTATTCCAGTACAAATTTTTTGGACTGCAAACTGTTTTTCAAAAGGATTTAAAAAAATACATTATTGGAGCTCTTGAGCAAGTGAAGCAGATAAATGAGATCATAACACAGAGCAGGTATTGCCAGAACACTTTGAAGAGAGTGGTGTCAACTCTTACAGTCAGACAAAGGGTTTGGAGTCATCCGACACTGATACAGAAACCAAGTGGTTCCATTTCATGTAAAAACATCTCACAGTAACCTTGAAGAGAAGCAGTTAAAAAAATAGTTAAAAAAAATTGTTTGTCTACCAAGCTGTCAGTATCTCAAGGCAATCCCTGCAAACATGAAAGAACATGTTGTAGAGAAGAGGGCAACTTAAAAGAAAGTCACAGCCAGATTCCTCCCTCTTTGGATTCTGGAAAAAAAGTTAAGCAGCACATGATCAAAAGTTGTGAGGTCTTATTCTCAGTTTCAGCAGCTATTTGAAGCTGTCACATTATCCCTTTCACTACTTGTATCTGCAAACTCCCTTGCTTTGATCGCCAAACATTTTCTTGGCAACCTGGATAGAACAACAATTTGTATCAGTAGTTAAGATCACTTCAGCTTAAAGGTGATGGTGAATTAGGATAGGTTTGGATGGTCAGTGTTTAAATGTAGTCAAAGTCTTCTCCATATTCACTTTCACATATAGCCCACTGCAACAGACAAGTGTAGGTATGAGGAATAATATCATATATAATCTGCTGTCTCTAAAATCTGCGGTCATTCAGAGACTTGCATAACACAAACAAGTCTTGATTTAGCCAGAGAGGGCTGTGGCTTCTGTGGAACTATGTGTACAGGCATGACTCAGAGCAAAGATGTGCATGTAAGTGTGCTGCAATCTAACCTCAGATTTGAGAGATTATCTTGTCCTTGGTATATTTTATCCCACAAAGGACACTAGGTTTTAATCAACTAATGTAGGTCAGTACAGAGGTCGCTTAATGAGGTCTGAATGCTATAGGGTCTGGTGTGGTAAACAGTCTTTGGCATTAGTACCTGCTGTTGTGGATTTTGGGGTGAAGTGCGAGTATAAAATAATATCCCCAGAAAGAGATGATGAACAGCACATCATGTATTCATTCCAACCGGAATCAGGTCTAAATTACTTCTACACTGAGGAAGAAGTTGAAGACTGAAAGCTAGGGTTTCAATCAAAATTGAGGCCAGGATAATTGCACACAGCAGGATGCTGTGATAGTGCTTAGAGGGAAACAAATAGTAGTCAAAACAATTGAAAAACCAAGCCACAAAGATGTGGGGCCATGGGGCAGAACTGAGCCTCAGATAACATCATGTTCTGGTCTTGCAGAAATATGAGGAAAGGCAAGATGGGGACAGCATCCTAAGGAGCTTCAGGAATTAATTTTGTGCCTTGACCAAATTCTGTGATGGGTGGAACAGGAAGCCACAGTAACAAAAGAACAGCCACAGGAGACTGAATGGAGATAATCACCAAAATTTTCCAAATTCCTGTTTTGAGAGAAGTGCAAAGTCCCTTAGATCTGCAGAATATAGCATTTATGCTACCTTGCTGCCTTGAGGATTGTTGAGAGTGTATCAAACTAGAGCTGACACCAGCACTGAACTATTTAAAGGTTTTACATATATTCAGGGTATTCCATGAAAATAGCATATATGTCTATAGCATATGGTTTATGTGTCCACCCAATGCAGTTGTGATGGCAGGTACTATAGTGAGAGAGGTTATGTTTGTATGGTACAACATCATTTTGCTTCCTTTCAGACAGTAAAAAATCATCCAGAAGTAACAGTGGCTACGTTAGAAGTTTCTCTGTCTTATTCTGGCACATTAGATAGCTGTTTCTTACAGTCTGGCTAGAAGCTGCGTGCCTCTCTTGCAACAGTAATTATACAAGTTAGTTTTCTACTGTATCTGTTTCCCTGGGTTGTGCTTTTGCAGCCTAATGAAATAATCAGGAAAGTTTCCAGCTGTTACTAGCTGCTTGAGAATTGATCAGTTCCCTGTTAGGGAAGAATGGGAAATAACAAACAGAATCTGTGCTAACTAGGGAGACATCATAATGAGTTTAGTTTAGACAAATTCACAGTGTTTCCCTCTTCCATGGTGGCTCTTCTCTCTATCTCTATTAAGATTTTGAGTACAAAGCTGGAAAAACTGAGTGCAGTGGCATTATTATCATGTTTGCTTGCAGATTATCAGCTTGTTCTGGTGCAGCTGATAAAACAGTATTGGTTCTATTTAAACGCCACACCATTTGTTGATAATCGGTTATTAAACTACAGGGTGAATATTTGTTCTCGGTGTTTCTTCAAAACACCATGTAATGTTTTTTACACTGTTTAGTCTGAAGTTTAAACATCATGCAGAAGATTCTTTCAAGGACAGGATTAACATATCTTCATCTCACTAGTTGATTCATAACGTGTTATGGAAGTTCAATGAGCAGTTTTAGACTTAACCATCTACTAAGCAGACCTCTTATTGTTGTATATCAGACTTGTGAGTTTCATGTTCAGAATCTGTCAGTGGGGTGGGTAGAAGAGAAAATGTGTGTAAGGCCAAAGAAGTATTTTACTACGTATATTGCTAAAAGCTGTCAGAAGTTCCTACAGGACATGTCTGTTTCTGCTGCTATAGTTACCTGCCTGGCTGAGCCCTTATTTTTAGGCCAGACCTAGCCTCACTAACTGAGAATCCACTCTATTTTATAAAATAAATGAAAGGAAAAAGATTAATGAGTTTGACAATAGGCCTGTTTTGCCTATGCCCCTCCAGAGTGAGATTAGAGAGTAACAGGATTGCAGCAGTTTGTGGGGCTCAGGAGCACACCGTACACGTGTGATGGGCACAAACCTTTGCTGTGCAATGTCAATGAACAAAAGCCACTCTGAAAGCCTGATGTGCATGCAGTCCTCTTGGAGATGAGCTGGTCTGTGGAGGAAAAGGGAGCAGGCATGACAGACACTTGTGATATTTAACACTGATGGGTTGCATTCCTCAGCCACAAAAAACAGGCAAGTACAAGAATCTATACGTTTTTACATCATTACAAAATTTCCTGTTCCAGGTCTTTAGGAATAGACAGCCAGGAGCTGTCGGACCCCTGTCCCCTAGAGCCACTACAGATCTGCTGTATCACAACTGAAGTAGAAACAGCATGAGCAATTATCAAATAAGATGACAGTGAAGGGGACAGAACTCTAATTAAACTCATTCTGAAATGGAAGTAAACAACCGAACAAGGAATTTGCAGGAAGCTTGAGAGGATGGAGAAAATGTGAGAAAATTAATTAAATATTGCCTCAAAGGCAAATTAATAACTCAGAATAGTCTGATAGTAGTCCAGATTTCTTCAAGATTGTTGACTTCCTCTGCTCTTTGCTTCCCACCCTCAGCCCCTTGCTCTAACACAGGGTATTTATATTGTAGGACTATATTAATAACAGGCTGCTTCTGTAGGAGCACCAGCCTGCTCTCTTTTGTCAATAATTCCCTTTTGCTGGCTTCCCTAGCAAGCAGTGCTGGCTGTGGTGCCCTGCTTCTCTCTGACCTGGAGCATCTGGCTCGAGTCTGGTTTTGCATCTGCTCTGAGTGATCTTTTGCACCAGTTCCTGGCAGTACTTCAGCACCTCAGGAAAAGTGGTCTTTAAAATAAACACACCAAACCACTACTGTTAGGGGAGAAAACTAAGGCTGAGGTTGCCTGTTACAGCATTAGATGAGGGGAGATTCCTTGGGCACGTTGGGAAGATTATGGTGCAACCACAGCGGTGTTTTTGTTTGAATTGCGGTAAACTAAGACATGTTCTGGATTGTGAGGCAGAGAAGTTTTGGAGCATGTGAACTGGATGAGTTGTAAAGTTTAGGAAAATTATAACTCTTCTTAATGACTAATTTAGATACAGCCTGTGAGGCATAATTGCTTAATGTGGCACAACAGGATTGTGCCCAGGGAATCAAATGGTGCACAAATGTGAATGTAAACTAGCACATCTTAGCTTAGGAAGAGTATGGCTGCTAAATCTCACAACACAGGAATTAGGGAGCTTCCAGAGAATTCATCAGAAAAGAAGCTAAAATTGACAATCTCATGCATTGATCTTGTGGAATTCATTGCCATTGGATGTTGGAACAAAAAATTTAAATAAATTGGATAAGTGAAACAGGAGCATGGAAAGTGGATCCAAATACATGCTATACGTGAGGAAGTTCCTAGGAAACCAATAACCAGAAGCTGGGAACGTGAACTGGGAAGGCTTTTCCTATAGTTGCACTGGCTAGTTTTATTAAAGTGAGACTGTGTAGTGGTTCTGCAAGGAAAGGACAACTTGAGGGAAAGGGCACGTATCTTGCTCCATAATAAATAGATTTGGACTAACAATGAGACTCTTAAAATTCCAATTATAGTAACATGCTCACAGCTAACAATAAATTTTTTAGTAGATCTAAATTGTACTTCCTCTTTGCCAATAAACAATATCTCAAGCATAACAGGGTTTCTGTTCCACGTTTTACTGCTCTGGAAACCACTCAAGTTAGGGCATATCTCTTTGGTCACAGTCAAAGAAAGAGTTACGGTCAACAGCTCATTTTCCAAGTGGAGAGCAGTGACAAGTGGTGTTCCTCAAGAGTCAGTGTTGGGACCAGCACTGTTTAACATCTTTGTTGGTGACACAGACAGTGGGATTGAGTGCACCCTCAGCAAGTTTGCTGATGACACCAAGCTGTGTGGTGCAGTCAACACACTGGAGGGAAGGGATGTCATCCAGAGGGACCTTGACAGGCTTGAGAGGTGGGCCTGTGCAAACCTCATGAAATTCAACAAGGCCAAGTGCAAGGTCCTGCACATGGGCCAGGGCAATCCCGAGCACAAATACAGGCTGGGCAATGATTGGGTTGGAAGCAGCCCTGTGGAGAAGGACTTTGGGGTATTGGTGGACTGAAAACTTGAATATGAGCCAGAAATGTGCACTCACATCCCAAAAAGACAACTGTACCCTGGGCTGCATCAAGAGAAGTGTGGCCAGCAGGTCAAGGGAGGGGATTCTCCCTCTCTACTCTGCCCTTGTGAGACCCCACCTGTAGTACTGTGTTCAGCTCTGGTGTCCCCAACATAAGAAGGACATGGACCTGCTCGACTGGGTCCAGAGGAGGCCATGAAGATGATCAGGGGGCTGGAGCACCTCCCCTGTGAGAACAGGCTGCGAGAGTTGGGATTGTTCAGCCTGGAGAAGAGAAGGCTCCAGGGAGACTTTATAGTGACCCTCCAGTACTTAAAGGGGGCTACAGGAAAGTTGAGGAGGGAATCTTTGTCAGGGTGTATAGTGACAAGACAAGTTTTAAACTGAAAGTGGGTAGATTTAGGTTATATAGAAGGAACAAATTCTTCACTGTGAGGGTGGTGAGGCACAGAAACAGGTTGCCTAGAGAATCTGGACGCCCCCTCCCTGGTAGTGTTCAAGGCCAAGGTGGACAGGGCTTTGGGCAACCTGGTCTAGTGGAAGGTGTCCCTGCCCATGGCAGGGGGTTTGAACTGGATATCTTTAAGGTCCCTTCCAACCCAAACCTTTCTATCATCTCCTTCCTAAACTAAGGAGTTCATAGTATACTTAGTCTCACGTAGCATTCATTATTTCTGTCCTTTCCATCTTTTGAGAGGAAAGGTCAATAACAAAATGTACTGCTGGCTGCAGTCTGGATCAGTACCAAGATAAGGACTCTTTTTATTAAGATTTATTTTAATGCCCTCCTTATTTTTTCTGCCTCAGAGAACTGAGCTGACAGCTTCCTAGATCTATCCACAATGGTTTAAAGATCTTCCCAAATTAAAATAGCTACCTGTGAGTCCACTACTGTATATGTATTAAGGTGTTGTTTTTTAATTAATACACATGTATGAACAATTAATTTTATCTGTCACTTAAAACATAAAGTGACTTTCTACAGCTCTCTGCAATCAGCTTTAGATTTGACTGTTCCCAGTACAGTTACGCAAACATTCTCCTCACATCTGCCCTCTTTTTCAAAATTACTCCATGATAGGTTGAGTAATACAATCCCCAGATAATGGTGGCATTGTGCATTACTCTAACATTTGATGGAATTAATTTTATGCAGAAGTAGCTAAATTCAGCAGTATGATCAATATCCAGTTTAGTATGGTGTATTAGCACTTGCATAACTTGCTTGTGTGCTTAGATAGCATGTTCTTGCATCCTATACAGGTCTGAAACAGTGAATTACTTTTCAAAGACCAAGTCACACAAAGTACTTGAAACCCTGTTTTTTATTACAACCATAAGTGGGAGGTGAGGAGACCTGTACCCAAAACTCTGCTATGCAATTACTAATTATTTCAATATTCCCTCGGGGAATAAGCTCACAACTCTGTACATTCTTCCCACTGGCTTAGTGTGTACTACCTATAGATTCCTGTTTCTGTTCTCAGGTTAATGTTTTATTAATTAACAACATAAGCCTTAACATGAAAGTAATGCCCCTTGAACCAACAGCAAAGTGGAATGCAGAAACATATTGTTGTTCCCAGATTTTTCAAAATACATGGCATGAGTCATGCAGTTAGATACAATTCAGTCGCTATCACATCCTGTTAGTATAACTGACAATAAAACTTGAGTCTCATGAAATGTCCTAGGTTCTCATAATTTAGTGACAATCTTACTGTTAATGACTTGCCTTGTATCATATCCGTGTTCTTTCTTTCATATAATAGCTTAGACCATGGTATTACAATAGCTTGCTCAAATGGCAAACCTTCATCAGCAAGAGTGGGCAGAGGTCAATGCTGACTGAACTTAAAAGCCAGTACTTAAGACTCAACAAACCAAAAGGTTGCTACGATGCGAAATGCTTGTGCATGAGTGAAGCAGAAAAGGTGGAAAGAAACCTTACGTGGTAGCTGTCAGCAGCAACCCAAACAGAGGATATTGGACTATCACAGGGTGTTATGCAGATTTGTAACTTGGTGCTTTTATGTTGCTTGCAAATCTGTGCATACATCTGTCTGGAAGCTCGTGCAGTTACAGGGTAGGCTGTTTTCTCACTGGAAGAGCTCTCTTGCTAAGAGCCACTCACCAAAAGCATGGTACCTTCCTGGGGGTTTTAGCCACCTTCTCTGAAGAGTCAGGGAGCATTCTTCAACATCTGTCATCAATGCCTGCAACAGTGCAGTGTGAAACACGTTAACAGTCCTTGGGTAGGCCACTGTTCCACTCCCCCCAGCCTTAATTACAAATTTGTATTCTGTGTTCCTTACGTTACAGTCAACACCACAGAGAGAGCACAAGAGCTAAGTTTTATGGAGCTACTTCATAATATGATTTAGAGTGTTTGAACTGGTGAACAGTTACTCCCGAAAAAGTAATCCTCAACATTGAGGATCACTGCAGGAGACACGTTCAGCTCCTTGTAGAAACAGGCTTTAAATTTAGAAAAACTTGTGTGAAGAGGAGCAATGTAAGTTTGCCTGTTACAGAAGTTATTCTTTCTCTCCATAGGAAAAGTCTGGACCCAAAATAATGTATTTCTGTCAATGCCCTTTTATTCCATAAACTGAGTAAAAAGATATATTGTTCACTTGAAATCACAGTGAAATTAATTTCATTCTAGTGTCTTCATGGAATATGCTGTGCTGCTTACATGATCATTTCTATAAATGATTAGACCACCTAAATAATTAGGTGGTTAAGAACTCTTACTTACCATCCTGAGCAAAGACTGACAATTAAATTTACTGCAGAAAAACTGGTTTACAATTTGACTTCAACTGAAGCAGAGACTATTTTTTTTTTTTAATGGAGAATTCCATTTGCTGTTACCAGTGCTAACCAGATGAAAAAAGTCATGCTTTTGACAAATAAATATACTAAATATACAATATATTAAACTCTTGTAGTGTCACCCACTTCCCTTTCAGGAGATCACAGTTCAAATTACTCTGGTTTCCAGAGCAGAAAAAAATGGAACGGAAACACTGTTATGCTCAAGATACTCTATTGGCAAAGAGGAAGCACACCTTAGATCTGCTAAGAATTTACTGTTAGCTGTGAGCCTGTTACTCTTAAAATTACAGTTATAGTCTTGTTATTAGTCCAGATCCATTTACTACGCAGAAAGAGAGAATAACAATGCAGTCAGAAGTGTCATAGACACATAGTCCTCAGATCCTGCTCCTCTCCCTAGTATTATGCTCATCCATCTCCTGCTCCTCTGGTCCCTAAGGTTGATAGTTTCATGCTGATGGGAGGTGGGTTATGACAAGTCATCTGCACCTCCAGTCCTTTGCTCTTTTTTTTACTGGTCTGTAGCTCCACGTGACATCTGAATTTACTATATAACAGTACTTTTTATGCATGTTAGATTGTATTATTTCTTTGACTATTTGTTTGACTGCCAGTTATCTGGTAGCAGCGGCCAGGTTCAGCCAAGAGCCCTGATCTGCAGAAAACCCCCTGGCATTGAGGCAGGTCTGGGGTTCAGATGAGAATTAAAGTCAGTAAATTAGGGCCAGGCCTGTGATCCCAGCACCAGGGTTGGGCATAGCCCTGTGATCAACAGGCAAGACTATGGTGACAAGGCAGGTCCCAGTTTGAGCTGCAAAGTCAGGCCTGTTGGTCATGGTGAAGGTCTGGATTGGCTTAACCTGGTCTGAGGACAACAGCCAAGAACATCCCCTTACCATGTTCTCCTGAGAGAAAGTGGAGGGGAGTCCTCGCTGTTCAGAGGGGCTCTCCTATGCTGGATGCCTGCACCCATCCTCTAAACCAGCCCTGAACCCAGGACAGGCTATATGCTTGTGGCCCTGACACAAAGAACTGCTGAAAATAGTGATAACTAACAGACTTTGACCCCCAATAGCTTTTGAAATCCAAAGCAGGCACTTCAGCCATCGGCCTTTCCGGTATTTCATAATCCCTGGAAATGTAAGGGAGTTTTGCATCTTTACATTCATGTAACTGAAACCTACTGAGTGTGATGAAACATTTTTTTGTAATGTTTTTAAAGCTACAGGAAGACATTTAAATGCCCCTGGAAATCACAGCTAAAGCTTTGGGAGAGGCAGGAGGATCTATATTTTTCTCTTTCATTCTCTAGTTCCTTAAAGTGGGACAGAAACACCCATGTTCATAACATGCAGAATTTTACCATATTTACATATGATGCTTTTATTATACAAATTAAGGTAGTGACAATTTAAAGCTAATTCTTATATTACCTTATCTTCCCCTATTTTTAGAGGGGAATACTTTGGTAGTATTTCTTAGCCTTCAAGAGAATAAATGGTAAGCTGCTGCTTGCCAGGTTTCACAAATTTGTGGAGAGAATAATTTGTTACACAAGTCTGCATTATTTTTAGTCCCTAAATGAAGAAAAATGAGATATCAGACGTAAAGCTACAGCTAGACAAGCTAAAAGGGTCTGGCAGCTTGAAGAGAAGCTGAGACTGGGGCCATTTAAAATAACTCGTCAGGCTGGATAGGGCAAAGTTTGTCAAAGTTTATTTTCCTAGCTTGATTTCCAGGACCAACTTTCACAAGAAGGCAACACGAGTATATATTTCTACACTGGGGTTGCTCTGCATCCTTTTTAGGCACATTCAGCATTGAGAGGAATGCATGGACTCCCGTGCTCGCTGCTCCCAGGGGGCTGGAGCTCAAATCCTGCAACTCAAGTTTTGAGCAAGCTAAAGGACTGGCTGAGAGTACAGTGCATCCAAAGGCATTTTGTTTAATTCCCACCATCACCACCCGCCCCCCTCCATAGGGCAAGATTGATGTCTAGGGCTAGGAGTCATTATATTGATGAGGATGATCCTTGTGAGTGGGAACATGAAGCTTCATCTGGAGGGCTAGCAATTCAAGTGATCTTTTAAAAAGATCACCGGTTTTCCTCTGAAGATTTCAAGAGGTGTATTAAGTAATTCCTAAGTGTAATAGGACTGCTGACTGGAAAAACGGTTTCAGTAGAAATTACCTGCCTGTTCTTGATGCCTGTAATGAGACTTTAGAAAAAGATGTGTAAAGAATCCACCTGGAAGCAAGTTTTGCTACTTCTTAAAGAGAGAAGGAAATCTCAAACCCTTAGTACCCAAGTGAGAAGTTTCCTTGCTTACAGCATTAATAAAGACAACAGAAGCTGTTCAAATATATCAGTCTTGGGAATTTTGAAAGTATTCTCCCATGTTCAACCAAAACCCACTTACATGCTGGGTACTCTGCATTCTTTGGGATTGGGCCCCAAATTACCACCCTAGAAGGGCTTCCTTTTGCTGCATAATCCTTCTTTATAACAAGAGTTACTTTGAGCATGTTTCCTTTCCTGCCCAGGAGCAGCTCTGGTCTTAACTCAGGGCATGACCTTACAACATAAAAGCTTTTACTTGTCAATATTTAATTCAACATTTACTAAATGGGAGGTAGATGCTAGGCTGACTTCACTGGGAATAACTTGGAAAAGATTTAACTAGCTTTAATCTACATGGAGGTAATGTTGGAAATAACCCTAACATAATGATAACATTAAACCCATGGCTCATTTTTCCTAAATGATGGCATACTAGATTTGCATGTGTAAATGAGATAAAATGGTTAAAACAACTCTAATGGCCAACACAGCAAAGGGTAATTATTAACCACTTTTTCTTGCAAATAACTCTGCTGTAGCTGATCTAAGGCACTGTTATGTAATAATCAGTAAAAACTATTTTAAAATATCCAATATTCTTGTTCTGTTCCCCCCTCCCGCCCCACCCCCTGATTTGTTAGATCTGCTTGTACTGACGCCTACGTATCGAGAACTTGGAGATTTTTAAGCTGGAAAGACTACTAAATAAAAATGGTCAGTGTCCTGACTTTTCTCTCAAAACTGTGGTTTTAGCAGCTCAGGAACATGGTATGTTTCCATCAAGGAGGTGCAGCCATGAAAGACAGCAGATTTCAGTTTTGGGGGTTTGACTAAATGAGAAGCTAGATGTTCTCACTTTCACTAGCAAAGTATTTATGTACATGCTTAATTTTCCTATGGAATTAAGTTCAAAACTAAACTATATTACTACAGATAAGGACGTTTTTATAGAACTTCGCCAGATAAGGACGTTTTTATAGAACTAAAATCTAGGCATCAGTTTTGCTTACCAGTTTGATACTGCATTTCCAAAGGGGCCTACCTGCATAGAAACCATCTTTACATGTGAATGAGCATTCACACATATAGTTACAGATGCTGTATCTGGTTATCACATTTATTTCCACAGGTCTGTTTTCAGCTTCCTAACAATGAAAAAATTAATCTTGAACCTGAAATTAAATTTCAGACTTCTGTCTGGATATTCAGTTGGTGAGCTTTTAACTGAGGCTTGCTTGTAAAGATTCTCTCTACTTTTTCTGTTCTGTTAACCATTTTTATGGAAAAAAATCTTCGCTTCTTTCTTGTGTGGTATCTAACAAAAGAATTATTGTTTCGTTTATCCGATTTCTTGGTCATGACTGCATAAGTTGCCCTTGAGATGTTTTTTTTGTATTCTTGCTCTGGTTGATATGGGCCAAATTTATAAACTTGAATCTAAAACTTGAGCAAACTTGGATCAAAGAGGTAGCTTTGTTTAGTCTGAAAGGATTAGTTCTAGCACAGGGTGGGCTGCTCTTCAACAGTCATTGAATTCATGCTTTTTGAACAGGCATGTCTTCCCAAAACTTACATAACCACATATAACTTGTTTTATAATGTAGCAGTGCCAGCTTTATAGCCTTGTCTTGCTTATTTTCCTGTCCTTGTGTTAATCATGGGGCATGCCGAGCAACAAGTCCTTTCCACAAATGATGGATGCTACTAAGAAGTGTGCATCTTGGTTTTAGATGTCACAACCTAATCACTTCGGATTCATTTTAAAGTTATTAAGATTTCATTTAAAATGTAATTATTTAAAACAAATTAAATGTATATAGGTCTGGAAGGTATCATCTGTCACTTGTATCTGAGATAGGTGAGTTTCAAACAAATCTTGTGTCTGCTCCCTCACTCTAGAGAATGAGGAATCTCCTGTGTCCTTATAACCACTGTGTTACACTGAGCTAAAGTGCAAAACTTTATTTTTTTTTCCTGTTAATGAGAAGATATTGGGTGCCACATCTAAAGACACTTTCAGATAAAATATGCTAGGGGATCTTGCAGAGAACTTCTTTCCTGTCCCTCAAAAGTGCTATTTTCACCGATTAGCAACTTGTAACCAGACAAGAATGCCTAAGTTTAGCTGAAGTAAATTTGATGGTAGCATCTTTTGAGAACTTCATTGAGATTTATGTAACAGGGTCAAAAGTGACCCATAGGAGCTGCCATAACCTGAAATCATAACCTGAAATATGAACCAAGCACCATACATTCAATAATGCCACCATTCCTAAAAGAATAAGGTTACTTCAAATCCCAGCCAGAATTTACAGTTTCAGCTAACTCACATCTGTACAGCTGCCTCTCCATCTCGGATAGTTTAGCATCTGCAAGTTTACAGATAATACAACTAAATTAGCTACCAAGGTCCTTGAAGAAATGCTGAGGAGCCTAATTCAACATACATTGGATTTTCAAAGAAAGAAGTATACATACCAGCAGGGAAAAAACAACTTAGTGAGCACCTTTTCACACTGAGGAGTGCTCTTATCTCTGCTGAGTTTTGGGACCTAAGGAATCGATAGCAAAAGCAAAGACAAATCTGCTTTTCTTTAATATTTAAACTAAGACTTTTATGGAGTTCCTCTCTATGTCACAAAGTCAGAAGAGCAGACAAGGTAAATATTTTTATGAACTACTGTGGTTTTTGTTACTGTACTGTCCCAGCCCTTCAAAGTCTTGCAGAGGGATGACTCCTGACAGGTGCCACACACTGTCTCACCCACACAAGTACTGGCCCAACTCATCACTGGTAAAAGCACATAGAATGCTGCGGGTGTTCCTCCACCTGGTCACTCATAACTGGGTAAGAGTATATGAATGAGTCTTAGCCTTAGGCACTTGCATTTCAAATGTCTATTGGTTCAAACGTGGGAAGCAAAGCTTTTTCACATTGTGTGGCAATTGAAACAAAGACCTCTTGTATGGTATTGCAGCCATAAAAGGCAGTTTGTTTTCTATTGGGTAGAAAAATTTATTGCGTGAATTCCAGCTGAAGCATCATACTATTCTTTGTTTTTACTGTTAATTATTTATTACTTCTGAAAAGGTATAAAAGAGTTGAAGCTGGCTGTGAATTTAATTCAATGATTTACCTGTCCCTGTTTCAGAGAAGAGGGCTGCTTCTGAACTGCACTGAACTTCAGAAATCTCTGGAAGCGAAGAATACTTTGCATATGTGGTGAGTAGCACCTAGAAGTTGGACTTGATACTTTGGAGCAACTTCTCAAATTTAGCAATGTTCTCAAGGGTTTGACTCAGGGAGGGAGGAATAGATTTACCTTGCCATAAACCAATTTTGTGAAAATAGTAAACAAATAATTTCCTGTGCTAGTGAAGTACTCAACTTTTATATAAGCAGTCATTAACTCTGAAATATCTGTCTTCCTCTCCTGGTTAATAGATTTCTATGGAAAATAGCTTTAGTCCCGCACCCTACATCCCCCCTCCCCCATTTATATTAAAAAAAAAAAAAAAGCAACAAACCAAAACATTTATTTTGAAATAGAAATTCAATCTTTCCCCTTCTCAGTATAAGAGATCAGACTGTGACTTGTATGAAATACTGAAATCCAGATACAATAATTCATTATCTTGTAAAGACACTTTAGGACTGATACTACCCATATAGTAAAAAAGACATAGACATTTTTCAACACTATGTAAACTGATTACTTTAGAGATCAGGTATTTGTGGAAGCTGGGTTTGTCTACAGTATTTGAGATTAATTCTTGTTAAATTGTTCAGCAGCATAGGAATGCTCTGTGCCAAATTAAAATCCTGCCACACCTGATTCCAGCAATGGTATTTTAATATGGGGACTGTTTGACATTCTCCATAAACACTATAAGAAATATTGACTTGTACAGTCTCACTTGCAGCAGAATAGACCTAGCTTAACAAAACTACTTGAGAAGAAAATGATTCCTTCAGTTCTTCATGGAGTTCCAGAACACCTATTTTGACCAGTTATGTCACTTATTGGGATCTAATACCTAAATTGCTCCTGATTTGGGGGACACAGAAACTTGAAATGTGTTCTTCACATTTGGATGCTCTAATTGATCAATCTTTTCATGAAATGATGGTGGATTTCTTTTGTATGAGTGTGTATGTGTGATTTACAGTACCAGGGAGAGGAGCACATTCATTGAAGTACATGCCATAAGACTAGACAGAAGCATCTAGCTTGAAGCACAAGGAAGTGCTCACCTTAAATCTGTTATACTGCAAGGACAGCTCCTTTTTTGAGAGGCAGAAGTGTGAATTTCCACTCAACTGCAGTCACAGAGAATTTCCACTGTAGTTGAGTGGAAAAAGGGTAGCAGCACAAAAGCTATGGAATAGGAGTGAGATTCAAAACTTTTCTCCTCCATCCTCTTTTACTAGAGTTCAAGTGTTGAATCCAAAAAAAAAAAAAAAAAAAAAGTCTTCTGAAGCATCTACCTATTTCCAATACAATGCATAGCAAACCAAAGTACTTAAGTTGGACAATTTTGCCTTCCTAAAGGCAAAAATTATTAGATGTCAGTTCTCCATGGCCCAGTAGAACTTACTGAGTCTTTCTGGGTTATTTTTACATCAGTGTGTTTTCCAAAGCTTTGTGATTCATGCCCTATTGTAGTGTTGTCTCTCTTAGTGCTTCTTTTTCCTGTTTTTAAAAGAAACCAAACTATTCCGTGCTACACCTGAAAGAGGTTTACTCTGAGGAGTGCAAAGCAGTCCCTTTCTGTCCTTGAGAGACTGTGCTGGTTTATAATTACAAGTTAATTTTGTCAGCTGGAGGCTGCTCATCTGACTTCCACATTTTCCCTGTCCACAGCAGTGCAACGTTGACACAGACATAATCTTTCTATAGTGTAGTATACTTTGCACTTGGGAGACGGACACGGAAGCTGTGTTTCCCCATCATGAGGAATTTGTATCAGCAGAACCTTTTATATTGCTGATAAACTGCCTGAAGCTTGCTTGTGATATGCCTTGGGTAGAGTGACCAGTGGCTTGCTGTAATTCTGAACAAGATGGCAAATGGGCCCTGACAGGCTACAGGCCCTAACAGTGCTTTACGCTCAGAGTGGACAACAATAACTGATCTATTCCAGGTCTTGTACTCCTCTTTTTTTTTTTTTTTTTTTTTTTTTTCTTAGTAACTGTGGCTTATAACTCAGCTTTTCTGAGGTGGTCAACTCCTTCCTGATGTTGTCACCTAACATAGCAACTATGGCTATTTAAAACCTGAGTTCATCTGAAATGGCTCCCTTTGCATATTTGCTTTTTGTGAACGTGACAGCTTTCCAATAGCTTTTCTTTTTCCTGACTTGCAGTCCGTTAATGAATGCTGAACATTCAACAGAAGTTCAGAACCAAACCTAGATTACAGTAGGTTTATTCATATCTCTTTCAAGTCAGTTTGCTGTGCCAGTCATAAAGCTCCTGCTCTGTGAAGTGCTGAGACATCCTTGCCAAGGCTAACAATTTGTAGGAGTCAGTTGGATTGCATGCCCTATTAGTGAACTGAACATATACATTGCTAAATAAACTGCTGGATAAGCAGGGAAGCAAATGGTAGCTCTGATTGTAATGCTGAAATGGATGGTGCCCCCTGGCCTAAAGTAAATGAGCTTTTCCTGATTTATGGGTCACCTCCTGACTAACTGTACAAGCTAGGGAGCAGACAGATCTCATCTTCCACGATAAAGAATGAATAATGAATTAATATTTCTGGATCCACAACTTAAGCATCTTACCTGGTAAGAGCAATATGAATATCAGGGGGAAGGAATAGATTTTTCTGCCCTATTAAAACTTTTCAGTGAATGGCCACCAGCAGCAGCAGCGCAAACCTCAGACTTTCATTCCCCTAACTGGAATGTCACTTCTTTAGGTTTTGTCAAACACTGAAATCTGAAGATCAGGTTTCTGCTTGCTGTAATATGTTTTCCTTGCATACAAGTCAGTAAGACTGCAAAAGTAACACTGACAAATCTGTGATGGATTGCAGTGATTTCTGCTCTCTCATCAGCCCAGATTCCTTATCTTTTGCATCACATTGGATGTCTGACCTGGATATAGTAACATTCCTTTTTCTACAGTCAAATGGATGTGTTCAAAATGTTGTGAAATGAGGGTTACCTGAAATATGGGAGAATGTTCAGAATGAACACTTCTGCAGATGGTATACTGCTAGCAATTAAACTTTCCAGACACAACAAACATATCTTAAAAGTGTTTTAAAGAACAAGAGAAAGATTCAGCTATATGAAAAAAAAAAGACTCAGTGAGGGAAGGCAGACACAAGTTATCCTTGCCAGTGGTTTAGTTGTGAGATTGACTTATGTCTCTACAGATGCTTAGCAGACTGTTTCTGACTGAGCCTGTGCTGTTTGTTTCACTGCTATGCCACGTATACTCTTTGTCTTGTAAGCTCTTAAATTCCAGCTTGATGATGCTTTGTTCATACTGTCACAACCTTAATTAATTTAATTATCTACATTATCTGTATATGAAATACTGTATAGCATGTGGGTGCTGCAGTGAGCAAGTCTGACATTATTTTTGATATGCTTGTTAAATGTGGCATAGGACGGCTGAACTGTTTGATGATGAGACTAAGCATCTTTCCTATAAAGTGAAATACCTTTGCCTTGAAAGTTCTCTTTTGAAGAGTAATTTATCAGGAATTGACTAAGGCCCTTTGCAGCAGAGAGAAAGGAATTGGGTTTGGATTTTTAGCATTGACTGCACTGGGAGGTAGAGAGGGAAGAAGGTAATTTTTCTGGCTTTAGCGCTTATAGGATGCTGTCACATCTCTAGCTTCTCTTACTTAAAAGCTCAGCCTGATTTCTTGGAACTATCTAAGATAATGGTCCCCATACTGTCAATAGCAGTATCAGATAGGGTTTCTTCTTAAAAAACCTCCTGCATGTGTGATGGCCTCAACACAGTTTCCACTCCAAAATGCTGTTTCACTAAACTGACTGTTTACTCCCCATGTATCATAGCTCACTAGCTTGTAGACTCTTGTCTACAAGACAACTTGCATTCAAGACTGGATTTATCATTACCTTAATGACCAAGGAAGCAAAGATCTTGAAATGTGCTGTCATCTCAAGTTGTTGAGATAGAAGAACCCAGTAATCCATATTCCAAATTAACTGAACAGACTGATGGATCACTCAAGATCATACAATGAAGCACAGTGTAAATAACAGATAATCCATCCTCTCTGAAACACCAGAAATCTGTCTAGTTTCTTAATAAAATGTCCTTTAACATTATTAAAGCACATATGGTGATGTTCAGGCAAGAATTTTCCTGACAGAGCAGTAAATAAATGGACCCCTCCTTCACAAATATGTTCAGGCAATGCCCCAGCATTATAAAGTTTACAAGGCCTAATAATCATTAGAACCACACCATCAGTTAATCCAAATTGTCCTGGCAGCAACCCAGCCGTAGTAACGTAGCTCCACCTGACTAACTAAACTCGTTTTGTAGTTGCAGTGGGTCTCATGCTCCTACTCTAATAGAGACAGTGTGCCTGCTGAAGAGCCTGGTACTGTAGGTTATTTTCCTTCACACTTTAGTTGTGCTAGGAACTACTATGCCCACTCCACAGAGCATGCTGCCCTCTGAGTAGACTACTTAAACACGGTTTGCATGTATGCTTCAGTTGCATTCAGTTTGGTGCTGCTACACGTTCCTGAATGAGGATCTGACTTTGGAAGGGAGTAGCTAGACTTCTCATAGGGTTTTTCAACTCCTTCCTAGGTCAGATTTATGATTTTATTAAAAAAACCCACCATCCTACCTCAGCTGAACAGTACCAAAAATTTCCTTCTTTTCTTTCCTCAGCTATTACCTAAAAAGGTAACACACAATGGAGGACAAACAGCAAAGCAACAGTGAGATGAAAGAAAATAAGGCAGTGAAGAAAAAAATGGTGAGTGAATTCCCCAAATCTTCTGTCAACACATTTGTTTGCTATTTGGGGACTGGAAGTAGAAAATAACTATTTGGAACCCATATGAATACTTGCAGGCACAGGCTCAGTGTCCTAAACACCATAATGCTGCTGTTTTCTTTCTGCCTTTGGTACCTGGACTACTAATTGGCTTACTGTGAACCTGCACCACAGGCCTCTTGTTTTCTCCTGTGTTTCTCTTTATATGTACATCTGGTTTTGTACTAGCCAAAAAGCGGTTTTGGCAAATCATTCTGGGATTACTTGACTTCATGATAGGTTAAAGACTCCCTTTTACGGGGGACAATGCTAACCTTTTGGAGAATAGTTTCTGTGCTTTCAAAAGGAAATTCTGGGAGGATGTATTCTGTGGAAAGGAGCTTTGATTTTGTCTCTGACGCCTTTCTTACACAACAACCTGCAAAGCTGTGTATTCTTCCCCTTTTTCCCTTTTGCTCTGACATGTAAGACAAAAGCAAAATGATGCTTCTTTCCATGGGAACATGGAGATTTGAGCAAGGGGAAGCTGCCAGGGTTAAAACTTCAGGCATATAGAGAGTAGCATGTCTTTAGTTTCTGTAACTTAGTGACTGTAAAAGGTCAAAAAATACAAGTGTGTGAAGGTGACAAATTATGTACATATTAATCACATGCAGCCTTATTATTTGTATTTGAGTATGAACTGAACTACTTGCACTCTGTGCTGTTTAAAATGAAACTAAAACACAGGTGTCTGATTCATCTCAAATACACTCCATGTATTTTAGAGGCTTGATTCTCCTAACTTGACTCTTTTAAAGCTTATGACCATTCAAAAATATTATAAATGATGCCTGGATCATCCATCTGTGCTGATGTTTCTCAATATGTACAGTAATTTTACATGTTAATGAGCAGCATCTGGCTTTCTATTGAAACACTGCTCAGCTTGATCTGAGACAATGACACTTCCAAGTTCCTACACCATATAATGCTTTCAAACCTGTAGCACTTTATGGCATTACTTACTGTGCCTTTGGGAGCTCTGAGCTAGCTGTGAGGTAGGTATCATGTCAGAAGTGGAAACAGCAACTCAGTTACACCAGTATTAACTGCAGTCATTTGGGAATAGTTCCCAGATGCAGCTACTACTCATCCATTGCCAGCTAGGTGTAGTTTAACACTTAACAGTTCAAAATCCCCACGTTTGCAAATAGGTACCTTCAAAAATAATAGCTGAAAGTTTTTACCTTCCCCAGGTAGCATGCCTAATTGCCATCCGTTACACAACAGCAGCGTGGCGTTTCAGATCTAAACCTCCTGAGGCTGTGGAAACAGCTGTACCCCGTGCGGTTAACATCTTAATTGGCTACAAGTCTTGTGGTATCTTCACTTTACAGCACCGGCAAGACGGGAAAACTCTTCCCCTCCTTACTCTAGCGTCTTGCATGCAGAAAGCCGGACGGGGGTGTCCGTGATGAACACCCACTCGTGACATTTCCCTGCCCTGCTGGGTAGAGCCCTGCCGAGGGAAGGGGCCTGCCGGGCAAACCGCACATTTGCTTAAATTATGTACAATCACGCAGATAATAAAATGGGCTCGGGCCCTTCCAACCCTGCAGCCCCCGGGCGGCCTGCGCCGGGCACCGGGAGCCGCTGCAAAACGCCGGCACCGCCGCCCCCCCCCCCCCCCCCCCCCCCCCCCCCCCCCTCAGCGCCACCTCCCGCGGCCGCGCCCCCGCTGCGCGCTGCCCGGCGGAGATGTGCGGCAGCGGCATGGACCCTGCGGCGGGGCCGGAGGCGGCCACGCTGGTGGTGCGGGCAGAGGGGGGCGGCCGCCGCGCAGGCGGGAGCGTAAGTAGCGCGGGGCAGCGCGGCGTCTCCCCGGGGGTGTTTTGTTTTGGAAATGCCCGTCGCTGGCTAAGCGCTGGGGAGCTCGGCCTGCGCTGCCCGCGCCTCGGGGACGATTAACGGGGAGGGGGGGGGTGACTTCAGCCCTTTCCCAGGGTGGCGGGGAGGGAGGAGAAGGCGAGGCTGGTGCGCGGCGGCGAGAGCCCGAGCAACTCGCCGCTGCTCCCGCGGGGGGCGAGGCAAGAGCCCCGGTCGCACAGCGGCGGCGCGGAGCCCTCCCCCGCTCGGAAAGTTGTCGGTGCCGGTGCAGGAGAGGCCGGCGGCGGGCAGAGCTAAAAATACCGCGGCCGGCGAGCCGCGACCCGTAGGACGGGCGGAGGGCAGCGGCGCGGCCGGTGCGCGCCCTCACGGCGCGCGTGCCGCCTCACCGCTCCTTCAGCCCCGTGGCGGCGGGTCCGCCCGCGGAGCGGGGCCCGGGCGCCGCTGCCGTCGCCAGCCCGCCCGCCCCGGCGGGGCAGAGCGCTGCCCGGAGGGCCACCGGGTCAGCGGGAGCACCTGCCGCCGGCCCCGGCCGGCTTGCGGCCGTGCCGAAGCGGCCACGGCCCTTCCCGGAGCTGAAGGTTGGTTGGTGCTCTCCTAAAACTGGAGCTCCTTCAGGGTATCGCGCTCCGGAATCCGGCTTCCCGGTATCAGGAGCAGGTCTTAGGGATATCCCTTAGAGAGCGTGAAAACTTCCTCATGTATGCGTGCAGTGTTTACTGCTTACAGTTGTGTTTAATCTGAGACGAGGGTTATAAATAACCAAAGTGCAATATTCTAAACAGTGTTTCGAAAACTGAAATGCAAACTGTCGTAAGGCTCACAGGAGCTGACACAAATGTTACCCTGCATGCCGAACGAGGAAAGGAGGTGGGAAAAGCATGTTTCAGAGCACGGTGCCCTGGGACCTGTGGTGACACCAGAAATGTAGACTTTCACAAGTAAGCAGTTCTCAGAGTCTGGAGGTCCTCGCTGTGAGCTCAGGTGCGACTTTCCTGACCGAACGCCTTACTGCTGCGGTGAGGGTCACACCTACCTGCCCTTGTGCTGACGGCAGCGACGCCTGAGCACACGAACGGCCATGAAGTCAAGGAGCACCTATGAGGGAGGCGTGGTTGCCTTCTTGTTTCCCGGTCACCATAAAACACATTGGCTGGGTTTTTTTATTTCCTTTCCTTTTGTTAACATTGCCGCAGGTTTAATATTTTTCTGAGCAACAGTTTTTTTTTTTTTGTTTTGTTTTTTTTGTTTTTTTTTTGCGTTCTTGCTTCATTGTGCTTTCGTCTTTTATCTGGCGCTGCTGAAGCCTGAGCAAATATTTAAAATAGTGTATGAGGAGACAGGTCGTGGAGAAGCTGACGTTTGTGTTCTAAGAACTGCAAAACTCTGAATCAAGTAAGTCTGAGGTTTTCTGCAGCAGACTGCATGCTTGAAAAATTAATGGTATTGAAGTAGGCTCTAAACCCAGCTATTTGCAACACTTGAAAATAAAGTGGATGTGGGGTTTTCTAATTTGGCAGTACTTCCATGATTTGTACTGCGTTATCTTCCACAGCCTCATGTGCATGTAATTTGCCTGTGCTGAAAGGTTTAAGCATTCACTGGAGTTTTTAATAAACATTAGCCTATATGTTCTGAGTTATTTTGTTTGCAGGATTTTTTTGATGGGTCTAACATTGTTGGAATAGAGCCCTTTAGCAATATTGCATCAAGATTACCACATAGCACTTGTGAACTTGCACTTATCATTCGTGAACCCATTGAGAGCAGCCTGGTAGACCTCCAGGAATATTCTCCTCAGTGTCATTTGTTCAGAGTAGTAACAATTTCTCCTAAGCGTAGGAATGCTTGTGCATAGTAGAGAAATAATGGGCACCTAATAGGAGGTGTTATCACCAGAAGCTAAATAAAGTCATGTAAAAATTTCTACTTTTTGCTACCAAAGTAATGATGCAAATCTGTGTGTGTGTGTGTGTGAGGTTCGTTTTAAGAAGCTGGCTAATAATAAATTGTATTTGGCTTATCTAATGAACTCAATGGGATATCTTTGTTACATGGGGTGTTTTTCCCCCTGTACGCTTCCTCCTGACATGACTGAAAACAGGCTGGTTAATGAACTGTATAATCCCTTAAGAGTTCCCACATTGTGTGGAAGAAGTTAAAATCACTCAGCTGTCTCACAGGGCGTGTTTGGAGCCCTCAGGATTGGCAGCTACGGAGCATGGCAGACGCCACGTGTGCTGGGTTGTATGCTTCGGTCCCTGCCCTGGCACCCAAGTATCTCATCCCTTCTTCATGGGTCATAGTAAGTCTACGACAACATCTCTGGCTGTGAGCTCTGGCACACTCTAACAATCACAGCATGTTCACTTGTCCTGCTGTGCCTGTGAGGCTGGTGGAGCTTGTTCCAGTGCATCGTCACTGCTGCTATGCCATGTGCTACCTATGGGAACCTGGTGCATGCTCCAAATCTTCACTTTCCAGAGCAAACATAGGGCTTTGTGCAGTTGATAGAATGTATTGGCTCATTAACCTGTTGTGTCTGCTGTAAGTGATATAACTGAAGCTGAGTTTATTAGGCCTGCTTCAGCAGGTCTCTCTCCTTTTGAAAGGATTGAGACTTCAGTGAATGATGAGGCTGGGCATAAAATGAGTGAGCTGTGCCTGAAATTCTAGATTCTTAGCAGAGGGTTGGGTTTTTTTTTCTAAATTCAAAAGGCGCTAAAAAGCCATCCGCTTTAATGTATTCAGAAGTCAATAAACACAAGTTGTCTTCCATGGTCTACAAAGCAACATTCATAGCCGACCAGCTCTTCAGCGTCTCTTGGGAATGGCGATGGTCACTTACGCTGCTCCCTGTAATCCAGCAGGACAACTAAGTGGCAGAAAGTAATACTGGGAAAGGTGGAAACGACTCTGAAATGCAAAGTTTCTCAAATCAAAGCAGTCCGACCTTTTATTCAAGAGCTGATGTGGAAGAAAAAATTGTTAGCAGAGGAGGGCTTAAAATGGATGAGGGGGATGGATGGAGGAGACCTGAGAAGGGAGAGGTACAGGTGTGTCACTGGGGAAGAAGGGCAAATGACGTTTTCGTTGGAGAGTGTGTGTGTGTGGCAGCAAATTACTGTTGGAGACTTGCATTTGGGTTACAAAACCTAGTTTGTAGGCATTTTTTTTTTTTTTTTTCTGGTTACAATTTCAGTAATCCTTATACTCATGGGATTAGGGGGGGACACCGTCTCACAAGTTTTCACCTAACTCACGTCTACCCACAGACACATCAAATATATGCTGCTCCTTGCTTTGTTTTATTAGTGGTATGTTGCCAATGGTTTCCTTTGCTGAGAACATGCTTCTCCAGCATTTTAGTTTTTGGTGTGGGGGCTGAGGGGATGCTTGCAGCAAAAATCTGTGAGGTTGAAAGAAGTCCAAATGTTCACTTATGCCTTGGTAAATGTTAACTGAGAAGCCGTCACTTCAAATTTACTGTTCCTTGGATTGCAGTGAGAGGAAATCTTTCAGACCGTTATTCTGCAGCAAGGACGTCTGCCTGCAAGAGCTATGCAAAATAGTGTAAGGAGTGTTTAAAACCTGAGGTATGTTAATTTAAAGTAGACTAACAATGGCTGCATCTTTTCTTTGTTTTTCAGAATTGGTCTGGGAGTCTTATTGTAGCCTCTTTAACTGGTGCTTTTGGGTCATCTTTCCTTTATGGTTACAATCTCTCTGTGGTGAATGCTCCTGCAGTGGTAAGTGACTGACAAAATTGGAATTTAGTATCAGTAGAGGGCAGACTTGTCCAGCTGTTGTGCAGTCCTCAACATCATCCTTTTACAGTCCTCCTGGTCTAGTGGAATAGGTTAAATCTCATACGGTAACTTTCCTTTGCCTGAAAGCTTCTTTCTGCTGTCCATGTGGTTTTCACATAAATTCAGTAGCTGTCAGAAAACTAAATACTGCTGTTGAGGTGAATGGGTGCACATGGTTTGCTTCTCATTCTCCCCAAGCCCAGACTGATACTAAATCTTGCACACTTCTGCATGATAAGGTATTTTTAATGTTGTGTCTTTTTAGTGAGTATTTGGTACCTCTGTGCACATGTTTAGCAACTTCTGTTCACATCATTCAGTTTTGGAGAGTTGCACAACATTTTATTGCCATAGTCCTGATACTATAAATAATGCCCTTGGCTTCCTCTTAAATAATGGGCCTCTTTTGCATTTCGTGGTGATGCTTTGTTTGGTTCCGAATTCAAAACTGCTGTGTTGACCATCTGTTGGCAGCAACATATGGAATAGATTTGATGAATAATAGAGTACTGTGAAATCAGTGTACAATATTTGGGGGGATTTCATTAAAATATCAGTTACCATCAATGGAAATCTGAACATTTTGTTTTTATGCTGGCTGTCTAGAGATCCTCTTAATTCAGTCAAGCACAGAAGTAAGCAATTCAGTAGAGTTGCAAACAACACTATCTTGAAGTAGCTAGTAAATTTTGGGAACGAACTGGAAATTCCATTTAAAAATATTTCTTTCCAAAGCTAAGCTCCTTCTTTTGTGGAAATCTCTTATTAAAATAAATGTGTGGCTAGGTTTCCACCTAAACAGGTTAGTCACTTTAAAGATGGATGCAATGTTTATGCAAATAATGAAAGAAATTTTTTTTTATTATTTATTTATGTTTCATATGTGTATTTGATTTGGTAAACTGATGTCCCAAAGGACTAGGAATAGAGTCAGCCTGTAGGAATGCCCCCTTCATAACTTCTGGGAATTTTCTTGAAGTTCCTGGTACTTTTTGTGTCAATAACACGGGGTTGGACAAGTTGGATATTTATTCTAGCATGACATGTCTAGGCATGGCTTCACCTTGCAATCATCAGAAGATAAGCATGGCTTAGAATAAATCAGCAGGAAGCTGAAATTCTGTGAGCAATGGTATTGATTGTCCTGATGGTAGACATCCTTCCTGCCCTGTCTTGGTACTGTCAACAGAGCAGTGAGAATGATCAGGTTTCTAAACTTTTAAGTGCCGTTTAAAAAATGAGTTGTCCTAGTAATCAGAGTTCTCATGTCACTTTCTGCAGGAGTAAAGAAAGGATGATAGGACATGCTCTTTGGCAACACTCAGATGATGAGTTTTGAACCATGTGATAGATTATAGCGGTGACCAGGATGCGGGTGGGGAGGTTGAACTATACCATGACAACTGGTACATTTCAGGTGTTGTGGTTAGTAATGCTTCCAGGATTGTCCGCTTTTGCTTGCGGTCTTTGCTGTTGCTTTTAGAGTGAAACCAAGCACCATGCTGATGCCTTTGGTCATTCTGTTGACAGGTATGTGTGAAGTCTCCCTTTTTGCAGCGTGGTGTTTCAGTGTTTGAGAACTTCATGGCTTTCTTCACGTTAAGCCTAAGCTAGGGCTAAGGAGTAGTCATACTGACAAGGAATACATAGCTGTGTAGTTCAAGAATAAAATACCAGTGTGGCCTCTGGTCCTCTCTCATCCTCTCTCTACCCCCAGGGTTAATCTGTGTCATCCGTTTGTCTAAGACAGGCCACCTTCCTATCCCTGTCCTCAGAGCTGCAGTGACCAGGTTGAAGGGAAGAGTCTGGGTTCTGCTCATAGTGGTAGGGAAGAGTGAGCTGTAGGGAAGAGGAGAATACCCCTGCAGTTCTCACCACTGAACTTTACTGCAGGTCATCTTGTTAGGTAGAGTCAGTCCAACTTCTTTTTTGTTGCAAGAGGGGAATAAACCACACCAGCTCTGCTTAGAGTAGAGATCACTTCCCACTCAGTCCCCTGCTTTTCTGTGGGAAAGAGCAGTGGCCCATTGCAGGTGTGCTTCCCCTTGCCCACAATGCTTGGCCACATGAGAAACCCAGAATTAAAAGTCTCCATGGACTTGTTCGAAAAGTTACCAGAATTTATTAAAAACGTACAGGAGCATTTGGCAGTAGGAAAGCGAATACTTTAATTGAATACAAGTTGAAGCTGTCTTTTTCTGAGCTAAATTTCTACAATTCATTTAATGGACCAATTGTGGGCAAGGTCTGTAGAACAGTGATGTGCTTTGTGCTCTGTGCAGGAAACAAAGTCTCTGCTACTTACTGCTGTGCAGCACTTGCCCTCTTCCTGCAGGCAGCTGCAGCTCTGCATTCCTTTTAGGGCTGACAGGGGGAAAGTGAGATTATTGCAAAAATGTATAGCCTGCTGTGTCAACTGTTCAATAATTGTCACTGTGTGTGAGTGACCCTCGTAACAATGGGTAAGGTCATTTTCATTTAAAGACCAGCTTATCTCTTCTGTTGATGTAAGTTATTTACAGTTAAAAGAGACAAGGAAAATATTTCCCTTATATTTAAAATATATCCCTTATATTTATATATATTTTTTAAATATGTACCTTATATTCCCCTTATTTCCCACCCTAGCACAACTACCTAAATGAAATGAGGCAGCAGAATACAATATACTGGTATCAGTCAGCTACCATTCCTTGTAGACTTCAGCTAGGGGCTAAAATTTTTGTATACAGCTTTATGCCATTAACGTTGTTCGGACAACTGATTAAAATCCCAAAGGAACATTTCCACAGAATTTGATGGATTCAAATCCAATAGATTTGTTTTGTTTCATGTGCAACTCCTCAAAACCTGTATGTGTTATTAGCTTCCCCTTTATTGGCAATGGGAATCTGGACACAGGTGATGTACACGCCAGCACATTTATCTGTTACTAATGAGTGTTGTAGTTTGTACTTTCTTTTCTTGAATATTTGCAGTTTTTTGATGTCTCCTTGTAAATAACAAAGCTATGCTGAGAAAATTAGTCAAAACACCAGGGGAGAAGAATTTGCATCCTATTTTTAGCCATTATCATTAGCAAGAAATGTTAATAATGTTCTAAAAATGTTTTATCTTAGTATTCATTACTATCAGAAGTGAATGTCAAATAAACAAGAAGATATCTGAATCTAAATATAATCTGAGTATTGATGTTAAAGAGATAAAATGTATTACTTGATTTAATGGCAGATTAATTCGGAAGTTTACTGTGAGATTCTTCTAAATGGACCAAGCACCAAGTTGACTTTTCTTTTTTTTGTTTGTTTGGTTTTTTTTTTTCTGTCTGTTTGTATAGAAGCATATAAGACAGGATGGGAGAAATATCCCTGTCCTCCTTTTAATTCAGGGCACAAGAGGCCTACTAGAAACTTGATAGAAGGAAGACATTAAGTGGTATGCTCTACCTGCACCTTTCTGCCATACTTTGCGGGTGGAGAGTTGATGTTTCAAACTAGAGCCCTCAAATCAGGTACTACATGTATCTAAGGCTGGAATGCCTAAAGTTTTAAATTCCTAGTTTGAACAAGGAAAATGTGGTGTTAGGCTTATGCTGCTGAGTCCTGCCCCAGGATAATTCAGTACCTATGACATGCAAATCTGAGAAGAAACTGGGGAAAAGTGCCAAGATAAAACTTTGTGGTACTGTAGAGCTTGTTGGGGAGCAGTGACACAGAACGTGTGAGAGCGTTGCACGTCTGAGCTGTGGCCTTCAGCAGTAGTGACCGCCTGGCACTCTATCCTTTCCAGAGCACCAGACACCACAGTAGCATCAGAGCTTCCCATGATTTCAAAATGGGAACAGCAGAAAAATGAGGAAACTTGACTAAAAAGAAAGTAAATAAGTGATGTCTCTGCAGGCAATACAGAGACTATGTAAAAATGTTGTACTGAAGCTATGACATCTTTACCTTTTAGAAAGATGAACAAACTTTGGTGTAATTAAACATCAGGGAAGGGAAGTGGTTAGAAGGCACTCTTCAGAACCCTGCAGTTGTGCTCATGTGACAAAAGCAGAAAAAGAATATAAACTCTGGCACACTGAAGGCCAAAAAAGTGAGTTGGTCCTAGAGTTTGGGTACTTCCAGCAGGTATAAAAAATGTCCAGACAAGAGGGCTTGGGTATATAAGGCTGATGGATGAAGCCGAAAAAGGGTGTTCAGAAAGTAGAAGGATAGAACTAGAAACCTGAATTAATGTTTTCAATTGGAAAAGTCTGGGGAGATCTCATGCTGGAACCTTCAAAAAGAAGGATGTATTGGAGAAGCTGAAATATCAGTAGAGATACGGAATAAAGTTAGTAAAAATTTTGGCATAATACATCAGCAAAATATGTCAGCATTTGTTCAAGACTGAATAGTAACTCGAAACACAGGCTTTGTATCACAGTTCAGTAGCAGTGAGGCTTAGAGGGTAATGTGACTTTAAGAAAAAGGTACTAAGGGAAAAACTTGGAACATGCATGCTAAGAATTAATTATTTGTACCTGACAAACTAGCAGAAACCATAGTAGAAAAGTAAGAATTAGGGTAAAAGCTGGCGTGGCTTTTGCAAAGGAGAACCATGACTCAGGCATCTGTCAGAGTTCTCCAGAGATTCAAGAGGCACTTGGACTTTCAAAAGATACCCTGGAGGGCCCTTATGGAAGGCTCTTAAGGAAATTAAGCTGCCATGGGAGAATGGTGTAGGTCTCGGATAGCTGAAGAGTTAGAAGATAAGTCTCAGGTTTTAATTTCTTAAGAGAACCAGCTTGTCTGGCAGGTAGATTCATATCAGGGTCTTAGGTGTTTGATTTCATGTTTGATACATATTTCATTACTGCAAATAAATTGCTTACTTTGTTTAGCAACCTGAACTTGGTTCAAAAAGCAGCTTATGTAAATTTGAAGGGGAGAAGCTGTAACATATTTATAAAAGTGATTTGGGATTCTTAATTTTAATGGTGTCAGACAACTAGCTCTTTTTGACTGATATTGTGGGCTTTTTTGCCACTCCATCAGTATCAAACCAACAGGTGTCAGCTCTTGCTTTCCTCCTCCAACAGTTATCTGCCTTGGCTGTAAATTGTTTGGGATAAGAATGTTACCTTTCATTGACTGACTTTGTAGGTCCTTGATATTGTATAGCTGCCAGAGGTGACAGTGTTATAAATACAATGGAAAAGTGGCCACAGCCTACCTTCTTCCCTCATTGCATGGATACTAATTGTTTTCAATTCACTCTATCTTTTTTTCCTAGTGTTATGATAAAGAATTTGTAGAATCACTTTTACAATACTAGACCTTTAAAAAAAAATTGACTAGTGAAAGGTACTTAATTTTGAGCAAATCTGAGATCTGCATTCTAGGACTGAAATACAAAATAGAGAGGATAAATGTTGTTCCATGGTGAGCACAGTGTAGAGTTTCGCCAAAAGGATTCCTACTTCCATAACTTTTAAAGCATCTTGAAAAATTTTCCAGGGAGTTTCTTAAGTTACATGTGAACTCCCACACACATCCCCAAACCTATCAACATATGGCTTTTGGTGCTGTGTCCTGTAAGACAAGCCAAACTTTTCTCTTGCTGTCAGTCATGTTGCCATCTGGCAGGAATTGGTGGCAACTCCCTCCATCTTCATTACCTTTGCATTTCTGCCAATTTGCCAGATTCCTCAAGACATTTTTGCCTCTACCTGCTACTGGAGCCTCATTTCCTTTCTTAGTTCCAAGTAACTGCCACTATAGATCCATGAAAAAGCAGTAAAACTATTTTCTCTGTTGTGGTTTGAGCCCAGAGGACAACTCAGCACCACAAAGTAGTTCGCTTATTCCTTCCCTATCAGGGATGGGGAGGAGAAAATAAAACAAAAGGCTTGGGGATTGAGACAAGGACAGGGAGGAATGACTCAGCAATTATGGTCACGGGCAAAAGACAGACTCAATTGGGGAAAAAATAAAAGGACATCAATTTAATTCAAACACCACCACCACTAATTTACCAATCAGACAGAGTAGGACAGTGAGAAATAGTCACATCCTAAAAACACCTTCCCCCCCACCCCTTCCTTCTTCCTGGACTTAACCCCTGATTTCTCTACCTCCTCCCCTGCAGGGGTGCAGGGGATGGGGGTTGCAGACAGCTGTTTCTGCTGCCCCATCCTTCTCAGGGGGAGGACTCCTCACACTCTTCTCCTGCCCCAGGGTGAGGTCCCTCCCATGGGAAACAGTCCTCTGTGAACTTCTCCGACGTGGGTCATTCCCATGGGCTGCGGCTCTTCACGAACTGCTCTAGTGTGGGTCCGTGCCGTGAGCTGCAGCTCTTCAGGAACAGACTGCTCCAACACGGGCTTCCCTCAGAGTCCCAGGCTTCTTTGGGAGCAGCCGCCTGCTCAGGCGTGGGGTCCTCCACAGGCTGCAGGTGGATATCTGCTCTACCGTGGACCTCCATGGGCTGCAGGGGGGCAGCTGCCCTCTCACCACAGGCTGCAGTGGGGTCTCTGCTTTGGCACACCTCCCCACTCCCCCTCCGCCTTTCTTTCACTGACCTTGGTGTTTGTCTCCCTCACCACTCCTGCTCCTCTCAGGTTCCTCTTCTTAAGTATGTTGTTGCAGAGGCACAGCCGTCGTCGCCAATTGGCTCGACCTTGGCCAGAGACGGGTCTGACTTGCAGCCAGGGGAGTTTCTAGAAGCTTCTCACAAGAGCCACCGCAGTAGCCCTTCCCCTGCTAGCAAAACTCCACCACACACAAACCCAACACAGCTCTTAACATAAGGCTCTGATTAATGATCATTGACCAGTGGTAGTTAGCATTAAGGATTTGTGCATGTTCTTTTTTTAAAAGTCATGGCAGATGCCAGGCAGTGCAGTTTTTCTTGGCTTGTCCAAAAAAATGTTACACTAGGATGTGATATATCGCCAGTGTGAGATTAAGAGCATGTATATGAGCAGTGTATGGAGCTCTGCTGACGTGCAGTACCTTGCCAAGCGCAGGTAGAGTGGTTTTGTGTGGAGTATCCCTCCTTAGAGATATTATAAAACCTCCGAGCATGGCCCTGGGCAAGCGGCTCTTTGTGGCCCTGCCTGAGCCAGGGGGTTGGACAAGATGTCCTGGAGGGGTTGTTACAGGCTCAACTATTCTGTGATTCTGTGTCTGAGCCCTTAGCCCCACTTCAGGCTGAAGGATTTATACATATGTACACAGTAAGGCTAAAACAAACTGTTGTTAATGTTGTACCAACAACCTAAATGGTAATATCATTGCTTTATAGGGCTTCCTCTTTTATAAGCCCCTTCTACATTCATGCCTACATGTGGTTTTTACCCCATCTTGTTTATGACCAGCATGTAGTTAAACATATGTATGCTTTGACTGGTTCAGTTAGTCTGTATTGCAATTGCATCTGCAAGTAAAGCATCATATTTTGGAGGAGGGAGGTAGAAGAGCAAGGGTGATTCCTGCAAGCAAGCTACTGGGTGTTTTTTAATTCTGTTTCTCAGTTGTGTTCTTAAAGTGTGAGTTTTCACATGTATTGTTATTATTATGTATTTTCTTTCAGTATATCAAGAAGTTTTACAATGAAACTTGGGAAAGAAGATATGGCTTCTCGGTGGATGAAAGCACGCTGACGCTCCTCTGGTCCATAACTGTTTCTATTTTTGCCATTGGTGGCCTTGTGGGTGCCATTATTGTTACCCCAATTGTGAAGTTCTTTGGACGGTAAGTGTATTGGAAAACTTGTATTTTCTAAAGAAGTTTCTCACTTAGTCTCTCTAGAAGGCTTTACTTTTATATTTTTTTTTAAAAACCTCTTCACCAGAATGCAAATTTAAACATCTCCAAATTATGAAAGCTCATTTCTAAGCGTTTCAGGTTTCCAAGAATAAAATTAGTACCTTTCTCTCTGGCCTTACTGTGCATCATTTGAGACACAAAAGCCATTTGTTCTGAACGGGCAGTGTGTTGGGATGTCAGGGAGTTTGAATTGGCAAGAGTTCAAAATGAAAATACCATAAAATAGGAAAGATTTCAAAAAGGATTGTCAGATTCATGTTTCGTGAGTCTGCTGAGCATCCTACTGTACACAGATAAAGCTATCAACATGTCGCATTTGCTTCTCAACAACATTTATTATCATGCAGTAATAAAAATTTGCTCTTTTTTTTTTTTTTCTTCCTTGTGTCAACTTAAAATAAAGTTTGAAGAAGTAAACGAACGTGAAGTTCATGTTTTGACTTCCCCAAGCTTGGGGATGCCTTTCCTGCTCTGTGCAATACAGTATTTGACCAAATCTTGACCAAAGGGAATATGAGTATGTTAGGAATGTTTGTGCTGGTGTGTGTTTGCATTTTTGCTGCAGGTATTAACTAGATATTCCTGTAAACTTTTTGTTTCATACAGTCTTCCAAAGAGAATTTTAAAAGTAATTCGCAATTTACCTGTATTTAGAAGGGCATAAAAGAGCCCAAAACATTATAGCGTTCATCTTAACTGCTCATTTGGCTTTTCCATAACTGTAAATTCTATATAACTTGGTAATTTTTGCTAAATCACTGTAGAAGTTCATCACAGAAGCTTATATATAAGCATTCACCTCCACTGTTCTTACTTTTCTGCTCTACATTTTGACTGTTTCCATCACTTTAGACTGTACTCTCCTAGGCCTGTTTGTCATTCTCCCAACTCCTCCACATCTCATTTTTTCACTCCAAAGGCTATGTTTTCAGGTTCCTCCATTTCATGCTTACAGTAAGTCAGTATTTTCTGTTCTGTAAATCTGTTATCCTTTATTACATCATTAATGTATTCTGTCCCTTCACCATTTGTTTTTCAATTCTTAAATATTTTTCATAGTCACTTTTTTTTTTTTAGGTTTGCAGTTTCTTCTGCCAAATCATCAGTTTGGCTTTTACACACTTCTTAAATATATGAAACTATGCCTGACTCAGACTGATTAATTCTTGGAATTGTCACTGAGTCTTCTTTACTTTATTAAAAAGTGAAGTGAAGGATGGGTTCATAGAAGCCTTGAATATTTGAAGAGCAGAACAGCTTTGTATGCAGGTTTGTTAAAGTGATGGCTGATCTCAGTCATATATATACACACACCATTTTGATGTGAGCAGATCATATTTCCAGGGCAGAGCTTTAAATCTTGAGACTCTGCCCCTGTTTATTGCATTTATCCCTGTTAAACCGTGAAAAGAGCTCTCTTATAGATACCGTGTACAAATACTTGATTAGAGATGGGAAGGGATTGCGTCTCAGGGACACTGGATAAAGGCTGCTCACCAAACTGTGGTTCCTGAGTTCGCTGTTCACAATGCAGTGTGTTTGTCTGGTCTAGGAAACCAGATTGACATATTGGTACGGTAATTGAGCACATTATGAAATGTTGACAGAACAATAAAATACTTTGCTGTTAAATTGTTCAGGTATAGGTTGGAGGGTTGTATGTATGATGAAGATGAGCTCCATTTACACTGACACAGAATAATGAACTAAGGGGAATCAAAAGCATTAGTCAGAGATAATGTATGAATTCAAAAAGAGCACTCTTGAATCATATTGCTGTAAGGTTAATAACGTAATTTCCAAATTACTGGATTCCTTGTCCCTACTTAGTTTAAGAGAGATGTAATTTCTTCAGAGAGCCTTCATCTGCATAAGTCCCATGCTCAGAAGTGTCTTTGACACTTCATAGTTTAAAGTCTCTTTCTACCGAAGAGCAGCTGCTGTTGCAGATCCTGAGCACCCAGAGTGATAATGCTCAGTGGATTGCTTTGGCCACTGCTAGGGAGGCATTGGCGAGAGAAGGACAAGGCCTTCGCTCAAATACAGCGAACCATTTTGAGTATGAAGTGATTAAGGGAATTTGTCTGGATTATTTTAGTAATGCTATCACTTTGTTAATCTGAAGTCATCTACTGTAGTTGAAATGGTGATCCAGTATTCAGTATGTTACTGGCTTTTATTTAAACACCTAGGTTAAAGAACACATGGCTTTTTATTTAAACACCTAGTTTTCTTACCATACTTTTTGCATAAGGTATTATATTTGCTCCCGAGTGGAGCTTCTGGAGTCTTAATACTGAAATTTGAGACAATACATTTTTGATGAAACTTTAATTCTGTAATTTTCCTAGTTGCAAGTTTTAGAGAAAAAGATTATTAATTAAGATCCCTAATTAAAGTTATTGGAGGACACATAGTTGCTAGGATTCTATTTTCTCCTCTGGAACTACCTAATATGAAAGCAAATGACAACCTTGAAATCACAGGAGTTTAACCATACGTGATTTTGCAAAAAGCCAAGGACAATACTGAGGAAGAGATTCTCAAGTGTTCTCAATATCCAAAATACCTAAAAAAGAAGGAGGCAGAAAACAGTCCTTAAATCTTAGCTCTGTTTGTGTCTAGCTGATGGGTGAACTGTCTCAGTTGGGATGCTTATACAAACTGATTTCTACTGAGCAAATTGTTCTTCTCTTAGGACTACTTTAGAATGAGTACAGGCTTGGAAGTTACATTCCTGCAGCAGTACAGATAGTCAGTCTGAGAGAGAATCAGTTTTGGCACTGAGTTACAAAACTTACTGTTTGGCTTAGGATGTAGCTGCTTGTGACAAATGCTCTGTGCTCAATCAGAAGTTTTTGAAAGCATCTTTCTTTTGGAATGCATAAATGCTTTATTTCTTTTGTCTGGAGAGAATTCTGAATTATCTGAATGGAAGGAACAAAAATCTTCATATCTAAATGAATGCTAGTCTAGTATTTTTAGTGCAGTAGCTGTAGCAGAACCATTCGGGGCTCTGGACTGGAACTTGACTCCAGGTTCCCTTTCCCAGGTCCGGCACTGTTTTACATGTTAGCTTTAGGTTGAGTTCACTTCTCTGTCTACTCCTCTGTTTACCCAGTTACAGAAATAGGGATATTGGCATGCTCTATAACCTTCAGCAATACTGAAAAAGGAAATGTGCTGTGTGAGAACTAGGTATGATATTTATACTTCAGTAGGTTTCATGTACCACTTGGACAATTACTTGGCCAGTTTGTGATTTAGGATGTGAGAGAAATGGTTAGGCTGACCAACACATCAGTGTGTGTCTTTTCTTATGGTGGCTTACTCTTGAAGTTTGCACTTATAATTTGTAAGTGTGGTGAGCACAGTTATCTGACCAGATTGGTTCTTTCCGAAGGGAAGGTATCTGCCATGGTGCTTTTTGAAGTGTGGTGTCTTTATGTCACTTACATTAGAGCTATACAAGCAGTGGTTTGTTGGGTTTTTTTCATGTTTCTTTTTCCTGTGTCTTGTTGCTAAGGTAATACAGTTTTGGGCTACATGACTAGAAAAGCATAGTCTTTTTTATGATTGTAGTAATTTTGAATATAATATAGCCTGACTGGAAGTAAACTCAGACAGCATGGGGAGTTTGGAGGGTTTCATTGCAATTTTTTCTTACGAGCTATGTTGAGAAGTTGTTCCCACTGTTCATGTTTGTGGTAGCTTGAGCCCTGCTGTCAGCCAAGCACCCACCCAGCTGCTTGTCACTCCTCACCCCCCAAGTGAGATGGAGGGACTGGGGAGAAATAGGAGGGACAGGAGTGAGAAGACTCGTGGTTCACACTAAAGAAAGCGAAAACAGTTACCATTTACTGCCACAGACAAAACAGGCTCAACTTGGGGAATTTAATGTATTGCCAGTTAGCATAAATATTTATTTATCGATCAGGTATTGGGAAACAAGACAAACATTAGGGCACTTTTCCTCCTGCTTTCCCAGGCTGAACATCCCTCCAGGCTCCTCTCCTCCTTCATACCACACAGCAGGTCACACTCAGTCCCTTCAGTGAGCGAATGGGCAGTGCCGGGGTTTGGGGTCAGTGCGTAACAACTTCTCTCTGGTGCTCCTTGCTTCTCACTTCTGTGCTCCAGCATGGGTCCTCCTCAGGCCACAGTCTCTCTGGGGATGTACCTGCTCAGTCCTGCAGCACCTTCTCCTCCACTGACCTTGTTGCTCCTGTATTGTCTCCTCACAGAAGCCACCGCTGCAGCCCCTTCGCTTCCAAAACCTTGCCACAGACAGGCAGAACAGCGTTTTCATTACCAAAAATTTACATCCTTTATATAATAACACTCTAAATAGCGTGTTACTTACTCGTTTTCATTTTTTTTTCAATCTGGCAAAGACAAAATATTTTTTTTTTTATCTTGGCTAGTTAGGCTGTGCTTTTCTGTTCTTTGCTGCATGGCATAAGGGGTCACTGGCCAACTTTTCTAAAAAGATACATATTTAATAGGTTTTATTTAAATTAAAAAAGAGGAAAGCAGTATCTTCATATGAATGTATAGCACTTGTTTGACCTGAATTAACATTTTGTTTCCATTGTTGACATTATTTATATCACTTCAGCCCCCTCAAATTATATCCATTTGAAAAATTTGTTTCAAATGGTAAAACCATCACTCTTGACAGCTATGCTGTATAAACATATACATTCAATGAGCTGTATCTCATTTTTTGATCTTCAAACCATGTTATTCATTCAGTGTCCAAAAATCACTAGAAGACAGGAAAAGTAATTAAAAATACAAGTATTGAAAATATTGCCTATCAGAAATATACTAATCTATTGTAAGAAGTTGGATGACTTGTTCAACGGATTGTACCTTTGTGTTGAACTTGAGAAGAATGAGGACTGCTGGTCGGTTTGTTACGTGCTTTGGAAAAGAAAAGGGTAGACAGCCTTTCTCGTCATTCTTTTGCATGGAAATTACAATATATAGAGATTGAAAATCCATTGAGAATGCTTATAAATTTAATACCATTTCAGTTTTTAAATAAAATTGGTATATTCTCAGCCTGTGTCATTTACCATCAAATTTGTTTTCAAATCAGTTGTTTCCTTCATATGTTGTTGTGAGTGGGATTGGAGGCTTCAGTATTGAGTTGTACCTCTAGAAACAAGACTGCTTAATTATGTGACTGCAAAACCTGGTAAAGACTAACCTCAGCTGCTTTACCGTGTATAGCTAAGTGAGATGACTCACAGATGGAAAACACAGGATACGATCATTCTCTTGCCACGTAATTGTGAACATTATGGTGTTTTGTCTTGTGTTAGACCATAAGCAGTGCAAAGCAGCTGTCTCGTCGTGATGTGCTGTAAAGAAGCCACCACATCTCCAGCAGATATGCCTGGGAATCATAAGAAACTTCAGTTGCTCGCAAGGCTGCACCTGATGATAATGGCTTCTCCAGCCATTCACCTGCAGGCTGTAATTTAGCAAAAAGGCACTTAAATCCGTATTTGTGGAGATAGGTGTATGGCAGTGATTCTCTGAGTTCTGGGTGGATTTCTACTTCATTTTTCAATAGAGTATCATTGCAGCAGAGTTGTTAATCTTATATCTTTAACCACTCTTCTTCCATGTGTTCAGAAAATGAGACCTTGGATGTCAGTGTTTCAGCCTGACTGTCAAAAGCCTATGAAATCCGACATATAATTTATTTTGTAAAGTCTTTCCTTCTGCAGAAGTTACGAGATTTACAATTCACTTTTGAATTCATGAATATCTCAGACTTGAGCAGAAAATTCTTAAAGATGAAAACTATAAGAAGTGTAGCTGTTGGTATAGTACGAATGAGAAATTTAGATGTTTTGAAATTTTTAAAATACATTTTTGTGATTTTTTTAAACAGTAATAATTTTCAATCAAGAATATTTATTTTATTTGAAAGACATTTTTTCATGTTTTATTTGTCTGCTACAGAATGAAATAGTTTAAAAATTTGCAAAAAAAAAGATGTAAATCCATATTTTGGTTAATTTCAACAATTTTTGGAAAAGGGATGATTTTTATCACTCATATGAGCCCAAGTGTTTTTTCTAATTCTACAAGTATTAAGTAATTTTCCTCCATGTCTGTTTTTAATATTGTGGATTTAAGGTTGAATTATAATGACATAAATATGTGAGTGTTGGGAAGTTCTCAAAAGGGCAAAAACTGTATGTATCATAAAAATGCCTGTAGTTATATAATCTTATTGCTATTTGAAGTATATTCTCTGGTTCCTATATGCATACATTTACCCAGAGTTCACTTGTTTATATTCATATACAGAGTCACAGGCATGGCACTTGGGTTCTTAGGATGTGTAGGACGGTTAATTGCCATGGCTTTGAAGTACAGCTCTTTACTTTTTAAAGCTGTGGTATAGGATTGAAACTGTATCCATTTGGGTATAATGATGTATTTTGGAACTCTACACAACATCTAAGAGTCAGTGTTTGTTAGGCACTTTCTGTTTTTATTTATAGATATGTAAGGATAATAGCCTAGTGTGCTTTGAATATGACTAGATTTAACTGTTGCGGTGCTGGTATCTACATAAAATATTTTTTTCTTTTAGGAAATGTACGTTGCTGTTCAATAATGTGTTTGCAGTGACAGCTGCATTGTTGATGTCCCTCTCCTTATTGGCAGGGTCGTTTGAAATGCTCATATTGGGCCGCATTATAATGGGTGTTGATGCAGGTAAGATTTTTTCATACTGTACGTATCTGAAATGCTTGTGCCATGCATAATCTTTCTCCTACCCCCCAGTTAGACCTTTCTTTATATTAAAGAGGCATTTCAGGGACTAGCCACTCAGATTTCACTGAGACAAAACAGCATACTAAGGGTTGGAGGATCTGTTGTTTGCAGAAGACACTGGAATGAATGCTAACTGCTGTGTCCACCCTGATTGTTCCTCCCCCTTTCCTCCACCAGCCCCAGTAGAGTGTATCTGTCTTCATGCCATGAAAATCCTTTGGCTGGAAGGGTGTACTCTATTTATTAAAGCTGCTTGCTGCTTTATGGTTAGAAGTTGTTGGATCTCATGCTAATACCACTAGGATTAGGTGGAAGGTTTGGTACATCATCATTTGCTCCTAGCAACATGGTCTTCCCAGTTTAAAAGCAAACCATGGAGGCACTGCTGCAGTGCCAGAATAGTCCTGCAGCTAGCAGTGAGGGTCTCAGCAGCTTCACAGATTGCTAGATAGTGAGAAATATTTACCTAACCTGGAGACATGATGAACTAAGATGGGTTTACACTCTCAGTGTACTTATGTGACTATAAACAATGGAAAGTGCCTTGACTTTTGCCTCTCTAAGCCCCATTTCTGGCAAGCTTTGGCTGTATTGATAGTAAGCACAAACTGTAGTTTGAAAGTGGATGTGTCCATCACTTGCATTGCGAAGTTCATATGTAGTTTAGGTGCTGACTATTAATTTTTGTCTCAGATTACGACCAAACAATCAGAGTTCTGGAGATGTGTAAATATTGTCAATGTACTAAGTAGGGTTGTGCATGTATTTTCTCCTGGCTTTGAGCAGCATTCTCACCTTTAGTTTATGCCTGCTATTAAGAGTTCATTGCGGCTGCAGGCCTGTGTTGAGAGGAACATCTGCTAACACTGTTTACAGTAAAAATATTTCATCTGACAGTGTATGCTCCCTCTGCCTGATGCATTGTTGTTTTTTTTTTTTTCATACTTGCACCAGTGTTAACATTATTTTTCTTGCTTTGGGATGAACAAATTTAAAACATAAAATCTATTTTCCTGGTGATTCTCATCACCCAGTAACCTTTGGTGCTTCTCATCAAATAGCTGCCTGTGCACATCACTGTAAATCTGTAACAGATAATAAATCCCCTGATTATTAAATGATGCAAGAGTAATTAGATATGCAGAGAAGATAATTCATATCATCTGTTCTGGATATAACTCTGTTCTTCATGTGTTTTTATGCCACTTGTGTGAGCAGATCAGCACTCAGACTCCTTTCAATAGATGTTTGTTTCATACCTGACATAATGAAAAAGCGATTTGGCTAAATGTATGGTTTTTTCCTTCCTTTGTAGGCATTTCTCTGAGTGCCCTTCCCATGTATTTGAGTGAAATATCTCCTAAGGAAATCCGTGGTTCATTGGGTCAGGTCACAGCGATTTTCATCTGTGTTGGTGTTTTCGCTGGTCAGGTTTTGGGTCTGCCAGAAATATTTGGGCAAGTAAGTGTTTAATAGATGTTTTCTGTGAAAGAACACAAGAATGCTTAAAGTGTTATATTTTCATATTTTGACTGAGTTCTTTACAAAAGTGGAAATCAGAAACATTGGTTCTTTGTTTTGAAGCACTTTGAAATGTGGTTTCTTCCATGTCTTCTAAAAGCATGAATGTGTGACTGAGTTTGGAAGATGTGGCAAGCAGTTTTAACAGCTTGAGCGGCTTGTGTGTGCGCATGTGCAGGTTCCCCTTGTCCATTTCTTGATGTACATTTATTTTTGCTGGTTTCCAGTTTCTTTGACTACTATGGAACTGCTTAAGACTTTTTGTGGTTTTCATTTTTAATTTTTCAATGTGAGATAGAACTGAAAAAGTCTTGTTTAGAGTTTGTATGAGGACCTGAATAGGAAGACCCTTGCTCAGTGATTATAGTGTAATTCTTGTAATGCACTCATACTTTCAGACTAGGAGGTGGAAGAGCAGAGTTAATATATACCTTTATGGAAAGAGGTTATCTATTCTGATTTAAGAGTTTATGTTGTAGGCTGAGATTAACTTGGTGGCCACTGGATGTCGTCATTACTCTGAATAAATGAAGTCAAGGTTTATTCAGGCTGGCACTTGGAAATATTTTTCATCTGGAAATAAATCTTCAAGGTAGTGTGGAAGAAACATCTGCAGCAATCCTCTCACAATGAAACCTGAACTAAGAATCCCTTCTAACAGTCAGAAAAGTAGTTTCTAACTAGCCAGAAAAGTACTTTTCTGACTTGAAAAGTGGTAAACAGTTGAAAAATGAGGAGAGCTTGTTTTCCTTTGCCCATCCAAATTCAACTCCTTTGTAAATACACAGTACGATCCCCCCTGACACTTTTATTTTTGTCTGACCAGCTCTCCTATTCTGTCCCTTTATCCTTGGGCTCACTTGTGTTCAGCTCTCCTGAAGGCAAATGGTTTTATTCAATTTACTCTTTATTGCAGGAGAGATTACTCCCCTCCCCCACCCCCAGCCAAAACAACAGATTTTAGGAAAAAGCATAAAATGGCTTTCACTGACCTTCATTGTGTGGCTTCTACAGATGTTCCTCCTCTTTCTTTAGAGCTATTCTGTTACAGATTAGTATATTAAATGTCAAGAGGCTGGTGCAACTGCTTAGAATATATGTCAGCCAGCCCTTACATAGTAGGGTTTTTTGATTTGGTGGGTTTTGTTTTGTTTTGTTTTTAAAAACATGCATACACTTTTAAAGGTGAGGTGTCATGCAAATTCTTATTTCCCAGTTAGTTCTTTGGGATATTTTGAATAGGAAATAAATATTCCTTGGTTTCAGCTCACTCTTGCTCTTTTTATTTCTCTTCTCTCCTTCCCTTCCAGTTGTCACTACCAAATTATGGAGGTTGCGTTTCTGCTTCTACAGCCTGTTTTATTATGCAGTTAATAAATAGTAAACCATTAAAGATAGCCATTAATTTATGTAGGAAGAAATGTGCTTTATCTATAGAATTAGTTCTTTTCAAGATGAGTAACATCACATGTAAAAGGAGCAAAGTTTTGTCTGGTATGAATTAGCGTATTTCCAGAAAAATTATTGGAGCCAGCTTGAATTTTTCAGTTGGGTATGTGGACGTATTTTCCTTCTGATGTATTAATAATATTTAGCACTGAGGGGAAATCTCAGACTATTTGAAATACGAGCCCCTAGTGCAGTCTTATCCTGCTTTGAAGGCTTTATCAAAATTTGGCTTCAGTCAGGCCTGGATTTTCCTCCCTAGTTTCATGTGGTTCCCATTGAAGTCAATGGGAGCTTTGCACCAGGAACATTAGTCATTGCCGGAGGATGTTCCTGCAGAGGTTATGTGTGATGACTTCAGTTGAAGCTGGGAGGTGGCAAACGGTGTTCTCCTGAGTTCCTTAGTCTTTGCAACACTTTCCCCTCTCCCCTCCACAGCAAATACCTTACTCAAATTTCTGTCACTTTAATCAAGTTCTAAAGTAGGTTCAAGATGTTTGCAGGCTATTTTCTAGTTGTTGGCTTCTCTCTGGTTGATGTCATGACTTCTGTTCACTAATAATGTAAAAGCTTTGTATCAAATCATTCCAGTATTTTTTTCGCCTTTTTGTTCTGTTGGAGAAATCTTTGTTGCATTTGAAATGAGGCCAGTATTCCAGATCCACAGCCATCGTATTTTGGAGACAGCTATATATTCATGGTGTTTTATTGATTTCAGCTGTAACTGGAAAGCAAACTCTTACTTTCCTCAGAAGCCTGAGGTCATTTACATCATACTTAAGCCATTCTGTAATATGACAATCTGTGATGTAATTCCACCTTTGTAAAATTCGCAAATTGTTTAAAGCAAATAGACAGGAAAGTTGTGATCAGTAGGAGCTTGTTGCCAGTGATCACTGTTCTGCGCAACTGCTTGGACTGGCATGTGGAAAAACACCTTTGTGAAGTCAGTCTGTCAATGTCCAGCATTTTAATGATCGTGGCATAAAACCTCACAGGAGTATTTTTTTGTTGCTCTGTGGTTGGCTGGTTGTTTCTTTCAGAATTTGTTGTAAATAATATTACTTACAAATACTTGTCTTCTGTCGTGGTTTCATAACAATTTTCTCCTGAGATCTGTCATGTATCTATTACTTGTAACTTGAGCAGATATCTAAGAGGTGGTTAATCATAGTACCTAAGCAGTGATGGTTTTGAAGAAAGAAGGGACAAAGACCAAGTTGGGCATCTTGCTGGAAGAGGCTCTTTGGAACAGGAATGGACATAGGGAGGACTGCAGGCATGGTCAAGGTCCTGTCTTGTAAGAGGAGGTGACAGCAACAGTGCTTGTGTGGCCATGTAAATAGAGGGAAGGGAGAGGAACTGACTGCACCATGTTAATGCAAGAAAGAAGAACTGCAGAAGGAATAGAGTGGCTTCATGTCAGAGATGATATTGCCACAAGAACAACTTTTTATAAATGTTCCGTGAATAATTGCATGCTGAAATTCAGCAGACTGATGTTTGGAACAGACTCCCAGCTGAAGTAGCTTGAGCAGAAAATTTAACTTTTAAATTGGAACTTGATGCATTTATCTGTGTTATATGAGGTTGTTGCCTTCAGCGGTTCTGGAGAAGTCTCTCCACAAAAAAGGAAAGTGTTTACATAGGCTGTGGAGCATAGCCTTCCAAGCATTTATTAACAACCTAGTTGATAATGTCCTCGGTTATCAAATGCAACAGTTTTCCTTTAAATGAGGAAGTGTGGTAAAAATAGCTCTGAAGCACTGTGTATTACTTGAGGCAATTCAAAAAGTCCTTACTGCTTTTTGTGTCAGGTAGGTTAAGGAGGCCCAAAGTGATCTTTTAGCAATCTTTTATTTATGAAGACCATCTCAGGTGAAGCAGGAGGCTTGTGTGCAGCCCCAGGTTCGGTGCTGGGGAGCAATGGTCGGCTTTGGCTGTGTTACTGTCTTAAGACCAGTTGTCTGTTTCCTATTCCTTCAGCCTTCCCAAGTTTCTACTGGAAGTGCTGAGGGTTGGCAATCTTCTAATTTCCTTCTAACACCTTTTTCATGCTGGTTTTGTCAACTTACTATTCTTTTGGTCAACTATTATTTATCCCTTAATATCTTACTTTTTTTCCCCCCCACCTACTGCAGTGTGCTTCTCCTCTCCCCATCACCTGTGATCTTTGTGTTTCAGGTTAGACATTGTCTCCCCTAGTAAGACAAGCTTTTTAATCGCTTTCTCATTCTGTGTGCCTTTCTCTGTAATAATTCCGGTTTTAAATTTGAACCCAGAAGAACAAGATTGTATACAGATAACCCAAATGAAATGATACTTTTAAAAATAGAAGTATAGAATATTACATACTTTCTTTTTTCCTGATTTTCCTTTAAATGTTTTGGCTGAAATATTACAGAAATGCTTTTACTTTTTTTTTTTTCTTTCTGTCATGCCATATTGACACAAACTTGCCAAAAACTACTACATCCAATTTTAAAAGTATAGTATAAAAGTGCAAATGCAAATGCAAAAAAATCTAATGATGATTGTAAAACTTAAATACAGGCATTCTTTTGGATTCTGAATATATAGGCTTTTATTCTACTTGTCTCCAGCGGTACTAATTTTAGAGTATTGAGTCTGAAAAAGGTGTTCCTTTAGCATGTAATACTTACCAAGAGTGGTTATCCAAAGGAGAAAAAAATGCAGTCGTGACAGTGGTCTTTTGCTGCTGTGGTTTGATATTCTTACTTTCTTTCCTCTCGCTTAATTCCCTCCCATCCAACAAATCCCAGCAATGCTTTTTATTCAAGATTCTGATTCTTGTAGGTCATCACCTATGGGAAACTACATCTACTATGTTTCCATTGAAGTTTGGGAAATTGCATGATGGTAAAGCTGGCTGGTGATCGGACTACAGGGCACAAAGACTTTACGTGCTGGTGACCTGCTTCTCTCCACCAACCTGACTGCTAAGAGTAGTGTGCTCATTTTCACATGCTAGCATCTTGTTTTAGCCTTCTGTAAGCCACAGCCCTTAATTCTTCAGCAAGCCATGACAACTGTAGATGGCAACTTGGTGCTGGCCCACAGGTGTGCAATGATGTTATCTGCTGTAATGTGGGCACTGAATGATTGCTACTGACTACAAGATTATTTAATTTGGGGCGTTTTTGTTTCTATAGCATGTGCAGCTTTCCATATATCTGACTGAAGGAAAAAACAGATATTAAGGAGGAACTCTTTCAGACCTGTAACATCTTCAAACACTGCCCTTCAGGTGTTTCCATTCTCTCTGTAGCTGCAATTCTGTGATTTGATCACCCAGCCCATTTTTTTTGACAGATTGCTCCCTGCAAAGCAAAGGCCAGTGCATTGTCAACTGCAGTTTTGAACTTACTGCCTCGGGGCGATTTTGTCTGTCCTGATTCTGCCTAGTATGTGTATCTCTCTGTAACTAACTCATCTAGTTCCTCCTGCATGTACTGTCCTGCTCCAAAGGTTTTCCTTAGGATGGTGACATCTTTTAAATGTTGTAGACCACCAGGCTGTCTCTTCTGTTGCTTCACCTTGATTAATGAAGGTGGGCTTTAATCTTTCCTTAAATGATAGAGGATTTAGTTTATTAATACATTTGCTGTAGTTACGATATTAATTTTTTTTTTTAAATACATTGAGCCTCAGTATCTCTTTCATCTGTGTACGGATACGAGAAAGGGGAGAAATAAAAGTTTCACAGTGTGTATATGTATTCAAGACAGATAAAACTGGAATTGTTGCCTGTTGCCATGTTTTCCTCAGTCTTCTGCTTTGAGCCCCATTTCACATGTGTGGTGTCTAAGGTTTTACCAAGCTGTAGTAGTTTCCTCTGGATTTTCAACACAGTGGCAGGCCGACTCTGACTGGTTCTCTGACCAGAACAGCTGTTTGCTACAGATAGGCCAATGGAAAAATAGGTATTGTTTACCTCAGGAACCTGATTTTATACTTGTCAGGTGTTTCTAGGTCATGCACCCACAAGTTTGTATAACTATATTGCACTGCTTTGTAGTGGATAGTATGTCGTCATAAATACCTTGCTTTGCTTGCATCCTAAGGCTTATCAGGACGCTTTCTGATTTATCCCTATTGCTGCTGTAGGTGTTTCCAGGGGCAAAAAAAAAAAAAAAAAAAAAAAAGTAGAACAAACAGAAAAGCTGTAAAAATCCTGATGTGTCCATCTCTTGAATCTTGCAGGTACTTTTGGTCATCCTGATTTTAAAAGAGTGTAATTGAGCAATACAAGGTACAAGAGGGAGAAGCAATGATCAGAGATGGGAAGTGGGTTGTTGAGGAGGAAGGGCTGGGTTAAGGCTCAACAGCTCTTATGGGAAACCCCATGCTGTGTAAACACTTAAAGCAATGCAGAACAAAGTACGCCAGAGAAGACTCAGAATTTGTCATTAAGTGACATGCTGTCTTTGTCTAGATTTTCCTCAATCTTTCTTTACATACATTTGAAGTCTGTCACATTGCAAAACTGTTGTGTAAGTGGTTACAGTTAAGAACTCTATTAACCAGATGTTGTTTTGTCATTGAAACAACATGAATTACAGTTTTACATACCACTTTTTTTGAGGAATTTGAGCAGCTTTAATGCATATTTGGCCAGCGATTACCTGGTTTTAAAAAAAGGAGTTGTCTGGGAATAAGTCTGTGACACATGGTGATACTGGCCAAACTGCCCTCCCCCCACAACTGATAATTTTAGCAAAGAAATTGTGTTGTTGATAAAAATATACATTTCTAAAGCAAAATGGGCTAAATTTGGGAAAGGACTAATAAACTTCATAGACATTGTACTATATGTCTAGTAAGGAAAGATCTCTGTGATGAGTCCCTTTCAAGTTAGTTCTTTACACAAATGGTCCTTGCTAAGGAATAGTTGTGGTTTGTTTTTTTTTCTTTTAAATCAATCTAAGAACTTCTGTATATGCCATGTCAAACTCTAATTTTCTTTACAAGACCTCTTAAAAATGCCATATTTGAAGTGATACATAGTTGTGTATTTAGGAAAGTTTATGTAGGAATTTTTCATTTTACTTTTATCAATTTCTTTTAAAAGTACTCCTTCACATGCATTGAAATAAACAGTGATGGAATAAGTAGTTAACCAGCCTGTGCATCTGAAGGCTGTTCTGAAAACTAAGCTTTGATTTTACTTGTCAAAGCTTCATTTTTATTGTGTTTTTTCCCCCTTTTTTTTTTTTTAACTGATCCTTCTTCCTATGACTCTTGACTCAGATTCAAGGATTCGTTAAAAGCTGTAAGTAAATTATAGATGAGAAAATAAAGCAATTCAGAATTGCTCTGGGGACCTGCAGCCTGCAGATGGACACCAATAACAAAATGGTCTGTTGGAGGTGCTCTTGAAATGAATCTTTCACATTAGCATGATAATGCAAAGTATAAATCCCACCAGTTTCCTCATATTTTCCTGTGAGCTCTTGTTCTATACGTTTATCTTCCCCTTGAGCCATGATAGTGACTATAGTTAAATATATTTATTTTTCAAGGTATGAGTGAGAATTTATTTCAGAATATAGAACCGAGAACTCTTGTGGCAGTAAGAGACAGGTAACTCTTTCAATTGCGTGAAGTATCTTGGGAATGAAAGCAGCCTATGCCTCATGGATGTATGCTGTTTACAGAATATAAGGTGTTTGTAGCTTCCATTAGGGTAGGACAAAAGCATCCACTAGTTTAGCATTTTGCAGGATCACTCGAATTCCCGAAGTGTCCCGGTTGTGATGATTTGAGAAATCTGTGTAGAATAGAAAAACGTAACAGCTTCATTCTGCCTAGTTACATTCTAGAAATATAACAAAGTGAAGCAAAGTCTGGTTGGAGGCCAGTAACTAGTGGTGTACCACAGGGGTCAATACTGGGTCTGGTCCTGTTCAGTATCTTCATTAATGACCTGGATGATGGCACAGAGTGCACCCTCTGCAAGTTTGCAGAGCACACCAAAGCAGGAGATGTAGCTGATATGCCAGAGAGTTGTGCTGCCATCCAGAGGGACCTCGACAGCCTGGAGAAATGAGCTGACAGGAACTTCATGAAGCTCAACACGGAGAAGTGATAAGTCCTGCACCGGGGGAGGAACAACCCCAGGCACTGGCATACGCTGGGGACCACCCAGCTGGAAAGCAGCTTGAATGAAATGGACCTGGTGTCTTGGTGGACACCAGGTTGAAGGTGAACCATCAATGTGCCCTTGTTGCAAGGAAGGCAAATGGGTTCCTGGGCTGAAATAGGAGGAGTACATTAGGGGACATGATCCTTCCCCTCTTCTCAGCACTGGTAAGGCCACACCTGGAGTGCTGTGTCCAGTTCTGGGCTCCCCGGTACAAGAGATGGGCTGGGGAGATTCCAGAGAGGGACCGCTAAGATGATGAAGGGACTGGAGCACTGAGGAAGGGCTGAATGACCTGGGACTGTTTAGCCTGGAAAAGGCTTAGCTCAGGGGGATCTTATCAATGTATATAAATACTTAAAGGAGGGGGGCATAAAGAAGAGAGAGCCAGGCTCTTTTCAGTGGTGCCCAGTGATGGGACCAGAGGCAGTGGGCACAAACTGAAACAGAGGAGGTTCCCTCTAGACATCAGGAAACACCTTTTTTTTACTGTGAGGGTGACCAGGGACTGACACAGGTTTCCCAGAGAGGTCATGGAGTCTCCATCTTTGGAGACATTCAAAAGCTGTCTAGCCATGTGCCTGGGCAACCGGCTCTAGGTGACCCTGCTTGAGCAGAGGGGGTGGAGCAGATGACATCCAGAGATCCTTTCTAACCTCAACCATTCTGTGATTCTGTAAAATACGAAGTGTACACAGAAATGTACATAACGACTTTCAATGCAAAGATCTCAGTGTATTCGTGCTGAAGTTTTGAGGAGTGATTTTCTAAGGTTCTTAAACCTGAGCTCAAAAACTTTAACTAAACCATATGCTCAAATATATGAGTAGTCCTGTTAATTTCAGTGGGACAGTTTATATCCTTAGAAACATGCTATTTTGTGGGCCCTGTTGTAGTATATAAATTGCTAGTTCTTAGTAAGATCTAAAGAGCAAAAGTTAGTGTAGGACATGGGAAAGATAAATAAAAAATTTGACTCACCAGTTCTGGTCCCTAATTTTTTTTTTTTTTCATTTGTTTGATCAGAAGTCACTTAAGTTTGAAACAAGTGTTTGAGGAGGTAGTTTCAAGTACTCCTGTAAACACTCTGTCATTAACACTGACTTACAAAAGGTGACTCCAAGTTACCCTGGTCCCTGCCATTCCTCTGGACTGCTGAGTTTGTACAGAGTTTCTTAAAAGCACAGAAGCAAAGCTTTTTTATATTCTTGTAGCAAAAATTAAAGGCTAGAGCCTTCCCAGAAGAGTGTCTTAAAACTTCTGATAAGGATACATTAAACACGTTAGTGCTTGTAAATGGCTTCTCAAATCCAGGGGATGGTTTCTCCTAAGAATAGCTCAGAAAAACACCCTTACAAAGAAAGGAACTTCTTCTAAATATGACCCTAAAAAAGAAAAAAAAAAAAAAAAAAAACAGAGCAAGAACATATTTCAGCACTTATTCAGGTAATCACTGATTTCAGCAGGTGTTTGTATACCTTTCTGGGCCTGGATTGATTATGCATATCTGGATGAAATCTGCCTGCACTTCCTGCAAACTGGTACCAGACATGCCAGTTAAGAATTGCTTCAGGTAGTGGTTTTGAAGATGGCAATTCTTTTTAAAACATTCTCTGGGTCCCTTTTTGATCTAGTGATCTTCGTCTTTTCACAGTAACACATAAGGCACAGAGCTTCTTATTGCTGAAACCGTTTCCGTGTCATTTATCAAGGCACTTGTACTTGAATTGCAAGCTGTGAGTTGCAGATCAGGGGCCTGAAGGTCACCTCACCCAATAGTTGATGCAGCTAAGGGAAGGTGCTGTGTAGCCACCAGACTAGAGATACACAGCCTTGGTGGTGCTGACAAGGGCACAGAAGTGCTGCCAGGACCTTCTGGGTTGTTGCCTGTTTGTAGTTCAGTAGTACCCGTGGGAAGAGGAGGTCTGCTCTTACACCAGCCCTGTTGGTGGGATGTGGTGGGTGTTGATATAGTTGTAATGGAGACGTTAAATGAGCTATTTTGTTTCTATCTATTGCAGATCAGATGAGATTATGGAGATTATAAATCAAATTTTATTGTTTCACCCAGACAGACAGAAAGGTCTGGTATTCACCCCTTTTCTGTACAGAACTCATTAAGTAGTGCAGGGGAAAACAGCTGTGAGTCTTCATATTTGCAAATGAGTTTCCGTCCATTAAAGTTATGCCGTGAGACTTCAATTCCTGGCGTTTTAGGAACAACACATGGCTGATTTGCCATATGTAATATTCTAATTTTGCAGTTTTGTGTTTGAAAAGGAGAAAATCCTGCACGAGGGGATTTGTCTGAATGTGGAAATAGGAATGTGGTTACAGAAGAAAGAGAACTATGGAGATACATTTATTTATTTATTTTTAGACTTATTGCTGAACAACACAGTGGCAGAGCATCTAATATTTGGATGAAAGTTTATCATCAGTGAGGACTACTTTCTTATAGACAGTTGACACAGTGCCCACCTAACTCTTGAGAAGATGGGATTTCTGTGTAGCAATACTCTGTTTAGTTAGGTCAGTTGGAAGAGCAGTGGACAAGCTTTCATGGAAAGGTGTCCTTCAACAGGTCTGAAGTAGGTAAAGGCTTCAAAATACCACGGAAGTTGGGAGCAGTTGTTTGTAATTTGTCAGTCTGCTTTCTCCTGATCCACTGAAACATAGTTAACACATATAACTAAACTTAGAGCATTTGTTTATATTGTCTATATACTTAAGGTTTGACTTTTTGATTCTTTTTCAGACTTCAAAAGGTGGACTTTTTCAATTATTGTAGTTGACCTAATAACAGGCAGTATCTCTTTATTAACCTCATCTTATCTTGTGTTAGTTGGACTCTGCTTCACTTTATGAGCAAGTAAACATTTTAGATTTGCCTGTCTCCTTAGTGCTTGAGTATCTGGTAATATTTACAAATCTGTTATTAATTAATAAATCTAAAATGATTTGACCTGTGACTTGCTTCCCAGTGTGCTTCACAAGATGGGGAGATAACCACCTTTTAAACATTTTTGAAGGTTCTGGATGATTAACATTTCAGTTTTAATTTCCATTGTCCTTTGTAAAATCACCCATTATTGCAAATTCATGTCCTAATATATAAATTTGTCCTTTACAAGTTGGATCTTAATGCTGTGATAAATTGGTCAAGCATCATAGTGTAGCTTGCAGCCATCATATTGAGTAATAGGGTGTATTTTCTAGACTTGTGTTTATTAGTTTGCGTTTGAAACCACTAGCAAGAAGAAAAATCAGAACATATATTATTGGTTAGTATTTTGAGAGATTTTTTTAACTTAATGTAAATATCAAATTAAAGTGAGATTTAAAAAAAAGTCTAAAACAGATCTGTCACCATTAAAAAAGTGTCAAGATTAAATATTCAGCTGTTTCAGTTGTTTTTAAAACAACAAGTATGCTTTGGATTTTTGTTGGTTTTTGTTTTTTGTTTTTTTTTTTCTTAACCTCAATATACCTTAGTCTAACCTTGATAACTTCAGTTTGGCAAAATGTAATCACACAAAGAAAGGAATTGCATCTGCTGTAATTTCTAGATGCCCCAAAGCATTTTGCTTCACCTCCTGCTGCAGCCCCAGGAGGATGCAGTTCTCTGGAGATGTTTGTGTTGCATCTGCCAGTCCCACAGGGACATCTGAGGTACCTTGGGGCATCAAAATGATACTATATGCTCATGTTTGAAGAACTGAATCTTATCCTCTTCAATTGTTTTAATTTACTATTTTATATTTTATTATTTATAGAAGTTAACTTGAGTCTACATGCATAGCTGAAATGATACTTTGTCAGAAGTTTTGCTTAGCTCCAACATACCTCTAATATTTCTTTCTAAATAAGCTCAAGTATATATGCTGGCTGCTGCTAACAGTCCTGCTTGAAAGCTCGCCATTTCCCATTGCTGTTCTCAGAAATTTTTACTTTTCTCAGAAATGAATAAGTAATGAAGACAAATTATGCCATTTAAGTGTTCGGTAAAAAGCTAGTTGTTACTCCAGTAAAAAGTTGGACCAAAAAGCATCTTGGAAACTTGTAACAGACACTTTACTTCTCCCTCTCAATATGTATAATATGATATAACGTGCAGTTTAATGAACAGTAGCTCATGGGATTTGGACACCAACCAGTTTCAAGGCTGTCTTAAATCCTGATCCAAAGTTGGTTTACTTGGTAACAAAAACGTCTGGATGACTTCTGTGAATTATAGGTTAGGATTGTACAGCCTTCAGTCTGGTAACCTTCTGTACTGTTTAATACCTGGGAAGACACTGAGACTTGAGTAATCTTGTTGTCAGAGCTGTGTGTGTCTGTAGTGACATATAAAATAAATATCCATGTGGGTGCAGAACAGAGGTGAAATAGTCATACTTATCTCAGTTACCTCTGTTTTAAACAAGAAGGTAAGCAACTCTTAACTGTTATTAAAGGATATTTTGACAGAAGTGAGTTACAGGAATGGACATGCAAGTAGAAAATTGAGTCCAGCAGGGATGCAGCTGTTAGACAGGGAGGTTAGTGCCTTCCGCAGCCACAGGAGGTTGTGGACCAGTGTTTGGAGTGGCACAAGGAAGGTAACAGGAAGGTAGTTGTCCTGCACCTTATGTGAGTGGCTGGTCTGAAGCCTGACATACAGAAGTACTCATTTCAAATCTGCCTCATGATCATCACCACCATGCCATACCCTTGACTCAACGAAGAAAAAAGCAGTTCTAATGCTAAGAAATCAGTTCCATCTCAGTGTTTTTTCAGTCCTTAGTCCCAGGCCAGTGACATTGTCCTTTACTTTTCGGAGTGTTTTATGTGGCACAGTAACAGATTAACAGAGAAATGCTAGACTTGTGCAGTCTTCTCAGCTTTGCACTCCCAAGTAAGCCTACTCGGTCTGTTCTGAGCAGGGATGTGATTTTTTGTGTGTGACAGAGTATTTCTGATACGGAGTTTTCGTACCAAGCCTCTACTAAAGAGGGTAAGATTCAATTGCTTGAACATAAGCATATAGTATCATTTTGATGCCCCAGGGTACCTTAGATGTCCCTGTGGGACTGGCAGATGTGACACAGAAAACCCCAGAGACCTGCAGTCTTCTGGGGATGCAGTGGCGAGGCAAGATGCTTCAGGGCATCTAGAAATTATACTAGATGTAAATCTTTTTATCTTTGTGTGTGTGATTATATTTTGCCAAACCAGTTTTAAATGTGTTCCTGCTTCTTATGGGTACATAAAAAAGAAGAGACTGCTAAATCACTAGTTCCTGGACATTTTGAGTATCTTGCATTGGATGCAAGAGGCTTTTGGTTCTTTACTGTCCAACATATAAAATGGGTAAAAAAAAGTAATTTTACATGAGAAAGGTATTATACAAAAAAATCATTGTTTGTAAAGTGTTCAGTGCTGTAGTAAACCCATCATAACCCAATCCCCCCCAAGAATTAGTTCCAGAATTAATATTTAAATAGTGACTATTTAATAGTGACTAGTAAATAGACCTGCTCACTGAGTGATTACAGTTCATCCTGTGCACTGAATGAGACAAAGGGAGAGTGAGTATTTATTTTGATACAATCTCCTGCACATTTCAAGTGGTAAAGCTAAACAAGCCCTTGATAGCTCTGTGAGGTGGCATGGCTGTTATATCAGAATGCAAAGCAGGGCTGGAGTCCTCTGGGCAGTGCCTTGTGCTACCCTGTTTGCTGCCTAGGAGGAGATGTTTGAGACTTGCATTTAGGCTGCAGTAATTTCCTTGTGGCTCTAGAATGGGCAGGAGACAGGGATATGGGAAATGTGCCCTGGGACAGTTGGGGTCAGGGATGCTCAGCTGGACATGAGGATCACCACAGCACAGAAAACCGAGCAGAGAGCAAACAAGAAGCCTGACTGTGCTATAGTGGTTGATACTCAGTTGGGAATGGGAAGTGGGATGCATGTCCAGGTTATGCCTTTTAAATAAATAAATACAATTATTTAGAGGGAGAGAAAGAGTAGAGCCTGTGGCAGTCATGTATTTCCTTACTCAGTCTTTTTGATCCTGTCATACACCTTGTACTGGGACACTTAATTGATCTCACTAGTTCTTTCAAAAAATGAGTGCCTACATACAGGGCAGCACTTCTTCCCATCTCTGTTGCAGGACCCTGTCAACAATTCAGTTCTCACTTTTAAGATTTTTATATCTATATGTATATTCTTAGCCTTTCCTGTGTTGAAATTGTCTTCAAATTTTATCAAAATCTTCATAATTAATGAAAATATTAAATGTAACCAGTGCTTAAATAGGTCACTGAACTTCATATGGACCAATAGTTCAGCCATCAGCAGTGCCTGTTGACGTTTACCCATGCCAGTTTCTTTTCCACCTTCTAACTGTTACAGTAAGTTTCATTTTCTGCATTTTAGCTGATGATTTTCTGACATGGTAACATTTGCTTTACTGTATTCTTGTATAGTTTAATCTTGTCTCATTTGCAGTTGATAAATCCATGTCATGGTTTATCCATTGCCTCCCCCCCTTGTATTTCTGCAGCTTTGCACTTTATTATCTCAACCTTTGAATGAGTCTGTGGTTGTCAAACTTGCTCTACTATTTAACTGTCTTCTGTAAATAGACCAAAGCGGGGTTTTTCATGCTCCAGCCTAAGCAAATATCCATAATGTGACAGTTCGAAATTAAAATTTTACCTTCTTGACATGTTATTTGTACCAATTCTGAGCAGGTGATGATTCAGGTCCCCTGTAATTAAAATATTTAATGCTCTTTTAAGTTTTTCCTGAGATAAAATGGGATGTGGTTGTTTTCATTTTTCTCAGCAGTGCCTGTGTGCTTCTCCTACTGATGACAGCTAGGGCAAAGTGTTATGTGTCTTCTAAGTCACACCTACGCTATCTTTTGCCTTTACTTTATTATTGCTTCTGAGCGTTGTCCCAGTTTGTATCCTGTCCTATCCCTTCTTAAACTGGTTAGGGAACCTTCCTTTTCCCTGCTTTTAAAAATTCTTTTTATAGGGTCTAGTTCAGCTTGATACTCAGCAATTTTTTATGGATCTTTTAAACTCATTTTAGTCCTCCTATTTCTTTTCTAGTAGTGGGATGAAGAATTTGAATGTGGATAATGTAAATAATGTAAAGTAGCACACATGTTCTATAGCGTTGAATAAGCATCAACTGAAAACTCTTGAAATGGCTGGAGTTTCCACTGACTTCAGTGACTCACTGATCAACTCGTGCCAGGAATGGCAAGTGGGAGCATATTTATGACTGTTTACCTTAAGGTTTTAAAAGTTAACATAATAAAAAGCAAACCAGAAATCTTTCATAGAGGAAATAAAGGAAGCTTTGTGTCTTATGTCGTGAAAATAGAGGGCTTTTTATTATACTGTTAGGGTCTGGTATTTATTGTGAAGGGTGAGTTCAGAGGTTCAGTCTCATTCATAGCTTTTTCAAAATAACACTTCAGAAGAATTGTTACAGAGAAATGTGACCAACTGAAAAACCATACACTATGGGAGACTTTAAAAGCAGTGTAAGCTTATTCCAAGTAGGTCTCCATAAGTTGGCAGAATGTTAACGCTATACAGAGGATACTTTTTTTTTCTTTTAAGTGTCCTTGACATTGTGGATAAAACCTACAAAAAATATGATGTGCTGATCAAGAGTAAGATTTTTATCTAGAAGTGTTGTAAAAAGTTCTAATGCCCCATAAACATTTTTATGTGATGCATAGCAAGTGTGCTTATATTATAGGAAATGGTTCCAGGCAGACATAGAACAAAACTGGAGAGTTATATTGCCTCTTTTCTTAACTTATTCTTTACAAACAGGTACTTGCTTTTTTTATGTGATTATTAACTGTTCTTAAAGTCTTAATTTAATTTTCTAGTTTTCAAAATAAGATTCAGGCTCATTTGTTTATAAACAGATTGTTAATCACTCTTGATTCTTCTATATTAGGTAAAGTTACCCATTCAACTGCATTAAAAAAAAACAGGGCTGAAGAAGTAGTATCTTGAAGTCTTCATGGTAATGGAGGCTCTTAGGAACACTGATAACCTGGAGTTTAAATTGTTTGAATAAATCCCTTTCTCAAGTTGTTTTCCCATCCCATGAAAAAAAACCTCTATCATTTAAAGGGAAAGTGAAAAGTTTGGTTATGAGATACCCCCACATATTCTGCTTGAGAGTTACTTGGTTATCTCAGGCCTCAGTTCAGGTTTGGGGCTTGGATGACATCCCACACCATGCGGTACATGACGTTTTAGGCATGGTTGAAGTGGGAGAATGTAAAATAAAAACTATCAACAGAAAATTGTTTGGGGGCTTTTGACCTTTGATTTTACTGTGAAAAAATTGAAATAAAATTTATCCAGCTTTGTTTAGGGAAGTATGGACTTTCAGTGGATAGATGCATTCTGATGGAGGGACAGGATCCAAATCCCCGGTGCCGCTCAGAGCTCAATCAGCCAGGATGCAGTGCAATCTGCCTTTGATCTAGCCAAGCTTTTGAAAATGTGCTAGACATGATGCCTCAACAGTAGGCCCACTGAAGTCTCAGCAGGCTTTTCAATTAAGAACCAAGTCTCAGATCAGAAAGCATTGAATTAAATAGATGAATGCTGAACTTGGAGAAATTTACTAAAAAATTTCATCTTGGCATTCAGTTGGAACAGAAGGTATCTTAAGAGCATGGACAGATCAAGATCCCCATTATGCAGGGGAAAATAATACTGCTGGCACCTTTCTCCTTCAGCTACTTGAAAGTCTCCTCTCTTGAGAGTAAGCCCAGAGATCTAGATGAGCCCTCTACTGCCTTTCTCAGCCTTTTCCTGAAAGAGCTTTCCTCAGGTCACCCTCTGTAGCTGGTATTAATGCATTTGAGGATGTTAACAAGTTTATCAGTTTTTCAAAGAAAATTATCAGAGTCAAGTTGTGTCTGAAATCTGCTAGCAGTTGAGAAGATTCATATAAATAGTGTTGGATAGTGCAGCACCTTGTGCTCTTCACCTACACTGTGTTGGGTCTCTGGCAGTTTCAAATTGCCTGGTTTCTGCATGAGGGGCTTGCCAGAGAGGGGTCATCGGTGCTTTGCATTGGTGGGGATGCTACAAATGGCTCTCATGTTTTGGGTCCTTGCTGCATACTTCAGCAGATCATTTACAAGTCAGTAGAAAAAACACTTTCTGTTTCATGGACTTGGGAACAGGGCTGTCAGTATTTCATTTGAACATCTGATCTATGTTAGCTAATTCGGAGTGGGAAATGGTATAATGTGTTACTCTTAGTTACACTACCATAAAACCAAGGCACTTCTTTAAGGTCCCATGGACTTTGGAGAGGAGGATAGGTGAAGCCCATTTCCTATACCTAAATTAGCATTGAAGCCAACTTAAGAGGTGGAATTCTTGGCTGCAAGAGAAAACATTCATAAAGACCTTGCATCAGTTAGCCAGATATCTTTTTTTCTTGTTAAATTAGCTGTCTTTCACTCTAATTGTGTTGAACTGTGTATTTCTTTTCTGAATGGAAATGAAAACCACCCAACTATGTGTTAGTTGTACCTGTAAGGCAAATGTGTTTTGCCAAGTAGAAGACTTGTGGTAAGACCTCAGCCCAACTTGGTTCATTCCCAGCAGCTGTGAAATGCCAGTCACTGTCTGCATTACACCGAGAACCACAGAACTGTGCTAAACTGCAGCTTAGCTGAAGTGTTGTCAGGATTTTACCCATACTATAACAGTTAGAGGAGCCAAAATTATATATATAGATATATATATACACACACACTTTAGGACAATTAGATTAGACTAAGAGACAACATGCAGGTATATGTTACTATATGAATATAGTGTTGTACTGTTTCTTAAAGCTAATGAATTATACTAATGTGAGTGGGGATAACCTGTAGAATATATATTTGAGTATATATCATATTTTTGCGTGTATAGTTGTTGATGCTGAAGGAAAGGAAATATATATATATATGTATCCCTGTTTTCCAGCTTCTCTGTGTCTCTCTTCATTCTCAGTTAGTTGATGGCTTGAATTCTGTCTTCCTTGGTCCTTGAATAAGGTGAACTGAGGGGGGAGGTGTTCAAACTGCATACTAAGGCAGAAGACATCACTCTGCTCACTGACACAATATGTTGAATGATGGAAAGTTACAGCATTTCCCATCAAAGCTATTTTGCTTTCTAATATCACTATGGAAGAGTATTACTGACTTATGTTTGCATCCATTTGCAGGAATCTCGGTGGCCATACTTATTTGGAGCAATCATTGTTCCTTCATTGATACAAGTTGTGATTCTGCCTTTTCTTCCTGAGAGTCCTCGTTACCTCCTACTTGAAAAACATAACACGAGCAAGGCAGAAAAAGGTACGAAGTATTACTTTCTTGCACCATAGGGCATTTATTGTAGGGATGCAGACTGGAAAGTAATTCTGCTATCACAGTAAAAGCAGAATATTCCAATAGTAGAGATTCTCTTGGCAATTATTTTTCCCTCATATGTTTTGTTTGTCTGTGTGTGTGTAAATATAACTGTTGCTTTGAATTTTTTATAAATTAAATTCTCCAAAAAACTAACCTATATAGCATTAAACATGGTGATACAAACCTAACCAAATCATCCTGCTACTGTGCATCAGCCACTATATACAGGGATCATCTGGGACTGAAAGGTGGTTTCAGTCGTCATCACTCTCCCTTATCTACAGTCTTTGCAGTTTGGCTAAGAAGAACACTGATTCTGTCACTGTGTTTAACCCTGTGCTTCTGTAACTCAATAGCCTTTGTAGATCTAATAAAAACCTCATACACCTATTTAACTGAAAATTTCCAGTGCTGCCATATAGCTTGTTTCAGTTTCACAGACACAGACCAGAATATTTTGTTCTTAGTTTAGGTTCTATGTATAAAAGAATTTCCTTATGTGATCACAGCTGCTGTATGTGCTGCTGCAGTAACATTATTGTGGTCAGCTGTAAGTTCCAATATATCATCATGTTATGGCTTAGAGAATGTTGAAAATTTGTTTTTGCTTTTTACAGGGACACGTTACAAATAGGAGTATACAAAGAAGGAAAGAGTCTGATTATAATACCAAAATGTTTGCAGAACATAACTGTGCTTTAAAAATTGTTCCTAAAAACTTCATTTTAATATAACCCTTAATATTTTCAGTCACTAACTTGTTGTTTGCAAAATTACTTGCAAAGTGTGAATCAGCCCCTGAAACTTAAATTTAATAATCTTTTAGCATGAATTTAATGCAACTCACTCTATCCTCTTTCTTCTATGAAATGCAAAACTGGCCTTTTTTGTTCAGATGAGCAGTCTGAAACAGAAATGGCACACTAATGAAGAGACTCCCATGTTGTCTCAGTTTGTTGTTGAATGAAGAATTCTGGAAATGTTGGAGCCTTAGAGATACACTTCAGTGTTTAAAAAAAAAAAAAAAAAAAAAAACAAAACAACAGAAAGCACCAAAACAACAAGGCTTTAGGGAGAGTTCTTTAGCTTTACTGAGGCAGCAGAGTTTTGGTGAGGCAGAGAACAGCTTTTTCAGGGACAGCAAAGGAGAGTGCTTGCCTGCCAGCCGTGGTCAGGGCACCCAGCAGGGATGCAGTGGTGAGCAGTTTGCGTCTTGCTATTGGGTAGTAACTGCTGCAGCACCATGTCTGGGCTGGGAAGAAATGCCTTTGGGTGCTAACTTTAAACTGGCTCATTTCTACCTGATAAAATTGTAGATGTATTTCCAGAGCTATTGCTGGCAAAGAGTCCACATCTGCAATGCTATTGCATAATGTCACACTTGTTATAGGGATCTATTGGAAATCCTGCCACAGTACCTGGAAACCTCAGCACTGTCAGTGAAGCTGTGCCTCTCATAGGTAGAGTTTAAAAAATTGTAAAAAATTGGCAGTAAAATAACACCACCTGCCTTGAAATTCACACCATTTACTGTGATAATTGGCCAACTGCAGTCTGGGATGTTTTCAGCATACGAGTTCTGAAAATTATTTGAAAGCTAATCTAGAAGCATTGGGGGTGGATTTTGGAGAGCAAAGTTACCAAAACCGTATTTGGTAGTTGAAGGAAAATGAGCTTTAGCAATTGGCTTGCTGATTACAAGAATGTGGCTTTCATGAGCCACCTTAAAGACTAATTTAGATACTCAGAAAAAAAGAGGAGGCTGGTATAAAAATCTTTTCAAAGTAACTACTTATCAATAGCAGGTTTTGCACCTGATTAATTCTAAAAGAAAAAATTAATACTGAGATATGTTGTCGTTCGGAGTGAAACTCATTTTGAGTGGAATCTGTAGAGCTTTCGAAACGGCTAGGGACCAATGATTCTAGACAGAGTTTTGGAAAGGACCATAGGACAATGAAGTGCATATATCACCCTGAATTTCCCTCCTGTCCCGTGCCTATCAAGCAGCCATGCTTACAGAATTGGCCACCTTGTTGCACAGGTAAGGTAGCCTGTAGGATATCAGGTGCAAAATAGGTAAGGATGATTCTTAGACATAATTTTGGAGTTCATAAAATCCACCTGTAAGGCAGAATAGATCATATCATCTTATACTACTGTGTTATAAAGTATGCCTTATTATGAAGCGTGTTAGGAACATGAGCAATTTTCTTACCATTGCACATTGTAATTGCCTCTCTCCTAATGTACATTTACAAGTGAGGGTGTCTTTGGATGTCTGTTCAGTATGTGGATAGGTGGGGAAGAAGCTTTTTTGATTCATGGATTGACCGGGCAGAGGATACCTCTGATGTTAGACCAGTGTGAGGGGTTTGGAGCCCTCCTCCCCACCCCAGGGCACATGGAGAAATCCAGTTTAGGCATGAGCCAAGTTTCAGGTATCTGGAATAATGCAGTGGAATAACGAAAGCAGGTGGGGAGGGGAATTCACAAAATAGGAGGGTGAATAACTGTGAATCAGCAATCAGGCAAAATCGTCTGAATGTTAGCATTATCTGCAGAAATGAGGGAGGAAAAGCCCGAGTATTAGGGAGACCAGAGGAGTTTGTGGATTATTAAAAAAACCTGCTGCTTATAAGCCATATAATAACAATGTGGTATTGACTGTATGCTTTTAAATTATTTGCCTCTTAGGTTGAATCTGCATATAAGTATCAGAATTGTGCAAGTCTTTCTTCTGACTAAATCCCTTTTCTTTCCCCTAGTGGATCAAGGCTATTCATGCAAATACATATTTCACTGTGTATTACATCTTGTTGGAGAAATATAAAATTGTTAGTTGTTAAAGGTCTGCTGTATTTAAGGCAGATGACTACATTAGTCTTTATAAAATACTCTGAAATATACATGTATGTCAAAGCTTCTAAAGTGGAGATGACAACATTAATCTTCCTATATTGTTTTCGAGCAATAAAAATGCAGTGGGACAATGTAGGTCATTGGGTTTCCACAAAGTTCTGCTCCTGCAGAACCTTCATCCCTCCTTTTCTTCTGTCCTCAGGAGATAACCAGACTAGAAGTACCAAAATGCAATAGGCTTCATTCTCTTTTTTGGCAAAAGTGTAAAAGAGCATGGTACTTTTAAGCAGCAAATAAGAGACTGAAAGAGGGAGAAGGACCAAAGTGTGTTATGTAAGTGATGAAAAAAGAGAAGGGATGAGGTGAGAGCAGGCAGGTATCATGTGTGAACATAAACCACATCACCATGAGAGAAACTCCTCCATGAGCACAGGAGTAGTGAGGCCTCAGATCATGGTGTCTCCTGAGCAACATTAATGGGGATCTACCCGGTTTCCTGCTTTCCCATTTCTAGCAGTGCAAACAGTGCATGCTGTGGGTGGCTAAGCCAATGTCTGGCTGATCAGCCCTACAGACACTGTGACTGACTTGCAGTTGTCTGCTGCCAAAAGCAAAGCTGACAGCCAAGCTCTGCCTGTCTTTCTGGAGGTCACCATCCTGTATCCGACTCCCCGAGACCAACAGGAGCTGAGCTGTCTCCCATATTCTTATCTCAGTGCTGAATGTGGGAGAACTCATTTATGTGTTGTGGGGCAAGAACGGTTGACTGGACCTACAGCACAATCTGTAAACCTGCTTTGCTCATGAACCTAAAAATCTGCTAATGGGGAGAGGGTAAAACCATACCAGCTCCCCTCCCAGGTCCCATAACTAACATTCTCCTCTCTTGGTAAGAACAGAAAGGAGAAAAATGCCTAGCATTTACCTAGTGTGATCTTTCTTCATAATGCTCACCAGACAGCAGAGGAGAAATGGGTATTTAAATGGTTGAGAAGGACTTTGGAAGGAGATCATTATTCAGTTGCTAGAGAGCAGTGGGAATTAACAGGGAGAGAAACAGGAAGAAAAAGAAAAACTTGCTGCTATAATTACATCAGATATTTTACCATCTGAGCTCTAGGACAGTAAGACAGGAACTTGACATTATTAGTTGTCTATTAGTTGCATGCCAAGTGGACCCCTGATCTGTGACTGTGGCAATGATGCAATATAAATAAAAGTAGTACTAGTGTGATAAAGCGGAACATTTTTATGAACAGCACTGATTATAAACACTTCCAGTTGGAGAGCTGACATGTCTCTTTTGAACAGTACTGTTACAAGGAGGAAACCTGCATTTTCAATGCAGCTACAGTAGCAGGTCATGTAAATCAATAATAGAATTCAGCTGGTACCCAAACTTGCCAGAGAACAAGAATGTTGTTATGTCTTAAGGGTCAAATAACGTAGATAAAATGTCACAGTAACATCTGTTGGTGACATACAAAATCTGTTCATCTAGTATGATCCATCATACATTAAAACTCACATGATTATGAAAGAAGCATTACAGCAGGTATAACAAGAAGTGTGGATTTAAATTCTTCAAAGATGGATTACAGTTGATACCTTTTAATATGATAAAAGAGCAAGGCCATTCCTCATTTAAATAAGCAGGTAGCTAGTTTTTTACAAAGCCCCTCATGGTGCCCACATGGACAAGAGAGATATTAAAACCAAATTTATCGCAAAAACCAGTGGCTGCAAATCCAGTGATTTAAAGGAAGTTGTTATGACTGACAACAAGGACACGTATGATTTATTTTTGCTAATCTGTGGTTTTTGTATGTCTCTAAGCGTTATAAGCAATGCTTATTGGAAAGGAAGAGAGCCATGACTACTAAACTTGCTGGCTCATGGTAGAGGCTTCATCTCAGATGGTTTCTGACTGACAAAAGCTAGAGTAATCATGTTGTGTCTGTTTTATTTTTAAACTTTTCGTAAACCTTCTGTCTTTCACAAAGGATACTGGGTTCACCAGACCTTTGATACAACTTGCTTTAGCAATTCTTGTGTTATTTTGGGGTGCCATGTGGATATTTTGTTTTACCTGTGCATCTTTACTAGTTTCAAGTGAACCTGAACAGGCCTATTTTTTTTGATGGTCTATTGATGGTCTGTGAAACCAGACATAAGAACAGGTAAAGATGTAATCCCAAACTGAATGATAACTCACAGAAGATCTGCGTGTTCCCTTACGTAGAAGAAGAAGGAGGTGACTCGTGGGAAAAGCCTATAGCCTTTTGCTTGCAGTTATATTTAATGAATTGGAATAGCAAATTTTAGATTTATTCTTAAACTTTGCTGTGCTATATGCTGGTAGTTATTTAATATTTTGCTAGATTTAAATAGCTATTTAAATTTCTTCTAGTAAGCTACATCTAAATTATTCTTCTGGCTATTCAGTACTTTAATAAAATCAGTGGTATATGAAAATAACTGTTTTTTCATTTTGCCAAATATTTTTGTTGACATTAAGTTACTATAGGGGAATTACTACATACCCAAAAGCACTGAAGTTGGGTGAACTTTTTGCAAGTGCAGAGGCAAACAGTGAGGCACCCCATATGCCTACCGCCGCTCAGAACAGCAGCCAGCATTAACAGGAGATGCCTGACTGGGTCCGTCCAGCCCAGTATTCTGTCTCCCACAGTGGCTGGAGAAGATGCTGTTTAAGCAGAGCTTAGACAAAACTTTGTGTTAAAGGCACTGATTTTAATATACTTAATAATCAGTGAAGTGAAAGTGAGAAACAGATGCCAGTAATACTCATGCAGCTTATTTGGTATTTTTTTTAGTTCTTAAAGGCATAAGCCTGAACTTCTACTTGTGACCACTTCTCTCTTTTTCTGCCTGCACTTGCACGGGGCTGGCTCTATTGTGTAAACCACACAACAGCATTTTGATCCTTTAAGATGTCTTCTCAAAATTTATGTGCCTATTCAGTCTTTATGATAACAACAGCTTTCTTAGCACAGTCCTGGAAGTACTTAAGTGGAAAAAGAATTTATAATTCCTCATGTAATTGAGCTCTCAAGTGTCCTTCAGTTAATTTAAAGGCCTGATCGGTTTTAAAGACAGTACCAACTGATTTCATTCAGACCTTTGAACCACTTGCAAATGTTCCACCTTCACTTAGCTGAGGTGAATAAAAGCTGGTGGTGTAAATGGAAGGGTTTCCTAGCTCCTTTCCCCTTGACTGGAACCGTGCACTTCTTTTGCTAATTATAAAGGCAGTGTCCTGACACTTGAAAGCTGAGCATTTAGGACCTTCTGATCCAAAGAAATTAAAAGTAAATCTGGGAGGGGTCTAAAAGTTGCTAGAGAGAGAAGCAGCCAGTCACAGAGGGAAATAAGTCATAGCAGTGGGGAGAGGAACAATTGCTGTGTTTCTCAAAGCCAATAATGCAGGGGTATAAAATGTAAAATGTATATTTTTGGAACATCACACACTGGAAGACCTCAGAGTTTTTCCATCTCTCTGCTAATACAGAATTTACTTCTACGTTAATTACGTATAAAATTATGATTCTTACTGTACTGAAAAATGGTTAATGGAAGAAAATTGAAGATGTGTTGAGTAGCAGGAAAATGTGTTTTTCCAAGAAGACTGAGTGTTGTCTACTCAAAACTATGCATGTATAGCTTAGCATTTCTTGACTTGGTGGTAATTTTAAGTATCTGTCAAAGTTTCCTAGTGGCATTTACATCTGTGGTCCTAACCAGGGAGGGAAGAAACATAAAGCAGGTGTCTATATTTTTCTCGCCTTGTACTTGGTAATTTTGGTAATTTCAAGTTTTTTTACTTCCTGGTCCCTCTAGAAATACAGCAAGCTCTCTTGTGCAGAAAAGACAGATTGGTTTCTTTTTACTTGACTGCACCTATATTTTTGGCTTGTGTGCCCTACAGTAATGCTGAGGATTCTAAGGGCAGGAAGAATAAAGAAAATTGTGCACTGACCTAATTTACACTGATAAACCAGATGCTTAAAAATCTGAGAGAATCTTTTTAAAGGCAAGTATGGCAATGTATGTCTGGTTGTTCTCATCTTTATCTGAATTTTTCTTTATCAGTGTTCTATTAATACTGAGGAAAGTGTATTTTAAGTGTGAGATTAACATTCCATAGGCACACATTCTAATTTTACATTTCTTATCAGTGTCTTTGAATACATCACCCTAATTTTAATGAGTGTTTAGCATGATGTTTAATAAATGGGCAGTGGCACAAGGACAAAATTCAGCAGCTTAAATTCTGGGTTCTGAGGTCCAAATCTGTTAACTAATTTCTGACTGTAAGGCATGTGTGAAAAGATAATTTTCATGCTGTTTCTGAGGGATTTAAAAATTCTAACCTCTTATCTCCCAAGAGAGGCACTAGATATCAGAATAAATGAATGTTATGAATTGACTCAACACCCAGAGGTGGTCAGTGTTCATCCCTTAAAAAAATCATCCGTCTTGTTAAGGAGAGTCACGTAGGGCCCATTAAAATGCAGTGGAAGTGCTAACTGCCTCTGAAAATCTTGGCTCAGAGCTTGAGTTAGTTCCCCGCACTGCCAGACTGAGAGTCAGGCAGAGTGTGCTGTGTTCAGCATTCGCCAAAGGGACGGAGAGGGCTGCTCTGGGCAGGCCACTGGTTCATTTGTGTGATCTATCCCTCACAGCACTGAAATGCCACTACTTGGCCTTTTCACCTACTGGTTAAAGTTTAAATTTTGTAAATTCAAAACCTCAATGGAGTCCAGGCATTTTAACCATGACTAGTCAGTGTTCTTCACTATCCAGGTCCTTTCTGTTATCCAAAGGAATGTATATTTACTGAAAAATGCGAAGGTCATTTATTTATAGGCAGTACTGTGCAAAGCTGTGGATAAGAGAAAAATTGATTTGGCTCTTAGGAGAACTAAATCAACTTATTCACTTAAAAATAACAGTGACCTGCTGTGTAAAGCATTGTTTTTAGAGTTAGCACCCTACTGTGTCGCAAAGCCTTATGGCAGGGGTACGTGTAATATAATTGTTTCTCTGCAGTCATTCTAAGATGATGAGCATTTTAAACATCTCTTATAAATCCAACCCCTGGGGTATGTTCATGTGATTGTGACAAAAGTATCATCAGCATATACAGTACCTGTAAAACAGGGTTGGTGGAGATACACTGCATCCATTAGGAGGTATCTGGTTGTCGTACCTCTTGGAGGAGGTGTGAGATGGAAAACTATTATTATTCACAGTGGAGGGATATCTCAGTAAGACATCAGTGTGCAATAATATAATACTAAATGGTATGTTTTTTCTGGGGAGACAAGGTGGTTTGTTTGCGTACATTGGTCAGGTAAATTCACTCCCATGTCTCCAGCATTGACATAGAAAGTCTTGGACTGCTATGGGTAATTCTTTCTAATATTATTCATCTTGACAAAGTGAATTTTGTCTATATGCTAGTAAAAACAAGAGTAATAGGTATTCCTTTTGAATGTCTGCCATTTTTTGGTTTACCAGATTTAGATATTTTTACATCCTATTACTTCTCTATCCAACCTATCTCCAGCAACGACATCTGCTATATTGTTAGGCTGCAAAAGTAGCCAAGTCAAATAACATTCAGAACTGCTTTGCTATTAAACCCTTTTTCAGATTACACAAGGTTTTGACTCTGTGCTGAACCTTAGGCTATATCACATATGAAATAATATAAGGAGAGATCTGGTAGGGTGCCAGATAATTTCTATTCTTGTTGTAGTTTCTGAGACCAATTGCAGGGATGAGCCAGATAATATCCAGAGCAGAATGATATTGTTGGCAGAAGAATAATTAAGTTTTAGCCCATGTATATCTCCTATTTGTGTCACGCATTTCTATTGCTGTGAAATAAGTCTGTTACAAATGCATATAGTACCAAGTGTCTGGCCTAAAGTACACGTCCTCTCTTTGTAGCATTTCAGACTTTCCTTGGGAAAGACGACGTGTCTCATGAAGTAGAAGAAGTTTTGGCAGAGTCTCGAGTCCAAAGAAACACCAAGTTAGTGTCGATACTTCAGCTCCTGAGAACCCGTGCTGTGCGATGGCAGGTCATTACCGTGGTCATCACGATGGGCTGCTACCAGCTCTGTGGGCTAAATGCTGTAAGTGTCCTTCTTCAGGCCATGGCATCTCCTGGGGTGCTCCTTTCTTTCTTTTTAATACAAGGTTTATGCTATACCATTCAGCAACATTTATGACCTTAATTTTTGACTGTTTCTTATTAGTAATGATTTTGTTACATCAGTATGTGGGAAGGTGCATGGAGAGCTGTATCATTTGGGTTTTTTTTTTAAACCAAAAAAAAAGGAGGAAAGCCATGTTGTGTTAACTTTGAAGGGATACATGAAAAGGTAGCACAGATCAGCAAAGAAGGTGTGCAGATTGTGCTTCTGGTACTCAGAATGTCTGTTTCTGTTCAGTTAAGATCTGGTCTGATGTGCCCTATGTTTGTTCATGTTAGGTAAACTCAGTCTCTTCAGTTGATGTTTCTGCTTGGATTAATTCTGTTCTGTACATATCGAAGTCAGCAAAAGTTCCTGTAAGTGATTTTAGGAGGTTGCACTGGACGTTTGATTTTTGTTGTTGTTTCATACAATTTGAAGAACAAGCTGTGCTTCAGTATGCCTTTCTTGGAGACTGGAGCAAATGAGGAAAAAAGACGCAAAACAGCCGACAACAAGAGGTCCTGTTGACCATTAATGTGTCTGAGGCTGATGGATATATAAGTCTCCTTTTTCATCTGTCTGAGCCCATAGCATCAGCTAGGAGAGGGGCACAGGACAATTCAGGTTGGAAGGGATCTTTGGAGGTCATCTGGTCCCAGCCCCTGCCCAGATCAGAACTGGCTTCAGGGTTGGCTCAGAGTACCAAGGGCTTTGTGCAGTTAAGTATGTCCAAATGTGAAGAGTCCAGAACCTCCCTGGGCAACCTGTGCCAGGTATTTTCACCACTTATATTGTGAAAAGCGTTTTACTTCTATATCCGGTCAGACCCTTCCTTGCCACAGCTTGTGACATCTGGCTCAGATGCTTTACATTGCACAACATGAATGTTCTCATGAAGCACATGAAAGCCAAAGGAGTTTTTGTCATAGTTCAAAGATGTTAATTGCTTATATATATGAAAGGCAATATTATCACCACTTAAAGGAGCTCTCACTGTGGCTTTGTGCATTGCAGCATACTTCAGCTAGTTTTCCCCCTCCTGGGGTTAATCGGTGATAGATAATAAGTGTAAATGCTTCTGATATCTAAGACAACTAGTTCAAGCTTACTTTAGGTATCTCTATAACTTTAAAGCTCCTAATATAAAGTAATTTGTCCAAGACCATTTGCAAGATTAATGAAATTAGAACTCTGATATCTAAAAGTTTTTAACAAAATACTAGGAGGGAACTGTAAGTTTTCTTCAAACTGTGGGGTGAACTCTAAAAGCGTTTGTATAGGTGGTGTTTTCTTCTAATTGTAGAATTTCAGTGCTAATGACAGGCTATTTTCTTCCTCATTGTGGATACTTTTTTAAGAAAAGAAATGGAATTATCTTGTCGTCCAGTCTTTCTAAGATTTATCAATGCATAAGTGAAATAAAATTATAGTAAGAAATATACTATTCAATAATGAAGCAGATTGCCTAAAAAAAAAAAAAAAGCCATGGCTAAATTTTCAGGGAAAACAGAAGAGTTTTATGGCTTTGAGGATATTTAATAGATGATAGAAATTGTCTAGTATTCCATGACAGAACAAAGCCACACTTTCATAGCTTGAGTGGGGACGTGTGGGCGTAGGGGGATAGTGAGATATGTCCAGTTCAAAATGGATGCCAGAGTTGTTTTAAAGTGCCAGTGGTTGTCCACTTTCTGAAGATACGCCTCAGAAAAAATGTCTTTGTCAGGAAGCCTGTGCGTCAAGTTGGCTGTCTCAAGCCTTACCTTTTTATTATTATTACTTTGTTTCTCTTCCCATGCAATACTACTAAACATGATTTAAACAATTAATAGTAAAAACAAGCAAATTATAAGAGAGGTCAAGTGAAATAGCTGGACCACTTGATTAAGAGACCAGGTTTCATTCCTTGTCTCTTTTGCATTGCTTTCCTGATTGATCTTGCCTGAAGCTCAGAGATTAGAGGACAGGTACAGGTGTGACAGATACTGCTGAACCTGGGTCTTTGTTTGCCTGACTGCATCTGAGCTAACCTGCTGGGCATGAGCCAGGTCAGCAAGGTTTAATGGGCTGTGAACACTTCCTTCTAACTCATAGCTCCCATGATGTGCTCTGTCTATAGTGGCCTGTTAGTCAGTCATGGTCTTTTCCACAACTGCCATCTGGGCAGGACATATGGGAAAGTTGGACTTCTTTCAGGTGAGAGTCTCAGGTCACTCTCCAGGGAAATTACCAACTGGCAGACTTCTGTAATCATCCTGCTGGTATCTGAGAACATTTGCTTTCTTTTAAGGCTTTTACTTTACAATAGAAATTTGTTTTGCTTAAAAGCAGTACATTTGTTGGTTTCCACACAGAACAGAAATCATGATGAAGCCCTGATCGTGTTAATATATTAAGTTATAATGAAATACCAGACACTTTGACCTAAATTGACATAAATAAATTAATCTATATTAGTCTCTTTTCATCTGATAAAATTTATCCATGATGCATATCATCCATAATAAATTTGTCTTCCACCATTGTATTTCAGTTCTAAAGAAGACACAAAACTACAGTGAAGTTCTCATTGGTGAACTTTACCCTTTTTCATATAACGAAATACACTGTACTGCATATTGGTTTAAGAGAGTCATTCCCGAAGTGGGATCCTTAGGTTTCTGTGGAGTCTGTCCTTAAGGCAGAGGACTGTATTTCAAACGGCAAGAAATCATTCTGGGGATGGGAGTCCGTGCAGCAATGCATGTTTTCAGTATGCAAAAGATCTACCATGGTGTGCTCTTCACACTTGGTATGGAGAAGGCCTGGCATCAGATAGTGTAGGGAGGGGTGAGTATGCAGTGTGCAACAGAGTGTATGTCTGTGTTGTTGCCCTTTTTTTTTTCACTTTTGTTGCTTTCTTTTCCTTTTGAAGAGTTGAATTTCTTAGGAAAGATTGTATGTAAGTAGCATAAAGTTTTACTTCAGCCTGTGAAGCAACAGCAACCTGCCATGGATGTAGGAATTCAGATGTCCCTGTGTTGATTTGGACTCAACAGTAGTTGTTCTGGGTTTTTGGACCTTCTGCCACATTTTCCACAGCTCTTTCATTCCAAAACGTTTAGCCCAATCATTAGCTAATTTTGCTAGCTAATGAAATCACTAGCTAGCCAAACCCGTTTAGAAAAATAACTTAAGTGAAAGTAGTCATCATTAGCCTAGTAAGTTTGTCTCATTAACATCCTAGAGCAATGTATTTCCCTGTTTAATGAGACACAGGCTGAAAAACATTCGCTTTTTTTGTTTTGAAATGTGTACATCTTGTTAATTTTTACTCTAATTAATTTTTGTGCTGCTGCAGAGACTAAGTCAGTGAACCTCATCCTGTCTTTGATCTGTCATTTTTTTCATCTAGCTGTGTTACTACCACTCTTACCATCAATGGGCAGTCTTGCTCTCCTGTAAAACCACTTGCAAAATATCTTGTTCTAGTTGTTACATTTTGGCAAATTTCATTCAGGAGTTGTCTGCTTAAGTGACTCTTTGGCCTCTTCAAGGTCTGCATACCTGCAATATCACCATCATTTTTAGAAGCTCTACCTGCTATGCAAAACTGATACCAGGAATTGAATGCCTAAATTACATGTTTTCAAACTTCTCTTGCATGAATTATTCAATTTTATGGAGGTAGTATGGAGAAAAAAACTACTTTTATCATGGTTTGGGAGGTGAATAGGTTGTCAGAGAACTGGGTCCCAGAAAATTTATCTATGGGCATAAACATTTCAGAGGGAATTGTGAGCTGATTCTTGGTTTTGCTTCAATCTGTGTTCTGTATCAGCAGGCCAATGAAATGCACAGTTAACGTCAGTGTAAGCTACATGAAGGCAGATTACTTCATATAGAGAAGTTTGCTGCTATCGCTTGTTGCCACGGCATCTATTCTGGTGAGAGCTGATGTGCCAGCAGCAGGCATAAAAGTCTTCAGTCAGCTTGTCTTTATCTGTAAGGTGATATAGGTGACTTTTTGGTATTTTATTTTACTTTTGGTTTATGTAAGACAATTTGGATTTTCTTCTTTCACCTGGGACAAGCAGCTTTGCTGAAGGGCTAGTTGGAAATTCAGAATTTTTATTTTTTTTTTTTAACAAAGCTCCTGAGTTAGTAGCTTGATGAATAGATGTAGCATATGCATCATATGCTGGCAGGCAGCAGGGTTTTCCACATTCAATCAAAACACTTCCATTCATTAGACAAGCCTTTTCTTGAGCAGTGCTTGCCCTGTTAGGGCTTGTCACATGGACAGCATATGGGAAAAAGTACCACTGCTACTTTTATGTTAAGTGGCATCGTTATCTCTGGCTTTCAGTTGTGTTGTCACAGGTAATCAGCTGTGGTTTAGAATTTCATTTTCTTCCAATAATCAGTTGTTTCAATTGCTTTTTCATCTTCTCTAGTAAATAAATTATATTTTCTCTCTCCAAGGCAGTTTCTTCCTGTTACATGCTTTTGGCAGCCAAAATCTTTGGCTGGTTCTTTGTTGTCACCTGGAGTCCAACATAAATACTGTATGGTTTTCAGACTTCATTTGTGATGCGAATAGGGCTCTGATACTTCTCAGACTTGTTATTTTAGAGTATTACCACTATATACTCTCTGTCTGGATATTGTTACCACTGGATATGGTTTTACTGACCAAACATGAATGACTTCCTCTAATCTAGTAGTCCCGTGCTCCCTATGTTTCTGTCCATTAGTGATCGTTCCTTCTAGCCTATGATTCATTTAATCCTAAAAGCAGCTTTTTACTTTTCACCAAGCAACTCTCACTCTAAAATGTCTTTTCTTTCTGTTGATAATAAAGAGAGATTTGGGTGATGGCTTGACTGCAGATGTCCACACAGCAGTGAGGTTGAAGTGAGATAAATCTCATACCTTCTGTCTGAAAAGGAGCGGTTTCTGCAATGCCTCTCAGCATTTCTTTCCTGCTCTCTCCTCTGTTGTTATGTGCCATTGAAGTATTCCATAAAGCCACCCAAACCTGCTTCTTAGGCAGTGTGGCTCAGCCACACAAAACCTATTTGTATCCTACCGTTCAAGCTTAAAGTGAGTTTCTTTGATTTACTCCTAAAATGAATTAAGCTAAATTAAGTTAAAGCTGCTTGTAATTCTGCCCGGGTCTGCAAGCAGAAGTACAGCAGTGTAGTGACTAATATACCTGAAATTTGCACCTTCCCTTCATTTGTTGCCTTGCCTGGCCCTTGGTCATTTGGAGCGCTCAGTGTTTTAACAAGTCTGGTCTCTGTCAGATCAGGTGCTTGAACTGAATAACAATATATTGTAGTTCAAGCCATAATGATTAATAACTCATTTCCTTGTCTCTGATACAGATCTGGTACTACACAAACAACATCTTCAGTGAAGCTGGGATCAACCATGAAACAATCCCCTATGTTACTCTAAGTACTGGTGCTGTTGAGACTGTGGCTGCTGTTTTTTCTGTAAGTAAATCCATTAACTTGCTTGATATTTAAATTACTGATTTTATTTCCATACACAGTTTAAAATATAAGCAGAACAGTATACTGATAATTAGGTGTAACTGTTGATAAAGCATTTGAACATACTGTTTCTAGGTTTAATCCTAAACCGAGTTTTGTGGCTTGGGATTTTTTTTTCTTTAAGAAGATGCTCTCTAGTTTTAGTTGCATAAAAGGAGCATAAAAAGTTGATATATCCTGAGGTGCTTTGTATGAGTGAAGAGGAAGAAAGCAGGAACAGCAAGGCCTGAAGTATATTAAGTGATAACTCATAAATGTTTTTACGTGGTAGAATGACTTTACCTGGTAGCAGTTTATTCACATCTCAGAGTCTTCTCACGTGCCTGCTGTGGAGCAGGGAATATTGCTGGAGAAAGCTTAGGCGTAGTACACTTAGGTGTGTTCAGTGTGGGTCTCAGAAACAGCCATATGTCTTACGGGGCGTGTTTTAATGACACGTTTTCTATAGCAGCTTGCAAACAGTGAAGAGAATTCTCCAGCCATTTAAAAATATGGGAGCAAATGTTTGTTAATCCATCTTGGTGGAAAAGTAAGCCATCATGCTAGAACAAGGTTGTCTCATGTTGTGTTAAATTCTGGTATCTCATTCACTGAGGGCAAGCAGGCATCCTTTCATTACACATGATCGCTTGAGTAGGTCGTGTACCTTTGCTATGCACTGAATGTAGAGGAAAACATTAATAGAAAAAATACCTGTGCACATTTTTTGTTTCCTATTTCAAAATGGAAAAGTTCACTAGGAAAAAAAATATGCACTAAATGAGCAAACTAAACTGGAAAGAGTTAGTAGATGAATACATGATTAATCACTAAATTAAATACATTTCTGTTTGCATTGCAGTAAATAAGAAACAGTGGGAAAGGTCTTTGGAATGGAAAGTTGCAAACAAGCAAATATTCCTTTCTTTGTTAGAATTTTTCCTTTATATTATCTATTATTTATTATTTATATTGTAATATATATATATTTCCTTTATATTATATATTCTATGCTAACTGTATTTACACAATACTGGACACACCAGACAAGCATTTTTAAATGTCAGAAGAATGGTTTGGGGAAAAAAATCCTTTCCAGTGACAGAGCAACTGCTTATGACCTATTAAATATTAAACTAAATCCAGCTATCAAGTATATTTTCTTACAGTCTAGGACATAAGGACTCTCAAAGGTCACAAAGATCATCTTCTAATCTTTGTGAATTTCCACAAATCTATTTTTGGGTAAACCATCTTTTTTTTCTTCTTCTTCTTTTTTTATTAAAGTAACATTCTTTTTAATAGGTGGTAATAGTGAAGTATAGAAATCCCAACCTCTTACAATTTCTTCTTTGTGATACTGCAGAAGTGCCTCTTTGTTTAAGATACATGTAAAAATAATAAATTCTGACAGTGATTTAAGTGAAGAATACACCTCTTTTTGTAGAAACAGATGAAGATTACATGGAGATGAGTTCCTGATATTAAAGCCATTCTATAAATAGGGTTTGTCACCTTTTCAGTTCCTTGTTTGCTACCAGTTTGGGGGGCTTATTCAGAGCACACTTTTCATACATAATGAGGTGGATATGTCTTGTGTCTGCTTTGGTTCCTGGTATGCATGGTATCTTTTTTTTTATGCCCAGGAGGAGTGTTTGTAATAGTTTTCCTGTTTAAGCTACTTGCTGTGCCTCTGGAAATGCTGATGTGTTGCTATCTCTGCTCCCTTCAAATTTGCTCTTTCAGTTTAAGAGGAATGCTGCTTTGTAGCCTGAATTTTATTTCAGTAATGTTTATATATGTTTCATTGCTGCTGTTTAAAGGAACAACAACATGAATTTGGCTTTTCAATTGAAGGGTTTGCAGCTTCTCATTTCTACAGGTAAATTCCTCTGATTTTTTTTCATGAATAGAACTAAGGATGGGAGATTTCTTCCCACTCCCAACCTCTCAGCTGCTTTTTTTTTTTTTTTTTTTTACAAAATCTATTTAACAGCATTAAGTCAGGTGCATATGTCTTATGTACTGCTCAAAGAGAAGAAGGGAAGAAGCAGGAGAAAGCAAGGGGAGAACTTAATTTTCATAGGTTTTTTTTATATATTGTGCTTGCTAGCAGAAACTAGATTTTATTAACAGTAAATTCCAGGATTTCAGTAGGTACTCCTATTAGTAATAGAAGTAGAGTCTTTGTTCTTGTAAATGAAATAGCTATTGGAGAGGTCCACAATGAAATCATGTACCATCATGCATGTTAGGTGGTCATGAAACTCTGAGCCTCAGTAAGAATACTTAGATGTTGACGAGCTCCATTGATGAGCCCCATATGAATGCTAAAAGAAAAAACTGAAATAGATATATTTCATAAAGAAGCAGAATAATATTTAGGAGATAAAGTATCATTCAAACTGGAAAAATTTGAAAGTCTCCCTTGAACGTCCCTCCTGGGAGCATCAGCATAATAGTAATAATGTTGATGTGGTCCTCGAGGAAAGGCAGATAACATTCCATCATTTTTATAGCTATGTATTGCCTTAGATCACTTGATATGCCTGCTAGTATCATGCTTTACCTACAGCTCCGTACCTCTTCAACTCCATACCTCTTCCCCTTGAACAAAAGCCACACAAACAAGACATTGTAAAATGAAACATGTGCATCATTGTCTTCCTTTTATTCATATAATATGTTGCAACTCCTGCTTGCACCATCACTTCCTACCTTATTTCATGAAATACCTGTGTTGTAGCATTGTGTATTTGGTGCCCTGGCTTCTCTCTGGGGAGACAATAGAAACTTTGTGTATATTTTTCAGTTAATTGTAGACTTCTTCATTCATTGTACTGAACACAGATTCAGTTTGAAGGACTAACTAGACAAACTGCTTTTTAGTGAAAGAGCCTATTCATTTCACTTTGCTTCTGAAGAAGTTTGGTGTCTTCTGGAATGAAATGCTGAATAGATATCCTGCTCATAGATGTGTTCCAGCAGTAAGTTATGTAACCTGATGCTGTGCTTTGAAGCAGGGTGGAATATACCTAAGTAATTCTCTGCCAAATATGTGTTTATTAGAAGTCTGTTCTTTAAATTCCACAGTAAGGGGACTTCACAAATTTAGTTATTCTTTAGTAGGATTGGTTACTATGACTTTTTCGTAATTTTTGGTAATTGAGGTTAATTTAATTTAGTTGTTGTCTTACTCTTAGTGGACAGAAAGAATAATGTGCCAGTATCTTTCTTTGACAAGGCAACAGGCTGAATGGAAAGGGAGACAGAAGTAAACATGTGAAAAGATTCCTCCCCTCCTCCATGAGACCAGCATAGAATAAAAGAGAGTGTTATTCAAATTAAGCATCCCACGTCCAATTTTGCCATCTGCAGTGCCACATTTGGGCTTTATATAATGTTCACAGAAAGAGACTAGCTATGAGTATATTGAGAAGATTATGCCTTAAGCATTTCCCATAAGGTGATGCATCAAGGTGTTACTCAAGCCTGTGACAGAGACAAGCCATGTGAAGCCTGGAATGAGTTAAAATATAATTCAGTAGTAGACCATAACAGAATATAGGAAATCTTTTGTAGTATCACACAGAAGTCAAGGAAGCCAGCTTTCTTAGGTGAGATGATGTTATTCTGCTTTGGGATGTCATGAGGAAGGGCTCTTAGTCTTGTACTGTGTTTCTTTTAATCTTAACATACAAGATGGGATTCCCTGCTTAGGGCATGGCACATCTTAAAACAAAGGTAGTCCAGACATTTCAGTGGATTTTCTCATGCCTAACATATTTCTTCTATGGTATCCAAAGGGTAATCCTAGAGATTTCCGCTGAAAGTCTGTGGCTCCGTTGGGGTCAGAACAGGAAGAAATACATTTCAATGACAGCCAGTCATAGCAAGTGGAAAAAATGGGGAGACAAATACTTTAATCTTGAGGGTTCTCAGAGAGTTTTACTATAATCTGATTTTAGTAAGACTTTTAATGCAGTCCCATGTGTCATTGTTCACATTGAGTCAGAATCAATCTTCACTTACCCATAATCCCCAATAGGCTGAAAGTAGAGAAGAGTGTGAGAATGGGGCAAACATGACATTTTCCCCCTTTGCTCCCCTCACCATGACAAGCTGTCACTCAAGGAGTATCAGAATTAAAAGGTAATATCTGGGCCTATAATAGCCTGGATAGAATTTTTTCTTTGAATTTGTCCAGTTACTTTTCCACTTTTGTATGTTTTTAGAACCCACAGCATCTTAAAGCAGTGAATTTCACAGTTTTTTATACATATTATATGAAAAAGTCCATCATATTGAGATTAGAGAATATAAAATACAGTAGATGTGGGCTGGATGAAATGATAACAGTGTGGATGCTCAGCTGACTGCAAAACTATTCTTAGAGAGTAGCGATCAACACTTCACTGTCATACAAAGAAGGGATTCTGTGCTGGTTTGTCTTAGGTCAATTAATCATAAAAATATCCATTAATAATATGAGAAAGGTAACAGAGAGCCTTTTATAATAAACTCTGTCATTCAGACCCTCCAAAGGGAGAAGCTCAAAAGTCACTGTATTGGACAAAAGGTAATCAGAAAGAATCAGCAGTAGAAAAGAGATACTAAAACAAGCATATTGACCTATACAGTCATTTGTCAACGGCTGGAGTGCATGTGGGCACATTTTCAGTGCTGGGTGAATCTCAGGGTGTGACTGTGTTAATGCATGCTACTTTAATCCACAAGTGGTCAATGGGAAACCTTTTAGACAAAGACGTTATTCTGTCTTGATCATTTTTATTATACTTGGGTTTTTTGATAGACAAAGATTTCATGTGTTAAAGTAACCATGCCTTCTGGGAGAAAAAGTGAAGGTCTGCCTTACAATGCTACTCCTAAGACCCAAGTTACAGGTAGGTTAAAGACTGCATTTATGTAGTACAAATCCTTCTGCAGGATATTTTCAGAAATTGGAAGCTTTAAAGACATACCTCCTGCTGTTGAGTATTAAAAAAAAAAATGGTTCTGAGTAATTTTTTTCCCAATCAATTCAAGGTGATCTGCAGCAGAGCATTCAAATACCATCATTAGAAAATAAAGCACCAGCCACAATAATCTGTTACAGATCAAGGTCAAGTTCTAGTCTAGCTTTTATAACATGAACCCAATACTAGGCAAAACGTAATGCTTTTAACAAATAAATCAGCAACAGCAGGAGCTTTACTTCAAAAATATCTACAGTTTACTGAAGTGACATAATAGGAATAAGGTAATGAGGTTTATTTGTGCTGCTGTAAGGGCTGTTCCCAGGCACTGCTGAGGCCAAAGCGGCTGGCTAGAGTGAATTCCTGCATGGACTATGTCTTGGTCACACTGGTCTGGCAGGCATTGAGTATGGAGACCCTCTTTAGTGAATGGGAAAGTACCACTGTCAATTGAAGATGATTAGGATTCTTTGCTGCACAGTAGTTCAGACTGAGTTTAGAAGCATAGCAATCAATTCTACCCTTTGCTGATAGTAATCCCTAGCCTGGTACCTACAGAAGATGTGTAGGATTTTATCCTGTCATGGCATTAACACACATTCTGGCAAACTGATGAGAGAGCCAGGGTAGGCACAGATTTATTTAAGGCTCATGCTATGTGGTCAAACTTGATGATAGGCCTCTAAATTCCTTCCTCTAAGCTCTAAATTTTAGTTACTTAAATAAAATAACCCATTTCTTTGTTATACAGCTGTACAATTCATACAATAGACAAATAGATATACATAACAATAGGAATGAAAAAAAACAGTTTAGAACACTAAGTCTTCTGTTCCTCTCCTTTTACTGGATGCAAGATACTACACTTTGTGTCTTAAATAGACTTGACAACAATATAAATGCGATTACCCATTTTAATCCTGCTATTTAAAATGGAAATAACACAGTTGGCTTGTCACATTAAATCTGAATCTAGACATACATACTCACTCAGACCTATAACCAAAATACATGAGAGAAAAAGTGTGTGGCTACTCTTGACGATAGCATATCGATCAAGCTTCTCTACAGAGTCACTGAAACATCAAGAAAATCTAATAGGTTTTTCTTAGTATCATTTAGGGCCAGGAAATAAGTAGGGAATAGTATTCAGTGACCTTCCACATGGGCTGTAGAACTTGCTTACACATTCATTTTATCCAGAGAAAATTGTCTGATCTTTTTTAATGCGCTCTGCTTTCATTATGTCAGCCCTGGTATCTGCAGCTGCCTCAAGTGTAAAGATTGACATTTGCTTTTTTAACTTTATTCGCAAGTGTTTCCTGCCAGAAAAAAAGTAAGTTGTGTGAACTGTTAACTTAGTTTGCATATCGTTTGCCTTATTATCACCAAACGTTTGTGTGGAGAGAACTTTGGTAGCAATATTTTTTTACACATTTTCAGTAATTTCAGCTGTGTTAATTACTATGACTGTGTATAGGTTTCTGCCAATGCATGTTTATGATCACACATAAACAAGTATCAGCCTACACAATTTGGCAAATAACTCCATGTACTATCACAGGAAACAGTTGTAAGATTCTTTTTTTTTGACTGTACTTGACCATATACTGAATTTCTTGTTATTTCATTTACTCTACCATATAGTATATTTTGACTGGTTATAGGTCTTCAGTAGATAACAGCTAGCAGCACACAGCAATGGAGCATTCAGAACTAAATACTTGAGAACTGGTGAATCATCTTCCACTTCTTATGAGTCATGAGCATCATAGCTGGTTTTGCAAGTTAACAAGTTTTGGATTTGTATAATCGTAGCTAAAAATGAAGCAGTTGTCTGTTTATAACCTCAAAACCAGGGAAACTTGCTGTTACAGAAGACGTTAGACCTTTCTTTTCAAGTATTTGCTGAAACTTCAGAGTTTATCTGAGCTTTCTTTTTCCATCAGGAAAAGGGGAACAAACAATTCAGCACAGAAATTTGAGCTACCGGTATATTGTCAGAGATTTTCTTAAGAAATCCTCAAAATAAATCGGATTTTAATTAGAAATACTGTAGATGTAAACAGCTTGATGGACTGGCTGTTGTGTCTGTGCACTTAAATGATTCATAAAAGCTTTTTGGCCTTGGTGAAAGATGTTGCTTCCTGAGAGGCTTTTCTGTTGTGGATTGGCTCCCAGTTGAACAACTTTGATCTGCCAGTGGGCCCTGGCATTGCATTGTGCCAGTAGGTCTGGGCATCTTCTGCATTTCCTCCTGACCAGCAAAGCCACAGACCCATGTCTTTCCAAACACACGTGCTGCCGTTCACAAGATCACAGCTTTGTAATCTATAACCAGGTAGGGAGTATGGTTGATTGTTGCACTTGGCTTTTCATGAGCTTGATTCTATGTAGTATCCCATTTCAGTGGAGACTGGTGTGCCTTATTTGAATCTGTGCCATAAGCAGATACGTTTTGTTGGGTTGGAACTCGTGATGCAAGAGGTAGGTCATGCATTTGAACAAATTAGAGGCGTCCTTAGCTATAAAATGGAAGTAGGCATCCCTCACCTCTTAACTGTGCAAGTTAATCATGTCTATTTGAGAAGCCTTTTGTGTCTGTATTTCCTACATTTATTAGTGTTGTCAGTGTACTTAACTTCATACCAACTTTGGAAGTGACTATAAGATTCCAGCAATTCTGGTACATCATACTGTCCCTGTGAATAAGGACAAAATTCCTGCTTATTTTTTCCAGTGAATGAAATCAGTCCATTCCATAAACCACAAGAAATGTCACGAAGAATTGTAATTCTGAATTCTTTGGAGCAGAAACTGCAGGAAGTGCCCAGAAGCTGAAGCATTCAATTTCCTCATTGCTTCTGTATTAAATAAATAGCAATGATAAATGCTTGGGAAACTTGGCATCAGCTCAGGGAAAAGAATGACTGCATATGAATTTGTTTTATTTCTTCACAAATTGTCTCTGAGTAAAAAAGAATTAAAATATATAGAAGCTACTGTCCTCTTCTGTAAAAAAAGATACTGAGCCTGCAGATCTGCTGCATCTCTGCTTGGGTGGTCTCAGTTAAAACAGAGTGCCTCAGCAACCCACCCAGATTTCCCCAAATATGTCCACAGTACTTACTCTCAGTGTATGTAGGCACAAATGCATACACATGTTTTTTAGGAGGACTTACTCCAAACTATCCTCCCTTACTGGAATTTTCTTTGCTTTGAGCTTTACAACCAAAAACTATCTGTCACTTTTTTCCCATGTTTTGCTGAGTATGAGAGGTATCTATAAACCTTTTCCCCTTTAACAGAAACATTGATCCCTTCCCCCTTTTAATATAAAACCCGCAGCTGTTGTAACACCAAGATTCTTTAATCATGACCACCAATCCAGAATTGAAAAAAATAGAGGAAGTTCCCTGATATGTCAAATTACATGTGCAGCATCTACTGCTGAACGTGTGATTCATACAAGATTACACATGGAGCATCTATTGCAAATGTCTTTGTGTTACGGACCCGTCAGATAAGTCTTCATCCCTCAGAACCATAAAAAATGTCTTGGCTGAGTGTACGTGTGGCCACATGTGTTTGCAAGATGGATTCATTAATCACAGTGGAAAATACTTGGCATCTTGTAGAGGTTTTGACCTGTGGTTGCAGTTGCAGTTTTGGAACATTTGGACCCTGTGAGCACAATGTGAAATGGTAATAGCGTCAATGCAGGTCTATTTTAAACACAGTTCTGAAATTAATTCTATTATGGAAGCTGTGGACACTGTCAAAATGAATATATTTCCTCATTTAAAGAAATAAAGAGTACTAAAGCTCTCCCTAGAGCTGCTTTCCATGTTCTGCAGTGCCATAGTGCACACCTCTGGTGTGGAAGTCCAGGTTGGCATGTTTTGAAGCCTGTCCTAAAATCTGCTGGTGAACCCGACATTGTGGGAGAAGCACTTGCCACACAAGGTGTTTCGTCCCTGGGTGACTTTCTACTTTCCTTTGACATATTTCTTCTAGACTCTCACAGTAGAACAGTGCGCATCATCTCCTAGACTAAGGGTGTTACTCCAGTTGCTTATTTTTATCTTTTGCTCAAAGTATGTGTGGAAGAGGGATTTCAGTCTCCAATAAATAACGACATGGCAAACAGTTTTGTGATTCTGACTTTAGCTTATTTGAAGTGGTACATTTTGGGCTTCATAAAGGTGTTTTATCCTTCTCATAAGAAAGCAAACTGTAATTAGTAATTATAGTAGTTATCAATGAGAATAATACATCAGGTATTATGACCTAAAATATAAATTAGTCTATTTCGGTGGGTCAGACTAACAAAGACAGTTTCATGTTACAGCTTTTCAAGAAACTCTTCATTGTGTTCTACTCTAGCAGATAAGTATTCAGATTTTGTGATTGCTTTTAACAAAGTTGATTTAACTGCAGGTGTTAAATATAAATTCAAAATGTATATGATTGCACAAGTATCTGTTACAATCAGTTGTCTGAGCAAAGTTTTCTGCTGGCTGGATTTCTCTTATCTGGATATTCTAATTACATTAACTATCCAAAATTATGACTAAATATTTCTACTGTGTTTGGAGAAAATATAAATTATAAATTTTAAATTAGTAAAAATGTAATCTGTGCTAAAAAGCTTTTAATTTTAAATTTTAAACCTTTTCAGCATAAATTCAGAGAGATGTTGAACTTAAGAAACAGTTGAAATGCAAAAGCAAGCGACTGTAATTTGTTTCAACATTCTGACATTTAAAAATTACATATTCTAATAACATTATTATAGAAATTTGATGCAAAATTGTAAACCATTCAATCATTGTATAATTAATTATGGCCTGAAAAAAAAACCCATCAAACTTCACATAGTTATCATCATATTAATTATTTTTATATAGCTAATGTACAGCAGTTGTTTTATTACTAAATTGTTACACAAGAAGTTACATGTAGTAATAACTTTGAAATCTACCATGCTAACGATATTAAACCTGAATTTACCAGTTGTGCATTTTTCCTATCTATATGGTCATCTTTGTTCTGTAGTAGGAATTCCAGGAATAAAACTAATACCAAGTGCTGCTTTCGTGGTTTCTTAGTTTTTTCAGTGGTCTCAGATAAAGATGCTGAGCTGACTTGTTTTTTCAAAGAGGTTAAACTGTGTAAACATAATTGTGAACACAGTTATGATCGTATCATAGATGATAAATAGTATAAAATAAACTCGTTTTATTTTTGATGTTCATATTTACTAGGAAAACATATTACATGGTCTGAGTTCTTCAGTGCTTTATCAAGAATGTCAAATACCACTTTTTGTTTTCCAGGGCTTAGTTATTGAACGGCTCGGACGCAGGCCTCTTCTCATCGGAGGTTTTGGGTTGATGGTTGTCTTCTTTGCAGTACTTACCGTCTCTCTGACTTTACAGGTAATGCTACAGTCACTACATATTTTTACTCTGTCTTTTGCCTTTTTTAAACACCAGGTTCTCGATACTGGTTTGCCTTGGCATTCCTACATAAGCCAATCCTTTTAATCGGTTTGGCATAAGGATTCAAAGGTCTGTATTTTGCTTATTTATGGATCTATTGATTTCAAAGTACTATGCTTATCCATTATAGCTTTTGCATTAAAAACCATAGGGGCTTTGTCATGCTCAATCTCCTTAACTCAAAGATGCATGCATATCATGAACTATTACGAAGACAATATTATCCATAGCTGGGTAAGTAGTTTACCCATATTCCATGTTTTTATCTTTGTAGTGCAGTCTTTCTGGAATTTCTTTCATACTTTATATGTCATCCTTATTCTTAGGTTTGGATGTCTTTTCCCAGTAGTGAAAAATTTCCATGTTTGCTGTTTCTTTCAAGTTACATTTCTGGTATTGTTAGTGAAAATATAAAGACTTAGCCTTTGCAGAACATTTGCACTTACATTCTAAGATGTTATCAGCAGTCAGTTCCCCAGCTATTTTAAAAGTTCAGAGGAGGATTATTAGACCAACCTAAATACTGATCCTGAATCATTTTTCCTTGTTTATATTTCATTTACATAACGATGCTGTTCTTTTCTGTTCCTGAGGTCTTTTGACAGGTAAAACTGACATCTGAAATGGCATGGTTTTGGGTAGTCTTTCATCAAGTTGTTGTCCTACTGTCGTTGATTCCTGTGTCTTGCCATTAATCTGACTTCTAAATCTTGTTTCTTGGCTGAAGAGAGCCAGTCAGTTTGACTAGGAGGTGAATGCCACACCATGGCACTTTTGTTTGACGTACCTGTATGTACATTACAATAAAACTTCACGTACCTGTCATGAAAGCTATAAGACAGCTCTCCAGAAGAGAGATGTTACTGCAAGTTTCATATGCTGAGTGAAAACTTCTCTTCCAAATCTTCTAAAACCTAGCTTGATGCATGAGGACCTGCAACTATTGTAAATCTCTGAAGTTTGAATGCCTTTCAGTTTTACTTCCTTTCAGAAGTGTCTCAATCTGTTGAGTATTAGAGGTCAGGTATTGCTTTGAACAAAGGACCAGGGTACATAGAGGCTTGATCTCAGAGGCATTTGTATCCACTCCATAATATTTGCACCTTCTCTCTCTCAGTGCCTTTAGAGTCCTTTGATATGCATTCAGATGAGAACTCCAGAATGTGTAATTTTGATAGATCTACAAGTCTCTTGGTTAATATTAATGCCTAGGAGACCGTGTTTTCCACATGACTAAAGGAATAACCCAGTCTTGAAGAGAAAAAAGCATTGGAAAATTGGGGTCTTTATTTAACACTGAAATAAATAATAACCTATTTTAGCAAGGATCACCACTCAGGGTGATATTTTGTAATACTAGTTGTGCATATCTTAAACAACTTTGCAAAAGTAGTAGAATTCTAATAAAAATGGCATTCATACTTTGCTGATGGAAAAAAACAACTGATGAAGAGAGAAGGGCATGGGAATCCATGGGCTTTTCCCATCTATTAGTATTGTTATCAAACATTCACATCCATGATTAAGAAACAGTGTCCTGAAAACTCAGTAGAAATTGCTTATTGTATTTCAAGTTTTTATCATTTAGAGGTTTGAATAAACAAAAATCTACTTAGAAGTAGAAAGAAAAGTGCCTTGTGAGTAGAAGAGGTGATCCCATTTACAATTCCCTTAAAGAACCATTTATAGTTTGCTCTCTGTTGTAGTGTACCTGTTGTTTGCACACATGGCCCTCCTTGTCTGCAATATCAGATCATGGCTAAAAATCCTTGGATGTGGCTTTCACATGCTTTGCTAAGGTTCATATACAGCTGTCCTACCGAAAGGCAGCCTGTCATGTCTAGACTTCAGTCCAGTCTTTAACTGGTGAACTTCAAAGCTCTGTGGGCCATCACAGTTGCTCTTTTTAAACATGACTGAAATACCTGAGGAGGATGGAGGCACCGAATCTGTTCAATGGAAAGAAAAAGTCTTTTCTAGGTTAGCTTGAACTATAGCACAAGAAGTTGTAAACTTTCAGAGTTGTGACTTCTGTGGTGTGAGAGCTTGTCTAGTGTTTCTCTACAGGAATGCCACAGAGACCAAGACCTTTAATAAAATTCATCTATTAAGGTTCTACAGAAATACTGTAATTTTCTAGAGTAATCCTAGTCTAAATTCTGAAATAGATAAAGAATCATGGAAAACACCATCTAGTCTCTGTGATTTTTTTATATTGGTGATACGTACAATTTACATAACATGAATGTCTTTTATCTACCCAGAAAACAGTGCATTGGCTTCCTTACCTCAGTATATTTTGCATCCTTGCAATCATTGCATCGTTCTGCATTGGACCAGGTATGTCTGTATTTTTTCATGTTTCTTTGTACATCAAAGCACAGGTATTTTTACACTGGCACTATGTTAAATCTCTTGTAGGGAACTTCACTTTACCCTTATATGAAGACTGCAAGGCGTTTAAGACAATAAAAGGTGATAGCAACACAAAGCGATAGCAATATTCTTGATAAAAATCCATGTACACATGCATTCCCACTTACGTGTCAGTGTAATTGAGAACTGGTGCATAAATTGCAATCAGTTCCAAATTAAAATGTTGCCTATTACTGTAGGATTGCAATGATTTTGTAAATCTATAAAGAACACTCAGACTGAAAACTGAGTGTTTTATTTATCAATGCTTGTGTTGTGTTAGCAATTCAGTGCTGGTAGAATGCAAACAGCACACTGGTGGAGGGGGGAGGAACAGAGTGTGGTTCCTTTCCAGAGATAGAGAAGCATTGTGCAAGAGGGTTTACACATGCTCTTTTTAGGAAGATGACAGAAAAAGTGGATGTCCTGATGGTGGAGCTGCCTCTTGCCTGGCAGTTCTCTACTGACTGTATGCGCTTCAGATATGATGCCCTCAGGTGACTGTTTTTATAGGTTGTAATGAGTTTATCAGAGCTATTTTCCCAGTCTAGTTTTGCTTACGTAGAGATGGATACAACTTTATAGACAATTCAGTATTCACAGGTTGTAATTTTTGTATCTGATTTTCTTTAATAAAGAACATGTTTAACATACAACAAAGTAATAAAGCCAGACCTTTCTCAGGAATGTAGAATGCAAAGACAAGAGCAAGAGTCAAGTCACAGCAAGGGCAATTCGGACTGGATAGAAGAGAAAAAAAAATTATACTGAGAGTGGTTAAGCACTGGAAGATGTTGCTCAAAGAGGCCATGAAATGTCCATCCCTGGAGCTATTCAAGACTCAGCTGGACAGGTTCATGAGCTACTGGCCCTGCTTTGACCAGAGGCTGAACTCCACAAGTCCCTTCCAACCTAATTTACCCTGTGATTCTAATTGCACCATATCTTTGGGAAGTGCATTTTAATAGGTACGCATAAGATGCAAATAGTTGCCTGAGTGTAGTATTTCTATAAACAGTATTGCTCTAGCCTTCAGATACTTGATCAGAATTGGATCCTGAAGTTATCAAATAGTGAAATGTTAACCAAAATTATTTGCAGATAGATAAAGAGGAATTTAATCCAAATTCAATTCGTGTACAGAATAAGATGTCAAAACAGTGCTTAAATTTTCAAAATTTCTCTTACAAGCTGTTCTCCACATAAAGGGGAAAAATCAGCTGCTTTTTAGGAGTTTTTTTGTAGTTGTTCAGCTGTAAACCTGAATGTAAGACTTCTGTTCCCCTGAGTTCTCGGGTTTTTCATGCACCATTTATTGCTTCTTTTTCTTTATAAAGAGTTTGACATTAAACATTAATCAACTGTTTATACATTTTCACTACTGAAGTGATCTAATTAATTGATTGTGGTTTATTTGGGGAAAGAAAGAGCTGCTAATGTTTCGTGTGACTAATAAAATATTGCTGTAATTCTGTGGCTCCTCTTTTGGAAAAGCTGAAGAAAACTTATGCTGCTTTAGAGGAAAATAGGGAGAAGACCAAAATATTCCTTTTCCTCTTGCTTCTGGGAGAACAGTTTATCGCTAATATCTGTGTGTATTGCTTTACATATGGTAGCTGACTGGAAGTCAGATGAGTCAAACAGGCTTGACTAGGGTCATTAATGCACCTAATGTTGGACTGTAGGTGGCCTGTGAATGCTGTTCTTCCTCACTTCCAGCTCTTCTTGCAAAGCAAATAATGCAAAAAATCTTGCAATCCCTTTGTTCTTCCGTAAGGACAAATCTCAGGTTCAGCTAAGTCCCTAGTATTGTTGACATACGTTTCTTAGACTGGGATTTTTTTTCTTTTTTTGAAAGAATAATTCTGTGGAATAGAACTGCTCTTGTATTTTGAATACCTAAGGAAAGTAAACTGTTGACTTGAAATTACCTGAAAACTTCCAGTCTCTTAAGTAGCTCAATTTATGTGCAGCTACTTTACAACATCTACCTTTTTCTTTCTAACAAACTGTTGAAACAAATTGTAATTTTTTCCATATTACAGATATGTTCCACTAGTTTTTAGAACTTGCAGATCAATATGTTCTTACATGTTATATTTTCATCTTATTGAGATGAACCCTCTACATTTCTTCTTCGCCTCACCATTCTTCAGAATGGATTCTGGTTTTCTTCATTTAGCTTCTGTCCCTTTACTGATGCTATTCAGGGTTTTCTGTTGTACTTTGCATTCTCTTTGGAGCAGTGTCTGCAGATACATGCAAGACAAACAGTTTTTGTTTGATATTATTTACTTGCTTTCTACAGAAATTCCTTAAAAATAAATCTTCTTCTGTGTTTTTCCCTGTGCTCACTGCTTTTAAAGCCAAAGAAGATTAATACTGTACCAGTAGCTACCTACTTGGCCTCTCTACCTTTCCTGTGTATGTTCAAACATTTGTAATACCTGACAGTAGTGGGAATATCTGAGTAGCATTGAATATTGATTTGCTTTTTATGAAAATTTTGTTAATTGACACTTCAGCTGTGAATTGCAAAGAATCACATTGTGATTCCTCTGTAAATCAATAGCAGTACTTTAGCTGAACTTAATGGGACCAGATTTATCTTCAGTGAAACTTCTCTGTTCTGTTTAGTGGGGCTTAGGAGATCTGAACTACTTTGCTACCTCTTAGCTGGGAGCAGTTCTCTTTCAGAATATGAAAACAACTTTGATTATTAGCCATGCCTTAAGATGGATAAATGAGAAGAGAACACATGTATTTTTTTCTGAACAAAGAAAATATTACCAAAAAGTGATACATCCACTTTGCATCCACTGCTTTTTGTATCACAAGGCACAACTTAAATATTTGAGTGTAATTACTGTATCAAGTTTTGCCCCCCTCCCCAGTACAGTAAAGATTTCAGGAAGGTGGGACAAGTCCATTTGAGAGTCACCAAGTCAGTAGCAGGAGCCCGGTGAGAAGGGGCTGGGTGAGCTGGACTTGTTCAGCCTGGAGAAGATACAGCTTTGGGGCACCTAAGTGCAGCCCCAGTACCTATGATGGGGGAGTTGCAGTGACAGAGCCAGGCTCCTGTTGATGCTGCATGGTAGAATGTTTGAGAGACAAAAGGCATATGTTGAAACAGGGAATATGCAGAGTGACTATAAGGAAAAGCTTTTTGCTTATAGACAATCGAGCAGACTACCAAGGATTTCGAATCCTTCATTACTACATAAGATCAAAACTGAGTAGTTTGTATTTCTGCTCTTCTATTTTGGAACTCTGTAGTCCAGTGGGAAATCTGTGTTTCTGGATCTTCCTAGACAGGGCAAGTACTACTCATGAGAAATTATCAATTCATTTAAAATTGGCTTTGTTTTGTTCAGAAATATACTGTGACAGTTATACTAAGATACCTTACACGTGACAGATAGGTCATATACATATAAATGTATCATACATATACTAAGGAACTAAGTTTGTTATCAGGGAAGTGTGCTGTGCTCCCATTTCTTTTAATGGGAAAGTCACTGTTGAAAAGTAACCTTATCTTTCATTTCCTACTAATGTTAGAGTTTTAGCAAGAGCAAGTAAGTAAGAAAGAACATATTTTTGAACACGTCTCCAGTACGGTGGCTGTAAGAGAGTGTCTAAAGAAAAGTGCAAAGAAGGAAAGCAGCTGAGACCCTTTTCCAGATCCAGTACACTTTTTTTTCAGCTTAGGGTCTTCCTGAGGCATAGTTTCTAAGATTTTCATAGTATTCTACGGATTTGTTCATTTTCCGTCTGAAACTGTGCAAAATTTTAGAATCCTCTGCCAAAGAAAACTACATGTCTACCACCTCTCAAACACATCCTTTGTCGTGCTTTGTGTGATACCCTCTACGTCTTGCACTGGAAGAAGTGGAACAGCTGATCACTTTCCTCCCTCTTCAAGTTTCTTGTGATTTTATAGACTTTTACCTTACCCCAGATGTTTCCAGACTGAATGGCTATTTCCTATTGCTGCCCTCTCTGTGATATTTTATGACACCCCTTTAGCAAGAAAATTTCACACTTCAATATCTATTATTCCTTTGTAGCACTCCAGTAGCTTAATGAGACAAGACTGTACTTTAGGAATAATTTTCCCACATTTCTGGTCAATTAAAGGGTTTTTCCTCAAGAAAAATAATGCATATTCTTTATTTTTAACTTGCAGATTTTTAATGTTTTCAGCCTTTTGTAGAAGTTGTGAGTCATTTGTTTGTATTGGTTAAACAGGTACTATTGTCGTGGTATTACTAATGCTCAGTGTATTATTTAATTGCTCCTGTAGTTATTTAGAGCATTACAGCACTCTTCAGAGTAAATCCCACATGGTTTGTAATGATTCTATAGATGCAGATCTTAATCTAGGATGAATTCAGTTTACGTTCATTGTACTATTGGTACTTGAAAGAATTATCCCATCTGAAAATAGTAAATAAAATGAGGAATTTAGCTTATGAAAATACTGCTGTAACTTTCTAGAGCATAACTTTGCCTTTAAAAAATACTGTATTTTCTGTCTTGTTAGAACATCTGATAGTTTCTTGATAGCTTAGATGTTGTATGGTCTCCCACTTTCTGATAGCATATGGATGAGTCCCATCTGCTCCTTTACAGCTAGGATCAGCTGTTACTATAAACTGTGGGGTTTTTTTATTTGTTTCATTTTTTCTGAACTCGGCTTTTCAGCTTGCAGATGTTTTTTAGGAATATTGCTAGGGACTGAAACAGTAATGCTAACAACAGGTATGTTCAGGCATGCATGTGATTTGATACTTCATCATTTTTATCAAAAGACAAGCAGCAGAAAGCTTTCATTTACTAAAAATTAAAGGGACCCTTATGTTCAAGATAGTCACTCTATGATCTGAAAGAAAAATACACTTCAGAAATTGTTTATTGTTTTATAGATTAGAGAGCCATGCTGTTCCAGACAGTTGCTTCATTGTGCCTATTTGGTTAATTATACATGAGTAAAGGTATTTGGTTGCAGAGAAACATACTGCTTTCCAATATTACTTTGATTATGGGAACATGTTAGTAAATAATTTTACAGTTTTCACTTCAAGAAAAAGGCAGAAGCTTTATGGAAATGTTTTTCTTGGTCACACATTTGACCTGAAATAAATACAGGATATGTTTCAACTGAAGAATTGTCATCCAGCAAAGAATAAGTAGAAAGGACTGAGGAGATTGGTTCTGGCTCCTAAGGAGACCATAAGCAAAAAGAAAATGAAAATCAATAGAGAAAGCAAATCAAAGAAAAATACTAAGACAACATTTTTAGTATCTCCACAAAGCATTTGTGCTGTTCAGGTTGGGCATCATGAAAAATGCATTGATTTGGAATGCTTTTACTGAGTGGGTAACTGATGTGCAGGCACATGTGAAATGTCTTCCTTCTTTAACTTTGTCTTAGATATTACTTAAGGAAAAAGGAAAAGCTAGAAGCAGTTATCCCTACTTTCTCAATCAAGACTGTGTGGATGCCTCTTCATGGACACTGAACACTGGCATGTTCAACTGTGCTTGCAGAATCGATGCCTCTTTCTGGAAAACTAAACTAAAATCTGACTTAAACTGAAGAAGTGTAGGTTCTGCTTATATTTATCTGTTTACTTGAATTCCCAGTTCACCCATTGTGCCTTGCAACAGTTGCTGTGCAAACAAGTGATTTTTGATTTTGCTGGGTGAATTGAAAAATATCTGTACGTATGTGTGTGCACTGGGTGATCTGAGTTATGTTTTCTAAAGCTGCTAGAGAATGTCCCCTTTTATCTACCAGCCAACTAGTTTAAAAAATAAAACAAAGCAGAAAAACAACAAAAATAACTGACCCAGAATGTGTGCAATCCAGTTTCCTTATTTGCCTGCAGGGACATGACCCCACTTGTCAGGGAGTCTGTCAGGTATTTTAGGATGAGGGGCTTGCAGTCTTTGTTTTTGATGCTTTTCCAATTTGTATAAAACAATTAAATGTTCATTCTCTGAACCAGAGTGGCTCTTCTGCCATGTGTCAAGAGATTCACCCCAGATGGTAGAACACGTGAGGAAAAAAACAAATCCACTGATTAATTGGGGATTACAGCAATGTTGGCATGGGCTTCCAGATAACCTCTCCAATAGAAATAAGCATGACAAAAATACAGTCAGACCTTGAGAACTTTGGAAACTTGGCATAAAGCATTTCCATGCATTATCTTTGTATGAAGAGATTTATTGATATTTCTTCCTTAAAAGAATATTCTGTTTAAGTATAACACCTTTCTGTCCAGTTTTGATAAATGGAGAAGGCAATATTGCAGAGAAGGGAAAAGAAATCTTGGTGGGGCAGGTTAGGTATGATGCCCGTCTTTAAATGAAAGGGTGTGAGGAGGTGGACTGTTTTAATAATATACCTGGCTTTGAAATAATCCTTCCTTTATCACCTTCCTTCAGAAATTGCAAAAGTATTGTCACTTTCAGATCAAATATTTGCAAATTAAGTGGCTCTGGAAGCACAGTAGTCTGAAGCACTGGACTTATTTTAACATTGGGAGTAAATATAATTAACACAAGACTCTGTTGTTGCAGTAAGATCTGTAAAAGCTGTTTGTATAGCACAGGTGTGTTGACCTTCCTTCAACCACTGTAGTCGAGAGGGCGGTCAGCCACATGTGTGCACAGGCAGGAATGCAGTAACGTTCCTTCTTCCATTAGACATTTCCCAGGAGTTTTTCGGGGTGCTCTGGAAGGAAAAAAATCAGCTTTTATTATAACAATCAGTAACACTAGGGGAAATTCCAGAAATCTGAAGAGTTGCTTCTATATCCATTGCCTGATTATAACTCAAGCCATCTTTGTGCTGGAAATTTGTGTTATTTTGGTGGCACTTCAAGTTTGAGATTAGTGATTTCATTGAAATCTCACTTCATCTTTCACATTTTACCCATTTCTAGTAATAGAACGTGTATAACTGCATGCAGCTGGAGAGAAAAAGAAGCTTAGAAACTCAGGAACAGGGTGAGGATTTAAGGATGTCTGAAAATGCCAGTTAGCTAAGGGAGTGATATTTAGAAGTATCACATGGAAGACTTCTCCATAGCTGTTTATATTTTATCTAAGTAATTTGAAAGATTGTTTTATATTAACACTCTATATGCACATTCTTCTACATATTTCCTTAGAGGCCTAATGCATCATATTGTCATGCATTGTCTCTCTGTATTGTAATGGGAAAAATGCTCATTGTCTTGTATTGTGTCATTTTTGAGATGATGAATTACAGCTGAATCTTGGAGCTCAGAACTGCTCATGCAGCAGTTAGCACAGGAAGGCTGCAATGAAGGGCTACTGTGAAGATGAAGAAAATAGATTTTTATATTAAAAGATACAGAATAACTATAGTGTCTGTCAAAAAAGACTGGGAATATGATTTCTGTTTCTAAATACATGGCCAAAATGGAGAATAACACTGAGAAGGGAGAATAAGCTGAAGACAAATGTTGCTGCAGAAAATAGCAACAAAGACCCAAACTTAGGTGCTAGCTATCCACGAATAAATATAGAATAGACATTGGAAGAAAACTCTTAGCCATTAGGGGAGCTGAGTCCTATATCAGCTTCTCAATCGAAACAGCAAAAGGAGAAACTAAACATGAGTTTTTTAAATTAAATACTGCGTGAAACAGCTGAGGATTGGATTTGAACCAGATGATCCAATCTGATCCTTGGTTCCTTTGTCTCCAAGTCCTGTGTTCTTCCTTCATCTCTAAGTGAGATGCTTGATCCCTTGTATAAAGTCTTTCTTTGTTTCCATTTATCAAAAAGCCCACGCATCTGCAGAGATGAGCATGTTCTCAGAGAGAGTTTTCTATCTGGTCATTACATACTTGCCATGGTTTATGGAATGTGAGTAAAGTCTTTACTAGAACAGCTGAATACAGTAACAATAGGAACATGATAATGGTATATTCAGCATTTGTTAAATTGACATTATGAAGTAAACAAAGGAAAACTCAGAGGAAATCATTACTGTGCCCCAAGATGTATCAAAGATACTTTGGTACTTAAAGTTTAAATCATTCTGTGCCCTTACTCTGAATGCCAACATGCAGTTGTATTGACAGCAGAGCGGTTGTGATAAAAGGGTCCCTTCGAAAGTCACAAGGTTTGTTCAATCTGAAATGCCATCAGGGAAGAAAAAAAATCTTCTCTTGGATGTGAAACACAGACAAAGGTGTGATAGCACATATGTGGACATAGAAGCACTGAAATGAAAGGCAGCATTGGTATTATTGCCTGAAATAGGCATTTGCAGAAGCTTTGTGTGATGTTGTTTTAGCTTCTCCACTTAGAGTGGGATGTAAGAATTTCTAATGCTCATGGCCTCCCACAGGCATTCTTTTAGTCCACTTTGAGAAAGAGTTTGGAGCTTGCTTGAGTGGGAAAAAGCTTCTGTTTGTACTAGAAAAGCGTATGATGTTAAAAAGAAACAAATACACTCGTGTAGCTATATGTTAAATTAAAAAGTGGTAGATTGGAAAGTTTAGGTTAATTTTCAAAATTTCTTTTATTTTGCAAACTAGAAGCCTTTACAGTCTTTCCAGCAGATAAGCGTCCTTTGATAATGTCAAATGGTACCTGCTTCAGATACAGAGAATATTTGTGCAGAAATAAGCTTTAGTTTTCCCGCATATTTAAGAAAAGGTTTGGTTTGTTGATAGTTGTAAGGCTTTTGTGGGCACAACCGTAGATTTAAAACATATTGCACTAAAAGCAGTTAAATATTCCAAATGTGAGTTACAGTTCAGTTCAGGAACTCATAATAACCTGGAGATACGTAGTTATTATGCATTACGTACCAGTCTCAGTGGAGACATGCTGAGGGATCTCTGGCCCCATCCCCTGTAGCCGCTGTTGCCACTCCATTGCTGCAGACTGCCACCCATCCCACAGAAGTAGCCTTGTGTGGGATGGGTGGCAGCATTTTAGGCTGCCAGCCATCACAGCCTGCCATATTAATGTCATTGCTTTAATTTATGTGGGCTGTGAAGCACAGCAGCAGGAGATCTGATTTACCTTTCCTTTTCTGGTTTTCTCTAGCAATGGAAAAAGCTCCTGCCTACACTTGGAGGAAGGAGTATTTTCAACAGCTTCTACTAAGTCAAGGAGATGAAAGGATGGGAAGTTTAAGGGGGGAAGATAACATAGTGTCAATCAGCATATATTTTGGTATTAATACCTGGTTTATGTTTTGTTTGAATACTTCTTGCTTTGAAGAGAAACATGGAGTAAACGTAGTTTTTAACAGTTCTGTTACAGAAGTGATTTCAATTCTTTACAATTAATGGAAGTTCTAAAGAAAAATTAACTCCTAGTATTTGAAATGTAGCTGTATCTGTTGGATAAAGGAATTGCTGGAGGTGACACATGGAGTTCTTAGCAGCAGGAAGACTTATGAACTTTATCCCTTTAACAATAGATTTTACAAATTATCTTAAATGAAACTTTCAAAATGCTAATGCTTTGACACTTGAGAGAACTCCTCTTACCGGAACTATCATGTTTTCCTGGATCATCGTTAATTATTTGCTGATGGTTCACAACTCCAACACTTAAGAAAGTTACTGCTGAAAAAATGCACGCATGTGTTTTAGAGCTTCACGTAACCATAAAAAAATTGATCTATTCAAAAGCTGTGTAAGTGACTTAGTGCATTATTCAGATTAATGGGGACTGGATATAGAAAGCCTAATAAAAAAATATACTGTTTCTTCTGCACATTAGTATAAAATACTTAGAAAAGTGCAAACTAATAAATACATAGAACAGTAGGTGTAGAACTAATGAATGTAAGACAATAAAAATATTTTATTTTCCTTGTGCCTAGGCACCATGCACAGCAACGAAAAGTCCTAAGTTCATTTCATCTGTATTTGGATAAGCTCTGTGGCTAGCATTTAAGTGCAAATGTTTATTAGTTTTCTGTTGCAATAAAAGTTTCTCCAGGGTCTAGACAGTGTTTCTTGATAGCCAGCCTACTACATAGAAAGCTAAATAAACAGCAGTAAGAGACTTTCAGGGGAAAAATTAGGTCAGAAGAACAATTGCGTTAACAAGGGTAGTCTGATGGTGTCAATTTGACTGAGTAAGCAGTTGTTTCCTTTGAATCTCCAGATGTTACCTGTCCTGCTGCAGAAGATTCACTTTTTTGGGGAACACTCAGTTGTAGTTTTGGTGACTTCATTCTGAATTTCACCAGCAAGAAGGTTTATATGTCTCATCACAACACCGTTACTGTCTTTCTTCAAGCTGGTACTTCTAGTCAAAGGGCACCTTCTGTTCTCTCTTCATTTTCCTTTCTGTTTGGTAGCAAACAGATATTGCTGTTTGCTATATCTATTTTGGTTATCAGCCACAGTAAAGAAAATAAAATATTTTTATTGTCCTACATTCATTAGTTCTATATCTACTGCTCTCCATACCGTCCTGGAGCAGCAGTCAAATTCTTTAATTACTGACATTTGAGGCCCCGTGTCCTAAAGACTCTAAAGTTTTTAGAAATCATAAACAGTGAAGACATGGTGTGTCACCCATCTTAATCAGGAGGAGGGGGAGGACGAAGAGGGATTCTTCTGTCCTAGCATCCCTGAAAATTTGGTCCACTTTTTTGACTCTTGCGGTCCTTCAGGATGAACACAACCATACAATGACATAATTGTGCACTGCTACTATGTTTAACTTGTTTGGCCTGACGTGCCACACTGAGTTTTCAAGACTATTTTAGCTTGCATAGGTTCACAACCAGCAGCATTTTGTGCTAATGAGCTGTCAGCCTGAATTCCTGACAGGGAAATGATGTCTGATGACTTTATATATTTGTTAGTAGATTATTGTAGAAAAGTCTAGACTAAATAGGGGTTGGGTTTTTTCTGTTTTCAGTCCTGTCATAGTCATGTGACTATGAATATTTCACTTACCTAGGACTAAACACACTTTGTGACTCTAATTCAGATACTTCGACGATATTGCCATTTGTATAGTGGATGAAAATGTAAGTGACACTTCTGTACTTTTTATTAAATTAAAAACTCTGTCATCATTGATCTCATAATTGAAATCGTTGTTAATGATGTAATATTAACAGAAGTGATGATAAGCAGTGTCTGATCATCATTGTTACTGAGAATAGTTATAAAATTAATTATATCATAAAGACTCTTAGTCATAGCTCAGTAAAGAATTTTTTTCTTCATCTTCAAATAGAAGAACAGAAAGTCAGATTATAATTAGGGTTCTGATATGATAAAGTGAGTCTGGAAATATAGCAGAAATGTTTAAAAGTCTATTTACATATAGTTAAAAGTTGAGTGTATTTTTAATAGTATTTTATTCTTCAGTAGTTATGCAGAATTATAATGGTGAAGCAAAAAGAAATATCACTAAGTACCACAGTAGAAATTTAATGTTGATGATCAGTTTTTACCCCCCCAAAAAAAGCCAACACAAAAACCCCCCAACAACAACAATAACAAAGCAAACAAAAAAACCCCAACACAAAATACTGCACCAGATTGAAGTCTTACCAAAACACTAAAAAAAGATGTATTGGATTTGTACAGTAGTTGGCAGAATGGCCTATCTCCAGACTGCTGGTTTCTATTACAATAAAAAAGGCAAAAAGGAAAAGCTATTGAAAATTGACGATATTAGTTAGGCTTCCAGCAAACAGCTGTATTTAAAAGGAATTATTATAACGTGTAAAGAACTATACCTTAAAAGTACTGAAATTATTGGGGTTCATCAGTTATGTAGTATTTTGCCTTCATTAAACAGATTTTCAGAGAAAAATTATACGAGTCAGTAAACAACTCAAAATTCTGCTCAAGACCACTGCCTTATGGAACTAAAAATTATCGGAAAAAGCACTAATTATTATTCAAGAGGGGGAGAATTCCACTGAAGAAGAAATTATCAGATTGTTCAGATAAGGGTATTCGTGTGTCTTTTGAATTACAAAACTATATGGAATATCTGCTTTAGAAATAGTTACTTAAATGAACATAGAAAGAATACCGTGTGGTTTCCTCATTAGCTAATAGCCTTGTTGTTGTATGTCAACCATTTCAGTGTAAATTACCTGAGAACAAAGAATTAACATTTTATTTTAACTAATGATGTTACAACAGAGTATACCGATATTTTTATTCTGCACTGTTGCTTAGTTTATTTATTTACTCTGAATGATGTGGGTTACCTTGCACCAGCAAAGTTCAGAATACCTCCAGAACTGTCTTGCTGCATGCTGTTAAAGGTGCTAATCCAAAGGCCAGTTAATAGTACAAAACCCCGTTCCACACAATACTCTATGAAAAACTAGGCTGTTAATAACTATAGGTACTAATTACTATATTACTGAGTTTTGCCAGGCTTTGTATTATTCATGTTTTCTAATTTGGTGTTATGGTTTCTATTTTTGGTTTGCCATAAACTGACTTAGCTTTAAATGCTCTTTATTAAAGTGTCTTTTAATCTAAGGCAGAAAAGACCGTGCTTTTCAATTGGTACAAAATAATGTAGTTAATGAACTATACTGTTTTATACAAGCAAAGTTCCTGTTTTGCTTAATGCTGTGGTAGATGAGATCAGCAGTTCTCCCGTGGAGAAGAGCTGGAGACAGGCAGCAGTCAGTAGCATGAAGCTGTGACTCAGTACACCCCTGTCACACGCTCTGCTCCCAGTTCCCTCAACAGGATTAGCTGGGCAATACAGCCGTCATATCTGACTGTGTAATGCTGTTATTTGGTGGGGTATTATTCTATCAAAAAATGATGTACAGGTTAAAATAATCTGATGGGTTACAGAACACCTGTTTAAAGACTGAGAGGTGTATTTTTACAAAATTCTTATTCTATCTGTTGACTCATAGAGATGGAAGAAACTTGGTAGTTGCATTGCATCCCTCACTGGAAGTACTCCTGCAGCATATTTTCCCATGGGGTTTGGTTGGTTGATTGGGGTTTTCTGTTTGGTTTGATGTTGTTTGTTTTTTTTTTTTTTTTAATATCGCTGCAGTCAGTGTAGAAGCTAACAGCCTTTTGCTCTCTCACTGAAGAATATTGGGTTGTTTTTCCAGCAATTTTCTTCAAGGATCTTTCTCTTGCTTCCATTGCTTCTCTCCCACAGCTGCCCTCTAGGGTTGTCTTTCACCTCTTGCATTGCAAATACTGAAGCATTTCACTGAGACACTACTATATCTCCCAATCCTATTAGGCTGTATCAGTCTTCTCTGCATGCCTTGCCTTGCAGCCTAAAGCTGTTTTTGCTTGATCTTGCCTAGAGCTGCACAGACATTTTTTTTTTTTTTCCAAAACAGAACATTGTTGCAAAGTACTTGTCTGCTTTCTCAAAACATCTCACTTTGAAGGCTCCTCTCAAAGCATGTACTTGTAAAGTCTGGGAGCTCTTGCCCTAATCAGGGCTCTCAGGATTTCTAGACTCCCTCCTGTATGGGCAGAATTTGGAGTGCTGAGTCGTGCAGGAGGCCACTAGGCTGTGTGGCCACTGGTGGTTCCTCCTGGTGGGACGGGCAACCCTATGGCTGGCCATGGAGCCACTGCCTGAACACAGAGTTTTGTCTTGAGTGTGTATTAAAAGACGAGCTACTGGCTCACAGAGTGAGCTCCTTTCTCTTTTACTGGTTCTTAGGGAACAAAGTTTCCATTGCCTTTAGAGGCAATTTACCATTGTAAATCTCCCTGATTTGTATTGAACATTTATTCTTTTAACAGTCTCATTTCATAAGTCTTGTATACAGACATAACTTCAACTCCCATTTAGGTGCTGGATAAAAAACAGAATGAGGATCTTGGTATTTTCCTTTCTTTTTCATGTTTCCTGTATTCAGATTTTTGTGCTGAATCGAGTAACTTCTGCTAAGCAGTATTTATTTGTAACTGCTCATGGAACAAAACAGTAAATATGTGTACTTAATTTTTCATAAGATAACATGTTGATACTTGTGCAAATTTAAATATATATTTTAATATCTGTAGCATGTATACTAAGAATATTATTTCTATTCTAGCATTCCAATTTCATGCATAAAAGACTATTGGGTTAAGATTCTGGATTTTTACCAGCACATGACATTGATTCAAAGTGTTACTGGACTAATTATGGAGGAAAAATAATAAAATACACAGATCTAGAAGTATTATTGCAAATCTAATTGTTTCATGTGGGCTTAATCTAGTTTCATTACACAGTCCATTGATATACAAGTCCTGCAATAAGAAATCTGTAGTTTTGAATAGATGTAGCATGCTAACAGGTATAACAATCTTTATTTAATGGCACTGCAGTATGTGAAGAGCTGCTACCATTATGTTCACTGCAGTGCTGAGAAGAATGAAGTTTTGGAAATGAATCACTATAATTATTGTGGTCAATACATTACCTCTTTAAATTCATGTTCAGAAGCTACCTTGCTGAAAAACTCCTACAGGAAATCCTAATATACATTTTTGGTTTTATGATCAGAGCTAAAATAAAGCTGTTCCACTGAAAATTGTGTGGAAAGCCTTCCATGGGAAATGCTAATGCCAGGTACATCCCCCATGAGAAAGAACATCAGTTAGCTTTTTGGTGAAATTATTTCACCCACGTTCAAACACATATTAAAGTTTCAAAACCCATGACAAAATGTTTAAAGGCTGTTTCAAAAAATACAGTGGTTTGGTTGGGTTGCTTTTGGCTGTGATTTCCAAGCATCCATGTCTGAACACAGGCCAGTTTGAACCCATCTAGCCTAGTGATTATATAAGGGACCTTGCAAGGAGACAGACTCTCTAAGGAATGGTTGGTGAGATGCCATAATACTGTGATCTCTGCAGTCCAGATCCAACTGTCCCAGTCAATGCATACTACGGCTTCCTTCAAACCCATGCACCCAGATTTCTATCTCAAAGAAACCAAGTTCCCGGGAAGAAGGTCCTTGAGCTCACCTCTGACACCTTGACATGACTGAGCACAGACGCCTGGGGCTATAGGTTCAGCTGATCTCAGGTGCCTCCACTGCTTGTGTCTTAAGGCTTTACATTTTTCCTTCAGCTTGCCCACAGTGCTATTTCACTACACTCAGTTGTGACGTGTGTTCTTTACAGTGGTATGGCTGTGGGCAGGCATTCGCGTTCCCTGCTGTGCATCCTAGGAAGGTCAACTCTCTGCTCTTACAGGCATGTAGCAATATACAGCAATGACCTGGCTTCATTCAGTTTCTCATGTTTCTAGACCTAGCCTGTCTTTCACACAGCTCACCTATTGCTTTTCAGGCTTCTTGGTTCCTCCATATAATTTCTCCTAAGTCATCCCCCTACTGAATCTGACTTTCTTTGTTTTGTGATGCTATGAAGGTGCTTGTCTATGCCACAAGAAAGTCTGGAGGTCTGTCTGTACCACCTTCCCCATTCCTCTAGGGAACATTTGAAAGCTCAGAGGAGCTGCTAATTTATTTTTTTTTTTTTTAGATTTTGAAAAATACTATTTATACCATCACTAGATTAATTGATTATTTTTCAAATTATATTGAAGAGCTTCTTGGAGTGTGTAACTAATAAATTTTAGTGATGATTAACATTTATCTAGAAACTGCATTTGAATTTCAAGGAACCTTTTTGCAAGACAGTGTCCATGCATTTTTATTTCCATAACATTTATGCTTTCTGATATGTTTCTGTCCTTTTGTACTTTTTTTGGTCTTTTTTTTTGCCTCTGGCTTTTTTCCTCTCTTGTACAATGTGTATTTTCCCAAATGGGTATCAAACAGCATTTTTTATTATACTGACAAGAACAGCAACACCTCTGTAGATTGTCCTACAGCAAAGGCATGACAGAATAAACGATCATAAATAAATCATCTTACATGATTTCTGTTTCCAGTCCTTCAGTTCCTCTCTCCAACGGGCAAATGCTCTGGCAAACCACTGCCTCACATGGCATGTGAGAACTAAAACAGATGCTGACAGAACAGATGTGATTTTTGGTTTGCCTACCATATTTTAGGATTTTAACCCAAATCCCAAGTGTATGATAGAATAGGCACTGGAAGCCACCAAGGATTGGTAGACCACATATTGGTTGGATTTCGTTAATTTATGCATGTTCAGCTGCTTATTCTACATGTTCAAAGTGTTATTGGGAAATGTCACTTTTTTTCAGTCACAAAGTTCAGATACTACATATGACTTGTGGAAGGACATTAAGGTGCAGTTTGGATGGCCTAAACCCTCCATATCTATGTTTCCTATGTATAAAGTAAGAGTAAAGAAATTTATTTGGTCTCTACTTGAGAGAGCTAGATAATGCCAGCACACATGAGGACCTAGAGGTAGAAATTGGTAGCACCGGAGTACTGAAGACCTGACTGATGTTACTAGGTTTACAGTTCTTCAAACTGTGGTGAAATAATTCTGCAAGTAGATGCATGTCTAATGGGCAGCATTAGCTGAAATACATAGCCAGTCGACAAATGTAATCCATGTTTTATTCCATAAAATGTAGAAATATTTCTGTTGAAATACCGTATTAGAACGAAGGAAGCCAAAGATCATAAAATGAGACTTGCAGCTACTAGACATCTATTCCCTGGGGGTTATTGTCAGGCCAGAAATATGCCAGTGCTGTACAAAATAGTCCACTGCCTAAGTGGGAGGAAACACGAGTGACAAATGTGGTATTTAACTGAGCTTGTTATTATGGAGGTCAGAGTCTTTGGCTGATGAAATAGACCTTGCCAGAAGTGCCAGCAGTATATCTAGTAAGGGAATGTATTAAATAAGCATCAGTGAAAAGTATGCTCGTAGAGAAGCAAATGATTTTTATTGCTGAAATAAAGTGGGTAATAATTATTTTAAAACACAATTTAATCTCTTTGGAGCCATATTTCCAACTGTTAAAGTCTAAGCGTATTTTGGAAGTATTTCTGAATTTTCAGAATTTCAAGCATTTTAGTGGAAGCATTCATATTTTTAATATGTGGCTCGTCATGTGGTACTCTGGAAGCTGTTGTATGGATTCACTGCTCTGTTACCTTCTTGCCATCACTGTAAGGATGTAAAACAGGAGATGCGTTGGCATGAAAGAGAGTAGTGTCACTTCTCTAAAGTACAGTTTTGACAAATCATGTTTTACTGGCTCAGAAGCCCCTGCGTACACCTGAGCAGAGAGCTGTAGAGCAGTGCTAGTCACTGAGGTGTGCAACATAGAGCATGTTCATCTCTAAGTGAAACAGCTGTTGGCAGAGGAATTTTACTAAAACCGCTGACTTGTTGGACCCTGTTTCAGGTGGGATTCCATTTGTCCTCACTGGAGAGTTTTTCCAGCAGTCGCAGAGGCCAGCCGCATTCATGATAGCTGGGACAGTCAACTGGCTCTCCAACTTCGCAGTTGGACTGCTCTTCCCTTTCATTCAGGTACTCAACATCCTTGTTAATTGATATACTATGATATATTTGATAAAGTGTGTTGTGTGATGTTTGAATAAAATTTTCAGGTAATAGATGTCTTTTTACTGAAGTGGGTAAAATTCCCACCACGTTTGTGATACAGTTTAATTGTGTTGCCCACATGTCTCCTTGTTTGAATATCTTGGCAAAAATTGTACTGCAATAGAAAAATTACTGTAACCTTGCACAACCCTATATGGCAAATTCCCCACACGAGTGCTTTAGCAACGCTGTCTGATGGCCGTGTCTGGAGTTCATGGTCACTGATGGTGATTGTCACTGCCTTTTTCTTCAACCTTTAGGCTACCCATCTTCTGGTTTACCTTACACTTTGAGAATCCTTACTAGTCTTACTGGGGAACAGGTGATCTCTGCTTCTCCCTCTGTCTAAGCTTGGCTTCCTGTCTCTGTTTTTTTTTTCAGTCCCTTTTGTCAGGCTTTTACATTCTTCAGCTGGTTCCTTCTTGCTGCAGCCTCGTTGCTGCATGGATGAATTTATTCCTGTTCCAGCTCCCCCAGACTCCCATAAGCTTCGCTGTTAGTGGATTGCTTTGTTTCCTTGGCTGAACTAGTCGCATGGAGAACAGAGGCCAATTTCATCAAGAGCTGTCTGACAACTCGTGTTTTTTTTTAACAAGAAAAGTTTATTTTCTTAAAAAAAAAAAAAAAAAACATTTTTCCCCTCTGATTCCTAAGAACACTTCATCGCTGTTGATGTGTTGTTGTATGGCAAAGAGGCTGCAAGCAGCTTCTCATTCAAAACCACACTGAGGTCCTTTTCCTGACTGTGAACCTCTCCCAGGGACCGTCTGCAGTCTCTGGAGCTCACTCAGGAGCTGATTCTCTGTCTCGGGAGCTGAAGGACAGCTGATTAGTCCCCTGACTGACCATGTTCAAACTCTTAAGGAGGGAAGCTTACAACTACAAGACAAAATAAAGAAGTCCTAATTGTTTGGGTTGGTTTTTTTTTTTTTTTTTTTAAATGCACAGAGGAAAATACTAGGGGCAGGGGAAGGGCATGGCAGGGGGTTCAAGCCCTCCAGGCTATTTTCAGGTTCTCACACCCAGGAGAGAGATTTTTGTATTACTCTTCAAATCATCGCTGAGTAAGAGATTTGAATCACAGGCAAAGAGGTGTTACTGCTGTTTGTGCCTTCTTACAATTGAAAATTAGTTGATATAGCAATATCATATGCATAACAGTATTTGCAGATACCTTAAATTTTATCATACTGCAAGACTTTATATATTCACTTTCATTTGACAAGTAGAACTGCTTATACTAAGTAGGACTGTCTAAAATTATCTGTATGAAATAGTTTATGGGAGAACTCGAAAGCCTTATAAAGTCTGACCCTTGATCTAAGTTTGGCACTTAATTTAAAATTTCTTCTAAAAGGAAAAAGTCTCTAGTAGTTTTGATTGCTGGGATCACCTTCAAAAATCAAAGGCTGTCATTCTTCCAAGCTCTGCGTTTCTACTAATATTAACTTCAATTAGACTGCTTGGAGCTATAAGTCTTAAGAGCTTGTTTTAATGCTTACTGAAATTAATGTGTGTTTTTCACCAGTTTCATGGTGAAGGACTTGCCAGCTCAGGACATTTGAGGTGAGATTTTCAAAAGCTTGTAGAGATGTAATTCTTTTTCCACTGAGGTCATTAGAACATCCACCAAATGATAGAAAGAATTAGTCAATTCCCTTGTGTTTTTGAAAACCTAACCTTAGCTCTCAGCATCAGTATGGTCCAGGAGGCAGCCATGAGCTCATCCAGCCAGTGGATGCTTCTGTGTGGTTTAATAGCTGTTTCTTCAGGACGATGGGGACTGACTGTTTAAGCGCTAGACACTGCCTTCCACCCCGGCGGGCCAGGCACTAGCAGTCCCACTGCCTTCCTCCATGGCAGGTGGCAGTGAACACGATCTCAGATCTAGGGTCACAAAATCAGAATACCTCTATTTGTTAAGTTTTTTGATTATCCAGAGACATTTAAGGAATGATCAGATTTCTCCAAAATTGTGGTTTGTGCCTCCTGCACAAAACTTGAGGAGTTACCTGAGCTCTGGCTGTCCATTGAATCTGAATTCATGCAACTCAGGGCTCTCCTTTCTTGTCCTTCTAATCCTACCTAACAAATCACCTGGTGGGAACTGTTTAAAAAGGCCTTCAGTTAATTAAAATAAAAGGCAAACTACATTCTCTAACTTTTCATATGCATATTAAAGCTTTTTGAGTCATTTAATATGGATCCATATGAAGTTTGCTGTAGCCTTGGGGAATATATAATTTTGTGTCATAAAAATTTCCCATTGTGTGATTACAAAACTACCAATTTAGTTTCAATTAAGGTAAATTATATTTCCACTTTGCAGGGTTTTTGCTTTTCTCTTCTTTAAAAAGTAATAAAGAGAAGAAGCTTAGAGTTTGCACCTAAAGATGAAATCAGTGTTACTCAGGCTTTGATTTTTAAAGCTTTTTCATAAAATGAAACTATAACATCTCCTCTTTCCTTAACTTTCACTTCTTTCATGTCAGTCAAACTTATTCTCAAAATTCATCTTGTGAGTCACCTGTCTCTTTATAGAAAGGCAGTAGCTTCCTCTTAGCTCGTGTTTGTAAGTCTAAAACAGGAAACAAATCTTTAAAATACCTTCACAGAATGAATGCATAATCCCTTCCGTGTATTTAAATATTAACCTGGTAGCTTGAGAAATAGCAGCCACTTTTTTGATCATTGGTGTTATTCTACAAAATTATCCCAAACATTTGGGAAACAAATATGTCAACTTCGGAGTTACTCAAAAAATCAATTAGTAGTTAGTTCTCCAAAGGTCACCAATTAACTAGTTTGAATGCCTAGATTTTTTTCCTCCTGAACCATCTGTAGATACGTATGATAGAATAAAACACTGGCTTGAGTCATGCATTAAAATGTATGGATGAGACTGAAAAGCTAGTATACAAATCAATTTTTGGCACATTAAAAAGTATTTTAAAAGTGGCTACTGTTTTAGCCCTCAACACTGCCTATTTGAGAAATTTGTGTGAAGGATCAGAACTGAGTTAAAATGACAAACCGGTACTGTATTGAAGTCACAAGTACATTTAATACTATGCAATTCCTAGGTGTCTGAGAGTAGACATCAAAAAAATGTGCATTTTTAAAATATTTTTTTAGTGCAAAATAGAATAATTGAATAAGCATTACTGCATGTGATCCTGGAATGTACAGAGAAACCATAAAAGATCTGGTTCAAGGTCTGAAGGCATTTCAAACTTGTGTTTAACATAGAACTTGACCTTGTGAAATGTCAAACATGTCACCTTGAGTGATGCTCAACTGTATCTCTTTCCCATTGCTGTCACTTGAGAATGAAGGCATGAGGCTTTTCTGAACAACGAGATGTTAAGAGACAGAGACAGCTTTGATAAGCGAGTAGACCAGAGATGCATAAAACAGTTCATTAAGGCATGGTGACCCTGCCTTTCAGAGCATTTCAGTGCTCCTACAGGTGCTAAAATTAGGTTGCAATGCTCTGTTATTTGGATGCCAAATCTAAAAATCTTCATTCCTGCAAAATACCCATACATGAGCATTTGGAGTAACTGACTAAGCACTTCAGCCCTCTGTCCTCTCCTCTGACTTGCATGTCAGAGGATCATAGCAGTCCATAAGCAACCTCCTGCTTCACACCCTGTGAGCAGTGGCATGGGGAGCTTCTCTTCAGAATGGAGCCACAGGACATGACAGTGTTCATTGAATCAACCCTGTCATGGTAAAGAAGTAATTTACCCATTTGGGAAAGAATATCTAAAGTTACAGTAATACTTGTGTAACCTTGAAGGAATTAAAATGCTTTATCTAAAATAATAGCAACTTTAATGCTTTTCATTTTGCCTTCCCATTATATACTATATACTCTTCACTTTATACTGTTAATGCACCGTGATTGGATTTGCATCTCAAATTTTTGTGAGCTAACCAAAATGAGTTTACCATTTAGAAGAGTTCAAAATTTGTCTGAACTGATGAAAACCTTATTGAATATATTGTCATATCTAAATAGGTATGTTGTGTCCTTGTTCTTAGAGACAGTTAGGGAAATGCTTCATTCTGGCATTTGAATTAAAGGCAGCCTGCATTCATAGGGCTATCAGTGTGCATTCATCTGCCTTTGAAAGATCTGAACCTAAAATATCCAGTATTGGTTGTTCAATTCATGTCTGGTTTCCATTGGTTTTTTACTTTTTTCATTGTTTTAACATGTAGAGATTAAAATTATAGTGTTATTCCCTGTGCATGTCTATTTTTTTCACTTTTCTAAAAGATTTAGAAGTCTTTTTTTATATAAAAATTTTATGTAAATGACTCAGATTAAAAAAAAAAAAAATATGTAGTTGTGGAGTGTGTTCTTCCACATAAATGAAATTGCTATACTAGACACCACACTATCGGGACAACATTTTTAAAGATAGATTACTGTAAATTCTTAACCCCAATTATAAAATTTATCTAATTTTCAGCTGTGTTGCTGAAATTTCAGCAGAAATGCTCCAGAGTCAGCATCTCACAGAAAGCATTTAATAGCTGGCTGGGTGAACAGCCGTCTCAGCTAAACTCCCGCAGACACCAAATATTTCTCCTTTGTTTGCTTTTTGTGATGATTCAGTTGCTATAGATAGTTCAGGGCAGCAGCAGGGCTTGTCTCACAATCATAATAAGTAATATTGATTCTTGCTTCAGCCCTATATTGTAGTTTTGATGCGCAGTGTTACAAATCATCCATTATTCCTTTTATTACTAATATCCTCTGAAAAATGTTTTAAAGCACTTTCTCATTTAGAAGGCATATAAAAACACAACTGTTCTTTTTGATGTGTTCATAACAAATCAGTCTTTGAAAACATGACTCTTCAATATATCAAATGTTTTTAGAAAATTAAAAAGAGATGAAACCAAGTCTTCCAGAGTAGGCTAGCAGTTCTCCTGAGACCTCCAAACAATCCAGGTTTTTGAGATCTAAAAATAAGCGTTTCCATCATGGACATCTTGTGTACAAATCACCCAAGCACGTAATCTTCATGTGGCACATAAGTTGTGTCACAGTTGACCTTGCAACGGGAGCATGAATGTGGTTTGAAATTCCCTCATAGACAGTTTGTTGTCTTTCTTCTTGAGAAAAAATGCTAGGTGTTGTCCCTACTCATAAAATTCATGTACTCATTTTAAAATAGTGTGCTTTGATGGAAATGACTTCTGGTTGCTTTATGGTATTGACAGAGTATCTCAATGTATGAATGTGACATGGCAGGCTCAGAGGTTTAGTTGTCTTCTCCGTGTGTTGCTAGTGTAACTTCTGTTTCCTAAGGGTTTAGCTTCTGGAACTATAAGACAGGTTCTTTTCATGGTTTCCTTCTAAGTAAATGCTAAGCTAGCTGTAGCACCTGGAGCAAATTGAGTATCATAAAACAGACTCCAAGTATTTGCTCATACTTGAAGAGTTTATGCTTAGTGTGCAAATCTGTGAATAACAAAGATAACTTACCTTTATTCGTTTGTGTTCAGAAAGCATATTGAGCGTGAGCTTCTGTAGTCATCCACAACAAATCATTCCATCATTTATTCACATCAGCCCTTGGGAATGGGAGGATAGTATTTTATGTCTCAAGTGAGAAGACAAAACAAACCGAGAAAGTCTTTGGAGTGAAAGTTTTGGGCAATTATGAATTTCATTATGGAATTGTTCCTGCTGGAAGGGACCCCAGGGGGTTTCTGGTCCAGCCTCTTGCTCAGAGAACGTCAGCTGTGAGATCAGATCAAGTTTCTTAGGTCCTTGTCCAGTTGTGTCTTAAAAACCTCCAAGATTTGGTACTTATATGTTAGTTTGCTTTTAAATTCAGAGGACTCAGTAATCAAAACCAATGGTAGCTAAAATGTGACCAGAGTTTGGATGTTTCCTGAAAATAGTTTTAATCTCAGTTTTAAAAATTTAATATTATTCACTGTCAAGCCTGAGTTAGAATAAGACATACGAAAAAGTTGGAAAAGAAATTGCGACTTCCTGCTGCTCATTAGTGTATTTTATCAGGTAAATCATGACAGATGTTTCACTCTGTTGTAATAAATGAATGCTTTCTGGATGTTAACAGGTACATCTGTTCTACTCTTGCTCTGTGAAACTATATTTAGAAAGTTAATCAGGAATAGTCTATGGGACAAATGAATCTAAGAGTTTATGAGACATATATACATCTAACTGTACACTCTCCTTTTTCTCTCAAAATGATCCATGGTATCTGATCATTTTGAGAGAAAAGGGAGAGTGTACAGTTAGGTGTATAGAAGAAAAACAAAATATGACCATTTTAAGTTCTTGTATAATGTGAATTTTGTGAACTTTATGTGCATATGAGAGGGAGTACACAATATTTATAATAATGAAGTAGACATTTACATGCAAGTCCTGTCATGTTTCACAATAAGCAAGCAGCAGCCAAATGGTTCTTCCCGATACCCAGATCTGCAGGTGTAGCTTGAACGCTTCTCACCTTATGCATTTTGGATCAGTGACATTAATGGTCAGCAGAAATCAATATGAGGCAACCATTTTCTTTAGTTTCTTCTTGAGAAAAATACTAATACCGTTTTGATGACAGCATGAGTGTCGCTGATGGTACTGTTATTTCCTGTAGGAGTAATGCATTGTGAAGATCTTTTCATGCTGGAGGTAAAACTAGCACTGTCCCCAACTAGGGGAGCAGGAAGCCAGCTTCACCAAGACATACTTTACATGAAGATCTTCCTCATAGCTGGGAATTCCTCTCTAAATACCTCAGTTCCATCTCTGTTGTAATCTCATTAACGATGATACATAACAAAATCACAGCTCAGGATAACAAACATGAATATGTCAGATTTTCAGGTTAAATTCACTGACTAGAATGGATAGCACTAGCAGAATAATTAGTACTTCGTTCCATAATTTAGTTTAGCCAATAGAAATTCTAGAGGGAAGAATATACATATTTTGAATTTCTTGTTGTTGTTTTCGTGAATGTGAGTTTTAGTGAGTAATTCCAGGTATTTCAGTATGTGTAATATGTTCATTGGCATGGTTAGACTGAAGCATTCTTTTCAATAAATACATTATAGGTATTTTATAAACCCTCCAGGTTGCCAAGAAGCTTAATACATTACATCAATTAGTCTTTGACTAGAATTCACAAAGAGATTTAAAAAAGAAGTGAGCTTTTTACGTGGAGAGCAAAAGCGTACCTGTTTGTAGGCAGCATAAAGGAGAATTTTGAAGGTCTCTTCTTTGTGTTTTGTGAGCTTTCTTCCTAGCAGTTTGTGTTTTTAATCTAGACTTGCACTTGCAGGCCTTTTAAAATTAGACTAATTATAGCATTGGTTATGTGGCTTCTGGTTTTCCCAAGATAATAGATTATGTGATTTAAGTTTGCTGGCTGTTGTTCCAACATGTAGAGCTGGACAGATACCAAATCTTAACTTTCTTCCCTGGAAAGTGATTCCACACTATGAAAGCATGAATGTTGGAATAGTGGACATGAGAGGAAGTATTCTCGAAAGTCAAAGTCAGGTAAGAGCATCTCCATCCCTGTCAGTGGGGAGGGTGCTAGTCTGGAAAACAGACAAAGCTATTTTCCTGCACAGAGCTGCTTGATTTCTGAATATGGATGCATTAGGATTGATATTAGTGCCTGTAGTTCCCTTTCTGTATTAGCACTACACAATCTCCAGCGATGATGCTTTATCTCTCCCTACTTACCTATACCCCAAAAGAGACTGGGCTTGCATTTGCACCTAAATCTCTTCTCTCAAGACAGTCTTGAGATGTGAGAAACTTAGATTTGCATCCCTGATCATCTGGAAACAGTGTGTTTCACTTTCAACAGGACACTTGGACCCAGCTTCACAGGTCGTAGTGTTTACTGATCAGTAGTATGTCCTTAGGAATCTTATTAATCTAATCAAGGGCAGAGTTACCAGATGCTGATACCATGCCTTAATTTGCAAGACCAAGCACAAAGTACTCAGTGGTAGGTGAGACCACACATTCAGAAAGTCAGGTGATGGCAGTGGTGGTGGGATACTCCTTTCAGTTGTGGTTATATAGAAGGAGTAAAGCATTTAAGAGACTGTAGCATGTATTTTTAAAAGGGGATGCTATTTTATTGCTGTCTACACCGTATCCAGCCGCCTGCCAATTTGGTCAGAGCCAAATAGTGATAGGAGTCAGCGGCTCCAGCTCCACAGCTGCATGTGTTCCCATCCCAGGTGGCTTTTGCTGCCTGTCAGATATGAGCAGAGCCTTGCTTTTCAGGCTTCTGCAACCCTCATGAAACATAATAAGACCTTCTTATCAAATTCCACTGGAATTAATTGATTCTTTCATTGATTGCTACAGTGAATGTGAAGTTCACATTTAATACAGTCCAGCACAAGGTCCTGTGCAGTAACTGAGCATCACAAAGAATTAGTTCAGATAACAGCTCTAGCAGGGAGGTGCTTTGGTAGCCAGCTTCGTTTAGAAAGTTTCCAGGCATGCCAGACCCACTTGCAGTTGCTTTATTTATCTTGGGTCCAGGCCTGTTTCTGTTCACTGATGTCACCAGCAAGAAGGGTGATGAAGCAAAGATAATGCATGTTATATTTTCAGATAACTGCATCAAGAAGGATATTAGGAAACCTTTTAATAATGAAAATAGTATAACTGTGTAATGATGTGTGGAGAAATTGTAGCTTGTCCATTACTGGAGGTCTATAAAAGACAGGCAGACAGATGTTAGTCAAGAACTGAGGCTGCCTTAGTAATGGGAATAAATTGTCTGGCATCTGTGTTCCTGGTTTTCTATGAGTTCGTTGACATTTTGAAGCCTTCAGAGCAGGAATTGTCTCTCACTGTGTGTACACACAGCATGTGGCTCTTTTAAGGGTCCTTTAAGCTTTTATATTTCTGTGATACATCAGTAAGAAGAGCTGCTGCAGCTTGTGGTGGCAGGAGAATCCAAACTCCAGAAAATAGTATAAGAGAACTGCAGTTACTCCTCTCCTTGGAAATGGTGACAGCTTAGTAGGAATACTGTAATGATGCTTCTAGCTAAATAATCTTGAAAAATACAGAAAAATTAAGAGGAAGAAAGAGAAAAAATTGCAGTGAGCCTGGAAAGAAAGAAAGCAAACATAAAAATATTCCATCTGGAGAAAACACTTGAGAATGGAAAGGCTAACTGTGAGCAACTGAGGAAGGAGGAAAGATCACTTATTTCTTCAGTTCAGAAGGATCAGAACGTGTTAAACTTCTCTAACACATCAGAGAAAACCTTGTGAATTTTGGAACAACTTGAGCAAGAATCAAGCATCCACGAAAATTTGAGGAATCTCTAACCTGAAGGCCTTCAAGGTTATATTAGTCACCCTTCTGTAAGCTTAGTACTATTTCATGTATTCCTTCTTTTATGGATAATGAGCAGAAACAGATCATTTTCCCTTTGGCAGTAGTGACTCATTACAAAAAAAAAAAAAAAATGCCACAACAAAAAACAACAAAACGAATATAACCAGAGGAACCTATATATTCATGTCTGTCTTAAGGTACAAGCCATCAAATATCACTTACTTATGCATTAGTATTTCCTGTTTGCACTAGAGTGTGTCTCACATATACAGTACTCTGTTACTGCTGAAAGTTTCCAGTGGATTTCATACTTCTCAATAAGGTATTGGTGAATTCAAAATTCCATCTATTTCTGTTTTAAATTTAACTAATTTCATCCTTCAGCAATCAGAAACCTTATTCCTTGCAAATTTTTGTTTCTTTAATCTTCTGTTGAACAAAACAGACTGGGGGGTTTAATGTACTTTTAATTGTTGGCTGAAAAGTTCATGTGAATGTGTTTCAGGCAGTGGAGTTTTTCTAAGTCACTCGCAAATCGTAGAGTTTATCATCCCACAGGATATATATTCCAGTCGTTGATTTAATTAAGAACTTCTTAAACAGGGGAATAATGAGTGACTAAATAACATAGAAAACAAATAATCTTGCTTGTCCATAAGCCTCTGGCTTTCTTGTTCTCATAGGCACATGTATAAACAGAAACTATTTCCAAAGCACTTAGATGAACAAAACCCAAATCTTGTAAATGTGTAAATACAAAAATGGATACATGCACACCTTTATTAATTTATCCAGACTCAAAATTGTTATTTGTGGATATTGTTTGGCATTACCTCCTCAGATTTTCTGTTTTATGTTGCTGAAAAAATCTGAGGCCTTGCCTGACTTTGCTGGAGCTCGCAGTACAAAAATCTGTTTTAAAGAGTGATAGCTGGTAGGGTGCTGGAGAGTGGAGAACAGGGACACTTGGTAAATCAGAAATTACAGTGTATGTATATGTAGAAATAGGTGCAATGAGCTGAAGCAGGCAGAGGGGACAACAAACTACAGCACCAGAAAAGCACAATCTGAAAGGATTGAAACCCTCTGGTGTAATAGAATAGGCATGTGTTAAGCTGTTACCCTTCAGTAACAGTAAACTTGCAGGGACAGACTTCTGTAATCCAATGGTGTACCAGGACCTTAAATTACATGTTATATAGAAAAAGGTGCTGTTTATTTTATGTAACGCATTGTGTAAATACAATGAATTATTAAGCATTAATAATAAGCAATTAATTTTATGACATGTTATTTTCATTACACACTCATGTATTCTTATTTCATATTTCGGTTTGTTCCAAAATGTGATACAGAGGCATCATTCTCTTGCAGCATTTTTGCAGCAAGACTGAGGCAATAATAGTAATAAACTGCAAGATGTTTTGCAGCTCTCTGGCAGAGCTGCATAGAATATCTCATTTTTGCAGGGACTAATGTCACTGTACAGTTTGAATGTTTTGCCAAGTTATAAAAAAGCAGCTTTACTTTACAGTCATAATAGTTACATCTATCCACCATCATCTGTTTTTTAGCATTGTTTCCCTGTAATTGGAAATTGGGGAATGTTGGTAAAGCAGATATATATTGTGCTATGGGTTCCAGAGACGAACACTCAGACCTCAGTGAAGACTTGCATAAAAAGCTTAAATTACAGATAGGTGCCTGGCTCTTCAGGCTGGGGACCAAAGCAACTAACAGAAATTACCTCTGTAATTCCCGTCCAGTTCACTGACAGTGGAAAATGATGTGGGTTTTATGATGGACTTAAAAAGTCACAAGATTTGGGGCAGGCTCCAGTAATATCTGAGAAATTGATAGAAGGTTTCCGGGCTGTCCTGTCAGTCCCCATCGATGTCCCTCGCATAATGGTGTGTGTTTTCACAGGGAGGTTCAGCCAGCAGGGTGATAGTGTATTTGAAGCCATAGCAAACATTAGGAAAACCTTTAAAATAACTACAAAATCCTATTAATATCTTTTTTGTCGGAAAATTAAAACAATTAACAGTGTAAGAGCATGAGCAAAGACGGGTACAAAGGAGATTATATTGTAAATAGAGAGTGTGTGACAAAAGATCAATTTAAAGTATTTATTATGAAGAGCTCCCTATATCCTCTTATTGTGGTTTGAGCCCGGTCGGCAGCCAAGCACCACACAGCGGCTCACTCCTCCCTTCTCTTCCAGTGTTGAAAAGGGACAAATAAGCCAGGCTTGGGATTTGAGATAAGACCGGGAGGGGCAGATCACCCATTATGGTCACAGGCAAAAGGCAGACTCAGTAGGGGAAGGAAAAAAGAACATAGATTTATTACAGACACCAACAACCCCACTTAACAGAGTAGGACAGTGAGAAGCATTGCCATATCTTGAGAACACCTTTGCCCCACCCCTCCCTTCTTCCCAGGCTCGGCTCAGCTCTGCTCCCGATATCTCTACCTCCTCCCCTAGTGGTGCAGGGGCAGGGAATGGGGGGTGCAGTCAGTGCTGCTGCTTTTACATCTTCAGTGGGGAAGCTTCTGGAACTTGTTCCTCCTGCTCCATCGTGGTCCCCTCTCACAGGAGACAGTCCTCCACAAACTTTCTCTGACTTGAATTCCTCCCACGGGCCGCAGCGTTCCCCACACTGCTCCATCGTGGGTCACTAACTTCCTCCGACTGGATTCTCTCCCACGGCTGCAGCCCTTCCCGAGCTGCTCCGGTGTGTGACTCCCCTGCATGCTGCAATCCTCCCAGCACTGAATTACAGCAGCGGGGCTGCCTTTTCCCATGAGACCCCGGCCTTCTTCAGGCACAGAACCTTGATCATCTGAGCAGGAGCAACAGGCCATAAATCAATGTCTGCTCCACCGTAGATCTTCACGGGTGGCAGGGGGGGGGCCGCCCTGCCGTCTCACCACAGGATACAGGGGGGTCTCTGCTCCGGCACACCTCCCCCCTCCTTTCTTCCTCCGTTCCTCCACTGACCTTGGTGTTCACGCAGCTGCTGCAACTCCTCCTCACAAGTCCCACTTCACGTCACCACGTCCCTTCTTAAATACGTTATTGCAGAGGCGCAGCTGATGGGCTCAGTTTTGGTGCAGAGGTGGAGCTGACTTGGAGCTGGGGGAGCTTCGAGAAGCTTCTCACAGGGGGCCGCCCCGATAGCCCCCTCCCCTGCCACCAAAAACCCCCACCACTCACTCAACCCAGGACACCTGTAGTTCTGGCTGGGAAACACCTTTTCGATTAAGAAATCCTTGGTGTTGAGTGCTGATGTTTGCCTAACCTTGCTGCATAAGGGCAATAAAATGAGGACAAAGCTGTAGATGTGTAGCTCGTTGCAGCCCATTGTAGTAAGATTGTGTCCAGTTTCTGAGTTGGTGCGTGGAAGTCTAATTGTTGTGCCCTGGCATAGGAGGTCAGGGTTGGTGCTTTGGTTGGCAGATGCTGATGGTGAGAGGCAGAGGCAGGTGCTGAGATGACAGGAAAGGAGAACAAATAGCTGGGTGGACATCATCTCCCCCAAATACTGAGTGCATTTGTAAGTGAGGAATTCAGACATGGTACTCTTCGAATTTTCCTGTGTCTTCATATGAACTTTTTACTTACAGCAGGGTAGAAGGCATCTGAAAGAAGTAAAGTACAAATTATCACTAGCTAGAAATAGGGTAAACTTTGATTTTCTTTTCTTTTTAGAGCAGTTAAAGTGTCTTGAAAAATAACCTGCTTGGATCTGTGATCTATCTGGATCTCATTATCATATGAGATACAGGTGCTACAAAGCTTGTAGCCTTAGTTCAGATTTCTTACTAGTACAATGCAAAGACCTATATGTGTTTATTTTCACCCTTTCAGAAATGAATTTCTGCCTGTAAGTAATACTTCTGAGTCATTATACTTGTTACTGGAGGCTCTCCTGCACTTCTGCTCTGTTTCTTCCTAATTTTCACACTTGAGATTTTCCTTCTCATGTATCAAGATTCATTTACCCAGCAAGATTGCCTTTTGGTTTTTCTTATTATTCTCTTACTGTGTAATAATACCGCTTGACTTTTTCTATTATACAGTACAAGAATTTCACTAACAAAGGTGTTCACAGAAGCCTATACATAGATGCTCTCAGCCAAGCTATTCTAAGCTTTTGCAAATACATATGATGTTTGAAGTAACTACAGTCCACCTGTATTAAGGGAAATGGCTGAAGTTCCCCTCAAAGATGAGAAAATGCAATGTAGGTTATCGGAAAGTTAGATATGAGAAAAAATGCTCTTAATTTGAAGTATAAAATTCAAATATAAAATACATGGTTCTGTTAACTTTTTTATGGGGAGGTAGTTAATGTGTGAGGGTTTGGGTTGAAATTGCAGTTCATGTCTGAAAATGTCGCTGTTTTTTACTTAGGAAATATGTTTTGTACATTATATTTTAGTGCTCTGGCCTTCTTCATTGTCCTGCATTTTCAGCAGAACCTTAAATTATGTCTGAAACTGAAGAAGGTCAAGGGGTAAAGCACACAAACTCTCATCGATTTGGTTCAGAGGGTTATATTAATTTGAAGCAAAGTAAGTAAAGTCAGATGTCTAGATGAATAACTGTTTTGCTGCTGATCATTTTAGTAAGATATCTCACCATTATCATTTGACCTCATCAGTTTAAGATCCAGTTTGACCCCCATCTCATGACTCTAATCTTCATGGCAACTTCCAAATGCAAGCACCCCATTGCCAGTAGCAAGGAGCATATGACATTGATGTTGAGAATTTAGAATCACATTTTGGCATTTGCTGGGAAGAGCCAAAAGTTATTTTAAAAATATAAATTTGTTAATATTGCTAAATCTGATTCAGAATTTTTTTATTTCTTCATTTATTTTGCTGTGTCTGCCCTAGAATATCTGTTTTCCTGTTCTCAGTATCACAGTCCTGCTCAGAATTTAACCTTTGTTACAGATTGGGTTAAGGCAGTAAGTAACCATCATTAAATAGCACGCATTGATGTTCTACTCAACTGCTTTTATATTTTTCCAGACTACGAAGTTCACAGCATGTAAGCTATTAGCAGGAAGACTGTTCTCAGCTAGCAGACTTTAGAAGTGGCAAATTGATAATTTTTTTATTTTTTTTAAATGAAAAACTGTTTCAATGCCAGGGGTTTTATTTGTTTCGGTTTACTTTTAGCGTGAAAAAATTATCTCTTTTGCTTATTCGTTCTGGGCAGTTTAAATCTGTTCATAATGGTAAAAATTAAGTATTTTTTACCATTTTATTTAAAGGGAGGTGAGGGGAATGCCTGTACATTCTGCCTGATGTGTATAGCAGCCCTACACAAGCTGGGAATATGTTTGTTAACCTCTTTGCTTAAGAAAATATGGCTGGGCCGCACTTACGTATTCATACAGCTTGCTTATGCAGCTACATTTCATCCTCAAGGTCAGGTTTGATTACTTGTCACACCTGAGACCTGATTTGGGGGAATTGCCTGACTTCTTTGACTTTGATTCTTTTTTGCAGTAATTGCATGCGTGTCTTAGTTGAATTGTTTCCTGGTTTTCCTTTTTTTGACAAATACAGAGCCTTCATCAGCTGCAGAAAAGCGAACATAAAAATTAGTAATTCAAAATTCAGCTGTCAGGACATTTTCAGAAATGTTTGTTTTAAATAGCCTCCTTACAAAGCTGGTATGAAAATAGAAGGTGATGCGTTTAAAAGTTTATGCTTAACTTTTAAATATCCCATATAGCAGTAGCCCTCACCAGCCTTGAAAAATCCGACATAAATCCTGCTTTGGAGAGGTTTTATTAGCCTGGTGACTAACTAGGAACAGGCTGTAGGTATACAAGGTGCTTTCCTGGGGAGATTGTATCAGTGTGTCTGCTGTCCTCTTTCCCTCCTCTGTGCACCTGGGAGGGCAGGTGACCTTCAGTAACCCACAGAGAGCCTGGCCTTTCAAGGACCTTCACCTGTGTATCTGACCTTGACTCTGAACAAATATCTATGGGCTTTTCAAGAGATAGAGCCATTGTTAGTTAGGAAACTACCTGAAACCTCAGGCAGCTTTGAACCTTGGATGTTCATGCAGGGGAAAATGTCTACAAAGCACGGACTATTGCAGCGCTTTTTTCTGTCTTCCTTCTAACCTTCTGTTTTCTAACCTTGTATGTAAAAACCTGGCTTCAAGTATTGCTAAAGAAATGTGTTCCTAGCTCTGGCAAGCCTGTCTGATGTTGGAGGAGGAGAAGCACCTTTGTGAAGGTAGTGGCTTGTTCTGGACCTGAGCAGTATGTGCGGGCAGTCGGAAGAGACTTCCCTGAGTGGATGTGGCAGGGGGGTATGGACGGGGCTGGCTTGGTGCCTCCTGCACGGCCAGAATTGATGCTGCTGCTGCTAGGAGCTGAGTGTAAGGAAGTAACCCATCCTTACGTGGGAGAGCTGAGAAGCAACAGAAACCGCATGCTCTCTTTGAATTCATTCTCTATTTAGTTAGAATTTCCATTCAGAATTGGCTTGCTTTTGCTTCTTTCCCCACCCTTCCTTTTCTCTTTTAACCCTTCCCTTCAGCTGTTCGGATATGATATTTTTTGTTATGAGACAAACTACTCTTCAGGTGGATACAAGTATTCAGTTTTTGAACACTGAGGCTTCTCTCCCATGTAGTTAGTAAGTATAGAAAAATATTTACAAAAAAAGTATAGAAGAATACATTTTCAAATTTTATCATATGTTGTCATTATTCTTATATCATTGAGAATGCACGTGTCAGTAAAGGATCTTGAGACCATGTCAGTTGGGCCAAATACACAGTGTTGTAGAGCATCTGTGCTTTGCCACAAGGCTTTAACTGAAGTTATTCCTCAGTTTTTTACTCCCACCCCTGCTCAAGATAAGCAAAACTCTGGGGTTTTAGTTCTGGAGTGGCAGCTGCACGATCTTTATAGATGTCTTGTCTATTACAAGTTGGAAGGAGTAAAACAACAAAGAGACTACGGATTTGGTGACTGCAGACGTCAAAGAGTAAATGAGAGATACAGGCTTCATGGATATAATATAATGCAGGTTTGGCTGATACAAGTTGAACTCTGAATTAATTACAAAAGGCTTATGAATATGAGTGTTTGTCTTTCCTGTGTGTGTAAAATAATAACTAGCTTCAAGGAAATACCATGACTGAAGACTAGTGAGCTAGTGAGAAAAGGGCATTTTGTGACCACCCTGCAGTGTTCCTGTCCAGGAATTAGGGCTGCGTTGTGCTTGCTGAACACAGGGAGTGCAAAGTCTTGGTCTCTCCCCACAATGCCCTTTGTAGGATTTGTAACAAAATTTAGTTTTTAGATTATTCTCTGTGGAACTTGATTTGGAGGTCCTTGGGAGCTACTTCTAAAGGGATCTGTAAAAATTAAGGAGACCAGGTTTATTAATAATAAACGTAAATACATTATGTAAAATAACTGCAAATAAAATATGCACTTATGAGAGTGTTCAGTTCATTTAGAAAAGGTTTAAGGAAACATGAATCAAAGAAAATAAACACTCATTTAGATCATGGACAGCAAAGAAATAAACAGAAATAAGAAGGGTGTGACAAAGCCGTTGCTGCACCACCAAGAGATGCAGGTAACGTGTGGCATCTGATTGCCAGGCTTATTCATAGTAAGCATTAATGCTTCTTTTTCATCATGGAGGTTTAGTTCAATGAAGATTTTAAAAGGTGGAAAACACGATTCCAGATTGGAGCTCTACCATTTGACTGAACAACAATTTCAAAAGCAGAATATCCAGATGCAGAATTTGAATTCTTAACATGACAGGATGATTTATGAGGCACTGTGAAATTATTTTTTCCTGTCTACTAAATGTATTTGCTTCTGCCTCTGTATAAGCTTGAAAGTCGTATCTGTTCCCATGCTGAACTATTTCGCCCTCCTCATCGCCCATGCTCTCTGGCTTGTGATTGACAGGTTGCACAGGAGTTCGTGCTTCTAGGAGTTAACAAAAAAAGCATTGATGATCTCAAGAGTCCATAGTCAATATCAGAGCACACATTTTCCAGCTTTTCCTATTACAGACGGGAGTTGAAGGGCTGAACTAGGTAATGAATTATCCACAGAAAACATTGTGACTAGGCAGGCTAACAATCAGCCATGGCATTAAAAAGCAGCTGCAGAGAATGGTTTCTCCTTTTTTTCTTTCTTGTTCCACACACCAATTCACGTTCTTCTTTCATGCCGTATATGATGTATACTGAGAAAGTGAAACGTAAAAATAGTCCTAGGAATTGTGCAGACCCTGAGCCCCCGAAGCAGGGAGCTTAACCAGCCTGCAATGTAGGGCTGGTGTAATTAACGATGATGGGAGTATTTTAGAAAAATGTGGAATGTCAAGGTGACATCATTGCCTAGCTCTATCTTAATTGTTTCAGATACATACCTTTAATGGCAATTGTAAACATGTATATATAGGAAGCCACATCTGCTTCCTCCATCTGAGTGATTTTCCCTGGGGTAACCTCTTGCAACACCTGGGTGATGTGTGAGGGATCCAGCTCTCCTTGTATTCGCTCTTCATGACCTCACACAAGGCACCATGGAAAGGTTGCCTTATTTTTGGAGCTGGAGATACCCGTTTTGGTTTAAGTCAGCCTTGTTAATAAAAGCAAGTCAAAAATACGGTTTCATTGGACATTTGGTTTTGGTACGCAGAGTGAGATAAATCAGTAGAGGAGGAAGGGAGGTTTCCTCAAAGGCTGGCAGTGGCTTCCCTGGAGCCATGATACCAAACCTCTTCCTAGTTCAACAAAATGCAGCTGACAATATTGTAATTATCAAATGTTTTTCAAAACTATACTGCTGGAACGTAACTTAAAGCTATTAAATAACCTTATAATCACCAGGCAACAAATACTTACGTTTCAGTGAAGGTGTAACTCCTACTAGTTGGTTGAAGCCATTATAATCAGTTTATAAATTAACTTCTTTGTGTCTATACCCTTCCATTTTTGCAGTGAAGTAAAATCCAAAACATTCAAATATGGTCTGTACTTCATTTTCAGTTGTTACACTAGTTTCTAGCATGAAAGAAGTGCACTTTATGAATTTTTTTTCCTGCTGTAAGCTCCAGTAACCTTAGAAATGATAGAAATGGTTGCCATTTGCAGTTTTTACCGTGTTTATTTTGCAAATCTCAAAGCTTGTAACCGCTGTGGTGCCGACGCCCCTGGCTATGGCAGGTTTCCCGTGTGCTGTGTACAGGTGCACGGTATTGCTAAAGCGTGCCTCATCTTTTGTGCCCAGAAGTTGCGAGGCTGGCTGCAGAACAAGCCGGAGGAGAAACATCTGCCTCGTCCCCAGGAGCGCCGGGGCAGCGCCGCGGGAGCCCTGCTGCCGCCTGCTCCCCTCGCGCCCGCGGCGCCCGGGCTCCCGCTGGCGTCTCCCGGCGTCACCCAGGTTGCAGATCTGCGCGCCGCGGCCAGGAACCTGCTTCTCCACCGATGGGCCACGGGCAGTGTTGGAAGAGCTAACGATTCGTGCATTTTTATGGACTTCTAAGCGCTATGACTTGCCAGGAACGCCAGCGCTTACTGTTCTTCATTAAAAATTGCTCCATACCACCCCTTTTTTTCTTTCAAACCATTCCTGGTGTTGCTTTTCTTCTGAATTTTGTCCCTTTCCTAATGACAATCTCCTTTGTTTTCTATTTGCAGGGTGGTTTACAGACGTACTGCTTCCTAGTGTTCGCTGCCATCTGCTTTGCGGGAGCTACCTACCTATTTTTCGTCCTGCCTGAAACAAAAAATAAGACATTTCATGAGATCAGCCAGGCATTTGCCAAAAGGAATAAAGTATCTTTAGAAATGCAAGAAATGAACCACTACCCAGGAGAGAGGAAATCGAGTGCAGAACAAGAATCAGACTTTACATCTTCGGTGAACAATGGGGAAACCAAAAAAGAGATTGTGTAAACCCACGATGCTGTTTCAGGGGATGGGGGAAAACATGCTCTTTCCATCCAGTACGTTTATGTCAGTGCACAACTTGTATTTTTTATGTGACAGCATGAACTGCTTCCCCCTTGAATATGTTTTAAGTGAGTATGGGTGAATATGGTAGCAGCTAGGGTGATGGTTGAGGAAATGAGAGACGAGAGTAGCAGCAGCTGATTAAATAAATAAGAGCCGGAGTTTTCTTGGGCACCTGTGAAGTCGGCGCTGCCGTGAGTGGTGTGGGATATGCAGACTCAGAGAAGTAAAGTGGCGGTGGGGAGCCGGGATTGTGAGCAGTGGCTGGATGAGCACCCCTGTGTGCTCACGGAGGGGTGTGCGTGCAGTCGCGGAGGAGGAGGAGGAGGAGGAGGCAGGGAAAAGGGAAGAAATCCCAGCAGGAGTCTGCTAAGAATCGATACAAGTGAACCTGAAGTGCTACCGGCTCACATTTCCCCACGTTTCCCAATATGTCATTTAAGTTGCACACGAGAGTCGTAGGATTTGAAAGAAGACTCATGGCACTCCCCTGGCCTCCCATACCTTTTCCAGCTATTTTGACTTTCAGTTGCTTTGTCTGAACACCTCCCACCTTCCCACAAACAGGGAGCCCTGGGTCCTGATGGATTTCCTTGTCTGTCTTGCAAATCCACATCAACTAGTATTAGAATTGCCCCTAGCCTCTTGAGGTTGCTGGCATAGCATCTCTGTGGATATATATATATATTTTTTTTTAAAAATTTTCTTTTTTAAGAACATCTATAGAAGCTTTAATATGAAAAGAAAACTAAACCTCATGGTGAAGTGAGAGAACTCTGATGGTACGTTGTAGGGTGTAGCATTAAAAGAAAAAATCAAACACCAGGTATGCCAAGGGCTGAGGTTTTTTGCTTGTTTTTTTTTTTTCTTTTCAAGTTCCTTTTAAAACAAGTCTCAGGAGCCAAAATTTCCCCGAGACCCAATAAATGTAATTTCTTAACGCTCAGATCTCTCCAAAGGAGTTTGGGTGCCTATTTCTTATTCAACACTAATTTCATTTGGGCATTAGATTCTGAAGCTCCAGGCCTAGTTCACAGTAACAGGTTTCTAAGTTATTTAATGCTTTGTAAAACTTTCCTCAGAGTCTGCTTAATTTTGTAATAGACTCAGCAGGCTCTTGGTGGTTAGGTGATCCATTCCCTTCCACATGGGATTTTTTTTTTTATGAACGTCTTTCCAGTTTGTAATTTTGATAATAGTTTTTCTTGATCATTCTAGGTACCTGGATGCTGAGGGGGGTAATAAGCACTTTTGAATTAAATAGTTAGCTGTTTTATATGAAAAATCAGTAAGTCTTAGAGCTGCTCTCAGTTAGGAGTAAGGCACAAGAAGGAAGTGCAGCATGTAGGTAGAGCCAGCTGCTTCCACAAGTTATATTTACTAATCCAGAAGTTCATATGTTTGGAGCATTTTGGAAAAAAAAAGTATATCTATTGATATATATATACACACACACATATATACATATATGAATAGATATATTACAAATACTGAAATATAACTATTTATATTCATATATATACACATACACAATGGAGAATTATTTTCCAATATTTGTTTTTTTCAGATTTCCCCAAGTGATAAGCTGTTTATTTTTTTGTTCTACACTGTAAATTAAAACCAGACATCCAAATGTGCAGCTATTACTTCTAAATTATGTATATGGTTTTATACTGTGATTTATTTATATGTGGCATATTTACTGCACACACTGTAAACTGACCTAATAGGGCAATTTCACTACTGAGTAATAGAGGAAAAATTAATCTGAGCCTTTATGCCAGAACTTACTCTCTTTTACTGAGATAGAGGTACAGCAGCAAGTAAGAAAATCAAAATATATATAAGCAAGGGAATTTAAGAATGAAAAAATCAGATTTATGATACTGGTGCTACTGTTAAGAAACAGAGTGATTCAGGATTATACCAGCTGATAATCATAGATAGATGCTAGTCAAATACAATGGAGAAAACTGAAAAAAAATGTTTTCTAATAATCACTTGTAAAATTATATATATAGGAAATGAACATGTCATCTTTCAGTGGCTTTAGTTGCCTATTCCATGTGTTACATGAGGCTTGCTAAGTGAATAGCTATGTAAAAAATGATTTTGAATGCCACCTCTCCAGACAATTTCAGGAAGAAATTCTTCCTCTTCCACCTGCAAGGCAAGATTGGCAAATTCATATCCTCTCATTCAAATTGAGAATTACCTTGCTTTTAGTTAAGGCTACTAACTCGGTATGATGTGGTCTGATTTGGGTCAAGGTGGCAAGATTGGAAACCATTATTATTATTACCGTTACTAGAATTAGGAGAATTTAGCACTTCATGCTGTTCACTGATGTGCATTACAGGCATTACTTATTGATAATTGTTGCCATTGGATAACTTCAATAAAATACCATGTTGGCCTCATAAGGCAACAAGATAAAATCATCTTACGGTTGCATTTGGAGCCCAGCTCTGGATGTGTTGGGAAAGAGATGGCTCGATAGAATTTCTGGTCACAGCTCAGAGGCTTGTACAGCATTACAACAGGGGGTTGTGTTTTTCTATTCTGCAACCCCGTTTGCCCATCTCTTGCCCTGCCAGATCTAGGCACACTCCAGAGAGGCACTTTCTGTGCGGCTGCAGAGCGCGCTGGTACAGACGAGCACGCTGTGGGACAGTGCTGGCACGTCTCACCAGCGGTTTGCTGCAGCCCATGGTACCAGTTAAAAGCAATTCCAGTCTCCAGACATGTATGTGTGCAGGTGCTTTGCTCACTGGCCAGGGAAGGTGGCTGCGGCCTCCTCTGCCATGGGCTGTGGAAGTTTCTGGGGAAACTTCAGATGTGCCAGTACTGCATTAACTTCCTCATCTTTGACCCTAACGAGAGTTTCGTGTTGTTCTTCAAGTTGTTCTGTAACGTTTTTTTCCGTTGTTATGCTGCTATAGCTTCTTCAGCAATGAGAAGACAAAATGGAAGATATTGGCAATTTATCATTTTGGTTTTCCTGTTGAATGTATCAAATTGTCTACAGCCCATGTGTTTGTCAGCGAGTGTTGCGTGGTGCCACAGCCTCTTTTCCCGAATGTCACGTTGGGATGAGGTTCTGCAAGATGGTGTTTGTACGAGCACTGCAAGTGGGTTACATGTGTGTGATCAGCTATGTCCGTGCACAGTGACTGCAAAATAAACCTTTGGAATTAAACCAAAATAATGTAGGTTTTGCTCTGGGTAAATCTGAATCTCTACAGCTGTACAAGTTTCATTGTACAATTCCCCGGGTTTCTGTATGTCCCAGTACAAGACTGTGCAGTCCTTCATCTGGATGACCCGAGTCATTGTGGACTCTACAGTTGAGTGGTTGGGAGTTATGGGGAAGAAAATAATTCCTGAATCTGTATATTTTTTTGAGCATTATTTACATTTTGCTTTTCACATCAGATTTCACACTTCATTCTTTCATATGTTTATACTGGGCTTTAGAAATAAAAATACAGACATTGATGAGAAGCAAATGATTAAAACTGGCTAGTAGTAGTAATAACTGTGTATAAGAATTGCCGAATCTAGTGAAGCTTTTTTTTCAGAAAGTTGTCATTTGCAATGGATGACTTTGAGTTGCTAAAGCTTTACTTTCTGATGAAAAATTCAGTCAACTTACTATTTCTGCTACAAAGATAAGAAAAACTTGAGATCTGAAATATGTATAAAAAAATGAATTTCATACTTCAGGTTTTGAAGCCAGTTTTCACTCCACAAGGATCTGCTTTCTAGTGGGGGAAGATGTGAGTAGTTCAGCCATATGGGACAATTTTCATCTTCAGAGTAAAATGAAAAAAAAAAAAAAAACAACCCCACACCAAAACCAACTCTTTGAAATTTGCTTTCTTCCCTTTGACTATGTGCTTTTCCATACAGAAATCACCATATAAACTATTAGAGCTCCCATCACCTCACACAGCAGGAAGAGCAAATCTGAGTAAAGCATTCTTGGGAAGTGCCTGCAGTCTTTTACTTTCAGCTTGAATCCAAAAATGAGAGTTCAGATACAGTCTAAAAACCTGAACTATATAGACCCAAACTATGAAGCAGGTTTGTTAATGCAAATATTCCAGCTGTTAAGTATTGACCCAACCCTGTTTTTTTTTAATTCTTTCTGCAAATTATTTTATTTGGGAGTGAGCCCTGTGAAAAGGCGAATTCCATGGCAAAAGCTTGGGACTTGGACTCCTAATCAAGTTATCACAGCTCAGTAAGCAGTCATGCATAACCTGAGTCACTACAACCCTCTTTCTTGCAAGCTAAGTTGCACTGACCTTGATTTTTCCATGTTCTAAGAGAAACACAGGCAGTGAATAGTCGAGCTCTTTCTGGAGATGTGCCTGCTAAAGCTGCGCTACAGTCAAATTCTTTTAAACCTAGGATTTCAGTTTTTAAAAAGCACAGAAGAAAAGCTTTCAGGAGGCTTTTATCCAGTGATTAGTGAAGTCAACAGAACTCTCCCGTGGCTTCAACTATACAAATGTACCCAAGAAAGTCATGGCATACATAGAGTTCTAAGCTTAGGAAACCCTGCACATTTTATCTTCTTTAGACAGTAAACCAATGGTTTGCTTTCTCAGTCGGGGAAAACGGTGTAATTATTCAGATCCTGCACAGTGACCTGATGCTTTTCTTTTGAGTTCGGGCATGGGGGGTTGGTTGGTTGATTGGTGTTTTATTGTTTTTTTTTATTTAAGTGGGAGCACTAGTAGTCTGGCTCATATGCTAAAGAAGAGTACAAAGCATGATGCTGGTGGAGTTGCTTGTTGTCTTAAGATAATTGCCAAAAGGTAATGCAAAACAGAACTCTCTCAGGCCCCTGAAACACAATACATTAAGAGAATGAAGGGGTAGGAGATAAATTGTCTGCTGCTTTGTAAGCTGTCACGCAGGGACATTGATTTTTGTTTCATTTTCTCTTGTTTCTCTCAATTAAAAAAATCAAGCTAAATGAAATTATCTCTTTACATTTGTACTACCTCTTATTTATGACTTGTTCTGTCTAATTATATAAATATTTTTACAGTTCAGATTTTAAAACAGGACAACAGTAGTTACTTAGGAAAAGCAAACATGCCAAAGATTATAAAAATGGTAAGTACAATTTTCTTTAGAGGATGACACTTTCAAAGATGAGTTCAAGAGTTAATCACTTAAATCTAAATTTCATATGGCTCCACCCCTTTGAATTAAACTCTACAGACTATATATATGCATACATACGTATAGAGAGACATGTTATCCCATGGAAAAAGTTCAGCAGCTTTTATTATCATTCAAAAAAGAAATGGGGCCCTTTGGATATTTTGCCATGTTGTGAAGTAGGCTCTGATGGTGCTCAGATACTTGCATTAACAAACAGATAAAGTTTGCATGAGCTTAGGTTTGGAAAAGTTGTCTAGTAAGGCTGTCTCCTTTTTGGCCAGTCTTAGATTTTTCTTTTTGCATTTTTTCTGAACTGCTAGGTGGAGACTACTATGCTAATATATATATATAAAATATATATACTATATATAGTATAATATTAATATAATTAATATATATATACTTGCATAGAAATATGTATAAGTACATATATAATTTACTTAGATACATATATAAAATATATATTACATATACAACTATGTACATATACAAACACATCTCTCCCTACTTGGATCCCACTCCCAGTGATTTCAGTCAGATCAGAAGACTATGAGTTCCTTACCCATTTGCAATTACTCTGGAAAGAATACAGTGCAGCAGCAATGTCAGGATAGATCTTCTCTCTGTAGCACCTTGGTTCTAGCAACAGAAAAATAATGAAAAAAAAAAAAAAAAAAGGAAGGCATGGCCTTCCCACGGTGACAGAAAACAAAGACAAAAATGTGGTCCCCTTTTACATATATAAAACTTATTTATATGCATATGTGTGTATGTGTATTAGAATACATATGAAAAAAATGTAACATTTTGATACACAGATGTTATTACAATATATCATTTACTTTCTTCAAAGGAAAAGGGATGGAGTTTTTCTAAATTCCGTGGAACTATATTTTGTTAAACAAATGTAAGATAAATAGCTAATATGAGAAAAGATGTATTGCTTTAACACAACACTACAATAAACCAAGGTTAGACAATTTATATTCTGTCACTGACTGGCTGAAGCCTTATCTTCCTAATCGATACACTCACTGAGCTGGGATAGATGATCATCTGGGTAACTACCAGTCAACAAGAGATTTTCACATGCTTATTGCACAGCACAGGAATCACCTTGATGCAAAGCTGGGGGAAAACCCTTCTCAGGGTAGCTCCAGTTCTGGACACTGATGCTAAAATAATTGTCAACATATAGTAAGAGAACCAACTTCCTTTTGTCAGATAGGCTTCAAGAGGAATTTATGAATAGAAGAGTTATCTTTAATGGTCACTTTTGTGTTTTCTTTTGAGGCATCAAAGGAAAGCATTAAAACTGTTTTGATCCAACTAGAGAACAAATCTGCATGGAAGACCCTCAAGAAGCAGGATGTATTAGCATAGCGCTCGGTCTGGGCTAAGCCAAATAGGCTCTTCCAGTATCTAGTGAAACTCAGATGTATTTTGTACCCCAGAAACTCGCAACCTTTTGGTGAGGAGGTCTCATTGCCACCTCCTCCTTTCCTCTCCCTCCTCCCTCCCCACCTTCCCCTGCCACGGGCTGTGCTTTGCCTCTGGTGCCAACGTGCTCCAGGATGAGGTGCGCCAGCATGACATTAGAAATGGTGTTCTCATCAACTGAGAAGTGAAAGAGCATTAAGAGGTAGAAAGGGGGTGGTCACCTCTCAGCAGGACGAAAGGATGACACTGTGTAACCTGTGGCCCTCTTGCAGACAGGTATGGACTCACTGTTAAACATTTTTGTAGACTTCAGAGAGGGCATGAATGCTGCAACCACAAGAAAGGTGGAAGACAAGCAGAGTTCGTGACCGAGCAGTTGCCAACAGATGGAATCTGTGTCTGGGAAATCGTTTGAGTGAATTAGACAATGCTGCTGTTGATTTAATTAGTATAAAACATATAAGAAGGCATATCAGCTGAGCTAAAGATAAAAGTTCTGCTTGCTTTGCAACAGTAATCAAACAGAGAGCCAAAGGGATAGCAAAGGACATCACAAGAAAAATATAATACTACAGGTCTGGTCCTCCTCTCTCAGGGGCATAGGAAGAGGCAGGTGATAATTATTTGAAGTTTTCTAATGGAAAATTAGAGTTAAAGTTAAGAAGAAACATGAATGAGGAAAACAGGATGCAAGATGGATGGCTTGGTTTTACAGTACATAATACAGGATCTATTCAATAAGCAATTAAAAATAAATTTTAAAGTAACAGAAAATTCAAAAATGTATAACTAAAACTGTAGAATTCATTGGCACGAATTAGAATTAATGAATTTTTATAGGATTAGATATTTAAATTTATGGTAACTTTAAAATTTAAATTAGGCAACAGAAATAAAAAAGGGAAAAGCTACAACTAATAGGAGATAAGAAATTTCTCTAAGGAGCTGAGTAGCCTATAACTGGCCATTAGATCATTCTTTTACCTTCTTTTGAGATGTATGGATAATTTATGGAGACAAGATGGAGACAAGATGCTTTGTCTGGCACTGCTCAGACATGCTGTCGTAATTCCTACAGGATGCAGTAAGCACTATGCTCTGACACAGTACACAACAGAAGTGGGGAAATCCCAGCACTACCCGATAAATAAATAAATAAATCAGGCTCTAATTCATCACAGAATTACAGAATCATAGACTGATTTGGATTGAAAGGGACCTTAAAGATCACCGAGTTCCAACCCCCCCTGCCATGGGCAGGGACACCTTCCCCTATACCAGGTTGCTCCAAGCCCCGTCCAACCTGGCCTTGAACCCTTCCAGGGAGGGGGCAGCCACAGCTGCTCTGGGCAACCTGTGCCAGCACCTCACCACCCTCACAGGGAAGAATTTCTTCCTTACATTAAATCTAAATCTGCCTTCTTTCAGTTTAAAACTGCTAACCCCCATCCTGTCACTACACTCCCTAGCAGAGTCCCTCCTCATCTTTCATACAGGACCCTTTTAAGTACTGGAAGGCCACTGTAAGGTCTCCTCAACTAAATAAAGTCTCACAATTGTTTCAAAAAAAAAAAAAAAAAAAAACAAACAAAAAAAATTGAAACCAAACAAAAAACAAACAAAAAACAACAAAAAAAAAAAACTCCAAACCCTATGTTTTCTCTATACAAGGGAGCTTTTCAGATGAAAATTCAAACATTATGCCTACTGATAAACATTGGGAAATTGTGTGCTGAACTTTCTTTGCTCTTTTAAGAGCTTTACTACATTTTATTAACTCAATTTTGCAAAGATGTTACAAGTTTCTGCCTCTTCTGATTGCTCACAACCTTAGCTAATAAGCACTAGAAATGAATGTCAGTAAGACAGAAAACATGATAACAATTCAGCAATAGTAGGAGGAGAATCATCATGTCTGGCAAGCTTGCATCTTTTCTATGAACTAGGACAGCTGGCTTTGATTATTTAAAATTTTAAAAGCCTAATAAGTAGGTTTCTTAGATATTCTCAAACTGTATTGCTCAATGGGGTCAGCTTTGCAGTCCAAACTAACCACTTGAAGAAATGGAGTCCAAATAAAATGGGTGATGTTGGCACGCAGGATGTAGGCGTTGCTGAAGAGATGATCATTTTGGAATGCAAAATCGTTCACAGTTCTAAGACATTTTTTAATTTTTTTTTTAAATTTAGAAGTGACAGAAAATTGTAACACATCGTACATGCTTTCAGTGTCATTAAGCTCAAGACTATTTCAAAATAAGACTTTGAAGGCAAAGATATTTCTTTTTTCTTTCAAATGAAAGATGTTGACAATACTTTCTTCTGTATGCAATATTAGATCATGGGCACCTATTTGCTGTCCACTTTTGATCAATTATACAATGAACAATTCCACCAGACCAACAGTAGAAAGCTCTTTCCAGCCCCACATGATAATGAGATCTCTTTTAGATTGCTTCTACTTCATAATCAAAACAAAAATGACAAAATAGTCAAATATAAAAGCCATATAGCTCTGGAGTTCCAGGCCATAGTTCCTGGAGAGGTTTTACCATTAAATACTGTAGATGGGATCTGAGGTAAGTAATGGTGGACATTATCCTGAAGGCAGCTAACTGTCATTTTACCCTTCCCTTCCATCACAGGTCGGGATTTCACTCAAAACTTTCACACGGCATTGAATATGCACATAAATGCTTGCGGCAGTGTGAAAGTGATTGATTACCAACATAAATGAGGGCTAGTCAGAAGGTTAAAAATTAGCAGGACTGGGTCCTTTTTTCAGTAAACAGCAGATACAGCAGATAGTACCAATCTCCCCCTTCTGTGGTCCTATAGATTTATTATGGAGCTAACCAGAATACTATTGCTACCTCCTAAGAAGAGTGAAATTAAAACCACCTCTACAATTTTCTTTCTGCTTTGAGAAACTGCTCTGTAGGAATTATACAATGAACAGATTTGCCCTGGGCATTTATCTGTAATATTTCATCTGACCTACATACACAACTCGACCAGCACGCGATCTGCCCTCCTTACAACTGATTGGGTTGGACCGAGTTCCTACACATTGTCACTGCTGGCAGCAGATCTGAGATCCAGTCCCTCCCCCTCAGCCTGGCACAAGTGCTTGCTTTAGTCCTTTGACAGCTACTTAAAGGACAAAACCCTTACAATTTAGTGAGACGATACGTGGTAAATGCTCAATCTGCTCTATAACCTTTTGTGCTTCATGTTTATGGAACTCAAGAGTTGCTTTACTCTGTATTTTTTGGTTGTCTCTTCATCTGTACATATGCCTTTCATAGCAAAAGAACTCTAGCTCTTGCCTCTTTCTAAGCTGCAGACAACTGGGAGATCAGATTCTCTTGCACTGTAAAACCAAAAAATAACCTTGTTGTATTTATCTAATACCTCGTCAAAGAACATCTTCACAACCCCTTTCAAAGTCTATGTTTTTGTCAGCTGGATTTACCTGGGGGCTATAAGAGAACAAGGATGAAGCAGCAGAACAAATGTCATAAAGGTACACAAAGGTGTTGAGGAGGGAAGAGTGCCTCCTACTCCTCCAGCTGCCTCCCATCCTGGAAGGAGCCAGCTCACCTCCCACCTGCAGGACAGCTTTGGGGGCTGCGAAGCTCCTGCCATGTGTCAGGAGAAGGAGCAGCATCGCTCTACCTTGCAGCATTTTGCTTATGTTTCCAACAGCTTCTCAGACATAAACCAAACTGTGAAGGGGATGTGAGAAGCAGAAGTAGCAGCTAAATGCCAAGCTCAGACCAGCCAGGCTCTGCCAGCTGGACCTCAGACCTGCAGTGCATCCTTAGCACATTGGGCTTAACACATAGCGTAACGCCTACAAACATTTCTAGCTCAAGGAAAAATTACTGCTAGAAAAAAAAAAATGTGTAATGGTCAAAAGTTTGCTTATCTTCAGGTGTGACAGTCCACTGACAATGGCACTGTGATCATATACTGGTTTGATTAGACCTCATTTTTATTGGGTGGAGCAAATACAGTTCCGACGCTGTAATGACTAATGGCTCTGCATCGGATGCATCTGGATGCAAAACAGAAGGCAAAACATACATTAGATGGCTAGATAGTCAGTTATTTCTCATATACATTCAGTAGAGTATGAAGAATACTCATGAATTTTAAAAGCCTTCTGTTGTTATGTTGGTAGTTGATTTTTTTTAATATTATTTTCAGATATTTTCAGATATAATTGCTGTTTCCAGATGTTTCTTCTACAATATATTCTAATAATAATTATGCACAGAGAAACATGCACCTCAGAGTCAAGAAAACTCTTGCTTTTGGGTTAATAGTGCAGCCACATGCTTCATTTCCAAAATTACAAGTGCAGAGATCTTTTTATTTAAAAGAGAGAATGTGTACAAAAATGGCCTGTCATTGTCATAATTGCATTCAGTTACCAGATACATTCCCAGAATAATGGAAATCATATGCACACTAGGGGAATAATTATATATGTATTTTCATTTGCAGAGTTCCTTATACATGTATGTTTTTATATATATGTATATAAATAAATACACCTTTATGTGCCCTACAATATTTTAAAAATAATATTTACATATGCTAATAGCAGTAATCCAAAAAATCCAGTAAACTGTATCTCCTTGCACATGCTGGATTAAGTAATGACTTTACTAAATTGCACAAACTGAAGCACTTCTCCAGACCAGTTGACAAATTTTTAAATTAAATTATTTATGTATCTGTCAAGAGTTTAGTGATTCACTTTCTTTAATCAGAAAGAAGAAGTTCTATAAATCATCACTGGTACAGTTCTAATCCTTGAAATATAAATACAACTGTGCACAATTAGTGAAGAGGAATTGCAGCTCCGTGCTGGTTTGGATTTTTCTGCTTTCATTCCCAGTTATTGATGCAAAGTTTGTAATAACTATCAGTGTACTTCCATGTGAGCTGTCTGTGAAAATCTAGGGCCAAATAATAATAGGCTGCAAATCACAGCTCTTGCTGAACTTAGAGTGCTTAAAAAGCCACTGAAAATAAGTTTTCATGAGTTATTTTCAGTTTAGTTCTACATAAAGCATATTTAGAAATTCTCAGCTAGCTTAACTAGCAGCTTTGTATGCCTCATGAGTTTTTATTATCTTGTTAATATTGAAATAGTGAAGGCCTTTCTGTATTCCTTAGTTTATATTGGCAGTAGAATAGGGAGTTATATTAATCTATAGATGCCTGCATCTTTTTACATACTCTCACGCAATGTTTATAAAAAACATGTGTGATAACATAGGTTCAGAGTCTTTGAGGTTTGATGGCTAAAGCCTAGGATTACACATGACTAGATGGCTCAAGCACAGTAAAACAATTTGTAATTTAGTCCTCCAAAGAAAAATCCACTTCTCTTTTTTTGCACAAACTGAAACTGTTCTCCATGTATGAACTGGCCAAACAGTTTTACAGCTGCTCAGCGGGTGCTTCCAGCCTGCCTGACCAGGTCAAAATCCTTGCTCCTGATGGATGTTTTCAGGGGAACCGCTAAGGATATGGAGGAGAAAACCACATTATTCAGCCTCCCTGTTGACTCTATTTCAAAACACCACCAAACCATTGAAAACATCCTTTTCCTTACTCTCAGCTTCTTTTAAGCATGATTTCCATGGCACCTTCACTCCTCACACAGTTCCAGCCCCCCCCTCATGCTATCACTTACATTGTTTTCTGCTTTCTCTCAGCTTATGCATCATTGGCGCAGACAGTGTTTTTCAGGCCTGTGCTCCTGCGGGCTTTTGATGAGAATTATGATTTACACATTTTCACTCAGACTTCAAGGCCACCACACATGTTTGAGCCACTACTCAGGGTTCACAACGAGGTGCAGTTCAGTCTGGCAGCTCACAAAACAAAGCTGCATTGGCGTGAAAAGAACCGATACATAACTTTTGAGAAACAAGGTTTTATGCTGCTGGCAGACATTCGCTGCTGAAGAAAGAATAAAGAACCAGGGCTCAGCATAAAGAAACCCACCACACTGAGAAAACCCATATACGTAAGAGGCTGCTGCAGAAAGGAAGGGTATTAGCTGTGCTCTAGATTGATATAACAAGAATTAGTGGGGTGCAATTATAATTTGATTTTTTTTTATAACATTAAAAATAACATGAAGGTAGAGTAGATAGCTGTGGGAGCTGGGGAAGGTTCTCCTCTGGGTTACGCTAAGGGATAAATTGTACAAAGGGGCTTTAAATGCAATTAATCCCTCTCTGACAAGGCACTGGGTGTCTGACATGGATCTACCACAGCCTTCTTGTGCAACACTCTTCTGGGGGCACACAGGTTCAAACTTCTGGAGTAAATCACTGGCAATATGGTACAAGGCAGGATAAAGCCAACAGTATCAAAACAAGACTATGAACACCCAGAAACCATGTAACAAGCAGGAACATAATGACAATTTCTCTTATTTTTGAAGTGCCCCTGAATTCCCATGGCCCTGGCTGGGAGACAGATGCAAACAGGTAACTATCAATCAGACGCAGATGTTTCTAACTCCATGTGGAATAACCTTCAGATCCTTTAATCTTTCATCCTTTTCTCTTTTTCCACACTATAATCAAAGCATTTCAGCGCAATTTTCTTAACTGACAGGATACAAGAGATAATTATTGAATTTTTAAGTGACTTCACCCAGAAAAGCCTCTCTCCTGTTAATCCATATATTTCTGTCTCCGGAGGGAAGAGGCTGTAATGATGATCATTTTTTCACTTGCTCAGAACTTATTTTACCCTGAAATTTTTTTACAGTGCATCAGAGGAAAAGTTAGCCATAGCCATACTGATTGTATTACTTCTGGCTAACACAGCCTCAAACGTGGCTAGCTGCTCTTATCCATACATTATCTACAGAGATAGGGTTTAACAGCATTCCTCTTGACTGTGATGGAAAAATCCAAAGAAAGAAAATCAACGGGAATAGGAAAAGCATTTTAATTAACACTTAAAATTTAAAATGCTGAACATATCGATCTGGAAAGTGTCCAGTAATTACATCTCAATATTACAACATAGAAATGCCACAACACTCAACTACACTGTGTTTTAAAGCCATGTGGGAAAAAAAAAAATGCTGCTTAATAATTTTATTCTCTTGACTCAACTTCAGTGGCAACAGCTATTTGTGTTGATATACTGGAGTGGGAGACTCCAGTCTGTGTCATCTGGCTGGAACCAGTGGGTGCTGCAAATGCACTCCTCATTAAGGCCATGTGGGTAAATGAAGGAGCAAACACTACCATCAACCATGGAGAACTTTCAAGGCACCTTGCTGTGTGCTAGGAACTTGGTTGGTGCAAGTTTAATCTTCCCAAATGAGTCACGATAATATACACTCAAGCAACAAATGCCATGCTGAAAATAAACCGAAAATGGAGTCTCTTCAATATGTATGCCAAACCCCATCTGCTCCACAATAAACATACACCGCGCAGCTGCAGAATATTAGTCCTTTCATTAACAGAGGTAATCAACTTTGAATAGCTGACTATCTACTTCCAGTAGTTACACAGTGCTTTACCTTAAATAGCTATCTTTTGGAAGAGAGAGACACCCTGTGAAGTATGTTTTAAAGATCACCTTTCAACAGCATGCTTACATCAACGTAGTAATAGTTACAATACCTGTATCAGGGGTGAGCTACAGCCCATGACTTCTCTCAGCATCTCAGGCGTCGCTGCGGCGCTGGCTAACACCACACAAGCCGTGGTGGAGGTGTGCTGGTATGAGAGCTGATGCAATGGGAAACGGTGAAACGTGCCTGCGAGGAGGCTGGGGAAACCAGGGACCCATCTGCAGGCCCCGCTCGTCCTCCTCTCAGAGCAAAGCAGCAGGACTCCTGAGGAGCTACTCTCAGCTCTGCTCATCATCTTCTCAAGGTCTTTTTCTCCAGTCGAAGAGAGCGTTTGGAGGCATGGGGAGATCTGATGACTCTTTCCCTTACAAAGATTGTCAGATGAGACTGAGAGGAGGCAGGGAAGCTGGCCATGACTATCACAAAGTCAGTCAGAGTGCTTCCAAGCAGCAGGATAAAACCAAATGCAACAGTCTGCTCTGGCACTAGTGGCTTGAGGCAGGAAGGACTATGCACGGTTCTGCCCCACCCTTAACTGGGAGAGTAGCACTTCACCAGGACACACAAACAGGGAGAGAAGAGACCTCTAACATCCCCAACCTACTTGTTGCCAAGTAAATCCCACCATAATCTTCTCCCAGGCTCTAGAAACTGCTGATGAGGGTATATTATTACACGCTCAATTGTTGATGACATTCAGAGACAGAACCCACTTCAGTACCAGTGACCCTGGGGATAGAAGGGTCTTCTCTCTCCATACTGTCTCCTCTTTCCATTATTACTGTTACAAAAGGCATTTTGAAGTGCAGCTGAGGCCAATCCACACTTCATGATCTGTGTCTCACTGGGCAGTTAAAATTTATCCTCCAGCTTCAGGCTATGTCACCTCACTGGCAGTAAGGCTACGTTGGCTCAAAAGCTCACACATATGTGACCAAGCCAGCCAGGCAGCATCTCCTGGGAGATCATTTATCCTGGCTCATCCTACAGCCAACCACAGCACACACCAAACCCATTCTTCACAGAAGCTGCAGGAGCCCTGGGTAGTTGACATCATCTCTTGCTTGTCAAACATGGTACTCTTCCTGGAGTACCCGATTTACACCCACAATCTTGACCATTTAGAAGCATCTACAAAGTTGCTGAGGTCAATGGAGCTGCTGACCCTTGCCACAGAGAATTTAGCTGAGGTTTAGGCATGCAGAAGTACTTCTGTAATAGGCTCAAATAAATGCTTAGAGCTAGAGGGAGAGAAATGCCAGACACCCAGGCACCCGGCCATGCTGGCAGCATCCACAGCCCAGAGGAGGAACATGAGCATCCTGCACATGACAAGCAAAGAGTCCTGGAAGTACCAGTGAACACTGGGCATACAGGTCGGAAGAACGGGGCGGGGTGATGACAACTATCATAGTAATAGCAACCTCCTATTACAACATCTCTGTTATACACCAACCTACCAGCCAGTAAAATCATCTTTCCCATAGGATTCTTCTTTGCCTATGAGAGGGCAATCTAAAAAGCCCTCATGTTGATGAATGTGGTGAATAACTGGTGAATATTTAGTTATCTTCAATCAGCAGTGACACTTTGCCAGATGCTAAAGTATCTGAATGACCAAACAACTTCAGAAAAATCAAAACAAAACAAAACTTTGACAGTTTAACGAAAACAGAGGAATTAAATGTACGCTAAGATTAGGGCAGCACCCTGACTTTTACTGCTCATGAATTCTAAAGCCATTAGTCTGCCAGTATAAGAAAAAAAAAAGGCTGGTTTTAAAATTGTTTCCTGCCACTCAGAGCCCCAGTCCCACTGTTGGACACACACTTCTTGTGCCAACTTCATCCACTTCTCATAAACTGACACTAACAACTGACAAAGTTCATTTTGTTGGATTTTTCTTTTTAAAAATACTAGTGATAAAGGGCAGGCTTTTCAAGAGGCCTTTAAATGCATTTGAGCAATAACAGAAGAACAGATTTTGACATGAAATGAGTATGGCGAGTTGGGCTATTAGCATCTTTGGAAAAGGGCTCCTCTGTCAGCACCTGAGCACTGGGAAAAGGTCTAGCTCCAGTGCTGCAAGCAGAGAGATTTTGAAATCTGTCTCTTTCAAATTATTCAAAGTAATTTAAAAATGTTATGGTTTGAGCTGATCTTTAAGGAAGTAAACTCAAGTGCCAGCTTTTTGCAACAAAGTTAATGCAAAGATCAAATCTGCCTCAGTCAAATTCCTGTCCAACTGTTCAGTAATTTCATGATCACCTTCCTATTTTACAGGTTACACAAATTAATTTAAAATAGAAAGATATGACAGGCAGCGGGAGAAATTAATCTACGAATTATCTGAATTATTCTTTCCCCATCTATCTTGACATTGCCTATTTGTCAGAGATACCAGCGTTGCTGGAGTCACACTTTTAATCACTTTCTGCCTGAAATATCAGGCTGCGTATCTGAGAAATATTTGCAGTTTGCAGAAAGACTGAGAGAAATAAATAATACCTGGATACCATGGTGATCAGTGAATGATAGCATTACATTGCTTCTAAAAGTATTGCCCCAGCTGTAAACAGGGTTGGGTGCAGGGCTTTGTTTCTACAGTCACATAATGAAATTTTAGAACAATAAGCTGAAAAAAATAGTATTTTTCTAAAGTAAAAATAATCCTCTATATTCTGGTAAGACTCTGACTGCTATTATGCCTGTGTAAGTTTGCCTACATTGGCCCTGGGTTTATGTCCCTGTAATGCTGATAAAATGCTGGTCCCTTACATTCCCATGAAGAAATATAAGTTTTATGCTAAGATGTGATGTGAAATACTGAAACTCTCTTGATGATAAAGGATGCGCGTAGGAGGAAAAGACTTACCGGCTTGCCAAGGCACCAAGAGACATCCACAAAGGCTGCCTGCCATTAGTCCCGGGGCTGCCTGCCTCCCGCCTGCTGCCCAGACCGTGGCCTGGGGAGTCCCTCCCTCCCTTGAGTAGAGGGCAGCCAAGATGAGCCCCACTAGGCAAAAGGGAGCCATTTTTTTCTAAATCTGCTTCGCAATGGGATACTCGCTGTGTAGTAAGTGTAGGCAACCACACAACTGAAGAGGTACAGTCCCTTTTCAGGGATTTGTACTGAAATGCACGCAGGTGTTAAAAGCTCACACCTGCACAGACCAACTGATCATTTCTCACTAGATCTCACATGAGCCACAGCCGTTCCCACGCTCGGACGGACCTCCCAGGAGCTCCCACACCGTCCCAATCCAAGCAGGAGCTTTCCCCGTGACCTGACAGCTCCAGCCCAGCACGGCGGGGTGAGCTGGGAGAGGGGGTGCCCAACTCAGCCTCTCCTCCCGCGCGCCAGCAGCCTCCGGGACGGCATAACCAGGGGGTGGAGGCAGAGGCATGAGAGCTGCGCTGAGCACAGCAAAGGATTTTAGCTGTCACAAACTGTCAGCAGTGCAGGGTATCAGAAGTGCCTTTCCTAAATATTTCTGTATTATTTTATATTACATACACGCAGAATCAAGACACTGTGCCTTCAGTGCCTTGCCTAATGCTATTCTAGGTGCAGCTAACCAGAGTTTTATTTTCAAGCATAGCTAACAGTGTGAAAGGCTATGACGAAGCAAACAAGGCCATTACTCCATTTTTCCCCTTTGCAATTTACTTTAATTAGTACTTGTTTCATGGCTAGAGATGCTGTGGAAATGTTATTACTGCTATTCATAGCATACAATCAATCTACATATATGGTTTCCTTTGATGGTAATGTATAAATAGGATGTCTTATGTTTTGAAAATCACTTGGCTTAATTTGTACAATGTTTGCCGTTCCTTCCAGTCAGAAAAGTTGATATAAATATAAATTATTGTTTCCATGTGCTGCTTTCTTCAAATAAGTATAGACTTTATTTTCTTGGATCTTTCTGTTGATTCTTAATCTTAATCAATCTCTGTTGATCCTGTCAAAGGCAGACACTAAAGTGTAATGGTAATTATTGCCATTACAAGCACAGATGATCAGACTACTCAGTGCAAAGGTTTTGTGCCTTTTAGAAAAAACTCACTCCTTCCCTGTGAGGGTGGTGAGGCACTGGCACAGGGTGCCCAGAGCAGCTGTGGCTGCCCCCTCCCTGGAAGGGTTCAAGGCCAGGCTGGACGGGGCTGGGAGCACCCTGGGCTGGGGGAAGGTGTCCCTGCCCATGGCAGGGAGTTTAGAGCTAGATGATCTTTACGGTCCCTTCCAACACAAACCATTCTAGGATTCTATGATGATTCTACTTATGACATTTATCTAAGCCTGCTTTTAAAACAATTTGGCAATTGAATAATTAGTATTGTTTTCACAACTAGCAAAATGCATTTTCTACTATCACTGTGATTTTCAGTGAGCACTAATAAATAAGTAAGTATCAAACAAGTGAAGTATTCGAGTATTGTAGGTTAGAATATGTGGACATGTCTAGTTAATAGAGTTGAAATTTACGGGATCAGGCCCTATAAACCTGTGTTTGTCCAATCCCTTTTCCTTCCCTCTTCTATCTCCACAGAAAATTACTTGTAAGTTTTATCTAATAATCTCTTCAAAGTTGAAAAAATCAAATATCTTTAATCTATTTTAAAACTATAAGCCCACAACAAAAGATAGCATTCTGTTGCAGAAGATTAATTTAGTCACTAAAATTTTCTTATATGCAAGTGCTTTCACCCATTGATCATGTCATGCGCTCCAGCTGCATTAGACGGTGTGCACTATTTGTAAACAGTTTATCTGGGAGGACAGGAGTGGCAGAAGCAGTTTGTTTTACTGGTATTCCTGGGAGTAAGTCAAGTTATGTCCTGACTCCTATTTACATCCACACAGCACCACACCAACGCTGGGACCCTGGTCCCATGTTCCTGGAAAGCCAGCATTCAAGTGTTTCAGAGCTAGAACCTTTTTTAAAATTAAGGCATGCATTGGATTAATATACACACAGGCTCTGAATCACCTGAAATAAACTGACATCCCTCAATTTCCAAGCTACTTCAGATGTAACTGCCAGGTATCTGGATCTGATTCTTTTTTAATATTACAGCTGCCATAGAAAAACATATTTTTCTATCAGTTCATAAGACATTTTATAGCATGCAGTCAATGTGCATTAAGTTCCACAATTTCTTACCTACAAGGGCTTGAATTCAACTCCCAAAGCACACCTTATTACTACACAATGTGGCACGAGTAATATCTGGAATTACTCTCCTGTCCTTTAGGATTACACTCAACATTAGTACATTCCCCACATGCTTCAAAATAAAAACTGTGTAAAAGATGGCAAATTCTGCAGTTTGGCCCAAGACCACTATTAAAATAATAAACCAAAGCAAAATTTATTGTGTATTGAAAACTACCTTTCAGATCACTCCAGAGAGGATAAGAGTCTGTTGTGCCAGCAAAGGAGATAAATGTCTCCCTTACTGTATATCTTTCTTTTCACTCCAGCAGAATAGCAGGTTGTATTTAAACTAGAGGACACCATCACCTTGCCCCTCTTGTTGGTAAAGATTTTAGCCACTAAATTTGTTCTTAAACAAGTCAGTATTTCTTAGGCTCTTATCCAAAGACTGACATGCATGAAGCTCTATGCCCAAGTCCCTCATAACTCTCAAATTTGCACCCCTATTGCAGAGCTGGAATTTGTGTATGAGGTGAAATTCTAATAGTGATGTTCATACCTAGTCTCTAATGGAAACCCCCTGCCATCCATCAGAGAGAACTGGCTGCTCCTCCATAGGGTTTCACAGCATAGCTGCTGGTGGGACCAAGGGAGTGGGTAGAGTTGCTCCTCTGCCACCGCTGCCCGCGCTCCGGGTCCGTGGCAGGGAAGCCTCCCGGCCGCACAGCCCCCGCGCACACATCCTGGGGCAAAGAGCCATGAGCCGCTTTCAGACACGCTCCCCCTGCAAATCCCACACGGGTCAGGGGGCCAGAGGTGGCAACAGAGGTGCACAGAGGAATGGCACCCATTGCAGTGAAACCAGATGGTCCAAAAAATAATAATACTCCTTTTGATCTCTGATGGTTAAGTCCCAGCCTCTAAATGAAAGGGCAACATGCCTGGGCACTCTAACCTTATAGTTGTTTATAGCATTAAATCACTATAGAGGTCCCTGGATCACTTTTGGCCCGTGCTGACTGTCAGCCTCCCAAAAACTCTCCAGGCAGAGTCTGGGAGCTGGGACAAGCCAAGGGCCATTCCTGATGAGCAGTTTCTCATTTTGCACTGTAGAGCACTGTGATGAGTTCATGCATCTTGGTAATAGGTCCAATTTCTCCACTTTTTGGGGACAATGCTTGTGTGTATCATCACTATCTCTCAGTAAAATGTTATGCAAAACTTTCTGGTTATGGATTTTTTTTTCAAATATGGAATAGAATAGAAAAAAAAGTGTCCAGGTTCACACTGGTCAATGTTTTCCTATTTGCTGGCCCCTAAAAAGTTTCCACTGGTTACACAGATTCCTGTATGAGACAAAGTCCACTGACAATAAAATTACTTTTCTTAGACACTTCCATGTACCTTCCGAAATAACAGCCAGTGCTCCAGCAAGCAGCCACAGGGCAAAGCTATTTGTCCAAGCACAGTGCTGCACTTTAAGGCTGAGAAGAGACACCCTTTGGTTCACCGTGTTTTTCATACTGTACTCAAGCTCCCTAGAAGAAAACGGCTGCCTTAATTCCTTGTGATCGTCAAATGGCCAGAGATGACTCATTTTGAACTAGCAAAAAACCAAGAGAGAAACAAAATGCCAAAGTTCTCAAGTTCAGCACTCAAAAAATGACTTTCAATTTGACAAGCACGAGCGGAAAGAGCTCTTCACTAGAATCTGAACTGCAGCTCTGCTTAGCTCAGGAGCTGCAAAGCGCAGGTCAGGCCAGTGAGCTATGTAACGGAGAGCAAAACAGAGAATACTGACAAGGCATTTGCCTTCACAGAAGTAAAGAGGAATCATTCTGACATAAATCTAAAAAGCCTGATGAACATTTTGTTCTTAGCTGGAATAAAAGAAGGTTGGCTATAATTATAAAAAAGGGTCCAGAACCCCATAAGGAATCTGGAAGACACTTACAGGACCTGTACATGTAAACACAAAACACTAAAGCAACTAAACTATTATTAAAGAAGTTCCCTGGGGATTTCACAAGTACAGAAATCAGGCCACTCCCTACGAATAAAGCTGTTGCCATTCTCCAGAGAACCTCCAATGGGGCATAAATCAAAAGCCTGAAAGAGAAAGGAGATGATTCATCTCTCAGACGGGCATCCATCTTGCCAAGAGCGATGTAGAGTAACCAGTTAAACCCCTGAAGAAGGTGATCAGAAGAAATGAATTTCTAAGTAACCTATCAACTGCTAAAGATACTGTCTTGTGACAGTAAAGTTTTCTACAGCTTGTAAGATTCAGTATATGCTCAAACCCTTAATCACATTATTACATTCATATATTTCTGCAAGCCATGACATGGACTCATCACACTTCTCAGAACATTTGCCAGTTTGACCTCAAGACCTTGGTAAAGAAAAATCAACTTTTCTAGAAAGCTCAGCCAGTTTGCACTATTGAGGGAGGATTGAATCATTGCTGGAGTGTAGTAAAAAAACAGACACATTTTGGGCAGGAGCAACCACAGCTTTAGAACAGAAATGCAACACAACAACATTCAGCTTAGCTGCATCCAGCAGGTATGCACTTCTGTACCACAAGGAGCCCAAAAGAACAAGATGTGGAAGAATTTAGGGAGTTGGATGTAATATCTTAAAAGAAGCTAACAGCATGCAGGTAAAAGGCCCTAACTAGAGTTATATAATAAATATAGTTGCTCTCTGGGTATTTTCATCTTCACTTACTAATCTATCTTCTGATGGGACCATTACTAACGTTTCAAATATGTCAGCAGCTTTCAAAGAAACATCATGGTTTTTAAAGTGAGTAGCTTAAAAAAAAAATAATTTCTTCCCTAAAAGTCACTAGTAATGCACTGCTATTGCAGTAGTTCATGCTTCATGCCAATGAGGTGGAGACATTTTGACTTAGTGTCTGTTTATTTTATTTTAAATTAGAGGAACCATCTCAGGAAGGCTTACTGCATGTTACAGATGGCTGTCTAGGCCAGTGAAGTCAAGCTGAGGGACTTCCCTTCCTGCCAGAGCCATAGCGGTGAATAAGAGACCATGGCCAGAGAATTTGCAGAGAGCTTCATTAAAGCAAATGAAAGTTTTGCATGAATGAGAACAGCTCCAGAGCAAATGAATGAATGGCATGATGACAACTAGATGTGTAGATGTATTTTTTCCAAATATCATCATACACCTGTGATATAAGGAAGACCAGCAAAAGATGCACAAACAGGAATCTAGTGAGCTCTCCTTTTAGCTTCTACAGCCACAGTCCTGAGGTGGGAATTCATGCAGTTGTACACAGCCAAGAGGTCTTTTGCAAAACAGGGTGAAGAGGCCTATTAACTGCCTAGACTATATGGGGTACACATTTCCAGCTGATTGTCTGTTAAGGAGCTGGTAAGATAATTCACAGACCAATGTTTTCCCCAGCCTCGGTAGAGCAGTCTGCACTGCAGGGGCACTAGCAAGTGCCCTTCCTGGCCTGAAAGAGAACATGGGAGATTTGACCAAGGACACTCAGGAGCATAAAGACAGGAGGCTCCTTTCACCCTCTCTGCCCTTTCCAAGCAATGCCAGACCGCACCTTAGCAGTATACCCCACACCTCTCAGCTGTGCTTTGCTTCATTCTGAGGATCAAAAATCCCAAACACTATTAAATAACTTTCTAGAGTATAGCCTAAATTCTCGCTAAACGCATATCCACTGAAAGGATTGTCCTAATGGCCAGCACCCAAGTATAAAATATCCAGGTTAGCCAGAAGTGAGGCAGGAGAGTCACACCTGAGCTGCTGTGGCCTAAGGCCACTGAAGGACCTTGGTGCCCACAGGTGAAGGGACACAGCCTGGCCTCCAGACTGAAGTACAAAGGCACAGGAAGGTGCCTAGCTTCCACATTATGTGAGAACTCCTCAAGTTACCAAAAATCCCCCAGCACACTGGAGAGAGCTGTCTAGAGCTGGTGTCAAAGACAAGGTCTTGGAGTGGAGCTTGAGCCTCAGCTGAGGGCTGTAAGATGCGTAACTGACCTTTCAACCCTTGGGGTCCAGAGACTGAGATATGCAAAGAAGGTTTCAAAATGCTCCTCTAAGCTTGTTCCTTTCTCTACTGCCAGACAGTAGCACGGTGGCTAAAGCACAGCAAGCAACAGACCTGGATTTATTGCTTTATTTTTGTCTGGGAGGGGATGTTCAAACTCCAACTCCTGAACAAATTTAGACAAAGTAGTTAAACCTTTCTACAACATTGCTTAGGCTCCTGGGGACATGCGCCAGGTGTCTTTGTGATCTTTACCTCTTCAAACTCAAGGAAAAAATGTCTGCCTTTCTAGCCCTAGCTAGGAATGGCTGTGTTGCCAGCTCTGCGGTTCAGATTGTGACTCAAACCTGGCAATCATGAGACAGACAAATCACCTCCTAGTCTAGGGGGAGCTAGGAGGGTAAAAAAGAAATAAAATTTTATCACTAATCTTTGTAGCTTTCTACTTCACCTCCCTTTCCCACATAGCTGTGATAGCTGTTAGCATATTTCCTTACTAATTGCACAGAGGGAGAGTTTACTTTTATTCTCTTCCAATGAAAATACTACTAAATTTCAATTACTCGCCTCATTAGTTTCTTAGCTTCTGACCTCTGGTGCAAAACCATCCTCTCCAGATATCTCCCTTCCTTCCTCCATACTCTTCCTTGCCTGCAAGCACCAGGCCCTCTCAGTGTCAATCCAAAAGTGAGCCCTTCAGCGAGGGCCATGCTCCTCCCCTCTCGCACTCCTTCCTCCTGCCCCCAACACTGCTTTGCCAGCTCTCACTGTCCGTGGGTACATCACTAATTTACATTGAAGATACAATAGGGAAGAAGAATAATACCGATCCCCCAAGGCACAGACAGTCCTTTGCTGTCCCAAACAGCAGCCGTGCCTGCAGCCACAGGACTAAGGTCAACGTGATGGCGTCCACGTAAAATGACAAACGTTCATGAGTGTTCGCAAACCTCAACTTTAGGGTGACATCCTGCAAGCACTTCCATTTTTTAGAAGTTCCAGCCAGGGAACATGATCATTTTTTTTTTCCTGTAGAATCCTGAAAAAGTTAACATGGATAAAAAACTATTGAGTTTTTCTATCCTGACTGCTGTTTCTTTGTGCTTTATTGAGAACTGGGGTGGGATTTACCAGATATACATAAAGTGCATGTAGCTCACCCACTGTTTGCACTTCATTGTGAAGCTGGGTGATTGCATAGGACGTCTGACCCTGCTCTACACCAGGTCACCTCCGCCCCTGGTACTATACCAAAACACATGTACTTTACCTCCTCTACTGTTTTTTACACTCAATCTCAGTGATGGCTACAGTGACCAACAGGCAGGGGAACAAGTGTATCATCAGGGCATTAGTAAAAATACAAAGACAAACATTACCTAGAGATTTGCTTTTGTCAGCTTGTGTAATTTTTAGCCGAATTAGAAAGAAAATTGTGAAAAGAATTTTTGGCTTGAGTTGAAAATGGATATCTGAAAAATAGCTTCTAAATAAAGACAAATGTAGCTTAATAAAGTGGTGAGTCAAGTGGTGGAAGAAAAAGAGAAAAGATTTCTTTTTATAACACTAATGATAATTCCACTGCCATAAGTATCTCTCAATGCATGATCGAAGGTAATACTCAAACAGACAAATGTGTGCATCATTAGAGACATAATAAACACCCATAAATTTGGGGCATATTCAAAAAATTGAATTTCATCAGATCACCCATGCAAACTGAAAGTTCTTTAAATCGGTCTACCTTCATCTTGCTGTTTCCACCTACAGAAGGCAGCAGGCAGCCATCAGCTCTTCTCTTGGGTTTTTTGTCTGTTTTTGGTTGGTTGGTTGGTTGTTTTATTTTGTTTGTTTGTGGTTTGGGTTTTTTCCTCTTTTTTTTTTACTTCCGGTTTTTTTTTTTTTTCCTCTCTTTTTAAGGCAAGTCTGCCAGTCTGTCAGGCCACTGGGCTAACACTGTAGTATAAGCAGGAAAGTGGTGGGGGCCATTATTGCCCACAAAGATCCCACAGGGAACAAGTCCCAACAGCTCATGCTAAGAGCAAGTCCCACCAAAAACACAGATCTCCCTGGACTTGGGACCATCCCACCCTACCACAACTGCAGCTCCAATACAGCCCTAATGGACTTCCTTTCATCTTTCTTCTTTGATTTATAACAGACCGTGTCTGTCAGCAAAGGTTTGCTGTAACTGCTTTCTATTACTCTTGCTTTCATTTTAACTTTTTCTCAGTTTTTCAAGCAGGAGCTTCATCTTTTCATCTGCTAGAGTAATTCCTCCCTTATACTTAAAAGCATCCACAGTAACAGGTTACACTGGACAGCCCAGTGAAATAACAAGGTCCACAAGCATGGTGTTGCTTTTGGTGACCTTACACTGAAGCCAATAAGACACTGGGATGATTTTACACTAACAGGTCACACAATGATTTGGAAGCAGAAGCAAAACTGTCCCCCAGTGGGATGGGGAAAGAGAAAAGGAAGAGTAACAGTGAGAAAACTCATCGGTCAAGATAAAAATAGTTTAATAGGTGAAGGATGTAAGGAAGAAAATTAAAAAGAAATCAAGTGATACAAAGGCAATCACTCACCACCTCCCTTCTGTAGACTGATGTCCAGCCAGTTCCTGACCAAAAGATGACTAACCTACCTAACCTTGCTCCTCTCTGTTTTATTGCTAAGCATGACATTATACGGCACATAATATCTCTTTGCTTAGCTCAGGTCACCTGCCTGGTTGCATCCCATCCCAGCCTCCTGAACATCCCCTATTCAGGAGCGGGGAGGAAGAGTGAGAAGTGGAGAGGGCCTTGATGCTGTGCAAACATTCTTCAGCAAAAGCTGAAACACTACTTCGCTATCATCATTGTTCCGGTCACAAACTGAAAACACAGGACCATAAGGGCTGCTACGAACAAAATTAACTCCATCCCCACCAGAGCCAGTACGGAAGAGCTGATTTTCAGATTGGATGTGCAGCTCTGGCTGTAAATAGCTACGTTAACAGTACAGAATTCATAGACAGAAGCAGATTGTATTTTTGTTATATTTTATCAAAATTGACCCTGCATTTTCAAAGGCAGATTTAATGTAGGTGGGTGAGCTGGCTACCAAAAATCTTATGAACACAATACTAAATTTTATATCAGAATTATTTATGCAGCACAAGATGCAGAGTGTTAATATGGATGTAGGTTTGTTTGCTTTCTACAGAGAATGTAATGATACCTCTATTAAATTAAACCTAGCAGCCTTGTCTTTAACTTACATTTTCTGTGGGGTAGGAGAAGAGCTAGGGGAAATAAAATATTGCCGGTAGAATTTCCTAACAATTTGGCAACTGATTGGAGAAACAGAAATTACTTTAAATGCATTTGAGTGAAATATTTTGACTCGAATGCACACATTTCAATTTATTGTTTGGAGTCTGAGTTGGGAAGGGGGAGAATCAAACTCAGTGAACTTCTACACTCTTGGTTGTCAGTTGCACTTCAAAATCTGTCGATGCATGACAAGTCTGCTTTCATTATACGTCATCAGCTTTAGAATCAGATCTGTCCTAAGAAGGATATAAAAATGACAAACCCACTCAGTTACAAAATTACTGTTACTCCTACTAGTGCAGGTTGCTGCAGTTATTCTTTTGTTGTTGTGGTTACCTCCAAATTTTAACACTGAAATAAACAGGCTTCCACATTTTAATTGCGGGAATGAAAACAACAGTTGGCCTTTGCCTGCAGCCCCACTCCTTCGCTCCTGCCACACACATATGGTTCCTGCCGTTACTGCCACTCACACACCCACAAATGCAGGATGGGGGCCCCCATACGACACTGTCTACAGCACGTTCTGTCACGTAAAAGCATTTGATTTGCTTCCTCAGCCTAATAGGGTTTTTTTTTTCTCTGCTAAACTCTGCATATAAAACTAGCTATAATCCTCCAGACAAGGGAAGAACACTGGCTGAAGATTTTTTTTTTAATGCCATGTTATCTGCACAGTGCTGACTCAAATGGTTCATGATGTATGGGAATGTTAAGCAAAACTTGAGGAATCTTCTTTTATCAGGCTTGCCACTCCTTAGATGTATAATTTTAAAAATAACTTCCATGTTTTCCCAGATCTGCGTAGGGCAAGATAGTTACTCTCAAAACTTTTCTGTAAGATTGAAGTTACATGGAAGAAAAAGACAATTCTCTGTCAAATGTCTCTCTGAGTTGTATCAGTGAGGCAAACTCTTTGTCTGAACCATGCTCCTTGCTCTGCTTATTTATGGTTTTGCTTGCCTTCCTGCTGCTTTGTTATCAGATAATGGTTCCTACCAATCTACTGCAAATTTACACCTGTGCTTTTACTGAGACAATGTATTAAAATGGTGTAAAAGTGCCATAATTCAGTTCTGAACCAGGCCTACAGTGGTTACAGGATGCTCTACATAACTAGGGAGGCAGAACTGTAGTAGGACAGAGGTTTTGCACAAGAACTATACAGGTCATAAACAACTTCCCTGTAAAGTGTAACTGAAAAGTTTGGAACCATTTACCTTAAAAACATATAAGCTTACAAATAAACTAGACTGGGAGGTTTTGTTCTCTTTGCCATGTGACACAAGAAATAGAGAAGTATTAGATGAAACAGAGAAGCAGTAAATAAAAAGCTGATCACAGGAACTAATTTTTCAAACACTGCTTGACATCCTCAGATTTGAAAGTGAAACTGTAGTGAACTTCTAATACCAAGTTGAATATTTACACAATCTTCAGTAATATCTACAGCTAAAATTGCAGAGGAATTACTGTTCATCAAGGCTAGAAGGACAGCACTATTTGTAGCAGGTGGTAATATCTTTTATTATCCTCTATGACAAACATAGAGACTTTCAAGCACATTCACTTTGCTTCATCAGATATAGAGGCAAAATACTTCAGACCTGAAGAAGGGCTTTTGTTCCCAGAAGACTGGCTATTTATTGTATCAGTTAAATGTAAGATACTGTAGCTTTCTCAGGATTTACAATAGTCAATGACAACAAAAATCAGGAACAGAGTATAAAATATCATGCCTCAAACACCAGTATTTTAAGCACAATTTAACAAGGAACAGCTACAGAAAAGGAAATGCCTTCATTTTAAGCTGCAATATTCAAAAAGGTTGGACAAATCGTGCACACATCTTACCAGGTGTGCCAGTTCCTTCCTTCTGGGATTTCAGTGCAAGATCTTCCTGAAGACCTCAGGAACTTCCCTCCCCTCTCCAGGAAAGAGTTACTGGCTTATTTCCAAATACCCTTAATATCAGACTGGTAAATAGGACACAATCTTTCTTAATGGTGGAAGAAATTAAATCTGACACTTTGCCATACCCACATTAGGGCTTATTAAAAGTTTGACAAGAGGCATTTAAGACATTTTTCAGTGTCCTTCTCCCACTTCTTCCTACGGGAAGAACTTTGTGATGTGGGAATACAACAGTTTATCTTGCATAGGTCTCTCAATGGACTTCATTGATCCTAAATTACTAACCAGGTCTGGATTCCAACTAGAGGCCATATACAGAGACACTTTGTATAATCCACCTTCTAGGCATCTTCTGCTGCTGTATGAAATACTTGCTAAGAGGTAGGAGGAAGCAACTGAGGCTGAAATTAAGCCACAAAGCAAACCAATTACTGCTTGCTAATGCTAGGAAGTTTTTTGTTGTTTTTTTCTTTCACTTTTTAAGCATAGGTTTGTCAGGCTGGGCATCTCATCTTTCCTTCTAATCAAATGATGCTAGCGGTGTGGCACAACAAGGGCTATACAGCACAAAAGCCAAGAGGGTAGAAAAGCATTTCCAACTTCCTCTTAGATCTCAGTTTTGGAAAATCCAAAACAAGCAGAAGCTATGGGATGGGTATACCCACCAACTAATTTTATCAAGAACTTTTGATCCAGACTGGTCCTTTGAACAGGTGGGAGCCATATCTGGGATAAGCCTTCAAAGCATGTTATTTACATTGGGACTAGACCTTCTGAGCTCTGCCTGCTAGGAGAGGAGAACTGGACTAAGAAATGTTGCCAATGTGAGCCTGGGTATGAGCTGCCTCCAAATCTGTCCTTGCTGAAGGAGGTATACAGGTGTAGCCAGTTCATGAAGAGCCAGCCTTGCATGGGATGCTGAGACCATGAACTGTAAGTCTTTGTGTAGCTATTCCTCTTTCCTTGTATTTCATCCTTCTTTCATGTATTATCTTCTTATGTATGGATATTCTAACTCCTAAAGATGGGGACTGGTCATAGTATGTTGCTCATCCTGTAGAAAAGGTAAGAAAGTGGCGCATGAGAAGACCACATTCCTACTGTTCAAGGCCTCAATAGATACAGTGTCAGTCAAAAGGGCTGGCAGCTAAGGTTGGTGCAGATCCCACCATCTCCAAAAGAGTCAGAAACTTAACTGAATAGCTGAGAGTGGCAGGAACTTCATAATCTGACACAAGCAACAATAAGACCTCCAAGGACTTAGGAAAGTGTGCATCTCTTTTCTCAAAGAAGAGCAGATTCTCAAAGGGAGATGGTCTGGCTCCAGTAGTGGATAAAACTGAAGTCAATGCTCCACCCTGATGGACCATGCATGGCCCATCCTCACTTCAGTCACAGGTCAGCTGCAGGTAAGATAGAAGCCTAATTCCAGTCTGGCTTGGGATCATCACTGCTTGCCAACTGGGAAGAATACAAAGCCAAAGAGGTATTTCCATATGACCTGAAAGCCACTGACTTGAACACAGAACAAGACATGCAGAAATTAATCTTCTCTGAATCTGGAGTTTCTTCACAGGAAAAAAGAAAAGGAAGTTTGTGGAGGCCAATTTCTAGCATATAATCCTTTCTCGCTGTTGTAGGTGAAAGAATTTAAATTGTGAACATGAACAAGCTACAGAAAACTGGTATGGAGGTGCAGTATCTGAAATCAAAAACTTCTGAACTCTCAAGCAGAAGCCTGCTACTGCAACTAATACAGGCAGGTAAATTTTGATAAAACCTGAACTAAAAAGGCACATCCTGAATCCTCCAGTAATAAAGAGGTGGGAGACAGCCACCAGTTAGGAGGCTGATCACACAATGTGCTTATGTGTGGTGCTTGGGGTCCTGGAAAGGAAAGGTGGTGCAGGAAAGCAGGGTTCCCAAAAAGAAGTAGTTATCCTGGAAAGAAGAAGGGAGCCTAGAAAGAATAAAGTTGAGATTTTGGCTAAAGGAAATGTCTGGAAAGTAGGTTTCCTCCAGCTATTTATTAGCAGTTCACTAAGGAGACTATCAGGTACTTTTAGGACAATTTATTGTATCTAACCAGATAGAAAATAACTTTTCCTTCTGTACCAAACAACTTTTTCTAATGTTCCAGCTAACGTGCTAGCAAATAAGGACAGACAACAAAAAAAGACAATTTTAGAATGGCAAAGTCATCTCTTTTAAATCATCTTCACCACTGAATGATCTGTCCTAGTAGATTAAAGTTATAAAGTTTGCATTGCTGCCATCACTGAATTCATCGCATTTGCTTTCATACACAAGGCACTGAAGCATACCATCTTTTAAAAAAGCAACTGAAAGCTGGATGTGCCTCTTTGAGACAAAAAATAAAGCTCTCAGCCCAGAAACAAGAAGTTAAGGGTGTCTTTTAGCCTCCCCGAGGCTGCTTGAATGCGCAGAGGCACAGATGTAGCACAAACCATTCTCCTGCCAGCCTCAGCTGTGGGGCACATCGTATAGGATGGTTCCCATATTACATCCCTTGGTCCCAGGGCTGCAAAATCCTGCTCCAGGGTGTTTTAATAGCCCCTGTACATGAATGGATGCAGTATTATGCAGGGGACAATGGTCTGCTTCAACTCACAGTGGGAGAATATAAAGCAGACGCTGAACCAGGTGATGCTCACAAGTGAGAAGGGGTGATCCTACTTAATCTATGCATGCTAAGTCATTCAGTTTACACACTTCTGTGTTGCATTTCAAAGCCTGTCCAGCTGGGATCCAGATTCATTTGCAATATGTACAGGCATACATCTGTATAACCTAGAAAGTATTAAAATTCTTACATTTCCATTTATATGGAATTTAGGTGCCTAAATTTAGGACAACAGTCTTGGAAAAAATCCCACACCCAGCTGATTTTTAAGGAAATACTGTCTCCAAGTGCCTAATGCTGTGCCATCACACACACCCTACTGGTCTTAATTTTTGCTGAGACACCTTCCAACCAACTACAGAGGGCTGGCACCTGGAGACCAGGTATTCAACTCAGAGCCTGCCATTTAGCTTGACTCAGAAAGGTAGCCAGCAAGGACAGTATCTGCAATGTGTATCATAGTCTAGAGGTTACAGACCCTGCAGAAAACAGTGAGGTTAAGCTTCTGCAACCTCCAAGGAGAGCTGCTGAGCTGCAGTGTGAGCGGGGACACTGTCTCCCCTTCTCAAACCCAGGGCACTATTGGGCCAAGACTGTGGTTTGCACGGAACCAGAGGGAGTGCAGGTATGAGATGTTGAGCTTTACCTGGTGCAGGTCTTTGTGCTAACATGGTGAATACATTCAAGCAGTGGTACTGTCACTTCTCATCTAAACAGTACACAAGCAAAACATTTACATTTTGGAGTTTACTTTGCTGATCTCTGCAGGCTGTTACCATCACCTGGGTATCTTAACAGAAGCCACTAAAAGGTTAAAAAAAAAAAAAAAAGGAAGCATTCTGCAAAGGTATAAACCAGTGTGAGCCCTGTATAGTAGAGAAATGAATATACTGCTATTAGATATTATATGATATATTTATGAAGTTAAGTTTTCTGTCTCTTAAGCTCATTTATAACTGTCCCATCACTGTCCATAAGTATCTGTACTCCATTGGCAAACAAACAGTAGAAGTTGGTACCTTTGTATTTGAAAAAATTATTGCTGATACCTGTATTTAGCAGAAAGCAGAACCCCCACTTCTTTTGTACTTGCACATTGGCAGATTTGGGCTTGACTCACTAAGAGTCAACTCTGTAACATCATGTTACAAGTCACCACAGGAGATCAGCTTCTCTCAAGGAATATATGAATTCAGTATAAAGCAGCAGATTTTGATTACAATTGATACCTTATTTACACAGATTAGAGAAATCATAGTACTGACATACTTAGGGCCATTCTACCACAGATTTCAGATCAGACTGGGCACTTTCTGAAAGTTTCTGGAAGACAGACTTGCTTCCAGGACTAGGACAAACCTCTAAAATGCCCTACTATCACACAGCAAAACCAGCACTATACAGCACAGTGGAAAGATGACCTCAAAGCCCTCTTTGCTCTCCACTCCTTGACAAAGTATTCCTTGTAGGTTGATCTAAGGTGTTGCTGTGGAAGTTATTTTCCAAGCTTTAACACAATGGAATAAATATGACAGATCTTAATCTGCTGCACAGTAGACTGACACTTGAGTTGTACATCTTTAATGATAAGATGAAGCTGAGCTGGTCACCAAATTTGCACTCTTCTATCCCATCTGACCTATGAAACCCTGACCCTTTGCAAATATTATTTTTTAAAGGGCATTTTTTGAATTATCAAAGTAGTTGTTTAATACAGAAAATACTTCTACCTAAGATGCCATTTAAAATTCAGATACTGTGTTACCTAAATTGAATGTTTTGAAAGGTTGTGCAATACACTTTATCTTCTGATGAATCAGAAACTCTGCAAGCTGTCAAGAAGTTTGCACCTTTGTTTCACCCAACTGGGAAGATAAAAGCATTGTTTAATATCTGTCACTGAGACATCCAAGAGGTGCTTCTAAATCATGTCTTCTTCTTGCTATCTGTCTCAAATGCTTATTGATAAAGATCAATTAGCAAATCATTATAAAAATGCCTTGAATATAAAATAGCTGAGAGAAAGAATTTTGTACACTCACTCTCACTGCATAATTCAAGTTTGGATTTTCAAAGATTCTCAACTGTAAACATCCAAAATACCTTTTGAACATCTGGGAAGACTGTGTACTTGTATTTGATTGTTGTGATGAAAAAATAACAGTAAAATTTTAAGATGTGACTTGCTTCCTTCTGTACAAATTTGCACATTTTGTATTTAGAGAGAAACATTTATTTATTACCCCGTAAATATGATGAAATATATTTCTGTGTGTATATATACATATATATGTAAGAATATATGCATGAATGTAAGTGTATAAAATCAAATGTATGTACTCTTCACAGTGAAAATATCCCGCCTTTATTTCTATAAAAAGCCAAAAATTAAACCTCTTGTAGAAAAAACTCTGTTTATCTCCATGCCTAATACCGATCCATTCTGTTAGTATAATCAAGCAAAATCCCTAAGAGCTTTAAAAAAAGTCTATTTACGTTTGTCCTCTAAATTATGTTTCTGGTGAATAATCTTGTGTTGAGGAGGGAAATGTTGTAGCTTGGAAAAAAACAAACAAACCAACAAAAAAGATTCCCTTTAGGCCAGAGACATGAGGTAATTTAAGTGCAGCTTGAGGTAGTTCCAGATTTGGTGACAATGAGGTACCCAAGCAGCTAACTCCATGCCAGGAGCTTGTGTTCACCAAAGGAGACTAATCATATATAGTTAACAGAGACAGCAAAAGGTCAAGGCCAAAAGCTAGAAATGTAGATTTTTTTATCTCGCTAAAAACCTTTCAGAGTGGAAAAATTAGGTCAAAGGATAAAAGAGGGCACAGTGAACTTCCTTGTTAATATTTTACTCATGGGACATTTTCAAAACTGCAGCAGGTGAGCTGCAGACTCGACTTCTCCGATGTCCTCGGAAGCAACCAAGCTCAGGCTGCGGCCGAGGCTCACCTCTGCTCCGCGACCACCAGACTCCTCGGGGGCTCTGGAAAAACTGCATGAATTCGGGATTTCTTTTGCTCGATATTAGGCCCCTAAACTACAACATACATGCAGTTCAGATATTGAAACCCCAAGCAGCTATCGTAGCCACATCCGTTCAAGCACTGGCCAGGCAGCAGCTAAACTGGAGAGGCTACACCAAGCAGATGTCATTTGCAACCACTTTTTTTCAGAGCATAACCTCAAAAAAGTAAAGTGTGGTTTCTCTTTTATGTAGCAAGCAAAAGTCAGAGCATTTGTTAACAAGTTCAACTTTCCTAAGTATTACATGCAGATTTTGAGCAGCCACCTCGGGAGCAAGGGGCCCACCACGCAGCCAAGGCTCACGGAGTTGGCATTTGTGGTCGAGGCCGAGGTGCCTGTGCATCGGGAAAGGGTCATGGCCATGCAGTCCCCTGCACGGGCCGGCTGACACTAGACCAATTTCATGTGAACTGAACCTGTCTGTACATGTTGCTGCCACTTTCCTTATTCTTAAGACCTTCCTGCTAATGAGAATCAGCAGATTAATAGTAGGGGGTTCAGAGCATTCCATCTTCTTCTGGCAGCAATGAGAGTGCAGTACAAGATAAAAACAAGTATTTGTTGTTAAAAGGGGCGAATAATTCATAAGAAGAATTTTTTCATAGACTGGAATCCTTAATTATTTTTAAATGATTATTGCAAACCTCACAAATGTGACTGTGATGGATGTGATATAAATGATTAAGTCCATAAAAATGTTTATCCTCCTTAAACAGCTATCTGTCCACTATAAAAAATATTGAACAGTCACAACTGAGAATGGATTTAGACATAAGATAAAATAATCTTGTAAATTTTCTGTTAAACAAAACTATCCTGGGAGAGCTGGTAGGCTTCCCAAAAGAAATAATACGTCATCTGCTTCAGATGATAATACTATTTGTATTTCCACTCTTTACACCCCTATTCCCATTATTGCTCACTGCAATCTTACCACTGCTACAACAAACAAAAGGCTGAAGAGGCACATCTTTGGTGACCCGTTAATAATGGAAATGGCCTCATTTATAGGCATTTTTGTGACAAAAGTATACCCCCATCTTTGAAGACATCAGCTTAAACTTAGAGGGGCATAATTCTGTTCATAAAAGCATAGTGAACTATATCTTTACCAAGGTACTCAAAGTGTAACCAGTTGTTGCTGATCTGAGATATGATCAAAGTGGAGAAGCTCTGTGTGGACTTTGTGAAGCTCCTGGAAAGTCTAAAGTCTCCCAAAGTTTGAAAACAAATAAATAAATTTGAATATAAGAATTATTTCTGCATATCAGATGGTGAAATATTTTGTTCATCATGCCAGCTTCAACAAGTCATCATCCAGTAGCAGAGAATACCAGCAATAATATTCATAAGAAGACAGAAGAAATAATTTCATTGCTCTGTGACCCAAGCCCACATCCATCACTGAGCTGTTCTACCGATTTAAATAGGCATTGAATAATTTTAAAGATTTTTATGAATCCAATTAAACAGTCGCCTCAGAGGAAAGAAAAATCTCTGCATAATTATTAACACCAACATAGGTGTATAGCCTGCCTTCTGTGTGGCAGTGACAAAAATGCCCTCCTCGTTAAGAGTGGAGATTTTGGCACATACAAACAGCTGAGGGACTTGTGACCTCTCAAACTTCCAGTCTGATGCACGTTCTGAACACTGCCTCCAGTCTTGTCAGTCTCTTGAATGCTGTGTTTATACATGATTGACTCCTAAATGGTGTAAGACTGTGCTTAGTGTTATTTCTACAAGAAGCCTAATTTTGAAGCCTTTTTTTTTTAACATGTTGCAAAAATACAGCAGTTCTCAGTATGGAGCCTCCCTGCAGACACATCAGATGTGGCTGGCAAAAGTAAGAAACACAACTGAAAGCAAATGGATGAAGTACCAAAACAACCAAAATATATTGCAATAACTTTTCTCCCTTTCAAAACTGTTTTGTCTGTGTTCACCTCTGAAAAATTCATCTACATTTCTTTAGCTTGGGAAAAAAAACAAAACAAAACAAAAAACAACAAACCAACACTGTACAACCCATCACCACTTGCTAAAGTCAGAGCTGTTAAAAGCTCTTTGGGGGTTTGAATAGTGAAAGTGTTTTCATGGTATTCCTAGCATTTTACATAAAACACTGTACTTTCATGTCCTCCATGTCCCAGCTTCTTAAAAAATGAACTAAGATACCTTCACATGTTCTGTTCTCTCACTGAAATTAATTCCTCTGTCATTAGTTAATTTAGACAAAAACCATACAGACTACTGATAGACTGACCTCCCTTTGATATGAAGTTATCTAGAACTAATAGAATAAGACGTAACAGAAGATTTGGCTGGCTAAGGGGTAATTTAACAGTGACATACACTGCAAGGTAAGATTTCTAAACAATAACACAAGACAGAAACTGAAAATAATCTTGGACCTTGAAGTTTAGCTGTCACTCAGGACCAGATTAAGTAACGATGACTCAAAGTCAAACTGCACTGTACATTCAAATCTTTAAAGTACAAAGGACAAAAAAGAAAAAAACCCCAAACTAAGCTAGCAATAAGTGATCATGCTTAATTAGGGAATAAAATGCATGACAGGAGCAAGGTGACTTTCATGGAAGAAAACATGTTGATGGGAGGCACAAAACCATTGGAACAGATGAGTTGCAGAGTGACACCACAAGGATATGAGGATTATAAAAACCTACTTGCACTTCCAGTGAACTCTGCTCTACAGCTAGGGAGACGCATTAGTCCTTAAGAGAGAAACCATTAAAAAAAAGTAGGGCAGCAGTTTCATCTGAGAGAGAAGTTAAAACAATCCCTTTTGGGGATGTTTTCCTTAAATGGTCTGCACCTTTTTAGAGTTCAAGGCAAGATAGACATTTCTTTTAAAAGTTTATCTTGCTAACTCTGAATACTCCAGCTTTGACAGTGGTAAGTAATTAAGACACATTAAAAAGCAACAAATTGTCTCTATGTTATGAGTCAAGAAAAAGATTTTCTTTCAGATCTGCAAGGTCAAGCTGTGCTTCCACAAAAAAAAAAAAAAAAAAAAAAAAAAAAAGTACTTTCTCTCTGTCTTTTGAAGCAGAAATGTTCCCTTTCTGATGTTCCTGGGCTCCAAAGGATGAAGCCCCCTGATGGGTACATATTCTAAGGAGAGAGATTACATCATAGAGCCACCATCAGAAATAATTTACCAGCTGAAGTCATAAACAAAAAGTTAGTAATTGAAAGTGGGAATTTGACCAGTTCTCTGTATTGTCCTAATCATGCTCCCAAATTCTGGGGGCAGGCTAAAAATTGCCTTCCTTCAGATCTAAGATAAGACTGTTTCTAATATTCTGTGCAAAGCTGTTATATAAACCCACTGATGCAGATGTCATCTTCTTGCATCCCAGCGTTAGCCCACCCACTCATTCCAGAAACCCGGGCAGGTAAAGCCTCGACGAGGAGCAAAACACCCACCAAGGGGATGCTCTGACATCTTCTTGCAGACATCTACCCCTCCACCACACCTGCAGGGAACTGTCACACCACCAGCCCAAGGATTATTCTGAAGAGGAGAGGCTACCTGGGGAAGTGGGGGGGACACCCTCTTCACTGTTACCACCAGAACGGTTCTGCTGCTCTGCACTGCTGCTGGAGCAGTGTGTAACACAGAACATCAGACCAGGCAGCCTGTCGGTACCCAGGTGCTCAGGAAGAGATCATGTTTTCCTTCCCCCCTTTCCCCGAGTTGTTTCTGATTTAATATGGACAAAGTTGTGCAAAATACAGGCGCTGCCCTGGGAGCTGAAATCAGCACCAGGTGCTTGCACCTCTTGCATTTGCATATCATAGGCTTTTTGCACAGATCTAGAAAGTTTAACATGCTATAAGCCTCAAAACTTCAGCAGTAACTAGAAAATGCAAAAATCTAAATTCTGGTTGGGATAATTCCTCACTGCACCACCAGAAGCAGTTTCCTTCATTTTTATCTGGGAAAATGATTTTATTCTGGGCAAGTTTATCTAACCAGCAGGGCTAGAACTATGGTTAACTCCTGGCAATATATGACAGCTTTAGTAGAGAAACAACAACATACTCACCCTCTACGTTAAGCCATTAGGAGGTTGAACCTGGTTCTGGGCATGGGGTTTCTGTTTTTCGAGCTTCCCTAAGCCACAGTCACAATACCCTTTCCTGAGGACAGCTGTAAAGGGACATTACACTGAGATTTCATATCAACAGCAAAGAAAACACTCAGATAGATGTCAATCTTCAGTGACAAGCAGTTGAAAAGATAATCCAAAATGACAATATAACCAATTAATATCAAAGTCTACACACACAAAATGTTGCTTGCAGACAAAACCAAATTGCATCAGAGGCAATCACAAAGGGACTTCAATCACATGCCTCCTGTGCTTCTTTCACCCCATATCGCGAGGGGAGGTAAGGACAAACCCCAAACCAGTATTAGGGGCTTGACTTTCAGAGAGGCTCAATCCTAAATGTGTAACATTAGCAAATCCCAGCCTCTGGTTAAATTACTTCACCTGAAGCATGCTGACTAGTGCAGATCCTATTTTTCCTCCATACATCATACTGGGGCCTCCAGTTAGGCAGGCTGGGAGAGGCCCCAGGTGAGGCTGGTCAGGACCATTAGGAGGGAGTGCTACTGAATCCACATCTACAATTCAATTTAAATCTGCTCATCTCATGGCATGGGTATTTTTAAAGGGTAACTGAACTGCAAGCATTCATTTTGTGAGCTAAAACTTGAAGTAAGTATTGGTATTGCTTTTACTACCTTTGATCATTTGTCTTGGAAATAAGATCACTTTTGATTTCTGAGCTGAAAGCTTACAAATATTTCTAAATATAATATTCCATTTGATATAAATGTTTCAATAGAAACAAAGCTTAAAACACTATTTTGCAATTTTTAAAGACTGATTCAAAATGTTTTGTAGAGTCAAAGCACTTAAAGTATATTTAAGTTCCAGATAATCAGTAAATAACTAAAAGAAATACATAAACAGCATTTTTTCTTCTCTTGGTTTGAATGGGTTTTCGAATGTCTACACTTGGAAATGTTGATTATTACCATGATTTTCAAATGCAGTTATTGTTTTTAGACATACTCAGCTCTTAATTCTATCACCAAACTCTTTTCATTAACAGTATCTTTAAAAAGTAAGTTCAAGTACAGAATTAAGTGGAAAGCTTTGATAGCTTGTAGATATGTATACTTGATATTCTTAGCTGCAGAGAGGCATAGCATCAATTACAATACTAAGAGGAAAAACAGACATAAATCTAGCTGTGAGTAGACCCATATAAAAGAGTGCATTTAAGTCAATCATTCCTACAAGCCTTGCTTTTATTCAAAAACTGTATTTTCTATATAGATTACTTAGTTTTTTAAATAATAGGGTTTAGCTGTTAGTCACTCTAACCATTTAAACAGGAATGTTAAAGTTTGAATACTTGTGGTAAACCTTTCAGGATGATAAATGAAAGATAATAACCCCTTGATCAATGTAACTTTTATTTATTCATCTGGGAACACGGCAAGGATATTATTGGCAACAACGCCGCCCAGGAGAACATGGATTTCACATAAACTGTTTTGGCAGAAACACGCATTTAAATAATCATTCAAATCAGCACCTCACTATTCTATCTTTAAAAAAAAAAAAAAAAAAAAAGGCAACAACAAAAAAATCCCCAAACAAACAAAAGAACAACAGAGGAGAAGAAACCTAGGATCTGAACAAACGAACAGCCTAGAATTTTTTTTCTATTTCACGTCTATACCAGCCACATCTGTCCCTGATTTTAGACGTTGTAATACCCAGCACTGACAATGGCACCTTTTACTTGCAAATACACTGTAAACATGAAGTGACCATAATTATACCACAATACCTCACTACAGCTAATCAAGGTGACTGCCTGGTCCTCCCTCGGCCTGGGGAAGTGCTGAATTAAGTTTGTGCTGCCAGCTCCCTGTATGACAGTGTCTACAACCTACAAAGTGCTACACACAGAAGTGAGTTTAGCATGAAGTGACTGACCAAACTGTAGCATAAACTCAAGCCAGTTTTTCCACGCAGTGCTAATATTTTGTTTTATAATCCAAGAAGAACTGACCAGGGCAGGATGCAATTTAATGCAAACCATTTGGAGTGAAAGGTGTTATTTTGCCTAGTGAAATCTCCCCCTCACAGTCCAGCTCACAGACAGAGTCAGTGGCAATCTCATGGTCAGGGGAGATCTGGGACATCCTATCAAAAGGGTCCTCACGATTTTCCTCACAGTCAACCACATTTGGGATCATGTTAACATAAGCAGTCACTATCTCCTTATGGAAAAGGGTGTCCTGGTTGTAAGAGATAAGCTCGTTGCTTATATTAACAGTCTCCACCGGAGTACTAGAACAAAACTGACCGCATCCCAGGAGGTTGGAGAAGACCTTTCTAAAGTCAGCATTGAAGGCATAGATGATAGGGTTGAGGGAGGAGTTGGCCCAACCAAACCAGACGAAGATGTTAAAGGTGGTCTCACTGACGCAGGGAAGGCCAGCGTGGGGGTCACTGGGTGGGCTCTCGCAGAAGGGAACCATGCAGTTCAAGATAAAGAACGGCAACCAGCAGCAGACAAAGACGCCCATGATGACGGAGAGAGTCTTCAACACCTTAGTCTCTTTCCTGATGGAGGACTTGAGGCTTGTGTGATGGTGGCAGTCAACGTGGCTGCTTCGGCAGCTCTGTGCATGCTCAGCTGCCCTCTCCAGGGAAGAGATACGACGGATCTGCACCTGGGCAATGCGGTAGATTCGAGTGTAGGTAACTATCATGATAGCCACTGGGATATAAAAACTGATCAAGGAGGAGGAAATAGCGTAAGTCCTGTTGAGGCTGGAGTCACAGCTCTCTGACGGTCCAGCGAGGGTATCGTTGCTGCCAGAGGTCCCACCAGAGGGTCTCATTGCTGCTAACGCCACCCATGTGGTGCTCATATCTTCCGCCCAGGTGGTGACAGCACCTGCTGCTGCCCAGCCAGTGCCAAATCCATCTCCAATATCACCAGCAGCAACAACATCCCCCCCTTTGTGCCAGTTGAGCTGGACGGGGATGAAGGAGATGAGCACAGACAAAGCCCACGCCACACCGATCATCACCAGGGCCAACCGCTGGGTCATCTTCCTCTCATAGCGGAAAGGGCTGGAAATAGCCCAATACCGGTCCACACTAATCACACACAGGTTGAGGATGGAGGCCGTGGAGCACATGATATCGAAGGCCACCCAGACGTTGCAGAAAGCCCCGAAGGGCCAGTACCCGGCCACCTCGGCCACCGCCTTCCAGGGCATGACTAGCAGAGCCACCAGCAGGTCCGAGACAGCCAGGGACACGATGAAGATGTTGGTGACCTTGCTCCTCAGGTGCCGGTAGCGGACGATGGCCACGCACACCAGCACATTCCCGAAGAGCGTCCAGAGGATGAGCAGAGCCAGCAAACCGCCCGCCGCCACCTGCGCCGCCCCGGGGGCTCCCGCCGGCCCCCCCGCCCCCCCGGGGGTCCCCGCGGCCGGCGGCGGCGGGCTCCGGCCGCCCCGCAGCATGGCTGACGGCTCCCGCCGGCGGGGGGGCGGCGGCGGCCGGGACGCGCCGAGCAGCCAGCGCCGCCCCGCCGCCCGGCCCCATGGGGCCGCCGCCCCCCCCCCGCCGGGCGCCCCCCGCCCGGCTCCGCGCCTACCGGGCTCCGCGCCCCGGCCCCTCCCGCCCCGGCTCCGCTCCCCGCGGCTCAGCGCTGGTCCCCTTGCCCCGGGGGCTCCGCTCCGCGGTTCGGGGTCTCCGTCCCCTCGGAGCCCGGTTTGGGTACTCGCCTCGCGTCCCCCTCGCTTAGCGCTCCGCGGCTCAGCGCCGCTCCTCCCCCGCCCCCCCAACCCCGCTCGGGGTCTCCGCTCCTCGGGCTCAACGCGCTCCCCTCCTCCTCGAGCTCACCGCTCCGCGGCTCGGCGCGCACCCTGCTCGGGGGTGCCCGCTTCTCGGGGGTGCCCGCTCGGCGCTGCGCGGCTCCCGGCGGCTCCCGCCCGAGCTGACGGCTCCGCCCGCCCCGCGGAGCGGCTCCCCCGCGGCCGGCTCCCCGCGCCCCGGGCCGGCCCCCCCGCCGCCCTCTGAGCATGCTCCGGCGCCAGGGACGCCCCGTCGGGCAGCCCGGTTTGCGAGGGACGGGACGGGACGGGACGGCGCGGCGGGGGCGGCTCTCCCCCCCCCCCCGCAGCGCTCCTTTCCTCCTTCCCGAAACCGTGTCATCCTCGCAGGTCTTTTTCCTTTTTTTTTTTTTTTTTTTTTTTTTTTTTTTTTTTTTTTGGCAGCCGTCACCGGCTGTGTGCGGTGATTCTGCGTGGCTGGACGGAAGAGCGCGGTCCCACCGCGAGGAAAGGGAAAATGCTCCCTCCCACGCACACAGCCCCCCCCAGCATCCCCGGGGGAAGCGGGACTGTCGGGGTCGGCCACGGCTCGCACGGGCTGTCCCTGGGAGCGAGCGGGGCTGAAAGTTGCTGTCGGGGGAGCGGGACGGGCTGGGTTTCTTCCGTAGGGATGGGAAACGTAGCCTATATCTGTAATTGTTCCAAAAAGGTTGTGCTGGACGCCTGAGGTGTATTACAGGCGGCAAACGAAACGCGATTCTCTCTTTTCAGCTCTTCCATGGGGTGAATCATTCCCCCCAGTGGGGCTCCGGGAAGCGGCGCTCCGGCCCAGCACAGTGCAGGTGTGAAGGCCGGGCCCCCGTGTCCTGCCTGTGCTTCGGAGAGCATGCTTTACAGATTTTTATTCAAAATATTATGGATTTAGTTTCTCCAAAACTTACTTCTTTTTTAAAACCGTTGGCAGTGATCAAACTCATCCTGGACTCAGCAGCCTGTTCTGGCACTGAAGGGGCTGGGGAAGCCACTCTTCCAGCTGCTTCTCCGGTCAGATGGGGAAGGACAAGACTCGCTATACCTTGCTGGATATGCAGTGACGTGCAGGAAGATTAAGTGTTAGAGTTACTAAATACAGAGTGAAAAAGAAAAAAAAAAAACACCTCTGCAACCTTTTAGGCAATTTTCTAAAATTGTCACAAGAAATACTGGAGTTTCACTTTAGCTCTCACTTAAGAAATTGGCAATACTTTTCCACATTTAAGCAGAGTTATATTTAATATTGGAGGGAGAATTTAGCTTTTGTCACCACTGAATTCTAAGCAGCATGACTAAAGCTGTGATGCTGAGGCAATGTGTTGCTTGCACAAACTCTGCTTTCCTAAGCAATGCCTCCTACAGTTTCTATAAATTAAGGACCTAATTGCACAAGTACTTGTGCATGTGCCTGTTGAAGCTGCTGGTCCAAAAATGTGGATATTTTATGTAAAAAAGCAATGATCTGATTTGCTTATTTAGCTATATGTTCATAGCTTTACCAGTGTAGAGGTGTGTGCATATACGTTCAAATCCATCAGCACAAATTGTATACATAATACGGTATTTACATGCATGTATATATTTACATGCATGCAGTCAATATGCATTAGCTATTTAAATAAACATATCTGTAGGTATCTGTCTGCTTAATAATAATAATAGCCCAGTAGTAACACAGCCTGCCCACAACTCGGCAGCACCGTGCACAGGCTGGAGGCTTGGCACAAATCAGCGCTGGTGCTGGAAGCGAAGACGTCGGGCTGTGGCTGGGAGCGGCGGAGGTGCGGGTGTACCTTACCCCCTGCCAGCTCTGCTGCGTGGGGTGGAGTCGTGCAGGGAGGAGGTGCAAGCAGCTGGGAAAATGCCTTACCCCCCTGAAACAAAAACTGTCAGAGCTCACTCGTCAGACATCCAAAGAATGAAATTTTACTATGCTTTCTACAGTACTGTCTGCAATAGGCGGGCCCAAAGTAGAGGGGAGTTTCCAAAGGGTCTTGTTTATTGGCCGTTTCATTTAGAGGATATAATATCCTTTCCCACCTCTTTCATCTTTAGCATAGGCTCTTGAATTTCAGCTGGTGTGAAGTTGCTCACAGAGATGCCTATGGAAGAAGAGCTGTCACTGAGCTGGGGGAAGTTTCATCAGCCAAAGACACGCCTGTACCTATAGGTGCAGTGGTGATAGTCTTCAGTGCTGATCTAACATTTGATGCATGCTCAAAACTTTCTTTCAAGTCAAAGGACTGCATTGGGAGATCAGGAATATTTTCAATGGTAGTAGGAAAAAAATATTGTTTTGTCATGGGGTGGCACGTGAGACTAAAACCCCCATGCTAATAGGCTCTGGTGAGCTGGGGAGAGGTGGAGCAGGAGCAGGCAGCAGGGCAACTGCTTTGCTGCAGCACTTGTACCAGATCATTCATAGCGGCACCAGGTCAGAGCATCATGTAGCGGGGAGGTTCGTGGGGTGTTGTAATATTCCACCCATTGCTGTCAACATTTTTTGAGCTGGAGATAAGAAACTTTAACATTTTTAGGTTACTAGCATCCTTTTTTTACTTTCTGTAGGCAGTTTGCATATAAATATCATTTTAAGAATAGTCCATTAAAACCACAGCTGTCACTTGCTGAGAGATTTGAGGTGGGTTTTTTTCATCCTGAAATCATCTTTGTAATGGCTTTTGTGCTTTTCCTTCAGAACTTTGTCTCATTTTTCTTTTTTCTATTCACCTGTTAAAAATTGTACTTCTCTCTCACAGCTGGCAGATTGGAAGTAATGGAATTTAACTGCTATTGCAATGGTTCTGGGCAAAAAAAAAAAAATCTTTCCAGTTCCTGATTTCAGAAATGTGTGTTTTACTAGCTCTTTCCCTTCATTGCCACATATTCTTTTCCATTTCAAAATACACAGACCCACTGTTCGGCCAAATGATATTTATTTAAAAATAGACAACACTGAATTTCACACATTCTCTCATCTAAGAGATACTCAGTATAAAGAGATAACAAATAATTAACTCCAAAAGGAAGTTAAAATATATAGACACAGAGATACCACTGAGGTTTAGGCTAGAAAAACAACCCATCAAAAACCTCCCATTACAGTTAGGCCCTAAAACAGGCGAGAAGAGGTAGCAGTAGAGGTGGAGAAGTCTGGAAGTCACTGTACATTAAGGCCAATTTAACGAAGTAGCTGGACATGTTCTTAACTGTAGAAGTATGTTCAAGTGGAACTATATTTAGGAGCATGGTTGAACGTATGCTTAAGGTCCATCAGTTTTACTCACTGAAGCTGAAATGCTTTACTGCATGGGGATGGACAAAGGTGTGGGTGTATATATAGCCACGTGAAAATATTGAGGAAGGAAAGGAGAGAACTGGTATCATCAATTTATTCAGCACAGAAAAATCCTTGCAGACTAGGCTGGGTTCTGCTGTTCGTGCTTCAAATAAAAATAAATATGAGCCACTAGAAAATGATCAGAAAAGCATTGCAGGAATTATGTCTGGGAAACTTCCTTCTCTGAGCAGAGGGCACCAGGAGGGTTAGTAACAGCTGGCAATGTCTCACAGGGGAAGAAGTTTTCTGAGAATAGATGACTTTTTCAGGTAAGGTTATAAAAACTGCAGTGGCTAGAAACTGAACCTACGAGAAACCAGGGTAGAGGTAAGGTGCACATTTTTAACAGCGAGGATGATTAATGGCTGATGCAATTGATTTTGGGTTGTAACAGATTTGCCATCATCTGCAGTCTGAAAGCCACAGCTGAATGCATTTCTTAGGGACTGTGCCTCAGTTCATCCCCCAGCTCTGTCTTTATTCAGACGGTACCAAAGAGCATTCTGTGTGTGAGAAAAGTAATTTTAGATGGTTAGTTATCCCTGCTGGCCTTAAAACCTATTTAAGTTTTTGTTGACTTGGGACTGTGATGGATAGTATTAATTAACCATATATAACAGAGTGAACAGTTCTCCCAATATCTCCGTTGCTTTTTTCTCTGTTATGAGTGTGATACGGTTTCTACATCAGCCGTTGATCACTCTCTGGGTGAAATAATTAAGTAATTGATGTTACTAGATGAGATTTCCACAAATTTTCCTTTTTTTTTTTTTTTTTTTTTTGTTATTCATACTGAGCCTGGCTTAATTTAAACCAGTGGTAAAAGTTGAAAGATGTATGCTAGCCAAGACCAAAAGCAAAGGGAATAGGAGTTTTGTAAATATGATTTCCTGGTGGACTGTCTTAGTTCATTTTGTGGCTTTTATCTTATAAAACAGTATCCTGTATTTTTGGATATTCATAATTATATACTAAAAATTAGTATAATTATTTTTAATACAGCAGGAGCTCACATGTTGAAAAACTACTAAAGATCAGTGACATTTGAAGCAAGATAAAGAAAAAAAAAATAAAATAAAACTGATTTATACAATGGTACAATTTGGGTACATTATTCATATTCTCTGGGTGTTCATGGCTACATCCCAGGTGAACATCTGTCCTGCAAAAATTATCAAGATGAAAAAAGCAATTTTAATATTCTAATACTGAACATTTCAAGATTTTTATTTTGGCTTTTGTCAACTATACTACCAAACTGCAAATAAAACTCAGGTGGGCTTAATTCCCAAAGATGCTTCTGTAATTTTGTCTCTGGTTTAAATAGCATATCAATTTGCCCTATGGAATAATTTGAAAACAAATTTCTGTTCAGTGTTCTGATTTCTCTGTTTCTCTAACCCACTGTATATTAACAGGACCTATGAATTTTATATTGAATGTGTAAGTTACAGGCTTTTTTAGTCAATAATTTTTATTGGAAACCTTGCAATCAACATCATTTATTTTAGGATTTTACCCTGTCCATTAACTTAATGTGAGACTGTCTTCCACAAAATGAGTAGGAAAACCAAATCATTCATGGAATAAAACTAATTTCTGTAATGAAAACAGACACTATTGTGAAGACTTTTAAGTCTGATGGGAAAAGGGGACTCAGGAGACAGAAGTCAGCAGCCTGTCAAGGAACACAGGTGATGTTTCATAGGGTCGGACAGTAACTCTTCGCTGGGCTTCCCTCCTCCCAGCAGCTGCTAAGTGGAGGGGAATGGGGCTGGGAAGCAGGACCCCCAAACTTTGGCTACTTTGCTGACACTGTGGGCCAGCTGTATCCTTGCAGGATAGCCTATTGCAAATGCTAAACAGAAAACTACAATGTAAGGTAATTTTACAAGTGTGTCAACAGTGAGAGCTGATAGGGGTTTTTTTTTGTTTGTTTTGTTTGTTTGTTTGTTTTTTCTGTATTTGTGTTGTATAGATCCAGGGCTAGATTTTGTAGTTCAGGATTTATCTGGGGGAAGAATTCCATTTTCAAGTTTTTAAACGCTAGGACTAAGAATGAGCAACTGTCAATTTGAGATAAACAGTAAAATACTGCTTTTACTTTGCTCTGCCTTTTCTTTTGGCCTTAAGTAAGACTTAAAATAAAATGCTTCTTTGGAATCAACAGATCTCATTCATCTCCGTAGCAGAGTATCAGCAATAGGGATTAGAAAGTTCTTTATTAAATACCTGTGGCAATAAACCTTAGGACTATTAGTGCTCTTAGAGAACACAGAGGAACAGCTGATGAAGACATCAGTCTGCTGAAACAGGAGTTGTACTGGAGTTGATAAAGAAAGACTAAAGTGTATTCTTCTGTTCGTCTGTGAGACAGCAATAGCTATTTATTCTGAGTTGTGAGTAGCCTTCTGCATGCTGAGCAGCAGCAATTCATCCTAGTGTGTCTAGATTTGTCACCCTCTTGGTTTCTCCTTCTCCAACACACATAAGGAGGGTCAAAGAAGAAAACCACACTTCTTCAAGTGCAGAGAGCATCAAGCACCCTCTGTAATGTCTTTATGATCCTGATTCTTCTGGCCAACACACTGCAAGTCAAAGGAAGGAACGTACAGATTGGGAAGCATATGCCTCGATAAATCAAGGAAAACACCCAAAATTCAACAAAAAGTCATAGCCACAGCGGATTGGCACAGCATGCAGCCTTGGAACAAAAATCACCTTTGAAAAGGGGAGAGGTAGGACCTTGACAGTATCGTATGGGGCAGGCCCAGGATCTGATCAGTCCTGGCAAATCAGTCAGTCCGGGGTTCATTTGGGGAACGGCACGGCTCTGCACCCCTCTCAGTGAGACCAAGCAGTGGTGGTGATACTGGGAGCCAACAGTTTGTCCCAGTGATCCTTGTGTTGGTAAACCAATAGCTCTACCCAGTCAGGTCTTCTGTATATTATTTTGGCAGGGTTGGTCAATCAGAAGACTCTTTTATATACTAACTTTCAAGATACGTTAAAAGACAATTTTTTCCTTGGGGTTTCAGCAGAAGTAACTGTACACGGGCCAGTCTTCATGAAACATAAAATGTGTATTGATCTGAGACAAAAAGAGTTGCCATAAGGAGCAGTGGGTTCCCGAATGTCAGAGCAGAAAACAAACCCAAGGGCAGAAATTATCAATTGAAATATTGTCTAGCTGATTTCATCAAAGAAAATATTGGAGATTGAATTATCTGATATTTGTGAATTGTTTGTTACATGTAGGCTGTACTGATTGCACTAATTGCCTGCAATAATGATACTCAGCTCTGGATCTGAATTTCAATTTTAGAATAATTTGCAACTACTTATTGTTGCTGGTGTAGCCTTTATAGTTAAAAATAGCTACCTAATGCAATTCCTTTTAGTACTGTTGACTGAGATTTGTGGCCTGAAGAGGGATGGGCTATTTTATTTTAGCTGTAGCTCTATCCAAACAGAAAAAGTAATCATGAGAATTGTAGTTGCACCAAAGTTTAACATTAATTTTTACTTTGAAAGAATATGAGGTAGTTTCCTTCCTTGGGTCATTTACTCTATTAATCACGCCCCACTACTTTATGTTGTCGCAGTGTCAGGTCCCCACCCAGTGGTGTGCGGACTGGCTTGCCCCTGTCAGGTCTTACCTGTACTTGATAGCCACATCTCACAGGTTCAGTGTTGGTGCCACACCTACATGCAGAGCTGGTGTCAAATGCAGGCACAGACATCTCTTCCTGATACACTGAAGTTTGGATTTTTGACTCTTGCTGCATTGGAAAGGTTTTCCAAAATTGTAGCAAAGCAAAATTCAAGGTTTGGAGAAGAGACAGACACTGATATTTGGAAAAGGACTTAAGAATGCTTTCAAAATTATGTTTGGCTATTGCAATGTCTCATTAAAGTATTTCTTGGCAATGAAGTTATTTGATTCAAGCAGGCAGTGGTGGAAAATCCCACCTGGGGAGCACTGCAGGAGTGCTCCTCATACCTGGGAGAGGAGAAACAGGAGGGACAAGGAATTGGGTTCATGTAACCAGTTACCATTAAGATGTTTTTACAAAGCTATTGCTCGTAGCTCGTAGCTGTTAGTTGCTGCCTTCCTACAAAGGTTATTGACTGTTAGAGGCAAAAGTCCTAATTCAGAAGATGATGGACTCAAGTCTGAACCAAACATCAAATGTAGATTTAGCCCTAGATATGTTATGAATTCTTTCCATACATTTTTAAAAGCATTCTGATCTTCAGTTAAGCCTGGTAAATACTGATTGCAGAATAAATTAGAATAAAGAAGTTATGGTATCATTGATAAACCTGGCTGCGTGGACAGGAGCTGTTCCTCACTCTGATTAAAATGCTGATGTGGTCCCCTGGAATTAATGGATCTATGTGTGCTTTTCACAAGCTGGCATTTAATTCCAGGTACGATGCAGTGACATTCAAGCAAAGATTTATTGGAAAATAAACATGAAGCACCCAGTGCTTGTGCAAGTTTTTATAGAATATGTTGTGTAAAGATAATAAATTGTGTTTGTTTCAAGTGAAGAAGAGAGATGGTAGCTGGTTTTCCTGCCATCCCTGTTCTTTCACAGGTTTGCACCTACTACACCCATCTTTATTTGATAGCATGTTCTTAGGCCTGAATTGTGGTCCACTTGCTTCTGGTAAGAACTAGAAAATATTTTGGTAAAGATTTTACCAAAGGACATATTTATAGGGATGAAACTCAGTTCTCTTTTATGTGAAGAACAGTAGCAGAGGAATGCAGGAGATATGCCACCCAGAACTTCAAGTTTTGCTTTATATCTCAGCCAAATTAATAGTATGTGATATTAAAAATAATTTTAAAATTAAAAAAAAAAATACTCTAGCCACTGATTATTAACATTAAAGTGAGATTTACCACTATCATCAACTTCAAGATCAAATTCATCCTTTAAAGCTAATGGAGCCAAGCCTGATTTTTAAGGTTCCCATTAACAGTTGCAGCTGCTTTGATTCAGTTTAAATCCAGATCTTATTTTATTCATGTGTGTACAGAATGAGGCCAAATCCTTGGGGACAAGAGTTCCCAGGGAATAAGTGATCCAATAAGCCAGCTGTACATACACCATCTCTAATCAGATAGAGAGGTAGGAAAATTGAAAAATGAGTGTTTGTATTAAAATCTTGAAGTTTGGGGATCTTTTTTATTTCATGTATTTTAGGTGAAATTAATGAATGCACATTTGTTTTTCATAATACATCATATAAGATATGGTCAATGGTGTCCACAGAGTCATTTTTCAGGATCCAGAAGTGAATCATTTAAGGGTGTTCGTACATCACCACGTGCAGCTACTCATTTCTCCATTCAGCCTGTGTTTTGCATGCTGTCAGGTCACATAGAGAATAAATAACATTCAAGTAGCATTCATTGGTTTTGCCATGCTGCTTTCCGACCTGCCTTACTAAAACTTCAACAGGGCCATCAGAGGCCTGCTGAAAAACAAGTAAAGTGGTGGTAACTGTTACAATGAAAGCATCAACTGTAAAGCCACAGTCTAGTAATATCCAGAAACCTCACCTTCAAGAAAGCTCTGAAGAACCCTTTTAAAAACCCTTTTTATCTTTATTCTTGCAAATACGATTTCAAAGCATTGATTAATCTTATTAAGTAATAAATTAAAACTCATATTGGCTACACAAAACATTGTCATCAAGTTTACAAGTAAATCACCCTGGTCACACTATTATGATGATTGAAATTCATACTTCAATTTCAGCTAGAAACAATTCCAGCAAACAACAAAGCCTACAACTTAACAAAACTAATATATCTTTAATTTTCTTTTTAACCAAATCCTGCTTTGTTTAGAGCTTTTGCAGGAAAAGGCAGAATAATTCACGCAGGATGCACTATCTGCCCCTACTTAGGAAAGAGAAGATTAAATCTTGAAGGATTTATTACATGCTGCTCAATGGAAAAGGCAGTTGACTTTTTTTTTTTTTTTAATTAACATATCATAACAAGGACCTTAAATTCCCTAGACAGTGGAAAGAAGCATGTACTTAAATTACTTGGATAATTTCCCTCTCTGCTGTTCTCTGGAGCCATCTACTTCTCTGCACAGATATAGTCCACTCAAAGTCTATGGACCACATGTGAACCATACAAAATAGGAATATTTCAAAAATTATCATAACAGTCATTGGAAAAAAAAAATTAAGTGATTACAAGAGGAAATTTTAAGTATTGAGAAATACGAGTAAAAGGAATGCAGTTCTTCTAGAAAGACTCCACCATGACGCCTCCACCTTCTTCCATCTAGAGTTACTGACACTAAAAAACACTTGGAAAAAAATCTATGGTCGTGCAAATTTGATTCTTTAGGCAAATGCTTGAGGATTGTAGGAATCCTTTTGCACTTTATCAGCCTTTATTCCTATACATATATGTGTTTAAATGCTATCCAAGCATATATTATTGTATAAATAAAATTATCTAAGGATGGAGTAAGTGGAAGAGTCTAACAGAATGATATGATGAACATCAGAGAATAGCTTTCTGATTAAGATTACACAGCAAAAATTCATAATCTTTTACATAGCAAGTGCATTTTAGATTTGGCTAAAGAAATTCCCTTTAAAAAATAATCTCTGTTAAAGTAATATTAAATTGGTCTCAAAGACATTCCCTAGACATCTCAAAATAGACAAACTGTCCCCTAGATACACCTCAGGAACATAACAATGAGCAACTGTCAGGCCTCTCTCCTGGGTGAGCCAGCCCTTCCTGACTCGTCACATGCTTGAGCAGGTAGGTAGGCAGAAATAGGGTAACTTCGTGCTATTTCTTCTATTTTAAAACCTGTGATAAATTAGTATTGTCGATATATGCTAGAGAAAAACAAAAAAGAGAAGTTTGAAAGCAGTTGTTTGAGAAAGCCCAGGTTTAGCATTGATCAGAGAGCTAGCAGTCACACTACATTATCCAATCTGCTTATTGTTCCTGGTCCAAAAATCTATGTTTCTTAAATGTTCAGAACTTCTTGACTCACCATTGCTTCAAGAGTAGTTAAACTACGAACTGCTTCTATAAAATATTCCACATTTGGATGTAACAATATTTTCTGAGAGAAGTCCTGTTGTGAAAACCTGTTAAGATTCTCAGGCCAAAATCAAGTCCCTGGTCCTGAAACAGAACCATTTTAAGTCAGCAGGGTTTCATCAGTGCATCTAGAAATAGAATCTGCCCATTAGCATGTTTAAAGCATTTTCTTACTGCCTGAGTGCTGCCTGAATTCACGTTTCTGAATAAACTTCAATTTCAACACTCAAAATCAATTTTATATTGTGGACAAATGAAATAATTTCAATAGTAATGTTAAGAAATGGAAAGGGCTAAATAATTGCAGATGAAATATAACTAAATAAGAATTCTATTTATTTTTGAAACTTACAAATATGTGATACGTGTTTGTAATAGAGGATATGCCCCCTTCTTGGCCCCAGGGGTTAGCTAGCTCTGCTTTGGTTGAACACAAATGCTGGGAATCAGCTAAAGAACACCAGTTCTAGCTGAAGAATGCCATGGGACCCATCCCATGGAAGCAGAGGAGGAAGAAACAGGCTTTCTCTAGCCATCTTTATGAATGCTTAAAAGATGAGGTGGAACTTGTGGGCTTACGTAGTGAAATTAATTTTTTTCTGATACCAGCGTTAGCTAGAGAGTTGGTCCAAGAGTTGATTTGGAATGAAAGTTAAAGTTTCATTTGATTATCTAGATAGCCCTATTCACTCCACGTAAAATGGAACCAGTCTGAGAGACAACCAAGTGAAGTGGCTAGAGCTGGTATTTGCATGGAAGTAGGTGAGATCAAGCTGCTGTGTTCAAGGGGAAAGATAGAAAATGTTACTGTCTAGAATGAATGTAAGAACTAACGGAGATATGATGAAAGAGCATGACAAGCAGCCCTAGAGAAAAGCAGGGATTACAGCAATGTGATCAGATGGTGACTCTTTTAAAAACCACTTAAAATCAAACAACTGAAATTGTTTTGCAGGAACATAGTAGTTCTCATGCTCAGCCTCGCTGATGGTTCATCTAATTCAGACTGCGCATGAGACTTCAGATGTAGGTTCCTTTACTTGATCTGGGTTTTTCAACAGGTAAAGAAGGTAGCAAAAATTCCTGGGCAGATTATGGCTGTGTGTACCACAAATAGAATTGAAGATTAGTTATGATGTGAAGCAACTGCTAGAAGTGATCAGTCTCTGATGGTCTGTGTTTGCCATCTAGTGGTACAAAGCCAAAATTTTTGTTCTGAGGCATGAGAGCAGACAAGACAGCTGCAATCTTCTGTCTCAGAGGCAGACCTCTCCCACACAGAAATATGAACACTTTCAGGCAGATGGTGGTGACAACTGCATAATTGTCCTTTTAGGAACTAGGGGCAGAAATTTTGCAGCCCTTGACCCACCAGACTTAGGACTAGATCATTAATGACCTAGCAAGGTTTATCTAATAATTGATCTGTCACTCCCTTTTAATATTTGGGTCATTGCTCCAGTCTTCTGATCTTACAGATGCAGATTCTAAGAATATTCCGGTGCCTAAATTTTCACTGCTTTCTGTGACAATTCAGGCAATGAAATATCCTAGGGATCTGAGATTATGTTCTAAAAGTTTGTAAACCACACTTAGAAAACTCTCAGCCAAGAGCCCTCTAGATTTCTAGAGGCATCAGTTATGCTTTACAGCATCCCTGTATGAAGTCATATGATTATCTTCCAATTAGGAGACTGAACTACAAAGAAATTAGCAGCTCATAAAAAGATTGTACAGGGAATATATACCGTTCTGGCAACAGAACATATATACCTAAACATAAGCTATAAGACTGGTTTTCTCTCTTAAAGCATTTCAAGGATGTGTGAATAAAGAATTAAGTAAAAGGATTAATATTATTTCTCATTTATGTCATATAGTAAATACAAGACAAGGGGGATGCAGTAATAGAAATGTATTTTATCAGAAGAAATTATATACACTATGATACCTAACCATACATGTTATTTACCTGGATTTCTTGCTATATAGTTCAGAAAATAATAATTATATGTTGATTTTTAAATCAGTATTGAGGAATTTTAAAATAATTCCTACATCCCAACTAAATAGCAAATGATTTCAGGTTTTACTATAAAAACATAGCTAGGATTAAGAGTTGGAGTTTTCATAGTATCTCTGTGATTCAGGAGCATCACTCAGTTTAGCTGTTCCTGGGATTTTCCCTCCTAAATCATACAGATTTATTTTTTTTAAAACCCCTTTCACAAGCCACAGTGAAGGAAAACAAAGCAATACAAATTACATAGAGGACAAAACCCAGATAACTAAAACAAAGATTAATGAGATCAAATTAACTTTACTATGTAGTGTTAATCATATTAACTCTAGTATGATTCTGAAAAGTGTATCTATACAATAACACCACATATATAGCAAAATATGTGGAAGTAAAAGAAAAAAAACCATGCTATTAGCTATGATCCATTTAAAAAAAAATATTGAATCTTCTGTTTATTGAGCAGCTGTTGCTACGTTCACTCATTCATTCATCCTCTCATTCAACTGTTATTTATTTAATTATTCAATCAATTGTTCACTGAGGGACCATATATGATCTATGTTTTACAATTGACCTCAAAGAGTGAGGCAGCTGAATGCATCCGATAGAAAATAGAAAAGGGCATTGCAAGGTTCACAACAATTATCCAGGGTTCAAAGCCAAAAACTATTTCTTCTAGTCCATTGTCATATTCCGGGCGGCACCCAAATGCTGGTGGTATCCACAGCTGCAAGGAAAGAATGCAAGGCCAATATTAATCACCAGCAACATGAGTCACTAGCCCTTAATGACTGTGACCCCACCAAACTGCAAACTGGTTTGAGAAATACCTACAAAAACCCTCCCTGTTACTATTAGGGCACACTGGTGGAAGAGGGTTTCAGCTTCCACCTCTGCTACAGTTTTTGTACTGTGACTAAAACGAGCCTAGGCTCCCTGATACCGTATTTAAATAAACTTTGTTCCCCAAAGGCATATTCACTTATTCTTCCAGAAGAAATAAAATTTACTTGCTGCAAATGATAGAACCATGTAATTTTAATATACTTATTAGTCTTGAAAGGTTGGGAAGCTTTTGGGGATTAACTTGTGAATTATGTTCAAAATGTCTTACCGAAAGGTTGCAGAGGAATAAAAATGCAGCGATGTTCTTCAGAATTCTCCTCTTGTTATTAGTAACTGATTTTCTACTGTAAAATGATAAATCTGAGGCTGAATGCATGACCGAACTATTTTCCTGACTCATTTCTTCTTTGGCACCACCACCACCATCATTTTCTCTCCCACAGATACTGCCCTCAAACAGGCAGGGAACCTCCCCATTGTCATGAGTGGCTCTGCCATTGTAAATCTCTTTGTATGAGGGGGTAAGCGATAAAGTGCTCCCCCGAGATATAGTCACTATTCGAAGAGTTTTTATATCATCGTTCGCCTTTTCCTGCTCACGGTGTATGGATTCAATGATAAAGAGGTTCTGAATATATTTCTCAATAATAACCAGGACAGAGTAGGGCAGGTTATACCATGTGTATTTTGGGTGAGCCTGGGCACAGATAATGGCGAGGATTGAGCCCCAGGAGAGGAGCCAGGACCCTGCAGCTGTGCCCACCAGCAGTTCTGCATCAAGTTTTCGAGCGGGATTTTTTGAATTATCCAACGATCTATCTTCCAGTCTGTAGATGAGAAGGGCAACGATTCCAGCTGTACACATGAGAGCCAACACAAAGATAGCATGCAAGTAAAACATAGTAAGTGCTAACTCGCTTTTGATTTTCGAACGTCCAATCTGAATTAAATACACAACAACTATGGCTATTGTGCTAGTTAACACGATTAGTCCAAAAATCATCCCAACAGTTATGCCGTGGAATTTGAATGGAGTTTTGTGTTGCTGGTGGTGCTCGACTTTGCGGCCAATGTTCTTCCACAGGACATAGAGCATCGTGGAGGCTAGGATGTGGTACTCTATATTAAACGGATATAGATAATATATTCCTTGAGAAAATATCGAGCAGAGAGTTGTTGTTGTGCAATTGCACTGAGGTGCATGATCATCTAAAACTAAAAGAGAGGGAGAAATTAGTTATGTGCATTATAAAGATTTCTCATTCAAAGTGAATAAATAAAACAAATAAAATAACAAAACATGAAAGGTAAGATTTCGGTTAAATCATCATGCCACCCAGTTAGCCACCTAAGAAAAGGTTTCACTGATAAAGTCTTTAACCTAAAAAAGCTTTTGCACATGCAGTGAAGTATGATCTCTGACTTCACTGTTCAGCTGCTGAGCAATAATCACATCATGAACAAATGCTGCACCAAAGTAGATCAAACATCAGCAGAGTCTTGGTAAAAATACTTTTTTATAATACAAAAATACAGATCCCAAGGGTTTTGAGTCCTTAGCCTTTAGCTTAGAAGGCTTTCATAGAAGCCTGGAGATCTGTGGATCAGACCAAGAACAACCTTAACAAGGAAAGGGATCAGTTCTACTCCCATTTTTATCAGTTATTTACAGTAGTGTGGTTTCTAATACCAAAAGCACTTTATTAAAAAGTTGTTTATGTCTAGGAAGGTGGTAAAGTAAACCACAGATACGTTCACTCAATGACCTAGTATAATTTTAAGGTTTAAAAAAAAAAAAAAAATCAATCTTCTCCTTTTGAGAGGAACCTGTGAAATCATTATCTCTCTGCTGTTACCTGCATTGTAAACCCCTAAGGCATCTCAATGAATATTTGCTCATATTTGTAAATAAATATACATAGTGTGCATTTATAACTTAAGCAAATAATGTCAGAAATCAGAAATTTCCACAGTCATGGGAAAAAAAAAAAAAAAAAGATACTTATTTTCACAGTGTATTTATTTATAAATATATAAACATACATTCCAAAGAGCACATTTTTAGGTGCTGATTTGGGCCTGGACGTTTTTCTTTTGTTTTCTGTAATTTAGAAGAACAGAGGAGAGGAGAAAGTTGGTATTGTATTTGTCTCAAGCCCACACTGTTAAGGGATGAAAAAGAAATTGCTTTTGCAGTGGATTGTATGTTAATGCCAAACTTGTCTTGTGGATCACTACTTCACTCCCCCTTGTTTCAGATGCTATTTCTGACTGTTCATAATTGTGTAACAATTCTGGCAGAGGAATAATAGGAAATACTATAAGGAAACTGCTTCTATTTAACACGTAGAAATATCAAGAAGAGCCACTAACTGGTGATTTGTCTGATCTCTACCAATGCTCCATGATTACAAAATCCCTGAGCTATCAATTCAGATACCTGGTTATTAATGGAAACTAGATAGTTTCCATAGATACATATAAGGGTAAGAATTGCAAATAGATGCAAAATTGTTGCCAAAATTTTAGACACAGTTATATAGAAAATATTATTTTACAGATTTTAAAATTAAGCTTTCACTTATATGTGAACTTTGGCTGCAGTTATTAAAAATGCCTAATTTTTTTCAATTTATACAGACTATAAATAAGCAAAAAATAAATTAGCTCTGGATTTGGCTGTGTAGAGGTAAAATTAGGAGTTTTTAGGATACAAGCACTACTGAATTCACTGGGCTCACCCTTGATCTGAGTCTGTACCTCAGTCGCCACAGGAAAACATGTATTTTCCTCTTCAAAAGCTGTCTGTCTTTTCCTTTGTGAACACAGTCAAAATTTATCAACTGTACTGACAGATTTTCATGGGAAAAAAAATTACCCATAGCTGCTGAGAACTTTTATTTCCTCTTTAAAGTTAAGCACTTGTAATTTCTCCATGCTTCAGTGGCATTTGAAAGCAGAAGGCATTCCCAGCAGTTATACTCAATGTTTGTTGACTACAACTTGCATCATCTTACCAATGGAGAAAATGGTTCATTATAAAAAAAAGAACCACCCAGAGCAAAATCATTGTCTTGTAAAGCAGCACTAATGGATAATCCCTATCCCTCTAAGCCATCCCACTGAATCCTGTAGGACCACACGCCACATGTAACCGCTCTCCTGGGAAGGATTTTGCAGGATTATCCATGCTTGTTTTTCTACAAATAACTTAGTAAACTCTGGTTTTAAAACAGCCATGTTCAATTTACTTCTATGATTTCCTAATAAAGGGGTTCCTCAGTGATGTTATTCCTCAAAATAAATGTTTTTTAAAAATCTGTTTGGCACTTAGAAGAAAATGACAGCCTGGATCACATATATGATAATGATAACAATCATATAACATTTTAGTTATGATCTGAACTACATATCAGCTCACTACCACTTACGCAGGAATTACTATGTTGATATAGTCATGAATGACCCCACTCCATCCTACAGTGATGCAGTATTTTGTATGAGTGTGTTAGAGCAGAAATTCCAAAATGTACCAACCCTTTTGCTTACCTATTGTTATGTTCCCAAAACCAAGAGTGATCAGTCTTTCCTTATGTTCATTCAGTTGATGTTTTGACTCTGTTAGCACTCCATTTGTCCACAAGAGTAAATTTGTGAACACAGAATGGATAACCCCAAACCTACAAAATAAGGTATTTATTGAAGCAATCTGCACAGAGTATACCTCCATATATGTTAAATAAAATGGATTAATTTTCTGTAGACATGCTACATGGCACTATTTAGTTGTCAGTGCAGGGAAAATAAAATCATAACTATCTCTATAAAGATGTTCCTCAGTTGAGCACAACGAATGTTAGACTTTCAAAATTTTACAGAAACACAATGGCTTTATATATTAAAACATTCATAGCATGCTGTTATTATTTGTTATGCTCTCTTAAGTGATGGTTGTTATTCTTTAGGCTGAACAAACCATGTTAATGACAGTGATTGAACAGTCTGAACCAGGTTAATTGTTTTGCAAGCCATATTTCACAGTCTTCTGAGGTGCTCCTTCGTACTCACTGTGGCTGGACTTTCTTCACAGATACCACCACCTTCTCTAACTTCTAGTCCATGTGGTTTTGACTCCTGGAGAGAGTGGAAGCCAACAGAGGGCTTTATCCCATTCAGACTACTGGGACAGTGAGGGTAGGTCTCCGTGTGTTTTTGAGATCCCTGGTTTCTGACAAGCCAGATGTTTTCCTCCTGCACCTCAGGATGGTAATGTTCCTTCCCCAAAAAACAGTTCTTTATTACTTCACTGTTCTCACTGATAAACTTGCAGTTAGGGGTTTTTGAAATTCTACTTATAAACAGAGCTGATTTCACCAGCTGGCATTGCAAAGCCTTCTGTGACCTCTCTCCTCATTGGCATGAGGCTTGAACACTTACCCAAGAAAGCAAAACAAAAGAAGAACCTTCTCCAAAAATGATGTTTCTTTACTTCCTATAGAAACTGGACAGCTCATTGATAATTCAAGATGAGTATTTTAAAAGTTACCATGTTTGTTTATGTTCTAGGCACAGATAGATTAATCTATGTTAATCCACTTTCTCACAAAACCAAAAATACACCAGAGGTGGCTCTGCTGCCTCAAAGACCAGTCCTCACTTCTATAAGAAATGTATGTATTCAGCTGTTCAGAGGACACATCAGTTACTGTGAGAACAAAGTTCTGATGTCAGAAATGTGCACAACCCCTACTAATATGGGATACCACCAGGTAGGTTATGTTTCCCAGTGACTTTGCATATCTGCATCTAGTTCCAAAAGGTGCTTTCCATAAAAATCAATATAAAATAACTCAGATATACTGCACTGACTGCATGTTGCTGCTGCAGATTCCCTTTCAGCTGCTAAATAAAGAAAATATAGCACGTAGTTCTAAGACACATACATGGCGCTTTCTTCCTTCAAAAAAAGGAAGTGACACGGTAATATCATACCTTGCCTGTTTCTCTCTCTCATGAGAAAAATATACTTATTCTGTGACTGTTGTATATTACCAAATATAAGCACAGTTTAAATAAGAAAAAAAATAATTCTGACTCATTATTATCTTCTCACTTGGGTAAATGGGGTTCCTTTTTTTTTATATTAACACAGAGGAGAATCAAACTGTAAGTTTTCAATGTCCCTCCTACATTGAAGGGAGGTGTTAAAGCATTGTGCAGACCTACAACTATTAGCATTCCAGATGAGGATCAGATCCACTTTACCTTTCAAGTGTTTTGAAAGACTGGATAATATCCTTTGCATGACACCAAAGAAAGTACACCTAAATGAAAGGAATACAGAGAAACATCATTACACTAATGAGTATGTGTGACACTCAAAAAAGAAAGTGCATCTGTGGACAAAAACACTGATGATTATATACTATGCTGATTTAAAATGATGCAGTTCCATTTTCACACATGTGAAATAACTCTGGTTTTCCTCTGATGTTCACCCAGAACCTCTCTGGCATGGTGAACCTAATTCTTCTAATTCTTCTCTTTCTTCTAATTAGAAGAACCTCATTCTTCTAATGAAACATTTATCAAAAGGAGGCGTGACACTGTAAACCCCCAGGTGTAGAGACTACAAGATATCACGGAGATTTCAAGTGAAATCAAACAAATTGAAATTGGCACCTTAGTCTCATCTAATGCCATGTTCAATTTCACATTCCGAGATAGAGACAGTAAAATCTAAGAGCAGATGTGAAAGAATTCTTCAAAACTTATAAAACATAAGTTCATACATTAAAGTCAAGAAAGTGGAGGGAAATAGGAGCATAAAAGTCAGTAAGGTAAAGAAATAGCATAAAATCAAATTTTTGCTGAGTACTCATTGCCTCAAAGGGGACTTCTGCCTGCAAAAGAACATAATGCACAGCCTGTAGAAGAGCATTTATGTGTTAGTTCATTGTTTGCACAGGTGCAGTATGTATATATTTATTAATTCAATGGTACATATCAGGATGCCTCATTAGAGTAAAATACAACAGAATCTGACACATATTCTCTAGAAAATAAATCCTTTGTTTTTTAGATGACACATAATTAGGCATGTTCTCTGCTCTAATTTCATCCTGTGTTTCAAAGACATGAGAAGATTTGTCTTAGGTAAGAAGTAAATTACTTTTTTTACTTTTTCTTTGATTGCTCAGGCTAACATTCAAGATTTCATTATTTTAAGCTAAGTAGATGATAAATTCAGCAATATCGAGTGATGTAAAATTTAAATTAGAATTCTTGTTCCCTTTGTTCACCATTGTTATACACCATTTCTGCCACACTCCAGTTCACAGTAGATGGAAACCTTGTCAGCTCAGGGTCACTGGATGCAATGAAGAATGCTGCATGCAAATCAGCAGAGAAAAAAAGGTTTACTTTCTTTGTTTTGTTCTTCAGAGGTAAAGCAAAGAAATTGCAAGACATGGAGAGTGGATATTAGAAGAATGTGAAATTAAGATCATTTAAACTAAATCAGAATTTCACCCTCAGAGAAAAAAAATAGAAGAGGTCAGAGTTACTGCTTAAAATTCAATGCTTTTTTTTTGTTACAGAAAGCAAAAAAAATATGCAGGTTGTTCAAATGCTTATTTACATGCTACAACTACAACTGCTAGGAAAATATTTTTCTTTCTGAATGACTTCATAATCTTGGAAAGTGCATTAAATGACCTGGCTATAACCGAGTATCTTAGTTAAGTGTCTTTTTCTTTTCTTCTTTCCTACAAATTGGCTGACAGGGGCTCAGAGGAATTCATATGATAAAGAATCAGCTATGGAATGTCACCATATAATATTGACCCAAAACCTTAAAATAAACAAGGAACTGGAATATTTTACCAGAGTCACTGACTATGTTTGCTACTGTGCAGCCACAAATAAGCATAATCAAATGCTTCTAGCAGGAAAATCCATGTTCATTTGGTATAGAAAAGATGTGCAAGTATTTTATAACAAGCTAAATACATGGGAAGGGGTTTGTCCCTTTGAAGTATATCAGACCTCCACCCCTAACCCCAACAGGACATCAGGATAGACTGAATTGAACTTGTGTGGCAAATCCTACATGCAGAAATAAGTGAATTGTCTTTAGCCAAGCCTCTTATTTCAGCCTGGAAATTCTGACAGTTATATATGTAACTTGAACTAAAAAAAGCATGTAATTTCAACTATAGGAGAGCATTTTTTGATTGTTTCATTGTTGAACCCATTTGAGTTCTATGGCTGAGCAATTTCAGGTTGCAAAGCCTGAATTTGCACATAAAAAGGATATACATGAACCAGAATTTGGTCTTCAAAAGTATCATGTGATATGCTTAGAAATTAAATTACTGTAAAATTCACTGATGACGAGAAGATAAGCGATATTTTTGTTAAGAAATACAGATATAATATAAAACTGCAATCAGTGACTTTTACCTGTAAGATGGTGTGCACGGCATGTGTAACAGGAAAAATGCCTTCAGTTGGCGACAAGCAGTTTGAAAAATCAATATAATATCCAATTTTAAAAGAGTCCAGGATTAAAGTAATTACTGCAAATAATGTAATCCCACCTGCAAATGAAAATGATATCAGAAAATGCCAATGTTATAGTGTTTAGAGACAGTCTGTATCGATACGCTATGATCTGTTTAGGGAAATAAAAATCAATTGATATCTGCGTTCTTGTTTAGGGAAATAAAAGTAGACCGACGGTTATGGAGATAACTGACCCAGTGTAATAAATCCCGCTAATTGGTGAAAGCCTCTGCCCAGTGCCTCAGGAAAGCACATCCCCGGACACGGCCTGCACGGTCAGTGCAGAGGAGCCACGCCGGCAACGGCCGGGACCTGGAGACACCCGGCACCTTGCAGATGGCTCCCAGCTCCTCCAGGGTCAGCCTCTCGAGTAACGGTAGCACTGAAGCAGCCGCACGGTGCATGAATTAATGCTCTATACAGCCACACAGCTAACTATACAATTCCAGGTTGCTGAACAATCACGTTACAGTCTCCTGGCCCAAAAGCTCGACAGTGGGGAGTAACACAATCACTTGGCATGCCTTTCCCGTGGCTCAGGGGCTACGCTTTAACTCACAGACCACAACCACAATGGGCTGGACGGTTCGCTCTCCTAGAAAGGAATCAAATATTTCATTTCTGTATCTATTATTTTCACACACACACACACACAAAACCTAGTACATTTCTCTAAATATGTATTTAGTATCCTAAAGAACTTTCAAAATACAACTTTCCCCTTGTTGAATTATTTTTTTCTTTCAGGAATGTAAATATTTGTTATAAACTCATTCTGGAAGGCTATATGGTAACACAATGTATATTATTAGTTATTGGGCTGGTACCCATATGACTAAGCACAACTGGCAATAAAATTACTGAAGCAAACTCTAAAGTCTTCATCTGCTTTTGTTTGTTTCTTTTTGTTTTGTTTTGTTTTGTTTTGTTTTTTTCCTCTCTATTGGCTTTTATTCAAACAAGCTTCCACTGGATTTTATTTGGGTTTATTTGAATTAAGACTAGATAAAAATCTCTCCATGGACCTTAGCAGGACCTTAAGATATAGATCAGCATCGGTATCTTAATCTTTCTTTGTAATTCCTCACAGAGTAAATAACATCACTAGTGTTGACTTTGATGAGCATTTGTCCTTTATAAGGGACCACACCACAATCTAACTTCCTTATAAGCACCATATGTTCCACTTGACTTGTGTTAATAAAACACTAATTTAATAGTTTAATTAATAACACATTATTAAAGTTGCATTGATAAAAATTGAGTATAAGCTATAAAAATACAATGTATTTTTGTTTCTTATTTCATTGATCCTTTCAAATTAAACAAAAATAGACTTCAGAGATTTTTTTAACCACAAGGGTATGAATTCCAATAGGATTTTATATTTCTGTTTTAGAATCTCTCTATAATAAAAACAATGGCAAATTACTGATGGAGTGTAATTTCTACCATGAAACAGAAACTTTTGCTTTCGTATTTCAAAATCTAAAACCTCAACTCTGCACTTCATGCATGTGTACAATCCCACATTTTTTTTTACTTATGCTTATGTCAGCTAATTCCTATTATTTCTAACACATGTAACAGGATTGGAGCCCACATTTAAATACATAAGCCATTTTCTTTATGTTTAAAAGTAAATGGCATCACAAAATGCAAAATTCTAGGCTACTCTTGAGACCAAATGATACATTTCCTTCCATATTTAAAGAATTTTAATTATTCTAAAATAAATTGGAATTGTTAATTCTTCTGAAATAACTTTACCTGAGATAATGGGACTTGCTCTGAGCAAGGTGTTGGACTGGATGACCTCCAGAGGTCCCTGCCTACCTAAATTATTCTATGATTGATTCTGTGATTCATGGTTTAATTAGAAAGTATACAGGAAATGCAGTCTGTTTCACTATTTGTCTGAAAGGTGTCAATCTTAGGGACTTAATGTGTATTATAATTGTTTCAATGAGAATGAAAATGTTATCTTCAGAAGCAAAAAGATTGTAAAATTCTTCCACAATTACTCTAGGTGAATGGTTGTGCATATGTCGACTTTACAGCATATTTTAGAAAGGTATTTAATTCCCCAGTCATGACACGAGTAAGGTAATTTCCTGATGAGTTCCTGGTGCAGGATGAAGCCCTGAGGAACTGCTTTAGCAAAGTAGTAATGTCAGCGCAAAATGGGTGGAAAATGAACTTTATAATGTAAAAGTTTTGCATCCTTGATTCCGTTACTCATGAGAGTGTCTTGGCAGAATAGGATCACAAGGGACTTGTTAGCTATAAGAAATGGGAAGAGGGAAGGAAAAGCAAGGCAAGGGGCTCAGGTTTAAATTCACAAAAATAAAAAGCAAACACATCTCAGATTAGTGATCTGTCTCCTGAACCGTACATGCATCTTGCCTTTACAAGGATGACCTGTACTGCAGTTTCACTCTGTCTTGCTTCCATTTCACAAGATCGGTATTTCAGTTGTATAGTTTCACATCAATTCACAGCAGACCATTGGGGGGGGGGAACCCAACAACAATAAAAGCAAACAAACAACCACTCCCCACCATGGAGTTTCTTTCACATTGAGTTTTTTTTTGTTTATGCCTTAGTATCTCTCTTCATGTTTCCTTTACATCCATCAGATATTTGGTGGATTTCAATCTGTTCCCACTGAAATCAATAGTTTTGCCATTGTCCTCCAGGGATTAGAAGACTTTATATGGCTCATTTCTTTCAAAGTTCAATCATTTAATTTATTCAAATGATAACTAGATGCTTCTAGCACTCATGTGGCCACACTGTAAGCATATACAAGGTGTCCAACGTGCACATTTAAGGGGATTCAAAAGAGAATAATTGTACTAATTTGCTTAGTCAAAAATCAGAGCACAACTATAATGACCATACATTTGGTATGCTAGTGATTTCCATGTTAACTTTTCCTCATGGAAACTTCAGCATTATGTACTAATACTATATATATAACAGTAATTATAAATAAGGAAGATAATTTCACTGTTTTGCTATTTCTATTTGAAAGTTAAAGAAACATGAAATGATTGCTACTGAGCATTGTATTATTTAAAAAAAAAAGGGGGGGAGGAAGGTGGATTTTTTTCCAAATGTTCATTGAAACCTGTATTTCTTGGGGGATCAAGAATAGGATCTTCAATATTGCTAAGTGCTGGCTTAATTCTTTCTGTTGACCATCATGAAGGAGAAAAGCCATAATGATACAGTCAGGAAAATGCCACCCTAAACTTAAAATATTGTTCAAATGATAGACAATTTAATGCAAGCAGTAAAAAGATCCAAGTTGAAGTCTGCGAAGAGCTTTGTAAGTTCACTAGCTGTCTATGCTTTAAACAGAAGCTGTGCTGCTGGAGAACATGATAAAATAAAGCCATTTGTGAAGCCAATTGAATTTCACTTTGAGTTCTCTGGCTCCCTTGTCTGAACTTCCAAATAATGGTCAGAAGGCTTTTCCTAACAGGGGAGTGTACTCAGAGGAATAACAGTTGGATGAATCAAGGAAAGGACTTCCTAAGCTTCCCTGCGATTATTTGGGTCAGGATAACTGTACCTCATTAAAGACAAAGCTCTCCCTGAATCTCTTCCCACATTCAGACTATAAAAATGGTTCTTGGTCTACCACACAAGTGGGAAGACAACTGTGCTCTAGGGTTCACACAGTTGCAAAAATGCTGAAGGAAACCTTTCTGTGATCAATTCTTGTAAACTATTTGTCCTTCTGGCGTTAATGGTGTGCAAGGATGCAGTTTTAGGAGGTTTTTGTTAAGTCATTCTTTTTCAACATTTGCCATAGCAAAACACTCAAAGTATCCAGCTACCACCACTTTTAGTAAAATAATATTCACAGTTTGAAGGGAATCATGAAAATACATTCATTTTATACTACTTAATACAATAACATTTGCTCTCACAATGACAGCAGAGATACTCTTCAAAAGCAGCTGATAGTGCTAGTCAAAAATTGAAAAGAGCTTTCTCTGTATAAACTTGACGAAAATTTGTCCTCTGTCCCCAACCCCACCCTCCTTTTTGGACTTACAGTCTTTCAGATAAAAGATTTCTATGACAAAACCATTGCTGAAGAGGAGGGCAAGGGGGACCTTGGCAGAGGAATTGACACCTGAGTTTTTCCTTAGCTCTAATAAGCTTAGCTCAAATTTTCTTTTACCAAACTAGGATAAAGGATTTGTATAGGCTTGTTGTAACTACAAGAAAACTCCTAAGAATAGGAGAGTGTAGGACTTTCCCTAAGGGTGGATTTGTTGAATTGCAGCCTAGACATCCAAGAGAAGCCGTGGAAGCTGCACCACTTGAGAAGTTAGTACAAAAAGCCATCCTGTGCTGGTAAAAGAAATGGATAAGGTAACCTAGTAGTTCATTCCAGTATCTTATTTCTGAGTTTCTGTAACTCCTTATATCCTCTAGGACAAATGAAATGCTGTGAATGCTGTGCCAAAAGAAAAAGGGCAGGGGGTCCTGCTGTACTTGCCCATGTTAAACAGTATTTATTCCATACTTAGGAGAAGAAAGCTACCCTCTGAGTAACAAAAGCATAGCTTGGCCCAAAATAGGATCAAATTAAGCCTTGCATTAATGAATTTCATGCGATTGTAAGCCTCATAAGCTAATAAACAAAAAATGCTTCAGAGCTGAATATTGTTTTGGAAAACAGTGAATAATCAAGAACAATTGAACAGTTGGTACATGAACTCCAGACGTTTCAAGAAACAATCTACAGACCATAGCTGTAAAATGTGAGGCATAAAAAAAAAAAAAAGATTTTCCCTGAGAAATTAATACAGTGTAATTGCTAACAGTTGCAAAGAAAAATAAAAGACACACAAGCACTGAGGCTGAAAACAAACTAAACTTCCACAACACAACCTTACTTTTCAAAATTACCAGGTTTTATATGTTCTTGGTATCTTCATTTAGATATTTCATTAGCTGCTGATGTTATAATTAACTGTGTTCTCATTGCTAGCAGGACAGAAATATTTTATGGAAAAGCTGTCTTACAGCACCCCACTTAATGTGATCACTTTCCAACCTACCATTTACAGTGCCAAGACTGGAAAAGACGTCGGTAAAACTGTCTTGCCTATTACTCTTACACAGTGATGATGTGGGTTGTTTCTTTTTCTTGGGACCCAGAAACCCAGCATTCCGGTCGCTGTGACTCTGTGATGTTGCTCCCCAACCACCTTCTCTCAATACACCTTTATATCCTTGCTCCAGTACGCACCTGACTCTGCAAATATGGGCCATCACATCACACCACTACTTGGGCAAACTTGCATACTTTTCTTACAAGCTAAGGCTAGCTTTAGGTTACTTGCTTAGATGTTTTATGTACTAATCTACAGATTTATCTGGCTGGGTATTTTATCCTCTTCTGTCTAACACCAGATGTTTTATATACTAATCTACAAATTTATCTGGCTATGTATTTTTTCCTCTTCTGCCTAACACCAGATGTTTCTAAGGCATCACTGTACACATGTAAATTTGGATCTCTGATATACGTTGGTATAGAGAGCACTTGAGGGCCTTTCTCTCTGGCAGAAGCATAAAGTAAGTTGCATCATATTGTCTGGAAAAGGTGGTAATTCCTCCAAAAGAGTTTTATGACAGCAACAAAATTGCCTCTTCCATTAGCCATAGTTTATTTTTCAAGTGTTGCCAAACCAGCCTGCTAAGGGGAAAAAGGCGCCACAGCTTTCAGCACTGTAAATTGTAGGTTGGAAAGTGAGGATGTTTAGCAAACAGCTACAGTTTTCCCCTGCAATCTCCTAGTACATTCATCTTATGCATATATTTACTTTAGAGGGCACTGCATGTGTGTTGAGTTCATGAATACCAGGATGGCTCCTGGTAGGGATGCAGAGGGTATCGAAGTGGCAGCAGAAACGGGTGATGGCACAGGTGTCCCGTGCTTGGTGCCCCCCTGGGTGCCACCAGCCAGTACTCACACTTCAGCCAGCGGGCTCCGGCGTGCGTGTCCTTGTCCCGGATCAGCCTCCTCTGCGTGCAGCTCCTGCAGAGGTACCACAGCATCCACAGCAGCTGGATGAGCATCAGCGTGATGAGGTAGGAGAGCAAGTGGCTCTTGCTGATGCCCACGGCATGCACAGCCCAGGCGAAGGTGAGCAGCAGCCCGGCCAGGAAGAGGTTGATACCGTACTGGCTGCTGAGGATCTCGGCGTTTTTCTGCGGGTAGCTGCCGCCCACGGAGGGGGAACCGGCGGCTTTCTCCATCTCCCGCGCCGCCGGCCGGGTGCTGCGCGCAGGCGGCCCCGCTTCCCCCGGGGAGCCCCGAAGCCGCCGGCTGGCCCGGCCCCCATCGGCGGCCGGGGGCGGAGCTGCCGGGGTTTTGCGGGGTCTTGCCGTAGACTAAGCCAACGGCCAGGGCCCAGATCAGGGAAAGGGAGGAATTATTCAGCGGAAGAATAGTCAGGGGGTGATCGTGTCCCTCGCGGAGGGGCGGGGGAAGCCGTGCGCGGCTGGCCGGGCTGGGGGACACGGAGCTTACATCGGGGTCGGCGGAGAGGTGCGCGGCGTAACGTGTTCCCGAGCTGGGGGGGGGGCGGTGGGCCGGGGAAGGCAGCGAGCTGCGAGCAGAACCCCGCGGAGCTGCTGCCGGGGGCCGGGCCGCCCTCAGGGGCTCGGCGGGAGCGGGGGCAGCGGCACCAGCGGCACCCCCACCCCCCAGCTCCGCGCGCTGCCCCCAGCCCCGCTGCTGAGGGGCAAGGGCCGCTCCCGGGCCTGGGAAATGACCGCGGTTGTCAGGAGTTGTCCAGACCTCCCAAAGGCTGACATTTACTTTATTTTTGTAGTAAGCCCCATTCTTCCCATAATACAAAGTATTATAGTGATCGCTAGCTGGAGTAGTAACTACGGAGCTCAAAGGAGCAGAGACTTCTGCAGGATTTAGTCTCCTTCTTATTTATTCATTTTTCCCAGTTTTTACACACTAAAAAGTACAGACCTTTTTTGTATTTAAGCTGCTTAGTTGTAACTGTGACCTATGGCCATAAGGTATTAAGGTATGCAAGCCTCAAAATTTGGAGCACCAGTTCTACAAGGGCCGAGGGGCATTTAGCCGAGCGGAAAACACTAAATATTTTAAATGGCATTTTGCTTGCATACAATACGAATTCTCTTAATTCTAGGAATTCAGGTACCTAACCACAGCTTGAAGGCCAAATACCAAAATAGGCTGGTCCTTGTTCTGGCCAGGCAGGTCTTACATTTTTACCCTGTATCTGTTGGTAGCATATCGAATATCCAAAGTATTGTTGTTTACAGTGAGTGACCTATGTCTCGCATGAAATTAAGCCACTAATTCAGCTACATAAAACAAATGGAATAAATTAAAAGACAGTATCTACTTCACATCCACTGGCAAAACTTAGAGAAGTTTTAAGATATTTTTCTTCTGAAGACAGAAATTTCATTAAAGAAGGTTTTTTCTTAAATAACAAAAGACATCTCTGAACTTATGTGTAAATTTCTGAGGTTTGCACTCCTCTTAACGAACAGGGAAAGAAAACAAAACGGCAGAAAAGTAGAATGATTGAATTCTGGACAACCACCTATTTAAGTAAGCATAAGGAAGTAGTAGCTCTTTCTTCATTTTGGCCTGTTCTCAAGAAATGGATGTCTCAAGCCACCTACAAATTCTCCTTCTGAAAAAATGCACTTAACTGAAAGCTAAACCTGTGTTTCTGTGTGCCCCATAGCAGCAGTATAAATAAAAAGCGTAACTAGTCAAACAGTTAAGGCTTCAACCACCTCTAGCTCAGAGCTACATCCATCATTATCAGATGATTATGGAAACACCAAGTCCTACTTTTATGTTAATGTAACCTTTAAAGAATAACTGAGGAAGATGCTTTCATTTTACAGAGCTTCCATGGGTAAATGTGATAAATAATCTTCACTGTATGGGTTATTTTATTTCATTATTCTAGAGCATCCCTTGTCACCTGTGACGAAAAGTTCTTTGGTGCTGGTACACATTCTCATCCACAAATTAATATAAGTGGATACAGAAAATACCTATGGTGGGCTGTAGCCAGCTAATACATTCAAGCTTTGGTAGAGGTGAGGATTTTGACCACCTAATAATTGTTTTCAGGATACTACTAAGATACCTCTTTTTACTTTTTTGCCCCAAGTTCTTTATTTGGTGGTAAGGAAAATAACAAAAGCAAGGAGTTCAGAGAACTGGAAGTGGCAGCAGCATTTTGTCAGGTTGCTAATTACAGCAAACATTGTTTTAAATTCTTACCAGATTCACCACTACTTCCCTTTGAGCATGTAAATGAATGAGTGTTGCATTGGATACTGGCAGCTGTTACCGAAAGACTTTGCAGGACTTTTGTACAGTAAGAGTATCTACCTGGGATTTTCAGAAAAAGACATCAAAGTAGTCAGGGCAAATAGCTCTCCAATAGTGCACGGTACCACACCTTCCATAAACCCAGCTGAGAGGGTCATGAAAGACAAACACATTCCAAGTCAATACAGGATTAAAAAATCTACATCAGCATCTATTTTATAAGCAAAATGATGGGCTGGCAGTCCCCAAGAACAGTGGAATTAGTTACACAATTAAGTACTGAACAATGATTGATCACTTTGTATAAAAGTTTATTAAGTTATCCAAAAGAATAAATCTGAAAAACCATGTAGCAAATAGTAATTTTAATTCAAGATTACAAGGCAACTTAAAACACCTGGAACATTTATATAGTTGACAAATAAAAATACAGTGGTAATGACCATCCCTGAGCAACACTGCATTTTAAATATCATAATAAACAAAGTTACTCAAATGTACCTCTGTATGCAGACGTAAAATTTTTAAAATTTGTTAAAAGGTGAAGACCTGAAGGCAGACAACTTTCCATTTAAAGATGTGAAGTACAACTGGTTTTGGAAAACTTAAAAATTATATTTAAACAAATCAAGCTGTTAGCTTACTCTACAAGCTACTCAACAGTAGCACTAAATATATTTTGTTTTGGTTTGGCTAATCCTTTGTATTGCACACCAACAACTTTTTCCTTAATTAAACAGTAGCAGCTTAAGACAGTGTGTATCTTTTTCATTACTAAACATTTAATGTATTGTATATTCTGCAATGGTGTGAATTTGAAAGTCAGAATGAAGAACACTGTCTCCTCTAACAGTTCAGACTTCAAGCAACAGTCATAATGAGTAAATTTTAACAAGTTTCAATACCCAGCTTCTACATTCTCCTATCTTCCAAAAGGTGTGGGTGTCCGAGGTCTTAACACACAGATCTATGTAAAATGGTCTAGCAACTAGACGGTCTCCAGATTTCCAGATACTTAAGTAGCTTAGCTAAGGTGATGGAGACAGACAATGTTATTTTATTTTCCCAACTGTATATGACTAATAGCATTTAAGTTAATACAAGCCTCTTTATTGCTGAGGAAGAAAAATGGCAGCTTCATTGACAGGCACTGCTAAGAATTAAAAGTTAATTTACGGAAGAAAAACATCCTGAATACTGAAAAATAGTGCATACATCAAAAGAATATACTTTGTGCTCTTATTTTCTTGTGTAGTGTTAATATTGTTCATTATATTGCTGATTAGTCACATCTTGATCACCTGTCTTTGGCTGTGGACAAACTGTATCAGCACAAGTAGAATCTATTTCACTGATGCCACTGCCAAATTAACAATGACATAAACATCAACCAGCTTTCTAGGCCCTTACCCTGCTCCTTATCTTTTTTCAAACACTAGCAGTTCTGAATTCAAGAGATTAGGTAATGAAGTATTTCCTCCATGATAACACATATAACATTAGAAATTTAATAGATCAAGAAATGTCTCCTGTGTCATCTATGAGTAAGTTTACAAGTACAAACACAAATTCCAGATAACAATATTTTAACTGTTGATTCAAATGGAAATAATATAGTACTGAGACCCCACAACACTTGAACTAAGTATCAATTACTTTCAAACCAAACAACCTGCTTTGAGCAGGAAGTTGAACTAGGTGACTACTGGAGACACCAGATAGGATTTAAGACTATGTAACTGACTTATTACCCATCTGCTTAATATAGAAATATGAATAAAAGCTTTACAAAGCAGTGATGAAATGTTAACGAGAGGTAAAATCTATGTATCTTTCAATTATTCACTAATCAGTTGCTTTTTCACAGCCACTGGCTGACCTATGGTTATGTCCATTTGATTTATAAATTGGGTAGTCTAAGAATTCCAGTATCAGTTAGAGCAAACAAGCAGTACTAAAAATAATAGAAGTACTGGAATGTAACAGAAGTGACATCCACTTTGCAGGATAACAGTTACTTGAGTCCTTCACACAAAGCTGAAAAAAAGGAAAAACAAATTCAACCTTAACAAAAATGCTCTTAGCTGGTATAGACTGCAGAAGGTCAAACCCAGGACATTTGTAGTAATTCAGTATCAGTTAATGATTTTGCATCACCAAGTAATAATTTGGCCCTAATTATTAGGCCAATAATAATTTAGCTTAATACAGGATTAATAAATTCTGTGTAACAGAATTTACCTAGCTGTTCATATCGAAAACCAGAATGTTTTCACAAGGTTCAGCTGTTCAGGATATCTGTAATTCACTTGTACTTTTTACTTTCCAAGTACAAATTAATGCAGAACAGTTGCTCTAGTCTGATAATACGATCAGCTTTAACACAATGAAATGCATCCTTTCCCCAGATCTTCCAATGCTCAGACAGAACCTAGCTAACGACAGAACAAACAAACATGATTTGAAAAAGTTTCCAAGTTAGCAAGTGTGACTGAAACTCCCATAATACAGTAGAGAGGTTCTGAAGTAAGTACTGTATTTTTCATAAGTCTATAGGTGTTGTCAGAGTATGACCCAAGTTAATTACCCACTTAAAATCATGTTTCTTGATATCTAGAAAATAGGGGGAAAAATGCAACACTAGTTTCAGTTTGTTTATGCAAACAAAAGCTGTGTTTCACTGTCCCAGCCATTAAATAATTTTTGCCTACAACTCTGGCAGTACAAGAAGCTACACTCAAAATCCAGCACTATCTCATTCTTCTTGTTGCACTCCTAAAAATGCTGAGGGACTTCCTTACTAGAAAGGATTTGTGATGGCAAGCAAAACCAAACAGGTTTCCCCACATTCCCTTGAGAAGTACAGCAAAGACCTGCTGAAAGAGTCACTTCACTGGATGATGTAGACATCTACGATACAGGGGACATCCCCTATCCTATTTCCTGAGGGGTCTTTAATGTCTTCCTTAAGCTTTTTCAGTTTCACGGGATTCATTTGAATAGTATACCCAAAAACCCCTTTTCAACATGGCAGTTATTGAGAATTAATTTTTCAAGTCAAAAAAAATATCTGGTTTTGCCTTTGAAAGGTTGTTTTTCAGGAAGAACAAATTACCTCTCGTACCTGGCAGTTTTCCACACAGCAGGTTGATCTGGACTGTTCATCACAGAAAATGAAAACAACATACTTAAAGACAAAGATAAGACAAAGAATTTGTATTAAAAAAAACAAAAAAAAACAAAAAAAAAACATAGAGAAGACAGCTGCATATGGATGTTAAAAGCTTCTCTCCTTTACTATCAGTTGAAGCAACTTCACTAGGAAGTTTTCCCAATCTGGGTAAAAGCTGCAGGTATTTGGCCTGTAGTCCCCAAAAACATCCATTCTCACTAATTGCCTTTTTTCACTGTCTGGAACGGAATCTTAGAGAAAAAGGATATTCTTCCCCTTAGGATACTTGAGTGTTCTCCAGTTACTCTATATGCTACAAAATATCAGTGTTCTAGAAGTGTACACAAAACACAGAGAAGGAATCCTTAAATGGTCTTACAATTCTTAAAGGTCTAACAAAGCAAAGGATCAATATTTTTATGTGCTTAAACAATTCAATTACTTACCTGAAGGATTTATCCCAGGAGGGACACAAGCATCACAACACCCATGAACTGAATGAAGAGCACCAAAGGTGTCATAAACGACCAGACAGGCCACAAGGCAATGTTGAAACTGAGAATAAAAGCAGGAAGTTTTTTTAAGTTCAAGTGTCATACTATGGAAATACCAGCCACACAAATAAAATATGGCACAGGAATAAATGAGATTTAAATTACTCAACCTGGAAAAAATAATTGTTTCTTTACGACCTGAGAGAAAACAAAACGAAAAGACCCCAGCACCTACTTACTAAATTGGTAGTTCAGCTGACTTTATTTACTGACAACTCATTCTAGAACTCCTGTAGCTGCTTCAGATTTTACAGTGAGCAAGTCCAGTCAGTCCCATCAAGGGCGAAGATACCTTTTACTTTCAGAATCTCTGTATATGAAGCACCTGAAAATTAACTATTCTTGATTTTTCCACAGGCATACACAGCAACTGAGAAAAGCCTTAATTTGTACATCCAGATAAGCAGATTTAACTGAAGAGGGAAAACCAATTTATTTTACAACTGAATTACAAGGATTATAGATTTGACTAATTCCAAACTATAGGTAACCTTTATCTTCTTCAGTCTTCCTTTTTTTTCCCAGCATTGCAGCAAATACTGGCTGACAATATTCAGATACAACATCTAAACTTAAAGAGAGAACCAGCTTTCATGCAGCGAGCAAATAAATATACTGGCACACACATATATAATTTCCTCATTCACATGCACATTTGATCAATTCTGACTGCTATAATATCAGAAATATAGTAGTTCTTAATATAGGTACCACTCTGACAAAACTCATATAACAATATAAGAATAGTTAGTTATAAATTTCTACATTTGCTATTTATAGATTGTTTGTTATCTAAGAATTCTGTATTAGAAACTGATCAGGCATCATTTTTTCTCAGCTAGAAGATACATCTTTGTCTTAATCTGTAAACCTCACAAGTATTTGTCAGAGGTGAGCAATTTAGACTAACAAAGCTAAGGACTTCAGTTTTCCCATAAATTTTCAAGACGGAAAAGATCCAGCACATCTACAAGTACACTTAATACACAGTTTCAACAGTTGCAACTCTTGATTGTGGATGAAGGTTGAAGGTGGAAGAAATTATGCTACAGTGTTTGAACTTACCAAATGGCTGCTGCAATAAAGGTAGCTGTTGTGACAGGTATCAGTGCTGGATACTGCGCATCATAGTCCTCAATTCCACAATACCACTCAAGATACAGTATGCAGTAAAAGGCAACAGATAAACATGCAGCCAGTAAACAACTGCCAGAGGCAAACCACCAGCTGTGGGGGGGAAAGCACATTAAGCACATTCACATTGCAGTTTGCATATTAATCTTCATTCTAGTCTAGAAACAGAAAATACCTGTTAATTATACAGATTGGCCTCGAGCTCCTATAGCATTTTTTCTTAAATTACTTTTACAAAACACTTTTTGCCCTTCTAAAGCTGTCTAATATACATAACCGACTTAAAATTTGCTATGCAACATTCCTGTCAATTTATTTTTCCCTCAAATATTTTGGAAATGCACTGCAACAGACCTTGTCAGTGATCTACCACACCAAGAATTCTTTGTCAGTAATGAAATAAAATAGTCTCCACTACAAATGTGCTTCTCACTATAAATTAGACTACTCATTTTTATGCAACAGAAATGTTGCAGAAAGCCTTAATAAGGTTCCAAGTTTATGAACTCTCAAATTTAACAGACAAGAAGCATGAAGATTTTTCTTTATAGCAGCTGAAGAAAACCATAGAAAAATCAAGGATTTCAAATTGAGAATCAAGAAAACATAAGGTATGTGATTATTCAGGAAGACACTTTTGAGCCTCTTTGAGGACATATGCCAAGAGTAAGATGGGACAGACAACATGGAAGGTGTATTTTAATAAAATCTTATACTTACCCAAATGTATATTTAGCAACTAAAAATTCTAAAAACTGAATTCTTATTACCATAGTTTGATTACTAAATTACAAAGGGTAATCAACTACCGAGATAAGATTTGCCCTGGTATGGTACAGCAAATCCCATATGCTATTTTGGTACCTCAGTACTACCAATTATGAAATCTGCTTTAAGAGATCAGTCACCATAGTCTACATAAACAAGTAATGCAGGATAACAGGGTCCTGCAGGGAGCAGATGGGAATACCCAAAACCTTGATCACATCCTGGAGTTGCTAGTTTGCATCCACAGCCAGCTGAATGTAGGGTGTATCTAAAGCAGCTCCAGAGAACCTCAAAGCACAGAGCGAGGCCCTGTTCAGCTTCCATGTACTGATGCAATAATGACAATAAGAGAGTTTTAAAAGCACTTCCAGGTGAAGCTATCTAAAAATATTTAATATCCATCAATCTCATTGAAAATAATTTAACAGAAAATAAATAGAAATATAAATTATTTCACTAATCTTTCACTGGTCTACTCAAGGAGACTAGAAAACTTCTAGAGAAATTAACTTTGTTTTGATGTTTAAAGATTAATTTCAGCTTTGATTAAAATAACACCAAAACCCTAACACTTTCAACAAAACAGGCAGTGATTTCTTGTACTGAAGTGTCAACTTGAAAGTATAGTATTAAACCATCCTGCTATTAGAACAAATTTTGCAGGTATACAAAATGGTTCATCAGAGCCTAAAGAAAAAAAAATAAATATAGTAAAATTTTAAGCATTGTTTTTACTTAAAAATTAGTTTAATAATAATGACTTAAGTGGTCATCTAGTTCAACTCCTCTGCTCAAGCATGGTCACATAGAGCCAGCTGCCCAGGACTGTGTCCAGACAGCTTTTCAATATCTCCAAGGATGGAGACTCCACGACCTCTCTGGGCAACCTGTGTCAGTGGTTGGTCATGCTCACAGTAAAAAAGTGTTTCCTGATGTTCAGAGAGAACCTCTTGTGTTTCAGTTTGTGCCCACTGCCTCTGGTCCCGTCACTGAGCACCACTGAAAAGAGCCTGGCTCCATCTTCTTTGTACTCTCCCTTTATTTGCATTGGTAAGAACCCTCTAAGCCTTCTCTTCTCCAGGCTGAAGCTTCACAGCTCTCTCTATTCCTATTGCAGATCTTGTGTATCCAAGATTTAAAACACAGTGTTCAGATGTAACAAACCGAATACGATTGTAATATGACAACACAACTTTCTTTGTAAGAAAAGGTGCCTTACCTGTCTGCTTGAATAGTTTCTTTAACAGTTTTAAAAAACTCGAAGTAGTATGTCACAGCAATCGATGCCAAAATCCAGAATGCAGAATGAATATTCAGTCTGGTAAAAGGCTTCCTCTTCTTCTCTACAGCTGTAGTCTCTTCTGTAAATAAGAACATAATTATAGCACTAAAGCCAGTCATTAAATGGAGTGTGATTATAGTTACGTAAAACATGATGCCTTATCTTTTTAATTAATTTATCTTCAGAGATTATTATACTCAGTATAATACACTTTGTATCACTGAGAAAGTATTCTAAAAAGCTCTGCACATTTCCTGAAATAAAATAGACTAAGCAAGGTACCCTTTGATAAATGATAAAGCAGCAACAATCAGCACATACTGTGTGTACCTTCTTAGGAAATTAACAGCTGACTAGATTATGAAACGGTCATTTAACCAATTAAAAGCCTCCTGGTTTTATTAAAGCATTTTTATTAATCTCACATATAGAAAGTCAGATCGGTGTTTCTAATTACTAGTTTATTTGTATCTTTTTGTTAATTTTAGTATTTGCAAAACAATTTCAGGCATAATTTTCGCGTACTCAACTGCAGTTACTTCACAAGAGATTTTCAACTTCAGTTTCAGGAGCTAGCTTGATTCATGATGCATACCTTCAGCAGGTAAACTAAAACTATCATTATGCAGAAAAGTATCTTTTCTTTTTTCTCTCATCACTACATTCTGTTTTAGAGAAAGGCAGGCATCAGAGCGAGAAGATTTGAAAGCATATTTTTCTTCATGACAGTAACCAACACACTCATATGCAGTCAGAAAACGCTGTCAAAGGTGCCTCTGACGTTTCATACTTTGCACTTGTAAACTGTAACTTGTAAAGTTAGTGGTGGTCTGCGTGCCTCCAGCAGTGTAATGTACGCCGGCTACCCCCCACGCGCTATCACCAACCGAGCGCACTAACAGCTCTGCTGGAGTTCACGGGCATTTTTATTTACCAGGCTCCTCCTCGTCTGCTAGCGCTTCGGTCTGGAGCACTTAAGCACTCCACCCAGAAATCCGCGCTTGCAAGTCTTCCGCACAACTCGCGTCCCCGTTTTCACATCCAGCTCGCCGTTACGACCTGACACCCGAGGGAAGCCGAGCCGGCTGCAAGCACGCAGCCTCCTCCCACCCGAGGAGCCCCCTCGCTCCCACCGGAGCAACGTCCGGCCCCCGCCGCCCCTCACCGCTCCCCGCCCGGGCGCTGCTGCCACGCCGCCCGCCGCGAAGCGACCCCGGCACCACCCACCGGCCGTCCCACCGCCCCCAGACGGCGGCTGCGGCGGCAGCGAGTCGCGGGGTTCAGCCCCTCGCCGCGAAGGGCGCCTGAGCCTGGGGAGCGGCTCCCCGCCGCCGACCTCCATCTTGGGCCGCGCCGGCAGTGACGCTGGGGCGGGGCGGGAAGCGCGGCGGCCGTTGGCGTGAGGGGCGGTGGCGCCCTGTGAGGGGGCTTGGCGGGGTGACGGGCGGGATGGCGGCCGTGGCCGGCAGCCTCAGAGCTCGCAGCCGCTGGTCGGAGCTCCGCCGAGCTCCGCGGCGGGTCGGACAGCGAGGCTGAGCGGCTGGGCCCCGCCGCGGTGCCCGGCCGCGGGAGCGGGAGTGGGGCGGAGGCCGCTGGGCGCTGCCGCAGCCCTGCTGTATCAGGAGATGACCCTCTTGGTGTCCCAGTAATATAAGTCAACAGTATCATAAATGGCATTAATCCCCGCTGAAAATCGTAGACAGCATAATGTAAATCCAAGTGCCAGAGTGAGGACTGGTCTGTCAGATAAGAAAAACGAAATGCGTGTAAATATTTTGATCATCGCGTTTTGCAAACCAGATGCTTTCAAGGACAGGTTTTCAGAAAAACCTCAATTCTCGTGACACAGCAGTGGTTTAGGTGGAACAGGAGTCAAAGAGAATGCTCCGACTGGTTTCAAGAACCATAGGAATCCCATAACACTGGATGCTGCAACTTGTAACTGAAAATAACAGCCGTATTTACAAGAGCAGATAGACTAATAAAATGGTGACAGGGATTGTTTCAGCTGCGTAGCTGAATTCTGCATAACTAGATAAATCACATCATGTTTCTGCAAACAAAAACTTGAAACTTACATTACTATTACTTTCATGTTTATTCACATGGACAAACTCAATACAAATTAACAGACTAATTTTAGGTCCGATCACTATATGAATACTGTGAATATAGGTACTGTATCTTTTGGTGGGTGTTCATTGAATAACATAGCATTGAAAATTGAAATGTATTTCTAATAGTAATGATTTATTAGGCTAATTAGATGGTACATGTAGTGTTTACAAATCTTGTGCTTTCTTAGACAAAATCATATGTGGCATAATATTCCTACTAAGGCAAAAATCCCACTGACTACAGAATGGAAGTACCTGTCCAATATGGCGTCTGTTACAGATAGCTTTTCTTTACAGTGTAATTATTTATAATCATATTCAGTAAAAGCTCAGATTATTTTAAGGCAGACAAGAAAAAAAAAATCACTGTGTGGGTTTTTACTTACCAAAATCTAATTTATAATCCTAGCTGTATGTAGACTAAAGTTCAAAAAACAAATTATTAAAAACCTGATTATACTTTTCCATTTAGAAGGCAAACTATTTTTCATGAAAACAGCGAGTATGAGAAATATGTCAAATTTTCACTTATCACATGCATTCTTTGCATATTTTGTGGCATTTATCAACATAAAAGCCTTGCAGATACTTCCTCTCTAGTTTTATGTTGAGAAAATAGAAAAAGCGAAAAGAATGGAATGTAGGTTGTGGATAAATAATTATGTATTTTATCAGTAAACCTTAAAAAATGTAAGGCCATCCTAAGGGTGGAAACTAACAGGTAGAAACCAATTAGGGTACAAGCTAGACTTGCTCTGACCTGTGCTGGTTTTAAGCAGTTCTAATCCTGTTGGGTAACTAATGACCTTGTCAAATGGCCTTTGAAATGGGTGGAAAAAAACTGGGATAAGTACTAATAAAATAATAGATCTTATGCATATATAACCTAATTCATACAGTGTTACAGCAGGTTTGACTCAGTAGACTTACATTAGTTTAACTAGTGTAATGATGAACCCTGAAAGTACGTAAAACTGAGTTTTTTCAATATATTTAATTATCAGAACTTTTTCTTACATTTGGTTTCAATTGTAGGTGCTGAAGTAATGGAGAATTTTATTTAATCTATGTATTCTACAGCTAGAAGAAAAATAGCACTGGCTCTTCATTTGTAATGTAACCTGATATGTAGATATCCTGTGTTGTATAATCTACCTGGAGATGTTATCTTTTCAGCAAAGGGACTGCTAACAGTAATTTATCAGGAAAAAAACCACTATATTTTCCTCAATACCCTATTGTCTGTTTTATAGATAACTGAGGTTCTAGAGACAAGGGAAGAAAGAGTTCTGGTTATTCTTTATTACTGTGCATTGAGTCTTGAGTAAATTCAGCCTAAATGATATGAGGGGAACAATTATTTTTTTTTTTTTTTTTGTCACTCTGGAGAGAACCAGGCCTTCATTTATATCTGAATTTCATGTGAGCCATGTCACAGTGAGTAGAAATTGTTTTCCTAGCCTTAGAACATGTCTCACATAAGGGCCTACCACATCACAGTCCTTAGTGAGTACAGTGATTATATTTTATTTCGTTCAGTTGAATATTTTGAAGTTAACAGCTCGTGGGAGCCTCTGAGCTCTGCTTTCTTAGCAATGAAATAGAGGATTCTTTGTTTTATTTCCTTTGAGTGAGATGATTACCTCAGCCTTCACTTTCATGGTGGTGATTCGAATAAGAAACAAAGGAAATCTTCGTGTACTTTCTTTGCAAAAGCTATTCATAGGAAATAGCTTTGATTTAAATGTGTCAATTAAATAAATATGTATGCTTGAAAAGGTTAAGATCTGTTAGTGTTGTTAAACTGAAGACTCCTGTTTACCTACAGAGTAGGTATTGTTCAAGGAGCTGAAATAAGAGCTTCCCTTCCCTGACTCACCATTGACCTTAACTGAGACCGCTCATGTTCTGTGTTTGTAGAGCTGAGATGTTTTCTGTGATCCTTTCACAGGGCTTCTCTGATTCAGAAATTATTAATCTGTTAAAGAGTAGATAGCAATCAGGTGTTGAACTGAGACTGTTACAAAATGAACAACGTAATTAAGAAAGCATCTAAGCAATAGGCCTGTTATGGATAATTAATTCTTGCAAGTAAAAGTTTAAGAATCCCTGCATAAATATTAGGAAGTATTTTAAAATGTGGTGCTTGATCTGATAAATTTAGTTAATGGTCTGTGAAAGGAATTTGTGAATTTGAAGATTCTGTGAAAGAAATGTACAAAGGGTAGAGTTTGCACCAGTTGTTTGGTTAACTGTATTCCTAGTCTCTCATAACATGAATTCTTCCCACATTTTCAGAAACCAACTTCAACACCTTCACATTCTTTTCTCTTAAGTAGAAAAGAATGCTTTGTAAGTTATTTGAATGTTTTTAAGTATTAAGGTTTTGCAGTTTGAAAGCTGAATTTTGCAATTTAGTTGGATATTTTGAAATTAATTTTCTAGCTGCTTGCTGATTAGCTGTTTTTATGTTGCTTTACAGGTAAATCTTAATAACACACAGAAGTGGTAGCTTTTTATGTTCCTTGACTGACTACATATAAATTTTAGACTTCAAATTAGACTTCCCAGTTACATGATCACTTTGAGAAAGTCAAATTGTTTTTTTAGTATTCTAGCAAGTGTTTTTAATTTTTTCCCCATTACAGAAGTCAGTAGCTGAATTATCCCAAATGTTATCTGTCACAAAAAACCTGGTTGGAATTTTTTTCATTTCTTATCTAAGTAAGGCTGGCTTCTCTCTCCATATGTTGATTTTTAGCTGAAGTAGGTTGGGTACAGTATAGGCATATTCTTCATTTTGAGGAATGATCGTGCAATATACTCTGTGCTTTCTGTTCATCAACTAAGTAATAATGAAATGAGTAGTAATCCGCTGCTTACCTTCCACTACCAGGTGTAAAAGGATGGGATAGGTAGAGATTCTCAGTCCTTTTGGAACATTGTTCTTGAAGTAAAGCATTGCAAATCGTCTCTTATACTGAGTGAAAAAGTAAATATGTTGTCTAACTCATCTAGTTAAGAAAAAAGTCTTCAACTAGAACTACAGTTCTTTTAATTATTTAGAATTCGGTACAATGGAAAAAAGTCAGCAAAGGACTTAAAAGAACTTGGTGTGAATAACTTAATGCAGATCTGAAAAAACAACTGAAGGTTAAAACTCAATCGACTCTGAATGTGGTACATATACAAACTATTGAACTCAAGTTGAATTCTCATGCGAGTATTAAATTACAGTGCAGCCCTGAATTGACCCTTTAGGAAGGAAACAATGCATATAATAGTGTGTTTGATACCAAGAATGCACTAGATATAAGCATGAAAGCATTTGAACTTCATGAGGGAGAAGAAAGCAGAAGAGATAAAGGCAATTTAAAAGGTGAAGAGGACTTCTAAGAGAACAGAGAAAGAATGCACAACATAATGTCCCCTGATTTATCTAGGTATGTTATTCTTGAAAGTGGTCTGCAAATTACAAGAAAGTAGCTGGTCCAGAACACTGCTTTAATCTGAAGTATCTATTTGATGAAGAACCATTTCAACACCCTCCATTGTCCTGATTAAAAATGTTTGGTAGTGTCAGTGTTTAACTGTTGCCTTTTGCTGTAATCAGCATTAAGGATATAAAACGAGAAGACTGTTCCTTCCTGCCTGGATCTTCAAACATGTAAACAAAACTCATGCCATTGTCCTAGAAGTTGCTAAGTAGATCTTCTACTGTCCTAAATGATTTTTGAGTTTAGTTTCACTTAACTATGCATACTTTCTTAGGGAGTACAATGGCTCTCAAAATGTTTTCCTAAGACTACAGTTTAACGATACAAAACATTTGGCAGCAATGCTCCAGCTGTAATTGTTCCTGACTACTCAATCCCCAGTGGTGGTATATAATACCTCTCAGTTTGAGGATCTGATCTGGTTTTAAAAGCATAAAAAAAAGCAGGGTGTGGCAGAAAGGCAAAAACAAATGACCAGATGTGGAAGAGTGGGAAAGGGATCGCTTGGGAATTACTGAAACTGATTTCCTCACTGAGGAAAAAGTCTGTGCAACCATGCATCTGTAACAATATGACAAAATTTTCATACTTGGGGCATTTAGGAATATCCTAAGGTTTTGTTTGTTTGTTTTTGTTTTGTTTTGTTTTTAACAATGAAGATCACATCTAATTCACACAAGAAAGATTCATTTGTGGGAATGGGCATTCAAGTTCACTATTCATTGAACACTTGCTCTACAAGAGTGTTGTTCTCTTTAGGCATGGCACTTTATTTCTATATTGATAAAAGTTAACATTTTTAGGCGGTGGTAGCATATTAATTATTGTTTTGGAGATGGTCTAGTGTCTCCACTGACTGTGATTTGACCACTGTAATGAAGCAGGGACAAAGCTTCTTGGGCATACGGAGCTCACTGTTAACAAGGTTGGAAAGTACAGGTTGCTGTCATAATGTGTTCAGCATAGGAACATCTCACTGATACAGTGTGGAATTCAGCTCGTGCTGTTTGTCTGTGGAGTCCTGAAAAAAATAAACACTAAACAAAGCTCTTACACACTTCATTCAGGTTTATAAGCAGGTTTTCTTTACCATTGTCCTTCACAGTCCATTACCACTTATGTATCCCGTATGGTCATTTTTTCATATATTTTGATCGGGTATTGTAATTGGACAGAGTTAGAGGGAACGCTGGCAGAGTGCCATACTGTCAGAAAGGAAGAGAGGAAGATGTTTGCTAGTATGAAGACTAAATTCAGCAATATCTCAATTTGAAAATTTATCTGGAGGATGGTTGTACAATTGCTGCTATTGTTTTGGCTAATCTGCTTAACGAGAACAGATGTTTAAGAATGTAGACTGAGATAATATTTTTTCTTCTCATAGAAAACTTATCCAGTTCTAATCTCTGAAGCCAGTTCAGTTCTGAAAGTTCACCAAAAAAGCTGAACTTTCAAAGGTAGAATAGGTGAGACTATCGTAGCAGCAAGAAGGGAAGAGGAAACATGTTTCATGGTGTAAGACAAGGAAATTGTAGGAATGAATAGTCCATAAAATGTCTTATAGTAAATGGTAGAATGGATAGATGGAAAAAAAAAAAAAAAACAAGCAAACAAATCGATAAAACTCTCTCAAGGTAAGAGATGTTTGTATAATTCAGTAAAAGCTTTTATACTAGCATTTGATTTAGAAGTCTAAGGCAGAAATGTGGGCACAAAGTATTGGCTTCTAAGTGAAGCACTTGCTTTAATGGTAAAAAAGAAAAGTCTAGGAGAAAATTCTGGTCCTGTCTCACCCACAAAAAACATTAGCCTTTGTCATGTATTGTTACTATACATTGTCAGTAGCTCTGTATTCCTCCTTGAATTCCTTCTCATCATCAAAAGTCAAACGCCAGCAGAAGGGCAGAAAATCCAGTGTATAAAAGTACACTTCATGCTTTGTATTTACACATTAATGGCTGCATCTCAAGAGTTCATTACATGCCCACTGCAAAGAACAGAGTGAAGGAGTAAAAATTGCATGTTTTTAGCCATCTGCAATGCAGGTGGAATTCTGGTGTTAGTTTTCATTTAATTTGCCACCTAAATGGGATGTAGTGACTTGAATACTTTCAGATGGATTTCATGCTGTCTGAGAGGAAGATCTCAGTATGTTTAAAAGCACTTTTTCTTTAAATAAATATATGTGAGAGTTGAGGTTGACTGTAATCAGGCCTCAATTAGGATTTTGATACCAACTTAGTACTAATGCATTCCACCTGGAAGTTTGAGAACAGTAGTTTATTGGGTAGGCATACAGAGACACAATATCGGTTTTTCTGTTACTTTCAACTAATTTCAGGAACTATAAAAATAATTCTGTAGGTAGTTATTTTACTTCTGCTGTAACTCAGATATGGAGTTGAGTAGCAAGGGCAGTTTCTATACAAGAGATCTAATGAGAAGGGCAAAACCAGTCTCTGAAGATTGGACAATTCTAAGTCTTCTAGAATATGTTTTAAAAGAAAAGATAAATAAAAAAATAAGATTAAGATATGTTTGAGGAAGTATTCAGCTCTGTGATCTGCAGTCTTGCAGAAAAGAAGTCCAATCTAAGCAAAAAGTTTGAAGGTTTTCCAGCCCTTATCCTGTGAGAGCATAAAAGCATGAGGATTCAGATACAAAAGGAATTATGTACCAACAAGTGCAAAAAAAAAGCAGTAGGTTACAGGTGCAAAAGGAATTGTATCTTAACAAGTGCATAGAAGAGTTACCGCTAAAACTTCCTCTAGCCCAAGTGAAATTTAGAATTCAATATAAAATAACACTTCCTGTAAAAGTACAAATGGGAAACATAATCTGCTGCTTTTCTTGGCTGACAGAGCAGAAAAGAAACTTAGAGGACTTATTCTTGTTTTTTCTTAAAGGCTAAATTGGGAGAAGAAAGGGGTAAATGTTGAATTTATGAACTGAGATATCCTGTAACCTGTGAATACAGCTCAATGTATAGAACAATATGCCTTTTTTTGCTTATCTCACACAAAAAGTTTAATATTTGCTCTCTTATTTCCTTAATAAGGGTGAGTGTTGCAGCTTTAAAAGTTTCCGAATGAAGTCATGTACTGGGTCTCTGTATCCCGTGGTCATCAGCTATAAGCCACTACTCATGTCGGGGTCTGACTACATTGTACTGATGCAATCGGATTATAGCACCAGGTGGGAGGATCGGTTTTCACTGGGAGAAAGAAGAATGAACTACTCTAATGCACCAGTACAGTGGAGGGCAGAGCAAAACAAGTAAGTAGCTGTCCTTTGAAGCTTTTTTCTTTCAGTGGTTAAATTCCCTGCTTAAGTACTTATGTTATACTTATAAAGAAAGCCACTAGCTTAAACAATTTTCTAATTTACAGTATTTCTTCCTTCCCTGCCACCAAGACATTCAATTTCCAAGACACTATTTTAGAAAGGAAAATGTTAACAGTAAGGCATATTTTATTATGTGCATTGCAAAATGCTAAGTGAAGCTTTATACAAGCATTCTTTTGCACGAACTTTTTAGTACCCTGACCCATGTTACAACAAAGAAATTTCCTGTGGTTACAGTACTGACTGAATACTGGAAAACTGTTAATTGTTATCATTAATTGTATCTGTTTTCAATTTGAAACAGAACAAGTGTAAAATATGTAGTTACAAAGTAAATATTTATTATGACTTTTTTTCACACTGTAACACTTAAATGCAGCTCTTGCTAGTAAAATCAGAAGTCTATTTACATTCTCATTTGTTGAGATCTATATGTACAAACTATATTAAAATGCTAGCTTTAATAGTATACATTCATGCACCTAAACTAGGAAATGTACAAAATAGAATTCACACTTGTGCTACCTTATCTACATTTTTTTAAGTTACGTGCTTTGCAGAAACTTTTCTGCCTCTGCAAAAGTTTGGAAGGGCTCCCTCTCTTTTCCTTACAATCTACAGTGGCAGAAAGTCCCTTTCTGAATATTACTGTTGGTTGATTGCAAGTGAGAGAAAATGCAACAAAAGGTACATGTCCATCAGCTGCATGATTCTGCCACGCTGCAGAATAAACATTAAGCAATGCCCCTTTGTCCTGAAAGCACAGGAAAAAAAAGTGGGAAAGGTGATGATGCGTTAAAAATACCTGGTCTGAAGAACTTGAAAAGGTGCTGCAGGTTTTTTGTTTGTTTAATGTTCAAATGCTTAACATTTAAGTCCTGCTTTATTGACCTGCATAATACTGATCTTATCTGAACTCCACAGAAATTCATGTACCAAAAAATAAGATGTTAGAATTAAAAAGATATCAGAGTAAAAAATGGAGATCTGCACCATTCATTTTGATTTTGAGGGTTTGCAACGAATCAGTGGTCTCTGGTTTGCTGTTGGGTTTGGTTTTGGATTTTCTTTATGATATGACTGTGATGTGTGCTAGATTTTGCACACTCACCCCATGTGCACAACTGAACTCATTACTCAGATGTGTTTTTCATGGCTTAATGACCGAATGCTACAAGAAGTCAACTCAGTGGTTCAGTAGATAAAGTCCTGTATGTCAACACAAAACCAGTAGACTGTTAAAAGAAACTCCAATACCATAGCTGTTCTGTTAGGCAAAAAGATAAAATAAAGGCCTACTTAGTATTGTCATGGCGTTCTTTTAAATATTCTATACTGTGTATATATTTTTGAGCAGGAGGTCAGTAGTATGTTTGATGAAGGCACCCGCAACTTTCCTGCCCTTGCATAAGCCAAATCAATTGACTTTGCTACTGAGAACATAGATCAAAGATGATGAACTTTCTGGTTCATTATGTGCCTGTTGTCAAATGTATTTAAAACATCAGTGTTGGATCATGTCAGCTAAGTTTCCATGAGCATCAAACTTGTCGTCAATGTCATCTGTTTGCAGTAGTCGATGATCAAAGACAGAGCAAAAGGGAGGGATGGTAGTCATGCGATCAGCATATGTACAACACCCAGAACCGCTGCAATTACTGTAAACTAGATTTCCCTTCTTCAAATACATGCACGCACGGTTGGATGGATGTCAGTTCTGTCATTTGTTCTTGAAGGTGACAGACCTCAAAGTCACTCCAATGAGGACTTAAGAGCTGTTCAATCAAATTAATCATCTGACCTAGAAGTTGGGATCAGATAATAGTGCTTAATGAACATACTAATTAAACTGCAATCAGGTGCTTGGCAAGTCTCCACATTACAACTTTGGGTTGTGCCTTGCTGTTCTCATATACTGTCTGGAATAGTAATATTTAAACATTACATGCTCTCTGCATGTAATCAGGTAAATTGATAAAGTTGCCCTCTTGCGTTTGATAAATCTTAAGGTCATATACCCTCCCACTTAAAAAGAAAAAAGCATCCAAGGTACATAACTTCATTGCAACAGATCCATGGGATTTTAAAAAATACTGGTAAATACTCTGACTAATCACCAAATAGAAATTAGATAGGTCTTACTGCTTTTTCTGTCTTCATGAAATATTATGAATGGTCTGCAAGGGATAATGCCGCGCTCTGAAACAATTACCACTAAATTGGTAGTTTTAGGGTAACTTCAATCTGATGGAGACATCATTAGTTGCAAGGATAAAATTAAAGCTCCAATCTGTTTTAAGTGGAAAAGCCAGTTTCAGTCCTCTGAGGAACCTATTAATTGTCTAATGAAAAAACAGAGAGGTTGTTTTGTTGTTTTGGGTTTGTTGTTTTTTTTTTTTTTTAATGTTGTGGGTTTGTTTTTTTTTTTTTTTTGTACTGGAAAGCTGCATGTCAATAATATGACTATTCATGGACTTCAGTAAGTTGTCAGTAATAAGAGGCATAGACTCATCTACCATACTGCTGTACTTCCGGGCACATTCAGAAAGAAAAATATACCTACAAAGCATATTCCTCCCCCTGCCCCTTCTTTCTGCCAACAGACTAGGAAAAGGTACTACTATAATGATGTATAATGAGGTAATACTACTGTAATTATAACAGGATTTATTTGCAATAGTCTCCCACTAGTGACTATCAATAAAGAGGCATTGATTTGATCCATGTCTGCTAAGTCATTAGGAAAAAAATGAATGGCAGCTGGTGCTGCTTTGCCCTTCACACAGGGAGGGGAAGCATAAGATGTAAAAGTCATGTGTACTACCCCATGTAGGCACTACTAGCATAAACATGGCAATGCACAGGGCAAGTCAGGCATTTGAACCATTGACAATCACAACAGTTACTGCAGGAAAAAATGCCAAGGTCAAATCCTACTCAAATAACTCCTCTGTGTACTGTTGATTTGATACAATATTCAGCTGTATTTTCAGCCTTAAACTGATGCATGGTGTTTCTGAACATTTAGTCTGCTGCTTCGCTTCATTCAGTGATCACTGAGCATCAGACACCAGAACTCTGCAGTGACAGAAACCAAGAATCTGGCTATCTGTTGGATTGGATAAAAAGAACTGTTGTACGACTTCAGAGGACCTTGTTTCATCTGATATAGATCAGCTTTTTTGTCTGTGGATTAGAAAATGCTGATGCTTTTCATGAGCAGAAACTGTCATTCTCCCAAGCTGTAAAAGATAACTTGCAACGCCCCAAAGCAACAATTTGCTGTGAATACTTATTTTTTGAAATGCATAGCATTAACAACTCAAACCATCCTTACCGGTTTGAAAAAGGAAATGAGACGCAGCTGAAGAGTTCGAGCATGTCAAGAAAATAGTAGGCCTTTATTGAAAAAACACGTGGGTAATGCCGGTGTGCCCGCAGCAGGGACCAGCGGGCTGAGGAGAGCGGGGCAGAGAGCCGGGCAACCCTGGCTCGTGGGCATGGGGCTGGCGTTCTGAAGTGCAGGACAGAAAGAGAGGCTAGGTCCTGGTTTGAGGGCAGGGAGAAGAGGGTGGAGGCATGGAGCACAAAGGCCTGAACAACAGGCCCTGAATCAAAGTTGCCCTCTAGGTGAACCTCACAACCAAACGTTGTATACTATCAGTATCCGATCATTAGCAAAATATGTAGCTTGGATAGAATATCTCATTAGCAAGATAGGTTGCTTAGATAAAACAAAATGGGAATATACTGACCTTTCCTAATTTAGAAACACACTATCAAGGCCGAGTACAAGCCCTTGGTTCCTCCTTGAGCCCTGGCCAGGCTTGGGGAAGAATCCCAAAGGAGGATGAGGCAGCAAACCAATCTACCAGATGTGTCCCATGCATTTTGTCATATATGTAGATTTATAGACTTGTTTGTTAAACTGTATAAAAGCAGGACCCTCGCAGCGAAGATGGAGACCTCACCTACAAGTGGACGCACTGTGCAGGACTTCCCAATCGGCAGGAAAGGATCTCCAATCCTTTGCTGTGACAGGGCTCCCCAGCTGAAGCACTGATCTGGATGACAGTGAAGTATGAGGGCAACTGGTGATGCATCTTTCTCTTAATCACTATGACTTGTCCGGTAATGACTGGATGCATTGCCTTATTTCTTAACTGCCTTGTTTCTTATCTATTGCTTATTCTTTTTATATTACCTTGAGAGAGTCAGTAAAATAAGCATATTTCTTTAACTTGGTGTCTGTGTCCTTTGTGTTAACCGTCAATTGGCAAAACAAGGCATGGCACAGAATTAGCCGCCACAACTGCAGCAGCTGCTGACTGCACCCACAACTGCTGCTGCCATCATAAGAACTTAGGGTATCATCAACAAAATTTCAGCAAATGCAGTTTCTTTATGTGTCAAACATATGTTGTGGTCAACAACAACGGAGGAAGAAAAGTGTAAAAGAAAGGCATAATTTGGGAATGAATTCTAAACAACAATAAAACCTGTAACACTAGTAAAACTATTTACAAACTTAATGTAACCATATTTGTTGTAAAACACAGTGAAAAGATAAAAAGCACTGTATTAATTCAGTTTCACTGACAAAGGCTTACTCTTTTATACGTCCTTTACTGAATTTTTAAATTTAATTTTTTAACAAAAAAAAAATCTAAGCTTTTGAAATGTGTTCAAACAACTTCTTTAAGTTTCTCCATGTCTGTAAATAAATTTTATTCTATTTATCTCTAAAGTAATTTTCACAAATTAACAAGAAGCACTTACTGAAGACATTAAATTTATTAGGTATTTTTATTACAACTTTTATAATAAAGACAAATAGGTACTCAGAAAAACTGGACCCACTGTATCAGTTATTTTTTTCATATTTATACTTTGAATATATTCAATATTTCTATAAATTCAGATATTTTAATAATGGAGTTTTATAAAAGTGTATCTGCTTGAAATCACTGTGATTTTCCAAAACACCATACTATCTACTGAAAGAAATTTTCACTGGCTTTCTACCACTGTTTTTAACAGATTACTTCATGGCAGGAAACTTCTTATCTGGAATTATTTTGCATTTGATTAAAACCCTACGAACTTCAAGTACCTTTACCTAGAAAACTCTGTCTCTAATAAGTATCTAGGATTTCTGGCACACCTAAATGGTTTCAGTAACTGCAATATAACAGCCTCTTCAAATTTTGTATAATAAATCTACAAATTATACAAAGTGGCAAGATCTATTATATTTAAGGTGGTGTTTTAAAGTAATTTTTTTAATCAGTTAATTTTTAGTCCATGTGACCACTTATATGGAAATCAGTTGCATTACTAATTAAAACATTCAGCAGTTATGCATATATAGGTAACTCGATCTTTATATTTTCACTGAATGTGCAATGTTGCATACACAAACTTGACAGATACTTTAATTATGCAATATATAACACAAAATTAACAGGTTATTAAAACCTGCATACTCCGGCTACAGTGTGCAATGGACATATCAGTCATACCATTTTGAATTTTAGCATAACAAAACATTTATTCCATGGTGTGTTTTTGAGTACGAAAATCCTATTTGCTCTTACAATAGTTTCTGCAAAAATCCACACAATCCAGGTCCTGATAAACATTCATACCTATAAATTATATCCATTATCAGAAGAATTTTAATACAGTAGGCAGCAATTATTTTCAATGTCTCTTAAAACTTGTACCAAAAGATATACATTTTCCATAAAATCAAAAAATAAAATATCTGAAAATGTTATGTGATAAATCTAGAAAAAAGAGGAGGAATATAGTCTTAAAAGTTAAATTCTGCTCTCACATACACAATTTGAATTGAGACCAATGCATGATATTTGAACAGCTGACAGAAGAATCTGACTCTGCAAGATTAAAACGCATAGGTTATGAAAAGTATGCAAACTCTTATTTCAGGAGTTTAACTTTGTCCTTTAGAACTTTAAATTTGGGATTGTTGTTCACTTTCTTGTTAAATATGACTAGAATATCCTCTTCTGATTTGTGATGTTCACCAGCTACTGCGTAATACTGAGCTATAACCTGCACAAAGACAGAGGAACAGTTTTGAGTTAGCAAAGATGATTCCACTTCAAACAATAACGCATTTGTGTTACTGTACTAAAAGTAGCATGGGATCTATTATGATACTATTCCTTCTCAGACTTAGCACTGAATTTCTTCTGTAGTCCAGTAAGCAAAAGAACATTTCCTTCAGTTAACATTCTGTCAAACTCTTGCTTATTTGGGACAGGATTTTATGAACTTAAGCATTACAGAAAGAAATTCACAAGACCAAAGGAGAATAAAAACCTCGATGTTGTACAGTACCTTTTTTCTTAATTTTTTAATTGAAATTTCATTGTCTGGAGCCTGTTTCAGAACAGCTTTGATGGTTCCCTTCCAGTTGAATTTACCTAGAAAATAATTAGGTGTACAACATCATTAGTAAAATTGGGTATTTCCAGGTCTTCTTCTCTAGTAGGAACCAGCCCTCAATCTCCTAATTTTGGAACCAGTTCAGCTATCACAACAGTTATTTTACTGACCCTTCAACAGCAGGGTGTCTGAAGCATGAAGTCAGGAAGGCTGGTTTCTGAAGAATATAATAGTATAGACATGAAGAACCAACAACCAGGGTCAGGATTGCTTTTACTTAACTTCTGTGCTTTGGCTATTAAACAGCAACGCTTACATAATACAGAAATAGTTGAGAAGATCCTGCCTCCTTACCCTTAGAGCACATGTGGTCAGTTTTGCATAGTGCCTACTTCAGAGGTTGTTAATTGGTAGTTTCCAAATAAACAATCTGTGTGTTCAAGTACAGACAGACATTCTCCAACAGTAACAGTGTGTTGTATGACAGGCATAAGTAGGTTTGTCTAAGCATAAATTAAGGTCCAACACAGCTAAAGTCCAATTTATGATTCATTGAGAAAAAATGGAGAGAAGAGGTACACAGAGATATGAGAGCTAGTATCCTTTTTCCTCCATGTCAGCTAATGTGCATGGCAGCAGGGAAGAGACCTGCTGTGGTGGAACAAACGTTCCAAATTCTTCATTGCCCAGTGAAAGCAAGTGTAGCCAAAGGTTGCCAGCACAGCAGAAGCAACAAATGAGAATTAATTCAGCATCAGGTGTTAAGTGTAGCCCAGGCTGCTTACTCTAGAATAGATATGTATACTGAATATACATGTATACTGAGGCACAATTTATTTCACAGCTTGCTGAAAAAGCACTGTATTTATATTCTGCACTAAGTCTTTTGCAGAATAGTATTGTAACTATATAAACTCCCCCTTTAAAAATACCTTTATCTGTTCCCACATTTTCTTCGTTGCCATTGGTGTTTTCTGTTTCCATGTCTTCCGAAATGTTTTCAGTTTTCATTCTCTTTGTTGTGATATGAGGTTCCTCTAGAGATGGAATTGGATAAACATACACAAAAAATTATAAAACCATAAGAAAAGTTATGACATGACTTAAAGTTTCTGTTCTTGTAACATGAGTTTATATTTGCTAAGAGATTCAGATTTTATAAAAGGACTGTGCAACTACAGTGTTAAAAAATAATCTCACTTGTATATGTAACTTACTACTTAAAGAATTTACTTGGGTAGATTATTGAGCTCTAAGGCATTGAGAAAAAGCATTTTGAAAACTAACGAGAATAGAGGGAGTAGGATAGATACCTTCTGCATGTCTGTGTTTGCGTTTCTTTACATTTGTTTCTTCTATTTCACTCTGAAGGCCATTTCCATTTATTTCATTCTCCGAACTCTCCTTTCCTTTTTTGGACTTTTTACTCTTTTTTGCTTCTGACTGGTTTTCTAATTTCAAGTCTTTTTTCTCCTTCTTTTTGTTCTTTTGTCTCTCTTCTTTTCGTTCTCTCTTATTCTTTTTCCTCTCAATTTTATCATCTGTAATTCCATTTTCTTCTGCCATTGTTTTTTCCCCCGTTTCTGCAGACTGCCCCTCTTCCTTCTGTTGTGGTTTGTCTTGTTCTTTTTCACTTGAAATCTTTTGTTGAAAGACAGATTATTACAATTTTTCCATGCCTTTTCTGACATTGCAACTTTTCTCTACTACATCCTTCATGAAGAGCACTAATATTCTGAATTGAATTAAATTCCTTACATGTGGTGACACCAGTTACCAGACAAATAGCACTAAATAGTGTGGCTGATTCTTCTTTTAAATTAACAGCCTAAATGCTAATTACCTTAACATCACAGAAGAAATATTATCTTACAACATACGCAATTTCTATTTGAAATAATTGTCTATGTGTTTTTTAAACATATTTACCAAATGTAATTAAGGGAGAGACAACTCTTTGATTTACACAGACAAAAATACAGCGTATTACAGCAAGATACAGAACCTATTCCCAAATATACATCCCTTAAGTAATAATCTTAGCTTTGCCATCCAGTTCCCTGTCTTGGGATATGTCTGGGACAACAAACTATTATTGCATGATGTCAACAAAGGCACTGATGGTTGTTTTAATTGTACTTTTCTCACCTTATCTGGTTTTAATGTTCCTGGGCTTATAATAATTTTCTTGTAGAAGAATTAATATAATAATGAACATTTTTATCTTGAAATTAAACTTTAATGAGTAAAGTGAAATACAACTACTGAAATGTTAATGTGGCTATTTAGAAAGAGAATACATGTTTATACAAGGAACTTAACATGTTTTTGTAAAAAGTAATTTCAATTAGATTTAAATTCCACTTAAGAACTGAGTACATACTCTTCAAAGCATGTATTACAAATAATATCTTGAGATGTTTTTTAGAACTCTTAAAGGTGTGTTGAAACGATCTGAGCAAGGCAGTTGTGTTATATATTTTACTTTAATGCTATATTCTGTGGAAAATTTAAATTGTTTACTTGTGTTTAAATAAAGTTCTTGTTCAGATTCAAGATTTATCTTTTAAAAGATCAGTTTAAATCAAGAAGGAACTGCTTATGACTTCAGTGAACACTGACTCAGAATTAATGTTTCAGCAAGACAGTGTACTTGAAATTCAGTGCCCAGAATTTATGTTATGTTCATATCCCTAAAAAAAAAAAATGTATTACTTTCCTTCCTGGCTCTTATATTTGGATTCTCCAGAAAAACTACTGACAGATTTAACTGGAATCATCAAATCAGGAACATTAAGCACGATCAACAGGGATTAACATCAAAGCTATGCCTACACTCTTCCTCAGAAGCTGGGGGGAGAGGGAGAGCATATTTACATCAACAGAGAAGTTAGCTTCTGTAACTGCTTCTTGTAATAACCAGTAATAGATGTAAACACACAAGCAAAACAACATACTACCAAAACACGCTCTAGTAGTACTGAAATAGCAAAGAACTAGACACTGAGAAAAAGGTCAGTGCGAGTCCATGATTTGGACGCAGAAGTGGAAGGAATTTGCACCACAAACTGAAGGATCTCATCTCTCTCCACTAAGAAAATGGGTAAACTAGTTGCTGTTAATTTCTCACTCCAATACATATTAATTTGAGGCCAATAAAGATCTGAAAAAAAGGTTGTTTTATTCCTTCTTAGTGTGTGGTAAAAGATAGGAGCCAAAGATGATAAAGGCAGTGTTTCTCCCTTTCCTTATGTACTAATAGCATAAAGTTAAATTAGTCTTCTGATTAATACAATCTTGTCACTGTGTCCAAGTTTTTAATCACAACTTACCCAGTATGCACAACTACTTCAGCAATTGTATATTCCATAAATTTCCAATTGAGTCTAGGAATATTACATTATAACATAATCCATTATAACAATGGGAGTATTTCTGCCAACATCTACAAATGGAGCGTGAAAGGTTTTGCTTCCAGCATTTTTGACTGCATTCCTATTGTACAATGTTGTACCTCTAACTTAACTTACATTTCTTGTTGCTTCAGAGAAAATATCCCACACCTGGTCTTGCAAAGTGCTGTCAGTAATTCTCAAACTGTTCTTCATCCAATTCTGTGCAGGAAAAAAACCAACAATAACTGAAAAAGTGCATCTCTGATTTTCTTCTTGATTACCATATATTTGGGTTTTGTTTTTATTTTTCATTTGAGTCTCTAATCACTTCTGATTAAGATCTGGTTAGACGTTTTCTCTCTATGAATCTCTTAAACCTCCATGTTAAATTGTTTTGCACAGTACCTGCGTATTGTTCCAAGGCTATACCATGCCTCTCAATTGCCTCACCAACAGTAATCCAGAAGAGGTAAATATATATAAAAGATTATCCTCAAGCTTTTGAATACAGCTGGTTATACTAATGTCCTACCAAAACTTTTGACTCTTTGATGAGAAAAAACATTAAGGATCTGATCTTATTTATTTACTTTTGTACTAGACAGATAGTCATGCTCCTAATGGGACACCTTAGTTTATTAAAGAAAAATAAAATTTAAGCAAGTATCTCAATGCAAACATTTGAAAGTTGCTGGGGCTATTGCAGGCATTCCTGCTGAAAATTAAAGTAGTAAATTTCTACTTATAATATGCCCACACTATTGGCAACAGATCAACTTTCAGGAATGTGGAACTCCCAAGTAAAACCTAACATTGCAATCAAAATCCTAGGAAAGCTGCAATAGTGAATTGGAACAATGAACTACAAAACCTTTTGATCTTCCAATACAACCTATCTTACCAAAAAGAAAGACGCTTCTTGACAGTATCACTTTCCCTGCTTACAACATTAATTTTGTAGAAAAGTATTCTAACCTTCATCTTGCTAGCAGCAATTTCACTGAAGCTCTATTATGTTCTATTTGAATGCTCTGGCTGTAATCATGATCTTCTCTCAGCCTCACACTCTGAGGCACAGAGCAGAAAAAAGCAAAAGGCCAGCTTTTCGCTAATTCTTTACCGATACTACATAAAGTATTTGGAATACGCTTTGACTGTGATGCAAAGTTTAGTGAAGCATCCAGTGTGGGAGATTCTGTCAGAATACTGAGCAACAGGAAAACTCTCAAACCTGTATCTTGCCTTTACCAGGCTAAAACACAGCCAGTGAAATAAGAATCCTTTGAAAGTATGTCTAAGAATTTGGACATCCAATAGAAATTGCAAATAGGAAAAAAGAAAGATATCAAAAAAAGAATAAGCCTACGCATGGAGATTAAGCTTGAATGGTGACTCTCTAGCATAATACCTAATTAAAATGATACACAGAGTCCTTTTACGCAAGGAGATCTATTTTACAAACATTACCTATTTGAAACTCAGCTATTACACCACCTATCTACCAGTGCCCAAATAAGCAATTTGTCCCACCTTTGTTAAAGGAGAGTGGTACTCTATGAAAGTCTACTTTTAAGCTCACTGCATGGATTACTACAAATCTGTATTAAAACATACCTGAAACTTTACTTTTTTTCTTGGAATATTATCAAAGACACGCATTTGCTCCAGAATGCTCCGCACTTTAGGGCTTATGTTTGGCTTCTTCATTATTTGATGTATTTTCTGAATGATAAAAAAAAAAACAACAGAATTAAATCAGCAAAGAAGCATAATCATAGATTCATAGAATGGTTTGGGTTGGAAGGGACCTTAAAGATAATGTAGTTCCCACCCCCCTGCCACAGGCAGGGACACCTTCCACTAGACCAGGTTGCTCAAAGCCCCGTCCAGCCTGGCCTTGAACCCTTCCAGAGAGGGGGCAGCCGCAACATCTCTGGGCAACTGTAAGGAACTGAAAGAATCAATGCCTCAAACATTCCTTGACACAGAAGCATTAAGGACAAGTTGTAGCCTTTGTGATTAGTCTAAGGAATGCTGCCCATGGAAGGGCAGAGTGTATCAAACGATGCAGGGCTCCACTTCCTTGCTGCTGTAGTGCCAAATCCCTTAGACAAGCCTCAGACAAAAAGACTGATGAGCTAAAGGCCAAGAAGAAAAAAAATTAGGAAGTAAAGGTGGTAGGAGGGAACAAGACCACCTCATGAAAATGAGTTCCCCAGAATACCTGCCTCTCTTTGTCTAGTATGCTCGTCATCTGATAAGATGAACTTAAAAGGAGACAGAAAACTTTTCTGCATGTGCACACACCATCTAAGATTTCCGGACTCTCCTTTCTGTGCACCTACCACCCAAGATTTCCAGACCCAAGACAACGGCGGAATGAGGGGTGGTGACTGGACTCTTCCTCTTTTTGTTTCTTTTCTTTCCTTTCCTTTCTTATAGATTTTGAGGGGTGGTGACTGGACTCTTCTCCTTTCATTTTATTTCTTTTCTTTCTTCTTCTCTTTTCATTTTATTTCTTACAGATTTATCAATAAGAGACCCCAGTGCTTATTATCCTTTTCCAAGTTTAAGTTGTTTTTACCACAGGTAAAACATTTTAACCAGTCGTTTGGTGTTGTTTCACCTTAATTTAACCTGAGGGGATCACAGAACCTTTATGACTCCCTGGGCTCCCAGTCCAGGTCGTAATAGCAACCTGTTCCAGTGCCTCATCACCCTCATCATAAAAATTTTCTTCCTAACATCTCATCTAAATCTACACTCTTTCAGTTTAAAACTGTTACCCCTCATCCTATCACTACACTCCCTGATCTTAATACCTAATTAAAATGTCCCTCCCACCTTTCCTGTAGCCCCCCTTTAAGCACTGGAAGGCCGCTATAAGGTCTCCCCAGAGCCTTCTCTTCTCCAGGCTGAATAACCCCAACTCTCAGCCTGTTCTCATCAGTGAGGTGCTCCAGCCTTCTGATCATCTTTGTAGCCTCCTCTGGACCCACTCGAGCAGGTCCATGTCCTTCTGATGTTGGGGGCCCCAGAGCTGAACACAGCACCCCAGGTGGGGTCTGATGAGAGCAGAGTAGAGGGGGAGAATCCCCACCCTTGACCTGCTGGCCACACTTCTCTTGACACAGCCCAGGGTACGGTTTGCTTTCTGGGCTGCAAGCGCACACTGCTGGCCCATATTCAGTTTTTCATCAGCAATTACCTCTAAATCCTTCTCTGCAGGGCTGCTACTCTCAATTACTCATAATGATCAAATGACACATGCAAGGTATACAAGGAACTGCCAAAAGAAAGCTGTGATATTGGGGAAAAATGGATCTCTGGTTTGATCCCATGTAGCCTCTCTTGTGTCTTTAACAATTATAAACAATAGTTATTTATCTTATCTGTATATGGTATAAACCTTACCTGAATCCACTCCTGTTGTTTAGCATCTCCTTTGTTAGTTTTGGCTTCAAAATCTTTTCCACCATATTTCTGGTCTTCACTCACGCACTTCACGTGTCCCTTATAATCATCACCCCTGAACACAGATTGTTAATTGTAGTTCACTAAAGCGTTCCACTGTTCGAACTATGCAAGACTTATGTAATCAACAAACCGAAGTGTTAGATGATAGCATCTATCATTGAATCCTTAACACTGTCAACTCTTATATGAGTAAAGTTTGATGTGCTTGAAGTACGTGCTTGTAAGACTGATGGCATTTTTGTCACGCTGCAGCCTTCAGTGAAAATTTCTGACTTTCAAAATCAGATCTGACTCTTCAGTATACTGCTGCTTTTAATGACTCTGTAACTTATGCACAACACATACCCGTGTTTCACTACTTACATTGAAAAAAATTTAGATAAGCAGCTGAAAAATGCTTGCAAAAACCTAATCCGTAAATACAGATATAGTATATGTGGTAGTGTAGTTCTGACCAATGTGTCAGTGCCCCCAGAAAGGAATAAATAACACTGATCTTAATCTTTTGCCTGTGCAATATTGAGAAATATAATAATTATTTGAGGACAATCTTATTTTCTTCTGCAAATTCATATATTTACATTTTTAAAGCAGATAGTAGCCATGCTTTCTTCTGAGTTCTGAGAAGGGACAACCAAATTCAGAATTTTTCATGTTATTGCCCACCTCACCCTCTTTGCAGTAACAGAGTAAGTAACAGTTGTTGATGATCAGAAGATGAAAGCACTGTTACTTCTAACTGTAAAAGAAGAAATTGTAACTCTGTTTACTGTGTGGTTTGGTTGTCCTTGTGGTTCCAGTTTGGATGATTACGCTTTAAATTATATAAAGACGTGTATAATGTTAAAATACAAATATGAATTATTTAGAAATTGTCACATTTAATTCTAATATACCACAGGGAAATCCTGTATTTGCGACAACTGCTGCGGAGCAAGGCTATTTTGCATCCTTTACCTACCAGAAATCCTTGCCACAATCCATGCAAGAAAGACACTGACAGTTTCTGCAGAAGTTCACGTGTTTTTCAACTTGTGCCTTCTTCACAGATTCTCCACACGCATCGCATGTGAAAACTACCATATTGGTGAGCGGTCAGCAGCTTCTATGAAACGGGCACAGGTCTTTTTCCTCCCCCCAGGCACAGCCCTAGAAATACCAGGAGGAGATGTTACACTTGCAGCTTGAAAGCAGCACTTGGGTGGCCGACAAGAAAAGCAGCCGTGCATCCACCAGCAGCGAATCGAAGCAGTCTGATTTTGCATGCGCAAAATTTCGGGTGGAAAAACTCGTTTCGCCCGAGCGCAAGGGAAACCAGTAACCCCGAAACGAGTAAACGCTCCCCTCCCCGCCCAACACACCGCTATGCCGAAACGCTCCGCAGCCGGCGGTTCGCCGTTCCCCCCCCGCTTCCCGGAGCGACCCCCACCCCCCCCCGCCGCCCCTCCGTCCCGCTCCCCGCAGCAGCCCCGCCTCCGCCGGGGGCGGGCGAGCGGCGCGGCCCTGCGGGAGCTGCCTGACGGGGGGGGGGAGGCCCGGCCCGGCCCGGCCGCCCGTTCGCCTCGCCCCTCGGTGGCCGCAAGCCGGCCGCTCCCCCCCCTCAAACCGCCCCCCCACCCCGCACCTCAACCGCCGCCGCACGTGCCGCCCCCGGCCCTCCCCGGCGCCGCTGCTCTGCGCCTGCGCCCCGGGAGCGGAAGCGGAAGCGGAGGAGCGGCGGCGGCGGCGGGCTGTGGCCGGCGGTGGGGCTGGGGCTGCCGCCGGGGCCGTGCGGGGATGGAGCTGGGAGGTGGCCGGAGCCGGTAAGCGCCGGGCTTGAGCAGCGCCGGCTCCTTCCCCCCGGCCCCGTCTCTGCCAGGCTGCGCCGCGCTCTCCGCCGCCGAGGGCCGTGCGGCGGCCGCGGCCTCCCGGCCCGCCCTCTGCTCCCCGGCGCCCCGCGACCCGGCCCCTCGCCCGTCCTGCTCGGCCTCCGCGCCTTCCCGCCGTGCCGCCTGCTCTCGGGGCAGAGCCCGCCCTCCCGTCGCCGCCCGGTCTGCTCTTCTGAGGCAGACCCTTCCCCTAGCCCCCTTCTCCGTGCTGCGCCTCGAGCCTGGGCTTTACTGAGGCGAGACTGAGGGGAGCTTGACATGGCTGTTGAGGCATAGACAGCGACAGTGTTGCTGGGACTACTCGTGTTCGGGAGCAGCAAAAAGTGTCTGCCTTCTCCTCTGGGAGGCGGGCACCTGATGGCCGAGAGAGTCTGAATTCGCAGGTTGTTAAAAGTACTTGCAAGGTGTTGTGGTGGGGGGGCTACACAAAGAAAGCAATTATTTGGCAAAAGATGCGGATTCTTTATGTTAAAGCCTGGTTAAAGACATGATAAGAGCAAATAGGGATATAATAGACGATCTAAATACATCAGTAGGCGATAAATCACAGGGTAACAGAATACATGAAAATGTGGAGCCTTTAGTGCTCATGAGAATTGAGGGGGTGGCAACCCTTGTCATGTTTAACCCAAGGTGTTTTTTCTCCTTCATTCATCAGTTGGGAAACAGGAGTTCTAATTGTCCTAATAGCTGGAATTTTCCTTTCATATTTACAAGTGGGCAGGGGAGGATTTTCATCTTTCTTCAAAAAAAAAGTATAGAATTTAATGAGTTGTCTGAGAATGTTACTTGTCTTCCATTCAAACTGTTCAAATAAGTGATCTTTAAAAGAGACCTTACATTGTATTAAATAAAGAAAATTACCATCCTAACTGGTTTAATGAATCACATCCAGATGGGAAATGTGCTTAGCTACAGCAGCAACAAATTTGGCATAAATAATGCTACTGTGGTGCTCTACCTTTTCAGTTTAGAGGGTGAAGAAACTGAGGTTTTCCTCTGCAAAAGGTGTTGATTATGTACATGTGATATGTTTTTGCCTTAGAATCTAATTCTTGTCAAAATTGTATGAATTGTTTTTTTGCCAATAAACTGGAGTGCAGTTTATTGGCAGTGCTGTTAACATATTTTTGCAGAAGCTCTTTGTTGTAAGCAGAACTTCATTAAAATAAATATTTCCTATGTACATTGCTGTATATCTACTGGTGAGCAATACCATGACTCACCTTTAATCAGAAAAATGTCATTAGAGCTCACATTGCAGGTGCAAACCAGTCTGTTCCCTTTGGGAGCTAAAACAAATTGTCAAAATGTTCTTTATATTCAAAATTAATTTTTCAATTTAACCTTTAAAATTAATCTTAGCATTTTATTTCATTGTAGGTAATTTAAGTGATTTTCTAGCATGGACACTGTTGCTAGCCATAGTTGTCATCTCCTCCAGCAGCTACATGAACAGCGCATTCAGGGTCTTCTCTGTGACTGCATGCTGGTGGTAAAAGGTGTCTGCTTCAAAGCACACAAAAATGTATTAGCTGCTTTCAGTCAATATTTCAGGTATGTGATAGAAAATTCTTCTTTTAAAAAAGTAAATGCAGTTGGTTGAGGTTTTCTCAGAGAAGGGTATTGTTTTCTGGTAGCTGCAGATGAAGTGAACTGTTGGAACGTAAGGGGAGAAGTTAAACTGTCCAGAGATAAATATCTATTAAGTATTTAACCTAATTAAAAACTGGCCATCCTGATTTATTTTCTAGATATACATAGTTAACTAATACACAGTTTGGGTTTGGCTTTTTCTTGATCCTTACTTGCTTATGGTACCTTGTATAATGGATTCTGACATGGACCTGTACTCAGTATTTCAGTGTGAAAAGTTAACTGTTTACAAGGACCATAGTAGAGTACATGAACAGAGCCAGATAAGTGATATAATTGATGAAAGAATTCATATTATCCATTTCTGGATGATGTGAATTGTTTCATCAATTGTACATTCAAAATAAAAGTTGAGTATATAGGTGGTTATTGCATCTCTATTTAGAACTGATTCTTAGAGAGACAACATCTGTGTTTTAAAGTATACAGGTGGCTTGTGAAGCCAACTGATTTCTTGTCTGTATCGCCCTCACCAATTCTCCAAATTTTGGGGTATGTTGGATCTCCCAACCTAGTTTTTTACGTCAGTTATGAGTAAGCTGTTAGATCTGGCAGTTTTTAGACCTTGCTTCTTGAAACATCTCTAAAGCTTGACTATCAGTTCTTATGTAAGAAAATTGTTTTTATGTTATGACCAGGGAAGAAAGACGAGGTTGCTTTTTCTTTCCTAGTGCTGTAATCCTGATGATGAAGTGAAATTATGCTCAGACTAAATTTTTAAAGTAGTTAAAAAGAACTAGGCACTCAACTCTTAATAAAATTCATTAGTATACGTGACTAGTTAATTCAGACTTTCAACCCAGATCTGTTCATTATAGTTCTCATTTTAATTTACACAGTATGGGCTGGATTTATGAAAGACTCTGGATGTAGGCACTGGCTTCAGAGTACCCTTTACATTTCTAAGGTTAAGCCTAGATTCTCATTTGCCTAAGATTCAGAGTTTATTGATATTACACCTACCTTTAAACTAAACCTAATTTGAGAGTCAACCCACAGAGGGGAATCATCAAGTTCAGGGCATTTCCTAGTGTAGGAAGATAGCTACATAGGAGTGACTTGATCCTATTTATATGTCATCCTTTACCGAGAGTGTACCGTGTTAGAGACTGGGGGTTTTAATGGAAGGGTATGAAGTTCCTGACTGAGGCAGAGTATGAACCCACTTAATTTAGGTCTAGTTACGCATATAGAAAACTGCAGCTCTGATGCTAAGAATACTTCACACCAATTAGTAAGAAGTCTTGTGAATTCACACACTCTAAGGATTCAGTGACAATTCAGTGGGTATTGGTTGGACTGCTGTTTTAGGCTTAAGTAGCTGTACTCTTCATTACTCTTTTACCTGGTTCTCATCCAGTACCAGTAAAAAAGTACTTTTTTTGGATATGAGGAAGATTGAAAATAATGCCATCTTGTTTACTGTTACCATCCTCTCATCTACTTCTGGAGAAAGAACTAATAGTAAAAACTTCAGTAAGGCTTATTGATAAAGTTTGATGGACAAGCTCAGTTGCCAGAAGAGAATAGTTTAGCTGACTTTGAGGTCTTGTCTTCTCCTTTTTAGTAGAAGATTTCTCATGTCCTGTTTTATTTGCCATGATGGAAGGAGAAACACCATTCTGAGCCAACCAACTTTTGCAAATAGCTCATAAATACACCACTGTACCTATATGTAAAGAACATTGGATATGAAACCACAAATATAGGGTGTGATTTCAAAAGATTAAAAGATAGAAAATTAAAGCTATATGGAGGATCATTTGCTTTAATTTATACTTTAAGTGTACTAGTGTAGGACTAATACATAAGACAAGTAATTGAGCAGTTTTGAGATGTTCATTTGCAAAAAGACAGTAATCTGGGCAAGACTGCGTAGTGTAAATTGTTTCATACCAGGCAGTCTGTTTGAGGTGTATGTGTATTTTTTTATAAAAGTGTTTGTGAATTATTTGTGTTTAAGTTTGAATATTTGCTTTATTTTATTAGGACCCTTTTCCAGAATTCTTCAGGCCAGAAGAATGATGTCTTTCACTTGGACATTAAAAATGTAGGTGGCATAGGCCAGATTTTGGACTTCATGTACACCTCTCACCTGGATCTTAGCCAGGACAATGTACAGGCTATGTTGGATATTGCACAGTGTCTCCAAGTGCAAAATGTGCTTAACATTTGCCACACCTTTTTAAAATCTTCTACAGCTGTAGAGCAGACAGCCAGCATGCCTTGTAATAGTGTATTTTCACTGCAGAATACTTTGACTGCAGATACTAGCTGTGCCAATGACAGTTATGGAACAAACCTATTGAATGAATGCTCATCTGACACACAAGCTAGTAAAGTCTTGGCTGACCACCATTCTCATGCATCGCAGTCTGTTAATCTTCATGCATCCTCAGGTGATGTACAGAAACAACCACAAGACTCCTTAGATGGCACCTGCACAGAGCTTCCATTTAAACAACCAAATTACTATTATAAACTACGCAACTTTTACAGTAATCAGTTCTATAAGCAAAATGCTTGCACTAATCATGAGAGAGGACCAGAACAATCCTTTTCTTACAACACGTCTACAGAAATAAACACAGTAGAGAATAATTCTTGTACTGTCAATCACTCTGAGTGTATTCTGGAAACCTCTGATCATTTACCATCAAACTTTCTGGTTCAGTCTGTGAATGAAGCTGCTCCAGACCAAGATGCAGAAAGCACGCTTATGCAGCCCACCAAACAGATGCGGCTGAAAAAAGCAGTACACCTCAAAAAGTTAAATTTTCTAAGATCTCAGAAATCTGCAGAGCAGCCGCCTGAGCCTAAAAGAGATGACAGTAGAATAAAAGGAGTAATTGAATCTGTAAATGAAAGTACCATGGACATGACAAATACTAGAGTTACTGATGAAAAAGAAGCTGAAGATTTAGTGAATTCTGAGAATTTTGAACAAAGTGTTGAAATTGAAAGATCTCAAGGTCCTTTGGAACAAGAAGGGCAATCACCAACTCTTCAGTCGCAGAGGCAATATACTTGTGAATTATGTGGGAAGGCTTTCAAACATCCAAGCAATTTGGAGCTCCATAAAAGGTCTCATACAGGTACAGTTATCAGTAAGTTGGTCTACAGACCAAATATTTGAATTAAAGAGGATGTCTTGCAGTATCTCATGATTCAGAGATTCTGGTTAAGGGCTACTTTCAAAGGTTTTGGTTTTTTGAAAAGTGAATAATCATACAGGAATAAAGACTGTAAGACTGAGCTTAGCTGAGAGTTGTAAAGATTCGTCCTTCATATTTATTTTTTATTTTTTTTTCAAATAACATTGTGTGATATTTAAATGAAAATCTTATTTTTGTCTTGCATTTTTAAGAGGCATTTCTAGTCATCTTGTCAGATGGCCCAGAAGTCCAAGTCAGGTAACCATGAAAAGTGTAAATGGATAGAAGACAACACTAGATTTCTAGTGTTCTGGATTTCTAGATGACCTCAATTCTCTCTGACCGTATATTAATTGTAAGAGACAAATGATTAGGTCTTGGTGGTCATTTCTTTTTAACCTGTAGAAATATGCTCTATAATTAGTTCATATTTTTTCCTAGTGTGAACAGCTTGTCATTGCATTTACCTAGAGAGTAATGCTCTTGCAGACAAGTAGGCTGCAGAGTGAATGGGAATTTTGAGTTCATTTACTTTTTTTTAAGAACTCAGAGGTAATACTATTTTTAAACTGAGCATAGATTTATTTCTAAGTATCTTTTTATTCTAGTGAAAAACAAGACCGAGTCTACTGTTGAATTAACTAATTTATCTGTTCAGTTTAACCAGCATCTTCTATTATATTTCTACAACTTCAGTATCTGAAGATTGAAGTTGTAGAAATTGAAAAACCCTTTTTTTGAAAGGGTTTTTAAGAATTAACTTAGCCAGTCAAGTAACACCATTGATTTCAAGTCCTTGAGATGCATTATTTGTGATTAAGCTGTCGAATATTTATTGCTTTTCTTTTTCCCTGTATTAAATATACAAATGCATCTCAATCTTGTCAAATAAACATCACTTTGCAAATGAGCATACATGTATTGGTGCTTTGACAGTAAATATGAATCCCTCTTAGCAGAATTTAATTTATTTTGTTAATTGATCCTTAGTATTAAGAATTTATTTTCCATGCTATTAGTAGAAAAGTTGTTCCAGAAACTGAAGATATGAACATTTTGTATTAGCTTCCTAAAATTTTCACTTGGTATCTTTGACTACTTCTGTATGTTCACATGATTGATACTTTTTTTTATTATTTTGGTCTCCTGTGGAAGAGTTGTGTATGTCTCTTACCTAGATCCTCTCTTTGCCTTGTAGTTTTTTGAATGTTATCCAATTTGAGCTGACATCATCAGGTATATCTTAGAAATTTAAGGAAAATAGGTGATCAGGTAGAAGACAGAGCATCTAGAGAAGTCTCAGCAGAGGGAGAGACTCTGAAGTCAGTAACAGGAGTTTGTGCTAGAAATTTTTGTGAAAGACAGACCCCAACTATGAGAAACCTGTTAGAATTTTCCCTTCCTTAGACGTCTCAGTCATTGGAAGAAATCTGGATTTTGTGAGTTCTGGTGCCCTTTAAACTACTTGTTCTTTTAAGAGTGTCTTACCCAAGTGATAGGCTTAATTAGTCTATGTTTCTGAGTCTGCTAAACCATTTAAAACATGAAGTTCAAAGTTTAGTTTTCCTCTTCTAATATATTGTAGCTTATAGGTCAGGGAGAGGACAGAGTATTAAGCTTTATAAAAGAGACTATAGCCCCTGATACAAGTGTTTTACAAATTATTTTTTTTCTTTAGACACAGGATAGCCAGCAAATGCTTACAAGTGTAGAAAATGGAAAAAGAGGAAAAGGGTTCCAATAGTTTTGCGAGGTTATTTATGTATGTTACAATTCATTTCTTTGTTCTTATTTGAGGTATGTGTATTTACATATGCTTCCACTCCACTTAAGCTCTGGTAGGTGGTGTTTCGTGTTCCACAACACTACCTGATATGAACTAGCTTTATACATGGTGCAAGAAAAATGATCCTAGGCTTGGTTTTGTTGTTACTGTCCTTCTCTACTAGTCTGAGTACACATTGGATTCAGGAATTTCATGCTGCTTTTCATACACTATGTTCTTCCAATAGCTTTCAAAAAAACCCAGACTTGAATGTGGCATTAACGTTCTTTTAGGGGTGTGCTAAACTGACAAAGTTTAAGAGCATAAGTTTAACAAATAGTAAGCATATCAAAGAAGGATGGAAAAACTGAGGCAAGAATATGACTAGATAGGCCTGTTTGCTTGCCTGTTATTTTTGGGTTATGTTAATTTATTTTTAAATATCCAACTAGTGCAAAAAGAGTAGTTGGAAAATTACAGTGGATGGTGAGTAGGATGTTAATATAGGAAGGATCTGTAGCTGAAGGTACAGGGCACATCTGTATCATTAATATTAGGTATGCTTAAAGTCATTTCCATTCATCTGCCACTTCAGAAAACATAGCAAATTGCTAGCTAATCAATTTTATTTGAAAACATTAATTTTTTAGAACTGAGCAAAAGTGTTAGCAGACATTTAAGTATTACGGTGCTTACTGAACGTCCTCCAAATCTGGCTTTGCTGAAGAGTGGAAGGAAGCAAGTTACTAAAATGGACCTTTCATGCTGGCAAGCCAGTTTTTAACCCACAAATGACAACTCTTTCAACACAAGTGCTGTGGTGGCCTGGTTGTCAAGAAAAAGCGCATGTGAAATTCTCTGTCCCTGAACAGGAACTATGAAAGAATTTACAGGTTAACATGGTTGTGTTGATGAATTTTCTATGTGAAGGACAGGCATACTGTGTTCAAATCAAGTCATTGTATTGGTTGTGTAGCTGTTCTAATTGTATTGCTAGCAGATATTTAAAGCAGTCTCTACACAGAGCTTATTGCATTGACTTTAAGATTGATTTTGACTTGACTGAATGTTATAATTTGTTGTTTATTAGATTGAACTGTCTGAAAAAACAGAAGCAAGTATATCCCCCTTATGCAGTCCTTACCTGTCCAGGAACAGCCAGTGTTTGGTTTGGTTTGTTTTTGTTTTTTTTTTTTTTTAAATATTTTCAGGAAACACCTCAAAAAAAAATAAAAAAACAACCCAAGCCCAACCCTGTGGAAAGAACTCCTGGCAGGATGGAATACAACAGGAGCAGAGATACACTGTTGATCCTCAACCTTTTCATTCTGAGCTTTGCTTGAGCAAATTGCCAACATTCCATGCCTTGGTGGATCCTGCTCCTACCTTTGTGATCTCTTCAAGAACACTGCTTCTGCCTTCATGCCTTTCTTCTCTGGCGCTGACACACCACTGCTTTGATCCCACCACTGTATACTTTATCTTCCTCTCCTTGCAGAGTGTTGAACCAGAGAGATGCAACAGAAAATAGAAAACACAAGGCAGTCCAAGGGTTCACAAGTCAAGTCCCCTGGATGTTTGTTTAAGCATTCTCTTAATTGTAGTTCATTACTACTTTTTCCTAAATTTTCTCTATTGCTGTTGATACAGGTGTAGTCTTTGAGAAGATTAGTGTTCTCAGATAAGGTTTTTGGTTTGGAATTTAATGACATAGTAACATAGAATAATTTAGATTAGAGTAGACCTCTGGAGGTCATCTAATCCAATCCTCTGCTCAAGGCAGGTCGAATTAGGTTGGGTTGTTGTGCTCATGACCTTGTGTAGTCAGATTTTGGACATCTCCAAGGACAGAAATTCCACAACCTCTCCAGGCAACCAGTTCCAGTGTTTGACCATGCTCATGGAGTAGAAGATTCTTTTCCTATTTCTAATCAGAATTTCTCATGATGTAACTTGTGTCTGTAGCCTCTTGTCCTATCACTGTGTACCTTCAAGAACAACCTAGTTGTATCTACTTGTTGCACGTAGACAGCAGTAAGATTTCTGTTTGCCTTCTCTTCTCAAGGCTCCAGATATGGTCTTACCAGTGATAGGTAGAAAAGAATCATCTTCAACTTGCTAGTTACACTCTTACTAATATACCTGGAAATGACCTGAGGGATGCTACACTATTATGAGTAATTTAGTATTTCTGCTAGAATTCAGTCTTGGAATGGGCTACTTGATATACTCAGTGGGTTGGAGTTCTATGCAGGTGCAGAATTGTCCTCCAAAAACTGATCTGATGTTTCTTTTCAAACAAAACTTTTTTGTTTTATCTTTATCATGAGGGAAGAAAAACTCTCAGCTCTTTGTACATGAGTACAGTTATAATGAGGCTGCATGCAGCCTACAACAATAGTTTTGAGAAATTTGAGACTTCAGTTCCCTCTAGTTATTTCAGGGTGGATTTCTGTTCAGATAATAGTCTTTGTGTCAACAGTAGCTTTTTTTTTTTTTTTTGTATAGGTAATTTCCACAGAAATTGCTACTAGTGTTTTTTATCCTCCATTTTAAATTACCTTGATGCTTTTATGGCTGTCGGAGGCCTTCCCAGTTGCCACAGATCTGGCTCCCTATTGGTTTCAGTTATATTTGTGTTGTCAGTAAAAGAATTTTTAGTGTTTTGCAAATTTAGAGCCCTAATGAAATCAAGCTTTAGTGCTTTTCATAGTTATTAGTTTCTTATTTTTTATCTTTAATTGAATAAAAGCTTTCTTGAAACTGCTGTAAGAGTTCCATTCTTTATTAAGTAGAAAAAATAGATGGAGCCTCAAGTTGTCAGACTAGCTGCAAGATTGCTATCTGTGAAGCCACATAACTGTATATGTTTACTCTATGCTTTAAAATCTAAGAGAATTGCATTTAGTCCTTGATCCCAAAACACACTGAAAGAACATCACCTGTATTTGGCAGCAGGGAAGGATAATGGAAACTCAACACCTGGATATTGTAGCTGTTTCTTGTAACACTTCCAAGGATGGAGGAAGAATACTGATGTGGAGAATACTTGCTGAAAGAGAAGGCTACAAAGAGCCAAGATGTATTCTGTAAAATCAGGAAAATTATAATTAAAAAAGTAAATATAAATCTTTAGACAGATTTTGAATCAGCACCATGATGAAACACAGTGTAAGATCTCTTTTTCTTTCTTGAAATATCTGCATTCAAAATCACAAGGATTTACACTAATTTTGCTTCCCTGTATCTGTGGGCCAGGTTATATGTATCCTTTTAATGTAGTTACTCATGAAAATATCATTAGCAGTTTTAAATTTATTATTGTTTTAAAATTTCCAGAAGATGCAGAGATTTTTATCAACAGTGTAAAAACTAGGAAACCAAGAACTAAACAGGGAGAAAAAAATGCCTTTACGAAATACTATAGAGGAGAATAAGTGATTAGAATTTGTCTCAAATTGATGGCTAGAGAATCGAAGTATCACGCAGTCACGTTTTAGGTTGAGAGTTGAATTATTTTGAAAAGCTAAAATGGGCTGTACTAGTTTTTTACAAAAACTGCTCATATGTTTTTGAAGATTTAAGAATACCAGTTTTCTATGTATAAATTCAGAATTTTGGAGCAAAAGACTTTGGTTAATTATCAGATACTCTTATATAGGATGAGAATTTGCAGGCACATATATATTTGCTGGCAGTGAGTGGCTACATGCCGATCAGAGATGCATGGTACACACTGAACAGAGAAAATGGAATCCTTCCATGTTAGCTTATCAGTATTCCTTATTCTTTTGAGAGCAGGCCTTTGTGTGTACAAATGAAAAAACTGGTGCACTTCCCATAGCTTTGTTGTTGTTTTAGGACCTTGTCATCTATTCTGTTCTTCCTGGAGGTATGGTACCCCTTTAATTTGGGAAAAAAAAAAAAAAGGTATTTAAAAAAAAATTCTAAACCACTCCCATTCATATGAAAAATCTTCTACCTGTTTTGAAACAAATTCTGTTTCTGAGCAAGTCTGCCTTACAAGCTTAATGCTAAATGCTGTACTTCCCTCTTGAATTTCCCCTTAAATATATGGGTAAGTCTTCTTTTGGGGATATTTTTACTCTTACATTACATGTTTTAAAAGGAAGCATACCAATTTAAAATACTTGTATTCTGTTGCAACTATTAGAAGTTCTATGTTCTGTTTCTTCTCCTTTTAGGTGAGAAACCTTTTGAATGTAACATTTGTGGGAAACACTTCTCACAGGTGGGAATATTTTATATTATGGTACTTACGCTTGAAAATGAAATGCGTCTATGTGTTGATTCTAAAAAACCTGGTTTTAAGTCTATAGATTAGATATTTTTTGTTCAAAGACAGACTTCACTTTAGGGATAAAATAATAAAATGTCTTATTTGAAAATAACATGTTAAATGTTTTAGATTTCTTTGATACATTTTTAACCTTTGATTTTTGTCTGCTCTCAGTAGATATGTATTTTACCTTCAAATGAATGTTTAACTATACAGAGCCGCAGCTATATTTGAAATACAGAGAACATTCATTCTGACTGTTTTTTTTCCTTGTGGTTAGGGATATATTGTGAACAGCATTTTTACAGTGTCTGAAAAAAAGACAGGTTAGAATTTTATATAATGTTGTATTCACAATACAGTTTCATCTTCTTAAATGGCATAAATTATTAAGCAGATTTTTTTGAGTCAGGTAAAAAAATTTATATCCATATAATTGGGCTTAGTTTCCTTCTGTGAAGAACAACACAGTCTGTCTGAAGTGACAAAACTCAGCTATGATTTAAAAAGAAAACCAAACCTCTTGTGCAGTTCCGTACATACATAGAGGGCCTAAGATTTAGCTGTCTTAATTTACCCTCCAATGCTTGCTTCCTGTTCTGCAGTTTCTGTTTACAAATTTGGTGCCTGGTTGTCTCATGTTTCCAAAATGTCTATTTCTTTTCTGTTTTCTTGGTTGGAATATGTGCACTGAAGTACAGGAGATAATAGACAGGTGCATATTTTTATACTAAGGTTAAATAATAATTATCATTGATTAACTTTGGTCTTTCTTATGGGTCCTGGTGTAAGGATTAGAATTATGTGGTCTTTGTCTACCCACCCACCAGTGCTCGTGCTTCTCTTGCCCCAGTTTTGTAGTCCACCAGTGGGACTTCGACCCATGCAGTTGCATCCTCCACTCTGTTAATAAATATGAATATAACACTGCATCCAGTGGACAATACTGTTTCATCATGCTTATCAAGCATTTGGAGCAAAACTGTGTCTGCTTATTAGGCAAAGAAGGTGTATTTTCATTCATTTTGATGGCTGAACTTCTAGTTACTAAAATAAAAAAGGGAGTATTTCCAAATTCTATTTAAAGTACTTTTGGCAAATGGAGTGGTATTCTGTACCATTACTGTGGGGGAAGAGGGAATAAATAAAAAAGCTTTACACACTCAGATTGTATGACAGTCATGACAGACTCTTCATGCAACATGCATTGCTCCTCTTTAATTAAAAACAAACAAAAGCCCCAACAAAACTGGAAATGTCTGCCTTTCAATTAAACACTCTTAAGGGAGATTCCCTCCTCTCCTTTCCCCTCCCCATTACCTCACTTTCCTGAAGGTATAGGTAGATACATATTGATGGACAATACCTACACCTCCAGAGTATGAGCCATAGCATTCAGCTTGTCTGCTGCAGTTCTTTCTCTGGTCATAAAAGGGGACTTACATACTTACAGGGTACTTGCTTTTGAATTGTGCAAGTAAGAAAGAATCCACCTATCAGAAAGTAAGATCCAAGGATAATTACGATCTGCTTTTTGCTTCGAAGACCATCCAGTCTTGGTCTTGATCTTCTCAGTCTGCAGGCACAGAAATAGTAACACTTTTCTTATTTAAGCCTTCATGTTCTATGTTGTTGAGACAGTGCAGTTGTGCCTTGTACTGTCTCCTGCTGAATGTAACTGATGTTCCATGCATTGGAATGTGAAACAGAAAATCAAGAAAAAATAGGAAAAATTGACATGGGAACTCGTAGTCTGGAGCAAATAACCATAAATGTCTTTGATTTGGGGGGAAAAAGATTCTTTTTGTACTTCCAAGCCTGTATCTTCCCTTACTACTAATACACAGCCTGTTGCTATGTGGTCCTTCTCTGGCTGGTGATCCAGATTATCATGTCTTTGGCTTTTTCATTGGGATGGCATATTATGCCTTAACCAAGGTTGTGTACCACCTTAAAAGCTTAGGAAGAATACAAGTTACTGATAGTTTTTTACCTTTTTTAATTTTTGTGTCAGCACGGTTCATAACAAGCTTTTGCCCTCATGAGAAGAAAGTGATGTAGGCCTGTAATAAAGACATGGGTCTTCTTGGTACTCTCTGTAAAATGATTTTATTCTGGCTAAAAATGCCTGTATGGGAGCTATTTCAGAGTAATTGTTGCACTTTAAATCCACCCACTGTCTATCCAGAATAACTTTCAAATGCTTATAATATGGTTTGTTTTGTGACATGGGTGGAGGTAAAGGTTCTGTCTTCTGTATGTTTCTCTCAAATGCACCTCTGCATAAAATCCCTTGTCTTTGCAAAGCACAAACTATTCCATGGAGTAGTCAGTTTAGTCATCTTCTTCAGAAATAGGTGCCTAATGCCTCTCATTTAATGGATCTCAGTATTATAAGGTTTGGCCTGAGGGAGCAGTGGTTCAATCATACTGTTTTCTGAAAAACTTTACAGGGCTTAAAGCAAGCTCTCTCATGGTTCAAACGGTGATCCATTTAATATTGTTCTCTGTGTCTGTTTGTGTGCGTTGCAGTACTTCAGTTCTGGTATATTATAAACTCTGATTACAGTGATTGATCATCACAGGTAATTTATTTAAAGGAGTTGGAATAAATTACTGATGGGTCTTATTTTTGTTGTCCTACTATGACTTAAGGAGGACATGATAATATGTGCATCCCCAATTTTCTTTCCTGATTGAAAGGTCTTAATGTTCCTTTAGTGTACTTGGATAAAACCAGGCAGTTATCCATCAAAGAGAATGGAAGGATTAAAAACTGACTGTGGAAGTATGAACAATTTATGGAACATCTGCAGCTCTTCTATCCAAACTAGCTGTGTCTTGTGCTTTGAGAATTGGACTTTCAGTGGATTAGCCATTCGGAAGCACCAGTGGCCTTAAAAACATTCTAAAAAAAAGTTGGAATGAGTGAGATGGTTTTGTCTAGTCATTATCTGGTTTGCCTGCTAGACTAGCATGACTTTTACAGGATTGGGAGAGGAAAGATATGTAATAAAAATTAGTTACCAGTAGTCCCATTTGTTCATTTCTGTACTTCCTATTCAGTTGTCTTGATATCAGTAAATATAGTTTTGGAGCATTTGGCTCTGAGTATTTTATGGATTCAAAAATATTTACCCTATTTTTCTCTTTAACCTCCTGGTAGGTGAATTCAGACATCCTGATGTAACAATATTTTATTTGTAGGACAGGGAAAATAAGACTAACCTGAACCATATTACTAGTAAGTTTTCTTCTTCACTGCAATCTAGACAGTGTAGTTTTCATTTATCATTGGATCTGTTTTCAACTATAGGTCTGTCTTTTTCCTTAGCATTTGATTGTAGGATTTTTTTTTTTTTCCTGTTCTTGTCAATGTATAATTGCATACATAAGCAATTTGATCTTGAAGTACAAGGTAGTCTGTCTTTATTAGATAAGAATGCTTGAGTTCACGTGTGCTTTGTAGTCTTCAGTGTCTTAAAATTAGGAAAGAAAAGCCAGTCTCATAGTTCCCATCATTGTCTTTTTATCTATATACAGCAACAGGCTAGCTGAATTTAAATATTTAAATTACTGTCCCTTCAGGCAGGTAATCTCCAGACACATTTACGTCGACATTCTGGTGAAAAGCCATATATTTGTGAAATCTGTGGGAAAAGGTGAGTAGAATTGTTCAATTTAGTGAAGTTAAGATGATAAAACTTGTTCATGTTTTTTTTAATCTTCATGATAAACTAAGGGCCAAGAGTTAAGGGAGCATACTACCCAAATTTGTTTAAAAGACATTGGGTTTAAACATGTGATGATAGGATTGAAATACATAAATGTCTGCAAGTGTCTTGTTGCAAGTCTCAATAATAAGATAAACATGTAATCACATATATAGTCTGTGGTCCTACTTAGGGTTTTTTTGTGTATTTGTATCTTTAGTTAAGAATACATTGTTGTGTGTATTCTGAACAGTGTGAGTTACAATAAATCATGTGGGTTTGTACCTTTCCCTCACATTTTTTTTCATTATTTGGCCATATAATTTTTGTTATGTTTTACGGAAATTATGAAGTATAGGAAATCTGATGGATTTAAGGAAAGCATTAAATATTTCTGCCTTCAGCTAGGAGATGACAGAAAACACACTAAGTTAAATGCAGAATAAATTAGTAACATTAATGGTGAAAAGGTTTTTTTCTCCTAGCATAAATTTAATTGGACATTGCTAGCTTCAAAATGTTTTTCTTAAATGCATCCATTTATCTGTGGTTTAGATTTTAATCTTTGGTCAGAACATCGGGCATTCATTATAGTTGATTTCCACATGATACTTAGTTTGGGAGAATAAGGGTCTTACAAAGACAGTAATTGGGCTTCCGTATTGTGTTACAGATTTGCTGCTTCTGGTGATGTTCAGCGTCATATTATTATTCATTCTGGAGAAAAGCCTCATCTGTGTGATATCTGTGGCAGAGGTATGCAAGAACTAAAGTTTCTGCCTCTGAGGTTTTTTTGATTGAAATGTGAGGAGTCATTTTAATTTCAGTGTCTGTCATATTTTTCTAGGATTCAGTAACTTCAGTAATTTAAAGGAGCACAAAAAGACCCATACAGCAGATAAAGTATTTACGTGTGATGAATGTGGGAAGTCATTCAACATGCAACGGAAACTAGTAAAGCACAGAATTAGGCATACCGGAGAGAGACCATACAGCTGTTCAGCATGTGGTAAGATTTACTGTGCATAACTTGGCTGTGTCTTTGCTTTTTCAATAAGTAAAAGTTCCCATGACAGCAGATAACAATTAACCAAAATTATTTTAAATTGAAATACCATGTTGTGAATGTTTTTCACAAAACATTCTGTCTTGCACACTTCATAGTCTTTCTTTTGGTCTATTAAACTCCTTTAGCTGTGGTAAACCAGTTCAAAAGTGAATCTCAGTTGAAGAATAGAGAAAGGAAATAAGAGGAATCAACTTTAGATGTGTACATGTTTGCTACAGAAGTACTGATACTAGCTGCTTATTTTCAGTTACTGATTTTCAGTATGGTCCTTTCTGATGATAAGCTAGGTTTGGCATCACTTGGCTGTTGATGGAGTCTTTTTTTTTCCCTCCCCCCAGTTGAATACTGTTCAGATTGAACTGCATTCAACCATAGAGTTTGATCATAACAACCTGTTGCTACTTTGCTTCAGCCTCTGGAATAAAATCAAAACTTGATCAGTGCTTTCATACCAGATAATAACCGTTTTTAAAATCTGCTAGATAGGTCATACTTCCAGCTGGTTTGAAGGTGGCTCTTTGAGCAGTGATTCATCCTTGTATAACAAAGTTCTCAGAAATTGCATTGTCTATCCTTATCTCATATGCTACCTAGCATCCTGCATACTACATGTTTTTCTGCCCTTAAGTGCTATTTTGGTATAATTTCATTCATGTTCTGAGGAAACAGTTTTGGAGGAGGGTAGCTCCATATGATAATGTCCAACTGCAGTATGTTTTATTTGTAATGTCTTAAGGCACAAGAAAAGCTAATATTTTCAGGAGGTCTTGCATTAGAAGGAGGAGATATAGGCATGCAGGATATGAAGGTATAAACAAACAGCTGTGCTGCTGTCATTAAAACAGGCTTATTTTCATCTTGTCTTGTAGTGGTCTTTTGATTATTTTTTCATTTTAACCAGGTCATCTTGTAGTGAGAAGGCAAAAACTGGGTAAAGAGGATCTGATCAAGCATTAAGAAATCATTTCACATCATGCAAAAAATCCACGTGTATTATTCCAGTAATTTGTAATCTTACTGTTTAATAGTTTTTCTGAAGAGAAATCTGGGTAGTAGAATAAAAAGTATGTTGCTGAAAACAGGCTGCAGTTTTACTGGGCATACCGTTCATTTTAGTTGGTATCTGTCCACACAAAATAAAATAATCGTTACCCTAGGTAAAATGAGAGAAAATCACAAATAGGTACCAGCTTATTTCTACTATCCTAAAGAATGTGAGGTGTCTGAAGCATGTAGCAATTCTGGAAATTAATGCTCTCTTGTTCTGCTTGTTCTTCCACACTTTGCCTTGGTTCAGCTTCAGACAGATTTTTTTCTTTGCAGTATGGTAATTGAGGTTATTTGAGCATGTGGTTCTGAAAACAGGCAAACAGTTGAATGTTTTAATAAGAAAATTACAGTTTTGCCACATTCTCTGGCTAGATTATAAAAAATGGACTGCTGCATTATGTTAGCTCAAAGTTAACAAAAAACCTAACTTTGTCAGCACTTTAAGAATGGTTTCTTGGTAATGAACAAACCGTTATTTCTGTGATGCAGTTCTCACTGGAAGAATATATCTAGAAGTTTATCAGCATACTGTTTTTCCAGACAGATAAATTCATTTGATTATTTTAAAATTTTTTTCTTCCACAAACATTGATACAAACTGAGAGCACTCGCCACTTTCAAATACTAATGGATATTCCCTTTGCTAGACACAAAAGCTAAGGCACTGGGAAACACAAGTTAGAAAATTAGATAAGAAGGAACAAGTCATTAAATTGGAGGAATAGATGGAACTTGTTTGAACCAGTCCTCGATAAACAAAGTAGCACGACTGGGACATACCATACCTTATCACTTGACACTTTCTATAATTAAAACATGCTTATGCGCTTGTGTTAAGAACAACTGTCTTGGTTTGGGCTGAAATAGAGTTAATATTCCTTTTCAGGGACTAGATGAGTGCTGTGCTTTGAATTTAGCTTTGGGTTTGGTATGAGAAGAATGCTGATAGCACACTGATGTTTTCAGCTGCTATCGAGACTTCAAGGACTCTCCGACTCTCCATGTCCTGCCCGTGCGCCAGGGCACAGGGAGGGAGCATGGACAGAGCACCAGGCCCAAATTGGCCAATGAAATATTCCATATCATGGAACGTCATGCTCACTATAGAGAGGAGGGGTGGTTGGGAAGGAGCTTTCTCTCTCTCTCTCTCGCTTCTGGGATTGCGACTGTGGGATCTTGGTATCTCGGGGTCGCTGGCCGGGAACGGGCTGGGGATTGGTCAGCGGGTGGTGAGCAATTATGCTGTACATCGCCTGTTTATAGATTTCTTTTTGTTTTCCCCCCATCATCGTTATTGTTCTCGTTTTACTGCCATTATTAAACTGTTCTTATCTCAGCCTGCGAGTCTCCCTTCACCCCTCTAATCCCCTCCCCCATTCCCAGGTGGGGAGGGGGAAGGGAGGGTGATTAGCTGCGGGGGTTGGTTGCTGATCAGGCCCAAACCACAACAACAACTTAATCTTTAATTTGTCACTTCTGTCTTGTAGGGAAATGCTTTGCAGGTTCTGGTGACCTGCGTAGACATGTGAGGACTCATACAGGAGAAAAACCCTATACTTGTGAAACTTGTAACAAATGCTTCACGCGCTCTGCTGTTCTACGGCGGCACAAGAAAATGCATTGTAAAGCCACTGATGAAGGTCCACACACACTAGACGAATTTACTCAAGGGATTGAAACTTCCGACCTTGAGAAATCCCAGAGTTCTGACTCTTTTGGTCAAGAAATGTCTGTTACATTGTTACCAGTGTCTGTTAAATTTCCCATTCGTCCAACTGCAAATTCAACTGAATTTGATAGTTCTGCAGATTCTTACTGTAAATTGCGATCAATGATTCAACACCATAACTCAGCAAACCAACAGAAACTGAATGTGGATTCTGCTAAACTCCCAAAAGCTCAGACACAGCAAACTCCTCCTCCACCGCCATATGCATATGCAGATGTAGATGTATCTTCTGCAGAAGAACCCTTACAGTCTGATAATATTCCCATGGTTCGCTCCTCTATGGTTAGCTTGGACAGTCATTGTAATGATCCACTAGGCAGTCGGACATCGTCTGCTGCATACAAGAATAATGAAGGACCGTTCTTCTCCAGCATGACCCTCTGGGGTTTAGCTATGAAGACCTTGCAGAATGAAAGCGAACTGGAGCAATGAGGGTTCAGGTGACTGCATCAAATCTTCTTAGAGGCATTTTGTGCTAAAGTGATTGTGTTTGCACTGCAGCATAGAGAGATCAGAGCTAGTTTTTAAGCCAGCTACCTTGGATGCTGGTAGAAACCAAGATACACATGCCCAGAACCCAGTGTAGATTGCCTTTACACTGCTTCTCAGCAAAGTTCAAATCTAGTTTTGGGGACCTTTGTTGTTCTGTGACTGCACTGTGTATCTCATGTGTTGCCATAATTTACTGAAATTTGCCATTTACTGAATTTATCATTTAACTTGGTATTTTTTACCTGATAACAGAGGAAAGGATGGCCCAATGCCTAATTTCATTATATGGGTGCAATTCCAAGTATGGGTTGTCAGAGTTGTGTAAGGGTGTAGATATGAAAAGAGGAAAATACATAACAAATCCCTAGTGAACCTGAATTTCAGTAGTGGCTTACTTACCAGTAGGATCATTGGTTTACATGACTTGAGTTTTGTAATACTAAATTTAAATGTTAAATACTGGACAGTATTTGTGATAGTGCAAAGTAACTGTATATCTAGAAACTTTATTTTTTTACAATAAAAGCTTTTTTTAGTATTTTATAAACTATTTTGCACAGCAGATTATTTGTACAATGAAGACCAAGATCAGAAAATACAAATAAAGGGAAGTTGTTTTACATTGTATCTTAATTGCTCAATGTGTTTCATCTTTTTATGAAATAATTTCAATAACATAAATTCCATTTATTCTAGGTATCTTTACAATGCTAAGAGGGATACCACTGCAAGAAGGAGCTGCTCTATAACATAAGTGCAATCAGTACATCAGTAGCTTGTCTTGCATTTCAGTGATTTAGTGTACAATATTGGCTAATTAATGGACTGAATAGACTGGTACAGGTTAGGAAATTTGCTTAGAGTCTGTTTTCTGCTTTGGTGCTTTGAATGGTTGCATTAATTTTCAGTATAGGTCTGTTGCTGCATTTCAAACTACTTGCTACACTCACATGAGTTTTACTGGCCTAACTTTTTCCAAACCATCAAAAAGTTCTAGCAATGTGTTGTCAAGCCTTATGCTAAAACATTCCTTAGATACTATAGTTTCTGAAATGAAAATATCCTTGTACTGACCTTTTTCCTGAAGTTCATTCACAGGCTGGAAAGTCTGTTTGAAGTACATATTTCTTATTTCCTATAAGGAGTCTCGGTGTAGGCTGAGAAGTAGATTTCTGTGTTTTCTGTATTTTGCAACAGCTAACAAGATCTAGTATCACCACTGTTTTAATAACACTGAAGTTCCTCTGCTGAAAAAATCGTGTAAAACTAATAGCTGGAACTGTCTAGTAATTAATATGTAATGTCACATTTTCCTGGTATTAGAAAATATATAGTCACTGGTATCCCACTAAAGCACAAAGATTCAAATCTTCTATGGTTGTCTGATTCTTGGCAGAACAAGAATTAGTTTTGCCAGAATGGGAATGTAGGCCACAGGTGACTTATAGTCCACCGCTTGCATTCTGTGGAAGTTCAGAGCCTGGAGAATACAGGATTTTTCATATTTTTAAAGTGCTCACCACTTTCTCCCCCGCTCCCTAGGAATTCAAAGCTAGCTGTTCACTTTCTTACTGTGTTAACACCATGCATTGCATATTGTGGCTTCCTTTCCTTGAGTTGGGCCCTGTACCTCCCTGTTTTTAACTGCTTTCAACCTAAGTTGAAATGAGAAGGATAATATTGCTGGCCAGAGACTAGCACTCCTTAAAACAAAAGGAGTAGAACGTTATACTGTGTGTGTAAGTCTTAGAATATACAAATCTCTGTCAATCATCATTTAATGTTATAAAAAACTTTTTTTCACTACAATAACAAACCGGTTAAAAAATTAAAAATCCACATGCGCTGGAGAGCAAATTGGGTATTTTTTTCACCTTTCTTTTCTTGTAGTGTACATATACTAGGAAACTCTAAAGCATCTCTATTTTTGTAGCCAGTGAAGTCAAAACAAAGAAGCCTTTGCGGTGCGTAATTTTAAAAATAGCATGTAGGCTAGCACAACACAGTCCCACACAGGATTAAGCAGGGAACACTTTGTATATTTGAACCCTCAACTCCTCTCATTCATTTTCTTTTACCTTATTTGCTGGTGAACACTTCAGATTGTTGTGGAAATGATCCACATGCTATTCAGCAATCCATGTATTATGGTTGTGTCCCTGACCACATGTGCTCATGCTCGCTCTCACTCCACTTTCCTTGCACTTAGTGCCTGAGGCAAAGTGTGGGTATCTGCTAGTCACTAGCTCTGTGGCTTTCTCCTTGTCTGAAACTATTTTTAGATTTACTTATCCCAAGAGAAAATAAAAATGTGATTCTCTTCCCATGGGGATTACGTTGTTTGGAAAGGACGAATCTGCAATTTGTGAACCTCCTAACTTTTTAGTTGCCTCTCTTTCTGCAATGGTTTTGTTTTCTCTGTTGTATTTTGGTGGAGTCGGTACAGGATAAGTTTAAAATAGACTATGTTGCAACCTTTGTGCTCTTCTAACAGGCTAATGGAAATCTGTACACTTTGTTTTGGAGGAATGTGTTATTGCTGAAGACTGTCTTGAAGTAGCATCTTGAGATGCTTGTAAGCACATAGATTAGATTGCTAGGCATCAAGTGCTTTGTGCCAAGGACAGCCATGTTGCACTACGGATAATTCTCTTGCTTGGCAGAATTTCTTCCTGTGAGAGTGTTTCACACCAATAACATGAGGTTCTCAAACCTGCTAGCAGACTGTGAACACTGCAGTTTGTGGAGTTTGATAAAACATCATGTTGCAGTGTGGCATCTTTGAGAAGGAAGTGGAGAAAACACTGGTAGGAGAAAGCAGTCCATCTGAGTTTGCGCAGCTGGAATCAGAAAAAGGAGGAGTTGCAGCACAGGGCAGGAGCACTGAGAGCTGTTATTTCTAGCTGGCTTGAAGGAGAAGCTGAGCAAGAGGGAACATTCAAAAGACGAGTAGATGGATGGAGTCAGATGGAAGAGAATTAGTTTTTATGTATGGAGTAAGAAGTTTAGGATTAAGCCCCATCCCTGCAGCCACTTTGCAGTGAGAATATCACTGCCTGACTGCAAGAAGATTTATTTTGCTTTTGTGTTTCCAAAATTTAATATGGTATGTCATGCCAATTTAGTATTGTCTGAGCTTTTCTCAGTGAGACCTCTCTAGAAAATTACCTTGAAGGAGGATCTTTTTCTGTATCCTAAGAATTTTCTATGCCAACCTGTAGGTCCATAATGAAGAGGATGTTTGACCGGGAATAGGAAATAGGGGCTGATAGTCCTAATGCTGCCATAAAGCTGGCAGAGTTGAAAAACAGCAGCTACCCCATGACTTTGAAGAACAGGTGGAAACCGTGACATAATTATTAAGCCAATAGTATTTCACAAGCAGCAGATGCCCAGCCATAGCTATTGCTCATAAATATCCATAGCCAGCATGTTGAGGGGTATGAATAAGCATCAGTCAATTGGCTAGTAGCAGGCACTGCTAAAGTGCCATTATAATTGATGTAAATGGCATGCTATTAAAAAAAAAAAAAAGTTAACCAAACTGTCATAGTAAAATCGAAGGACTGCTAATTGTTATTTATTAGAATAACTATCCTGCAGTGCAGAGCTGCTGTTCAGTTCATCTTGCAAACTTGAATCACTTTTGTTTCCAGAAGATGCAGGTAACTTCTCAGGGCTTAATTTGGGTTTATTCAGTGCAGAGTATATCTCTGTCATTTGACAACAGAAAAAAAGTAAATTATAGTAGCATTTAAGCTTTTGAAGGCATTACTTTGTTTTTTGGATGATTTAAGTGCATTAAACCTATACAAAATTTAACCTGCCATTTTTATATGGATATGTTTTCTCTGTGTACACACAAAAATGATAAATCATATAATTAAGTCTAAGTTCAAATAACTCCCCTTCCAAAAAAAATCCTCTGCTTATCTTGAGACTTACAATCTAGTCTAGTTAGAACTGAAAATGAAAAGTTGTATAAGGAAGGAGGACTTCAGTAGGAAGGACTTACCTCTTGGTTATAACCTGTTGCCATCGAGCACATATAGTGGTTTCCTGGTCTGAGACTATTTCATACTCTTTTAAATCTGGCCTACTAGATGTTTTGCAGTTTCTTGATTTTGGAGATCGGGCTTTAGAACGGAGCACTTCTGCTTTGTTTCCATGGCTTCTTCAGCTAGTCCAAGTAGGCTTAAACTCCTGTTGATAATTTTATAGGGAAGTAATTGCTATACATGAAGCCTTCCCAAAACATCTAAGTGGCATATACAAGAGCAAGCCAAATTTAAAACAAAATCAGTGTGAAGCAAGTGGAACTGGCCCATAGGCCATTTGCTTCTGGAATCCACTTTTTTCTTTCCTTTCATTGTCTTCCCCACTGTGGGTAGCTCCATTCATACGTGGACAGCTGTATTCAATTCTTGCTGCTCACTTCATGCCACTTACCCACCCCTGATAATCCAGTCCAGACATTAACATATTCAAGCTCGGTGAGGAAAAATGTAGAGGCATATAGGTAAACAGAGTCCCACACAGTTGTAAAACTATAAAAATCTCCAGTCTCCATGTTTTGGAGTGTGTGCTGGGATTTGGGGTATTTAGCTTTCTTGCTAAAGAACTTGCTTCAGAAGTGATAAATAAAGCAAACATGGCAAGAAATGTAGATGGTCCTGCTTGTGCAGAAGACAATAGAAAGCAAGAAAACGTGAGCTTTACAGGCAGATTTGAAGGAGGCAAATGTGATAGCTTGGGAAATGCGTTCTAATGACAACTGAAGGGCCTTAGATGCAGCTATTTGGTAATTCAGTATGCTAATGACTTCAAAGTGACCTGTGCTCCACTGTGCTGCAAATAGATTTCTTTGTATTGGTACACACAGGCTTGTGCTTTCTGGTCCACAGCGTTATTCATTAATCCTTACTGACATCTATTATTGAATTTGCCTTCTCTAAACAGTTGGTTTCCATCTCTCTTATTAAATCTCCGTCCTAGCAAACAGATAAAAATTACCTTTAAAACACAGCCTGGTGAAGACACAAGCTAGTGACTCAGACATTCTTTTTTCTGAACACAGTACCCCTACTGTTTAAATATAATTTTTTTTTTTTTTTTTGTAGTTGATATTCACATGTGCGTTCAGATCTGACAGCAGTTTTGTTCTCTTGGTGAGGGAATTTTTCCTGGAAGGTTACAAAAGCCCATTAATACAACGGCACAATGCAGTGCTGAGGAGCGTGCATGCATGAACTACAAGTCTGCCAGCTTTTTGTGAAGCTCTGCAGGAGGCAGTATTCTGAAATAAAGCCTTTCAGGCCCTTTTAGTGTAGTTCTGACCTTCTACTCTATATTAAACAGATGACTGGAACCAGAAAGATAGGTCATTGTGATTGCAGTTAATATTTGTAAGGACCAAAGCAGCTCTCAGCCTTTGAGGTAGAAGGGAATCATCTTAAGTGTGAAAATGTATCATCACAAGAATGGAGAGGATCAAAGGAAGGCCAGCTGGTGCTCGGACATCTTTTCATAACCTTTATTACAACACTAGAATACACTAACCTCAATGGGAAGTCCATTCAATTCATGTATTTCAAATAGATAATCTGTATTCTGGTGAAACAAAGCAAGCTAAAAAAGCCTCTTCTAAAAAGGGGGTGGTCGACACAAATTGCCTATGATTTAATCATATTGGTTTTCTAAAATCAGCTTAGCTTTTTCAATGCAAATATATGAATGTATGACATGCTTATTTTAGAAGTGGCTGAAAATTTGTAAATTTAGGTACAGAGAGTTCTAGCTGATTTTACTGTGTTTTATTTCCACTTCAGAATAAAGGCCCTCTGCATTTTCACTTGCCAGGCACAGTATTTTAGGGAAAAGCTGTACAGAACAACCATAAGCATTAAATCATCCAGGAGGCGTGTATACATGGAGTCATGAAGAGGCCAAGATTAAAGCTGACTAGTTTTGACAAACACCGAAATTTAAACTTGGGCTTCCAGGGAACATCAGACCACTGTAAGTATATTTGAAATTAGCACTATCAAAGCAGGAAATCAATGAAGGTTGCTGTTTAGAGGTAGGCTAGTACAGTAAAGTCCTGGGTCCACAGAGTGAGGGCTGTGCTACCAGATCCATGCTAAATGGATAGGGAAAAGCAGTGGGACTGTAGGTGTAGACCATCTGCCACGATATTTTTTAGGTGGGGAATGTCAGAGATCATTAGAACATCAAAGTTCAAGCTCAGTTGTTAAGTGGCTTAGGCATTAGTTTCAGATTTGGATTTCAATCAATCACTTTCTGAATTTGTTCTATGGATCCAGAATGAGGAAAATATCCCTTCTACTTGTTGGGTGGGGACTTACTTCCAACCAGCTTTATTAAACGTTTTGTCTAAAGACTGACACCTATGGAAGAATTGCATTATTTATGAAGTTAGGGCTTGACAGGAAATTCAGCAGACTCTTAATATTGTAAAACACCAAATGGACAAAAGAATATTGCTTTTTCCTACCTAGAAAGAGACAGCAGACAGTCGTCACATCAGCTGAGTAACGACTGCAGCCTGTGAAACAGATCTGAGGGGTGCTGAAGTTCTGACAGCTTCAGGAGATACAACTTTGGTTCAATTCAAAAGTCATTAAAATCATTCCTAAATTCTAAAGCTCAGAAGAAAAGGTATTTAATTTCTTTTTCTCCAAGTAATTTGCATGTCAAATATCTCTCCTTCTCTCACACACACACTCTCCCTCTCTCTCCTGTCGGTGATGTCTCTCTCAGCAGCTGTCTAGTCATGAATCACTCCTGTCATCTGAAGCATATTTTTAACACTTCTGGACGTGCTCTAAAAGCAAATGCTGTTAAGCAAACAATTTGCACTGTTTTTCCATACACTCTCTTCACTTCCCCAAACCTTCGTAATCATGATTTTAAAAGCTGGGTCACAGGGGAATCAGCTACTGGAAAATACAACCTTTTGTATTTGTGAGAGTATCATAACGTTACATCAAGTTCTCATGTAATGCAGATCTTCTGTCTGACATGCAGAAGGCTTGAAGTTGCCTGAAGCTTGAGAATTTTACTTCATTAAGATTCATATGAATGTTTCCTTTGATTTCAGTCATTGTAGTCTGCATCATCTCAAGCTCAAACTTCAGTTTGAGTTCAGGAATTGAACATACAAAAAAAAAAAAAAAATCACTGTCAAAGCTTTGTTCAGCTGCTATTACAGTAAAGTAGGTTAGATTACATCATGTTTGCTTCAGAACAGTTATTTTACAGCCTGAAATGGAGAACATAATGATGGAGCCTGATAAATTAGTAGTCTTGTTATCATAAGTTTCAGAGCTACCAGAAAAAAAGGACATTGACCAAAAAAGATTTTTATCTTAAAAGCTTTTCTGCTTTTCTCTTCTTTCCTTTGTCAGAAGGATGCCTGCTGGGGCCTTAGGGCACCAAGGATCTTCACTAGGTGTCTGGAAGGCCTTTGGAACCATCCAGTAACAAGTCAAACAGGAAGAAAAGTGTATTTTGGTTTTCTCCCACTGGCTAGTAAGTTACTCTTCTGGTAATTCTAGTATTTGTCAGGGATACAAGTTTTTGAGCTCCAGATCCAAATGGTTACATTGGCACATGGCAAAACCAGGAATGCTGATTGTGCCCAGCTGGAAAGAACTTTCTCTTATTTCTCAAATAAAATGTGGCCTTTAAATGCCTAGGGCCAAGTTAGTTTTGATTTTTCCAAGGCCAAGAAGTGATAATCCTAAAGGATGCTTTTGACAGAAGTCCTAATGCAAGTGTTATACAAACAGGATTTATGAGCCATGTGCTTCCACTTTGTGTTTTCATCTGGAACTTCCGCTTTTCTTTCTTGTTGCTTTAATGTTATATCCCTTTGTATTTTTTAAGTGCTTAGGAGAACCTTAGTGTGACAAAATATTAAATAATAATCAAAGTCTAAGACATAAAATGATACTCTGTAATGTTTTTCTGATGAATGCTCTCATATGTGGTCTGCAATACGGATGAGCACCTTGAGTGCTCCAACTATCCTGCATATACCATTTTATCTTTGTTAGTAACCTGGCTGTAGTGGAATCAAAGAGTTATCATTTCAGAAAGTTTTGTTTTAAACAGGGAAGCTTTGTCAACTGCCATTATTGCCACTAGTCAGCAGCTTCATTATAAGATTTGTGCTATTTGCTGTTCTCAAAAGTTCTTCCCTCCAAAGATGTGATTAGGTAAAACCTAACATTAAGAGGAGTTAGCCCTCGGTGTTGCAAGAAAAGCCTGACATTGTAAGTGCCTAGAAATCGTAAGACAAAAAGCATTTCAAATATTTGTAGCCATCTGCAAGTCACATTCGTGATGCCTCAGGGCATACCCACAAGATTTTTGAATGTGGGGTTTGTATCAAGTAACACGTTCGTTCATCTCTCCCCTATTCCTCCGTGAATCAAGGTTAAGCGATTTGTTTTCTCCTGTAAATCCACTGGGCCGAATGTGTCTCTGATAGAGCACCGCGACGTAGTAGGTCGGATTCAGAGTAACTCCGCGGTGTAAACCCGCTTGTCCACCGGGTGGCAGTGAAAGCCCGAGTTACAAAGGGACCGTCCCGGTGGCGGAACCTGGAGCCAGTTACGCGGCCGAGAGCTCCTCACCGCACCGCCCAGGTAACCAGGCCGTGGCTTTATCGGTAGGGATAAACCTCATGCCTTTACGGTAGGAAGCGACAACACGGTAACTGGTTTGCTCTCTGCATCCTTAGCAAACTGTAAGGAAATAATTTCTTACCTTTAGGCATACCTCCGGCACGGAGCTGGGGATAGCACTGCCAACAACAGCCAGAACAGGTCTGTGCTTCAGTCCTGGGGGTATTGTGATGTGTGATGCAGGTGTCATTAGTTTTATAATGTGCTCTATCACCGTGTGTTTTGTGGACACGTGCTCTTGCCCCAAAGCCTTAATACTTTCCAAGGGTTCCTCTTGCTGCAGGTGGTTATACAAGGCAAGGCAGCTCCCGAGCACTCCTGCAGCAGTGCTCTGACCCCATGGCAGAGCCCTGTGGGCTCCGGGGACCTCCTGCCGTTTCCTGAGGCTATTTTCTAAAGAAGCCCTTAATTACTTCTTTAATTTAACCTGAAAGGATGCTCAGCACGCTAAGTAGTTTTAACACTACTCTGTTTCAAACTGACTGGTAACCACCTTTTGCCATTCTTCGACTGTGTGACGCCCACCTGGCCAACTCACCTACTTAGGAAGTCATTCCCACTAATCCACTAATTCTCTCTGCAGAACAAATGTCTTGACTTCTACTTATGGCAGGGATCTGAAAGCATTGCACAGCTGTGTGTATTCAAACTGAAAGGGCAGAGATCAGAGAAACCAGTCAAAAGATAAACAGTGAGAAATTGTCTGTGTTCAGAATAATTAAAGTAGGAGTGTTTAGAAATTGCAAGACTGAAATTGCCTAGCTGTACACACCACCATCACCACCACTACCCCCCCCCCCCGCCACCAAATGGGAGGAGAATAGGTCAAAAATCAAGAAAAAGATAATCTGAAAGTAGTTCCTTTAAGAGTAAGCGATCATTTTCTTAAAAATATATATAAAACCTAAAATCTAATAGTAAAGGGAAAAGTATGGATTTTGGTCCTTACATGTAATTTCCAAGGATGTCTTGATATGAAGTTGCAGCATTTGGCTTTGTGATTTTGTCTGTACAGGTTAGTAATAGATGCAGATCAAACACTACCATTTGTTTTAAACCTACTTATGGGTCTGGCAGCAATAAAGGTATCTATGAAGAGTTATAAGTCAAACAGTATGACTTTGTCACTACTTTAGCTTTACAACCTGACTACATTTCATTGCCTTAGCGTTTGTGGTGAGGGCTGTTATCTCTATAACTGACATGGCCATGTTGTTACTACCTGTGCCACTGCCAGAAAAACAGCAGATTGCCTGAACTGAAACAGGATGCGCACCTCCCTCTTGCTTCAGTAGGGATTTTACTGCTATAGCGTTTTCAAGTCCTTTCAATAGTATTTTTCCAAGTGAATCTTAAATAAATGTAAATGTGTTTATTTACCTGTTAGTTACTCTTTGAAAGCATATTGCTTTCTATGTTTCCTGAGTGCACAGCAGCTGATAAACACAAGTACTGTGCTTGTTTACCATAAGTATTTTAAGTATTCAGCTCTACCAGAACTGTCAATTGCTTTACTAATAGGCAGTTTTGTAAAAGAGATCTGTTAAAATACTGTTCTGCCAAAACAGTTGAATCAATTATGTTGTAGAAAACAATTACTTTCAAAATATTTTTAATTTTTTGGTACTGGTAGTGTCTTGGTAACTGTATTTTCTTTAAGTAATCTAAGTGAGTTATGTACATTGCACAAGGATGTTAATGATATTCAGGTTCTTTGTTAGATTTGTGAAAGCACTTAGGTGCCTCAAAAAGACACCCTCCTGTACCTACCTATATACAGGTACCCACAGACATATGTAAAAATATCTTTAAAAGCTGGCCTTCATTTTCCAGCAGAGCTGGATGTTGGTTTTCTTTAGAGTTTGTGTAAACAGTGTATGTTGGGTCGGTTAGACTACTGACAGAACACATGAACCATATTTGTTATCCATTTGTAGTCAATATCATTATTTATGCTTGACATAAGTGTAATTTTTCCCAAATGAGAGGAAGAATAAGCTTGATCAGGATGAGATGTCTTCATACAAACAGAACTGTCATTGCACTGTGGTGTTCTGTGGGCATGATGATACTGGGTTTTTTAAAAAAATCATGTCCCTGACTGACACAGTTGTAGCCTGAGGAGAAATTGTGTTTTGAATGGGCTTAAACTTTCTCTGAAATTCTGTGAGTTAGTATGCTGATCCTCTAGAAAAATGTCTTGACAAATAAAATAATTAAAAGTCTTTACAAATTAAGATCACAACTTTTCCCCAAAAGCAAGTATTAGAGACCTAGTCTTACTGAAGCTCCATGTGATCTAGGTTAAGAAAAAATGTCTATACAGATTAAAAGTTATTCCCCTGCAGTTGGGAGAAGGTAACCAGTCCCTGCTGCTGCTACTTCTGGAGTGTTTTATACTATCCATAGCTGCACAGTAGATCTATTCTACTAGAACAGGTAGGATAGCTTTTGAATGGATGACATTCTCCTTTAGTAGAAGTGATAGATACTTCTTTGTGTTTGCAAAATTATTTCCTTATGCAACACTCCTTTTTGAAACACTCCTTTCTGACTTTCTAGTAGTTCACATCTATGTATGATAATTGGAGATAGATGAAAACAAGAACAGAATACTGGGAAATCACAAAAATATCCACTTGCTCCTCTCTTTGTCCAGTGAGCTGTTGCTTTATGATCTTATGGCTACCTGCAAATTTTTTTGTTAAGAGCCAGTTGGATTGAGTTCAGCTGAGCAAAATGCAGTTAGGCAGTTGGGAAGGTATTAAAATACACCACTTTGGACTTCTTTGTAGGGATTATAGCCTGGAGATTGACACTAAACTACTACTACTATTGTGAATTAACTTGGCCATCCCAACACTCTTGAAAAATTGTCCTTTTCTGTGTCTCAAGCCTCAGGCCTGATTTGCTTTTCCTTTGTAATTCAGCTTTGTCTATAATGGGAAATTCAGCAGGGAATTGTGAGTTCATCTTTGTCCAGTGCTTTGAAGACATAAAGTATTTTTGGAAGCTGCTTGGTACAGTTGCCCATATTCCGCCCAGACAAACGAATCTAACATTTGCTCTCTGCAGCTTGCCCTCAGCTGAGCATTCAAGGAGTTCTTGCTCCCTTTCTGTTCCCACAAGGCAACTGGATATCTTTACTGCCAGTTCTGACTGAAGACACTGATTCAAGAACCAAATTTATGGAGAGTCCTGAAAGTGTGTGGCAATTTTCCTCAGCTGGTGTACTTTAACACTCAGTGGGAATTCTGTATTTCTGGAATTGTTCCTTGCTTGCCGTTTTTATTTTCTATTTTTTCACTGCTTTTTGATTTTGACTCATTCTTTTTCAACTGTGCACCATGTTTAGAGATTTGATTGATTTAAAATTCATAACTACTGGGTTTAGATTTCTTAGCATCTATGGTGCTTAATGCCCTCAGATGCCATTTCCTAAAGTAACATAAAATAAGTAATTCAAATATAGAGGTGACAATGCTGCATATTTTACAAATAGGTTCTTTTAAAATCTCTTATATCTCTTGCTGTGAAATACTGGTATTCCTGCACTAGTCAACGTCTGTGCTGTCTGCATGTAGGTGGTCTTGGTTTTAATTTTTTCAGCTAGCAGACAAGGAACTATTCTTGTGGCAACCAGAACCTGCAGGGTTAATACTATTTCTTTGAAGTTACTACTGATATTGCTTGCTACAACTTTTTGTCATCATTTTTCAAATTATCTTCTCTTGCATGGATTGTCAGCTTAAAGGAATGCAAAGTGGGTTACCAGGATAGGAAAAACTGCTGTTTTAAAGCCATGATAAAACTCTAATCTTACAAATGAGTGTGATGTGCAGTGCACATAAGCTGCGAATGAGGTTTTGCTTTTATGGTTCTTAATAACAGGCAAGACTTGAGCTTGTAAAAGCCTTTCCATCCAGAATGTAAAACTAATAATATTATATGTTAAAAGCAATACATTTTTAAGTCAAGATTACCTTTCTGATGTTAGTGAATTAGTTACACAGTTTTACTTCATTCGCTGACTTACTCTATTTCATTGAATCATAGAATGGTTTGGGTTGGAAGGATTACTATCTAGTTCCAACCCCCCCTGCCATGGGCAGGGACACCTTCCCCCAGACCAGGTTGCTCCCAGCCCCTGGCCTTGAACCCTTCCAGGGAGGGGGCAGCCACACTCACTGTAAAGAATGTCTTCTTTATATCTAATCTAAATCTACCCTCTTTCAGTTTAAAACTGTTATCTCTTGTCCTATCACTACCTGTCCTGATAAAAAAAATCCCTCCCCACCTTTCCTGTAGACCCCCATTTAGGTACTGGAAGGCCACTATAAGGTCTCCCCAGAGCCTGCTCTTCTCCAGGCTGAACAACCCAAATTCTCTCAGCCTGTCCTCAGAGGGGAGGTGCTCCAGCATCCAGACCATCTTTGTAGCCTCCTCTGGACCCATTCGAGCAGGTCCGTGTCGTTCTGATGTTGGGGGCCCCAGAGCTGAACACAGCACCCCAGGTGGGGTCTCATGAGAGCGGAGTAGAGGGGGAGAATCCCCACCCTTGACGTGCTGGCCACACTTGTCATGATGCAGCCCAGGGTACGGTTGGCTTTCTGGGCTGTGAGAGCATGTTGCTGGCTCATGTCCAGGTTTTCATCCACCAGTACCCCCAAGTCCTTCTCCACAGGGCTGTTCTCAGTTAATTAAGTTCAAAGCTGCACCAGGTGAGGTTTAGACTGGACATTAGGAAGCATTTCTTTACCGAGAGGGTGGTCAAACACTGGAACAGGCTTCCTAAAGGGGTGACCAATGCCCCAGGCCTGTCAGCCTGTCAGAGACATTTGGACAACACTCTTAACAGCATGCTTTGGCTCAGCCCTGAAGTGATGAGGCAGTTGAACTAGATCATTGTAGGTCCTTTCCAGCTGAAATATTCCATTCCATTCCATTCTTTGTCTGGCTCCACCCACCCTGAAAAATACGAATAGTGTAAGCACAGTACCTTGCTGTTTAGTAACATAGCTGTTTCCAGTTCTGTTTTTCAGTGTACCATATTTAAAGCTTTATTAAAAAAAAACCCACAAAACAACACAGTGGAGAACTACTGCAGTCCAGGCACCTAATTCTAATCATTCATTACTTCTTAAAAGGAACAATTCATCCTTTCAGTAAAGGTGGCTGGCTCATTCATGACTTGCTTTGCAGGCTCCCTCTTATTTTTCACTTGTTAGTCATCTGGAGTGAGCAGATGTTTTGTACATCCCCCTCTCTTTGTCCTTCCACATTTAGAAAGCTTTGTAAATAAGAAGCATATTTAGGTGCCACAGAACGACACATACGAAAACTGCCATATTCAATAAATGGGATCCTACAGATGTAGGCTCCTCCATCACTTGGCTGTTTTGGAAAACTTTTCCCATTATGCTGCATCCCTTTCCACTCATTTCAGCTTTTTTTCTCATCATATATTTAAATACTGAACAACTTCTTAAAGTGCCAACCTAACTTATCAAAAGTGATCATTAATTTCCTATGCCTCAGATTTTAAGTGCTCAAATTAAGAGTGGGTCCTGACTAGCTGGCTCCCTTCCCTTTGCTTTCTTGAAGCCATTCAGTTTCCCTGCTAAAGACTGAGATAGCCCAAAACCACTTGGTGGTTTTGGCAATTTCAGTCAGTGGATGTTGAAATGAAAGTGAAATCTTAGAATTCTGTCACAAGTACAAATTGAATGAAAAAGCAGAGACACAAAAATACAGAGCTTTCAATTTCCATGTACATTAGAAAATGCCTGATTGGGGGATTTTTGCCCTGGACAAGTTCTGTTTGCAAACTGAAATACAGTGAGATCAAGGCCATGTGCAAAAACTTAAATGGCATCTTTTGAAAAATTGCCCCATTAACCTGATGAGTTTCTAATTACAGTAAGATGTAAAAGCTTTTCTTTCCCCATGCTATGTAGGATTTTGTCCTAACAGTTTTTTTTAAAGCTACCCTGCTGTTAAAATAATTTAACTGCAGTGTTTCAGTGTAATTTGTCCTATATTTTTTTTGCTTTCTCTGAGGAGTTACATAACTTTTTCATTTCTAATGAGTTTTCCTAAATATAAATTGTGATGTTATATTATGCACCTCCTTTGGCTCCAAACCAATTAATCTGAAGTGGTTCAAGGCCAAAGAGAAGTCTAGGATTGTATCCTAGCATTTCTGGTGAAAGGTTTGTTTATGCAGTTTTTAAAAAAAAAATAAATCCATGATTAAGTCAATATTCTTTTGAAATAGATCTTATCCTTTAAATTCATGTAATGCTCTAAGTTAATAGAGGATCACTTGGATATCTGCATGACCTTGTGTTACTCAGATGCTTTTTAGAATCCATTTGTATAATAGCCATTGTGCTTTCCTGAATTGGATAACTTTAGCCATTTAAATGACTATTTGAATCATAAGCAGGATTAACCTGGGAAGGGATCAGGGAAAGATCAACCTTGCTCTACCCCTAAAGCAGTGCTTCCTTGTCTTTAAGTATATCCCACCACTGCTGTCTCCCCAGATTCCTCTGCCAGAGCTCTGCATCCTCATTGTCAGGACTGTCACCTTTCTGCCCCAACTGAGCAATGTGGTGGGTCTGGTAGCCAGGAATAGCAAGAGGCCTGGAGAACAACTTGCCTGCCAGCACTGCCTTCCCTTTCTCCCCCGGACTCAGAGCACTCCTCTCCCCCGCTGTATTTTGGCATCTTCTCGCTGAGATGAATCTGCAGGTCTGCAGACAGTGTGAAGTGGTACCACACGTCATCTGCCTTGTAGCACAATTTCTCCCTCCTGCTGCATTTGCAAGCTCAGAGTACTGACACTCAGAGCAATCTTTCTGGTTTTTACTGCGCTGTATTTTACGGGGGTATATCACTGGTGTTTGCTTCACTGCTTGAAAAAAGCTGCTCTTGAGAATCTGTCATGGTTTAAACCCGGTTGGCAGCCAAACACCACACAGCCGCTTGCTCACCTTCCCCTGCTCAGGGCATGGGGGAGGGAATTGGACAGGTAAAGGAGACTGATAGGTTGAGATAAAACCAGTTTATTAATTGCAATAACATAAAACAGTAACAGAAAGTACAAATAGGCAACACACAATGCGATTGCTCACCACCTGCCAATGGATACCCAGCCTGTTCCCATCCAGTGATCTCTAAATACCAAGATCCCAAAACCGCAATCTTGGAAGCAAAAGAGAACCCCCTCCTTCCTGGCCACCCCTCCTCTGTATACTGAGCATGACGTTACATGGTGTGGAACATTTTACTGGCCAGTTTGGGTCCGGAGCTCTGGCCGTGCTCCCTCCCAGCTTCTCGTGCCACCTGTGCCCGGGCAGGACATGGGGAGTTGGAGAGTTCTTGATCTCTCAGCAACAGCTGAAAATATCAGTGTGTTATCAGCATTCTTCTTGTACCAAATCCCATACTGAATCCAAAACACAGCACCGTTCTAGCTACTAAGAAGAAAAATTAACTCGATCCCAGCCAAAACCAGGACAGAATCTGAGTGCTTAGAACTTCCTCTCGGTGTTATTCCAATGTGTGGACTATTTTCCTTCTGAAAAACCTTATTTAGATGTCTGCATACGAAATCAGGATGATTAACATTAGGAAGCTAAGCTTGAATAATTGTTCGATGTTTTAAAGGATTTCCTAGCTTTCCAATGACCCAAAGAAGAATTCAATCATCTCCTCCATTTCAGTGATTTTAGAAATAAAAGATAAGCATTCTTCAATATCAATACCTTTATTTCCATTTGGCAGTTCTGAAAATCTGGCAGTAACTGAAAATCACATTTTTTTTCATATTGTTGTTTTGTGTCATCAACAAAATGTCACTTTTGTTCATACAAAATTTCACTATTCATTTATCCATTATCCATTTCAGCACAAATATAACAATTCTAGAGTTGTTCACACACAAGCCTATCACATACACAGATCAGAGAATAAAATCTTAAACAACTTCAGTTTTAGCTTCATTGCTGTCCCAGTGTGGATTTACCGGTCAGAGAGAGGGACTAAAGGGGCTATATACACCTTAGTGTATCTGATGAGGTAAACTCCTGGTTGTATCATGGGCTAGTAGCCATGCATTTCTTGCATCTCCTTTGGTACATCACTTAATCTGTGTTTCCTTATTGCTGACTAAGAGTTTAATATAATTTCTGAAGATTATTGGCTTATTAAAATGGACTAGTGGTTCACAATTATTTATGCAAGACTGCTCTTCTCCCTTTGGTATTTGTAAGTAACCTCAATGACTGAAGGGATGGACCACTTGATGCTTTAGGGTAAATAAACTGCTGGGACACCTGACAAACAACAATAGGTTGTGCTTCTTTACTCCAGCAGAGTTTGTCTCTTTTCATGAATGCTTATGTTGCACAAGCAATTGATGCATTGCACTGCATCAGCACTGTTCCTAATCCTGATTTGGAAACATCAACTGTTAACTTGACAAAGCGTGACACGTGGTATGTTGAAGTGTTTTCAGCTGCACTAACACAACAAATTGTAATGGCTCCAGAAGAGCCATTTCAGTTGATTGTGTCAATAAACTACAACCTACAAAGAAAAGGACGTGGCCAACCTGAATAAAGCATAATCAAATCACATATAATAGGCTAATGGTCACAATTTTTGTCCTCATTTTTAGAAAAAGTATTTTGCAAGGAAGAACCCTGTGATTTCTAGAGCTTTCGCCTGTGATGAATCAGAAGCCCAGCCCTATGGCACATGTTTACAGTATTTCCTTCATTTCCATATGTAGGGAGTGTGTGACTTTATTCTTTGTACTTCTGCTACAAAATGAGGACTTGCCATGTGTTCTCGGTTTAGGTCAAAGCCCAGGCTGTCCCGTGCAATTGGTCTTTCTGCAGCTTTTGTGAGACACAGGCTTACTGTAATTTAAGACAGACTTCTGTACCATTTCCTGGACCAAGTGCCAGCAGACACAAGCTTGGCATTACCTCTTTTTTTTTTTTTTTTTTTTTTCTTCTCCATTAGTTAGTTCATTAGGAAGAACTACATCTGCTCGATGGTAGTGCAAATTTTCTGCTTTCATAGTTAGGCTGATGGTACACACAGTGAATTCTAACCTCACTGAGACCATTAAGATTTCAGAGTAAGTAAATCAGGGTACAATCTGACTTAATGAGACTAGCTGCTAGGTCATCAATTCTGTGCACTGGCTGCTCTTTCTGTTGCCTACATACCAGTCAAAACCCACAAGGAGCGATCGTGTTTCCTCAGAGATCACTAACATTAGATAAAGATTGCTGGCCATGACACTTAAGTGCCTCAGCAAGGATGTGCGTTATTTGTTAAGCACCTGGAACTTGCTGAGTTACTCTGTAGAAGGTACAGAGAAGGACAGTTCTTTCCCAAAATTTACAAGCCCCTGAATAACCATAGGAAAATGACCTACAGCAGAAGCTCTTGAGGAAAAAGGTGTGCTAGTTTTGAAGACACATTTCAAATATTATTTAATATATAACTTTTTGCATCTTTAAGGCAGCGACTTCTGACTAGGAAGCACACCATTTTTCTTAGTAAGTTATCTCACTCTTTCTTCTGAAACCATCAGTAGCAAATTACATAGTTGGTTATTTGATATCAGAAATTAAATCCCCTTAGCTGCTCATTTTACATAGCTGGCAAATAAAGACACTTATTAGTCACAGATATTTGTGTGTGTATGTATATGCACATGCACACACACATATATTTTTTCCGTTACATCATAGTATATGGGGTCAAATGCACTGAAAATGAAAAACAGTAAGCCAAGTAGTACACAGTGACAACAGTGCTGTATCTAGTTGATTAACACAATGCTACGTAAGGATTTTTCTGTAAAACTAGAGAACTGGATAAGTCTATGCCTAGTTAGTATAAATTCATAAAAGGCAGATTACCACTGAAGAAATGCACAGTGCCAAAGAGAGTAATAATTTACATCATAGAAAGGATATCCAAAATTCTCCTTTTCTCTGCAAGGGACGCTAAAACAGACTACCCTGTGAATATGCTCCAACAACTGAAAAAAATGACTCGCCAGTCAACTGGGGAATTTACATCCGTTCATCTTAATCTGATACTGGTACTTCCTCATGCACACACTTAATACACAATTGCCCGTTGGTTTTGACCAGCTTCAGCCAACAGAAGGGCTCAAATATAAAATCAGGGAAGATGGAGATGAAAGGACCTCGTCAGTCCATTTGTTAAACCATTTGCTGTGTTATTTTGGCTTCCTGTAGTATACTGTCAAATACACTTCTGATCATTGCTTGGATTTTTGATGTCATTTGAATTCTGAATGACTTTGGCTTCACACACAAATGAATGGATTACACTCATCCATCCGTGGGTTATTCATCTGTTCTGTTCAAGAACACTTGCTTGTAAGACAAGGGTATTGCCAAAATTAAATAATTAAAGTGCTGCTTGTTTTTGAGACACCCCTTCATTTCCACTTACAGGTCCAATTTTCTATATAAAATGAGTAACGTATTTTTTCTGCTTAACACATCCAAGTATGATTTATGAAATGTTACTCAAGTAAGACAAGCTTATTTTACACTTTATTTACTCAGAACAGAACACTGATGGGAAAAATAAATGAGACAGACAACGTGATACATCCGTCAGACACATGACTTGCTTTATGCCACGGCTCGGAAGGGAATCTGGGCCTCTTACATTACAGACCATTGACCTTGGAAAAAGAGAGATGGAATATATTTTGGACTGGACAACTGGAACAAACCACATAAGAAATCAGTATGTATTGAGAGCTAATTACTGAATGCCAGCCGTATCTGCCAGACATATGGGTCAAGATGCTCAGAACACGCAAGGCTGCAAAAATAAGGCATCGAGAGGTATATAAATGCTGCTGCCCTTATAATGCTCAAAGGTAAATTCACTATTTCAGAGTCCTCCTCTTCTATATTTGGTATGATCTTCAACATCAGAACTGCTTGCTCAGTAATTGAGAGGCAGAACAGTCAATTTCTACCTTGAAAATGTTTTGTGTTTGTTTCGGAGGATTCTGTTCTATATTTGAAGTAACCTATTCCATTGAGAATGTTTTAAAAGTAAGTATTAGCCTATTGATCATCCTCAGCTTCTAGTATGTTTATTTGGCTGCTGCAAAGATAGTTATCCGGCCAGCAGTTTAACTAATTAAGTTGTACTTCCCAGAACTGTGCTGATGACACTAGCATTATCAATGATGTTGATGACAAAAAAACAAAGCCAACAAAGGAAAATCCATTGTTCTGGGCCCTCTAAGAAAGAAAGGACTAAAAACAACAGATCAGTTATTTGCCAAAGAGAAAAAATGAAAAGAGATCATCGGAACCAGAGCATCTTTCTTTAGGAGACCAAAAAAAATTATCATTTATAATTTTAAACTGTGAGATTCATATTAATTTTCACAGCAATAGGATGTTAAACAGCCTTCAGTAGATTGTTTTCATTAACTCTGCACCAGATTTGCTGAGATTCTCCTACGTGAGGTGGGTGAAATCATGACTCCAATGAAGTCAACAGGACTTTCTCCCAGTGACTGTAATTGAACTCAGGTTTCATTTGCTCTCTTAACACCCACTTAAGAACTTGCACAAGAGCAAAAAAAAAGATATAGATGGCTAACATGATTTTCAGACTAAATAAAATTCTTAGATTAAAACAACACTCACAAAAGGGTTTGAGATTTGAAAAAAAAAAATCCAAACCAACCCTCAGTTTTGCTATGCTCTGCATAGAAAAGCCTAAATTCCCATTAAAATCATGAAATTCTGACTTGTAGGTGGAAGGACTCACTGCTGAAATATCTCTGGTATTATTTATCTACACAGATCACAACCTTGCCCATTTTAGAATTAGTCCAAATTCAGCCACTGATGACCAGTGTCCAGTGCTTTTAAATGCAAATCAGGAAAGCCATGTCAGTAACTTATCAGTTCATGGGACAAGAGAAGCTGTGATCAGCATGGTCTGACTTTTCTCTGCAGTTAGATTTGCATTAAATATTTCTGCGGACTGACAGCTGAATTCCAAGCACAACTAAGTCTTCAGTCTCTGCCCCTTGTGATACGATGGAAAATCTTGTCCAAATGGGAGAACAGACACAGTGGTGCTCTGAGAGCAAGAAAATTTGAAACAAGAATTGCAGTCGCTTTCAAGTTCCACAATCTATTTTTTAATACACTATTTTGCCTATAATTTGTGCTTGCTTGAAGCACAGAAGGGAAAAGAGGGGCTGTTCATGCTATCATCTATGAAAAGTGGCAGGTTGGTACTGAAGCATAAAAGTGGCTCCAGGCTGAGCACCCATCTCTGCCTCTCAAGAGCTGCCTACCATCCAAGTCACTTGTTGCATCGCCCACAGTGGTTTTGCCTCCACACGCTGAAAAGCAACGCACCTGCGAGACTACAAAATGAGCGTGCTGGTTGCCTTGGGGTTCTAGGAGACCGCACAGTGAATATGAATCACTTTTTTTTTTTTTTTTTTTTTTTTGAGACAGATGAGATCATAAGATGTCCTCTCTCGGGCTGCAAAGCTCTGCAATACGCATTTACCTTGAAGTGACGCGAGCGCCGGTTCCAATATTCACATTTTTTCCGGCCCCCCTTTGCAGAGAGGAAACTCGGTCTCACCGTCCTGACAAGCACGCTCGTCCTTTCCCTGCAGGAACGACAAGGAGAGAGAGAGGGGGAAAAAAAAAAAAAAAAAAAAAAAAAAAAAAAAAAAAAAAAAAAAAGCAGACGCGCTAAACCCCCTCGGTTCTCCCCGCCGGCGGGGAAGGCGAGGCCAGGCCCCCGCCTCTCCACCACCACTTAATTAGCGCAGTCCCCGCGGCGGGGCTCCCCGGGGGCGGCCGGGCCGGGAGCCCCCTCGCCAGGGACCGCCGTGAGGGGCAGGGCGGCGGCGGCGGCGCCCACGCGCCCCGGGGGCCGTTAGCGCAGGCCCCGGGCAGCCGCCGCCCCCCGCGCCGCGCCGTGCCAGGGGAGGGGCGCGGGGGGCGGCGCGTCCCGTCCCGTCCCCCCGCCTCCTCCTCCACCTGCCGCCGCTGCGCCAGTAGCCGGCTGGGGGGAGCCGCCCGCCCGCCTCATCCCCGCGGGGCCCCTTTGTGCTGCTGCTGCTCCAGAGCTGCCCTCAGCCAGGCGGCGGCTGCGTCACGGCCCCGGCGCTGCGGCCGCCCAGAGTCGCCCCGCGGAGGGAGAGCCTCCGCCTCACCGCCCCCCCCCCCCCCCCCCCCCCCCGCCCCTCACCACCATCCCCCGCCACACGCACCCACCTTGCTCCGCCATTGCTGCGCGGGCCGCGGCGGAACGACGCCTCGCCGCCCCCCGAGGAAGGGCCGGGAGCCGCGGCGGTGAGTGGCGGCGGCGCCGCCCGAGCGGGGGGGCCGCTGCCCCTGCCCCCCGCGAGAGGAGGGCTTGGCGGGAGAAGGGCGCGGGGTCCCGCAGGGCACGGCCCCGCTCTGGGGCGCCGGCAGCGAGGGGGGCCGGGGCCGGGCGGGGGGATGCGGCGGGGCCGGGGCGGGGGCCGGAGCCCTCCCGCTCCCGCGGGCTGAGGGGCGATGCCGCAGCGGGGCCGTGCGGGAGGTCATCGCTCGGATCAGGGGCTAACGTGCCGAGGATTTGGGGCTGCTTTTGGATATTTTTTGTGTGGTTTGGTTTGTGGGTTTTTATGTGTTTTTTTGTTTTTTTGTTTTTTTTTTAAACTTAAACAATAAAAGTGCTGGCTGTCGTTCTTACTTCCCAAAACGCTGTAATGTAACGGAGTCACAGCGATCAACGCGTAATTTTTATTTTTTTTTTTTTTTTGTCTATAGGGTATTTCGTGTTCCCTGGGGGCTGGGGAAAGGTCTGGTGCTTCCCGAGTTTCTGACATTTTGCATTTCTGTCTGTGTGTGCCTGTGTGTGCCCGCAGAAAATCCCTCTATCCTGGAAGAATGGTGAAACTAGGGAATAATTTCAGCGAGAAGAGCACAAAGCAGCCCCTTTTGGAGGATGGTTTTGATACCATCCCCCTGATCACACCCTTGGATGTCAATCAGCTCCAGTTCCCACCTCCTGATAAGGTACAGTAGGCTTTAATTTCCACCCTGGAGAATCACACCCAAATCTCAGGCAAACAACAAAAGAATAGCTTACATGTAACTAGCTGCTTAAAAATGTCCCGTAATACAGGGTGTTTTAAGGAGTCTTAATTCCCTCTAGGCAAAAAAAACCCAAAACAGTTAAACTAATAAAAACCCAGTAGCAATGATTTACATTATAAAGTAGTGGGAAATGTTAGCAATAATCATATATAGATTTCAGTGCTGATGTATGAAATACATAAATGTACAAATGCAAGCTTCTCTATGCTACATTGTCATAGCCCTTCCCATTCTGTATCTTTATTTTTTTGTATCTGGAAGGCACTGTGTATTCTCTGTGAATGACATGAATTTTCTCTGTCTAGAAAAAACCCCTCTGATGGAGGGATAAAGCCCTGCTTCATTACTCTGCAAGATGTGCATGGGCAGACTGGCCACAGAGAGAAAGAACTAACATGTTCCTTCTGTGCATCAGTAGGGAATTTATGCTAGCCCCAAACAAGATGAAATAATGAGCTGAGAAAATGTGGTTGAGTTTTCTCCTTGGCAACTTGGTTCAAAACCCTCCGAATAGGTGATTCAGAGGCTCTGTAGCTGGGAGGGGACAGTCCAAGGTGCTGCTTACAGGTTGGAAAGGAGGTGTTCATCCTGCATTCCTCATTACATGGCTCGATTGCTAAGGATTTAATTTTAAGGATTTAGGAAGGTGATGTGATTGCCTATAAATACGTTTTTTCTCATTGCAACAAAGAATTTATTAAGTGTTACTACAGGTAACTACATAAAGCAGTAAGATGCTTTTTCATGTATTTCAGTATCCTGTTTTCAGTATCCTAGTTTAGCAGGATACTTGCACATTTCTCACACATGCATCTGGCAAAAAAGCTTCCTGGTTTTTGAAAACTACAAAATTTAACAGGGAAGTGGCCAGGAATCCCTTAATGCTGACTTTTATTTTTGGCATTCTGTCTTCCGCGAGCTCAGTTCTACTTCTAGATAAACCGACAGCTGTACATTCCTCATAGCTCAAAAAAAATCATGTAATCTTATCTTGGGGTAAAGAATTTTAGCTTGTGAAATTTGCCTCGGTAGAGTGTTGCTTGTAGGCAATACAAATAAATTTGTGACCCCCATTATAATTGCTATCAACATCATTCTGTGTTGTGTGTGGTGACCATTTGGCAGGCATAAATGCAATAAACTATAACAGCTGTTAGAGAGCCTGAGGGTCCATTTTCTGCCCTCAGTTACATGGGTGTAAATCTTGTAACTGAGGACAAAATTGCACCCTGAGGCTTTAAAATAAGTTAAGTCTTACTGTGTCAGATACGCCTGCCAACTGGTGACTGGATATAACCGATTACCAGCAGCCAACATCCAAAGGAATTTGTTATGTTACTGCACTGCTAAGCAGGAGTCTGAGCTAGGGACCTGTATGGTAATAGGTTTAACCTGAGCAGAGCCTCTGTAGTGAACCCAGGAGGTTTGTGCCAGCCTGATTGCTCCCATTAGAGTGGAGTGGAACTCCTCCCACCTTCACTGCATTTGCCATGAAGGAAAGCAAATGTACAACTAGGCTAGAAGCTTAATTAAAGGAGTATTTGATGGTCCTTTCTACTCTTTCCACAGTCTGTTTGTATATCAGCTTTCCTTTCCTTTCCTTTTGCAAACATAAAGGAGAAAAATAATAACATGTATTTATTGGTCCTACTGGTTTCTTTCTGTATCTAATCTGGTCAGTTGTGCCAGTGTGTCTTTACTGGTTGCTGCAGACTCACAGGCAATAGTAGAGCAACTGATGTGAAAGAAAGAAACAGTATTAAGTCAAGACTGACACATGGATCAAATTCTGAAGTACAAAGACACTCATGTATAATGAATAGGAGTACATACTTCATACATCTGTGCTGCTTATTCACTTAGAAGGCTCTGGTATGGCAGTGAAGCATAACTTCTTGAACAGTAGTGACTACAGTGCTAAGAATTTGATGATTTTGACAGCTTCTGAATTAAAGGGATGAACTGATTTAAATTAATATTTAGGTATGTCAAACAAAAGAAGACATTACATAACCAAGCAGATAGAACTGTACATTCAGTGTCAGCTGGATGTGATTTGAGTTGCCTGAGATTATGCAACATAAAGGGGGGAGGAAAGGAAGTAAAATGTTAAAAAGCATTCCAAAAATCTTCAGGCAGTTTATCTCCGTGATGCTGTGGGGCAGTTGTAAAATTAAATAGTTAATAATTATTTTATTAATTATAGCTGAAAATAGGTAAAGTAGTTTCTGAACCTATGTCATGCACATATATGTGTAATGCTGTAAAAGTGTCTAATAAGCTTTGTGGTACTGAGTCTAGGTACAGTTACCCATTGTAGAGGGTATTTCAAGGAAGTGAGGAGGGGGGAACCCCAGACTTTCATTTCAGTGCCTGGCTACCTGCAAGTGTCACAGTCTTAATTTCAGAGTAAAGTAGTGGCTATTGATACCACAGGCTGCTCCAAAGGTAGAATCTGGTTCTAAAAATCTAAAAGGTTCTAGATACTTATTCTTTGGAACAACAGAGAAAATTGAGCAAAACTTAATAGCACTGTCAGTATGATAAACTGAATCCTGTCTGGAAAGTGATAATTAGAAAAAGATCCTGAAAAATTATAGAAGACAAAAATGAGGCAAATAGGTTAGGTATGTGAAAATACTGTACAATTAGAATGCCTAGGAGAGCACAAGAGATATGACTGACGTAATGAATATTTTAGGAATACAGGTAAAATGCTAAATTGTGTAGTTTGGGACAAAAGCTCATAGCAAGGAATAAGCTGAAGTTAAAGAGCCTTGGGTTTCAAGAAATCTCATTAACACCAGGGTTTGTGTGCACCTTGCTGCTTGTAGCTGATAATTTAAAAGTTCGATGTTAAAAATAAGAGTGTGAAGAGCTACAGTCTAGCACTTAGTGAATAGCAACCATATGGGTCATTTCACTTTTAAACTCAAAATCCTGCCATCAAAGAACATGGCTACTGTCGGCATCATTATCTGCTTGATTTCTGTGGGATCTCTTCAATAATAGTCTCACCCTATTGGTCTCCAGTTTGAAGTCCTATTAATGGGATCTCCTGAAGCAAATGGAGGTGGCCATTTTCAAACTATGCCAATTGGGAAGCTTCATGATTTGGATTTGAGCTACGTAGATCTTTTCCCTGGTGTAGCAGCTTGGTACCACCACAGCTGAAAAAATTGAACGTTTGTGAAACTGTTGCATAATAAGTCTTCCTGTAGGTCCATCAAAACCACTTTGAGAGATAATTTTGTTGATTGCTATGACAGTAAAAATAACTAACAACTTGCAGCTTCTAAAGAAGAATTACACAAAGTGGGGGGAAAAAAAAAGTACTCTGCTAGATGCACTTGTAGGCAGGGAAAAGAAGAGTTAACAAATAAATAAGATTCCTGTGGCTAGTTTCAGCTGACAGCTTTTTGATTTTTTTTTTTTTAAAGGTTGTGGTCAAAACGAAAACAGAATATGAACCTGATCGCAAGAAAGGAAAATTCCGTACTCCAAAAATAGCTGAATTCACAATCAGCATCACTGAAGGGGTCTCAGAAAGATTTAAGGTAAGCAGTACTATCTGAAGGTGTTAGTGACTCAGTTGTGTTCACAGAAGTCCTTAAAATCAATTGCTGATTGTAGTCAAAACTAACTATAACTGAGTTGCTGTTGTGGGTATAGCTGGACATGAAAAAAATAAATTCAGTGTTATAATAGTTCAGTATTTAGCACTTGGAAGCAAAAGCCAGTCTTGCAGCATTATTGCTTGTAATCCCTCACTGGCAGATGAATTCAGAAGGCATTTCTGTCAGCATATGGGTTTCAGAATGTGGTTGGCCAGAGTGTATGTGGGCTGCACGCAGGTAGCTCTCATGGCAAGTATAAAGCTCCTGTTAGAATTGAAGGACAAGAACCACAAGAGTATTTATTTTCTTTTTGGCTTCTTATTTTTCACTGTGTCCAAACCATTCTCTTAAAAGCACTGTCATAGTCCATTTTGTATTTTTTTTTACAGCAAAATGTATGACTTGGCAGCTCAGGGATGTATACCAGAACTCTTTGCTATCAGTTTTCCTGGTCCAGTTGTATCTTACAGCTTGGTGATGACTGTTACTAACAGATGGCAGTTCAAGAATCTGACTCAGTTTTACTCTTCAGTGTCCACACCCCTGTTACTCCTTTCAGTAGTCCCAGAGGAAAGCTGATAACTTGACTGATGCAAGGGTTGAATTACCTTTCCCCATTCTCACTGGAGCATAGGTTTTCTTGCTCTGTGTAATTAAAGCAAAGTTAGAACTTCAGCTCATGCTTTCTTACCTATTCTCTTAACAAAGGAAGACTACAGCTTTTCAGTGCTGTTAATTTGTCATCTTACCCAAGGATGCCAAATCATTTTTAAACAGAAGACCACACTGTTCAGAGCACAAGTACAAATGCATTTGAAAAGCCTAATGTTTTGTGTGAGGGAAAAATAGTTTCAGTGAAGATGTGGGTTCTCCTTATATTGCACAATTCTCACCTCTGGATGGTAGATCACACCCAAAGATTCTAGGTCTGTTGTGCCTGACTGGTGGTTCAAAAAGCTTCCCCAGGCCCAAGCCTACCTTCAGAAGTGTATACACAGCGCTCTGTGGAGTGGGACCATGCTAAACAAACAAAGTGAAGGCTCAGAGAGGAGTTAAACACTTTAGGCTACATTTGCAGTGGAACTTTGCAGAGTGTTGCCAGGACAGATGTTTTAATTGCAGGTCACCTGGTGGAGTCTTCAGCCATACATGTAGGTTCCCAGTAAGCTGTGTGGGAAACCACCCCAGAGAGCTAGTAAGAGATGTTACAGGGAGTGTGACAGGGATTTACTAAGGAGGTGAGAAACCTAGTTCCAGGGTTTTTTTATTCCATGTTTTGGAGCAAGGACATCCCATCCCTCAGGGAAGGTACTACATTATGACTAATGTTCTCTCCTTCTGGCACCATAGTACCAGTCCTTGAGAGTAATCCCCTTCCTCTCAGGTGAGGGATGTGCATATTATTGGTTAAGATGCAGATGGACAACGTAGAACAAGGAGGACTTATGTCTGGCTGTCTTCTGTGTGTGTCCTGGTCACTCTAAGGTGATCTGAAAACTCTTCTACAACATAGAAAGCAAAACGGGAGGAAGTGTTTAGTTTGAGTACTCTGCTAGGACTTCAATTCCAAGCAACTAAGCAGAACCTGTACATGAGGAATTCTGCACTTACCCACTAGCTGTAGGGACTAAGGCATTTCATTGCTCGAACATTAAATTGTAGATAAGGAAGGGGTTTGAATATCTTAGTTGCATCTAAATGTTTTGCACATCACTTTGTAGATCTGGGTTCTTTCTGTCTTTGTTGGGAGAGCTGAGCAAATGAGGCCTCACTGAACAATAAATAAATAGCATGTCATGCTGTTAGGTAGTCTTTTCTATTTTGTACAGCTGAACAGTAGAAGCCTAACCATTTTTGTGCTCCATTTTTATGTACCTTTGGATGGCATACTTAAATATCTTTTAGATATTACTTTATGATGATCACTCTGGGATTAATCTACTACAGGGTTGCTAGGTTTTGCTGCTAGGTAACTACTGCATCAGAGAGAGGTTTCAGTCAGATTTGTTATCTCTTGGGAATTGCAGGGTGATTCACACTGTGGCTGTAAGTCTAGGTTTCTGAAGAAGTGTGGGGGTTGATCAATTAGGAAAATTGTGGTTCAGTTAATTAAGAACAATAGTTTCATGCAGAACATTCAGGTCCTAAAAATGTCCCTTAATCTCTATATAACAGTTCTAGAATTGAATTATGCTGCTTGCAACATTTTAAAGAGAACTGACTGGTTCTCCGGCAGGGATGATTGTCATATTCACCACTCCCAGTAGTAAATATAACATGAATAATTGATAACATCTCATAAATATGTAGATGAAAAGTACTGATTGTGTGGGGTTTTCTCCTGGGTCCGTATTAATTGTGAAGCATCATGTTAACTGCTGCTGTTGATTGTGAAAGAGCAAAAGGATATTTGTTTGAAAATTAAATATTTGCTATAATTATGAAATGCATTATTTAATTGGTGGGATATTGACTTTGGTTTGTGTTCATGAAAAAAAGCTTCAGATGCTGTTTTAATGACTTTAATATTGTACATCACCGATGCATAAACTTGCCACAAGACACAGCCCAAATGTTGTGCTAAAAATAAAAAAATTCAGTCAGTCATATTTACAAATAATTCACGTGTATTCTCAGATGCACTCCTTAAATAAGGACAAAGCAGATTGCATTTTTGGGATTCAGCAGTGCAGATCATCTAAAGCTGTTCTTGAGAAATTATACATTATAACAAATGAAGCAACTCCAGCATGTGCATATGTCTTGTAGATCATTTGGTGTTTTAGCAGCTGAGTGAATAAGAAATTATAAAATGTATTTTCTGCATTCAATGCACATTACCACAGTTATTACAACAGAGCTAAGAATGTTTACAAAGAAAACTGCAAGTATGATTTTCCTGTATGAAGCCACATTCTGAATTCAAATCAGAATCTGTCAGAAGAATGCGAAGACTTCCTGATTCTGAGAACCCTGTTGTCTTAATTTAGTTTTATGACATTAACCACACAAACAAATATGTGATTTTTCACTGAAGATTATGTTTAGTTGAGAAATAGAAGTCTTGCTTTTGTTCCTTGAACAGTGATAGGTTGCTGTGGGGAGCTGGTCCTTCACATCTGGAAAGCAGCTTTGAACGAGGCAGATTTTTCTCCCATGTAAATTGTCTGCTGTATAGAATAACACAACAAGGCTGGAAATGTCATTTCAAAGGAGGCTTATGAATAAGGACATAGGAGGAAGCTATTGCAGGAGAGAATTGATAGTATCAGTTACCCAAGGCCAAACCTTTGCCTCCCCCACGGACAGAGCAGCATTTTTACCAACTCCAGTTGGATTTTGTAGTGGGTTGTCCGTTCTGGCACCCATTGAATTGGGCTACACTCGACAGTTGTGCACAAACATACCAATTTAAAAAAATGTCTGTTGTATCAAAGCATGAGAATTTTTTGGGGAAACCTGAATAAAGAACATGCAGAAGTATTTTGAAACTTACATTTCCCAATAAATTTCAAGCCCTTAAATAAACCCAAGCTGTGGTATGCCTTCAACCATTTGGTTCTATTCAAAGGCAATTCAATTCTTCAGGCTTTATCCTTGACATCTCTACATATGTCTAACTGCAGAGCCAAAGCCTCAAGCTTTTTTCTGTGGTAAGACCATATGGTGCAAGCCACGTACTATCAAGTAGCAAACAGTTGTTGAAATGTCTGCATGAGGTTGTGGGAAGAAATTGAGACTTCCTTTCAAAATCGTTTTTTTCAGTTTAACCTGATCACTTTAAGACTGAAAAAAATGGATGCAATGTATATTTAAGTATTCCATTTTTGATCTCTTAGAGGCATCCTTTAAATCGTATTTCTGCCTCAAGACTTTTTTACCTGTTCTTAGTAATAGAATGATGCTGCAGCAGAAATAATCAGAGACAAGGAAAATGCTTCTCTCTCTTTGTGATTACTCTGTGTGTCGAGTAGTTCTTTGCTCCCACTTACAAAGTCTGTTAGGTGCATGAGATGTCAGCTGATTCCTGTGCAGGATATCACTTCCTTAAGTATATTCTGTGTCTGTCATTTAGTGCTGGAAGAATGACAAGTACTTACTGTCATGAGTAGTTCTGTTTTCTTCAGTAGAACTACTCACAGGATTAAAGTTGCTCACAAGTAGAAGTGTTTGGCAGGCTTTGAATTTTTCCGTTATTACTTCGAGCAAGAAAAATAAAGGAGATTCTTTTAATGTAACTGCTTTTCTAAAGCAGTTGGTGTAAGTAAAGGCACTGCATGGCAACTATTGTTGTTCCATTTTTTTAAACGTTTGCTGATTCTCTGATATTACATTGACAATCCTCCTGCTAAATTTTTGGCTAACAGGATATTTTACCGTCAGAGCTGGAAGATTTAAGTAAAGTGGATGCCTAACAGCAGCTCCTCTGCTCTGAGTCAGGTGTTCTTTGACTTTGTATCTCTTAGAAATCCTTTTCTTGAAGCAGAACCAGTGGCACTGGTGACACAGATGATGTTTTGGGTTTCTCCAGCTGTAACACTTACATAGCCTTTCCTCTTATGTAGTAACCTTTTCCAGCCTTTCTCATGGCCTCAGTGATATCTTTGGGGTTTGTGTAGGTAGGTAACAAGGTTCCTACCTCAGGGCCACAGGGCTTCTTGAACTGCTTCCTCAGATCTCTGTAGTTAAGAAACTAATACGTGGTGCTGTGTAATGGAAGATGATGGGAACGCTGTCATGAACCACTGTGGTAAGCCACAGTGCTAGACTCTGGAGGCCACTGCCTTGTTACCTGTTTTTGTCTAACACTATCTCCTCCAGGTTTCATTAATCGACTCCCTTGCAGGCTGGTTCTGTTGTCTTGCACTGTTGCTGTGAATAAGCACTGAGTCTGTAGCTTCTTTTCAGTTACTGTCCTTCATGAATCTATCTGCCTTTCTTGCTGCTTCTCCCAGTCATCTCCAGGTAAGTGTCTAAGCCAGTTCTCTCTTGTTCCTTGTCAGTTCTGTTTGAGGACAGTCTTTTGATTTCTTCTTCTCTTTCTATACTGTCTACCCCCAAAACTGTACTCTTTCAGCACAAAGGTTTGGTGGCAATCTTCTGGAGAAGTGGAGTTTAGTAGATAGATACCAGCCATACAGCTAACGTGACATGGGATGTTAGCAATACTCTTCTGAAATGAGGCACCTGGTTGTCTTTTGAGTCACTGGTCATCTTGTATGTGTGTATTTATATTCCCATAGCAGGTATGGGAAATCGTACCAAGTTGTTTTGTATAATTTGGATTGCTCTGTAAATTAAGGAGTCAAATGTTGCATGTATAGATGTGAATGCTCCTTTTTTTCTTTCATGTTGCCATTTATTTTGAATTGAAGGTTCCTTAAGGATTAAGTGCATTGTTTCAGATACATTTTTTCATGTAAACTTCTAGGGATAGGCCCAGGTAATAGGAAACAAGAATATAATTTTGGAAAAGCAGAAACGTTAGGGCAAGTGGAGAGCTGATTTCAGTGTTCCCTAACGTGCTGGTAGAGGGCATTGTGCAGCTGGAGATCAGGATTTTAGTGGAGAGAGGTGAAATGGAGGTCATGGCCATTTGCAGGGAAGTCAGTGTGATGTTTTACGAATTTTAGTCTGTGGGATGTAGCCAGACACAATCTATTGTAATTACAGTCAGCCTGCCTAAACATCTCTTGTAGTTTAAATTGGATAGCAATAATCTTAATTTCCTGTCCTAAGTGGTTCTACAGAGTTGCTGTATTTCATCCCAGAGAGCTTTGCATTTCACTGGTGAGCAAAGCATAAATTGGTTGTAAATCACTTCATATGAAAGGTGCTTTATAAATATGTCTTCACTCTCGGTGAGGTTTTTTTTTGTTGTTGCATTTTTTTTTTATTTGGTTTTGTGTGGGTTTTGGTGGGGTTCATTTTTTTTTTTTTGGTGCTAGAACCAGGTCTGTGCCTAGCACTTTACAGACAAATCAGAAATGAATGTTGTGTTCCCAAGAGGCTGCAATTGAAATAGATAATGCATAGATGTAAAGCAGAGATGAGATGTGACCAAGTGCCAATGATTGAGCAGTGAAAATTACTGCATGTCTTGTTAGTTCCACTTTAGTTCCACTTCTCATAATTATAGGAATGCTCCTAGGCGGGTTTGTGTGGTGCATGATGGAAGGAAAAGCATGAAGGAAGGTGGTGCAAAGCAGCATGGTGAGAATGGGTTAATGAAAGAATTTCAGGCAAGAGGAGGAGGTATGACAAGAAAGGTGAAGGCAGAGGAAGAACAGATGGTACCCAACCTTCAGTGGGATATAAGCAAAATGGAAGGAGATAGAGCAAAGAGGAACAAAAGGGGCAGACTTGTGCATGCCTTGAAACATGGCTTGTAATTTGTTCAGAAAGGGACAGGCACCAGGAAGGTGTGTGAAGAGAAGCAGACACAGTTGGTGCAATTGATGAATTTTGCTGTAATATTCCAGCTTGATTAAAAAGGGAGCACAATAAATGTTAGCAAAGTGAGGAGGGAGCAGACTGCAGTAGCCAGGCAGAGAAAATACAGCTTGCAGAGTTTTGCAGCTGTAGCAAAGTAGGGTGGACTGGTTGGGAAAATCTAGCAGATCCTGATGGTAAGGCCTTACCATGAGCTGTTTCTGTGTTAGTGTAGTTGTCAGATCTGGTGAGTTTAATTTGTTCCGCTAAATGCTTACAGAGTCTGAAGACAGTTTGTTTTTTTTTTTTTTTTTTTTTGCTGTGGGTACACTTCATTCATTAGTCATCTCTCATTTCGATTACTGTAATGGCTTCTGGCTAGACGTTGTCCTTCTGCTCTTCACTTACAATCTATTCAAAAATCTGCCACATACATAATACCTTGTCATCTTTTCTGTTTGCTTAGTTTTGCTGCCAGATCCCCTTAAAACCAACTTTAAAGGACACTCTCAAGATGAAAACAAAACTACCACTTGGAAAACAAACCTATCACTTTGTAGTTAAAATAAATAGTTGTTGGTGCTATCTTGTGGTTATTTCATAAAAAATACTTTAAAAGCTCATCGCTTGTGTGGTGTGACAGTCACTTTGGAGGTATTCAGGATCTACATGGCAGTGAATGATCACAGTAATTCAAAAGACTTCTGCTCCCACTGTATGGGGTCCTGCACTCAGCCAGATGGCTACCACAAAGAGAATAGATTCAAGATTTCCTTCCAGAAGAGAGTGGTGCTTGCACATGCATTGCATCCTCTCCTACCTTGAATGGAGGAAGCGAACAAGTTCCTGCCAGTGCCTTGGGCGGAAGAAGATAATAACTTTTCTTTAGTTTATAGTGAGTGTGCAAAGTTGCTGTGGAAGAAGGCAATAGAATGATAGCTTTGGTAGCGGCCGTGATCTAAAGAGCAGCTTATTGCCTTCCCTCTTTCCATGCTTTTATTTCTGAAAGGCATCTGGGAGGAGAGGGCTCAGAGTGTGAAACAGAGAGATGGGGTCACACTGTGTTACCAGTGGGGGAGAGAAGCTGACTGCCTCAAGTTCAGATGTGAACCTGGGGATCTGACAATTGTGGTCCATCGGTGAATTATTATGAGAGTGAAGGAAAATGGCTGTTAGAAGGAAGAGAAGCATTTTCCGTTTACAAGGGAGAAGTGGATTGGATTAACAGGTGCCTGTGATCACCTTGGAATCCAGTGATGGATTTCTTTCCTCTGTGTTGTTTACATGTGCGACTGACTGTTACTTAAGTAGAAGTTACTTGTGTCCTGAAGGATGGTAAGAGAAGGGAGCTTCTCTCCTAATAGGAATGAGACAAGAGTTTACTTGATCAGGGATTTGCAGATGGAGTGTGATTGCAAGTTATTGGAGATAATGAGAGTAAAAATTTACAGTTTAATACCAAAATTAATAATATTAGGCAATACAGTGAGCGAAAGATTCCATGAGAATTACAAACCAGGAGCTCTGAGAGCTCTTCCCAGTGGCTTACTGAGTGGCAATGGAAGATCCATGCTGGATGTTGACTTGTACAAGCAGTGAGAACTCTGCTCCATGTAGGTCGCTGAAACAGATAAACGCTCCATGTCTCAGCAAATCAGCCCTGAGGTTGTGGCTCTACAACTTGCCAGGCTCCAGCAATCTGCACAACGCTGGGCTTTTGACCTCTTTCAGAAAACATAATTACTCTCCAAAACAGTTTCAGAGCCTTGGAGAGAGTGAGCTTGCAGTGACTGTGGAAATAAAAATCTTTTTTTATTGTCTAGTATTTGATCTCAAATACAAAATAGTATGTTAGCTCTACAGTACATTCCTGAGGCTGCATCTGTATGTCAAAATGGTTATGACTGGGAAATAATGTTATAATTATGCTATTCCTTGCTAGTAGGATGGCCAGGGAGTATGGTTAAAATGCTTTGAGATTTGAGAATATTTTCAAAGAATTTTAAACTGTTCACTCCCATCTGTGGAGAGAAGACAAATGTGGGCTGAATCGGATCTGTACCACAGCAGTTGTTCTGCTTGGTGTCCGTGTCCCATGTCACAGGCCTGTGCTCCTGGAGAGAGGAGCCTTTGAAGGCTGTGTGGAATGTATCTTGCAGGGTATGGAAAGCCTCAGCAATAATCCCATCTGGATTTAATCTTTTTCATAACCATTTTCTAGTCTCTCTTTTCCCTTTCTCCTCCAAGGGAAAGCACAGTGGCTGTCGGAGCCAAAGGAACAGCGTAACATATATTTTGAGTCAGTGGGAAGTGAATGACCCAAACCCTGCAGCTTGGACTGGGCCATATGTTGTAGAGCTGCTGGGCTGGCTGGAGTGCTCCCTCCTTTCTGGTTCTTCTTTCTGGTTAGGGGTACAGCTGGCACAAGCTGTGGGGGGGACTTAGAGGTACCAGGAAGGCATCTGGGAGGTGGGACAAGGATCCCCATCTGGGAACTGCAAGCTTAGGGGAGAAACGTTGGTTTTTCTAGAGCCTGGAGTGCAAGGAGAATTTTGGGGAGGGGGAGAATAGAAAATAAGGCTCATTACAGTTGTGGGGAGGGGAAGACACTGGAAGATGGGATGCAAGGTTTGGGTCAAGCCAGAGTGTGAAGGGCCTTGTACGTGTGTGTGGGTGTGGTAGCTGAGGAAACCCCCAAACAAATGTAGAAATAAAAAGCCTGATTAAAAACGTATGAGAAGGGCTGAGCTTGGCCAGGATGGAGGGGAGGGTGTGTATATGTTGTTTGTTTTTAAACTGGGCCACAGAGAATGATCAGAAAAGAAAATGCGCTTTATCTCTTGTCTCAGTATGTCCTGCATGAGTCCATGGGACATGTGAGCAGAAAATAGGAGGTTGGCAAGACCTTTGTGTATGAAAATGAGTAATAAACTTGAGGAAAACACTAACTGGATTTGAAAACTGATGTCAATGTGAAGATTTTGGAGGGTGTTTAAGAATATGGGGGTTTTGTTTGGTTGGTTTTTTTTTCTTTTTTTTGGGGGGAGGGGCCTAATCCAGTGACTGTTCTGAGAAACTGAAGATGTTGCTGCTAACCAGAAAGGTCCTTTGCTCCATGTCCCATTTTGATTGGCATTGTTACATTAATAGCCACACTTCTGCTAAGTTACTTTCTGATCTGCAGTTCTCTCGGCCTCTCCTCTGTCCCTCTTTTTCTGCTTATTTTCTGTCTAACAAAAATCCTTATATAACCCTTGGCTTCCCAGCACACGATACTCTCCAACCTTGCTCGAGCAAGGAAATTTAGCACTCACTGTGGTCTGCCCATGGTGAAGTTTGCTTCCCTAGTATGAGAAGTCCCTAAAAGTTCATCTCAGTCCTTCAGTGTACTAGTTCCACTGCCACACACAGTTTGCAGTGTTGCAAATCCTATTAGTTCTGGGGTTTATCATAAAGGGAGTCTGTGGTGGGTTTTTTTACCAAGAGGCAAAGCTAAAATTTTTTTTGTTGCTTTACCAAATACCAGATTATTCTTGTTTGCATAATTTGACACTGATGTCCCTAAATTCTCTTTTTAGGAGGTGTATGTATTGGCTTACTCATCTTCCTTTAAAATTTAGATCACATTATATTATGTTTTAATTAATCACATAATCTTGTTTGTTTATTACTGTTTCTTACACTGTAGCATGTGCTGGCTTCTTTATAATTTACAAAAGAATTAGCTCAGCCACTCTGTAATCTTGAGCTATACATTTGTCTATCAGAAGCTTTAGAATAATAAAAACACACATCTCCCAGGTTATGAATGCTCCTTGATCAGTTCACAGCTTCCACAAAAACTGGTCTGAATTAGGAAGCTTTGCAGTGTAACTGCTAGGCCAAAATCCCGTGCTTTCCCTTTTCAGCAGGTGAGGTAGTTCTGGTTCCCGTCTCACCTAAAAGGCTGCCGGTCTCCAGCTGCTCAGAATTTATTCATGGGAAGGGTTAGCTTGATACTGACACTGATTTCAGATTCAACTTAAGGAGCATCTTGGATTTTCCTCCAGCCCACATGCAGGACCAGAGAGGTCCTTAAGGACGTGGTGAGAAGTCAGTGCCATGTAATGCAGTCTGTAAAGGCTTCTCTGTGAGCACTGTAGAAAGAGTTTCAGCAGAACTTGTCGAGGCTAGCCCTGTGTTGGACATGGTGTATTCCCTTATGGCTCTGGCAGTGAACTTCTGTAGAATCTCTGATGAAGTAGCACTGTTTCAACCTATAAATTAAGGAGCACTGAGCAGCTAAGTGTGCAGACTACTGGTGTAACTATCCATACATTCATCGTGGGTGCAACAAATGCTCATCCTAACAGGAGAGGGCAGACGTTACTGTCCCCTTGCCCTGCTAGAGTCACCTTTGTATTCTCTGGATGACACCTGTGCTAACTTACTGTCACCCAACTGTGTTCTTGGACAGGTGCAGGAAAAACAAGCATGCTTACCAGCTGACGTAAACTAAACTTACATCATCCAAATACTGAAAAAGCAGCAGACGCGAGCTACCTCGATGTGTGCACTGAACAGAACTTCAACCAAAAAAGCCTTGTAGTACAGAGGCAATGGGCCACTGACCAGATCATCTGCTTTCCTCTCTGAGAAGGGGGAGGTAGAAGCATTTACATGCTGCTTCCCTGTTCTCCCTCAATAATTAAGAAGCTGGTTTTATCCTTTGCTCGATTTTACTGTAAAGTGCATTCATAGCTGACTTCTGCTGTCTACAGTAACAAACAGCAATATAATAAGCAGTGCATTACTAACATAAGCATGTTTTATTTTTCTTTACAGGTAACTGTGCTGGTCCTTTTTGCCCTTGCATTCTTAACTTGTGTTGTATTTCTGGTAGTCTACAAGGTTTACAAGTATGATCATACCTGTCCAGAAGGATTTGTTTTCAAGGTAAATTGTGTACACATTCTAGAAAAATAGGAGAGTATCTAATATTCTGTGTTGTTTTCTGCATAACCTTGATTAGGTCATGCTGTATTGCCTAGAAATTGTTGTTTGTTTTCATAGGTTACTGTGTTTCCTGCTATGTTTGTTTCTGCTTAATTTATAATTGAAGTTGCACTATTGCACAGTTTTCATAGTGTTGTTATTTTGCTAATGCTTTAAACATTGAAAATACAGCAAAAGACACAACACCAGTGTTCTTCAAACCTACTTCATCTGCAGTTGTCTGGACAAAGCCCTGACTCGGTCCTATGGTTGCATGTTCCTCCAAATTCATGTGTCATGGGAAAGAAGAGACTGATAAAACCCGGAGGAGAAAAATTACTCTGGAATATGTGTCAAAGGAACCGTAGTGTTCTCATTAAGAGTAGCCATAAAAGTTACCTTAGGGTTATTTTTGTAGAAGGAAATTCTTGTTCTAGAACAGTGACCTCCGAGCCCTACTGCCACAGGCCAAAAGTGGTGCTAAAAAAGGGAAAACATATTTATTGGAAAAAATACTGGTTCTAACCAAAAGAGGGGCTGGGGCTCACTTCATTCGTGCGAGCTGGTAGTGCTGGCTCCTCAGCTATGGCCTGGGCTAAAAGTCAGAAAGGTAGAAAGGTAACATGGATGTCTCAGTTGTAAATTTAGCGGGGTTGAATTTGGCTCTAATTAGATAAGAGAGTAGCAGTAATGATGGCATTCTTCCCTCTAATTTTTAAAGAATAAATTTAAAGAAGTCACAAACGGGTACCTAGTATGATCTTCAAAAGGATTTAAGAAGGAATGGCTGCCTCGGCAGTCCGTGATGATCCTGTTCAGGACTTTTTGATTCTGTCTCTTCAGGCACATAAATACCTCACAAGAATCTAGTCCAAAGTTAATCAGTGATGCCCTCCTGGATTGCCTTAGCTCCAAGCATTCAGTTTTAGGTTACTGCTTTCCCTTGGTTCAAGGGCAAAAGGTGCTGTGGTTAGAATATTTGGCTGTAACCTGAGAGATCAGCTTTTGGTTCTGCTGTTGTTTTTTTGTGTTGTCTCAGACCAGCACTGAAACTCCGCTGTGCTGATGTCTCATGAGATGATAGCCCTTTTCTTCCTAAGCTTTCTCTTGGCTTTGAGTAATTTGGTTTATGGACTGTATGTTCCTACCGAACCTATCTTGATGTGATCCTGCCTTGACAGGAATGGCCGGTTACGTGCTCCTGTCACAAGTCTAGTAAGTCTGCTGCTTCTGCTTCCTTTCATACCATGTTATCGTCTTCGAGTTGCAGCCTTCTGGATTCTTTTGTCCTTTCTTTCTAAAGTCACAAACATTTAAGGGGAGAACAGTTTCTTAGTTATATTTCAGTTACGCTGTGAACAGAATCTAGTTGGGTTTCTCTCCACAGGGCCCTGTGTGTGAAACAGAAGTTGGGCAGGGTGTCCCATAGCTCGTGCTTTGTTTTTAAGGTGCAGCACGTACCCAGGGCTGCACTACTATTAGTTTCTCCCAGTGCTGGGTTTTGTGGAGGCTGTTTCCTAGCTACTTGGTAGCATAATGCCAGGAGACACAGCATCTTTGGTCATGAACTCTCACGAGCGTTACAGGATAAACACATTAGCAAGTGACACAAGGCCTGAAACTCGCTGTGTTGAGATGAATTTGTATTTGTTGCCTTTGCATCTTTTTTTGGGAGAGTCCATAATGCGTCATGGCATGGCTTGGCACAGATGTCCTAAGAGAGATGAAGCCTGTCACCTTGTGACCAGTGTCTCTGGCCTGGCTTCGTGCTTCAGGTGGACTCAGCAACGTTCCCTGGCCTGGATGTCCCCAGGCTTTGGATGCCGATGTGCTTTCCTGGTTAAGGGCAAAGGTGTCCCCTGCCAGGTGGTGCCATGGGAATTGCTGCACAAAGGCTGAGCTGCCACAGCTGAGGCAGACTCACTCGTCTCTGCTTTGATGCTGTCATACATGGAGCAGTTCCAAAGGTATCAGTGTTTTCAGCCTTTCTGCTCTCCTGCACATCCAGGGCTTGAAGGTATGCTTAAAGACGTGCTCATCTTCCTTTGTATAGCAATCTCAAAACTGCTTGAGCCTCAGTTTTGTGCTTGCTCAAGCTTTTTGACACAGCCCTAAGACTGCTCTTGTGTAGATGATTCCTCTGAAGCACTACTGACTGTTGGTGAGACTCACCAGTTTTCCTCGAAGACCTGAGCACACTTCTATCCTGGAGGGATTTCTCCAGGGCTTCAGTATGCTCCGTACTGCACTGGTTACCCTTTAGCTTTCCTTGCCAAGGCACCTGTGTTCTGTCAGACTCATGGACAGTAAAACAAAGTAATTTCAGTGCGTTAAAGACACCGCTATTATCTATTAAGGTTGGAATTTCTGACCCAGCAAAGGCAGTGTGACACTTATTTATAAGTGAATACCACTGGGCTCTTTGTGTCAGGGGAACGAAAGGAGTCATCTTAATGCAGCCAGATAGAGACTGGCAACCAGGGTTTTCTCTGGCATCAAAGGTTTTAACCCGTAACTAATTTCTGAAATAGAAGGGTTGTGAAAGAAACACGAGACTGGCAACTCACTCTGGAGCATCCCAATTTGTCCTCATGGCCTTCCTTATTACATCTGTCACCTGGGAACCACAGAAGCAAATAAAAAGGATGGAGAGAAATGTTCTGCGTGAGCTGAAGGTCTCGGGCAAGCGGCAGGGTGAGAATTGCCACCAGTTCCCATCGCTCAGTCACTCCTGAGTGCTGCATGGCCTGCCCTGATGGGAAGCCAAGCACAGGGGGCTGTCCTTGGGCAGTACACAAGGAGCAGTGAGTAAAAGGGGAGTGTTTTCCTGTCTTCTCTAGAAGCATGAAATCCCAGGAGCAAAAATGCAGTCAGGATGGAAATTCTGCTGTGTTTCTTTGGGGTCTTCTGTCAGATGTTGCGCGTGTTTGTGATCACAAAAAATAACATTACTGAGTCATTTTGCCTGTTACAAAGCAAATTGCTTCTAAAAGCAACACAAAATACTGTGGCGTGTTTTTAGACTGGCAGTGATCTTGGCTTGTCTTCAGCACTAATAATTGTATTTGCTTGAACTTCCTTGGCAGTTTTCAGTAGATCAATGGATTGTGTTCCTTCCCCCTTTTTAAATATTTAGAATTGTGACTACGTCCCATGACTGGGGGAAATAATCACTCCAAAGCTGTCTGTGCCTATGTTCTTAGTCATTTTATCGCATCAGAAGTAGTGTCAGTTATCCCAGATAGAGCGTGGATAATACTTCCAGAAGATGGTATGGTTGATGTAGGTGAACATGCATATCTAATACCTCTGTGCCAGATTCCTGAACTATTTTTTTTTTTTTTTAAATCTAGGTCCCACTCTTGCAGCTGGCATATACTATGATTATGACCATGGGGAAGCCTCCATTGACCTAAACACTGCAGCGTAGGCACGGGTGTCTGCTTAGCGGGGGTTAAATCCCATCTGCTTTGTAGTGCCACTTCAAACAAAACTGTGAGGGAAGATTTGCCCTGGCTGCTGCCTGAACAAAAGATAACTAAACTGAAACTGGGCAGATGTGGTAATTTTGAGCACTGTTGGGAGTGTGACATACATTGAGGCTTCTGTCACACAAGGGGGTTAGAACCGATGAGGTGTCACCTCAGCAGGAGGCCTGTCACTCTTGTGATGGTGACTGTTCTTTCAGCAGTTGGACTTCCCACAAAGATTGTCTTCATTGCAGGGCAGGCAGCTTCATAAGACTACCTCCAGGCCTGTGGTTTTGGCAAGTTTTCCTTTTTTCTTTGATACCTTTTATTGTGGTCTGAGCTCAGAGGGCAACTGAGCACCACACAGCTGCTCACTTCACCCTTTCCCCCAGTGCTGAGAAGGAGAAAATAAGTCAGGCTTGGGATTTGAGATAGGACAGGGAGGGATAAGTCACCCGTTGTTGATGGGGTGTTTTTTTTACTCTAACATGTTTGGGATGCAAAATTTGTATTAAGCCAAGATGGTCTGCTGGGTCTTCCCCCAGTCATTTTGTGCTTTATGATTTAAGCAATTTGCAACTGTTGTTACTGGTGCTTATTTATGACACTTCTCTTTCTTTTTTTTTTTCTGACAAGTCAACCCAAAAGTAAAATGTGGACACATTTGAGATAGACAGCATCTGGTCCTAAAAACCATGACATTTTTGCCTGTGTGTTTTTGCTTAGAAATTTCCAGTATGAAGTTTTGTTTGACAAGTTCTATGAGAACAGTAGCAGTTCAAAGTTGCTGTGCTGTAGTACTATAGTCTTCAGGTGCTGGAAGCAAAAAGACTAAACAGCCCATTTCTTTTTAAAACAGAGTAGAAATGTTTAAACTTACTACTTCTTCAAGCTGCGGCTACTTCTAGCCTGTATTTTAGAGGGTCAATTCCATTGCCCAGGGTCCTGCAGCAGAGGACCTGCGGAGAGACCTGTGGCCACCTGGGGTGAAACCTGGGGAGCCCCAGGAGATGTCCAAGTCCCTTTTTCCTGCAGTGCCACTGGCTGCTCCATAGGCTTTTACTGCACCGTCACTGCAACGGTGGCTCGACGATACCTGCTGACACACTGCATGTGCATGTTCACTTTGGTTTTTAAGATGACAGCAAAGTTTGGATCCTACTTGGTATTTTAACTCTCTGTATCAGGTATTTCACTTCCAAAAGCTCTGAGCATCTAGCAGTTTCCATGCAGTGCTCTTGTGCTTCTGGGAAATGAAATAATGTAATCCCACAGCTAAAGATAGCTTTTTGGCTACATCTTTCTGACAGTCACCAAGAGTGAAGTATTTTGTATGTGTGTACACACTTGCACATAAGCTTGGCCACCCACGGTGTTTTCTCTGTATGTCTTATTTACTGGGCTGTAAAACTGTTCATACCTTGGCACCAATAGAGCTATATTAATTTCTGTGGCTCAGAAAGAAAACACCGTATCAGAGTGCTTGGAGCCAACCTGAGGGCAGCATGTAGGCACCTGTAATTGTAGACCAAACAGTTGGAACAAGGGGAGAAAAAAGCCGCAAAATATGGCTGGAACTAGAGATTGAGTACTTTCAAAAATAATTTCAGGCAAGCATGTTTCTTGTATGTTAATTATTCCGGCATATAAACCCAGACTGGTCTTCCTGGCAAAGGCAGCAGTAGTTTAAAGATTGCCGGGAAGAACATTCTGAATGCAGTAGGACAACACTGCAGTTAATTGCTGCGTGTTGCATCTTGACTCACAGAAAGTGGATGTTGGCTTAGACTAAAAGGACAAGGAAAAAAAAAAACCCACCCTAACCTACTTTTGGTGTGTATGGGGCTGTATCCGTAATCTAAGTGATGGATTTTCTTTTCAGAATAATCAATGCATTCCAGCTGGGTTGGAAAACTACTACTCTGAGCAAGACTCCAGTGCTCGAGGGAAATTTTACACAGTCATAAACCACTACAATCTGGCCAAACAAACCATCACGCGCTCAGTGTCCCCGTGGATGACGGTACTGTCAGAAGAGAAACTATCTGAACAGGAGACTGAAGCTGCTGAGAAATCAGCTTAGTATGATAAGCTAATTATTAACACTATGTCATTTGAAGGTAACTAAGGGACTTCAAGGAACTTTTCATTAAATATAATTATGGATAATTTAGAGGTTACTCATGTTTATGGTGCAATTGCTTCTGTTTGCTGATACTGCTTTGCATAAAAAACAAAAACAAACCAAATCCAAAAACTTGCTGCAGAACATTCATGGGCATAAAACAAGGTGCATATCAGCATTGCTTTACAGCTTTGACACCATTTTCAATGTTAAAAAAAAAAAAAATCCAATGTTAGATATGTTCTTGCAGTTTATTGGATACTGACAGATTTCTTCACTGGATTTTCAGGACTTGGACCTTAGATAAACCATGTGTTCTGTTGTCTAAAATAATACTCTATTAATTTTTTTTACTCTTTGTCACTTTGCAAACTGAAACACCCTGGCCATAACTAGAGTGATCTCTTGTTTAGCTGAAAGCTATATTTAATGTTCAGTTTTGGCTCAAGCAAGAATGACAGTCAGCATTGATGTCAAGGGCACGATGTAATGACTTGTATGGAGAAAGAAACTGTCAGGTAGCACTTTTCTTACATTTTCTTTACTGTTGTTTATTTGTAAGTGATAATGAACTTCTCTGCAACAAGGCATGCTCAATGTTTTATTATTGCTGTCAACAGGATTTAACTGTGTTTCCACTGTGGCTTTAGCATCTTGGTAAGGATGTGCACTGAAACACAAACTAGATAGACATTATGGAAAAACACAGGCAGTTTTAGTGATGGATGTTGAGGAAAGTGTAAAAAAAATACAGTTCAGGATGTTCTAATGAGAAACGTCTTTTGATCATACTCAAGAGGCAGAAAGCCTACTCACAGTAGATGTAGTCCACTGTAATTTGTTGGATACAACTGAGGGAGTCAATTTTGTTCTTTTATTACATTAAGGTTTTCCCTTGTTATTAAGTAGAAGGAGCTTTCAGTTTATGTATGGTTTGCAGTTTGATACTTTTTTTAAAGACAGCATCGAAAGCGAAATGTAGTGTTTTAGATAACACAGCTGGCTGCTTTAAAGCTACATGTGAAACAGTGAAGAGTAGAACTGCTTATGTATGGCTTGGGAGGGGAAGAGATAGAGAAGAACATAGTGTTGTGGATGCACGTTCAAGTTCCATTGTAATTACAAACTTCTCTATTATTTGTGTGAAACCATGTTTTCATTCTTATTATAAATCTTAAATATCTATTACAAAAAAGACAACTTATTAATTTAACAGACAAAAGTGTGTGAAGCATCTGGGTGAGTCACCTTTTTGTTCATGTAACTTGAATGGGACAAGGGGGAGTGGACATGTCAAAAGTTCCTTTTTTGGTGGTTGTTTATTTTTCAGTAGTGACTATACCAAAATAAAGGGAAAACAGCGGTTTGGGCTGTTTCTCAAGATCTGTAGTAGAACAAACATGGTCAGCTCTGCTTTTATTTTTCTTCAGAAGAATTGCTTTATCAGCAACCTTTCTTACCACTAAAGTAAAAATAACCATTACTACCGAAGTCTCTAGGTTTGCTATGAAATGTGCATTACACAGTATATCCGTAAAGGCTTTTTATTAAGTCAGTATGATATGTGGAATGCATACAAAGCAATAAATTATGTGCCAAATTTTTCTTTGCATTTAAAAATGTCAAGCTTATGTTAAGAGATTCCAAACATACCATGTTTGCATTTTCTAACAGGCATATGCTTTATTGGATGCAGTTAATTCATGTGTAACTTTTGACATTTTCACTCTGTGCAGAGTAAAGAATAAAGATGGTGGTTGTTGCATATAATGTATGGAAATGTACAGTTCAGAAGAAAGACAGCAACACACACATTTCATATCAACATATTTACAGAGGGCATTCAGATTTTACAAGATGGAAAGAATTGTTCCCCAAGACTGTCCTACATAGAAATGATTCATGATACATCTCTTCCCCTTAAATTTAGGACAATAAAAACTTTACTGCACAAGGAAATACTGATGAGAAAAAACTTACTTCTCTCTCCCATACTAACAAACATTAAAAAGTACTAAGCTTTATGATCTAGGAGAAACAGATTGCTCATGCTTCTTAAAGTCAAAACCTTTTTTTCCTCCAATTTAACAGGTTGTAAGTAAGGTTGTAAGGATAAGTTGATCCTTATCTACAGTTGGTTTTGAGACTTTTTAATTTACTTAACAAATCGCTCCTAATTTTAGTATTTTGAAGAGTTTGGCTTTAATATTGTCTACCCTTCGGCTTTGCTCAGACATCCCTGAACGTCTGTTTCACTGCACAATCTGTTGGTGTTGTACTCTCTCTTTTCACCTAGAAGTAAAGCTCTTTAGTTGACAACTTATTATTATTACTATTAGATCAACCTGATCTCTGACTCGAGTAGTTTCAAAGGAGTAGAAGTAGAGGTCATACATGTGCAAAATGATCACTGTGTACTGAAGTGGCATGATTAAATAAAAGCCTGAGACAGTGTAGATGCTTTTGCACAGTAACAGTTCTCTCTTGATCTGGTCTGCACACCAGGAGCTGGACTTCAGACATCACAGATGTGTGGGTGACTATGATAAAACTTTTCTTTTCTTCCGTTAGCTGTACTCCAGCTTGCAGCTTTCTTACCAGCTCTTTCAAAGGTTTCTGTGTTCTTTGCAGGATTAAATGTGGGTTTATGTTTGATAAAGGGATTTAAGATGAATGCTGTCAGCTCCCTCTGCACTAATAGATATATACACATGCTTATATACTGGAAAAGATTTCCATCCTAGCAGTATGAAAAAGTGCATAAAATACACAGGTGTGCTGTGTACCCCGCTCTATTGAAAACAATGTCAGAAGTTTTACAAAGCATGTAGACAGTATTATATTTTAATTAGTTATCGTACCAGTCCAGGAAAAGCAAGGAAAATGAGCACATCACAAGGAAGAACAGGATCCATACTCTAAATCCAGCGTTGTTTTTGATGGCCTGTGAGGAAAAGGTTCTCTCCGTTACATCACTAGTAAACATACAATAGAATTTCAACAATAGCAACCCAGGATGACATAATGGCTTCACTCTTCCTTCCCGCAAGAGAAAGAACAAAATTTGCCTGTAGTTTCAGGTGACTAGAAGTCAGGTTGGCTATATCTCTTTAGATTTATCACACTAAAGAAGTTTCTCTCAAAATCGTAAATTTGGTTATTTAAAAAAAAAAACAAAAACAAAAACAAAAAACCCAACAAAACAAAAAGTCCCACACAATAGAAATATACTTAAAACATTAAGCACAACATAAATTACAAACTACATCAAAATGTACGTGCTTAAAGGTTAGTTTTAAGTTCCAAAAGTGAGATTTCATGATTAGACATAATCAGGCCTTCAGCAGTCTAATAAACCTCCTCTGACTAAAACAACCAGAGAAACCCAAACCCGATGGCTATTTCTGGAGGTGGCTTTAACACTGTCAATCATGTCTTTCAGCCTTGGAGCAAGTATAGCAAGCATTTCTCTTGGATTCTACTTCCCCAAATTGAGACCAGCATATACCAGGGGACCTGTTTTTCTCTCATTTGTCAGATTTACACGGAGAATAGAGTTCTTCATGTGATACAAACATTAATGCGAGTGACAAAAGTTGTGTATTTATCACCTTTCTCTACCGTTTCTCAGTTTGGTTTAGGAAATGGTGACAAATGAAGCAAAAATAACTTCAGTTCATGCCATGTTTGAGGCGCTTTTCAGGAGAGCTGAGCAGGAGATAACCCACCCGAGTTACATATTCCTTGTGCTTTCAGGAGGCAGAAGAAAAGGAACTGAGCCATTTACTCAGTAGCCTGATTTAAGAACTCTGTTTCTATTGAAATCTCAGTTCCTAAAAGAAAATATAATTTCATTCTAATTAATTAGTAAGACAATGGGATAGATTTGTTTACGAGGAGCATGAGAGATGCATTCAGCATGGTACAGAGACTCTCCTGCTAATGCTCAACATTCAACTCCAGTTTCAGCAATTTCAGCACTGTCTTATTTGTAGTCTGCAATTTCTCCCCCCTTATTTATTTTTGAAACAAACTCCACAGGTGCCTCAGTGCATGCCAGGTGGCCTTCATGTTTACAAACACAGGGGAGGCGGAGCAGGCACCTGCAGACCCCTACAGCAACCCAACCGATTGGGACCCTTGGCCAACTCATACGGTTTTTCCCAAATGGTCTCCTGCCGCCCTGCCCCTCTGCTCCGGGTGAGCTCACACGCGCTGTTTAAAGCAATGCTCGGACAAAACTGGGAGTTGAAAGAAACAAGGGAATTTAAAACACAGCTTTGAGGCATTACCTCTCTTATGTCTTCGTTGCCTTCTTTGATATTCTCTGTTGCACCCACAACTAGCTGATGGATGTTGTCAATCTCAGTTTCCTGATGAAAAATATAAAATTGAGAAAGTGTGATGAATGTTAGGAAAAAACACGCTTCCAAGGACTTGGGGAATGAGCAGAACTCACAAAGGAAATGAAATCTGCTATTACTGACATCTTAGTTTCAATGATGTGAAGGTAGAGAGGCAATTAAGTTGCAATGTCTTCACCTGTGATTTTATGAGCCTGAGTGGAGGCCACCAAGATCAGCAGGAAGGCTCCCATTCATCTAGAATCACATCTAACCTCTCCCATTTGTGCCAGGTCTTTTGGAAGAGGTGCCACCATTTCCAGAAAAAGATGCTATTAAGTAACACATTTAACAGGACACTAATTCTGAGGCTCATTCTAACCCATAATGTTGCATTTTCCATTACTAATATATACTGATAAGTAACAAGAATAAATATCTTGATTTTACATTTGGAAAACCACTCAATCTCTCCCTTTACATTTGTGTCAAAGATTCATTAATCTTATGTTTACATCTTACATGCATCAAGACCAAAACACCCCCCCGAAAAAAAAATCTTCAAGCCGTACTTGCTGCTGTAGTATTAAATTATACTAACCTGCTGCAAGACTTTCTCGGTGAATATCTCTTGTAGTCTGGAGATTTCCACCACTTTTCCTTCAATTTGTCTTGGCAAAGGACAGAAACACTCCATTAGAAACCAGCGCAAACATTTCTTGCTCCTACAAATTCAGCTTCTCCAGCCCGGTGAGCGGGCTGTGGGGGAGGCACAGCTATTTTGTTATCTGTCAGTGAGGCAGCAGCCGCCTGGGATTAGTGCTGACCACTCAGGGCTGGAGGGTGGCCAGACCCCACTGAAGCTCGGGGAGAGGCACCACCCAGAAATTCTCCAACAGCAGCCCCCACAGCGAGAGCTTCACGCATCTGCCTTCTTTTAGCCAACGTCACAAAATCCACGGTGAACCTCAAGTAGTTAATTCTGACACATCTTTTTTACACGCTGCTTAGGAGGTGTGGAATTCACCTTGCCTGGTACTGAGGGTCCAGAAGTAAAGCTCTAGCCCGAGCTGGCCCCGCAGGCGTTCTGCGCAGCACACGGAGAGCCGAGGGCTCGGCCGCTCTGCCACAGCAACGCGGCTGCAACCTCCCCTCCTGCTGCCCAGCCCCGCAGCGAGCGGGAAAACTTGGCTTCTCAAAACTTAGAGAAGCAAGGCACAGCGTAAACCTTCCAAATTTAAGCAGGACTATTTCCGACGGTCCGCCTGTCACTCAGAGCCCTTCTTTACCCCGTGGGACAGCGCAGGGTGTGAGCTCCTGCAGCGGGTTCCCCGGGCGCGCCGGTGTCGCCCCCCCTTCGCGCCGCGGCCGTCCTGCTGCAAGTTCACTGGGGGCGGGCACGGGCTGGGGGAGCCGCGCGCACAGCGCTCTGCCAAGGAACAGGGAATCCTACCTCACTTCATCGGAGAGATTATTCATTTCACCAACGAGCCTCTGGTTCTCCTGTTCAAACTGGAAGAAGGAAATCGGGAGCTGACGCGCTTGGACTCGGGGAACTTTCTCCAACCCCCACCCCAGTCACCCAACTTTCACCCTTCCTTGCAATCTATCTGTATGGCTCAACTAAACAGGTCTTCAAGAATTACTAATGCTGACCTGAATGAACACCACAAATCTGCTTCTTTGTAACCAGTCACTGTAATGCCTGTCCTTTTCCTCCCATTAATGAAACAAACCCCCAAAACAACTGTTAAGATTTTGCTCAAGTTCCTTTGTAGTAAGGAAAAATATAATGAATGATATCTGTCCTTTTTTATTATTTTAGAAATTTGTGTAGGGAAAGCTTTCACGCTTGTAGAAAGCATGGGATTCTCTTCATGACATCTTTGCACTGTCCTTCACATTATTCACATACTGACCCTGGCATGAAGTTACCAGCTTTTAGATTTTGCTGCAATATGAAATACTTTGACATCTAGTACTTAATACTTTACAAATGAATTGGCTTTAGTTATTCCAGCAGACTTCTTCCATTTAAAGCTCATGAGAAAGCAATGAAACATTTAAATATACTTTTAGCACTATGTTTTTCAAAATAACAGCATAAATAGAAGACTTCATCCCGGAAAATAAGCTTTGACTTTCTAGATATACTTGCCTGTCAGATCATTGGGGATTCATGACAGAACAAGTGGTCACGCAGCAAGTACGATGACTCAGTTTGCAGAAACAATACCTGCCCAGCCAAAATACAGCTGAGGAAGGTATCCCATGCCCTAGGGCAGCTTGTTGGAAACCGCACCGTAAGGACTGTGTTTTAGAAAGGACTTTTTCAGACAGACTGAGCTGGGATTTTCCGGGTGCCTGCACGAGTTCCATCCTGCAGTCTGGCCGCCAGCTACAGCAGGTTCCAAGCCCGCGGGGGCCCGCAGAGTGCCTCGTGTTGGAAGGGTGACAAATCCCGTTCTGGGGGAGGGACGGGCAGTGGGGCAGCGTATTCAAGGTATTCTGCCGAATAACTCTGCGTGGCCAAAGCCCTGGTAACAGCTGGACCTTTGTGGTATGGACACAACTGACAAGCTCTTGGCAGTTGCCTCACAAAACTGGGAAAGACCTGGTCTACGTGGTTATATAGGAAGAGCACACAGGATATACATCTCTGCTGAAAACATGAGCTGCTACACACTTCTGACAAACCCGAGTGATACGGTCAACAGTGCAAATAACAAAAAACAGGATTCAGAATGCAAAGGATTTGACACGGGAGCTGTGGAAGACCCCAAGGCCTGTTCTAGTTCAGTTAATCTCCTGATTTTGAACTAGCCTACACAGCGCACTGGGATTTTGGCATAATTCAATCATGTTACAATTTCATTAGCAGGAAAAGCGCAGCAGTCCTCTCAGCCACCTTGCAAGGTCTTGTTATCCTTTCCAAGACAGAGTAGTGTGTTGTCAAAGATGAACACGCCAACAGAGCAGCACTACTTACAAGTCAGACTTGGTTTTCAGTCAGTGCTCTCTGAGCATATGCCCAATGCTTAAGCTTGCAAGGAAAGGAGCTGTTGCACAGAGAAGATACTAACTATCTGAAGCAATGATCAGCTTATGCAAAAAGCAAAAGAAGGAGGGAGAGGGAAAAAGTCTGAATTGCAGAGAATGGTAATAGGGAGGCTCATGTTACATCAGTGAAAGGCAAATGGGTGTTCTGCTTTTGAGCAGTGCTACTGAAATAGCTGAAAATGAAGCACTTAGCATTTCAAACTAGTTTAAACAACAACGCAGTTCATCATGAAGATGCAACATGAACATTAGTGACAATAATATAAGTTCATTTGACCCACATTTTCTTTTACAGAGCCAGCCTGTAGGAGTATGTAAATTTAACATTATTATACCACTACGTTTAGTGATGCTCTTTGGCTCACCACTGTGACCCCCACCCTGCCCCACTCATGCCACCAGCGTCTCTATCTCAGGTCTTTTAAGATCTTCCCTGTACAGCTTGGGCAACTCCTCATCGTGCATTGCTTCAGTTGCTGGTGTATGAAACCCCTGAAATGATCCCGAATGTTCCAGCTGAAACTTCTGCCACAACAAGCACTTTCATAATACACAGAGGAGGAATCCAATGTGTACAGTGAGCGTACACTAAGGGCGAAGTGAAGAAGATCTAGTGCAGCCACTGAGGAATTTGTCCTGCTCCCCTCTCCCCACACAGAGAGTCCTAAGCCAGTGCTGCTGCTTGTCTGATTCCATGGTATGACATTTTAGCTCACTCACCACTTCTTCCTCCAAACCCTTCTTGTAGTTAGTAAACTGAATCCCAGCACAGGACCAGATGATAGGGCTGGCTTAAGGGAGAGTGGAGAGCAGGAGCTGGGCAAGACTTCTTCCCTGCCACAGACCAACACAGAAAAGCGAGAAAGCAAGGAAGGCAAGCCACCCTGCACACCCTTCACTCCCTCCTCCTCACACGCCACGCCATCACCATTGCCCCCACCCCCACTTCGTGCTGTAACATTTTTCATCTTGCTTCATACCCATCAGGAGCTTGGAGAGGAAGTACCTGACTGGCAACAACAAATTAAATGTCAGCCTGCATGACTTAGGGGGAAATGGTACTGTGTTAAAAACCCGAGATTTGTAGGTTTAATTGGGCAGGAGTGAGTGTGAAGTGACAGGTATGTTTAAAGAAGGGTAACAGTGAATCTCATAGAAAAAGGTTTAGTCTTCTGACACAGGGAATTTCTATCATGAAGAATAATAAAATTATTTTAAAAATTTCTTTTAAAATACAAATTTATTTTTGTACTAGTGGTTCACTATCTACCTGATTGTCAAGAAGAGCTTTCTCTCCTTGGTTAAAGGACTCCAGAGAGTCCAAGATCACAGACAAGGAGGAGGGCTGTCAGGCACTGTCACCTTCACTGTGGGCTGGAGGCCTCAGGGAAGGAGCCCAGTCCCATGGGTCGAGGGGAAACAGAGAGGAACATACTGCACAGCTCACTGAAGTCCCACTGATTTCCACCCCAAAGATCCAATGGCTTTGTTAAATAAAAAAGTATCAGTGTTGCAATATATTGAAATGCCATTGTCACTGCTGTTTGCAGTATCTCCTTCTACAGAGCCAAGCATTTGTTAAAATATAATTGACTAATACAGTGATATTTACTTCACAGCAGCAGATGGTTAAAGGTTTTTCATCACTGTTCTCCCTGACAATCCCACCACTGCGTGTTTCTGGTTTTAGTGGAGTCGCCTCAGAACAAAGCCAAGGAACAGAGCAATGAGATGCAGCCACAAGATTTAGCACCGAGTCGACTGGTTGGTCCTTAAGCAACTAAATGGGGCCAGCAAGCTGGAATGGTTTTTCTGAATTCTGCAAGGATAAGTATTTCTGCACAAATATTCAACATTAGAAATTCCCTATTTTGCTGCCTTAGTAAAACCAATAACTAATTTAGAAGGCAAATTTTCAATAAAGCAGCAGTGAATTATTTTAATCCCTTACAAAATAGCCCAAATCCACTTGAGAAAGTATTCTTTAAAAAGTCCCTTTGATATTTAAAGCCCTCCACTGGCACAGATTGCCTTTTAAACTGCTAAATGATCTTTGTGGTTTGAAATCATGGCTGATGGACTGCTTGGTGCAGACAGCAGTAAGATATGCGAGAACAGTCAACTGAACAAAAGGTTAAAACGCAGAACACATCATATACGAGTGTCACAAGGGATTTACACAATGTGAACATAAACCAAACTAGTGATCAATGATTTAAGGCTTATTAAAGTAGCCTCTTTTATGACTGTGAAATATTCTGTTAGCAGAGTATGGCATAAAGTGCCAAGAGATGTCTAAAAATCTTAATGCAGAGAACAAACAATCACAGTTCTCTTTTGTTATTCCATGAGATAAGTCATTATATGTACTATACCTGAATTTAAGACAAAAACAGACAAACAAAGATAAAGTCAGGGAAAATTAGGTATTTTCACAACTTGAACAGCAGAGCCAGGTTTTTTCCCACTCAATGCAACCACAAGACATCTGCTCACAGTAACTATAAAAACCATTAATATACCTGTACTCAAGAGTTATAAATGGAAATTTATTGTGCAAATCATACAATAGCCTGCAACCATTTTGAACAATGTAAAGCTCTCTGCTGTGGGTAAAATACTGATAGAAATTGTTGCTGTAGCAGTATGATAGGGCTTTAATTTATTTTTTTAACCACAGGAAGGATCATGGAACCATGACTGAGACTTGTTAAGTATGATTTGACACAACACATTCCAATTTAAAACGAACACAGCAGTTTCTACACTGTAACATACCCTCCTCTGAGAAATGCTGGATTTTCTAAGTAACTTAAATGTAGTTGGTCCACTCTTCACAATTCAAATGTGAAAAACGTAAAAATTAACTTCTTTGCAACAGCAAACAGAATGCAGAGGAGAAATAATTAAATGTCCTTTTAGTGAATAAATTAAAGCTGTGACGTTTGTTACATGTTTGTAAAGACCCTTTGATTCCTGTGTTAAAGGCACAATGAAAAAAGCATTGCACGTTCAAATACTCAAAATATTTCCTAGTTACACCTATATTTACGCTTTCGACCCAAATGTACCTGAAAATCAGAATAATGGCTCCAGTGACTTTAAAATCTGTTAGGAATGAAATTACACAGTATCCAACTTCTAATAAACCAACTCTTAGCTGTAAGTTTCCTCAAAAATGCACTGGAAGAGCAGTTTTGCTGTGGAATAGTCACCACATACATCGTTAGCCTTTGTAAATTATCTCGTTACAGTGTTCATAAGACAACAAAGAAGAACCCCAAACCCTAAAAAAACAAACAAAAAAATCACCTGAGGTCCACAGAACAGAGCAATGGCCTGCTCAGCTCTGAGCATCAACATACTAGTGGCAACATTTACATGGGAAATCCTGCTGTGCACATGTCCGTATTACACAAATCTACAACTCCCTGTTTACGGTTTGACAACTCCGATAATACGCAGTCCAATCCAATGGTAAAAAAATTACCTGACAAGAAACGACCCTCACGGGGGGGGCATTAACTGTAACTAGAAAAACCAGCTTGCTTTTGACTTGACAACTGGTGAAGAAAGAAAAAAACGCCTGTATTAACACTGCCATGAATGCTGCCTCACTTTTATTTTAAATCATATTAAATGTAGACTCATTCCAAGGCAAAATGTGGAAGTAACTGATGCTTGCTAATTTTGAGGAGAGGTGGAAAGCGAGCCTGCACTTCTTCACAACAGTGCCAGCAGCACAGACTCGTAGTCAGCGTGAGAAGCTGAGACAGAGCCCTGACTGCTGGCGGCCGCATTGTCAGCCTGCAGCGAGGTCCAGCAGGGGAGAACAGCTCTGGGTGAGATCAGAACCACAGCAAGAGGCAACAGCAGATTCAGCCATCCAGCTCAGAACCAGATCTCTGCAAAACTTAGAATAAATTATAAGCAGAGAGGAGGCTGTTCTAGTGGTAGATCCCTTTGCATGCTTTTTTCAAGTCTCGTGTCCTAGTATCAGTACCAGAACACGAGTCCCCATAAAAAAAGTAAACGTAAAGTCACACATGGAAATTTAAGAATAAACTATGGTACAAAAGCAGTAACAATATTTCAGTGTATTACTATACACAGGAATTCAAAGTATGTTACTTTCATTTTGATACCATTTTGAACTGCTGCTTCTCTAAACAGATTAGCAAATTTGTCTTTCTTTTTCCATGGACCAGACTGATAAATTTAAAACTGAGCTCTGAAGTTTCCAGCACAAGTCATTTTTCTAGGCTTAATCATGGCACTGACCTCAAGGCACTGTTATATACTATACATTTTCTTGAAAACTATAGGCAGAACTGCTTAAGCTAAGAATAAGGACATATTATAGTCTGTCTGAGCTAAAGGTTTATTTAATTTGGAGCATCAGAGTTATCTGTGTACCCCTTTTCACAGGAAGTGCAACTCCTGAAAGCACAACAGACATCAATCAGTGTAAAACAACCAGTAAAAGTTTTAAAAATATATAATAATTTTTAAAAGGCATAGCACGGGAGAGCTCTGAACGGGTAAAGAATAATAGTGGATTTTTTAAAAAGTATCTGTTGGTTCTCCCCTAGGAAGAGCTGTCTGAACGCCTAATAAGAAGCAGTTTAGGACTAGAGATTTAGGAGTCTAGAAATCCTTCAAATCATTAAACTGTGAACACAGATTTTTCTCTTACTTAGGCCTGGAATCACTCCCCCTCACAACTCAATAAAGAGAACTTACTCCAGGGAAATTCAGATCCTCAGTGGGCAGAAAGTATCATTTTAATATGTTTATCTTTCTTCAGTCTTGGTAACAGAAATAGAACAAAACTCACAAACTTCAGCAACTCATCTAACCTCATCATGAGGTATCTACAGCCTTACTCTAAAAAGTATGAAGGGATTTAATGAAAGAGAAATGTATTTATTTCCAAAATACCATGGCAAGGGATGTAACATGTTTAACACTTAATTACAGTGTGAGGCCTACAAAATGCAATCCAACATTTAGTAGTCAGTTGTTAGTAAGCCTTGCCAGAGCCATCACCTCTGATGCTTGTTTCCTCCTGCTCCTCTGGAAACTTACAGCAAGGGGGGCTAATAATATTGTGCCTGAGCACAGAAGAATGAAAATATGTAAAGAATTCTCTTTAAAAGGAAAACAGAAAGCAGGAGTAACCCTTGAGATTTCAGACTGAATGCTCTCATACTGTTCTTGAGTGCAAGAGCAGCCCCTGAAGAACCTTGTCTCTTTGACAAACCATACCATAATTGTGTGCAACTCACTCATCTGATGGGATGAGTGATGCATATTGTGTTTGGGAACATCTCTAATCAGAGCCAAGGAAGCTTCACATATTCATGCTGCAGCAGTCCTTTGGCTTAGTAAAGCTCACCATTTTGAAAACTGCACATCTATTAGCTTAGTTATAAATCAGTTTTTCTTCTTTTTATATAAAACAAGGCAATGTGTGCTAATGTAGAGAGGCTTTCTTCAAATTTTGAACCATGTTCAAAGTTATAAACTTTAGGAATATCAAAAACTCTAGCAGATAGGCTCTCATCCACCATGCCTATGTCAGAAATTTTGTATATCAGTTCAACTGTAAGCAGAATTGGATGAAACAGTACATAAACGTGCTGATAACAGGGAAATGCAGAAAAGGTAAAATTAATGAGATTCTGTTGTGACAGAAAGCTTGTAGCTATTCCTTCTAGTAAACTAATCTGATTTTGATAGTCCAAAAAAATAAAAAGGAATAAAATGACGTATAACTTCATAGTTATACTTAAATAGTACATCTATTTAAGGTGTGTTCTAGAAATAGTCCAAGTAAAACATGGCCAAAACTTTATTCTTTCAGAAGTTTCATAATGCTTTTTCTGATGTTGCCTTGACTTCTACTGTTTCCTGACTAAAAATGTAAGTAGTAATTGTGATTTTCGAATCAATTTTAGTTTCAATTGTTGAAAAAATAGTTGTTACTAATTTCATGGGTCCATGTAAGTATTTTGTAGCAATTTTAAATATTAACTGCTACCAAAATAACCAGAAAGCTATGTGCAAAAGATGTATCTTTATGGCATTGTTCTGCATAAAATTAAAGTTGAAAAAGAATTTGGGTGAATCTGTACTTTTTCTTAAAACACATATTAATGCAGCGGAAAACATAATAAAACAGACAATAAGACACAAGATATACTTACCATTTGTATTTCTTCAGGTGACAGCTCATCCTCACCTTTTCCGTCCCCCCATAATCCAAGGTTACTTTGGGCATCAGGCAGATTCCTGTCTGTAAAAGAACCACCAAACACTTGAGACAGTGCAGGACACTGGAGAGTAAAGTGAAAATCATTTTTTCATCTATTTCAGAATGCTTATGAAATTGCTGTATCTCATTTGTCATTAACTGAGATTCACCCCGTATTTACGCCACAAAATCCCACCAATAACCTTTAAGTTCTAAACCGGGACAAAAGCTTATGCGTATGTTTAATTTTGTGAACTACAAGGAATTGCACCAATGTGTTGACATTGAAGGATGTAAAACAACTCACAATGCACCGAGACTTCTCAGGGCACAAAATACTGTAGCATTTAACAGAAGAAAACACACAATTTTCAAAATGACAGTCTATATGCACACCATCATCTTCCAATGAGACTTGACAGAACCACCACCAGCTCCTCACTCCAAAGAGTAAAAACAGAATCTCAAAGACATTTTGAGCAGAGTTCACAGGACAAACTCCATTTCCTCACACTGTTCTAACTGCGTATTACAGTGCAAATCCTCCTGCGCGCTGTGTCTTCCTGTGTGTAACAGGAACCTGATCAGATCCCACAAACTAACTCTTACACATCATAGCTGCCTCGTTGATTTCAATAGCACTTCCCCTTTGATTAAAGCTAATCATCTGCATAAATCTTAGCAGGAGTTGGGCATAAAAGATCTTGAACAGCTATTTCTGGGATATTCCCTTCTGGAAGATTTATTTTTAGGCTTAATTATATACTTCTGATTATAGACGGAGAAGTTAGAATGGGAAAGAAAAGAAACTATGCTACAGGAACCTACTGTTTCTGAAGCTGTTCTAACATCAGTGTTTAAAATCCTACCGATCAGACTGCACTCTTGCGAAGGCCTCTCTTCTCCCCACTGGCTGTGGCATTTTTACAAAACCCCAAAGAGAGATTCGCACCACCCCACACTGGCTCAAAGCTGAGTATTGCTTTGACTTATCAGATGCAGGCTGCAAATTAAAATACAGAAAGATTTAGTTTTTGCTTTTTCAAGATTTCAGCCTTCTTATTTATCCCGTCATTTTTTTTTCCCAGGCATTTATAAGCATTTTCATTCATTTTGTTATAACCTTCTCAACCTCATTTTTTTCAATTGCATAAGCAGCACTGATGCATCATCATTCAGATACTGACTTGTATTGGGAAGCCTCAGAAAGGGGTAGTCCTATTTATAAACAAATATATGAAAAGGATTATAAGTAGAAGTGTTCCCCCTTATCCTTCACTATAATATTTGTGAAAACTTTTGAAAAATAAGTATTATTTAAAGAGTATTGTTGTGTATCTCTCCTTTATAAATGTATACCTTACTTCCCAACAGCCAAACCAGGATGTAAAATCAATGACAATTTTACAAATGAGGGATGTGGATAAGGAATATAGTAAATATAAGGAAAAATAAAATAAAGTCTGTTCTTTCTTACAAGTTATAAGAAATAAAAACAAGAATGTCTTTCAGGATTGTTGAGAAGAGATTCAACTCTACGTTTTCCATGGGGTATCATCAATATTTCACATCTATTTCACAAAAACACAAAACTTATTTGTTTAAGCAATCAATGTATTTACATAATATCAAAATCAAAGTGAATTATTTACTAGATTCAAATAAGAGAATAGAATTAGTTTATACAGCCAAAAGAAAAAAAGACATATCCCTATTTTATCCCAGAGGAACCAATTACTTTCAGGCACTGTCATCACTGTTAAAAAAACAGCACCTGTATCCAATATGATTGCTAACAAGCAAACACATTTATAGTAAGAGGTAAGCAAGAAACACGTATCTGCCCAGGGTTCCTCCTGTCACTGTGGCATGTTTCTGGCTACTGGGAAAGCTGTTCCACAGCCTTCCTAGAGCTGACACTAAACGCTTTTCTACAATTCATCCAGCAAAAGCCAAACTACAGTTCTTTTGCAGAAAGTGAAGTAGTTAAGGCATGACGGAAATACAAAGTAATGATCAGATCCTCTCTGAAAGGAGACAGCTGCTAAGCTTGTGCACCAGTTCAAAAGCTACTCATTATTTACATTTATTTCCATAAACTAAATGTCAAATTTGTAATATGCAAATAAATACTGTCAGCACATAAAAGCAAGCTCCACAGAGACTATTTTCCTACCGTGAGGCACGTCCAGTACAATTCTAATGTAAACAGGTGCTTTGCCGCAAAACAAAAGTAAACACATTTTGCTTTGGTTTCTGCCAAAAAAAAACCAGACAAAACCCAAGTTGTGCTTCAGCACACCAAGCAGCACATTCAGCTGTTCATCATAACATTCAAATTAAGGACAGGACCACAAGCTGCTCTCAAAAGAACTATCTTCACAGCTGAGATATGTAACACAAGGGACCTGGGCACACTGATGATGGCTAATTCATAAACACAAGTGATCACCATTCTCTAAACCACCAACATCCTGAGGGTGAAATAGTTTATTTCTAAACACGACAATTTCTCCAGTTTCTTAAAAACTTGGAAAGTTACTTGAAAAAAAAAAATAAATCAAAGGCTGTAAGATTTAGACTGAGCTGTTTCCTAGTCATCTTGTTCATGCTATTTCCGTGCTTTTGACAATCCCCTACCAGCAAAGTCACAAGACTGATTCCTATAAGCAGCAGCAACCAACACTTACCCTTATGTGAGGAAGCACAGGCTGCGTGCATTTACAATCTGTTTCAGACAGATTTATTTTGATAAACAAGTTTCATAGTTTTCTCAAAGACTAGTCAGCAATCCCTCATAAGTACTCCATCAGCAGCACTTGTGACAGGACCCCTACTTTCTTATAAAAAATTAAAGTATAAACTAATCGAAGTGAAAACTGGAGTAATCAAAATTAACGTGCAACAAACAAAGCTTCAGTTCTGTTTATTGCAGTAGTTTGCTGTGTCCAAGGCAACCAAAGAACAGTGTTTTCCACAGTGTGGCACAGATTTTTTGGGCTAAAAATTGTAACATCACTATGTGGTGTGCACACTGTCAGAGACTGCCGAGATGTTCAGTAACAAGGAAAGAGCACAGGGCAGTGAAGATGCTACTACACTGCTGCTGCCTCTCTGCTGGCACTAGCTCACAGCTGTGGAACACTGATAATGTGTTAAGGTGAAACTCATCTAACCTCCGTGCCTGTGTGCTGCATCACTTAAGACATACTATAAGAACAACATAAGCACTAGAAATGACACATATTCAAAACCTTTACTTCTTATAATATACTCAGTGTTGGGGGAGGGGGGAGGACAGGAGAAAAAACATACTGATAGGGCTGCAGAAGTACAAACTGGTTAGGAAGATAAGCCATGCTGTATCAGAAAATAAAACCATTTACACACTGTGAGGTAATTCAGTATTAGAGTCTTCAACCAGAAATGGAGTACCCACTTCACATGAATACACCCTTTTTACGGCCCTAAGGTCACCAACCAGAGGAATTTTACTCTTTTAATAAAAATCACTAAAGAAACAATAACTGATTATTGGAATAATTTGGCCATCCAGTGTATTTCTTCTGTCTTAATGAGGTATTATCCCAATGTAACGTCACATTTCTTACGGTTTCTGTTTCTCACAGAAAAAACCCCACAAACTTCATGCTGTAAATCACAGGATACCTTGGACTCCTCTAGACAGCACAACCAGGAGAACTCAAGCCAGAGAAAGCAACTCCAGAATCACAGAAACAAGATTTCTCTTTGGGTAGGAAACCTGAAATTATCTGCATAGTGGTGGTACTCCAAAAGGCACTTGGCAACAAAGTCCAGGCAGCGTACATGTCCCAGGACAAACTGAAATGGCTAAGAGAAGGGACTTACATCCCCCTGGCCTCAGAAGCATGCCACCAAGGAATGGGAACCAACGTTCCCAAGTCCTGTTAAGAACAGTGTCAGCTGAAATGACTCTGGGGTCAGACATACTGCTCTGGACTTCTGGCTGTCTCCTGCACAATGGAAGATGAGATGCAATCCTTCCAGCAGGGAAACTCAGTGCCGTGGAGAAGAACGTCCCCAAAACTACTGGATCTGCCCATCCAGTAACCTCCTCTCTATGAGCATATTCTACCTTTGAATTCCAACTGTAGAAGTGTCCAACTCCAGGTCAGGTCTCTGTGCTTAAAAACTAGAAAATGTTCCCAGAAAATCATTGAGCTACTTTCCAATTCCTTGCGATCAGTGGAAAAATCAGACAGATCTCAGAAGGTAAGTAGTTGGATATTGATAAAAATAGATAAAAAGGAAAGAGTTCACAGACTTTGAGAGGATGAGGAATCTAGCAAGGCATAAGACTTTTAGCTGGTTGGAAAAAGCATGCCAAAAAGTCTAAGATTTTTCTTCCGCAGTCTCACAGTGTGCTTCAAAAAAGCCTGGTCAACTCAGAAAAGATGAAAATAGAAAAGGTGCGAGTCACAGGAACAGGTCCCTGTAATGTGAAGGAAGTACTATTGACCAGACAGGCCTTGCCACAAAGAGTAAAATATAACTACGTTTTATTCTTACCTTTGCTTTCCTCGGCAGAAAGCTTTTCTTCAGAATCATCTAAAGGATTCTGTGAGGATTTTTCATGGGAAAGGGGTGCTCTGGACACATTGCTCTGCTCAGGTTCGAGTCTGGACCTAGAAGCACAAGATCCAATAATTTAACATATGAAATTCTCTAAAATGAGAACAATTACATATTATTAAATTTGACATTAACTCTTGCAAACTTCACAGTAAAGATTTCCCAGTCAAGACACAAAAGGTACTTAGTAACTTTCACTGAAATGTTATTACAAAAGCACAAAAAGCACAAATAGTATTCCTGAACACAACACATTACATGTTCAGAGTTGAGGAGAATTTTGAAGGCTATAGCATAAAAACACAGACACTTTATTAAACTTCCTTTCAAAACTCCAGTGTATTAAAACACATATATTTTCCAAAAACCAAAACAAACAACATTTTGAAACACTGTGGTCACACTGGAAGTTCTTTTTAATAGCAGTAGCCAACACCATTACTTTTTTTTTCCAAGTAATAATTACAATTTTACTTTATATTACCAATTATCATAAAGGAAAAGTAAGAAAATACAACAGAATTAGCTTTTTCCTGAAACAAGTAATTTTATTTAAGTAGCTTTAAAGAATACTTTAATTAGGATGAAAGCGATTCTTACCTTGTCTACCAAAAGACACTACAGACCATTTAGAAGCAAGGAAACAAAAAAAAGTATGCAGTGGACAGATATATACTACATCTAAGTCTCTGCTATGTAATTTTAACAAAAAAGCAATGCAAAACATGAGAAGCATATTCAGTGACTATATATTAAGTACTTGTCAAATATGTTGACTGTGACAGCAAAAAAAGTTTAAAATTAGTGGCAACACATGTTTTCCAGTAAACTTCTGTGGATTATTGCTGTCTACAATTAATTTTGTAACTGCTACATAGCAGACAGTTAAATGCTTAGCAGTTATGTTGTTAGAGAAGCTAAAGAACAAAAAACCAAAAAGCAATGGGCTGGATCACCTGCTGCGACACCTTAATCACATCCTCCCCTCAAATATAATCAACAGTTAATCTCATTACGATCTACAATCTTCCTCTGCTGCTTAACAGAAGGTGTTGCATTCTGTGTTCCTTTCCTTCTTTGTATTGTGTCTAAATTCTAACCCATAATTAGAAAATTCTGAGAAAAATAGAATATAATGCATTAGTCATCACTGAGTGACTACGTCATTTAAACAAGAAAAAACAGTAACAAAGAACCTTTCTTAGCTCTAAAAACTCTGCAAGTACTGGGCTTTTGGGCATTTTACAAAAAAGAACTCATCTCTCTTCTCCCTCTCAAGTCCCAAATTTGCCTAATAACGAGGAAAAAAAGACTTACCTGGATGTCCATCCAGTTCAAATAATAGTTCTGATATTAATAAAACACCAATTCCCCAGCTAATAAAAGTAGCATCTTGATTTGAATAATTGCATACATAATTCAAAAGATACTCTAATGGAAAAATCAGTTTAAAACTGAAATGAAATATAATTTTGAATACCAATAAACAGAAAAACGGAAAATCACAACCAAGTACCTTTACAGGAAAAGCTGCTTATGTTTCTAGTTCTCAACTTTTCATTCTGGGGAACTAGTCCTATGTAACTGGCAGAACTTTTTAATCAAAAAATAGGAGTTAATACGTAAAAGCAACTTATGTAAGAAAATTGTAACACTCAGGCAATTTGTTTAAGAGCTTAGGATGTTTATCAATACATGATGAAGTATATTTCTACTGCAAACCATTCAGTATTGTCGGATACACACATATTTAAGTTGACTAAATTGCAGGAAAGAAGATCTGCATTAGGATTAATTCACTTTAAAAGAAATGTATTCCTTTATTGTTTGCTGCCCTTAACTTTGCACAGTATGCTAATGTACAAAGTTCTCAATTAAAAATGACCAAAATGCCTGGGATGCACTAATTAAAGAATGTCTATTTCTTTTAAGTGATGGAACATGTTCTTTTTAGCACATACAATGTCTGCTGAAATCCTCGGAGAAATTACTGATCAACTAGTTGAAGGCCTATGAAAAAAGATTATTTTTCTTCAAGTCATCATAAAGATTGGTTTATGCTCTGTGATTTAAATTGAATTTTAATTTAAATGACAATTTAGCCATTACATCGCACGCACACGGACCCCACCCGCTCAACATCTGTTTTCTAGTTCTTACATCCATAAAAAGAGGCAAAGAGGTATTCTCCAATATTACATAAAAGGACTGCATATTCTGGGTTATTTTTTAATGCTTTATTGCTCTTTAAGTGGTATTCTAACTTCTGAAATAGCTTTTTAATTGCTCCATGTTTAACATACATCAAATTGATTTGTTTTCTCTGTGAGGCATCTGAGAAAACTTGAACCTCGGATTTCACACAGAAACAATAATATAAGAGTACAACAAACAGAAGAGCTGGTATTTGTTAGCCCATTCTATAGTTGCAGAAACAATGCTATCTTCTATGAAATTCTTTAGTGTGAAAAATACTGATAAGGTTATGCATTTTTATACACAAAAAATATCACAGTTTGTTTCTGTATGCTTTTTTTCTGAAAAGAATACCTATGCCTTACTTTTCTCTCATTATTTCCTACCAAATTTCAAAACTGGTTTGGGGTGTTTAGTTTACTTGGGTTTGGCTTATACTACTATTTATGTCTCAGTAGGATATATTTGAGTGAATCTTAATTGTGCTTAATCGTGCTGAATCACTCTGAATAAAATATACTTATGGACTTTTGAAAACATCTCTAGTTTCAATGTAAACAGCTGATCGAGCCAAACACCAAACTGATAAAGCAGCATCAAGGCTTGAAAAACCACTCAACAATTTAGTTATTGATGTGTATGGTACAACACTATATGGGCATTCTGACATTTACAGACTTAACTTCACATGCCAGAAGTGTGAGAGCACCCTGGAATGCACTTGCTGACAGCCGAAGTTGCTCATCCAACTACAGAGTCCCATTAAAATAATCTTCCTAGAATCTAAACATGAATAACAGTTTTGCTGAATGTCCTACAAACAAAAGGCACAGTTAAACTATTTTTTGACACTACTCACAGTCTCTTCTTATCTATCACTCGCTTAACTCGGATGGCTCTTTGTTCAGAATACAGCTTACACACTCCTGTTCAGGACAGCAGTAAACAAAATGTCAGTTTAGAAGAGCATGATTTCTTTCACGGAAAATACAATGATTCATTTTTAACCATTCAATAAATACTAAGTACTTTTTAAGTAGTCTTCAATGAAGTCCAAGACAGCTGTTCTGTGCTCCTTTACCTGAGCAGACTGGACACCCTTGTGAGCTGAAATACAAAAGAAAGATATAACACAACTTTTTAACTTTTTACTGAACTGCACAAAATTTTGCATTTTCAGTTGATATGCCAGTTATATTCAAGAGCCTATTAACATTTTATATTTGTTATATTAGTATCTCTTTTAAACATAGCTGTATTTAAATATAGGTTCTGTAAAACAAATCATTACAACAAACCAAAATCTGAAAACAACTAGTGTTTTACAATATTTATGTTGTTATGATATATGCCACTGAATCATATGTCAGTTAAATTTATAAACAAGAATAGATGTCACCAAACTAGGCGTAACAAAACAGATCTAGAGATTTAACTTGCTTAAAATACTGAACTTCTAACGTTTTACATTCTCCGGTGCATAGGCTATGTGGAAATCTTTGGGATTTATGTGAATTAAAAGGATGCTTGACACAATATATTAATATTTCTTATTAATATATGTTATATACATATATAACTAAGTAGTTCCCATGCATGACTGACTTTCAATGATTCTGAATAATGCTGAAACCTCGTTTAGATGGCATTCAAAGCTGATGAAGATCTTTGGTATATTGATAAAACACACACAGACAGCAAGTCAACTTGAAAATGGCAATACAGAAGTTCTCTCTACAACTTCTGTAAAATAGTGTTGTAAAGGTATGATCCCATCTTCAAGTTGTCAGAAATGCTGTTACTTTACCAGGACTCCATTAAAGTTAATTAATTATCTTAAACTTGGAAAAATTATACTCTTAGTACCCTACAGGTGGGCAAGCTAGAAAGAGGTAAGCATTGAATTTAGTGAGCTTTGGTTTAGGCCTCTGTGTCACAATGCTAAATTACTATTCAAGTACTAAATATTTAAGTCTATTTTTCTTACACTTGATAATTATCGTATTTGAATGAACAAATAAAATTCTATGCTCTGGCTTCTCCTTCCACTAACACGAAATAAAATTAAGTACAGTACTAATCAGCCAATGGGATTACATAGATGCAAACGAAAAAGCAGTGAGACTTCACCAATCTCTTTCCAAAAGCATTTCAGATTCACCAACCAATATTCAGCATTATATTAGCCTTTATCATTAACTAAGAAAAAATATTTAAGAGTTGCTCAGTTTACCTTCTGTTCTCAGCTGATGAATGGCATCGGCACACGTCCTCATAAATATCTGAGCATCTTGATCTATCTGATCACGCTCTGTATCTGTCATCCTCACATACTCAGACATAATATGGCTGAGAAACAAGACAAACTGTCACTTAAGAAATCCCCAACATAAAATCTACAAGTACACATCTTAGACCTTCTTCCCACTCACCATCTCCACAGATGCTTTTCTGCAACACTGATTTTCACAGCAAAAGAAGTACCGTACAATAACCATCACTGATGAAAATGCCACTTCTATAAAGCTGAGAGGTTTTTTAAAACATTTTTTGACTACCAAAAGATGTAGAAAAAGCAATATATCTTATCACCTTGTCCATAATCAAATACTGAGCAGATATGGAGAAAATACAACTAGAAAACATATTATTACCCTCAGTACTTATTCCAATGAAGCATATTTTAATTCTAAAACCAGGAAGACAAGTAGGACAAAGGAACAGCTCAAATGTTGAAATAAGTACAAAAAATTTGAACTTATTTTACTTAAACATATATTTTCAATATCCTAAATACTGAGCTTCATTTTTAAAGTAGCTGTACTATGAAATCTGTGAATTCAAACCAGAGTAAAGAAGAATACTGGGAAAAACAACACTTTTTAAATATCAAGTAAATAATAAGATTTATTAAAACCTGTTCCTGTTGTTTATTTCTATTTTAGATGATACATGATGTATTTAATATTTTCTAATAGTATTAATATATCTTTTTGTTACTAAATTAATAAAAATAGAGGCCTGTCAGTAAAATATTAACACAGTGCAGACAACCACTAGAATAACTGTATAAACGTATATAACAGTACTTCCACAGCTGCAGATGAGAGGATGATAAAACCTTGCTACAGCCGCTTGTCCTATGTTCATCTTGGGTTTCCTGATGATACAGTCACCACAGCCTGTTACATTTTTTTTTTAAAAAGAAAGAAGCTTAACTTATATGCTCATTTCAATTTAGATTTTTATTTATATGTGAAAAGTGTCCCGCCTATTCAAGGTAGGTATAATGCAAGTATATTAATGCAGTAATACAAGTAAAAGAAGAGATCTTCAATTTGTGTGTGCTTTTGAACAAGACCTGGTCAAACCACTCGGACGCAAGGATACCTGAAACCCAACCTCCTTGGGAAGGCAAGAATGGTGTCATACAATCACATCCCATTATGTCAAAACACATATGGCATCCACCAGTACTAACAAGGTACTGAAGTCCCCACTGCACTCCCCAGTGAACCTGCACACACAGATTATACTGAAAATCTATCTAATCACCATCCTCTAGCCCTATCATAAAAAGAACCATTCATTTTAAAAGAACAGTCCAAGGAAAAACAAAACCACAAAAATGAAAACAAAAAACAACCAACCAACAAAAAAATCCAGCTGTGTCCTGTATGTCAGAGATACAAATACTTGCTCAGAAGTGCAGTGGCAGTATCATAGCAATGGACTGATACATGACTATATCAAGAAAGGTTGAACAAACCTGTTTTTTCAGGGCTAATTCTTCTGATTACTCAAGGGATGCACTAGCTAATGCATGCAGATAAAAAAAGGAGGAGAGAGGGACAAAATTCTTCTAGATTTTTAACCTAAGCAACAGGAGAAAGCTTCATGAGAAACCTGGGCTGGAAGGCAACTTGGGTTATCTGTGACTTTTAAGAAGGTGTGTGAAGAGGAAGATAAGGACAGTGGCCATCAAGTAGGCAGACTTCAATAGTGTAGAAAAATTAGCAGGTTAAACTGTACAGAAAAGGGAAACCTAAAATGGAATGGAATTCAGGTGAACTAGTAGTTTTCATATAGAAATTACATCATGATAATTTGCAATTCTGATCTCAATGAAAGGGAGGAATAGGCAATACAGTAAGAGATCAGCTTAGCTACTTCATGAGCTCAAACACAAAAAGCAGAATACAGGAAGTGCAAATTAGGTCTGATTGCTACTGACAAGTCTAAAGGAACACAGCATATAGAGACACAATCAGAAAAGGGTCAAGTGCAGGATGAGACACAACTGGCAAGGGATGCCAATGATAACAAGAGACTGCTCTGTAAATATTACCAAGAGAAACACCTAAGAATGTGGTGCCGGCTTGTTATTCAGTAGAGAAATAAAGTTATACGTAGAGTATGAATAAATTCTAGATGTTTACTGCCTTTTTTTTTTTTCTTTTTTTGCATTAACTTTCATCATTAAGGTCACTTGTAAGCTGCAGTTACTATTCCCTTTAGCTTACTGTTTCCAAATCTTCTGGGCCCAATTTAGTGCCTCTGTCATTAAAATAAAAATCATTGTTACTTGTTGACATTTTCATCAGTAATAACAACAAGTGTCAGACAATATATTAATACCAGAATGCTGAGTAAATGTGTGTATGAGAAAGCGTTACGCAAACCAGGTCACGGCACGAATGTACTTGAAGGTGCAGTGCCTCCTGGGGTAATGCTGAATGTAAATTTGATGATGCAGATACCCCTCCTATCGGTGTGCCAAAGAGTGCTCTTGAAGGTAACCAACTGACTTCCAAAAAAGCCCAGGGTGTATGCATATTCATATACTGTGCAAAAACAGGAGACTAGGCCCTGGAATAAAATAGGAATTGAATCAAATGTGCTAGGTCAGCGAAACGATGAAGTGTGGCAATTATCTTTAAAAAATAGGGTTAAGAAAAAGAAAAAAGCAAAGGACCTACAGGGCACTCAGCCTAGGAAAACACAGGAACAAATAATCAATTTTTAAGAGCTTAGGAAAGAACAAAAAGGTAACCAGTAGCCAAAATGTATCAAGAGTAATTCATATGCAGTGTAATTTACTTTTGGGATGCAGTAAGAGGTCTTATGGATGGATGAAAAGTAATCACTGCTATATATCGTCCCTTTAGTGTGGCTTTTGTTACCATCTCACACAACATTCTCACAAGCTATCAGCAAATCAGTGAGTAAGAAGAAACAAGCACCATATCAATGTGAAATTGTTTGAAAAGCTGAACTTGAGGTAGTTATGTACCAAAAAAGGACACACTGAGCTGTGTTCCACACAGGTTTGTCCTGATGCTGTTTAACACTTTCATTAACAACTCAGTAGAAGGGAGTATACACTTATTAAATTTGCAGAGGCATAAAGCAAAGTGAATTAAAACTGTATCAAGAGAACAAGACTTCAGTTGAAAACAATACTGGCAACCTGGAGAAATGACATGAAGAATTTGAATAAGGAATGGTCAGAGGCTCTTTGTTGCAGCAGAAACAATTACTTGAACCCACAGAGAATGGGGAACAACTGATTAGAGTTGTCATTTGGGATCATACTGGGTTGTAAACAGAACGTAACAACAACATGTTGTTGCATAAAAAGTCATCATTACAATGGGATGCATAAATGCAGTATAATCCATTACAAAGGAAAGGTAATCTTTCTGCTATCCTTAGCTTTGGGCAAGGCCTTATCTAGAGTTTTGTTTCATTTCGGCACCTCACTGCAACACCAACTGGGACAGTGTCCAAAGGAGAATAAAAAATACAATCGAAGGTCAAAGAGAACATGTATGAAAAAACAAATATATTGTAATTGTTGTTTCTAGAAGACACTGCAGAGAAACCAAATTAAGTTAGTGTAAAAAAAAAAAAAATTCTAGCAGCATGGGTAAGAAAACAGGACAAAGCAGGAGGGAGGATATGGAATCTCCACTGAAAGAAATACTTTAAAGCAAGCAAAACATAGTGTTAGAATGATTTAGTAATTCTCTTTTTGAATTTGTCAGCCATGTTCCTTCCAGCCTATCGTTTCTATGATCTTATTTTGCTGGCAAAGCACGAGGAACCAGAGTTGATGGAGGCATTACATTAGCTTTTAGAATTAGTAACTCTTTCTGCTGGTGCATTAAAATATTTTCTGCTTACTGATTCAATAAAGACACCAAATCAAGCAGAAAAACTTGATTTTCCTCCAACCATGTATTATAAAAGAGAGAGAAGCAATAAACTGAAATGAGCTAGTTGTAAAATACTGGCATGTGCTGTTTTAGCAGAGATATGCCCAACCTACCACCTGCAGATATTGCCTTACAAATATATACATAAATGCTCATACATACACACAAGTGTGTAGGTATATGCACATATGTACATGTAAATATAACCTTAGTTGTAAATACAGAAGACATTTTTAAATTTCCTCCCCTTGGTTTTCAATTATTTAAACCTAGTAGGTTATAAATTATTTTATTTCTTATTTAACTACTACATTTAAACATTATTTATTATGTTTTGTGCATTTGAATTTACTTTTTCCATCCAAATGGTATCTGGCATAAATCCAAGGTAAAAACTTGTCTACTCAAATGATGAAACATTCCACAAGAACATGTTGAAAACATTTTTCTTTGAAAAAGTCTGTGGGGAAGTTTCAGCTACTAGTACAGGGAGTACAGGCATACCTGAATTAGTATTTTCAGTTTTGCAAAATATTGCTGAGAAATTCCGTAACACTGCTACAAAGAATTACTATTTCTAAAATGCGATGCATGAACTTGGTACAACCAAAAAGGAAGACAAATAACTTGAAAATAATTCCCCAGAGAACAGGAAAATACTATACACTCCTCCCTGAAGAAAGTCCTTACAGATCATCTACAAGTTTTACTATCTCAGTATAACAAGCAAAGCCTTGCTTCTTGTAAATATGCGATTAAGTCAAGACAAGAAAGTAGTCTGGCATTGTACAGGAGCCAGTAAGACACTATTTTTTGAGTCCTTTAATGGCTACTACTTTCCTTTTATTGGTTAAACCAAGGGAACACTTTCCAAAAAACATAGGGTAAGCATTCAACAGTTCTCTATTAGGTGACAAACATGTAACTGATTTACTGCTGCCATTTTTTTTTTTTTTTCTACTTTACCAGGTAGATAAATGCTAGGTCAAGAGGCATAATTACTGGGCGCCAACATTATTTTTTAAGACAGAAAGAGAATTTGTTAAGAATTTTTTCAAAGTATATTATTTGTAATAAACAACACGTGAAATGCTAAAACACTTCACAGGACCGTAGAAGATTGTAATGAAGACACATCAGAAGCCACCCATCCAGCCTTTCTTGTGGAAAAAGCATAATTTCTACTCAGGATCAATCTACGCTACACTGATGAACTACAAAAGTATCTCTGCAGTTGCAAAAGACAATAAGTTAGATGTCTAATAATCCCAGAAGGAAAGCTCCGCTTTCAAAGATTTTTCTTTTAAGTATGAGGTGTTCTGTGGTCGGAATTTAGTATTCTCTCAATCCCTTTCCAATGTCTGATTAAAACAGTAGGAATAACTACTGGTCTTTAAATTGCCTAAACCTTACAAGATCCTTCAGAGAAACTGAAGGCTGTGGAGGTATCCCAAGAGGATAATTTCAAATTCCCAAGTGTTAGGGCACTACAGCTAGTTCCTTGAACTATATTTAACACAAACATACAAACTGTCTTGGTGGTTCAATCATCAAAAAGATGAAGGAGTGATGATGAAAAGCAAAGGCCCAAACTGGTCACAGAGAGCACATCAGACAATTCACCAAAGACTGAAGACGGGATCTCCCATGGCACAGGGTAGAAAGCAATGTAGGAATGTGTTACAGCAAATGGACTAAGAGGAAGAATATATAGAATGTACAGCAGTCATACACTAAAAATGGGAAGGTAAGTAACAATCCTTATCTGAAAGGAATGATCACAGTTTGCTTAATAAGCAAAAATAAAAGAACACCCACATCTTGTTAAGATCTTCAGGAACCAAGAGTCCCTGCCTTCTCCTTTCCAGGAATAGTGAGCAACTTGTTCTGCTGGAAACAGTTTATGACGAAAGGGAGATGAAAGAAATAGCCACCCACCCTTACAGTTAATTCTCTACAGAACTGAGAAAAGGAAAGGTACTATTAAATTTTCTGTTATGGCAACATAAATGAGAAATTATTCCACTAAAGTCAATAAAGTATCATCAGCATATCATGGAAGAGAGAAGAATCCAATTTTCAGACTTTACAGAGTCAGGAAGGGGCTTCTGTTTCGGTTTTGTGGTTTTGGATTTTTTTTTTTTTAAGGTATTATTCATCACTAACTCACTAAAAATACGCATTAGCCAAATGCAACCTTTCTGGGAAAATCCTTAAAGATCACAATTTAGCAGGGATAATTTTCTAACATACAAATGTCTAGTGTTTACCATATTTACTCATCAACTGAAAATTACACTTGTGATTATCTAGTAAACTTAAAAAAAGTGAAGCAGTTGTGTTTTAAGGAAAAGTCCTTGGTTATTTTTCTTATATATTGCCTCAAGGACTAAACCTTACATATGCTTTGTAAAGACCACTATGAAGCTCAATAAGCCTCCTTGAATAGGCTGGTGAGAAAGTTCCTGAGATAAACCATAAACCAGATATGAACAAATATCCAAACACTGTTTATCATTGCTGCTTAAGTACTGTCAGTGCATTTTCCAACAGAAACTAATTAATTTTTAAATACTCTGAAATGTTGTCATGGTTTAATCCCAGCTAGCAAATAAGTGCCATGCAGCTGCTTGCTCACTCCTCCCTCCCGGTGGGACAGAGAGAAGAACCGAAAACAGGTAAAACTTGTGGGATGAGATAGGAACAGCTTAATAATTGAAATAAAAAATAAAGTATACTACTACTAATAATAATTGTAATGAAAAGGAAAATAACAAAAAGAGAGTGAAATAAAACCCAAGACAGAGAAGTGATGCACAACACACTTGCTCACCACCCACTGACCAGTGCTGAGCCAGCCCCTCAGCAGCAATCTGCCCCTCCCCGCTAACTCCCCACAGTTTATATACTGAGCACGACATCATATGGTATAGAATATTCCTTTGGCCAGTTTCGGTCAGCTGTGCTGGCTGTGTCCCCTTCCAACTTCTTGTGCCCCTCCAGCCTTCTTGATGGCAGGGCATGAGAAGCTGAAAAGTCCTTGACTTAGTATAGGCACTATGTAGCAACAACTAAAACCACCAGTGTTTATCAACTTTATTCTCATATTAAATCCAAAACACAACACTGCCAGCTAGCCAAAGAAAATTAACTCTTTCCCAGTCAGAACCAGGACAAATGTCCCAAAGCATTTCTTGATTGCTGAGGTTCACTTCTTTCCAAGGATTTTTTGCAGAGACTGCAGTTCACAACATTGCAAGTGACAGCAGCTACTATTAGCAGGAACAGTGATGATTCAATGTCCCATGATTTAGCTACACATTTCTTATAAAACACCCTGTCACTGAATGTATTCACTGATTGCAAGTATGACACCCAAAGGGCTTCGTTAGGTTTGAAACGTGTATATGAAGCCATAAAGAAAATAAATAAAAATATCAATTTTAATTAAGACACAGCTCTAATGTTAAATAAAAACAATGGTACATAGAAAGGTATTGGTCCTTCCCTTAGTAGGTGTAACCAATAATAACACAAGTCACTCAGTCTTTGCTACTTATTCAGTGTTTTCATTATTTAGTTTTTTCCTAATATGTGTGTTGCAGAGAAAGCCCATTTCCACTATTATTGCTAATACAACCCCCAATTTTTAAGTCAAATTACAAGAAATAACCATACATTTGGAGAGAAGTTTAAAGAAGGAGCTTCTGTACGTGCCCCTCTGTAAATCAGTCTAACAGGCCAGTTGCAAGTTTCTTTCCATCATAACCCATGCTGTCAGTGGAAGACAATAACACATCACTGGTACTGCTAAAGTTCTCAGAAGTTCTAACCAGAAGAAAGAATCACGGTAGAAAGGTTAAAACAAGGAAGACCACAAAATGGAAAAGTCCCTTATTACAGAAAGCTGAAAACTAAGGTTTAAGAAAGCAAATGGATCCTGGTAAACAGGAGAGGATAAAGGTGCAACGGCCTGTAAGTAAGCAAGCTCAGATCACTGCATCACTAGTTAACAACATGTTTTGCCATTCACATATTTTATAGCTAACAGTCAAATCAAGAAGAAAGTAGGTGAATAAGCAATTACTAATTCTTGAGCTTTTTCGGACTCAATTTAGGTATTTCAGTTTAAATACTTAAAGTTTGATAAAATGGGTCAGGGCCTTAGTTTCAATTAATTCTTCCAGTTGTCTTTCTCATTGCTAAAAATCTTCCTCTAAAAATGAATTAAAGACATCCCCTCTGTAGCAGGATATTTTATGTATGCCACAAATAAAAACTATTATTAAAGAATTTATAGGCCAAAACAGTAAGGTTAAAGGAGCAATCAATAACCTGAATGTAACACATCATGAAGTTTTAAAAGGCATACAATAATTCAGCCCAGTATCTCAAACACTGCATTTCACCAACACATCATGCTATAGTTGGAAAAAAAATAGTAGGATCGACAAAATAGAGTAGCCAAATTTCACAAACAAAATTAAACGTCCTACATAAATTCCAGCACAGCCTTTTAGTATTCCAGTGTTTAAGACTGAAAGCACCGATGCTACGGTGCTCTTTGCATACATGAAGTAGAACAACATAAAAAATCAGGTATAGAATTTGTCAGTACTATCTATTTTAAGTGTGATCATTAAGGACAGGATCAACTGCAATTACAGATGAGATCTGGAGGATTATTTTATGGTTTAATAAAGGAAAGGACACTTTTTTTTTCCTCTCCTTTGTTAATATCTGAGGGGGGGGGGATGAATATCACTGAGAATTGCCATGATAACTGGTTAAAAGAAAGTTTACAAAAAGAATATTAAAAACTTTTAGAAACTAAAATAGCTTGGACAATTTTTTAATCCTCTTATCACTTCAGTTTTATGCACACTGCTGTTACTAATATACAAATATTGCCCAAAATTTAACTGCTGCTGACTGTTTGCTCTTACTGCAATTATTTGCAGTTTCTAAGCCTCTGCATTCACATTACGTTTTCACACAGTAAAAAGTTATTTCAGTATTAAATTGGTAGCTCCACCTAGTGTTGTTCATGACTTACTCTAACTGGAACTGAAAAGCAGAGAGCTAGTCATAACACACAGCTGTACACTACCTCTGCTTGCTGCTTGGAAAAGCAGCTCCTCCTATACCCTGCACACAGAATCAACACCCACACCCCAAGCTAGTAAGTTTGTTTGCTTGTTTCATTCTTGCAACAACGAAATACTGCTTTTTAAATCTCAGGGAGACAAAAAAGGAGTCAGAAGTCTTCTGGCAACTTCAGCTCACAGTTCAGGACCACTGACTGTACAGTATTGCTATTACTGTGACAGACCGTTTCAGGCCTCGAATTTGTTTCTGAGAAAGACTGTTCCTCCAATATGGACAGAGCCTAAGGAATAGCAGATGGCTCATCTGTTCCTATTATCTTTCTTGGGGGGTAGATATCTGTCTGGATAATGCTCCTGTTTGGTACCCATGAAGCCTTCTGAAGAAAGGTATTAAATTGACTTAGGACTCGGTGTCGTCAATCCAAGATGACTTTAGACTGCATATTCTCTACCCTGATTGCAGCGACAGCTTAGCTTTAGTCAGGGTTGTGACAGAATTGGAATGCAGAGACAGTTGACTCACCCCATGCAATACAGCAGTTACATTGAGGGGCTGAAGAAATACAACACATGAAGTACTGAAGTTTCAGAAGATCCTTTAAAAGGGAAAGCGTACCTACACTGTTTCATTTGGATATATTGCTGCCGCCTGCCTTCCCCCCCTGAAAAAAAAAACCAACAAACCAAACCCAACCAAGTGGGTTGTGTGCTTCTCAGATGACTGCGAAATAAAAGATATTTAGTTGTTTTAAGTGATACTCCCCCACCCCACCCAAGAAAGGTATTGTCACAATGATCCACCTTTGTCACCTCAAGAACAACTTGCTGACATTTTCTTTAAAGTGGAAACTTAGTAGAAATTCATCGGCATCTTCATAAAGAGTGCATCCCAGTTCTTTAATGCATCGCAACTGGGATGTGTTCTGTATTGCACACATTGTATACTCTTCCAATTTTACATCTGGTTAGAATTTTCAAAGTTTTGGTTCTGAATCACTAATCTCAAAATAAAATGGTGCCCCAGAACCCTGGAGAACTCCTCTTTGCCTATGCATAACCAAGGTGGCAGATCAACCTGCTTTAAATGACAGTGTGATAAAGGCCAGGCAGTTCTGGTGAGCGTTTTTGCCCACACAAATGTATTTCCCCAAAAGACAGCATTCTCTGTATGCTATGTTGCACTGTTCATTTTTTTTTTAAATCTCAGGCATACCTATAGACTGAGAAGGAATGATTAGTTAGATGGTGTGAGGTCTGCACTATGAAGACACACAGAGGGTATACTTTTTTCAAATAAATATTTATAGCACTCCTAAGTGTGCGTCAAACCCATTTCTATAATATGAAATAAAATAAACTGGTGATTATTTCAACTGAAACTGTTGAACTTCTTTTACAACAGCAAAGTTAGTTAAGTGCAGATATCTACATAGTATTTTCTATTTCTAGAATGAAATACTGTGCAGCCTATAATATGATTACTAAGTTTGCAAGTAACAAGAGTTTAATTAGAAAGCAAGTTTTCAATCTCTCAAATGATATGATTATTGGTACTCAGTTCACCAAAATACAAGTTGCAGTAACACTTAGCTCTTAGGATAACTTGATTTAGTAATTGATTAAGAATGTTAAATTTGCAGATCACAAGATACCTTTTTTTTGTGTTACTAACACAAACCTGCACACTTGTGTTTTAAATCTCCTAAAACTCTGTCCGGGGTTGAGTGAGTGGTGGAGTTTTTTGGTGGCAGGGGAGGGGGCTATAGGGGCCACGACAAACTCCTGCTACTAAAGCTATCAGCAAGTAAGCAGATACATCAGTTCTGAATGTTTCCTAATGACTGAAGAGAATCAAAACTTTCTCCATACAATAATAATTACCAGTATTGAAGCCTACAGTTTTTGCCACAGAAAAGCAAATTCTGTGCTGCTGTCCCCTGACACCATGCTCTCAATGGTGCCCATCTGGAATTCACATGCCCAAGTCTGAAGAATTTATCATTCTCCAAGACCTGATGATGGTACTGACTGTATACTTGGTGACATCAGGTAGGTTTAGCGTCACAGAGTGAAAGGGAAAACCTGGATCTTTGAATCTAGAATTCTGTTACCTCGGGAACCACTTCAGAAGCTTACTCTGCAGGTCTTTAAAAGGTGTTGGACTCGGACTGCCAGGTTGTTTTGTTTCAGAACCCACTCCTAAGAGCCAGAAATCTTCTTCAGGTTGAGTCTCACTTTATTTAGGACTATTTCTTCTTGTGACAGCACTATTCTTCATCTTAAATAGCTTGCAGTAATCCAATTCATAAGCAATTTAAATTTTGGTTTTAGTCATGCCTATAGATTTTTCAGCAGTTTACTTTATAGATCTGAAAATAAATATTTAATCACAATGCACACTTACCTGTAAGCATTAATGTAATCCTTTCTGTGTTGCAGAAGAAAATCTTTCAGCTTTCCAATATGAGAAATCTAAATTAACAGAAAACATAATTAAACTTCAGTCAGATAACTGATTACTTCAATGTTTAAAGTTCAGTATTCCAACACTTCAAACATGAATCGTAAAATTATTCTGTAAAATCATAAAATTTACTGTTTTATATTAGAATTTTCACATTCTGCAAGCAGTCAATACATAAAAATAATCTAAAAAAGACCTGTTGTTTGAAAATATAACTCAAAGTAGTAAAAATATGTCTTCTGTCCAAAACCCATAAACACTAAACATTACTAAACACTAAATATAACTACAAGACTAAACATTAAAAATACTAAACATAACAGTAACACAAAACATTATCTAAACTGGCAATCTAGACCCTAAGGTACATTTTGGAAAATAAATTCATTTTAGGAGATCACACAAGAAAGTTTTAAACATTTTACTGATGAGATATGATATAAATATTCAAGTTCAGTTATCTGAACTTGTAGAGTAAGGTGCTGTCCCTTACCTTTCTTTTTTGCTATAATAGTATAACCAGTCTGTGTCCAAACTAAAGTAGTATCTTTATCATCTGACAATCTTTAATAAGTTTTGCAGAGCATACACCCATATCAAATTTCTGTTTCTGGATTTCCACTTCACTGTGGATACATTTTACTAAAAATCCATTTGATTTACTGTAATTAAAGTATTTACAAAGATCCTTTGAAAAGATGAAAAAATTCCTAAAAATCTGAAAGAACTTCTGCAAATTCTCGTCTGATTTAAAAGATTTGGTGTAGCATAAGATTAGAGAATGAAGGAACTACAGAAATCTAGTTTAATTGGCCACAGAAATGAGATGACTACCAATATGAGTTCCTTGGCAGGTTTTGAAGGGGACATGATGGGGGCAGTGTGGGGGGGATTATAGACATTAGTGGTATATATTTTCAAGGGGTAGGCAGGGGGAACCTTTCTAAAGCATATTTTCGAATATTCACTAATAAGTCAGTATTAAAAAAGTGTACAAGGAATTTTACAAAACAAAAGTTGTTTTAGTTTACAAATACGATAAATGCAGTTTACTCCATGTATCTGGGAAAAAGCATGAGAAGCTGTTCAAGTCTTAAAATCCTATTTTCATGCAAATGTTCCTTGTAATTAAACAAAAAATACACAGAGAAAGAACACAGAATAGTTTGGATAAACAGAAGATAAATTCCCCCAATTATTTTTTTTCAAAAGATCAGCAGCTCTTTGAAAAAAAGAGAAAAAAAAAATGTACTTAGTAAGACCACAGTGTTTTGTACAACTAAAAGTAAGTGTTTCCTTGTGCAAAAAAATATGCATACATTTCCCTATTATTATTTGCTCTGTTTCATTTTTACAATTTATCATAATGGATAAGAATTTTCCCAGTTTTCACGTTTAAAGTTTTCCATGTGATTAACAGCACAGGAAATTTCATCCCATTCATAGCAAACTGAGTTCCGTTAGTACCTCCAGCAGATCTGAAGTTTCCTAAAGTCTGTTAGCACTGTCACAGGAGTAAGAAGGGAAATTCTAAAATCACTACAAGATCAATGAGGCACAAAGAATAAGCTAAACAATTCTACAGATGTTCCTTCTCATCGCCACTGGTACTTATTTTTTGTATAGTAATCTCTTTTTCAGCTCAGACTTCGTATGTAATGAAATTTGCTGAATAGGTAAATTAAGCTTGACTATGAAAGCAAAACAGTTAAAACAGTCATACAGTGTTTCAATAGAACAATAATACTTAATAGGCACAAAGAAAGTACTAAAGGACAAAGAGTAGAAATGTAAAATAAGAAACACATTTCAAAACATTTACATTAATATGTGAACAAACACTAAGCTAGAAAATAGATTAGCAAAATTTTCTTAGTAATAAATCTTAATATTACTGCAATAGCTACAATTTAGGAGTGATTAACAAGCAGAAAGAATCAGAATGACAAGCAAGAACACTGTCTTACAGTAATTAATTCATCTAGTCACAAAGAACGTTCTATTTAGGCTAAAATTGTCATCGTGTGTTTGAATTGCACTGACCCCACTTTGCCTCTCCTTCATTTGTAAAGCTATTTTCATGAATTTAGAATGACACCATTATGCCCATACTTGCATCAAGCTCTTAGTTCCCAAGATTTGCATCAGAAGTGAGACTTCTTGTTCTACTTTCCCTCAAATTCTAACAGCATCTCATGCAATCCTGCACTGCTGCTATTTCTCTTTTGCCTTTTCCTACTGTGTACTACTGGCATAGTTTTTAATTCAATTTGTCATTACCATATCAACAGAATTAAAGAATTTTTGTGGAAAATAAGGTCTCCCTAGCATTAAAGGAAATGTGAATTTTATCCAAAAATATATTTTTTTTTTGGGGGGGGGGGGGGGGGGGGTGGTGGTGGGGTGGTGTACAATGCTTAATCTTCTGAAGACACAAATTATCCCTGATTATACAAATATAAATTGCAGGGCATCAACCTGCAGTTACTCTGGCATTATCCGACACACAACAATACACTATTTACAAAGTTATCAAGTGCCAGCCTAAAGGTAATAAAGCATCTCCCTACTCCAACCGAATGGCTTTACTAGAATCCTGTTGCTCTTATTCATAAAAGCCATCAAATTTCCAGGTTTACTGATTACCAACTTCCATCCACCTGTTCTTGCTTCAAAACAGTTCTTTCCCTTAAAAGCTCTGCTGCCCTGCATGTGTGCGAGTTTACCACCAATAAGCCCACCTGCTCTAACTTCTGTAGCCCCAGACAAATGACCCCAAGCTTTTAGTTTCTTCTCACAAGATAGTTCTGAAGTTGCCTAACCTGTAACTTTCCTTTGCATGTGCTCCAGTTTCTATCCATCTTTTTCCAATGCAGATGACTAAATGGGCATTCACTGGTGTTAGTTACTTTGTAACTCACCTGGAAATACTTTCCTTCCCCCTTTTTCATTGATCAATTTTGACCTTATTCTTTGTTTTGTTCTCTAAATACCTATTCTACTGCCAAATTTCTTTCTTCTCCCCACAACTCCAGACCCCAGAGTCATTCGGCACTTGCTGTAACATATCATGCTCCTTCCTCTTTCCTCTCAGCAATCTCTCTTACTCTGGGATAGATTTTAAAACTCATCTTGTTCAGTACTGCTCTTATTTTTGGAATGCAAAAAGCAATTCCACTATTAACCTCTCTTCAGCCCAACACTTCTTTCAACACAGAAGCATTGTTTCTGCTTATTTATCTTACTCAGTTAATATTTTCTCTGCTAGCTCTTCTAGACTTCCCATTAGCACTTTATCAGACACTTTACCATCAGACACCACTCCATCTTAACAAAGGAAAGGCAGATTTTCTTAAAGCATCAAGTTGGTTGGCCACATCCCATTTTTAGTAAGACAGCAAATTAATACTGCACCGTATCTTGCTTTCTATTTATCTTTTTCCCCTTAAAATCTCTTCTGAATCCTGGACTACTACTGGGTCAGGTCCTGCTGATGCCATTATCTGTTTCCATCTGCTGATTTAATTATGGGCATTAAGTTTGCTTCCCTCTGATCAAATGGTACCATCTTCATTTTCATTAAAATTATGTATTAATTTAAAATTATTAAAATATTAAAATTATTATAATAGTAAAAGAAATTATTAAAAATATTAAGTTGTGTGTTACTAAATATCTGTGTTTTCATTTAAAATAGCTGCCTTCAGAACCTGGGATTTCTCAAACCCATTGTGTCGGAATTCAACCCAGAGATTGTCTGATAACCACAATTTGACTGCATTGAAGTGCAGAGATTCTGTACAAATTTCCAGTTCCGTGCTCTGGTTTCCCAGAATATGTCTTGCTTTTACACTGCTAGTCCATGGCTTTTACCTTATTTAGTCTGGAGACCATACCTAAACTATTCTTAATCTATACTCCAGCTGCCAGACAAATCCACTTTTTTTGCTATTTCTCTTTTTATTTACATAGCTAAAGAGTATTTTAACTTTGGAGGGAGTTTAATACCATTAATTAACTCATTGTGCATCTGCCAAACCTGGATTTATCTCTGCAAAGTCTTCCCTTCTGCAACAGTCTTCTTCAGCCTCTCTCCACCATCCACCCCACCCCCCCCCAGCTTTTTACTGCCTCTGGGCTAATATTTTGTTCCTTCTCTAATCTTTCAAGTAGACCTAGAACAATTTTAAATCCCACTTGCATTTCAGCACATCCATTTTTTCCACACCAATTACCCATCCATCATAACTGCAAGTTCTTATTTGCTGTGTATGCCTGTTTTCAAAACAATTATACTACCAGTTGATGCAGCCATCAAAAGGATAGATGAAAGCAATCTGAAAACAAAGCACAAACACTTTTGAGCATTGGCCTCTTGTCATGGTTCCCATTCTCTGCCTCTGGAAATTAGATTCCTCCTTCTTAAAAAGTCTGGAGCAGAGAAATAACCCTCTCCTTCAACCCTGAAATAATGAAGTTATTTCATTTTTTTCCCTGAAGTGATACGAAGACTTAGAGAAATGCCTTTCATAGTTGCAGCACTCTTGCACTACATTAAGACTAAACTTACGCAGAACACTACTACTGAATTTCCAGATAAAACTGACATTTTTATGAGAATCATGGGAGAAAAAAAATACCTTTCCTCTCAATATTGCCAACATCAGTTACATCGTTATGCTAACAGCGTGTTCTTGAGCTTCTGTTCACCACCAGAATACGAAGGGTTATATTCTTTCTAAGGAGGAAGACCACTTAAAAAACTCCAGGCTTCCCCTCTTCTCTTTCCATTCCCACTAGCACGCCCTTGAGGGTCAATACCATACACCAAAACTCTGAAATGACTTTTTCCTAAATTACTATTCAGTAAATGTGAGTTAATAATGCTTAAGACCAAATACACAGAATTGGTTTCTTTCATTTCAGCTCCACAAATACCTGTATCAGCACAAGGGAGAGCAGAAGCTGCATAGCACCAGTAAGGAACTTCTTAAATGATGCATCTGCCATGAAAGGAGCTATATTTAGTTACAAATTAAGAAACTTAACACAATAATCTCCTAAACTCAGGTATCGAAGCTGGAGACTCCAGGTGTTATTTAAAAAGTCCCAAGTGTAGTTCTGATCATGAAAAACAAAATGATTCTCCACAGTGGAACAGCAGCAGTTTTCCACTGGGTGGCAACAAAAGCATCCGCATCATGCAAGTAAAAAACAGTCTATAAATTCACATTAAAGCCTGTAACATAGCTTCTTTAAAGTTACTTTAGGTTCCAGTTTGCACTTTTAAAAATTTAACTTCATTGTAAACTACTTCTTTAATGCATATAACTGTATTTTGTTGCCACCATAGATTTTAACAACTCTTATTAAAACATAAAAGCAAATATTGCATATAATGCAGGTCCAACACAAAAGGAAGCTGTGAATGGCTGCCATCTGCTACCACAGGTGGCATGCACAGCTCCATTTATACTTGGGGCCTTCACTAGAAATGGTAGGTTCCTCTAAAACAAAAAAAAAAATTTTTTCTTATAGCTTTACAGCAGGCTAAACTTTTAAACAGGACAACAAACAGGAAAGCTTTCCCTCCAGAGCAGCATCTTCAAAAGACACACATAGTTTAGAACGAAGACGCTGGTTATGCTTCCTTCAGTATCTTAGCAATACATACATTTCTTTCCACTCCCAACAAAGAATTGATCACTCATGAAACAGTAGGTTCCAATTTGCATACGTTTAACCCACTGCAAGAAGCAGCAGCATTGTTTACGATTAAAATGATTGGAGTAGGTTCCCGTGACATATTGTAGAGAATTCGACAGTGCTGAATAGTCATTTTCATTGAACAAACATAGCGTTTTATCGAGTTTACTCTTCCATCAGAACAATACGCAACTATTTACTACCATATATAATTGACTGTTACACTTCACGCTATATTGCCACTTCGAAATTTTAAAATATGTACTTTGTTAAAGGAAACTTTAAAAACACTTAAACCCAAAACATAATAGAAAGGGTCTTGCAAAAGTCATGAGAGACACGGTATTTACTGTTGATTTAGCAGCACTGACAAGTAGTGCTGATGGAAGGGAGTTTTTTTTATGGTTAATAGACAAAGAAGTTTTACATTTAATTTTTTAGTATCTCCAAAAAGCCTGATCTTCAAATGCCTCACGTAAATATATTCCATCTACAGATCCATGAAAAGGTGACTACATTCTACAAGCCCTCTGCAGAGCAGAAAGTTTAAGACTGTTGCAGTATTAATATCTAGACACCTATCATGTTTTTGATTCCAAACATACAGTCAACCCAAACATACCCCCTGCTTATTTCAGAAGAAATGAAGAATTTCAGTAAGACATTAGGTGATATACAGGGACTGCATGTTTCTGACCAAAAAAAAAGTACAGTCTTAGTACCAGGAAGAGATACCTAAGTACATAAGCTTGGTTTTATTACAGAAAAATGGTTTCCAACGTCTAAACCATATTAAAAGAAAAAAAGAGAAAATTTTCCATGGTTAGTGCATGTAATGAAGGCATGCATTTTCAGAAATCTGGAATAAAACCAAACAGAACAGATACTAGAAACAGAAACCCAATTTACATAAAAGAAGTTTTTAAATTAAGAGCTTAAGCTCTTACCTAAACTATTACGGTTGGGAAAGACTGGTTAGAAAAGTTTTGATGCAGAAATTACTCCTATGGAGAAGTTTCCCACTACAAACTATCTGATTAGATAGAGTTACAAACTTTTAAAATATGCAACACACAAAAGACAAGGCCCCACAGAGCTTCCTTACAGCTTATATTTTAAGCACTGTCAGCCCATTGAATTCACAAAGGCTCCTGCGGGATGTTGCCTAAGAACAGACAGGATTTTGTTTTAAAATATTATTATCTGGATTCTACATTTCAGAAACTGGAACCTTCTAAAGATGAAACTATATGATTATATCATTCACTGATTCACTGATATGGTAACATGAAATGAAGATTAAACCAATTAAATTAAACCAAAGATTAAATTCAGAGCTGAAGCTTCAGCTGCATCAAAACAGTGTGCAAACTGCTATTTAAAGATGTTTGGATGGTGACTCATTAGTAGGCCATGAGGTGGTGCTGTCCTACCACAATTCACTGCAGGGGAGCACCAGCTGCCTCCAAACTTCAACTGGCCAGTTTTCAGCCGATTTGTCTCTTGAGGGGATACATTTGGTTTAGGTTTCCCCAGCAAACGTGAAAGTTTCTAAAATAGGTCACGCGGATCAATTGCTCTTGTAATCTGAAACCCAAAAGAACAAATAATATCTAAACTGTGACATGGGGGTGGCCCGACGCTGGAAGCGGGTTACAGGAGGCGAGGAGACAGCCAGCCTGGCTACCTCTAATCTCAGGAAAATTGTGACTTTGTTCAGTTTCTGCTTTACATCAGCATATATGTTACAGCAGCAGCAACAGGCAGGGAAACATTTTAATTGCATTTTATTAGTAGTCTTGCATTCAGAGCAAAGGAATTAACATAACCAAGAATGGGGGTGTTGTATTAATAAAACGTGTGGTACATGGGATCAAAACATTCAAAATTGAATTAACTTAATTAAAAGCCATGTAAATGAAGACTGAGGCATTCTGACTCTTCAAGATGGCACAAACTTTTAAAAGATTTAAAAAATAAAATGTGTAATACTGTCAGTGTTTTTCTAATTTAAAATAACACAAATTTTATTCTGTAAAACCAAACCCAAAGTAAAATTTTGAGAAATCACTGCAAAAACTTGCATTAGACACTGTGGGATATTGGAAGATAAAACCTATTTGCAGAATACCACAGGCAATATTTGGTGATCATTAACAAACCGATTAAGAAACCTCTAAACTGCAATAAGAAGCAAGGCCTATTTCCTAACACCTGGTCTGAAGCAGAAAATGGTCCCTTTTGCTTAGTATCAAACTGGCAAAAAGGAAAAGGTATAAAAGCACGGTCTTGCACAGTAAAGAAAAAAAAACGGTTTGCTTTTAAAGAAAATTTTTTTTTTTTTTAATTCCTGCTTCACTTAGCATATATTTATAAATACTGCCTATGGTTCAAAAATTGCATGTCATTGATTTTTGCTACTGTCAGTTCACATTTGAAATACTTAGCCTCTAAAGTGCGTGTCAGATCTGCACTTGGTTATTCTGACTTTTTATTCACTATTTATTATAGAAAGTGGAAAATTCGGTAGTAAATAACTCCCCATCAGCCTAAAGGCCTGACATTTTATCTTACTATGCTTTCCTTAAAAATAATCCAGAGCTGGTATAAACTTTGGTCAAGTGCATGATGAAGAGATCATTTTTCAAATTTTGTGACAGAACTGCAAACCATTTTTAATTCAAGAATCTTCTAATACAAGTAAAGCAAAATTAAGACCTAAGGGCTAGAAAACTCCAGTTCTTCACTGACCACAATAAAGAGTAAGAGTACCCAGTATTATCACTGGATGAAGGTTTTACTGCAGTGCTCTTTGGGGAAGGGGTTACTCTATGTTTTAAAAACGTGTAGGTTATCTACAGCAAACTCCAACTGTATAGAAAAATTATTCTGAAGCCATTTGATTTTTTTTTTAAGATTGAAATTACCCTAAAGTATATTGTATATTCTTAAAACATTTTTAATTATTTGTATTTCAGGCATTTATAAATGCAGGGAAAAAAATATCTTATAGGATAATTACTTATAAACACTGAATTTCAATTCTGAACCAGAAAAACACGATACACATAGTATTTAAGGTAAAGAGGTCTGTGTTAATTTTGTCACCATTGTCTTAGATCTTGTGGGAAACACTGGTCTGATACCAGCACATCCAGAAGCACATCTAAATACTATGAAAATGGTCTGTAGAGAGTCAACAAGCACATGAGGTGACCTTCAGAAAAAATTAACAGGAGGCTTTCTACAATGCAATGTCATGCTAAATGTTTTTAGTAACCAGTCCTCATTTATTCTCTGTGGCAACAAATATTTTCAATAAAAAAAAAAAAAGAAACATCTGATTTTAATAAAACTTTCTATTTCCCTTTTTCTTGTTTATTATCCAACTCTAATCATAACTTTCTGTAACATTTATATTTTTACACAATCATCCAAAACCTCACTGACTAAAATATAAACCCCCATAACAATTGTGGGGAATGTTTTGGTTGAGAGATAAAAGTAAACTGGTCAAAATACATATTTGCAATAATTGGCCTTTACTATTGCTGTTCAAAACGCTCCATTTACAGCCTTTCAGTAACTGCATTCAACTTAGCTTGTGTCTTTCTGTAAGAGATATTTTTCTTGTCCCTTGTTCTCACAGTCTGAACTCATTTAGTACTATGTCTTCTTGACTCAAAGATGGCTTACAATATAAAGAGATTTCCAGTCTCATTTAACAGATACACAGTAATCAAAGGTTACTCTGTCTGGCCATCATTACGAAATTCAGAATCCAAGTTTTTTCAGTGCAATTGAGAGAGTTACATGTGCACGTGCTTCCCTTTGGGACTAAAAATTGAACCTGGTTCAGCAGAAGCCATCACAGGGCACCAGAGCAGTTGAGCCTGTGGCATCAGTTGTGCCGACGTGCTCTCTGCCAAAGCCACGGCCGGACTGGAGCCTCCCCCCCACACCCCGCAGTCCCACGCTCCTCTGCCAGGCCCTCTGCATGCAGAGTTCTGTATTTTCGGTGTACGTACACTAATACACCTATACACTGATGCAGGCAGCATGAATTGACACAATACTTACTCCGTCTCAAAGTTCTACCTTCTGTCAAACAAAATTCAGAGGGGATTGGCACCACTCTGTTTCAGTGTTCAAGTATTTTTCTGGATTTTCATCATCAGTACAATAGTGTTCTTAGATCAAAAAATCCTTTCATTATCTTTCAACAGCTTCATCTGTATTATGCTGATGCGACATTGCTTTAGTGGTTGCTCCAGCATTTATGCCACTAAGTTTCTTCCCCATTAAAATACTGGCCTGGACCAAGAAAATGCTCGGACAGAAATGAGAAATTTATGATTCCTTATCTAAAGATCATTTATACATCAGGCAGAAAAGCAAATAAATATACTGGAAAGAAGCTAATTCTGAATACATTAAGATTTTTCATCCAAGTGCTTTATGGAATCCGCAGAAAAATTCAAACAAAGGGCCCTTCCCCTTCCCTCCCTTCCATGTAATAGGAAACTCCAAGACCTGGATCATCTGCCCTAAACCTTAAGAGCTTATTGGGCCCTGGTCACTACAAGTCCTTACGTGGCTGATGCGGAGTGACGTGCTGACAGAGGCTATCCACACCTTCGGTAAATCTAGACAAAGCTTCTCACTCATGGCACACAGATATCTTCCGTGCCACCCCCACTTCAATTGGACTTCTTCGCTGTGTTTTATGAGCAAGGTAATATTCCTCTGTTATAGCACCTAGGAAGTAGAACCAAACAAAAAAACCCCTCCTCCATCCCCAGGGAAAGTAACTCTTCTCCACTAGTCCTTATAACAGCAAAAAATTCAGCTAAACTAGGACGAAAAGGATAATCCTTGTAATATCTCTTGGACCAGACAGAAATACTAACAGTCAAACTGAAATCCAGTCTGCTAACATCCTGCTCCCTCCACCCTGTCCCTTTATAAGAAACAGAAGTGTCTTATAAAAGAGGTAATTAAGGCAAACCATGATAGGTTCTCAACTCTACAGCAAGGGCTAGAAGTTTACCAGAGCACAAGCTGGCCAGAAAGCATCACTGAGAACAAAGGCACCATACTTTGCCCCCACTCAAGCATCTTCTGACATGACTGAAGTCCAGCCATAATGTCTGAAAAAAATCCCTTCCTTTAGAGTACATCGCTCTGTCATATTTCTGTTAACTACCAAATGACCATTAGCTTTACAAGGTAACAAACAATATAACATGAAAAAGTGTCTCTGGACCCCTGCATTTGGTCACCACAAAATGCTGTTCATGTTGGTCTTGATCTACCTAGGGGTATTTGCCAACTAGTTTGGCCTATGAAAAAAACAGGTCCCCCCCAACCATGGGGGAGAGCAATTTCTACTTTAAAAAATTTTAGTAGATAGTCACGTAAAAATTTCTCCTGAGACAGTGCTTGCAGAATTTTGGAGCAGTAAGCTTTAGTTGTAATTAAAAGGGAAAAATCAATGCTATTGTTTCACATCTGAGTAATGCTGACAATTCAAAAATATATTTTTAATCACTGAAAGCAGAAACTCCTGACAAGAATTTAAGTTGTGAAGGCACTTTTCCTTTCTCACTTTCTCAGTCATGAATCTCAGTAAGATTTTTTAAATGTCCATTTCCTGTAATTTTGGTAATTTTAGAGTGTAATTATTTTTACATTTTTATGATGCCTTTGGGGTATCATTACAAATATTTTTTAAGCATTTAAACTTAGAAAAATAAAATTAAGTAATAGCTTCTCTTAAGGAGAGACTGTCAGCCTTGTTCTGAATAAACAATCCCTTTTAAAAGCAATCTAGAGATTTACATTCGTTGTAACCATAGAAATTAATCTTGAATTTAAACAAAAGAGTAAAACATTTATTTAATGAAAATCATAACACTACTATTGCAAATGAAAGTTGGGTTTCTGGTTTTTAATTCAGACAGCTTTGTATGCAGTTGTAAGATTTTACTTGATGAGCTACTTCTTATAACTTAACCATACTCACTTAACCAATTTGAACAAAGCATTCAGATTTCTGAGTATTTTAATTTTACTCAAGATAGACGTGAATCGGTAAGAAAAAAATCAGAGATTTTTCAAATTAAAGAAGCTGAAGTTAAATTTAACAAACATTTTCAATAGGAGCAATCACAAAAAAACTCCTATGACATTGTGAGGCCAACAAGAAGACAGCACAAAAATTGTTACGAGTTTTTCATATAAAAAGTTTGGGAATAGCAGAGAAGAAAAAAAAACACATACTGGGAAACATTTTTATATGTCAGCATAGCTAAAAAAATGACATATTCAGAAAACAGTGTTTCCTTACGACTAAAAGTATTTACAAGATTGCATGAAACATTTCAGCATGCAGACCCTCAAAACCAATGATAATGCATAAAGAACTTCAAGGTTAAAACAATTAAATATTTATAGCTCAGTCAAGTAAGAGCTAAAAAAGCATCAGCATTTGCTGTATTTTCAAAAAGCAAAGAAAGGAACTTGAAGATCACATGAGGTAACACTGATATGCTTCATAATATAATATCAAAACAAAAAATCATAGCCCAAAACCTAGAAAGTTTTTCGTATTACAATAGATTGAAATAGTTTTCTGTGGAAACACCCATAACAGCCATGTAAATTTAACAGAAGTTGTGAAAAACATACAAGTATACAGCAGAAGGAATCTTTACCAAAAGAAATACAACCTAACAGATCGTTTCTCTAATTCCCATATGTATTAAGATAAACTATTAGATAAAGTAACATGTGGCACTTCTAGCTGCTACATTACCTGTATACAGGCCTTCTTCTAAGCCTCCCTCAATCATATCCATAAGAAATTATAGGACCAATCAGAAAAAAAAGAAATTATATATATTCAGCCTTATTTACAAATATAAAGCTAAACTCTGAACTCTATAGCCAATTGTTATTATACAATGACATATATAATTGAAGAAGAGAAAGAAAGAAAATTAAGCTGCTTAAAAGCCAGAAGTTGCTAAAAAGACAGTAACTGTTCGTAAGCCAGAATACCAACTCTGAAGTCCTCAAGAAGCCCCTCTACATGGGATGACTCACTGTCTAGATTTGACATTTGAAAATCAGCAAGCTGCTGTGATACTCGCAGCTGAAAAACATAGTGTTTCCCATAATTTAAAACTTCATTACAACTTCAATTTTTTTTCTCACTGCCTGTGATAGATGAGTTTCCCGTATGCCATTGCTTTTACCTCCTTGACCAAGGGTCTTTTAAAGAAGAAAGTAAACAGCTGAACATAAAAGGGCTACTGTTATAAACCCATTTATTTCAAAGAGTAGGGTTTTTTTGTCAATACATAAAATCACAACATTCTCTACTCCAACATATGAGCAGTTCTAGGATGCCCCTATCAATCCAACCAGACTACAATTTGGAGTGCTACTGGTTTACTACAAATACTTTTGTCCATAGAACCCCCTGTAAAACCTCATGTGAGCAAGACCTGAACCTGACTCTTCATTCACAGCCAGAAACCCAAGTGTTACAATACCTTTAACTTTTACCATCAAGAAAACAAAAGCAATGCAATGGTACACTGACATTTTAATATGAGCTCCCTCCAAAGTAATTTCTCTCAAACACAGAATTTAGGCAACTTTTCTCGGTGAAGTAACCTTCTCCCATCTTACAGAAAAGGCGAATCACATGCTCCTGTTACCCTCCCCCCACCTCCCTCTTTCACACACGTGCACCCTCCCAGGAAAAATTTCTGTCTCTTCCAGCTGCATCCAAAGCCCGATGACACTGAACATACTATATGTTCCTCTTACCAGCACCTAGAAGAGAGATTTATGAAAACCTCTGTATCTAGCAATGCTCCTTAGCAGCAATGGCAAAAATATGTCAAAATAGCACACACTGAGGGCCTGGGGCACAATGCCCCAAATTGGTCAACAGAAGAGAAACTTGGGTGCAATTGGGGCAAGCTAAGCAATTGTGTAATAAAACACATGAATATACATCATCCTAACCAATGCTAATGGGAGATACAAGCTTCTGATCTCCTCCTTCTACTGCAGCCCATGAAAGGGAATGATCTAGGAGACAGCCAAACTCAAAGGTCACATAGACATAAGAAAGCTTGGCTTGTAATACAAATGGGAAAGAAGAGACTCAATGAAGTAAGCTTTGCAAGGCCATACAAGACACCTGAAAGTACAACAGTCCATTCCTACCTCCTAGCTATCTAATTTGTTTACTGTAATAGGCTATCTCTCTCTGCAGTGTATTACTCAATTCTGAAACCATCATACCTATCTCTACAAAGCCTCAAATTCATAGGAACTCAAATTTAATGTAGTGGGTAGCTTTTTTATGGCATGAATTCACAGAAATGAAAATACACACTGTGCAAATAGGGAGAGAACACAGGAAAAAAAAAAAAAACAAAAAAAAAAAAACAAGGCAAAAACTTAGCACAGATACACAAGAAGAAATAAAAGGTTTGGCTGAAATAAACGGAAAAGTCATCTGCACTGAGACATACCACCACTGCGTACTGCTGCATCAAGTCTGAGGTTTCAGCCAGTAGCCACTCCAAAGGGCCTCCAAGAAGAAAGGGCTGTAAAGTACGGAGTTATCTTCATGGCTGCTCAGGAAAGCAACACAGTCTCCATTCTGAAATTACTGACTATAAATACAACTGAGAGCCCAGTCATTTGTGAGGCAACCTTAGGAAGCAAGACGGTGAAACACACACTGACACATCTTACATTTAATGACAGAGTTATGTTCACAAGCACTTTGTAGTGAGAGCACACTTCAGTTATCTAGCACCTAGAGTACACGGAGATAAGATCATGTTAACTACCAGTGGGAGGAAAAAGACTGTACTTACTCTGCAAACTAATAAATCAGAAGAGCTTCAGAAGACAAAATCTATTTTAAAACTATTTTGCAAAATTAATTTGAGTTCTGATTTTACTTGAAACAATCTGCTAGAAATAAGAGATATTTTACAGGCAACATCATTGTTTTTCGATAGCTTGTGACACAAACATTTCAAAGACATTATAGCTTTCAGAGAGACCTCACTTTTCACAACTTTCTGCTAATCTACATACGGGTATTACTGTAGCATGCTGGGCAAGAAGGAATTATTAAGTAACTAAAACACCACCATCTCAACAAGTAAACACATGCAAACTGTCTACAAGTTTATAAATTAAGCCTTAAGAGTTACTAAGAAGCTCTGTGTTAAGATTCAGTGTCCATCAAGCAGTTTCAGTGTGTCTCACAAACGTGCACACAGTGAAGAGATCAATGTTACCCCTGTCTTTTGCTGTAACAACCAGATTGCTAGGTTGGGCTGCAGTACGTAAATGCTACTGCATTGCAGGGGAAATAACAGAACAAGATAGAAAATACCCGTGTTTCAGCAGTTATGCACATGTAGGAATAGGAGTATCTCTTGTAAAATGGATACTTGTTTACATACAATTTTCACTCAAGGTTAGAGTAAAATGCTACTGCAATTTGCCACACCGATGTTTCACAGCTCTTACATGAACTCTGTGAACAGTCTCTCATGACAAGGACAGAGGTGATACTATATTTTCCAGTTTTTATTTGAGTTACAAATACCTGATTTATAGATGTCATACCACCACTCCACAGTTTTGCTCTATATTACAGATGAGTCAGGATTACTGAAATGTACTTCATCAGTATTTCAGTATTTTGCCTGTGCACTGGCATGATGTACTTGGGAAGAGAGAAAGGCAAGCATAAGGTACATTCCCACTGGGGAGCAATCTATCAACTTGAAGATGAAAATTATAAGGCTATGAACCAGAATTAAAACATGAAAAGCTTAATATAGGAAAGAGAATTTACCATAAGGAGACTCCTCAAGATTACATGGTAAATGTCAAGCAGGTATCTGGCTGTACAAGTACATGGAACAGGCGCTGAAGCTCGCTGTGGCACAGAGGTGAAAAAAGTAAGAGCAACAGTGAAAAGTGAAGGAAGAAAAGAATTGAGTATTTAAGAGAGAATAAAAACAGCAGCAGGAGGGCATGATCCAAGGTAAAGAATGAAAAAATCCAAAACATCATAAGATATGTCCTGGCTAAAGCAGTAATTATATTTTCAGTGCAAATGTGAGTCAGATACTAGAGACACAAGAGTTAGCTTGTACTTGGAAGAACGGGACCCTTATTTAGGGTAATCAAACAAAAGAACACTTAATAGGGAGAAGAAGCACCCCCCCACCCAGTAATTAAATCTATTAGGGTGTTAAATATTCTCCTTAAAAGTATTCAAAGGAGCCTAACCAAAACACTGTATGCTATGTATACGCTAGCAAAGAGATGGTTAACATGACCTCATATTTCACTCCTTGGCATACCAGCATTAGAACCAGCGCAACCCAAAATTATATTTTTTCCCCACAAAAACACATAATTGCAAATGCCTGCAGCTTTAATATTATACCCATGGAAAAGCCTATTGTTGAATGCTCTGTACAGTTGTATAACTGTACAGCAGCAGTGCAGATACTGAAAGCCACTGTATCTAGACCAGTCTGAAGGTATTTTTTTCTTTTTTGTCCTGAATGTTCTTCAGTCCCCTTCATACTGATTCAAACACTGTCTCCGCAATAAGCAACTTAAGTGTCTGATGTGACTACAGCATCAATAAGCATAGAAGAGGCAGATAAAATAGATTAATGATAGAAAAACAGAGAAGGAAAATAAAAACTGTTGTCTACATAAAAAGTATTACTAATGTAAGTTTGTTTAGTTATATTTAAGTGCACTGTATGTAATTAGCTGAACCGTGACTTCTTAGAAAGTTTAAGTAACTCAATGTTATTTTTCTTTTATTTAACCTGATTTGAGGAATTTGCACTTTAGAAAATAAAAGAGCATAGCTTTAATGACTGCATACATCTTTTTATTGCTTAATGAGTAGCCATTATTAATACTAATCAATGATATGAATGGAGTCAATAAAAGGAAAAAGTCTAAAAAGCAAGAGCTGGACAAGAGAAGGAAAAAAAGACGAATGAAAAATTAATTTTATAGATTAGAGCTTCACATGGAGTGCCCTTTTCCTTTTAATTTCTTTGTCTTGTAAGACAAATTAGACAACAACAAAAAGAATAAGCCTGCCTTCTGGTGCAGAAAGTAAAACAACTGATTAGATATTTGTGGGCAACCAATTTATTCTTCCTGCAGTTAAAGTTTTCTTACCATTTAAATAAAAAAGAAACTATTAATTCTGTAATATGTGCTGGTAGAAAATCAGTAAACAAATACAGTAACAAAGGAATCAAACGTAGTGCAAATGAAGAAAATACCAACAGTAAGAAATCAATGACACTAAAATTGTGAAACAGAGATTTCAACAAAGATCTAGGACAAAATACAACACAGAGCCAGAAATAAAAGCACACGTTGTCATAAAAAGTAAGAGTTGTAAGTAACAAATGAAGGCAAAAAAAAAAAAAAGTGACACAAGAAAAAAAATGGGGTGACATCTAAAAAGCTATTTTTTGCCCAAAATCAGGAATTATAATATAGTTAATATTCCCTTTGGATTTGAAAATGATCCTACAAGGAAAATTAAGTGCATTTTCTTGAACAGTTAAAGATGTGTGCTCTCCGCCTGGTTCCAAGTGTGTGCTCTGAGGCAGAGGCTGTATGTACAACTGTAAGAGCTGATTTAAGTGATCTGGTTTGAAAACAGTCAAGACAAAAATATCCACTGAAGCATAAAGGACAGATACTTTCACTTTTTAAACTTCCCTTTCCATTAAACTGAAAACACAGGGTTTTTTTAAAAAATAATAGTACATTATGAAGTATATGCAATGAACACAGCAGAAAATCTATTAGGCAGCGTTTGGATGAATGCAATTTCCTAACTGAAATTTGGTAATTTCTTGCAACAGTCACAAAACAAAGTCCTTTTGCTAATGAGCAACGGGGTGGAACCATACCAACAAACCCTCACTTGGGACAGAGAGTCGAAAATGTCATGAAAACTCATGAGACTATAAAACAGTTATTTTTCCATTTTTACTGCAACTCAATTCTTGTCTATTGCAGCACGCATTACTCTTAACAATTACTGTTAGTAGCCATAGCACCTGAGGTGAAAGGAGGAATGTCACCACACCTTAGAATTAAAATTAGCTAGATCAGACTAAACAGTGCAAAATCTAGACTTCTCATTTCAAGTAACCTACAGACTAAAGGCATTGCCTTAGTTTACTCTCAGAACATACTTATTTTAGCTGTTGGTCTAAAATGCTTTAATTTCTGAAGTTCTGTGCAACACTGAAGCCCTGTAAAATGAAATGGAGCACAAGTAACAGATTCAGCATCCTGGATGTAGTAGCCTTTTCCTATGAAGCTACAGCACAATTTTATTACATAAATTCAAAATTCAGAAATTTTGATCAACCATCCTTACTTTCAATTACAAAGCCTAGTAGTATGTTGAATGGCAGCACAAACTTTACCAGAATTTCCAGGTGAGCTGTTCATTTCTTATGGCCACTATGGTAAAGAGTAGAAAAAAAAGTGCTAGGGCGCTTACTGGAAGCACTCAAGGTTTTTAGACAGCATATGGTCCTATCTTCTATGATAAATCCAGTAATACAAATGTGATTGTACAACAGATTATGACATTTGCCATTAGCAACAGCTGAAAGGTCTTCTTAGCTCCTGATGTGGAGTTACGGCAAGGAAGAAACAGTAAGTTCTCAGTGCTCCTGTAAATAGGATTTTGATGAAGGACTGAAACTGAAGACTGGACTTCCTGACTTCTGAGTGCATGACAGTCCTTTTTTGAAAGAAAAAAACCCCATATTGATGTTACATACCAAAAACTACTACATTTCTTCATCATGCACTATTAAAATTTTTGCTTTAAAATTATGATTATGAAAATTATTTTATATATTTCCATATTACCTTTTCAGAACACTATAATTCATACAGAAAACTACTATACCCTATAAGAAAAACAGAAGACAAATACTGGAGAACTTTTCCCCATGCTTACAAAATACATTCAGAATAATCAATGCAATCTCTAGGGCCTCTCAGCTTTACAGTTATGCAACATTTCATTAGATCACTTTTTTCTCAAGTGTTACAAGGCAAACCAATTAAACATCAAAAGATTCCTGCTTGTCACATCAAATTTACTACTCATCGGAACAGTATGCCTTATTCACTAAATACGTGTTGACTTGGAAGTCATCATGAACCACATTCTTAACTAATTACAGCAACTGCCACAAAATGCTGATTACTATTAAGAATCAGTAAGTTAAACTAAACGCACCAATTATCATAGCCTTCACTTGTCAAGAGATGCCATTCCATCAAAAGCACCCTGCACAATTATAAGTTAAAAATACAGCATTTATTCTGTCCTTAATCATTGCTCCTCCCCTGCTACCCAAGAGATAGGAAATGTACTACTGAAACAACAAGTCTTGCACACTGCTATCGGTTTCTGCAAATTACACACATCTTGATTGCAAAGAGCGCTTTTCAAGTAAAGGTCACAAACTATCCTATAACAAGTAAGAACAGCATGCTGGCAATGTTATGTAAGACAGTGAACGCAGCACAAGATACTTCTCAGCAAGATGTATATTATGTGGTTTGTTTAGTTTGTGGAATAATATCAGAAGATGCCTGGGCTTCAACTTGGTGGTCAAAGGGATAACCTAGGCTAGTTGCTACAACTTGTAGCTGTGTGTGTATTCTTTAACACTGTACGCCTGAATGGATAGTCTGTTTGCTCCAACTGACATAAATTAAGAAAACAGCTGAAAACCTATTTTCAGCATAGTTTCTGCGTCAACTACTGACAACATTACAGTCAGGTAGGTTTGGGGTTCATTTCTCTAAAAGAGGAAAAAAATAATATCAAAGTTTGTTCTTTCAATCTGAACACTGAATATATGGATACGAGCACAGAGAATAAACTACATAATTTTGATCAGATTCTTTCAGAATTTCACTGCAGCAATATTAAAGACTCAAAAGAGTCGGTTAACCCACTTTTGTTACATTAAAATTATTTATCCAGTAAACTCTTAAGACTTGGTGTCATTTTATTAACTTCACTGCGATAAAAATGTAGCTGTAAACACTAGCTCAAGAAGTAAAAAACCTTCATGATCTAGCAACTGGGTAGCAAAATATATCCTTTAAAAACTATCAAACGAAGCTAAAAATAAAATTAGATATAAATTCAAGTTTTAGACTGTGGTCAATTGAGGTCTAGACAAAACCCTATGTTTGTTCACTGCCTAGTCTCCAGTCTGCTCCAAGTTTGAAAAGGTAATTGAACTCAGTCTATAATTACTGGATTAGATACAGATGGGCTCTGTACATTTCAGGGGAGGAAAGAACTGTTTTGATTCATTTTATGATTGCCTGTAAGGTCAAACTTTTCAAAATGTACTTTCATCTGTTAAATGGTTTCTCGAAGTCCCAGGGGGACATCTTCAATAACTGATGTTTTAAGCAATTTGGGTCTATCAGATCCAGTCTTTGAATGTAATACGCTGTCCATTTTCTAGAATTATAAATGTGCATGTAGGTTAATTGCTACAACTCGTACATATTTTCAAAACTACACTTTTTTGAAAAATTGCAAGTTCTACCCAACAACTGTTATGCATAAATATTTGTAGAATTATTTTGGTTTAGGGTACAGAATATCTTTGGAAATACAAATAAATAACACATTAGAAATGTCCTTACTCCTAATTCCTTCCCATTTGCCAGAATGCTCTCTTAGGCCCCAATTCAACAATGTATGAATAGCCTCAGTGAATTCCGTTCACTTCTTACAAACAAACAAAAAAAAAAAAATATGAGGAACATACCTTAGGAAAAATCCTAAAAAGAATTTGAGAAGATTTCTCTTTCAGTAGTCTGTTATTTGACCCTTCATATCCACTCACAGTCAGAGGAAAAAAAGTGGAACAAACAATGAGCAAACTTTCACTCTGCTAGGAATATTTTGCAAAATCTTTTCTTCAATTAAATGAACCATAACTTCGCAGCCTGTTTCAGTACAACCAGAATTTCATCTTGCATATTTAAGTGTCTTGCTTAGATAAAAGTTCAAATGCTCCAAAACAGATATATCTAGCTCTGCTCTTAACTAGGGACTCTCAGAGCTACCGTTATAGCAATTTAAAGCAAAACATGCACCAAGCAATCAGAAGGCAATATAATAGATCAGTTCATAGTGTTAAAAGAGGTAGGAGGCTTAATTCCAAACAACTTACTACTCAAGAGTTTCCGTTTATTTGTATTATAACAATCTTCTTGCTTATAAAATTCCAATAAGAAAGTATTTTTTGTTACAACATACATTTGTATTTAAGCAACAACAGCATCTCACTGGCAACAGCCTCAATCAGACAGTTATCTTTGTAGGATCAGACACCTACAGAGTTGTTCAGAGATTTAGCATTTAAGCACCAGTAATAAGGATAACAGGAAATATGTTATTATAATCTCTCTCTGACTCCAAGTGTGCTAATGAAAGAGATTTAAGAGCATAGCAAGTGATCTCATTTAATTTCCATCATTAACATTTTCCTCTTGTTATTTCAAAGTCCTCCACTTAAGGGACAAAACCTGAAGACAGAACAAACCACCACAAAGCCCAAGCAGGAAGATGCATGATAACAACAAATTATTCATACGCCTGCTCTGACAGATCATGCCTGTCATCATCAGGCTGTGCAGAATTCCCACTACAACTCACAAGTCTCACTGAAAGAACAAACTTCTTCAGCTATATTTTAAGAACTGATTGATACAAATCAGTTTGTTCAAAACAGTTCAATCCATAAAATGCCTGCAAACAAGCAATGAGGTTTTGTAATAGTAGGTCCTTTTTTAACACATAAAAGCATCAGTAACAATCATGTATAATTGAGTAAGAAAATGGTCTTTAAAGTAAACTTCTGATTCTTATTAGTGTCAAAAACAAGCATGCAAATTTACTCAAAAGATAAAATCCATGTAATGTTTGCATTATCTTCCTTCCCATATCTCTAATGGATGCTTCTAAATGTATTTCTTTAAAATTAGAATAACATTCAATTTAGAATTTACATAGGGTGCATATGCTTGATTCAAGAAAATATGAATCTATCTTTAAGAGCTATATAGAAAAGGCTTCCTTTCATTCATTGTAAGCAAAAAAAAATTCCTTCAGAAAAATGTACATGCCTTATTTTCCCAACAAAATAAAATTACAATAAGTATTTCAAGTGTATTGTGTGAACCCACAAACCACTCCTGAAAGTACTGCAATTTTTCAGACAATAAATTTTGAAGAAATGGTAAAGCAACAGCCAGACCACAGCACCGTGCATTCTGTATGCCATAATCCAGAAGAAGATAAATACAGTGTAAGAAGTTACACTAGCACACATTTTAGACCAAAATGTGAAGGAGAAGAAAAAAGAAAAAAATACCAAAGAGTTAATTAGTTGATTATCTCTAAGAAGTATTTTCCTGTATTTGCTGCACTCTACATCATATTCAAAAACATAAGAAACAGTACCTGAACTCTCTTAGGAATTTCCCATCCTATACTTTAATGGCTTCTGGAGCAAGCTAAAAATCTTAGGAATTGGAAATATCATTAAGAGAAATAAGTGTATTCTTACAATAGCTATTCTCGCTCACATTATGTTGTGCCATTGTGTCTTTACACAAATTTTTAAAAAATAAAGACAGGAGATATCCAATTCATATACATAAAGTGAGTCAGTATGCAGACTGCAGCAATGTAGTATTATTTAATCAATGAATATCTCACATTGTTTAAAGACTGAAGGAGTCATTAACAAAAAAAATCATTTAACTGTACATCCATTCATCCTCTGAAATTTGTTAGGAAGCAATCAGGAAAAAAACAAACCACATTAGAAACTTACTTTGTAAGTAACTTCTGTGGTAGATAACTAGATTAAGCACCCTCTGAAGTCTATTATGGCTATTTTATTTTAGAAATACTTTAACACGTTGTTTCCTGTAAGTTCATTTATTATTAAAAACGAAGACAGAACATTCATACATTCGCACAGTCTAAGGGCAGACTGATCAGAGTCATAGGTCACTGAAGCAGTAGTCTGGGATTTGGAAAACCAGTATCCAGTTCTTTGTTTTGGTAGGAAGCAATGTCCCATATGTAAAAAGGAATTCCTGAGCCATCCCTCGTCATTAACTCTTGCATTACTTGTTCAGTACTGTATGTACTTTGGAATATAACCACTTGACTTAAAAATTTCAAGTGATGCAGAATCTATCAAATCAAGGATCAGCTGAATCACATCACAAATAATGTGTACTTTTTTCTGCACTATCTTGTTTCTGCTTTTTCATAAGATTCATGAACAAATCAGAGACGCCTTGTGATCATGTGTCCTAACAAAAGAGGATGAAAAAAATTTCTCACCACAAAGTACATTTTTTCAGACTTTAGATCCTTTTTGTAGCTCTTTTCTGTAAAAAACAGAACAACCTCACTACCACATTTTTGAAAAAGGTTGACATCAGAACCGGACGTGAAATTCTGTCATTTTAGTAGTGTTGTACTCTTTTCCTTTAACTGATAATTCCCTCTATGTTTCATTAAACCTACATCTTTATAAAAACTTACATTTATTTATTTTGGTATTGACTCCTATGTGCAGTATTTACTAGGAGCCAAAGAGGCAAAATTCTGCCCTACCATATCCACAACCAGAATTGATAAATGCCTTACTTACACATGTAAAGATAATATATGCAAAGATTCTTGGGCATGATATGTAATAATTTTTCTATAAAGCTGAATGAGTTATGCATCAATTTAAGCCTGCATAAAGGAACACCTTCCCTTGAATATCACAGCAGAAACTACAGTATGCATCACACTGTCCAGTTAAATTGACACAAAGAAAAATATATATAACAAAGACAACTGAAGAAAGGAAAGTTTTAAATTAATCAAAAATTTGTAGTTGTCACTTAAACTGGTATGCAACAAGGTTCTGAGAGAAGAACATCCCAAGAACACACACATCTGTTTAATATTACAAGCCAACTGTCAACATCCTAAGTGAAGTTTTAATTTAATATTTTTTCTTTCTTGATGTTTTACCTTTAGTCCATGCCTTTTGAGAGTATCAGCTTTCTATAAGAAACTGTTAAATATAAAGAAATGTTATTGTAGCGTGTTTATAAAATCATAGTTCGAGAACTTTTTATTTTTCTAAAGCCTGACCACAACTTAATTATCTGCAGGACATTCCAAGCTCACAATTGCAAGCTCCAGTTCCCAAGCAATTTTAAACAATATCTACTGTACAGGACATACGGTATTGCAAATACCGCAGCATGGTAGTGTTTCCAAAAGTCAGCGTTAGAGCCTTTAGACATGGTTTTTATTTTCAATAAATATTTGTTTCCATACTAACCATTAAATGGTTTTCATCACCATTATGTGTTTGTCTTTCACATGTCAGTCTGCTATGACCATTTATTTTTAATATAAGCGAAGTAGTTATAAAAAAAGACAGATACAATGTATAACATGCCTTATATTATAACATAAAGTCTTATAAGAGTAAGCAGTATGTTCTCTGCAGTTCACACAATGTTTTGCTTCTTTTCCAGGAAAGAGCAAGAGTAAAAGCAAGAAAAAAAGACTTGTTAAACTGGAGATAAGGTAGGGGGAAAAAATGAGACCATTAGCGCAGCCAAACACTCTCAAAGGAAAGCTGGAATTTCTTTAAGAGAAATCTCAAAAGGGCTGAGAATTCAACATTGTTTCTAGTTTGTAAGAATATCCAAACCACCTGAAAATAGGCAAGAAAAAAAAATTCATCAATGATGCAATTACATCTGTATTTTACACCTCAGTGTGAAAACTAGCAGATGATACAACACTTCTAGAACAACTCAGAACTCCAGAAGTATGTTTTCCTCCCCAAAATACCAATACTCTGTAGAATACCTTGGTTTCAACACATTGCTGACAAACTCCTGTGTCTTCCTGCCCCTTTAATCAACTTTCCTTTGGAGGAAAAGTCTGGAGACTGAGGACTCTGGCCGCTTTGCGCTCCCCAGCAGGCTGCCACCATGGAGCCAGCGTGAGGAATCCCTGCCGCGCTCACAGTGGGCTGCTGTACAACCCGGTGCTCCGTTCTCAGCTCCTCTTACCTGCCAGACCTCAGGTTTGTATTTTTTTCCAGAAACCCCCCAAGTCCTGCAGCAAGATTATTTCTGGTCTTCTAAATGTAGTGACGCTTTACTTTCACCTGTACTAAACATTTGAGGACTTCTTTTTCCATTAAAAAAATAATCATTGAATGATCACTTTAGAATTCTAATTAGAATATTAATCCATGTTAGAGCTCTAATAAATTTTTGAGTCAAATCAAGATCCCTTATTTTCAACCATAGACCAGCATAACATTTAAGAGCTTCTAGATATCATCACAGAACCTCCACTGGCATTCACTTGAAACCTATGTTACAATTGCTATCCAACTAAGATGTAGAGAGGTGGGAAACACCAGTCAGTTGTATCTTGTACTACAGAAACGAAATACTCAGTTTAGAATCAGTGATATTATATCCACATTCAATACTCCTTAAAAGTCAACCAAAAAAAGAAAACATCCAGTGGGAAACATCAAAAAATCTATTAATAGTGGAAAAGCAAAGACTGAAAGGAAGCTGGATTACATTTAACTGTATTTGTTTTTCGGTTTGTTTGTTTGTTTTTCAAATGCTGGGCAATGCCTACAGAAAAGGAATAGATTTAAATCTGAGCAGATGCTGTATATCCGCTTTTCTGTTGCTCTCACCATACTCTATAAAATGGAAGGCAGAGTCAGAATGAAAGGGTAACGAGAAACAAACACCTCAATGTTGGTACCCGATCATTACAAAAAGTCATTTTTTGGCAGACGAGAGAGCTTTGACACACCACCCTGAAGTCAGGAAACTTACATTTTCAAGAAAGTATCCATCATTTAAAATTCTATGCAATTATATCACACTGTAATATTTTCAACACTAAAGAACATTTTCCCAAAATTGCTGGAAATGATTCATACCTCCAATTTTCACCCTTTAATTGCTTTCACTGCTGAAGTTATCGTACCAAGTTTTAATATTTGCCAGTCTGAAAAATATGTTCAAGAATAGTTGTCTGAAGTTTCAAAGACACAGCACATAATTACCTAATCTTTCGCTGAAAAAATATATCCTTTCCTCTATGGTGAAACACACAAAACTTAATCCACACATTACCAAAAATCACAAGGAATCAGATCGGCATTACAGCAAGAGCTAATCCTCATGACAAAAACCAGCCCCAATTAGCAAAAACACAAGTGTCAGTACTACTTGTTGAAAGCAACAATTTGTAACTGATTTTTGTGAGAAGTTGCAAAATATTTATGCTTTGAAATAGCTGTTCCCTAAGATTAAGAGTTTAACCTTTTTTTGCTGATCACATGGAGCACAGCTAGCATCTTAAATTACAATAGCTCCTCATTTTACTAATATTCCAATACACTTCAGAGTTCAAAGCAATTAACATGTGTGATGACTCAAATTCTGTTCACTAATTGTCTCAAAGAAGAACATTCCTTAGTCCAAGTCTAGATTTAGCAGAAGTTAACAAAAGTAGTACTTTGCAAATGTCTAAGAACACCCCTCTCTGCCTAACTTAACAAGCAGGATACTCCACGCACACAGGAAATGAGAGCTGCAGGATGCTGGGAAGAGTGACAGGTAAATTCTTCTCTGGGCTACTATCCACCAAATTTGTCCTATTTAAAAAAAAAAAAAAAAAAAAAAAAAAAAAAAAAAAAGACGATGAGGAAGAGAATCAGAACCTTGAAGTTACTAACTTCCAAATAAATTAGTTTTATTCTGCCTCCACTGCTAATATCTGGAAGAATAAATTCCAACAGTTAAATCTCTAACAAATCACACTGATATTCTTTTGAGTACTCTTATCTTTAAGTTCATTTCTGACCCAAATGAGATACCATATTTTTTAAAATATACAGAGCCCAAAGCTTCTAGTGATCACAATGTATCAAATAACTCAAAATAATGAGCTGTTCTTGCTCCAAAATCTTTGATAAAGAACTCAGAGAGACAGTAAAAAGCATAAATGCATCAATTAAATTCACTAACCTGTAAGTATTAAGTTTCATGCTCACTCTTCCTTTTTCCATTTCCCTTCCTTTCTTTCCTATTCAGGTGTGTTCTAGCATAGCCTCCATATCATTTCCTGGTATTCATTTTTTTTTTTTTTAACCCATATTTCTACTTCTCATGTTAAACTGTCTCTTCTCTAACCTGTGTCATTCTATTTTCTTCCAGCTAAGCCTGTTCACTTGCTGTTGTCTTTCTCTTCCATTGTATCTGTCCAGCTTTTCATATGCCACAGAACCCACCATCCTGCCCCTAGACCACATCTCTCCTTCACATCATGCTAATTTAACCTATGTTTGAGAAAAGAAGGCGACTACATATTATAAACCTCAGCTTTCTTCCAATTCCATATGCACTACAAACTTCCATAAATTTTATCCTTATTTGTGGCAAGATGACAAATCAAGAACTCACAAGAGGTGTCAGTTTAATGCACAACCGTCATTCGGAAAGAGTTTATCCTGACCAATAACATGATAGAACAATTCTTCCAACAACTCTAAGTCAGGAAAGAGCCTCCCACAACCAGCCTGGAAGGAGGAGAGGTGAAGACAAAGACGACAACCTCAAAATGGGAACTACAGCCTTAGATATTTTTGTACTCCTCAGCACCACATGAGGTCCAGTCAGACAAAACAAAACTAACAGGCAACTAAGGAAAGTTGTCTCCCAAGCCAACTTTCAATCCTGCTGTTCAGTTATATTCAGAAAATAATTCCCATGGAGTTAAGAATGTACTTAAAAACAAACAAACAAAGCAAGGGGGGACAAACACAGACATTTCCCAAAATGTAAGCGTTCATAACTCTTCCCCCAAGGCCAACCTATACCCTTACCACTCTTACTGATGTGAGTTTTGCTAAAACTAAAAGCATCACATGGGGAACATTACTGATTAATGCAACAGGATTAAATGCCAAAACAAGGTCAGCATTTCATTCCTCTCCAAAAATCTTAAAAAAAAAAAAAAAATAAAAAAAAATATCTTTCCTCTGCTATTTCCTTAACTGGCTTTTTATGTGTTTCTCCTCTACTAATTAAAATTATCAACTCTTTCCCTTCAATCTTTCAGGCTAAATTTCTTCTCTAACGAGGATGAAGGAAATGAGAAGTAAAAACAATAAATGTTCATAATAAAAACCTAAAATTAACCATAATTTGCAGAGGGGAAGAGATAAATCTGAAATATTAGAAAGCAGTACACTGTAACTCCCCACTTGAAAAGGTATAATTTAGAATCATATTTTCTGCCTAGAAAATGGAGAAGGGAAACCCATGTGCATGTAACCGAGTACAAAATGCAGCACCAGCAGTGAACTTTGAGGAAAAAAGTGTTCATAACTATATGTGGGAGAAGTCAGATTTAATTCTAATGACCTCAGCTATTGGGCCCAATTTATTAGAATTTACCTCTCATTAAAAGTTAAGAAGTGAACTAAAATATCACTTGCTGTCCAAAATTTGGCACAGTCATTAATTTCTAATAAAGACTATAATTGCCTATACCATAAGCAGTATGTATTTCCCTTGCATCCAAATATTCTCTCATGGGAGTTATTCTTATGTAATCATTAGTCAAAACGATTGTATAAACTAACGTTAGTAAATCAGGTTAGATTTTTTTTAGTTTGAGTGTAAAACCAAAAACATCAAAGCACACCATTTTAACCATTTTTGGCCATTTCTCTCATAGCACTGGTTAGTATCAGCTACTCACGAGAAGCAGTTCACTACGTGAACGTCTTTGATGCACTGGCTGTGTTCTGCCATGGACTTTAATGGTACCACGCTCAGATATGGAAGTTTTCAGGATTAAGCCCCATTCAGGTCTGGTTTAGATCTGGCAAATATATGTCCCATCCTATGAAAAGTTAATATATCAAAATGACAATTTCATTACTTTGGCTATTTCTTGGTCTTTTAAAAAGCTTAGATACAGTTTGATACATTCTGGAGACACCAACCTGAACTTGACTCAGAACCAGCAACACAATAATTACTGCCATATTCCAATAAAAGATTTAATACTCAGAATTTTTATTTTCATATACCTTTTACTTTTAGTCCAGGGATGGTGTTACTCCCTGCATCAACAGACTGGTACCTGCCTACCACCGAAGCAACTATATATCTGTAAGTAGGCAGTGGAAAAGCCAGCAGACCTCCCAGTCTGCAAGTCAGCTCTTTTCTTATGATACTGAAATGGTATTGAGCACAAGGAATCCTTTGTTTGAAATCTAGATCTAATCATCTACTAATGATTTTAGAACTATTTTTGATTTGTAAACCCCTAGAATTTTGAAGTGAGGGTGCAGACTTGTCTTTCTCTGTTAGTGCCATGTGTTGGCTACTGATTATATACTATACCCAGACCCATCACACAATTTCGGTGGCTGAATTTTATTCTTGGTATCTCTGCAAACAATCCTGAACAGCAGGGAAGGGATTAGAAAGCATATATGTTTAAAAACACTCACTTTTAATTGTGCTATGTCAAAAATTATGCCATGCTCTTCAAGGTGGTTCTATGTGGTCAATTTGTGGAACCAGCTACTTGTTTGGACATTCCCCATGTTTTTTTAGGCTTTATTAATGCAGTGACACTGGCAAAGAATAAGCCATTGTAAACACCATATACAAACACCTTTGCCTCTTTTGTCCTATGAGAATGCTCTAAATACTGAACTGTGCAAAAACGAGCAGGAAGATCCCATGTTTGGGACCAAGAACAAAACATCAGCTCTCAATCTTCTAATGCTATTTTGAATTACCCCATGGGCTGCATCTGAACAACCAGATACACTGGAATTACACAAGTATGCATAAAAAGTTGTTTACTCAGAGTGCGTAAAATTTAAAAACTAACAAACAAACAAAAACACAGAAAAGCCACCACTAACCTATGTGTAGCCAAAGAAGTACACTATGAAAGTCAGGTGGCCTTGTAATTAGGAGATTTGCTCAAAATTTATATTCAATATAATTTGTTCTGGCTTTCACAAGAACTAGTTTTGGAGACAAGTTTTATGTGGAGATTTTTCCTCCTCACTACATATTTGTACAGAACAGCCGAACGTATTTTTGATGTGAATATTGGCCTATCATACCAATTTTTTTGAAGAATCAGTTAATCATCCTATAGAATCCATACACAGAAGTTATATGAATAACAGATGCTGTAGTCTCATGAATCTGGCATCCTTATGTTCAACAGCTTCAAACACAGACATTTGATCATTCTGAAATTTTGCATTTGGAGACTTAGAAACATTTAACCTTTCAAATTTTCCATTCTCAAGGATATATTTTCAGATACGTCTGGTATTACTTCTGAGGAATTTGTGCTTCGACACTTCATTTTTCAGCTTTTCACAAAACCTTAAAGAAAAGAATCTCCCTACCAAAACACAAAATTTCATTCATGGCTGTGATCGAGACCACCATGAAATTCTGCCTGATCATTAATTTATCTTCTGTTAATAGGCTGTATCAGCCCTGATTCCATTCCTCCACCACATATTGAAGAGTCAACAGTAATAAAAAGTTCTCATTCCTTCCGTATTTTCAAGTAATTAAGGATATTTGACAGATATTCCCTATAGCTCATACTTGCCATAAAAAAAGTAATAGAAAAGTCTTAAATAGTCAGATTTCCTATGATTGTCCTAAAACAGGAGTTCAAGTGCCAAACACCTTCCAAAACTGGCAGTGTTTTAAAAATATTCAAAACTGCAGGTTTAAGACCATGGTAAAGATGTGAACAAGTGTCACATAAACTGGGCCTACGCTATATCTGAACTGCTTATGTTTGTCACTGAGCACTTCAACTCTTGCTCTAATCTTTAAAATTCTTCAATCCTTTAGCACATTAACTCAGCTTAACCTCAAATCTGACACCATACTAAGGAATTAATGTATTGGGTTTGAGTGGCAAGGGTTTTGTAGTACAGGGGACAATAGAAGTGACTTCTGTGAGAAGCTGCTAGAAGCTCCCACTAGAACCAACAGAACCCATGCCAGCCAGCTCCAAGTCAGATCCAGCACTGGCCAAGGCCAAGCCCATCAGCAACTGCAGTAACACCTCTGGGATAATGTATTTAAGAAGGGGAAAAAGTTGCAGCACAACACCAGCAGGAAAAAAGAAGAATGAGAATACATGAGAGAAACAACTCTGCAGACATCAAGGTCAGTGGAGAAGGAGGGGGAGGAGGTGCTCCAGGTGTCAGAGCAGAGATTCCCCTGCAGACCCTGGTGAAAACCATGGTGAAGCAGGCTGTGCCCCTGCAGCCCATGGGAGTCCATGGTGGAACAGATCTCCACCTGCAGCCCATGGAGGACCCCACGCCACAGCAGCTGGATGCCCAAAGGGGGCTGTGACCTCATGGGAAGTCCATGCTGGAGCGGGCCTCAGGCAGAACCTGTGGAGAGAGGAGCCCACTCATCGTTTGAGCCTACTCAGCAGCTAAATACTACGCAGTCGCTCACCCACCCTCCCCCCACTTGGGAATGGGGAGGGAATCGGAGGGGCAAAGGGAGACTCACGGGTTGAGATAAAAACAGTTTAATAACAGTAACAGAATAATACACTGACAGCAATATCAGCAGGTAATGTACCATACAGCTGCTCACCACCCACCAACCAACCAACCAACCAACACCCACCTGCTCCTGGCTGGTGATCCCAAACACAAAGGCCCCACAGCCACACTCCCGGAAGTGGCAGCCCCTCCCAGCCCACTCCTGCCTTTATATAGTGAGCACAATGTCACGTGACCTGGACTATCGGCCAATCGGGGCCCAGCCCTCCAGCTGTGCTCCCCCCGCCCCCGCACACAGGTGAGGGCACTGGGACCTGGGGAGCCCCTGGGGTCTCGGGGGCTGCAGCACTCCTCCAGCTACCAAAACCAACAGGAACTCTAGTCCAGGCCCAAGCAGGACACCCACTCTGGGGCAGGTTTGCTGGCAGGATGTGTGGCCCCTTGGGGGACCTACACTGGAGCAGCTGGTGAAGAGCTGCAGCTCATGGGAAGGACTCACATCAGAAAAGATCATTAAGGACTGTCTCCCATGAGAGGCACTCTGCACTGGAGCAGGGGAGCATGAGGAGTCCTCCCCTTGAGGAGGAAGGAGCAGCAAAACAATGGGTGATGAACTGACCGCAACACCCATCCCCTGCACCCCTGCAACACTTGCAGGGGAAGAGGTAGAGAAATTCAGGAGTGAAGGTAAGTCCAGGAAGAAAGGAGTGGTGGGGGGAAGGTGTTTTTAAGATTTTGTTTTATTTCTTATTATCCTATTCTGATTTGATTGGTAATAAATTAATTTCCCCAAGTCGAGTCCATTTTGCCCGTGATGGTAAATGAGTGATCTCTCCCTCTCCTTTATCTTGACCCATGAGCCTTTGTTATATTTTCTTTCCCATGTCCAGCTGAGGAGGGGAATGATAGAGCAGCTTTGGTGGGCACCTGGTTTCCAGCCAGGGTCAACCCACCAGAACTACATAAGCCTGTAAAAGTATGATGAAATGCAAACTTTAATATCCCTGTATATATAATATCCCCTACATTTTAAATAGCCATATCACTGTAAAAGTCTAAAAAAAACAATAAATTGCTGCTTTTGTTTTAATTGACCAAAAAGCACTAACACACACATAATGAATTCTAACAGTCTTATAAATTGCAAGCAATGGAAAGTCTGTCACTATTATTGTAGCTTTCTTATAGGGAATCCCTCAACAATCATTTCTTACCTAGTCCTAGTCAATATGTAACTAGTGAACAGCTAGAGAGGTGACAAAAACATTCACCATACATACAGCATTAGTCATCTTTCATTACATATTGGACAACCCAATGGTTGTACAATGCAGCTGACAGACCAAAAAAAACCAAGTCAAATAAACAGTGATGGGTCAGTGCTGGGGCAAAGAAAATCCTTTCCAAAGTTCATGGCCATATTTGTCTTTGATTCAGAAGAGCAGCCATAGACAAGTGGATCAGTTTTGTCAGTTTAACTGTATCACCAGCAACAGCAGCCTCTGAAACTACCATTACAATGGTTTTAGATAACCTTGTAACACCTTTGTGTTACCAACCAACTTAGTCTCAAATACAAAAACCTCCATCAGCTCCCTACAAACTGCAGCAATACAGTATACTCGAACATAAACCAGTCAGTTTTGAAAAAAAAAATACAAATTAACACAGAATGTTGAAGTATTTTTTGTGATCCAAAATAGCAACAGTGCACAACAAGTATATTCCCATCCCTAAACTGGTTTCCCCACACTGTACCGATTCAAGTCAAAGCTCTTACCTTCCATATTCTACTTCAATCCACCTAAAAATATCATGTTAAGTTCAAGTATGTAAAATAGGACTTCATAACTATCCCCTGGGTACAATGAAACTTTACCATAAATATAGAAGCCCACCGTGAAGACACAGAGCTTTCTTAGGCAAGACAAATTAAATTCAACAGAAAATAAGGAACTATTACAACTTTGCCAGCTTCTCCAAATGCTAAGCACCTTCAATTTTCCTTCTTAAACACCACTTAGTCTGTCTACAAAGATGACAAAAAAGTAAACATTTTCACAGTCCTCAGATCCTACAGCAAAACTCATAGTCCTTCAGGGGGAAAAAGGAGGAAGAAAATATACTATGCACGACATACACTTAATACAATTCAGACAAGAGTTCAAACACATTAATAATGTGATACAAAACCTCTATGGGATGGGCTAGAAAGAAGAGAACTCTGCTCCTAGAGCTCAGTGGCCACTCCAAGCAGGGCTGAGTGCCCTCCCAGCCCCACAGCCTCTGGACCAGGGCTGGCTGCCGTTCCTGCAGCCTGGAGCGCAAGCGGCATCAGCACAGCCCTACCTGCAAGAAGCTAGGCAAACCCACCCAAAATATAACATTGAAAGGAGTAGGCATGTGCATAGACTGCATAAAGTATTTCAATATTTCCGTATTTGCATGTCAAATGGAGATCTTAAACCAAGGACTTTATATTTGTCTAGTTTGGAGACAAGGAGGCTGAGGGGAGATCTCCTTGCTCTCCACAGCCTCCTGAGGAAGGGACATGCAGAGGGAGGTGCTGAGCTCTTCTCCCTGGGATTCAGTGACAGGACATGTGGGAAGGGTTCAGTGCTGCACAGGGGAGGTTTAGGCTGGACATTAGGAAGCATTTCTTTACCAGGAGGGTGGTTAAACACTGCAACAGGCTTCCTGTAGCGGTGGTCGATGCCTCAGGCCTGGCAGTGTTTAAGAGGCATTTGGACAATGCCCTTAACAACATGTTTTAGCTTTTGGTCAGCCCTGAATCAGTCAGGCAATTTGACTAGATGATCACTGTAGGTCCCTTCCAACTGAAACTATTCTATTCTGCAACCAAATAAGGCATAATGAAAGTGGTGACTAGGTTATCCAGGGTCTCCACTGTTATCCTGTATGGATTCTGACCAGTATCTTTCACAACAAGTTTTAAAGACAACACTAGTTAACTATTTGATATGTTTCTCAGTTTAATCAATAAACAAAAAAACTGTACACAGATGTGGAAGAATTCACTAGCTTTTGGGTAATTTTTACAAAAATTAAGAATTAATGCATCTATCAAAGATTACATTTGCAAGGTAAGTTGCAGTCTTGACAGAAACAGCTACATTTCTAATTGCAAGGCTAAAACAAAGTATTTGAAAGAGGGTTTGGCACATATGTAATCCAACTGTATTTGGCTGAAACAAGCAATTAAAAATTTTAATTTATTTTACTACAAAGCTTATTCTTCTGGCTGCAGTTCCAATGTTTTATTCACACATTAAAATGGTGGTCTCTGGTCCGGCAGGTTGTTGGCTCACTGTCACAAATGTAACTGAATTACATGAGCAGAGCAAGGCCAGTCCATCTCACTCCTACTCACTGACCAGCATGTTAATAGAAATCATGTTCAGATGTGCCTCAGCAACACACTTTTAGCCTTGGCTTCTTCTCCGAAGTCACTGTTTATGCACATACCATTACTTGAACCCATTCTCCCCCTCAGACAGACCATTCAGCTCATCTACGTTTGCATTAGCTGTTTACTTCACTTGAAGCTCTTGCAATTAAACAAGATACTTTTATCTACATCTATGCCCTTCTTTCAGTTGCCTGGATAGTACCCTGAGTAAAATCAGAAAGGATGAGGAGCTCAGAGAGATGACTGAGGCCAGCAGTAAGTAGCGGCTGTGAAGGTGGGGAAACAAGGCACTAAGGCAAGAGGAAAAGGACATGGCTATAGCACACCATCACTGCACAGGACTACGGCTAAGCAATGAGAAGACGATGAAAGTAAGACTAGGCCAGAGTATGAACAGAACTTAAAAAAGAAAACCAAAACTGGGAGGAGGCAAAATCAGTGGAGCACTGGTGGTAAGAAGAGAAGAGAGAGAACAGACTAGGTGGGAGGAAGAAATGGGTCTAAGCCTAGTCTGAGGCTATACATTATTTGGAATACAGACAGTGAAAGTGAGAAGGAGAAACCATAGTTCAGAGACAGTACTGGAAGCGATGGGGCAGAAGGTAAAAAGCTTCAGAAGGAATGAACACAAGTCTGTGGCTACAAGAGTGTCTAGAATTGAACCTAAAATCCTCAGATTTTGTCTTGCTTCCTCTGCTACTGAATATAACTATGAAACACTTTGGCAAAGCATCCAAACACCATTTAGTGTTAACCCTTAGAGGGTAACAACCTGCCCTCAGCATCAACCTAAGTGCTGAAGTCCTGAATGGCAGATTTAAAAGTTGCAGTCATGTTGAGGATGCAGATAAATGTCAACATGATGCCCTGTGATAAAATTTCAATCATTTTGAGAATTCTTGGAATTCACACACACACAAACTGTGTTAAAATTTAAAAAGGCTGCCCTGTTCTGGAGTAAGACTAAAGGAACCTGTTTTCTCTACCACTGTAGAACATGGAATATCCTTAGTTAAAATCAGAGGATGCAGTGGGTGGCAAAAAGTTAGATCTTGTGGACAAAGATCTTGAACGTAGTTTTATGGACTGGTCTTTTCACTGCAGATAGATCCCTACCATAGAACTCACAGTTGACAAGTCACTTCAAACAGCTTTTTGTAATGGTTAATAATTATACGTTCATTTAACAGGCACCCAGCTTGACACCCTCTGCTTAGGCCTCAAAGTAATCACTGAGTGACTGAACATCAAACATCAGGAGTTATAAAACACATCAGTTTTTAAGTACTCTCTCTCAGAATTGGGAAAAACACAATGAGCACAGAAATGCAACATTAATATCTGTGCTTGAAAAAATAAATTATTCATAAATTAGAAAATGACAGCACGAAGCTACTTCCATATGTATTCTGCCAGCCTGTCTCCTCAGAGAGCAAGTCTTTTTCACTTAGCTTTTCAAAAAATGGACCCGTACCTTATTAAACACGTGCTACTCAAACCCTGCTTTGGTATCAGACTTCCTTCCCCGCCTTTTGCTCAGTATGGTGGAATATAACCCGCAGCAAATCTGTTTTTACAGCACAACTGTGTGCTATTATTAATGCTGGTCAGCCTTTAGCTCTGTAATTCCTTAACTTCTCAGTGCTTACCTTTGCGAGTCTTAAAATGCTCAGGTTACCTTTGTACACGCCATTTGTATAGAACTGGCACTTTAGAGCCATACCGTGTGACAGGGGAAAACGGCAAAACTAAAGACAGTACATACAGTGCAACACTGCAAACGCTTATGCTCCTGTTTGCTACGAGAGCGTTCTCTTACGTGGCAGCCGGCGTGAGGAAACGCCCGTGTGAAGGCGGGCACGGCCGCGGCGCGGGCTGAAGGCCAGGCGGTTCCGCACGCTTGGAAGCGCCGGCGCTCGCAGGAAGGGGCCGCAGCCAGGGGAGCCCCCCAGCCCGGCCCTGCGTGCCCCTGCCGCCGAGCGGGCCCCCTCGCCCGGGAGGAGCCGCGCCGGGGGGAAGGGCGGGCGACAGGCGGGCTCGGAGCCTTCCCCAGCTGCCACCTCAACCGCCGCGCTCCCCCCCCCCCCCCCCAGCCCACATCCGTGTGGGAAAGAGCTGCCCCGGGGTTGTCTGCGGACGACGCCGGGGCCCGCTCGCTCGCCCCGGAGCCCCCGGGGACGGCTGGACGCGGCGGCCCCGCTCCGAGGCGGGGGGGGGGGGGGGGGGGGGGGGCGGGCGGGCGGGCTGCCCGCGGCGGCGCCGCTGCTGAGGGGGCGCCGTCAAGCGCCGGGCCGCCCCGCTCGCGTCCCCGCCGTACTCACCACCTCCCGGGCCCGGCTGGTGAAGTCGCTCTTGGAGCGGGCGGCGCTCCGCTTGAGCAGCTCGTCCCTGGCGCTGTCCCCCGCCGCCACCCCCAGCGCCTTGTTGCGGGTCTTCACGGTCTTCACGCTGGCCTTGAACAGCAGGGTGATATCCACCGCCATGGCGGCCCGCCCCCCTCAGCCGCCGGCCGGGGCCGGTGCCGCCGCGCAACTCTTCCCCGCGCAACGCGGCCCCGCGCTGCGCGTTCCGCCCCGCGTCGGGGGTGTGGGACGGGAGCGGGGGGAGCCGCAGCCCCGCGCTGCCGTCCCTCGGCTCCCACTGTCATTCGGCGGGGCTGAGCTCCTCGGCGGCCGAGGGTGCGACGCCGGGCCCAGGCAGCCGCTGCTCCAGGCTGGGGGAAGCGTTTCCCCCGCCCCCCCCCGCCCAGCCGCGACCAGCGCCCGGGCCGTGCCCACCCCCGCACCTGGCCGCTGCCTCCTCCTACCCGATAGCAGCTTTGAGGAATAAAAGTTGTATTTCGACAAAACTTTGACGTCTAGACCAGCCCGCTATGGCGTCGTGGCGGGCGTCGCCAGGTGGTGCTGTTATACGCCCGCTCCCAAATGCTTGGTTTGGTAACATGGAAAGACGGGTTAATGAGAGTTGATTAATTAGTTAGCAGACCTGCACTGGGGTCAGGGGTTGGCGCTGGTGTGAGGTTCCCCTAGGAAATGGTCAGGCGTCTGTGTCCCCTGAGCTGTGCGGGCAGAGCCGCCTCCTCGCCTGGAAGGTGCAGCCGTGATTCCTCCCCGGGCTGGGAGCTGGCCTGCGAGGCCCTCGGGCCTGCTGCCCCCCAACACTGGGACACTGTCACAGCGCAACCTGGAAGATGTGTCACACAGTCAGTTACAGTACAGCGCTGTTTGTGATCTGATTCTGAAGAAACCTTTGTGAAATTGCCCTTGTTATCGAGGCAGCTTTATTACCATGTTTTGTGCAGTTGACCAGCTGTGTGAAATTGTGTGGCACACGGGAAAACTTTTGACCAAATAACCAGTGGTGGAGTGGTGGTGTAATATATATATATATATATATATATATATGTGTGTGTATATGTATGCCCTATAATGCTCCGGGATCCAGCAGATACCATGTAGTATTTAACTGTGCTGTCACTGACTAGAGCACATTCCCTGAGACAGTCGCCAAAGAACACAATTTCAAAATCCTGCCTTTCCCCAGCAGACTGGAACTTAATCAACCACAACTATTTTTCCTATCTACTCCAGAGTATCAGGCTTTCTTCCCTTGTTGATTACCACTCTGCTTTCAGTTCAGTTCTCATCAGTTCAGCCTTAGCTATAGATTAGTGGTTCCCTCACATTATGATTAGTATTCATTCGTACTTTGTTATTATCATTCTATTTTAAATTGTGTTTTTGTTGTGGTACAGATAAGTATTTCTAATTAAAGGAATAGACTGTTTTAAGTCCCTGTCCTCGGTGCTGGATTTACCATGGAAATATATTTAAGGTCTTAAAAAAGCGGACAATGAAGGAGATTAACCTTTTCATTCCAGGAACACCAGCCGTATTTGACTGAATCTCAAGCCAAATGCCTTTGCTCTTTCAAGATTAAGAAATTAAGCATAAAGGTATTTTAGCAAAGGATGTATTTAATAAAGCTGTGTGGAATTTACGCATTGTAAATAAGATACATTCAGGTATGTTTACTAAAATTGGTTGTTTTCCTTTTTTTTTTGCATTACCAAAACCAAAGTAAGCACACTTAATAAAATTCCAGGAATGTCTTGATCACACTGACCCCCCTCAGTCTGAAACTCCCTGAAGACACTTCTGAGACATGTTCACCAACGCCATGTGTTGGGGTAGTTTTCATATGCTGTGGTTCTGCCATCCTTGTGGTAACTAAATGCCTCACTCCACAAACACATTATTTCACAGGCAGTTGAACAGGTAACTTCTTGTCAACAGAAATAAGAAATTCACAGCTTGGCCCACGGTAGTATCCTCCTGAAAAGGTAGTGGATAGTATTAACCTCTGGTTTTGTGCCTATTCAGCTGTATAGCTTGTTCCAACGTTTAATGAAGCTGACATGCACACTCCCTTCAAGTACTCCCATTTAAGTGGTCATTAGTTAAGGATCTAGAGATTTTTGCTATTAGAGTGCTGCCTTTTTACATTTAAACTGTAGAAATATAAAAGTTATTTTGAAATTCTGAACTTCCCTTCCTGCTTTTAGAAAAAACAACTTATTGATGCCTATGTGATATTATAGTTTACTCATTTTCTAATGAAATTTGCATACTTTAAAATAACTGGAATGTTCTATACATTTTTGGATGAAAAAAAGAAACTATGGTTCATCAAAGCAAAGTAAATTTTAACAGGCATACTATAGTTTGCCTCCTAACTTTGCAAAGATTTACACATACTAAACAGCTGTGAATACTGTGAATACTCCCACTGAGGTCAATGGAGCCACACATAGCTCATACAGTTAAGCACATAACCCTTTTAGTGGATCAGGACCCTAGCTGGAAATTCTTTGGGAACAAGTTTGTCTCTTAATTTCTACGATTACGTATTTATTTGTGCTTTATGTATGTGACCGGTAGTTATGGAAATAACAACCCCCGAAACAGGAATAGTAATATTACACAACCAATTTTGAACCTCAGCGATCTTAAAACTTCCATTCGGGCATAAGGAAATAGAGAGAGACACATTTGAAAAGAAACACAGTATTAAAATTCCATATAGCTGATCTCATCTGTCAGAAATGGACTGAAAAGTTAATCTGGCACAGAAAACGTTAAAGTAGCTTTTTAATGTGAAAAAAGGTTGCTCAAATGGTCTAACTCATTAGGTATATAATACCCAGGGCCTCTGCTCTAGAGATAAATAGATAGCTTTGAAGATTGCAACTGCTTTAAAATCAGTTGCTAAGAACTGGTGCCCAGAGCTTTTATTTGAACTTGATCCTAGCTTCCTGTATACAGTAACTGCATCTGCTCAGTAGTTATTTGCACTTCCACAGCCACCTTGTTTTGAAAGTTTAAAGCTTACTTTGGAGCAGATAGGTTTCAATAGTACATGACGGAGCTTCCTGTAATTGCTAAAAAGACTAACCTTGAAATTTAAGATTTTAAGGTTGGAGTAAAATTCCAAAACACACACAAAGGACTACAGTCCCACCACAATCAATACAGGTAAATCTCTAATAACACGTACACTGTGCACTCGGTCATGCCTCAGCAGGAGCATGTGTGGAAGAGGAGGAATTAGGAGTTTGCAAACTACAACAGTTTTGTGTGCAGTGTGAGGAGAGCATGCTGATCATCAGGTCTTGGTGTACCTGCTTAACAGACATGTCCAGTAAAATGTCCTGGGCAAACCTGCCAATGAAAAGGAGTCAATGTTTCCCTGTGGTTATCAATCAATGTATCTGTTAGAGAGACTGGTGGGGTTCATCTCCACTCAGAGACAGGTAATTCCGCAAATTGTAATTTACTTTTGTGTGAGAGGTAAACAAAAAGGACAAAGCTCCTGAATGAATTCCTTTACAATGCGCTCCAGCTACGAAGGTCCTAATTTGTTATGGACAATAGAAAAAACTACATGTTGTCCATTTTATACATTTTATATTTTTTCTGGCATAAAAACAGTAACTTACTTCATGTGATGTCAGTGTTGCAAACTGATCAAAATATCAAAAGGAGGGCAATTTGTTTACTGTGCATGTTTGTAATCAAGAAAAATCAAAAGGGGAGAAGCTTTATATGATGACTGTTTAAACTTTTAAACCCATAGCATGCATGCTTATTGGATTAATCTCAAAAGTAAATACAACTACTTTGTGGGTATGTAAAGAAATATTCTTTGGTGTTTAAAAGTAGGATTAGAAGACAGTACAACCTGTGTACTGTGTATAATGAAATAAAGTTTTCTGGAAAGAATAGATATGGATTGCATAGATATAAGCAACTTGTGTTGTCTATGGCAACAAATATTGACTTCTAGAAGCCAGTTCAATTGGCAGTAACATCAAGGTTCTCTCATCCCTCTTGAAACTAGACCATCACAACAAAATTTACACCGAAAATAATTAAAAACATAGAAACCCCTAATATAAAATACATTATTGTCTTAAATTATATCTGTATATATAATATCTAACAATAGAAATTCAGGGAAAAAATGAAAACTTGATTTTCTAATTGTTGAGGAGCACATTTAATTCTTAGATATGTTATGTATAAAGCACTCTTTAGTTGTAATGTAAATCCTAACATGATATATGCTATCCAAACTACATCATCAAAGAAGTGTGTGTGTGTGTTGAATGCAATTAAACTTGAACTATGGAAATGTTAAAGATCTGGCTACTGCATGCAAGAATAGTTCTCAGGAGTGCTGATTCTTCCTCACGGAAATGGAAACACTATCCCTGCCTTTGGATATTGTATGTAAAAAGCAGAGGAAATTCCAAGTGGGGAAGAAGATTGTAGGTCTTAATTGAAAAAAACTAGCTTACAGGCCAGGTTTTATAACAAGAATGATTTGGGGTTATATACTTAACCTATGCACCAAAATAAATATTATTTTCCAAAGCAGCAGATTTCAGAGTGTAAAACCTTCAGTTCTTTGCTCACAACTCAAATTGTAAACCTTCAGATCTGTGCTTCTCCTACAAAGCTCTGAATTTTATAGTACAGTTAGTATCTTATAGAATAGTTAGATTTTTTTTGGCCTTATCACTACTGCTTCTTGGCTGATCCAACAGCAGCAGTAGTTACAGCAAATATATTTGTGCACCTTTTAATGCTGTTTGCTGCTATTGTTCTGAGCAGATTATCATCTAACTTGGATAACACCCGACTGGTGGAACCCAATCAATGGTAGCCAAGAGGAAGCCTAGAATCAAAGCCTTAGCTCAGATTCCCCAAAGGTAATTAGGAGCCTAACTCCTGAGGAGATCTGAATCCCATTCAAAGTATCTACATATCACTTGATTTCAGTGAGTTTTGCGTGTCAGGTCTCACCAACAGCCTTGGCTGTCCCTGATCAGCCTCCTCGGGGGCCTCCCTCATGACCTCCCTGTGGGCTGATGTCAGGGGGGTGCCCGGTGCCCTGGGCTGGGGGTGCCCCGGCTGCCCAGCTCCCCTCACTCTGGGGCAGCAGGACAGGCTCCTCCGGAGAGGCCCTAATCTGCTGGCTGCGGTGTCGCAGCCGGCACCCTGTCCCTGAGCAAGCAGCGCGTCCTCGCTCTGCCCTGACATTGGGCACCTAAATAACATCTTTATGACTGTCAGAACTAGAACAAATAAGGCCAGTACTACCTATGGCTGTCATTTCCCACCACCAGCATATATGCCTGGAAAAAGTCAATAGAGACAGTGTTCTTTGTCTTAAATTTTGCTAAAGAGATTTTAGCTTGTTCGAAGTCTCTCTCCTTTGAGAACTTCCCATACCCTTATAGGCTCTTGCAGACTGGATGGCCTCTTCTGCGAGGCTCTTCAGGAAAAGAATACAGCTGGCACATACACAAAGAAGTTCAGTCTACTGAATTCTGTGGTGACACTACCTCAGACACTCACAAAGTCAAACCATTTTTTCCCAGTTCTTGAACATCAGTCAACATTTGTCTGAGGATTTGAAAAAAAATCTTGACCTCTACATATATGAACAAGGCCGTGCATTGTCTACCAGGCAAAAAGAAAGAGTAACTAAACTGAGATATTTTTTAAATAACAAAAAATATACGCACAATAACAACAGGCATCGCTTCTCATGTGCTTGGATAATCTTAGTAAATAGTCAATGAAACAGCTAGATTACTTTCTAATTTTCATCAGTTAAGTGGTTTTCAAGAGCAGCCACTAAAATATTAACAAGATAATACAGGAAGGCTTGCACTGTCACTACCCCAAGCTGTTATTTTTCATGTACCTTGAAAATATTATATTTTGGTCTCCAGGGGTAGCATGCACATTACATGTATTTAAAAAAAAGAAAAAAAAAAAAACAACCAACCAAACAAAAACAAATAAATAAACAAACAAACGCAAAAATCAAAGCAAAAAAAAAAAACAAAACAACAAAACATTTAATGAATGAAAAAGATATTCAGGCCTTCCAAAACCACTGATTTTGGAAATCCTGAAAAAAAAATGTTGAGCATATACTCAGACTATTTCTATGTTGCATATACAAGAATCCCACATGTCTGTCTGCTGCTAGACCTGCAACATTTGCAGACTTGCATATTCTATAGTTTAATATACTGCTATCTGAAGAGCTTCTTTATTGGACAAATGGTAGCAGTTAGAAGAATGGGAATTTAAAAATGAGAAATAAAGTACAATGATCTTAGAGGAAAGATAAAAAGTGGAAGAAGAGATGCAGACAAGGTCTATACCAACTCAGATCTGACAATAAATTCAAGCTGGGAACAAAATGTAATGCAAAGAAAATGTAATACAAATAAAGAGCTTGTAAAACAAATAAGGGACTGGGAGGTGTTGGGGCAGGGCACAAACAACTCTGTATAGCTGAATTTTAAGAATTTTGAAAATATAAGTGGCAATAATGCACTCAAGACAAAGTGAGACCTTTGAACACTCTAAATGGTACTAATGGATGTTAAGAGGCAACTTTGGCTAAGCATGGGAATGTCCCGATGCTTTAAGCAGAGCTTGGTTTAGTGCCTAGTACATTCACAGCCTTGTTTGGAGCTCACAAGCTTCCCTGAGTAGACGAATCCTTATAAACTGAGCAGCAACCAACACAAAGGAAACTCAGCACAGAGTTCTTACAAGTATAATTTAATATAGGTAGTGAAGAGAATGAATATCCCTAACAAGTACATATGTGGCTGTCAGCCTATGGGGCCTTAGAAATGGGATACAATGAGCACAGACCAGACAGGCCTGGATTTTGCACACCACTGTCCACCATATTAGATGTAAGAGGATTTGGCTTGAAAATATATATGCAATAAATATTGTATATGTGGGATGCTCACACTGTCCCACAGGCTCTGAATTACTGGCAGTGAGCAGAGCTAAATGTATATATGCAAGAGATCCCTTAGAAATTCCCCAAGAAAAATAATGTTGATATGCCCACTGTGAAAAGAGTAGGAGAGAGGTTGGAAGGAAACACTTTTCAGGAACCACCCTACTATGAAGATTGAAAAGCAGCACAGACAGAGCAGTTCCCTATAGCATAGTCCAGATTCAATTTATTTCTCAAGATTCATGGGTTTAGGAGTGAAACCAATCTAGCTATTCTCTAAAGTTCCAATGCCTTAAAAATGGAGAAGAAAATAATTTGTTATAAAATATTTAGATGAGCTTCAGTCATGGAACAGAGTACAGAGCATACTAATGACTTGCATTAAAGAGGAACTGTAATTAAATGTGATTTTCCATTGATTCCATGTTAACATGCAGAAGTGATGGTGGAGTGGCACTTAAAAGAGGATGGGTAGAACAAAAATGCAAAAAGGGTAAAAAGAGTAGAAAAATTAAAATGTAAAAAGAGCCTATTTAAAGAATTATTTTAAAGGAGAATAGGAGAGGAAGAGGGAAGATCTTCTTTGAAGTTATTTACAGACAATGGTATAAGAAAGGGAATTGTGAAATATGGACCATTTTTGTTCAATTTTCTCATAAGAAACTCAAATCCTGGTGTGTACATAACCACGATGGTTGGGCAGGCATTGAATTTATGTTATTATGAGTGCTTTAAAGGTAAAAAGGGAAAAATCAAACTGGGACTTTAATTCTTTTTCATTTGATGTTAACTGCAATGGCCAACTAATATGTCAGAGAAACAATATCTTTCTTAATGCCTGAGTGCTCCCCACATTTATAGGGTCAGAAATAACAATAAGCCAAATCAAAGACATTTCCGTTGTTGGGATTTGAACAGGGCCCAGCATACGTCACTAAAGATCCTACAAAGTCTTTGCCAAACCCACAAAGGACTGGAGTAACTCCATAGCTCCATTCTGACATTTCTGAGGTTAGGCAATGACTCACTATCTGCTGAATATCATGCAGATTAGCAGTACAGTGGCTTGTCATAGTGGCTTTCACGGTAAATAAAGCACCAGTAAAGACACCAAATTAATTGACATTGCTGTACTCAAATTTTTCTCTTTAGTCCTGTTGCTTATGACTATAGGCTTATGTATGTTCTCACAATATTTGCCTAGTTTTATTACAGCTAAGATCTCTGAATTTTTCATGGCCCAGTTGCTCAAAGCACTACTGTGGGTACAGGGGAAGAGGTGGGAATAAACAGCTTGGGGAAAAAAGGGTAGAAAGGGACTGCAACAGCCCCATCTTACATTGGTTTATTCTGTCAGTGAACAGACCCCAAAACAAACCAGCAGAAATAAACCAAGCAGACTAGCTTTACAGAGAGTAATTTTATTCTCATTTGTATCAGCTCATTTTAGTAACTCCCCAAAGCCAGTGAAAGAGGCATAGAAAATAGTGTCTGACTATTCCTGCTTATCTTGGTAGCAGTAGGATTTAAACTTGATGTAAACAGGTGTTAGAGCACTTATGGCATGTTTACAGCCTGCATAGCAGCACTCTGTAGAGATCCCTGAGCTGGCTCCAAGCAGGCTACCTCTCCACAGCCTATTGGATTCAGTACCCTGAATACTTTCTGCCAGGGTGTAATCATATCCCATTAGCCTTTCAGCTTAGACTTGTACAAAGGCATTATTATTGCTATACAGAATTTACTTTACCTGATAGGGTTTTAGAGCCAACTTGTTCTTTTCATGTTGGTGGTTGAGAGTCAGCATCCCTACTTTCCTGGTCATCTGTCTTTTCCAACTGGTGAACCTCCAGTTTGGAGCAGAAATTCTTCATGTTAGTCCCTAAGAGGAGAAGAAGGAAAGAATTGATGCTCCTTAACTCTAAATAATCTCAAAGTTGTACACAGTCTTAACTCATTCTCTAGCCAGCTCTACAGCCAGTATTCCTTTTGGCTAAGTGTACCCTTCAAAGGGACATCTGTGGTGGATGAGATGCATCTTCTTCTTGCAGTGCCTATTTTCATGATCTAGTTTAGACTAGACTTTCAGCTTAGACTGGGCATCTAGTTTTGAGGCAGATGATTTTAGGTTAGATAAATGCAATCTTTCTTATCATGCTACTTCCTGTGATAAAAATGGAATATACCAAAATTAAATAATTCAATACTTCCTTGAGAACACTGGAGGGAGCTCACAGAAAGAGACAGGAAAAAAAGGGGAAAGGTGGCAAGAAAGAGAAGTTGTTCCAGTTATATGAAAAGTTATGTGAATATTTACACCTATAGATGTACAAATGTAGGAAAGAGGTAATTTTGTTTATATTAAATGTTGGTAATTTTTCTTTATATTTGTACCTTGGCATCATTGTAACTTTCTACTTTGGACATGTATACTTAGAAAACATACATTAAAGGCCTAAACAGGCCTTTTCTTTTTCATTTAAATTTATGTTTATTTGAGTTCTCTTGTTTCTGTTCACTTGGCTTCATGCTCTGCAGTCTGATATTTAATCTAAAATGAGAGAGAGGGACTTTGGCAAGCTGTAGTTATACATCCCCTAGGAAAATACCATCATCTTCAGTGAACACAATATAATGAGGAGGTGTCCTGTTACATAATTGAGTAGGCATTGTCTTTTATATGCATTCTGGTTCACTTTTCACACTAAATTAATCTTAATAAGCATCTGCTTTGAGTAAAGAGAGTTTTGTGATATTTCAACCATGACCTCTCTGGAAGTCCAAATGATTTCACTTTACATTTCAGACTGGAGTATTCTTTTGAAACATTTCCCTTTACTATATGATAATCAGTGTGTTAACATGAGCTGATTAATCCCGTCAGTCTAACACTGATACCATGGCTCTTGTGCCTTTTCCCCAGTAACCTCATGGCTGCAAAATCACTGGCTTCTTAAAATAATTCAGGGCAATCCTACAGATTATGTTATACAGGAGGTCAAATTTAATGATCACAGTGGTCCCCTCTGGCGTATAATCTATGAATCTGTAACTCAAACTGAAAGAAATACAAATAGCTGTACAATAGCAGTAACTGAAGAAATAAAACTAGCAGTTTTTAAGACAGGGCTTGATATATTTATGAAAAAGATTATATGAACTGGTTGCCTGCAATAGCTGGAGCGTGGACTTGGTGGCCCGGTAGTCACTTCCAGATCTATTTTTACTGTGTTTCAATTGCTCATCATCTTGCTCTCATTTTTAATATTTATTTTAAAACAGTTTTTGATACAGTTACTGGGATAACAAATTAAAGATGGATTTTAGCTTTTTAAAGAAAGACTCTCTTTCATTTCAGATGACAGACTGAATTGAGGCCTATGAATAATGCTTGTGTTGACCTGCCAGAATATGTCTTAGCAGCAATGAATTCTCAAATACTGAGGCTGAGTTTATTCATTTTGAAGTCAATGCGAGGGAAGGCAATGCAGCCCAGTGCTGAATCAGGCTGCATTTTAACATAACAGTGATCATATATTTAATTTTCTTTAAAAAATAAGAAAAGACTTTGCAAAAGCCACATTTGGTTTTTTGAGTGTGACTTTTACTGTATAGTTTATCTGCTTAAAAATATACTACCATACAGCATGTGTCAAAGAAAGTGTTCAAAATTTGCTGCAGAGTTCCACAGTTGCATTTGTCTCCAGCCCCAGTAGTTTCTAAGACTTGACAGAGTTGCAGCTCAGGGAAGAGCTGGACTGGACAAATATGGGAAATGGAGATATTTTCAAGAAAAGTAGGAGATGGGTTTGGTAGTTTATTCAGTAATACACTAAGGATCTGGTCCAGTTAAAACACTCGGTAAAATTTACGCTGTCTCAGAAGGAATAAACACAGGGCTAACCATTTTAAAAGCAAGTTTTTTCCTTACTCTGGAGATACGCCTCAGATGAGACAAAAGGAGTTTCCCGTTCCAGTTTGTCATTACCAGATTCATGGCACTTTTTAATATGATTGAGATTGGGAAAAGGATTGTACACCATCATGACTTGGCCAAATTTAATCTCTGGTAACTATTTTTAACCACCTTAATTTCTTCCTGTGGTTTCCGTTAGAGTGTTGCTAGTTTTTTACTACCCCTGCTGTGTTTTCCTCAAGATGTTCTTGCCTTCCGCTGACAGGTGACTAGCTCCTGGTATACTTTGCTGCCTCATGGAAAGATTTATGAAATTTGGTAGGTATTTGTGAAACACTTAGAACTACTTGTTTGAAAAAGAGCTTGGAGATGCTTGTTTAAACTCATAGTCACTGTAAATCTCAATATGTAAACCAAATGCTTAAATCAAGGGCATACTTAATTTACATTCTTCGTAAGCTTTCCAGTGCTTTTCTCTTCTGCTTTTCTCTCACTAACGTGAAGTTAAAGTATTTCTTTCATTAAAGGTTAATACTTACTGCATTGTTTATATTTCTTTGTCTGTTTATTGGCAAAGCACCAGCAGATTGCTTACATAGTACAAGAAGCACACAGACTCAGGGTGCAGTTACATCGTCTCTTAAGGGAACGTAAATTCAGGCTGGTGCTGAAAGACTCAGCCTGCCTGTTGCAGGCCCTGGCAGCTGATGCCCATGTGCTGTCATTACCACTTGTGTGGCTGCCCAGTCAACTAGATCACCTTGCATTTTCTGTAGGTTTGTATTTCCATCAGATTGGCTTGCTCGTGAGCATGAGTGCCAGCATATTTAATGAAGTGAGAGTGCATAAAAGGAGGCAACTGGGAGGTTAGGATTCCCTTTCTCAGAAATGACCCTGTGTAAGGGTGACATGGAGAAACCACACATACGATTTTTAAAGATCACTAGTGATTATGGCTGCCTCTATTTCTGGGTATCTAATTCAAGATATTTTTAGAATGTGGGAAGTTCAAAATCCTTTGATAGCCAGATCCCTTTAAGGTGCTCAAATTGAACTCATCCAAAAAATCAAATAATTTCTGAAAATCATAGAGATAATTCTCTTGCTTAGGGCTTTGTATCTAGGGAAATCTTTCAGACATGGATTATTTGGTTGTTACCTGTACAGAGCTGAGCATCAAAAAAACCCTCTTTATGACTATGAGATGCAATAATACATATCAGAGATATCAAAATAAGAGTAAACTCATATCCTAAGGTTAGAATCAATTGAGTGGATTTCAAAGATACATTAAAAGTCATGGTTTTTTTGTTTAAAAAAAAAAAAAAAGTTAGTAAATTCCTTGCATTGTATCATGTCACAGGATTTTAACATCTCTACCTCTATCCAAATTTTGAATCAAGATTACTTGAGTGGGTATCAGCTATCATGCACCTCCAAATCCATTTATTCAATTCATTGTCCCCTTTCATTTCCAACTCAGAGTTGCTTGCAAAATATGTGCTTAAACTTGCAACCTTAATTCATACGTCAACACATTCCCATTAACTAATCACAAATTACCCACTTCAGTTCTGTAAATCTGACCACAGGTAAGTTTTCCCTTTGTCCAACACACTTTAGAGCTCAGGTGGAGATTTTGAATGTGATTATAAGTGATAAGTTATGTAATGATAGCAATATTTTGTGCTTGAAAGGGCATTTTTAGATTTGCATGCTTGTGAATATATTTGTGTTTAAATTAGCACGAACAAATGGTGCACATATGATCCAATGGATATGCATAGAGGGCACTCAGCAGTTGAAAAAAAAAATGTTTAGTAACTTTATTACTTGAAAATTAACTTGAGTCATATGAACTATAAATGTGTAAGTTAAGAGGATTTTAAAGGAATGTTACCTATAGGAGAAATATAACTGTGGGTTAGAATTTGCCTTGGAGCAGAGTATTATTTTAGCGTGGCTGGGGTGGTCTTTCCCAGCTGATCCCCTAGGTAAGAAGAAGGTGAAGTGCCTCCACAGCTCGAAACCACTTCCCAAAAGTTCTGTGATAGCATTGCTAGAGAAGTGCTGTTCTCTGTGGTGCTTTGTGGGCAGAGAGGAAGGGGTGGGTGGGCTGTAGAGAACAAGCCCACAGCCTCAACCGGTGGAAAACTCTTGTGTCATTCACAGCTGCCACTGAGGGAACTCAGCAGAGCTGAGTTAGCGTGGCTGTCACCAGACTGAGAGCAGAGTGCTGGCAGACAGTCATACGTGTTTTCAGCTTTAGGTATCCTGTGTGAGCCCCGGCAACCTGTGACCACTGGTGGGCACGTGTCTCTGGAGCCCGCTTATGAATTCAGTATTTTCTTCTCATGTTCTTTACCAAAAGAACTAAACTAACTCCTTATTGTGAATTCAGTTTCATGTAGTGTTAGGTTGGGATAACTACTGATATTAATTATAGCAGAAAACTGGAAGACATATGTTTCCATATGAATATACAGCAAGTATTGCCAGACATCACTTATTAGAGAATGATGCCTCAAAACGAAAACTCCAATAAAATCAGACAGCTCTAAAATCTTTCCACTGACACTTCTGTTATATTCATACATGAATTGCAAAAAATTAAATACTGTATTTTCTGTCCATTGATAGCCTGAAGATTGCACTTTTCTCACTGACTTGAACTTAGGAAGCAAGGCAGATGCAAAGCTGGTAAAAATATGCAAATGTAATTGGTTTTATCTAAAAGAGGTCTCATTCTGTAATGTTTTAAAAGGCAGCAGTAATCTTGTTTTTAATTTCAAAAGTCTAATTTGCTTTTATGACAATTTCTGTTTCTCACTTGGTTTATCACAATAATTTCTTAATTGCACAACAGGTTTTACAAGCAAAATAGTTGAATACAAAATATTAAAACCCCTGACAGCTTCTTATTAAATCAATGTCACATCCTGAACCCACTTGGTCAACTTTTTCACCTTTCTCTCCTTGACTCACAACGAATCACTGAAAACTAGTTCTAAGAAATTTAATACAGATTTTAGCATTTGTCCCCAAAATAGTTTTAAATTGCTATGTCCAAATTACTAAACATATTAACCAGTCCATTTATACACATTCATATACTTCATTTATACTTTGAAATCAAATTGGTGTAATCCTACAGATTTTCAGTCTTTGTTCGAGATGATTTTGAAGCCATGCCCATAGTCAGCTCCTGTCAAAATTTAGCTAAATTGGCAAAGGATTGTTAGATCAAAACACCAGCTGTCTTAATATAAAGACAGTCATATTAGCACAAACATGGTCATAGCCTATTTGTTCACATTTGACTTAATTTATGACAGCGTAACTATTTTGAAAAGAAAATGTCTTTATGATAATATAACTGCATCCAGACTAAGGGATTATAACAATTTAATTTGTCTTTTTGTTTATTTGTTTGTTGCTGTTTTTTTTTCAAATTAGTGATTTGCTCAAATTGTTGATGCAAAAATCGAGTGTAGATCAGGCCTCAGATCATGCTCTTATTAGCAAACCAAACACCGGTTTTGTTTTTGTTGCTGACGTTGTTTGTTTTCATTGCTGTCTGAATGAGCCTTTTATGGTCTCTGCCTTTGCCTGGCTGACTGCACCCGATTGTATTTAATTACATTTACTCAGTAGTTTTAGCCGGGATCCCCGGCCATTACCTATCAAGTCCAATCACTATTATTTAAATCCAATGACTCAGAATCAGAGAATTTATCTTTTACACAGTTATTGCCTAAACATCCAGCATAAACATGCAGAGATCTGGAGGACTTGTTCTGACTGTGCTGATTAAAGGCAAAGAAGCAAGATGGATGGAGTCAGTTGTGATCAGCAGGCTACAGTGTCCTGCTGTGCTCCAGTCTCTGCCATTGTGCTGGGCTCTGGGTACCAGACTTGCCATGGTCCTCTCAGGTCTAAAAGGAAAGCTGGCTTTGTTTGCCTGTAAGCATCTGCAAACTGTTCTGACACATGATCTACCCTCTCAGCAAGGCCACTCATTAGGCTGATTATCACTTCAAAGTTTGTATTATCATCCATCTCTAAAGGCAATTAGGAATGGGTGGCTTTGAGTATCAGACACTGGGTGACACTAAGTGACTCATCTTTATTGATTCTTTTGTGAGCAGAGACAGTGATTGAGATGATAGGATTGCAGCCTACCTGCCCCTTTGACTGGTAAATACTGAAGAAAAACGGTGTGTAATTAACTGACAGTTAATATAGGTTCTGTTTAGTGTTCAGAAAGCACAATAGTGGAAGCTGCCCAAAAGGAACAAAGTAATGAAACTCCTTTGACAAGTTAAACTCTAAAGCCAACTGTGTAATTATCTGACAGTTAAAGGGGGGAGGGGAGGACTTGGTTTAGTATTTATGAGACCAAAGGAATTCCTGCGCCTGAACAATGGGGACAGTTACTGACAATAATCATAACTGCTACACAAAATATTTGTTTGTGCAAGTCTGGCTTTCAAGTGAATAATGGTTGGTTTCAGGGTCAGAGGAAGCCTTGCAGTTTGGTACTGCCGTGCTGGTGTCTCTCTGGCCTGCCAGTGCCCGGGAGCGGAGCCGTCCACTGGGGCTGTGCCTGTACTGGAGGGCTCTGGGCCCATCGATTAGATTAACTGAGCTGCCCTTGCGAAAGTCAGACTTGCATGAAAGGCTACAGCTTGGTCTGCACGAAAGGCTACAGCCTGGTCTGCACAAAAGAAATCTATTGGCAAAACTTGATCCACCCTGGCTGGTATTCACATGGAATGTTGTTCTACTAACAAACTCTTCGCTTTGCCAGCATGTTTATAAATATTCCTATTTATGTAGTGACACAAGCCTTCTGCCAGAACAAGTCGATCAACACCGAGGTAATTCAGAGGCACACTTACTGGTCCTCCACTGCAACATGATAAGCTGTTCTCCATGTACACACTCTTCCACGATGCAATATTCCCTGTAGGAATAGCCTGCCTGGCGGCATTTTGAAATCTTCTGCATGAGGGTAGCAGTAAACAAGGAAGAAAAAGTCAAATTCATGTTCAGATGTGAACCATACTATTTTATAAAAGGATCTACTCTGTCATTTGCTCCTGGAAGGTGCTAAGGAGAGAACCATCGACTTTTAAAGTTCACAGAGGAGTCTTATTACTAAAATGAGCCTTCTGGTAGGTATTGAAATCCGAAAGAGATGATCAGGGTGTGCTGTTGGAAATGTCAGGCTACTAACTGTCATGGAGTTTCAGAGGAGGTCCTTCCAGAGTCGTTAGGGTGACATTTTGTGGACTGAGGGCTGTTTAATACTACTTGTTATTTCATCACCCTGGGAATGTGGGGGCTTCATTTTTAATTTTGTACAAATTGTCAATGAATAAGTAATGCTTTAAGTCTCTTTATGAACTGAGGATCTCAAAGCACATGTCAGACTAAATAAGCCTGAGAATGTCTCCATGAGATGGGCAAAGAAAGGGAAGCATGTTAGCTCTGCAAATTTTAAAAATATATTCATATGCAGCCTATAAATGTAGGCTAGTTAGCTTGTTGAAAGAACACTGCTACATGTTTTCCTTTCCTCTCCTCTTCTGTTGACTTCCCATTGAACTTTTCCATACAACAGAGAAAGACTGGGGGGACATAGAAATGATGGCTAGGACTTTTCATTTCAAGCTGTCTCTGAAGTAACTTCCCTACTGCTAGCACTGATCCCATCTTGTTGGACATGCTCAGAACAGGTTTAAATAATGATCTGTGGAGTTTGTGGAGTTCAGTGAAGGCCCAAGCAAGGAAAGTATTAGGATGACCTAGGGAGCTGTGAGGTTAGGCATGGGAAGGAAGGTAACTTAATGGAGGACAAGATTCAGTTAAACGGGGTGGTTGAATCATCAAGCAGTATCAGTATCTTGTGGCAGTGGGAGACCAGCAAGACTGTGTGGGCAGAGGTCTGAGGTATGTACAGGTTATCTACTTTTAGTTGTCATAGTAAATAATGAAATGAATATAGATGATGTCTGGATGTGTCAGCAGAAGACTAACCAAACACAAAGACAATATTGCAACTGTACATGGTCTTTCTGAAACTGCTGCAGATGCAGAGTATTTTATGAAGTTTCGATACTCATTCTCCCAAAAGAAAATACTGATAAGGTAGAAGAAGTACAGAAAAGAGCTATAAAGATCCATGTGAAAGACTAAAAATCCTAATCTATTTAATTTATCTAAAAGAAGCTTAAGACTTTTCAAAACCATCCACTCATTTGGGAGATTTTAATCTATCAGACAAATACTTAACAAGGATCAACATCTGGAAACTGAAACGTGACAAATTCAAAATAAAAATAAGTCATACATTTTAGAAAATTTACCATTGGAAGAGGTTATGCAAGGGTGTGAGTTTACATAGGGGTGTTGTGGCTTTCTTTTTGGTTTTAAATCGACAAGTCTGTCTTAATTAGAAAATAGGTCAGAAGGAATGGAAGAAGGATGCCAGAACAAAATTATCCAGCTTGGAGAATGAAGGGCCATTGACTAGATAATTGTATTTTTTCCTCTGGATTCATATCTATGAGAGGGTGAAGTGAAGAGGAGCTGAGGAGAGAGTGAGAAGTGGGAAAGATGCATATACTAGTGGCTTGCAGATGCTGATAAAGCACAACAGTTCTCCGGAATCCTGGCCTTGCTGCTGTTGGCCTGTTGTGCCTTTGGCAAGTCATGATATACTGCAAGGTTTTTAATTCCCCAGGCATCCTTTGATTACTTTATCTACTTGAAATAAAGTTATAAGATAGTGCTGCTTCTGATCAAAACAGAATCCAAATCTCAGATACAGGTATTATTGCAATACAAAACCAGAACAACAACAAATGACTTTAACATGTTTAGCTTCTCCCTTCCAAATCACATCCCAGTCAGGTTTCTGAGTCTTCTTGTGAGAAATGTAGGATCAATTTCATAGACTTGCACTGATACAACAGTTAAAATGAATCAGTATGAGAAATGCATAGTAGGACAGAAAGTAATAGCAGCCACTTCAAGAATTGTCAGCAGGCAAGTGTGACAAAGGGAGCTAATTATGTTAACTTTAATTGTGTTAGAGTCTTTCATTCTTCCCAAGACATTTTCTTATGTTACAATAATAAGAGACATTTCATAGTCACATGATCTAAAAATTTCCTTTGGACATGCTGTTATAGCTACCCTATTCCAGAAAGTACACCGAAAAGTCAGACAAGAGGAAGAGAAAATTTCAAGCATAATATTTGCTAATTCATTTTGATCTCCACTAGCGATTTGTAAGATCCATTGTACTTTCTCTGTCTCCCACTTTTACTTTGTTTCCAATTTTATCTGATCCGAACAAATTATACATGAACAGTCATTTTCATTTGGGTCTTGTTCACTGAGACACTTAGCAAACAATCAACTGAGGAACAAGATAAGGACAGCAAAGGAAAGATAAGCTTTTGTTTAGATAGCAGAATCATAGATAAAGACCTAAGCAGGCCTGCACTAGCTCAAGAACCAGTGATATTATCTTTTAAACTATGGTACTGTGGTTGCTTCCATTGTGTTTATTTGATATGCATACTCATAAAGCCTAATTTACAAATAATTTTCAATGTACACAGTCCAAACACTTTGTTTTGTTTTGTTTTTATTCTCCTGTTGTTTGAAATTGAGAGATGTAGTCTGAAAAGTATATTATTTGTTTTTGAACCTTTGTGATTTTAGTCTGGAAAAAGGCAAGGAAAAAATAATTAAAAAATAATCACCTGAACTGACAGGAAAAGAGGAAACAAAAGGAAAAAAAATGTCAAAGTTACAGTATGGGACCCACTCTTCTCATAAAGACTTAGTTTTATTAGTGGGTTCGGAGAGCCGGTGCCATGACTATAAATGTAGTACCAGTTCTATGGACAAAAACACCACCTCAAGAGATATACTTTGCTTTCAAGCCAGATGTTTCAAAGCACTTTATGAACATGAGCAAAATAAGCCTCATAGATTTCCTGCAGAGTAGGTAGGAAAGATTAAGCCCTCTTCATGGATGGGCAAACTGAGTTACAAAGCGATCAGGTGGCTGACCTGAGGTGAAGCAGCAGGTCCTGCAGGGCCGGGAATGGAAACCTGACCCTTTGACACATCCCTCTATTCCCTAGCCACAGGACCTATAATACTTATTCTGTAATAGTCTTATGCAAAATAATAGTATCTAGATGAAACCCATAGAAAATTGCAATATCTGAAGATATTTATTCGGGAGCTTTCACTAGCACTGCAGCTGCACCACTATTTTTGAAAAGTATGCTCCCATTTAAAATACACTGAAAACTATAGCAATTTATATATTCTGTGAGAAAATACATGTGTACAATTAGAATACAACCAAATATTTAACTTGATGAATGAATCAAATATTTACTTTGATGAATATGAACTTTACTAACAAGTTTTGCTGAGAAAGTATATTTTAATGCTGTTCTTTTGAACATATATACAAAATATATTTGCATAAAATATTGCTGGAATATGTGTCTTGTTATAAATATGGCCTCAAATTATATTTAAATATGGACCTAAGGACTTTCTTTAAATATAAGGAATTTAGAAATTATGCCTACAGTTTTTCCATGTCAGAGAAATAGGCTTTTTGTGAATTTTTGTTGGGATGGCTTTGTGCGTCAGAGGAGACATTTCTTTCCTTTAGTTTGTATGATACAGAAGCTTTAAACCACCACTTCTACAATCATTACTGTGCAATGAGAAAAGTGAAATTTCCTGCAGACAATGTAGAGTGGATATACATGCCAAGAACTGTACTGATTGAAGCCTTATGCTGACTGCAAACACTTCACAATTACCGGGACACTCCCAGCCAAGGCACTGTCTGTGGACACAGGTGTTCACACGCTTTTTAAAGAACTGTGAAAAGAGATGTTGTGCTTGTCTGCTCTTATACCTGTTCAGAAGATCAAAGCAGAAGCAGACATAAAAATTTCCTGACGTTTTGTGCAACAAAACTCAAAGATGGTAACGTAAAATTTGTCTGCTGGAGAGCAGATGGGTGTAACTGATCAATATAACACAAAAACAGAGAAGCAAGGGAAAGGAAAAGTGTAAGGCATCCTGAGGGGAATCAGGTGTGAATTTGATGCAGTGGAATGAGAGTAACTAATGAAAGGATTCAAGGTGCCTGTAATGGATACTGTGGTCAATATGGTGGATAACAACCATAGCAGCAGTGTTTTGAATGGGCAGATGGTATGTAGAACAGACTGACACAGCTGGAGACAGGAAAGGAAGAGAAGCAAGTGAATGTTAGAAAAGTCAAACATCAAGCAAGGAAAATGTAAGCCACCAGAAGAAGTCATGCTGTGGAAACATTAGGGAGAAATTATTAATACATCTTAGCTGTAGTTTGGATATTTGGAATGAAGAACAGGGATGAGCTGAGGAAGAAATGAAATTTCAAAGGAAAGAAAATAATTCTTAAATTAGATCTAGAGCTGGCTCCAGGTTTCAAACATCCTCTACTCTGGAGTTTTGGCTCAGGTCATAAAGGAGGAGCCATTCAAGACTGAGTTCAGATTTCAGTCACACTAAAGATGCAAGGTTTTGGTTTGACACCATCTTAAAAGAAATACCCATATAAAACAGCTTGGAGTTAGGTCTATATAGAGGCCAAAATATAGAGTATTATGGTGATTGATATTTGTTTGGGAGTCAAATTTGTTCTGCATGAAAAAGCCAGGGAAAGGGTTCCTCTTCTCTGATTCACTGAACAGAAGGTAATTGAAAGATCTCTTTATGGCAGGATTTACGACCCCTGAGCCTCAGTCGTTTTGAGCTAAATAATAATGCATTTGCATCGTAAGTGTATCTAATTTGAATTTCGCTTCCTGCCTAAACACTTTGAAAAGATGCATGCCTTGAGGTGTCTGCCTGAATAAAATTCCTGTGGAATTGAGGCTAACAAATAAAGTATGTCGTGGTGCGTTAGAATCTGCTCTGCCCTGGAGAATAGCTCCCCTGATAAACTGTCTGATTTATAATGACAACTGCTCCCACTGTTGTATACAAGTATACCTTACAGTAATGGGGAATTAAAGAGTCTTTCATGTGAACCAAATATTTAGCTTTGAAGTCAGTGGGAGCTGAGAGAACCCAGCACCTCACAGGATTAGTTCCTTGGGAATTAACCTTTTCACCTTACTATAGGAGAAGGATGAAATTTTAAGAAGGGATTTTAATGGTGTGAGTGTACTGAGTAATAGGAAGGATGAGAACTCATAACAGTGAGTTACCTTCTACTTCAACGAACACTGGGATCATTCTACAAGACTACATGACTTTCTCAGTACCTTATCCCCTCTAAGAATTACACAAAATTAGTTTTCATATAGGATGTAGCCTGTGGTCCTTTGTCAGAACCTTGATCATAAAATAGAAGAGCCTCAGGAAGGAACTTTATGTTTTAAGTTGCTGTGCTAACTAACCCATCAGCACCACATCAACTGTGCAAAAGCAGTAACAGTTTTTACATTTTCCTGTGAGAGACTTTCCATCTGCTTTTTGCCTTCTGTTCACTGAATTAACAAAAGTGACCGTGGAAATCCAACTCATTCTGCAGTTTCTTGGTCAAAAATTAGCAGATTTTTTCCAGGTATTCTTTTGTTGATGATGATATTAAAAGTGGTTTTTAAATTGACTGTTGTGAGACAAACAGAATATGCCATTGAAGGAAAAGACAAACTACTTATAATTAGTTCTGGCAGCTGGAGGATGGCACTCCTGCTGTTTCTGCTGCTGGCAATGTAAAGTACATCATGTCACAATGCATGAATTATCCAAGGTCAGCTCTTTAACACACCCAAATTGCTACCAATTATTAATTAATTAGTATCATTATGGGACTGCCTTAAGAGCCCTATTAGTCCCCTTGAAACAAATAAAGTGACTAAGAAAGATAAAGAGGTAGAAATGATTAGTGGTGAGTAAAAAAAGTAATTCTAAGGACAAACTCATATGGGTCTAATCTTGCAAGATGCCTAATGCTTCCCAGCTGATCTCAGATGCTCTCCTCGTAATCTCCAAATGCATTTGAGTTGCATGGGGATATAAACTACCTGTTGCATGTTAGTGTATTTTTCATTACTAAAATTTTGCTATTTAAATGTTACTGTCCAATTTTATTGTCTTTCTTACGTCTTTCTTTACCTGCTCTTCCTCTGAAGGCTTCATCTACAATACTTTAGGAGCTGTATCTCAGAAGACTTGTAGTTATAGCTAATGTTTTGTCATCTATCCTCTGAACTGAAGAACTTAATACTGCAAAGTTTCCCATGCAATTCAAAGGTTCAGTTACTTAGAATGGGGTTTAAAAGCGCAAATGCAAAGAGAGGGGAAGAAAGATGCAATTTATTAACTGGTGATTACAGGTTAAGATTGAGTGAGACAGAAAGGCTATAATTCTACCTAAGTGCCACTTTAGGAGCCTAAATCCTTATTTATGGGAAAACAACACTATCAGCATATACTGCACTCATTGTAAATGTGCACAAATAAATACATATCTAATGCGTATGCCTACCGCACTGACATCTGGTTGTACAGAATAAACGATGTGTAAAGTTTGTCAGATTGTGATGGTTTAGTATCATCCAAGTTTTCCATAAGTCTCCAGTCATTGTAAAGTGCTAATTATAAAATGTCTAAAAATATGAGATGATGATGTCTAAAAATACAGTGAGTCAGGTGATACGAGACCAGAGAAAAAGCAGAGACTCTGTGGCTATATGCTGACTGTATGGTCCCTCTCTACAGAAAAATATGTCTGATAAAAGTGTCCATCAATTGTTGTAGAATGACGAAGAGGAGCACAGCCTTGATTGATAGACATTTATAGTCAGTAGATAGTTCTTTAGCTCAAGTAAGAGGCAAATGTATTTTTAGGGGATAAACATCTGGATTTTTCCCTGAAAGTATTTTGCAGTCTAAGCCACAAGAAACAGATGTTTGTAACTCTTAATTTTTCTAGATCATTCATCACTGGAATATCAGAAGACCAGAGTTTCAGAAAAGCTCAGCACCCATCTAGATATGTAAATGAGATTTACATTTCAAAAGTGCTTGGCACACAGCAGATTCCAGTGTAAAGTTTACTGGGAGGTGTTTTCTTCTGTAAAGGGGTGCTGAAGTCTTGAAGATCAACCACTTATTTTGGCACAAAAAGAGTTCATGTCTTTCTAAAACACACTTCTTAAGGACCTCAATTCTACATGTGGGGATAAGTAATTAAGAAATTAGAGCAATTCAGTAGGTGAATGTAATCTCTAGTTTTAAGTCTGCTTCTTGCATGTTTTACCTCAAAACTTCAATGGCACGTCTATGCTGTTCTGCCTTAAATAGTTTCCAGAAATTTTTCTCAGAAATAGGGGAAGTAAATAAGACAAAAGAACTAATCTCAGTCAGAAGTGATTTAAACCATGGATGTTCGTTATTGTTTCAAAACAGCTGTATAAGGGAGGCTTTTAAAAATATATTGCCACTATTATATGTAATTGCTGTAATTGTATTTTGGGTCCATAACCAAGTGAGGAGGTTTATCAACACGTTCTCTTTCTCCAAATGCATCACAATCATGATGGGTATAGTCAAAAGCAAAGAAGGTCAAAAGAAGAAAGGAGGAGGGAGTTCTGGAGAGAATAAGTAATAAAAAGGAATTTTCCAAGTGAGAAAAGAGCATTCCCTGTGTGGATTCCACTTTCCTGAAAACTGGGCTGCTTTATTAAGTACTTAAAAAATGTGGCTGTTCTCATGCATACTAAAAATTTCAATCTTAGCACTATTTATCCCCCCCATCCTCCAAAACACCTCCTATGTTAATTTATATTTTAATTATTACTTTTTAACTTTAATGATGTTTTTGTTTAGGAAGGGTAGTAAGAATTGAATAAGGATTTCAGCACATGGCCTGCCGAAGACAGCAAATGAAAGGACCTAATATATAATTTTTCCATTCTTCTACCCATCATCCTGGTTTTGCTTTTCCAGTTTTCAGTTTAATTGCTATTCAGTCATGGTTGTGCTCTAGAATGCCTTTCCAGGGAGCAGTTAGACTTGCAAATGTGTAGTTTGACCTGACTATTAAGAATAATATCATCTGAGACATTTAATTACAAAGAAATGTCCCGGTGGTTGTAGCTACAATCTTAAGAAACAATATCTTTTCTAACAAATTAATTAATTACTGTAAAGAATATGAATTTTCTGTGCTGGATTTTGACCTCTGAAATATATGTGTGAGAAGTTCACAAGCAGTATCTTCTATCAGCAAAATTGCACTGGCATTGGCATATATGCACATATTAGACAAAAAAAGACTATATATCTCATGAATAGTGAAATCAGGCTTGAAACTGCAATGTCAGAACAGTCTTCCCAAATAACCTCCACAAACAGGCAAGATGTTCCACCCATGAACTATATCCAATTTCCACTATGCTGATGTGAATCCAAAGCTACTTTCCCCAATACTTACTAAAATAAATGGAATAATACATCCTCCTGTGAGGTTACCCACAACACAAAGTGGTTTTCTACATGCATCTGTTGTCCAAAATGGTCTGAAAGAGAGCTTCGTTATGTTGTGACAAACACTACTAAGGAATGGGGAATTTTTTGTGATTTCTGTAGAGTTTGGATGTTCATAATAAACTGTTCTGAATAGGATTATCTTCTGTGCCTTATGTTCTAATGTCTTCTAGAGTGCAAACAACTCCGTTCTCGTGGGTGATTGTTCCTTTGCCTGAGGTTCCCATTGTCCAGCTCTCTGAAGAAACCACCTAATCTTTATGACCACTTTTGGCAGATGTTTCCAGAACAGCCTTAGGACACCAGTGCAATGCAGTATCTACCAAACTGCACCTCACAGTGATCAAGTTTGGATAGGCACACTCAAGACACTGGGATTTATGGCCAATTGCTTCAGACAGATGTAGACTCAGGAAAAAGCTTTATGACATTCCTGTGGTTCTGATGTGGCACGTCAGGCATGCTTTGTCTTCTAAAGCACTGTGTACATTGTACCACAAGTAACAGATCCAGACATGAGAGGTAACTTGTGACTGATAAGACCAATACTAGGTTACTTTCAGAGGAGACAAAGGAAGAGCCACAGAAGGAAACATCAAGTCCCGTTAGTCCCGTTTTGGTGTTGTTTTTTTGTTTTTTTTTTTTTTTTTTTTTGTGTTTTTTTTTTGTTTTTGTTTTGTTTTTGTTTTTGTTTTTGTTTTTTTTTTTGCATTGGATGCAGTGAAGTTAACACATTAGTTCTTAGCAGAACCAGTATGAGGTCCGCCTTTTTCTTCAAGAAAACAACTTGCACCACAACCACCCTCAACTGAGTGGAAATTAAAAATATGTGACACCTTTCAGAAATAGTAACTAAGTAGGTAAAAGAACATTTTGTTTCAGATGTTTTTTTTACCATTACAAGGGCTGTGCCATGTGGTTTAGGGCCTCAAATTAGGTTTCATGAAGTTGGTTTTTGAAAGACAGTAGGAATGGAAATATTGCCATGATCTGTGCTCATTATAAAGGGAAATGTTTTGCATTTGAACATTCCCTTCCAGTGGTGTGAGTCCAGCTAACCCTCTAGGAGTGCCTGAGAACCAGTCTATGAATGTAGCCATAAAACAGCTATAAAAACAAGTAACGTGGACTTCTCTGTTTTTCATTTGCATTTAACTCAAGTGGAAGGTAATAATAAGAAAATTGGATTAAAAAATGTTTTGGACCCAATTCTGTCTGTCAATTGTGCCTCCCTGTATAGGCATATACTAAATTGTACCTTCCCTAAAATCTTCAGAAAGACCACAGTCACTACACAGAAGCTCATGAAGCAATTTTCACACTGCAGACTAGGGGCCAGAAATACACAGGGTGTGTACGGTCTTGTTTGTCACAGCTCTGTGTAGTCTTTCTCTATTAGAGTGACTTGTGCTCCTGGAGAAGGAGCCTGTGCATGGCCACACTAGGTAGATGGTCATCCCTACAGCTGCTCTTGTCACTGTGACTGATGAGCTCAGTGCTCTGATTGATATGGTCTAAAATGGCATCACCACATTGAGAGCTGTGGCTTCACTTCCTCAAAGCTTTTGGTACTCTTTTCTCTTTTTTGGGTGTTTAGGGACCAAGAGATTAATAAAAAGGGTCTGAAACTGTGCTCCAACTACTGCACAGATATTGAAACATCTGTGTTCTTTTCCCCCTTCACATTAACAAGGTTAATTTGGAAGGAAAACCATGGAGTCCAGAAATATCTCCCAAGTAGTTATGAAGATCCAAAGAGTTATTAATAGAATTGGCTCATTTTCTTACCTCAAAGTTTCTTCCTATCAGAAAGTGTAATTTTGTTGATCAGAATTTTTTTTTTTAATGAGAAAATTGTTGATTGAAAGTTTTTTACTTGAAAAATATGAGGAAAATATTTTCAACATATGAGGAAAATAATTCCAACATAAAATCAAATTTTTACATTTCAATTAGAAATGTTTTACATTTTCTGTTAGAAAAAAATGTTAAACCTAATGTTCCCTGAAAAAAAAAATCTACTTACTAGAAATGTAGAGATCTTTTTTCTGCCTGTAAATACATGAATGCTATGTTGATAACCTCCCTATAAACATATATCCTTTTCTTATTTACACTGTTGCAAAAAAGTATTGGGACTGACAGCTCTTAAATCAGAAAAGGGCTCAACAATGCAGTCTCAGATACATTTCTGAAATGCCAAGAAGACGAAATGTAGCCACATCCTGTTGAGTATCTATGGCTAGTAATGACACTGTGCAAAACTCTGAGGGGATGTGTCTCAATTAATTAACCTCTTTGACCAGCTTCCTTTTGTTTGGTGCCAGTTACCATATGGAATCTCTAAACTCTTCCCATTACCATGGGTGGAGATTTTTCTATGTATGCTGCCATTATTTAACTCAAAGGTAAATCTGAATGTTTTTCAAAAAGATTCTTTCAGGTCCTACTCATTAACAAAATGCATCTTTCAGATTTCAAGTTCAAAACAATTATCTGTTGACAACGAAATGCAATGCATTTTATTGATGCAGGTGAACCAGAATGGTCAAGCTAAGAATAAATATTATTTTTCTCCACAAAGCTCAAACTGAATCAACTCTTTTCTTAAGAAAATAATTACATAATAATGGTGTGCCACCAGAGGTTTTCTTAGAGCATTTTTAAAGTCCTTCACAATTTCACTTGTCCCATTTCTCCCTGACTGTATATTTATCTTTAGACTAGTGTTCAGCAAGTCTTTTCCCCATCTCAGACAAAATGCAAAAAAACCTCTGTCACATGAGAGTAAACCTTCTTGAGCCCTACGGTCTGATGTCCTCCCTGCTGAAGTCAGTAAGTCTGTTAATTGATTTCAAAGGGAGCTGGATGAAGTCCCAGTATCAGATACAAATGTTTGGAGAGTTTTGGGGGGATAGGGTCTGGATAAGCAGCTAAACATTTGATTCATTATCTGAACCCAATTGAATTGCCAGTGCAGAAGGTTCATTCATCATTTCTTTATACTTTCCAAGTTCAGAGCTCAGGGATTTATCTGCTCCTCTTTCATCAGTGAATCACATTAGTAACATGATTATTTAAAGCAATGCAGAAGCAGAGCTCTCCCCAGTGCTTGTAGTGAAGTTGCTTGCAATATGGTAGATAGAGGATATTGTTGAAGGAATACTGAGCATGTATGACATAAAAGGATCCACTGACTCTTTTCCTCTGGTTTAGCTGAACAGAGTCTGTGCTGTCTAATATCACCTCAGCAGTCTTGGCTAAGTATTTAAGCAAGGGACTTCAGACAATCCCTAGCCCGAATCCCTTGTAGTCTGGAAAAGTTCAGACCAGTCACTCCTAAATTTTTACTTCAGGTTTCATCATTTATACACAAGAACTTTTCTAACAGAGGAAATTTTGAACTCGATTGCCCCATTTTTAGTAGTTAGATGAAGGAAGAACTATGCTTAAATGACAAACCTTAAGCTACATTTTCAGTGAAGCATTTGTAATTTCTGGTTGTACATGTATGTTCTGCTAGAGATCCAACATTTAAAGGAGTTTTATGTGTTTAAAGTACATTAGGTCGCCTTTAACCACAACTGTATAACACAAGATGATTCTATTTCAACTTGAAAGCTCAAGGGTCTTCAGGAACTGGAGACCCTGGAGTCTTTTGGGTTGGACAAACCAACAGTCAAGTGAGGCCACAGTTCCTAGTGCCTGCCACCCTACCTTCAAAGCATCTGTGGGTGCTCTCACATGGCAATTTCCTCCTCCATAATCTGACAATGACAGTGTAGCCATGGAACTTTTCTTTTTCTCTCTTTTCTTTCCCTGTTCTTGATGCCTCTTTCAGCTTTAAGGCTGCTACACAGTTGTCAGAAGTCTGGCTTCAATGGTCTGAAGGGAGACAGATACTGATAAATTTCCTTTTGATCTCTGCTCTGCAAAGCCACTCAGTCAGAAAAAAATAGAGGGGTCTGTGTGTGTAGGGGTTGGAGGATGTGAAAGGCAAAAAGCACCCTCTCATGCCAGAGTGAGTATAACTCCCACTTCACATTAGATCTGAAAGATGAATATAAAGAGTTTTGTATACATTTTGCAAATCAAGACAATGCACTGTAAGAAAATGAAGCCAGTGAGTAAAATGGGGGTAATGATACTGATCTCTTTTCTAAAGTGCTCTGAGATCAGTTGATGAAAAGGACTGTACAAGAGCTAGGTATTATTATAGTTAGATCATTGGAATTGCTTTTCTCAAAAACCTTATCTTTTTGTTGCATATTCATCAGGATCCGTGTTGAAAGGTTACAGTTTACAACAACTACTTTGTTATACTATAAATGAGACTGAGAAAGAACTTCTGTTTTCATGGGGCTACAGTAATTTGCACGTATCGTTTGAGGATGCTTACGTACAGATGTAGCAGGTGTCTTCCACCCAACTTTCTCTACCTGGCCTGATCTAAGGCTGAATGAAGACAATGTTCCAGTGGTCTGAACACTATCAAATGAAGAACACAATTTTAAAATGCAAAATGTGAACCTTGATTATGCATAGACAAACAGTCATGAGCTTGGTAGGCACAAGTCATGAACAATCCAGGAGCCATACATCTGCGTTAGAGAACACTATTCCCAAAACACTCTACCTGTCTCTTAGAAAATTTGACTAGCTGAGACTCCAACACAGCTAACCAGCCTTCTGACTAGAGGAGGCTCAGAAACAGCCATCTCAAAAGCAGGGCAGGGAACACTCATGTCTGTTGTGTCTGTAAAGGCATATTTATGTGTTCCTTTGCTCAATGAGTCTCAGTGTTGGAAGAACTGAATCTAATTTGTCAGAACTAGCAAAGGCAGAAAACTTAGGAGGGAATAAAAAAGCTGAAATGATAATGCTCTGGTAGGATTACTAAAGCAGCAAATGGCATCTCAACATGAAATAAGCTCCAAGAAAAATGACCCAAAGTATTAATATAACATCCCAAATTAGCTTTTTCTCCCACAGTAGCCAGACTGTCACCTGGGGACAGGTTATTGCATACAGGGTATGTACAGCAGAATATACAAACAAATTCAGAATTGGAAGTGTGAAGAAAAAAAGTAAGGCAACTGAGAAGTATTTTTCCTGAAAAACGCATTATGCATTCTTTAACATATCATCATATATTACACTTATAAAATAGCTGGTAGTTATAATGTGCTAATAAAAAGTGACAGCAAAATACTAGCTATGAAATGTGCGGGTAAAACTAACATGACTCTTACATATAGTTTAACAAGGCCTGTACTACATTATTTACAGTTTATAATAAAGTCTGTGCTGTGTCTTTTGTTCATTTCACCACAAAATCTCATGAAGTAACCATGTAGTAACAACTGAGTCTTACAAATGCACAAAACCACCAAAGCCTACAGGTACATACAAAGGTTCTCGCTGGGTTTGTGACAAGTTCTGAAACAGAGCACAGTGAGTGTTAGTAAAGAACTTCCTATTAAACTTCTCTGTCTTACCATATGAAAAAAAAATATTTTTCTTACAGCTTTAAAATTGAGATGTCTCAGTGTCTCAATGTAAACATTTAATTTCCAGTGATCCATGAAAAAATCCTTTATGTTTTTGAGTGAAACAGTTTTTCCAGAGGTTTAAAAAGCCAAAATACAAAAGTAGTTTTATTATCTGTTAGGATTTTACAGACCTTGTTGCAATATTCATGGTAAATGCATCTGCATACAGTTCTTAAAAGAAACCTCAGTTTAATAGATGCATTGTTGGGATGGGGATGAACTTGCTGTTTGTTTATAATAGTTTTATAAAGAGGTCATTCAATGCCTTCATGCAGGCAAGCAGCAGTCTCCAGATTCAAAACACAAATCCAAATGAAAATGGTGAAGCAATTTTGTTTAGCTTGCACATGCACAGATATATGTGTGTGTAGAAGAGATTTCAAATTGAAAAGTGAAGTAAAACTCAGAAATAGATTGAAGACATGAAAAGAATCAATGCTAGTATATACCCTAAGAGAAGTCTACAGAGTGTAGTATTGGTAGGGTATTGACTGGAGAATGTATTGTTTCTGGTAGCTTGAATCCTGATGGTATCAAGAAAGCAGGAATTTCTTTCCTGGAAATAAACCTTTTCAGAAATAAACATCAAAGAAAATTTACCCCATCAGTTTCTCTATCCAATGGGAATAACCTATGAGATCTCAAAATACGGCTAGTTGCTCAGATCAGAAAGAGTAACCATATGTTTCTCACTATTGTTAATTACAAAGAAAAGTAAATTACTAAAAAAGGCCTTAAATTAAACAATTCAAATAAAAATAAGGGTCTGGTTTATTAACAATTATGTGCATTTAGATACAGCTGAAATTCAGTTAAGCCTTCAAGGTATGGCTGTTATTACTGAAATGAAGTGGTGCCTTAGTCATGGACTGAGACCCCACTGCGGGAAGAGTTCTATGAAGAATGGATAAAAAACAGTGTCTTGACTCAAAAATCATCTAAAGATAAGACAAAGGAACAAATTCACACAAATGAGTACAAGGAATCTAGGCAATATCGGATTAATTTAGTAGAAGTAGTGATAAGTAAAAGTCTCTGCAGGCCAGTAATATAACAATTGTCTGATTATCTACAGACATCAAGGAAAGAGGAGACTGTGAAGGAGCTGTGTCCTGTTGATATTTGTGTCTACTTCCCCCCCAAGCATAATGGACGAAGCGGGTAAAGGAATGAAGGTACTTGTTTTAAAATTTATTATGTGAGTATAAACTGCTGAGAGCCCCATTATGTTCCTGTTAATATCTGTGAGCCAATATTTGAAAAGAAGTGAGAGGTACTAAGCAGGATAAGTATACGTGGTCTAAAGGTTTGAAAAGACTTGAGCAATCATCGTTTTGGTAGAATACAAAAAGTGTTGGCTGAAAGATATTCTATGATGGAACCAGAGGAGAGAAACTCAATTTTTCATTGAGTGAATTTGTAAAGAAAAAGGTAAATAGGGCAATTGATGGGGAGACAAGGGTGGGGAGGTGACTGTAGGATAGACTGAACCAGGATGGTACTGAAAGGGGAAAGTGACAAAAGCTATAGGAAGAATAATGGATAAAATGGAAGAAGGTGATCAAGTGATGGGATGGGGCTGCTAGAGAAAGCGAGCTCTGAGAATAATAGAGCCACTATAGCATCTCTGCCTCAAGGGAAAAGGAAAGTTGGGGATGAGAAGAGAAAGAAAGACAAAGCAGAAGCCTTTGCTGATTTCTCCAAAGATGTCAGTGAGATGCCATTTGAGGAGAGAGAAAAGTAGATACAGGAGAATAGAAAGTTTAAGGAGTGAGTCAGAGATGTGGAAAAAGTTACTGGGATTAAGTAGATTTACTCTGAAGAACGTTACTTAGGGAAATGGCAAAACTGGAGGAGAAAACACTTCTATGGTGCAGGAAGTCATCTAGTCCACCAAGTTGTACTGTGCTGTGCAAGATCAGGAAGAGAGGAAAGGAGTAATGTTAGTGAGTTAGAGTTCTGCTGTCTGAGAAGGGATAAAAACAAAATGAAGAGTGAAGGACAGGGAATCACAGGAGCAAGAATTACTGGATCAGTGAGAGAAGGGAACAGAGTGTGAGGCAGAGAGCTGGTTTCCTGTAGGTTTGCTAGTCCGGCCTCAGCTCAAGAAGGGGTTAATTTCTGTGAAGCTAACCACATAGTCCTATCGTGCAATCAATCAAACCTTTAATTATTGTTCCCTGAACATCATCTTTCAGGCATGATTTCTGTAGCATCTTTAAGAGGTCAAAGCTAAAGAAAAATAGTTTGATAAATGGCCATTTGTCGCTCTTTGCCTGGTCCAAAAATGTATCAAGTAATACAGTTAAGCTTAAATTTGGAAGCAAAATTCTTTCTTACATCAAAACTTTATAGAAATACAGCAGAGAAAACACGCTTTAATAATAAACAGATAATTAAAACCACTTGAAACTCATGCATGTGTTTTATTAGTGACTAAAATCAATGGTATGTTGCAATTTAGTTATGCGGGCTGATTTAGTATCATGTTTTGTACCAGTTACATAGACATGTGCTACAGGCTTAGTCATAAAAGTGTGGAATGCACCACTAACAAATTCAATTTTTTGCCCTTAACTACTCACAAAACTCCTCTTCTTCTAAAGGGAAACCACACATCATCTATTATAAAGGGCTCAGTCAAAAGGAAAGCCAAAATACAGACAGTCCTTAATGGCCCACTGGACCCTCGCTAAACTATATATTCTGGGGGAAAAACAAAAAAGAAAACCAGTAAAGTCCATCCCCATTCTTAGAAGAAACTGCTGTTCTTAATGGAGTTTGAATACTGTAGTGAGATATCAATGTCACTTGGAAGACCTGAATGTGTAAATGTCTAAGAAAATGCTGATATATACTTTTTCTGTCATTCTGGTTAAAGAAGCAAAGCACATGGCTGGCTCAATAGTACATTAAGGATCTCTCTATTTAGCTTTGTATTGGAAATTATATTTTCAAGTAACTAATTAGGGCAGACATCTGAAGAAATAAGCCTTCTTTTGGAATGCTGTGTCACTAATGCCAAGAAAATTAAAGCACAGATATTTTCACAGATACATGCCCAAATGCCTAGCCTTGGCCTGCAGCCATGTGTACCTTTCAGCTGCCACAGTGCCTGATGGGAACTGTAGCTTCAGTGACTCGAGCCTGATTTTCCTTCACTGGCTGAACTTCCAATGTAAATGTCCTTGAATGCCTTGTGTCAGACAGTTCCTATTATACCTTGTCCAGTGATCCAGAAGGCAGATGTGACCTTGCTGCATCAGGGAAACCTGACTTCAGAGGAGAATAAGACCTCTGAACTTTAATTCCAATGAAGCGTTATAGCAAATGTATGCTAACGTCAAACTGATCTCAAAAAAATGTATGGTTAGAAGAGATCTCCTAGGTGTCTGAATACTGCCCCAGCAGCATTCCATATGAAGGAACTGCATAGCTTATCATACTTCATGTATGATCACATACTTAGATTAAAACAGACTCTTAATCCTACAGTGACTGCATACTAGTCACAAGCCATATCTTTCCCCATAGACCACTTTTCTCCATGGGAGAAACCAATCTGTAAGTTTATGAGTAGCGTGTGAAAGAAGAATGACTTTTATTTTGCTTTAAAATGTATTTTTAAGTTAGAAATCTAATGGCTGTGAAAAATAAATTGAACAGGAAGGGATCACCATGGAAACTAGTCATGTAACTGCAGTTGACTTTTTGTGGAAACTAAGTAATTCAGAGCTACCCATGCATCTGAAAATCTATGATGTCATCAGTTATTACAAGTTTACACTGAGATTGGCCTACACACTTCAGCTAATTCAGACCTTCAATGTGCAAAAATCTGTATTGACCTGAGAAACGTCAGACCTACTTTCCTAACTTATGAAAACTAAGCTCATTTTAGCAAAAGTTTGCACCAGTGTAACTATATAAATTTCTAAACATTTTAAATAATTTTATTAGATTTCTTATGTAGGTATTATACTTACTCAAATTCACTTACATTCAGATTTCCTCAAATACTTATAAGTGGTATATCTGAAGATGTTTATAAGTCATGCTCACTCTGATGTGGATAATGTGGACACCTTTCCTGCAAGTATAGCTTCTGTTGAGACACAGCAGCACAAAGTAGAGCACAAGGAGAGACAAAGCTTAAAATATTTAGATTCAATGTATAATAGTGTGTGAGATGTGCTAACAAATTCAATGTATAATAGTGTGTGAGATGTGTGTAAACAAAGGATATTTGACTTTTCCTTAGGCAAAATGTCTGAACTTAATCTCTCAGGAAACATTGATGGAGAAAAGAAGTAACACAGGTTGATAAAAGTGCATTGTAAACTTTGTATTGATGGTTTATTGCTTACTTAGGTGAAGGAAGAAATCCCCCTAAACACTAAAAAGATTTGGCAATCCCTTATGAAGAAGTTGGAGTCTAACCTTTCAAAATACCAGTATTATTACTCTCTTTTTGTTGGGTTAGGTTTTGTTTTGGTTTTTGTCCTTGAAATAATCATGTTTCAGAGAATGTCAGCAATAATATAGCAATAACAAAACAATCCTGGTCAGTCTTTTTTTTAAAGGCTTAAATAAATGTGTTGCAGTGAAAGCTAGTTTCATGCACTTCAGGATTTTATTGAGCTTAGGGGACTGGTCAAGTTAGGCTTGTCATTTAATTTGGTGTTTGGATGCTGAAACCATGGAATCCACTTAGAAGTTTTTGCTTAGGCAGCTTTTAGCCAAACTTTGACTAACAATCATTTTGCATGGCAGCAGCAGAGTTGAATCCTGGAACATCTCACCTTTCTGCTCTTCAGTGCTTTCACTGTCAGCTTCTGTGACATAATGGTTACCACTATGAGTGATAAGGAAAGATATTTCCTATCTCACAGCAGAAAAAGATGAGACAACCAGTAGTTAGGATCTAAGTCTGTGTTATGAGAAAACGCATGTCATGTGCTGCTTGAGATATAAAGGACTTGAATCTAAAGCAGTGGAGACAGTGTCCTCTGACTCAAACAACACCTACTGTGCACAAACCCCCTTCTCTCTGCCAGCAGGAAGATGGAGGAAAAATTACAAAAACACACTTTAGCCTTTATCAGACAATATCAAAACACCTATGCTAACAATTTAATTTAAATTAACTGGCTTTTTCTGAGGCAGCATGAACAAGATTCTTTCCTCCAGCGGAGTTCTGGGGCAATAGACTGCAGCCAAAAAGCAGTACTAGCATTTTCAGCTTGTCCTACTACATCCGTGCTCTGCCTCAGGCTTCAAAATCCCCTGTGAATGACCCCATCATCTGCTGCTTCTGAGATGGATCTTCTTAGGTTTTTTTTATAGGCTGTTTAAATTAAAAAAAACCCAACCAACCAAACAAAAAACTAGATCTAAATTCTGAACCTTATTCTCTCGTATCCCAGATACTGACTGGGCTAATGATGTGGGTTACTTTCCTCTTATTTGGGACAAGAATTGCACGTTCATTAGAAATGGTCCAAATATCCCACTGAGAAATTTTGATTTTGACTGGCATTGATTGAAAATTACATGACAGGAAGTCCCTGAAGAACTCTAGGTGTCATGTTTGTTTCACAGGCACTGAGGATTCACAATGATTCAAAAGCAGATGAGCTCACAGGCTGCCTCCAGGAATTACCAGATGATCATTTTTCAAATTTATTTTCTGACAACAAAAAGAACTGAACCCCATACTCATTATCAGTGCACCTTTTACTAAATGAACCCAGTGGTAAACACGTTACAATGAATTAATGAGATATAAAGCTCCAGAATTATCTTAAGCGGAATTTTTACTGCCAAAATGAGGTGCACTATGAATATGATAAAATCCATACAATAATTAGCTCTTACTTTTACATAAACAACCTTATGAATTTAAGCTGATGAACAGCAGTATGAACTAGAGAGTGAGTTTGGGAATCAGAACACTGGAGCTGGAACAGTTTTGAACTAGCAATGTAAGAGAAGAATCAAGCACAGAAAAACTTTCTAAAGCTAAAATAATCTTTTCTGGACCTTGAACTAATTTATATTGTTACTGGATTACCTATAGCAACGGAATATTAAAATCAGTTTTCACTGTGCAGAATGGAGTCATATGCTCCCAAATCAGGGTGTTAATGTACCTGTGCAAGACAGGAGGCTAATATACCACACAACCTGTCACATATATGAATTATTTTGCCAAAAATGAGACATCTAGATTATGTCACTGCTCTTTTATATGAGCTCTTTCTTTTAGTTTTATTTTATCAACTGTTTAGTAAGACTTGGAAATAAATTTGTAGTGTTAACTCAAGTGTTAAAAGTTGGACTGATTTGAAAAAGACTCTATAATTATGATCTCTACTAGTAGTTTTTGAAAAAGAAGTAATTCCCCCAATACTTGTGGCATATAAATGAAAATACAGAAAATCCCTTCAATGGAAAAAATAATAGACAGTATCAAATTAAACTGGAATTGACTATAATTTATGATTATTATTCTGGGAAAATACTTTCAAAGATTCAACATGCTAGTTAGACTAACATCTAGTATTTGAATCAAAGTATGTGTTACTAATAATGTACATGTATATAACCATCATAGTAAAATAAGTTTTTATTTTAAAACACTGATTAACAGTTTGACATCTGAAGTGCTGTAGTGGTCGATATGGTTTTGTTTATATTTCACGCCAAAGAAAATTTGTTAGACTAAGTTGCCATGTTTTTTGCATCTGGATTTTATGATGTTTGGCTTTGTAATGGCTGTATATAGAACTGATTCCATTACTTGTGATTCTGGCTAAATGTAATTAGCTTAAGTGCTTAGAAGATGAAAGTTTATTTGCTTTATACTGGATTAAAGTGTAAGTAGCAAAGGTAGCATGAACAGACTGTGTAAGTTACCTCCAGCTATGTAAGTTCCAAAGATCTACATACCAGCAAAGGACAGTGGTGGCCAGGAAGTCTAGGATGTTTGAATTTATTAAATTTGCTGTAAAAAAAACATCAAATATGTTCACGCACTAAAAAAGTTAAGTAAAACCACAACTTGCATAATGATTTGTCTGATCATATTTCTTCTCAGAAATTCTATCACATATGCATATCATACATCAGTGCTTGCACCTTGAACAACATTATAGGTACATAAACTTGCTGTCAGGTTTTTCTCACCTTCTGCACTGAAGAAGACAGAAGTAATTCTCACTATCATAAGTACTGAAGGATAAGAAGAGGGAAATGTACAGGTGATTACTCACATTACATTCTACAGATTTATATAAACCATTAGTGAAGGAAAGCAGACATCACAAAACTGATGGTTAAGACCCAGACATTGGCAACCAAATTTTGCTTTTTATGAATTGTATGCTAAAGTGTAATTGTAGCTTACTAAAAATAAGATTAAGTCAGAATGCCAAAGCAGTTCCACATGGAAAAGATCACTGTTGATTGCTAGATGTGGAAAATATACAAGAAGATAAAAACCCAGCCTAGCAGGCAGAGGCTACTGGCAGATGGAACACTTATCTTTTTGAAAGAGATAAACATGCATGCTTGGATGTTATTCTTTATTTACAAAAGCAAATTACATCTGTTTTAACATGCCTGAATTCATGTAAAACACATGTAATCTGGTAATTCCCTTTAGTGCTATTAAAGCTTGGCTTATTTATAACTTTGAGGTTTTTCCTCCTCACTTTGATACTAGAATAACCTGCAGTTTTTTGCACTATACCCTATGATAAGTGATGAGACTGCCAGAACCCCCTGGTTTGTTCTCTTTCTGAACATCTACAGAGACTTCTTTTTTCCTTTAAGGTAGAAGCTGATATTGCTCAAGAGCAAGAATTTGCTTCCTTTGACTCATTTCTGCTGGTTTTTTTTTTTTTTTTTAATCTGGAATTGAAGGCATGTAAAAATGCATGGAGACAGACACAGAAGTTGTTTTAAAGTCCAGCTTTCCTGATCACAAACAATTTTACAAATTCCACATTTCAATTTTTGAGGAATGTGCTGGAAAAAAACTAGGCAAGATTATATTTCTGATGCAAGTTTTCACAAATACAGATTTTAATCCAGAATATTTTTTTTAGTTTTAAAACCAGAATAAATTACTATAATACATTTTTACCAAAAACAGTGATATTTTGAGTTAGTTACTAACAAAGAAAATTATCCAAACAAAAATGTAAACATTTCATTGAGATACATTAAAGTGTATTTTTATACATTTTTTTTACAGAATTTTGTGTGTGTGTGTGTAATTGTAGTTAAATTAATGGCAGCATGGCAGCTTCATTAAACACTTTCAAGTTCCATGGTTCCCCAAAACTGTTTCACATTGAACACCATGAAAGCTCTTAAAGACAAAAGGCCCCACAATATTATCTTTTCATATGTAAAAAATGGGAAGGAGCTCAGATGCTTGGAGTCAAAAGTACCTTTCTGGGGCTTGTGCAACAGAGAATCTGCAGGTAAACTCCAAGTGTCATATTTTAACCCTCCCTCTAGCTGCCATAGAGTATATAAGGAACAACTTGTGATTAAGTGTTTTTCAAAATGTGACCATATCACTTAGAAGATGCAGGCCCCCTGTCTTGGAGGCTGTTGAAATCTATAGGAGTGAATGTTGTGCATTCCCAAATTTCTCTAAAAAGGAAAAGAGAAAATTAAATTTATTGTCTCATGGCAAGGATGAAGGATTTAATAGTAAGCATAGTTAGCATAAATGCTAGACAAAAAATCCAGGCCTATTGGGACCAATGAGAAATTGACTCTTTAAGAGTCAAGATTTTATCTTAGACATTTTTTTCCCCCGTGATATTTCTATTCTTAGTTTTTTGTTCACAACAGTTACTGATTTCTTATTCTATTTTCAGAACAATTATATAACGAGAGATCTACTGTATTTAGTACTTTCACCCTTTGAAATCATTATTTATATATTTTTTTTTTAAATACAGCTTTTTTTTCAATACTGGCAGATGCCTATTTTCCACAATATGTTGTCACAGGAAGCAAAAAGTAAGAAGTATTAAAAGAACTGTACACAAGGATCATCCTTTAAAATGCCCAATGTGATCATTATGTCCAGTAGATGGACTTAATTTGTAGGTTTTGCAAAGCAGATGTTTGACTGAAAATTAAAGACCTGTTTTAGCTGCAAGCAACAACCAGAAGTGAATATAGTGCAGCAGTGTGGAAGATGAAGCCTCTGTGCCACCTGAAGAGGTTAAGTTGCAAGAAATATCAAAGATGACTAGGAGGAAAGTTCTGAGAGGGTGTGAAATAAGAGAAATAAAACTTTTACACTAAAGGGATCTCATATGTATGCCTCAGGTTTAATGGAAAGAAGGAAGAAATACGTGGTTTAAAAATTGGTTATACATTTTACAAAAATATATCATGAAGAAGTAAGCCTCTAATCCACATTCTGTGTACAGCTGAGTCTCTTCACTATCTATGTTATACTCTGGATTTATGCATAGCCTCTTCTTTTAGCAGAACAGAATCACCCTTAGGCTGGAAATAAATGTCACTTTTTTACCTAGCACATACAACACTTCCTTTCAGAAGCTAATTAGAGACATATTTTATTTGAATCAACAGCTCAAAAACAGAAATTATTTTCAGTATGGTGTGTATCATTTATAGATACTCAGAATAATGACTATAGCAGCATAGAAAGAGAAAACACTTGCTGAAAATGAGCTTAGCAGTATAGCTGTTGTAGTTATTTCTGCACAGAATATAAACCTTAAAAGCCTAAAACAGGTAATGTGCATAAAAATATGTAACAAAATTACAACACGCATGGTATTTCATCCTTCTTCTCTGTGTTTTAGATCTAAATCTGATATCCACTCTATCATGGATGTAGTCTCACATCTCACATTTGCTTAAAGATGATTTAGAAATGAACTACCAAAGGATCTGTACCAACCTTTTTTCGTCCCTGCCTGTACCTTGACATTTCTTACAATGGCAGCCCTAGCAATTAGATAACTACGACCTAGATCAGGGAAATGACATACCTGAATTTTAATTTACCAAAAAAACCTCAGAAAATGCTGCTTTTTAAAAAATTTAGCAGCTGGACTTGCTGATACTGCAAAGAAGTTTTCTTGTACATCAGGTACCTGGCCCAGCTACAACTATATGCAATGTCAGCCTAAAGGATGATGTGAGAACATATTGCCAGCAGCATGGAGGCTGCCATAGAGCTTTTTAGCATCAATCTGTTTTTAGATCAAATTAAAACAGTTGTAAGACCAGAGTCTGAGGTTCATTGTACTCAAGGCTCTGCAGACTTCCTCCACAATGACTGGTCACATTCCCTTCTCTGACCACTTGCTTTTTTTCCCTTCTTTGTGTTAGCTCTAGCAGCGTATGAGATGGTTCAGTGAACTGATGCAACAGAAAATTATTCTTTTTCTTTTTTCTTTTAGTGGATTACTTTCTCATGGGAACAACAAACTGTACTAACTCACCCTTAGGTCGCTTGGTTGTTAGGTCCAAGGCAAGTGACATGGCAGGGAGCATATGAAAGAATCAATGCAAGAGCAGGACAACACCATTTGAGGGTTACAAGTGCAATTTCATAAAATTAGATGTAGCAACAAACTACACTAGAGTCATCAAACTCTCTTTCAACTCACAGTGATTAAGTACATGACATTTAAATACAGCCTTATGTAGTCACTTCCTGGCAAGTTAGACAAACATCTTAAATTATTTCTTCTCGATCATTTCAAACTACTAGAACACATTCACATGAATCCCTGATGATTTTACCACCCATTCTTAGGTTTATATTGCAGTGATCACTCTTAATGTTGAAAGCTGATAACACTGAGAATTCCTAATTTTTTTCTCTACAGCAGCAACTAGAAACTCCAATCAAGGAAACAGACTGGATGGTATATGGGCAGGTGGTTATTTTGAATAAAATAGCAGATTATATGGTCCCCTAGGACTATGGTCTTTCAAATCTCTCCTTCTCAAAAAGTGTTTGCAAAAGTTGTGAATCTTCATTACAGAAGGCATGGAGGCTATAAAACCATTTACTGATCTATGAGGAACAGAAGGTGAAAATATTATGCTTTGGCAAAAAATTTTTCCGTAGAAGAATTCTTCTGCAGAAGAACTTCAGTCTGTCAGGGGGAATGTCTTTATCAAGAGAATAACTGAAGATTTTAACTGGTATTAAAAGGCAACTGTATTCTAGTCCCCAAACTGGATCATGCTAACGTGTCGTATTGTTTTTCCCATTTGATGTTAGGCAAATAAGTCCTCATATACATATGTATTGGGTACCTAGTCTGAGCTGAGAAGTGGTAATTAACTACTGAAAGCAGGAAGGAACAGCTTCTTAAACTACTGGCTTAACCTGATATTGGTTTAAATTCTAAAATTAATTCAAGTTTACAGGCTTGACTTAGCTTTGAAAATGCAAGGTTCACATGAGAAATGGTTTTAAGGAGGTGCTGATTTTCAGATAGTAGCTGCTCAGCTGAGAAATTTAGCAGTCTCTGTGATGGCTCTGGGGCTGTTTAAGGCAAAATCAAACAGGCTAGCTGAAATCACTACTAAGAAGAAAGCTTTATACTTATGATTTTGTCTGTTATTTGAAATACAATTATTCAAAAAGTCAGAACTAAAGCAGAGAGATGGATTAGGAAACTATTGTGAATGGCCTCTCAGCAGTTAAGTCTTACGTCTCTGACCAAACAAGAAAATGCAGCTCCTAAATGCCTGGACCATGGCTCCGCTCCACTCCGCTGCAATCGCTACAGTCTCATGTGCTCAGTCTTCTGACTGCAGCTCTTCCTTGCCCTCCTTAGCAATTTGTCTTTGACTCTAGCTTAATCATCTCATAGGCTATATCTGGTAACAAAGAAAATCAGCAGGGTTTCTTTGAAGTCAGAGCATTTGTTGAAAATAAAAGCTAGGTAGAAAAGGCCATACAGAGCTAAACTCACAAACACAGCAGTGTAGGAAGCATCCTGGAGTGAAGTGTTCTGCAGGCTTAGAGGAAGTTGGAAGAAGCAGAGCATCCTCCACGACACTTTAGGAAAGCATAGCTATAGATTCATAGCTATGTAGCTGCAGTTGTAATAAAGCACCTGAGGTTAAGTGGTGCAGACTAGACTCCTAAACTTTAGGCAGCTGTATTTAGGTAAGTTAAATCCCATCTGCAGTTTCTCACTTTCTTCAGGGAGCTGAGTGTGGTAGCTAAACTGGGGGTAAACTCCTAGCCCTTCTGAAGTGACAAGAAGAGCTTCTGAGTATATGAGCTTCAAGTAAATAAAACAAATACAATTATACAATGACTACTCCAGTCTTCAGTGTGTAGTAACTACATGATAATTATATGTGTAAAATAGCTAATAACTATTTAGCTAGCAATTAAAACAAGCTCAGCTACCATTTTAGGGTAATTATCATATTACTGTCCTCCTCTTAGGTTAATTTTTATTTTCACATTCTTGCACTCTAGGGATATATGTTATGCTTTACTATCACCCTGAGAGCTTTCCCAGTGACTAGAAATAAGTGTGAGCTTCATGGAAAACATGTATTTATAAGCAAGGCATTAATTTTAATGCTCTTTTATGAATGCCTGAAAAATTGTCTTGAACAAACTAGAAACTGCCTGAAGGCAGGGACAATCTTGGCCTCAGACAGGGCTTTGTCTCAGCAAAAAATATTGGATGGGCTCAGGTTTTAGGCATAATCACTTGATCAGCCGTACTATGTGTCTCTTCCACCATAGTCAACATAGCATGTCCCAGAAACTGATTCATAGTGTCCAGTCAAAAGAAGCATCATGGAAAACTCGTGCAGCAACTTTAGTCTAAGGGTAGAGTCATATCCTAGCTTAAAGTATACTATGTTTCTTTTATATAATCAAAAAAGAAGGGCCTCAAACTTTTAAAAGTTAACTTGAAAGGTGCTGAATGAACAGAGAATGAGCATCACGAACAGAGAAACTTGTTATTCACATGGTCATCGCTCTTCCTGCTACCCAATCACTTGTAAAATACTTCTGCAAAAATTAGATACTTTCTACATAGTTCAGTAAGTTTTGTTTCTTTATTTAGAGTTTGACTTATTTTTCCCATCCCGCCTATAATCTTGAGTTACTTCTTTGTTTCCTTTTTTGGTCAAGTTCTGATTCAGCAAAACATTAAAGTAAGCATTACAACAAGCTTCACAGCAGTCTTGTAGATGGCACCATTTGTCTAAATTTCACTGGATTGAGGATGAATTTCTCCTTTCAAAGTAACAGGACAACCTCAGAGTAAGCTATTACTGTCATGGAGTGGCACAGACTGGGACATACTGAATTAGCAATTGCTTTGAAAATGGTTATAGAAAAAAGGAAATCTACACAGGTTTATTTCTAAAAGATTCTTGCTAATGGCTGTCACTGTCACCATCATTTTCTTAACTGGGAGGCTCTATTCTGTTACATCAACTACTACCACAGCCTCCAAAGAGCTTGTCAGTGGTTCCCCTCCCTGTTCACCTCACATGTCAGGCTGCATGACTGCAAGCTCCTCCTCTTGACTGCAGCAGGACCTGAGAGCACTGAGTTAAGCCTTACATTTTCCTACAGTTTCTGTTGACTGAGACTCCACAAATGTAGGTATTACTACTGCATATCAGCTCTAGACTGACAGGTTTTGATACAAAAAGAAAAGTATATCTAGGACAGTTTTACATATAAGTCATTCAATGACTTGTCCTAAAAGTCCCACCTTTAATTTACTGCCTTTGCAAAATGGAGTGCTTGGTCATTAGTCATTCAGCATTGATGACAAACAGGGATAGCCCTCATAACCATAACATGCAAAACCCACACTCTTAGCATTTCTTGCTCATGATCCCATTTTTTTTACACTTTAAACAGCACCCCCTCTGATTTGTGGATATCTTAGCTTTCAAGTACATTCCAAATGGATGTTGGTAACCTTTTATCTCTTTGCTACTGAGTGGCTTCAAGAAATAGCTATAGTAATCAGAGGGTGGTTCTCCTCCCTAGATTTTGATCAAAGGCATTTATTGACACAGAAATTTGTAGCAACATATGGAAAACTAACCTATTTAGAGCATAGACAAGGTACTTCCAACCTAAAGACATACATAAACTTCAATTTTGGCTGCTAGAACACTTACTTTTTGTGTTCTGCTTTCAGAATTGTGTTTAATGGAATACTCCATGTGATCAGATTCTAATATAATTGTAATAATGGGAGATTTTTACAAAAATGAAATAATGGGAAAAACTGTGTTAAAATATTTTTATTTAAAAGCAGGTATCCGTAATTATACACGAAGATATATCTTCTGAGCCACAAAGCTCATTAATTTCTCTGTATATAAGTACTGCTAAGGTACTTAATTCAACTGAAGCAAAGTATTTTCTAACATGCTGTATAAATCTCTTAAAAAATGAGCTTTTCCATTGATCTAGGCACATAGTTACTGATTTTAGAAATCAATTACTTGGTATGCCCTGATAAAAAACTAAATTAAGACAGTATTAAAACCAAGAAAACAATAAATTCAGGGAAAAATATTTTACAGATTTGTTGCAATTACATCAAAGTCAAAGCTGGAAAACGTGATTAAACTTAAAAGAGATCTACTTGTTACAATAATCAATGAAAATTAAGGCTCTGAGACATCTTTAATTGTGTGGTAATTATGTGATTTTAATTAAAGTATTTTGTGTTTGTGGTCTTGGATTAGATTATATTTCATTTTTAAAAGCACATGAGATTCCCCATTCCTATGTTTTTTCTATTTGTGGCATCACTGAAGGGCAGAGTTAAAGTTATTTAGGTGCCAGACTACCCTAATCTTAATGTGTTTGAATTACCATTATGTGTAACCAGACTCAAAGAAAACACTGACACAGATGATAAATTTCTTGAAGGATTGACCCAGTTTTAAACAAATTATGGGCTAAATTAAGATAATGCACTTACCTGGAGACGTAAAAAGACCCATCCTGCACTCCAAAATTGTGTTTTAAATACAGGGTGGATTTGTTGCCTGGATAATACATTCTCTGCTTTGGGTACACGGTAACTGAGCCTTCGTGGCAGTTACAGCTAGTTTCTCTATACTTGTAATAGCAGTTATAGAGAAGGGCATTGCAACATGCCCTGACCTAGATGGGTTATTGCAGATGCATACACAGGGAATCAATTGCTATTGACGACCATCAAAATCTTTCTGTTTATTTCAGGGACTCTAGACTAGGTCTATAATCAGAGACAATCATTTGTCGAAAGGTTTTACTTTCTACGTAGAAGGACAGACAAAATGCAGGGTAAAGGGAGGATTCCCATCAACATTTTATACAGGGAAACTGCCTCCAGGGTTTCTCCGTCACCTATCCTCTCCTGCTTAAATTGACTTGAAGGCCCATATGAAGACAAACATGCTTATTGGTGTGAAATGCAGTCCAGCAACATTAAACTTGGGCAAAATGGCACAGGAAACATCTTCTGCAAGGCAAAGATTTCTGATGGCAAGTCTGGTTATCTATGTAAAGAAATAAATTAAACAGTTTGATAGCTTTCCAGCAAACTGCAATATGAGAGGTTTGCAGCCAATAAAACACCTGCAAGCAAAAGCAGTTTCTTTATACTAATAGATTATTTTAAATGAGTTTGTCGGCATTGCTGTATGCTGCTGTCCATTTCCCAAATGTCAGAGATTGTTTATTTCATTGGCAAAATGCTTAGCAGAGAGCATAACTTCTTCCAGAGTCAGCTTTCACATAACCTTATTAAAGTGATGTCCAGACTTCCCGTGCTCTCATTGCATTATACTCTGACTCTTGTTTTGTTACTTTCTTGGTTAATGCTTATATTTTGCACTTTTATTTATGACACAGTGCACTTCCAAACAGGAATTTCTTACAGCCTGACTGATTTTAAGACTTGACAGAAGTTGTGATCATACTGAGTTCTACCAAAGAGTAAAAGAAGTATGAGAATGAAATTAAAGCTATGGCTAAAGGGTGAGTTTAAAAGGCAATAACAAGTGGGAAGAATATAGTCAGATGAACAGGAGATAAATTCTCTTTCTAACTCCTTACTAAGTTGGCAGTTTTTACAGCAATTACAGTGTGTTATAAATTTCTGATTAAATCTTTTCACTGAAGATTAAAACCCCAGTTTGCACTGATTTATGAAAATACTTATAATTGTTATTAACAGACTTTAATTGCACCAATATGCTTTTCACTGCTTAAAAAGGCCTTTGTTCTTCACAAATAGCGATACAAAGGTAACAGCAATACTTTAGCGGCTTTTACCGCTTGGATGCAAAATAGAAATCCTTAAGCTTTAAAAATCTTTTCTCTCAGAGATACCATCTTTTGCCTGGAGCTAAAGGAATTAGGGGATATTTACATGATTTAAGGCTAATTTTATAGCATATTATGTTCCCACTCTGCCATGGAATCAAATACTAGAGGATTTGATTTTTTAAAAATGTAAATATGGGTAAAATGTAATAAAACTATTGTTTGTATGGAAAACCTCCATGTTAATCTGGAAACAATATGCAATATTGGAATTGTGTAACTTGGTGGTCAGCAACAAGAGAAATAACAATAGCTCTGGGAAGATAAGTACATGTGATAATGCATGCATAATTCACACTAGAAACTTGGAATACAGTCAGAAATGACATTTTAGCTTTGAAACTTTATTGTTTAGGTGACAGGGAAAAAGAAAACAATCATAAAAACATTATGATAGTTATGAATGAAATATTACTAAAATCTGATAAATATAGTGGTTTAATCAAAACTATTAAACTTGTGATTTCTAAAGATAATTACCAAATCATGTATTTCAGCTATGAATTCCAGAAAACTTCAGCAACATTTTGGTGATGGAAAATGTGCAATTATTACAGAGGAAGAACAGTTGTTGCTTTTCTCTGAAGATAATGTTTAGCTCAAGGCAATTGCAGAGTAAGACCAAGCTGCCAATATATAGAACCACTGGGAGATCTGTTGTCTTCTGTGGATGGGAAGCAAGGGAATTTACTAAAAAAGAACAAAAGACAGTTAAAGATCTCTGAGAATAAAGTCCTGTGATAAATGTCTGAGCCAGTTAGACAGAGCGATGTGTGGAGAGAACTATTGAACAAGGGACTGTGGGAGGTCTATGAAGAGCCAAATGCAGTGAATGAAGTGAAATCCCAGTGACCTGAGTGGGCAGAGTATGTGGTTAGGATGATGGAAGACAGACCAGCGAGGCTTATTTTGGACAGCCATCGTTAAGAGTTTCAATCCTCAGGCCAGTGCAGAACAACATGGAAAGATAATATTGAGCAAGACCTAATTGCTCGTAATATGAATCACCATCAAAGGGAAAAATATGCATTTGGCTGAAAGAGATAGGAGAAAATCTGCCAAAGACGTTTTGGGTCTACAGAACTGAGGGATAATAGCACACAGATTCTAGGAAATGTCATGTGATTTTTCCCATCTTCAGTTTTGGAATGAATTCACAGAGAAATGATTGCCTTCACTCTTGCTAGAACTTCTCAAAAAACTTTTTGAGGAAGATAATAATGAAATGGCTAGCAGTTATCTATTCAGAGGTTAACTTTTCCATGACTAGTTAGGAATGAAACAGGAAGGGGATTGCTTTACAGATGCATGTACAGACACAGGGTTTGTTTTGTGACAAATGAAACATGAACCATTCTACACCAGCAAAAATAGCAAAAGGGAGCCTGAGTTTTCCAATTGCATTATAACTGTTCCCAAATTATTGGATAAGAAGAATCACGGAAGTGGCCATATGCCACAACAGTGGGCATTCAGGTCCGAGTCCTGTAAAACTCCGCTAGTAGGAGTAGGGTTTTTCTATTTTCTTTTCTGATCCAGTGGGACAGACCACACTTGCAGAGGAATTCACATGAATAAGGATTTGTAAGAGCTAAAACCAGTATGAGAATCTTGACAAAAGACTGACATATAACTCTTATTGGTCTTTAGTCAAAACACTCACTGAAATGAATGGAAGATCAATAAAAAAATTGCCAAGGCCTGATGGAATTGTGTGAAAAGTAGTATCTGTCTGTGTATGTATTTTCTCAGTATTTCAACATAAGCAGACATTCTTCAAACAGTTAGAAACTGAAAAATTAAATGACATTTTGCAGCTGATAACATGGAGCAGGTTATTCTAACTCTAGATTTGTCTGTCTAGATATGAGTGCTTATGTCCCCATATCATTCCAACCAACCTCCTGTTCTGCTCATTTGCTTATATGATGAAGTAAAGTAGTTTTAAACTTCTGTGACAGAAAATGTTGCAAAAGTATTATTTTACAGCAAAAATGGTTGCACATACTTACTTTCTCAAATGAGACTAGTGCATGACCAATAATGCCACCAGCATCTAAATGAGTAAGTTTGCATCAAAGTAGTTTATGGATCAGATTTTAAATAAACCTCAAGTATGCAAGCTATAAAAACGTGTGCCAAAGCAGCTCTTACTTTTGGTTTAAAATTCTTGTACTTAATATTAGTGCTTTCAAGCCACAGGCAGTAAACCTTTAAGAAAATATACTACACTTTCTGAGTGGTCACATTTCCAGGCAAAATGTGAAGTTGACACTTATTCATGTGCAATTTTGGAGTTTAGGTTTGAACAGCAACAGAACCTGTTATATATACTATTTTTTCTTTAGTGAAACTTCACTCACACATTTGACTTTTCTTTGAATACCACCCTTAAAGACTTGTAATCTATGCTTGCCTTTCAACAAAATATCCATTCACATTTGTCATTTCTCAAATTTGCACTTCTACAAAAATGGTATTGTAAAATAAAACATTTGAAGATGCAAGTATCTTGCATCTCCAAAACACAGCTGAGATTTCTCTGTAAGGAAAAGCTTTGTCAGAACTTCAAGATTCCTTCTACTGAGGTGATTTTATATTGGCAAAATATTTTTGAACGTTTTAAGATCATTTTTACAAAAATCTTTAAATAGTTCTTGGCTTTGTATTTACATTCAGAGCTAGGAAATGTAATACAGTCTAAAATGTCACTAGGCATTGCTGTAAGGGATCTATCAGCTAAAAAGCCGATTTCTCCTGTCCAACTACTGAGCACAGACCTGCCGTTTTCAGAACAAACACAAGAGGGGGCGTTGAGATGATGTTGTATCCATTCTTTAAATGCTGTCCTATAAGCTCCCAGTAAAATACAGCATGAGTAATATATTTATAGCTTTCGACTCTAATTCTCTCTCACCTACTTTCTACGAGTGTCATCTAATAACTTCTCAATTGAATTACACCATTTTTACTTCGATGCATGAGTAAGAACCAGACTACTTTATTTCCTCTCCAAGAAAATTTGATGTACTGCAATGTATATTTAATTTTACTTTACACTCACACACACTACAGACACATACTCAGGCACCAGATCTTCATGAACTTTGAGACAAGGCTCCTAAATTTCACAGCCCACAAGTGAAAACAAACAAGCAGTTAAATCATTCCACACCCCATTTACAGCCCACTGATCAATTTTTCTTCTCAACCCCAACTACTTCCCTTCCATCACCCACAACCCACATACTCCCACCTCAACCCAGAGCCACCAGCACACAGCCTTGTACTTTAAACAATGTTTATTGGTTATAAGTTCCTATGTTACTATGATTACTCTAGGGTTGGTGTGGCTTTCATGAATTACACTTTAAGTAATTTTGAATGTGGTTTTCTGCTGGGATGTTTAAGAAAGTGAGATATAGTGAAAAATGGTAGCTGTAAGCTGTGTTTCTCTAATATTCAGGGAAATGTCTGAATGGCTGATATATGTTTGAATAATTTTTTTCCACATTTGGTTTTAATTTTTTATGAGGAAATTGCAGGATTGAAACCTGCCAAAGTGTTTGCTTTGGTGTGTTACACTTATGGATGGAGTTATGGCTGCTGTTTGGTTGTCCAGGATGTGAGTGGGGATATATGGGCTGTAGAAGAGGTAAGAGAAACCAAGAAGAGGGTCCAATTCATACAGTATAGTGGAGAGACACAGAAATACTTCTTGTCTTTTTATGCGTTACGCATTCTGGCTACTGCAGCTGAATATTACTTAAGGGTTTTACGGTCTTTGGATTTTCTTGAGTGGGACAATTTGACTATTTTAAAAATGATGCACCTCTGCTGACAGCTATCCACCTCACAACTACTGTCATTGATGTTCTGTTCTCTATATTGTCCCAACAAAAGTTATGTGCCTTTTGAGTCCTCTCCATTACCCGGTACTCTTTAAAATCCCCCCCCGGTCTGCTCTTTTCCATCCTCCTTATAATTTCAAAATTATAGGGACTATCTGCATTTCCAAACTATAAGATATTGATATTGCTTGTCACAAGCCAGACTATGAATCTGGTCCACTGTGAGATGCGGCACAAGAGAGGATCATGCACTGACCTGCAGTTGGGCAGTTTGCTATTTTGTGGAGCTTCTTACTTTTAAGTGACCTTACTTAAACGTATTTGGTTACTGGGTAAGAGAAAGCACTACACCTATACAACCAACCTACATCTCATCAGAAGAAGTGAATGTGGAAGGATATGTATGCACTGGATGTGCAAGAAATTAATGTTCCTGACTGATTTGCTTTTACTTTCTGCACTGGTTTCTTGCAAACCTTGGCTGGTCACAGTGCTGTGAAGTATACTAAACTCTTAGCAACAATGCAGTGGCTGTATTTTGTCAGTTTATATACCCTTCAGATACAGGTAGGGGTGAACAGGATTGTTCAAGAGCAGCAATAGATAGACAGATGAGACTGGTAATGAAATTGGCAGTGTGAGTGCTTGTAAGGAAGTAGTCAGGCATGAAAATAGAAGATGAGTAATGAACAGGTGAACAGACTACACTGAGGAACCTCACTTCAAAATTAGTTAAATTATTGCGATGGAATGTGGAAATTAATCATGAATACACTAGGCTTCTACCTCACTAGAGCAAAAGCAGGTAAAGGAAACAGCCTCGGGATGTAAGATTTACACTCTAAAATCTACAATGGTATATGATCATAAATAGTATAGCTTTTCCTTTGAAACATTTAGCATCTTTTCCTGTTAGAATCAAGATTATGGACTTGACTCACTACAGTTACTATTATGCAACATCAGTTTTTTTTGTGAGTATCAAAAAAAATTCAAAATGTTCTAATTCCTCTCGTAAAGGGTAAACTTTGATGCAGCAAGATGCATGGATATCTTTGTACATGTTAGTTAAGACAAAAACAGGCTAAAATCTCTCCACTGAAGAAAAAAAAGTTTTTCCAAGTAATGCTTCTTAGCCCCAAAGAAATTATAATATAGGAATTATCCAGAAAATATTTCTGAAACCCTTTATATCTCCATGTATATTTCTATACTTGGACTGAAGCATCTCAAGTTGGCAATCGTCTTCTATTCCCCTCATCAAATACAATCTTCGGCTGATACATGAAGGTTGGAACATTCTCACAGATTCAAATATTTTCCCCCAAATAAAGACTCTTTAAAATTAAAAGCTGAGATCACATAGTAGACCAGAATACACTAGTTTTCAGATAAACTGATAGTTTCTTACACTAATATAGCTACTTTAACCACTTGCACAATTTTCTTAAAAGTTCAGGTTTTCAACTGATAGCTGTATGTAGAAAGTCTATCAAATTCATCACCTGCTTAACAAATTGATGATTTTTTACAGCCACTTCTCTGTGTACTTGATAGCTATTTCTACCTCTCAATTAATTCCCCTGATCTTACGGTATGCCATGATGCTAACACTTCATCCTCCCTCTGCCTTCAATTATTTGAGTGAAAAGGCCTTATTAGATTTTTGTCCAACACATTTCTAAAGTCACCAAATTTTCTCTTTTGATGTATTTTTATGAGCTATAGGACTGTCACATCTGGCAAGGATGATTCACCAGTAGTGAGAGTGGGAACAAGATACAATAGCCAAACAAACTTTTCGATACAATAGTGAAATTTTAGCAAGGGTCTCCTGAGATCCTCCTTTTGCTTCTAAGTTAAACATATTGCCTAAAACTGTGTTTTTCTTCTGGGTAAGTGCACAACTTTGTATAAAGTGTAAAGGAATTGATAAAGCATGCTTTCCCCTGATACAACCTGAAATGATGATATCATGTTTGCAGAGCATTCAAAGCTAGACAATTCCTAACAAAGCAGACATTTGGGGAAACAGCATGTGCTGTGAATCTTTGGGCTGGTAAGTATAATAACAAACACTGCAGGCAAAGTTGGTAGAAAAGGAACATAAATTAATCTGTCCTCAGTCTAGTCTGGAGGTGGCTCAACTGTGGAGCTCTGCAGTCACAGCCTCTCTGTGGCAGTTGATGGTGAAGTTGTCACACTGAAGGGACTGCAGCTGTGCTGAGACAGTTACCAGACTGCATGCTCCCAACAGGAGTTGTTCTAGTGTGCAAAATGTCTCTAGTTATATTTCATATGGTCAGATTCTGAGTGGGGGATATTTCTTAATCATGGGGTTTTTCCCTCAGGTTCATAGCCAGCAAATTCCTCATTCACATCAATATGAAACATTCCTTCCAACTGTGGATATTCATTCAGATCAGCCTACAGGAATGAGGTCTTCAGCTGGATAAAACACACTTAAATTTCTTTGAAGTACTACAGTTTGAAAAATACTTTTCCTTTGATTATATAAAGTTGCTGTCTCCTCTAACAGCACAATAGCAGAGGAAGTTTTGGGCTACAGAGGTGCTGTTGGATCCAATGCTAATGTTTAGACAATTTCTTCTGCTTATTTAATATCAGACACAATTGAATCAGTTCTTTGCCTCATTAACTTTTCTTTGACAAAATTTACTTGACGTACTCTGTTTAGTGTTTTGCTTTGGCTTTCTTATAAACTTTTATTTCAGACTCATCAGGGGTTTTATGAGTGTGAGACATTAAAGGAAGCACATTTACAGTTGCATTCTCCCATTGAGAGACTGCTGGACTTAGTTTTTATACCTCCAGTTTTAATTTCCTTTGAATATCTCATATGGCTGGATACTAGCTTCTATTGAAACTGTCCTTGTACGAAGGAGGAGCAGAGTAGATGATTCACCAATCCCATCTCATTTCAAAATGTACATACACTTGAAAGTATGTGCACTTAAGGATATTATCTTGAGAATGTTGATTTATTAATGAGTATGGTGCATTACCAACAAGTAACTCAATTTCAGTAAGCAGTTTTTCCAATGAAGTTCATGGAATTGTTTGGTGTTTAGGAAATTATCACCAGGTATTTATTAGTTAGCATGCCAGGGTCAATGTGGTGAAGATGGACACTTTTCTCCTGCATGCTATATCTATGTAATCCTGAGCTCTATCAGCTATGACAGAATGGTATTGTGAACCACAATTAATTTCCTTTACAATAGTGCGGATAACTTCACGGCTCATTAGACTGATGATTTCATTCTGAATTGTTGGACTTGTGTAATCTTGTTTTCTCTTCAGCTAGCTTCCCAGGGTCTCATTGTCATTGCTGTGAAGCTTCAGTAATTCAATAAAACTCTCCTCATCAATCTGATGGCCATGAATTACCAAGGCTTGTCTACTCTAGTAATGTATGGTGAGTATTATTTTATACAGTGAGCAAAACTGGTTTCCCATCTAACCTTTCCGCTTGCTTTATCCTTCAGACATGCTGGAAAATGTGAATTCCAGTATTCTAATCAAACAAAAACAATTTGCTGACAATTTAAACAAGTTATTGGCTAGGAAGCATTGATGAATGGTGGAATTTTGGCACTAAAGTGGAATTCTCTTCCACCCCTCCACCACTACTGACTTGATTCCTTCTGTGGCTGCTTTAGGGAAAGCTTATTGTCAGGCGGTACAGCTGTGGCATCAGAGGTAAGGCACTCACTGGTCAGATAACTCCTTATGGATGGTGAATTTGTGATATCACACCAAAGGACTTGAGAAACAGTCATGGAGAAGTAGAAATCACCAAAGCACAAACAAAAAAATATTTTATGAATATTTTTATAAGATAATGGTAACAGCTGTTTCTGGTAATCAGAAGTCTGAACGCTATTTGCTTGCCTAAGTCTGCCAAAGTACAATATCATGACATTACTCTTGGAGCTATACCAGAATATGGTACTTTCATGAATGACATTAAGGTGTCTTGTATTCAGATATTTCCATCTCCAAAAAAACAGCATGAAAGATAAAGGAAAGGGTGAGGAAAAGTGAGAACCAGAACACACAATTCTCAAAATGAAGAATGGAAAAGCAAATCAAACTGTGGTTAACTGCTGTTAAGCTAACATAAGAGGATGCATGAGTTTCTGTTTCATACATCTCATCAGAAACATTGAACTGCAGTTGGTACATGGGGCAACAAGTCTGTCATGCATCATTTTCCTTGAAATGGTAGGTCTGTTAATACAGGTAGAATTTAAGTTAGAAGTTGAGAATAAGACTTGTCTCATATTTTCATTATTCATATATTTGTGTCTCAGTTCTTACCTGTGAATGGGAACTAATTTATCATGACCACAGAAACTTTTAACAATGATAGATAAATCAAAGATTAAAAATATTCACATGTTAATGTCAGGGGTGCCTATACACGCCTAGGGACAAGTCTAAAACCAAGACCTCATTTCACCGTCATTTGTGAAGAACATAATAAAATAAACGCTTAATGACAAAATGCTTCATTTGATAACATTTAAAGTAAAACATCTTCTTATATGATATGAATTGTGCATCATGGATTATGAAGATAATCTCAATCTAGTATGTTTTGTGTTCTGACAACTTCATATCATAACATCACTGTCTTTCCCTGTCATAGTTAAATACTGGAGAGCTTCCAAGAGGAATTGGACAAAAAGTATTAATGAATGAGAAGTCAGAAGGGTTTGGGCCACACACTTTAAACTTCTTTGTCATAGAACAGACCATGAGAAAATATTGTTTATAACACATAAATAAACAACACTATAGTTACATTATATTTAGAATGTTACTACATTTTGCTGTATTGTTTGAGTAACTGTGGCTAATTCTCAAATTTATGTACTGAACATGTAGATATATTACTGCACTTTCACTTTTGTATTTAACATGTGTTTTTAAATCTGACTGCATTCATTGTGACATTTATTTCAGAGTAAACATTTTAATTATAGACCTTATTGGTAATTAAATTATAAATATAAAAAAGAATAACCATACAGTGTAATTAGTGTATTAAAGAGTAATTATAGCACTTTTTGGGATGTATCATCTAAGCTTCTATTGTTTAAATATTTTTTTGAATTATATCTAGTGTATACACAGAGGCAACTGTAACATGACACCATCAAGTTTATTAGAGCACCTGAATTCTACCAAACTCATAGGGCTCAATCTTGAATTTGTCCAGGAAGTTTTTAGATTATATTGTTTAGACAAAATATTTCTATCCCTGAATTAGATATCAGTTGGAAATGTAATTTTGTAGAGAATCCTCTGGTAGCTAAAGGTGGTATCACAGTCCCTGCACCAGTTTCATGTGTAGGGACATGCTGGGAGGAAATATAGAAAACTCATGTGAGTCTTAAGTAGCAGCATGAGATTGAAAAAGCTCTTGCTATCACATTACAGGTTGAAGCAGCTTTGCTCTTAGCCCTGTCCCCAAAACTATGAATACACAGCCAATGACTTTATATCTTCACCAAAGTACCAGCGGACAGCACACAGCTGACTAAGTTAATGGAGGCTGGTTAGTAAGATGTAAGATGTCTACATAAAACCAATATCTGCACAGTGCTGATGTGAGGAAATCTATGACTATTAGTTGTAATATTCTGCTCCAAGATGTGTAAAAAGTGCTCCTATGGAAGCTAGTGGGAGCTTGGGAGCTACAGCACATCCTGAGGATGACTGGCCAGAATGTAAAAGGACTCCTTTTTTATTTTATTTAAAATCTTACAACAATTCATTCAGTTCTGCTAGTGCTTCTGCTCATAAATGTGCATGAGCTTGATAATGCAATAGGCATATTTTCAAGGCTTATTGAAAAATCTATTCAGATTAGTTTTACTATTCTCTATTTGATGCAGTGCTATGATGAACAACATGTGGTATGTGAATCTACCAGATTTGATATGAGAAGACATTTTGTTCATACAAGGCTGGTGCATTTTTTTCATTCATATAACACTGGGAAGTTTTGTAAAGGTTTTGGGTTTTTTTTTTTTTTGTTTTTTTTTTTTTTTTCTGTATAATTTTGAATTTTAGAAAAAATAAGAGATGGAGGATTTGATTCTTCTGGGACTTCTTCAATGGTTTCTCAACTACCTTCTCAACTATCTTAGTAATTTCAGACATGTTAACACAAGTTGTATAATGTTTTATTGTGATTTTAGCATCTCAAATTGCACTCTGCATGGGTCACAGTCTTTTAATACTGTAGCTAAATTGTTGTTCGAATCAGGAAAAGGGGGCCTGCCTGTTTTGTTTGATGTAAGTGGAAGACTGGACATGGCTTGCATTTTGACATTTGGGAATACTGGGTAGAATTACCAAGTTCTGCACCAAAAGTTTATTTATTTATGTCTAGTAAATTACAAGTATTTTAAATGTATTTTCTCAAATAAATTCTTCACTTTCTGCTTTAGTTCTGTGACAAATCCATCACAGGCTTTTTCTTTTTCATAGCAGGGAAGAGACTGAGATTTACTGCAGATTTCTATAGCAGGTCTATATGCCAAAATGTCTGTTTCTATTTTCATTAAAACTTTCTGTAATTATTGAAGTTAAGTCTTACAGTCATCATGCTCCAAAATGTTACATTTTATTTACTGAAGATCAAAGTTTTTGTGGGCACAAGACTCCTCAAAGAGCAATATAGGTCACTTTTGTTTCCCCTATAGAAAATTGTATTTAAGGCAACACTCAACACTAATTTCTGGGTGAAGTTTAAATATGTTTTTAACCTGTGCTTGTTTGAGATGCTGCCTCTAGACCCTCATTGTCCTGTTACTTCATGGATAGTCTTATGAAATTATCTGCATTCTCATAGCTCCAGTGCTTCCTTCCACAGGGAAGGAAAGAGTTCACATTTTTCTGAGCACCTTGAGTTACCATGCAGCAATCAATTAATTTGCTACAGGATTTTTTCAAAATCTTTTTGGTTGCTATCTGTTCAACTCTCAGAACAGTCATGCTAGTCATAAATAATGACTTGTGCTCCAAAGGGAAACAATGCAGGTTGCAGATGAGCAACTCCTTGATATTAGACCTTATTTCCTGTTAACTACGGTAAGCAGTGATCTGAGGCACGATGGGAAGATTAGCAGGATGACATTCAGGTCAGTCTTGCAAGAAGATTGAGAAAATTTTGAATATGTTCACAGAAAATGTTTTGCTAACAAGGGAGAAAGCACTGAAGTGTTTATTAGGGACATGTGCAAAGTCAATTTACATGATGAGAGGTGGTAAGTGACCTCCAGATACTGCATAGAAGTTATATGAATTATGCAGCATGTCATGAAGGCCTTTGTAACTGAGATAAGGAAACTATCTTGGATCTATTAAAGAAATGGGAACCAACTGAGAGATGCCATTGGATGTAACATGATCAAAGTGATGAATAGGAACTTTTTGTGTTGACATGTATGGGATAAAACTTTATTTGTTACAGTGAAAATAACCCAGATGTTACATGAGATCTTGGATGAGAAATTACTAGTGTAGATAGATAGTTGTGTCTAGGAGGTTATGGAAGCAAAGAAACCCTATAGGAATTAGGTTTGCAGGTGATCTGGAGGTATGAATATATCTTGGAGAGCTAGGAGGAGATATCAGAAAGGTAGCTCAGATCTTGAAGATGGATCATTACTGACTTTGTAAGCAAACCAATGTGATTCCTGTAGAGAACAGAATGATGATCATTTTATGGTACAGAATCCATTTTAACTCACTTTACTAGATGCATAATTTCAAAAACTTTTGCCTGTTAATGGAATAGTCACATACCAGATTGCTTTTAACAAAAGAAGAAAACATTTTCATTAGAATAGTTTAATCCAAGAAGCAAAATCTTATTTTCCATGTAATTTTTTATACAGTGCCATTTTTTAGTTTTATTTTCCATGTGAAAAGAATTTGGCAATCATTCTAGTCAAGCAACCAACCATAAACCCACCCAAGACTTAAAATCTGTGTTTTCCAACTTTGGACACACTCTTCTCTCCTGTTTCTGACTACATTTTTTTCAGCTTGAATTTCAAGCCCTCTTGATAAGTGACCTACTAAAAATCCTTGTCCCTGTATATTCATTTTGTTCAATACAGACTGAAATGAGATCCCATCTGTTCAACTTAAGCCAGACTGACAACTATAAGAAAGGCAATTTTTTAGGACACAGACTGCATGATATTGCTGTTACTAAGAGCACTTCCTGTAAGTTGTAGCTAAGATATTTAATAGTGAGTAGTCACACTGGGGTGGTCTGAGCTACATTTACTCTGTCACTGATCTTGAACCAAACTCAAGCAAAATCAACCCACCCATTTCTGTTTTTAAGAGCCCTACTAGAATATAGACTGTAGGTTTGAGTCTACATATTCACAAGCATTGGCTTAGTAGGTCTTATTTAACTAGTGAAACAAAATGTGATTCGGTGGAGTATTTCAGCAGAGAGATCATTGCTAGTAGCCATGATCTGTAAGTCCTATAGCCATTAACAGTGGCATGCATACTTGCTTTAGGGAAATTTACATCCACCTGGGAACAAGTAAACAGTACAAGTCACGCTGAGCCGTAAGAGATAAAATTCAAAGTTTTGGTTAAAAAGTCTTTGATGATCTACATGAATAGAGTATATGTGGAGACCAAATACATACTCTCCAAATGTGATTCAATAAAGCTGAAACTCTCTGCCTTGCCCTTGGCCTCACAGTGCACCCCACATTAAAACCATTCAATAAAATTTGATACGTTGCCAACTGTTGCTTGCCTGAAGATTAAACTACTTAAGTTTTCAATTACCTATGATATAATACTACAAAGACATACGAATAATGTCCTTAACCCTCCAGATGAGCAATCCCTCCCCTTCCTACCCATCGCCCTCCCTTCCCCCCCCAAAAAGGCTACTTACACTGGAGGAAAGCCTGAATACAGAGATGGGCTTTGCACTGTGCCTTGAAGGTCAACAGAGGAGGACTTGATCTACACATAGAGCTTTCTAGTATAACTATGTCAGCTTAGGGCCTGATTTTAAACATATATAACCTTTGACACTGATGCACTTCTACCGGTATGAAGATGCTTGATCTTAGTAGAGCTGATACAGCTATTTCAATACAAGTGTAACTTGCTGACAAGTGAATGCAAAGGGGCATGTCTGCACTGTATCCTGCTGCAGAGATACCTGAGCTAACTCTAGCTGGTAGAAGTCAAAAATTGTAGCTGTGTTAAGATGGCATTGGACCTTCTGAGAGATAGTTACAGTAAGTCAACCACAGGACTGTGATAATGTGGCTCTGCTGTTCCTGGGCTTTAATGTCTGCTTTAAATTAATGCTGCACTGTGCACTGTGGACAAACCTGCACACTCAGAATTAATTGGTTAGTCTCTACTCTGGTTCTGACTTACACGATATAGATTGAATCACTGATTTCCACTGTTTGATCCCTGTAGATCTGATCCTTAAACTAACAAGAATAATTTTCTTTCTATTTATCCTCACCAACAGAAGGCTATATGATTTGTTCAGCTGAAGAAGTTCATGCTGTAAACACATTAGTTGAGATGAATCCTATTTTTAGTGCTCTGAGCAGAGGAATAATTATAGTAAAAGTAGGATCTGAATTTCAATATAGCTACATACCCATCACTAGATTAGTATCATTAAAGTAAGCAGACCTAATTAACACAAGTGGTACAACTTCTGCATGCAGAATGCACAGGCCCAGTCACTCTTGCAATAGGGGGATGAAAACTCCAGAGCTGAGAAGTCTGGTGAGAATTTGATGTTCTCATCTGCTGCTAAAATGGTACTAAATCACTTGGTCTCAGCTATTCTCAAGTGACTTTCAGCAGTGCATGAGGAGAGAAAGTGTATCTCAGGTAGTTAAGTCTCAGATCATGTCAGGCTCTCAAAGTGAAAAAAAGCATGCTAATTTTCACTCTGAAGGGAAGCAGTAACTGATGCATGGTGCAGTGTGATTCTTCTGACCAGTTTGACTAAAGAAGCGGGTCACTGCATCTGCACCAGCTGGAGCTTCTGAGTGACTTTCAGGAGCATAATATGTTTAGCAAGCAGCATGGTAATCTAATCAGTGAATGGAAAAGCATGACTGTAGGCAAAATGTGGCAGAATGGGAAGAACATACAAGTTAAAAAAGGAAAACAAAATGAACTTCCCTCATAATTTCTGAACCTGCATTTGTTTGCCTATTTCCAGGGGTTATAATTAATTTGATTTCTATGTTATAAATCTCATTGCCAAATATTTTAATATCATATCAACAGCAATCTTAAGTAACATTGTATCTTACCAGTTGTAAACTGCTGCATTGTAAATTGCTGCTTCTATGTGAGTTGAAGAAAGATGTGCCAAAGCATCTGGTCCTATTTGCAGTTAACTCCAATCTTCAGACTCCTTACTTTGGTAAGAATCCTAAAAGTGGCTCCTGCTGGAGTCATGCACTGGGACTGAATTTTGTACATTTTCAAAGTCATAACAAGTTTCTACTTAAGATGTCTGAAGTAGCAAACTGACATCCCAAGGAAAAGACCGGCCTTTTTTCAGTGGAGAAGCAACTAAATATTGCAGAGCATGTCAGTTTTGTTGAACAGTACTTTCAAATGGCTTTGACATGAGAACATTTGAATACTTTAACGTAAAACATGAGACTATAATATATTATGAAATTAGAGCAGATGTGAAATTAATATAGCAGTTATATTAATTAACGTATCTTCTTTTGGGGGAGCTATGTGTTAAGACAGTAGAATCTACTCTTAAGGCCTTTTATTTAGCTTTTATTTTATTAGGTCTAATAGAACAACACTGACAAAAATGTAATGCATGTCTCCTACATGAAATCATATTATCCATCTATCCTGCTACAAAGTAAAAAAAGCCCTTCTGCTGATTTTGCATACCTTACAGTTAATTCGTTTTTATTTTGTAGTATTTTGTAGCAAATCAATAGAACCTCCTCTGCTGAAGGTGTTGGATCATCCTCCACACTTGATTACATTGGTGAAAATCTGGAATTACTGCCTTGAAATCAGAGAAGTTTCAATGAATGGAATTTAACACATACATAATATATTTAGGCCCATTACCTTTTGCAGTAAAAGGAAATTTCAGATAGTTTCCTTGTTCTGAACTGTAAATTTCTAAATCATTCTACTCATTGCAAAGGAAGACTACATTAGGCATATTGGATCAAACTGATGGTGTAAACTGATTATGTCAAAGGCAACACTATCAGTTGCTTTAAAGAAAGGTAAAAGAAACTGTATGAGGAAGATGTATGGAATAACCTGCCACAAGGGCAGAAATATGGGGAAATACAGGAAAAGCGTGTATATATGTGTATATATATATAAAGGAAATAATATAGTAGATGAATGCAGGGAGATTAACTCTCTCTTTTCTAAAGATATTTGAAAGTACATCTGTGCTATATAAAGTATCAAGAGTTATCCCTTTTATTAAATATTTAGAGTAAATTCTCTATTTAAAAAAATGCAGGGTACTTCTTTTGCATCCAATGAATATTCATTGCGAAGTTCATTGGTGGGTGCCTATTCAAAACTGAAAGATCAAAAGGGAACTGTGTCAATTTTGTCCTTTTCTGGGTTGACTGCTATTTTTTGATGTAATAAATTGCCAATTTTGGAAGGGTAAAGAACAGAAATGGAAACGAGTATGCCTTTCAGGAGACTTTTGACTGTGCCATTATGAATAGTCTCCAAACAAACAGCTTGTTGCAAGCCATTCAAATAGTAGATAGACATCCAATTGTTAGCCATGCAAATAACCATATCCAATGGTCAGACAGCTGTTAGCTGGCTCTTAGAATGATTGGTAACCAGACTGCTGTAGAACTTACTCATGCCTACAGGCTGCTGGGTCTCATCTTTTTCTAAAATCTTATTAATAAATTGAACACGTTTTATGGGATCACTGATGTCTATCGCCTCCTTTCTCACTGTTTCTCTCAGTAACAAGTAGAAGACAAAACCAAAAAGAGAACAAGTAGGAAAAGTATGTTTACAGGTTATCTTTGTAGACCAGAGTTTTATCACCATAGGAGTATCATAGGTAAAATTAAACCATTTTTTGTGCAACCATTGCAACATCTTTGTACTTCTAAGTGCAAGTATCTTACACGGGCACACACATACACACACAGGCACACTCGTGTATGCTGCTTATAGACTTATACACATAATTCTTAACCTAAAAGCCATATTCTGAAAATTCATACACCAGAGAAAATTTAGACTTTTAAAAGTTCATGAAAACTGCCACTGATATCTAGGAAAGTCTTTTACAGGTGTGTTTCTAGAAGATTGGACAGTTGTGCACTCTTTTGATTGTAGATGGCTTTCCATGTCTTGGTGAAGTTTTACGTGTTACAACATAAATTTGTCTAATGTAAGTTAACTGAAAATATTTCAGTTAAATTTAAAAAAAAAAAAAAAAAAAAAGGAAGTTGAAAGCCTACCAGACATCATGTTCCTGGTAGTGCCCATAACTGCTCAAACATGGTATAATTCTTTATCTGGACTGTCCATACTGTTTGCAGGACTTGATCCATAAGCCAAAGTGTAACTGAGAGTGGAAGATGGGCTTCTCTCACTTTTATTTAATTCAGCAGTTTCTGAAATTCTGATAGCTGATAGTCATTTAATAAAATTGATAGAGCCTGGGCTTAGCTAATCCTACCTCTGGCTTTCTCCCTCAGTTCTCTTAGGCTCTCATGACGTTATTTTCTTCTTACCCAGATGAGGCCTTCATGTGCTGCCCCTTCACTCTTTTTTCTGTTGCAACAGTCTGCTGGTGTATCTCAAGCCCTCACATTGCCACCAGCCCTTCCAGATCTGGCAAACCCCAGGCATACTGTCTGAATTCCACTAATTTTCCAAAGACACTAACGTGTCTCTGTGCTGTTTCCTCAGATCTCTCACTTCTGGAGGACCAATGCATATTTTCCTGAACAGGCTCTCTATGGAACCAACATATCCCCAGGAAAACAGCTCCTTGATTCTGTACTGAATCTTGTAATGATATCACTGAAATCCACAGCACTCAGCAGGAGCCACAACTCAAAGCTCAGTGGTGTCACAGGTGTGTTGAATTTTATTTCCTTTTCTTTATGACACAATCTGAGACTTTGCTTTCTGCTACCTGAACACTTGAATTGCAGAGTTTTAGACTGAGATGGAGCTTTGCTCTGTGTCTTTTAAAACTTCTGATTGATATGAATAGCAGGCAGCAGAAAGTTAGAGTATAATTAAACAACCCTCTGAGTTAGGGTACTCTGCTGAGGAGACAGAAACTAAAGTTTCAGCCTCACAAATTGTTACTGAAGATGTTTTTTGGATTCAGAATTAATTTTAAGATTATGTGGATGTACACCTTCCCTATCAGAGTACGTTTCTCACCTACAAAGTTACATCATCTTTTTCTTTATATATGCTTTCTCTGTTTCTTCTCATCTCTTTCTGTCTCAATGACATTTTAATTATGCCAAACAAATAGGAACAATATCAGCAACAGAAACAGACAAAGAGAAGACACCCACCTCATGCCCTTCTTGAGGCTCCGTGCAACCACCTAAAGAGGTCAAGCATGGGGAGAATAGGGTTTCTTTCTAGGAGATGGGCAACTCTGCACAGGTTTCCTGTCTCTGAATGAATATTCAAACAAGGCCATGTTCTTGGCCTTCCAAATATCCCAGCGGAATGTAAACAGGTTTGAAACACTTATACCTACATGTTGTAGTAGGTAGCAAATGTTAAGTACAACATTACATGGCATCGTGATGCCTAAATCCTTCTAGGGATGACACTCTGTGTAGCTATTTTCCATATCTGAAATTAGGACTACTGTGCTGTACCTCGCAGAGATGGTAGAGGTTAAAGATCACAATAGTAACAGAATGACTGAAATGAGATCTAGAACTACATAACATTCCCCTAAAAATATGGACTGTTAAAACAGAATTTAGAGGGACTAGAAGAGTTAATATTCCTCTTGACATCTGTAACTGAACTACTTATTTCTGAACATCATGAATGTATGCATTTAGGATATTTTTGGAATGTTGATGCTAAAACTCTACCTTTTACTGTGAGAATTCCAAATGGACTTATGGATATGGAACTGATGGCAAGTGTTCATCTTTTATTTTCCATAACTGTTTGGAATCTAACAAATGCTTCCTTAGTTTTAATTACTTAAATATATACCTGATATTTTCCAGGTCCTCCAGATTTCTCAACTGTGTATCTTTTATTAATTACCTCAAAACTTGCTTTAATACTGCTTACAAGGTATCTGATTTTCCTGTTGCCGGATGTGAGTTCACTAGGTGAAAGTTACCATGAAACAATTTAATGGGAGCTTCGATCTCATTGTTTTTTACTAATTATTATTTATGTATCCAGTGCCCCAGGTGTCTATGGAGCTTAACAGGCAGTTTAAAAAAAGGCCATAGCCCAATTAACTAAAACAGTAGCTATTAAAAAAAGGTGCAAGTGTTTGGGAAAAGGGAGAGATGACAAGAATTATTGCAAGATTGAAAGGTCACAAATATGCTTACAGTTACAGATGAAAATTGTCCATTTACAGCAAACTAAAATGAAAAGACTGGAACAAAGACTGAAGTGCTTAGCACTGGGTGCCTAACAGGAAGCTGAGGGCTTTGGAGAAAGATCTGAAAAAGCAAGAATCATTGTGCAGGATAAGAAGCATGAAGCAAACAAAAGCATGTGTCCTTTGTGAAACAAAGAGGCTAACGGAAGTAGAATCTGTCGGGCTGCTGGGGGGGAAACAGGGTAAGTCAATAGCGGGGTTTAGGCAAACCTTTCCCTGGAAAGTGAGGATGAGAAACTATTTGCTAATATCTCTTGCTGTGTTTGGAGCTGCACACCACACAGAGGACATTGTCCAGGCCACAAAATAATTTACTAGCTGAAAGACCGATAGTTTACTTTTATCCACTAATAATGGTTCTTTCAGCTACCTTTGGCAAACTGAAGCTATGACAAAGCTTAAGAATAGGCTGACTTCCAGTGTCAGAAACTGTTGGACTATTGAGGCAAGATCTAGACCACAATTCACTAATTTCTCTACTGTAGTGAATATGCATTACAATTAAAAATGTTGCATAGACTTTTATCCTTCTGCATGACTTCATTATGGGTTCCATGAAGAAACTTTTTCACCTGAGTAAAGGTATAAGGATTCAGTGCTCCTTTCCTGAACAAACCAGCACTTTGAATTTTGTAGTTGCAGCTTGTCCAAATATTTCTCTCATGTTTAAAGTGCAGATTCTCTTTTTATGCAAATCACATCTTTGATGACATGGGGAATTTACACAATTATGTGCTATTTCAAACTTCTTAGTATCAACAGCATAGATGGTGTCAAATCTTCAGTCAGTGGAGGTTAAAAGTACTTCTCTTTACTATAATTACGTTGCTTATCCACAGTTGAAAAAAATGTGATTTTTGCCTTGATTTACTAGAATATCACATTTTAATAATTTTATGTATGTTTTTTATAATGAGCTCTTGGTTCTGACTCAAGTATGTTAACTGAAGCATGAACACTAAAAATAAAGTTCAATTACCACATCAGCTAACCTAAAACAAGACAGTTAAGGTTACATTTCTCTCACAGTGACAAAAAATTGTAAAAATTTCTGGTGCTGCGCCTATGCTGCCCATTTCTTTATGTTTCCTCATATTCACTAAGGTTATAATATTTGTTTCAGTAAAACCATCAATGGAAAAATAAAGCTGTTCCTTGATTTTGGCTGCATGCACTAGTTAGTAAGATGCATTTCCTGGTAAACTGCTTTTAAGGATGCAGGTGTAGGCTGATCCTTCACTATGATGCTGCTGCTTCAATAGTCCTATGTCCAGAAGTGAATGGCTTTGGGCCAGTATCCAGTTAACTTCCTGGATGCAAGTAAAAGCAAGCTATCTCTCTCCTTTATTTTAACTATACCTCTCTTTTTCTAGTAGAACCATTAGTTTTTATTGATAGGACTAATGCTTTGCATTTAGCCCAAATTACAATAGGAAAGGAGATGCTTAAGGGTAACTGGGTGATGAAAGGACTACATTAGAGTACAAGTCCAAGGGCTGCTGTTTCCTATTTGTAATGCTGAATCCACATGCAAGTCATATTTAAGCTATAAACGGTGGCGCCTAGGGAGTATACACTCAGATTGCCTTGAGAAACTAAATACTTTTATCAAATCACCAGATGGATTTGTGTTCAAAAAACACTCTTGAACAACAAGGCTTTTCCTATATTCACCTTTAGATAATAAATGGGGCTTTCAGCATCCTAGACAACTTAATTAACGTTGCCCCTGATCTTTTATGGTTTTACTTAGAGATGCCTACTGTACATAATTTCAGACTACAGATAATTTCACACGCCATACAAAATTTCAGCTAACCTCCACTGATCTGCCTTGTTTTAATAACCAGTGTTGTTCTACTACCTTCAACTTTTTCATCAGAGAACTCTTGGAGTGTGCCATCCATTTTCTCTCATCACAGAAATATCACTTGCAGTTGGGTGAGTTTAATCAGTTGATGCACTGGTTTGGAGGAAATTTCAGAATAAAGAAATAGGCCCTGGGTAAATGGAAGAAACACATCCAGAGTGTGTGATTTTCATCATGGCAGGAGAAAGTCAGGTTTTTATTCTCAGGATGTCTCAATGGGGCAATAGTCTATTTGGGTGAAACAAATTTAATTGGAGGAGGAGGAGCAGTGATAAACATAAAGATGTTGAATATACTTCAAACCATAACAGCTGAATAGAGTTCTGTTAACTCAGATGCCATTACTTGCAAAATAAAGGGGAAGATAGGGTTTTCTGAAACAAGAGAAGAAGAATAGTAAGGATACATGAGTTTAATTACCTCCATGTCTGTATATATATTTGAGGAATATGTCAAATGATCAAGAGGAATGATACAGCATCTGACAATGATTATGGCTTTGGAGGCATAATGGAAATTCTGACGGGTGGATTGTGAAGTGAAATCTAAGTTCAGCTATAAGAAAGAAATCAACAGAAAGATGAGATGTCCTTAGTGTCATAACTAAAACCAAGCTCACAGCTATAATCTGACAAGTGGAATATAATATATAAAGCTGAACGTAAAGCTGAATATAGTCAGCAATATCTGTAAAAATTTAAGGCATCTGAAAACTGAATACTCTGTATATCTCTAGTAAATGTTGTGCACCTCTTGTATACTACTTTTCCACCAGTGTATCAAAGTATCCAGAGCCATATGGCCACAGCCAAAGCAAAAACAATTTAAATGTCAAGGTAGTTACAAACATGACCAAGTGTGCACTGAAGAGTATGTATAAGAACTGAGCCACTGTAAGCTGCAACAAATTACACTCTCCATGAAAACGAAAAATTTGAAAATATTAAATTGCTAAGGTCAGTACTGGATAGGGATTAATATGGACAGTTATAAGGAGAAGAGGGAAAGAGAAGGAGAAATAAGTGCAGTCCAACAGAAGGTCATTTAAAACTTACAGATGGGGAAAAAAGTTTTCTTCTTAGAGGGATTCAGAATAAAATACTTAGCTTTTACAAATATATGAGGAGAAGTGGTTCTTTCTAAATGAACAGAGGATAGGGCTTGGTGGTAATCTTCCCAACACTAGTTATGAAACTCAGTTTCCTTGATCAGACATTAATAAGAAAAAAAACCACTGAAAACGGAAGTACCATGAATTTAAGTTTTTTCTTAAAAGCAACAAAGAAAACACACATAGGAATGAATTAGGGTGACACTAAAACCGTTAACATTAACCTAACTTTGCCAACATTAAAGCCAATGGTAAAACTAACACTGATTTTGGCAGGATTTGTGTTAGGAGGTCAGTGCTGAATGCTTTGAAAATTCCCCCCTCAGAGGATAACTGAACCATCAACCACAACTGCTTGGTGAAGAGTAATTCTTGTAAGACGAGTTGTTTATCTGTTTTGGTTTGTTTTCTCTATGGGAAAGCATAACAAAATTAGTAGATGATGAGAAAAGTGGGGGAGGATACCTGAGTCATAGTGGAATGGCCATTATGGTTCCTCAAGGACTCTACTTGTTACCTCAGTTTGTCAGGGAGAGCAGCAGTGCTCCACTGACTGACCAATGGATGGGATCAAGTGAGAAGGGGAATTTACCCAGAGACAGAGCAAAGCATATGGTGGTCTGGCTAGAGGAAAATGGTAGCACTTATAAAGCTAGCTAACTTTCTTGAAATATACTCACACATAGAGATGGACAACACTTCAACACAGTTCTGCCTTAATGTCAAGGTTTTGTACGAAACCAGCCATGCTGTCAGCATTTACCGACAAATACAAAGTGATGCTATTACCTAAGAAGTATATCCTGTTAGAGACCAAAAGGCTAGAAATGCAAGCAAAAGACATATTTACCAGGAGAATGTGCTTTTACCATCCAGTAGCATGAGCATACTTAATCCTTTTATTTGCTAGGGGTTCATCCTGAATACAATTTAAAAACCCAGCTTTGAAAGCAGTTGTGCTGAGATCATGGATAGAAATAATACTTAGCAAACTGGACATTACATCTGAGTTTCTAAGGCAGTGTGTCAGCAAAAAAGAAATAATGAAATTCAATCTTAAACTCTTAGGGTTTACTGAGAAATAACAGTATTTGATAAAGAATACAGCAATAAAGCCCTATAAGATTATAGGACTATTAAACTTCGTGATACTGCATTGCCAAAAAGATGCATCAGCTGCATAAAGCACAAAGAAAAGAAAAATGTAATATAAAAAAGTAACGCCATCTATGCTGTATTTTACAGAATATAAATCTAAATGTGCTAAGCAAACAATTTCATTTCTTTTATACTGCCATGCTCTGGCTTGGACATCTTACAGAAATGATTGTGAAGAGATGATTTAACACTGTATTTTGGTTGACAATTTGTATTTTTACCTAACAAGCTAGCCTAAGATGCTAACTCAGTTAAAAAAAAAAACATATTCTCTTGGAATGAAGAAATAGTAAAAACATTCTGGAAAATATCATACTCATGATAGGCTACAAAGACAAGGCAAAAGATGCAGTTAAATCAAGAATGAACAGTTACCTCGTTTTTCTGATGCTGAAATCAGAAAGGGAATTCCCTCATATTTACCTTCTGAGCTTGAGTATGTTCAGATTTTCTAGGATTTTCTGCTTGTTGCCTTCTTTTTGTCTGGTGACATTGGGGAAAAATGTAGAATACCACATGTAATAGGAGCTATCCCAAGATGTTATTGGGATGCAAGCTTTTTCCAGCACTTGATGGGGTGAGGGCCTTTACATGACAGTAGCTAGTTCAAGTCACCAAGGCAATCTCAAAAGGTGGGTCTGTACTGCATTAGCTGTGCCCAAGTACAGATTTTTATTCATTGTGGTTTAATCAAGTTGTGTCTGTACTGGTTAATCCACCCCTAGGTTTCTCTGGCAAATATCCTTCCCTGCTCCACATCTGAGCCAAAGTGTGAGACAACTTATAGGAGCAGTATAGATGGCTGGGGAATTTAGTCTTGCATGCTAGCTTGAGTCATAAACTAACATGGCTGTATAGATTTACCAATAAAGATCTGTATTATGATGTCAGCCAGTTAGTAGCTAGGGATGCTGAGCCAAATGACCTCATAGAGGCCTGCATCTTGACACCACAGACACTTATAAATGATTACCAGTATGATACAGGACACACAAATAGAGCAGCATTTTTGCTATAGACATTTATGCCTCAGCCAGAACAGGGATGGCTCAGTAGCTTCTAAAGACAAGATCATTAATCAGATTTAATTTTCCCTGATGCCATCACCAACCACTACTTAAGAGTATTCCCTGTTCTTGTGATTTTTATCATGGTCATGATATTTGATACTTCTCTGTAAAGCCCCTATTTTGGAGCCATGTGATTACATCAGACAGAAAGTTTCCAGACCTTAAGGTTAGTTTTTGTTTTGAAAAGCTATAAACCAAAACAACAAATAGAAAGCCTCCAAATTCTTAGGTTTTTAAGTGTCATTATTTCTGTGGCCTGACATGACTTTAACATCTGAGGTTAACAATACGAAGTTAATATTGTGTTAAAAAAAACAAACAAACAACAAAACTATGTCCCCCAGGGAACCAAAATAAATTGCTCTAACTTTTGGTAACCACCAGATGAGTTTTGATCTGAACTGGGGACTTCTATTTTCTTCTAGTGTTTTCTTTTATCTTTCCTCCCTACCCAAAATATTTATAATTATCTCTTCTATTAAAATTGCTTCTTTAAACAGGCCTCAGACTAGTTCAGGCTTGTTGATGTTACATGCTATTTTCTATGTAAATAAAAAGAAATGCTCAGTATGGAAAAATGTTAAGAAGAGTAGTTTAAAATATTTTATGGTGAGAAATATTTGAAACTTTCCTTGTTGGCTAGGAATTTTCAGTTTCTAAGCCAATTGTCCATTTCGGATTATGCAGTTAAACTCTCGCTAATATAAAAGACATGAAGACTTTTCTTTGGGAATTCTATGGCCTGTCATGCTGTTTTCTGAACTGATTGTCATTTTGTTTTGTTACACAATTACTTTTAGTGATTCACCTTTTTAATGGGAGAAGAAGGGAAACAGCAAAGAAAACATTTCTCTAAAATGTTTTCAGAAAGGCCCACTGGAATTTGAAATGGGTCTTATTTGGTGTACTTTGCATAATTTGTTACACTAAATATGAAACAGATTTCAACTGCAGCTGTAGTGCATGTGTTATTTAGAAAAACTTGAGTCTCCCAGAACACAATCATTGGCTTATTCAGAGTTTGTCAAAATTGTGATCTCTGGGCAGAATGACACTGAATAAAAACACCATGCAAAAAGTAAACTAAATAAACAGTCAGGAGCAGACACTGTCCGCTGAGGATTCACACAACATTTGCTCTCCCTCACCTTTGTTTTTGGCAAACTACATCATTACTTCATGTTAAATGTGCTGAGGAAGGGAGCACCTAATATTTTACTGATCTGTCTGATCATTATTGTTATCACATGGGGACATGTGCAATGAGAGAAACATACACCTTATCCTGCATAGGGCATTTCCCTAGCTATATCCATCAGGGACCAGCCACGACCACTACTTTATCATTGCAAACCTCCTTTGTAGCTATGTAAGGCAGTGTGAACTTCAATTTGAGCTAGTGAAATGGCTTCAATTAGGTGTTACACTTCTTAGGTGCAAATGGTGACTTGCAGTAGGTCTGTTCTGTCTTTGCCAATGTGGTTTGAATTTACAACTCTAACAACAAAAGTAACTAGAACTTGTGTTGCTGTGTTGATAGCAGCTCCTTAACATTCAGTGTTTGTCTTCTGAAGTGGAAAGTGATCATTGGTGTCTGCAAGCTCCACCCTGAGATAGCAATCACAGCTGCTTCATATATATGTATGGATATATATATATGGCAACTAGACCTTAACAGTGAAAACTATCATTGCAGATGAGATGTAAAATTGAAAGAATTTTCTATTTCCAAATAAATATCTAGATTAAATAATAATAAAAGAAGATTAGTGATATAGCTTTCAGGAAACAGAAGCTTGTTTTTAACTGTTTTCATCTTGCCAGCAGAATTCAGTCATGAATCAAGATGAGTCTTCTCTGCATTACCACAATGCAAGCATATAACAGAAGTAGACTCATGACACTTCTCACTGTTAAGAGGTCTAATATTTCATGTTATAAAAGCCTAACTTTACTTGCTCATTATTTAGTTTAATGTTAACACCCAAGCAAACGTCTCCCTGTGATTTTCTCTGCAATGTTTCCTGGTCCATTATGGACACCAATGGTCCTGTGCACAGGAAGAACATGGGGAAGAAGTGTCCTTTTTCATGTTCTTGACGAAGCATGATGGAAAGGGGAATAAGAAAGTGGCGTGAAGCTATGCAGAGTGGGTACGCCCAGCAAATGTTACGATGTTCATATGGACAGAGGCACAGGACATGGAAAAGGAGACTAAATGTTAGTTCTGTCAGCACTTTAGAAAGTGGAAAGTAATAATGTAATTAAAAACACATATTAAATTGACCAAATTAAATCTATAAAAGAAACTTTGTGGAATTTCTTAACTGTTTCAATTCTCTTCAATGCAGTTTAATATAATTATTATCTAGGTTCAAGAAATGCTTTAAGTAAAGGCATAAGCTACAGATAAAAATTTAACAATGGTTGACTCAAACTTCAGACATGATTTCATAACTGCTTCTTTCCTATGCTTTAAAATATGATCAAGTTTACTAGTTAAAATATGCTAAGTGTCTTATTCTGAATGGATTTCTATAAGGTCTCTTCTTTGATTTACTAGTATGACACAACTTGGGATTTCACAATATTCAAACTTTCGATCTTCATTGAGTAGTAAAACATGAAAATAGGCTGTTGGAACTATATATTTGTGGCTGATCAGTAAAAAAAAAAAAAAAAAAAAGAGCTGACCCACTAGTTTTCACTATGGCTGAGCCAATAGGAAAGGACATATTTATTTTTGTTGACAAGGATCCACCGTGAATCGTGAAAAGGCATGCAGCTTGAGACATAAATAAATCTAGGAGCAAATGTTTTGTTGAGCTTTACTATGTTTTTTTCCCTGGTGTTTTGGGGCTAGGTAAGTATTCCACCATCTGAGAAACGTTTAAGCAAGGCCTGATCTTACACCAAAGGAATTCAGTAATAATACTCCTGAGCAAAATCAAAACTTTAATTTCCAAGCCAAACCATTAATTTCTTGAAACACCTTCATCTCTTCTCCTCCTTGCGGTTGTTCCCCTTTTAACCTTCCTTTATCCTAAAACCATTACAAACAGTTTCAGTCAGTATTACGGAAAACGATCTAGCCATTGCCAGGTAGAGGCAGCTGTCCTGGTTCGGGCTGGACTAGAGCTCATGTTGGTTTTGGTAGCTGGAGGAGTGCTGCAGCCCCCTGAGACCCCAGGGGCTCCCCAGGTCCCAGTGCCCTCACCTGTGTGCAGGGGCGGGGGGAGCACAGCTGGAGGGCTGGGCCCCGATTGGCCGATATTCCAGGTCATGTGACATTATGCTCACTATATAAAGGAAGGAGTTGGTCAGGAGAGACTCTCACTTCTGGGAGTGTGGCTGTGGTGACTTAGTGTTTGCGATCACCAGCTGGGAACAGGTGGGTGTTGGTCGGTGGGTGGTGAGCAGCTGTATGGTACATTACCTGTTGATACTGCTGTCAGCGTATTATTCTGTTACTGTTATTAAACTGTTTTTATCTCAACCTGCGAGTCTCCCTTTGTCCCTCCGATTCCCTCCCCATTCCCAAGTGGGGGGAAGGTGGGTGAGCAACTGCGTGGCATTTAGCTGCTGACCAGGCTCAAATGATGACAGCAGCTGACATGCAGACCAAGATTCAGTCGCCTAGATTCTAAGATGGAGGGCCTAACAGAAGGGAGGCATTTGAAATGGGTGTCCAGGAAGAAAATGAGGAAATAGTTCCTGCATATAACTATCCATATAGAGTTGCACTCTTCCCACATCTAAATGACAGACCTTCTCAAACATTAAGAGGGAAGACCTGTGAAGGAAGAGATTCGAATACATAAATGAATCTTGAAGATTTAAAAAATTGTGTATCTTTGACTCTTATTTGTGATTATTTTTCATGTCTTTCAAATGTGAAGTATCTTTGACCAGTGCGGTTTAGAAAAGCATGAATCTGAACTTGGAACATGAGAGGTGAGTGTGTAAGAAACACTTGAGAAGTGTTTCTACTCAGCTCAAACACTGCTCAAAGACATCAGAAGTCTTTGAGTAGGAAAGGATGAGGTGATGAGAAACAAAAGTAGTTAATGAGAAACTTAAAGCAAGACACTGAGTATCAGATCACACTGGTCCTCAGTGTCGTGAATATAGCAGAGCTCTGAATGGCTAGGGAGAGAAAAAGTTTCAGAAAGTTAAAAATAGAGATATTGGTTTCTAAACACAATTTATAATTTTCTTTCAACCTATAGAGGACAACACAGGGTATTGTAAGGTTTAGAGATTTCCATTATCACTATATTTACATTTGCATGCATGAGTTTAGTCTGTTCTCTTTTTCTTAATTAAAACTTACAAGATGCAGATCATTGCTGAGAATTTCATGCATACCATTCCCGAATAATTTTTAGTCCCCCAAAAGAAATAGCCAAGTCTATCTCATTTGGCTGCTCTGTTATTGTGGTGCAATTATCTGTCACATACATTCCTTGCAAAGGAACTGAATGCAGTGTTACGTCTAGGAAGTACAGAATACAGAGAACCGATTTTAAAGAAATTTACACATTATCTTGTTTCCTCTGACTTAGTACCTGTCTAAAAATTACGTGGATAATTTAATTAACCTTCCCATCCAGTTAGTAAATGAAGGTTGTAACTCCAGACAATAATCAATTCCTTCCTAAAATAGTTAGGTTGAGTTACCTGCCAGAAATGCTTAGCTCTTCTCATTGCTTAGAGGATTATCAGGAGTAAGTACTTAACGTTTAAATAATAAAAAGTCCCAGTTTCAAATATCTCTTGATTTACTAATAAACAGAACTATAACCATGATGTGGACAAATAGTGGGCAGATCATGTATTGGTATAAACAGACAGTTCTGTCAAAGACTGTGGCTCTGCTGACTTCAAAATCAATGTGTCTCTTAATTTTATTACCAGGTACAAGGTATGAGAATCAGGAAGAATGTGTTACTGAGTTGGATGTCTTCAGTTATAATGGTATGTCATAAGTAATTTCACTTAAAATCAATGAAAATGCATGAGTGTAAAACCTTGTGAAAACAAAGAGCAATTAAGAAATGGGATCTGACCCAAATCTCACTAAAATCCATGCAAACATTTTCTCTGAATCCAGTGAACTTTGGATCAAGCTCCCAGTTCCTTGGGTAACAACAGTGGTTCAGGCTTCTTAGAGTTGCCAACATTTCTGAAGTAGTCAGCCATATTTTGCTCCACTGCATCTTGGAGGATATTGAAGGTCATGCTCCGCTGAATGTATCTGTACAAAACAAATCCACAGTTTCCATGGACACTTTCTGTCTCTTTACATGTAAACAGAGGACTAAATTCTATACTAGAACAACTGTGATTATGACATCTCCTTTTACATGTCTCTTGTATGTTCCTAAAATCATCTGTTACTATGGAGCAGAAATTACTGAGCTGCCTCTCCAAATAAGAGAGCAAAGATTTATACCTTCCTTGTGGTTTTAAGATCCAGGTATCTGTTCACATATCCAGGCTTTATCAGTTTATAAACTGAAATAAATTACTAGTAGCTGTATGAATAGAAGTTCTGCAATTACGCTGTATTTATATTTGGAATTGCTCTCCCCTTTTTGTATAAAATTTATCATTGTCTTATTTCATGACATTAAAGCTTGAAGTTCAAAACGTGTAACCAATTTTTTTAAAAATTGATGTTGACCTAGTTTGATTTCAATGAACAGGCTAAAATATGCAATAATGTGTAAAGCTGGCAACAATTATAGGAATAAATAAAACTTTTTTTTTTCTCTCTCCTAAGGCTTGGAGAAGAGAATAGCAAACAAAAAGAGCTAGAAATTTCAATGGTTTAATATTGTTTCAATGCTGAGTTTAAGTATAAAAGAATCTCTGAGGCTCTTCAGGATGTGCCCACAGGTCAAAGCACTTTCAGTTGCTCTAACTACTTCTTAATAAAGTGGAACTGTTTGAGGATTTGACAAGTCCCATGGGTCAGGAAACACATATTAAACAGCCTTAGAGAATTTTTCTCTTTCAGTATTGAACCAATATTGTATGACATAAAAAGCAGTCCTCCATTCTCCTCTCTGCCATACAGAGATCTCTTTGAATGTCTTTTTTGAGTGTGAGGGTAGAAGGACATTCCATTTTAAACATAAATCCTACTCAGTTCCAAACTGAGAAAAAAAAACCAAACCAAAACAAAACAACAAAACAATAAAAACACCTTCTCTGAGGAGGGAGAGTTAAAAGGAGGAAGTGAAGAGAAATGGAAAAGAGCAAGAAGACTGAAAGAACAAGGACAAAAATCAAGTGAAGGAAAAAATTTGTTCTTTTCCTCTTTTTCTTTGTTTCACTATTAGTTTCTCCCTTCTTTTTCTTTCATTATCCACTTGCATTGTTTCATCTACTGGCACCTCATTTTCTGTAACTTCTCTCACTTTTTCCCTATTCATTATTACTTATTTTACATAAATGCCTTAAAACAGGCATATACAATGTTTTAAATACTTGTTCCTTGAATCCAGTCACCAGCACAAAATGTGTTGTTTTCCTGTGAGAGAAGATATTTTCTAATTTTCTATCATCTCTACCAGCAAAAGACAGCAGAGATCTAATACATAGGCTGTCATCTGAAGAACTCAATCTCATCTCCAAGTCTCTGTATCACTCGACAGTCATCTCAGCAGCCACCAAACACCATCCTTTGAGCATACTGTCATATCCAGAGATAGGGTAAAAACTCAGACACAGAGATGTTTACTATTATATTTACTTTATAAAATAGATGAATAAATTGAAGCATTCCTCTTTCTTGCCACATGTCTCTTATTCTCCACAATTTTATTTATAGTTTATGTTCAAGATTTTATTTTTATTTCCCTTTTTTTCCCTCTTTTGTTATCAACCTCTTCCCATTATATTTTAACTAATTTTAACATTTCAAGGGATGCTTTTTTTTTTAGAAAAAGAAGTATTTCTCCATTAATTCTATTCCATATTCTCCAACATCCTCAGCAAATAGCCCAGGCATCAGATGAAATGTCTTAAAAGTCATTTTACTTTGCCAGTCACTAAGAAATCCTTCATTTCTGACCCTAAGTGATTTTTATGCACTGTTACATGCCTGTAACCATATAGCTGAAGCTATTGCTTTCTTTATGTATGTATAATTCTACTCGCAGGCCCTGCACTCATTCCTTCCCCTAAATTCTTCAGCAAGAGTTTGTATGTATAGAACACTAGAGTCAAATGACTGTCAGAGTGGATAATCTAATATTACTCAGTTTTAAGATCTGTAAATTGTAACATAAAGTAGGAATAGTAAAAAAAAATAATTCATTGCTTTATTCCTTTTTTTGTTGTTGCTGGAAGAAGACAGAACATTCTCATGTACAAAAGTAAGGTCATTTGCTATGCTAGCTTTAAAATGGAAGGGTTTTAAGAGGAATTCTTAGAAGAATCCTGAAAGCAATTGATAAGTGGCACTGATATTTTATACTTATTCCAGTTTTTACCTTTTTGATATTTTGAATAATTTTATATTGTAAAGCAGCTGATTTTGGCTGATGAAACACTTTGCCACTGTCATCACTCCTGAAAAACAATATCTTCTTCCAAAACCACCTCTTGTCCATTGAGTGCAAACTCTGCTGTATTTTACTGTAAATGAGCCATTTCCATTGGATAATCATATTTGCCTAAAGACTGGAATTATATTGGAATGCAATTTCTTCCAATCTATCTACTGTAATTCTGATTGCGATAATGTTAGTCTGCTTTTCTGAAGCTATGGGAAGAAAAAAATTTTACACTATGAACATCAGGGATTTATGGAGTCCATGTCTGAGGCTTGTTATATGGACAGGAATTTGGCCATTCAAGTTATGATTCTGTTACTTTTTACTACTCAAAGCAATAAATTACTTCTGCAATTGTTTAAAAACTATACATGCAACCTACAATGCTGTTAATTGTGTGCAAGGCAGAACACAATGAAGGACACTCACATAGTAAGATAGTTATATGATGAATGCTTAGAAAGTTTAAATGACCTTTTCTTGTTAGGCTTTTATGTCCTGTACAACTTTGCATCAGATTTTAAGGACAGAATATAGTTTATTAAGATAAATGAGTGTCAACAATATTACACCTGAATGATCCACTAAGAACATGGCAAACGGACTTTTAGAGGTATCATTTCACTCCTGTGTCTTCTATGAATGAATCAAGTGGCCTGATTATTTATTGTGTGAATCAATAAGTGTTTACTCTATAATTCTATCTAGCTGTCTCTTTATCTGGGCACTTAACACTATGATTTTTTTTTTAAAAACAATATGCAATGCCACTGAAATAACACAAGTTACTTGAATCTTGCATAACTTTTAAGTTTGTGGTTTCACAACAGAAGCAGCTTTGCGTTAACTAAAGAACAGGCAAAATGATTATACTGGTATCAGCATTTTGCCCATCTAAATCATGAAAGTTTCAGCTTAAGTTAAATAATTGTTGAAGTACTTACACATGATATTTTAGTCATATTCCTTCGTGTGACATATAACAGAATTGTTAAATAAATGAACAATAGGATTTCCATTAATTGGCATATCACATTAATTGAATATGAGATCAGTGTGTTTAAATCAATATAATCAACAGCACATGCAATAGCTGTCTGTTGATATGATAGAGAGGAAACAATTATGAAAAAGATAAAATCACAGAGACACTTTTCTATGCACGGTGTTACAGCATAGACACCAAACTTAATCCTACTAATAGAATGGTCCTACAAATAATGTGTTGAAACCATGCACAACTTTATCAAATGCACCAACACCTTAGCATGATCGGGTAATTTTCCCAAATTATCTAGTTATTAGAAATTACCATTTAGCAAGACATCAGCTGCTGAGAACTTTACGCTTAGTTATTTTATCGTATTCAAGACACTCAGTTTGTGCTAAAGATGTCACTATTGAATGTAACTGCTCTTTATCTTTTGTAAAACAAAATAATTACCCCCTTAAGATTTTCACTTTATGTTTCTCCCAATGTCACAATCACTTTTTCACACCTTTTCAAGACTGACTCCCCCATTCCTGATAGTCTGCCCCCACATCTCCCAAAGCCCAAAGAAAGCTGCAAATAGAATCCCAAAAAGCTGTATTTTATTTTGACTTGTTCCTCTTTTCCTTTGGCAAAAAACCTGAAGAACAGACAAGCAAGTGTAATATATTACCTCTGGTGGCTTAGCTGGACAGCAGCAGGGGCTTGTAATAAGGATGTGGTAATACACCACAAGGAATCTGTAGACTCATAAAACTTGACCTTATAAATCTCTACGTTTATCAATTCCATACAGCAGCCACTCCCTGTGGTGGAAGTCTCAGACCAATAAACCTGCAGTTGATAACCATACAATTTATCCTCAATTTTTCCCTCCAGGCCAGCTAATCATGCTACATTAATAATGTCCGTAAAAAATTGGAATGTCACATGAAAATAAAGATATCATCTGATTCTTGTCATTACTTTGCATATAATTAAGATGTTAAGCAAACTACTTTACAGTGATAGCCAGGAATCCTAGATTTTTTTTTCTTGTTCATATCTCTTTGTTTAAAGTTCCTATTCTCTCGCCTGAAAACTGTTTTCCTGGTTTTGTTTTTGTTATGCTTTGTTTTGTTTTGTTTTGTTTTTTAAAATTCACTTAGCTTCCTCAAGTAGATGACTCCTTTCTCTGGACAGTAAACACTACAGAAACAAGAAAATGTATTTCTGCTGCAGGGACCACTGCAGTACTATGTTAATGTATTAATGCAGAGGTGTATCATGTACACCCAGCATTTTCTGGGAGCCTGCTTCATGCAGAGGGGATCCAGACCTGATGCTAAAGACCATAGTCTAAATTTCTTACGAACACAGGTCTGTATGCACTAGTGCTTCTGACCCGGATTCTATCTTTGCCTGTAAAAAGTGCCTAAAGAAACACAGTAATCCCTTCATCTGATTCTCATGCCTATTTCCTCCACACAGCTCTTCACACTGGATACACCTAGTGATGTGCAGTGAGAATGATTTCAGATTAATTCTGGTTTTCAGTAAGAAGACTTATTTAGAGTAAAGCCCCCAAAAGAGAATGAAAACAAATTTAAAATATCCTGATTATCTTCTGATGCAGTGTTTTATCTTGGATGGAATGGCTGCATATTTCACTCCATAGCTGATTCTAAAGAATATTACAAAATGATTGTGAAGTGCTATAGAAATTTAAAATAAGACTAGAGAGAAAGTATTAAATATAAATGTTTTCCTTTTTTAAAGCTCTTTTTGCACTGAACACCTACAGGAACTCCCAACTGCAAGCAAATTAATTATCATTATGCAAGACAAAGTAAGACAGGATTGATCCTAAAAAGTCTAACTTTAGTACGTGACTTCAGAGAAGCTAATGGATCCATCAGCCATCAAATCTGCATGCCTTACATTAAAGATGAGATTTGAGATCATCATCAGATTTTACCTTACTACATTTTTTGGAAAAATAAAGTTTCTTCTATCAAAACCTCAAAGCCAGAAATATAAACCTGAACTAGGTACATATTTGATCTGTGTATCTTTGCGAGGCAGATCCTATATCACTGGACAATATCCCATATTTCTTGACCAAGAAACATGTAGCCAAGGAGAAAACAGAAAAGAACATTGGCTTACCACCACTTCAGTGCACCTGAAGGAGAGAAAGAAAATATAATGCACTGATCAAAAAGGAAATACTGTTTATTTTCTCATAGGAGCAACAGAGGAGAAAGGAGGAATATTGAATAATTCTTCAAGACGTAAAACTTTCTTGGGACTTTGGTTACAGATGCACTCAAACATCTCCTCTTATTAAAGGCAAGACACAGCCCATAAATAAAAGTTCAGAGAATTCAGTATATATGGGGCTCGATTTTGGATTTGAGGAAATTTTGTCCCACATATATAGGCTAAAGCTTTTAAAACCTGCAAGAACAAGGTCACACAAGACCAATAGTCACTCAGACTGCCAAAACATGAAACAAGACAATGCATTTGGAAGAAAATATTTTGAGGCAAAACAAATTAAAACCAAACAAATAAAAAATCCAAACATGATTAAATTTGTTTTTATTTTATTTGCTTTCTCTTTGCTCAGGAAAAAAAAAATGGTATTTTCAGGAAATCAGAAAATATTGACTATTTAATCACCAGCAAGAACAACTAAAGGAATAATAATGACAGCCTAATATAGGAGTTCTCTTTCCCTAAATGCAATGTAGAAAACCAAAACGAGGCAGACTCATTTTTCCTATAGATGGGCAGTTTATATATATACACATAGATATATATATTTACAGATTTATCTCCCTGTAATATAAATTTTTATTAAAGACATACTTATTTTCCAATCTTTTAATCATGTGACCATTTAAAAATGTGGTTTTAAAGATATGTTAACTAATTCACAATTCTGCTTCCAAAAATAATGCTGTAATATTCTGGCTCCTTCAGTTAGTGACAGTTATGCCACAGATTTTACTTGGGCTAGAATTTTTCTCATTTTTGGATACAGCATCATACATAGCATAAAATAGAACAGTTTTGATGGAACTCACAAATTATTTTGTAGTTGAACAAGTACTGAATTTCAGACAAAATGGAACTCTTACTAAACTTTCAAAATATATTATATTATATTAGTTATGTTATATATTATATTATATTATATTATATTATATTATATTATATTATATTATATTGTATTGTATTATATTATATTATATTATATTATATTATATTATATTATATTATATTATATTATATTATATTATATTATATTATTATATTACATATTACATTACATTACATTAGTTTTCAGCCTTTATCAAGATCAGTATAAAATTGAGCTGGTATTTGAACTGTTTATTCAAGCTAGTATAGTCTTTTATTGTATATATATAATGGAAATGGTAAATTGCAAACACTGGATCTGATTCTGCGGTGACCTCTAACCACAGAAGTTGTATCTCTGCTTTCTTTTATAGAAAGTTGATCTGCCAGTCCTTCAGAAAGTAATCCTGCCTCATCAAACCAGTTCCATGGAGAAATTTAATGTCCAATTATTTGAGTGACTAGGATTACGTATGTAAGATCCATAAATTCAAATGCTTGTAATCATCATATAATTTTTTGCTAGTTGATTAATGCAAAATATGTCTATGCCACATAAGGGAGAGGAGTGAAAAGATCCTGGAAGTACTACTAGCCTGAGAAAATAAAAGGACTATCTAGTACAGGATGTTGTAGTGGATGTGCCAGTTCACCTACGCAAGGATAGTTCTCCTTAGCAAAGTGCCTGGCAATTTAGGTAAGATTGGTTTTCTACCTGATTTGGTTTATGCAGAAGCAGTACAGGTGTCAGTGTACTATGTTTACTAGTCTCTCCAATACTCAGGTTAGCTGTCAGAGATCCATCTCTGGTACCTCTACGTTGCCTTGTGGTCAGATTGAAGCAGCATAATCATTCAAATATTTAAGTAATCCTATTCTTTGGCAGGGCTTTATGCCCTCTTGAATCACACTTTCCTCTCATCTGCAATTCTGAAAAAGTAGTAAGTATAAAATGCTACTATTCCTGTGAAAGGGGCCATTAGGCCCCTGCAGCAGTTTATGCAGGTCCTCAGAAGACTCTATGAGTTTAGACTGCTGAGACTAATTAGTTCCCTTAGGGTGAAGAGGCAGAAGAAGAAATTTGGCAAGGGTTCTTTTTCAGAAAGGCCCCATGTCATTGTAGCTACAGCCTTATTTTCAGACATTTACATTTGCTCTGGAACCTCTCCAGTCCTCTGAACTCCACCAGGGCCTGTCTACATAGGAAAACCACTGAAATAGTTACGGTAGAATGCCTGCTCAGGGGTAGTCTATTCTAGCAGAAAAGCGATTTAAGCCTGGAACAATCACTACTTTTCCAAATAAGAGTCATAATTCTAGAATAAAATCTAAAGACTTTGACATTTTTTTTTCTTTTATGGTTTATAGTTTGAATCCTGCATTAAATATTTTCTTAGCAGATCTTGTAGGGAGATTGGGACATAACTATGTGTATGTTTATATAGTAAATACTCACAATGAAATCCTAGTCAAAAGTGAAACAGTGTCCAAGATTTTATGCTATTTATAGAGAAACTGACCTACTCTCCACAAGTCAGAAGAAAAAGCTTTCCATATGTACCATGATTTTCTGAGTTAGGTGATGAACATGTGTGAATCTCTGTTTCTTACAAAGGACATCAAGAAATATGAGAATTACTCAGTGCTGATCAAGTTGTAGAGGGGCAAGGAAGCAGAGCTTCCTGACAGGCGGAGCAGGGGGCTGATACTGTGGAAACATTCTATTTCTGGCTCTCTCACTGACTTGCTGCATAGGCTTTGTGATAACATTTGTAAAAATCGCTTTTGTAACATACTCAAAGACCTCATGTGTGTTGCAGATAACTATCTTTTAGAACAAATTGAGTGCATCCATGCAATTTGTATGTTCAGCAAGTCTTAAATACAATATACATTAAATATTTTTAATTCTGATTATTTTACAATGTGTCCATAATTATTAGATACTTTCCTATCGAATTGTTTCCTGTAATAACAACTGGTAAGTGCTTCAAGATACCCTGAGCCTTCCCAAAGCAGGATAGTTGGCAGAGAAGCTATGGATGCCCCCTTCCTGGAAGTGTTCAGGGCCAGGTTGGATGGAGCTTGGAGCAACCTGGTCTGGTGGAAAGTCTCCCTGCCTGTGGCAGGGGGGTTGGAATGAGAAGATCTTTAAGGTCCCTTCCAACCCAAACCACTCTGTGATATGATTTATGTTTGCGCAATGGAGATTATGATGACTCTTTAAATTCTCCCATAATGTAATCAACTAATGTCAACAACAGCAGAATCACTGTTTGCACAATCTCTTGGTGATCAGTTATAGCAAATACTACTTGTAAGTAATTTTGTTAATAAAATAAATAGAATTGTAGAAAAAAGTAACTAATTATTCATTTCAGGCTTTATTGGCTTCCATGGTTGAGTGAGGATATTACGTCTTGAATATAACTCCTTGTTACTGTTATACAGAACTGTATGCTAGTTCAGGAGAGTACTTAAACATCTCTAAGGAGCTACTTTGGACCTCAGTGAACAGAATAGAAATGCGTGATTAAAGTTAAACATATACTTAAGAGAGCATCCTTCTAAATAGATGCTAATTCTGAGTTTGTTCATTGGTCTGTAGTTAATCTAGAGAAAGGGGAAATATATTGTTTCCCTGCATGAAGACACAAGGTGGAAGAGAGCCAAAACTGTTCTCTCCTCCTCACTGGGGAAGAACAAGGTAGTAGGAACATCACTCCATACCTGTTACCGTCATGGTCATGATGTGGTGGAAGAACAAGCACTACATTTGGTGGTAGGCATAGAAGAGCAGATCATTGCACAGCAGTGGTTTGGCACATTGTGGCAAGAAAATAAAGGGACACATTGTCTTTCACATCTTCTATATCTCAGAAAGAGTGCAGAGAGGTCTAAAACCTGTCTTTTTGTTAGCAAACACAACGGGCTTGCTCTACAAGGTATCAAATAGTGCTGTTACTGTCTAGTTGATATGCTAAATCTGCATGTTTTCTTCAGATTTTTGTTTCTACAAAATGTAGAAAAAACGTATAACTTTATCCTGACAGAGTTCTAAGGAAATCATATTAGTTTATTTACTTGTTTTTTAGCACCAGGTTACAGAAAACTATTGCACCAAAAGAAGAGAGGCTGGGCACAATTCTTGAAGGAAGGTATTTATTTTGGGTGAATGTAAAGTCCTAATTTATTCAGCATATTTTTAGGCCTTGCATTTTATCCTTTTTTAATTAACTCATTTCTAAGCTTTAAATCTTGTACAAAAAATATTTTATTGGAATTTCATTACTATTGTTTTCCTTGGGAAGGCATCTTATAATCTTCATGATATTATTGTAAAGCCATCACTAAGCAACATGCTTTGGCATTTGTATAAGCCTTTGTCCATCTCCTTCCCTCCACCCAAATGCACACATTTGCATTTACTGTTAAAATATTATGGATGCTGACATCAGTTTAGCCACAAGACCTGGTGTTAGACTGTCTCTAATTGATTTAATTATTCATAATTGCTCAGCTGGGGCTTATGTGTACTTCAGCATGATTAAGGGAGAACATACAAGTCTGTAGCTAATGATGTGTTCCATCATAATTTACAACCGTGAAGTTGCTAGAGCTAAATTGCATAGGCATAGTACATTTCTAATCCTGTTTAGAACTGTTTTCAGACCTTGAAAAAAAAACCAGCCAAACAAACAAAGAAACCCAAAGCTAAAAAACCCCCAGCCACACTTCTGATGCCCTTCATAAATGAGTTTTAAGGAAGGATTGGAGCAGTGTGCTGTCTTTTGGTTTGTTTAAATTAAAATTATTGATAGAATTGGATCAACAGATCTGAGTCCATTGTATATGTGATTTAATTGCAATGTATTTATTTTTGTTGCCTCCTTTCTAAGTGTACTTGCTCATCCCTCCTTTCTCCTTGCTCATCTTGTGCTGAATATGATGAAAATTTCCATGAAAAAATGTTGTCATTTGTGATTATTAAAAAATAAAAGTAACTTCTGTCAATATGATGCATGAAAATGATCAGACAGTGGCTTCCTTAATTGTCACCAAACATGTTTTCATAATTAGTTCAAGACAAGCAATTCTGACAATGCCATGTACATTTTATGAGACAACATCCCTGAATACTATTACTGAGGGATAGTGCCTTTCTTGTCTTTCAACAGTTCCTTACACATGGTGAACACTATTGGGAAAAAAAAACAATAGCAAAAATACTAAAAATGAACATGATTTCCAGTGTAAGTGGATAATTTCACATAGGGCCTCTTTTTTACTTCTGATTGGAAAAAAAATTCATATTTTTTGGAAGTGTTTGTGTCAGGAAAGGAAAACAAAGTTGTTGTATGCTGTGAATGATGGATTTCTATAGTCTTAACATTGTTAGTATGAAGTTCAGCATTTCTTAGGCATTCACTCAGACTAGTGTCTCAATCAGAGAGAGAAAGCACAGTTTACAGGATTATATTCAGTTTAATCTTAAACTGAATGTTAAGTCAGACCAGCTGGTGATGCAAACTAGAAAATGCAGCATCATTGCCCTGACAGGAAGGGCAGTGTGGATTTATCTGGAGCAAGTCTCAGTTGCTGCTAACATGGCAACTTGCTGTGGTACTTCATATTTTGGATGCCTCTGAACAAAGAACGTTCCAAAAAAGAAGGTTCTCTGTCAGGTCCTGGTTCATAACACACACTTTTCTTTTTTGGATCTTGGAGAGACACAACATGCAGCACTTAGAACTGCAATGTATTATCAGGAGGATGTAATTACAATTATTTATTTAAGCTGGTTCTGAACCAGGGAATCCTGATATGAAGCTGGAGCCAGTAAAGGCTTGAAAAACTACTGACAATAAGCAATTCTTCATGGAACAAAACTATTACAATAGAGGGTCTTTGATCTTGCCTGTCTCCTGTTGCCAATTGAACTTTGTCACCATGCACTGTCATCCACAAGGGAGCACTTTTGAATTAAGCAGTCTACAGCAATTTAGTCTGTTCCAGCTTTGAAGTGCCAACATCAGTCAGGCCAGTACTAACTTTTTTCATTAAATTTTTTTTGAGTTCTCTTAGGAGTTTAGCAGTGCTGGCATTTAGATAACTAAAGTCAAGAAACCAAGGCACTAAGACATCAAAAGCAAGAGGGGCCCCCTAAAATACAAATGTGAACAATCATTAGGCTCTAATGGTGCACTTCATTAATGTCCACTTCAAAGCAAAAGTTTACTGACTTTGGGATTGACTAATTTACACATTGTGGGAAATTGCTGCCAGCCATGCATGTAACCACTAAATGTTTCTGGAATAAATAGAAACGCCCTCTTCCTTCAGAAATCAGGAACTGCAAACTGAGCCTTTAATTGCAAGATGGCCTTTCATTTGAATCGGAATGGAAAACCTGTCTAGCACATAAATCACTAAAGCTGTGTGTAGTTATCATAGAGACACACAGATGTCAATCAGCATCCTTTTGCAAATTTCTCTCGCTCCTGCACACTCTGCAGCTAAATAGGAATATTACAGCATAGTCTGGTTTTCTTTTGAATGTGTTCATCTATCTAGAGTCTTCAGAAATTCTCATCCTTGGAACCAGAGCCTGATGAAAAGTCAGTCTCGTCTAAGTAAAACTGGTTACTACACTGCTGAGACTGAGTTTCTTTGGGAGGTGGGAAAGAGCTGTACTACTTTAACTGTTAGTGGTAACTCTTACATGAATAAACAAAGTACCACTGTGATAATAAACTGCATTCACATTCAAAGTTGTAACAGTCCAGTTATATCAATTTAAAGAAAAAATCATAAACTAACCATCACAGTGAAAAACATAATTCAGATAATCAGAATGAAGGTCTACCATGCTAAGAAATATCTACTGTACATGAGCTGTCTAAGAAACACCCTCATGCAGAAAAGTCTAAGATGATGTAGGCTGGTTTGCAAGAGGACTGAGCACAGGCAAACCTTCTTATGCTGTCAGTAAGGATTGCCTATTTTACAAAATGTGGTTGTGTTTGAATGGAATTGCGATAACTGAGTGAGAGGACGGGAGGCCAGTCACAAGTTAGAGGTCAATGGAAGCCAGGAAAAATTGTGTTCAGCTGATGCTATGGTGAATATAATTTGTCCTTGTCTAAACACTAACCACTAAGAGATGGTAACATCCTGCCATCTAACTAGATTGCTTCCAATCTTGTTCAAGCACAATCAAATCTTTTATCTAGACAAGCCTCACTGTGGCTGTAAAATCTCAGCCCCCATTAAAAATCAAGCTGTTGACTCTTAATGTGTAAAAGAGCCTAGAAAACATTTTGCTTAAAACGGATCTGTATAGGATTGCCAGAAATCCACACTTCAGTGTGAATGCTTAGAAAAAGAAAACTATTATGGCTGTGCATTGGGCAAAATATGGAGAGATGGTTGCCAAGGGTTATGATGAAAAATAGAGAAAAGAGTTATAATGTTTCTGCTTTATATTTCAGCTAACTTCCTTAATTTTTAGCAATTACCTTCTTGTTGCAACATTTTAATAAAAGTCTGTGCCTTCATGCCTGGAAGGGAAGCTAACTTGCCATGGGCAAGAATGGCAAAAAAAAAAAAAAAGGGGGGGGAAAAAAACCACTTAGCAAACCACAAATTTCAGAGACCTAGTCACATCTGTGTTTTATCAGCTTTTTCCGGATAGTATTACACCAAACAATTGTCTGCAGATCGGTAGACAGCTGAGACTTTAAAGTGCTGAATTACTGAGAAAATGCGAGAGATAAAAAACAGCACATGTATCCTATCAATGTAATGAAACCAACCTGCTGCTAGCGCCATAGTGCCTTAGTTCTAAGTACTCTGTAGAGGAACGGAAGGCTTTCATTTAACTCTTAAGAGGAAAGCAAGGGAAAGAAGAGTAAAGGTCATCTAATACCAGCCTTAATCACAGAACTGAAATACTCTCAGATATATGAAGGGAGGAATGCTTGGTGTTCAAAATAAAACACCAACAGCAGACAACAAGAGTGTGTCTGATCGTACTGGGGATTGCATTTCCTGTTGGAAATTCCCAAGACTTAGGCTGATGTCAAGTGGAGTTACAGACATGGATCATGGCAAAAGCTGAAACTGAAAAAACTGGGTACTTAGGCACTGCCACATAAAGGCCAATTCAATCTAATAGAAAAATCTTCAACAGAAGATAGATTCAGTACATCAGCCAGAAGGTACATTGGAAATGAATAATGTTTATTAAGCATCAGAGCTACTACTCAATGACAGATTTGAAATCTGAAGTTATGTTTAGAACTCCAACACATATTCCAAAGAAAAGGGAGAAATGCAGAGATTCAAATAAAGCTTTTCAGTCATGAGAAGGTGATTGAATTTCTCACATTTTTTTAATTTTTTTTTTGCCATTGCATTAGGATTGCATTGCAGTTTAGATGTCAAGCTTACTTGGCTGAGCACGATATTACAGGTGTCTGAGGTGAAGTAATTCATAAAGCACTTGACTGTATTTACTGAAGGTAGTGATAAAACTTCAAGAATGATTTTTTTTTTTTAATTAAAAAAAAAAAAGGAAAATCAGTGGGACTTTGTGACTTATTTTTTTACTCTGCTAACTTCTACTGGAATATAAGCTAGCCGAAAATGACTCCATAACATGGGAGAGAACTTTATCCTTACTGTTTGAACTTATATTTCCACTATAACAAAGCCCAGAAATTCTAACAAGAATGGACCTGCTGTACCAGATGGTGTATAACAGAAACTAAATATGGCCCCTTACACAAAGAAATATTTGAAAAAACAAAAGATTTTAAAGCAGATAGTTAATATAAATCTTTTTGTATTAATATATATTTTAATCAGATTTTGATTTAGTGTATGAAAGTAGTCTTTCTCCATTAGTTCCTCAGGCTCCAAATGACCCTCAATTAGCCATTTAAAGTTAGCTAATTTTTGTCTGTTTTGTGGTAGAACCACAGAAGAGAAACATGAAAGAGGAGCAATATTTACTTCGGGCAAGAAATTCCTAGCTTTAGGAGTAGTGCAGGAAAAAGCACAAAGTCCACAGAGACATTTATGAGCAAATAGAGAAGATGTCAGTTGAAGGAGGCAGCATGGAGAAAGTGTGAGAGATGAGAGTTGATAAGAATAAACAGTAGAGAAAGGATCTTTTTTCAATTAAAAAGTGACTTTAAAGTCTTTCGCACTAAAACATCTGAACATATGATTAGTGTCACAAATATCCACAATGCTCAAAACTTGAATTTAATGAGTGTTTTCAGATGAACTTTCTGAACATTTTGTATGTGTATATGAGTATTCTTGGAACTGGGTGTACCATGGACACATACTCAAACTGCACTTGGGCATGTGGCATAAAAGAAATGATGAAATACAAACCACTCATTTCATGCATTTCCAGTTGGTCCCATTTTAATTCTCTCTACTACGTAATGAGGTGTAAAAGTGTGAGAAAACTAATATGTACAAAACCTATAAATTTACCTTATTTTCATCTAATTTAATGCATTCTCAGGGGAAATATAGTGGAGAACTGAGTAGTTTGTAGTTTATTTTTAAAGCTCCTTAATCAAATGTCCAGATCTCACAAAATGACATGGAAGTATATAAAATGGACTTGTATACACCAAAATTCTTACTAAGGATTGGATTATGAAATTGAGAGGTCGTGCATAAATTATTTATAATGAATCACAGGGCTCTGTCCGTGCTGAATACTTTCTTCCACAAACCTACAAGGACACTACTGCAACACTTCATAGGTTAGTGTTCATCAGCCAGAACTACTTACAAATTCTATGTCAGATAAATATTATCTGTTAAGAGAACAGAATATTTGGGTGTATAAAGACTAGCCAAATACTGAAAGATGGAAGTAAATTTCTAACAGCTTTATGAACAGAATGTGACTGAAGTCACCCTGTGTATTATGGTTTCAGGGAACATAAGTGATGAAATTAGTCCCATCAATACACAAATATAGAAGATTTTCTTTTGTTTACAAAGCTAAGATTTCAAAAGTTTCCAAGCAATAGCGCATGTCATTCACTTATTGTTCCAATTCCTTTCTTCTTTAATGTTGATTGATTTGAAAAGATTGTCTTTAATTCAAAAGCTGTTTTCATTTTAGTTTTCATCTTTCTGTCATGTTCCAAATGAGATGAAATTGAATTACCCTCAAGTATAAACAAAAGAGTTTTGGTTTTCTTATTTGCTTTATCCCCCAAAGACTGCAAAGATTGCATATAAGCATCTTTTTATTTCTCCTACCTCAGGTCTAGACAACACCACAAGTAGATGAAAATTATCCAATATCAGTCCTTTTTTATACTTTGTGCATCAAAATGATAGTATTTCTTATCCCACAGGAAACATCTATGGCTTACATTTTCATTGCTAAAGTATCTTGCATCGCAGTTTGTGCGCAATGATACTCTGTACTATGTGATACCTGTATCATTCTAACATGCAGAGGCTGATCCCTCATCAATTGCTATAACTCAGTACTTATCTGTAAGTAGCTTAAAAGAACAATGTTAAAGTTACTAGGCCAAAAAATTGATAAATATTATCATACTTTTGTCTAGATAGTTTGCTTTTTCAGACTCTTCAGGGGCCTACAGAGGATATACATATTTTATCACTCATCATTGTTGAATATAGGAAAATACAACTATGTGGCCAAACACAAATGAGATCCTTCTCTACAGTTTACACAGTTCCCCTTTTAAGGGAAAAGAAAGAAGGAAAAAACAATTTTAAAAAGGGAAGTTTTATGAACAAAATATGGGTGGAGTGAGGTGTGAGAAATAAAATTGTGGGAATTCTTATATAAACAGTAGATCATGTCCAGCGAAGGGAAAAGATAGTCACACCAGTGCATGTGCACTTTTCCCAACTTCATAGCAGGCTCTGTGGTGAGAGGTGATCAGAACATTTGTACTTAATACAAAACAGTAATAACTTTTTACTTGTTTTCTTTTGGTGATAGGGCTCTCTTGTATAGTACTCTGTAACTGCGTCTGTTTTTATGTTTTACTACCAGCCCCACTTAAATTCAGTCAAGACTCTGCTATAACTGCCTGGTTGTTCTCCAAAGCTATGCCAAGCCTAGAATTACATTACCTAGCCTCATTGCATATACTGTCCAACTCACTTTCATTTTATGGTATTTTCTTCCAGCAGTCACATTGGCTGAACAGGATGGTGCTTAGGTTTATACAGGGAGAAATGCATATAAGTACCTTCCACCTGACAAAGTCAGACATTGAATCAAGGTAGTTACATTTCCATGTCAGCATAAAAAAAAAAAACAAAAAAAACAAAAACAAAACAAAAATCCCTTCACATAAACCAAACTTTTTAGCAGTCCAAAATGTCAATCCCATCCCTTATGAACTAATGTAAAGGTGCTATAGGTCAGCATTTCTGGCTTTATAGCCTTGAAAATATTTCATAGGACTGAAATATCTCATTCGCTCCTATTCCACATTTAAAGGCAACCTAGGAAAATATGCATCAACAAATAAGACTCAAGAAGACAGATGGGTCTTTCAACTGTTTAGTGCATACAAAAGCTATTGCAAGTTCTCTGATTAGCACTTTTGACTTATGCACGGTGGCTAGATCCCAGCAATGATTTACTGGGATTGGCTTAATCACCACACTGATGACATGTATTGCTTGTTATTTTAGCAAATTCTTTTTCCTCCAAGCCAATTAATTCTATTCTGATTGAATAACATAGACTGAGTGTCAAAAGCTTTTACAGTCTCTTTTTTGTTTGCAAATCATGCAGAGGAAAGGAGTCAAAATTAATCTGCAGGATTTTGAAATTGTTACGTACAATTTTAGTTTATTTAATTTGTTTTTTAGGCCTATGTTGACAAACTGCTGACCTAATGGTTTCTGGGTGGAATTTAGTTTGATTTCTTCCAGAGGAGGAAATGACCAAATATGTGTTTGCTTGTTTTCATCTATTTATAAAATTCATAGCTATTGATTTTGGAATACGTTCTTATCCTGAAATACTTCTAAAGTGTAACAGCTAGTACATAAAACACAGCACAGATTACTTATTATCAAAACACCATGAAAGTAAAAATTATTTTACTGGTATATTCTTATCACAGAGAATTATATATATATATATATATATATATGTATATATGTATATACACATACACACACACACACATATTATCTCCTACTAAAATATAATCCTTGTTAATCAAAATAAAAAGAATTTCCTTTTGATTGAAATGAAGCTAAGAAAGACAGAGAAGCAATCCACTCACAGTCCAGAGTGCTATTTTATTCTTTGACCAGCCAAGTATCATCAGACAAAAAGTTCCTGGAGATTCATTCACTGCTCATTTCAAAGACTTGAATGACAGGGAATTATGAGGACCAGAAGGAATAAAAATGAAGTAGTGGTGACTTAAGTGACATGCTGACATGAAAAGATACAGGATGCACAAACCCTCAAAACCCCAGTATAACTGTTTATGTGTTAGAATCCACACAAAGTAGACTTTTATATGAATGGTAGTAAATATTGCAAAAATGCAAAGACTGTGACAAGGATTTGCATAAGTGCAGGAAACAATATAATCAGTCTTCTCTAACCAATCCTAGGAAGAAAGTCTTAGATTAGTAAATGAATGGGGATAAACTCAGTAAATCTCATGTAAAATGTACCTTTCTGTCCCTTTACACTGTTTGCAGAAGTGATGTGCATTGCCATTGTTTTTAAGGCAAATTCTGTCAAAAAAATATTTGATTTTTACCTTTGTCCTTTCTTCGAAATAATCCCATTTTTTTCCAGATTTGCTGTAATGAGTCTGATGTGAATGACATTGTCTTCATTTATTAAAAGCAGTGAATATACTAGATGAAAGGGAAGAGACAACATTTTTACCAAAATATTTGGGCAAATAATATTCTTTTAGTTTCTATACACTCTTTGATATCATCTGTCAAGAGCTGGGATATTAGATTTTAAAGTTTGATCCTACAAATTTACAACCAAGTTATTTTTAGTATTTCCATAAAAAAAATAAGAACTGGATTATAACCTACATGTATTTACACTGATGACTGAAGTAATCTATATCAATATCTAATTTTTGCTGCCTCTTTACATGTGTACAGTGCCAACTCTCTCAGCTATATATTCAAACAGGATATCTGTAGTTCTCAATACAGATACAGATATATTCTTTAGGGTTTTAATTCTATAATCAAGTATTCTTTTTTTTAATTAAAGTGTTCAATGTTGCTCTTAACTTATGTGACAGTAAAGAAGCTTTCCTTTGGTTAAATTTAATAAATATATAAAAATCTGTTTTCATAAGACTTTCAGGATGAAAATAAGATACGCATCTTATAACAAAGAAGGTAAGTGATAATTGAATTTGATAATATACCAAAGATTTATCTTAAAGCAATGGTAGTTAGTTTGGAATCCTTTCTGTGAGCATTCTGTTTAAAATTAAAGCAATATTTAACCAGAGATGTGTAGCTGTAGGGAGCTTTCCTGATTTTCTTGTTAATTTCTGCTATTCCTTCTTCCTAACAACTTGCCCACCATTTTAATTTCAGCTAAATTGTTTTTCAACTTTATGGTCTTGTCTTGATTCTTCATTTTCACAATTATTTTTCAGATTTCTTCCCACAAACTACCTTCTGACTATTCCTTGAACCTGAATTCAAAATTGTAAACTGGAAGCAATTGACATATCAAACTCTTGGTTTGAATATTCCAAACATTTGACTCTTGGAAGAAGTCAAATACAAACGTAAATTTTACAGGTTGTTCCCTTGAATATATTTAATCCAGAATTAACTTGAAAAAAACTCTGCTTGGATAATCCACAGTACTCACATGTTTAAACCTGAGAGCTTTCAGTGAAATACTTAATTCAAGCACCTGAGCAAATACGGACTCTACAGGGAAAGATGCCTACATTTCCTACTCTACAGTTAGTTCTGTACTGTAAAGTTATTGCTATTACAACAGAAAACAAGGCCTACTCTTGCTTATTGGACATTATTTGTGAATGAAAACATTGAAAGTAAGCAGCCTGCCAGTTTCACAGACCTTAACACATCACTCCCCATGACAACATGGAACTTGGAGGAAGGAAGAATATTCCTGGGGGAAAGCTGAGAAGTGCAAAGAATTTTCATTTTTTTTTAGAATCTGGGATGTGGTGTTTGTTTTTGTTGGTCAAAAACTACTGTTTGAAGTCCATTTGTGTTGGTAGATTACTTTATCTACTCTTCCTTAGGGAACAGACACTACACTATCACTTTGTATACACTACACTGATAGTGCATTTACGTTTGAGCATGGAATTTTATGCCATTATGTTCAAGAGCTTTATTTTCCCCTAGAGCTCTGAAACACTAGAGGAAACTTGCCTGTAAATGGAGGAGAGCCTTGTTTTATTGTTTTTTCTTTTAAACATTGAATTTGTGTGTTGAAGGGCCAAAGAGGCTTTTTAATATGCAGAAAATTTAAATATTGAAGAGGGAAAGGGGTAGGACAAAAAGCATTTTAATAACATACAAACTAGAAAAAATTTCTGAATTATACCTTGACAGACAGTTATAAGAGCAGCACCAAGAAACCCTCTGTAGGAAAGCTATAAACATATAAAAAAAATACATAACATTTTCAGAAGCAATGAAGTTGCTTAAGAGCCTAGGTGCCCACAACTGGCATTCAGATCTGGGTTCCAAAACCATTGAAATGTCCTTGAAAGTTATATCTAATAGCAATAACAACCATGTTTCTGCACCCAGGTAACTCTTTTAATAAGGAAGGAACTCTGTACTTTATAAAGGATGAAGCTATCTCAGTGATAGCTTCAATCATACTTTGCTCCTTAAGTGTTGGTGTAGAACCACAACTACCCATCCTAACCACAAAGAAAGAGGTTATTGTACACACTATTGATGTTGCTAGACTTTAAATATGAAAGTAATGTCAGAATTTCTAATCTCTCACTTCCATCTGGCATACAAGGAGGTTCCCGTTCAAACTGTCTCTTCTGCTGGGCTGGTGAGCAGATACTTCTATGCCCTATGCATACCATTGAAATGGTCTGTGTCTAGATCAACTGCAGTTCAGATTCAGGAAGAGAAAAAGGAATTGGCTACCTGACAGCTTGACAGGACAGACACAAGCTGAGTAATAGGAACAGGAAGTGGAGAGTAACCCAGATTTAAATAAGGTGGTGGAAGAGATTTCTTCCATAGAAAGCAAGACTCTATTTCACACTGTGCAGCTACTGTCTTCTAGATGTGCAGAGTCACAGCTCAAACTCAGGCATCAGGCCCTACATCCCCTCATCCGGGACACATAAAGTCTAAGTCAATGGCAGGATGGAGAGTTGAGAGGAGTCATGACACTTTATAAATGTCCTCAGTTTCCCCAGTTGTAAGTGATGAAAAGAAGAAAAATGATATCCCATCTGCTTTCAGTAAGGGACACAGGATTTGAGACTGTAACACGGGAACTCCCATCTCTTGTAGGCCGTCTAGCAACCCCTACATATAGCTACTGAACTTCATCCTGAGGAGCAAAATAGGACATTTTTTCACTGTTCAAGACACTACAGTTTAGAAAAAGATCACCAGAGATTTAGGCAAACTTTCACATGAGGTAATTGGGAACTATGGATACTTGTTACATAATTTAAGCACAGCTTGAACCTGTGCTTAAGTCCACACGTACCTGTATTAACATTGTCATCCCAGAACATTATATTGGAACAGAGCCCACTCTGTGCACAAACACAAGCCCATGAGCATACCTGTAATGTGAAGGGAGTGGTACCGTGAAGGCCATTTGTTTTTATGGCACCATCATGTAGCCATTATCTGACAAGTTGACTTGTGCCATGACATCAAGTGCCAACAGGAAGGATGGTGGTTGTAGGTATCAGCAGACTAAGGTTGCCTGTAAATGTTGAGAAGATACCATGAAGACATCCTACATCTTTGTGATGCAGTCAAAAAAGCTGGGTTATAGAATGCCCAAGCTCTAGCCTGCTCTCTAAACCATACTGCTAAAACATGGCACAGACTCTGCTAACATCTTGTGCTCAGAAGTGTTTAAGAAGTCAACTTCATTAAAGAATGTACTTCCAGCAGAATTCTGACAGCATTATAGAGGAGCACCCTTTTAATAAGCTTTAACATAGCTAGCTTTGGTAGTATCCGAATTTAACTTCAATAATATAATTTAATTATCACTCCAATTGTAAATTCTCAAATATCTCTTGACTACAGTAGATCTAAAAACATCTTAGAAGATAACACTATCCATTTTACAGGTGGAAAAACTGAAGCACACAATAATTAAAGTAGCATCAGCCATAAAGACAGTGGTTCAGTCATGAAAATTACCTGTGCTGTATCCCAACACAGAAGAAATTAAAGCAAGCCTCTCATTTTCTATAGACAACTGTGAGTCAGGTATAGAACTTAATTTTCTTTACCTGCTGTATTATAAACCAAGTTTTAAATCAAATGAAATCAAATCCAGGTTTCTTCAATAAGCAGGTTTCCAGGGGTACTTTAGAACAGGTGTGATTGCTTTAGTAGGATTTTTTTTTTTAATAAGACAAGGTTTCTCAGGCAATAAAAGTATAAATCAAATACAGGGTAAGCTAAGTATCAGGATAATAGAAAATTTTCTAAAATTTATAGAACAATTTTAGATTTTAAAAATTTTCTTTCTATTACATTTATTTTTCATTCTAATACAGACAATGTCATTTTAGGTCTCATCTTTCTAGAGAGTACAGTCTCACTTCTGAGTGGAATTTGTCCCTAGGGCTGGGTGTTATCAGGGAGAATGGACTTCTGAGTGTTTTTAAGGGTTAGAACCTCTCTAATGTCCTCTCTTTAGCTATCTTTGCTGCAGAAAAGGGAAAAAAGAGAAAACAATGATACAGGGAAGTACACTTTTCTATGAGAGAGAAGCCAGATCAACTTGTTGGAGTTCCTAGAAGCCACTGTCTACTGTTGCAGAGTAAAGAAACTCTAAGACTACTGAAGTGCATTTAGGGTGAAGTGTTGTACTGAACACAGGTCCAGTGAGATAGCTTATAGTTATATTTAAGGAAGAAAATTTTGCCTTCCATGGCATCTCACCATACTCACATACTTCTAACAGTACTGGAAGAAAATCAGTGGGAGCTAAATTTGTGGGGTAACATGTCTGCTTGAATGGTAATCTGTTGTGCAAAAATTATTAGATGCTCTGTTACATGATGGGAGCATCCTAGTACATATCCCTCTAAGACCACACAGCCCCAAAGACAGTGATTATTTTTCACTCAGTCCAGAGACGTCAGTCATCAAATGTAAGAACTACTCATGATCTTGAGAGAAGTTAATAATAGAAATATTTCTCCTCAATTTGGGACACACCCTAGTTCTGGAAATTTCACTATCCTTATTGAAGATTTACAGACTTGTAACTAGACTCTGAATGTCAGCTTGCATAATTTTCCTCCTGCTCTGTTTAGCAGGCTGACAGTAAATGCTTAGGTTTTTGTTTGTAGTAATGTACTGTAACAAGAATCTTTTCATCCAGTACGATTTCAGGAGGGATTTTTGTTTGATCATTTCCATGCAAATGCCACTACAATTCACAATAAAAATTTTTTTTCAACATATATCCATTCTTTTGATCACCCTGACTTTTAGAAATAAAGATTCATTGATCCATACACTTTCTGGGCAGAAAGGTTCACAGCGAATATCTTCTCTGTCAGTCTATATACATAGGTCATATAATATTTTTTTTTCAGAAGCTGGATTAAAGCACTTCAAAACAGAAAAGCTTGTATCATACTAGAGGACTCCTAGTAGGGCCCACGATCTCCTTTTGTAGGTTGCAGTAAAACATACATAAAATATAAGGTGTGATAAAGTCAACCTAATATTCCTGATCTCATGACTTGCTAGCTGTTCTTTTCTCATGGAGGATGATAGCTAGCTATCTAATCAAAATGCATAAGCAGTGTCTGTTCCTTCCACCCCCAGACCCATTCATTTTCTACTCAGAATCTCTGCTTGGGGTAGTATAATTGATTTCGACATAATTTACTGCTTACTTGGTAATGCGGCATTGCAGTCTCTGATAAAAACCGTATCAAGTCACAGCACCGGTCGAGAGCTTGAAAGGGAGGCAGTGTAATCACTTTCTTACCCTAATGCACCTCCATCTCATTTCTGCTGGGCAAGGAGCTGCAAAGTAATCATTGTTAAATGACGCTGGCTCCGGAGAGGGTCTTTCACTTCTCTGCCTGACCACTTCTCTTTGTCTCTCCGCTTTATTTCATGGGGAGGCAGTGGGGAAACTTTTCATTGTTGGATTGTCATGGAAATAAAAGACTATGATTATAGTTGCCTACCATCAGACATCTACCTCTAGTGCAGAGCAAAGACACCCATTCCTGAATTACCCTGGAAAGAAGCAGTAGTTCAGGAGGATGTGGAAGAGCAAGTACTAAAGGGGGAATATTTTGCATTAAAATCTTTGTTATTCCACTCTGTCTGCACGCTCCTAAATATTTCTTATTGCTCCTATTGCTGCCTGTGTTTGTCAATGAAGTGAGGGGGACCACTGCCTCTCTGTGCAGAGCCTTGGTACCACTGTGGTGTCCAGCAGTCTGTCTGCAATAACTCCTCACCTCCGCCACTCCTGCCGCACCAGCACCAGCACCAGCAGCCATTTTCACCAGGCCCACCTGCAGCAGCCCACAGCCTGGCTGCGCAGCATGCACCATGGCAGCATAGGAAGCCAGAGTGGTTTTTAAAAATAGGCTAATTTCAGATGCTTATGTGAGTTGAAGGCTGCCATGTGCTTTGTGGGGTATCAAGTGTTGTTGTTCATAGATCCAATAAGGCTCAGCTATTGTCTTTGTAAGGTCCAGTTTCCTGGCTGCCATCTTCTCAGACCCATTTCTTATAAGGGACAGGCTGCTTAGCAGAGCTTGCTGAAAAGCTCTCTCTGATTGGTTATTTTTCTTGAATTCCCCCTCTGTGGGGATGGGCAACCAATCAGAGCTGCTGTAACAGATGCTAGCCATTGCCCTCCATCACTGGGGCTGATTTCTGAGGGGAGAAAACAGCAGGGTTCCAAAATGGCGGCTGGCCCTACCCCTGCCACATCCTGTTAGAAATGGTGCAGTGCTGCCTTTCCCCTGCAGCACCCACCTGGGATAAATGGTATCTGCTGCATGGGGAAGAAGGTGGAGACTCCTGGGACAGTCAGAAATGGTATGGGGAGCAAATGTCACAACAGATAGGCTCGCAGAGGCCTCACCAAGTGCACTGGGTGTACTGGTGGGGAGGTGAGGGATGGCGAGGGGAAAAGGACAATTCAAATTCCAGGTGCTTGGATTTCCCCAGATGTGTTATTGTTTGTTGTGATTTATGTATCATTTGCGTAAGTGACTAAATGAGCACTTGGTTATACCAGTTCAGATTGTCCAATTTCACTGGGTATCAGACAGCCTAGATCCTGGGCTGTAATCATCTGTTCGTTTTCCGGGGAAAACTGATAATTCATCTGCTAGTGGTCACTCTTGAAAAACGGTCAGAGAGGGATAGCAATTTTAAGGAACTGTTTAGCTCTGTCCCCAGCCAGCTGACTCTGTACAGGGCTTTCCTGAATCATTTACCTGCCCTCTGTCCTATGATCACATTATGAAAACAAAGGACAGAGAAAGTATCACTTGTAAAGAAGACTCTTACGCTTCCTACATCAGCAGATCTTTTAAAAATGGGCAACAGTAAACAGATTTGCAAAGGTAACCTAATTTTCTTTGAAATTGAGATTTATTGTGGAAACAAGTAGGTTTTTGAGGTGAGGTTTTAGTCACTTTTCAAGCCACAAAATGTATTTTGCTTGACAATGAGAGAAGATTGATTGATACAGCTTGATTTAAAAAAAAAAAAAATGAATATCAGTAACCACTCAGTTAATACAAAAATAATTATTCCCACAGGACCATCCACTCAAACTCACTAATGGCAGTGATTCTTCACAATGATTTAGACTATATACTTATCTTTGAGAGTAAGGAGAAGATCTCATCTAAATGAATCACTTGACCCCAGTCCTGGCAGACATTGAACATCATTGATGACCAGAATTTAAGTCGGAGGTAGGTGTGGAGAAAGTTATGCAACCATATGCAAGGCTGCCGTGTCTAACCGCCAGGAGCACACATATAGTCCCAGCGATGCTGGGACTGATCGGTGCAGTGTCCTTAGTAAATATCTGAATAAAAGCAATGGGAATTTCTTACCTTGCAATAAACCACTTAGAAACAACTGCATTTCACAATTTGATAGCCAAACTCTGAGAAGGAGATACTTCTGACTGTAGACAGGTAAGCATTCATGACAGCTGGCTGTTAGATCTTGACAATCCAATCTAGACTGGCTTTATTCTTTGAGGTTGTAAAATGGTTTACTTTTACTTTGGCAACAAAGTAAAGGTCAGGATTTAGCCCAAGCTACTACTGCAGGAAGAGACAACAAGCATGAAAACAGTGTTTACAGGGCATGAAACAGTAAAATAATAGGTACTCTATAGTACATTATTTAAGACAGAAAAGAAAAAATAAAGAAATGAAACAAAGATTTGTTTCAGATGGGAATCAAGAAGCCAAGGCACTTTACTTAAAAAAGACTTTTCTGGTACCCACTGAAAGTTAAATTCAGGTCTATGCATCTATTCCTGCATTTAAGACATAACTCAAAACTCTTTGCAAGTGCTGTGGCATGGGAAAACTTTGTCTATTTAAATGAAAAGAGATAATAAATATTTTTCCTGGCTTCTGTTAGTGCAGTATTCTACTCATAGATGCAGGAAAAAAACCCCAAACAACTTGACAGACTATTGACAAGCTCACAGAAGCCAGGAAGCCAAGACTGAAGCTGTTCTCAGCTTACCCTGTGGTGCTCAACATAACACCTCAAATGTTGGACACTATCATCTGCTCTCTTAAGTCACCTTGGAGGCATGGGTCAAACAAAGAAGAGCAAGGTGAATTTGAGATGAGATTTTAGCCTGATTTATGCAGTCTTCTAAAACCATCCTAAAGTTGACAGAATTCCCACTGAATTTCATTACCTGAAAATGACTTGTTTATTTTGCTTTGCTTTGATTTTGTTGTCTTTCCTGCATATTTAATATAGAAGGTCAGGGTACAAGTTTATTTATTTATTTATTTTAATAAAATCTTGAACTCTTGATAATTTTTGCATTTGTCTAATATATTCTAATGTTTTTATATATTGTCTTTTTTTCTGCGAATTTAAAAACACTAAGTGGTGGAAAAATCTATGTTTAGAAAACTAATAAAAGGGAGACTTGTGGGGTTTTTTGTGTGGGGGAGAATGTGGAGGTGGTGAACAAAAGGATACCTGTGAAAGAGTACACAGGAGTTCAATGAATTGGACTATGCTCTTTTGTATGCTCAGGTTCTAGCCTGGAGTTACTCATGTGCTTGGTATTAAGCACATGCATAAGTCTGTGCACGACTGGAATCTATTATTACCATGTTGACATACATTTGTTAAGGGTTTGATTCTGCTAACATTTCTAGTGGCAACACAGGGAGATGCAGTAAGGTCCTGCAGTTCAGGAAGGTATTACTCTGCACAGGAAGATGGAACAGATTTTGAGGAGCTGTTAATACACTAAACTTTAGAGACCGTTCATAGTAAACCACATTTTAAATACATTTCCGTGGTCATGTTTATTTCTAAAATACTAAAATATATCAATCAAGTTGCAGATTAAAGAGCTATATAAGTATCCAGCCCTGAGAACAAAACCATTTAAAAAGATTTATTAATGGTTATTTTTAGATTTAAGTCCAGTAACTGTAAGATCTGTGTAGTGTGAATATGTGGTATAAAAACTGTTACTTATTTATTGGACTTCCAGATATAAATATACATTTGGCCTCTGGATTTTTTCGATAGCTTTAAAATATTTTTTGCCTGGATTGAGGCCTAATAACTCAAACTTCTGTCCAAAGCAAGAGTTTTGAGAAACACAGATTTCCTACCATATCTTCACCATGGAAGCTGCTGTTATTTAACTGAAAACATTCTGGTAATTTAAAATAACTTCTACCAGGACCATAAACCCATACTTGTCTACTTTGTCTTGGGACTTGAGTGTTTTTTCCTGGTGTGTTTGAACTATGTGCTCAGGCAATCTTAACCTTCTGGTTTAAATCCAGACGTTTCAGTTGTGGGAAGCACTACATTCTGTTTACACATCCATTACCCTGGAGAATTTAATGTACCATTTCCATCACAATTAGATTTCTAGTAGCTGAACTTGGAATGTTTCTTTGGACACAAACTTGTGCAACTTGGGTTTACAAACTGAAGACTACAGATTCTTTATTCTTAGTAACTCCTAATTTCAATACAATGCTGTATGGGAATGTAATGAAATATGATGGATTAAAATGATGGAGTCAGTTTTCTTGGGCTGTGCATGCTCTGCAGTGAAATCTGGTGCAGGGACAGGACACTGCTTCCATCTCCTCCTCCCTTTCTCCTCTTTCTCCTAACCTAGCTCCGACTGAGTTAGCCTGCTGGCTGAAAACAGCGTAGCATAAAGTTAAAAAACAGCTTTGCTGGGAAAAATCTTCACTGATTTAGGTGTTAATGTGGCTAATATTGCTAATGTGGCTATGCAAAGCTTTCAAGCTATTACCTCTGCATGTCATGATACTGTGATACACCCTCTTGGTTAGCAGTAGCATAGGCTCCCTAGCAGAATGCAGACATGCAAATAGACAGATATTCTGCATTTTCAATAGCATTGACCAATATTTTGAAATACCTGTCATCTTTCAACAACAAAAAATCCCTTATCAAAGAAATATTTCTTTGCAGAAAGACTGTGAAGAAAAAATCTGAGTTGGACACCCCTTGCTTGACAGTGTATGATTTGTTTATAAAAATTATCCTCACCCAAAAAATTGGGAAAGTGGTAATTATTAGTGTCTGTAGTAGAGATTATATCTGTCCCTTCCTTCAAGATCCAACTGAGTGTGGTAATGAAGTGGAACCTTAACTCCATCCTTCCTCACACCACTTCCCCACAGTATTCCACACAACTGCAACCCTGCACCAGTCTCTTCTCAAGACTGTGGTTAACCCATAATTTCTGACAGAAATTGTCTTTCTTGAGATTAAGAGCTCTTACTAGGACAAATAAGCCACTCATTAAAGCTAAAGAAAAAGCTAACTCAGTATCAGCTTGCTTTCTGATTCTTAACCAGGTAAGTGTTATAGGTTAGACTATTCCTACCAGAAAAGTTTTATGCAAGGAAGGTTGTTCCTCTTTGCAACCCTATCTGTTTCACATGTACCAAACTAATTAATGTGGCGGTTATTTCATTCTTCCTCAACACCTTGTCGTTAGACAGGTAAAGGAGGTAGAGAAGGTAAGAGAGGGCCATAATCTATTGCTGCTTCTTTGCAGGAGCAATTTCTTAGTAGTTAGTAGTCTTTTGTTTGGGAGGAAGGACAAATCTGAATCAATGTTTTGTGTCCTCTTTGTTTGCTGTATCTACCTGATCATTGGCTGAGAATGATAATGTGGACAGATTGCTCATGGGAAAGAAACAAACTTAATTCCTTAGATCGCTGCACAAGACAGAGCTACAGAAGACCTTTATAATATTGAGCGGACAAATTATCTTCTGACATGATCTATTTGTAGAAACACCTCATATTGGCCAAGAAATATTATTTAAAGAAGGATAGTAGCTTGGGCTATCATCTACTTCAGCTATCCTTGGTCCCACTCTTTTGCTGTTTTGCTTCTTATCAATAACAACTACATAGCATCATGTCTCAAGTGTTTAACAAGTTAAGGGCATATGATTGTGTCAGCCTTGGACTCTGTATGGGGAATATTTAGAGCAGACATTGGCCCCCAAATATCATGGATTGATAGAAGTGTATCTTTCTTCCATACACAAATGAGTGTACTTGTTTCTTTGTTTTATATCAGGTGAACAACATTTGATGCACCTGAGCTTCTAGACTAACTCCATGTTTGCTGGCTTACTGAATCTATGCTATTCAATATAGAAGAACAAAACCATTAAAAAAAGAGTGATCTCCTTTAAGCTTTTTTAATTCTGGGGTCTATAAATTAGGTACACCAGAGCACTGAAATGGTTTCAGAGATTTTGCACCAGAGTCGCCTCATCTTCAGTGAGCTTAAATGTATCTGGGCAAAAAGATCAGGCCTATGGGCCATGAGCCACAGATATCTCTTAGGCATTAACGTTTTGCTTTTGTTCATGGGGAATTGTAGCTACAAATGTGGTTTAAATGCTAAGATACCTAGCTCCAACACCTCCTGCTTAAAGTAAGTTGAGAATTCATGAATTAAGAAGCCTGACAGTAAATCTTGAAGTATCTGATCTGGTAAATATGCTCAATGAATGATACTGGTGTTAAATACAAAGCCTTCCAGAACACAACAGCCATGATTTTCATTCAAAAACACTGGGATGGGGAGAATACTGATCTCCACCTTTCTGTAATATCCTAGTGACCTGTGACTTTTTGATAAGCGAAGTACTCAAGACCTTGACCATTCTCAGCCTGTCTTTGGTTCAAACATTTGTTTTAACATTTCACTGCCTCCTAATGGTTAGAAAATACTGAGAAAAGGCCCAGAAGCAAGTATACTCAGATTTTTAGCATTCTCTCACCACTGCTAGAGGGTTACATTGTCTATTTCTTCCTTTGACCATATGAGTTCTATGTACTTTTCTGCATAGTTCCCACCTTCACCAGGAAGCAGTAGAAAGTGTGATCATCCCAAATTTACCTATAGCTGTGAGATAAACACAGTATGCTTAGCTCAGTCTTAGCCGTATCTTGTTACTCATATTACCTGTTTCCTGATGAAACTGTCCAACTGTAAGAATCTTATATATTAAGTAGGTAGGACTCTCTCCCATATTTTCTAAGAAATGAGCAACCAATCATCCAGACTCAATTGGATGATTTATACACTCTTTATCTGTCAAATGCATCAGACCCTGGCTAGCTGGACCTAATTCATGTCCTTAAATCTAGGACAGTCTATCATTTTCTACTGGTGTCTTAGATGTCAGGTGTTATGAATCCCCTTCTTTGGTATCTAACTTAATTTGTGAGTAGTTTATTAACTCTGTTCATGAATTAAGATAATGCTAAAAGTGTTAATCTCCATAGGTGAAGGCCCCTAACTTTCAACCTGACAACACCTTCCTCCATTTTAAATGTAGGCTTTGCAACAGATGTTCACAGAGCATTAATAATTCAGCGTCCTGCTGAAAAACTTTCTCAGTGTTCTTGCTGTTAAACTTGGAATTCTGGGATCTTAACCCCTGAGGTTTTGAAGGCATGCAGCTGAAATATAAAATTGTTGGGAAGTATGGTCTGAACATAAGAATGAGACATGAACGTGAGAATTAAAATATAATTTTTTATTTCCTCTGTGTTTCTTTGTTTTTCCAATCTTCTGTTTTCAAAGTAAAGTAGAGACTAGGACTTTGTTTCTGTTCCACCAGTCCTTCAAATGTGAGATTCCAGAGATTTATTAGGAGCAGGTGTTAAACATTTTATTCTCTTTATCTCATGACTATATCAATAACTTACTTACTATAATATTATGACTAGCTATTTGCTAAACTCTGTACCATATTTAGTGATGAAAAAGGGATGCCTACTAACCACCAGTGCAGTTCAAGTACATGACATGAATTTGTTTCCCATTTTTTTTCCAAATTTCTACCTTGTTACTTGCATTTGTAGAATGTCAAGTAGTGTTGCCTGTTGACAGATCTTGGGAAGCACAGGGTAGCCCATTACTACCTGGAAACTCATCCTTTTTCACTAGTATTTATTCAGTGCTTATAAAGTAAGCATTTTACAGCACAGACTGATGTCAAACATGATTTGCGTTTTGACTGGCACCGTATTTTAAAAAACCTGAACAGTTCAAGGGAGTTTCCAAGATCCAGATCTTGGTAGTCAGCTAAACTTCTCTTGGGGTTCTCATTGAAATGATGAGAAAAATAACAGTTTTGGGTATATGCTGTTACAGTTTGTTTAGTTGGAAGCTATCTGTGGGCTTACTCATTAGTTATCAACCAACATGTTAATCTGTTGTAAGAAGTATAGGCTTGTTTTTAGAAACTATTTACTAAAATTGAAGGTCACAAGTAAGTTTGGGACTGTGGTGGTATCAGGTACCATATTACCTCAGTAATATATGGGATTAAAGGATGATTAGCATTATAACTTGTCTTCTGAAACTATTGTTACAAAAAGTACCTTTGATTATAAAACAATCTCTGCAAAAAATTTAGATTTGAGGCTCTGCTGAGGTCCAGCCAAGCCAGTGTCAAGTTCCAAACCATACCTACTCAGTGGTTATATATAGCAGTCAGCTTCCACTATTAAAGAACTACTTTATGAATTATTTGCAAATAGAACAATAATGTTGACATATAGGGTTTTATGAGTAGCAACATATTCTGTTTAATGCCTAATCTATGGCTTTTTTCTTCTTCCAAGTGAAAGAACCTAGCTCCAGAGGACAGCAATTTCTGTTGTGAGCATGAAGATTACCTCTTACTTCAAGCTGATAGAATCTATTCAGAGGCATGTGATCTTGGTTAACTGTAGAGTGATTTTCTGCAGAAATACAAACAATGCATCACTATCTTCTTCTTTGATGGAGACATACACCAATCCAGTGATCATCAGTCATACCAGTAGCAGATCACTGCAGCAAATGGAAAATTTCCCTTACTTTCTACTGTTGGGCTCAGCTCAAAAACATTACTCTCAGTTCATGCACTAGCAAAAAATTTTACTCTGTATGGGAAGAAAATCCAAGCAACAACTTGCTGAAATCACAGGATTTCATTTACATTCCTCGTATAACACATAAGATTTAAATGCTGTGGAAATTCACATTTACAAAAAGTCAGTAGTCAGGCTCCTCATATTTTATCAAACTTCTAATGTAGCATGAAGTAACCATTTTGTCCCTACTACTTTTTTGTAACATCCATCTGCCACATGACATTATTTGTAATTCCTCTCCCAGATAAAGAATCAACATAGCACCAGGTTAACATCGGTATTATTACTGTTCTTTAAACAGAGCAGTTAGCCAAAGTGCAGAGCTTCACAAACCGTTTTCATTAGGGGTAGTGATAATTGAGTCTGGCATCTCTGATGCAATCCTGCTCATTTACAATGTACAAAGCCATGTTTCCCTAAGCACAGAAGAAATCAAAGAGGAGACAAATTCTTCACAGATAGCTCCAAACCTCTTTAATCTAGCCTCTGGCTAAAAAGTTCTCTCATATTTTTGTATTACTTCTGTGGTTACATCTGGTATATTCTTCTGGTCTTTTCTCTCATCTTCTCTGGCCAATGTCTTGTGAGTCTCACACCTCTTCAATGTATTTCCATATTACATTATTTCTGCCACATATGTGCTTGCAAACACCTTTGCATTGCCTTTTGATCTGTGTTTATGTTTAAGGTATAGATAACAGTAGTTTTAACATCTCGCTTCTAAAAATGAGCCTAGTGACTTTCTTCAGCTGTATAATATGAAGGGAATTTGGCACCCTAAACTTCATCAAGGTTAAATTTGGCACTTATCAAATTATAAGGCAGGTAAGAAATACTAGCTTTTGAGTATTATGGAACAATTTGCTAGCTTTGTGCAAGGTTAGTGATGACTGTTGGCAAGGGATGTACGGGAAGGCTTCTAAAGCCCAGTCAGGATGTCTGAAGTGATCAGATCTGCAGGTGCCCGATTAGTTTCAGACCACTCTTTCTAAATTCTAAAGCCTGTTTTTACCCCTGCAGTTTAAAAGCTGTGATCTTTATCCTGATTTCTGCAGACAGCTCCAAAAAATTTTTGAATGGCATTTGAAATATTATTTCTCGAGGCAGTAACTGTGTCTAGATAAGTTTAATCACCATTACTCAATGTCCAAAATGTGAACTCTGATTCATATTCTATTTTTCTTTTTCCTTCCACTAGCATTACATTTTACAACAGGGAGTCATATGAGGGTGGGAAAACATATTTGGAAACATAAAGCCAATCTAGATCCAAAAGATGCAAATCAGTGTGTTCTACCCTCATTGTGAAGGGGCAGTTTTAAGAGTGTGTTGAAACATTCCACATTATGGAGCTGGTCAATAAAACCAAAACATTTGAAGTTAAACTTTCTTCCAATTCCATGATTTATTTCTCAGAAATGATTTCTAGCTGTGATATTTTCTTTATATTTTATTTGACCACAGTTGTTCAGTTTGTCCTTGTACAAATAGTTTGTGGATTTGGATCTGCCTTTCATCATACAAACCTTAATATGCTTTGAGAGAAATACATAGATTCATATGTAATAGGGTTAGAAATGTTAACCCACTCATGCAGCTCTGTATGTACAGTACTTGTGCATATACAGATGCAAGGATATTTTAAAAAGAAACAGAACCTTCTTAGAGAAATTTTATCATACATTGAAGAAAAACACTTTAGAAAAAAATATACTGATTCCTTTCAAACATCCTGTGAAAAGACTTATTTTGCAAACTCCTCACTGAAGGTCACCCCAGAGACTACTTGCACAATCAACACACTGGACTGCAAAAGCAATTGAATGACTGATAGACACATAAACTAACTTTCAGAGTATTGTGTGAGTTTTTAAGGCCATTTCTCTTTAATCCAAAAGATTCAAAAAAAAAAAAAAAAAAAAAAAAAAAAAGGAAAGGAAAGGACAGTATCACATGACCCAGCTACAAATATTCTCTTAGCCTAAACAAATTTACAAATTTACATCTCATAGACCATCTAGGCTTGGGCTCAGGATGACCTTGATATTTACAGATGAGGAAAAATCTAGTGATACAGTATGGGGACAAGGGATGTGGAACAAAGAAACATAATAGACTAAAATACATGTATTTAACAGATACTCAAAATAAGTCTTGACTACGTTCCCACTGTGCAAAGACACTGGATGTCACCCTTTTTCTCTTCTCTAACTAGGATGATGTCTAGTTATCTTCTGTTGGGATCACTTTCCTTTGTTCATCCCCTCTAAGAGAAGTGTGCATAAGTTTTTCAAGCCTGACTACATCCTCTTATTCTGAAACATTTTTTCTGAATTTCTCTATCTTTGTTCCTAACATCCAATGACTAGTATGCTGTCTAACTCTAACTGGAAAGTCACTTCCATAGAAGACTTTCCAGTCATTGGCTTTATGATGACAAACTTATTAACAAACTGTCTGATGTTTACATCTGAGTTCTTCAAAGTTCTTTGTTATGAATTCAAAACTTGGTATCATTTGAGATTGAAAACCTGGAGTAAATTCTTGGCTTAGATCTCATTAAATCTGAACCAATTCATGCTGTGTGAAAACATGTAGATGTAGTACTTGTAAAGCCACACATCCACTTCTACAATCTCTTTTCATTTGTACCAAGCAGAGAGTAAGTGATTGTGATTAAATGTTAAAACCGTTATCTTCCTGACTGTTTTTCATGACTGTGTTCTGCACACATATCGAGAAGTATAATCTGACAAACTACAGCCATTCCAATGTGTATTGGGCCCAGAACAAGTCACACAGTAATCTTTGTACATGCAGGGGTACACACGGACTGAAGAGTGCCTGAATGATACAGATGTGTTCAGTTACAAGAGTTTGCATTTTGATCATGTCAGGGAAACATCCATGATCATATGACAGGTGATGGCATGAATGATACAAAAGTATGCTTTTGTTGTGGCTTGATGAGAGGGAAAAATATGATCATTTCACAGTATAAACAGTCCTACAACAAAATCAGAGACATGTAGACTGTTTAATGGATATATGTCCAACCATCTGATAGGAGACATGCGTGCTGCCTTCTTGTAGCTTGCTCTTGCAAAAGAGTCTCATGGGGTTAGAGCACTTGGATTTGGAGGCTTGGATACAGATTCCTGCTGTACCACAGACTCCTCGTTATGATATGAGACACTCAACTCAGCCTCCCTCCACCTCAGTTCCACGATTTTTAAATAGGAATATTTAGTGCTATTTTTGTAGATTGTAATAACAGGGATCATCCAAACAGTTGTAATAAAGTCACTGAAAGCTTGTATAAGAGAACAAGGAATTGGATCCTGTGTTTTACATCTTCAGGGACAACATTTAATTCACCACAGAGAATTGATGGAGTCTGAGAAGTCCTTTAGACTGTGAGAAATAACTGAATGATAAAGCAAAGATTATGTTACTGCCCTTCACTTAGTGGTGATACCCACCATTTCCAGTTCACTTTCAGAAATGCTTGTGAGATATCCTACTGCTTTTGGATAGGTAACATGCAGTTGTTCCCAGCTTGTGTACTTCATAAGGTATTTACTACCTTTTCTTTTTGATACATCCCTCTCCACAACTGACACTGTATTTGATGCTTTGATGTTACACTTTCAAATTACCCAGAAACTGCAGCTGTTAAAGTGTCTGGTTATTAAACTTATTAAAAGCAGCTTCACACAAAGTATGCTGCTACTACTTGCTGTGATCTCTATCAGCTCTCAAGTTTTAAAATCTCTGTTATTCCAGTAAAGCCTGGTGTGACTTTGACTTGGGCTACTCATATATACCAAGTACCTAATCCTCCAAAAGTTTTTTGTGCCTAACTCCCTTTGAAATCACAAGAACTTAGAAATACAGTTGAGGATTGGGGCCAATTTTTTTTTTTTTTTTAATCAAAGTGTCCATGAATAGGATTTCTAAAAGTACACAAAGGAATTAGGAGAATAAGTCTAATTGAAAACCATGAGTCTCTGGCTTTTAACTCTCTTAGGTTACTCCTTAGGATAAAATTTCCAAAAGACTTGAGTGTCTAGCAGTTTGTAATAATTTATTTAAGTTATTAAATTTATTAATAAGCTGCTGGGTGTTCAGCACATATGAAACTCAAGCCATTGCATAGATGCCTAAAAGAATTTGTCTCTCTAGTTGGTGTTCTTGGTATCTCTTCTAACATGACAACATGATGATTTATGATTAACTACTACTATAAAACAGTGCACCTTAAACTGCAGGCTTCAAAAACCTGGTTAATCTTCTCTCCAGCAAGTGATTACTGAATTTTTCAGAGGGCTACAGTGCAATTGTCAATGGGAAAACAAGTGACCAATAGGAAGGGGGAAAAATAGAACTATATAAATTTATATAAATGACATGTAGCTAATGAGGGAACACTCCAGGGAAATGTGTCCTGATATTAGAACTTGTATTTAGTGGATTCAAAGATCATCAGAATAAGACTTCCTCAGGGCTTTTCTCATTGTACTGAATAGATTAGAAACGGAGGATGAGAGGGAAAGAAAGACTTGAATAGTAAGGGAGATTTCTTTGAGATCTTTGACCAATTTTAGTGCTTAGAATTAAAGGCAGACATCAGACAGGGCTACTAAGATGAGTGAGGAGAAGGTTTTGCAAAGGAGAGCACCCTCTATTCACATCACAACTTTAGTTCACTACTGGCACCCACAAATTCTAACATAATTTGAAAACTCTTGAACTCTAAATTTCACTGTTCAAGAAGCCTTTTTAATTCTTTCACTTAGTGACTCTTGTTATCTCACTGCCCCTGTTGCTTGGTAATCTTTGCACAGTTATATTGCTTTATTTTATAGCTTGGTTTGTTATGTTATTGAACACTTGCTAACTAATTTTCCTGCCAACTCACTGTTTGCCTGGATCTCACCTTCTTACTGAACCATTGATGTTACCCTTCTATTACTTTTCTGTCAGACTCGCTACTTCCTTCAGTTATGACTAACTCCCTTGTCCACTCTATCCCTTTCTACTTCTCTGTCTTCTGCAATGTTGTTCTTTTTCTTTAAATAAGTGGTTTATTTTTTTGTATCATTTGCTATAGCTCTTTTTCCCTTTCTCTCAACTTTTTGCTTCCACAACCTCATCCTCTTATGTGGTTTCTATTACCCTTCCCGTGGTAAACATTCAAACATCTGTTTTTCTGTTTATGTCTGTTATTTTCACCAATATCTTCTATCACTTTTCATCTATACTGAGCCTACCTATCTGTTAATATGATATATTAAAACCTGTCATTTGTCAAGTTGTTAATGCTTGTCAGAATGTCAAGGGGTTTTCTATTCCCTTCTCCTTTTTTTGTCACAGATGATCAATATTATATTATAGTTGTTACTATAAAAATGGATGTCAACTGTGATTCCACTTCCTTTCTGGAAAGCCATTCTTGACTTCAGTTTTTCATCTTCCCCATATCAAAAGCCTTGTTATTTTGCTTTGTCTGAATTCTTGACTTTTCTTCTTTCAAAGTCAACCAGAAGAACCTGACAACTGTAATCTTCTCATCTATGGCTTCCTTGGTGTCCACATCATGCTCACATATCTGTCCAAAGAGTTTCTTTATAACTGTAAACATATTTAGCATGACATTCTGATCATATTTTCTCTCCCTTTGAATCCTTCTTTTCCACTGTGTTACATGCAACTTTATTACACCAGTTACTGATCAGTGCTGTTGGCAACTCAGCCCCCTCTCAGTATTGCACGTTCTTCTTTTCTTTCATACCATCATTTATGCACAGAGCATGTTGAACTGCTCCATAAAGCCACTGGCACCTCAAAACTTGCTTCTTCTGGCAGGATCATAGGGAAACTGATGGGTGGTAACTAAAGAAATCCTCAAGAGAGACAAGAGATTTAGTTTACTCATGCTACTCCTCATTAGTTATTCTAGCTAATTGTTGAATCCTGCCTTGATAGATATTGGGATCTTTGGCACAAGGTCTTCCATTTATTTAGTTTTGCTTACACCTTGGCATGATGGGTATCCTTTTCCTGAATAATAAACACAGAAACCGCCATAATATCAACCCACCCTTTTTCCTTAGAATATGGGCTCCTCCATCAGTATTGCAAATAAACTGCCCAAAAGTCATTCACTTCCTTGGAAATGAAGAATGTTTAGCAACAACAGGTTTAAATGATGGCAAGACCAAGCTAATACTCAAGTTAAGGTTCTAACTATAGGACCTTTACAGGGGTCTTTGGAGAAAGATAATGGGTGTCACTGCTTTTGTTTCTTATGCTTACATGTAGTACAATCCCTGATTTAAGCCTTTAGAAATGTGATAAAGTTTTCCTAATCAACAAAATCTAGCTTTAGTTCTTACATATTTAGTTTAATAATCTAGAAATACATTGTGCTTCTGAGTGTGAGGTCAAAGTACTGGAAATCCACTCTCCTGAAAATTCTGATAGTTTGAGAGAAAAAATTCATCTCTGACTTTCTTTTCTCCAGAATGAAACATTCTTTTCAAGATGCAGCTTAATCAGAAGTTTACTGTGTTACATCATGCAACATGATAACAGCAAAGCAAAAGCTTTGCTTCATTCTAGTAGGAAATTTTGACTAATTTGATGAATTCCCACAAAGAATTGTAATGTATTCAAGAAAAGATATCAAATGTAAAAAGTGCCATCAGCAAATCTTTGACCAAACTTACCACAGCATATTTTTTGGCTAGTTACTCAAAGCTGTGTATTATATATAGCGATTGTCCAAACCATACTTTTTCCTTTTTTTTTTCCCTGAGTTTTGCATATGTAATTCTGATGTAATTCAGTTCACTTCAGTGAAGTTATTCCCCACTAGATTAACCCACATACACAAACTGTATTTCTCAGTTTCCGATATAAACACCCCACTTTGCAGCCCATACATTTCTGGGTAGTATTTAGCCAAACAAGGAATCCCACTGATGCAAATACAAGTAAAACCCTCTGAAAAGGTATATGGATGGCAGAATCAAGACCTCATAAAGTTGAAGACAACTATAGAGTTAACTAATCCCTGTGCTTGCTCTCTACAGAGGTTTAGAATCCTCCTGAGCAATCCCTCTGTGTTGTAATATGCAATTCATTATAGAGACTCAAAGTGGGATTATTTTCAAGCCTTTCTTTTTCTTTAGCCCTAACAGGATTTGAATTTGCGTTTCATTTCTCACTCATATCTTTCCTTCTTGCTTTCAGATTTCCCCGTTTGTTCTCCTTCACAAATGGATCTTTGGACAAACATTTTGTATGTGGGATGGGTCACCATGTTAAAAAGATTATCTCACCATGGAGTCCATCGGCATTTAGCAACAACAGCACTTATATTTTTCTCAGGTTGCCTTTATCTCTTAATTATTATTAGCTGACTGAGATTTATGACATCTTCTTCATCCAGAGATAAAATCAATTAGTTGGAAAATCTTTGGCTTGTTAGATATAGTCAAAAAACTAACTGCAAGCCTGGATGTGTATAATTGTATTTTCCAGTTCAGCGAGCATGTGCACAGGAAAACAGCCACAACCCCCAGCAGGGAATGGTCAGCTGGTCTCAGCCTATTCAGGGCTCTTGGTGCCAGCCAGCTTTCAAAGAGGGAGGGGTGGGCACTAAGGAGCCCAAAGGATTTTCCCGACCCTCTTGGGTAATTTACACCAATCTTAAACATGTATGTTTGTCTGAAGTCTCTTTTATCAGCGTGGTAATCCCATTACTGACAAATGAAGATGTAATCACAGTTTATTCAAATCATTTGAAAGCTTTATCCCCTTTTGAGAGAAAGGAGAAAGTACAATTGGCTGCAACTGACTTCTTAAACTCCTACTGGGACACTAGCAAAGCAAAAATGATTTTTAAAAAGCATCAGCACTTAGAGGATGAAAAGTGTAGCCTACAGGGTCCCTGAAGAAAGGAATCTTCTCTTGCTTACGGAATTTACATCATACTCAGCACTGTTGCTACTTATTTAAATCATGAAAAGTGAGCGAATAGTGTTCTCTCCTTGGTTTGTCCTACAGTGATTTTTTCTACTAATGCCATCTCTGCTTAACTCCATCAGTAGTCGTGAGGGTAGGGATGCTGGTTGTACTGTGTCTCCATCACCAGGGTAACCATGTGCTAACATGCAGAGATCCTCCCTTTTGTGAAACGTATACCAGTAACTAGAAAAGTATGGAGAAAAAACTAGAATAGATAACCTTCTGCATTTCCATGGGGAAAATTAACTATCACAATGTTTCTCCATCAGCCTTGTTTGTAGCAAAGGGAAACAGAAACACAGACCCAGGGAAAAGTCTCTGTGCACGGATGAAACCTTGAACACTAACAGCACCACTGAAGTCTCTAAGGTGATGAAGTGCCAGAGAGGATCCACAGGAGGTCCTAGGAACCCCTTGTTAAAATTTTGTGTGTGGAACAACTTCCTTGTCTCAGATGTAACCCATTCACACTGTTCTACTATGCTGATATAAAGGTTATAAAAATAATGTGAAAATTTTATCTCCTCTTTCCTCCCCCCAAATCACACCAAAGAACAGTTTTAGTAATTTTGTGACTGTGTGCTCAGATAGCCTAAAAAATTAAAATGCAGATAAAAATGTTTAGATGATTTTGGCTTCTGAACAAGAAATCTGTAGCATTCCAAACGCCAAATAAAATGTTAATTTTAAAGGGAGTATATATAATGCAGACTCCTTTATTAGGCAGATATCTTTCACATGAGTTTCTTGACTTCATGATGAACTTTGATCTCACTGATAAACAGAATATCATGTTCTGCAGTTTGCAGTATAGGGTAGTTCTGCATGAGGTGATGATTGCTTTACGTTTCCATTAGCTAACATGAGTCCCTTAGGTAAACTGCTTTTTCCTTCAGAAATCGTTATTTTTATTTCTTTTTATTACGACAGTTCCCCAATCTAGACTAGGAATTAATTATATGAGTACATAATAAGCAAAACATTTTTCTTCGAAGAACATATAGTCTAAATAGACTGAAACTGGGAAGAGAGACTTGGAGCAACTAGCTTGACACCATACAGCAAGTTAGTTTTGTAACTGGGAGTAGTCTTTACTTTCACAGCTCCATAAGATTGTTTTCAGTTAATAAAATCCAGCACTTCCAGTGTAGTGGTACTTGTTTCTTTCTTTTTGATGAACCTTTCCTTTTGCTGGAACAAGTTTTCTTGTGGCCACACAGTGAAGCAGATTTGAGAGAGGTTAGAAGTAACACAGCTATAAAAAAAAATAGAAAAAAAAATTAATTTTCAGTTGGATCAGTTCCTCACTCTGAGTCATTGTTCAGCTGTACAAACTCTTGTTCTGGCACAATGGAAGGAATGACAAAGGCATGGAAATGGCCTGCCAAGGCAAGGGAAGAGGGATGCTTCACAGTGAGAGCAGCAGTGTTAGCAGCAGTGCTGGCTTTCACCAGCTTCACGTGGCTGAAATGGTGGCCTGTGTTTCCTCATGAGTTTCACCTTAGTTTCACATTATACAAGGGCTGCGTTAGTATTGGTAACGGCATCTCCTCTTGGCTCTGCACTGCACATGAATGTGTTCAGAAGGAAGGATTCAGCTGTGTGAACAAAATCCTCTGAAGGACCTGCATCTTGCAGCTTGGAAACCCCAATTTTAAGAGAACAGTTGCAGAATCTAGGAGAAAGAAGCCTCCACAGAAAAGGTTCAGAAAAGCAATAGATATTATCCTGTTTGTATGCAGTATCAAGAGCTGAGAGGTGCCAGAAATCATTGTCCAAATTCTATTTTGTTTTACTTTTTTTTTGGTTGAGTTGTCTGTTTCTTTTGATGACATGTGAAGTGATAAATTTCAACAGGTTTTTGGAATACTAAACAACATCTGATTGGAGATTGGTTATCATATGAAGAAAAAAAAAATTAAAACCAGCCATTGTGCTAGAGAGATGACTTTAATCCTTAATGAAGTTGTTCTCTGAGAAACTTCACTTGATACTATAAAAATGCTGCCAGTTGATGATCATTTAGTAATGTGTCCAAGAATACTGGTAGAAATTATCTGGTAAGGAGATTTTTGTGAGTCACTAACTACAATTTACATTATTATACTTCTTGATGTACCTGAAGGAGTTTTTGGGGGGCTTTTTTTTTTTTTTTAAATGCTGGAAGAATAACTTCTGTATGCTGGATGTTTCCAATTAAACACAAACATGAACATTTCCTACCGATTTTCTGTTGGATGCATCATGTCTGACCATGTTTTGGCCCTGTGAATATTTTCCTGCTCTCAGAGCAAAAAAATGATATTTCCAAATTCCCCTTTTCAACTGGGAGCTCCTTTCTAAAGCTATTGAGCTTGTGGGTTGAGACACAAAGCAGAGATACAACAGCAAGAGGTACAGAACACTGAGACTATGAAAAAGCAGCCATGCCATATAATGGAACATCCCATCAGAAGCAAATCAAACCCTTCAAGAAAGCTCTGACAATTTTGCTGTGCTCCATCACAGCCTTTGCAGCTGTCAGACATGAGCTTTGCACAGTATCAAGCAGCACAAGCAGAAGACTGGGCACAACGGATCAGTGCATTGACCTGTCAAACTGAATGTGAGGAGATGTGCAAGAGGTAACTCGGGCTTCATTTGGGTTTTGGAGACAGGTTCCAAAGCCCACTGCATTCTTTCAGTGGCCTTTGGATTTGCTGTACTTGTACTTCATCATCATCATCATCATGCTTATACTTTCAGTAGACAACTTCTTTAAGCTACCTACAAATAGGTAGTATGGTCCACGTTACTGATCAAGTTTTGAGTGGCAGACTCCATTGCAGGTTTTTGTTGATCTATGATGAGCATTACTGATCCTTTCTCTTCTGTGTTGGGGTCCATTTGACTTTGTAGTGTGAGGGTACTCCCCCATAAATGAATCATACAGAAATCTAAACATCAGGAAAATCCAACCTAGAGTCAGAGTATTGGCTTTGCAATATTTTTGCATTATGCTGCCAGAAAATAAAAATAAATACCTACTCTTTCACTCTGTGATTCTAATGCTGGATCCCTGAAATCTAATAATCAGCTGGTGAGTTAATGTTCTGGCCAAAGTATATTTTAGGGATTCTAAGTAAAACCTTATTTTTGAGTCTGTCTTTTTATCATGCACACACAAAAAATCAATATCATTCATATTCTTTAATTTAGTGCTGATCCATCTGTCATAAAACTTTTTTTTTTTTTTCAAATACAAGGTATCTTTTCCACCCCATCAAATTTTTCATTAAAATGTATGGTTTGGGCAAATATTTTATGTGTTCTGGATTCAAACTTATATTTTTCGGAAAGAGGTTCACTTCAGTGGAGAAAAAATCATTAAAAAGATCTATCCTTTTTTTTACATTGGTGAAAGAGAACAGTATGAAAAAATTTATATCCAGTATGAAAGCGTTTCCTCTTAATAAAATGTACAATGAAAAAAAATCCTTTTTTTTTTTTTTTGTTGAAAGCACTTACTGACTTTTAAATTAAAATGTTAATTCACATTTATATATATATTCCAAAGTAGAGCTTTTACAAAACTGTGTTTATTTAAAATTTGTTTTGAGAAAAGAAAATTATGGAAGTCTGAAAATACTGGAATGTACTATTTCAACAGTTCTTTAGCAAAGATATTAAATGCTTTGATCATGAAAATACTTATTTCTCTTTTAGGTAGTACTATATAACATATAACTGAAAAGTCAAAATTAAAAAGAACAAAATTACTTATTTTTAAACTAAAATTTTGACCAAAATAACATTTTTTTCCTGACATTCTCTTTTATGCATTTTGCTTTAATTTAGAGGGCAATCATGAAGCAAATGTATTGAAAATCCTGTGAAATAAAAATTCTAGCTTCTCCTCAATTTTAATACTTACCTTTTCCTGCTACCACAAAGTTCAGGGCTCTGCCAAAGTCTGCATATGCAACCAAGTTAGTGCAGTTGTGGTATTTCAGTTTTGTAGTTAATAACATACAGGTTACATAGCTATTGATGTATCTCTATTCACTCTCCCTGTAGTGACTGTATTTGGAGACCTAGATATGTAGAAATTCTCTAATGAAAAAGCTCGTTAGTATAAGAAGTTGCATGAAAGTTGAATGTTCTTCTTTTTGTAAGTAATTTATCATAGCTTTAGAGAAAAAGCATATTTTCAGCTTTTGGGCCAATTTTGAGGATAATCTCTACTGCTCTGTACAGTTATGATTGTTATCAGTTTTATCTTTGCTTAAAAAATTCACGATGGGCATACAGTTAGGTAGAAAATGGTAAAGCTTATCACAAATGTTGAGACACATGCTGACCCATAGGCTATGGGATAATGTGCTCTATCTGTATGTAGCAGATTTTTAATTAATCAGAATTTGCAATATTGAATTATTGTTCCCTCCCTATGAACTCTGCTACAAAATAAGAAAGTGTCATAAACAGTGCAATGCCAATTTCCTAAATTGATATTTTCAGTTTCTTATAATTTGTTGCTTTTAAAATATTTTATAGAAAAATTGATAATCTGAAATAATCTCCAGTATTCGTAGTAAATCTAACAGTCGTACTGAGTGAACTACAGCATGTATCTAAATGCTTGCTTGTTCAAAACTAGAATGCAAAGGAGCCATGTGTTGTCAATCCCAAAGCCTGCAAAGCAAGGAAGAGCTCAATTACAACTTTCTGGTTGTTTCTGTATATAAGCATCTTTTGTTTTAAGGCTCCTTAAAAGTTTTCCTTAGTCCTTTGCATATGCCTTACAACCTCCCTTGAAAATAATGGTACATTTGCTTCTCCAATCTCGACAGCGGAGATAAACTAATCTAGAAATGTACAAAAACTAATAATACAGCTGTCATTTTACAGAAGTTTTCTGAAAGGACGAGAAGGAGACTACCTGATGTGTGCTGGGGAATCTGGAATCTGCAAAGAGTGTGGGATCATTGCTGACAGTCTGACATTCCTGATTCGAGTGGGAAAATGCCAAGTCCAGTTTTTCCTTTCAATTTCTTATGAAACATATGGCTGCAGCCGTACCGCTTCTGGCCAGGAGCTCCTCAAATGTTTTGTAGTATTCACAACTGAGTTTGGTCATTAGAATAAACGCTGGGTTAGAAACAAGTGAAAACACATCGTTGACAAGTTGCTTTGGTGAACACCCTGGGTAGTTCTCATTCTTCTGAGGAATGAATTCTATAGCAATGTCATGTTCATAAATACATTTACAAAGAAGATTTTGTAGCAGTGTTTGCAAGAATATGACCCTGTTCAAATATTTTAGCTATATTTCACTTCCTGTATTTTATGAAACAGAGAAGGGGACAATGAAAGAATCCAGAGTGAACCAGTCAAAGTAAGAGCTAGGAAAATGGTCTGTACTGAAGCATTTTTGATATTTAGGTATAGGATAGAACTTTTTCTTGTCAAGAAGAAAGGATGTAACTATTGAATTATTGGAGATAAAACTATGCTATGGGATGGTATAACTCTGTTACATGCTTTTTAAGAAAAAAGAGAAGAAATGATATGGATTATACTTCAGCAAGAAATCTGGAAGCTATCATAATTTAATAATGTAAAAGAAAAACTTGACACTGTGACACAAAGGCCAAGAGTTTACATTGACCTAAGGAAAAAAATCACCCCTTCTTTCCCCCCTCCTACAAATGCAGACATACTGATTCTCCTGGGATAAAGCCAATGACTCTATCTTCACCTCCCACTCCTCCCCATCCAGGCCTGTGTCATGCATTCATAGGGCAGCACCACTTCACTACTCCACAACTTCTTATACAAGATAAGGTTGATTGGCCACATCTGCCAGCCAGCTGTGTCTGCTGCGTGAGATCACTGAGCAGGAGAGAAGCTACAGCATCATGTTCAAAACAGAATCCCATCCCAAAGCGTTCCTCACTGCAGCACAATGCTGAAGCCTCTATGGACTTGCATTGGCTGTGACAGGTATGTCTCCTGGTACATCATCTACTACATCATTGACTCATGCACCAGGATAGAAGAATTGTCAACTCTGAGTAAAATTACTCATTTTTCAAGGCACTAAACTCAGGAATTGGGAAGAACTGCCCAGCTTCTGGTGGATTGCAGCTTGCAGTGAAGATGCTGCATCATCTATCCTGAATAGTAGGTTGAGGAGTAGTTTGAAAATTATTGGAGATTTTGCTGGCATATAGTGTTACCTTAACCTAACCTAAGGCTGTGTGGCCTCTAAATTTTAGGTGTTTGTTGCCCAGGATGGACTCTAGATTTCATGTACTCAGCATGTAAGATGTCTGTAAGGCCTCTGGGGAGACTTAGGCAGCTCCTACTTCAGTCATCAAACTGAAGATATGTTCTCTCTTCTGTTACTTGACTCTGGTTGACACGTATCACTTCAGTCTAGGACCTGCAGAGCCACATCAACATGGCACAGTGCTTGAACTAATATCTCTTCTAGACAGCATCTGTCTGAAATCCAGCCATCTCACAGAACAGGCAAGGCAAGATCATGTCTGCCTACAGCCAGTTGTGTGGTTCAACTTCTGAATGGATGGTACACTAAAGAAAAACTATGAGGTGAGAGAGAAGGGAGAAGAGGGTGGTGTTATTTCACCCTTCTCTGAAGTGTGAATACTGTATTAAGTATATTAATTTTACTAAGAGTAAAATTCTATGCTTGAATCTATAGAGAGGTGATTAAAGATCCATATTTCAAAAATCAGTCCTGAGATAAGAGCTTGTTTTGTTTCAGAAGGCCCAGGCTTCTGTTTTAAAATGTGGCCAGTAAACACATGTACCCCTCCATTGATCTCTGTTGCAATCAGCAAAGGATGCAAGATTAATGGGGCTGGAAATGAAACACAAAAGAAATCCTCACCCTGCAATAATGGTTTGGACACTCAGCAGGGATTAGAGAGACCTAGGTTCAGTATTCGACATTGTATAGTACTTGTATTCCTGGTTGAGTACTCATACTACTAGGCTGCTTCACAAGGTGGAGGAGAGGCAAGGTGGGAGTGGAAACCACCTATCTTTGTCTTGTTTTGTTTTAAAATTAAATTATTCTATTGATGTCTGGTTCATCTGCTGTGAGAATATCTAAGAGATCAGGCAGGCCCTGTGTGTGTGCAGAAGCAGTGTTTATAAACCTGACAGTGAATTTAGCAAGATGTTGAAATGAAGCAATAATATTTTTGAATTACAACTTTATTTTCAGGCACCTTAGTCCTGCTTCTATCCTGATTTAGATACCTAAGGGTACCTAAGTCCTTTATTGGACTTTTTTTTTTTTTTTTAATTATTGTTCCAAATTAGTCAAGTGGTAGAAATTAAGGTTTTGATCAATTCATTTGGGAGACTGTTCATTACAGCATCAGTCAAATTTCAAATACTATGTCCCATAAAAAATAACAGAATCTTTTAGGCAATGAACATTAAAAGGAACAAAATAACTTTTTTTTTAGCTGCCTTAGGAATCAGCTATTGAATAATTTCTTTCAGAGACATGAAAGAAGGTGAGGAGGAAGCTTTGGGCTTTTCATTTGGTACACACTAGGGGTTGAATTCCTTCTTTATACTAACTGGTGTAAATCAGGAGCTGTTCCAATGAAATCAATCGTTACACAATTGTAAAATTGGTTAGTGATCACAGTCTGGCTGAGCGGACCTATGGCATTAATCAGTTTTAAAGATCTGGTCCTTAAGTACTTAATTTCTAGGAAACAGCACAATGTGACATTACAAGGATCCTATTTAGAGACACACACTCTGCAGATCAAAGCAGGAACTACTGGAAATGCTTTCTGAAGGTATGTGTAACTATAAAATGTTTTGAGTGGCTGCCAGTATTTTGTAATCAGTGTTGTAAAGTTTTGTGATACTCTTGATGTCTGCAGATGTTATGTGGCCCGTGGCACAGAGCTGATGTTCTGAATTACCAATTATATACCTAATGGAGCCCTGAGAACTAACTCCTGCCCTCCTTTGGGTACTGGGGCAGTCTTTAAACACTAGCAAAGGACTGATGCTATAAATAAAACTCTGTCTCCATAGCAACAGGCAGTTCAGTGCTCAGCTTTCAACACTTTAAAAAGGTAATTACTGTCTTTTTTCTTTATATTTTTCTATTCTTGGTTTATAACAGCAGTAATAACCTCCTGAGTTGGGCATTTCCTGGCAATTAATGACTGACAGTGTTAAGAACACTTGGCTTTACCTCAAGCCCTCAAATCCTCCAGCCGGTCATTAACTGCCAGGAAATGCCCTTCCCCATAGTCATTATTGCTTAATTATGTAAACCTGGATTAGAAATTTAATTAGATGACTTTAACATTCTCTTATTCTCTCTCCGCTTTCTTTCCCCATGTCCCAAGCATCAGTATTTGCCACAGCTGGTTGGCATGGCTGATGTTTACTCAAAAATAGTGCCAGTATAACAAATGCTACACAGTCTCTACGAAACAAGACTGATTTCTTTTCTAGCCCTTGGTTGACACAATTTATCTGCATACCTACTTGTTAAGAATATAATAGTTTAGGTTAAAAAGTATCTCCAAGTCCTGGCTGGTACTACTTTTAGGTGGTGACCGAGAAGAGTTTCTATTGGGAACTGGATGACTCTCCAGTCTGATGAATGAAGGGCTCTGAATCTCTGCCTTAGCTTCCTGGCTCCAACTGTACCTGCTTGAAGCAAGAGTGTTCCAGGTATTGCTACATTTTGTCCCAAGCACATAACTGCTGTAGGTAAATGCTTAAAAACCAGATTAGTGGCTGTGGCCGATTTCTAATTGGACAACCCCTGAAGCCACTTTCACAGATTTGTTTCCTCTATCTGGACATGGGGCCAAGGTTTATCTAAGTAACAGTTAATGCAGCATCCAAAGAAAGGTGCCACATAAAGCTGTTTCTCTCTATTTAATATGCCATATTTTTTTTATTCATTGTTCTTAAAAAAGATCTCTGCATAGCACAGTTACTGTGATACTGAGCCCATCATGCTGCAGTCAAACAAGTTGGCTTCCAGGAAGGCATTACCTCCATAGACTCTGTGCCATTGACTCATGTGGATACTTGCAGCTCATTCTTATCAGTACATTTATAAAACCACCTATCTATGCCTTCAGATTTTAGTCCCCGAACAAAAATAACAGCTAAAGTTTACCAATCCCTTATCTTCAAATAAACTAGTAGTCAACTCATAAAATTCATACTTGTGATTCTAGATCTCCTAAATTATTAATTTCCTTCTGACTTGTGTGCAGGCTGTATGACACCATTTCAAGACTCAGTGTCTCCAACATTCCATACAACTATAACTTCTCACATACTTGATAAAGTACTTCAGTGTTAATTGTTTTAATGTACAAAGGGCACATAATTTGGATTAAAGGGTATTTTCTATGCATCTTATGAATTGTAGCACTGGTACAGAATAATACTTCTTGACATATAGGTCATGTTCTAATAAACAGAAAAGCAACAATAATGTGGACATGAAAAGTAATCATTATATCACTGAATCATCTCTTTAATTTGAAGTCCTTTTAAAAAAGCACAATATGCCTGACTGCAGCCTCCATCAACCCCAAATAAAAACAGAAGCACAAGTTTCTTGAAAGGTCTTTAGTTTTAAGAATTCCATTCATTTCTACTGTGTATATTAAAAGAAAAAAAAAAAAAATCTCCCCACAAATGAAAAGCTCCTAAAAAATAATGCAAAATACTATCAATTTTTAAAACCCCTTCCTCTTTTTTAAAAGTTTACAATTTTATAGAAAAATTAATTGAAATCCATATCCATTAGAAAGGTAAACTATGGATGGTAGAGCCAAAGTATTTACATATGACTTTAACTGAGCTATTAAAGTATAATATTTCTTTTTGTGTAACATATTATACTAACTGAGGTATGTACATTCGTATTATGTAACTGTTTGGGTGGTAATTAACTAACTAAATAAAGCTGAGGATAGCCTGTTTTGCAGGTGGAGAAGGCTTTTCCCAGGATAAAAGAGGTAGACAAGGTGGCTGATTTCCAGCTGCCTTTTCAAAGGCACGCTAAAAGTGAAAAAGGTGGCACAGGGTGGAGTTCCAGTCCTTTACTCACGTGTTAGTGGAAAAAGGGGGGCAGGTACACAAAGCTGAATGCTTGCTGTTTCTGGTGGTCTTGTTTTTCTTTCTTTTCTCTGCACATTCCTGCTTTTCTCTGTACTTACGCTGCATAGCTCTTGCTCTGGTCAAGAGGAGCCCCATTCATTTCCATAGCATTGCAGGTGCACAAGGCCAGGGGCTCCCAAAACAGGTAATTCTGGGAAAATAATACAGGAAATAAAAGTGGATTTAGGGCAGATTTAAGAAATTCACCTATCATCACAGTGAAACGGTTCAATCTATGTTATTAAGTTAAAATATATGACAGAATTAAAGATGCATTCCCCCTCTTCCTAAGGTAAGGTGAACAGAGGGTGAAGCTAAAATCTGGAACATGATAGACCCTTGTTTGTATCTTGGCTCTGCTAGTGACCTGAGGCTTCAGTTTCATACCTCATTTTCCCAGATATATAATTACCCTTGCTTCCTGTGGAACAGTAATGTTGAGGAATACTGACAAAAAGCATTAAATAAACATTGGGGTTTATCTATTGAGTCTTCAAGGGAGTCAGTCCAATCTTTAATGCACCATGGACAGTCAGTTATCTTGATCATTCACATCAAGGATTTGATTTTATTTGCAGAAATCTCATCAACTCAGCAGAGGGAATGAGGAGGCAGAAAAAAACCCACTTAGTTTACACACTGAAGGTGGTAGATCCTCCTCTGTTGAGAAACTTCATAACCTGCAACACCTGAAGAGCTGACAGCTCAGAAATACAAACTTAAAAAACCCAACTGTTAACTTTATTGCAACAGTGTATGTTTTGCAATTTGATAGTTTCCTAAAGCATCAACATAAAAATGTGAAGTAACACTTCCTCATATTTGCCTTCTGTATACCTTATCTAAGTTATTAAAGAAAATATAAAACAATGTACTTTAAATAATGTATTTTGTGAAAGTTGAGTGGCTAAAAGTACTTAGTAAACAGAAGGGAACTTAACAGTTAATACTAACAGGTCATTGCCAATCATATCAGACTAGAAAGACAAATTCAATTGCTAATGAGATTGCTAGACTAACTCCACACTTCAGAATTTAGAGTGAATAGTAAAGCTCTGAAATGTATTACAGAAAATGAAGATTTCTTGATGAATAACATTTACAGAAAAAATGTAATAAATATTTAGAAATAGTTTTGTTTTCTATGGTGAAAGACTGCTTTTCTTCCTGTTCTCCCAGGACAGGTTTTGAGCTCAATGGGAGCAAAGAGCTGTTGATTTAGCAAGGATTACAAGACTGATCCTCACATTATACAACAGAATTTATCCAACTCAGGAATCACTTCAGACTCTCTCTTTTTGTGAGACTCGGCTGTGAATCAAAAGACTATTAACTGCTGTAATTTATATAATCTTTTACTTCTCTTGTGTTGCAAAAAAATGCATTCAGCTAAGACTATTTAAGCATTTCTTTGCACAGAGAAGTATTGTCAGCATAACTTATATTGCTTTAGCTGAGTTGATATTGCTCTAATTAAGTGCATTCATGCTGTTGTGTCGATGTCCACACAGCATTATACTATAATCTTTTCATTGCAGACAAGGTGTCTGAGCCTTGCTGGCATTGTTTGGGGTTCATTGTGTTGTGGATAGCTTTTATGATATACTGTGGGATATCTCTTGGCGTCTGAAGGAGCAGTGGTTGCAGTGGCCACTTTCTAATCTAAATTCACTTGGAATGTTATTCCGCTTCCAAGTTGTTCTTCACTTGCATGGTTGAAACACGGAAAAACACAATACTTGTCCTTTATCTAACAGGAAAATAAGCTGCTTCATCAGAACGCTGCCATTTTTGTGGATAGCCTTATTTCTCAATCAGTCTTTAGATTCTGATAGTTTTGGGGAAAAGATTTACAGCTGGATAAAATGAAGTAATCCATGATGTGAGACTGTCTTTATGTTGTAATCTAGTTGAAAAATCACAGAGGAGAAATTTTCCTGTACAAAGCCCCTAATTGACTTTAAGGGGTAGTGCTGTCACATTTTAAATTTTTGTGCAGCCTTCATTTCTTTGATGTTTGATGTCCTCCACTGACAAGCCCAGATGCAGCCACAATGTATGTGCAGAAGCTATGAAGCCAGGTTTCATACCCTCTGCATCAAATAACCTAGAGTACCTGTTCCCCATATGTGGAGCTAACCAGGGAGCAGCGAGAGACCTGGGACAGCTTCTATAGGTTTACTGATAAATTGCTGCCTTATATACTGCAGAAGAAAATTGGAAAAGTATTTTATGGGGTCTTAATTGTTTTTAGAATTAAGTAGCACTTTGAGAAATTATTTCTTTGCTCTTATTTTCACTAGATAAGTGCAGAAAGATTTATTTAATGGTTTATGTATGTGTTTCATCACATTTTCAAATAAATGTTATTTGGTTTGTAGTTTTAGGGGTTTTTTTGAAAACATGTCTTATTCTTGGAAAGCAGGTAACAGAGACGTGGACTTTGCAGTTTAAGCATCACCTTAAACTGCCACAAGAGATTCAGGAATAATATTGACCTCTGCATCTCTGAAATAAAAGCAAGCTTCCTATTTGTTGCTCCTCCTTTCAGCATGAAAGAAGTTTTCTGTAAAATGTGAGTCATGTAGAGAATGAATGGTACGTTGCACGAGGCCCATGCATAGAAGCCTAACTCAGTGTGAAGGAGCAGCGTGTGAGCAGGGCTGTATGTTCTGAAAGGCAGGCAGTGAGGGATACCGAGTAATGTCATGAATGGTGAAGGAGCTGATTAAACTGATAGGAGCCAAACAGTGCTGTGGAGCCTTTGATGAGTGTCAGAGGTCATCTCCATACAGTTCCCCAAGTCCCCAGGACACACAACCTTGCTGACCTAGTCACTAGATCAGACAAGAGCGTTGAGACTTCATCAGCTAACAACCACCTAACAGATTTAGTTAACTGATAGACTACTAAGCAAATGCTGTAAAAAGGAGTGAAGGAGAGGCAGCTGGCCAAGAAGGGAAAACTGGAGGAGAGCAGGAAATAAATTGTTCAAAATGTGTTTACTTCTGTGTCTTAACAGAATTACTGGGATGTATGAGAAACTAAGGGTAAACACCATTGACATAAAGGTACCAAAACTCCTGCAAATTCATGAAGTCTGTATTCATGCAAATTCTTCATCTGCTAAAGAATTTACGGAATTTTAGGTATTTCTTTAGCTGTCTGGGGGGTTTCAGTATTTACATACCATTTTAAAATGACTGAGGTATCAACCTAAATATATAGCCAGCTGCACTGTAGGCACGGTTCTACCCTTTTATCCTTATTTTGCAGGGATGGTTTTCTTTGCATTTAGCAGTATGGTTCAAAAGAGACAAAGTCTACCTCCAAGCAGATACTAGCTTAGATTGCTAAAGCAATCTAACTGTGCCAAACTACTAAGCTCCACCTGTCAGAATGGTTAGTTATCTTGAACCCAAAATAACACTGATGTGACTACACTGTTTTTTGGTATGATGCTTATACATAGCATAAACGCTCCTTGAGACTTCAGTAATCTCAGCATCTGTGCCTTCCCATGTGTTTGTGCAACAGTCAGAGAAATGTTCACCTGTTTGGGCTGGGTTTGATATGACCACAATAATAAATATATCAAAAACTCATTGTAGTAAAAAAGTGATGGAAAAGCAATGACAGCTTCTTATTTGTGTTTTAGGAGCCATCTGATATATTTTGCTGGGGTGTACTATGTAAAAATAAAGGTGTCAAGGGCTATGTGAGACATCCTAGGATACCTGAGACATTCATGTGAGGCTGGCAAATATGGCACAGGACCTGTGTGAGACCCACATCCCTCAGGAAGGATGACTGAAGGCATGTCCCGTGTCATCTCAGATGCTATTGGGAGCCTGTTTTGGGTAACCTAATCACTAAGGCAGGAAGGTTGTCTGTGTCTTCTTTTTAGAGCCGCACTGCCAGCACAACTGAAAATGGAAGATCCACTCAGGTGGCATGAACTACCTCTCTCTCCCCGCTGTGAGCTGACATGCTGCAAACCAGATGTGAGCTGGAAGCCATTTAGACAGGTTTGGGTCTTGCTGAAAGGTAACGTAATGTTGAGAAGCAGGACTTATTTGCTTGGGCACAGTACTGAGCTAACACATCTAAATGGCTTCCAGAGTACAGCTGGCTCACCGGCAAAGTCTATCTGGCAATTGTTTGCACATGGCAATGTAGTCGAATCCTAGGAGGAAAAGATCAGTCCGGGCTCTGCTCCACCTCGTGTGTTGCCATCAGAATCGTTCACTGAGTTCACGTGGCAGATTGTGATTGTGAGAGAATCAGGAGGAACTGGACTTGCAAAATCTTGGCTGGAGATCGTAAGGGTCAGTAGCAAGAAAGTAGAAATTCTTACGTATAAACCCAGAATGACTAAAACAGGCATGTGGAAAGAAAATGAATGGGATCCTTTTTACATTTGCACTTTATAATATAAGACACCATGTAAGAGGAAAATTTGATAAGTGTTATAAGTGAAATTAAATTGTACAGATGACATACAGAAGTTACCCTGCACAGTCCTTCCATTCACCATCACAGATAAAGTAATTTTTCAGAGGCTTATGTGGTATGTTTAGTTAAACAAATTTCCTTAGAGACATGATTGACTATTTTTAAGCTGAACACTCACAGTAACAATTACCTGCGTTCTCAATGTCCATGAGCCTCAATAAACAGCCCATGGATTTATGTCTTAGTGAGAACCAACCTATTAGTTTCAGCCATAAATCTCATGTGCCTTGTGTGCAAAGTGAATTTTAATAAAAATCATATAAGGAGCCAGACTTGCTAGGCAGGGTTTCACATGGCTGCCAACATTTGAAAACAATTAATAGAGACCTTTTGGGGGAGGGTAAGTAGAACCATGTCTTTAGCTCCTGTTGAAATACAGTGGACTCAGTGAACTTGCCTGAAGGACAGAATAAAGAGGTTTTTTCTATTAAAAAAAAATAAAAAAAGAAATGGAAGCCATCACTTCTAAATAAGGGCAGATGGAATGGAAAGGGTCATTCCTTTGAGTTTGCAATCTCATCCTCTCTGACACCCTGCTGCCAAGGAAATGGCAATAAGTACCTTAAAATTAAGCAGCAAAATAAAATAAATATACATCTGCACTCCCTGGTCTGAAAACAGATTCTGGACCCTAATGAACAGAGGTAGCATATGTGTTCAGTTTCAAAACTCTCGCCTTCAGTGCTCCTTGTGCACACCCTCTCTGAGTGTACAGAACATGTCGTGTCGAACAGAGTCCAAAAGACAAAGCTAAGAATCATTGCTCATTTTTATTCTGGTGGTCATATTAGATTTATAAGCAAATAGTTCAGGCATAGAAAAATAAATATGAAAAGTTCAAAGAGAAAAGGTTAGGTCCCGAGCTTCAGATGCTTTGTACTGTCTCCACGGTGCTGAGGGCGGAAAGGTTGCTCCAAAGGGGAGGCCAGGGATTTCTGTAACATGCAAGGAGCCTCCCAGGGTCTTGGTGTTGTGTCTGCCCAGTCTATATAGGACTAGTTCAGCTGGTGTAAATTAACCCAGCTCACAGGCTATAATATACTGCTATAATATACTGAGGAATGGATGTCTTATCACCAGGCTGGTAAAGGACCTTGGGATTGAAAGGTACCGTTTATACCAAGTTTAACCAAATACAGCTGAGGGCAGGTCCACTTCATGTCTAATACTAATAAATATGTAGTCTTGGCCCAGGTAGGGAACTCTGGCAGTGATAAGGGGATAGCTACACTCTGCCTGACTGCTTTTAAGAAACGCATGACATATGTTTTGCGTTACTGAAGTGGCATGTACCAGTACTGTGTATACTGTGTATACTGTGCTGCTACTCACATACTCACGTTTAAATCCAGGTTGGGATAGTTATAATTAAATAAATATTGTTAATTGCAGATGGAGACAATCTCTTCCCTTTGGAAGTTTTTGATGGAAGAAAGTGATTGGCACTGGTTTTATGGCCAATTTTCTTAAGCAGTCAAGGTGTGGGTCCCCTTATTCACTAGTGTGTATATATATTACACTGAAAACACTGAAGTTTGGGTAAATGTTTCAGGAATAAAACCATTAAATCTAAACAGACTGAATTTGAGCCAGCTATACAATGTCCAAACATGAAGAGCTAATTTCAGCTAGCATGTCAGTGTGGCTGCGGGTATTGTCAGTCAGTCAAAAATTACCTTGAGTTTAGATAGTCCCACTCAAAATATAGAAAGAGGGACCAAGCTGTTTTCCTCCCCAGCTAATTCTTCTGCCATATTTTCCTATTCTTTCAGGAGTGTTATTGGGTATTTGGTTGACTTCCATATTTTCAAATAGTTGCAATGGAGATGTCTTCACATCTCAATTCAGTTTAAGGATTAATTTGACATAAAGAGAAAATCTTTACTCCTTCTTGTTGAGGAGGTACTAAATAATAGTTTCTGCCTTCAGCTGATTTGAGTTACTGCCAACAGTTATATGTAATTAAGCTCAGACTGGACTGCAGTACTGCATATTGGCAGACATGGGGAAGACAGTGGGAGCAGATTGGTCACAAGCAGTAAGAAAGCTTGAGGAACACAGCTGAGAACTGAATCCAATTTTTGCCCCAGTCCAGGGTTTGCTTAGTATTATAACATATCCTTTAAGACTATTGAAAGGTTGATCAAAAAAACAGGAGGTGTCTTTCCATCTACTTCTGTGGTCTTATGAACTTGAGAGTCTTTTGCTGTCTTGCAGTAAATGCTCAGGTGTAAGCTGTAGTTTCAACCTTCATTTTCTTGCCTCTGGAGATCCTATGGCGACTGCTCAAATTACCGAAAAGGTTTGTGATAGTGTATTGTTTTCTTGGACTTAACTTTGTGTAATTACACACAGGTAATCCTGGTTTATTTCTGTTATCCCTTAATTGAGCTATAAGATTTTTTTTAAGCTTAAAAAATGCCACAGGCTTTTTAAGGGCTCCAGATTAAAATGCAACAAACTGAAAAAGAACCCTCTGCAGTTAATGCTATTGACCGATAATCTGCCAAATTTAATTGTAAAAGAAGTGTGGAGTTTTTAATTACAAAATCCCAAAGAGATCCTTCAAAACAACTATATGGATTTTATTTCTTTATTTTATTTTATTTTCAACTGCCCTGGAGTGCTGCGTCTCTATTTTCTCACTCTCAGTCTGAGGTATGCTTTTATGACTAAAGTATCAAAACCCTAAAACACAGGTTCATAACATAAATCCTGATAGATCTTTAGCTGCATGGGTGGGCGCAGCTCTAGCAATTGCATCTTTAAAAGTCTTATTCATCCTACAACTGCTGTAACAGTGGCACCTGTTAGCAGTGCTGCTGCAGTCTCTCACTGTTTCCATTATAAACCTCTCTTTTCATGAGTTCATTTCTTGGCTAATAAAAGTTTCCTCACAGCTGAAACTTGGCTGAAAGTGGCTTTGCCTGGGAACAATTATTATTAATATTTTTAAAATATAAATTTCCTCTTAAAAATCTTTCTGTTATTTTTAAATTAAAAGAGAGAGAGGTTTACAGGGTTCATATGCCTACTCTGTGCGTATATGACCTGGTCTTGTGACCTTATTTACAGTTAGATGTCAGCTAGAAATTAGGGGATCTGATTGTCCTGTGGGTGACAGGGCACAAAACTAGCTGAACTGCTGTCAGTTGAAGAAAGGGGTGATGACGAGCTGCACGGAAAATCTGTTGCTCTTGTCTACTTGGATGACACCGCTTCCTATCAAGAGTGCAGGCCTTAGGCCAGGGTTTTTGGAAATAAGTATATCCAGGAATTTAAGGTTAAGTGGAGGAAGAGCACAACAGCAGTAGGTTCTGCCTCTCAGAAGCGAGTCGTGTACGCTAAGTTGCTAGAGGAGAGTAATTTAAAGCAGCCTAAAGAGTGTAACTTTTGCGTGTGGTGCCCACCAGGTACACCCGTGCTTTCACTGGACGAGTAATATCAAGTAGGGCCGAGGACAAAGTGTGTCCTGTCTTCTTATCACACATTACTCAGGGTTTACGGATCTGTTTTTTCCCTGCTGTTCCCACGTATCCTTATCAGACGCTGAGTTTCCAGCAGCCCTCTTCTCCCGCCAGCGCACTGATTTCCTCTCCTCCCCCCTGCCACTCGGCACTGGGTGAATGCAGCCCAGCTCTCTGCTCCCCAGCTCCCCAGCTCCCCACTCCCCGGCTCCCCAGCAGTGCGTGTCGCTGACAAAGCTCCTGTATCCAGCAACTCTCATACCCTCTTTGAAGGAAACTGTGCTGTCTTCCCCTTCCAAAAAGCTGATCAGGAGGGGGTTTCATATTCAATTGGTGACTGATGTAGAGTGTGTATCTGGGAAAACAGTATCTCTTCCCTCTCTCCCAAATAATTCTGAGCTAGAGAATATACGTGGTGCCGAAATATTTAGCAATATTGACGAGCTCTTCGTTCCAGACAGGAAGGAATATGTAAATTAAAAGATTCCTACAAATCCACAAGGACAGGGTCCCCACCAAGGAATTTTGGACAAACGTACTTTGCTGAAATAGAAAATAGTCTCAATTTGAACCAAGCTATACAAAGAAAACCTCTGACATTGCCTTCTCTTTATATACAGGATTTGGGTAGTAAACAGACCTTGTGAGTATATGGGTGAATTTTATCCTCTTCAAACAACACAAGCATGGTCTCTTTTTTTTTTTTTTTTTTTAATTAAAAAGAAACAAGGTATTAAATGACTGAAGATCAAAGTAGCAGCCTTGCACTTTTGCAGCAGTGGATGTGAACATTTTCTATATAGTATTTCAGTTTATACATTTTCTGGTACGTAGCTACCAGGCATGCCTTTGGGTCTGCCCCATCCTTCCCTGACACAGGTACACAGTCAGACACAGCAGTGGCTCTCCCTGGGTGGGAGCAGGGGTGGGCATTTGGGTGATCAGACAGGGGGTGTGAAGCAGCTCACACACATACTGTACACACACTGTGGCCGGGGTCCCTGCCCTGCGTGCCCTGGGCTGGGTACGTGCAGATGCTGGCCACCCAGCCTGTCAGTGGGCACCCTAACCGCTGGCCAGAGAGCTGTTTTCCATTTCTCTCTGTGGTTGGTTTATACTCTATGGAGTATGTGGAGCTAAACTGCTCAAGTGAGAGGTGGAATATGGATTTCAGATCCTTCCAGCCCTCATTAAGGGTGGATATTTGAAACGAGGTCTCAGACCCAAAGCAAGTTAGCTCTCCCTGCCCAGCTGCAGTTATTCTTCTTGCTGTTTAAGAAAGTGAGGGTGAATAACTCTCTTACAAGGCAATGAGGATGCTTTTCCAGGTGCTAGGATACCCAGTCTCTCCTCAAATGTCAGGTTAAGTACATACTCTAACACAGCATAGCATCCTGGGCTGCAGGATCTTGTGCATCTGGTCAAGGAGAGGTCTTAAGGCATGCAAGAAATCAAATTTCCCCAGTATCCTCTCACATCCAAACTATGGACCTACAGAACCCCAACTTTCCCCTCAGTGTGGTGTGAAACTCATCTATCATTCTTTTGCTTTTCTTGTTCATCCCTGAAATGCTACACATTGCGCGCAGCCATTTAGCAAAGAAGGAAACTCAGTTTTCCTATTTTTCATCTTGGCAAGGAAGGTAGGTGCTACCTGAATTTTTCACCCCATTTTCTTTTCCATCCTCCTTCCCCATTCACTGCAAACTGAAAAACAAAACAAAACAAAACAAAACAAAACAAAAACCAAGTAAACCCTGCTTCAGCAGTCTGGCCTCAGCTCTGATATGCTCTCAAATAGGGTGCTGCTCTGCCTTGGTTTCCCCATTGCTAAAATAAAGATTATGTGCATCATAGGAGAAACTGTGGTCTATATCCAGAGGAATATACTGATTTTTCCTAGTTTGTGTACTGGTGTCGTGTGTAAAATGTAAATCACGTATTACAGTTTTCTTGAAGGAAAAGGTCTGAATCCTACAATGCTGCCTAGAAGAAGGATCAACATTTTATAAAATCTTTACTAAATGGGGTCCTCTTCCTCTTACCCAGACACCTCTCCTCTTCCAGTGTTATGGACATGGACTTCCTCAGATGTGCTTCTGATTTATAGCTCAGTCTGTGGAAGAAGAGGAATCAGGCCCAGAGACTTTGGATTACGCTATTTTTAACCACCAACAATTAGATGTTGTGCAGTTAACTAACAACAGGGTGAAAAAAACCTAAGAGGAATTGTAAATATATCCTAATAATTGTATTGCAGCATAGGATTTATAATTACTAAATGTGTGATAACTGCTTCCTAAATGCCCATGCTCTTTAAACAACCTAATTTATAATTTAAAAAGCTGACAACTCTTAAAGTGTTTTATTTTATCTTGTCTGAAATAATTGAAGAGTAAGTTATTGAAAACCTTTATTTTTCATTAGCCTTAAATTCAGCTACAATTAATGTGCCCAATTTGATTATAAACTGCACAAATTAAACAATAAAGAGCTGTCTAATGAGAAATTAATTATGAGGAACAGAAGAGGAGCTGGGCTGGATAAAAGCAATAAGTTATGGCCTATGGCAGGATGTGTCAGGTTTTAAAGGAGACAAAGGGCTTTTTCCTCAATGTGTGCCAGTGCTGATAGGGCTCATCACAGATCAGTAGATCCAGAAGCCATAACAGCACGGTAATTGAAACTGCCAAAATCAATAGTGCTGACAACCTTAATTAAATTAAATATGTCTCTGATGAGCTCAAACAGCATGGCAGCGGACCACTTGACCCTTTCTCGGAGCCCCGCTTGATAGAGTGCAGCATGCAGCATGATGGATTTCACCCCCGAGGACTGCTGGAGCCCTCGCGCTACTGTAGAAAATTGCTCCAAGAGCGATGGTGTCCCCAGCGCAACTGGAGCTTTGACTCCAAAGTGCAGCCCAGAGTTCGTCACCTGCTCCGGCTTTTGCTTTGCCTGGGAAGCACGGGGGCCACTTTGCTGAGCACAGCCTGGGGAACTCTGTCATCGTGTCAGCTTTCTGCCTCCTCCCAGCAAAAATAACAGTTTTGTTTGCTAAACAGGCAAACAACTTCCATCACAGCTGGTTGTCTGAGAAATAGCTCTGACTACGTACTACAAGCAGCATAGCTGAGAGATCTGCTTGGAATTGGGTCTAATTCTAGGCTGGGTTTTTAGGTTTTGTCTTTTTAAAATCAAAAGAGGTTGGGCTAAGACACCCTAGAATTATCTGAAAGATCATCATGGGATTATAAGAGGGAAAAAATGAGCTATAAATGGACAGGAGACAAAGAAAAATTCTTGTTGCTTAAACCACAGGGCTGGAATCTCGGTTCAGCTGTACAGTCAGCAGTTGTTTTTCTCACTAAGAAATTGCAGGAGTAAATATTTTTGCAGAATGCTGTTCTCTTGACCATGTAGCGCTGACTTCCTAAACAACATGAAATAATTGTACCTCTAAGTTTTCAAAATGTTTATGTCAGCATTAACAAACTGTTCCTTCATTATAAGCCTGTCAAAGATCAGAGGCTTAGATTATTGAAGTAGATTCCTTTCAAATGCTGAAGTTGTTGCTGTGACAACTGGGAGAGAGAAGGGATTGTTGGATGTGGACAAACTATGGGTTTTCCATACCAAAAGGGTTTAAATAATCCACCTCCCTGTTTAGAAAAATACCTCAATCACAGTAAACACCCTCCAGCTAAGCACAGAGGTCTCGGAAAGGTAAAAAGTAACATTGTGTCTAAAAACCTATAGGTTTAAATCATGCTGTTGAGTTTCATATATATAAATTAGTCTAATCTTAAATAAATGTTATCCATATACTGTAATTCTGTTCCATGTATAACATTTGATGAAAGCCACCTATTCAATATATTTTGGAGCATTGCTATTCTGCTGGAAGTGTGAGCAGAAATTTATGATACCGGAAAAATTATACAAAAGACGATGCCCTTGAATCACGAGCAGGCCCTCCCTCGCAGTGCGGTTTATGGCATTGCTAATTTAAATATGGTTCTGTGTCAGGCAAACTGTTTTATAGCAGCCTCTAATCCAGACTTGAAAATTTTGTTATCCAGTGCATAAGAAAACAGTTTGCAGGGGATGGGAGGAGAGGTTGCGTTTGGATTTTGGAAATGTCTCAGCCCAACTTTTCCTTTTTCTCCTTTTCTCTTTTTTCCTTCTCCTTTTCCTTTTTTCCTTTTCCTTCTTTCCTTTTCCATTTCCTTTTTTCCTTTTTTATTTCCATTTCTGTTTCCTTTTCCTTTTTTTTTCCTTCTCATTCTCATTCTCTCCTCCTCCTTCCCATTGTCCTTCTTCCCTTTCCCTTCCCATTACCCCTCACTTTCCTCTTCCTTTCCCCTTTCCTTTTTTTACCTTTGAGTTAAACTAAAAATAAAAATAACCTTTTTAAGCTTTAAGTGCTGTATATTGTTTCCATTATTATTAGTGGAGAGTTATAACATTGTAGAGGTCAGATGCCAAACTCCCCATAAAAATCTGTAGGGACTAATGCAACCCTTGCCTTTGAAAACTACCTGCCTTTTAGTGACAGCATCAAATAATAACAAATTATTAGTAAAATAATACTAGTAAAAAAATTAGTAACCATGTCAGCAGTAAAAAATGCCTTTACCCTCACTTTTCCTCAAAAGCAGGATGAAGAGCCTTTTTGTCTCTGATGGTGCTGCTAACATTGCTGGGTTATGAAGGGAGAAAAGGGCTCCCAAAGAAAAAAGGACTTCCCAGAGGGTGAAATGGAGCAGGAACTTCTCACGTACAGTGCAAGAGCTGTGACTGCATCTCTGTAAGAACAGCAGAGTGGAAAACAGATTTTTCCAGTGGTCTGACAACCAAGAGGGCTGTTCATCCTCAGCAGAGAGGCCGCGTTAGGCTCAAAAGATGTTGAAGCACAGCTCCTGCTTGGGTGTCTCCTTCACCTTCCTCGGTGGTGTTGGTTTTTTGGCCGTCAAACTAACTGCTTGCTGCCTAAAGCACATACTGCCAGATTCGTCCGATCCCTTAGGGCACTCACCACCTTCTGTCCTCCTGTTTAATTATCCTTTTACCACCCTTTTCTTATTACATTTGTGTCTTAATAGATGTTGGTGCCCCACCATACTGCATGGTGGATGTAAGGTAGCTGATCCCTTTGCTAAAGAGGGAGCTGGTGGGATACAACCAGGCAGTGGAGTGAGGGGGAGCAAATGCAGCCAGCCAGAACAACTGCTCATCTTCCCAGCGTTACCAGTCCTAGAAGCTGGTAGAGCTTTACTGTCTGAAAAAAAATTCACTGGGGCAGGACACTTAGGGTACACTGCTTTTGTCACACCAACATGATGCGTGGGAGGAGGGTAAGCAGCTGAGCTCAGCAGTGGCTTTTACCTGAGTCCCTCTGCAAGGAGACAGGTTCTCTGAGGCTTGGTGGAAGGAGCTGAAGGATTGTGTCCCATGCCCCAATGTGATGCGTCCCCACTGTGCTGGATCCCACCGTGTTGCTGAGCTGCCTCAGCAGCCCCTTCCCTTGGACATGGTGAGAAGCTCAGTCCACTGGACATAATGAGGGTATTTTAAGTGAGAAGGCTGCTGGATATTTCTGGAAGGACTCATGACATCAGTGAAAGTCTCAGTGCTCAGATCAGAGACCAGTGTCAATTTTGCATTTTTCTCTAAGGTCTGAGCTGACAAAACATGAATTTAAAAGCTTCTAAAGTTTTGTGCTTTTAGTTTCTCTTGACCAGTACATCCGTAGCAAGCCAAACATTCAAAGCCCACTCTTGTTGGGAAAACAGTTTAGAATAAGTGATTCTTAATCTGCTTATTCAAGATAGAGATATGCTCTGGAGCCAAACTTTTCTGAATGTTCTGTTATTTTTGGCCAACCATACTATATCTCCCTAATCTTAAAGAACCCGAAGTATTTGCTTGTTGCCAAAGAAACGCTTTATGTTTAGGAGAGATCTGATTAGCTACAAGCACCTTCATCATTCAGTTTTCAATCCTCCATTCTGTCCTGTGGTAGCTGACCTCCAAGTGACCACCTGAGAGTGGCCCTTGTCACTGAGGTTGGAATATATAAACCACCTAATTGAAAGTGAGAAAGATAGAGCAGCATAAAGGGTTTGAATTGAATCTCAGTTTGCATATTCTACTAATAATTTGGCCTTTATCTCCTGTATTGTTCTCTGTACTCTGAAGCTTCTGATTAATCTCAAGTGATGTGTCTGAGCTAGTCTTGTGTCACCAGCCTTTGCAGTGGGGAAGAAAACTAAGATAGGAAGACAGATAGCTCGGAAGAAGCAATTTGTATAAGGAGGAGAGCCACATTGATCATGTCATAGCATTACTACCAGTAACAAGGACACTTCAGCTCTAAGTAGAAAAGATTCTCATTTTCACAAAAGAGCCTTGGCTTGAATAGCTGTAGAGAGTAAAAGCCATGCAGTTTCCAAGAAGTACAGTTTCAAAAAAAAAAAAAAAAAAAAAAAAAATCTCTCTAAAAGGGTGCATGGAAAATGTTCTACATAACATATATAGGGGTGTGTTTTCTGGGTGGTTGTAGATCCAGGTCATGACACTAAAGCAAGTGCAAGTGTATTGCTGCACATCCCCTTTCATAAATATCCTGGCTGCAGCTGGCCTTGCCAAAGTCACTTCATGCTCCCCAAAATTCTTCTTTGCCTTGATACCAGCAAAACCTGTGCAATGCCTGGCAGCTGGTGTTTCAGCTGCTGTTTCCTGTACTGATTTCAACCACTCCATGTGAGCTGCTGTATTTATCTTACCCTTGAGCCTGCAATCTAATTATATATGTTTTATGTCCTACTTGTACTGGACCAAGTTCTTGATTTACTGACCTTCAAATCGGAGTTTTCTATTTTCAGTCAGTGTTTGAATGTATTTAAGTTTTGGGTAGAGCAACATGGAAAGTGAAAACTTCTGTACTGGGCCTGATCATCAAATATAATGACCAACTAGCATTCCACTCCAAGCAAAATCTGGCTTGAAATACAGCTTTAGGTGCTGAAGGCAAATTATGTAGTTGGAAGGGTGAATTTGCAATCTTTCACAGTTGAAAGAAGTGCTTGTGTATCATACACACCGTATGTCATCAGGCTGAATCCATTTTAAACTCTTTTGTACACTTCTCATATTTTGCATTTTTCTTGTGTTCCAACATTACCAAAAATTAATATCACACCTTTCTTTTTTTTTTTTTCCTGAAAAAAATCACAGTTACTATATTTTGCTGCAGAATACTATGATGTTTGATTATTTATCGATTGTTTTGTTGCATAATGATGTTGCATAATTTTTTTTTTTTTGAAAAGGCAGAACTGAATTTTTTTGTCTACTTATTACTTTTCTGCTTTGAAACTACTAAATAGAAGTGGCAGGATTAATAATGGTCTTCTCTTATTTCTAAGATATGTCTTTGTTTCACTATCCCTAAATAAAGATTATTATTTACTTTAGTTTTGTCTGCACATAGACACAGTTAAATAATGTCACTTTTGTCCTTTCATTCATTTTGATTTAAATTCTAGAAACTTTTGATGCCCTGATAGTATCTTTTGACAACACAGAAATGTAATGAACTGTGAATGCCCTGAAGCACAGACCTTCAAAATTTAGAATAACATGAGTTCACACTGAAGGACATTTTATTGCCTTATTATTATACTATTACGGGAAATAGTCTTAGGAGGAATGGGAATATTAAGAAATTATTGTTCATTTGAGTCATAGGTCAAATCAGAGACTTTATTGCAAATGTATAGAAATTATCTTTACAGCTCCTAGAAGGTTAGATGGAGTTCAAGGCCAAGCATTCATACAACTGAGAAAGGTCAAATTATACATATGATAATACTTGGTGACAACAAAGCCAAAGGTCAAGTCTGAGGCATTATTGTGGCACATCCAGAGAAAATTACCATTCAGATATCATATGGCATTCCTGCTGGCTCCAGGGCCAGATTCTCATCTTGGTTCTGCTGTTGTACAATGAATGATCCCAGTTATGCACCTGTGCATTTAAAAGACTGTTCTTGTTCTTGAATCTTTAGCCATAGTTCAATGAATTTTCCAGTAGGGAAAATAAACAAGTTCCCCTTTATACTTTGCCATTTCCATATTTTAAGATGTATACATTTCAGTAGATAAATCAGCTCCAAGAATTTCCATTTTGTTATTGCAATGTTTAGGCATCCTGAGTTCCCAGACCAAAAATAACCAAAATACACTCTTATAAAATCTATATAGTTATTGAGAAATTTATGTATTGTGAGTTACAGGAAAAATACGGATATGTTCATCTACTTTTTTTTGCATGTTTTAGACAACTGATTTTTTAGATATGCTACAGTTTTCTGTCTGCTATCAGAGAGAAACTTTTAGGTATACACATTTTGAAAAGGTTTTAATTTAGAGTTTGTTGTCCTGGATAAATGGAAGAATAAATGAATTATTTTTAAAAGCATTTGTTCTTCCAAATGAAGATCTTCTGAAAATAGCCCACTCGTAACTATTTGGAGAGTTTAGGAAAAAGTTCAGCTTTTAGAGCAAACTTTCTTTTATTTGTTGTTGTAAAATGTATAGTGTCAGCATAGATCAAATAAAATGGTCCTCCCCAAAACAACAGGAGAAAAATGTTAATGATCCAGAGTTATGCATAAGAGAAATTACTATTTGGGACCATATTCAAACAGTGGGATAACTTGTATATTTACTCTAATACACTGTTCTCAGCAACTGAAAGTAATGTAACGTCATTTCTACTGATACAGTTAATAAAGGTCCAGAACTGCAGCACAGGCAAAAAATTATCTGTGTGTGCTGCTTCTTTTTCATCATGTTCTGTAAATGGTATCACAATGTAAATGCTTAATAATAGTAATAATACAATACAAATAATTGTTTCTGTTAAACAGAAACTGATTCTGTATTAATTATCTTGTCATTCATTCAAATACATTTCTCCTTAGATTGGGGAGAGTCTCAATGAGACAGCTAAAGACAGAAAAATTCCATAGCAAGAAAAATGTGACATCTTACTTTGTGCCTGGTTGAATGTATACTCTTACAGGGATAATACCTTTTAAAATTGCTGCATAAAACTGTATATTCAGAATACTTTTTAAAAATAGTGTCTGCTATATAATGCCTGTGAAAATTATATGGATATAGAAAAATTTAAGCTACTATTTTTGGTGTTTGCATATATATACATATGCACAAACATACGCAATTTATGTCAAAATCTGTTTGTGTCACTTGTTTTATTTTCAGTCAAATACTCTTGACCAGAAATAAGAACACACTGAAATGAAAAAAATTAGATTATTAATAAAGTTGAATCTGATATTGTGAGTTGTGAGTGGCTTCAGCAGAACCCACCGTGTAGCATGCCAGCAGACCTGTCCATCTTTTTCATTCTTTAGCTGCAGTATCTGTTGAATTATATAGCCTTTGTTCCATCCCCTATGAATATTTTTCCAATCCACTACCTAGCATCAGTTGGTCCCTGCATTCTTATGGCACTGTATAATTACAGAGACGAGGGTCATACAAAATCACTAGTATCAGTAATTCTGGTACAGAGTGCCATCAGGAATCTTTCTGACAATATTCAAATCATGTGGGATGTGTCATTCTTGGAGTAGGAGTGCAGGTTTTATGTACAATACCTTAGTGCATCTTTGGAGAGGAAATTTGTACTACTTGAGTAAAAACAGTAAATATCACTCTGTGAAGATTTTAATTCTTGGACATGTGAAGGAAGATTTATGAAAGAAAGAAGAAGATTATCACAAAGTACAAGTATTCAACACCTGAAAACTGAAAGTAGAACTATTTTTTCTTTCCCTGACTGACAGACTTATCAGCTCTGGTGTTTGTACCTTAAGTCTTTTTTAAACCCAGCTGCTGCTACTGATAGATAGTATGGGAATCTCAGCCTTCTTTTATTTTGAGCCTTCCTAAGAAGTATGAGGGAATATGACGCAAGTGCAACTTAAATCTTCAGAGGCTTTATCAGAGAGTATTTTATGATCTTTACATGAAGGAATCCTTGCTGACTGACCTCCCTGTGCTTTAGATTGACAACACTATGCCACTCTGCCAGTGTTTATTGTGGCCTAAGTTATACCTTCAGCTTTGATTTGGTTTAGTCCAGTTTCAAATACTGAGTCAACCTAGCAATGAGTTAATTGAACAACTGCTCTGTATTCATTGTGTAGTGGTATGAATGACTCAGTACTTGAACGTCCTCTCCACTGGTTGTTGCTGGCCAGTGGTGCTGGCATGCACAAAGGCCACATTCACTTGGGATGTGAAAGTTATTAATGATCCCAAGGGGTTTTATTTTTCCTGGAGGAGCAAAGTTTGGGTATGATTATTCAAATTCCAACCCTGCCCCCCTAAATGTTCCTCAAGTTCAACTGGATCTTTTAGCTGGATTCTCCCTCAATTCCAGACCTGAAACTGTGCACATTGCTCCTGGCTGTTACCCTGTATGAGCATCCTCCTCTCTCTCAGCCTATCTTCCAGGACAGCCCAGGAAAAGGAAGGAGGAGAACAGGGGAGCAAACCAACACAACTGACCCTGCTTCCCTGAGGACAGAGCAGCCGTCCCCTCCTGGTGACAGCCAGGATGCTGCTGCGCTTGCTGCTCATTGCCCTCCACAACTGGGGGGAGAGCAGGACAGCCAATGACCTGCTGGCGGGACATTTGGGGAGTGTGACCACACCACAGGGCCGTTGCGGGTGACGTGTCCGTGGTGGCAGCTCAGGTGGGGGTTTCCCTTTCACCAGTGGTGCTGACTGCACCAGCCCCCACAGCCCCCGCTCCCGGCCGGCCCGCTGCTGTGCTGGCGCAGATGTTTGTGCAGCTGTGCAGCCGGCCAGATGGGAGAAGTGATTCTGGCTGGAAAGAAAAACATGTTGCTTTTTGCGGGGTGTTTTCACTTTTTTCTTTTCCAGCCAGATCAATTCCCTGATCCAGTTGGCTGGGCAGGCACAGAGAGCTGTGCTTAGGTGGCTGCAGGACAGCAGGATGGTTTAGCCTCTGTCCTAAGCACTTGGTACCACTGGAGATACACTTGTGGGCCTGATGCTGCCATTTGATAAGCAACAGTCAGGAAAGCAATCCGCCTCCTGACTTCTCTTTCTTCCCCATCTGAGTATTTCCAGTTCCTGTTGTTGCCCATGAATGGAGGTTCTCCTCCAGCCAAGCAGGCGAGGGAAGAAGCAGGCTGGCTATCACACTGGGATGAAAAATACTCCCTTATCCCATGGGATTTTCCTCTGCTAGGTCAGATACCCTAATCTTCTTGCTGGCAGAGGTGCACAGACCCTTTCCCCAACAGCAGGGTGGACAGCACAGGGAGGGTGAGGAAGTGTTAAGTCTCTGCCTGCCATTCTCTACCAGATGTGTTTCCCACTGTGCAAACTAGAAATAATGGGGGTTGCTAAAGAAATGAAAATACTGCCTACTGACCAGTATCACGCAGTATTTTCACAGACTCCCTTCTTTTCCAAAGACTTGGGACATTGGTAAAATGCTGTAGCTCTGCTCTCCTGTAGCGTTTGAGGTGTTTGGTCTGCTGCCATCGGAAGTTGGGAAGAGCTGGTGGCGGGTGAAGAGCGTTTCTGTGCCAGCATGGACCACCAGTTTCAGTGCCGCCCCAGAGAGGGACAGCCCTTCCCATGGCGAGTGACCGTCCTTCCCGTGCGGGATGAGCTGCTGCCGGCAGCGGGAGCATCACAGGGGCCAGCCTGGTTCACTCACACAGCGGCACGAGCAAAGCCAGTGTTTGACTGCCTTCCACACACTGCTGCCTTAATAAATTGCCTGTTTTGTTTAAACCAAAAGTCATCAGTTTCAGAAGCAATATTGTCAAGCATTTACCATAAAGAATATTCTCCCCAAATCAGCCTGGCTACTTATTTCACAGCCAGCCCGGTGTTTTTGTGACTGGATACGCTAGTCTGAAAGCCCAGGGAGCAAACTAGGCTCTGTTGGACCTTGCCCATGGCCAGGAAGCTGTGGTGATGTTTTGTGGTGCAGACTGGTTCACAGGCAGTGAAACCAGCTAAAATCAGTGAAGAGTATAAAACACATTTAGACGAAATCCAGATGAAACCCAGAAACAGCCTTGCTTCCGTTCTCAGATCTCAGGGAGAGTTTACAAAGCTGATAGTTATAAAATCATCATGTAATACCAGACCTTACACAATATTCAGCATTTTCAGCCTCATTTGAAGCCAGCAACCCAAAACCACACATTCCCAACGAGAGCTAGGATGCTAACCTGAGACAGGTAGTGATTCAGGCCTTCTGCGTACTTTAGGGCTAGGTATTAAAATGCCTTACAAAAACCTCAATATTCAGGAGCTAAGCACCTGCTGCCAGAAACTTTATTCTCTTTAGTATGGATCAAGTCAGGCTCCCAAAATCACCTGTAGATTAGGGAAAAAAATGTCTAGTTTTGAATAGCAAACATCAAATCTTCTATAAAAGCCAGGGAGAGGAAAAAAATGTCATTTTTTTCCTGACTACTCTCATGTATTTCATGTGAAGAATTAATATTCTGCTTATCCTTTAACTCTGATTTAGCTAGTTTTACTACTAATAAGCATCCAGTGCAGATATCTGAAAGCTCTCTCCATCTTTCCTTAAATAAGTATTTTGAAAGGGGCTTATCCTATATCTAGCGAATTCTAATCCCTATGAGCTAAACTTCGGAAGCAAGTGAGGAATGTAGGTAGAAAGCTTTTCTCTTTCAAAGTTGAAGGGTAATAGCACGTCCTTTCTATTCCAAAGTCAGAGTGAAGACAAGCTCCTCTTGATGAAAGCGCCACAGTTAATCCGTCTCAGGATTGGTGTCTCCATGTAGCACCCTGGGGAACTAGAATAAAAAGAAGTGGGTTTTGCCTGGTGAGCTGTAGTTACAGTGCAGGAAAATCCTTGTTGTACAGTACGATATATTGTTTCGCTAATGTATTTTTTCAGTGCTCTGAATGAAGCACTTATATGCAGGGAAATTGGCTTTGAGGCAACGGATGAAATAGTAATGGTGTCAATGATCTGCCTTGCAGCAGAACAAGCGATCAGCTGATGGATCAGGTTAAACTGCAGAAGACTGGATCCCGTGACCATTTCTCATGGTAGCAAACCCTGAAACATCGGAAGCAGTTCTGTTAACATCTGCGAGCCTGCTACAGAAAGGAGGATAATTCCAGCACATTTATTAAGGAGTCAAGCTCCATTCTCACTGATTGATTGTGATCATGTGTTGAAGACAATAAGCTTTTATTTTCCTCCTGACCTATTTTTAATTATGTTGTAAAATGCTCCCAACACCCCATATTTCAGTTCTTTGCATTTTTTAAAATGTTCAGGATGAAAAAAGACAAGATTGGCTTCTTCGTTGGAAGCCGTCTGGCAGGGATTTTTCTCCCTTTTTGCTGTTGCGTTCTTCAAACAAGCTGCTTTTGAGGATGGGACCTGATTCATTTAGATTGGAAGGGGCTCTTAAAGATATCTAGTTCAAATCCCCTGCCATGGGCAGGGACGTGCTATGGAGTGTTGCAGTGCTGTGAAGGGTCCTCGCCAGCCACACAGGGCCATGGTGCAAGCAGCTTGCACTGACACACATAACAAGAGAGTTCCCATTTCACTGATTTTATCACTTTATTGCTCAATGTTACAATTCTTCTCAACTGCAAATGAAAGCTGACATTCTGTTGTGAGTTTTTATTGTTTGTTATTTGTTATTACAGAGTTGTTCAGATGTAAGAAGAGAGCAAGCTACAGTTTTAAAAGACATAATTGCCACAAGTTATTTGTGTGGTCAAAGGATAAACAATAGCCAGGCTGTTTCTTCCAACTTCAGAAAAACATTTTCTTTGAATACTCTCTTGCTTTCTGAAGAGTCACCATTATATCTAAACCCAGATCATACACAAAAAAGCTCAACACTAGATGATGAAAGGTTTTTATGATGCAGTTTTTGGGGACTAATTGAGGACTACTTCGTCAATGTTCACTGTTAATCAGTTTAATCTGGCCTTGCGACTGGTGCAATAGGGTTTCCAGTCAGCTGATATGTATAATCAAACTTCATGTGAGGCTCAGACTGACAATACAAACTGATTCCTTCCAAAGAACATATGGTACATGAAATCCCAAATTAATGCTCACCCAAGTTTAACTAACCATCCTCAAGTAATTTTCCATTGTCAGAACATCAGCACAGTATAAGCAAGCCCATGCTTTTGCATGCTGAAGATTATGGAAAGGCTGCTCTTTGCTTTACCACTTGATGCTTCAAGGAAATATCAGACTCTAACAGATCTTTTCTACTTTTCCTTCCACCCTAACAATCCTGTTTGCCTCATTCAGCTTTTAAATCAAATCTAGACTAACATTCATTCTCATGGCAGGGAAAGTTAAGTGGCTTAATTTGTTCTTAAAAATGGAGAATTTCCTCATGTCCTGGGCCTGTCCTAGTAAACCTGGCTCCGTCTCAGGAAAATTAGTGTTCTCTATTTTGCAAACCTCATCACATTCACCATTCAAAAGAGAAGTCTGTTAACTGGTGAACTCAGCTACTCTTACATTTCATTACTATAATATAGCTGTTAAAACAATTCCTTTCCTTTCTGTTTAAAGCCTTCTCTATCCTCTAGAGCAGAAATTTTTTGGGAAAAAGAAAATAATTACAAAATAGTTACAACTCCCTTTATAGATGCCAATGAGCTGCTGTAATATTTGATCCATTTATTTTTATTACATACATTATCCTGAATATATGTTTGTTCTTACTCTCATCTGACAATTACATATTGTACATTTATTGCTTTAAGAATAGGGTCCTCTTCATCTTCTTATGATTGTTATTCCACACTAATTCTCAGCTGGTGTTAATACATTTGGGGTGAGCAGTTAATAATGTTTTAGGATCAAGCCCCTAGTGCTTCTAACCTGAGGATCTCAAAGTACTGGAAAAACGCTCACTGGTTTTCTGAGATACTCAAGTCTAAGCATATTTGGTCATCCCCTTCATTACTCACACAGCTTTCTCAGCTGGACAGATAATTCACAGTTGTGTTAGGTGAATACTTTAGTTAATTATTTAAATGCTGTAGTCAATAACGAATCTGAAGGGAGAGAATATGTAGGGGTTTGTTATTTGCTTAAAATTTAAGATTCCCCAAAACAGGAAAATATGACCATCAGATCTTTTGAGGTCAAGTCTTTATACTTCTAGCCTCAAGTCTACTAATTTCCTTCTTTTCTGTAAATGGAAACATCCATGAGGACAAAAATTTGTCTTGAACTGTCTTCTGTGTTCTGGTGTGTGTTACAAAAGCACTGTCCTTTTCCATTTTTATCAACTATTTTTGGTTAAAATGCAACTATTTGACTTATAATTAGCACGTCTGTGTCTTTATGGAGTCTCAGTCTTGAAGCAATATATGAAATGCCAGGGAGGTAAAGACAAATGTTAAAGATGCTTGGTGGTTTTTAGTTAAAACAGTGCCAGAATAAGTTTTGTATCTTTTTGAAGAGGAGGTTGCTATTTCTTTCAGAGCAGCTGTATGATTCTTTTTTTTTTTTTTTTTTTTTTCATCACAGCTCTGCATGCATTAGTCTCCTACGGGGCAAATTGCTTTATTTAACATGCCACAGAAAGCTACTGCTGTTGCATCAGGGAGATGGAATGCTTCTCTTAAACTGTAATGCCAATAATTGCCTTTGGACTTCCACACAAAGAAAGTTTTGGTCTTCAAACTGTCTGGAAGGGTTTGTCTGTAATTGCTGTAATGTACAATCACTCCTAGAATGAAAAGGAAAATGACATATATTTAGAAAGTTCAATAAGAACAGTGCAAACAAGCAACGCTATTATCCAAGATGGTGAATGAGCCCCATGTTCTGAGGCTGAGCCTCAGAAATTATTTTATTGCACATGGCGAGCAGACACACTGTTAATATAAAAGTATAATGAAAGCAGTTGGAGTAACCACAAGAACACCCTCTGAAGCATCCATGTTTGGTTAAACACATTTGTCTGAATTCATACCAGGCAACTGGGCTGACAGATTATTTGTGTCTGAATTCTTCTCTTCCACACTGATTCTCAGCAGAATAGGTATATCCCATTTACACATGGAAGAGTTCATTGCCTCTGACCTTCAGGGCAGTTAAAAGGCAAAATGGTGTGTATTTTCCAAGCTTCACAACTGTTAAAACTCTAGATACACTTTCATGGAGATACTTTGGCTAAATCTCTTAACGCTTGTTAAGCTGCTTCAAGAATTTGACCCACTGCCCAGTACAGTCAGGGCCCTGCTATTGACCTGTGAACCTGCAGGTTTTCAGCTGTCTGCACTGTCAGAATAAAAAAAGGATGCAAACAGAGAAAGAGGTTACCAATATGGATGCAAAACAATAGTGACTTAAAATGCTCACAGGATTTAATATCATTTCCTCCAAGCAGTGGGAAGTTGGCTTACTGGTGAGCTAAGACTTACTGGTCAGCAATGGCTCGTATCAGGCTCAGCCTGTAGGAGATAAAAGCTGGAGAGGATGGAGACTTCTCTCCTCAGATTGTGTAGCTGCAAGAATAAATGGAAACCCCAAAAGGAGGAAGGAAACAATTCAGCCTTTTTAACTGAAAAACTTCACAGAGCATGAAAAGAATTGTTAAAACCCTCTGCAAAACAATCTTGTGGGCCGGGAAGAAAATTCTAGATCAGATGTTTGCATGCAACTTCTACTATTTCCTCATCTTTTACCCACACATGAAATAAGGATTTTCTTGTCATCCTATTCATTGCTATGAAAAAAATAACTGTGTTGTCATAAATGACAAGCTATCTTCAAATAAGGAATAATCGAGTGAAGAGTATGAATTCCAAGACAGAGATCTATCATGTCTTTTCATGAAAAAAATGTTCTTTGTAATAAAACTGAACCGAGAGATTAAAAAACATCTTAAATTTATTTTCTTCTCTGTAAAACATGTGTCAACATATTTCTGACTGTATCAGGATACTTACGAGTTTTTCTGCCATGCTCCCTTCCAACTTTTTAAAATTAGATGTTAGTTTAAAAAATGGCTAACATTGCCTGAATGCGGGTGCAACTCAGACCAGCTAATGAAAAATTCTCCTGTAATTGAACTTTAATTTCTGTCTATTTTCTGGTTTTGCTAAATTGAAACACTAACAGCCAAATATAGTCCTTAGGGATATGTAGGCATACATCCTTCTACGCTGCACTTGCATCTATGACATAATAGCATTTACTGCTCCTTCTGGGGGTGTGATAGACATTTGTGTCATTAAAAAAGTCTCAAAATTGCAATATGCAATATAGCTGCACCTTTGTTGGATTATTAAAGAAATTACAATAAGATGTCTTTAAATCAGCACATATCTAGATCAGAAACTGCAAATAATATTTCTCTCTTTGCTTCTTTATTTGCTTGTATTAAGTTTATCCCACCACATAACTCTCCTGCAAAAGGAAATGGAGAAGAAGGTAATAAAGGTTTTGATAGTTCATCTCTCCCTACTTTCTACTCAGCAGTTCCCCTTCCCAGCCTCTGCCATGTCCTGGTCCCCTCCCACAGCCACATCTCAGCATTCTCGTCCCTCACAGCCAGAGGAGGCCCTCACGCTCTGCCAGTGTTTATTGATAACAAGTTTGGGTGTTTTGGCAACTGATAAAGCACGTTGTGGCTTTTGTAAATTATACTGTAGGTAGCTCTGCTTGCAGTTTTGTCTTTCTAAGAGACCGTGAGGTATGGGGTCAGATTGAAAGTGGTGACATTGAAACATGCTTTCTGTTTCAGCGTCTGAAAACATCAGTGTCTGTGTGACCTCTGGTAGTGAGACCATCCTAACAACGTGTGTTTGGGGTTTCGTTATAGAAATGATGGCACTGAAATCCAAACTTGTGCTCCTAACTTATTTGAATGGTGAAAAGATGCACACAGAAATGGAAGTTATGCTGCAGGAGGAAAGGTCTAAGGTGTTGTGAAAATAATGTATGTTTTGCCTGCAAAAATTCAGAGGAGAAGGAGGAATTTTGATTTAAATTTTTTTCTGGCATACGAAAAAGATTAAAATCTGCTATTTGTTCAAATATAAAAATGAGGTTAGTTTTTTAGTTTCTCTTATGATAAAAAAGAGTGACACATTAAAATAAAAAGCAGTTTTGAATAGAAAACAAAATATTCTGATATCTTCTGAATTAGAGAAGACTTTAAGTGAAAAAATGAAGCAAATTTGATATAATTTGCTTTTGGCTGATCCAAGTGTATATTTTTCAGTGGAAAAGCGTTTCAGACAGCAGCTAGATTGACTCAGAAGTCTATTACCACATGTGCAGTTCTTTCCAGCTCAGTTTCCTTATAAAAAATAAATCTGTACAATCTACATTTCCCTTTTCCTCTTCCCCCATGAAAGCAAACCTATAGCACATCCATATTAATCTCCTCATTTTTTCTTTCCAAAGTTCTGCTCAGCCCGTCCCAGTCCTCTTACAAACTCTCTCTGTATCCGTGTCCTGCCTTCATTCCCTCAAACTCTGCACCCCAATTTTCTCCAAACCCTTCATACCTCCTTCTAGCCACCCTGCTTCCCTGTTCAAATAGGACATTTGGGAGAGCAGAACAGAAAACAGCAAGGTAGGCTTGGAAAACTGGAAATAATTTATACATACATCGTGCTCCAAAAGCGCCAAATTTTCATTTGGTTTAAAATAGGATAATTCTGTTGACACAATAAAATTAGCACAAATTTAGAAGTTTTCCTATCACAATTCAAACTGGCTCACACTTGAGATGTGGATTGCATGTTTGTGTGTGAGAGAGAAAAACAAAATCTGGAGCAATTAAGATTGTTGGTCTTTTTCTCTGAAACGTAGGAAAGTCTGACATTGCCAACATGGAACACTGGTTTTAAGTTTTATCTGAAAAAGCCCCCAATCACTTTGCTGCACAAAAATCCTACCCCTTTCTCCCACCCCAGATTGTATTTCCCATGGAGGAACACTGTATCAAACCAGAACAGAAAGTTCCAGTCCTGATATATACCTTTAGTCCACCCTTAAACCAAGTGTTGGTGCATCCTGATTTACAATGTTGTGACTGACACCTACATGAAAGCTGCTGGGCAAGTATAACCATCTGCTATTTTTGCTGAACCTCTGTATCTCACATTAATTGCAATTGCCCATATAGCTGGTTTTACTTTATCCAGTGGAGAGAAGAGCAGTCTTGCTCTAGGCTTGACAGCCAGAATTAGTCACACTGCAGACATAAAAACAGTTAACTAGAGATGATATAGTGATGTGTGAAATAACTTCTTCAACACACATGTTCCAAAAATATGTATTTTCATTCCTTTTTGCCTCTTTTGATTTGCTAAAAATCCTTAAGCCCCTTTACTTTTTTTCCTAGGATTATTCTACGAAACATTCAGCACTTTGCCAGACTGCACCTATTTTTGAAAACTTCCTACCCATCAGCTCTCCTCCCTGCCCACAAATTTACACAGATCAAAGCTGATAAAAGAGTAGCAGTGGTAGTTCCACTGCTTGGTTAGGCACTCTGATCTGCTAAAATCTAGATGTGGAGCAAAAGAATCTAAAAAAATATCCCAAAGAGTGGTTCTCAGGCAGCTCTTTTGTGTGGGGATCATATACTTGACACCATGCCTTATGTGGAATGCACATCAAATCACCTGGAGACTCCACATCAATGGTAGTTATGTGCATGCATGTACCACAAAGAGAATAGACCCTTAAACTGGTTGGGTGCATGAGACACACACACAAAAAAGTCTAAAGAGTGTAAATCTAGAGGAGTACATCAACTGTTTCTTTTGATTTACCTCTCTGCTCTGCCTTATGCCTTTTTTTGTTGTTGTTTTTCAATGTTTTAAAGAATGGATTTTTAAAAAAAATTACTTTTTCAGTGCAGCCAGTGCTTTATTTTATAAGGTTCTGTACTTAATCTAACACATCTGTGTTATCTGATCCAAGACTGCCCATAGGATAGAGGACCAGATTCTTAGCTCCCATGCACTCGTCTCACAGACTTCAAGGGGGTTACACTAACTGCAACAAGTCGATGACTTGCTCTTGTTTGTTGTTGAACTCTTAAGTGTTACCATATTTTTCCTTTAACTGTTACTGAAGCCCATACCAAGTACCACTCAGATAAAATGATTTCCTCTGTGCTGAGCTGATTTTTGCTCCAGGCTGGCATTTACTAATTTCAGGAAGGTTTTGCTATAGCAGTGAACAGGACCAAAACAAGCCTCTTGTAAGAGTCAATGGACTTCAGTATTTAGAAAAAGTATTTTTGTACCTCAAAACTGAGTCCCGGGTTAAGATCCATGTGCCCCTTTCAGTATAGGAATGAGGGATATTATAATAGAAAATTAAATAAAATAAAACAAAACAAACAAAAAAAAAAAAAGGGAAACTGCCTGTTTGTATTCTAGGATGAAATGGGTAAACTCAGTTTACCCTCCGCTACACAGTCTAGAGTGGCTGGCACAGGCTTTCCCTGATCCTGCCTATTCTTTCACTGATGTGGATAAGCCCACTGAACCTGCCCACTAAACTGAGTAAAACCTCAGTGAAGCCAAGCATGTGCTCATGGTCTCCATGCCTTTCCTGCTGCCCTTCCACCAGCTGCTACTAGACCATTCCTGGCTTTTTGCCCACCCTGCTGCCAGGTCTCCTGGCTGTTGTGGCAGTCCATCTTAGAGATTTCTGACCACATCAAGGAGCCAAATTTAACAGGACTTTCACCATGACATTGGAGACCAGGTTCTGCTACTGCTGAGCACAACCATCCTCTGCCTGCTGGGAGTCCCCACCTTTTCCTCCTGATCCTCCTCCCCAGAGTGCTTTCTGAGATGCGAAGAAATAAGGACGATAAGCAAGGGCAACCAGTTTCAGATTTCACACACCAAACACCAGCTTTGTTTCCATCCCGCACACTCACCCTGACCCCAGGGGATGGCAACCTGTGCGTTTGCAGCACACCACGTTGGCTTTGTGTCTAGCTGGGACCAAACACCCAGCAGTGGAGCTGTGGAGACAGAGCAAGGACACGGTCCTCTGCTGCCACGGGACATACGGCTCCAAACAAGCCTGTGGCCTCAAATGCTGTGAGAAGAGAAGCAAAAGGAAGGTATGAAGCCTGCAGTAAATGTGTGTTTCTGCAGAAGTGGGTAATATGTGCATTGTATGTTGTGTGGGTTTTAATCAGAATCTCTGGCATTACAACCTGTTTAACAATTATTGTTGACCCAGTGGGCAGGTATGCTAAACACACAAGCTACATGGACATGTTAAAAGAAGGAGGAAAAGTGATGGATAACTAACTCAGTGCAGGGTGTGAAACAGAGTGTAATATATTAGCTGTTGACATTAGCTCAGAGATCTACAAAGAAAAAGTCCTTTCATATATCTGCAAGCTATAGTGCATCCCACGATTTTTTTTAGACATGCACGAGGAGCAGAAGTGACTCCATATCCAAACATGGACAACAATTGCTTCCAGATGCTCCCCTTCAAGGCTGGTGTCAAGGGCAGAAGGAAGGCCCATCTGCAGAGAACTGGCATGCCTCTCCACCTCTCAAGCCCTGTGGAGAACTGCAGGAAGACCTGCAAGCCCAACAAGCCCAGCTACTTGAGTAAATCATGAAACCAACTAAAAAATTCAAAAGTGCAGTCTGCATGGATGCTCCTAGGAGATTGTCTTTGTTTTTGTTTTGGGCACGAGGATGACTGCTCAGTGATAGACCTGAGCTTATCTTGAGACATGGGGACCATAAGCATGGAGTAACAACAGGCTCAAACAGCATCACTGTACGCCATGCAAGTGAAGTTCATACTGTAGTAACAAACCCAGGTCTCATGTCTGTACTTTAAGATACTATGGTGTTGTAGTGAGTGTCAACAAGACTGACACAGATGCATCTAGAGATTGAGGACAAGGGCAGACAGCTGGAGAAGCAGCTCCAGGTGGTTACTTGTACTGAAAGGAAGCATGAGAGAGGGTTCCATTTGCTTACAGGAGGAAAGATCATGCACTGCTTAATTTAGCGGGGATAGTCACAGGGAGCAACACCCAGAAGCTGAGGAGAGAGTGTTAGGCTGAAAGAAAAAGAGGCTTCTTACTGCACGGGTAATTAGCTACTAAAACAACCTTTGAATTTCAATTATGACTTCTTCATGTTTTACTATATCCAGCTTAGGAACAGCTACCTTTTTGGAAGCTGTCTTTTACCCAAGCATACACTTTTTTGAACTCAATACCATTGTAACTGGATGAAATGAAATGGCCTGCGATGTATATAGGAAGTCATATTAAGCAATCTGATGTTTCCATCAGTCCTTAGACATTGTAAATGAACCCAGAAACTTCTCAGGGTGATGATAGATGTGGAGACTGCAGCTTCCAGAGTGAAATCCTCCGTTTCAAGCAATGCAACCAGAACGCTGTGATCAAGCCTGACCATTGCATGGTTTCACTGCCTTCTGCAAGATAGCATCGTCTGCAAGCTTGTCTCTTGTATGCAAATTAAGAGCAGCCTTTGGACCCTGGCACTTTGCCAGCTCACCCCCCCTTTAAGCAAAGCCGGGCTCCAGGTTGGAATAAGCGCTTGGCTCCATATGGAAAGGGTGGTGAATGCTCTCAGTTATTCGATTCCCACTGATCTGAGCAGAAACTTGGAGCACTCTGTGTTTAAGGATTGCACCCTGCAGGAGAGCATTTGGTTTGGTTTGTATTTTATACTTCAGTAATTGAGTAGAGTAGTTTCACAAGCTCCCATAAAGATACCTGAAAAATGTCATTACAAGCTAACCTTTAAGTAACACTCTGCCCTTGCTGTGCTGAGCCAAGGATAGCATCCCAGATGGTTCCTACAACCTTCTGTCTGGAGAAGCCTCTGACTGATTCTGCCATTAGTATTTCTGCCTCTTCAGTCTGCTTTAACATGTTGACAAGTTTCTCCTTCTCTCTGTAAGTGATTCGGTTTTCTGAAAGCTGCAAACTGATAGCGCTGCTAACTGAAAGACTGAGCACTTCAAATGTTCATATATCGGTTCCTTTCAGACGTAGTTTCATTTAAAGAATCTCATAGAAGCAGCATGGAAGACCTAGTCAGCACTTTACAGCGGTCTTCCAAAGCATGACACAAACATACATAAAACTAGATCAAAAGAAAGGGAGGACATTTTCTGCATCAATCAAAATTACTAACCTTAGTTTTAATTCAGGAAAAAGTAGGTTTTATTGCATCTTTACAATTGAGGGTAAAAAAAAAGCGTTAAAAGAGGTAAAAAGAAAATTAGTAGAAAATACAATCTTTTAAAAGCAGTGACTCTTTATTGTACTTAATTAATTTTTCTCCGTATCTTACCAGTTCTGTGCATACTTTAGCAGAAAATTAATTTTGTCGAGTCACTAAAGATAAGATTATGGCAGATTCTTAGAAAGGGAAAACAAGAATACTTAAAATCCCCAAGGCTTATTTTATATACTCCACTCTTAAGTGTTGTTGTGGATTTCAGTGAGACCTACTCCTGTGAAATTATCAGAAAGTTGAAAAAATCCTTTACAGGTACCCAGGGACCAATCTGAAACCTGAGGAAGGGAAGGGAAGGGAAGGGAAGGGAAGGGAAGGGAAGGGAAGGGAAGGGAAGGGAAGGGAAGGGAAGGGAAGGGAAGGGAAGGGAAGGGAAGGGAAGGGAAGGGAAGGGAAGGGAAGGGAAGGGAAGGGAAGGGAAGGGAAGGGAAGGGAAGGGAAGGGAAGGGAAGGGAAGGGAAGGGAAGGGAAGGGAAGGGAAGGGAAGGGAAGGGAAGGGAAGGGAAGGGAAGGGAAGGGAAGGGAAGGGAAGGGAAGGGAAGGGAAGGGAAGGGAAGGGAAGGGAAGGGAAGGGAAGGGAAGGGACTGCAGGTCTCCAGGATTGCTTTTCTCTGACAGGTCCAGTGTGTTGCAAACATGGGCTGGATGATACGCAACTGGGGACAGTCTGCTTTAATGACTTCCTTGCCTAGTGGATACCACCTCCAAGGTGGCCAGGACTTAGAGGGTCAAGCAGGGTTGGGAAGGTGAATGCAGTGGGGCCAGAATCAGAGGGTGATGAAGGAGAGCCAGGTTGGGAAGAGGTATGTAACAGGGCCAGGCCAGGAAGAAGGATGCTGCAGGGCCAGGTGAGGGGTAGGGATGAAGCAGAGTTGGGCCAGGATGGGGGATGCAGCAGGGCCAGCACAAGAAGAGAGTTGCCATGGGATCAGACCAGGAAGGCGGATGCAGCAATGCGGGGAGGGAGGAAGCTGTGAGGTTGGGCGGGGAAGGGGGATGCAGCAAGTCTGGGCTGGGAAAGAGATTTCTGCGGGGTTGGGGGGATACCAGCTTGGCAGCAGGGTCCATGCGGGTGGGCAGAGGACGGGGATGCTGTGGCAGGGGATACCTGGCTGCAGACATGTTTCACAGACAGCTGGCTGAGAATTTAGCTGCAGGGGGATGCATCATCCCTCCCCCTCAATCTCCTACCCACCTTGCCCGGCCGGGAGCAGACTTGGGGCAGCTGCCACCAGTCGACTCAGGGCTTTCAAGATGAAAATGTTTTTTGAACTCCTCCGAGTAAGATTACAGAAAAGTCTCACGATGCCTGTTTAAACAAGTGTGTCTGAACAGGAAAACCAAACAGACAGGGAACGACTTCAGTTTCTCTGCTTATACGATGTTTGAAATGATAAGCAAGGATATATTTTCATATAATTGGCCTATGTCAAGGTATTGGCTGTTTGATCAGATAGGGGCTCTCTATGTAGTCTCACATCAGAGGGCTAGTAAAATACAAATTAAGGCAGGCTTTAGATTTTGTCTGTAAAGTAGCCAAATAAATTGAATTTTGTCCCTAAAGGTCATAACGGGTGGCAGTGGAGAATACACAAAAAGGGCAGAATAATGTACCAGGATAACTGAGTCAGAAAGAGTAAGGGAACAAAATTGTTAGAAAGGGCTCAACCACTCGTGAAAACCCATAAGTATTGGAAAGATGCCAGTTAACATCTCTGGATCTGACAGGGAGCTTTAAGAGACCACACTTTCATCACCCCAAAAGATGTCTGCAGGAAGGCAGGGTTAGAGGGACAGGGGAAATGTAATGCACCATGACTCCATTGAATGGTTTTGGTTTGGTTTTGTTCTGTTTGTCAGTAATTTTTCTTTTTACTTGGTGTGTGATTTTGCAACAATACCTTGGAGAGGACAGAACATCCTGGACGCCTCACTCAGGCTGGTGGGGTGAGGACCAAAGAGCTCTGCTCAATCCCCTCCATCCCTCCATCCTACCTCATTTGCTCTGGCATCTTGGGCCTGGGAATAGGCAGCCTGCCCTTCCTCCTCCCCTCCTGCTCCCCTGTCCCCTTACCTCCCCTCAGCCTGCCCCCAGCTTCCCCCAAAGTGAGGGGAAACTCCCCTGCCCACCCACCAGACCCAAGGGAGGACTCCTAAAGGCCTAAGGACTGCAAACCCCTTTTCCTCTACATGTCCACTGCCTAAGCCAATCCATCCTGCAAAAACAAGTCCAGTCTCCCCAGCCTTGTGCTCCAGACAGATTCCCAGGCTCCAGACAAAAAGGCCAGGGGGGCTCCAGGGGACCCAGCTGGCTCCCAGCCAGCCCTGCTGAAAGGGGATCACAAGAAGCCAGATTTACTCCTAAGAATAAGGTTTCCGGTGGCTTTCCAAGATGCTCATCGTGCTCTTTTCTCATTTTTTTCTTCTCCTTCCCTCCCCTTATTTTTCAAAATCTTAGCTGGAACAGAGGTGTTAACTGTCACTGACAGTGAGCTTACCACTCCCTTCCCTTGTCAGCTCTGTGTACGCTCCTGTGGCATTTCTTTTTCTGTCCCTGGTTTTATACATCACTGGTATTTAGCTACTTGTGTCAGCAAGTGAGGAGGACCTGAATTTACCTGTGAGGCTGCTGCATGTTATTTTTCCCTGTAAATAGCTACTGCTGTGTCAAGAGGGTAGTGATTTGCCCCCACGTCCGAGCTCAGATACCACAGTGTGGGAGTCAAGATGTGAAGTGTGTGTGTGTGTGTATGTGTGTGTGTATGTGTGTGTGTGTATGTGTGTGTGTGTGTGTGTTCGCAAATGTCACCGACTGCCAGGGCTTGCAGCTGCACTAGTAACTACTGAAGAGTGGACTCTCTAGGTCACTTCAGAGAGACTTCAGTGTAAAAGAGGTGAAATCATTTGCAAAAGGCCACCAGCAAACCTAAGGGGGATAACTCTGTGTTGAATGCACCCCTGCTCTGCCTGCTGTCAGAGCCTCCTCTTTGTCTCTCTGTGTTATTAATGCGATGCCATTAGATCATTATCTCTCCCGTGATTTTATAGAAAAAAGAAAAAAGTAGGAGCACTTTGTTGTCTCAGAAATAAAAATCAAATTGACCCAGACCCATCCCAAGCGTGATAGGACCATTAACAGCAGGGGACAGACCAAAGCTGGTGCCACCCCAAACCAGCAGAGTTTGGACCCGATGGCAGGACGGCATCCCGCTTGGCAGCGTGCTCCGTGCTGCTGACGTGGGGGGAGGTAGGCGGGGAGCAGCCGGTGCGCCCAGTCTGGGCACCCCACAGCCACCCGAGGCCCTTCGTGGGCCAGTCGGGGCTCACCCCTGCCAGGGATGCTCAGCTGCGTGGAGGATGCCGGACCTTCAAGCCGTGGATTGCTAAGGAAAAGTCTGATGCTGTTTGAAAGGCTGAAATAAGTTCTGCTTTGAGTGATAGAAAAAAAAATAAATAAATAAAATGAGCTGTTGAAAAGTAAAGTGACCCAACACCAATAGAGAGCCCACACTTGCCTCACAAATAACATCAAAACCACATATGCAGGGAATAACATAAAGGCAACACAAGGCAGACCGATGTCTAGAAATGTTATCTCTTCTGTTCCAAAAGCTAATCAGCCCAGCAGTGGGCAAGCCAGGAACATTTTAGATTATGTCTATGCTTGCGGTTGATGGAAAGTCTGAGAGGAACGTAAGCTTTCTAAAAGACAAATTCAGTTCCCCTACAAAATATTTGGGATTTTTTTCCCCTCCTCCTCTGGCAGAGAAACTGTTTGGTTACATTGATTTATTAAAATGACGTAACTCCCAGTATCATATCTAGCCATCGGCTGCCACTCAGCAAAAGGATGTGGTGAGATCACACTGCCAAAATAATAAGGCGCTGGAGCTCCTAAGCAGGAGGTTACACATCATCAGGACAGTCTCAAATACTTGTGGATGGCTTTGATAGTTGCAGGAGTATGTTGTGTTGTTTTGTTTTTCCATAGACAGAGTCTGGAAGGTACCTAACACCAGTTACTCTGTTGTTCAACTGTATTTTCCTTTGCACAGGGAAATTAAAAACCTTCTATATGTATATGCATGAATATATGCATTTGCTTAAGGCAATCACTTTCATACCATATTAGCTGAGGAAGAAAATAAATATTTGCCCCAACCCTGTTCCTTGTGAGTTTAAGAGGATAGATTTGGGCCTCGGGTTTTACAGATGCAAATGAAAGGTGGGGAGAGGCTGTCTTGCCTTGGGAAGATGTGTGACATCAGCAGAAAGGTCCAAAAAGGGTTGCTGGAAAGAGGAGACCTGCCAAGCTCAGCTTGGGTGCCCGCAGGTTGAGCTGCTGTCTGCCAGCGGGGCTGCAGCTCCCGGCCCTGCTCCAGCTGTGCAGCTGGAGGCAACAGCTGGAGGAGAAACCCTTCTGCACAGGCACAGCCCTGCTGCGCATAGGCATTTGCTTCCCCTTGTTTTTTCCTTCTATGAACTTTTATTTTTTTTTTTTTCTTTTCTCCTCAGGAGCTGATTATTATCTAGCTGAAACGTATTTCCTTCTGAAAAGTGGGTTTGTTTTGTGTTTGGTTCCCCCCCTCTCTTCACATAGACCTCTCTATTGGGAACAGGCTTACATCGGGACCTTTGCAGTTTGCAGAGTTTTTTCAAAATGTGGTGACATGCGTTTCTTGTGCTCTATATGTTTTTCCTACCGTCCTTTCCATCACATATTTTCCAGCAATTTAGAGAGATGTAAGGAATAGCTTTTACACAATAGGCAAAGAAGCGAGGGGATTATTCCAATGGTCTTGCAAGTTTGGAGTATTTCATCTTCTTCAAAAGGCGAGGAAAAAAAACTGTGTCCTTGTGAGCAAATGATTAGAAGAAGACTGGGAATACAATAATTACCCCAAATGGAAACCCAGACCGCAGTCAAACAATACAGCTTTTGTAAACCGGCTCCGCCTGTAAAAAATCTAGGAAATCTCATAACTAGAGCTGGCGAAATCCTTTTCTTATGCAACGATATGTAAAAGGCTCCTGAAAAATGAGGACTAAACATGGAAACGCTGTAAAATAGCATGATAATGAACTTGCTCTGAGCGTTGGAGATCGCCTCAGAGGTACCAGCATGGATTCTTTCAACCACAAAGTATTTTCTCATGTTAAAGAATTTGGGACAAATTACATTTCGTGACGTTTTGCCAATAAACAAGCACGTGAAGACAAATAAACCGGGACTGGCCATAATCTACCTTGATCGTTGTGGAATTCAAGGGGACCAGAGGAATTGGGATCGAGACAGAGTGTGGCTTTGAATGAATGTCCTTTATGAGAGAGCGGAGAGAAGATCATTTATATCCTTCGTATTTTATAGTTTTGCCTCTAGGAAAGAAAAGACCAGCAGAGCCCCGACTATCATTTACTCATAATGATCGCATTCAATCTAGTGATTCACAGTGAATCATATAATAAGGTTTCCATTTTGCACATGGGAAGAAGAAGGAGGGGTGGTTAAACTTTGTTTAGTTCGCATTCATGCACCCGGCCTCCTGTTCCCCTTGAACTGTCCAGTTCAGATGACTAACCCACGGGGCGATGCATTTCTCGTTTTTTTTTTTTTTTTTTTTTCTTTATCCCCCCCCCCCCCGCTTCGGTTACCCCCCAACAATAAAAATCCCCGGCAGAAGAGCTGACAGGTTAATTGCCCAGCTACTCATTTTCCTATGGCAGCGTTTAACCCGGGCACGGCTTTCCGTGGGCGGCCTCCCGTGGCCGGGACCCCCTGGCCCCCCCGTGCCCCCCGGCCCCGGGGACAACCCGCCCCGGCAGCCGCTTTGCAGCCGCCCCGGGAAAAGGGAGAAAATTCGCTTTTCGGCTTTTATGGCCTAAACCCGCACCCACCCCCACCGCCCCTGGACGCGGGGGGCCAGCCCGCTCTGTGCACCCTTCCTGCGGGTTTGGGTCAGGCCGAGGGGATTCCAGCACCTGAGGCTCTGGTCCCCCTCTAGATGTGATTGCAGAGACCCCCCCACACACGGGGAGGCAGAGACAAAACCGCCGGCTCGCTGGCAATGCAACCGGCAGTCGGATGCTCTCTGCTCTCGGGACCTTTTGCCATCTGCAAGCGTTTCAGGTAAAGACCGAGGGGGAGGGCAGGGTAAAGCTCTCGGGGTGGGGAGGAGGCGGCTGGCTCGGCCGGGAGCTCCGCTCCCCGCCGACGGCCGCTCTCGAGAGGAATGGTCGGGATCGCCCCAAAAAGCGAACGAAAGAAAGGCTCCGAGCGGAGGAAAGGCGCGGAGGGCACATCCATCCCCGAGGGAGCAGAGGCAGGTCGGTGCTGGCGGGCAGGGACAGAGGTGATGCCACACAGATGCCGGCCCCAAACGCGCCTGGAGGAGAGGGGCTCTTCCCCGGGAGAGCCGGCACCTTTGCAAGAGCTTTAAAAAAAAAAAAAAGCCCATACAAAATGAAATAGGCGTGTTGTCACTGAAGGGAAGCCACTGCCTTAGCCATAGGGCTTTCACCAAGACAGCCAAGTTCCCTTTTGGGCAGAGCAGAGTCTCGAAGTCTGCTTGACATCTTGAAGCTTAAATAACCGTAAGGCATTGTTACTCCCTGGCAGCAAAGTGCCTCGTTACGCCTGATTGAGCTAATTGCTTTGAAATAGGATATATTATCTATAATTATAGAGATCTTGGAGGAGACGGCCAGCCTTTTCTTTCATCTTTTCCAAGTGCATCATAATGTCGCGATCAAATTAATTTGGGCCACTTGAAATAGTGCCTTCTTTTCAGTCCAGCTCCTCCGACCCTCAAAGTGCCGAGGACTCCTCAGCGGCTGGAGTTTGGCCATCCAAATCTCCACTCGGGGTAACCTCCCGAGTGCCAGCCCAGGTGCCTGAAGCCTTAAAAGTAGTTGCGGTTATGCTTAATTTCGGCGGAAAGGGAAAGGGGAAAAGGGAGAGGGGAAAAAAATAATTAAAAAAAAAAAAAAAAAAAAAAAAGAAAGGAACGGAGGTATTTCCGCATTATCCGACGCTCCGCGGAGAAGGAGCAGCGAGAGTTGAGACTTGAAGGGCTTTGAGGGCTTGTAAAGCCCGAGGGACATTTTTAGCACTTGCGATAGATCTGGCTCTTTGCCCCCAGGGCTGAGCCGCTCAAGGCTGCAGCAAGGCTGGCTGAGGTGCGCGCAGGGAGCGCGCAGGGAGCGCGCAGGCGGTGCCCGGCGCGGCAGAGCTGTCCCGGAGCCGCCGGCCCCCAAAGCCCCCTCATGTCCCGCGGGGCTGTCTGGTCTCCTAAGAGCTACTGTCTCGGGGGAAATAAAATAGAAACAAGGGAAACAACACCACCCCTCTCCTTTCTGACTTCTGCCTTTAAGTCAAAGATAACGTTTACAAAAGGCAGACAATGCCCTGAATTGGCTTAGCGCTGCCTCCTGTCCTCCCTCCCCATCCCCCACGCACTCCTCCCAGCCCTTGTTGTTGTATTCCCACCGAAATAAAATGCTATGGGTAATGGCTTTGCCGAGCACATTCATTATATTGAAACGGGACTGTTTAGGATGCTAATTGCCCAATATTGTTATCTATCACAAGTGCCTTCAGGGAAGCGCCGCGGTTCCCAATAAAAACACTGGACTGGAACAAGCACCAATAAAGTCACCTATTCCCCCCCCCCCACCCCCCCGCCCTCTCACTTCGGTTTTCCTTACAACCCAGGGAAGAAAATAAGAGAGAGGCACCTAAAAGTAAGTCAGAGTGTCAGCACAACGAAACCAATACCCCAAAAAAGTTCCTAAAATCCGGCGGTGTTTTGGTCACCCAGAGCGCAGCGAGCAAAGTGAGAACAGTTTGGATACTAAAATTTCCCGCTAAACAAAGAAATACATCTCGGAGCAGATTTCGTTTTGTAAATTTGGTTTCTCAATTCCTAAATTAAAACCTCTAGATTGCATTATGGAAGAAAGGAAGGAAAGAAAGGAAGGCGCAAGAACGAAATAAACTTTACGGGCTTCCCGTTTTCACCCCAAGAGCCTGCCGGCGTGTGAATTAAAATCAAGTCCTTGATATAGTACAGTGATTAAAATACCACCGAGTATGACAGAAACGTAAACACAAAGCGTTCATTGCTGGGAGATAAATAAAGAGCTAATTATCTCATTCTGTCAACTCTCAATGAGAGCGGGATCTGGCTCTCAGTATGGGATGCACACTCATCTCCTCAAACCTCAGCAACAGCCCAATGTTCAAACCATTCCGCAAAATAAAAGTGGGGAAAAGAAACCCCAGCAGCTCTATTTTTCCTTTCATATTTCCGTCAAAACAATGAGACCGAAAACAGCCTAGGGGCTGCCCGGAGGTCTAATAAACACATCAGTTTTTCTTTTGCGCGATTGCGTTTGGGATCAGGGAGAAAAAAAAAAAAAAAAAAAAAAAAAAAAAGATCCTACCTGTAGGATCGGGTGGAGGGGACACCGTGAAACACGATGCATCGATATTTGCGCGTGTTTTCTTAGTCGGGAGTGGGGTGGGGGTGCATCTTCGCGTCAAGCACCAGGCTTTGGGAAAATGTCGTGTGATTGGTAGAGCAAACTAATTTTGTCAGGCTGAATGTGCCGATGTCCCAGGGCTAAGGCGCCTTGCTCCCTTGATGCGGGTTAACGTCCTCAATAGTCCCCCTCCAGCTGAAGCCTTTGATCAGACCGCTGCTGGCGCCTAAAAACAACATCACTTGTCTGCCTATTAGAGGCACTGACTAATCGTGACAGATTGTTTATTCTCGCAATTAGCAATGCAGCCGCTTCTCCGAGCACCCCCCTACCCACACCCCCGCCCCGGCGCGGCCCAGCCCGGCCCCCCCCCCGGCTCGACGGGGCTCGGGGGAGGCTGCGGGCGGTGCGGGGGGAACTGCGGGCGGCTCCGGGGGAGCTGCGGGCGGCGGAGCCGGGCAGGGCTGGGCTGGGCTGGGCGGCGGCACCGCCGCTCCCCGCCGGGCCGGAGCGCTCGGGAGGGGGACGGGTCTGTGCGAGCTGTAAAGTCGGCCAATAGGTCCGTGCAATGAGCCTTCAGCCGAATTTATAGGAGCGCGGAGGGAGGCGGGGAGGGGGTAGCCTGCGAGTCACTCAGAAATCATCTTCACCTATAGGGATTCTATATGAGCACAGCGCAAGATGTAAGAGATAGGGGTGTATGTGTACATGCGGGACGGGATCTACAGTGAGCATGTACTCACGCGTGTGTAAGATGCGTGGAACTGCGTGCAGGACAAGTCATTTCAATCAGATCCTGTTGCTTATCAGTTAATAAAATGTCTGTTACATCAATTCATTTCATAATCTACGTGCTTCTAATCTACCATCTTTATTGGGTCCAGTTAAAAGGAAAGGGAATTCGCTGTCTCTCCCCGTTTAGATAATTGCCCTTAAACGACTGCAAGAGCCTCTTGTGTTTCGAGGAGATTAGAGCCCTGCAGCTATCAATAAACTTTTCTCAGCGAGCGGCCAATCACGTTATTAGAGAACGGCTCCGTTTTACTGCACATCCGTCCTGGGCGCGGGGATAAGGGATCGTAAAACTAATTTACAAAACAAAATAGCCGGGACTTTAACAGGTCTGGGGCTTAGATGTTCCGTTTTACGTGAATGAACATTTCATGACCTAGAGACACGCACACATCTGTGCCGTGAAACGTAGCTGCGTGTATGTGCGTGTGTGCGTGTATACAGGCGCAAACCTCCGCGGACACGTCGAACGCACCGCGGGGCGGGCGTTCATTTAAAAAACAAACCAAACCAACCCCGCTGAAAACACTTTTTCAAGGCGCAGCCAGCCTGTGGGATAGGCAGAGACTCCCTCTGCAAGGTCGCGCTCAGGAGAGCCCAATATTTGTTGGTTTTCCAGGAGAACACGACACGGGCCCTCTCCCTTGCGCTTCGCAAGCGCAAAGGCTGTTGTGTTTTGTTTTTTTTTTTTACCCCCGACGTGAATACGTTTTTTCCTCCGATTTTTAAGCCTCCCAGCCCACTCACCGCAGCGGAGCGCGGCCCCAGCCTCGCTCCCTCCCGCGCTGCGCGCTGGGGCGCGGAGCGGGGCTGAAGGGCGCGGAGCGGGGCCGGGGGGGCGTGGCCGAATGGGAGGGGGGGCGTGTCCGGTCGCCCCGACGACGATCCCGGCTTGGCCGCCCCGCCCCTCCCCTCTCCCCTCAGCCAATGGGACGCCGCCGCCCCGCCCCGCCGCGCGCTGGTTGGGCGGCGCCTTCCCCCCGCGCCGCTTTATCAGGCGGTGCCGCCCGCCGCGGGGCCGGAGCGCGCCGACGGCTGCACGCGCCCCCCCTGGCCCCGCCCCGCCCCGGCCCCATGAGCGGCGGCGCCCGCTCCCGCCCGGCGCTGCGGTGGCGACGGCGGGCCGCCCCCGCATGGCCCCGGCTGTGGATATGACCACCGCGCCCACCGGGGTCCGCAGCGACGAGCCGCCCGCATCCGCCTTCAGCAAGCCGGGTGGCGGCAGCCTCCCCGTCGCGGCGGCGATGGGCGGGGAGGAAGAGAGCGACAAACCCAAGGTCTCCCCGTCCCTCCTGCCGTTCAGCGTGGAGGCGCTCATGGCCGACCACAGGAAGCCGGGCGGCAGGGAGGGCCCCGAGGGCGCCGGGCCCCCGCCGGGCGCCGGAGCGGCTGCCCGCCCCAGCCTCAGCCCCCGCCTGGGCGCGCTGACGGCGGAGGCGCCGGCCTCCCCACTGCCCCTCGGCGGCCACTTCGCCGTCGGGGGGTTGGTCAAGCTGCCTGAAGACGCCCTCGTCAAGGCGGAGAGCCCCGAAAAGCAGGAGCGGAGCCCCTGGATGCAAAGCCCGCGGTTCTCGCCGCCTCCCCCGAGTAAGTAGGGCCGGGGAGCGGGCGGGCTGGGAGGCCCCCCCCGCCCCGTCTGCGCCCTTCGGCGCCGGTCAGGGATTTCAACCCTCGCTTTCCCCCAGCCTGGCCGCCCCCGGCGCGTCTCTCCCCGCCGTTCGCGCTCTCTGCCGGGCCGCTTCGGCCCGTTCGAAACGTTGAACCGGCTCGAGGGTGTGCGAAGCGAGGGCGAAGGAAGAGCGGCCGCGCCCGGGTTGAGCCAAACGTTAACCGGGGAGGAGCGGTGGGGTGGGGGGAAAGAAGGAAAACTCAGCCCGGCCTGCCTGTTAGCTTAACCGCGGGGTCGAACTGGCCACGCAAAGCCCGACTCGGCCTCAGCGGTGTTTTCTCCGAAAGTGCCTCAAATAATTTACTCGGGACCCGCACGGACCGGGCTCCCCGGCGAGGCGCCTTCGGGCTTTGCGGGTTTCAGCCCCGGCGGCTGCTATCTCGGGTGTTGCATCTCCAAATTCCGAAGAGCCGCGGTTACTGATGTTTTCCTGCTTTACGACGGAGAGATCTAAAATAATAAAAACAGCCTCGGGACGCCCGAGATCAGAAAAGCCCGTTAATCCCCTCCAGCGGCCGCCTGTCCTCGGCCGGATCCCACTCCCTCCGCGCCCGGGCTCCCGTGGGAAGCGACGAGCTTGGGCTGAAGCGCTCCGAAGCGTTTGGGGTTGCTCTTAGCAGAGCTGCGAGAAGAGCTGTTTTCTCTGTCCCTTGGAGAAGGGCAGGTTTCCCGACAGGACTTTACTGTAGAGTATCACAGTGGTTTAATTTATTTACATTGCAAAGTAAAAGTTGTTGTTGCTAAGTAAACCCGGGGCAGATCGAGGTTGAGGACCCTTAGAAATGTTAAATAAGAGGAGCAGACCGGTGAGGAGCGGTAGATAGAGGCTGAGTGTGAATTCAGAGCCCGTAATTAATTACATGCTTAATCCGGTTCCCAGGGGCCTAATGAAGAGGTGGTGAGTCTAAGAAGCCAGCCTGTTTTGTTTATTTTTTTTTTTTTCCTTAATCCAATAAAAAAAGACAGAACATAGATTTTTTTTTTTTTTTTTTTTTTTTTTTTTGGCGGGTGGGGGGTAGGGTGGTGGGAAGGTCACTCCATTTATGTCTTCTATGTGAGCCGAGAGCTGTGAAGTCAGGACGTGAAGGTCCGACTCCTGCCCTTTGCCAGGTTTTTCCATGGAGTCAGAGAGGTTCTTCTCTAGGTGCTCGCTACACTGTGAGTAACTTCAGTCCTGCAAGTCTTGAAAAACCTAATTCCTTAGTGAATCACCCTCCTTCTTTACTGGAACAGGAGATGTCAATTTGAAGCATGCACAGGGCAGCTCTGGAGTTTTTGGGCCACTTCACTTTAAGCGGGACCTTCTTTTCCCCGTTCTCCCCATGCGAGCTGCTGGAGGGTGGGTGCTCTGCAGGGCGCGTGAGTTTGGGCACTGCTAACCGAGGTGTCTCTCTCCTTCCCCTTCTCCTCTGGCTGCTCCTCGGCGCAGGGCGGATGAGCCCCCCAGCCTGCACCCTGCGCAAGCACAAGACGAACAGGAAGCCCCGGACGCCCTTCACCACGGCCCAGCTGCTGGCCCTCGAGAGGAAGTTTCGGCAGAAGCAGTACCTGTCCATCGCCGAGCGTGCCGAGTTCTCCAGCTCGCTCAGCCTCACCGAGACCCAGGTGAAGATCTGGTTCCAGAACCGCCGAGCCAAGGCCAAGCGGCTCCAGGAGGCCGAGCTGGAGAAGCTGAAGATGGCAGCCAAGCCCATGCTCCCGCCCGCTGCTTTCGGCATCTCCTTCCCGCTGGGCAGCCCGGCTGTGGCCGGCGCCTCTCTGTACGGCGCCTCCAGCCCTTTCCAGCGGGCAGGGCTGCCCGTGGCTCCTGTGGGACTGTACACAGCGCATGTGGGATACAGCATGTACCACCTCACATAGACCTGAGCCCCGCCAAGCCCAGCCTGCCGGCTGTCTGCTCCCGCCGGCTCCGCACGCACTCTCTCCCTGCTCTTCTGGCTCCTTGATGCGGACTTCCCCACAGGCCCCATGGCAGAGGCTGCTTCAGTCCGGCTCTGCTTGGCCTCTCTGCTTCCCCCTGCGATGCTGGTCCCCCCCGGTCCAGCGCTGCTCCACTCTCCTCAGCAGTCCTGGGAGCTGCTCAGCTCTCCAGCTGACAGAAACCTGAGGCATCGCCCCAGCTCCTCCCCGGCGCAGGGCAGCGATGGGCCAGCCCTTGCCCCGCTTCCCCGGGTCCGGCTGGCAGCCTGGGGGGAGCCCCAGCCGCGGAGGAAGGAACTGTGGAAGAGAAACAGCAAAAAGGGGGCTGAAAGGCAGGATGTTTCTCTTACTTTCTGCAAGGCAAGGTCAAGAGGCAGAAGTGTAGAGCAGCCTCTCCTGTCCCTGAGTAACAGCACCGTCTGTTACCTGTGTTTGTTCCTCCACCAGCTCCTTTGGAAGGGGCTCTGTGTACTATGTAATATACTGTATATTTGAAATTTTATTATCATTTATATTATAGCTATATTTGTTAAATAAATTAATTTTAAACTACTGTTTGATGCGGTTTGTTTGTTCCTTGCCCTTCCAGGGGTAACAGAAGAAGAGACTAAATTTGTCTCTGTGTCAGGGGGACAGGAGAGAGGGACCGGCTGTACCAGCTGTTTTTCTTCTTCCTCAGGAGACTTCAGCCTCAGACAGTGAGGTCTCAGCTGAGTTTTCAGCTTGCTGTGGGTCCTGGAGCTTCCCTATTCTCACAGCTGTCTGAGGTTTCTTCCCTTTCCCCTCCACCCCTCGCCGGCAGCTCCCAGTGCATTCCCTGCCCCGAGGGTGTGGGTGCCCGCTGCCGCTTTCCCCAGCGGCCCCGGGACCGCCACAGCCCCGGCCGGATTTTCCCAGCCCTAGTCAGGACAAAAGCTGCTCTTCTCCCTGCCAGCAGTCTTTTGCCGGGAAGCTCCTGGCCGCAGCCCCCGACGGCTTCGGGGATGGCGTGACTTGCCCCCCGCCTCAGTGCCGAGAGTAGGGAGAGACCAAGGGATTCCCCCGCAGCTCCCTTCGGCAGCCGGCCTTGCTGAGGGGAAGGGAGCAGCGGCGGGGTTTGGGGTGGTGAGAAGGAGAGGGGGCTGCGGCGGGTGGGGCGGTGCGGGGGAAGGGGAAAAAGCGCAAATAGCGGGGTAGAGGCAGCGCCGTCGCCGAGGGGTCGGGTCAGGGGATGGGGGTGTTAGGGTACGAAGGGTTGGGGGGGGACACTGGGCGGGGGGGGGGGGTGTGGGGCCGCGGCAGGCAGCCGGCGGGACCCGCGGGACTGACGGTCGGGACCGCTCGGCGCCGTGTCCTGCCCATCCCCGCGGCTCCGGGCGCCCCGCAGCCGTCGGTGGACGACTCCGCTGGAAACCCGGCCCGGTCGCCACGGCCCCGTGGAAACCGCCGGCGAGGGCCCAGGACCCCGCGGAGGAAGGCGGCGGGCCGCCCAGCTCCGCGCAGCCCCGGCCCCGCCGCGTCCCCCCGCCGGCTGCGCCCCGACCCCCCCCGGAGCGCCGCTCCACCCCACGTCGTGTTGCGGATTGCTCGGCTAAGGGAGAGGGTTAGCTTCTCTTATTTTTTTTTTTTTTTTTTTTTTAGTTCGTGCTTTATCTTTGCGCTCAAGAAATGGGCGCTGAGAAATTGGGACTCTATATTTTTCTTTCTGTCTTTTTTTTTTTTTTTTTTTTTTCCCCCGCTGCTTTCATTTCCAGCAATTTAAAAAGTTAAGGTTGAAGCAAAGTTAGAAGGAAAATAATTGCTGTAATGAGGCTAGGCAATCTTCTGCAGGCACTGTGGCTCCAGCGAGACTGTAGCTGGGGGCGAGGCGGGACTTTTATCATCTCCTAAATATCAATGATGCTTTCAATAACTCAGCGAAACAACATACCTGAACCCAGACACTTTCTCCAGAGCTCGCTGCTCTAATCCCCCTCTTCTCATCTCTCGCTCTGCTCTGGCCGCCCAGTTTGGGGTTTTGTGGTTTCTTTTTTTTTTTTTTTTTTTTTTGTGTGTGTGTGTGTGTGTGTTTGGTTTTGTTTTGTTTCGGTTTGTTTTTGTTGTTGTGGTTTTGGGTTTTTTTTTTTTTTTTTTTCCTCGTTTTGGTCTGGCTTTCTTTTCCGATCATTTCTCCGTGCAAATGACAGTGTCTGTGATCCTGACCCCAGCGCCCAACGCCGCGCCGGACTGGGAGAGCGCGGTGCCGGCTTTTTCCCACGTTGTGTCTCCGGCAGAAAAAGGCTGGAGATAAACTTAGCCTCTGCGCGATTAGACCGCGGGTCTGGGGGAAAGATCTAATCGCGCAGGAGGCCAGGTTTATCCTGTAAAGAAGCCCTTATAAAACCGATAGAGATTTTAAACAGCGAGAACCGTCTTGATCTGGCTCCCCGCAAGCCCCGCTCCCCTCCGCCGGCACCTTTGGGCGCAGCAGCGCGGGGCTCCGGGCGAGCCGCGGCCCTTTCATCTCTTCGCTTTGTCTGTATTTTTTTTTTTTTTTTTTACATTATGTCAACTCGGGATGGATATTCCAAGCGCAGGATTCCTATTGAACATGTCTTTGCTTTAAGTTTTCCCCCTGACCCTTGGGCTAAAGTCCTTGGTTGCTCAATTAAACCCAGATGAGAACAATTAATAACTAAGTAATGACAATAAGTTGGGAATCACACGGATGAACGCTCCATGTGAATAGGAAAAGCTCACACAAAAGAGCAAAAAGGATTTGTCGGCTCTTTTTAAGGGGGAATTGGCTTTTCTTTTTTCTTGCCTCTGGCTTACCAGCAAATAAAACTCACTTTTGTGTCTTTGTCGCCTTAAGGATCTCAGTGGGCAGTTGGAAGTGAGAATGGCTGTTTTCCTTTCAACTTGAGGGTGCTGGCGCCACGCAGCCCCAAGGATAGAGAGTAGCCAAAGCAAAGTTTCCTAATAACTCCCCTCCCCAGTCACTCCGGTACCCCCCCCCCTCCCCCCCCCCCCCCCCCCCCCCCCCATATCTCCACACACACTCCTAGAGAGCCTCGGCAGGCAGACGAGAGAAAGCCGAGGGGCCCCGAGCACATCCACGTACCCCCCCGGCCGCGCAGGCAGGGCTGCGCGGCAATACTCTCCCGTGGGAAAGCGACACCGCCTCGATGCGACACTTTCCACGGAGGGTAGGAAATAAAGCGCACGGGGTAGCCAGAGCACGGGCAGGGAGCAAACCCCCGCAGAAACACACAGAAAGTAAAAGGGAAGCCATTTTTCTGATCTCGCTCCCACCGGCGAGGAGACCGATCCGTCCCCCGCAGCCTCCCGGGCGCCCCAGCCCCGCTCCGGGCCGGGGCTCAGGGCCGGGCAGCCGCCACCTCAACGCTTACAGAGTGAGGAACGGCTTCTCCTCCAGTTCTAGCTCCGGAGAAGGCGGCTACCGGGAAAACCTGCGGCGCAAATCTCTGGTGAAACTGTGGAGTTGTTGTCTGCTCTGAATTCCGGGTGTTTTCAGGGTTTCTTTCCGAGTTCGCGCTTTAACTCGAAACACCGACCGGTGCCCTGCTGAATGCTTTATCTACCGTTTTCCCCGGCGCTCAAGTGGATTAGGAGCTAAAAGCCTGTTTTCCGAAGTGAGGGCAGGCTGAATTCGGTGAGTTAGGCACAGCAGCAGCAGCCTCCCGCAGCTCAGGATTGTGCCTGAGAACACAACCTTCAGAAATCAGAGGCAAAGCAGGGAGGCTGCCTAACTTACCCATTGTAAAGGCCAGGCGCAGGGGAGGGGATGAGCCTGCTTCTCAGTAGTATTCCTATGCTTAAATCCAGGCTCATAATCTCGTGTGAGTCTCCTGAGTCACATCAGACCTTCTTCCTAAAGATCTGGGAAGCGAAAGGTCTGTTGAACAAACTGGCTGGACACCTTCATGGAGAAATGGGATACTTAGCACTGACTCCGCGGTACTGCCTGCTTTCAGGTAAACAGCTGAACTCAAGTATTTTGTGTGCAAAGTGAAAATCCCAATCACCAAGTTATTAGGGACTCGGAGATAATTGCTCTTCATCTCTCCTTATGATACATTTGATTTTATATTAGACACGGAGGTGGCCACACAGTGCAAGAAAAAGCAGCTGCTTAAATAGCCTTATGGCCAGGACGCTCCTCAGAGGCATAGGGCCGTTCAAATGAAATCCAGCAGAGTGGCAAGTAAGTCTCCCACTGCTTGGGATACAGTATACTGTACCCAGTGAGCTGTTGGATGCTGTGAGGTGATTCTCTCCTTCCCTACTTTTCCACAAAAGTAGGCTGATACAGCTTAGGCACTTAACTGCGAGGGAGTTTGTGGCAGAAAGAGAAACCTTCTTCCTGCCTGTCACAGTTCTGGGTCTCACTATATATATATATATATATATATATATATATATATATTTATTAGAATATATATGTATTGTAATGCAAGTATGTGGATTCCTGAAATTTCCTTTCATTAGCTTTTAACTCTCTCCACACCTTGTGTGAAGCACAGTGATGTCTGTCCTTGGCCTGAGCAATCTGTTCCACAGCAGGGAGCCTAAAAATGAGGCATTGCGATAATGGGCATTGCAACACACAGCTCCTTGGGGCTAGCCCGAGGCCCCTCTGCAACACGGACCCATTGTCTGTCCAGCTCTGCGTCAGGAGAAGCTGGAGGCAGAACCAGAAGCAACAGCTCTGACTCATTTAACTATGAGTGGTAAATTGTAACATGCTGCACAGAGAGATGTGGTAGTGATTTGCTTACAACAATAAACCGGTTGACATTAACGCTGCTCCATTGTACTTCTTCATCTCGGAGATCTTTTATCCCTCCAGGCTGGATCCGGTTCCCACCCTGCAGTGATTAAAGGGAGAGCAAGAGAGGCAGCTACCTGGACACAGTCTCCCTCGTGTGACCAGGAATGTGCAATAAATCCACCGTGCAAAGCCGCCCTTTTCATCTCGGGAAGCAGCCGCAGCCGAGGAGCGAAACTCCTACCAGGAGGTGAGTGCCGGCCACCGGCTCACCTCCGCGCTGCTGCCCGGTGTGGTACCCCGTCCCCGTGGCCAGCCGCCGATTCTCGTCCCGGTGGGAGCAACGCTCTTAGCATTTCTTCTTGCCCAGCCCTGAGGAAGAGAAACAAACCTCTTGTAAACGGCCACCCGGCGATCAGAGCTACTCAGTCAAATTGTACAGGCTCGGGCCTGGCTAGTGAGCTGTAAGACAAACCTCGGGAGGGAGTTTTTGTAGGAGCAGTGTTCAAAATCTGAGAGGGATTCTGTGTCTGCGGTCCATTCCCATCGAAGCTGGGGCAGACAACAGGGCAGCGGGGTCAGGGTGATCAGCATTGGGTAGGACTGAGACCTGGGGACCCAGGCACAAAAAGATACAGCCCAAACTAAATATTCTTTTTAGCCTACTTGAGCCATGCTTTTGTTGTAGATGTTTTCTATCAGACACCCAGCAACAGGCAGGGTGGGATGTGCACTTGATGTACGTTGGAGGAAGAGGTACTGTACAATGGCAGACACATTCAAGACCCTCTGACCACCACTGTTGCTGCCTGATGTAGGGGTAGAAAAAGAAAGAGCACCCAGGGGAGGCCGTGTTTAGAGGCTTCTCTATGACTCAGGCTCCCTTCACAGGCCAGAGAGAAAGGAAGTGGCAGTGGGAGGGAAAGAGGTCTGGTAGCAAAAGATGACAAAATTATGCTAACTGAAGACTGCAAGTGGTGCGGGAAAGCTCTCAGGAATGGAGGAAAAGAGAATTATTTCCAAAATACAAGCTGGAGGGAAGGAGCAACTTTCTTTTGATGAAATGTTTTGTGTGCATTGGGCTTTATTATGCAAATATCAGCTAACACAAATACAGAAGTAAGGATGGGATGCTTTAAAACTCAAGGGTTGATTGCCTTACACTGTAAATGCATTTACATGTAAGCCAATGGACCTGTTTCCATTTACATCAGCAAAGGATTGTAAGAGGTTTTCCTAGGGCTCTGAGACCTGCCCTCCCATTATGGCAAGCCTGTGTGCATTAGTCCTAGGGAGCATCTGCTCCTCACACTCTACTCACTAAAAGCCATAAATGCTTTTCAAAACCTTGTAATGAGTTTTGGACTTACTGTGAAAGCCGCGTCCGTGGTATACCACAAGAAGAGACAGTGGGATGTCGTAGATGTTGTCAGTCTGACCAAAGATTTTTCTTTCCATGACATTGTCAGTCGTCTCTTTGGGTAGGAGGCTACATAAACAATGCACACTAAATTCTATTTATAAAACAAAAAAAAAACCCTGGGTTGCAAAATACAATATATGTGCTGTGGGACTGGAATAGACACAGGGAGAAACCAGAGTCAGTGGTTTTCAAAACACTTTAACACTTTAAGCATTAATTGCCTTGAATTAATTGCTGCCTCTGAGGCACCTACCTGACTATGCAGAGACTGTAGGCTACTGAACAGAGATGTTCCCTGTTGGCTCTTGTCTGGGAACTGAGACTGGAGTACCCTGCAAGACACCCAGCAGCTGAGAGCCTGTAGCGCCAGAAGGCAGCATGATGCCTCCGCAGCAGCGATTGTATCAGATAACAACTGTATCGATATAAATAGCAGTCCAAATGCAAACTTTCCTTAGTGATTAGCACAGCTAAAAAACTTCAGCCACATCCTTTTTATAGACAGCCCAAGTATTAACTGTGTATCCAACATCTACGTTCAGAAAGCTTAAACATGAACTTTTAACTCAGAATTTTAATGTAGACATTCTTCAGAGGAGGACTGGCAGCATCTTTAGTCAAAAGACTCTTTAAGAGTAATTTCTTAAAAATGAAATGTCTTTAACTACATTTCTGTCAGCTATGATACTTGAATTAAGATGAATTTAACAGCCTTATTAGCTTGGAGTTCAAATGCAGTTCTTTAGACTGCTGTCCCTTTAATTCAAGAAGCTCAGTGCAGGCATGTTAATTTTCCCTCTAAATAATTGCATCTTTCAAGTACATACTCAAAATCAATCCAAGTCAAAAAACCCAGAAAGAAAATAGTAAATTGTACAGGGCATATAAGAAAATGAGAAAGCTGAAATGGACATGTAATCCTAAACTATTCTTACTTTCTAAAACACCAGGCTGAATTTCTTCAAATGTGAATTGTTTTCCCTTCCTCAAAGATGGCTTTAATACCAGCCAAGTTTGAAGTTTTTAATGACATTTATTTCTGAGCTATGTACGTATGAGAATTTCACTTTGGACAGTTGGGGACTGTGATCTTTTCAAACTTGCATAACATTTAACATGATTGAATTAATTTTCAAAACAAATAAATGTGAAAGCATTGAAAAATGCCCAGAACAAGAACGGGCATTTCCATTGCATAAGGAATTTGTTTGGAAAAAATCACAGAGAGTTATTGGAATTAGAATCAAAGTTTATCTTAAGTTTGCTGGAAGGGAAAGTTATATTATATGAGACAATTAACCATTGGCTTCGAGTCTGGTCCAAAGCCCAATAAAGTCAGTGGCGTCTTTCCACCAGCTAACTAACAGGCTTTGGGTCTGACTCATAAACTGCAGAGCTCCACAGAAGATAATAGTTCTACACTGCTTATGTGAAAGTTAAATATAGCCCAATGTTTGTAAGTATGTGTATGTATTGTGATCAATTTAAAACCCTGGTTAAGATTGGGTTACTAGCTTTCCATTTAATTCATATGCATGTGTTTGTATTTGTATGCCTGTACATGTAAAGACAGACATCTGTGAATGTGTAAGCACACATACAGCTAATGTCAAAGAGATGATTGAATCAAGTATATACACATGATGGTAAATATCAGCATTTACTACAGTAGATATCACCACTGCAATATATATACTCTGACAGATCTGAACATGTACTTTCAAAACCAGCAGCATCTGTTTACATTGAACTGCAATAAAAACTGAAGGAGGCATCAGTTAGTATTAGAATTTTATCTTTCCAATGTCCAGAAACAGTTTCTGTGCCTTTGATGTAGGCTGTCAAGCACTACTGGAAAATTGCATCTCTCTAATTACTGCATTCAGAGCAGAGGAAAGGGCATGACTGCCTGGCAGCATTTGTCAGTGGGGACCCTGCAGGGACTTGCTTTTTGGGTACTGATAAGCAAAGTTAGCTCACATTCAAAAACAGTAAAGCAATCCTTGCACAAAGGGCGAAAAAAAACCAGAAGGGGCACTATTTTGGATGATCTAGTAGAAAGCAATACAGTTCTTCTCTGTTCCAGCTATGATTAACCCTTATCGCTTCTGGCTGCTCCCTTCAGACAGAGCTCCCTGCATCCTCCATGAGTGTTTAGCCTGAATATAAACTCAGTGGCAGCAGCACCACTGCTTACACATGTATGTGCATGTTCAGGCAGGTAACAAGCACCTGATGAACCTGTGACACAGTAGTATCCTGCCTGGAAATGTGGCTTCACTTTTTGAGGCATTTAGAGGCGTACTGGCTTATCTGCTCTTCATTATCCCCGTTCCTCATTTCTCCCCTTATGTGACAGAGGGCCCTCTTGGCGTTTTTAAACCTGGATCGGTTGCCTGATGAGATTTAGAGCTACGACCTTGCTAATGGTTGTAGTGGCAAAATGGAGATTGCAAGGGAGGGACAGTTAGAAAGCGGTAGCAGACTGAACTCCGTAAGATGACAATGCCACCAAGAAGAGTGGCACTTGCCCTTTCACAAAACTCTTTGTTGATATGAATAGGATCTTTTATTTTAAAGTCTAATTGCAAGTGAGAAATAAGGGATTACTAAGGCTTGTTCATGTTCTTTTCCTCCTGTGCAAACAGAAAGCAAGCATTTGTACACTTTACATATTTATGTATATGAACAAAAGACCCAGTCATCAGCAGTGTGCACCCCGAACAAGCACCAGGAAGAAAGGCCTGCCAAAATAATTGCACCTCTTATAATAGTCCTACCATACTGTTGTAGCAGCCAGAGTAGAAGTACTTCCAGGAGACGAGCAGGATGTATGACAGTCAAGCCCAGGTAGAGCAGAGAGTGATCTTGGAGAAACGACTTTGGGAAAAAAAAAAAAATGCAAAGGAAAAATAGCCAGCTAGCATGCAGTGGAACTGAAGTGAATATCTTGTGGGTGAACAAAGCGATGACAGCATCTTCTACGTAGAGACTGCCAAAGCACAGGTGGGAGGCAGGGAGGTGAAGAGGTAGAAACACATCCCTAAACAGGCAGTTTACAGTGAACAGCAGTAAGAACACTTCAGAAGACACTGGGTGCATTGTATTGTGCCTGGCAACAGCATTTATTTCATCGGGGCAAAATAAGTGTAGGAACATAAACATTTGCAAACCATCTACTTTACTGGCAATTCATAAGGAGAACTTGCAGAGTGCTTAATGCTTCCACAGTCCGGCCCATGGGGACTGAGTTATTCATGTGTATTTTAATAAAAAGGACAGGCCAAAAAGGGAATTATGTAGTGTCTCTCAGCTTCAGGGTTTCAGTATTTCAGGGCTGCTGTTGACCACTTGGATTCTGCTTGTCCTGGAGCACAGGTAAACTACAGGTGTCTAAATCTCAGAGAGCAATTCGGCACGCTCTCTGCCATCTAGAACCAGTTAGTGCTTCTGTGTTGGACCGTGCAATTTCCTAGAGGCCTAACATCTCCTAAAAGCCAGAAAGTAAGCAGCTACATAACTTGCTCCCAAGGAAGCTCAACTCAGATTGAGGGTGTGGAGTCACTCAACCTGAACTCAGTTGCTGGGAAGCACTGAATTCAACATCAGGCAGGTCAGTCAGCATCACTCACTTAAAAAAACACAGCTGGAACAGAACACAACAGCCTCGCTCAGACCAAGCGAGGTTCCCCTCACTGCTCTCCTGAAGAGCTCAAAGCCAACGTACCGACCTCCCAGGGCAGCGTCCTCATCCCCTGCTGAGGTCTGAAGCATTTCCCTGCTTCTCCGCGTGGGAGCCACGGCCCTCTGCAGCACACGGTGCATGGCCAAGGGGATCGAAGAGAGAGCAAGCGACAGGAGAAACCTGTCTCTGTTTTAATATTCTAGTTAATGGCTATATGACATAAAATGCATAGGTAGTTTCTGTGGCAGGGTCTGGAGTGTGGTACAAGGCTTTCTAAAATTTAATCTTTAGAGGTGCCTACTTCTCACTTATAGATCACACTGGGCATCTAAGCATCTGCCTGCGATGCTCTAAAACATCTTGAGAGACCAAAACTCTTTAGTCAGCATAACACCTGCATTCTGTGTCCAAAGATGGTAGGTGAGTGCAACCCCATTTTTTTTTGTTTCCATATTTCCTATGTATACTTATTGCAACTAAGAAACAACTCAATTAGAGAGAAATTCAGACATGAAGAGAGTTACACTTTGTTCACTTCACTTTTCCATTTCATTCTATCTTTCCATTTATTACCTGTCAATTACAGGTAGGCTGTGTGCATCTTTGAACCCATATTTGTGTTCATGCACTTATTATTGAATATATAGTTGTTAGAACATTCAATAACGTGTAATTGCTTTTTACTATGTATTCATTTGCCTTTTCTTCTAGATGGGAATTTGTATATGTGTTATATTTGGCTCCAGTCCTGCAAACAGTTGTGCCCATGAATAACTTTACCCACATTAGGAGCTCCACGGATCACAGCTTCTCTCTCACCCACTGAATTCTATGAAGTTACTCATGCAGTTAAATTACTCATAAGCATATGTGTTTGCTGGATCAAGGCCCCTCCATGTAAGTTTGATCTTTGTAATTAATTTAAGACACCAATACATTTTTTTGAATAAAGGAAGTAAATCCTTGGAAAGTGGTAATAAATTTTTAGATCTGCACTTATTAACGCAATAAAATGCACCTTGGTTTATTAATTAATAACTGTTTTTTAATTTGACACTCTAGAAACAAAATAGCATGAACATACTACTAAACCATTTTATACAATAATTTATTTAATATTTAATAATTTGATATAATAAAGAAACCGATAGGGTTTCTTTAAAGAGCATAACAAGGTAAGAACATTTTCTTAAATGCTATGCCAGCAGAAGCTGCCATTTTATGCTAGCCTGTTAGCCAACGCATAAATATCTCAGGCTGTAATCCTAAAACCTTTGCCAACTGAGCATGGTAGTGCCTGCCCACAACCCCACTAAGTGTCCTGGAATGTGGAGGGCCTTAGAACGTAGAATGATTAGAGCCTTAGATCTGAAGATCCACTAGGCTTAAAAGTGTTGTTTGAAAGTAATTTTATATTTTCCTTTCCACTAGAATCTCCTGCAGCTGTCTTTGGACAGGATACTAGTTCAAGCACCTGTAATAACCTGTGATTGATATATGGTTTGTTTTCTGAAAGGGAACAGCTTACCCTCTCGTAAGAAGCCTCAGATTATTTTGTTCTAACTTTTACATCATCTTCATCTAGGGCATGAAAATACAAGCCAAACATTTCTACACATTTCTAGCTATAAGAAGGACCAGAACTGGCAAGATCCGAGCCATGGAGCTCTTCCCTGATGTAGGTCAAATAGTTTAGCATCCTCACAGAGGCAGATGGAGGTTTTTCTGCAAGTCACATCCCACCTCCAGAAGGATGGTTCCTGGTGAACTACCCTCCTTTGACCCAAGTGTTTGCTCACGTCTCTCCTCTCCTGATCCTTGTGCCTGACCCATGCCCTGTCCTGCTCCTCTCCTTTTTCTCGCCCCTATGTTGGGCACTGTGCTTTGTTTGGTAGATGTGCTGGTTTGGTTTGGTTCTCCTTGGGGGATTTTACTGTCACAAGTGGCCATGGGCACTGCCTCTAAATGCATGTCCCCATCTGCAGCCCAGCCCTAGAGGGATCTCCAGGGAACCCTGGCCATGGCACTTCTGCCTCTCCCTCCCTCTCAAGGCTCCTGGGTGATTCTCTGCCCATCTGGCCAGTCTCACCACGTCCCCGTGCCGTGTCATGGGCACCAACTAAGCCTTGACTGGGCTGCACCTCCCATTCCTGGTTTCTTCCCTGTTCCTTCTCTCCAGCTCTTCCTCTTCTCACAACCTTGCTCCTCTGCTGTCTGAATACGTCCGCATACAGGTGGCATTTGCCTCTGTTAGCGGGTGCAAGGGCTGTGGTCATGCTGCAGTGGCATGGCTGCTGCAGCACCAGACTTGGCTTTCTGTCTTCTCCACCTGCTTGCCTTCAGCTCAGGGACCGCTCAGTTTTACAGCATCCCTCACCGTGCTGCACCAGACCTCCCTTAGCCATTTCAGCCCCAGTAATGCCTACTCCTGCCTCAGCTCTGCTTCCACTCCTGAATCCTTAAAAGTGTGTTTTTGTCCCCCAAACAGGCATTCCCAGGACTAGTTTCTTTTTGCTCAGCTACAAAACTGGTTCTCCTTTCCTGCCAGCTCACTTGTGACACCACCTCCCCACACTCTCTAACACCTGACATGGATTTCACTGGGGTCTTTTGTGAATGAAGTGGGCCTAGAAACCCTGCAGGAAAATCAGATGAAAACAAATGTTCACAGCTCTCTAGAAATTGGTGTCAGCTCCCTGATACAGAGGGTTTTACAGCTCTATAAATCAGGCTGAAAATGTAACCAGAAGCCCTGTTAGCTTTCTGTTTCTTTTAGCACATCCGTTTCTTGTAAAATTCCGATTAGAGGGACTGGTCTCTGTAGAAATCATTCACTCTGAACCCAACAGGGCTATAAATCAAAGAACTACAAATCACCACAATTTGCAGATTCTGGGTTTCATCATTTTATTGCTTTTGGAGAGGTTATGTAAATGTTTTTGGAGAATATTGACCTCTACATCCTCTGTCATGTCTGGGATGAGGAAGAAAATAAAAGTGTTTTCTTAAAACCAGGTATCTCACTCATAAGACTACTACTAAACTATTTCTCTAAGGGTTCAGGTCAAGAGTACTTTCTGTGATGAAGAATCTCACCAAAATCAGTGAGACTACTCCCATAACTTGGGGCTAGAGGAACAATTATTTTCTTGTGAAAGCAGCAGAAAGAGAGTAGAATTTTACAAGGATCTCTGTGAAAAAGGAAAAATGTGATTCAGTGATGATTGTGCGAATAACACCATTTATGACTCCTCTGCTCCAGCCCGGGTTTGGCTGTACAAGATGATGATTATCTGCTCCAGCAGGCAAAGATTTCATCACCTCCCAGTATGAATGACAAAACTGTTCCCAACAAATTTTGCCGTTCCAGTGACAGTAAATTCAATCTTGTCTTGCAAACTCCAGATAACCCTGAGCTGAGTCACACCAGCCTGCTCGGCAATGCATCAGACCTCACAGTGGCCACAGCCGAGATTCAGTAAGTGATGTGAAAGGGGAATTGCTGGAGGAGCAGTTTTAGACCAGGCTTAGTCATGAGTCAAGTTCTGTGCAAGACTTTGATGGGTTCCTAGCCTGTAAGGATCTCTCACTTTTACCTACCTACTTCCTGAAGTCCAGTGGCATCAGAAGACTTGTAGCATCTTAAGGTAACAGATTTCTGTTCACCATCCTGTTCACCTCATTAGTCACAAAGTGCTGGGAGCTTCTGCAGATCCCGAAGATCAGGGAAAAAGCAACCATACAAGGAAAAATGGCTTTGGATGCAGACTGAAAGCATGAAACTATTTCCTTTAGATTTAGTATCACAGCAGCAGTATGTCGTTTATCAGGGATAAATTTAATACCTATGGATTTTTGAATGTATTTAAGTTGGTATTTGAGAGATCCAATGGGGACCAGAGGCCCACTGCACAAGATGTTGTACAACACAGAAGAAAAGAAATGATCCTTTCCCATGTGAGCTCGTAAGTCTTTGCATTGCCTTTACCAGAACAACTGTAAGTTTAGATTTCTCATTATTACATGAAGATAACATATACTGTAAGGAGAATATTTTCAAAGGCACTGTTAAGTGTGAGGTATCTGACTCCCTTGACCCTCAGAGCAATTCTTAACACTTATTTGCCCGTGGCGCCTTTGAAAAAGACCACTCAGACACCTAAACTGTATTATCACATTTTTTCAAAAGTTCCTTTAAATACTGGAAAATAATATCAGAAATGGGACCTATGTTTCAAAGTCATTGTTTTTGACACACTAAACTTTTAAATTCAGCCTAGTGTTTAAACAGATCCGTCGTTTTTATTCTGTAGTCTATAAATCCAATTAAAGTAATTAAATGGAAATTGGAGAGTATTTTAAAGGCTGGTTTAAGATTCCTCTTTGAGCACTGTAGCTTAGTGTTACAGTAGGACACCATCTGCTGTCCAAGTGGAGTCCGACTGCATCTGGCTCAGCAGCAGAGTGCAATATCCTAGCTATAAAACCAGTGTGACTTGTATTATCTTGGTAAGGCTTTTACAGACCAAATTTCCTGTCAGATTTGTGAGGCTGTGTTGTATTTTCTTTAGGACAGCTGATCAAATTTGGTCTTTTTGGCCCTTATGTTGTGGGAATACATAAAATGAAGATTTCTTCATGAAGCTGATGTTTTCCTTTTTTGGAAAAAAAAATATGCAGGTACTCAGGGCATTGAGAAATAAATGTTGTAAATGGGAATAAATAGTAATATTTCAAATTTTGCATTTGCAGATAAATCATGCGGATGTTACTGGTTAGTCGACTATAAGACTAGCATGGCACAGCCAGCTGGGTGCAAACTTTCTGTCTGCAACTACCCACTGAATATGCTCTTCCCATCCCTGTCTAGCTGTCAGGGAAGTATCCAAGGCCTTGCTGGTGTAGCTGCCAATTACTGTTAATTATAACCGAGATTTCACCACTGTAGCCACCTTGCAGTTGGAAACTGAGCTGAGACCGTCCACTTATTTTGTGCAGGTTGCTGAATTGATTGCCAGGTGGTAATGACTTTGGTTTACTGTTAATGTGGAGCACTTCCAAGGTCACCTTGCTGTGGGAAAATCCATATTTCCTTACAGATCTCCTGCGTGTACTAAATTAGTCTCATGCTTTGAAGGTGGATTGTCATGCCCAGTTATACCTGTTGACAACCTATAAAAAAATGTTTCGTTGCTTACATAATTGGTATGCCTGGATTTATTCTACATTTCCTTCTAGAAAGAGGGAAATTTTCTTTAAAATAATTTCTGTTTTCCTTTATTTCAGAACTGTTTTTCTGCTTATGCTGCTCAAAATGCCAACAGTACTGTAGAAGAAGTATTGGATTGTCATATTGTATTATAAATACAATGTAGTAGAGAGATCAGTGCAACTGGTAAGCTGCAGTTTGAGTCAGTACAGTAAAGCTAGAACCAGGAATTGAAACAAGGTATGCAGGAAAAGATTGCTGGTATCACTGTATGTAGACTAAGGGCCTCAACAGTGTCTGTAGGAGATCCTATTCCTTAAATTCCTCTCTTAGGCCTACATAATGAGGGTTTTGGGTTAGCCGAAGTGACAGAGTTAGGAATAAAATTGCCTTTAATTCCTCAACTAAACCAGTAGGCGATTAGTGAGTGATTTTTATGCTACTCTCTGGAGGGTCCTATATTTCTCTACTGCCTATATAGGAAACCTCAGTTTGATGTTTCAGTTAGTGAGGAGGAATCTAGGTCTCAGTGTGCCATGTACATAAGCCACATCTGAGCTCCCAAGAAGCTGTAGCAAATTAATATTTTGCCTGCTTTCAAGAATCATCTATACATTTTTTATTGATAAAACATGCTTGCGGATTAAAAGGCTCGTCCAATGTGCTAATCAACTCTTCCCTATTCCATCTTTACACCTGGTTCTGGCAAGAGTGGCACATACAAAACCAGACATGGACCAATAGTTTATCAGAACTAAACATTGCCATCCCCAGTCTCTTTAGCTGTTGGTCTGGGAAAATACATACAGGACAAATACTTGAGGCTTTCTCATGTCATTTCTTCATATATTTGGAGAATTTATAAGAACAGTGAAATTAAAGAGAAGGCTGAAATTACTCAAGAAGGAAGCATACTAAAGCATGAATAAAAAATTTAGAAACAAGAGAGAATGGAAAATGGTGTAGATGTTTTGTTGTATTTTTCTTTACAAATGTCTGTTAATGAATTTGGTATAATTAATGTCTCTGAGCAATTTCCATATCATTTGGGCATGAGCTGAGACAGATGAGTAAAGATCATAACGCCCAGGTATACTTTTCAGACTGAAACAGATTCTCTTGATTCAGTGCTTACTGCTGTTGAAGATGAAATTGATAAGTCTATCTGTCAGAAAATATGCATTACTACTTGGGTTAAGAAAGTACAGGTCATACACCACTATTCACTGACAACAAACAGAGAAATTCTATGAAGTAGATTAAGGTAAATTCTTTAGCACAGAGTTCAAGGAAATTATTGGTTTCTTCTCATTTTTTACCATTTGCTCAGTTACCATTAAAACCGTTGTACTCATACCCAAGTATGAGTGGATGGCTTTCTGCCTGATGGATTATCCTGATGTTATGTATGTGTTATATTTGTAGACCTGGATGCAATGGACCAATACGTAAGCTTTCTGTGTAAGTAATTTGCCATTTGCCTGCTGTTCCCAGTCTTGAGTAGAGAAGGCTCCTGGAAGATGTCCTAGAGGCCTCCAACATGTCAAAGGTTTCTCAGTGAGGAAGGGGAAAAGTTCTTCTCTGTCTGCTGTGGGTAAAATCAGAAATGATGAGCTTAAACGCCAAATTTAGGTGGGATATTGGAAAAAAAAAAGTCTAATGGTAAAGACTGAAGAAAGACTAAGAAAACTCTGCATTGTTCATACTTAGAAATTCCTTAAGGACAGGGAGGCAAGCATCTATCATCAGTAGATTTTAATTTGATCCTGCCTTTCAAAGGGGGAGAGAAGGGGGAACTAAGTGTCTTTTTAAGTTCCTTTTCATTTTTGGCGATTCTGTGATTTTTTCCCCCCCTGTAGTTGTGGCTACCACGGTGGTTACTACAGTTGCCCCCTTGCTCCAGATACGCTGCAACTGAAGGCACGCTTACGGCTGGCAGACCCAGGGGACTGCCGTCCTCTTGCCAAAGAGCACCAACAGGCCCTGGCCACTACGTCAGCATTGCTCGAGGTGAGGGGAGGGACGTGGGGGACTCGGTGCAGAGGTTTCCCCTTCCTCCTGCCTCTCCGTGGGCCTCTCCTCCCAGGCTCTCCTTGCCTCTCCAGCCATCAGTGCTCCAGAGGGAGCATCAAGCCGGGGACTTGTCATCATGGGGAAGCTTTGCCAGTTATTCCTGTGTCACGGCTCCAGTGTAGCTGTATCGCTACAGTGCCGTCTGGGGATACGCTTGTTTCCGATAAGAGTTGGTTTCTTTTGGCTTACTTTAAATGCATTTAGTTTCCAAAGTCACATCAGGGTTCATTGTTGGTCTGAACATAGCCAGGGTTTTGCACAGTTTGAACCACCGCTGTGGGATTTTACTCCCATCATGTCTTGTGGCCGTCGGTATTTTGCAGCTATTTGTGTCTTCACTCCTGGGTCAATAGTGCCTTTCAGCACAGGGTCCTGTCTTTTTCCCCTCATAAAATGACAGGGTCTGCCCCAGAAAAAACACCCTTCTACAATAAAATGGAATGATACAGTAAAAGATGACTTCATATAATGGTATGGGTTTGACCTCCTTCTTTAGCTCCCACTGTGTTGCTCTCCCCAGCCCTTGCATCAGCTCATCATCGTCCCCCCTCTTCACACCCAGTCCATTTCAGGAGCTCTCTTGGGGCTTGGACCTCCTGGTTCTCCTCTCCGACTCCAGGGGAGCACTAGGAGCAATTGCATCCTCAGGGATTCGCGCAGGATGGCTCCCGGGGAGGCCTGCCTGGCATGCTTTCAACTTGCCTTGCTCTCTGCTCCTTCTTGCCTCTGTTCCCATGGCTTCCCTCCTGCATTCCCCAGCCTGCAGCTTATTTTGAATAACTGGAGCTTGTGCAGGGAGTAATTTTGTCCAGTTCAGGTGATGAATTCAAGTGAATTCTGTCTTTCCAGTGCTATAAGCAAATGACTTTGCTGCCATCAGTCTGATCAATGACCCAGTTACCTTCCTTGATGGTAAATCCTGCAGGTGAGATAAGAATAATATACAAAGCAGGCGTGGTCACAGAGTTAGAGGTCAGAAGGGTGATTTTCCCTTGGTCCTCAGTGTACTCTCTTGACCACACAGAGCCTGAGCACACAACTAGGGCCCCCCACCTGGAGTCGTTACGATCAACAAGCATATGCAAAGCTCCCAACCAATGTACTCATTTTCCGCAGCATCCAGTATAGGTTATGTGAAATATTAAAATATGTAATTTTAAATGCATGCCCTTTATTGCTTTATAACTAAGAAACCAGATCTTTTCCCACTGACTTTCCGTGCAACTTTTCCCTGTTCTCATATCCCATGTGGCTCTTAAGTGCGCAAAGGCACCAGTATTAAAGTTTATAAGATATTTATATAAATCAGATGGTTGGTGAGTATTAAATCTGATTTTTCTCAATAACCCGAGGGGGAATATTAAAATATTAAAATTGTTTGAATTTTTAAAGCACAAATGAGCTTTTGAATAGTTTAGGCCAAAGCCTCAACTCTTGTACACAAATACATACTGACTGAGGGTAGAGTCCTTGAAGTTTTAATCATGTTATTCACATCTAGCGAGACAAATGGTAGGCTTAGTAAAAAGCCTGTTCTCAAAAATCACAAACAGACTAATATGGAAAAATTAATTTTATCTTCTGTTTTCACCATATGCTTACAGCTTGAGAAAGGAACATACCTTGTTGTAAACAATGTCATAATGTAGAAATTACCATCAAAATTGCCTCATGACATTACTAGTTTAGGAACCATCTTCACTTTTGTGTTTCAACAACTTCAATGTAATTGTGAACTCTTTTAAACCTTACATAAATTTCCCATTTCAAGAAACCTTATTCCCAGCCTCTTGATGTAGCACGTTCCAGAATCTCCTTCTGGTTCCATTTTTTGGTTTTGCCTGATTGTGTTGTGAACGTAACACTTACAGCTGTGGGTCAGTACAGCCATGCTCTCCCACTTCTTTTTTTTTTAATACATGAATAGCTTTTGCCTTCGGGAGGACACATTATTGCTTCTGAGTTGTGCAAGGGTGTGTGTAGGATAGCTGGAGGAGACGGAGCTGTGTAGGCAAAAGGAATGTTTGCTCTTTGCTTTAGGCTCTGATTAGGTCAATTCTTGTGACAGAGTTATTCCCGCAAACCCACAATTACTGCTAGGCTGAGTTTTCTGGAAAAAGGGATTTCTCTGCATACTGTTTGACCAGCCTATTGCAGGACTGGTGGAATCAGGTCTATGTAGGTAAGTAAGGCAAATTGCTTAGACTCTATACCACTGGTTTTTTTTCCGTAGCTGAGAAATCAACCTGTGGCCCAGATGTCTGTGCACAGAGACAGAGAGTGCTGTGAGAAAGGAATACTGGGATCAGAAGAAACAGGAAATGATATATTGAAAAAGGTGACATTTCTGTTATAGTTGGATGTTTTAATCTTTGTGCTTCAGGATTCATTTCATACTTCATATCACAAAATGAAAAACAAACATTTTGAATGAAAAAGAGAATTGAGTTCTTTGCCTTTTGAGCTGCCACTTAAATGATTTCCTATTATAGTTTCTAAGAACTATATTTTAGGGAATGTAGTGAATCCTAACAAGTAAACAAATACACTTTAAATCCAATTATTGCAATATTATTCCTGATATTTATAATATCTTGGCCTTTAAGTTTTTTGCTAGAACAGCTGCAGGGCATTTGGGGGTGATGTGTAGTTTTTAATCAAATGGCTGAAAGACTCCCAAGAAGTGATTTGTCGTCTTAGACAACAGATTTTTAAAAATAACCTCAGAGCACATGAAATAAGGCTTAAATGCCATTATGATAAAAGCCACTTAAGTACTGATAATCATCCTATGTGCACTCCACATGTTTACATGAGAGACAAATCTAGACTTGCTTCAATTATCTTTTCAGCATATTTCTGAATACTGTTAATGCTATGAAAAATGTTATATATGTAAATTACAAAAAAACCCTGTAAGTGAAAAGGGTATGTCCATCATTATTATTGTTGGTCCTTGTCAAAAAAAGCATCTTGTTAAAGTAGATAATTGTATTCTTAAAATTAGAGGTGAAAGAAGCCTATTAGATCATTTTGTGCACAAACTGGGCATGCTGCCATTATATTTTATCTAGAAGGAAATGCTGATTCACTGATTCATAAAAGGTATCCTTTTTCAGCCTCAAATGGTATTCTTTTCTATTCAGCAATGATGATGAACTCTAGGTCTGATTTGATCACCTAGAAGGTGTTCTCAGGACATATTCTTACCCCTAATTATTATTATAGGTCTACCCAGATTACCTTTTAATCAAGATTCTGGTCTTCATGTTGATGAAAATAGAAGATCTTGTACAGAAGTCATATGGATCCTAGAGGTCTGGATTTGAACCTAGGTTTGGCTACAAGATCTCAGTGTGACTCTGAAGCACTCATTGAATTTCCCTGTTCTCTTGTGTCATTAATAAATCTTCACTGACCTTCACTGAAGAGTGAATGGGATTAATTCAGGTGCAGAGGATCTCCATGGAGGCCTTCAGAGACCTCTCTCCATTGGCTATATGGAGACTCCAAGTCTTTACTCTGTAAAAGCTGGTAAAAACTGCTTCTTCATCCCCCAGAGGAAGACGCCTACAATTTATACCTATATGAACACAGACTCCTTCCCTACCTTATCATACTTGAATCTGCTTTGTCAAATCAAAACCAAAAGAATTAATTTAACCCACTTATATCCTAAAAAAATCATTATATGAAGTCAACACATACTTTAAACCAAGGTAGTTAGGCATTGTTCTTGTTTGCAGAACTGTAAATCTAGATCATCTTCCCAAAAGAAGCAGTAGAGTTTGCTGACTCACAGTACTTTTAGAGACTTGTATCTAGTGCTTTCAAAATATCAAAGTGATGGAATCTGAACTGCAGTCAGAGGACAAGAATGATCAAGGTGATTGTAGTTCACTTGAACATTCCTTCATGGTCAGGCATATTTAAATGACAATACATCATGCAAGATCATATATTTGATTTTGTAGTGAAACAAATACTGACTTTTTTTCAGTTCATAGTGTATGATATCATATGCTGCAGCCGTTAGAGAAGTACCTCTGTAGCATGAAACTGAGGATGTGTGTTGCATGTCCACAGAGTGACTTGAAGAGTGATTAAGAGGCAAAGTCTGCTGGGGCAGCCTTGGGAAGTACGAGACATGGAGGGAACCTGATGTATTTTGTCCATAATATCTACCAGGAAGAGTACTGTCTATCCTTCTCACTGTGCCTGTGAAGGCTAGCTGTCACAGCCATGCCAAGGAGCATGTTAAAAATTAAGTCTCATGGACAACCAGTGGTTTAGTGCTTGAGTTTACTCCCTGGCCCTGTTTTATTTAGTAGCATGGAAGTAGCTTTTTCAACCAATGTTTTAATGGTATCTCCATCTGATTAAGTTAATGACTATGTTCTTCTGTCCTTCACATTTATTTGTAGGCAGATGTGTATGTAGGGTATCTCTGGTTGAGGTGTTTGGACAAGAGAGTATATGGAGTCTTAGAGTGCTAAGAGAGGAAATGAAGAAGTGATGGAAATGACAGTGAATCAGGTAGACTGAAGCTAATATTCTGTCCCTGAAAACCTAGAAAAAAGTTGTTATGAAACAATGGTGTGTCTTATGCCCACAGAGATTTATGATTCTCATTCTTTATAAGAGGAAATCCTATCCATAGCATCTTTACATTTGTAAAGAAACCCATATGTGGGCATCTTCTGTAACACTCTTTGGTATGTGCAGGACATTGGACTGGTCATGATGGTTCATTCACCATCTCTTTGACAAAGAGATTCTAATTTCATCTGAAATTGCACTATGTGTGTGAGGTAAAGAATATCAAAAGATTAAGAAGTCAGTTGTACACCCTGTAATGGCTTCTTCAAAAGCCTTATTTCCATACCAGCAAACATTAACTCAGCTTAATATACTGTATATTATCAAGCATTAATTTATTGCCAGCTTTCCAAGAAAGAAAATATGCTATCATTATGAGCCCTAATATAGACACGAGTTATATGGACATTAATAAATATGGGGGTAATTAAAGCCGTATTTTTTTTTTTTATCATTTTTTACTGGTGCTACCAGAATTTGCAGGAACAGTTTCTGAATAGGAGAGACTGAACAATTTCAGGCTTTTCTGCAGTTTGAGGTGTGTTAATTTTCATTTATGTCAACGTGGCTCTCGGCTTCTCTTGATTATTATATACTCAAGCTTGTCATCATCATCAGAATAAACAAGTGACCCAATTCAGCTTGGTCTTCACCTTTCACCTACGTAAAATTTCAAAAGGAGACTCATTGTTTTTACATGTGTCGTAACCCTGTAATTATAAAGAAATTCAGTAGCAAATTACTTCCATGGCTTTCCCCCTCCATTCTCAGCAGTTGAAAGCATTCCTTCAAGAGACATTAAATAGTCTCAATTTCCCTCTTCTTCTGAGAATACCATACTAATGAAAATATGCACTAAATATTTTCCTGAGAGAAAAAAACTGGTAAAGCCAGTGGAAGTAAATCACTGTCCGTTATCAGTTACAATTTGACATGCATTCTTTTTGTTGCTCAACACCTCATTAATGTCAGAAAGGTATACACTGGGGGACATCTCACAACTTTGAAGAAGTTCCTGCATGTGCAAAATATGTCTAACCATCTATTATAATAATTTTTCTAGGTTCCTAGAGCTAGATGGTCATAGACTGCTGTCACTGTTGAAGTACAGGGAAGTAGTGGGGAAAAAATAATGGATGAAATTCCAGAAGATGTCAGTGTATGTCCTGTGAAATAAGTGAAGTGATAAAAATCTAGCAGCTTGATGCCAACCTTTACCATATTTAATCATCCACCAAAAGAAATTAACATAAACTTAAATTTATAGGTCAGGAAATATTGTCAGCGAGCATGCTTTTTGCAATACGTCTGTTTCTGCAATATGTGTAGAAAAGGCTGTTGTCCAGTCTCTCAATCACAACTAAACCACATAGTGGACCCATGATATTTGTCATCCAACTAAGCCTCAAGTAGCTGACTTGTGAATGCATAATCAGTATGACATTTTGGAAGGCTGCTTTTATTTGCAACATGTTTTCCTATGCTTGCCAGCTCTGAAGATGAAAGACAACCTGACAGTATTTTAAATAATGAGATCTTTGATCTGAAAATATATAAAGCAACTTATTTTCCTCACACATTTTTGGTGAATTTGTCTGAATACGGTAAATTGTGTATCCAAGAAACAGGCTTCAAGCAATTCCTTTGAGTTCCTCCTCTGTTAATAACAACCTATTTTTATTGACAGGGTAGAAGCGAGTTAGCCAAATGCTGGAAAGCAAGGATGACAGCTGATGTTCCCCTTTTCATAAATTCATGATTTCAAACCATTTTACAGTGGGACAGTCAGAATAATCTGGAGTTTGACATTGTCAGTGAGTTGGTTAGACCTAGAAATATTGAGCTGGAGACGTTGTATTGGGGTTCTCTGTACAAATTTGACATAGCTACTTTGAAGCCAAAGAAGTAACACTAGAAGAGAGAAATTGTGTAAGCAAGGTCTGTTGCACCTTACTGAATAGACTGTCTATTTTGTTAAAAGTTAATATTACTTTATTACCTTTTTCTGGAAGACTTTACATACCTACAGTTTTTAGTGAAGCTAGGCTTTGTCTTAGCTAACGGCTAAAGTTTAAGATTCTTGTTTTACTGCTGCCAAAAAGGACTGGTTTAGAGCAAGAGATATTTTAAGTAATTGCTTTGTGATGAGATATAATAATGGGATTATGAAATACAGATAACTCAGATTCATGGTGAGTTTATGTGTCCTAGCCTTTTTAAAACAGCCTAATTAAATTCTATAAAAACAATAATAGCAGAATTATTGGGTCAATCTCTGTTCTTATAGCTTTCATTTCTTTGTAGTTGGCTATATTGTCTTCATATACTCACAGGGAAAGGAGTGTAATTTCAAGAATTACAGCTGTCTCATTGGCATACCAAAGACAGATATTCTGCACGTTCCCCAAGGCAGTAATGGGTTCTCACCATACCACTGACAGCAGGGAGGCACTCTAGCAGAAGGTGTGCTGTTCTGGAAAGTTGTGAGAAAAAAAGAGGATGCAAGGAACCTTTCCTTCCTGAGAAACATTCTGCATAATGTCGATGAATGAGAAAGAAGAAATAAGTGGTAAATGGGCAAAAGATCCAGCCCAATAGTTTAGCGTTCAGAACTGTCTTGCTCTGTAGATCCTTCTTTGTGCTACCTGACGGCAGCTGCTGGTCTTCACCATACCTCCTGATTCAACCACCATGACCCTACTTATATTGATATATGTATGACACCTCTGTCTGTGTTATCTTTTTGTGCTGTTCAGAACTACCATATAGACAATTATCTTTATTATATTGAAATGCAGTTACATTCAATACCTACATGACCTGGAGCTCCAGGAATTACTGCCAGCCTGCTCTAGGGAGCACTGCTGATCTGAAGTACTCTCACATCAGTGCTTTAGTTGGGAGAGACAGCAGCAAACCTGCACCCCATCACTCACCAGTGTAGAGACAGAACGGCCAGTGGGCTGAGCAGAAACTTATGAACTCTGGAATAATATAAGTTTGGGGGATTTTTTTGTTTGTGTGGTTTTTTTTTTTTTTTTTTTTTTTTTTTTTTTTTCAGGTTTGTACAGATTGTCCAGATGAAGGCTGAACTTTAAAGTCTGTGGTTTTGGGTAGGGTATAGTGCAAGCATGGATTTAATAAGGAGGGCTAAGGGGCTTTAAAACTCATTGGCAAGAATAGATGTAAGGTCTATTTGTGTGTCCTCAACCTCTCAACACTCCCTGCTCAAATGAAGATCATCTCCACTTATGTAGTAAGACTCAATCAGCCCCCCAAATTAGGTTTACATTGTGTAGAGTGTAGGCTATGATTTCCTCAATGTCTGTACAAAAATGGGCACATAATTCAGAGCCTTAGTTTGTTAGTTTTCTTTCCATGTCAGGTGTCCTCACTCTTCCCCATTCATTTGGTTTGGCTGAGCTCAGATGCATCAAATTCAAATCAGTCATGTGTAGCATTTTAGTATTATGAAGTTGCCTAATTTACTTGAGAGACGCTAGAATCCAAAAATACATATTTTGGCAAGGGTTAAGGCTTAATCTCAAAATCTACATGCCAATTCAAAGTGTATTTTGTGTGCAGATTTATCTGAGTGGCTTGGCACTAAAGGATTTTCCATTGGCGCTAAAAGAGCCACCGCATGCCAAGAAAGTAAATATCAAACAGAAATGTGCCAGTATTTCCTGCCAGTCTCACATTTTTGAAACTTTTTCCATCCTCCATGCCATTGATTTCTGATATGCTCCCAGGGTTCCTAGGGAAAGGCTTTTGAGTCTCACCCCAGGATGCTGAAAGTCTTCTAATTTGAATACTAAAAATGTTAAATGAAAAAGGACCCCTCCCCCCTCTGACACCCCTAAGGAAAATCCCAGAATCTTTTCCTGTGAAATGCTGGAAGACTTCAAGGGTTTTTCAACCATCCAGAATACACAACAGATGGAAAGTGACACCAGCTCAGAATGGCAGACATTTCTTCCAACTTTTGCACAAACAAGTTGGTAAATTCTCTCCGCCTCTTTTCGGAGTCTCTCATGCCGTACACTTCTGATCATACTTTGTTATTGATTCCTGTGTCTCAGTTTCCCACAATTGGCTTTTTAATTTTTTTCTTACCCTTGGAGCTTTCTCCCTGCTTCTGCCTGCCAAGTTCCACCCTTGAAGCTCTGTCCCTTGAAGGCTCTTTCTTTCACAAGTTGTCCCTACACCATTGACCACTCAGTCCCTGGGCTGAACTGCATTTCTTTCTGCCTGCATTGCATTCTTTGGGAGTCAGACCAGGAGTTCTCCAGTCCTGGCAGCAGACGGCATTGATCAACCTCCTTGTCACTAGATTACTTGCAGGACATACCTCAGTCACAGTGGAATCTTGTTTAACAATATGCCATGTACAGAAACAGCAGTAATAAAAGTATCCAGATCATATTTCTTAGCCAATTCATTGGAGGAAAACAGGAAATGTCATAAACCACAATTTACCATATTTTATAAAGCATAGACTATTTCGTTTCTGTTTCTAGCTTGTTTGCTAGACATAAAACTTTTCACTGTTGTTTATAATAATGTGTACAAACCTACTACATTTCTTAGTAACCTACTTGGCTTGCCTAAAGTGTGTTTAAACATCTGTTGGGTAGATCCAGTATCTCCTAGATTTTGGACATGGTACAACATGAAAAAATACAGTGAAAATCAAAAAGACTTTTGCCTTACTAATAAGGATTTTAAAAAAGCATCTTGCTTGAATTTGGTACTGGTATCATGTGGTTTTGTCTCTGAAAAATTATTTGTCTGATTACAATTTTTCAAGTTCTCCGGTAACCAACAGAGCCTAAAGATGAGATATCATGAGTTTCTGAAAGTGGTTGTGTGATGGAGGTAGTAGTAATGACCACTGCCATTATCCCTGAAGTCCTTTCTCACTTAACATTCCTAATGCTGCAGCGAACGAAATCAGAAATAACTCAATTCTCATATGATGGAGGAAATGTTATTTAGAAGTAACTTTCATGAAAATAGAAAGAGAGAGCTCCAGCTCCTGAGGCCCTGAAACTGGGCAATGTGAAATGCACAGCTTGGGAACCTCAATGCAACACAGCGAGGTTGTACGGAGGCTCTGTGTCTGTGTATATCTGCAGAACTGTGTGCACACACATTTGAATTTACTAAGAGAAACAAAGAGACAGGAAAAGTGTTGTTGAGTAGGAGCTGAAGAGAATTTTTTAACTGAAAAAAAACAAAACAAATTAAATTATATACATAAGCCTATGTTGATACTAGGAAAATAGAATATGCACAAACAATAAAAATCAGATTTAGGATTCCTTTTGTGTATATGATTTAGAAATTAAAGGCAACATTTTGTTGCTGGATCTGAACTGCAGATCTTGTTTGCACATTTTTTTGTTTGTTTGTTTTGCTCCTTTGCTGGAACGAACTCCCGCCATACCAGGGGAAGGCGTTGCACACAGGGGTGTTGGTGGTGATGATGGTGGTGGTGAAATGTTGCCCTAAATCCAGGGTGTTGTGGAGTTCTTCTCAGGTCATGGCACTGCATGGTCCCAAGATGGGGTCAAGCATGGTCCGTGCTTTTCTGGCACTGAAGGTGCGGCTCATGTCAAGCCTTGTTGCTTGAAGGGGTACGTGGCCAGATGCCATGGTTTGGGGCCATTTGGGGATGCCAAAGTGCATCACTGGGACTCCTAAAGAGCCAGTCCTTGGCCTCTTTGAGTGATTGCATACTGCTGGAACACTTGAAGGCTCTGTGCTCAGCAAAGTCTGTGAAAATAAGGCAATAAATAAAATAGAATAAAATGAAATAAAATAAAATAAAATAAACCCCAGTCCACTATTTTTACAAGCTGCTGGAGTGAGAAATGTGGGAAGTCTTTCTACTACAACAGTCATATCCTTTTAACCTGTGCCCCTGGAAGAGGGCAAACTGAAAGACTCCTTTTACCCCCGTGTTCCTTGATGACTTTTATTTAAAATTTCACCCCAAATGTTATCCAAGTACAAATTAGTGCTGGTGAATTCCTTTTTTTTTCTTGACTGTCTCTGCTGGGGACCTCCATCATTAGAAATCAGGCATCATAAAGGTGCTCTGGTTCAAATACTTACTGTAAAAAGTCAAAACTGCGGTAAGCTATGTTTTATATATGATTGCTTTGCCTTGCCGAGAGCTAGAGCAAAGAGCCTCAGTGAAAGGCCAGGTCTCAACCATGAATATATACATATATATATATATATATATATGTATTTTTAAAGTTATGTAGTGTGGATTAGCATCATGGAAAAAAACCCTTCAACCATAAAAAGAGAACCTATATGCACTCACTGAAAGAGCTGCGCAGCAAAATCCCTGGTGCAGACACAGGGTGGTGTCACTGCAGCATACCTGTGTGAGAAAGCTCTGGAAATGTGATATCGAGAAGCCCTTTTTTCTCTTCATGTGCTTTGTTACCACTACAGGTTTTAGAATGTAGAAAAGCCCAAATGACAGCTAGTCCAAGCTGTATAAGCTCAGAGTTTGTAGCAACCTACCCACACTAAAAGTTAACACTGCTGACTGTGTCCATGAGAAAGCCCTTGTGCTAGTTTCTTGCCTAATGGTAGGTCAGAGGAGAAAAACGGTGAGGAAACAGAGACAGTTTAATCCATCTGTAAGCAATGTGTGCTCTTTTTTCCAGTGGATACAACAAACTGATCAGGCACAGATCAGGCTTCTCCTCAACAGAAGACTATGGTAAAGGAAAGAAGAAATGTGTTTTTAAAAACACATGATATTTGATATAAAAATTGCAGGAAAACAATTATGCTGGTTTATGTTCCATTGGAATAATTCACTCATTGCTACCCAGCCTGTTAGTGTAATTGGGCACACTGCAACTTATGGAAGGTCTCTGCTGCCAACCTCTGTTCTGTAATTCATTAGCTTCAAGTTGCTGCCACAACATATAACTCATTAAAATCAGACATCTTCCTAATTTTAATGGAGAAAAAGTCCCCATGCTTATGAACAGTAAAAGCTTTGGAAACCTTTATTCAATGGACTGAGGTGAAGAGAAGTCATGATGCAAAGGATGGAGATGGAAAGCAAAACCCTGTCTTGCCTTCTAAATGGACATGGTTGCTCTGTGAGGGCTAGTATTTTGGTCCCAGCCAGTATTTGGGTCTCAGAAATAGTGAATTCAGGCTTTGGTGCTCAAAGAGTGGTAATTTATCACAGTGCTCTGGTGTAAATGATTTTTGTATCTGAATGGTCTGAGTGATACAAACAGCTCTAGGTAGCCCCTGCCATGTTTTTCAAAGTTTATATAAGAGTCAGATGGGCTAATCCTCCATTTCCAGTCAAACAATGAGGGACAGTATCTGTCTGGAGCACTAGATTGTGCAGTAGGATGGACCTATGAATAGCGTCATGGAAAGCGATTTTATTTGGTCAGGTGCTGAGGAAAGGGTATAGTGCATGGCTGGAGCTGAGGAACGTCTCTCCCTCCATAGCTCCTTTGAACGTGGGGCTCCTGGCAGCTGTGCTGGCCCCAGCCTTCTCACTGCATCACCCTGTGCCAATTACTGCTCGTTAGCAGATTTTGGCTCCCTTCTTTTCAATGCATCTCTGAGGGGAAATAGTGGGGACAGTGCATTGTGTGGATAGAGCCCTAACCCAAGGGACCTCAGAGAGAAGCCAGTGGGGTAAGTACCATGCTCAGTGTGTAAGACTTCACAACTCTGCTTATAGACTGTCTACAGGAGAGACTGACCTGGTTAAATGCAGATTTTTCCTTATTGCGGGCCTGATTTTTCTCCTTTGGGGTCTTGTAAATCTAGAAGTGCTGTTTCTGTTAAGAAATATTGAAGTCAGACACCTTCTTACCAGCACTAGCTTGCTGGGAAAATTGTAGCTGAGCTAGAAGGAAAGACCTTTTGTCAAAACCTGGAAGAAAATGAGGGGGATGCTGGCAGAATGGAGCTGCTACCTAGCAAAAATAAAGCTATAAACCGTCAGGGTCTGGGCCCACGGGCAGACATTCTCTGCTAACACTTTCTAGCTATGTCCTTGCTATGAAATTCAAAGGGCTAATTTTAAATAGATCCTTAACAATTTCTAGCTAAGTATGAGCTAAGGGACTTTGCTCTCCTACTCATTAGGTTACTGTGAAAGGGCTGTGAACTTGGGTGTTTGACTCCATATTAATTGGCACTGTGAAGTTTCACATCTCTGTTCCCAGTGAGTTAGGTTCTGAGCATCAGACCAGGACAGAAAAAGAGGCTCAGTTCAGCCGGTGTTCAGACTGCAAGGCTTATACGAGCAAGTAAGGAAGAAGGAGCCTGTGTCTCCTGCTTGTTTTTCCTGCAGCAGCCTTTTGGAGGGCTGTGGGAACTCCTGGGCATCTGAAATGTTGCACAGCACAAAGCTCTGCAATGGGATATCAAAAGGAGTTATAGGTACCATAGAAGAAATACAAATACACTCACAAATCCACTTCAACACAAAGTCTAGCAATCATGGAAGTGGTTTATCCTACTAGATTTGCCCTACAATGCCCATAGGTACCTTTATGCATGATTCCTTTGAGTCTGTTATGGTGGTGGTAAGAAACAGCTGGGATGATGGCAATACGTCAATCTGCCTGGTTTTGTTCCAGCATTTTCATGAGTACGTAGGGAAAGATTCAGGTCTCTACTAATTTGCTTGTATATGCCATTTTATGGGAGCAGCTGCTAAAGTGAGATTCTTCACAAATCTGAAACCTCAGAAGCCTGAGAGATCTGAGGGACATTTCATATGGAATCAAGCAGCTATGGAGTCAGAAATCCACATGCAAAGGGTTTAAAGCGCTTTCCCTATACTGTAGCTAATGAATAGGGGAGCAAGCAGAAGGGGTGATCAGTCTGAGATCATGTCTGTGCTAAACCAGGTGTTGATAGGAAACAGTATATATTGTCCCTCAAATTTCCATAGCAAAAATATAGTTTTATATTATAAATAATTTCTTTATTAAATTACACCAACAATATGGAATAGTATTAGTGTGCCTATTATCTTGTGGGGTTGTTTCTGTTTAGGTGTATTTGTATTACAGTGGAGATAAGAGTTCTAGCTTGGGATTAGAGTCCCACTGAGCAAGGTGGAGTATCAACAAGCAAAATCTCTGTTCTGGCTGGATACATCTTGTACACTGAAACAGTACTTGGCACATTATGTGCTAACAACACTGGAATCATGTTATCTAGTCCTACTTTAAGTCACTCATTGAGGTCAGAACATGTTGAAGTCCATGGATGCAGAATCGCAATTCAATATGATGGAGTAAAAATAGGTTAATAAGTGGAAGTTCATCATGTGAGCTGATGTAGATTAGTGGTGTTCAGTTATGTGCTGTACCCTCATGCATGTTGTCTACATTTTTTCTTTGTTACTTAACACCTTCCTGCCGCATATGTTTAAATTCAAGACAGTCCAAGACAAATGCATCCCATTATGCTTGAAGAGGTGAAGCAAGGCCAATATAAACGCATAGTGTGCTATGAATTATGCTTACTCAGTAACTTGCCAATATCTGGATTTGGCTGCTATATTTGCTGCATGTTTGTAAGCCCATACTCTAACTTAGAAGCGTTGATATCTAAAACCAAAACATCGTTATAATTCAATACAAAAAGGAGAAATCTAAACATCTTTAGCTGAATGGGCCCAGTACGTGGATCTACAGTGACTTGGACTCTTATGAGGAAGGAAAAAAAGATATATCTGATTAGTTTGGCAAGAAAAGAAACAATCTGGCATTTTGTATCACATTACACACAAAAAATAAGTCACAAAACTTCAAATAACTTTAAAATATGTGAAATGTTTTATTGTGGAAAAGACAGAACCTATTTAGATGTTTCAGGAACTATGTGTTTGGTCTTTTCTTCAGTAAAACATTGTTAGCCTTACCCTGTAGAAAACTTGGAACCCTGTCTGTCTCTGCATAATGATCTGTTATAGAGGGTTGCAGAATGCCAGAGTGCTTCTATTTTAGTGTTTAATGTAAAGTATTCTCTTCTCAGTTAGAAAAGACCTTTGATTTCCTAATGAATGTGTCAGATGATCTGAGAACTAGTGGGTGTGTTTGTAATCACTCGAGTTTACAAGTGGAACAATTCTGTTAGTCAAACTGGATGAAGGGGAGGTGAAAGACCTTCTTAATCCTCTCACACCTATTTCCACAAAGGAAAGAGAGTGAAAAACTAATTTCCTCATCTCCCCCCTACCCAGTCCCATGAAAAAAGATGGAGATAAAAAGGAAAAGAAAGATCAAAAGTGTCTGATGTTGAAAGCTTTTAAATACCTGGTTCTATGCATCACACCAGAAATGCATGACCAGACAGGTAAGTGACCTCTGAATCCAGGGTACCCTTGTAAGTCATAGCTCATTTTTTCTGTTCCTCATCTCACAGTATGGGGCAAGCCTTCTCCTCTGGCATTTTCATTCTGGTTTTTCCTTCCCCATGTCCCATTGGTCAGCATGTCTTTTTGGTTTAAGAACTCAAAACAACAGGAAAACCCTGCCCTGCTCACTGCCCCCAACCACTTCCCTTCTGTTCTCATTGTGCTCTAAAATCAAACAAAACAGTATGTAGGATTAGCTTAAATTTAGCAATAGTAGGGTGAAACCTTAGCTCTGTGAGGTATCAGTTTTGCTTTTTTTTTTTGCTTTTTTTTTTGTAAGAGTAATAATGCTTTGTGCTGTGTCATATTTGGGATAGTTATCTATGTCCCTTTTCATATTGTTGGGTAATTTTGCCTGAGTTTTCAGAAGCACACAAGTACTGCTATGAAAACAGAAGTTTATCTGCTAAGAATTTTAACAAAAATGGAATCATCCCAACTTTTTATGCAGAGGAGCATATTTTTTTCAACAAGCAGTGAAAAAATAAGTATCTTAGATGAAAACGGGAGTTGCAATTTATTTCTTCCCTTTTATTCTCCCCTCTATGGAGGAATCCTTTGACTTCATCTTCCATTGTGTACCTCAGGGCAAGCGAATACAGTTTTGTTGTAGTGAACCCTTCTCACAGACCATCATGATACAAAAGACCAGAGGTTCTGTTTAATCCTCAGAGGACAAGCACAGCTTGAGATCTGATGGCAGCTCTGGGGAAGCACCATGCTTGTCCTACTCTGTCTTCTACACTGTTTGTTAAGTGTTGTTAGTGTTTGAATTAAATTAATGTTCTTTTTTCTTCCCCTAACAAGTCTGTCTTTCACCTGTGACCATAGTGGGTGAGTCATCCCTCCCTGTCCTTGTCTCGACCCCCCGAGCCTTTAGTTGTATTTTCCCCCTTTCCATTCCTGAGGGGGAAGAAGTGAGCAAGTGGCTGTGTGGTGCTCAAACCATGACACTCAGACTGAAGTCTTAGTGTTTCTGTGCATTTGGTTCTTCATTAAAAAAAGCAATTTGCTGACAAACAGAAACCTCATTTAAAATTTTTAAATCTAAATCATAACTTTCAATTAAAAGGTTTTAGGATGAAATATTTTTTTCTGCCCCATACATTTTTGAGTATGCTTATGATTGCAAACAAGCTTTCTGCAGTGATGAACACTGGATTTGCCCTCTACCAGGATACCCACCCAGACATTTGATTTAGATTTTTTTTTTCTGACAAATTAGGCCATGATTCTAAATACTCTATTTTATGCCATCTGTGTTCTATTGGGAAGATAGATAACTGTAGATGAAATATTGTTGAATCTCTCCTTCCAACCCATGTGTGTTTTAATAGGATGAAATAGGATTTAAGGGATTTGGACTGGTCTTCTGTGCTCACCTGACATATTTCCTGACATGTTTCCAAGCTCAGTTCTACGTTACCCACTGAGCAAAGTCTGTACATCAAGAAGATCTAGTGTGAAACAGAGGCTCATAAGGGGTTGTCATGAGAGATTTCTGCAGGAACCACTGTCATTATCTGCAGCAAGGTTGAAGACCCAATGCAGCCTTTGAGATTTGTAAAAATCCTACATTTGAAAATTGTGTGCTATGTCTGGAAATGGTGAGATGTGGCTGCTACAAAAGTTTGACAATCCAGACACTGCTTTTAATATATTTTTATGATTAGAAGTCCAAGAAGAGCACGTACAAGATTAAAGAACAGTGAAATATAGATCTAATTTTTACTTTTCAGATTCTAAAAGTGGTTGTAAAATATTATTTAACAAGGAAAGAAAAATCCCTAATCGCTTTGGCATTATACAGGCAGAATCTCCAGCACAAGTCTGGAAAAAACAGAGGTTATGTTAAACCCAGAGTTGGGAGGAGGACTGTATAGGTAAGGCTGGTGCTCAGATACTGCAGTCAGTTCAGGAGCTTTCAGTGGGGCTGGTAACAAATCAGCGAAGGTCAGAAACGATGTACCTATCCAAAGTAATTATATCCTACCTATGCAAGGTAATTATAATTATATCAGAGGAGAGGTCTCTGACAAAGCAATAATAAATGGCTCTGTGTTCCCCAGCTTCCCCTCTCCATGAAACAGAGTAGAAAGTACATATACTGTTGTTCAGTTAACTTTTCTTTGTGGGGAATGTGAGACAGCAAGAGGCAGGTCTTCACTGGGATGGGGATAGAAAACAAAATGTGTGTGATGTCTGACTGGAGCAAACCCGATAGTTTTATGTCAAAGCTGCTGAGTTTTAGACCATTATAGGAAACAGTATATTTTGAGGCTGCAGAGTCAGGCTCAGGAGCACTCATAATGCTTAGACACTTTCAAGCTTTTCTTCAGTCATGAAGAGTAGTCATATGTTTTTTTAAGGAAGGAAAGCTGAAACTCAAAAGCACATTTCTGCAACAAGGAATGATTGCATGTCAAATCCCTTGGCCCTCGGAGCACAGGGGGCCCTGATGGGTGTTTTAAAATACATCCCTAAGGTGGCTCTGGTGTAACATGTCCTCTGTAAGACCTAGACAAATCTTCCAGGAAGGCTGGCTGAAGCATCCTTGCGATGCTGCAGGAATTCTTGTCAAACTCCTGCATGCCACAAACATCTCTCCACAAAGTGGCCCTTCAAATTTGTGGTTGTCTAAAAGTTGGAATTCTTCTTGTGCTACTTTACAGTTGTTAAATAGGACATCACTGGCTAAATGTAAATAGAGAAATTAGAGAAAACACAGTTCTTACTGGCTGCTCTGGAGTTGACTTGTTTTTTTCTCCCAAGGGCTGGCTCCACCCTGGGAGCCTTCCTCTGCCTCTTCCCCACTGAAGTCTGGTTTGGGGTGTGCCCTAAAACCATATAATAAAAACATGTATTATTTCTGGCAAATTCCCTGTGAACAAACAATAACAACAGTGGACAATTTTAGCTGTGCATTAGCAATGGGAGCTATTAGAAGAATTCAGTAACTGTTAAACTATTAAAGCTGCTTCATTATGTGCTGACCTGAATTTCTTTCTAGGTAATTAAAATTCTGCTGTAGAAATGCTGGCTTTCAAGTATCCCACTTTGCCGTGATTTTTATTTGACTCACCATGTAAAGTACAAATGAAACTAGAAATTAAGTCTTTATATAGCAGCCTTTGTAAAGCCATTCAGAGTAAATACTATATAACATAAGTGTTAGGCATTTTCAGTTGAGGGATATTATCAGATCCACAGCTGAATGAATCTTGCAGAGAAGTTGTAATTATTTGGATTCCTAATACCACAATGGGTTAGCCTGTTCTGATGTTTTTTGTTGTTTGTTTTCCATTAATGTTAAGAATTTTCATTTCCAGTAATATTGGCAGAAGTAAGAAAACCTTGAAAATTCCCATATGAATGGATGTTTCTAAGAAGATCTGCAGTGTACACATTTCTGTGGCCATGGTGAAATCTCTCTAAATCTCTACTCCTGCCTATGGGTGTTTAAATATCTGATCTAGGAAGGGTGATTTTGCCATATGACTTGAGCAGTGTTTCTGATGCTGATGGTATTGGGTATTTTTTCTAAGTTACTAAAAACTGAAGGAGTGATACAGCAAATTTGTAGCTAAGTGGTTAATTCCCAATCCTGTTGTTCACCAAGATAAACTTAAAAATGTGTTTCTTGAAGTTACTGAAGTTCAAAGACCAGCTAAAAACTCTGAAGGTATTTATCTAAAAAACACAGATTAATCCTATTTTTGCTTGACCTATGAATATTTGAGTTCTTAAGTTTTACAATACAGCCTAAGTGACCAATTTCTCACCACAGGGATTGAGGAGGGAGTAGCTGGGGACACAAAATAAGCTAAAAATAGTTTGGAAGCAAACCGTGATTTAAGATAAAATTACATCAAGGGTTCTGCATACAGCAGCTGCTGAGCTTGGAAGCATTTTTTCTCCCCTAGAAGGAACATCTTCCTGGGTTTCCCTGGGGCAATGTGGCACTGAGCCCTTCAAGATTGGGGTGGAGGGCTGGGGACAGCAGCACTGACTACCTTTTTGTCTTGTGTGATTTGAACTTGGCCAGTGTCTGGAGTATTTCTTAGTTGTCCATAATAACAATAACAATATTAACAGAAATTGTCCCCTTAGTAATTTCTGGAGAATGAAACACATTTTTGTCTTATGAAAAGTGATATTTTTTTTTAATTTCTAAAGTTATTCCTTTTTGTATTATTATTTTGATTAATGAGTGACAAATGGTGGTAGACACTTCTACTATGGAGATTAATAACATAATTAATAATTTTTAGAATAAGGACACTTGCATTCAAAATAGTTTATTATGTTAATGTGCCATGTTTTGTTTCTTTCTCAGTTGTGTTCAGCTTTTCTTTCCCTGTTATCTCTCAGTGTTTTTCACAACCTGTGAATTTTCCTAAGTAAGGCTTTGATCTTGCAGATGTGTGCAGATTATTCACCTACCATAAACCACCCTCTTAAGTGCAATAAGACTATTATTGCATGCAGAAATACTTGCCTAAGCATTTGCTGATTAATGTTTTAGATTTGCTTTGGGGAATGTACAGTGTCTCACTATGTGTTTACAAGATGACCAGTGCAGTTGGATCCAGTTCCTGTTTCTGCATACTAGCTATGTTTGGTCAAGGTTGAACTCATAATAGTATACTAAAGATAATATATTTACATGTCCACTTGGTAGATAGATATTCTGAAGTACAATTTTTTATTAATTTTAAGAAGGGTTTTAATGTAGTAGTGGAACATGCCTGATGTTTGCATGAACAATATTAAACATTAGCATATATCAAATAGTTAAATTGGCTATTAAAATCAAAGGTATAGATTCTTCTGAAGGACTTTAGATAGGTCTGATTCATTGTGAGTAAGCACCCATGGTTTGTTTTCACCACAGCTTTCCTTTCCTGGCAAATGTACAAGGTTTTATTTGCCTCTTTTTCTAAGGTTCACCATTTCCACTGTTGATTGCTCACCTCTGTGAGCTCATGCTGTCCCTGAAGCTAGTTCACGAGTTCCCTTATCTTTCTTTTCTCTTTCCATTGAAACTGGCGACACCTCCAGGGGATGATCATTAGCAGCTACAAGTCTGAGAAAGATGTGTATTTGCTTGGTTTATGCTGCCTAACAGAGTAACTGAAATTATGTGTGTCCTTTGATGTCTTACCTTTTTACAACTCTGAAGAAGAAAAGGTGCTCCTTCTGGTACTTGAAGCTGTGTAACATATATCATGTACTTTGAAGGAGAAACTATCTCCGCACATCTATGTTCTCCCCAGGCATGCCTTGTACACTGTAGTCTTGCTTTGGAGTAGGTAGGTTGGTAGAACAGTCAATGCAGCACATACCAACAGAGGATGGCATCTGTCATCTCAGTTACAGCACACCTCTGAGAAATACAAAATCAACTGGCAAAAAAAGCTTTTTTGTATGTGGACTTTATTTTTCCACCTGGGAAGTCTGTGTACATGTAGTGTGTGCTATGTGCACCCTGACCACACTGTCCTACATGGAGCTACTGCACATCTGCTACATGGCCAATCTGCCCGTGGACAGTGGCCATCGTCCAAATATCAGGCAAGGCAACCTGATTAAAACTACTGCTTTGACAGGGCTCATTAACATCCAGAAATTGTGGGCATGTCATCAAATTCCTTTTTTTTTTTTTTTTTTTTAAACCTAGACAAACATCCCATGCAGAATAAGGGGACATCTTAGGACATAAGGCTGCCCTGCTTCTTTGTACCTGCACTAGAGGTTCTGTAGGCACAGCAAAAGCAGCTAATGGGGACACAAAACTTTGGTGCACAGATCAGAAATAGATCAGTTCTGTAAATGAATGGAAACGAAGAAATCAGTCATGGATCTGTCTATCAAAATGGCTAAATTTCCAAAGACACAATTTTTTTTCAGTGTTGCTGTCCTGTGGGTTGCTGGAAGGAGGGATAAGAATGGTCCAACACACATTTGCCTTGTGTTTGTTTTGGGTCGGTGTGACTCAGAGGGCAAACACAGGTGATGTTCAATCAGCTCTGGAAATAACCATTATTATTTGTTTGAATGATGGTAGTGCCTGGCCCTCCCTCTCATGGATTAACACTTTATTGTGCTGGCTGCTGCACAAATACCAAACCAAGAGTTGTCCCTTGCCTCAGAAGATTCTCCCGCAAATAACAGCAGACAAGTGTGAGTTATCTTTCTAACGATTGAAAGCAATTCCACCCTTCACCAGCTCTCTCCCCTCACACTTTTGCTGGGACCTCCATGGACCTACATACACTAGGTTTTTGGAAAATGCTTTAAGCATGCAAAGTGGCTAAATAAATGAATTATTTCGCAGCCATTTAATCTTGGCTGCAAAAAGCCTTTAGAAAACATTCACCAAGGCAGTAAACCAAGTGCTGCACATAGATACAGGCACCCAGTTCTTCTTTTCTAGGAGCTGTGGGTGTGAGCGGCAGTTCATGGCACTTCCTGAAGAATTTCAAGGGGGAATATAACAAACAGTCCAAATATTCATACCAAGAGCTTTGTTTTCAGTTTCACTGCAATAACAATTAGCAACCAGTTGGCTTTTGGCCATTGAAAATTATATAGCCAACTGGCAAAAAGTATAATTTTTTCCTGGCTTTATGCTTGCAAGCTGGGTGGCATAGGAGGATTTTGTGAGTGCATATAACACTAACCTCTGCAAAATAATGCATGAACTAGTCAAAAGTCCTTTCTTCACACAGCCAAAAGCTAATTGCCAATGAGCTTCACTGACCTTCATCAACACTGATCTTTGTTAAACAGTAACATTTGCCAGTGTCTTCCTCTTTTTGCCTGTTTCTGTCTTGTTTGTTTTCTCTCTTCTAACTTTTTTTTTTTTTTTTTTTTTTTTGTTCCACATTTATGCACAAAACTCTTTCTGGTTTGAGAAAAAGGTTGCAGATAGATGCAAACCTCCAGCACCGTGGCACATTTGAACAGCTGAGCAGTATCTCTTCCTGATACTCATGACTAGTGCTCCAGGAGATACACAGAGAACTCACTGGACCTCACTGTAGCCCTGTATTGACTACCCAGAGCTGAAAAGTGTCCACAGCTGGGTACTTCCACTCTCAGGATTACCAGGTACCCAGAGAAGATGCTTTGATTGCAGCTGCCTCCTTTTGCAGTTGTACCTGTTTGCCCAGATTTCTCCACTCCCCAAGGCGAAGCTACCTCATTAGCAAGCTGGCAGGCTTCAATCCATCATCCTTAGTTCCAGCCTAAAAGCTGAAAATGTATAACAAGCAAATAGTGGTTTACAACATTATAATTGCAAATATTTCTGCTTTGTTTTCATCTCAAGGAGGAGAGGTTTGGAATGAAAGGAGAGCAGAGGCTTGCCAATGCATGAAGTTTTATGGGCTTATGTCCCAAAATTATAGTTTCTAAGTCAGTCAGTTAGGAGCTACATCAGTGCTTTGAATGCTGCTTATAACCATAGCAATTTCCATATAGAAAATAATTGGTTTCTTTAGTAAATAACTAGTACTTGAATAGATAATATAAAAATTGTTGTAGTTAACATCCCTGTAAAATGAAGAAGTGACAGAAATGAAAATGGTATGATATCCATATCTTAGTAGAAGTGTGAATATTTGTATATGAGTCTAAAAATGCAGTCAAAGGTTTTTTAATCAAACACTTGAAAATTAAGAAAGTCAGGTTGCCCATGACCTTTTAAATATTCTCTAACTTTTTCTATTCACTTACCTATAAATATAATAGCTCAGAACTAGTTTCAGCAGCCCCTAACACAGACTGAGTTGTCAGCTCCCCTGCTTTTGTAACGGTCTCCTTTTTCCTTTGAATTCCCCAGCTCACGTATTCAAGTACCGTGGGAGAATTTCAGCTGTCCTTTTTCTCCTCCTATTGAATATGGATAAAATTTTCAGAGTTTGAACCCAAAAGTTTTAAGAAAAACTTTAAAATGTCTGAGGTCATTACTTCAAACCATCTCATTTAAAAAGGCAGCTTTTTGAGGCACAGTTTATACCTTTTTAAGATTAATATCACCTTAAGCACTAGGAAAATTAGGTACTAAATCCAGCGGGAACTATGTAGGCACCAGAATAAAAGTGCTGATTTTTCACACTGATTATTCAGTGTGGTGAGAATCTGTAACTTCCATTAACTCAGTAAGCTTATAAAGGAAGCCTGAAGCTGTGTTTTCATTTTAATGGAATATGGGTTGGTATCTTGATGTAGCAAGGTACATTAGATCTATTTAATATTGAGACTTTTTAAATACTGAGATATCAAGATAGCCAACTGGAGAACTGTAACCTTGTGAAAATACACCCAGTATTTACAGCGAGGGCATACACGGTGAGGTCAAGATGGGAACTCAAATCCCCTGAGGCAGTAAGCAAGGCTGCTTGCCATCAATTCAAGCTAGAAATCCTATGCTATTGTCACCAGCCCATGAGAAGAATCTTTGCAAACTGCCAAGTCAAATCTTTCAAAACAAGCAACAGGTTAAGTTTAGAGGAACAGAAATGATCCTTATTTTAAATGTCTGATAGCTTCAATAACCTCAGAATAACTTAGCTTGCATTCTGGGATCACTTTTCTGCAAGGGGGCAAAGTTGCAAACAGTATAAATTAAAAGTGGTAAAAACATTTATTGGCAACCTAAGTTTTTAGGAGCGCAATTTTATATGTCTCTGTTTGCATAGCTTCAGCATAAATGGGGTAATATTAATACCACAAGAAGGTCTGTTTACATGCTGCTCCAAGAATTTTCTTGAGAAGGAAAAAACCCTTGCCTTTGCCATTATTCTTTATAGTCACAAATCCTGGTTAGGTTAAAAAATGTAAGTCTTTTTTTATATTTATATTATTCTATTTTTTTGATCATGGAAAGAAAAGATAATTACTTGGAATGTCTGATAAGCTGTTTATTACAATAATCACATTACTATTTTTTGTCTATAAAGGACATCCTATGTGAGCTTGCTTTGCTGTGGAGGAACAGCACTTATCATGTGTTACTATGTTCCCAGTGCAGTTGTAGGGCTCCTTTCAGCAGAAAAGATACGGGGATGTCTCCTGTCTGGCCACAAAACCTTGCATTTGTCCCTGACTAGCTAGAAACAATCTATAGTGCCACAAAAGTAGCTGTAAGATCAATAAAGTAATTTCTTTAGGTTTCCAGAAGCCCTAGTTCCTTCACTTACACTGAAAGCATAGTGCATGCAGTTGTATTCCCGTACAAGCCTTTCTGTGTGCAAAGGCCACCCATCCAGTGATCCTTGTTCCACCACGGACAGTCCCTGTCTTGCATCTTTGTCGCAGAATCCAGTTTTCCCCCATGGAGTTCATGTCTTCAGCCAGTCCCATGGCCTGGCAGAGTGCAGAACTCACCGTGCCACTGCCACCTCTTACCAAGGCTAACACAGGGGTTTCTTGCATGAAGATTTCCAATTCTATCTCTTCAGCAATGCCTAAGTTCAAGACAATATGAAAACAAGGCAGAGTCATCCGCAAAACTTTTAGTGAGACTTCTCCTTTTTGTGCAGGACCAGTATACAAAAATGTGTAACAAAGCAGGGCTGCTGGGTCAGGAAACAGAGTTTTCTTTTCCCTGCTTCAGTGTCTGTTCAGAATTTGAAAAGATGGAAGAAGACAACTTAGTGGTTCTTCTAATAGACATGGTATTATCAGCTCCCACAGCTGCTACCCAGTTTTCCCACATAAGGCTCTCTCTACTTAGATGGAAAATAAAAACGGATTGATTTTGCAAAATGCTGAGAACCCACTTCTCTCACTGATCAAGTTTATTGCAGAGCTAATAATTGCACACAGGCCTGCAACACTGATTGCTTTCAAAATTTTTCCTTGCCCTTTTTGCACTGACACTAGGAAAAAAAATCTTTCTTCAGCATACATAGACATACAACCTGAAAATAAAACTGTTGAGTTAAAGGAGGTTAGTACATATTTAGGACAAAAGGTTGTGACAGACCTAGGAGATAGAAGACAGAGATTTTGACTGAAGACAGGAAGAAAAGGTTGGGGTGAATGCAGAAAGGAAGAACAAAAGCTTACATAGCTGGAGAAAATCTGGAGTGGAGAAGATACAATGCCTGCAGCTGAGAAACATCAGCTGAGAAAGTGGAGGAAATGTCTTTGAGATCAGCCTTGCTTTGTGTTCATACAAAGTGTCTACAGTGGGGTTATACAGCTTCAGCTAGCCTGTGGTATTGCCCTTGTGCAGATGGAAGCAGAGAAGGAAAAGATGAGAAATTGGAACTGTAATGTCTGAGTAGATCTGCCATGAAGTCCCAGACAACCTCAAATCCACCACTCCTTGTCCTCAGTGTCTTATAGTGAGCCAGGGAAGAAACACAAATGGCCTAAGTACTTTCTTGGCTTTTGGAGTCCCTGTGTTATTGAAATAAGGACAGGGAAAGGGGTGTTAGTTAAGAAACCAAAAAAATTCATTTGGATGGAAGCTTGTAAGTGATGCTGCTTTTTGGACTAGACGAGATTTATAAATGGCCAAGGTTTCAGAGGACCTTGGGAGTAATTCAGCCTGTGGGTGGAGGGTTGATGTTTTGCTTATGGTCCTCCTTGGCTGTGTCATGGCCCAGAAGTGGGATGCTTGATTTTTCTGAGCAGTGAAGTCAACACTGCTCAGCATTGGGCTGATGCAAACAGGGCAATGCTGTTATCCTCCCACGTGCGGATGTCTGGGAAGGGAGGTGGCAGGACTAGAATGCTGAAGCCTCTGAACCACAAGATGATGAAGAGTCTTAAGCTACATCTGACCTGGGTGCCAGGACCTTTACTGGTGAGAATAAAGCTCAGGTGTTCAAGAAACCATGCTGTGTATCTATCCAGCTGTTTCTGTGTTATAACAGCCATTTAACTAGATTCAGTTTTAAGTTTTTTAGTTGTGAAATTGCACAGCAAAGAGTGGCATAGGAAGGATTATAGTTTTGACCAGTGAAGTTAACTTGTCATTACATATACCCAAACAAATGATAGTGTTTTCTACAGGTCACAAGAATAGATGTATCTATGATGCGGTTAATTTAAGCTTAGTCTTAATGCAATCTGCATGGACTTTTTCTTAGCATTTAGGAAGAAAAAATAACCTTGTTTTACTTTAGTTAAGATAAATCAATGGCCTTGAAATTTGGAAACAATATATATTCGACCACACAAACTAATAAGGCACCAGTGTTTTAGCAGACATTATAAAACATAAAATTAGATGGAAAATTGCCTTAAGCCCCTGTAAATTAAAATTGCTCTTTTATAGCAAAAATGAGCCTTATATAGCAACAAACAATTTTGTGATCTTCATTTAACTAGCCAATTTCATATGGCAAACAGTATTTATTCATCCTGCTCCAGTGACCTAACCAGCAATTTACAATGTGATGCCTTGCATATTTTCACAGCATTGTAAAAAAATGAGGTTCTGTAGATTTATTTGATCCCTGTTGAAAAATTATTTTTTTACCTCCTCCTAACCAGTGTAAACTGGAAATTGTTCTTAATGTAATTCTCTTGCTTACCATCCACTCATTAATCAGGAAACTAATTAGAGCCAGTTTGCTTACTCTAATTTGAAAAAGTGAAAGTAACATATGCTGACAGTTAATTTGGATTTTTTTTTTGTTAACAAGCACACAAGTTTTTATAATGAAATAATATTTGATACTGATACAGAAGAACATGGACTAATAAATTGCAACAGGCTGGGAAAATGCAGTATGTTAATCACTATGGGAATAATAACATAGATCATTTAGTACTCTAGTTTTTCTGTTGATGATTTTCCATTTTAGCTATTTTTATACGGTATTACAGTGACTTGATTTGGAACTTCTCAAACACACGTCAATACAAGTTTTCAGCATTTTGTGAGTTTGTACAGGCCCAGTGCAATTTCTGAGACCGGGTTACAAGAAAAATATTATGCATCTAGGCTCCATTTCAAAAACTTCTGTTGTCTTGGCTTTTTAAAAATGTCAATATGCATAAAATGGTGCCAGCTGACAGCCTGCAAGGGTCTTGGTTAAAGCTCGATCTGAAGCCCACCCAGATCCTTTGAGCTGCTTCATCACTGGGGCAGATGATGGGCCGCGGTGGCATGAGCATCCTTGTCTGAGCCACCTGTGAGCTGGAGATTGACCTTTACCCAGCTGGGTGGGAGTCTGGCTCCACTACAGGTGTCCCCATATATGCAGTCTTCAGTCTAGTAAAAGCAAGTGACAACGGCAGGGGTGGTTTCACCCAGAGAAACCAGCAATCCTTCCAGACGTCTCAAGATCTGAATTATGCATTCAACGTAGAGCGCCCTGCCAATGCCCACATGCACCCAGACAGAAAACATAAACCAATACAGCAGGGAAAGAAACATTTAGCTCTTCAAATTGCCTTTTAGCACAAGTTCTTTTTGCATTCTTTCTGCACATTTTGAAGCACTGTGTTGCAACACCAAGTGGCAGAGCTGGAAAAAGCAGAGAGACACTCTTGAGTGTACCAGCTTCTCAGCTGCTCTAATAATAGTTATTACCTTTCCCCAAAAGGCATTGCTTATATCCTTAGACCATCATAGCTGCACCACTCCGCTGCTTGTTGGTATGATTTATTTTGAAGAAAATAGTGCAAATACATAAAAACTCTAAGGTCAGCCTCTATTTGAGAAGACATTGAATTGTCTTTTCATCATAGAAGACTGTTTTTTTCAATGCAGAGGTTGTTCCAGTTATTTACACCAAAGTTGCTGCTCCCTGTTGGCCTTATATGAGAAGAGAGGGCCCAGCCCAGAGGTGGACACTGAGCTGAGCTATCACCCTCTGTTACAACCACTCTGTGCTCACCTGGGTGTGAGAGTAGGGTGAATGGAGGCAGATCCTGTGGTTTGAAGTGCTTCTCCGAGCTGAGCCAACCTTTGCTCTCCTGCCCACAACATGCGGGGTAATGTGCATGTAGAAGGGATCTCCATGGCCAGGCTCACTCCTCTCTTGTGCCTAGCACTCACTCGTTGCTCTGACACGCTGCAGAAATTATGGTAGCCATGGGCCTCACTGAAGTAAAAAAGACAGAACTAAAGTTCTCCACACAAGTATTTTCCAAGGAACAAGGGATGTTTTTATGAAGAAACCCATCCCATCTGCAGGAAGAATGCAAGTGCTTTAAGGGTTTTTTTTAAATGAATGGATGAACAGAGACATCACAGACACCTCTACATCAAATGTGGGATGCCTAATGTGTTTGTGGGTAGTCTTTTCTGCCTGGACTTGATGTGAAGAGTAAGAGGAATAAGGCCGTGGAGGAGTGACCTCAGGGGCTCTCACACTGTGGGCATCACACCCAGTGCTGCCCAGCAGGTGGGTGGAGGGGAACAAGAAAGCAGGAGGTACAAGAGCCACTTTTGGATTGACTTGGGCAAGAGACCAAGCTGTTCCCAAGGCAATAAGGCAATCGGGGTTCCTCCTTGAACAAAGCAGCTGTGAGTTGCTACTCACACTGAGCCTTTTCAGCCCTGTCCAGGAGACTTGTGTGGAGTAACAGGCTGGGAACTGGGACAGCTCCTTAAAATATGTAACTTCATCTCATTGTAGGTTAAAAAAATGGGGCTGCACCCACCTGATGGAATAGGCCCAGGGTAACACATGAGGTAGAGGTATCAATGCGTTACTAAAGTAATTATGGAATTAAGTATTCAACACAGGTACTGAATAATGCTAGTGCATTACCAAGTGAAATTATAAAATTATGGTCTGGTTTACATGTCCAGCCTTCAGAAAATGCTCCTTCAACAGCATACCTGGCAAGGTGATGTGCTGCTATATGAGTGGTCTTGATGTTACTTCAGGTTAGGTGGGGTAGCTACCAGAAGGAGAGTGAGTCAGAAGGAGAGGCACCAAGGATCTGTTGAGAACTGTTCATGAAAATCATTGAGGATACCTGGATTTCTTGCCTTGTGGTCTTGGCTAGATTTGATACAGGGCTTTCCCCAGCTTTCAAGATTTGGAGAAGAGGAGAGATACTATAACTACAAACATTTGTATATATATCTATATGCATATATTTTTTTTTTCGTTTTCACATTTACAAATAAAATTTTCAACATTTTAATGGAAAAAATATTAAAACCTCTTTACAAAAAAAAACTTAGGCAAACATAATATTAACTCTAGCATCAAACATTTGGGTTTTTACTGAAAACTACTTTCTGATTAGCCAATTTTATGCAATACTTGGCAAGTTGAAACTGTGTGAGACAAATTTAGACTGAAAATACGAACTATTTTGAGTAAAATGGAAGTTATCTTTTAAAATATGTTTTGCAAAACTGGAAACCTGAACTTAAGATTTGTTTTAAAGCAACTGAAACATTTGAATTTATCTTTTTATCTTTGTTGCAAAACTCCTGGATATTACTGGGAGAAAGCCTGTAATTGGCAGAGAAATGAAGGATGAAAATAGACGCTTCCATGAGAAAAGGAGAAGAAAAAAAAATCTTTGAATCCAGACTGAAGAATTCATCAGAAAATGTTGGTTGGTTTTTGTTTTTTTTTTTTTTTTCTTCCTCATGGAGTATTTGAAAAACTTTAATTTTGACAAGCAGCCACTAGAGGTCAGCTGTGTTTTTAATTTAACAAAATTATTTCTATGTTCCATTCTATTTTATCCTATTTTTGTGTCTTTCTATTTTTTTTTTTTTTTTTTGATCAACATTAAGCTCACAAATAAAACAATTGCTGGATTTTGCTTTTGAAAATAAATCCAGAAGCCTACCATATGATGGAAATGATAACAGGAAAATGTAGTAGTCAGATGAGGTACTTCTGCAGAGGTAGTATTCGACGTTATAGTTGAAAATCTTCATGGCTATATGGCACACTGATGTAACTATGTGATCACCTGGCAGATGTTAGCATAGGTCCATTCACTTCAAACAAATTACAGTGGTTCAAACTATAATATGCAACACCAGTTTACCCTCTGCCAAGGTCTATTTGAAAGTGGTCTGAATCTGTGACAAATTTTCATATTTCAAATCTTTATATTCTTACTTTAATTTTGTTTTATTTTAGATTTGAAGTTTTGAATGGCCAGGACATGTCTGAGTTTTTCAGGGCTTTCAGTTCAAATGAGATAAACTAATCCCCTCTCCTGCATTTCAAAGTCCAGCTGACCTCCTAACTGTTCCACTCAAATCCACAAACTGCCCACGCTTCACTCCTCCTCCAAGTCTCCCTTGCATTCAAAAAGACTTGTAATTCTTCTCTTCCTGGGCAGGGAAATCAGGTCAGTATTGGGATGCTGGAGTGCTATCTTGGTAATTTTCTCCATTATTGTTTGTAAAGATTTGTCCTTTTAACTGTCCAATATAAAATAATTTTTGAGTGTGCGTATGTAAGGGAAGCAAGTCAGGAGTTTCTAATGAGCTTAGAGTCTTTTCAAAGGGTGGAAATACTGGCTCCTCTCTAGTTTTAAAATGTGGATTTTTATTTCAGTGCGGTATCAGTGACCACACACTGTACAACGTAGTGCTACTGTAGCTGACAGTAGAATTTGGGCCAAACCCTGTAAAAAATATATATATATGTTTTTAAATATAACGTACTTTAATACTGAATCGTTTAGTCTTAACCACAGCAAGACCATGACTCAGCAAGGATTTAATGGCTGCCCCCCCCCCCCCCCCCCCCCCCAGGAAGGGCATGCTAGCAGATACTGATTCATTTATATTGGACACTGCTGTGAAACATCTTGCAGACAAAACTCAGATGAATTGCTGTGCTTAATATGGTTTATGTCATTTATTCATTGCTCAGATGCATTACTCTGAATCTGCTCCCTGGCAGTCTTCCCGTTTAACTGGGCACCGCAGTTATTAGGGTACTGAGAAACACGTGCTTTCCTGCCTACTCTGGCCAGAGGATTACCTGTGATTGCTGCCTTCATCCTCTGCTTTCCTATGCTGGATGACAGATCCGTGTTTTATGATGTACTCACTTAATTTAATGGCTCAGAGGGATAAGTATTCAACAGGACAAATATCTGTAACAACACAGCAAACAAAGCATAGGCACCATACGAACTTTCCATTTTGAATGATTCAAGCATGGAATGTTGTGAAGGAGATTTTGGTCCTTTCAGTTTGTACTACTCAGTATTTGACCAATGCAGATTTTTAATCCCTTCTGCTGTGCCAATAGGCCAATAGTGTTTGCAATTTTGCTTCAGCCTCTCTCTAATGTTTTACCATCTGTTCTACTTTCCCTTGGCTGGACTGGAAACTCAAGTGCATGCACCATGCATTTATGCAGTGCTAGCTCTGAGCACAGGCAAAGTTTGTGGCTGTCTTCAAAGGAGCACATCTGATGAAGGCTTTCCTAAGCAGGGAAGGGAGAGGAGAGTGGGAGAGAGTGCTCCTGTGCTGCTCCCACCAGCTGTGTATGGCAGCAGGGCCGGCCGGCTGAGAAGCCTGAGTCAGCTCCCCAGGAGAAGTGGGGACAGAGCCACTGACCTGAGATTTTGGAGCAAAGCAAGCTCTCGCCTGCTCTTGCTCAGTGAAGCAGGACTCTGTGCATATTCTTTTAAGATGAAATTACTCCAATAACCCGCTTGATTTATAGTCCATTATTTCTTACCCTAATCAAAACTATTTTATGAAGCCTCAAATGCTGGCTCAGTGACTGGGAAAGGGGAAATGCCAATACAACAATAATGATCATGAAATGAAAAGTTCATCAGTAGAAATGATCTTGCACCAGTGTTCCAAGCAAAGTGTTCAATCCAAGAAGTGCAATTAACAGCACAATTGATTTTATGTCTCAAAATCATGAAGGCAGATCAAAAAGAAAAGTCCTGGGAAAGAAAGGGAAAGAAAAGTAATTATTCAAGTTCCTGTCTTCTCTGTGCTCTTGTATACAATGCTACATCCAAAAGCAAGACACTAGACTAGGTCCAAGATACTTCAACTCTTTTATGATATTATTTTTGCCACACAGTTTCAGGCCTGAGACTGTGGCGGTGCTTCATGGTCAGCGCATGGGCTAGGTTGTCTCTAGCCTTGGTTAAAGGGTGCCTGGTTAGAGGGAGCCTAGCACCATCATGCCAGGACCACTGCAGCAAGGGCTGGAAAGGTGCAAGTTGGAGGTAAAAGAAAGATGGATCGTCTTTTACCTGATAAATTTGGTAGAACCTACAGCATAATCCATTGTAGCAAGTGCTTTTTCATCAACACCTGTCTGACCTTTTCTGCCACTTTTTTTCAATTTTCAAGGAGCTGAGCTTTCCCATACCAGAACTGCTTCCCAATCTTACTGTCCCCTCCACTCTCCTGTTCTGCTCTGCTTTGCCATCTCCATTTGACACAGTTGTGATGCAAAGTGAAGGGTATGTTGATTTACTTGCCTCCAAAACAATCTCTCCAATGCCCATTACAAAAACAAATGTTCGTCTTAGACCTGAAATGTCTTTCTTCTGCTTAATTATATCTCCTGGCAGAGCCAGCTCATCTTCAGATGCACATTTTCAGCAGACTAAGACACTACTTCTCCAAACTATTTTCCTACCCAAGTGATCAAGTAATGCAAAGAAAAGCAGATTGTTTAATTTCCCAGTGAACATACCAGGGGTGGCTTGGACTTCACAGCTCTCCTCTTGTTTCTTCATTCATTCATTTCTGCATTTGATTTTGTTTTGAAGAGGTGGTGATGGGAGCATTACAGATACCTGGTACACAGAGAGTGGAGTGAGTTTTGTGAAGAAGCTCAGAGAAACTGAGGATGTTGAAAGGGGAACAGTTAATTGAACAGGATTAGGCTCCACAAATTCAGTTGTTTCATAAAACTGTTTCCAAGCAAAAATTATATCCTCATCATGTACTGTTACACAGTGGGAGAAAGAAGAGCTTGTACAGATCAATGGTTCATGCAGTGTATTTAATACTCAAGAAAAAAAGAGAAGTCCAGGTTGCAGGATAATGTCTCACTGATGATTAGTAGCTTTTACAGTAATACAGATCAAGAGTCTGAACTCAGGTTTGAGAAATGACAGTGATCCAATTTTCTGACAGATAATTCAATTTAAGATGTCCTCATTTTTAAGTCCTGAGTACTAACTTAGTTCAATTAATGTCTGGTGCTTTTCAGATTATGTATGTGAGATGAACTGCCCACAGGCAACTTTATTATTATTTTCAGCAGAGTAAAGATGAGGACCTCTAGCCAAGTGACTTCCTGATTACAAACTATTTTTTTGTCTCTCTCTCTGAACTAGAGCACAGAAGGGCTGTTCAGACACAAAATTGCAGGTAACAGGCTGTGCAGTCATGGAGCAGAAACCATCTCATCTGACATTAACTTTTTTATTGTGTGACTGAGCACTGGCACAGGTTGCCCAGAGGGATTGTGGAGTCTCCATCCTTGGAGGTATTAAAAATATTCAAAAGCCAAGACATGGTCCTGGACAACAGAATTTATGTGGCACGGCTTGAACATGATGATCTCCCCAGAGGTTCCTTCCAATGTCAGCTACATTTTGATTCTTATCCTGTGACATAGGTGACCCACAGTTTAATAGGAGGACACTGTTTTCAAGGAGCATTACTCAAAGGAAGAGAGATCTGTAGCTTTCTTCTACCAGGTAACCTTCTCCAACCTTCCTAAGGAAGTACATTTATCTCTGCAAATTAACCTCTCATTTCATCTTCCATAATCACATGAAACTAGACCCACACATTGGTCCAAAGGAAAATACTTCCTTCATGAGTAGTAAAATGTACAGTATATGAACTACACTTTAAAATGGATCTATTTTGCTAAGTACCTTCTTTTTAATTGTTCTGGCTGTTCAAGGGCAATGAATATTTATAGGGTCACAGATTCTGTTTGCATAGAAGAGGTGTTTAGTGTATAAAACCAGTTGCATCTGGGACAATATTTGGTAACCTTCATTCCAGATATTTGGTAACCCTTTATTCCCACCACCGGACATCTGCAGTTTTACCACTAGATAGCAGTATGTAGCAATGAATGCTGTTTCCAGAAATGGCTTGAAAGAGGTGGGTAACTAAACCCATCTCTTTCACCCAGACTCAGGGAGCAGATGGGAGAAATGGCAGAATGAGAAAGCAAAGAAAATACTTCCTTATTATTTTTAAATCTCAGCCACTTTTTTGATTCATAAATGTTGAATTACCTACCTGCACCTGCTGAAAAGACAAGTGCTCTCAAAATCAAACCACAAGATGAAGGTAAAACAAGGAGTCGTTTCTCCTCTGCTACACAATTGTGCACAGAGGTGTAGAAAGACTTTTCAGGGTGCTACACTGCTTGCCCCAAAGGACACAGCAGAGTTAACACTAGATACTCTTTCCTACAACAGCTTAGCAAAGGAAAGAGTCAATGCTGGAGGTGGGAGAAACTGCAAAGGCTGCTGCTGGTGGTGTTGGCCCTGAAGGCTGTGGCCATTGACAGCATTGCTGCTGTCTTACACCATCACATCCTTACATCTGCTGTGTCTCTGCTTCACTGTTTCCTCTATGGTAATCCATTAAAACCTAGTCCCTAGTGGAGATAAAGGAGTTGTTTTTTAGAGAAATCGTGAATTGCACCAGGTGTGCATCTATCTTAATTTACAGGTGATTAATTCATCTCACCTTGGCTGGGAACCAGGTCAGATTGATTGGTGGAATTTATTTGTGTAGTGAAAATTGAGCAGGGATTTGAATTCAAAATTAAGCCAGTCCAGAGTTGCCAGACAGGATAATAACTAGTAAACACCAGGACTGGTAAGTTGAAAAGCAGGTCTTAAGTTTAAGGAGAAGTAGAGAAAGTGTGGTGCCTGTAAGCTGATTATACAACTCTCTTTACAGAGGAATATAATTCTTCTTTATTTATTCTAAGTAATGCTCACAGGAAAAAATTAAGAACCGTGCCTGTTCTTTAAGTCCTCTTCCCGAGGATAACCACATACAATACCTGGTATTTTGTCCCTTGATGTCAACTTACAAAAAAATAATGTTAACTTTTTTTTTTTTTTTCTGAAATGCTCTTTTTCTCTTTGGAAATCTTCTGTTTCTACAGAGATCTCTGCCCTTTAGGTCATCAGTTCAGAGAGGTGTTGAAATTAAAAAGGAGTAAAAACCATGTAAGAAGTGGGAAGAAGTTGAGTTAGAGTACTGCTTTGGAGGTGTAGTGACACTTTGCAAATGAACATACCCATATTTCCTGGGAGGGGGCCTTTTTACCCCACTCCCCCTCCTGGAGGACTCCCTGTGCTGTTCCCATGTCCTCCCAGACACCTCAGTAGCTGCTGCACATTCCCATTCCTATTCTGCCCTGTCATCCCTCCTATCCCTGGCAGCCCATGAAGCAGCAAGGCTGGATGTGGCACAGATCTTGTGTTACATTTTTACATCTCCTGCTTGTCTGTCAGCATGTCTTGAGATACTTATCACTGTAAGATGCCGGAGTGAATAACCCTGCTGGCTTACAGCACACATGAGTGCACTGGTGGTATTTTTTCGCTTGCCACAATGAGATCAGTATGTCCATCACACCGAGACTGCGTGGGTACTATAGTCCTTTACTAATAAATACATTGCTCCATTCTTTTTAATAAGATTTTAAATTATGGCTATAAGAAACATCTTCTTCTTCTCTCTCCCCTCACTTCAAGTGAAAAAGCTTTGGTGGAAAAAGATGCATTTTTTTTTAGCACCTCTAGCAGGTACTACAGGATATGTAGATCCCGTGTGGATTATATTGTTGATTTCCCTAAGTATCTGATGACTCGACAGTGAATTTAATATTATACTCAATGGAGACTTTGCAGACTTTTTGAAGGAGGGGATCACTGGGCTGCTCTGAGCCAGACTGAGAACCACATCACAGTTTATGCTCTGTACCTCTGCAGGAACATGTCAAAGCTGCTGCTAGATACTCTCTTAAAAGATGGCACTTAGTGCCCTGGATCTAGCAAGATTTTATCAAATCATCATGTAAAAGATTTCCTTGTTGTTGCTTGCTGTTTGCAGAATGAAAGAGGATAAACAAGCTACTTCCCAAAAGGCATAGAAAGGGTGGCTGGTGAGGACTCCAGCTTGCAGTACATGTTGCTCAGGAGTGGGCAGCATGGATCCTCCTTGTCTGAGGGTCAGCAAAACTTTTGTACTGCAAAAGACGACTTCTGCTCGAAGGAGGAAGGTGATAGAAGTTGGAGGGAGAGGATGTAAGTCTCCATAGATAGGCCAGATTTGCTCTCTTTGTGTGACAGATAGGATCCACCATGCTGGGGAAGCCCTGATTAACCATCCTTTTCTTGCATAGCTCTGAGCTTACTGTCACAAGGAGGCAGGAACAGTTCATAGTTCTTAAAGATATCTTCCCACATTATCTGCAAACTGAAGGAGACATCTTGGTACTGCTTAGACTTTTACATTTTTACTGGGTACTAAAACCTGGGACTTTGTGCCTATGTCTGTACTGTTTATGCTTTAACCTCTGTGTGAGTTGTATCATTGTGTTTTCAGCCTGGTCATAGACATTTGACCTGTTTCTATCCAAGCAAGGGTGAAGGTGGGTCATCTTCTAATATTTGAAATGGGATTCAGGGGGAAAATAAATAGGAATATGTCAAATTCCTGCAGTGCCCTCAGATCCATGCCCCTTTGACATGCTGGTCTTGCGGTGGCTCGCTGGAGGTGTTGACTAGTGTGAGGAATGGGTAGTGGCTGATGACAGGCAAAGCAGAAGTCAGATGAGGGCTGATACTGTGATACTGATGTATTTTTAAAAACCAGGGATTTCATCCCTGTGCATGCAGAAAACTTGAATCCTTATGGAATAAAGATTTTGTCATCAAAGGGAAAATGATAAGAATGCCTTTCTGTTTTCTACACTGAAGTATGACTTGTAAAACAGAGGTACATCTCGCTGGTGGTACTTGTGTGAATCAAAGTGGTTGCAAACTCTCTTCTGTCAGTTTGCTTCTGTAAAAGGCAGGAGAGGATTGCAGGTCTGACAAAGAGGCTTAGAGAAGAAATATTACTCATATATATTTCTCTGAGATAGGTTGCCCTCCTATTCCAATGAGAAAGGACACCAGGGTGCTGCAGGATGCACTAACTGCTCTGACTCAGCTATGTAGAAAACTGGGGATAAAGGGCAGGAAAAGACTCACACAGTCACTACCAGTGGACACCCTCCTGCCTGGGGAAGGGATTAATGACAGGCCTTCTGCTTAGCATGGCCAAGTTCCTGGTAACAGGAACTTATATTTCTCTTTATGTTCCTGCATGAGATACCTTTTAGCCTTATGTAGTTTATACCTCTCAGTTGTCAAATTGCGGTAAATCTGAAGTGCTGTTCCAAAGTTCATTTAATGTCAAAGATATGAAATATACCTGCATTTGGAGACAGGAGGACAACTTTGTGAATTCAGGTTGACTCTTCTCAGGAGCATCTGTCTTCTTAGATTGCATCTGTCACAATGCATCAAGGAAGAGGAATTTCCTTAATAACTAAAGCAAAATTGTTTCACTGTTTTATGGAGAATACTCACTTCTCTCAGCCCTGCTGTAGGGATCCTGCTAGCTCTGGGGACAAGGAAGTATGTAGTTAGACTTTCCTCTGAACTCCTGTGCTTGAAAGTAGCAGCAAAATCCTGAAGTTTTTAATTTATGTCTTCTTTCACTTTTCTTTCTCTGTCTCATTCCTGAATCATCCTTATGGGTTACAAGGGATTTTCTGTAGGACTGCTCCTAGAGCTTGATGGAAGTAGATGGTATTGATGGTCCCTGCTACCTCTTCTGACAGGGTCAGGTTATTCCCCCTTCCATTTACAAGCAGGCAAACTTGTAAATGCTGCTGGGCACAGTAAGAAGGAGGTAACACCCTGCTGCAATAAGTTAACAGTTATGGAGGTCTCTTCCCTTGTTCTTGTGTAGACTGCTGAGATGTTCCAAACAAGCTTTGAATGTTAGGGCAGGTTTAGAGACAGAAAAGCGTCTTGAGCCAGACCTATTCTTCTGTAGGCAAAGAAATGGACTTTGTCTCCCTACCTGCCTTTGTGAGCCCTGATCATCTGGTAGATGAGATAAGGCCTGACGCTACATACTCCCAAGATGGGAGCAGTATGTATTATCAAATGCAATGCCATTAATGCCAGAGGAAATAAGGGCTCATAGGCACTGGCTCTAAAGCAAAAATAACAGTTTTTGTCTAAGCATCTGCCACACTGAAATCAACAGGCATTTAAGTGTCAATGGGAGCAACACCAGAGTGTTTGAGCATAAATAGATTGCTTCTGGGTCTTAAATGTCTGGAGATTCCTTCTGTTTACAACACTGCAATACCAGTTCCTCTGAAGCACAGGATAAGAATTATTACCAAACATGAGATGGTAGGTCAGATGGACTAGAAGTTAAATCCAGTATTTTAAACATTTTGATTGAGCTTTTCTAGGATTGCTAATAAACAGTAGCAGTAACATTGGCTGTGTTTCTTAAGAGCTGGACATTGGTGTTTAATTTTGGCCTCAAATATGTATCTGCTTTTTTAATGACCTATTATCCTCAAGCAAATTTGTAGACTTGATTTGATGAGGTGAATTCCACTTTTCATTACTGACAGTCTTTATGTAGTAGACATGGTAGAAAAAACAGTATGTTGGCTGGAAGACTATTTTGAGTAGTTCTATGGGGTTTTTATCTTGCTTGGTTTGATGAATGCAGTTATTGAGGAGAAGGGAAGTGAAAAACTTGGGTGCACAAAACAGCAATTTATTTGCCTGTTTACTAGCTTTCAGCTAGAATATTATTGTGAGTTCATCACAGTTCAACTGACATGGAAGGGAGGAAATTCTTGGTGAAAAATATAATCATTTCTATTGGGGATTTAGGTGAGTTTTATGCAGATATGATCCCATCCACATCTGCCTACTTTCAGGGACTCTGTAGCCACAAAAATATCTAAATTCATAACTATCCTGGCCGGGTACTTTAACTACTCTCTGGAAAGTCTCTTTCATGGAGAAAAACACCCTCAAAACAACAACAACAACCCCCCTTCCCCCACTTCACTAATGGAAGAGAAGAAAAAAACTAAGACTTTCTCCTAAACAAGAGGGGTCAGACACCTACAATGCTGAGGAGGCAATGCCTCAGCTACTTAAATTACAGGCACTATTTTCCAGCCTTTGGGCCCATTTCAAAGAAGGCGAAATGGGGTTCCAAACGCAGAACTGCTGGGAATCCCCATGAGGAAGAACATTTTGAGATTAGAGTCACAAAAAGATTGGTTGGTTTATTTTGTAAGGGACCTTTTCCAGTTAATATCAAAGGCTTTCAAGTCTTCTGGGCTGTGCTCAAGGAAAACCTCTGACAACTGAACTATGGACTGTGTTCTGCATGTACTGGAGAGAGTAATTCCTACTCTCTTCGATGATACTTTCTGTTTCTGAAGAATCAGGAGGGAGACGAATTGTTGGTTACTTATTCTTCAGTCTAATGGATTTCTCAGTACAACCCTGATAGGGTCAGTCTTCAGGTCTTGTTTTATTGAGAGGTTCTGTAGCCTTGAGGATCAGTCAGGGCAGGATGGACACATGATAATGGTGTGTCTTCCAGGCTGACTTGCTGAGTGGGTGCAGATTGGACACGTAGAGTGCTTGCAGAGCACAAGATGCTCTGCAGAAAGAAGATAAGCTATAGGTATGTCTATACCAGCTTTGGCAAACAGCCTGAGAGTGTTCTGACAGAGTGGACACATTTGTCCTGAGTGCATGGAAGCCATGCATCTCCATTAGCTTCATCTCAGTCAAACCCAAACCTATTCTACCTTTCATTGAGGCTTAATGCTTCCTCCTAAGCGTGGCTCCACATCTCCTGGGTCGAGGCAGCTTGCAGCAGTCAAGAGCAGGATTCCCCAGCAACTCATCCTAATCCAAACCAGACTCTTCTCTCCTCACCAGATGTGTGAATTTGCCTCCTGCCCCGCCACTGGCATACAGGCAATTGTGGGGTGAGGTAGTGCAGAAAAGGAGTTGCCTGAAAATGAACATATTTTGCAAAGGATGGGGTGAGTATGTGTGCAGGAGTGCAGCAGCCCCACTAGATCAGGTGAGTCTGCTTTGAAACCCCTCACTTGCCTGAAATAGATGGAGGAAATGGCTGCAGGGCATTGCTGCTTGCTCTGGCATGGGTGGAGAAGGAGTTGTGTCCACAAACATGTCTGTCACCCCAGCATCTAACTCTGGGGTGAAGAAGGTAAGGATCGTGACTGCAAGACAGGTACGTAAGGTGAGACAGATGACTTATCTGAGAGCCTGCTCCGTCAATGTTTAACTTAACTGCATCAGTCTCTAAAGCATATGATGGGGAGGGGAAAATAGCTTAGGGAGCCTGGGACCTGGCTGCTAGCCAGGATGAGAGCCCTTGAATGAATAAAATACGCTCACATTATAGCTTCAGCTTCTTGTTAAACACTGACCAGATGGTACTAAGTGCTGGCCTATAAACCCCTTCCCACAACAAAATCCACTGCACATGGGAATGCTTGTTTGTGAAAGGGGGAAATTTACAAGTCCTCTGGTGCTCAGCTCCTGAACTGATGGGAAACATCGGAGGTGGGGTATTAAATCTCAGCTGTGGCAGCATTTCACCCAGAGTGCTGCTACCACTGAAACACAAGTGAAACGATGTGCTCCACGTGGTACCAGTAAGTAACCAGCCACTAGTCATATTCACCTCATATACACTTCTATTTTAATTGCCCAGCATCTGTGCTGTCACCTTATTCCCTGTAGCCTGACAAGGAGTTAAATTACTTCACATTGTAAAATGAGGCAAGGCATCATGTCCAAAGTTAACACGGTGTTCTTTCTTTAAGGTCTCAAGGTGTATTTGCATTCCTGGGGGGGACATACTCCATAAATGTTTCTGGAAAACTTTTCTTGTCTGTAAGGCTGTGGATCAGACTTAGACTGTGCTTCCTCTGGGTAAATCAGCAGCAACTCTTGGAGGGTTGCCTTGCATCTGTATTGATGTTTTTAAGAGCATGATTTGCCATACTTCACAAAGTGGGGCAGTACAGACTTGAAGCAGTGCCTCCCTCCATCCCACCCAGGAAATCCTCATTCCTGAGTTGCTTATCCAACAGAACAGATACCTGAGCTTTACAAAACCAAAAAGCCAGCTGTCCATGTGAGTATTAAAGAGAGATTAAATGCCACCAAGAAGATGAGTATCTTCTACCTGAAACGATGTATCCATCCTTTCTGACAGCATTTAATCTCCCTTTGTCCCCCACAGAAGGAGGAATAAAGACATTTTCAGTTGCTAAAGCTTTAACAAGCAGGTCTAGTGAGAAAAGAGGAAGCTTCCAGAGTCACTGCACAAGCACTCCCATTGCACGCCGTAATTTGCTTGCTGGGGCAAAACTCAGCAAAGATCCTTGAGAGGAAGAAAAGAAATAGCAGAAAACAAAATAATAGCTACTTCACTTCTGTCTGCCTGCCTGAGTTTCAACAAGATGGGGTGAGTCATTGGGTTTGAAAGGAAATGAAAGGGTGGCCATTTAATTTAAGAATATCAAGTTTTCAATGATCTATGCTAATGGATGATGCGAAGGGCTGAAATCCAAATTCCAAGGGAGCAGGAATAAGTGAAGTCTTTTACTTCATTGAGGCCTAAATGTCACCCCAACATTCAAGAAAACTGGAGAATTACTTTATTGCAAAGACACTGCCCTCTTTCGATACATTTGAAATAGAGCAGCTGTGGGGTTTTTCTTGATGCTAAAGGTCTCTAAAGAACTGATCTCCCTTGAATCCTTTTCCAAACAAAGAAGTTAAGGAAAAGCTTAAATCCTGTCAATTTCAAAGAATTTTCTTCACTGATTTAAAAGTTAAGCCTTAAAAGGGGTGGGAGAATTAGCAAGAATAGAGGACTTCAAGCATATTTGAAGATAAAGGAAAAAATAATCTTCTGAGAATGAAATAGGATTTGCCTTTTTTTTTTTTTTTAATAATCTGAAGACATCTTACAAATTTGATAATGCAGAAAGGACTGGGTGTTCTTTGCAAGAGCTGGGTTAAACCTCAAAACCAAGCTGGCTTGTGAATACAGCTAAAACACCCTATTCCATGTTTAATAGAATTCATTGCTTGTTTTCACATTTCTTTCTGGCCTGAATCCATTTTGAGAAAATGCAGTCTGAACCTGGTGATAACAGGAGGATATAAATCTATTTTAATTAAAAATAGAATCACAATCCCCTAAAGCAAGACAATAAACTATTCTCTTGCACTGAAAATAAGCTGACCAGATTTCTGGATGAGAAATCTAGGGTATTGTGGAGCAGGTGCTGTGATGTCTTATCAGAGATTGGAGGAAGAATGTTACACCGACAAGAGAAAAAGGTTTATTATGGCAGTACATACTAGTTAGCAGTAATAACAGAACACAGCATGGCTGTATGGTAAATAAAATCTGTGTCTCAGATTCTAAAATCTAAGGGGAATACTAAGAAATTCCATTTTCCACGGATGTCTATCTGAACAGTATTAAAGACATAGCTCATTTAGAGATCTACTAACATTAATATACTTGATATATATGCCAAATAAAAATCACTGTGGAAGCTACCTATGGTGTTAGGTAATTTGGTGTGTTAGGAGTGTTGACAATGTGTCTCGAGCTAGAATCCCTCTGGTCTTAAAACTGTGTTAACCAGGAAGGGATTTGGCCATTGCTAAGAGTGACTCTTGCAACTTGAAAGCTTATGTGTCTGCACAGAAAGGATGTTTCTGTGGGGGATATTCTTCACAAATGTATGTGTATGAGAAATAACAGGAAAAACTTGCTAATTCACGTGTTGAATGGGGGGGTAGGAGGGGATAGGGTAGGGAGAACTGCTTAACATCCTCCTTGCCTACTTACTACTTTTGTTCCTGATGTTGCTGCAACAGAACAAAGCCACTGCATTGTTTTGTTCTCCCCACCCTCAAACTCTGACAACTTGTATTACAGCCACAGTTGCTCCTTGGCTGTCTTCAGCAGCTGGTGAAAGTGGGAATTCAGCTGTGCCAGGGTTGTGTCTGTGTTTGCTCTGGATCCAGAGGGCATTTGTGCATGTGCTGAAGTATGGCTGGTGGGAAATCCCACCAAAGTCAATTGGATGTATGTGCTTAAAGGCCATCACACACACAAATGCTCTTCCTTGGGACTGATGCCTACTGATAAATGAAATGCATTAATCCCATTACTGCTCAGTATCAGCATACAGAAGTTCTCCTTCTGCCATTCTCGGAGAACTGGATAACTTCTCTGCATTATGTTGTCATGTCTGAAACATGGTTTCTCCTGCAGCCGTTTGTGTGAGTTGTGCTGCCCAGGGTGCTGGTGTGAAGAGGAGAAGCATGGGGGGGTGGCATGGGGAGGTGTGGGAGAGCTTGCTGGTGACTCACCAGACCACAGAGCACTCTTCCCATCATCCTTGGAAGGAGGTGCAAAAAAAGGGCCTGGCAAAGGAAAAGTGGGGGCTTAAAATAAATAACAGGGAAAGAGATCTAGCTTTGGGAAAGGAAAGATGGGATAGTGGGAGGAAGAGTGAGGAAAAGAGAGCTGAAGAAAGTGGAGACAGAGATGTGGAGGAAAGAAGCACTGATGTGGGCTGGAAGGTGACCTGGCAAGAGAGAGCATGACAGGGATGAGACTGAAGGGAGAATGAGACAGAAATGAAGGGAGTCTGCGGAAGACTTTTGAACAGGGCTTCAGTTTGACACTGCCTGAGATGTGTGCCTTGGTGCAGAAGAGAGCAGACCTTTGTCTTGAGGGACAAGTCGCAGAGAGACTTGCTTCAGGCCTTACAAGAGCTGAGTGACAGCTGAATATCCTGAATGTTTATAAATATGCATGTCCTGTCTCTCCTCTCTGGAGGGGCAGTGGGGGGATTTTGGTTCCCTCTATCAATAATACTTTGTTTCCTTGGCAGAAAAGGGATGACTAGAAAGTCAGGGAGCATATGGAGGCTTTTTCCCCCCGCTGATGATTCTGAGCTAGTAGAAATTTGTAACTGGATTTAAAATTAGCTCCAAGAAAGCCTGGAAGGGAAATACTGTTGTGAGTTGCATTTTCTGTGTGACTTCTTTTTTTTTTTAGATTTCATTCATAAAACCTGAGGGAAAAGACAATGCTTTATGAGACCATGGAACTGGAGTCATCATGTTCAATCTGAATAAAGAACAGAAATTTTTGCACATTACTGTGAAGCATTTGGTTTTGCCTATATCCATGCCAGGTGCTTGAGAAAAGGAAGAGGTACCATACGGGTCTTCACAGCAGCAGGTAGCAGAGCTGATATATTGTGTGTGTGAAGAGGTGAAGAGGTATGAAAGGGAGGTGGGATGGCATTTAGAGGCAGGAGGACTGCACAGACACACATCTGGTCCAGGCACCAGTGAATCCTCAAAGGCTATTAAAGATCTGCTGATGTTCCCCAAGAAAGTTTCTCCACAGATCTTGATGACCTGAGTTACTGTCAGGCATGTGAGGAGGGTAGTGCTGGTCCCATATGTGGAAATGCCAGTAAGGGCATCTTCTCATCCCTACAGACCAGGCAGAGAAGTGTTGCAGACTTGCTTCCACCAAAGCCTGGGAGTTTTCTGAGCTCAAGCTTATCTTGTTGGACAGATGATTGTCAGAATTGGTTTCCTTCTTTCCTAAACTTTATTTTTAGATAAGCCTTTCCTCTTCCCAATCTCAAGTTTTATCCATATCATTTGTTGCTTTGCACAAGCGTACTGCTAATATAACCTGCTCTTCTTTGCTTTGCACTTAGCACTTATCTAGTCTTAAACAATACATATTTTCTTTTTTTGTGTCAGAGCAGTGCACAGATCTGCAAGTCCTGAGAAATTTCCTCTGAATTGCTAAAGCAATCATTTAACAAATCAAGATATGCAGCAAGAGAAGTCCTTACTGATGTGTATGATTTTATTAATTCAGTAATCAAAATAGGACTGTTTCAAGTCACATTTTTGGATAAGAAAAAGAAAAAAGTAAGCTTTAAGTGGTAGAACAACAGCCATTCAATAAACATTCTCTTTCCTAGAATAAGATTCTTCATCTCACCACTAGTGTGCTGTCTCCAAAGCAGAATTAATCTCTTTGGAAAATTCTTATTGCAAGATAAACCAATTACTGGAGACAAAAATAATTGTTTAACAGAGGACTGCTGTGGTGCACAGGAATCTATGAACTGTCCTCACTTCAATTGTTGCAACTTAAACTTTGCAAATATTATCTTTAATAATTAGATTTGAAGGAAATTTAAGTTACACAGTTTTACGTGGATCAGTGTGCTGAATTACAGGTCGAGGTGTTTTGTTGTGTTTTTTTTGTTTGTTTGGTTGGTTTTGTTTTGTTTTGTTTTGTTTTGTTTTGTTTTTTTAAATAGAGCTTTTAGTTCTGTCCATCTAAATCATGCTATTGCCATCCTCATTCAGACTTTGACCTGGTCTTGCTTTGGAGCACTGAACATTGACCAGACTCAAAGGAAACACTAACACTCCAAGCTATGTGGGTATATCCTTCAAAATGGCAGCTCTGAAAAGAACTAAAGCAAGAAGAAGATGGGGTGACCTTTTGGCTGTAACTTTTCATAGTTTGACCTGGGCTGCTCTTGCCTCTGGTGATGCTGAATAAAGCACGTTTGTTTTTTGTTTTCTCTGCTGTCCTATGGCTTTATTTTTCTCTGTGGTATCTACTTCTGGGATGCCTGGCTCATTGAGGTGATGGAATGTTGTATTTATGGTTGCAGTAATAGATTGTAAGTTCAGGGGAAAAGTAATAAATAAAAAATATATACACGTATGTATTTATGCATGTATGTACGTATATTCCTTACAAAAGTTGGGCATTTATCAGCACTAGTGGACTGAGATGAGTGTCTGGGGTGGAGGAGGGTAGAAGAAGGAGGGACAGCTGTTGCACTTGTGTTGTAACAGCACTGAATTATCCTGTTCTTCTGGATGTGACCATTCAGAGCTAGAACTTCTAACTTCCAGAAATCAAACATGTCTCAGAAAGCTCTAAAGTGGAAGTCAATCCACTCATTAGTTTTTATTAGATATGGTGTTTACACCACAAGTTAATTTGTTAGGCACAGTGGGACTCTAATCTCTGTTGGTGATTATAGAAATTGACAGAGTAACAGTTGTGCAAATGCCCTATTTCTTGCCTCACTTTTTTTTTTTTTTTTTTTTTTTATGCTAGAAGACAAAATATTCCCTAAGTCTTTTTAATCTGTTTCTATTCAATTACAGTGGGTATCAATTTTATTCATGCTTTCCTGACAGTTTCTATTACTTTGATCTTATTTTTGAGACTCTTGTGTCCAGACTTTTTCAAGGTATTTGAGTGTTTAATTTTTGGACAGTTTGGTGTTTAGGCATACTGGATAACTTTTCAGAATAATCTATTGAATTCAGAGGGGCTAATCAACTGATGTTGTTCATACCTACATATCTGCAAGGAATGGTTCAGTTATATGATTCCTTTAATGTATTGGTCTATAAGTCATTGCTAGTACTCATAAAGGTTAATTTATGAGTATGTCCCTGTATTATTTCAGTTAGTATTTATGCACTTGGAGACGTGAGACTTTGATTTCCCTAGATATAAGGAGATTCATATCCTTCAAGAGAATATTTTATGTAAGCTTGCTGTTGTTATTCTCTTACTGGGATATCATGAACCATTGGTTTTAATAAGGGAATTAAGTAAAATAGGCACACTTTACTTGGCTGCATTGCCTGGGAACACATTTCCCTACAAAACTTTTCTGGAAGATCCAGTTAGGAGCTCATTCTGTTCTGTGTATTTAAATCCATTCCTACTCAGCATAGCATTTAAATATAGATTCAATGAATGCCATCTATCTGATTTGTTGAACTGAGCCCACAGTCATTAAACAAGTTGGTAACAAGTGACAACAGTTTGTTTGGTGGGATATGAAGCCCTTGTATTCCCTACGGAGCCAGGGAACACTTACTCATTAACAAACTGTTCCTCCTAGTGAGGGAAAAATACAACATGGGTTTTAGGAGCATCAGAAGGCTTTTCACATTTCTTCACATCATTCCATACTGTCAAGAGATGGTGATGGTTCTACTTTTGATATCTCAGATCTCTTCTTTGTAGGGACTCAATTATAAATTTAATTAAAAAAGGAGACAAAAGGAAATAGCGTGTCTTCCCTAGAGGAATATTCCTAATATCAAGTGTGTGGCCACAGAAGAGAAGGGAAAAGGAAGCAATCAAGCATGGGAAGGCAGCAACTCCGGGAACGACTGCCTGGGTACAGCCTGTTCCATACTGTCAAGTGCTATTCAATTCTGTGCCCTTGCACAATGCTTGGGTTTTTTTTATATGTTTGTTTTTTGTTTTATTTTGTTTTGTTTTTTCTTACTCAAGAAAGATGGCTTTCCTGCAAATAAAGATACTATTCAGGTTTTCCTCCCCACAGACCCTTCTATGACAGAAGCAACTCTTTCTGCTGTTGAAAGCTGGACTTAACAGAAAACTATTTGCAAGTGCAAAAATTAGCAAGACCTCTTGTAAATGGAAAATCCCAGATGAGCTGTTTAAAAATATTGTCCTTTCTTACTACTGAAACTATTCTTCTGACCAAGTCTATATTTAATCCTTCTGTCAGAGTAATTAATAGTTTGGAGGAAAATGTTGCAAGAAGAAAAACTGCCCTAGTGGAGTCTGTTATATAGACTAGCTTGTAATAGAGACCTTTCCCTGCTGAGAACCAAATAAACCTTTCAGATATCTTTGGTAGAACTGCAATAATTTATATTCCTTGGTACTGCTCAAGAGGAGCATGTGCCTGCAAAAAACACATGGATATAATTGAAGAATCACAGAACAGTTCAGATTTGAAGAAAGTCTAGTCCATCCCACATGTTCAAAGCAGAATCAACTAGAGCAGGTTGCTCAGGAAATTTCCCAGTTGCATTGCAAATATCTGCAAAGATGGAGACTCCTCAACCTCTCTGGACAACCTCTTCTGGTGTCTGACCACCCTCACAGTAAGAGTAAGTGGGGGAAGCAGAGGGGAAGGATCGCTTCCCTTAGCCTGCTGGCAGCACTCTTCCTAATGTAGCCCACAGTTACCATTTTGTCACAAGGGCGCATTGTTGGTTCATGTTTAATTTGATGTCCACCAGGATCTCCAGGTCCTTTTCTGCAAAGCTGCTTTTCAGCCTCTTGCCCTCCTGTGTGTACTTGTGCCTGAGGTTACTCCTCTCTAGGTGCAGGACTTGTACAACAAGCAGAAACTGTTGGCCTCAGTATCAACCCTTGAGGTACATCCCTACTGACTGGCCTCCAACTGGACTTCATGTTGCTGATCACAGTCTTTTGAGCCTAGTATTTCACCCCATTTTTGATCCACCTCACTGTTCACTTCTCTAGTTTGTACTTTTGTTTGCCTTTGATATTATTAGGGGAAACAGTGTTTCAAGGAAACAGCCTTTCTGAAGTTGAGATAAACAACATCCACAGCTCTCCCTCATCTACCGTTCTCATCATCTGGTTGTAGAAGTCTACCAGACTGGTTAAGAATGATTTCCCCCTTCATAAGTCCATACCAACCACACCCAATCACATTAATGTCCTTCATATGTTTGGAAATGGTTTTCAGGAGGACTTGCTCAGGGATGGATGTGAGGTTGACCAGCCTGAAATTGCTCCAAATCCTTCCTACACTACTCGAAAGTAGGAGTGCCTCTCAATGACATCAACCCTCAGCGCTTGTGAATGAAACCCATCAGGCCCCATGGACTTGTGTGTGTCCAGATTGTTTAAATTTTTCTTACATAATCCTTGTCCAGCTAGAATAAGTTTTCTTTGCTCCAGACTTTCCTATTGGTCTCTGCAGCCTTAGATTACTGAAGGCTGATCTTATCAGTAAAGATGGAGGTGAAAAAGGCGGTGAGTACCTTTGCTATGTTGTTTGTCACCAGCTACCCCTGCCCTTTCAGCAGCGGGTCCATGCTGCTGAGAAATGCAAGTCCATGTACCTATAGAAGTCCTTACAGCCCCTTGCCAGATTCAACTACAGGTGGGCTTTGGCTTTCCTAGCCCTGTCCCAGCATACTCAGACACTGTCTCTACATTTCTCCTGGATCTTCTGACCCCAGTTCCATCTTATGTGAGCTTTCTTTGTATACTTGAGTTTTGTAAGGAGCTCCTTGGTTACCTATGCAGACCTTTAGGTGTTTTTGGTACGGGTAAAGACATCTTTGAAAAGCAGGAGGCACAGGGAATGTAATTTCAAGGGGAATAGATTTACTACCTGCAACTTCCATAATATAATAGGATATTTATAAATCACATTTTGGGGGTTTGATTTACAGGATTTGACCAAAAGGATAAATGAACACAGTTTTTATGAGGTGTACTGTTTTCTGCATGTTTGGGATGAATTTATCTCTTAGAGTTCATGCATCTTCCAGCAAAGATAAATTAAACCTGGCAATAAATTTCTCATACTCCAGACTTACAGAGACAAAGATGATCCTTTTTCCTTCTTGTATTACAGTAATCTTCCTCCAATTTATCCAAAACTATCTTCAGCATCAAGTATCATCAAAAAGTGTCTGGCTATTGTTAATAATAAACCCTGAGTCAGCTGTAGTGAGGCAGATTTCAAAATCAATGAAGCTAAGTGGAGTTGAGAAGAGAAAAATAGTCCACACAGCAGCTTTCTGACTTTGCAGTCTGACTTGGTGAGTAGAAGTCATAAATTTGTGCATAGATGAAAAGCAAAAATAGTGAAATGCCAAAAGCTTGATTTTGAAGCCAGTTTGGACAAAGCAGCACACAGTCTCAAGGAGGAGACTAAGTTTAGAAAAAAACTAAGAGGAAAGGTGTGAGTTATTGTTGCCAACTTCACTGTTTTCACTGTAAATGTGGTGTTAAAACTTATGCAGTACTCAGCCAGTTTCAAAAGTTAATAGTTGTGTTTCTGCTGTTTTTTTATTTCATCTAGCTCAGTGACTCAGATGCTGAGACACAGTGGGTTTTTTCCAGATTGAAGCAGTGAAGAAGGGTTATGTATATCTTAACAGATCAACTTGCTTCAAATAGCAATAATAAAAGGCTACCTTGGTTTTTTTTTTTTTTTTGTTTTGTTTTGTTTTGTTTTGTTTTGTTTTGTTTTCTTTTTTTAATTTATGACCCATGCAGACTCCTTGCATAAGTTTTAGCATGGTACTGACTCATGAGAGAGTGTGCATGATGGGAACGGTGTAGGGTGTTGGTTGGTCTCCTCCTGTGGGTCTCCTTTTGAGTGCAGAGCTCTGTGAGATGGCATGGTCCCCACCACAGCATCATGCTGGGGCTGTTCAGCTGTTCTGTGATGGAGCAATAGATCTATAGCCAGATATCTGTGATCACTGGAGTTGGGTAACTGGCAAGCTGCAGCACAGGCTCTGAGGACTACCTATGAAGAAGGGCTGTTGCAGTTTGGCCCAAATGAATGCAGTTGATGATTTAAGGAATTTCTGCATTCGGACTCAGTGCAGAAAGGGTGGAATTGAACCTCTGCTTTGTGAGAACGAAGAGAAATATTGTTGCTGCTCACATCATATAGGTTTTACAACAGATGGTAGCAGAATCAAAACACCAGGAATGTTCAGTGAGAACAAGCAATGTAAAGTGCATGGCATAAAGGTATTTTACAGCACATGACTAGTTATGGAGCCTAGTCCTAGGCTTTGAGTAATCTTTTAGCATAGCTGACATGTGGATCATTCAGAGCGTTTCTGATTTCTTTTTCCTTTCATATATTTCTTTATGAGTGTTCCCCATGAATTCATCCCACAATGCATCCAGTCCTACAGCGATTGCATTATGGCAGAACATATCATTAACTACACTTCATGTTTGTGTAAGATTCTGGTATTGACTGTTCTGTACAGTTGCATAAAAGGAAATATCACTGCCTGCTAGAGCTTCTCATTTACTGGCATCAATTATTTGATCTGACCTATACCCTGGACTCTTGATAATATATTCTGACAGTCAGTAGGAATCCCTTTTAAAATACTAGTTTTTGTAACACCGCAGCTGAAACTTCTTGAAAATGTTGTTGGTTCCTTTCTCTCATTTTTTAATTAGAATTGTGGCTTCAGATCCTGACAGGCTTCTTGACTTTAACCAGCTGTTCAGCACTGTTATTGTATGAAATATCATTTGACTACCCAGGTAAAAGAGAGAAGAGGCATGAGGCATTATCACACAGTCTAATTTGATGTCTGACTGTAAACATGCAAAGCATATGGAGACACCTGCATCATATGATCTCAGTGGTGGTGGCTACAGAATTGGCTTTTGAAGACATTAATAACAAATCAATGTGCTTTTAGGGATCCAGTATAAGCTGTTTGTTAATGTTCTGCAGGATTTCAACATTTTTTAGGAATTCACAGCTGTTCTGAAGTTATTGTTTGCTGCTGAATTTTGGATGATGCTCTTTCCAAAAAGCAATTTGTGAAGTACATTTTGCTGTTACCATCAGGTCTTTGCTTTTCAATATTATGTGTCCTGTATAGGCCACTGGGAGATAAATATTATAGAGAATAGTCTGGCCTTTCATTGGCTTGACAAGAGCTTTATCAGGGAGGAAATATTTCTTCAAACCAGTTCTGGCATATGTAATAAGAATCCACTTTAAATTTGGACCACAAATCTAACTTTGGTCAAAAGCTTGCCAAGCACAATGAAATAGTAATCTATTTGCTGTGTAAAATGCTGGTTGTCGGTAAACACAAGAGCCAATCCTAGATTACATGAGGACATGTGGATGAAGGCAGTGCTTTGAGTGCTGGAGGAGGAAGCTCAAACGGCATATGCTTTATTTTTGTCACTGTCATCAATTTGCTGTCTGATCCTAGGCAAGCTGTTTATGCCAGTGTTCATAGGTAGATCCTCAAAACTGCATTTAAATAACTAAACAAGCAGTCGGATTTAGAGGCATCAATGCCTAAATTTAATAATCTCTTTCTGAGTTGTCAGAGGTATTCTGAGGTGTAATTTATGTACATAAATCACTTTGTGATCTTTTCTTTACCTGTCTACATCTTTATCCATGTTTTTATGACATGCTGATGAAAGGTTCTAAGTTGAAAGTAATTACTGTATGCATGAAGAGGTGACTGAGAAAGCCTAATAGCATAATTACACTTATCAATAGATTTACTTGAGAGAAACTATTTGTTGTCCTCCTTTGCAGACAGTGATGATTGGAAATTATTTTATTTGCATAATTTCTCTTCTGAATAAAACTGTTTTGTGAGGACGTAAGTGATAAAATGCCATTAGAGGAGACTGAAGCAAGTCTGATGCATTTGCAGTTGATTGAGGAAAACAGTTTTGTGGAAACTGAACCATCTTTCTTTGAACAAAGGTGCAGGATGTTCTTTCCTGGCTATTCTATCCTATCTCTATCCTCTGCCCTCTGTTCAAACAAAGTGACCAAGTGACTTTTAGGATGAGCTAAAAACTTTTGATTCTGAAGGTCATGGCAAAAAGACAAGGCTTATGTCAGGTTTATCTTAGGTAGCCAGATAAGCCCATTTGTTCTCAAAAGTGCTGAGCAGTGAATTGTGGGGTAGGAGATGGGAAAGATGTGGCTCTGACCTTCTGCCTGCTCTTTGTGGCCATGGTGGAAGTTCATCCAGCCTTGCTCCTCCTGAAGACTGTCTTGCTGTGTCATTCTTCCTTTTTCATGTATTACTTCATTAAACTTTTTACCTTTGATGCAGAGGATTTCAGGGATGGCATATGTACCCCATGCTGCAAGTAATTTGGCCACAGACTTTCTCCTAGAGTTCATACAAGGCCTGGCAAAGCTCAGGCTGCAAGCTACTAGGACTATTCCAGTGTTACGCATTCAGAACCTTAATAAAAATGAGACAGTAGTGTTTAAAGGGGATAAAAGTGCTGAGTGAAGAAGGATGCTATGAAAATGTAACTGTCTGCTATAACCCCAGAAGTAGCTGTGGCTTAGCCCAGCTCTGAACTTCACTAGTCAGTCAGGGGCCAGGCCCAGGCTATACAACACGGTGCTGTGTAAAGGCTAAACAAAAGATATTCACTACATGCTTTAGTCTAGAACTGAGTTCATAGGTCATCTTAAAAAAAAAAAAAAAAAATTATGGCTCGTTATTAAAATTTCAGAGGAGGACACTAACGCAAGCAATACACTTTACAGAAATTAAAAGACAAACAGAACTGCTTGGGGACATAAAATGCAAATAATTCCCAGATGTATTGCTAGTGACTGGGCTTATGAACTCAGACCTATTCATGAGAAGAGGGAGGCTATGGAACAGCTTAAGTGTATTTCTTTTATTCCTTGATCTGTCCTCTGTGTACTGATCAAGGAAATTTTTTTGATAAACAGCCTGCTTTCCAAGCTCACATCTTCTGGCTGTCTAGCTGTCATAAGAAGACAGCAACAGCTAAGCACTTACTGGACCTCAGAGAACTCACAGTGGAGAAAAATAGCTTAAATTCTGCAACGGCATGAAAAGCTTCCTCTGTATTGAACGGTGGAAAGCAAATAAACAAAGTTGTTATATTTAAATAACATTTTTTCCCTCCCTAGATAATTAGAAGTGCTTCTCTCTGACCTTGGTTTACTAAAAATTACATTCTTGCTTCCCTTTCTCTCTCAATAGGAATAAGACATTTCTGACTCTTTTACCTGGTACCTATCTTATGAGAAAGTCATATGGAAACTGGGCAGGTCTGGGGTCTGTTCCCTGAACTACTTCAGGGTTTGTGTTTTAATTCAGTAATAATATGAAATGGGTTAACAATCTGGAAAGAACAGCTCTTCTCCCAAAAGAACAACTGAAATGCTGAGTTTCAAAATCAGTCTTTTATTTATTTGCTCAGTGTTAGGAACATTTCCAGATACTGAAACATGCCTGGCTATACTTGAAAATTGCTATAACAGTTCTGTGCACAGTTTTGACCTGGGGCAGATGCCACTCCTCCAAACAATCTTTGCATGTGGTCTGGGAGATAGCATGGACCAGAGACCACTGCCAAAAGGCAACTTGGCTGCAGCCACCCTGCTAAGGAACATAAATGTTTAGTAGTTAGGATATTAACTGTTTCATGTCAGACAGTGCCAGAGAAAGGCACAAAGACATTTAATGTAGGGATCCAAAAGTAACCTCACATCCACATGGCTCAGTTCTGACAGGATTTGACAGCCCAGGATCTAGGACAGTGTACTGGGAAGGAGTTGTAGATCACTTTGTGGAGTCTATATGAACCTAAAAAACATGGTTCCTCATTGCATAGTCTATTCAAATACTGTCACTACCTCCAGCAGACTTTATATCTACCTGTACAGCACATGGAGCAGCCATCATATTTCAGTATCTGTTGCTTTTTTTTTTTTCCCCAAATGTTTTCTTCATTATAGAGTATTGAGGCCAATTTTACTCTAACTTTTAAAATTAATCTTAAAATTTAAATAAAAAAAGTGTAATGATGCCTTCAGATTCTTGGAGATTAGTTTTTATTTGTAATCTACTGTTGTCAGAACATTACTAATAAATCTTTCTCTACACTTCTTGACATTGATAAAGCCTCAGCTGGATGATAACTTCTAGCACTGTGTTTCAAAAAGGGTGGATACAGCTAGAAGAAAGGCAACAAGAAGGGTCATGTTTTCTAGACCTCTGATCAATGTAGAAAGATGGAAAGAATTGAATTTATAGAGTAGGGAGAGAGAGACAGAACTCTTCGAATGTACTAATGTCTGCTGCAAAGACAAAAAAGAACAATCCAGTCCATGTTTCTGTGATGAATAAAGCAGGAAGCAATGGGCTTAAATTTTGAGAGGACAAATTGAGTACCAAGTAAAACCTTGTGACAAAAGGGGAGTGGGCTGGATTTGTGTGGGAGGGTTTTTGGTAGCAGGGGAGGGGTCCACAGTGTTGGACCTATCTCTGGACAGGGCTGAGGCAATCAGTGATGGTGGTTGTGCTTCTGTGATAATGTATTTAAGAGGGGGAACCTGGGAGGGTGTTGGGACTTGTGAGGAGGAGTTGTGAAGAAGATACCTATGCAAACACCAAGGCCAGTGGAAGGAAGGAGGAGGGGGAAAGTGGAGGGAGGTGCAGCAGAGCAGAGACTCCCTGTATCCTGTGGTGAGATGTCAGGGCTGACCCTCTGCCACCCATGGAGGTCCGTAGTAGAGCAGAGGCCAACCTGTGGCTTGTACAGGAGCCCACACCAGAGCAGGCACCTGTGCTTAAAGGAGGCCAGGACTCTGTGTGAAGAAGCCCCCACTGTTTTTGTTCATCTCTGAGAGGACTGCAACATGCAGGATGGATCCATGCTGGAGCAGCTCGGGAACAGCTGCAGCCTGTGGGAAGGACTCATGTTAGAGAAAGTTCATGGAAGACTGTCTCCCACAAGAAGCAGTCTACACTGAAGCAGAGGAAGAATGCAAGGAGTTCTCCCCCTGAGGAGGAAGGAGCAGTGGACTGACTGTAACTCCCATTCTCTTCTCCCTGCACTGCTGGGGGGAAGGAGGTAGAGAAATCGGGAACAAAACTGAGCCCGGGAAGAAAGGAGGGCTGAGGGAAAGGTGTTTTTAAGATGTGGTAATGTTTCTCACTGTCCCACTCTGTCTATTCAGTGGTGGTGTTAGTGTTTGCATTAAAGTGATGTTCCTTTTTCTTCTTGTAAGTCTGTCTTTTGCCCATGACTGTGATGGGTGAGTCGTCCCTCCCTGTCCTTATCTTAAATCCTAAGACTTGCTTTATTTTCTCCTTCCCATTCCTGAGGTGGAAGGGGTGAGTGAATTGCTGCATGGTGCTCAGTTGCTCTCTGGGCCTAAGCCATAGCAGGGGGTCTGGAATGGATTGATTTGAACTGCTGTGGGCATTCTAGATAATCTTTTTCTTTAAGGCAAACTGCTATCAGGAATGCCCTAGGATAGCCAGGCTAGTCTTGGGCTCAAGGGATGCATTAGAAGGACTCAAGCTTCTTTCTTGCTCTATGACTGGCTTTTTCTTTTCTGTAAGGTTTGAATATTAATAAAGTAGCGTCGATATATTTCAGTATATTGCAAAATATCTTTAGAGAGGTTTTTCTTCCCCCCACCATCTGTTTGGCTTCAAAATCTTGTCTGTCTGAATACATCCTCTTTATGGACTTGAGAACATGAAACAAGATTTCAGGGTACATATGTATGTATTTATCTGTCTTCAAAAGATAGATATTTTACTTGGTTCTCTGTTCATTGCTAGATTATGTTATTTATCTGAGGATATACATTTAACCTATGCTGAGGAAACAGACCATGAAAAATCTTTTGATAATGAGATCATGGCCTTTCTCTGGACATTGTCTCTGAATTTTGACTTAGCTACCAACAGCACCCTTGCAGACTGTTTTTTTCACTCTGGTGGGCTAACAGTAAAATCTTGAGTGGCACCAGATTCCTGGCCATAGCAAGCTTAAAAGAAGAGTATGAATCCAAAAAGTTGCACAAATAATGTCAATGTAGCTTGCCCATTGCAATTTTTACTCACATTGCCATATACTCCAAAAATTAGAAAATTCTAATGTGGAAAAAATACTGGTTAGATTACAGTGGTTAAATATTTGTAAGGTAACATTATTTACAACACCTTAGCATTGTAGCAAATTTTTGGAAAATCTCTGTCAGCATCTTATTAGCTCAACCCACAGATGACACAGAAACAAGGAAAGGTGCAATGGAGAAATGGGCACTCCTAAATCTGGTGTTCGGACAAAGTAACAGTCTGCTTCAAAGTGTACAACCTAAAAGATCAAATTCCTCCCCAAAGCTGCATTACTGTTATTTATCTTTGCCTTTTTTTTTTTTTTTTTTTTTTTTTTTTAAAAAAAAAGGCTGTATTTGATTTGTACCCTATTAATTACTAGCAAGTCACATGTTATCCAGTGGAATCTTGTCACCTTGAATCATCTAATTATCTGTTTGAAAGCTACCATCTTTCCTGACTTGGGTTTGTGGCTGGAGATTACACATTTGCTAGCCCTTGTCCCTAGCCTGGTTTCACCAAAAAACAATGTATGAGGAGTTAAAGTGACCACAGTGCCTACTTAAGAAAAGCCCACGTGACTGAGACTGGAACAAAAGAGATGGGAAAGGAGCTTGTTCTAGAAAAATCCATAATATAACTTTTTGGCAAAATTGGAAATTAATTTGAATAATCTGAATAATTTTGCAGAGACAGTCTTTAAGACCTACCATTCTGTCTACTTTGGGATTCCATATGATAATATGAGGGAGAGTCTAGCAGTCCTAGGACTGTTCTGTAATGAAGCTTTTTGTAGATAGAAGTCTGCAAAAGAAAATCTAGTCCTAGGATTGACTGCTCCTTCTGACAAATGTCCTTTAACAGGCAAGAAAACAGAACATATGCTTTGTTTTGTTTTTCTACAATTCTTCCCTAATGATCATACAAACTGAGTGCAGTTTGTTAATGATGTGCTTTTACTAATATTCTGCAATAACTAGGCAAGATGCCAGTTGCCAAATTACAACAAATATGTCCTTGATCCCTTCACAGTCTCCCTGTTGGCTGAGGCCCTAATGAGCATGGGCTTCTGTGTTACAGGAATAAATGCTCAGCTACATGAATGGCTCCACTGCTCTTTATATACCTGGTATAATGGTAAATTTAAAAGTTGGTAAACTTACTATCTTACTGACAGGGAGAAGTGGATGATTTCTCGGCAAATTACAAGTGCATTAGATCTCTTTATCAATGTTTTTTTCCCCTGGACCATGACAACCTGGAAAAAGATGCTGTTCATAAAAAGGGTTCATCTAATCACAAATCTCATTAAGACAGTCTGAGTGAAAACAGGTTACTGTGAACTGAAAGAGCACAGCTTTGCTTTCAGCACAGTTTTCATTAAAAATGACAGAAGATATGAAGAGAGTCACAGCATAAACCATAGGGAATACACTTGTAAAAGCACATCAACGACCAGACAAATCTGATTCTGGGAATAAAATATACAGCATCTGCAAATGGAGGCTAGGCTTTTAAGGTCCATCCAAACAGGTACAGTCCCTAAAGCATCTAGCTGCTCTTCTCAGCTTCTGCAGAAGTAGGATGTAACAGTTCAGAACTGAGCTGTTGGTAAGTAACTGTGCTAAGAATGTATTGCAGGCAGAGTGTGTCCTTGCCATCGTGAAAAAGCTGAAGTTATTATCTAAAGCAATGCAAATAAAGTAACGACTTCTACTCTGTTTCCAGTTTCAAAGACTTCTTGAAAGATATCTTGTCCCAAAGAAATTAGGCTACATTTTCCTTGCAAATGTATCAGCCTAAAGCAAAAGAAAGTACATTTAAAAGGTGGTTGGAAGAACGGGAACATTACAGGAGAAATCTGGAGTTAGGATCATGGATTCCATCAAAATGGACTAGGGAAGCCTTATTTACATTGATAAAGCAGGATAAAGAGGAATTATGAGAAGATCCATGAGAAAATCCTCATCAAATACTTCATTTCAGAAAGTGTGTGCCCATGCGACAGGAAAAATGCAGGGACAGAAGTTCCAAGGTTATCTGCACAGACTTAACCCAAGGCCCAGTTCTAGGGACAGTTATGCATGGGCTTCTGTAGGAAAGGAAATGTGTTTTGCTCTGCAGTTTGCTTGCCAAGACACCACAAAAGCTTTACAACAGGACTGTGTTTAAAACCTATGACATCTGGAGGTGGAAAAAACAGCCAAAAGTTAACAGCTTCTGCTGCCAGCTTCCAAGCACATGTACCGCCCAGTGCCCGGGTTAGCTCTGCAAACACCATGTCCTGTGGCGACCATACCACACTTTCTTGCAAGGTATGTCCATGGCTATCTTTGTATAAAGGTATGAAAAGCAGAGGCTGTGATGTGGTTTTGGTACTTGTATGAAAGTGTACAGGCCTTGATGTTATCCCAGCACTGCTTCCTTCCCCAGGTGGTTGTTGAGCCCCTGATTAGAGGGAGGAAGAACTTGAATGTAGAGTCTGATAGCAAATGGTTCAACTCCACCTGCATTTCTTCTTGAGCCAGGGAGCTGCTAGTGCTTACCCACACCCTGTGTGGTATCAGGCTTCCTTCTAGCATGATATGAGGTGTCCTTATTCCAGGATATAGCTGCTGCTGAAGGAGTTGGCCTTTGGCATAGACAGGTGATGCAGAAAAAATGGCATTGGTATCTCTAGAGTGTGTAGGATCTTGTCAAGAGGTTGCTGGCTTGGAGAGGAGAAGGATCCTAAAAGGCAAACTAAGCAATGATTTTTCTGGTAGTAGGACTATCTGAGCTGTTGCAGATTTTTGAGTTCAGACTGGTATAAGATCAGACTGATGAGCTTGCTACTATCTCTACCAGATGCCCGGAGTGATGCCTGAGTGGAACCCCTGTGAGCTGTTTGTGTGCAGAATGGCTTATCTAGAGGATTAGTAGGGTTAGCACATGAGGACCTCATCTTCAGGTGAGAAGTACAGTCTGACAGGTACATTCCTTGAATGTACACTTAGAATTGAAACGAACTAGAAAGAAAAACACTCGTTTACTTTCTTCCCCTTGTATATTTCCCAGGTTCAGAGTTTCCCACCCTTATTCTGTGGTTCAGTGAGAGATTTTCTGTAGCTAAAATCAGATTAGTAGTTTCTACAAGACAGGGTAATTCCAAAATAAAGAAAAAAACTTTTTTCCCCCTGCACATATCTTTCCTGTTATGATTCACTTGTTTCCATAGCAGGTGTCAATCATTTTGGTTTATACCATCAGATATTCACTGGGATGACAGGCAATAGAGGAGCTGCGATTGTCTCATAATCCCATGATTGCAGAAGATGGGTGTTTTATAAGACATAGTGAGACCATTAACTAGGTCACTAGGGCTGGCAGTGTTGTAGATGAATGACCAGCAAATACTATACAGGAGAGAGAGGAACCACTTGTATAGAGGGAAGGAGGGGAGTCTCTGGAGTAATAGCAGCTGCTTCGAAGAATATGGGGAAGATCCTTTCTATCTTGGCACCAAAGACCTGCTGGATGTAAAGGTCTCATGTCCTGTAGATGCTGAAGGGACCCATGACTCTGGAACTATTGTCTAGAAATTTTACTAATCTCAGTAGCTCAGTATATGGGCTCTGTTTTAACAATCTGTTGAAACCTTTAGTAGGTTTTCTGAGCCACTGTCCAACAACTTGCATTCCCACAACACAGAAAGAGTATTTAAAAAAAATATCCACTAATTTCATCAAAGAAATTGTTTGCAATACGGAAAGATTCGCTCATTAGAAACTTACACATTGTCAAACCATGCAGACACAGCAAAGTTTGCATTGATATGGAAACAAAGCTAAAGATGGCTTATGCTGTGAAAAACAACTTGCAAGTGACTGTGAAAAGTAAGTTTATAAGAATGACACCTTTCTGGTTGATCTTGAAAGACATAATATAACACAAGCATCTTGGGTTAGAAAGCTGTTTTTATTTAGTTTGCCACGCAGACAGGTTACTTTCACCTCTATTCTTACAAGTATAACATCAAAAACTATCAGCATACATATGTGAGCTATACAGGTAGAGACACATCTGCCAGTACTGAGTTACACTTCTATCAAACACTTTAAGAAAAACAAATATGGGCCCTTCCCTGCCCATCTAATAAAGAAGAATTACTAAGTCAGGATACAATACTGATCACAGTGTATTTTCTTTATGTGAATCTAGTTATTCATAAAAGAGTAAAAAAAAAAAATCTAGTATCTAATGTTTAAACAAAACATACTTTATATATTTGGCTAAGATGAAATATCATACCTTGCCAAATGAAAAAATCCTCTCTAACCGTACTTTCCCTAGCAGCTCAGTAGGTATGCAAGGCATGCAGTTCATTTCCTGTCAAGGCAGAGAAAAATGGGTAGGTCTGAGATAATAGTGCTAGTGTGCTTGAAAAAGATCTTAGTTGTTAATGTTGTAGTTGACTGCATATATATATATTTTGACTTTTGGTCTCCTTGAAAATTTCCCATGTGCAACTTTTGGGTTGACTCCCTTTTAGCTTTCAATGATGGAGGGCTCAATGTGAGGCAGAATAGGATTTTCCAGAGCGTCACAGTCATCAGTGAGGAACACCAAGTCCTGGAGAAACAGAAGAGAAGGCTAACATTTATAAGGAAGAAGGCAGAAGATAGCACAATGTTGAGAAGTGCAGAACCTGATCCACTTTTGCTGCTCAGGGGACAGGGTGGACACAGAGAGGGCTAAAAACAGAGACTATGTTGGTATATCTTGACCTACCCTTCTACAGTAGGAGATCATGATGGTGTACAGGCTCCGGGCTTTTTCCTTCAGCTCGCTCACTTCAAGCACTCTCTCACATCTGGGATAGGCCACAAAATCACGGAGTTTTGCCAACACACAGTAATTCTGCAAAGCATGCAAAAGAGGTATGTGTAACTCTGCACAAACACAGATTTGTGGTTTTCATCCACCACTTACAAAATTCTTACTGCCTCTGTGGGAACCTTGAATTCCTACCTCTCTGTATGTGTAATCAATGTAACTTTTAGTTAGGAAAATTCACCGTCAGTATTTCATAACAAAGATGTTTGGACCAAATAACTGCTTGGAAATGTGCACAGACACAGATTTGGTCTGTCAGTTTATTTCTCACGTGCTTTGGGAGGCAGCAGTGCCAATACAATCAAATCTGTTCCTATAGTAGGTAGAGTTACCTTCAGAATAGGTCCACTGTGTCACTTTTAAGAGAGCACCTGATTTATCTGGTGAAAAAAATATCAAGATCTCACAGACACAATTCTTCTGTTCCCATACAATAGGCAATACAGTGAGCACCAGGCAGTAATTTTTACCTCAGACTGTGTTATCAAAATAAAGCATAGCCAACATGGATTTTGCAACATCCTTGTGAAGCAGATAGCTCTTGCTTTAAAGCAGGGGAAACTGAGGCACTGGACTAACTTTCCTTGTCTTTGCAATGAAGTGAGGCACTGGCAGCTCTGGAAGTGGGATCTAGAGGGTTCTGAATTACAAAACTTGATGGTATAGTTGCCTCTGGCACAATGTGTCAGACATGTCTTGCTTTGTCTGATATTTTTTACCTTTTAGTTACTCAGTGAAACACTGGGAAAAGAAGCAAAATATGTGGAACATCCCAGGACAGAACACTATGACAAAATATGTGTGCAGGAGGGAGATGACTACTGCTGTCTTTTCTCAGTATCACACTTCCATATCCTCAGGCATACTTTTTCTTTTGGGATTCAGCAAGTGACTACTTAAAACAGGAAAACCAGCAAGGTATTCCTGCACTTCTTTCTATTAAAACTGCAGTTCCAAAAGTCACTCATGATATAAAACAAAGTAGATTTATTGAGTGAAGAAAGCTTATTCTGCATTTCTTTATTTAAAATATCATTCAAAGTTTTATTGTCCATATTTAACTTCTGAAGAGGCTCTGTCACAACAAATAATGTACAAATGATAATCACTTCAAAATACTGATTTCCTCATTTTTGAATGTTTAAACAAGTAAAATCTTAGAAGTTCAATAGATCTTAATAAGGTTCAAAAAGAGATTTTTTTTTTTTTTGGTCATTCATCTGTCTAGTTAATTAAGCTTTTAAAAATATGTTTCAAACCACTCTTCTGGGGTACATCTTAAGAGTTATTCTTTTTTCATTAGCTGCTTTTACTGCACAACATAAGAAAGAAGTGTGAAAACTTACGTGTATATCCAAGTACAGCCTGGGCAGCATCTCCACACATGAGTCCTGCAGGAAAGAAGAAAGAGCTACTGCAATTTTGTTTTGAGAGAAACTTGTGTCAAAAACAAGCAACCTGCAGCGTCTTTGCATGAGCAGTTTTTACGTAGACTCACCACAGCTTTGGAGGTCTGTAACTCCTTAAAGGACTCCGTGATTTCTTTGCTCAGAGACAACACCCTTGAGTAACAAGTTGGAGGGGCTGCATTGGCTAACAGGGCAGCAGAAAGCAGAGCAACCAGGCTCAGCAGCATCTTCCTTGTGGGGAGCTTTTCCAAAGGAGGAAGGGAGGAAAAAAAATCACCGTTAGTGGTTAGGCAGCTACTGGTAAGCATCAACGAGTAAGTCTGACAAGTCAGCCCCCAATTAAATAGTCTCCTGCATCAATGGGGAAAAAAAAAAAAAAAAAAAAAAAGTCTGGGGGTGGTCCGAGCAGCAGCTTGCTGCTGTTTTAAATTTCCTTGCAACCTATGAGGCAGAGCTGAGCTGCTAGCACTTCCCTGCCCGGAGCAGAGAAAGGAGGGAATGAGGGTAACAAAAACAAACACTACTGGCACATTTCATTACAGAAAGAAAACAACCTAGGGAGCATCTCAAGCAACAGAATATGTGTAAGAAACAGCCCAGGTTATCAAAGTGCCATAGGCCCTGATCCTGTATGCACTTTGGCACATACATCGCTTTCTTGATGTGGTGGCTTGACCCTGACTGGACACCAGGTACCCACCAAAACTGCTCCCCTCCTAAGCTGGGCAGGGAAGAGAAAATATAACAAAAGGCTCATGGGTCAAGATAAGGACAGGGACATATCACTCATCAGTTACCGTCATGGGCAAAACAGACTTGGAGAAATCAGTTTAATTTATTACCAATCAAATCAGCTGGATATTGAGAGATAAAACCAAATCTTAAAACACCTTCCCTTCACTGCTGCTTTCTTCTTGGGCTCAACATCACCCCAATTTTCTCTACCTACTCCCCTGCAGCAGTGCAGGAGGACAGGGAGTAGGGGTTGTGGTCAGTTCATCACCCATTGTATTTGCTACTCTTTCCTCCTCAGGGGGGAGGAATCCTCACACTCTTCCCCTGCTTCAGCATGGGCTCCCTCCCACAAGGGACAGTCCTCCATGAACATCCTCAAGGTGAGACCTTCCTACAGGCTGCAGCTTTTCACAAACTGCTCCAGTGTGGGTCCCTTCCATGGGGTGCAGTCCTTCAAGAAGAGACTACTCCAGCATGGGTCTCCTATGAGGTCACACGTCCTGCCAGCAAACCTGCTCCAGTGTGGGCTCCTCTTTCCACCGGTCCACAGGTCCTGCCTTGAGATTGCTCCAGCGCTGGTTTCTCGTGGGGTCACAGTCTCCCTTGGGCATCCAGATTCTCTGGTGTGGGGGCCTTCATGGTCTGCAGGGGCACAGCCTGCCTCATCATGGTCTTCGCCAGGGACTGCAGGGGAATCTCTGCTCTGGTGCCTGGAGCACCTCCTCCCCTTCCTTCTCCACTGACGTTGGTGTCCGCACAGTTGCTTCTCTCACATATTATCACTCTTCCTTTGGCTGTAGTTGCTGTCATGCAGCAACTTTTTCCCTTCTTTACTGTTATCCCAGAGATGCTACCACCATCACTGATGGGCTTGGCCTTGGCCAGCGGTGGGTCCATCTTGGAGCCGGCTGGCATTGGCTCTATCAGACAGAAGGGAAGCTTCTAGCAGCTTCTCATATAAGCCACTTCTGTAGCCACCCACTACCAAAACCTTGCCATGCAAGGCTAATACACATGAAAATGTAACGTACAGCTGTAGGACTATATAGGTTGCAGCTAGAGAGAAATCCTTCCAGGGCTGGTGTCATATGTTTGCAGTATCAATATCCTTTGCAGGTCTGAAATTTTAGCACTAAAAAGGAAGCCTCCCAGGTCTAGTATCATTTTCTCTTTTAAACTATGCAAATGCTCATGAGTTCTTAATCAAATCAATCATGCTTGTTATGGCTGCTTGGGGAGACCTGTATATTTACACATTTGTGGTCTCAGACAGAATTAATACATCTCTATATGGCTGTCGTAAATATATAACAATTATTTTGCTTTCTGAGTTGAATTTATGAATCTCTGTTCTTTTATTAGATGCCAGACAGAGATGAGAAATCCAGATGCTGAGATGCAGGCCTGAGACTGAACATATATTGTTCTTACATGTTAATTGTCCTGTAAAATGGAGGTACCCTTGAACAAAGAACTGGTTATTTCACAAGCTACCACCTCCCCCCCCCCTCCCCCACCTCACCTTTTCAAATTTGGATTCTAACTAGATATTAATTGAAAGAGTAAAGTATCTGATACAGTATTGCAATCCCCTGGCATTGCAGCAGACCTGGAAGGTTCATCTGAAGGTGATAGAAGGGGAAATGACTGAACACCTGTAAAAGAAAGGGGCTTCCTACCAGCCATTTTAGAGAGAAAATCAGAGTCTTGAAAACTAGTTTCTACTCTCTTGTTATATGTTTTTTTGGTTTCATAAATAATGATTGGTTCAGTAATATCATGTGCTCCTGAAAGTGGTTAAAGTGGTAGGTACTCGGAAAGGAAAGAAAAGTTGGAAGTCCTGTCTGTGGGGAATTTAGGACTGGCCTTGGTGAATGAGTTGTTGGGTCTTATTTTCAGGAAAGGGAGTTGCTTAGGTAAGTGAATGAAGCAGCCAGAAGAACACATGAAACATTTTGAGATGGCCCCAAGCAGCTAGATCATAGATCCAGCTACCTAGTTTATGTCCAAGGAAAGCATGTTATTTACTGTAAGCCTTTCTGGTGAAAAAACAGACTCTTAAATGCCACCTCATTATTGTAAAGAGTAGCTGAGGGTAGGAGTGAAATACTATCCTTCTACCACATTCTCATTTGGCAAGCTGCTAAGACGTAGTTGCTCTGCCTGAAGAGTAATCTTCTGAACAGTATAAATGCTCTCCCAGTAAAAGAAGTCAGCAGCCCAACTGCTGATAAGCACAACTTCAAAATGAAGCATTTATGTTATTTTTCTTTTTTTTTAGTGCAAGCACTATTATTTTTCTTGGTATTTTATCTATGTTAAGCCTACAGTGATGACTCCGTTTCAAACTACAATTAAACACTATGTACCATGTTCTAAAAGATACGTGTCACAGTGACTGTGACAAACATGGCCTCATGACCACTCTTTGTCACCAGAAAAACAGCTCTCCAAGTCCTGTGTCCAGGCCATATTCAGGCATCTGAAAGCAACTTAAAAATCTCTCTCTTTATTATGGGATAATGTTAAAGGTGTCAACACCGATTTGGAATTACACTATGAACTGAGCTGTACATTGTTTGCCTAGGGCCAGAGAGTCAAGCATGTAGCTTCCTATAGCCTAAAACAATACCCTGTCTCCCAAACTGGGGTGAGAACCCCATACTTCAGAAGCCTCACCCAGATGTCACGTCTGAGGGAGCCTGGCATAAGTGCTGAACGTCACCTATTGCAGTTACAGCCCTCAGCTCCAAGAAGACATCCAGAGGAGGAAAAGTCCAGCACTGAGTGCTTATGATTTTTGCCCCAAAAGTGGGAGACCTGGAATTCATGTATTTCTTAATTTCTGAAGGTGCCGGGTGTTGGGTTGGATGGCCATGTTCTGAGGTAGTGACAAAGGGAAGAGGGAGGAAAGGACTGCCACCCACCATTCATGTCTTTGCATTTGAAGTCTGCCTGGCCCCATGCTTGCAGCCTGCATACCCATGACTTGTGCAAAGAGTGAGATTTGCTCAGTGCACATACTTGCAGAGATGCTTTGCCACGAACAGGCATGGGAAATGGTCCACCCATTGAGTTTCTTCTTCAGAACAAACAGTGACTTGATGACTGACCAAGCTCTTCTTGGCTCAGAAAGCAAAACAAAGGTTTGATCCAGGCCTCTGCAAAGCATTTAATCAAATAAAAAACTTACTCTCTATTTTGTGAAGGGGCAAAATTGCTGGAGTAATTTGCTCTGAAGTTTCTGATCAGCTGCAGTATTACTGCCTTGTGATTTCTCTTTGATCCCATATAAACTAAATCAAGGAAATCCACCTGTGATGGATGTCTCCTCAAATAGTTAAATAAATGAACTACCCTTAGAAATACTAGGAAAAAAGGATTCATATTTTTTCAGAAAAAAAAAAGGAGAACCAAAGTTTAATTTCCTCACCTAAATCTTCTCCTCCCTGGGCCAGATTACATGCATAGCTGACTCTGACCCAGATGGATATTTTCCAATGTCTACTAGCTCATCAGCACTTCTGCACATCTCAGCATGTAGAATATGCAACTCTGTTCAAAAAAGACAAATACTCTCTTCTCAGTTATTTTCTGTTTGTAGCTCATCAGCAAGATTATCCTTGAGCTCTGAGAACATTCAATTTATGGTCCAGACATGAGCAGATAACTTCTTTTTCTCTGAGAAGCTCACTGGGGACTGCAGGAGAACTTGCTAGTGACACCAGGCACTGGGAGTCCATTCAGTCTAAAGCACTTGGCACGACTGTGAACCAGATACACAATTACTGAAGCCCTTGAAACTCCAGACTCTCTTTTCAGTGACTGTTTTGATCCAGTCACTTATGCAAAGCCACTTATTAATTCTGGTACATACCCTGCCTTGGGCAGAGAAGGTATTTAACAGGGAAACACAAGCTGTTTTTCACAAAGGCTAATAGCATCTTAGAGACAATATTCAAAATGGAAGTGGAAATAGTCTTTAGAGCTAGAGGAGGAGAAGGGGCAAAGATCAAAATATGTGAAAGTCAAAACTCACCTAAGGATTGCCTCTATGGAAAAGCTGCTATTTACAGCCCTTCCAGTCTGTGGGACAACACCCAGGCTGGCAGTAAAAGGGAACACAGCAGGAATCAGTCAGTACCACCATATTTGTGATGATCATCATGATGTGGACATCTCCACCCCAGACACACTATTACCATACACCTCAATTCAGTGAGGATATGAGGACTTTGAGGGCTCTGGACACACACTTTCTGAGTTTTGCATCGGTTCTTGGGACTGATGATGTCACTACGGCCCCGAGTGTTATTTACAGTGCATCTATTTACTCTTTTATAAGGAATGTTCCATAGCAAAAGCAGACACATGGACTGAGAGGAAACTTAAAAGCCTGTCATGTCATAACTGTATATGTTTTTTTAAAAAAATTTTGAGTTATGTTGTCCTTTTGCTTCCAAGTTACTGAAAACTCATCAATAATATTTTTCTAAAAGTCAAAGGACTCACTATACAGGGAGAAATTCCTCCCATGTTTGAACAGTCTACCAGGGCCTCCACCAACTTTTGACAAAAGCCCTTTCAAGTTGCTCACTTCCTAATACCAAAATCCACTTGTTTAAAGAAAATGTTTATTTTAAAATAGTCAGGAGCTGCCATGAGGCACCTCATGAAATGCGCTTCTGATTATATTGAAAAATAGCAAGAGTATACTGGTGCTTTACAGAGAAAGCCGTGTGTATTTAAGAAGTAATTCAAAGCCCTGTGACTCAGCTGGCTCTTGTGGCAAAGGTGCCACTTCTTGCTTCATAGCAGAGCTAAACTGCCCTGCTAGCTTCAATCTCAGATAAAAGCTTTTTTGAAACCCTGGCATTTTGATTAAGGTCTTCTCTGTTTGTCATGTTTTCCCTCACTGTGCAACAGTGCATTTTGTTGACATTTTTTATACTCATCAGCACTGAATTTTGGGATAGGGATTGTGCAGCAATTGCACATTGCCCTAGATCTTGGGGGATGCTGATGCACAGTGCTACCCACTGCCCTGGTACAGAAGCAAAGCTGATTATGGCAACACAGTGTGCCTGCATTTGAAGCTAGGATAATGCAACGTGTCTCTTTTTCTCTTTCACTCTAGCAGTAAGTCTCTGCCAGTGATCTGAATGTCTTGACCAAGCTGTGGGCAATGGGCAAGGCAGGCAGGACCTCAGGGCTGTTGCTGGGCTGGTGTTGCAATGCCATTTTGCCATGAGAGTTCAGCAAAAGTCCTCTTTGCTTACTCAGTGGTATGGGTTTCTTCTTACCAAACTGCTGTTGTTATTTTTAAAAATTTACATATATATTGAGGAAACAGATGTTACTGCTCAAATGCCTGTTCTTAGATAACATGGTTATAGAAGCAGCTAAGCCATCTGGGTCAGAAAAAGACATGAGATATTCTGAAATCTGGAGGCCTTGCCAGCAAGAACCTGGCAGTGGGCACTTTCCCGGCAGGAAAACATATGGAAATGGGGAGTCCTGTGGTCCAGGACAGAGACAGGACAGGCCAGCAGGGTTAGGAAACAGGAATAATTTCCTTGTGCTACCTCAGACCAGCGACCGAATCGCTGACACTGGCTGTGCTTACCAGCACTCTCTGCGGGGCGGTGTGTCCAACCTGCATTTGCAGCAGGGCAGAGGCTCGGGCATCAGGCTCCTGCATCCCCCTGGGTATCTGGGGCTCAGCATGGTGTCAGTGCCTGGGATGGCTCGGAGATGTCCGCATGAGTGTCTGTCGCAGGGCAGATGTAGCTCAGCTTGTCTGTGTCTTGGCTGCTGTCTGTGTGATAGGGATAATGGTATTTCCCACAGACTCTGTGGGAGCGCAGCCATCAACACCAAGGAGACGGGAGATTACGCGGTTTTAGCGCTGTCAGTGATACTCTTCAGTGACTGCAAGGCTTATTGATTCAAGTAATGCAGGATTTAGAGTCTTAAGCCTTCACTGCCTTGCTAAGAAAAAGGCAATTTTAACTTAGAGTAACTTGCAGACCTCTCCATTGAAATAATAGCAGTGCTTTCAGCCCAGCTCCCTGGCAGGGCATGGGCACAGACAGAGCTGCCTCCTTTCCCCCCAGTAGCACACAAGAGCCTTGTCTGCGCTCTGTCTGGGCTTTGAGACCACTCACGTGTGCAGTACAAGTTACCTTAAGGTAATACTATTTATTATTAACACTGAAATCAGGGCCCAGGGCCTCAGTAACAGGATTTTGGGGAGAGAGCCTTGTTCAGGTTTAGACCAAAGTTCAGCAGTAAAAGCAAGTTATTCATGCTTTCCTGCCCTCCCCTTGCCCTTGCTCCCCCTGTCTCCACATGCACACACTAATGTGGCAGATAGCTCCAGGTCTTATCATTGCTGGTCAGCTTCCCACCCTCCCTAATTACACTCTTGATGAAAAATTATGTCAGCCAGCAAGGAATGTATCAGAGGTGATACAAATAAATATATTAATCTATCAAATATGTCCCCTGATAAAAGCCCACTGGAGAATTCAAAGGCTGAAAAAAATCAAGGTCTGAGCCATCTGGTCTCAGAAGTTGTCCCTCCAAGTAGCTCTTGTCTATGCTGTGGTTAATCTGCAAGGTGATGAGGGACTTAATTTTCTAGGACTGGTATTCCTGTACCTTTCAGAAGTATTATGTCACTAAAAGAAAATAAATGGATGGGACTGAAAGTGCAGCTCTGTATAACAACCCAGTCCAAGCCAAATAGGAATCCAAAGTGACTTAGCTGCTGAACTTCAGCCTGCACGGGAGCTTTTTAGTAGCTGCTTAGCATGCTAGCAGGCTCTGTTTTCTATTTATTCTTGCTTAGAAACCTGCAAATGTCAAAGCTTATGTTGCTGTGTAAATTTCTAGATACAAACAACAGTTCTTCCAGCAGGCTGGCACAACTGCAAGCTAAAATAAATTCTCATCTCAGCTGGCTGAGAAGGTAAAGTATGGGTCCATATAATACATCATGTCTCTGTTGTTCTACTTTCTTTTCTATACACTGCTTTTCATGATTTATATTTAAGCATAGTAGAAGAAATCCTGCCATCACTGAAATCAATGACACAAGTCACAGACTCCTGCAGATCCACATTCTCACTCTAGATTAAAACTTGAGTTCAGCTCATTGGCCTTAGTAGCACAAAAGCCCTGAAGCCACAGCATGAATAAATCAGATGCCTTATTTCTTGTTTCTCACAGAGCATCACCTTTTGGAGTCCTGTCTGTTGGAGATACAACACAGGTTCAAAGTCATCTTTGCCAGTGCCCTAAACCCAAGTCATGTGACAAGTACCTTGTACAGGTGTAAATACTCGTCTACAGAACAGAACTGTATAAAATAGGGTAGAACAGTTGATGATCTGCTGTACTAGGTAAAATCCAGAAGTGATGAAAATAAGTGGAGTTTCATTCTGTTTAAGAAAATCAGTAAATTTAATAATTATATTTTTGTTCTGTCAACTTGCCTTGAAACAAAGAAAAAATAAATATCCGAGCATGTCAGAAACTAGTGTCAATACCAGACTGTCTTTTGGACATAACTGTCATTTAAACCTGAATTTCATTCTTCATTGCAACTTTTCTGTTTTAAATCCCTTTGATAAAAATAAAAAAGGAAAAAGAATCTCCTTCTGCTTCTGAACCACATGTAATGAATTCCCAGATGACTAAGTGTCCCTACAAGTGTGGTTTTAGTTTGTATTTGTTTAAGTGGGGTGACTAAGAAAATAACTAGTTGAAGATAGATGAAATTTAGCTGCACGCATGCATGGTACAGCTGATAGCTCGCTATGGTACCAAGAGGGCAGCCTGCAGCCGGCTCTCGTCTATGCTGGGAGGTTGTCCTGCGGTCCCAGCAGAGGCGTTTCTGTGTTGCCCCCATCCACCTGGCTGGGTGTAGGCAGCGTTCCACAGGTGGTTCTGAGAACATCTGCCAGAAGGAGGTGCCAAACAGGGCCCTCCTGCCTGCCCCGCTGGTTCTCAAGCAGGTTCATGGGGTGCCCAGGGCAGCTGGTGGTGCCAGGGGAGGGATAGGAGTTCATGGCTACCGGCTGGGTGAAAGGCGAGTCAGATTCAAGGGTGGCTTGGGGGACTTTCTCAGCAACAGTGCACCTACTTACTCCCACGATTTTATAAAGTTTTGCTTTACCCTTATGGTTATTCCCAAAAGGAAAGAGAAATAATGATACAGAATGGAGACAACATTAGAGCTGGTTAATGTACTGAGGAAAGCACCGAGGGATGGCATAAAGAGGAGTATTTTGAGTGAAGAATCACCCCAGTTGCAGCGTTATGCCTTTCATGTGTAGAACAAGCCAAGGTCTTTAACATCTATACTTTTAATGTTGGACCATTAAGCTAATTTCCATTAGAAGACTAATCAAATGAACATTTATTTTCCCCTTTTCAATTTGGCTGCAGCTTTTCTTGTTTTGTTTGTTTGTTTGTTTGATGTTTTAGAAGGGTTGTGGCTGGGGAAGTGAGAACTTGGCTTGATTTAAAATGTAAATGCAATTCTATCAATCTTCCCCTCTGCTAATAGGCTGCCTGGGCATTTTAAGGGCATATAGTGAAAAGGAAACTGTGACTGCTAAAGAAAAGCCACCCCCCGCTGTTCCTGTTCATATTTATTTCACAATCAGCCCATTGAAATGGTGTGATTCACACTCTGATGCTGTTGTTGTCTAGCTGACAAAGTCACTGGTGAATTTAAAGAAGTTTCCCAAGCTGAAAACCAGGCAAACTGCATTTGGGGCAAAAAACAATCTTATCAGCAATGAGAGCTAGTGAGTCACTGCAGTGATTTCTGTTGCTGAGAGCTGAGGCTACCCTTGCTAATGAGAAGCTCTCTTGAAATAAGAAGCCCTCTTCAAAAAGCTGTGAGAAGTGTGTTGCTTTTGAAATGTAAAGTGTCCTTCTGATATACATATACATGGAGTATACAAAAGTAAAGTCATGCTAAAGTTTTCGGAGGCAATTTAAATGTTCTTTGTTAAAACATTGTTCCTCAAATAAATAACCAAAAAAAGGGTAAAAGTATGTGTGAGTGCACAAGAGGGAAAGAGGCTGACCAATTCCCCAGTAATCTTGGGCAAATACTAAAGGAAAACACTGTCTGTTTACCTTAAATTATCCAGAGTTAATATATTAATCGTCTACCTTATAACCAAGCAGTTCGTGTGAAATAATGACTTCCTGGTAACACAAAGGCATACAGCTGAAGCATTATCTTTACTATATTAATCACAATCTACCTTTGTGACAAATATTACCGTATACCCCTCCACTGACAACTTAAAACAAAAGTTTAGGACCCAATATCAACACAGAAGGTCAGAACAGCTCAAAGAAATAAATAAAGATCACTAGAGACTGGATTAATGGAAATAATTAAATCCAATAGGATTATGTGTTTGGCTATGAGTTTTTGCATAGAATTCCTACTGTAATACAAGAACTTATTATATGGCAATGAAAGTGTTCTAAGTTTATTACTACGTATTTTATCATTTATCACAGGATAAATATTAACCACTAGTCAGAATTGCTGTGAAAAAGGCGAATGTAGTCTTATGATGTGTCAGAAGAGTTATATCCAGCAGGGACAAATAGATACTGACCACGGTGTAAAAGCAGGGATCTGCTCATTTGGCATATTACATACACTTTTGGTCACCCATGGTTGAGGAGGAAGAATTCAGTCTGCATGGGGTGCAGAAAGAACAGTGAGAATATTCAGTGAACAGGAGAGATGGAACAATGTGAGCATTTTTCCCTTCTACTCCCCTTTTTCCTTTTACCTCCCTTCTGGCAAAGCTGGCTGCTGGCTCTGTGGCTCAGGGCACTCCAGGCCCAGCCCTGCCTCCCTTATTCACAGCCCATTTTTCCATAGCTGTTACCAGGAAGTTTTGTAACAGGGATGGAAAGGGAGATGGTCCTACAGACAATCTCTCTATGCATATACATCCCAGTTGCTCCAAGAAGTAGAAATCCAGGCATACCAGCACTGCAGAGCTCAGGCAAGCTGGAAACTCTGCCTCTGCCCTTTGGACTGGGCACTGCTTTGGTTGCTGACCAGTAGCCATTGCTTTGACTGATAAGAGAATTGAAGCTGCAGAGGCATCAGGTAATGGTCCGTGGCTTTCTAGGAGAGAGCCCACAGCTGTCTCTAATAGAGGTTGGAGGCCTTGGAGGCCAGGCCAGAGAAGGATGCAGTAATGCACTGGCCAGAGAAGTACAGTCGTCCCACCAGACCCCAGCCTGAATGCAGCATTAAAACTGCTGTGCAAGCAGTGCTGCGCAGCTACACGGCGCTCTCAGAAAGGCTGGGTTTGCTCCGGGGGAATGTGAAAAGCACATGTACAGGCAGCACAGCAGCTGCCACGCTATGAACCGCACTTAGAACATCAACCTGTTTTATTCATTAATTGCACACTAACAAAAAAGGTTGGCATCAACTTTGTTCATGTTAAAAAGTCACAGTTTCAATTCTTCTTATTGCATAATTTTGGTACATGAACTTCTGTAATAAAACAATGTGCTGGGTGGAGAACGATAGCATTGTCCACATCATTTTCTCTCTGACACCAAAGAGAAATTGAGCGAATAGAATCAAAGAAACTGAACAACATTCAGGAAAGTATCAAAGTGATCAAAGCAGACTCTTTGATTCTGTTTTACACATACTTTTCAAAGAAGGGTTACATTTCCAAACACAGTGCATTGGTTCTTGATGCCAATAAACTAGATCTGCTTAGCTTTATACTTTGATAGGAGTAGGAACAAAAAAAAAATCTTTAGTGAGATGCATTTTCTAAGCCTTGCTATCAAGTGTTGAAATTGCTATGAAAAGGCTAAATGTATTTGTTGCACTCTGAGGATGCTGAGTCCTCATTGAGAGACCCGGTGTCAGGCCTGAGTAGAGGAATCAGCATTTGTAACCACAAGGAAAAGCTCTGAGCTGATCTTTTTGTTCATCTGTATTTAATACACCTCTTTGTTAACAGACCAAGCCTCAGGGGAAAAAAGTGACCTACAAAGCATGTGGAACATGTTTAAAAAGCGGCTTGGAAAAGGTGCCTGGTAGTAGTGCTTTTATAGGTAGGAAATATTGATTATTTTCACGTATTTATCTCCTATACTTTTCCCAAAGAGACAGGCAAGGTTTCAAGGATCCTGATCTAAATGCACTGGGGTAAAATAATATTTTTTGATGTTATAATTTGGCCATCAATGATGTCAAGCATTAAACTTTTCTTATACCCTGGCAGGATGTACTCTGTTTCTGTTTTTGTAAAATCTGATTTTCTCTCTGTGCTGCAGCAACTGTAAAGCACAAGCTGCCCCCAGGGAGGTATTTTGTTTAGCTGTGCGGACACATTCCTCCAGGAAATATTGAAGCCAAAGCACACACACACATACACACACACAGGCACTGTATTAGAAGAATTCAAACCTTGAACAGAAAACAAACCAGTACGGGGTCTGCAGTCTGTACTTCAGTGCATGTTGAATCGTGTTTTTCACATTTTTCTTTGTTTTTACCAGCTGGGGCTTTGGACGAATGCAGGCACTTTCCAAACACTGAAGGCACTGCCCAAGGACAGCCCTATATCCTCTGGACATGTCAAAACTAAAAAAAAACATAGAAGAATTTGCATATCTAGCACTTGTTTTCCTCATGTGTGAGACAGACATGGGCAGTGGCAATTGTCATAAGTCAGAATTTGCTGCAATGCAAACATCCAGCATGTGACTATGGAGGAAAAACTGTGCAAGACAGAAGGTGAAAGAAGACATAGATGTATATTTACTCTTGTATGCATTCTTTTCTTTTTGCTCACTGAAGATAGAGCTATAAGGAAAGTCAAGCTCTGTTTTCTTCTGGCATCCCTCTTGTCAGCCAGTGTCAGGAACAGGAGAATAGATACAGTCTGACCCTGGTTTAGGATGAGGCTTCTGCCCCGAAATGGAGCTACTAATAGGTCAAAGCTGCTTTTAAACTGAATGACATCCTAGTGCTCTCTTTTTTTTAGCTTTATTTATTTAACACATCTATCTATCTATCTATCTATCTATCTATCTATCTATCTATCTATCTATCTATCTATCTATCTATCTATCTATCTATCAATCATCCATCCATCCATCCATCCATCCATCCATCCATCCATCCATCCATCCATCCATCCATCCATCCATCCATCCATCCATCCATCTTCTTTATTTTTTGAACATCTATTTATTGAGCTTTTCATTTACTTAATTATATTTATTTTGCGGGTTTTGACCTCAGGAAGGAAAGAAAGACAACAGGGAACTGTGGGCTGGATGCAGACAGCTCGGATGAACAAACATGAGGCCAAACCATGAGAAAGGCCTCTGCAACCAGCCCTAATGACAGGTGTCCCACCTCTGCTGCCCAAGTAAATCCCATGAGGATCACAGCCCTTCATTCCAGGGAGCTCAATGGCTGCCTTCGTGGTGCTGCCTCCATTACCAACTCCCCCAAGGGGCAGCAGAGCAGAGGAAGAGCCAGAAGGTGGATGGTCCTGTCCTAAGTAGACAAAACGCCTGAGATGTGCCAGTGTTTGATGCTGGAGTGATATATAAAAATGGCTGTGCTCAGAGAGAAAAACATCTCAAGCCTTGCAATGGATTTTGCAGCTTGTGCTGCTCAAAGACACTGCTGGGTAGGGACTAAGTTTTCACATATGTTTTGGGCAGTGTTGAACATACCATAATTTCTTAGTGAATGATTCTAATAATTAGAAAACGGATACTTAAAAACTAGGATAAGAATAATGTAAAGGAGGGCATTTCTTTCCCCTTCGGATTGTTCTGCTGCTTAAGCTGATGCTAAACAGTAGGTGTGACAATTATATTCTTGGAAGAAATACAAGTTAATTTTGGATTAGACTGCTGATGTTGAGAGATTCTTCATATAGAACTGGTATATAAATTGCTTGCATTTCCAGTGAAATACATGAAGGAGTTTTAGCTGTGCCAGAGATCAGCATCTGATGCTGACCTCTTTTTTAAAGAAAGCACTGATTAAAAGAAGCTGGTGTTCTTTTTGGTGGGAAACTCAAGGTCCACATCCAGCAAAACTCTTAAGAACATGTGAATTGAGGCATATTACTGTATTCAGTAAGAGCACTCTTCTACTTGAAACTGTGTGCAAGCATGTGCCTACAGCATACATGGTAAGAAAAAAAGCCTGGAAAAAGTTGTGGACAAATACTTGCATGTAACTGCCTAGTCAAGTGAGCTATGCTTTGGTTGACTCCATGCTGGAGTTCTTAGTGCATAATTCAGGATCATCTTTAATAAACCATGTGGCCACTTGTCCTTCTGAAGCATAGGTGCCTTAGGGAATGTAATGATTTTTTATTTTGTTTTGTTTATGCATGCTTTGTTTTCTTAATTCTTTTTGTCTTTTGACTCACAGCCTCCAGCAAGAGAATGAAGTCTACTGTTAATATAACTTACTGCAGGATGTTTCAAACACAGAATAAGAAGACACTACATAAGATTATCTACTATGCTGCTGAGAGCTGAAGACTGATTTCCAGATGACATATGTTGTTAGCGCTGATATATGGATTACAGCTTAGGGGGCCAAGTCATAGATCATGACTCCCACTGAGCTAGAAGCTGTGCAAACAAGGTGAAAAGATGATCTCTGGGTCGCAGAACTTTGCTATAACCTCTACACAATTCTCTGTTCAACCTACTGTCATTTTTCTCCCAAGATTATTTCCTTACACCCATTAATAACAATGTATTTTCCTTGTCTGGCAATTGCACACCTTGCTTATTATTTGCTTTATGAAATCAGTAAATGAAAAATATCTGTGTTAATATGGTGGATTCCTCACTGTTGTGTCTACTGGCATCAATGAATCATTCCCACTTGAGAGAGCAGATTTAGAACATAACCAAATTTATCTCCTTTCTAAGACACACTGTGTTCCTGAGCACTCTACCATTTCTGTTGTTAACCATTCACACAGGTAGAGCACATACACACATCTGAAAAGGTTAACTATACACAGGTATCTTGGTGAATAGAGTCTACATGCCAGGATGCGTGTTGCTGGAGACGCAGTTTTCACTTGGTCAGTGCAATGTAGGAGGTGTATTCTGACTCCTCTGGACATATTAACTTCCAAACAGTCCCTGTAGTACCCTTCTTAAGAAAACCAGATGCTTTCTGGTCTATTAATTTTCAGCAATCAACTGAAACCAAATTGCCTTAAAAGCAGTTAAGAAGCATGATTACCCAGCTTTTTGAAAAAGGGGAGATTTTGAATGCTTTTGTGCTGTATTTTGAGAGGTGACATTTTCTGGCATAACCACTAGTATGGTTGTTGTGTTTATGTAAGACCAGAATCTAAGGATCCCAGTGAAGTAGGCACTGTGTAGTTAGTGATCTGAAGAGATCCAAAGCAATGAGAAAAGAAGAGGAACAGAAAATGTTATGTCGATAATCAGTAACAGTATTTATTTGCTCAAAAATTGCTGCTATGCCCATGGGTCATAGTAGATCAACACAAACTGGGGTGGTTTGGACCTTTGCACTCTTATCACTACCCCGTTCTCAGGAGGTGACTCAGGTGGAAACTGCTAGGACTTCTGCAAAATACTCATTTGTGAGCACACTCACAAATACTTTTGCCTGGAATGAGCTCCACCGCCCTATGTGAGAAAAGGTCACCGTTGGGTTCATAGCAGGAGCACTTTATATAAACAACAGGCTTCACCACCAACATAATTTTAAGTTAACATTTTCCCTTCTGTGTTTTTTATCCCCCTCTGAGGGCTGTCGGTCACTCTATTGAAGATTCCCGTAATTTCAGCAGTAAGCCACAGCAGGCTCCTTTCAATCAACAGCAGCAGCGTCACAGCAAGCAACACCAGTAACACATTTGCCTCCAAGCAAGCACACTCTGACTTCATTCACGCACACAAATGTGCTCCAAATCCCAAATCCCCATCTCCCAGCCCAGCAAGACAAAGGCTGCAAACCGAGTTGAAACAAAACAGATAAGCAAGTTAAATCGTTTTCTTCCTGCAGAAAAATAACCCAAATATTTGCCTACCTGTGGGAACCTCTATTCCTTCCCATGGTCTTGCTGCAGCGTTTCTCCTCTCTGGGCTGAGGGCCCAAGCCCTTTGGGTGGGAAACATGATCCTCCTTTGTCCTGCAGTTGAAAAATCTCTCATGTTTCTCAGGAGATGTGAAGGGACCGCAACTTTTGGGAACCTCGGTACCAAATGAAAGAGTTTTGAAAGGCTGCCTTTGGTGATGTTAATCAGATTTCAGCTTCAGAGCAATGGAAGCAAGAACCGTGCTTTTTTCAGCTTGATTTCTTTAATTTCCAGTTCACCATTTTCATCACTACTTTAGCCTCATTTTCCAGCTTGAAGGCACAATGAGGCTTTTGTTATAGGGAATCCACACATCGACAGAGGAATAGATGCTGCAGGTGGCAGTCACTGAGCATTGGCATTTGCTGAGCAGTGAGGCCATTCGTAACTCTCTACTCATAAATGTTTGCTGAGAAGTAGAAGAGACAGCCACCTATATATGCACCTAGAAGAGGATCCTGTTGGAAGCTGGTGACATATCTAGGGTTCTAGTGTGATTTATAATTTTTTATGAATGCCATTGTTCTCACAGATTCAGTGTAAAGCTATTATAAAACATCCTTAAAGAGAGGTAAAATCACAAGTTTCATATAAAAATCACACCTTACATTGTGTCATCAGTTGTAGAAAATACTTTCAAATATACAGGTGTATTACCTTCCATCCTCCATTCTCATTTATGGAATAGTACAAAAACATAAAAAAGAAAGTCAGGAAAGATATTAAATAAATAGCCTTAAAGGGTGATAAGCACAACTATGAAGATTACAGTGAATCTGAAAAATGTTAAAATCAAGACCAAGTTGTCATCAGTCTCATTTCTGTATCAAAGCAGGAGAAATTTGTCATGGGACCATTCTGTGTTGGGTGTATTTTTTCTCCTCTCTCCTGGCTGATTATTTCCTAAAGAATTGGAAGAATATCAGACATATAAAATGATTATATAAATAAATATAAATATGATAATATAATGTTTGATATATTTATACTTATTTAAAAGTTTAATTATTTTTGAATTTAAAAATTAATTTTCAAGGCATAAAAAAATGTCAAAATTAAGATTTGTAAAACAAAAGTGTAATTTAAATGTGAATTCAATCCTTGATGGTAGTTTCCTTCCTGAATTAAAATATGTCATCACACATTTCTCAGAGGAAAACTGTGCTATAGTATCTGAATAAAGGAACCGTGGCAGAATGATGAGGAACTTCTTCACATATTAAGGACTTAAGACAGCATCAAATCAGTGGTGTCTACAGGGCTGCATATGCTAGGAATCCTAGAATACCCCAGATGTGGTGAACATAACTGATTTTACACTTCTGCACTGACTAGGCTATGTGGAAAGACTTCCTTCCCCTTCCTAACCAAACAAGACTATTCCAAACTGGGTGTCCAATTGTACCCTTAACAAGAAAAAAATTGCTGTTGTGAATGTATGTTATCCTGCAGGTTTAACTCCAGGAGTCAGGCTCATTTCTCACAGCTGACTGGTTGCTAAGGACAGATGATGTATATGGCTATAGTCTGCTCGTTGCCTGCATCTATGCACTGTATTGAGGACTTTTAGTAGGATGACTCTCCTGGTACTTTTACACATTTTTCTGTTTGAATTGTTGCTTGAATGTAAATTGAGATAAGCTAGAGTGTAACACAGAACTAAATGCTGAGGTGTCTGTACATAACAGAGACTTTTCTTCACCAATTGTTTTTTCCATAAGCTACATTTTTGAATTATTTTCTTCTTTTTTAAAGAGGGAAGAAAGAAAGAACCTATAGATTCTGCAATCAGTCTAATGATATGCTGCTTCCTGTCCATGATATAATGGCAGAAATTTCAGCAAGGGGCAAAAAAGCACGAAACTGGGCCTATAACCTCTTTAGAGGCCAGGCAGTCAGAAGCCTGGAGATATCTTCTCTATCTGTATTAGCATTCAGTTCAGCGCTGTGGGAGCAGATCTGGAATGGGAAAGAGCTGGTGTTGAGGCTATAATGTCCAAACTGTGTTTTGGGGGTTTCACTTAGACTACCTCCAGTCTGATGCTGTGGGCTGACTGCCCAGTACGTGTCAGGCTGCACTAGGTGCACACCTACAGGGCACCTTCTGGTTTTGGTTCAACCCGAAGGCATCCAGATTATGCTCTGAGACTGCTCCACGGTGCAAAGCACAATACATTGACTCAACTGTGAGATTTGCTTTAAAAGTGCACTTCTGTATCAAATCAAACCAGTAATGACTGGTAGTGTAGCTGTAGCCAGTGCTGGGAAAAAAAAAAAAAAAAGCATCTGGTCCCAGTCCTAGGGGACATGTTTGTTCGGGGCATCTTTGCAGTAGTTTCACTCAAGGGAAATCCTAGAGCTGAAAAGATAAACATACCTTCATGGAAAACTTTATCAGTCTCATTTTTTCCTTGAACTAATGTATGATCTGGGGGTAAAGGAGCTCAATTAGTTCATGAGAATATAATTTTAAAAGATTAGTGATGACTTTGGCCATATAACAAGATTCTGACAGATAACTGAACTCTTGCATTAATTGCATATGACTTCAGTTAATGCAATACCAATAAGCAATAAAATGCTTTCCCATGTTTATGTGTGGCCAAAGGTAAATTACAAGGTGCCAGATACATAATTCCTGCTATTTTTTCACAAGGTGCAAGCACATATCTTTAACTTTCCAAAGCCATGTTGTTCTCAAGCACATTGAAACCTATTCCTCCTACTTTGTCTCTTCTGCCATCCTATTGCACTGATTATACTCTAGTATGCATATATTAAATGTGTGTGCAGCAAATTTCTTTATGAGATAAGGGCAAAGAGAGATATGATTAAATATGAAAAACAGCAAAACAAACAAACCAGAGGAAAACATGTAATTATTAGACATCTTTCCTTGGGCCGCAGTCTTATTCTTGTAGCTTTTTTCTGAAAATTATCATAGAGTGTTTATTTTCTACCCTCTAAGCAATTAAGGTAGTGGAAAAATTATAAATTTACTAATTTCAAGAACACTTACAAAAGTTTGGATTCTCATCCAATTTGTTGATCAGACACATGCCAGTCTTCAAATTCTGTCTACTGATTCTGTGAATTTGAATGTGAATTTTTCCCCTTTTGCTGCAAAATTGAACGATTTATGAGTGCATCTCTCCAGGCTTTACTCTGACAGATTTTAGCAAACAACTTGAATGGCATATTCAGCAGATAATGGTTTTCCTTATTTTACAGATCCAATTAATTTTAATAACAGTTCCTTCAGGTACCACTTTTGTGAACAAATAATTTTTCTTTCTTTCATTGCTCAGCTACCTGTATACAAAATCATCATGGCTCCTTGTACAAAGTTCAACTTGCATGGGTTTATCTTGTGACCTTCAGCAGATTATTTCAGTTTCCAAACTGTGAACTTCTTATATTTTCTTATCTCTCAGAAGAGAATAGATGTCTTGAGCAGTTTTAGTGTTTTATGTCCAAATAAAAAAACAGAAAGAGAAAATATAGCTATAATCCTGAGAAGAAAAGGAAGAAGAGAGCTGTAAGTCACCCTGGCAGGACTATTTAGTGTTTTGCCTTAATAGCCCAAATGTAATAGCTCTAAAAGAGCAGCCTCTTAACTATTCTGCGAAGTAGGGCTCTTCATCACTTGAGCTACTTTATGAGTTCTTGAAAGACACTCTGCAGGCTAGGAAAGATTGGGAAGTCTATAATTTTACATCAGTCAATACTACTGATAAATTACTGGTCACAATAAATGATGTGACAAAACACAAAAGCACAAGCTATTAATGGAGAATCCCCAGTGCTCCAGATACAGCTATATTACATGAAGAGAGGAAGAAAAAAAATCATTATGCATTAAAGCTTATTAAACATCTCAGATTGAGGGGAACATGCACAGGGCCTGTACAGGCTGTGACAGAGAATGGCTGGGTTGTTACACTTCAGGGTGATGGCTGCACCTCCGAGCAGCAGAGCACCCAGAGCAGGCTGCGTGAGGGAGCACAGATCTAGTCTGACCTCCTTTGGAGTATTTACTGTGGGGAGGGGCAGGAGATAAGGTAGGCTACTGGCAGGACCTTGTAACAGTTGTGCTGGAGAAAAAGCCAACGCAGCTGCTCAGGAGACTTTCTGGGGCTGTATATCTTTCCTGGTCTTGCTTGGCTGTGTTCTTCTCCACTAACACTCACTCCTACAAGCCCTAGCACTGGAACCAGTTTGTCTCTTTAAAGAAAGGAAAGCTACTTAAGATGTTTTCATTTGACCCTTCCTTAAGTTGCAAGAAGTCTTCTCTGAAAAATATAATTTGTACATAAAAACAACTGGCAGAAAGATGAAAAAGTGTGCAGTGGTTACAGATCATGAGAAGGAGGAGTGGAACGTGGGGTCTCTGGTCTCAGTTTCATGACCAAGCTGAACGTCACCATGTTCAAGCACATGATGTTGTAGTAAGTCAATCACGACAAGGTCCCATGGTCTCCAAAATCTTTTGCCATAGATGTGTTTTGATGCCCGCGACTGGCTTAGAAAGATTCCTTTCCAACATTCCAAATAAAAAGCCAAAGGCAGTGATCAGATCCTATCCAGGTAGAAGATATTTTGCCCATGCTTCTTGTTGATGTACCTGCATGCAGTAAATACCAATCTTTCAGTGTTTTTTTTTTTGTTTTGTTTTTTTGTTTTTTTTTTTTTTTTTGTCTCACATTGCTAATGGCTTGACTCTGCTCCCATTGCAGCTGTTTCACACCAAAGTATTGTCATTGACCATAACAGGACAGACACACGTAATCTTGCAGAGGGCTGACACCAGGTTTCTCAAATTCTAACTGTAACCGCTAGGTCTTGCTTTGTCATACCATGGATTTCAAAACATAGTCATACCAAGGAAGGAACTTAGACAAAACTTTCACAAGTTTTCTATGTTATTTCTGTGCTGAAGAAAATACATAATGCATGCTATGCTGAATTCCACAGAAACAGGTAAAAGCTATAAAGGAACAAAATGCTTTCTATTTTGAAGTTATTTCTGCTACATACTGCAGTGAAAATTGCTTAGCGTTTATCAGTCTGATATTTAGTGTAACAGTGTCAAATCACGAGATAGTCATAATGGACCTGATCAGTCTGTGGCTGAAGTCAATTACAAAAACATGACTCAGTAGTAATATGTCTAAACTGGGGCCAGCAGTTCTGGAGTTGTAATCATTCCTGATCTCAGATTCTGGTAAATTCAGTTTCTTTCCATTCCTTGAATATACACAATAGGTTGGGGACTGTTTCTAGAGTCATTGCTGTCTGGAATGGTGTCTAGTGTGCATATATGCAATTTAATATGTTTTGATTAATTGGCTGATAACACAGTATTGTAAAGTATATATGATAAGTAAGACTAGAACTTATCTAGAAACCCCATCCGAAAGCTACTGCAATTTGGACCCCAGTGTATTCAATGTACTACAGAACCATCTCACCCTACTTTATCAGTTTAGGGTTCCGTACAAATCAATAATTCTAGTTTCTCTCTAATATATTAATTACATAGGCATCCTTGCTTTTCTTGCCCTTTATGTTCAACACCTTTCAAAGATGATATGGTAAAGGATTTATAAGATTTGCTAACCTCAGCTGGGATCAAACATTTTCTTTCTCTCCTGAAACAAGGCTGAGGATACAGCAGGTCTCCGAGTACTGGCCACAGTTGTGCTGTGTTCACACAGATGCAGTGCAAGAGAAGCAGCTGGCTGGCAGCCTTTTATAAACCTTATTGAATGCTGTTGGTCTCCCTGTAAAATGCAGGATGTGAAAAGACTCACAATCTAACCATGAGATTTGATTCTGCACAACTTGTCTATCGGTCTATGTCATCCTCCATTATTTTTTCCTATGGGAAGGCTAGAGCCACTTTTGTCCTCATGCAAATCCATGCCTGGATGACCCATACTGGGATTAGTTCAAAACTGCGTTATGCTTTAAATTTGTGCCTTGGGGATTTGAGATAGGACTGCTGGGGAAGGAGCAGCTGAGAGAGCAGGTTGGGAAGCCAAACTAAACCACTGCCTTTCAGCAAGGTTGTAACCCTGGCAAAGTAAAGGAAGCTTTGCTATATGCTGGGAAGGGAAGGGAAGGGAAGGGAAGGGAAGGGAAGGGAAGGGAAGGGAAGGGAAGGGAAGGGAAGGGAAGGGAAGGGAAGGGAAGGGAAGGGAAGGGAAGGGAAGGGAAGGGAAGGGAAGGGAAGGGAAGGGAAGGGAAGGGAAGGGAAGGGAAGGGAAGGGAAGGGAAGGGAAGGGAAGGGAAGGGAAGGGAAGGGAAGGGAAGGGAAGGGAAGGGAAGGGAAGGGAAGGGAAGGGAAAGGTCATAATCATAAAGATATGACATACTATGTTAATATCTTGTTTGTTAACTCTGAGACGAGTTGTAATTGTAAACGCTCCGCAATTTGCATATATAGCATATTAACAGGGTATGCTTTGAAATCAAGAACTATAAGATTACCCTGTAAGTCCCATCAGAAGCATTTTAATACAAAAGCTGTAATCACAGAAGTACTGGCTTTAAACTGCCGAATTCCCTAAGGGAAGCTTTATAATGCAAAGGAGCGTAATCATGTTTGGTTTTCTTTACTGCTGACTCTGCACAGATATCTGAAAAAAATCACTATTAATCTAAGTCAGACAACATAAGCCTTAAATGAAAATGTAAAACAATATCTTACAATGGTGTTCACGTTGATTGCAGGTTCTCATTTACAAGGGGAAAAAAAGCTCTATTAGGCTGTCCTTTTTCCCTACTGTTTTTTCTGCATAGGCTATGCAGCATTTACCTGCTAAAAATAAATCATGTTTTTAAAGTCAGAACTTTGTTTATCTCAAGGAAAACTTGATTATCTTTTAGGAGAACAAATAAGCATGAGATGTTGGATTTGGTTCTGTCTTACAAGACTTATAAACTCTGATTGCTTGTAGCTTAGAAACGTCTGTCCCAGAAGAGTAAATATTTAATTGTTCTGAAAATGCTCAGGCTTCAGAGAGATTCATTGATATGCATGACGTTTTGATATAGAATTTCAGACTTATTTCTGATTTACAAGAGGATTTGGAAAAACACATGAGTAATTGTTCCTGAAGAGTTGTTGCTAAATTTGGAGCAGATGCAGTGGAAATCAGGTTGTTCTGGGTAGTGTTAACAAAAAAAGATACTGAAGTTATGTGTCTGTTCAGAGTTTAGCATGTATTCTGGGTTGCAAAGGACAAAGGGGAGACTGGGACCATGTGAATAAGTGGTCTATATATTCAAGGTTACATATTATTCACATCAAAGGTACTGAAAAATTGCCATTGCTTTCCTTGAGTCTTTGATGGGCTTTGAGCATACACCTAGCCTTGTTGCCCTCTGTTCCATTGGACATCATTATGAAAACAATACTTGATTTTGCTATGGAAATGCTGATGCTCCCAGGAAGCTGGTGAATGTGGTACAAGCAAATCTTTGTTCAGAGCAAACGCAATGTAGCAATGAATACACTGGATTGCCTTCAGAATAGCAAACCCAGAAATTCTTGTCAGACTATCATTTTCTGGTGTATTTATATAGAAAATGACTGTGAAGGATAATCTCTGTCACTATTCAGGTGCAAGAGTTATAAAGGAATATAATGTTATCAATTAACAAGTCACAAATGAATGGCTCATCAATACTTTATTAATGTATGTTAATTTTTCACATCTCACATTAACACAGCATGCTGTTTGTCTTAACCTCCTAGCTATGCTGATGTTTAAACATAAGCCAGGAGTTTTCACAAACCAAGAACAAATGAATTTCAAAGCTGTGTTAATCCATATAAGAGTCAAAAAGACACATCAATCCAGTAGCACTGACTAATTAATGAAGAAAACTCATTGCTCTGTAAATTGTTAGATCTGGTTTGGTTCATAGTGGGCCTTGTCTTATGAAATCATGAAAGACATCTCAGAAGACTTGTTAGTTTTTTAGTCTATATGGAGGCAGTCAGATGTAAAAAAGAAATAGAGTAACTCTTGGAGACACTTTTTAGTAATTTTTAATGAATTTATATTTTCTGCATGCAAAGGAATCCCAAACTGCTGCTGCTCATCCCATGTCTGTATTCTGTGGTTGTGTTCTTGTGTGAACAGTGACCAGCCTGGGGGTTTACTGGCAAACTCATTCCTCTTTTCATTGTTTGGAAGGTCACTTTAAAATATTTTCATGTGAATTGAAGCAATTACATTAACATGAGGTAAGCCCTTAACTCAGGTAGATAATTCTTATTGGCTGAAATGTGTTAAACTGTAAGTGCAGTCCTTCTTTGCTAATGCAAAAGGAAATGAAATTATGTAAAGTACCATGTTTGCCAGTTAATCCAGAAAAGAATTGAAAGGCAATGATTTCTACATGTTACTGCTGTCTTCTGACTGAATGAACATAATCTCAGTAACATGATACTGTTTCTGCTTTTGACTGGATGACTAAATCTTTGAATGGGTGAGTAATAAACAAAAGAATAACAACGAGCAAGTGGTGCTTTCCAGATTACATTTTAGATTCATAGTCACGGGTCAACATTTTGAAAGCTTCCCTATTTTGCAAAGGCTTTCACATGTAAATAGTGGCAAACCAAATAATTTAAGGAAGGGATATCAGCGTGTGATACAATCTGTCCATGTCTACTGATGGAAAAATATCACTGTGTCTAAATTTATCAGCTCTCTGGGTTTGTAGGTGCTGCCCAGGTGCTCTGAGCTCTTGGCCACACATCATAGGTTCTTACTCACTGCATTCAATTCTAATCAACCTCTCTTTGAAAGATTATAGCAGGGCTATATTGGGTTCAAAGCCAGGTAATGATAAAAGTAAGGCAGGTAAAAATTGTAAGCAAAGAGGCTGAAAGTTCTCCCACTTTAAACAGCTATACTGAAGGAGATACAGGAGATTATTAGAGTCTTTTGGCCTGTGTATATGAATATACATATACCCTGGCTTCAGCTTCCCATTCTGTCTATCTCTGCTGCTCTTCTAACGGTGGAGAAACCAAAAATGCAACTTCCATCTGATTTTTCATCTGTGGGCTTCTCCTACAGGAACTGCACAGACTTTGAATTGGATGCAATGATAATGTAGACACATTCTTTCTTAACCTATTTCCCTTTGGAGGACGTTTCACAAGTCATTGGTTCTACTTCACCTCGAAAGTTGCTAACAGTAGTGTTTTTGGAAGGGGGTGAGACAAATATTCTGTTTATAAATATCAATATAAACTCTAGAAAGACCTCACTACTCTCTATACAGCAAGTGATTCATGTTGTACCTTAACATTTCTGGTAGTTTTCCCAAATGCTCTTTTACAGCGGAGTCATTTCAAGATACACATGTTGACATTAATTAATTAATTAATTAAGTAAGTAAGTAAATAAATAAATAAATACACGCACACATATATATTTTCTGCCCATCCAGAATGACAATCCCAAAGCTGCCCCCTCTCCTCCGCCGGGGGGGACATATCCCCGTCCCGCCGGCAGGTGGCGCTGTGGGGCCTGGAGCCCCGTTTGCCCCGCCCCTCACCGTTTTGCCCCGCCCCCCCCCCCCCGCGACACCCCCCGCCCCCGTCCCGGAGCCTGTCTGCCCGCGCTCGGGGGTCCCCCGCGGGAAGGCAAGGGGGGGGGGGGGGCGGGCAATTTCTCTCATTTTCTTTCTTTTCCCCTTTCTTAACTCAGAGAAGTTCGGTCAACTGGCGAACCCCCAGGTCGGGAGGCAAAAAAAACCCCAAAACCATCTTGACCCAAGGCAGCGCTTACCCCGCCCCGCCTCCCACCCGCCCCGGGTCCCGGGAGCCCTCCGCTGCCGGGGCCGGCCCGCCCCGCCGGGGGCCCGAGCAGCTGCGTGCGGGGCGGCGGGCAGCGGCGGTCGCGGGGGCTCCGCGCTCCCCAGCGGAGGTCTGGGAGGAGGAAAAGCGGAGGGAGGATCCGCGAGGATCCAGGTAGATCCAGCTTTTACCGCTTACCAAAAGGCACCAGCAGCAGGACCTCCGCCTCCTCCCTCCCTTCCTCCCACCCTCCTTCCCTCCCTCCCGCCCTCCTAACTCCCTCCCTCCCCTGCCCCTCCGCGAGGAGAGACGGGCCAAGTCGGGTCGCGCCAGCCAGCCGCGATCTCTGCTAGGGGCAGACGGATCGCTTTCATGTCGCAGGGTGACTGCTAGCCCCGCGGAGGCTCCCCCGGCCGGGCCGGGCCGGGGCCGGGGCTGGGGCTGGGGAGGCGGCGGCGGGCGGGCGGGCAGCTGCCCCGGCGCCGGGGTGCCTGCCGGCGCGCCCCGCGGAATGCTGGCGGCGGGGGATGCGGAGCCGCCCGCGGACTAAGATGGGGGGCGGCCACTCCCACAGGGCGCCCGTCTTCGACGAGAACGAGGACGGTGAGTGCGGAGCTGTCCGCGGTACCGCCCGCGCCGCGCCCCGGGGCCGCAGGGCAGCGCCTCTGCCCCGGCCCGGCGGCCCCGGCCCGGCCGCGCCCCCCCCGGGAGCCACCGCCGGCCGCTGCCCGCCGCGGGGTGAGCCGCCCGCCGGCGGCGGGGGCGGAGGAGGAGGAGGAGGAGGGAGGGAGGGAGGGAGGGAGGGAGGGAGAGCCCCGCTTTGTTCAGCCGCGCACACCGCTCGCGTGGGTATTTGCTTTGAGCTGGGCATCGTTCCGAAGCCTCGCACGCCGTCGCTCGGGGTTTAAGCACATGGCAGGTAACTTTGTGCAGGCGTTTAAGAACGGGCATCGTTTCGGAGGCGGATGCCCGCTTTTTCTTCGCTGTTTTCATTTGTAGCTGTCTCTTCGCCCACTGCCCATTTTAAATGATGATGTCTCGCTCAGTCAATACACTTCTTCTATCATCTTTACAGTCCGAAACTTTTTTTTTAGCTTGTTCTAGCACTCAGGTTTTTCTCCCTGCCTAGATAATACCTCATAAGAAAGTGTATCTTGTAAAGTTTTTGGAATGCAATGGAAAAGTTTGCATAAAATACGGTGTTTCTTCACTAGTTATGCATTGCCATGCCATTTTCGGATGTAGACCGTATTTAACTGGAATTATGTGAATGAATTTCAATTACAATCATTTTGGCTTTTGGAGCACAGAGAACACTGCACCCTTGGGAAGCAGATATTTGTATGCTATCACTAGAAATGTTTTTAATGTTACTTAAGGGGTAGATATTGTTGCCTATCTGGACAATGGGAGTTTAACTTTGAGTATATTCATCTTCCGGAAGTTCCCAATGTGTTTTATTAGGGGGTCATTGTGCCTCAATTGACTATCACATTGTTTTGCATTTCTGAGGTTCATAACAAATCAAAACCATGTATGCTCTTTCATACATGCTCAGGACATGTGGAGATATTTGTATTGTTTTGCGAATAGGGAGGAAATACATTAAATGCATGTGAAGTGCTTTAAAATGGTGAATACACATTTACTTGCATTTAAGATACAATTATCGTTCCCTATTCCTTCAAAAAGCTTGAAGAGGTATTTGATGAGGTTTGTGTGGAGAATGGGACAGATTATTTACTATTTATGTATTGTGGTGCAATAGCTGTGATTTTCTTATACTGATACAAATTTTCAGTCATTTACCATTGGTCACGCTATGTAAACAAGTGGGAGAGAAAGAACCTCCCACACCTTTCCTCCAGGTAAAATCTTGATCATCAGCAATTAATCTTGCAAACCTTTAGGTAACTCACCAAGAATTACCCAAGAGTGAAAGCATAGTGTTAATCTTGTCTAGACACCTTAAGGTAAAAAAATAGCCATGCCTTTGCCTTTGTAGGTCTTCTGATTGGGCTTTCTTGAGTTAGCAGTTTCCATGAATTGTTATTCAGTTTATTTTTCCATGAGACAAGGCTGTGGGCAGTTTTTGAACAAAATGAACAAAGTTCAATAGTAAATTACTGCAGAGAAGACTTCATGCCACTTAGTTCTTTTTCCCTCAGGAAAACATTTTGGTAATGCAGCCATTATTAATACCTAATAAAAAAAAAATCCATAAAGTATTTATGGATTTCTATTATGTCATTATTTATCCTTTCCCTCTTTTTTTTTGTTTTGTTCTGGTTTTTTTTTGTTTGTTTAGTTGGTTGGTTGCTTGGTTGTTTTTCTTCCCATTATGAATATTCCTATCATCACTGCTTTTTTTGCTCTTAAGGTATGCTTGGTACAACCATCTGGTTCAGAAGAGTCCATTGCTTTTGAAACAATAACCTGTTTCCTATACTACTTATAAATTATTATTAGGATGGCATTTTCCCAATTACCTAAATAAATATAGGAAAACAATCTCCTGTTTGAAAATGTGTCTTACAAGGTTTAGTCCAAAATCAAGCTGTATTTCATATTCCCACTAGTAGCTACACAAGTCACTATTTTCCACAATGTTTGACTCAATATGAAAAAAAAAAAATAGGCAAGCAAAAGCAAAAGAGAAGATTTGTTTCTTGAGATGGTATAATTTTGCTAAAGAATGACAATGCTTATCAATTCAAAGAGAACTGGAATAAATGAGTTGTATATGAATATGTAGGCATAGTAGAAACTAAGCTATTTAGTGTATTGTGTGTAATGCCACAGCTGCCTTATAAAATGAGAAAAATGAGCTGCAAAAAGTATTGCCATTTTATGTTTGTACATGTTAATGATAGATGTAGAATAAAACATGAATTTTGGAAAAAGAGGTTTAAACCCATTTATTGTCACTTTGTAAATCATAGAAACAAGTTACTCAGTATACCACTTAACAAAGAAATACACGGAAATAGCACCTGAAGAGCACCCAGGTACTGCCTGACTTTCTGTCTAATAAGAATAGGTGTTAGTCCATTGAGTAGATCTAAAAACTGTAGGTTGTATGTAGACTCCCCACCATGCTTAGGATAATAAAACATGATCCATCCAGAAGGCTGGACTGCGTGCTGTAAATCCCCAATTATCACAGACAACATAACACATCATTATCATACACTGATCTTTTTAAAGGCCATAATACATACCATTTTAAAACTAGCTATATTTGTTCTCTATGTTCTATTTTTGTTAGAAGGATCTTACAGAACTTCACTCTTTGAACGGTTAGAAACATCTGTTTTCCTGATACTCAACCTATTTATAAGATTTATGTTTATTTCAACTTTTTTGTTAGCTTAAACAGCTCTCCTCCCTCCATGATTACTCCAGTGCTTTGCTAGACAGTAAAAATGTTCCCTCACTCTTTGTTTTGTAAGATATCCTCTTCCAGTTTTCTCTTATTTCCACTGTTTTTTCATCCCCTGTGACCTCCACCTGCATGCATTTGAACTTGTTTTGGTTGCACACAGATAACCCAAATTATACACAGAATTGCAAGTGAGTTTTCACCAAGACCTTGTGCTGGAAACAATACATCCTGATCTCTACTGGAAATAACTTTCCTGGTACAGCCTGTTACTACATATTCCCTTCTCATGGACATATGTAGATAGTTTAGTCACTCTGTGATCAGTTAGCCCACCACTGCCCTGTTCAGTAATTTCCACTGATGAGCTCCAATCTACAGCAGAAATTTTTGATGTTCCTACGTGCATAACCTTGCATTTTGCATGATTGAATTTTGGTCCATTTCTATTATTCGTATTCTCAAAGATGATCACCCATGTCTTTCCTTGTGATGCTCTGATTCTCCATCACTTTACCAGTGTTTTGTATTATCACCACTCTCCTCAGGTCCATGCCAGTTATCAAGTCCACTGAATGTTTCATGCAAGTGTGCAGCTGGATTATTTCCAGACTTCATCTCCTTTGCTGTTAACCCCCATCAGCCTCATAATTCCCATTTCAAAATAACATTTTTCGTTGTGTTACCCACCTTCCATTTTGCCGGCTAATTCCCACCTTGTTCAGTTTTGCTCATACTTTCTTATATATCACTTCACTGAAATTGAGAACAATGAAATCTAAGCCAACTCTACCATCTAAAAAATAAGTTTCTTGCCAAGGAAAAGTATCTGGTTACTCTTGCACAAACAATTAATAGTAAATCCATGCTGTATTTATCTAAGTTTCCCTCTTAGCCTAGGTTAAAGCACAACAAGAGCTAGAAAAATCCAGTGAACATAATTCTTTGTTTGCTTAGAGTTTATACTCTAGCTAAAGAAGATCAATGGAAAAACATGTTTCATTTCTTGATTTTTATTGCTGTATAAGTTGGATAGACAACTAGGTCTGGTGTAGTAGCATCTCTACCTCTAATGAAAGCTAGATATTTTAATGGGTTGGAACAGTAACATTTTTTTCAAACATTTAGAAAGTGTTTTCAAGCTAGATACTACACTAATTGTGTAGTCAATTCAGCACTCAGGTAAAATGAAAACAGTTTAATTTTAGTTAATATTGCTGAAGCATAGGAACGTTGACTCTCTGTACCTTGAATATTTCCTAGTCTCGTAACAACTCTCCTCTCCTGAATATGTGTATCCAGTACTAATAGCAGGAGTGCAAAAGAATACATCTTTCCTCGTTCATCTTTTCAGAAACAGCAATAAATTCACAAGAATGGCAATAGAAAGGCAAGAGGAATATTCATCATTGGTAAATGTTATGTGCAAATTCTCAGTAAATATCATAAGTAGCAAATATGTTAGCAATAGTTTGGTGACTGTAAAGAGTATCTTTGTTGCTGGATTTGTTTGACTATGTTCTGTTAAAAGTTCAATGATATTTAACAGGTGAAAGTGAAATAGAAGAAAAGGGTAATTTATAAAGGAGCTGACTCAGTAGAGATATTACTAGTACCAAATAGCAATAACGTATTTGCCTGTATTGTGGTAGAAGATAAAGAGGAAAGGGTAAGAAACAAAAGTGTCAGAGGCTAGAAGTTGGTCCTGTGAAGTGATATGGCAGTTGTATCTGATTATTTGGGGCTTAAAAAGTCAGTTTTGCTACAGTTACTTTTAGAAACAAGTTCACCGAACTTTTAAAGAGCTTGTTTTTATTTTTACAGTACACGACTTTACATTTAAAGCAAATATGTATTTCCAAGACACTTTTCAGTGAGCATCCTGAAGCTATAGAGCTTGATTACTCCTTTGCGGAGGTCAGTGTGACATGCTGTGCCTGTAGTCTTGTGTGAGGGAAATGAGGCATAGCAACATGCCTTGGCTGATTTTTACATGGCCTGTCCCTGATTCACTGTAGTGCTGATGGATCTACTTAATCTACTATGCTGAAGTCCCACAGCTTCGCCTGAGTCATAAGGCTTCATTCTGCTGCGGTGTCATAACTACAGAGCTCAATGGAAATCTTATGTACTAGAGAATGCACTATCTATCCTCTGGAGTTAAACTTTAAATTCTAAGTTGTAATTTAAAATTGATTTCTACCTCTCCTCTTTAGAAAAGCCTTCATCTTAAATGAGGGATTTTAAGTTGTTGGTGAGTTACAGAAAACATCATTATTAAATGACCAGCTGCTGAAAAGACCCTCTTGTACTAAAAGAGCAAAAAAATAGATACAGAACCTAACAAAAAGGCCTGCAATTAATATGGATTCAGGTAGCTAAATTCAGAACATAATGTCTGAGTTTGTATAAAGTGCAGCAGAAAATGAAGCACTATAAAAGTGACGTAGGGAAGAATGACACACAAGGGCTTCACTTAGAACCAATTGAAAGCAACAGTTAAATGTCAAAATAACTCAGATTCAAAACAGAGTATGCAGTGTCCAGTTATTGTCAGCAATATGACAATGCTCATCAGCCTGACACCACAAAACTCTAATGGCTAATGTCTGAGGCAGTCATATAACAACTGTAAAGAGCTTGAATCACGAGACTAATAACATATCCTTTTTCAAACGAATTGTTTTATAAAGCATAGCCCTACAGAACAGTTAAATAAAGGGTTTAGAATCTAAATAACTTTTGTTAGTGAAAGTAATAAATATAGTGAAAGCGACAAAGTGGGACTAATATTTCTGTTGGATTTTTTGGTTTGTTCATGCAATTTCTATGGCAGGTTACATAACATTTTACTTTTTCCTTTGCAAAGATGAGTTCTCCAATTCTCTTTTAGAACTGGATTGGGTAGGAATACCACACTGTGACCAAAAAGTGCTTTAAGGTACTTCTGTGTCAAAAAATGGATAAAACACAGCTGTTGAAGGCATTATTTTATGCTGGATATCAAGGTTTTAGATAAATAAGATCCAGACCATTGCTTTTTTTTTTTTTTTTTTTGCTTTATTACCATGTTGAATTATATACAATTTTATTTTGCATTTATTGAACTTTAGACATGAAGCCATCATTATGTGTAGTGCAATACATTTCAGAAACCCTAATGCTAGTGTCTGTACAAACAGAACAAAATAGTGATCAGTGTCAAGATTGCGGTTACAGTGTGGTATGCGATAGTAGAATAGAGAGAGAAAGGAGAGCACAGAAGAACAGTATGGTATTTCCAGACAAACTGCCAAACTGTCTGAAGGGTTTACATGGTCTGTGCCAAAGAAGGTTCAGAAGGTATATCATGGCATTGCAACCACCATTCAGTCTTAAAAGCTTCTTAAAGCTTTAGTTCAACGTACACAAATGAGGTAGATCTCTTCAGATACTAAATGATAATTTAGTGAAGTTTAATACTAGATCACAGATTTCCCTTTTCACCAGAGAACTGTAAAGCAAAATAGGATGAATCTGGCACTTCTATCTTAACTTCTTGCTCATTTAAACGAGCTGCATCTCTGTTCCTTCATTTGACTGTCCTAAACGTGTTGTGCAATATCTGATTTACCTCATACTGTCAGGATTAGAACTACAACTCTTTCAAGGGACAGCTAAAGTATTTATCAAATTTATTTTACTTTACCGTCATCCAGATACAACAAAGTTTCTGCCAGAAATGGCTTAGAGATGGACCAGATGAATTTTCAAGATCCTCCCTAAATATACTTTCTTCAATTTCAAGACTTAATTTTCTGCCTTGATGGAAACATCCTTGTCAGAACATCTGTCATAAACAAAGGCATCATGTAAGTCTTTGCTGCTACTTTTGTAGCCTTCCAGATTTTACACAAGTGGTTGGCATGACACCTATGAATTACTTGGTGGTTGGTTATCTAAGAAGTGTAAGTGCTCAGGACAGGTAACATTTTACCCATGTTGCTATGTGTGTTATGTTGTGTGCCTGGATGTCAAGATAGGCTCTTTGGGTAACTAAGTATAAATAATTCAAAGCTAACAAAGCATCAAACAAGATAAACTTAGAGACTCCTGTCCAAGATCAGGGAAAACTCTGAATGTGAAATAAATGATGAGAAAATAAGATTACCGTGCAAATCTCAACACTATTGCTTTTATAATCACTCCTTTACAAATTCATAAATCGTCTCCCATCCCTGCCCACAGATGGTTCTTGCAGTGAAAAGGTAAGGCTCTGCTCCTACAGCTGTGATGCTGTGGTTTTCTGTGCCAAAAAAATAGGCTTTCAGAGAGGTGGGTTCTACAGGACTGGAGAAGCCAAATGATGGAAGAAGCATCACACTGAAAAGCAAATGTTTGGTTTTCCCATGGACAAATGGTGTTCAAATGTACAGAGATATTAAACTGACTCTACTCCTCAATATTGGCTTAATTTCCAGTGGAGTTGAAAATATCAGTCTTTCACTTCTGCCTGGGAGATCATGAGGCTGGTTGCTTCCACTGCCCTCTGACACCTTCCCATAGAACAAGGGGGAAGAGGTCTCTCTCCCCCTTTGGGCCCAGTGTTACATCCACTGTGTCACTGGTAGCATCTGACATGAAAGTGAAAGAATTCCTTGATGTGGATGTGTAGATGTGGGTTACAAAGCCAGCAGTGATGGGGGAATGCAGTTTTTTTGTGAACCCTGTGTAACTTGCTGTCCAGTGAATGGAGGAAGTTCAGCCTGGAATCAAATGCTGTACCTGACTGAATTAGAAGATGTCTGAGAAAATCTTTGGAGGAAAAAATAGTAAGGAATTATGTTCTTGCTCATAGATACTCAAATAAAGTAGGTCCTACCCTATTAGGACTGTCTTTGTACAGTCTCTTCTGAATGTGGGCATAAGAATGAAGGCAGGGGTTTTGTTGGCCCAGCACAAGACTCTTTTTTCTAGTTTACTCATTAAATGGCAAGGCTGGGAAAGCAGAAGCAGAAACCTTCCTGATACAAAGCCTAGTGGGCAGTGACACCTGGGATCAAGCACTGAAGGGTGAAAAAGAGAAAAAGATTGTCAAATTCATTTTGGAGGTTTCACAGTATTTCGACCTAGCTGGAGTGAGTTAACGCTGAGATGGTGGGGAAGGTGTGGAAGAAAAAAGGTTGCTATTGAGATCAATAAATCAAAGCAAAAATTTCTGAGAGGATATTCAAAAGAAAAGAACAACTTCAAGTTCAGCCTGGTAGTGGAGCTCCACAATATCCTCTCATGGTAAAACATGTGAGGGGAGGGGACAAAAAGTAGGGGACTTACCTACCAAACTTAGCAGGAGTGGCAAGGACTTTCTGGAGGGTGAAGAACAGCAGTAGTAAACAGCGTGCACATCAGGGACCTGATCTCTCTTGATCACAGTTCTGCTTAATTTCATAAACTAGTTAAATCAATTACCTTAAACTACATTACTTACTGCCTAATATAAGCCCATGTTGAGCTGTTGCTGAATTTGCTGTTGTACTTTTGAACAGTGCATATGTGTGTATATGTAAGCTTCCCTGCACCAGGAAAAAGTAAAAGATTATTATTCTGCAAAGATCAAAAACTTGTGCTAGCAATAAATGTTGTTTTCTTAACTAAATCATATTCTGAGTTTCCTTGGGCTCAATCACAATTTGCAGAAATAACAAATACAGGGTGTTTGCAGAAACAGAACAGGCAAATATCTTGATTTATTTCTCCTTTGGTTAAAGAACAAAGCCGGTTTACTCTCTGGGATTCAGTCTCTAATACATTAGCTGTTTTGAAGAATAACATTGGCTTTTATTTTCCTGCATTTGATCCCAGGAATCTACTTCCTTTATCAGAAATGCCTGTTCATATCACACAATATCTGCAGATGGGCACCATCAAGGCCCAAGATGTCTATACTTTCTCAGTACAAGAGAAGGTTGAATGTTGATACATTTATCAGGACCTAGAACTGATTCTCTTAATACAGTATTTCATGGAACATCCTTTGACTTAATTTTAAACTTCTAGAAATTAACATTATACTATATAAATGATACATCACATGTATACAGTACGACATTATATGGTACGCCCAAAGTTCTTACTCTTTTTCATATGTAGTCAATGGGTTTTTATTGTACTTCCTCTGTATGGAGGTGGGGATTTTTTGATAGATACTAATACTGTACCTTTATAAAACACAAATACCTGGAGAAGAACGAACGAAGGCATCTGTTGATTCACTGGTGAGTACTTCCAGGCTTTCACTTTCAGATTCCTCACTTACCAGACTCCGACAAATATAATGAAAGTGCAGCATGTGACTGCTTTTACATTGTCCTCAAAAAAGTCTTAGTGTTGTATATTGGCCTATTCCCTTAGGCAGTCAGCGTTCACCTGAAGTGTCTAGCAACAAAGGACTCTAAGAGTAGGGGTGTACTTTTGTATCACAGAAACAAAGACTTCCTTTTGTTCCCAAATAAGTAATTTTCCACCCCAACAATCAGAAAACTTGTTTACACTGTAATCCTCTCTCACCTGATCAGCTTGACTTCATCTTTATCTTCCTTAATTTCCACATTGACTCTTACCAACTTGTGTATTTCCATAAGTAAATGAAACAGTCTGAACAGACGGGCTAGGATTTGTGACACAATTGGACAGTTTTGTTTTAACCACTGGAAATTTTAATTTCATAAAAAGTGTTCAGAAAAATCTATGTCTCTTCTGATATCACCATCTCAATCCTAGAGGCTGGCAACTTTCTGTATATTCCAATCTAGCGTTCTTTTTCTGTCAGGAAACCTAGCAGTATGCAACCAAGGAAAGCTTACTGGAGTTTTGGCCCTTAGGGACATGGGTTAGTGGTGGACTTGGCAGTGTGAGGTTTACAGTTAGACTTGATGACCTGATAGGTCTTTTCTAACCTAAATGGTTCTATGGTTTCAGTTTATTTCACTTTTATTCAGTCTATCGGGGTTCTTTTTTCGGTTTTGCATATAATTTGTTTCTGCTAAAACTAGTGGAAAAATCTTTCTATCTTTAAACAGTTTTCCTCCTACACCCCTTTCTTATGATCTCTTTCACAGGTCTTGACAGAAGAATATCAAATTCTATAACACTTTAATTCTTAGAAATGTTGTATTCTATTTCCTGACATGGTTATTAAGTGCAATATAGACACATAAGTTACTTTAATTCATTCCACAATTAAGACAAAGACATTTTCCTTTTAAATTGAAGGAACCCTTCTTAGAAAGCATTACTAGGATTGGTGGTAGACTATTATACATGTTTTTAAGGCTTGATTGATAACTAAACATAGTTGATGAATCTGAAATGTATTTCCCAAATTTTATACAACCATGTTTTCTTCATATTATCATACCATGACATAAAAGTCTGTATTTTATATTTCATTAATCCTTTTCTACCTTTTTCTATTTTGAAAAGATTGGGTTTGATTTATTCATCAAATCTACCCTACAGTTTGTTTATCTGACTCAAATTGAAATATGAATTAAATCTATGCTTTTTAGCCTCCTACTTCAATCTGGCAGTATTTTCTTGCTTCTGAGTTTATTTCCACTTGCTCTCTCATTTTCTCACTTCCTTTCTTTTTTTTTTTTTTTTTTAATTTAAAAAAATTATTTTAATTTCAGTTCTTTGAAGTTTGGAAGCTTTTAGCTAAGTTCTATAGCTGATATACTTTTCTGCCCTATCACTTTTAGCTTGATTTGTTTGTAAATGAAATAGGGCACTGGCTCTGTCATTGGATTGCTAACACTTTTCCATGTAAGAAAGGCTGTTGTATTAAGTAAGATGAATATGCTATGATGTTATAGACTGCAATGGACAAAAAATATTTTCCTTCTTTTTCCTACTTTTGCAGTGAGAAGGGAACACTTGCTGTTCCTTATTTAAGATCTTAAATGAAAACTGAGTTAATCCTTCCAGTAATTATTATTTCCTTTTGATATTGTTCTGACCCCCTTGCTGAGCAATGAAAACTGTTCTTAGCCACCCTGTTAAAACAGAGGTGCAATGTAATCACAAAATCACCATTAGCCTCTGAATGTCCTTCACAGATTTCTGAAATTATCTGCTTCCCCGTGGATTGTTTTCACATTACATTGTGAAGACAGTTTTTGTGCCTTTTGGGGTTAGCTTTAGATAAATCTCTCTCCAAGATGTAAAGCCTGCAAACACTTTTGGGGCAGTACCACATCTTAGGCAGTGTGATCTGCTACACAGTGCTTGAAGTCAAAGAACAAAACCTAATCAAAAGATCCTTTCTGAGAGGTAGAAAAAAGTCATTATTTTAAGTCCAGTTTCATGTTTGACTGTTTTAGCATATGAAAACTACAGAGATAGCTACAGAAGCTTATGTGCAGGGCATTTCTGTAAAACAAAGTTACCCTTTACTGAGATTGGTTTGGATATAACAGGAGGAACAGACTAGCCAAAAGTCTTCTGCAGCTTCATGAGATTCTTCTCAACCTTGGCATGTGATTTTTCAGCAACGGTATGCCATTTATGCCATTATTTCTAACTCTTTTCCTGCCGAGTGACATGTTTTTGAGGTCTTTTACTTAAGTTTTTAAGCTAAACTACTGAACTACACTGTTTTATGGTGCAAATAATAATAGCAGATAAAAATACCTTAGAAAGAGAAATATTTTTAGTGTGAAATTCTCCGCAAAAATCTCAGTGTTGAAAGACTTTCTTGCAGGATTTATTGATCTTCTGTTAAAGAAAAATTTCACCACTACTAAGTGCTGTGAGATTTCGCTGGAAGAGAGTCATAGAGTAGAGAACTTTTCCTGTTGATCCAAACTTTCAGCAGGGCAATCCTTATTCCTTTGGAGTTAGGGAGCTCTCTACTGAAGAACATGAGAAGAGAGCAGCTAGAGAACAGCTGCCTGGGCAGCCGTTGGCCATGGCTGTGGGAGGAAGGACGGGCAAGTGGAGCTTCTCTGGTGGCTAGGCAAATTCTACCTGCTGCTAGGATAGCATCTTCTCTCTAAATGGCTTTTTGCAAGGCTTTTCTGAGAGTGAGGAGAGGCTGTGTCTGCTGTTTGGAAAAGATTAAGTGATATATGGCAGTGAAGAGATACCATGTTTCCAGTGGTTTCAAGCACTTAATGGTGAGTGCTGCTCTGACTTCAGACCTTTGGTTCTCCTACGCCAGGAGCCATCAGTCTGTCTCACAGGTGTCAGAAGGAACAGAGGCATGGATTTTAAATGCATTAATAGAAAGCAACCCTTTCAGTGTCATTGCTATCCCTTGCAGAGAAAAGATAATGCTTGTGGCATTCAGCTATTTCTAGTGAGATGCAGAGAATTTTGAATTCTTCCCTGGGCATACAAATGCTAATGAGTAACTATAGGCTCAGCTCTCAGCCTTCTAACCTTCCTCTGCTAGGTAGATCATATATATCTTTTGATCCACAGACTTATGTGGATCAACGACATCCTAATGTTTCGAGTGACAGGATATCCTGGATGTTGCAAAGAACCTCCTGCAGTGCTACATTCTAATACAGAAAAGAAAAATGTAGCCCAACAGATCACCTGGGAAAGACTGCTAACTACTGTCATGTGCAATATATTTCTTCTAGCCTTTAGTCTTCCAGTCCTTTTTCCACCTGTATTTGTTGATTAAGATGAAAAAAAAAAAAAAAAAAAGAAAAAAAAAAGAAAGAAAGGATAGACCTGGTGGTGGGAAATATTTTTTTTGCTATTTTGAAAGCTTTCCATTTTGCACTGTGAAGAAGCCTAGTCTATTTACTATTCTTTTTATAAATAGTCAGAGAAAGCTCTGATCTACTGATTTACTATTTTATCCTAGTTAAGAAAATATAAGAGATACACATATATTTTTAGAGAATAGTTATATATATATTTCTCTCTATATATACACCTAGATATTTTTATATGTACATTACCCTTGTCAAAACAAACACAGTATATGTAGTAGGGAACTCTAGAACTGAGTCACCAATATTCATTATTTTCACCTAACATCTATAATTAAACTTGAGATTCTATTTCTGTGATTATACAGAATTGGTATAAGCACATTTAATACCTCCGAACGTTTCAGGCATTAAGACTAACAAACCTTCTGCTACACTGAGTAATTTCATCCGCTGAGGTTCACTATTTATTTGTGCTTTGCACCTAATAACCTCTGTAGTTAAAATTAGAAGTTATGTGCTTTCCATTAATATCTGTCAGCTACCCACCCTCTAAATGAAATAAATCTTTTTATTTATTCCTGTTATGTGATGATATAAGGTAAATCTTTATAAGTTACGTTGTGTCTTAGAGAGTCTATTGACCTTCTAGTGTTAATTCCAACCCCCAGCCATAAACTGGGAACTGTGACTGGCCTGAAGTCTTCCTCCTCCCCTCAATCACCTCTGTGCCAGCTGACGGGAAAGCCTAGGAATGGAGATGAGGTGGATTTGGTTTGTTTTGTGAGTGTATCTATGTTTGCTTTGCTTTAAATATTTAATTTTTCACTCCTAATCTTATCAGTGGATAGATAAGACAAAGGCCCTGATTTCCTTATTCATATTTACCGTTTTCAGCAATGCATGGTCCTATTAGATTTTGTGTAACTGTTTGTTGTGTGTAAATAAGCATACTTCTATCAGGCTGAAGTTATTTTTACTTCATCACTGGAAGGATTTCCCAGAGGTAACCAACACAATGCTCAGACACTATGTCATCAGCTCCAAGTAAAAAAAAACTTCTGCAGTTAGGTGGCCATTGTACGTACAGCAGTCAACCCATCCTTTTCAGCCTCAGTGCCAAAACTACCAATTCCATCATTAAATATTTATCTGTAAACCTCGAGATGAAGAAATTTGTATTGCACTGAAATTCTGCAAGTTCTTTATAGTTAAATACAGTTGTTACTGTCAGGTTTTTTTCCTATCCTTCCTATACACCCTGAAGGAAAACAGTCACAAAAAGTGAAGTATCAAAATAGAAAGGTGTTTTAGTATTAACTAATGAGTCAGGATATTGCTTCAGCTGAAGATGGGAAAATTCAATCATGTTGGATCAGCAAAAGGTTGGTCTTGAACATGTAGGTAAGAAAACCTTTGGGAGACCTGCTTTTATTCCAAAATGGCAGACAAAGTGAAGTGATTCTTATGAATGAAATGTTTCACACAATGAAATAGTAAGAATCCTAGCTAGAATAAAAAAGCAGCTTCTTTTTGGCTCCAGACAACTGAAAGAATCAGAACTATAAAGACAGGTTCAGATCAGTCTCTCTGGAACCTCAGAATTTTGGATTTGAGGTTCCATCCTTAAAATGTGTTGGTTTTTTTTTTTTTTTAGAAGTATAATTTAGTTTTAAAAATTTAAGAGACCTATAAATAAGACGCAACTTGAGTGCTGAAGTACATAGTGAAAGTCATTTAATTGCAGAGGATGGATAACTATGGGTGGGCTAATGGATAGAGTTAATGGAGGGGTCAGCCCTCTTAAAAGTAAGTTGTTTCTTTTATTTAATCATTTGTTGGAAATCTGTCTGTTGTAAGAGGCATCTAGCTTCTGCTGGACTCTGAGGTGCTTCATTGTGGCCAGTGATAGAATAGTTCAAATTTTCTTTAACTCCTCTGTACTGGAGCGCTGGCACTCAAATGTACTCCCTATATGTGCTGCTAATTTAATTAAGCACTGCCTTTTTCCTTAACGAGAGGAAGCTGTTCCTGTGTCCAGTCCCCACTCTAGCCTCAGCTATTGCTGTGCAGCCCTACTGCCTGCAGCGGGCTCCCACTGCTGTAAGACCATGGCCCAGGCTGTAGCTGTGGAAGTGCCGGGGTGCTGCAGGAGCAGGCGGGTGCAGCCGCCCTGTCCCCAGGCCAGGCCAGCAGAGCAGATCAGTGGTGTAAGCGGGGTCAGACAAGAGTCCAGAGGGCAGCTGAGGTGCATGGCCAGACAGACGTACCTGCAATCTGGCTTGGGTGAGGACCGAGCTGATGTGCAGCTCAGAAGAGACATGAGGAACCTTGTGGGGACCTGCCATGGCTTTGCTAAGGTGCACTTCATGTCTTGCTCTTGTTCCATAGCAGCTTGAGCTGCAACGGGGCTCCTGAGCCCATGGGCAGTGTGGTGGCAGGGGGCAGGGGAAGCTGGCCATGGCCAGCAAGGCCAGTATGTGTCCTCAGAGCCCTGAGAGACACAGGTTGTTATTCCCACTGATATTTGTGACTTTTTTGATGAGGAAGCACCATGAGACACAAATGCCTGGACAGCTTTGGAAATGATCTTCAAATGCTTTTGAAATTGCAATTTCAATACTATTTTCAAATACTAAAAGATAAACCAGACCTAGACAGCCACATTTCTAACCCATACATTTGCTTGCTTCTTTTGAATGGTTTTTCCTAGGGGAACATCAATGCTATCAAACTGATGAGCTTTAATCTTGCAATGACAAATGAAAAACAAGCTTACGGCTCTGCACTTCAGACACACTTCTGCTGCAGGTTAGAACTGACATCTTTCATTTGAAGCCCATGAGGTTAGTTAGATTTAAAAACACTAAATGGGAAGCAATTCCAGTTGAAATGTGAATCTTTCAGATTCTATAGTGTCCTTATTTGCCCCCATTAATTCACCTGTAGTTGTAGTTAAAAATAGAAGAGATAATTCTTCCGGATCCAGTTTTGGAGAGAGACTCCTCATCTCTTGGGATCTTTTGGAAGAATGAAGAAGGAGAATTCATACTTTGTCTAGGTGTTTGGGTAAAATCCTGTTCACATGGCTCCCTAACCTTCCATTAACATAGCACCAAGTCTCATTTTCTGAAATCCTGCTCTTCAAGAACAATGTTCTAGGAGCCACTGTCCAAAAGAGCCTAAATGATAGAGGTTTCTTGGTTTCCCCCTGGCATTTTTGGCATTACGGAGACCTCAGCAGGGATAAGATTGACTGATGCCTCACTGAGGATTTTGTTGGTAACTTAATTTAAAGAATTTTCCTTCACCTGGGGATCACTCTAGTAAATTTTATTGTAGAAGAGAACAGCTTGGTCCACTGAAATTTGACATTTTATTCCCATGGCAACTTCCCTCAGAGATCCTTCCAGCTCAGTTACTAATGAGGTTATTCTCATAGTAACTCTGAGAGAGGTGAATATTCCCACTTTCTAGCTGAAAAAAGATGCTTCATAACCTATTATGTGTTTCCTCATCTCACAGGGAAGTCTATTACAGTTAAAGTAGAATTTAGTCTTTCTGTATTTTAGCAATATATTTTCTCACAGAGTTTCTTTTCCATTGAACATACCTGTCAACCTGTTTCTCCTTGCAATAGATTTCAGAGATTCTTTTTGCAAGCTCATTCGTAAGTAAGCAACATGGTCAATCAGAAACTCTCTTTTCTCAACAAGCAGTAACTATGTTGTATCACTTAAGAAAGGTCTTCAAGACATTTTACATTTGAGCAGGTCCTGAAACTTTTCTCCTTAGCTTCAGTGTCAAGTTTACCCTTTGAAAAAGCTGTGAACAGCATGGAGACACACAAAGGCTTCCCTGCTATTCACTGGCTGTGGTAAGGTCTAGTACATCAATTCAGTTGTTCCTTGACTACTTTTGATGTTTCCAGTGTTGCTACTAAGTTAATAGCTTTTCTGAACCAAATCTCTGTCTTGTCACAAAACAAAACTGTTTTCATAGGAACAAAAAGGGACCTTTAATTAAAATTTTCACTGATCTTAAAAAAAAAAAATAATTCACTGACTTGTGAGTTTATAATAGTAAAATTTTATAAATTACTGCTTTATAATAGGACACATGGATGAGTGATTAAGATGATATCAGAAGTTCCAATTACTTTCCACTAAAACAAGTTAGTTTATGCAAAAGAAACCTTTCTACTAGAAATTAGGTTACCTGAATGCTATATGCTAACAGAATGCAGATGCAGCTAAATCAGTTGCAAAGACCTTCTGTTATGGTAAACTAAACTATGGTTATTCTGAAGATTTGACACTGCCTAACTAAATTCTAATCATTTTCATGTGGCAATGAGGTCAGAGCTATGGACGTAAGTCAGCACCAGATTTAATAATAACCTAATAATTCCAGTTCTTCACATCAGATAACTTCAACATCAACCAAACTGGTGAGAGAATCATGTGCTTTCATGTGGCCAGTCACAATGAATCCTGTGCACAAGAAGTGCACATCTCTACAGCACTATGTGTAACTGTTTCCAACTATCACCCAAAGCTTTTCTGGCCTTTAGGCCAGGTTCTGGCCATTGACAGACACCAGTGATGACTATTTAACAAAGGTCAGAATTTTTAAAATATTTTAGTCCATCCAGAGGAACATCTGACATCTGATGATATTTTTCATAGCACTGAGTTATACACCAATATGTAAAATCCCTGATCATTCATTGCAGGTTTTTCACAGCAGTCTGTGGCTATTTGCTGCTTGTTGAAAAACAGTAGTAGATTTAGCAGTGTAAAGTCCTTTCAGTTTTCTGTTAAATCTAAAAGTGAAAGCCCTTGTATCTGAAGTCCAGTTTTCTTATTAGCTTAATATTTGGATGATTAACCAGTCAGCATAACGGAAGACTAATGAGATTTTTAGAAGGGCTGCTTTAAAATAATGCTGCTGAAGGATTACACTAAACTGACCCACGCAATCAAGATGGCCCATCATCATCACTCAAGTTGCTGCTCTCAGGCTATGGTACCACATTACTGTTTTCAGACTGATCATATCAGTGCCCCTCCACCTCCTTGGGCATGGAAGTAGCAGTAGAAGAATGTCTTGTCTGTGGTTCCCCTGCAAGGGGTCATCTCTGCACAGATGTCTCTTCTTAGTCACAGTCGGAGTCTTTTCTCCACTTCAAGTCTGCACTATGCTGTAGTTCTACCCCTTCCTGGACTTGTTGATGCCTTTTGGTTTAAATGATAACCTGGGGCAGGAATTATTATAAATCGAATTGCCTTTTTGCAGTATTAGCCTCCATTTATGCTTGTCACTACTCTATTTTGTCCCTTTTTAAGCTGTCTCAGCTGATGCTATTTTAAACTTAAGTATCTGTCAGGGAAGCTTCTCCTTGGTTATTGCTGTACCATTAGTCATCATCGGGATTTCTGAAGACCTTGCATTATCCCCAAAAAAGACAAGTAAAACATATACTCCTCTGTGCTAATTTTTACAACTCATATCATCAGTCGTGATGCTAAATAGATAGTCATTGTTTCCTGTTTCATACTGCACTGCCCATGACGATATGCTCTCAACCTGGCTTGATCCCTACTAGATTGTCCAGCTGACTTTTTGCAATGACAAAACACATTTCATGTTCCTTGTATTTTCTGTCTAGCTCTGCCAGCTCTATTTGACTTGTTTGTTTGTTTGTTTATTAATAAGAAACCATTTAAAATTAATTAGTTTAAAACAGTAACTTTGCCTTCAAAGAATAGAAGTTGTACTTTAGATTGCATTAGCTTAAATCTTTCTGGCATGGGATGTTTATTATGATTCCTACTAATTTTCAGAAGGCTAATTGGTTGCCTTCTTGTGATTGCCATGTAAGCCAAAAGACCTGCTTATCAAATAATTTTAAATTTGTCTTTAGCTTTATCACCTGTGCTCACTTGTGCATGAGTAGAAAATGCAAATATTAGGGTCAGTATATTTTAATGGGACAGGGATCAGAGTCTGATATCTATTTCAATATAAAATATTTTTTGGAAAAGTAAAATACATAAACTCTGTACTAAAAAGTACTGTGACTCCCCTATGAATGTGACTAGCTCATTCTACCATCCTTGAAACTAGACTTCTAACAAAACTAGCCTTGTAGGTTATCATAAGGGATCACAATTAGCTTAATCCAAACATCCATACTGCCATCAAAAGGGATGCTCCTGCTCTCCTCCCTGTTCCTGCTGTCTGCAATGTGCCAGAGATAGTGTCCATATAATTACCGCATTTTCTTGTGAGGCTTTCAAAGAGCAAGTATTTTACCTGGATGATCATATGTTCTTGTCATTGCATCACATGACCAGGCTCATAAAGAAGGGCTAAAACACAGTGTTGGTAAGATGGTCTTAGAGAGAAGTTTTGTTGTGTGTAAGCTCTAAAGCATATAAGTTATACTCCTAATGTTGGGAAATATAAGTATTTTCCACTGCCTCTCATTATTAGGCTGTCTGAAAATAGAAATCTTTCCTGTGAAAAGCTAAAAGCAAAATGAAAAGTAATATTTCTTGAAACATTCTGATTTCATAAAAAAAGAAAACAATCAGAAATGCACACACCCTCAACATGGACACAGATAGACAACAATAATAACAAAGCAAAAATCATCATGAATCAATTCTGAGAAATTTTTAATTTCAGCTGAGATCAGTGAAGACCTTTTGATTTTGTAATTCTTTCACTTCCTTCTCCAGTGGAAAAGAGGCAAAATGGAAAGCAGGCAGGAAGCAAAAAGGTCAGAAAGACTCCAAATCTAGATAATTTTCTGTTTGATTTCATTGGAATCAAAATCAGAAGATCAGAACTTTCCTATTGCTTTTTATCTTTTGAATTAACATTACTTATTTAAAAGAATATTTTCCCCCTCTCATCTCTTCCTACATTAGCTCAAGCAAACCATGGCAGGCAAAAAACCTTGGTTTTCACTCTTTTTTTTTCCAGCCAGCTCAGAGTATCTGTGTATGCCTCTGAAACAGAGTAACCTGTCTGAATATGTTAGAGGCAGTACACTAGACTCTTAAATTATGAATTTTTATGGTTAAATTTTGGACTAGTTTTAAAGAGGCATAAAGCCAAGAAAATTGACTTTATTTTTTAATCTAATGTTCCCAAGATGGGCTGTGGGAGAGATATGCAGTCACAAGAGCTCTTCAGATCAGTATAATTAACCTATGCCAGTAAACACCTATTTGTGCTCAGTCCTTCAGAAAGAAATAACTAATTTCATCAAATCAGTGTTAAAATTCTTGTGGAGCAAAACAACTACCAAACATTCCCACACCTTCCACCAAGCAGTAAACTTCCTTTTTTTCCTCTCTGGAATAGCAGTCACAACAACTCCTGCAGTCCCTGGAGCTTCTGGTGAAGCCCTTACTAAGGTTACCACAGGGCAACCTTTCATTAGACTTTTGGCAAAAATGAATGACAGTGTTTTTAGATCAAAATCCTACTGCAGTCTGTGGCTATAGGACTTTTTGTGCTGACGTCAATGGCTTGTTGACAAGTATCTGCTACCTGTAAATCCCTCCCAGTGGCTCACAGAAGTTGACACCCACATCCCTCAAAGCATCAGGATGACTTTTCTTAGTTTTGTTTTGGTGATATATCACAAATTTCTCAGAAGAGGTCTTGAGATTGTCGGATGACATTCAGTTCAAGCTTCTCTCAAAGAAAACCTCTAATGATTTGCAGCTTGTACTATTTGCCAAAGGAGCAATCTTTGTTTTACACATTTCAGATAGCCACTTGATATACTTTTCAGACTATAGGTATTTAATGGCAGTATGATTTTATTTTCCCTTATTAGATGTGTAAAGAGCTCTGGAGAGAAATTTTCGTTTAATCCTGGGTTCAAACAGGTTCTTGTTCACTAAGGATTTGCAGTTTCCTTGTGAATGCAAAATCACATATTAATTTCTTTCACAGCTTTTACAGAATAGCATTAGAAAAGGATTTGTGTTATTTTATAGAATTAAAAGGGAAGCAAAGTTTTGAGAATCAGTCCTAGTATCCTTTTTCTTTAGCAGCTTAATTGTTTTCAAATGTTAGTTTTCTTTAGGATTTTAAATTTATTTCTGGTTGTGACAACACATGCCTCTTTCTCTAACAGTGTAAACCAGTAGCTGATTCACCAAATTCTTCTAGTTTGTTTTTATAGGATTTTGGAAAATGGCAGACTGTTGTAGTTTTTTCCAATATTCTTTTTAACTAACACGTTCAGAAAATTCCCCAGCCATTTAGGAACTTCCCCCCCCCACTTTTAATGATACAATGTGAGGTGGATTTCACTGAATGCAGTGTAGAAAGCCATGATGTTGGCACTGCTTTTGATGAGCAAACCATGCATCATCTAAATATTCTGTGAATTTGATGTGTAGCTAAATTGCATGTGAAGTACTACCTTGTAGGAGGATTAACATAAGGAAATAAGAATTCCTGTAATGCATCATAGCAGATGTTATTTAGCCCACTCTTTTATATATGGCATCAGCTATTTATTGACAGAATATAGAATTAAGAGAGGTATAAAATGATACTTTTCCAGTATCATAGTATTGAGATTTTCTCCCCATTTCTGGCAATCTAGGGAAGAGGTTGCTTCCACTTCATCATGTTTGAAAGGTGACATAGATGGGAGGTAAAAAGGAACTCTGTCAATCTGTTTTATTTTTTTTTTTTTGAACAGATTTTTCCTCTGAATAACATTTGAATGGTTAATTAAACTTTTGCCAAATAAAAATGCTGTTATTTTCCTTTACAAAAATTAAGCCGTATACTGGGAAAACAAAGCTGGTTTTGAAAGTTTGGATGGAATTCAAGTTTACCTTTTCAAATTACTTTCATTTTGAGTCAGTTCAAGCTAGACTACATTTCTGTGATATGACGCTTCTTCAAAGGTATTGGAGTCTGACACTCCTATCCCCTCCTGTAGATCCAAATCTTGTATCTGTTTACATCTCCCATAATCCAACACACCTCTGAGTGAAATAAGTGTACATCATGCAAGTGCTATGCATATAAAAACAGGAGATACAGTCCAGCCAATGAACTCATCTCGTAGATGGGCATAGTCATCATCACAATGAAGCACAGTATAGTACTGAACTACTGTGGAAGAAACCACTTTGGATCATTCAAGAAGTCTGAAATTAAAGTCTTTTGATAATACAGAAATGTTTCACTTGGATTGAGGAAACTGAAGTATGTATTTCCTTTTGCAAGATGGACATTATTCTGAACCTCTGGAGTTGCATCAGGGTGGAAGCTGATTATTGTTGTAATCCGCTTGTGATATTTTAAAATTGAAAAAATTATATCAGTCCAAAATTAAATACTTTAGTTAAATTGATAAAGTAGGAAAATTACATTTTCAAATCAATAGTCATAATTATTTTGCTTCATGAGCCTTTTTTTTTTTTTTTTTAGTTTGAGTGTAAACTAATGTTCAAGTATCAGAACTTCCCTGTCCTGGTTTTGGCTGGGATCGAGTTAATTTTTCTTCTTAGTAGCTAGGACGATGCTGTGTTTTGGATTCAGTATGGGATTTGGTACAAGAAGAATGCTGATAACACACTGATATTTTCAGCTGTTGCTGAGAGATCAAGAACTCTCCAACTCCCCATGTCCTGCCCGGGCACAGGTGGCACGAGAAGCTGGGAGGGAGCACGGCCAGAGCTCTGGACCCAAACTGGCCAGTAAAATGTTCCACACCATGTAACGTCATGCTCAGTATACAGAGGAGGGGTGGCCAGGAAGGAGGAGGTTCTCTTTTGCTTCCAGGATTGCGGTTTTGGGATCTTGGTATTTCAGGATCTCTAGCCAGGAACGGGCTGGGTATCCATTGGTGGGTGGTGAGCAATTGCATTGTGCCTTACCTGTTCATACTTTCTATTATCGTTATCGTTTCATTTTATTACAATTATTAAACTATTTTTATCTCAACCTACGAGCCTCCCTTTACCCCTTCCATTCCCTCCCCCATCCCTCAGGTGGGGGGCAGGGTGCATGATGGGCTGCATGGGGTTTGACTGCCAGCTGGGTTTAAACCACAACATTACCAAGAGACAGGAATTACATTTTCCAAACATACAGTCTGCAAACATGATCAGACTGAAATGAACTTTAAAGTTCAAAGCAAAATTAGCTGAATTTTAAATAAAATTTGTTTGACGTACAAAGATCTTCAATTCTTTCTAATTGCAATACAGTCTGGACAATTATAAAAAGTGATTAACATAATTAGAAGCAGTTTATATTGAGACAAAATTACTCATTAAGCCTGAAGAATTGAGACACTGTAATGTAATTTAAATGTGAAGCCCCTAAATATGATAGAAAACACCATGATTCATCATTAATGAGATAAAACTTGCTCTGAAACTCCTCTTTTCTTGTCCTTCAGTTATGTAACTTTTTCTGTTTAGCAGGTTCCCCAATCAATTAATGTATAGGAATATCTCATTCCACTCAGAAACCTGATAAAGCTATACAGATTTCATATTCTTTGCTCATGTCAAAGATATGCCTGACTTTATCATTCTGTCAACAAAAATTCATTTCATACGTAATTGAAACAGTATCTTTCTTCACTAGTGCACTTGCCATGAATAGAGCATGATGGAATGTGACTCCTTATGACTACCCTAAGCATTTTTTTTACCCTAAGTCCCTTAATCTACTTTTTAAGCACTCTTCATATTTGTCCTGTCTATGTCCATTCAATCTGGTGACTCCACCATGAGTACTGAATATACATGTCTGTATCTACTTGGTTATTTATCTTATGTGTCTTTGTGTGGAAGTACAGCAACAATTTTAACAAGCTTTGATGAATGCTAAGACCTACTGAGGTTCTATCAGCCCAGCATCATGGTGCCTTCTGGAAAAGGCTGGAGAATCTGAAAATCAGGAGGAAATATAAAGAAGACTGCAGAACTAGTTTGAAATCTTAGTAACAGTGCTGTCCAATCAGTCTCAGGTCAAATGATACAGGCCAAATCTAGAAGGAAAATTTGATTTAGTTATTACTCTGTTTTCCTGATTCACATAGAAACAGAATGCCTTAAAACACCTTGAAACAGACCTACAACATTTAAGACAGTGGTCAGACTTAAATAAAAATCTATTTTCTTGTCTGATGACCACATCAGATCTCCTTGTTTCTGTTTTCTGACGAGATCAGCAACAATGAAGCTATGTGTTTTGAAATGCTCATTGTGTTACAAATATGGCTTTACTCTTAATGCCTTAGTAGTCATGTTTTGATTTTGGCTGCTGTCAGACAGTCCAAATAAATCAGTGGGACGCAACTAGGGAAGGAGAATGTCTAGATTTAGCTTGTCAAGTTCTTCTAATTTTTCTTGAATTGAAAGGTTCATAAATTCCTTTTTATGATGCAAAGCATGTGTATGCCTGTGTTTTGACCATGTTGGATTGGGTATTTGCTCTTGGAGATAAAAAGTTATTTCAGGTAATGGTTATTGAGTATATTTGGACTAATTACATATACGTGTAATAAATATTCCTCAGATGCAGTAAGAACAACAGTTGTCAGTTTATGTAGAATCCATCCAATATGAGTATTGCCTCTTGAGCTAGATGTAATTTACACTTGAACAAATGACAGGTAACATGAGAATATTTCAGATTAGCAAAACTACAAATGAAAGGGTAGAAATTTTGTGTTCTTGTGTGATGTCATAAATTAAACATGTAATGATCTGCATTGATGTAACTTCTTTTCTTTTTTATTCAAATCACTGTACCACTCGTGAATAACGCAGTAGAAGTGTATGCATATAAAAGACTTCATTGTTTTACTATATAGCATTATGTATATAATGCTGATTAAAAGAAAAGTAATAGGCATTTCCTCTACCATTATCCAGTCATTTCCACTAAAACTATCCAGTGTTTTCACAGTATGGTTGTAAAAACCCGATAGTCTGTGATGTGCATATTTTCCCCAAATTATCCCTTATCCTCAGGGAGCAGTGGAGCAAGAAATATTTCTTTTATCTTTCCCTAGAAAGTTTTATATCAAATGTCTGTTCCATCAGTGCTCATGCAATTGGAAAGATGTACCTGAGAAATGGGGTGGTTTGAAGTGGGAGCCAGGTTCTGTTCTCAGCTCTGCAGCAACTTGATGTGTGGGATTTGGGTCAATCATCTACTGATTTCTGTACCTCTACTTCCACAGTGCTGCACACTTTTCACACTTTGAAAATGGCTTTCAATCTTTATGGTGTTTTTATAATCATTATTGCCTGAACTGGCTGTCGTTACCCTCCTGATTACTCGTGTATTTGAGCTTTAAACTACTTCCTATGCCTATTTTTACAGATGCTTAGAGGTGTAATGATTCATGTTTCTACCGACAGGGGCAGAAGATATTGAAGCACTTGTCACATGAGAAGGCTGTGGCTGTAGAGAGGCTCTTGTGTACAAGTTGGTCATGGACCACTACACCATCCTTCTAAATATTCCTGATGGTTTTTGAATATACTAATAAATTTGCTCAAATATCTGTAATGGCTAGGACCACATTTTTTTTTTATTTTTCCTGGCAATCAGGGTACAACCTTCCATTCAGCTTGTGAATCCCATTACCATAATCCAAGCTTTTATTAGTTCAAGGTCAAACTACTGGAAAGTGTTTTACATGAGGCTAATTCAAAACGATGAAAATAATCAAAGTAAGGTATACTTGCACTTAAAGTTATTAATAGAGACTTGAAGCTCTGCAATGGAATTCATTTAAGGTTTATTTGAGCATGACTAAATGGAAAGAAACAAAATGCTTTAATTTATACACATATATAGCTCATTGTTGAAATTAACAGGCATCCATCACTCTAATACCATATTATATAACAGATGTCATAAATGCTGATCTATTTTCTCCCTTAGTGTGCCAAATAAATGTTTTTTGAACATACGGGGTGACTTTTTTAGGGATGAAGGTGGGAGATATGGGAGGGGACATTATAATACTTCTTGATTTTTCCAAATTTATTAAAATCAGTGAAACTGAAAGGAAATTCCCTCATACTGTAGTTAATGTTCATAGTTTCATTCTATGGATTTGCCTGTATGAAAAATTAGCTGAGGACAATATCAACTAATTTGGATTTCTGAAAAATGTCCATACTCTTAAGACTCAAATTCAGAGCTGATATCTAAGATCTCCAAAGTATAATGTGGTAGTAAAATGAAAGAAGTGCTCAGAAAGTTGGAAAATATTTTTTTTTTCCTCTTGAGTAAAAGATACCAAGAAAGCCATTTTCAAAACAGTAGTAGTCATATTACTGTTACTGGAGAAAGTGTCCTTCTGCCAGCCACACCATTATCTCAGCAGGGCTTTGTGCTAGAAAAATGTCATTAGCTACACGAAGCTCCAGAAGAGTTATACATCTCATGTTTTAGAGGACAAGAATACAATACTTGTGATATTCTCTTTGCACAGATGAAATGGCAGCAGCTGACCTTGATGATATTTTAAACATTGGAAATGCCAGGGGTCATGGTGAGCTGTAACTCTTCTCAGAATAAGTGGTGACCAATTGGTGTTAAATTTTCACCAAAAAGGAGAAAAAGCACATACAGAATCTAAAAAAAAAAAAGTGTGATGAACAAAATTATCCAAAAGTGTTGAGAGTGTGAGATTAAAAACACCTGAGGAAAATTACTAATGTGGTAATAAGGTGGCAGTGAACTTCGCTTGACCATTCACTGTTTATCAGGGTGATTAACATCAGGGGATGTTAATGTGTCTTCTGCATGGCTGGTCTATTGCTGATGGGACTGTTGCTTAAAGAATCTTAGTTTCACTCAGCTGAATATGGTACTAGTGTCAACTGCAAAGATATCCATTTTTATTTATTCTTTCCTCACATCCCAAGGGAGGAACTTCCCCAGTTTTTGAATCTACAGTCTTGTGAGTATGTTTGAATGATCAAAAGGGTCCAAGTTGTGTCACTTTAGTGAATTAGACCTTTCTGGAAATCCACAGTGGCTGCGAGCCCAACTCATTTCAAATACAGGCTCAGGTGTGTTTACATAGTTTCACAGTCACTTAAAATTAACTTTTTTTCTCTTGCACAAAACATGTTACAGTCCTTGTACCTTGGTTTAAATAGGGCTTATGGGACAGTGAACTACGGAAAGAAAATACTCTTTTTATCTTAATGATGATCTGAAAGTGTAACATCCCACTTTCTATTTATGTTACACATAGAAATTGAGAAAATTTGATCAAATGCCATGGCTATGTTTTTTAACCACTTATTCAACTTACTAACAATCCATCTTAAATTCCATGGTCTAGTGCCTCATTTAATAATTTCTTCTTTATGGAAGTTCAATTTACAGTTAAATCCAATTAAAAAAATAAATTAATGTAGTCATTCAGAGCAATAAACACTGCTAAAGAAGGAAGTACAGAGAAATAGAATAGAAATTATATGGGCAATAAAAAAATGTCCTTCTCGTATCTAAAAGTAAATGCTTAATCTTACTTTTGCAAAAACAAAATAATTCATCAAACTGATGCATTTCAAAACCTGCCAGGCTTCAGGACAATAATATAGTCAAGTCTTACTGAGATGTGGCTTGACTGAAATTTAGGTAGTTACAGACTGTTTCAACAGTTTTCCCTTTGTTTTGGTGAACTGGCCTCTGCTGAATGACTGCAAAGTAAAGAAAAAACTCAAACTAAGCTTTCTTTAAGGAATGTGTTTGTTAAAAACTGTTAAAATAAAGAGGAAGTATCAGAAGGTTTGAAAGCAGAAGAGTGACAGAGACAGCACTAGCATGCTGGAGGGAAAAACTGCTGAATTTTCCCTATAGAAGAAATGAATGAGATTAACATATTGTTTTGAACCTTTTAAATTCTGTGTTACATTCCTACCTAAATTAAGCATCAACTTAAAGATCACAGTCATTAAGCTCTCAAATCCTCCATTCAGGGGCATGCGCTTGCAAGGGATAACTTGTGGGAACAAGATTTAAGTTGCTGTAAGCCAATGTAGAGCGTGGTTCTGCTAAACTGACTATCTTGTCCGTCAGACCAGTACTGACCAGCAGGAACTACAAGATAGTGCCCTACTGGTAAAGACTGTCAACAGAGACCCCAGCTGCAGGTCACTGACAGACAATCTTGCTTCTTAAACATATGGGTAACCCTAGCACCCTACATGATTCAGCACAAAATTGTTTTCCAGTTTCCAAGCAGCTTATAAATCCTTTGCAAGGTTATGCATTTTCATTTTAGTATCTGAATCCTAAAACTGCTATAGTCACAATTACCATCTTTGTTTGCTAAAGAATAGAGTCTACTGCTTTCAGCTCTGTCAGCTCTGGGTTTGATTTGGTCTCCAGCAATTACCAGGAAGGTGGTTGCTATGGCTGCACTAATGAAAGAGGCAACCATATTTCCTTGAAGACAAAGTAAGCAAGCATAAATAAACAAATGCTTAAATATATTATAAGTGGTGTTAATAACATAAATGAGATATTACTGCAAGAGGGAAATAAGATTTTAGCCCTTTTCAGTGACTTGATATATCAACCTTGCAACTTCCTACTCAATGCTTAGCTTGAGCTGATACAATGGATTCAACAAACATTTAAAGTATTATTAGTTTTATAGGAGTTTCTTCTTCATAATTATGCAAGTCACATTTTTTGTTGTATTTATTCATGTTACCACATTTTTCCAGTGACAGTCTGTCTCCACAACTTTGCTGAATCCTGTTACAGCAATAACGGGTGCATAGATAGAGGTACATGACCAAAGCCAGGAACATAAGAAAGTTTTAATTTAAAAAAATCCTGTTAAGTCACACTGAACTTTGTCAACCGTGGTTCACTGAGTTTAGCTTTAAGTATGATTCTTTTCTGACAAGTGACTGTAAAAACTGTATCACACATTGTCATGGCTGTGTTTCAGTGGCTCTGTATCAATTTTGTTCATGATGTTGTTGGATTTTTTTTAAACCACTAGACCTACCAATAAACCAGGGATTTGAAGGTCATGCTGTGATCAGTCTCATGCAACACCAGCAATAATGGCATTTCTGAGAAATGAAATCTCTCACTCACCTCACAGCAAACCACTTCAGTGTCTAGGGCAGACTGTGCTGTCAGATTTTCATGAAGTGGGAGTAAATCTATTCTACTGCCAGGCTAAAATGAAAGCTCCTAAAAGAAACTTCTGTTACGTCTATGGAATAGTCTTACTATATTAGTATTATGTATTGTATTAAGGTGGTAAAGTCTGGAGGGGCTGATCCTGCTAGCTCATCATGGGACAAACTTCCATCACTGTAACAGAATATGGGAATTATTCTGCACAGTGATTACTTATCAATACTATCCTTATATTACTGTGTATTTTATGGTGTTCCTTACCTGAATTATTCAGTACCCTTTTATTAGATCTTAATCTTTCTGGAAAATGCTGAGCAGGTTCTGCTAATGATTGTGTAATGCTAACTGATGTCTTGTTACTTGGTTAGGACAGAGATATGTTTCTTTTTGGAGATACTGGGCGCTGGGAACATTGGGCCAAGATGAATTGAGGAATAAAATAAATGGAGCATATTTTAAAACAAACTTCCTCTTTGCTAGCTATTAAGTATGTTTGCTGTTTTAAGAGAAAGAGTAAATACCACATGAAAAAATGACATCAGTTAGAAACATTATAACTTCTTTTCTTATCTGAATTCTGACTTAGCACTCTACAAACTATTTTCTTTTTCTTCTCTCCTTTATTTTGCAGTTAACTTTGACCACTTTCAAATATTGCGTGCTATTGGGAAAGGGAGTTTTGGAAAGGTAAGAATCGATTTATTTTTAGCAGTTAAAATTCTAACAGAGAACTTCTTTGCGTATTTCTGGTGTCACCTGACTAGGGTAAAGGAATGTAGGTTTTATAGCCTTCTACTTCTTAAAGACATCTGATCATCAGTATGAAATGTCTCTGATTATTCATTAAATTATTTCTATTACAATACATTCACTAAAATTAATTGAGTAAAAATTATTATAGTAAATCAGTCTCCTCGGGAGGGATTAGCAGAATTTATAAATCATTCCCCAAGACAAAACCAAAGAAAGAAGTAGGAGCAGACCACTTTTTTAGACAGTCCACTAGAGTTATCTTGTTCTTAAATCTCTGGGCTTATTCATGTCTTTAAAATAATTGCAGTATTTTAAAGGCATTTTACATATATTCAATACACTTGGGACTGTATAAAGTGACATACACTGTAATTACAATCATTGAGTAAATGTTTGTTCAATTCAACAGGCTTTTGCTGAAACAGAGAAGATTAATGGTTTGTTTACACATGAGTAGATGACCTTTCTTTCCTATAATAAAGACTATAACAAGGTTTTAAATTTTAATATGGGCAAATAGAAGGCCATGCAGTCAGAGAAAATCATGTTATAAAAATATTAGAAACCATTACTCGCAGGAATACATTTGAAGGTTAAATATAACTTCAGTAACAGATCAAGAAATAGGTATCTAGATCTTGATGTCAATGATTCTTGAGTATATGCCAGCTGAATGCCAGTGAGCTACTTCTGTAGCTATGCATTAAGAACACACCAGGATTTTGCTGGCTCTTGGCCTTCCATGCAGAAAAATGACTTTCATTTTACAGAGACCAGAAACACTTCTCACAGAATGGTGTGGTCCTTAGTCGGTTCAGTAGTTTCCAAGAGAAACCCTTATTGAAGTCAATAGGAGAATATGTTGCTAGTACAAAATGGTATTCAAGATTAAAAATCAGGGCAGCTGGAAATCTGTGGTAGTTTATTATCACAATACAGTGATAGAAAATCATATCAAACTAGAGGTCCAAGAGTACAAGTTAGGCACAGGATAAGGAGTTAAAGATACATCTAAATCACGCTGGTGCTCACAAAGATCACCTGCACCCCTCTTTCTTCAAAACTTCCCTATTCACACCTTTACTGTCTCTGCCCTTTCAAAGGGTCTCTCACCCTTCCACACCATGCAGGAAAATAAAACAAGCCTAAGTGCTTTTTGAAGGCTTGATTGTCAATCTTTGATCCACTCTCCTCCATGGCATTCAGGAAACTGGTGAATGTTTCTATGATATTTCTAGAAACATCTAATTTTCTTGCAGGTTCATATGGTTGCAATGTTCTTGTGAACCTGCTTGGGGGATATGTATGGGTGAGAATAGAGTTTCAGAAGCCGGAGACAAAGTTTAATGCAAGAAAGGACTCATGCATAAGTCTCCTCTAAACTTAAATACTTATTTCACAGCTCTCAAATACAACAGAAGAGTCCTTGGCATAACAAGCTTATTTTTCCCATATGAATGCAAGCTCCTGACGAATTACCTTTCCACAGATGGGGAAAGAAAGAAAGAAAGAAAGAAAGAAAGAAATCCATTTTAAAATGACCTATTATACCATGGCCAAAAGCACAACATGTTAAATCAGTCACTGTTTCAAGAGCCTTTCTCTGTGAGTCAGTCTTGCCTTTATCATTCATTTAGAAGCCTCTTTGCTGGCAACTTTTCCTATTACTGTCCTTCTGGAAGTACCTGGCAGCAGAAAATGTCAACAAATGATGCAAGACCTCTAATCTCTATTGACTTGCTGTTTACTGTTTGGGGTCTATTGTGCTCTAACATCCTGCAACACATAACACCGTGTTCAGTATCATGCCTTCCTTAAACTGCGTTCTTCCTTTATGGCTGCTCTGTGGCCTTTTCTGTTTTCTGAGAGCAGCATGGTGTTTTAAGACATTCTCTGTTTTTTTGTTTTATTGCTGTTGGTACAATCTCTCTCTCTGTGTCTCTCAATATTTCTTAAATTACTCTGGTTGCTACAGCAACCTTAGGCCGCTGCAGGATATTGCTGCAGGAGGTACCTGATATGGCAGAGACTCCACACAGCTCAGCTCGCTCCTGGGCACAGAGCTGGAGGTGATCCTCAGCACCTCACCTCCTCCATCGGGGCCGGCTGCTTCAGCAGCTTCGCTCTATCCCTCCCAGCTGGCTTCAGGAAACAGCTCCCTGCCTTTTCCTTTGGCATTTTCAATTCATAGTAGCAACATTTGCTGTTACAGGTGATCCCGGGCCATTCGGTATCAAATGCTTTGTATCTCGAGAGCTTGTCTTTTCTGAGAAGTGGCCACCTGCCGTAAGCCACTGCCTCAGCACACGCTGTTTCTTAGGGACATGTTAAGAGCAGGTGCAGGCTTGTACGCACTGTAGCATCATCTTCCCCGGAAAAAAAAAGTGAAGATACATCACAGCAGTTGTGAAGAGGGTAGGAAATGGATGTAAAGAGCAGAGAAACAAGGAGCATGCTCTTGTTTCTGGAAACAACCAGGCTTACTTCAGAGGCATCTTCTGAGAGCTCAGCTTGCACGCTGGTAAGGGACAGATGAAGAAGGTAAGCTCTGAGCCTGTGTAGGACCATCACAGCCACATCTTCTGTGTAAGTCAGTGGTTCTTTGTTCAAGCCAAATGGCATGCAAGCTATGGCAGAATGCTATGTGACCACTCACTGAATACTTGCTCCCACTCCTGGGTACATGTATACATGCCTGGTGTACATATCTGTACATACAGATGCTGGTACACACCTGTGAGCTGCTGCAAGGTTGACAGTGGTACCCAATCAAGGTCTGTGGCATTGCTCCAAAAGTAGTCTTGCTGGCTTCGGTGACCTTGCTTTGCTCAGTAGATGAAGGTAGCTCTTCACTTATGCTTTGACATCCTCATATGTAACATATTTATTTTTCCAGAAGTCCTTTAGTCTATTTATGCTTGACATGTTCCAGCTATTAGTATTTCAAAATACATTTGAAGTGGACCAAGTCAGAAATTTTGTCCCAAAAGTTCTTATTCTTATAGTAAATGTTTGCCTTCTAAGTCAATTCAGAAGTAGACAATTTAAAATATTCAAACCAAAAATGCTGAACACTGGTCTAAGTAGCTGTTTCTTTATGCCATGTGGTACCCTAAAAGTGCTCTCTCATGTTTAATCTGGATAAATTTTTCCATTTTGTTATATGTAGAGCCATCATTCTTATCAAACAAAATATTGCAAAAATTTATATATTTGAAGATCACCCAGTAAGTACAAAACTGACTAGGAGTGACATACAAGAACTGTCGTTCTTTACTGCAACAGTAACCATATCATTACAGGTTTACTGCCACAAAATAGTTTATATTCAGGTGCAACAACTAGTTTTCAGGGATATTATAGTACCAATTTTCAAGTCCTCTGTTCATGGGAGCAGGTATATTATAGAATAATCTGACCTCCTTAAATTAAATTCAAATTATGATTTCAATGTACAAACTCTTTCTCCTATTTGTCTAAGATGATGAGACACAGGACTTAATTCAGATTAATATGGTTGTATAAAACAGTGACTTCCTCTGCTGAAGTAATTGAAATTACACCAGTGTAAAACAGATGGGAGCCCAGAATCATGTCTGCACTGACTGAGGGTACTTTACTAAATAATATGCAAAGTATTTCAGAAAAAACATGCTGCTATCCTAAAAACAACATAACACGCAACTTCAAGATATTAATATTTTTTGACAGGATAACCACCTATTTTTTTTGCTTGAGTTAATATGAAATGATACTAAGCAGATGCTTGGTCCCTGCTCCAGCTGTTATGGTTTGCTCAGGGGAATCTGGGAATGAAATGCCTTATTTCAAGGAAATTCCCTGTCAGTGTAAAGCCAAACTTATGACTTCTATTCTCCAGCCTCTTTGTGTAAATCTTTCCAACTCTACTTGTAACATGAGACTATGAGCATTAGTTTTTTCAGAGCATGTAAGTAAGAATAGACAAGGTAGCAGTATTTCAGGCACATGCTTCATAGCAGATTTGTCAGTTCCCACACTGAGTGTGATACATATAGCTGATTTGTGTCTTGTGGTCCTATAAGTCTAGATGAGTGCCTTCTGCCCATGCGGTGCCACAGCCCCTCTGCTGGGCTGTGATTACTTACGGCAGCTATAGCTTCCCCATCCAATCTACTGACCTAAGATGCATAATGTTATGATACAGGAGCATGGATGAAGTGTGTACTCCAGCTGCCAGCTCTCCACGTGACACTGACCTTGCACAGACGAACTTTCTCTGACTGCGGTTTTGCATCTCTCCTTCTTCATGATCTGTCATGAAACTATATCATGTGGTAGTTTGAAAATTCTAAGCATTCATGTACCAAATTCAGACCAAAATGACTTTATTGAGACTAAGTGTGCCCACTCCCTGCTGTTCTTTCCAGACCAAGCACATGGGAGCTAGAAGTCTTTTGAAGTTAGTGGAAAACAGGAGAAATCTGTGTTTTGCAGCAAGTCAAATTTTTCATCCATCTCCATCTTTTGCTCTGAGAAGAGCTTCTCTGGAGCTACATATGGCTGCTCAGCCAACACAGCACTATGCAGATTTCTGCAGCAACCCATGAACAAATTCTGCCCCAGTTTTGCTCAGCATAACTCTATCGCTTCACTTAGCTCTTCAATAGCCCATAGCAGTCTCAGTGGCTGTGTGACCTCAGTCTGCAGATCAGACTCAATCTGTAGGTACTCTATTTTTCGTATGTGATATCAGAGGAAATCCAAGAAGGTAGCTTAGAAGTGGACCATAGTATATGCTGCTCCTGAAAAATGAAGTCTAGCCCTGCAGTTTTCTTCCCCTGGATCTGAGGGAAAGGGTCTCCAAGTCACACTCTGGTCAAATTTCCTTTAATCTAATAGTTTTGAAGGCAATTCATTGTTGCCTTCTTCCAGATATAAAAAAGATACAACCCTGTAATAACAGCGAAGACATATTAAAAAAAACATCTTTAGAAAGAGAATATTTTCACAAGAGACTTTTAAAAATAAGCACCATATAACTCCAAAGAAAATTAATATTCATATTGCCTACCTTTAAACATGTACAACACAGCTGCTTACATCCAATCTAGTCATCTACAGTCTCTTTAGGGGGACTTTAGAAGAGAAGCCATTACTCTAGAGATGGTCGCTTGAACCTATTTAGACCCATACTTTAGGTAGAGATGGATGTGCCTGTCACTCCCTGCTGACTATGAGCCTGGATAGCTATTGAGTTCATGACACTTATATTTGGTTTGAAGCATCATCTATGGAGACTGCTGAAGCAGTGATATCAGTTTGAGTGTCTGGACTTTGGTAAATGATATTCACAGAAAAATTGAAGAAGGATGTTTTAGTAATGTGAGTGTGACAGGCTTCCATATGGATTTGTGTAAATAAGGCAATTCTGCAGACCTCTACAATAATGAGTTATCACAGAATTTGTTTGTTGAGGTTCCAGAGCACCTGTTTTTCCCTATTTTAGAATGATGCTTTTGGAAAGAATTTAAACCATAAACAAACAAACAAGAAACAATTTAAACCTTTCCCATTAAGATTGCTTATTTGAGGAGAGCTTGAGGGCTTTTCCTTTCTTTCCTGCAGTAGTGGAAAAGTTTCAGCCCATTGATGTCCTACTCAGAAGAGCTGACAGCCACCAGGTAGAAATGCCAGGGAGGATCTCCACCACAACTCAGTGCTGTTGTAGCTGTCAGACATTTTTCACAATAGCATTAATGTGGGTGCAGCTTGTGTTTCCTGATTTTTAGTAGGAGATAGCTATAGTTTATTCACTAAAATCCTATTGATTTTGAAGCCATGTTAAAAGATGCGTGTAGGTATTCATTACTAGAAAATGTTTACCATCATTCTGCTTTAAAGCTGTATGCTAGGCAAGCTTCTACTAACAACAGAAGGTTTGTTTCAACTGTGATGAATACTCTTGTCTTTAATGGAAAATAAGGGAAGTAAGTCCCTTCTGGAGTCACAGTGGTGTTTCAAAACCTGTTTACACTGCATATTTAGGTGCTGTATATGTTCCTAGTTTGCCACATTAGTCAAACCTGCAACTCTCTGCTGAGTAAAACCCCATTCTCTCAGCAGTCTCACTAGTCAACAGTTTTACAGGGATGCTTTTTATGTAATGGGAGACATCTGCAAACACCTCAGTCTTGGCCAAGTGTCATATGAAAATCATACTGTAAATTCATGTAAGCGAATGAACTTCTGGACTTAGGTTCCAAGCCAAAATCCATAAATGTACTTTATAATGTGATTCACTACATTAGAGTGTCCACATAGTCTCAGACAGTATGCCAGGAATTGCCCCTGTCAATTTTGCTTATACTTTTGAACAACCTGTGGAAGCTTGAACAATTCATTTCCATCCCACCATTTCAGTTAAACCCCACCTGCTACTTCTTCCCTCAAAAGGCCAACCACAATTCCCCATTGTTCCACAGCCTGGGTTCTTTCCATATAAGTGCAAACCTTTAGTTATCTTAAGGGCATCAACATTCAGACATTCCATAACAGCCCAAGGAGGAAAATTAAACAAAATTTTGGTACTCACCATTGTGCAACATTGAAGGGCTCAAGACAAAACTTTACCATCTATGTTTTACTTAATTAACAGAATATCTCCTGATATTAGGAAAGGTAATTAGAAATTCTGCTTAATCATACCTTATCATAATAGGTTAAAAGTACACTATTAACTACTCTCTTTGGAGTAGATTTGATCTCAAGGACACATTTAATGGAGATAAAATTGCAGAGAAATAAATGTGGTTTGGTTTCACTGTCTTGTTCTTCTTGGAGGGACTGAAAAAGGGTAGGGGAAGTAAAATATGGTGATGATTCTTCTGCATTTAAGAAACAAGTTACCACACAGTAGGTCTCTCTAAGGTCCTCACCCTGGTGCCTGTGGTTCACCACCAGGTCCAGAATCCAGATGACACTTTGTTAAAGTCAGAGGTTTCAGCTGTGGGAAGTTGTCTTAGTATCTCTGGACCATTTCTGAATTTTGAGCACAAAAGTTCCTTAAAATACAACTCAAAAAACAAAAGGATTTATTTTTGGTTTGCACCATGATACAATCTGATCTCTGAACACTAATTTAATGTATGTATACTATAATTTTATATGTGTGTAATATGTGAGTCTATATGTATGCATGTGTGTATGTATGAAAATGTACATATAAATAGTGTCAACACTAAGTGAATTCAGAATACCCTTGAATTTAGACACTACAGAGTTGTGATGTCTAAATTAGCCACTTCCAGTACATAGTCTGTATAAGTCCTGATGATGAAAAATTCTGATTGGAGCCTATGGCTGTATCAGTAATATAAATGTTGCACTAAAATATTATTTTCAGCTAATATTCTCTCGGCTGTGAAGACACACTAGGAGTGTAATTTTAAAAAGTCTTGATCAGTTAGCAGGAAAAACCCTTCAGAGCAAAAATCTGTTGAGAATATAGCTTTGCTCTGAGTGGGTACGTAGGACTGTTACAAACATGATATTTACATCAGCTTTGGGAATGAGACACAGAACAATCTTATATTTCTGTGTTGCCAGAAATCATATTTAAAATGATGGTTCTTGGATGTAGTGCTGGTGACACTCTACAGCTTCATTCAAAAGGTAAACAATCTAGGCCTTACATAGGAATTCTCTTGAACTCCCATTGCAGGATTTTCTTTCTGCATTAGCAAAATTATTTGACTTTTGTCAAAAAAAATGAAAACAAAGAAATTTACTGCCAGAGACTAAATCATTGTGATGGTCTCTTGTGACTTCAAAAATATTATGATGAATCTCTATATGAGCATTCTTTTTCTTTTCAACAATAATTAAGGGATCATAATTCTAATATTTAGATGAAATATTGAGCCTTCTGAATGTAGGCTATGTTTATGTTGCAGTAATCAAGATGTGTATAGCGACTTGCGGGAATGAGGACAATGGTTGTGCATTTTTTTACACAGGAGGCAGTAATTTCTGTGACTGATGAAATAGCCTGTGATTCAAACAATTGGAGTGTATTCCTAGCCTTACTGTGTAACTTCTGAACCCACTTTTCTGGGTCCCCATTTCATCTTATGCAGGTGGGGGTTGTTCTTTTCTTAATGTATCATTTACCATCTATTACAAGGAATCCTGCATAGCTGTGATGTGAACTTTCTGAAGGCATTCCTAGATTGTAGTATCCAGATCTGGATTATTGAAATATCATAAAATGCTCCTTTTTTTCAAAATCACAACTGAGTTTCCTTTCTGTAGGTGTTAATCTTTCTCTTTCACTTTGTTGTCAATTAGGTGTGTATTGTACAGAAGAGAGACACCAAGAAAATGTATGCCATGAAATATATGAATAAACAGAAGTGCATTGAGAGAGATGAAGTTCGAAATGTTTTTCGTGAGCTACAGATAATGCAAGGCCTGGAGCATCCCTTCCTAGTCAATCTATGGTAAGCAAAGCTTTAAAGTTCTACCGGGGATCTCTGGTTTTCTCCTTACTGCTGAATCAATTCAAACTATGAAAGGGTCTAAAGCTGAAAAGTATGAGAAATTTTTGGTGAACTCTTTTTTAAGGTATTAAGATTTTGAAGAGGGTTTTACTTTTCATTAGTATTTTAAAGGTGCCTTTTTGCACTGGTATATTTAAACATCACATTCACCTTATCATTTCTGGTTTGGTTTCTCTCCAGATTATTGAAGCAGTGTGTAGAAATGTGTTGTTCTGTCCAGCTTCATAATTTCTTTTTGACAATACCTGGACTAAGCATCTGTAGAATATCTAACTGAACCATTCAAATATTCTTTTTTTCAGCTGATTCAGAGTAAATTAAAAACTCAATTACTCTTAAAAAATGGCTGGCATAGAACAACAGAAAAGCATCTTTTTGTCACAAGGAATTTCTCTTATCTTCCCTGTGCTAGCCACTGAATACCTTGGTCACATATGAGTGTAAGAAAATGTTGGTCAGGTAATGACTAGCTTCAACTACATCATCAACTTAAAATATGTGCCGGCTTTTATGTAGTGATAGTAGTAATAGGATGCAGACTTTGCCTCCTTTCTCTAAAAATGACCTATATAATTTAAAAAAAGAAGACATAGACCACTATAATATGAAAATTTTTTTGTTTGTGGATAGCTTGACTGACTGAAAATGGTCACAGTGCAAACAGACCTGTTTTGTGAGTTTTACCTGTCTTACTAGAGGTCAACGACTAAAGTCTTTTGCCCATCCTTTATCTCACTCTTCACCCATACAGGTGAAAAATTTCTTATTGTCAGCTTAGCACCTTTCATAAACTAAAAGCTAAGTTATGTTCTGGCTTGAGAGAACACAGCGTTAGTATAATTGCACTCACTTATACCAGCAAAGCATTTGATCCCCAAATTCATTCAAAAAGGACCTAATCACATATATATGTCTCAAGTGCTCTACACTTGACATGAGTATTCATATTTGAGCTAACCTAACATCCTGTTTGAGGCTTAAAGAAAAATATGTAAACATTGTGACTGTAATACATTTTCCCAGTATATTTTCCAAGGTTCCAGAAGCCTGTACCCTTCTTCACCAAAAATGTGGTATCTCTGTGCTTAAGAGCCTGTGAAATTTTGTTTCATGCAATTGTCTAATCTCTTCTGAACTCACACAAACTTTTGTTCTTTATCAAGAGGTGGCAGAGATTACCACTGTGTAACTAGGCATTGTGCAGAAACAGTCATAGTTTAATGTGATCTGCAAGATACTTCAGTAAACATAACACTGGTGAATGACTAAAGATCAAATATTTATTGTGAAACAAAAAGTATGCTAGTTTACAATTTCTGAATTATAAGCAGCTATATATATTTATTATATCCTTTCTTGTTTTCTATTTTCATGTTAAAGATTAAGCTTGAAATAAGCAATACCTTAAAATCTGTTGGGTGTGATGATGATTTTTATCATAAATTTTTAATTTATTCTTCTCATACTTCTGAGATACTGTCACAAGATCTCAAGACTCAAATGTTACACTATATGTTTATATGAGAAATTTAGAAAATGAAAGATAAATTTAGTACCCTAGAGTGCACTACCAATGTTCTATATTCAGTGTCTCTACCAGTGACTATTGTTGACCAGTCTATCTAGGATGCTTATTAGGTAGAATGACAAGATTTTTCTTTGAAAAGAAGGCACAGAGGGGGCCTGCCCTCCCATCAGATCATTTAATAAATGACAGGTCACCTCCCATGGATGGGGCCTGAAATTTATCACTTGCATTAAAGCTTGTGACCTAGATCAGCAGCCAACAGCCCTGTCTCTGTGTCGCCAAGGCTAGGTTTCAGGTCTATGGTATGAGACAGAAGAACATGGCATAATCTGAAGACTTACATCCAGATCTAAAATCAGTGCTCACATTTAGGGATAGTCCTGCAAAGCTATGCAATTTGTTTGTGCAACCATTTGGCCACTGCTGCTTTAGCATCTGAGTGCTTCACAGCCTGAAATGCCTATGTGGATGATATACTTTGGTTCTCCTTAGGGCCAAAACATGAATGTGTGAAGGTACAGCTAAGCTATAGGAAGTGAAACAGCATCCAGAAACATTGCCAGGTGCTGCCTGATGCAGCTGGACTGGCGCTTGGTGTGCTCCTGTCTCATGTGAGCCAGCCCCCTCCCAAACAGCTCCCGAGGTAGTTCCAGAGTCACAGTGTCCCATGGATCTATGTGGTGTGGCTGGTGTCTTTCAGCTGCAAGGACTTCCTAGCAGAGGCATGAGCTGCTCCCTGCCAGCTGGCCTGAGTGCTTAGAAATACTCCCCACCATGTTTTATCTACTATGATAACCACAGTGGCTAAGTAAGAGTAGGAGATCCTACTCATTCTTTGTATCAGGACCATAATATGTTTCTATAATTAGCCTTGCAGAATCCTAAATGACTTTAAAATAGCTTCTGATATATTTCTGGAGTGTCACCACTTGCACACTGCAGTAGCATGTTCCAGACTTCAACTCTGTCTCAACTTTTGCCTGAATTTCAAGATGTTGAAATGTGTGAAGACACATTGCCTTCAAATAATGACTTCTGTTATTGAACTACAACAGGGATAAACCACAGAAATCACAAGTGACCCATGAATAACAATCACATCTGTTCTATTAACACTAAGCCATATGAAGCTCTTGAACATACTAATTATATTTTATTTATTTAATAATTGAAACTATGTTTTATTTGTCCATTTACTACTATGAAAAAAAGGAACATTGCAAGTACAAATAGAATATTTCTTAAACATATTTTCTGTGTTCCCAGCAGTAATCTCTTAAAATAAGTGTTTTCATTGATTGTTGGTGAATTAGCAGCTTGTTTAATGCACTTTTACTTGAAGTTTAGATGCAATAATAATTTGCATCAAATATATTTACATTGTAGCTATAACTTACATCAGATGATTAGCAGGAATCCATGATTTTTCATCTTATGAGTCAATTCCTGGCATACTAATGGAAGGAAACATTTGAAGCTGCATTTCTTCTACAGTAATGGCAGCTACATTTATGTTTCATTTTTTGGAGTTAGACTTTTTTCTGTTCATTTTGTTAATCGCATTGTAAATATACAAATGGGCCGTAACAGGACCTACTAACTTTATCTTATTTAACAAACTGGAATATTAATTTAATGAGGAGTAGTTATGTCATGGTGTATGGGAAATAACACAGCTAAAGCTCATGTAAATGCTGAGTTTCTTTTGACCACGCTGTTTTGGACTAGTCTGTCTTTCTAGGCTCTATCTCACTCTTTAAGGGGGCATAACAGTTTTCAGAAATCCTGCCTAAGGTAAGGTTTTTGTCACTAAAACTCATAAATCTCATCAGCCTACTAAATTTAATTGGTATTTCCCTACTTAGCCAGGGTATCCAACTTTGATTTCCTGAGGATATTCAGAAGTAAATATTCTGAGAATGTAAGTACCAATCTTCTATCAAAAGCTCTGCTGCAGCCCCCACATCAGTAGACAGGCACTGACACTCTGTTCGCAACTAAAAAAACCACTAACCCTCCTAGAGAAAGTCAGAAATTCGATATTGGCAGGACTCAGACTAAGAGGAGTAGTGGTGAACAACTTTTCCAAAATGGTGCCTTTTACATTAGATTGTCATTATATTAAAACTGAAAACAGATTTGGGATGGAGAACCATAATAAAGTGTGTTTGCACAAAAACTTTGTGGGCTTGTAGTTAAACAGTCTTTTAGTCTGTGAAAAATTGGAGATCTGGCTGCCCACACTAAAGGGACACTAGATTCATGTCTCCTGCTTTCTAGATGAACCGACTACTTGTCTGCTATGCAAAATGATGATAGTGGCAACAGCTTTTTTGATAGAAATGAATCTATTTTATTTGCCCCTCGCAATCTCAATGAAAAGTAGTTAGCCAGCTGGACCAGTCTGGATGACACTTCAAAAGTCTTCAGAAAAACCTACATTTCTCCACTGATTTGAAAGGGAAATTAGGTACTTATTTTGATATCATTGTCCCTTCCCCTTGAAACCTCCCTCCCCTAATCCCCAGTTGTAAAAAGCAAGACTTAGGTAGGTAGCCTTGATCAGATCTGCTGTTCTTTTGTCTGGAAGGGATACATATGATGATAAAATTAGGGAATTTTATTATCAAATTACTTGCATTTTTTTCAAAGCATTGTTTTCTGTAAGAACTTCAGTGTCTTCAAAATTATTATTTTTGCTTTTGGATGAATTGAAATGAAATATTATTTCTTTTAATTCAAAATGTCAAAGCCCAAATCCATATTGAAAAGAATATTTGGAGGAAATTCCACTCATGACAAACTTTTCATGAATTTTTGGGACAGTCTCTGACCAGAACTGCTCATTTTCAAATGATAATCATCCAAATCTTCAAGATATATAATAAAATTAATATAGTGGTAAATGTCCCAACAATTCCTTGAACTAAAATGAATAACAACCAAGCACATGAATCTTTCCTTGAGGAATTACATCATCAAAGATAAAATTTGGCAACTTGGGAAACAAACATGAAGAGTGGAAAGCTTGTTAGTTATACATGGTGACTGCACAAAGAAGTAATGAGATATGGGAAAGCAATCTGTCATTAGTTAAATTCTTGTGGAGGGAAAAGGAAGAGGAAAGAAGGTAAGCCTTCTGTAGTGGGTAATTCTGCTGGCATCCATCAGTACCCCCAGCATACACAAGAATACAAAACAGGTAATATAAAACAAGGGTAGCATCTCAACTCCAAAAGATATTTATTAGAAAGCTTTTTGAGGCTCATGTGTCTTCTCTGAGCTTTATTAAATATAGCTTCACAATCTCAACTTATAAATCATATTATTTGAAGTATGAACTGTCTTTCATAACATCTGACACAGAAAAGAGACATTCTTCTGTAAATGCTCATAATAGCTTGGAGGATAACAGCGTTTTTCAGGAAGGGCTTGGGGGTTGATTTATAACCATCATTTTAGAAATGAAAATGGATAAATGCTTAAAGATATGTGAGCCTTGTAGCCAGTTCTATCACTGTTAGAGGCATTTCTGATAATAGAGATTCCTTCTTAAAATGAAAAGCAGTCCTGTTTTTTATCAGACCTTTTGTATGTTGTGTATTTCAAGCATAGATGAATGAGCTGTAGAAATGTCAGCTCCTAACACGGTCCCACCTCGAGACTACAACGTGCCCCTCTATGATCCAGCATGTTTATCCATGCTTATCTTCCCCCAAATATCCGGGTGTCCCCTGGGCAAGATAAGAAGTGTTCTTGAAAGGATCCATGTTTTAAATATCTTGCTCACAACATGCATTAGGACTGAGCCAAGAGCCAGGTTACTCCCTATGTACCAGTGTGGCTAGACTTGTCATTACATGAGTTATCTTCAAACATGAATAGATCCACTGGCTGCTCTGAAAATAATACATCTTACCACAAACTGCGGAGATTTTTTGCAAAAAAATCATGTATCAAAATAGTTTCTCTGATGTGGAACAGAAAAATCTAAAAAAAAATTTTGGACCAGTCCTCAAAACTTTTAGAACATTGAAGTGATCTTATTTTTAATAGCCTTGCTTAAAGCTGTTATAATACTTTTTAAATTGCCAGAACAATTTCAAAGGCAGCAGAGGGAGAAGGATGAAGATTTACTTCTGTCAACTTATAGGTCATTTTCCTACTATAGACAGAACAATATGTTTGATACATTTAACAACCCATAAAGGAGTGTTCACTGCATTCTCAGAGTGGTTCTATATTTTGATGTATATTTCTTTCTACTCACCAGTCTATGGAACTGTATGTATTTCATAAGACAAATCTACAAAAGTACATTACTGTTACCAGCTAGAGTAAGACTAAGTTTCAAATCCAGTGAAAACTGGAACAAGTGAAGAACACACATTACAGTAAAAGTGTTTATGCATTTCGGAATTCACCTAATACCCCAATCTGTCTTCAAAAGAAAGGGGACTTAAAAAAGAGAAAAAAGCATTCTGGAAAGAAAAACATTATTTGCTCAGTCTCATGTGTTGGATGGGTTGTTGAATGCACAGACAAGTACATAGACATAGCTGGAAATTATCATTCCAGGTGTCCTTTCCCAAATAGGCTGGGAGAAATGTCACCGTGGACTGCCCCATAGCACAGCTCTGCTCCTCAAACTGGCATCAGAAATGTGCATAAACCTACAGACTTAGGAGAGCAAGAACACCTGGCCAAATGTTTTACTGCTGGGTGGAGCTGAAAATAGCCAATCAAGGAGCATCAATTGCCTGTCACAGACCCCAGGCAACCAGAGGAAGTGGTGTAGATCAGTCTTAGGTGAACTTGGTTAGTGTATGTGGTGTTTTAGCTGTGTAACTTGCCTTGACATAGTAGACCCAGTCTGGAGTGAAAATATCATACAGGGGATGGAAAATTTATTTTCTGCTATCTAATATAACCAGCGTTCTGAGCTTCATGAGACTCCATAGTAAAATCTGTGAGTAAAGTCCATGATCTAGCAGAAAAATTATAGAAGGGAGTAGGGGACTTACGGTGTTTCCTGTTAAGATGCAGTTGGGCGTTTGCAACTAGCCTGACTGCCTCTACAGCAGTGAGGAGTCCTGCTGAAAAGGAAGGTCAAGATGTTACGATGTCATCCAAAGATGTAATGTGGTGGATCACCAAAAGGTCATGAAACAACAGGTCCTGACAAACACTCAGTTTTCCTGGAGAGTAATGAAGGTGCTCAATGCTTTTAGCTCTCTTTGGTTGTACCTAGCTGCTCGAAGCTTGGTTTATGGGAAAAAAGACTCTGATGTTGCCTTCTTTGGCTGTGTCTATACTAGTAATTTAAAACTGGGTGTTCTTCCTGGACTCTCGAACACACTCTTCCATACTGCTAAATATTTTTAGACCTACTCCTAGCCTAGCTGTCAGCTGGGGCACGAGCACCTCAGGCACAGACAGATTGCTCCCAGTAGGAAGCTTGCATATCATCACCCTTTTTTCAAAGCTGACAGTTTAGTAGTCCAGGCATGGACTTTTCTGTGCCATTTGGTCTCAGTGCTGGAGAACAGACACTGCCATGTTTATTGATACAACATACATTTCTTACTTTCATGAATTTAACTGAGGTCATGAACCCCAGGCCATGTAATCCTAGGCCATTCTAGATGTCTGATGGCCTCTGAGATTCCATTTCAGGCAAGAAGAGATTGTAAATAAAGGGAGAAAGATATATTTAGTGTCTTGCACAGAGCTTATATGGGTGAACTTTTTGCTATAGAGGGAGCAAAGGGTGAGTACTTTCCTCAAATAGCTAGATCAATTCATCACTGCATTAATGTAAATCTGGAATAGGTAAAGGTATAGAGGTTTTATATCTAAGATTGAAAAAAATGTCTGTTCTCCAGAGCATTACAAGAGATAATGATGGAGGAAAAAGAGCAGGAGAAGGTGATGAAGCAGCAGGAAGGGTAGAATAATTGGAAGAAGAGAATATAGGAAAGATTTATCTTGAGTTGTAAATATTCAGGATATTATTTCTGGCTGTGAAATTATATTGGACTCAACACTGCCAGTTGGTAACCTCTGTATGCTTGTGCTAAAATAATGTTAGCTGTAACATCTTCACTGACTGATGAATGCATGATCCAACAGTTATGTATTTTTGTGCTGATTTTCATACTCTATACTAATTGTCAGTATTAGAAGACTGTTTCGAGCTTGCCTATATTGAATTTTGCTCTGGTGACTAATTGTTTCCTGTGAGAAACTGCTGTCACCTTGAAATATATATCTTTGGACTTTAATGCGTTCCTCATAAAAGCAGGAATTGGCCTTTGGCATAGTTTAAATTTTGATCCTTTTTTTATATTAAACACTGCTGAAATAGCTACTTCTTCTCATGTGATCATTATAGAATAAAAATATGTACTTAACACTTTCACTGCAAAAATTTTACACTGAACAGATCCTACAAATCTACACCTAGTCCAAAAACGTTAAAGTTATTCTTGGAGACTACTGGTGATTTAATATGTCTTGGAAATTATTCCTAGCTTACTTTAGAATATATTTGAGGTTTTAGTGATGATACTTTTACTTCAAACCAGATAAAACACATAGGTGAATTCCTTGAAGGAAAAGTCATGGCACCAATACTAAAAACAAAACAAAAAAACGACCATGGAACTAGCACGTAATGATATTTTAGATAATATGTTAACTCTCTGAGTCAGATCTTTCCTTTTTAGTTCTGCTAGAATGCCAAGTCTATTTTTCGTGTCACCAGATATTAAAAGCTGGGGACTTTTATGGCCAAGTATCCAAAAGGACAGAACAGAAACCATAAGTCTGACTATATAGGTATAAGAGCTGTAAATAAATAAATAAATAATAAAGAACCTGAGTGTAAGGCAATTCAAATTTTGCATTGTAAGAATTATACCAAATAGTGTATTTAAAATGGCAAATACTAAAGCAGGATTGAACTAAAGCAGGAAATTCTGTAATGCATTATTGTTTTAACATTGCCTGCTTAGGGGAACCTTTGCCTTAGGTCATTAAAATTTATCAAAGCTTTTATTATTTTAAGAGTCAACTACATCTTTTTATGACATAAGTGTGCTCTTAATTCCATTTTATTGAACTAAAATAATATTTATTGTACTTGTAAAGTGCATTGAGAAGCTGATACTAAGACTTCAGAAAATGATTAATGGTATCCTGTTTCTAAATTAATGACAGTTTTGCAGTGTAAAGTTCTCATTAGAAGAGACTAACTCTCATGTTTCATAAGTAGACACCACATAAAAGAGGATTTAAGGTTCCTTTTCTACTGATATACTTTTTACAAACTATGTCCTGACCAAGGAAAGGTCATGAGCTCTGAAGATGATGACTATTTAAATTTCTCTGCAAAATAGTTGTGGCCAGGAGGAAAATTACTTCTGCTTGTCAAATTCTCTCTAACTACCTGAACTAGAATTTACCCAGGGCACAGAAGGTAAATTCTTTCTTACAGAAAGTCGAGGTGATGGGATTGAGTCTTGGCAAACAAAGAATCAAAATAAAATTTACAGGTAACTCTTCTTGACCATAGCTTTCACAGGCTCACTAACAGATGGGTTGGGAAAAAGGATGCAAATAGCAGTGATAATGAGACTGGTGAGGGATGTGAACTGTGGGATGAAAGGTGAAGACATTTTTTACCTTCAGTGGGTACAAAGTCTAGCCCAATAAGAAAATATGACCAATATTGATGCATAAGACAGATTCTTCAAGGTCTGAACATCCTTTACCGACATTTAAAAATAGAGAAAGCAGAAGAGGAAGTCAGGTTTTGTTTCTCAGGTCTCTCCAAAGAAGAGGAGAGATGAGCTGTAGACCTCTGTGCATGCTGTTCTGCCTGTGGAAGCTGAAAACTGCAACCATTTTTTAAAAATAACCAAAATATTTTGTTCACCTTGAACTAGACCACTTGAAATACTTCCTTGAGGAAAATAACATTTATTTGAAGATAATATTGGAATCCAAAATATTAATTCATAGAGAAAATAATTTGGTAAATGATAAATGATCAAATGATATGATAAAAATGGAACAGCATATTCTAAGATATATGCTTTTAAAAGGAATTTTAGGAGTTAAGCTTCATAAGGCCCTAGAATAATATAGAGATAGAATTTACAAGTTCAGATATTAACATAAGAGAGGGATAAAATACGTTAAGCTGGTCTCGAAAATTATCCTTATTATTATTGTTCATCTGTAGTTTTGACAGTATAGTACTTTATTCCTTAAGGAAGGGTAAGCATTACTTCTTTGCAGTCAGTAAAACCAGCTCTATATAAGTGACAGGTAGGACAATTTTCACTTCTTGAAACAGCTTTACTGGATGATCCAGAGTTCATATGTGAACACCTGCATATTTTTACTAGATTTGGGAAGTCTGGTATTCCATTCGTCTTCAGCCATGCTCTAGCTGCCTGCATTTAAGTAGCCTAGTGAAGTATGGGCTTAACCAAAACAATTACAGTGGTATTATCACTATTCTAAAAGTCTGGTGACATATGGTGTCTAACAAGTCTCCTATGAAATAATGAAGACAAAAGTCTGATTCAGATCCATATTTGGGATCAATAAATTACAGAATTATATCAATGAAGCGTAGGGGTTTCTGGCATATGTTCAAGTGGAAACAAGAATTTTAGCTGTACTGAAAAACTGGCACTATTCATTAGGATATAAAGATACAAAAAGATTGATAAGGCAGGCTTTTAAAAAGTAATGAAACATTCAAAATAATATTGTGAGTATCTAGAATCACAGAAAGACGTGTGGCTTTGGGACTAGCTCTGAGATGGCCACCTCATACATGTGTGATATTGAGAAATTAAGACCTCTTCCTCCGCATCCCAAGTAAATATCTCTAAAACGTGCATTTTGACAGAGAAGTCCTGTGACCAACAGCCACCTCAGCAGCCTGGGGCAGCTGAACAGCACAACATGAGAGAGTCAGGGTTGTTCAGCCTGGAGAAGAGAAGGTTCTGGGGGGACCTTAGAGCCGCCTTCCAGTGATTAAAGGGGTCTACAGGAAAGGTGGGGAGGGACTCTTCATCAGGGAGTGTAGTGATAGGATGAGGGGTAATGGTTTTAAACTGAAAGAGGGTAGATTTAGATTAGATGTAAGGAAGAATTTCTTTCCTGTGAGGGTGGTGAGGCACTGGCACAGGTTGCCCAGAGCAGCTGTGGCTGCCCCCTCCCTGGAAGGGTTCAAGGCCAGGTTGGACGGGGCGTTGAGCAACCTGGTCTAGTGGAAGGTGTCCCTGCCCATGGCAGGGGGTGGATTGGAACTAGATGATCTTTACGGTCCCTTCCAACCCAAACTTCGATGAATCTATGGTTCACTCAGAGTAACAGGAGAAAAAGTACTACTTTTATGACTCTTTGACCCATTTCAATGTTGAAGAAATGCAACTTTTCTGTTGGCACTACTCTGCCAGTGAACTTGTATTTGATTTTCCTTTGAGCCCTTAAACAACTCCATACTGCATCTGCTTCTGTTCATAATCAATCATGTTAAGCCTTTTTCTGCTCAGCAAGGTCTATCACTCACTTGTGACATACAGAGAAATGCTTGCTCACATGCAGTCTCCTGGGTATCCTCTCCTGTTCCTCTCAGTCACACTATTCTCTGGAGTCATCTGGCTGGCAGTCCATTTCATTGCATGAAGGCTGATCGTATCTGGTGAACTCTTTAAAACAGTTTATTTTTTTTCCTGAAATGTGGCTGGATAAACAAAGTATTTTTAATATCTCCTTTTTTCTTTCTTTTATTTTCTCCTTTCTATAAATAATTCAAGAGTATCTTATGACCTTTTTAATAGTCTTTTGATATGTCAGCTTCAGGATGCCCCATCAAAAAATACTGAGTTGCATGTGGTTCATTCTTTTGCTGTCTATTTAGTACAAGTGATGCCACATGCTCATTAACTTCCTAATTAGTGGCAATGGCTGGTACTTCAATTCAGATTAAATAATACCTTTAATTGGTGTTATCACAACCTTTGACAAGTATAGCCTGCTTTAATGACATCCTATATTAATTATTCTGTAACTGTTCTAATGAACAGTTTCACTTCACACTCTAGAAAGTCTTTTTTTGTTTGCTTTTATCTCTGAGAACGTAGCATATCACCAAGGCTCTTGTGCTCTCCTGAGTTGTCTGTGCTCTTTCCCAGTGACAGAAGAAAAAAGGGACGGTCCAAATTGTTGTCCAGACTCTGTCCAAGCAGGGAGCCCTGCTAAACACCTTCCACATTCTCGCAGGCATGACTTGTTTATATGCTATAGGACACAAGAAATTAAGGATGCTGCCAGTAGATTCAGAGTAACAGAGCTGTCAAATGTAACTGGGCTGGGGACCATCACTGTGAGCAGTGTTTTCCAGCTCTGTGCACAGAAAAGTGCAGAAGTCATGACCAAGGCTCCCAGCCAGGCTGACAGCATGGGGCAGCTGACACTGGGGTCCCATCACTGCCACGGTCAGACAGTTTGGTGGTACATCAGCAGAAATTGATATACTCCCTGCTTAAACACTTTTTTTCCCCTGTTTAATTAGTTGTTTGTGAATCAATTCAGTTTAACCTTGGGAATATGCTTTGTTTTCTTTATTCATAACTCCTGGAAGTGGAGAATGTATAGTTATAGTGAAATTAAATGGTAGTGTCCAACAAGCAACTCCTTCCCTGAAACAGGATGATTTTTGTCACAGTCTAGACTCAGTGATAAAGACAAAATCCTATAACTATTCATTGATTAACCTGGAAAGAAAAGTATTTCTCTTTATCTCCTGCCTTACTTGGAGAACTTGTTTAAATAATGAAAAGTTCCCATTAAGCTTACAGGACTTTCATCCATGCTACCTTCTACCCTCTTCCACATTCTTAGTGAATACTGAATTTTTAACATGAAGCTGCAACAAGATCATAAAAGTACCATGTGAAACATTGCACCTGCAGAGCCTTCTTCTAAGGACAGTGTAGAAAAGTAAGATATGGTAGTTCCTACCCCTTCAAACACTGAGTCCTTTGGGAAAAAATCAGATCTGGAAATAAAGTGCAGATTTATCACAATACACGGATGAATTAAAGAAGTCAGATGACAAAGTAGTGTTTGATAGGGAGAGATCCTGCTTTCTCAGCCATTTATTTAACATCCTCTTGCCACCATTTGATGCTTTCTCCCTCTACTGGTGCCCACACCCCGGTGTCTCCTCTCAAGGCAACCTGACAGGCTCTTGCTTCTAACACAAGTTGGTTCTTGCTCTTATGGAGAAACTTCCAGGCTTCAGGCATTTTACTAAATGAAAGAACAGTTAAAAATAGCCTTTTCTCCTTTAAATTTACCCCTCAAAATATGTCATCTAGGTAGGGGGGAGGAAGGAAGGAAGTAGTCTCTTCTGTCCATCTTGTACTTCTGACTTATTTCTCTTTCTATATATTTATATTTTTATAGGAATACAATTTTTATTTGAGCAGCAATCCTTTAACTATGTATTTGAAAAGTATGTAACGGATGCTGCCATAAGGTTACAAATAACTGCCCAATACTTCTACTGTACAGAAGATGCATGGGACATTAATTGGGTTCCATTGCTTCTTTGCCTTTAATTTAATGTAGGTTTCCATGACAGCAAAGAGAGACAAATCAGTCAAAGCCAATAGTTAAAGCTGACAATTTGCATTCTGGTCACTAGCCTTAAAAATGTGAAGTACATTTAAATAATTAGATTATCTGAGTGTTTGGGCACATGTTATACTGCTGCCTCTTCATTTACAGCAGTCTTCTGCAAAAATGTAAACTACTATGGGATGCTGGCCTGCAATTCTGACTCTTTGCTATTTACAGAGTACTCTATTCAAATCCAGTAATGGTTTTTATCCTAACTAATGCAGTAATATTAGTAATAAGAGCAGGGTAGAAGCTGTTATGCTGAAGCCTAACTAGATATTTATATGAAAAATCTATATAGAGATGGCTGAAAGTAGTTTTAACAGAAAAATTAACAGAAAATGGCATATTGACTAAAATGTAATTTTTCTCTTTTTTCTAAATCTCTTAATTATACTAGAAAAAATCCAAATATCAATATCCAGAAACATCTTGATTCTCTAATGTTGCCCTCGATTCTCCTGCAAATTGTAGTCTGATGGATTTGCTCACTGTTTCATTTAAGAGGCAAAAATGAGAGGAGTTTAGACACACCCAACAATCTAGTTGACATACTTGTTTCTTACTGCAACAAGTGTATCGAAAAATAATTCTTTAAACATATGATTTATATTACTGTTCTTAAGCATTAGTGCTAGCCTGTAGCACACGTATAGTTGGAGGCTTCCCGATGTAGAACTGTAAAGAGGCGAAATATGAAGTCACTGTAACTTTTCCTAAATGCTGACAGAGGAGAAATTTGGTTTGGATACCATCTTTCTGTCAAATGGATCTGATTTAGGTCTACAAAATATGACAGCCTTCTTCAAAATGGTCATCTGACTTCATATGAACAGTGTCTCACACTTCAAAAATGTTATTTCTGTTTTGTGTGATGGAAAGTACTGACACATTTTGTTGGAGCACACACATGCAGAATATCTCCTCCTGTTATCAGCTGTCTTTCTGGAGCATCAGAGTCTGTAAGTATATCTCCTAAAATAGCTCCAAAAGTAACTAAACACGAGGTATTGCATCTGTCTCTCGCTGGCACAAGCCGGAGAAGTTGCTGCTTTTTCTAAGATAAATTTGAAGCAGCAAAACCTTCAAAATACAAAAGTTGGGATCAGACACCTGCAGGGCAGTTGTCATGTTTTATGACAAGCTGGGCAAAAGAACCCAGTTCAACTATCCAGCACATTCAGTTGAAAAATACTTAGCAGCAGCTGGGAAGAGCTGTCTCAACAGTCTGCTTTGATAAGACTTCATTCTTGGTGGTACGCAGAAGATCATCAGATAATGAAAGTTGTGTGCTCCACCCACTCCCCAAACACCCTCACCTTGACCCTGAGTCCTTCTAGAGGTAGTCTTATGGATGGCTATGAAGGCTCAAGCAAGTGACTTCATTATATCTTACAGAGAGCAAGTTCAGATACATACCCACGCTGCTTCTCCAAACGGGTAATGTGCTATGCATAAGAAATGGGATTTTGTACCTTATAGCCTTTTCTGCATATAGGAGAGATCACATCACAAATGGTAGAAAACTCTGCACAGCTTAAAAAACTAAACCACTAAACAGCACAAGGATGTATACGCTGGAGGGAGTTCAAGTGGTGGAAGGAGGACTTGCTTGTTTAATTGGGGTTTTTTAAGAAAACCAGACACTAGAGACATCTGCAGTGGAAGAGAAGACAAGATCACATCCAAGACTCTTGAGACAAATGGTCCTGTTGAAAGGTTTAATTGGGATACACATTATAAACTTCCATTGAATAAGCTAACAGTGGACTGGAATAAGTGGTTGCTATTATTACTTGCCTTTTAAGGAAAAATCCCAGGCAAAAATTGATTTATTTGAATTCTGCCTTTGGCAATTAAAAGGTCCACTGAGTACAAGAAAAGTTTGCTTTGGCAAACCTGTTACTTCTGTTAACAGTTTAGGAAAGCAAAGCATTGGCTGCTGAAGAAAACAAGGCACTTGTAGGCCTGAGGATGGATGTACGGATGAGGTAGCTATGTGAAAAAAAAAGAAAACTCTGAAAGTGCGTTTGATGTGTAAAGATGTGATGAGAGTAAAAAGAATCACAAATGAAAGCCCAAACTGAACCTCCTGATACAGGATGTATTGGAGAATTAGGTCATTATAAAAGTGGCTGAGTTGAATAGAAGTCTGATTACAGTGGTGACAGCATGCATTCAAAGAGAAGGAATTACAGGAGAGTGTTAGAGACTGGTTCATTATTTGTGGGGATACTCAAAACCCTCCCCTTTGGCTCAGTTTATTTTAGAGTAATTCTGCCTCTTCCTCTATGTACTGCTGACATAATCTGAGTATAAAACAAATTGAAAGCAGAAATAATGACAGTGAGAATGGTAATGGATCTTTCTGGAAATAGGTGTGGTGGGTTGACCCTGACTAGGCACCAGGTGCCCACCAAAGCTGCCCTATCACTGCCCTCCTCAGCTGGGCAGGGGAGAGAAAATATAAAAGAAGGCTCATGGATCAAGATAAGGACAGGAAGAGATCACTCACCAATTACCATCACAGGCAAAACAGACTCGACTTGCAGAAATTAGTTTAATTTATTACCAATCATATCAGAGTCAGATAATAAGAAAAAACAAACATTAAAAACACTTTTTCCCCTTCCCTGTTCTTCCTGGACTTAACTTTATTCCCAATTTTCTCTACCTCCTCCTGCCCAACAGCTCAGGGGGATGGGGAATGGGGTGTTGTGGTCAGTTAATCATATTGCCTCTGCTGCTCCTTCCTCCTCTTGGGGGAGGACTCCTCACACTCCTGATCCAGCATGGGGTCCCTCACATGGGAGAGAGCTCTACACAAATTTCTTCAACATCAGTCCTTCCCACAGGCTGCAGCTTTTCACAAACTGCTCTAGTGTGGATTCCTTCCACGGGGTGCAGTCCTTCAGGAACAGACTGCTCTGGCGTGAGTCCCCCAAGAGGTCACACGTCCTGCCAGCAAACCTGCTCCAGTGTGGGATCCTCTCTCCATGGGGCCACAGGTCCTGCCAGGAGCCTGCTCCAGCGCGGTCTTCTCATGGGGTCACAGCCTCCTTCAGGCATCCACCTGCTCTGGCGTGGGGTCCTCTGTGGGCTGCAGGTGGAGATCTGCTCCACCATGGACTCCCATGGGCTGCAGGGGCACAACCTGCCTCACCATGGTCTTCACCAGGGGCTGCAGGGGAATCTCTGCTCCAGCTCCTGGAGCAACTCCTCCCTCTCCTTCTCCACTGACCTTGGTGTCTGCAGGGCTATTCCTCTCACATATTCTTCCTTTTCTTTTCTGACTGCTGCTGGTGTTGTGCAGAGACTGTTTTTTCCTCTTCTTAAATATGTTATCCCAGAGGTGCTCCCACCGTTGCTGATGGGCTCAGCCTTGGCCAACAGTGGGTCTGTCTTGGAGCTGGCTGGCACTGGCTCTGTTGGACATAGGGGAAACTTCTAGCAGCTTATTACAGAAGCCACCCCTGTAGCTCCCCACTACAAAAACCTTGACATGCAAACCCAGTACAATAAGTCTTGGGGATGAAGGTATGATTAACTTTTTGTCTGTAAAGGGGTATGGAAGGAGTATCTGGAATCCTGTTCTTCTGGATTCAGGAGACTGATCTGAGAACAAATATGCCTAGAGGCTCTAAAGAATGTGGTAGTGTGGTGCATCTATGAAACTACCACAGAAAGCACAAGTCCTGAGGGGAGAAAAAAGCATGGAACAATGCAGAAGCTTTTGTAAAGAAAAATACAATTATAGCAGCTTTCAAGTCAGGCAAGGTATGGCTGAGACCAGTGTTACAGGGGTCCAGGGAGATGGGAGTGTCTCATATTTAAGCCAGGAATATTTTTACTATGAAAAATAAATATGCTACAGAAGGAAAGAAGTATGCCTAAACAGTTGAGAAGCAGCAGATACTTAAGTAATCTACAGAAGAAGCCTTTTAGCCAAAGTTCTAAGGTAACTTGAGGGCAGGAACAATCATAATTCCAATAAGTGGTACCTTCTCCTGCTGTAATGCTGTTTTGACCTCTGACACAAACTAGAGTAAATACCTCTTAAAGCTCTTAAAGCTCTTAAAGACTATTTTGTCTCAACTCCCTTCTTGTTTGCGAAAAAGAGAGAAAATAAGACAGCATAAAATGCTATGTGAAATGTACCAATACCTGTAATTTCAATAGCTCCTAATCCTTGCAGAGGTTTCTGGCAAAGATGGCACTAGCCTTCATAAACAAGCGCAGGTGCATGTGTTGTACACTGACTGGCTACTATGCTCTGTACATCCATATTGTTAGTTAATATTTTGGGGAGATATAAATTATTATATACTATATTATCTACAGGGCTGTAAAATTACAAACTAGAAGCTGCAAGGGGAATGTGAAGAGTATGGGATTACAGACTAAAAGCTAAGAGGCCAATCCACAAACACAATGCTGAAGAATCTGTTAATGCAGCTCCCTGGAGTCAAAGACACTTAGGATGCTTTCTCTTGGGGTGAAGGCACTGCCACAGTGCCTTTGGAGCATACAAATGAAAGGTTACACTTGAAGGGTGGGTGACATAATTGGAAATGAAAGGTCCTTCCTCAGTATTACAGTAGTTAAAGCACCTAAGGCACCATGCAACAAATATTATTTTGGAATCAGTATCCAAGGACCAGGTTCAGAGCAGTGAAAAGCTCTAACCCTCATTAAGCGGTAAGCACCCTACAGTTCATACCATAGAAAACTATATCTTTGTCCTTTCAGACATCCACTACTGATTTAAATGCCATTATGTTCAGAAAAGTCTCCTGTTAATTGCTGGTCTTAAATATCTGCATTATACTGCTTCCATCCACTGTGTGTAAAATTATTTGATCAATATTTTATGGTGGTGGCTTGTTTAGAGGCAGAACCATTGATTCTAATAGTTTAAATCAAAGATAGAGGACTGTCATCATACAACAACAGTAATTACCTCATCGTAAATAGAGTTAGGTACTTAGTAATGAGTAATAATAGTAGAATACAAAAATGATAACTGGAGGTTTTTATAATTAAAATTGCTAATGGTGAGTCATAAACAGCAGCTGAAAGAGAGGAAATTAAAGATATATCTGTGTGGCACTTTCAGCAGCCAGATCTGTATCTGCTTAAACAGGAAACAGCCAGGTTATCAGAACAATGTTTATGTTTCAGAGAAATGAATAAGCAGTGGTAGAAGGAACTGGTACCTGTCCTTCCTCCAGTGAAGCATGTGTCTATCTGATGAATCTGACTATGGTCCCCTTTCAGCTGAAGTTATTATCTATATAAGAAAAGAGAAGGATACATTTGTAATGCCAAAATTATTTATCCCTAGTGCAGATAAAAGATCAGGAGCTGACTGTGGGGAGAAGAATTGTCACTTAACGTTCATCTAGACTTATCCCTACCCTTGAATTTCTTGAGTTTCAGGAGTGCACAGGCGAGTGCTGTCACATGCACTGTCAATGCATCAGTGGCATTTGCCTTTTCTCTAGGTGTATGGTCTTTGCTGGGTACATCACACTTTATCCCAACTTCCTGAAGAGTATTGTAAGGAAAACATACCCTAAGTGTTATTTAGCCTCAGTTTCCACAACACTAAAAGGAACATATATATGCAACAAAGACGAAAATTTCTTCCACTTCAGGAAGAGGTTCTTGAGATCTAGTGAATTTACTACTAGCAGTTTAGCAACTGTAATTTTTGTCTTGCACTTAAAGTTGTGAACAGCACATAATTAATTTAGCAGACATTTTTTTGGCTGAAGTCTCTGCTGTTTCAAGTGCTATATAAATTTCCTTAGAGAATGGGTGTGAAACACTTTCATTCAGTTGTGACATACTTTTACAGCAATTAGCAATATTCATGCCCTCTTTGCTCTGAGGGAAAGGATTATAGCAGGTTAAAGGCAAAAAAGTACCAGACATAGCTACTATATATATTTTGTACTTTTCAGTAAATTTAATGTTTATTTAGTAACTATTTCTTTAGGTTCCTTGAACTCTATTAGACGTTGGAAAAGAGTATCACTTAAAATTAATATCATTATGGATATTAATATAATAATAGAATATATAATACAATATCTAGTATTATGTCTCATGCAATTCTATATAGTAACTTATATAGTATTCTGAAATATTATATATTCAGTGAATGAAATGTTGCTATATTGAAAATTTGTTTCATGTATAATATAAGATGGGTAGAACTGGGCGGGTCAGGCTGATTTCTGAATGACCCTGTAAATATATAAAAACAATAATAAGAGGAATGGGGCCATGCTTCTTTTATTACGCTGCCTGGGTCTGATGCTTGTTTCAGGAATCCCACAGGAAATCTTTTGTCATCATTGTTTGTGTTGTTCTTGTAAAGTCTGCCCTAAAATGTTTTGTGCTGTGGATAGATATCCATAGCACTGGCAAAGTCACAACAGAGAAATGTGTTAATCCTTTCCAAATCAGTGTTCTGGAGTAACTGCTCAAAAGACTTTTTGGGACTGAGTTTGTTGCATTCATGGTATTATGTTTATGCAATCTATCTGTGAAATGGAATCTCTTTAGTATTTTTGGTATTTGGTATTCAATTATCAAGTATTGGCCACATGGTTCATGGGTCCTTGATCTTTGAGCGGGAGTCATTCTTCAGGTTAACACATTTATGTTTCTTCTCAGAAAAGTGTCACAATTCTGTAGAAAAAATTTAACTTTAGGAAACCATAGGTCAAATGAACTTTTTCTACTGAAACAGATATTTTTTAGTAATGGTAGAAGAACAGTATTTACATTTCTCCATGAAACAAATCACTGGTATGAATCTGCTTATTTTATTTTGCTTGTAATTTTGGATCTTGAGAAAGGGATAAACTATCATCAGAAACTGTTAAACCTTCATCCAGAAAAAACCACAACCCAAAAATACAACATAAAATCTTATCAAATGCTCACCCCACTGCTATTCTACTGGGAAAATAAAGTATAGGATATCATGTAAATGACAAACTGTGGTAGAAGAGAAAGTAGTGCATTAGCAATGCTCATGGTTGCTATTTTACACAAAAATATAATTTCTTTTTACCGGACAGAGTCAGAATTTTGTCATCTTCTTCAATCTTTTACAGGAAAACTTAAATATATTCCTCGAAGTTAGATATATTTTGTCATCTTTGTTTAAAAATAATCAGTGATAAATAATGAAAATGAAATATAGATGTTTCATTAGATTTTTGCTAGTTTATAATACATACAGGTTGTAAAGAACTGCAATAATTTTAAAATATTGTACTATGGGTCAAAATGATTCATGTTAGTTTCTTCTCAAAGCATTTCACAGAACACAGAGATGTCAACTTTTTCTTCAAATTCTCAAATAAGAAAAGACTTTAACATCTTAAGATTACATATTAGATGGAAAGCCCATTTTTCAGAAGTGATACTGATCAGTTGTTCCTCAGACTATGTTTATTTCTTCTATATTTAAAATTCTATCCTGACACCATCAATTTTAAAATTTGCCTTCATCAAAAAAAAAAGCCAAAACAGCTTGTGTCCAAGACTGGTTTGATGCAAGACATGGTCCTGAACCAAACTAATAGGGTAATGTAATCACAGCCTCCTCTAGGAGCTTGTTGTTTGTTTGCTAGTCATTCAAATACAAAAATAAAGGCCATGGGAGTGAAAGTCCCTTTATATGTATTTTAATTATAATTCTAGCTAAATACTGTGACAAGTTTGCTTTTTAGAAATTAAAAGCTAATGACCCATGTAATGAATAAATTAAATGGTTTTACTCACTTTGCCCATGTTTTCTTGCAAAATTATTTAGAAATGGAGAAGCTTGTTTAATCATGGAATGTCTTGTTGAAGTGAATGTTTATCAGTCCCCCCAAATGTAATATTTGCTGTCAAGGCTTCCACGCAAAATGTGTGTATATTTGGCTTTCAATGGAAGGAGTCACAAATAAGCAGCCCCTTAATTAGTATTTTGTCACATCTCTCCTCAGGCAATGTTTGTCTGGAACTGTGTTATTGCTATGCAGGATATAAGGGTGTCACAGTTAATTTTTTTTTAAGAAAGACTGAGAATGTAATATTTTCATTGGGAGATATGTGCCCCACAGATCACCACTCTCCCTTAGGAGTGGTTTGAAGGTTTTAGGAGTGGTTTGAAAGATGTCATTGTCTGCCACTGATATTTCCTTTGTTTACCAACTACTTTGGTAAGAGGTCAGAGATTTTACTCTGATGCTGGGTTTAAAAACTAGTTGGACTGTGTTACTAACCCTTACTGTTACTGTCATTTCAGTTTTTTCACCTTAATTTTAATTTTCTCAATATTTGTATCCTTTGGAGCAGCAGCAGGAAGAGAAGTGTAAAGTTAAACCTTATAGATAACTCCATCAATGTCTGTTTAGGCTTCAAAAGTTGAGGGGTTGATCATATAGTCTCAGCTTGGACCTTTAACATACAAAAACTATATAGTTACATTGTCTGATGCAGTGTGGTCTAGTGCATGCACTTTTTACTGCAGTGAAAGTTAGTGGGTTTCTGAATGTTACTTGTTATTTATTCAATTATAGATTAGGAGATCTGATTTCAGAACTCAGATTTAGTCAGGTTGGTCTAAATTTCCTGATGAAAAGCAGTTTGTGTAGTGGATTTGGAGATAACTTTAACCACATTAACTGTCTATTGATGTTGTTTGCTGTTCATGCCTAATTTCAGGGAAGACCAATTTAGCTGAAATGATCTTTGCTTTTTATCTTCTCCCTATAAAATACGTATTAATCTCAGAGTATCACATGATGTACACTATGGTTTCATTCCATACTGAGCAGGAGTTTGTTTTGAGGTCTTCAAATCTACAAATCCCAGGTGAATAGAGTAATGTATAAAAAATTATCTGGGTTTTTTTTTTGTTTGTTTGTTTTTGTTTTTGTTTGTTTGTTTGTTTGTTTGTTTGTTTTTATGGCAGCCATAATGCAAGAATAAACATTGGTTTGCTCCTTTTTGCTTTAGATTATCTTGATTAGGTTTTTTTTTATTTGTAATAGTTTTGTGTTTTTTTAAAAAAGGCTATGAACATTTTCAGGGCATGATGAACACTGTTGTGTTTGGTTTTCACATCCTGAAGCAGAGATCTGGTATCACTGATATTCTAACAGAGAGGGTTGAGGTTTTTTTGCAAAACAAAGCAAAACAAAACAGGTTGTTTCTAAAGATTAAGCAAATATCATAAACTTCTTGCAAGAACTTCAATTTTCATTCTTTTAAGCTTGTTTGTACACACTGGAGAATTTTTTGCACTCTTTCATGAATACCATCTAATAAGTGAGCCCAATCTGTTTAAATCCCTGGAAGCTAGTTTATATAGTCACACACAGATTACTATGCTCAATATATGAAAGCTCAAATAAAATTCTTCTGACTTGTGTTTTAGAGCAGGCTAGGGGAGATAACCCACTGGTTATTTCTAAATCTAAGCTGTAAGCATAGTCCAAAAAAAAAATAGGACATACATAATGAATTATGGCAACAGTATTGGAGAAAATAAGAAACTGGGCATCTAGAATATTCTGTTTGCCTCTTGCACAGCTCTTTAAATTACAGTGAATCTGGGAAGTGATTGCTCACAATTAGAATTAATTGAATTCTGAGATTTAATCCCAAAGACATTGTGAGAATGTATTTGTATAGGAAGCCTGACTATTTTTGTTGACCAAGGTCTTCAGGATGTAGGGAAACGTTTTGTCTTGGAGACAAACTGAAGTGCTTTAATGTCTCTCCTGCAAAATTAAAAAATACTCTCACAAACTTTATGCAGCAAGCAGGAGTACCACAAAGAGTTTTGTGTTGTGTTTTCCTGATTGAATCTGGCCTGAAAATGTGAAAAAGTAGAATTTCAATCCTGCTTTAAATGCAGATCACAGCACAACAATAGAAAGCAATGAGTACTGACTCTGCCTAGTTTCATACCCATGTATGTTACAGAAGGGAACAGCAGTAGCAAAATAGCAGTTTTGTTTGGTGCCCTGACTGGTTGTGGGTATAAGATACAGTCAGTACTGGCTGTAGGTGCTGTACATATCTTCTACTGATAATGAAGATTTAGTTCATCTAAGCTTTTCAGTCAGGACGACCAAGATTTTTCACACCATTACATTATTTAGGATTTTCTGGTAAATTACTGGCAGCTCTGATTGTGTCTCAGTCTGTGTCTTTGGGTCTTCACAGAGAAATGGGGGCCCTCAGGGTAAAGATCAGTGAATCTATGGCTAGTGAGGTACCTGGTTTTACTGGTGTTGTCTATTCTCCCATTGGATACTCGGAGCTGGGGCTTCCTGGAGGTCCTGGGACATACTGACTGTTGCTTTGGCCAAGCAGATTGCCTGGGGCTGGTGTCTCAAGGGCTGGTTGATCCCTTCTGAGCACACAGCAGCCACTCAAATCAGCTCATGGTTGTGGCAGTCCTGGTGTCCCTGGCTTGGGAAAGTCCTGGTAGATCTGGGGACCTGGCCATCTGTTCAGTGAAACCAGAATGGCCAGTTCCAGCACAATTTCTGACTTGACAGGAGTTGAAAAGGTTCATGGTTTTGCATGACTACGACTGAAATAAAATGTGCAAATGACAAGTTTGGTCATGAACAGAAAACTGTTTTTTATCTATCCCCACTGATCTATCCCCCTAATGATCTCAGATACATACCAAGCAGCTATCTTAGGTACAGCTCACACATATAGTGAAGCACGGTCTTTGTACCAAACAGGTAAGACAAAAGAATCTCTTCAACTAGAGGCCAAGAGAAGTAAAATGTTTTGCCAGTTGTATCACACATTCTGATGCAGAAATAAAACCAAATCTTCAAATTCCTTATCAAGTACTTGACATCTCAAGTTGACAGCTCAATTTTCATACCTCTTTTCCTTGATCTGCCCCAAGCATCCACAGTGTTGTCAATGCATTTGTAAGATCATTACCCAGAACTTCACTCTCCTATTAATGCAATGTGAAGACCACTCACATCGGTTCCAACTATACATGCTGCCAATTTTCAGCTGGTGGTGATAATAAGGTTTTTTCTGTTTTCACAAAACAGATCTCTTTCTTATAACAAGTTTATAACTGACATTATGTGAACTGCTATCTCAGTATCTGTCTGTGGCTGCCCTGGTTATAGTCTCTTTACTGGTCCACCTTAGTAGTTAATTTAGCCTCAGGGACTTTCCATGAGAGTGACTAAAGAGCAAAGAATACAGGGGAGATATTTGGGAAAACAAAACAAAACAAAACAAAACAAAACAAAACAAAACCAAAACAAAACAAAAAAACCACAACAACAAAAATTTAAAAATAGGAAAAAAAGTAAAAAAAAGAAAAAAAGGCATAGGGAGGGAAAACCGCTGCAGCCATCTACTGACTAATGCAGTTCCATTTCTTCATGATCAGTTTGTTGGCTCAACAATGAGATCTGTTACAGGCTTTCCTGAGATGCAGCCTAGTAAGGTCTTTCATAATTAGTAATCTCTGTTAGTTCAGCAATGTCCTGGTTAATCTTTGTGCAGCTCAACAGATGCTAGAGTAATTTAAGCTCAACAGATGCTAGAGTAATTTAGAGCACATGGTGTGTCTCATGGAAAGAAGGGATCATGGGTTTTTCGTCTTCCTAGCACTTTGTGAAAGGAATAAAAGAAGTGTTCTCTGCAGAATTAAAGGTAAAAGAAATCAGTAATTTTTTTTTTTTTTTTTTTTTTTTTTTTTTTTTGCTTCTAGTTGTAGGGTGTTTTGCATGCCTGCTGGACTAGGTTCTCTTCTGAGTCTGAGCAAATGAGTGTTGTGGGGTCTAATCCTCTAACTCAGTTTTGCACAAGATTTTATGGTTTTATTCAGAATGCCTTTGATTTAAGGGAAGACTCTCAAGAGGGCCCATCATTACCAGCTAAATAACTGTCAGAAGTAGATTTGCTGGCAGCAGGGAGAGGAGGAGAAAGGAGCAGCCTTAGCCCCAACAGAGCTCTCCCTTCTGCAGGGAGTGCTTTGGCACAAATTCTGCTGCTGAAATATAAGAGTTCAATAACCCAGTCTTGGACTTGGATCCTTCATTCCAGCAACTACTGTTGGAAGAATCATGTTCAATGATCGCTAGCAATGTTCAACAATTACTCTGCAAACACACTTCATCCAATCAACAATGAAAAAATGCAGTGAACAAGGGCAAAATGTAGTTGAAAATTATTTATTGAAAGCATAAAGTAAAAATTAATAAAATGATACCACTCCTGTTAACAGAACACCTTTAAGCATGTTAATATGTGCTAAAGTCTGAAAAGATGTCTTTTCTTATCCAGATTTTACCACTGAAATAACATCAGTAAATGGGCTTCTTAAAAAAAGATCCATAAAATGAAAATAACTAGGGTTTTAAAAGTGTCCATGTTTCACTACATAATTTTAAAAGAACGGTCTCACAAAATCTTATAGTCACAGGTGTAATTTCTCTGCTGTGAAGATGAAATATCACTGTTTCTGTTGTGGGTTGCCAAATAAATCTGGTAGCCCAGTAAAGCTCCATGCCTCATCACATCTCACCAGTAATAAGGCTGAAGATGTATATGTATATACACAGTGTGGATCCCTTTGGAAGCTGGACTGAGATTTGAGTAGTCTAGTAATTGCCCTTGCATCCCAGTCTCACCTCTGCTGGCACCTGGACATATGAACCCGAGGCTCACAGACCCACTCTGATTACTGATACTGACCCCGAGCCTTACACACAGCAATGTGTGTACATGAACACACACACTCTATAGCCCTCCAGCAAGTGCCCTTAAACAGCCTAGTAGCTGGGTGGTCTAATGTACTTCTTAGCTGACCCAGCTAATGAGTCCTGGATCCTCTCATCTCCAGCTGCCTTGAGGACAGAGCCACATACATATGCAAACAACAATCTTGGCCGTCCCACAGATCCCAGTCTCCCTGGCAGTTGTCTGGAAACTCCTGGTCCCTCCAGTAGCCAGCTTGTCCTGTTGTCTCACTCAGAGACATGTGCATGTCCAGTGGAGACTTATGGTGCCCCTTCAGTAACCAGATCCCAGGTTGTTTATCCTGCTCCCCTTCCCTGCATCCCATAATCCTGGTCTTTAAATCCCCAATTTCAATCTGAAAGATCATCTGGAGAGCATCTCCCAGTGACTTAAGGTGATTCAATCAACCTGCATGGTTACAGTATCATTCATGATATAGCCCTGGGAGCAGCCAGGTGAAGGAACAGTTTGGTTCTCCCTTGTTCCATTGCTCTTCTGGGCTCTTTTGCATCCATGTATATGTGGAGATGACTCTTATCATAGAATTTAATAGCTTCCTTATTAGTTTGATGAACTTGTAAGAAAAGATTTGTTTTTTCTACTAAATTTTAGCTTAAGTCTAGATGAATATGGCTTGAATGGTGCTTCAAGCATGGGCGCTCAGTGATGTTGCAGCCCCAGGGTCACATTTAAAAGACTTTCACTGTGTATTGACTAGATTCAGAAGAATGGCTGGGCATGGAGGGTCTACCAGGATGATCTTGCATGCCAAGGGGATTGATGGGAAGTCATTTGTACATGGGTGGAATATAGATGAAACTTATGACTGTATAAGGTATCAGTACAGAAAAGGCCTTTTGTCGTGGTAGCGTAGTGTGGTCTTATTTCTCGTCTATGGGAAGAGTCAGCACTTGCTCTCATAACCATTAATATGAAGCAGCTGCTGACTACTAGCTGTACACAGATGCCTGCATTTTGAAATGTTTCTCATACTCAATGGACCAGAACTTCATATCTTGCCCTTTGTTTGTATGTCTGTTCTCATAAGAAGGTCAAAAATCAGAGTAACGCCATGAGCAGATAGGGCAAGGTAGAGATTTATTTGTTTTGGTTTGTTTTTTCTTTATTTGTTTGATTTTTTTTTTTTTTTTTTGAGAGAGAGGGATTGTTGAGCTTTTTTCTTTGAGTCCTATTTTTCAGGAAAAAAATTCTGTTTAAAATTTTCTACCTGTGGCTCCATGTTGGCCAGGTTGTCCTGGACCTGCTTTAAACACCAGAAGGTTCAGAGAAGGCTCTGAGTAAACCTCAAAAGTCTCATAAGCGTCATCTTCCTCTTTTAAGCATTGAGTAGCCTACTAAGAGGATAATCTTTTTCAAGAGGAGAATCTTCTTCATCTCTCCTCTTCAAGAGTATCTACAAGAGTTTTTGTATACTGAGAATGTCTGAAAGCAGTAAATAAAAGAACAGAAGCAATTATTCTGAGTTGATGAGGAAATACTAGTGTGTACTTGCAGTGTGAGAGTGTCTCACTGCTTGAGATGTGGGATGTAAATACTGTTTGATGAAGATCATCTCAAATGCTTTGTGTCTACCAGAGGCTTCTCAAGCTCTTTTGTGTCTTATTTATAAACTGAGATATTTGAAGTTCATTTAAACAGAGTGAAAATGCCTGGTTCAACAAGCTTGTGGTATTGTTCTCCTGAAAACTTTCTCCTTGTGCTTCATTCCTTGTTTGGGAATATCTCCCAATTGTTAGGAAATAGTTTACTTCTCTTGTGTGGAACTATCTGACTAGTTTTGACAAATAACTGAAGAATTCCCTGCTGAGAGAGTGTTCTCCCTCATTGCTCTCCCTTTATGTATTTCCATGTGTTGTTTTTCTCTTCAAAGTACTATTCTAACATACAAATTAAAGTAATCTTTCTTGCTAGGTTTTGTTTTTCTGTCTTCCATAAAAATGGAAAATATTGTAAATTAATTTAACTTTCCTTGTATATTTAGATTCTGTTGCAGATTATTAGCTGTTACTTTGACTTTCTCTTCATGCAAAGATAACGCAGCCATCCATAATTCAAAACCCAGAGTTGAGCTTGAATCCCATTCTACCTCCTGCTATAATTCTCTTTCATTCCATTCCATACATAGTCAAGTAGTAAAAGTTCAGAAATACTAGTGCAACTGTAACTCTGCTACACTGAAATTAAGTATGAAACACTGGGTATAAAATTTCTTTGATTCATGTGTATATGTCCTCCAAATTAAAGGCTTAGATGTTCAGATCAAAGTCAGAATATGCAGTACTTCATCATGCATTTTCCATGTCAAGAAGAAGCTGAGTTTCAGGATTTAGTGGCTTGCAAATTTGACATCTTGGCTGCAAAAACTGCAACCATAAAATCAGCAACCACTTGAATCAAGTATAATTCGGGAAAATTTCTGATGCTTGTTAAGTAAAATAATAGTGCCCAGAGATACGTATTGGCTAAACTGTGTTTTGGACAAAACATTTTTTCACCAAAGGGAATAAATAGTTGAGCGGCTGTCCTGGTTGGGACTGGCCTAGAGCTCCCGTTGGTCTGGCAGCGGGAGGAGCTGCAGCCCCCTGAGACCCCAGGGGCTCCCCAGGTCCCAGTGCCCTCACCTGTGTGCGGGGGCGGGGGGAGCACAGCTGGAGGGCTGGGCCCCGATTGGCCGATAGTCCATGTCACGTGACATTGTGCTCACTATATAAAGGCAGGAGTGAGTCAGGAGGGGCTGCTGCTTCTGGGAGTGTTGCTGTGGTGCCTTTGTCTTTGGGATTGCTAGCCAGGAGCAGGTGGGTGTTGGTCGGCAGATGGTGAGCAGCTGTATGGTACATTACCTGTTGATACTGCTGTCAGTGTATTATTCTGTTACTGTTATTAAACTGTTTTTATCTCAACCTGCAAGTCTCCCTTTGCCCCTTTGATTCCCTCCCCATTCCCAAGTGGGGGGAGGGTGGGTGAGCAACTGCGTGGTGTTTAGCTGCTGAGTAGGCTCAAAAGACAACAGTGGCATGAGCCCTTCAGAAGCAATTCCAAATGATCAGAGTGCTCGTAGGAGAGGAGAAGAAATATTGTGGAATAAGGAAAACTGAACCCTGCTGAAGTATTTGAGAAAATCTGAAAGATGGTGTTTGTTTTCCATGTGTTATTTTTATTTATTTATAATTCTGGGAGCTGAGGAACTGTTGAAAACCAACTCATATTTGAAGCACGTCTCTTAGTGTGTGACTATCTTGTAGCTGTGAAAAGCTCAAATATATTAATTGAAAGTTTAAAAAAAAAAAAAAAAAGAAAAAAAAAAAGCCTGAAAATGTTTATTTATTTTAAAAATCACAATATTTGTATTTAAATATCATGGCTCAGGAGCATGTGAGTGTCTCTGGTTTATCAACATTGTCAGTATTCCCTACTGCACAAATCATACCGTATCCCCTGCAGGCTTAACGGGGGAAAATGCTGTTGATTAATGAATAAAATAACCTTGAAAATTTTTATACTAATTTTTTATTCCAACAGTTAAATTCCCTGAACAGTTTCAAACAGCTTAGTTCTGAGAAAGAAGGAGTAAAGAGTGAATGTGGTGCCATCAACTACCTCTTATGGGATCTTGCAGTCATTTCTACCTCAAGAAAACTCAGCTAATTGATTGCTCTCAATCTCTCCGTTCTCCCTTCCAAAAGTATGTAAAATACCTACTTTTGCTTTTGGTGGGTAGAAGAGATTAGATGTTTGTGTATAAAATGGGTGGTTTAGATCACTTGAAATAATTGTTCTCTTAGTTAATGGTCTACAGGTGAGCTGGCAGTTAGTTTCTTTGACAGAGACTCTCAGACACCTTACCCAAAATTTGTATATTTTCTAAAATTTTCAGATACTCTCTGTAAATTATGCAAAACATGACATATATGCTGTCATTATGCCAGTACTCATCTTAATTGCTTATTTGTATTGGCCTGGGATAACATTCCTGACTAAATTCCTCCTTTTTGACAACACTCACTGTTTTCTGTGCTATGAAATCACTTACACGTGAGTTGAGTGGTAAGAAATAGCACAAAGTGTTTGTTCAACTAAAGGCATGTGCCACTCATAGTCAACTACTCATGATTCAAAATGAACATCACAACACAACCAGTAGAGAATTATATTTGCAGATGCAATAGCCCAGAAACCATTCTGTCAGAACAGCACTCATTTCCTATGAGCAGTAGCTGACAATTACCAATTCTACTGATTAAAACATTGGTAATTCAGCTAAAGAAGCAGTACATTGTTTTCATTATTAAGTCTAACAAATCTCCATTAGATTTTCAAACTCATTTGTCTCCCATATCACTTTCACTGGTGAATTCCGAATGTCCTGACTCTTACATCTCTTCAGTCTTTTAGAAATTTGCCATACTATGCACATTAAAAGACCACAGCATTACAGGACACATTCAGATAGTCTTTCTGCAATGCATATTAAAATATGAGGTTTTGATCATTAAATTTTCCCCCCTTTCTTTTAAACCACCTGAAATATCAATATCCCAATTTTCTACCAGAGTATTTAAGGAAGAACTGCACCTGTGACATACTAATGAGCTGGTCCCTAATTAAAACCAGCCATTAGAGAGAAAGGCAATTACATTCACTGAGTGAGTATTTTACATAATTAAATGATACACACCAAGACACTGAACTGCATTTTATTTCACCTGATGGTAGAGCTGAGCTGAACTCTTATGGTAGAGTATGCCCACTGATAGGAATTGGGAAATCCTGACCTTTTAATATGGAATTCCGCTACTGAGTTAAATGAACAGTTCTGAGCAACTTTAGGTTACCTTATTGCTTTAAATAAGTATTGGTAGAATGGAGACATGAGTGTTACCCACATAATTCACCGGGATGTTATGAATGCAATTAGAGGTCACTAATCAGTATTGCAAATGAGATCTATTAATTCTTTAATTCATATCAGTGTGATGCTCCTTCTCTTTAATGGCATTGAAGATTTCTCCCTTTCCTGTATAAAGACGACTGAAGGAGACTTGCTTTTGCAGGGAGTTAATATCTTATATTTTTCAAAGCTCAGTATATTTGTGCTGTATCTCATGACTCCTGGAGTATAGGAAGGAACCACTGTATTCAAAAATGGATGGACAAAGCAAGCAGTGGATTTAGGCAGCTTTTCTTCTGATATTGACAAGTCCAGCCCAGTAAAAACTAGCACCCATGACAATATTGTAAGACTAAACTGCTCATAGGCTCTCACAGGTTGCCTCTGTTGGCAGAGTGCAATGTGGACAGACAGAAGGAGGAGATGGAGCAGGTTGCCCATGTGCGTCTTCTAGAGGACCTGCTCTTGGTAAGCTGAACTGAACAATAAGAAAAAAGAAGGTTATGGCTTCAGATGAAAAATTAGTTTCTGGAACATGTTTCTGGGCAGTGAAGATAACTGTGGAGAAAATCCAGTGAGGGACAGTAACTCTATTGAGAAGAAATGGGTCTGTTGTTCTGGCTAAGGTGACAACAGTGATGATTTAATAGACAAGATTACTGCTGTAATGTGTGAGCACTTTGGTTTTATTTTAACCAAGAGATTGATTCTCTGATTTGGCGTTGTCCTTGAAATTGGGTGTTCTCTGGGGGTTGGTTGGAAAATTACATTGGTTTGAAATTGCTTGAATTCATGTATTTTAAAGCTTGGATCTAAACTAAAAATGACCAGTGTGCTGATCTAGTAAAATCAGTTTATTAGGAACTTAATGTGGCACTTTGAAAATGGTAATTCTTACTAATTTGACTTCAGGAAATAAACATTCAGCTAATATTAACTCTTTTTCTTGTGCTTCTTAACATGCTTCATCTTGGCATTCATAGGAATAACAATTGACAAGACTATGAAAAGGGGAAGAAATGGTGGCTCCTAGAAAGTTTTATCATTGTCCTGGGTTGAGTGAATGGTGGAGGTTTTTTTGGTGGCAGGGGAGGGGGCTATCGGGGCGGCCCCCTGTGAGAAGCTTCTCAAAGCTCCCCCAGCTCCAAGTCAGCTCCACTTCTGTTTGGAAACTGAGCCAATCAGCTGCGCCTCTGCCATAATGTATTTAAGAAGGGATGTAGTGACGTGCAGTCGGACTGGTAAGGAGGAGTTGCAGCAGCTGCATGAACACTAAGGTCAGTGGAGGAACGGAGGAAGAAAGGAGGGGGGAGGTGTGCCGGAGCAGAGACCCCCCTGTATGCTGTGGTGAGACGGCAGGGCGGCCCCCCTCTGCCACCCATGAAGATCTATGGTGGAGTAGACATTGATTTGTGGCCTGTTGTTCCTGCTCGGATGATCAAGGTTCTGTGCCCGAAGAAGTCCGGGGTCTGATGGGAAAAGGCAGCCCCGCTGCTGTAATTCAGTGCTGGGAGGATTGCAGCATGCGGGGGAGTCCCACGCCGGAGCAGCTCGGGAAGGGCTGCAGCCGTGGGAGGGAATCCAGTCGGAGAAGGTTGGTGTCCCACGCCAGAGCAGTGTAAAGAAACACTGCGGCCTGTGGGAGGGACTCATGTCGGAGACGATTTGTGGAGGACTGTCTCCTGTGAGATGGGGACCATGATGGAGCAGGGGGAACAAGTTTCAGAAGCTCACCCCACTGAAGATGGAAGAAGCAGCAGCACTGACTGCACCCCCCCATTCCCTGCCCCTGCGCCACTGGGGGGAGGAGGTAGAGATATCGGGAGCAGAGCTGAGCCCGGGAAGAAGGGAGGGGTGGGGGGAAGGTGTTCTCAAGATGTGGAAATGCTTCTCACTGTCCTACTCTGTTATGTGTTGTTAGTGTCTGTAATAAATGTATGTTCTTTTTTTTCTTCCCCTAATGAATCTGCCTTTTGCTCGTGATCATAAAGGGGAATTTTTCCCCATCCCAGTCCTATCTCAAACCCCAAGCCTGGATCTCTGTCCCTTCTCATTGCCGGAGGGGAAGGGAGAGAGAGCTGCTGCATTGTGGTTGGCTGCCAACCAGGCCTAAACCACGACTATCATTCAGAATTCTCCAAAGTTACAAAATTCCGATTTTGACCCACTGTGTTGAAATGCAATAGACAAGAGGGTAAATATAGACCAAAACCAACCAATGGCTTCCTGTGAATTACTGGTCAAATACACATAAATATAAAAGCATTTATGCTGGGAATCAAACAAATAATTACCCAGTATGGAGTAATTATATATAAGCAAAGTCAATAAAAGTTAGACTTGGATACTTATCACTTGTCAAAATGTATTTTGGTAACTTTCTTGTTACACAGTACAGCAAAATGCCAAAAAAAGACTAATCCACTTGTTAGAGGTGGAATTGCTAACTAAATACTATTTTATTCCTCCAAAAATCCTAAGGGTAGATAACTAGAAAAATAAGACTTGCTATAACTGGGTAGAAAGTGCGTATCTCAGAATATTTGAAAAATTCAAATGTGCACGTCAGCAGGTCTGACAAAAGTATGAGCAGAACTTTAGTGCAAAGAATTTGCTACACAGAATTTAGTTATACCTCTGATGTGGAAAATAGCTGGGGACTTGTAGAAAGTACTGAAAATGTAACTTTCCCAGTTGACAAACTGTTGATCTGGAAATATTTAGGTAGAGATGTCCACTGTCCTTTTTGTGTGCTCTCTGACAAAACTCTGGTGCTTCAGAGGGCTTCCTTCCACCTTTTAAACATTAATTTCATACACAATTTATGCCATTGACATGTAGACCAAACTTCAGTACTGCCGGTACCTTGATGACCTCATGCTGCCATCAGCTGATTGTGCAGTTTTTTAACATTTCACTAATTGCTGATGCTCATCTGTTTCCTTTCTCATTCCCACTGGAGCATACTTTTGAGAACTGGTGCATCAGCAGTGCCAATAACAAAGCAAAATATTTATAATAGTGTCAAAGAAAGAAACAAATGATTCATAATTCCTTATAGGTCTTTAATTAGATCTTTTAAAGGTACTTTTTTTCTTCTGTAGTAATTGCGTTGATTGTTTTTATTGAGTTCTGTAGGGTTTTGTGCAGTGGGTGTGAATGCAATGCATATTTTTATTATTAATTACTTCTCTTTCATATTGTGACAGAAGCCTTGAAGCTGTGAGATAAGGCGATTTAGAGTGGCATCTGGGAAAATAATTGTATTAACCCACTTTTATTCTTACTATTACGACCTTGATGATTCATTTGAGGTGATTTTTTTATCTCAGAAAGACGACTGTCATCACATATGCCTCATTATAAATGTCACATTACAGATGTGATTACTTTTGAGCTTTTCTGATTAAATATTGATTTTCTTTCCTCGTTTTATAAGTAAGAAAATACCAGTCAGTTATACTCAAAAAGTATTGGACTTCTTTTTGAAAGACCTGCCTCTCAGCAAGTAAGAAGTCTTGCTTTAAGGATTCCAGTTTGGATCTGCTTTTCTATATGAACTAATGCAAATAGTGAAGTCAGTGCTCAGTGATTAAATCAGAGATGGTTCACTGGAAAGCAATTTGGGTGGACGTGATTTGGTGCAGAGCCAAAATGGAAGGGAGATGCTCTAGCACCAAGTAGCATGATATAAATCTCTACAAGCAGAGGCCTGGGTGGGGATCTTGGGACCCATGTTAATGAGAGAAGGGAAAGGAAGGAAGGGCATGATTTGGACTCTGCAGGCTGGGTGTGTAAGACCAGCTGGTCAGTGTCACAGCCTATACTGCTCTCCTGCATGTTGGCAACTGGAGTATTTTTGTTCAGAAGTGAAACAGAGATCACCTGGTCTTTTCTAAGAACAGTGGTGCATGTGCCCTTCATTCCCTCCCTACATAATAAGCTGGTAGGTAAAACTAAGGAAATTTCAGATTGGTTTCTTCATGAATATCCATTTCAAACAGTCTGTTCCATCTCAAACTAATGCTGACTGATTGCTCCTCCACTGGAAAGCTGGACTGCAAAAATCTCTGACCCGGAGATCCACCCAGGCATACCAGAAGAGCTGTGCTCATGTTAAAAAGGGTTGCTGTTGACAGAAAGCAGAGCAGCAACAGAAGGCCACTGTTTGCCTTGCCCATGGTTACAAAGCCACCACTTCCTTTCTTCCTTTTCATTTCTGTTTTGCAGAGCAGCCACACCTACAGCTTGCATTAAAATATACTTTCCTAAGGCAGCACCAGAAACAAGAATGGCAGGCTGACAGACTCAATAGGATGTGCAGGATGCTCTGCACTCATAATTTCTTCCTCACCAGAAGTCTGTGAGGCTGCTGAATATTGTCATCATTATGGAAGAAAGGAGAGATGACAGAGAGATTTATCCCATTAGTCTAATGCTCGGGGGTATATATAGGTGACTCCATATTTACACAGATGCATGGACCTATAGGTATAAACAATTTCCTGATAGTTTAGATGCTTATTCAAAGATGTGTCCTAAGATTTACAGAGGAAAGTGAGACTAAGAAAGAAATTAATATTTTGCCCTTACCAGTCTTGTATTTAGTACCCAGATTCATTCTCAGAATTTCAGCTTTCTTGACTGCTTCCACTGTATTTCTGAATCTGTACTCAAGACTGTAGTTAACACGTGTTCACAAATAGTGATTTCTGCAATTATTTGACTCTTCCAATCATAGGATAAATTTACAGCTTCAGACTACATATTTGTATTCTAAAAGTATCTTTCTGCTCTCATTTGCTATAGTGTGTAAATTGCTATCAGCCTCTGTTAAAAGCCTTGGTTAATGTGTACAATGAAGCGGTGTTTCTTTATTGGTTCCAGTCCCAACCCAAAATGTTTTTCAGTCTCATACTAGCTTATTAAAGGAATATAATGTTTCCATTGTCCTGTCCAATTTAGCTGTAGCTGCCAGCCTTAGCACCAAGAGTCAGATCCACTGCAATTATTACTTCAAATTAAGACAAATACAACTGGAGGGGACAGCTTATAATGATTTTCTCTTAGTGTGCAGTAAGATAAATTTGCTGTTACTGGAGTTGGCTGAATTATTTCCAGGAAAATGAGGAAAACCTCAATTAAAGTGAATCAAATGTTCTGAAGCCATGTGTCAATTAAGACAAAATTTTGTTGGAATCCTGCCCCCTTCTTGCCTGGAGGACTGTTAGACAGCCAGACTAGAATCCTTGCTGGTAGGTTGTGAAGAAGAGTGAGCTCCCAGGCTGGCTTTCTGCCTCTTTCCCCCACATGCAGACTGATGGATTGCCTGAGGCAGAAGATCTATACCCACTTCAGTGTCTGGACTGCCCAGCTCTGAAGCTGTCTCATCAGCAGGCTGGTGCACCTCCTACACCTCATGGGAACAAGTTCCATAGCAGCATGGAAGTTCAGAAGCTCCTGCTGCAAGTTTTCCTCAGGAAATTTCCAAAGGTAGTACTTGGGTTACTATACCCCCAGAAACCCTTTTGACCAATATATTATTATATATATATATCATATGGTTATTATTATTATTATTATTATTATTATTATTATTATTATTATTATTATTATTATTATTATTATTATTAGTGACAAAACTCTTGTGCTCTGGCTGTGGTAGTATTTCTACCATCTTTTGTAGTGCTTGGGTCCAGGGTTATAAAAAAAATAAAAAGGATAAACCCCTGGGATTTCCATGGATGTTTTGAGCATCAGTGAATCGAATTTTGAAGCACTGTTTAAATTTCCTTCCCCTCTCCTGTTTTCTTTATAAAGGAACAGGTTGAGAGAAATTCAGGGTAAGATCAAGCCATACGTGTGCTGAGGCAGGACAGGTCAGGAAAGGAAACACCACTCAGTCCTGTCCTACTGAGCCACTGGAAAAAAGAACTGTTTAGCCATTGGCTCAGCAATACAGAGAAAGGACTGTAGCTCTTCAGCTGCAGATTTGGTCATCCACAACAACTGCATTCAACTTATTCTCTGTCTCATCTTCTTGACCAATAACACAACCTACCTTTGGCAGGAGGCCTGTTGTGGTGCAGGACATGCTGCCAGGGAAGTCCTCCTGACAGACACCAGTAATTCCAGATAGCTACTGTATACAATTAATATCTGCTGTATTTTGTTATATTCTTAATATATAAATAGTGATTGAAAAAGCCCTACTTGTAGAAGCTGGGAAGTAGTGCAGGTGAGGAAGTATGTTGCTTTCAGTATTACTCTTTCATATCTGCTCCTGCTTACATCAGGAAGCAAGACACCTGATGACATAGGTGCAGCCCTGAAGTTAATGATCCCTCCTTAGTGCAGTGCTGTTTTCGAAAGTGATCTTTGCTGTCATTGGAGTCTCTCTCTTGTTCCTGACTGTTTGACATGCTCCTCCTCTCTGCACCTCTGTAGGTTAACAGAGCAATGTTACCACAAATAACATCACTGTGCCATGTTAAAATGAAAAAAAACAAGAGTAAACACTGAAAGCTTGACAGATAATTTTGCAGAATAAATTTAAATGTCTGTGGTGAGACAGAACGATAGTAGTTGACAACTAAAGTTCCTTCTTGGTGATTGCTCTGAATCAACTTAATAAACTCAACTGTAAACTAAGAAGGCAAGAGTTATCTCAGTTTTATAACAAATCTTAACATTTACTGTAACTATAATTGGAATTGGGAAAACAAGATGCTGGGTCTAAAAGTGACAATAAGATTTGATTATTCATATTCTGAAATTAAATTCTGCCATGACAAAATTATTACTCTTTGGTGGCAGTTACAATAAATAAAGAACAGTGAATCATTAACAGAAGTTCCCAGAATATTTAAACAAAGAGAAAACAGGCAGAAATAGAGTTTGCTATTTTTTTTTTCACATTATGAGATCACAAAATCCTCATTCTTGGGCAGACAGGTCCAAGAAGCATATCCTCTCTGACTGGTATATTTGTGCCAGGTGCTCTGCATGGATGATGATTTTTTTGAGCAGCTTTTCTTCTTTTAGGTTTTACTGATATGATGGTATTAATGTAGAGATAGCAATAGAAAAAGTTTTTTAAAAAAAAAAAACAACCCAAACCACTGGTAAAGTGCTTATGGTTATTTAATTTTGCTTATTCTTATATTTATAACTGTCTTAAAGAGTCTCCATCCTACTTCAGGATCCCTAACCTAAAGGGCTCCTCACTTCCATATCTCCTTGTAGTAAATCTTGCTCTTGTTAGAGAAGAAAATGTCATTTACATAAAATTGAACATTAACCAATAGCTTCCTCATAAGGGGTTGAAGAAGAGAGGCAGAAAATTAGAGAAGTTTTCATTATTTGCCTTTTTCCTGGATTATGAATCATAACATTGTATTTGCAACTTAATACCTCTCCTCTCTTTTTAATGTGAATAGATGAAGGTCTGCTTTCCTGGAGCTAAATGTAAAATCAATTTAGTGATCAGAAGCAAAATATGCACCACATCTAAAGGAAGCAACTCAGCACTTGTAAAACCAGCATAAGTTAGAAATGCTATCTTATGCTTTTGCTCATCAAACAAAAAATGTTCACTGTCAGTCATATTTATCAACCCTTATGTAGCGGTCAAACATTAGATGCGAATGTGATGTGCTGATCATATTAGGAACTTCCCAAAACAGAAGAGACTAGCTCTAGAGGACTTGAGTTCTTCCCAGCTGACTTCAGACATCAGCCTCATCCCCTTGGTCTACCTCTGTAATCAATGGAAAAAAAGAGGGCATCTCTAGAGAGTAGTTAGCACACCTTCAATTGGGACTGTCTGCTTACTACACAGTGATCCTAGAGAAAATACTTTCTAACACAGAGCACATTAATAATGTGCCTGAAAGTAGTCTGGGCAAAACTAGGTCTAAGAAACTCAATTCTAGTAAGTTGTTGACTTCTTGCTCAGTCGGATTTATGAATAATGGTCTAGAAAGAAAACCAAACCCTCTTTATTTCTATGTTTTCCAATGTTTCTCTTAGATTTGGTTTATGGGTGAGAAACAACAGTAAAAGGAAAAGGTGGTTTCATGTATGCTCATGCTGCTTGGGGAATCACTTAAATCACACTGCTATCTTACAGTCCTTGCAGAAGAATTGATTGTAAGCATATTTTTGTAGGGGAAAAGATTAGCTTTAAGTTGAAACTCAAAACAGCTTTCTGTCCTCAGTTAAAACAACACAGAGGCAATAAGCCTGATTTGCTTTGCCCTACATCCTTCACATTACTATTCCAATTTTTGCTTCACCTTTTGGGTCCGTAAAGCTTGCAAAATAACTTGTATGCCAATTAAGAAGGTAATCCTGAAATGAGCTAGCAAAGATTCAACTGAGTGATCAATATTTTGGTCCAACTTGATTAATTTATTTGAACATTTTAGAAATATTCACAATTAAAAAATGGAGTATAATATACTAAGAGGAATGTCTGGTTTCACTGAAAATGTTAGTAGTCATCTACATTTGATTGAAAGCATTATGCTTCAGCACCACGGATTTAAATTAACTGGTTTATTTACAGAAAATAGGAGGTGCTTGTGTGAAACCTTTTGAGTGGTTGGTTTTCCTCACTAGGGATAGTATTGGAGTGGAGGAGATTCTGTGGGAAACTTTCTGAACAGTGTTTGGCTATTTCTAACAAAATCAAAAGAAGATGAACCGTTCATTGCAGTAGCAGGTAGAGGTTTTAGTCTACAGCGAAGTCAAGCAGAGGGAAGGGTGTCATTGGAAATCTGTCCAATTCCAGCGAGACAACTAACTACAGAAGGTGTACAAGGGCAAGGTAAGCTTGACCTGCTTTTTCTAGTTCATGTACAAGGAAAAATGAAGGGTTTTGTGTAGAGGAAAGACTGGTTCATGTCTAAATAAATAAAAAATAAAAGCACTATTTTAAGCCTCTCAACACATGCAGTGCTTCATGCATACAGATACACGTACACAATCACTGCAGTGTCTAAGGTTATATACAGCAAAGATTTATGCCTATTCTTAACTCCAAAATGTCTTCATTTGCTTTTCATTCAGTGAAATTTTTCATGTGTTGAAGATTAAATTTTTTTATGATTGAAGCTTAATGGTGAGTGTTGCAGCTTTGATGTTTCTTTACTTCATAAACCTGAAAAGAAACTTTTATAAAATTGTCTCTAAGACAGAGCAGTGTTTAAAGTTAAAAATAGAGAGGGTTTGGAAATAATTTGTTGTAATTTATAATAAGATCAACTGCCGAACTTCGGATTTCACAAAAGTATGAGTCGAGACCTGCAACAGCCTTTTCCCAATAGCTGCTGTTGCCCAGCAAAACCTTGTTGTTAAATACTATGAAACAGTTACTTGGTCTGGTTGATATTCTTGTTTAGTAATTAGTGTTTATCTCTATTTAGAAATGTTGATAACTTTTTTTTTTTTAATCTTCCACTAATAAAATGTTGTAAATGACAAATAATGAGGTTGTGAGAAATAGGAAAGGGAAACAGGAAATTCTCCATGAGGCAAACATTTGTTTAAACTCTGTTCTTCAACAATTCTTTTATTGTATATAGCTCCAGTTTAGGGAGCCAATCAGATAGCTTCTGTAATGGAAAGGTCACAGAATCACGGAATTCTTTAATTTGGAAGTGACTTCTTGAGTGCATCTAATCCAAACCCCCAGCTCAAGTAGAGTCACCTAAGGCAGGTTGCCCAGCTGGGATTTCAGCATCTCCCCAGATGGAGACTCCACAGCCTCTCTGAACAACCTGTTCCGATGTTTGATAACCCCCACAATGAAGAAGTATTTCCTTGTGTTCAGATGGAATTCATGTGCTTTAATTTGTGCCTGTTGCCTCTTGTCCTGCTATTAGGCACCACCGAGAAGAGTCTTTCTCTCTCTTCTTCTTCATTTCTACCCATTATACACATTGATGAGATCTCCCCTGAGCCTTCTCCAGGATGAACAGTCTCAACTCTCCCAGCTTCTTCTCATTTGAAAAATTCACCAGTCCTTTAATCATCTCTGTGGCCCTGCACTGGACTCTTTCTTGTACTGGGAAGCCAAGAACTAGATGCAGTACCTCAGATGCGGCCTCACCAGTGCTGAGAAGAGAGGAAGGATCACCTCACTTGACCTGCTGGCAACATTCCTCTTACTGCAGCTTAGGATGCTGCTGGCCTGCTTTGCTGCAAGGGCACACTGCTGGCTTTTGGACAACCTGGTGTTCATCAGGAACACAAGATCCTTTTCTGTAAAGCTGCTTTCCAGTCAGTCAGCCCCAGCATGTACTAGTGCATGGGGTTGTTCCTCCTCAGGTGCACACTTCACCTTGTTGAACTTCAGGAGATTCCCCTTCGTAAATCTGTGTTAACTCCTCCCAATTACATTCTTGTCCTTCATGTGTTTGGAAATGATTTCCAGGATTAGTTGCTTCATCATCTTCGTAGGGACTGAGGTGAGGCTGACCAGCCTGTAGTTCCCCATGTCTTCCTTCTTGCCCTTCTTGAGGATGGGAATGACATTTGTTTTTCTCCAGTCTTCAGCCACCTCTCCTGAAAGCCATGAATTTTCAAAGATATTTGGCAGTTGCCTTGAAATTGTATCAGCCAGCTCCCTCAGTGTTCATGGGTGAAAGCCATCAGGCCCCATGGATTCATGTATGTCCAGTTCATTTAATTGCTCCCTAACCTGATAATTCTCTACCTAGGGTTTTTCTCGTTCCAGCTTTTCCTTGCCCTTCACATGCCTTTCCAAACTCAACTCCAAGTCAGCCTTGACTAACCTTACTTCTTCAAGATGAGACAGCGACTCTGTGTTCCTCCTGGTTCACCTGCCTCCACTTCCACTTCTTGTACATTTCTTTTTTTCTGTTTGAGTTCAGCTAGGATCTCCTTACTCACCCACGCTGGCATCCTATGGACTTTCCTTGATTTTCTAATCATCAGGATGGACAATAATTTACAAATATACCAAGATTTGCAAGTTGAAGACTGAACTCTGGACTTGTATCTCAAATTCAGTCCATGTTTTCAGTATATTATTCTCAATGAGCTTTTTCCTTGTCCACATCTTTCCCAAGAACCTATTGTTTTCCCTTGGTGAGCTGTTTCCTGTATTGGTCGTGGGGCACTTTTCTGTGTGAGTAGTTTCCCAGAGTTCTTCACATATGCTTTCTGTTGCTTGCTTTAATTGGATGTGTTTGAGACAAGCAGGGGACAAGAGAGACTAGTTGGAACTATACAAATAATTGCTACTGCTGTGGTGCCACGTGCATATGAAGTGATATAAATTGGCAGTGATAATAACGCCAAATTATAATGAAGAACTTGGCGAACATTTGCCGAGTCACAGAACAACTCCAACACAGCTGAATGGATTTTAGAGACTGCATTCAGATGAGAACATCAGCAAATCCCAAGTGCCTTCTATATATGCTCTTATCCACTCAGCCAGAATAGAGCTCTTGTGTAATTGTGATGTACCTACTATAAAGAAGGCTATACATAGAATGGGATATAGTGAGGACTTTTCTTTAATCCCTTCAACAAAATATATATGAAAGATAAAACAGTTGGAAAAAAAATGATGAAGAATGAAGCTGACTTTGGACTCAGAGAGTAAAACTGAGTGAACTTGGTGAAAGCTGCCGTGCTTTTTGTTATAGATGAACAATTAAAATGAGCTTTGATGACATTGCATTCAAGTCTCCTAAAAATCCTAAACAAATAGACTGAGACATGAGCCTATTTTGCATTCATTTGTAAGTCTTTATCATTGGTCTAATAATATTTGAAAAAACACAGACTTTATCATGAGACTGTGCCATTAAGCCTACAAGTATACAAGTAAATGAGCCAGAAAACTAATTAATTTTCTCCTGAAAAACAAATTATCAGAAGGCACTTTTAGAGATGGACCACTTGGAAAAATGGATCACTTAATATATGGGAATAAAAATGTTGTCAGATTCATAATAATTGCTAGCAGTATGGCTGCATGGTAGTTTTTCTACTTTCAGTCGTTCATAGTGAACCAAAAATAATCCTATTTATCTGAAATTTTCTAGTCCTCAAACAAATGTTTGTGAAGGTTTCAACTGATGTCACTCATTGTCTCAAACGTTACCTCCTGCAGTGGTCTTCCTTGGAATAATTTCATCCAGCCCTTTTCTACAAGATTTGGAGAAGTATCATTGCTCCTGGATTAGAGAGCAGAGCTGGGACGTGACGCTGCCAAGCTGAAGAGGGGAACTAATTGTAGTCTTCCACTACCCAAGGGTGTGGTGGTGTGTCCTGGGTTTGAGTGAGTGATGGGGTTTTTTGGTAGCAGGGGAGGGGGCTATAGGGGTGGCCTCCTGTGAGAAGCTTCTCGAAGCTCCCCCAGCCCCAAGTCAGCTCCACCTCTGCACCAAAACTGAGCCAATCAGTTGCGCCTCTGCCATAATGTATTTAAGAAGGGATGTGGTGACGAGCAGTCAGACTTGTGAGGAGGCGTTACAGCAGCTGCATGAACACCAAGGTCAGTGGAGGAATAGAAAAAGAGAGGAGGGGGGACGTGCCAGGGCAGAGACCCCCCTGTATCCTGTGGTGAGATGGCAGGGTGGCCCCCTCCTGCCACTCATGAAGATCTACAGTGGAGCAGACACTGATTTATGGTCTGTGTTTCACCTGGTTGATCAAGGTGCTGTGCCCGAAGAAGGCTGGGGTCTTGTGGGAGAAGGCAGCCCCGCTGCTGTAATTCAGTGCTGGGAGGATTGCAGCATGCGGGGGTGTCCCACGCCGGAGCAGCTCGGGAAGGGCTGCAGCCATGGGAGGGACTCCAGTTGGAGAAGGTTGGTGTCCCATGCCAGAGCAGTGTAAAGAAACACTGCGGCCTGCGGGAGGGACTCATGTCGGAGAGGGTTTGTGGAGGACTGTCTTCTGTGAGATGGGGACCACGATGGAGCAGGGGGAACAAGTTCCAGAAGCTCACCCCACTGAAGATGGAGGAAGTGGCAGCACTGACTGCACCCCCCCATTCCCTGCCCCTGCGCCACTGGGGGGAGGAGGTAGAGATATCGGGAGCAGAGCTGAGCCGGGGAAGAAGGGAGGAGGGGGGGAAGGTGTTCTCAAGATGTGGCAATGCTTCTCACTGTCCTACTCTGTTAAGTATTGTTAGTGTCTGTAATAACTATATGCTTTTTTTTCCTTCCCCTAACAAGTCTGCCTTTTGCCATAATGACCATAATGGGTGATTTTCCCCTCCCAGTCCTATCTTGAATTCCAAGCCTAGCTTATTTGTCCCTTCTCATCGCTGGGAGGGAAGTGAGGAGTGAGTGGCTGTGTGGTGCTCAGTTGCCCTCTGAGCTCAAACCATTACATGGTGATGACATAAAAATAACAATATCTACAGATGGAGAGAAATTCTTTAAAAAAGAGAGGTATACTGAAAGGATGAGCAACAAGAGTGACATGGTGCAGCAAGAGAAATCCCAACGGTTTATAAGCAAAAAGTCTCTTCAAAACACAATGAGTGGCTGGAACACACTTTTTGGAGATGCTGTGGAATTTCCAACTCTGGAGTTTTTCAAAACTATCCTGGACAAGGTCCTGGGCAACCTGACCTAAGTTTAAAATTAACCCTGTTTTGAGTAGGAAGTTGGACTTGTTGACCCCCAGAGAGCCCTTCCGTCCCAAATTAATCTACACATCTGTCAATATGCAGTGGACAGTACTTAATCACAATGCAAAAGATGTGTGTCTTACACAACTGTGGTCTGTATGCAAACCCTGGTGCTAAACTCTTTACCTCCAGTCTAGAAGAACATAAAAGAGTCTAGACAGTGAGAACTCTTTCTACTTTAGTAGATGACCACCTACATACAGTCATGTGTTCTACCATACTGGAGAAGACACCATGATAAAGGACAAACAAAACATCTACAGTTATTACCATAACCCACACCTCAAATGACCTCATCCTCCATTAGCAAATGTAAAATAGAGGCAGAAAAAAAGAACTTTAGACAAAGCGAAGCATTGGTTGATTAGAGCCAGATGAATGAATACAAGAGAAGCTGCTCTAAAGCAAACCATCTCAAATGATCAGGGCTTAAAAAGAACTTCAACAGTTCAAAACAGCATTGATTGATAAACTGTCATTTGCATATGTAAAAATACATTAATGAGGCTTATTTCATTAGGTGAAAGCGAAGTGCATACTAAAACAACAAATTGTAGTTATTTGGTTTGTATTTTGCTTTTATATTCTTAGTTCATCACCCTTCTCTGTTGCCTGCCTGTTGCATGGCTGCGTAGCTCATGATGAGCTGAGCAGAATGCTGTGGCAGTGCACACAGGAATGATAAGCAGTTGTTTCTCAGATCAGAGGGGGTTTACGGCCTCCCCTCCTCAATCTCCTGGACCAAGAAAAAGATTTTTCCTGCATGTGTGGACTAATACTAAACTGTCTCTAATTGGTAACCTTAGCTAATGAGTTAATACTCATTGGTGTTGGTTATATGAATATATACTATGCTGATAAGTCTGTAATATGTCTCTTACTACCTTTGTTGAGACAGAAATTCTTGGCATCTTTTAGTTTCATTTCAGGCTATTTTTTATTTAGTCTCTTTTCTTAGCTGTCCCATTTGGTCACATCAGAACTAAATAGAATTTGAAAAGGTATTTCGAATAAGCACAAACAACTTAATTCTTTATAGAAGAGTTTTCCTGCTCTCAAAGGTTGTCTTACATAATCCTGAAAGATATTTTTATTTATGTATAAAGAAATAAAGGAAGTAATTGTCCTTTGTTCTTAACAGCATTTGGAGACTCTTGTCTTTCTGAGTTTGGAAAAAACCTATTTCCATTTTTTGCAACAATGGACTTCTATTAAATATTTTGCAAGCACAAACTGCAAATTCCAATAACCAGTGTTTATCCATTTTCCAAAGGATGGAAGAAGTCTATAGAAATGTAAGCAAAACAGACATTATGAAGGAACATTTCCAACATTTCTTCATAATACTTGCATACTTGTATTTATGAAGTTCATAAATCTTAGAGGTTTATCTCTTGAGGCTTGTCTTTGATTGGCAGAACACACAAACTTGACATTACTTTGATTAGCTTGAACATCTCATTTTATGAAATACGTAGCTCAAAGATAAGAATTCGCTATTCCCAGTCACAGTGGGTAAAATAGTTTTCATCATACATTTTCAGCACAGGCAGGTTTGTAACAATTTGATGTATGAATTAACAAAATTGCTATTTTTGGCACTGATACTATACTATAACCCATACCTATGCCAGCCTATACTATACCTATATTATATTCCATCTTACCTATACCTGGGAGTTTTGGACCTGTAATTTTCTTCTCTACCTAGCTGTTCAGTGTACAGTTCTTTGTCAAATTGCAAATGTATTCAAGACTTTAAGCAATATATTCTTTTTTTATACAGCAAGTCTTGGGTGAAGCTATAGCTGCTTAACAATGGGTGAGGAGTATTCTGCAACACAGTTACACAAATTGGACTATTAAAAAACAAAACAAGGCAAGCATATCAAGAAATAGAGACACCAGGATCAGTAATTATGCCCTCTGCTTGCATAAGGGCATTATGACAGAATCTTCTTAATTGCAGGATAATACAGGTTGCCTATAACCTCATAAGTTCATTGGTAATATCTTTGAATTTTAAGTACTGTACGCTATGCTATATTTTAATGTCACACAGGTTTTGTTTTCCTTCAGCAAACAAATATTTCTATATGGTATTATCTATAGTATGTGAATGTTACTAATTTTGTTAGCTTTTAAAGTGCTTTCTTACCAATTCCAAGCACAAAATTCCTTAGATTTAGAGGCTAAAGTAGTGAATTTTTACTAAATTTGTAATTGCTTTTTTACTATCTATTCAAGCTGTTTATATTTGTCTGCTACCTAATGCATATTGCTTGTCATGCGTTACATACAGACTACAAATTTCCCTCTTCCCTCTTTTTTTTTTTTTTTTTTTTGTTCAGTTGTTTGCTTCTTTCAGGTAAATAGATGTAGTAAGACTGCACTATACTGTATGTTTCATTTTATAAAGGAAAGATAAAATACTGATTTTCTATTTCAGCAAAATATAAACCCCTTCGTATATAATCTCTGCTTGTACAGACTACAAGCCAATTAGATATCGGATCCTAGTTATTTGGAATATTAATCTTAATAAATATTATTATATTATTGTCACTTATGTACATGGTGACTTCTTTATGCTATGTGTCATGCAGAGAGTACAGAAGAGTTTTCTTTGTCCCCAAAAGCTTCGAGGACAAGCAGAAGAACTGGGAAAGCTCCTGGAGCAGTGCTTGCGTGGAAGGGTGAGAGGGCAGCACATCTGGCCAGCCACATCCCCATTTCAGCCTGCCTCACCTGCAGCTGCATTTGCTGTGCCTTGTCTAGTCTTCTGAGTGTGCTGCCCTGACCATTTCACCTCATATTTCCTAGAGAGATTCTACTAGAATTTGCCATTGTTCTCTATCCAGAGGCAGTTTTGATGCATTCTTATTTTGTGCAAGCCTTAAGAGCTCTGCAGAAACCACTATTGTCTCAGTCTGCTCATGACATTCACTGGGCATCTTTATTATGCAAATACAGCTGCAGCATTGATTTCCTCTGTTTAGCAATGTAGCAAGATGACTCTGTCAAATTAGGAGTCATGTAGAACTATACATAATGTCAAAACAAAGCCAGTAACTATTTTGATGGTAAAAAATTGTTTTATATATGTGAAAACCAAGCAGAATCATCTGTGGTAACTTGATGATTCACACTGGTTTTCCAGCAGAAAGCAGGTTGTCATTCAGGAGCTTGTCCTTAAGTAAAAATCCCAATTTTCAGCTTTGCTGTACTTTATGAAAAGGGTTCCCCAAACTTTAGGATCCACAGCTTACTGGCATATTTTTCTAGGAGATTGATATAGCATTGGCAGTCTACTGCTTCTGGAAATTTTGTTGTGGGATAAAGATTCTAGGAGATCTGGAGATCCCTGGAAACATCAGAGCTTCAAGCCCTTAGGGCCTGGTTTGGGTTAAGGGCTCCGGCATTTGAATTCCTTTGTGAAGTTTAAAGTCTGCTCTTAAACAATCTTTCCTACAGAGAGGAAATTCCCATTGACAAACTGGGTTAGTGGTAATTTGAGTAATTCAAACCTTGTCTGAACACTCAAGACCAGCACCAGTGAAGCTGGAAGTGGAGCTGGTACATTCATGCACCTCTCAGGGGTGTTCAGGAAGCCAGACTAGACTAACCAGACCAGCCTCATACTTTGCCAGAGGTAATAAATTCTGCTTTCACAAAGGGGGCAATGCTGAGGTGCCACAACTAACCTTGTGTCTGGGTGAGATGGTTTCTTTAGACATAGATCAGACATCTCCATGAAATTGCAGTAAGCATTTCAGATGCAGCCACAGGATTTGTCTGAAGGAGACCAATCTGACCAGTTCATGAAGGTCAAACCATTACCCACCTGTTTTCTCTTGGACAAGCAAGAGAGAGTTTGGAAGGTTCCTCAAGGCTTTGTTAATCCAGGCCAATGTTGAGCAGCTCTGCAACAGGAATTGAGAAGAGCTCACAGGGGGAACCCGCAAGCCACTGAAACACAGGGCCAGTTCTTCCCAAACCCTTGGCATTCCTGTTTTGACTGTAAAGTTAGGAACCAAGGCACTGTTACAGCTCTCTGCTTTGCACTGTTTTGGGACAACTACATCTACACTGGAAAAATCTACAGTCATTTGGGAATTCATGTAACTAAAGAAATTAGCTCCTCTTAATGCTACCAGGGGAAAACTAGAAAGTGATCCTTCTTTAAATTTGTAATTAGGAGCTACCAAGACTTAATAATTTACCATATTCAGTACAGAGCAGAGGTGTTATCTGAATGTCTGAACTGTGCATATCCTGCTTTAACTGATTACCTCAGATTTATGAAGTTTGGTTTCAGCTTAATGATGACATTTTTGTAATGTGTTTTTACTGTTAAAGTCATATATAGAATATCCATCATGGTGTCCTTTTCACCAGGTAATACATATGAAACAAGAACTCTGGATACTGGATGCCTCATCTGGCAGGATTTCAATAAAAAGTTACCCTAGCTAACTAAGATGAAGAAATGCAGAGGGAAAAAATGATCTTAATAATTCATCTGTAACTAATTTTGTGAAGAGACAGTGATACGAATAATAAATATAAATATGATATAAATACAAAAAATAGATATTATTAAAACAAATATACAAATATAAATATGGAAACAGATATAACTTATTTAGAAAGTACTTTCTTTAAATTTGTTCCCATGGAGGAGTTTATTCAATGGTAGTTTATCTTCTAGTCTGAAGATAATAAAAAATCCAATTTACTGTTTCTAGGGCCATTATTATTTTATCTTAATTTGGATAAAGCTGATTTTAATGTATTAAAACTTTTCTTCAAGCAAGAGAAAGCAGAGACTAGCTTTGTAATTAGAACAGTTTTCCTATGACTGGTTCGTGAAACTAAAAAAAAAAAGAAAACAAAAAAAGAAACAAACAAAAAATTTACTCCAAGTCATTTATTCTTTCATTTCAAGGAGGATTAAAATTTTGTCTTTACAGTAACTTAGTAATGTATTATTAATATTCAATATCAGTCATAATGCTATAATTCATTCAGTAGGTATTTCTCAGTTACCTGGTTAACATAAAAATCCCAAACAACCTCTGATTTTACTTCAAAAAACAATCAACTCTTTTGTATGTAATTTGTGTTTGAGCAGATAAGAAGCTTACAAAAGTAAAATTACAGTGCTTACTCAAAAAACTAATCTCCACTGGGCTAATTTGCCACCAGCCCCTCCCCAACCTGCAGCTATATTTTCAAAGATTAATTTTTCCCATAGCAAATAATTCACTTGCTGTCAATTTCAATTTTTAGACCACTAAATCAAATCCACTTATTTCTTGAAATACTGAAAACCCAAGAAGTTAAAAGGCAATACTTCATGCGTTGTGTAAAGAAAGAATACTGTATTTGTGTAAGGGAGAGAGACAGAGGACTACACTGCTTGTGGCCATGATAAACCAAACCCGTCAGGAGCTGGTACACCAGTTCCTGTGAGTTCTTAACACAGAGCAGGAGCAACATCATTCAGTACCCAGCTGCACAATAAGGACCTGGAGCAAATCCTCCTCTGCTTTCAGTATCTTGGAAATGTGTAGCTGAAGGAGCTACCTAGTGGAGTGGCCATCAGCTCCAGGGACCTTCTGCTGTTTGCTGTATCCAAGCTCTCCTCTAGGTCATAGACACATAATTTCACTGGGATGAACTCATTTACCCTCCAGAAATGTTCTTGGAATGGTCTTGCAGCACCTTTAATCACACTGTGGTCTGATCCAGAAATTCCATCCATGCAGGTGTGACTCAACTGGATTGACTGTGCAGGGAAACTGCCATTATCCATGGCTATGTACATATGATTAGAATAATGATGTGTGTCAGGTGCAATATAATTTAGAGTGGGTGAAAAAGTCTAATGATATACTGAACATATCCATCCAGAGTATCTGTTCTTTCAAACTGGGCCTATACAGCTTATATCTTAACTATACTGGAATATATAATGCTTCTGACAGGATCATCAGAGTTACCATATATATATCAGTACAAATGAAAGAAAAACCTGGCTCCAAGTGAAAGAGGAGAACATTGGAGAGGATATACAGAGCTCCTCAAGATCTGTGTCAGTGTGAATCATTCTAGCCTCAACATCTAAATAAAACTGGCCTGTGTTCCATTCACAGGTCATGACAGATCATAGGATGCCAGGTTGGAAGGGACCTCAAGGATCATCTGGTCCAACCTTTCTTGGCAAAAGCATCATCTAGACAAGATGGTCCAGCGCTCTGTCCATCCAAATCTTAAAAGTGTCTGATGCAGGAAGGCTATTAAGTGCAAACATTAGCCATATTTCTGGATCTCTTCAAGTTTGGTTTGTTTTTGTTTTGGTTTGGTTTTTTTTTTTTTTTCCTGTTTGGGTTCAAAACACTTTGTTCTAGAGGTACTGTCACCTCTGAAAGCCTTGTAGCTCTGTTTGTAGTGAATGTACTTACCTTAATATGTTTACCTGAGAGGCAAGGTGTAGTAGCAGGAGACCAATCATTCACTAACAAGCCTGACAGGTCCCTGGAGAAAACCCACCTCTCGTCATCACCATCTGAATTCCCAGAGATGCCAAACAGTCTCTGAGAATCCCGGAGCAGTGAATGAGTGGACGTTGGCTGAATCCTCAAGGAAAGCTTTATATATCTCCATATATAGTGTTCTTTGCTCCTCCCTGAGCATCTGCTCTCTGGTGACTCCCACGTTGGTTAGATGTCTAGTCTGACCTAGTGTGGTTCTCTTGCATTTTTATGGAGTGTGAGCAGAATCAACATGCAACCGTCTGCACCTGACTGTAGTCATGCTCTTCTATGCAGAATTATTTCCTGACATAATGAAATGGCATAGAGTACCAGTTCTTTCCAGTTCAACTTTTTGATCTCTCTGTTAAATCATTAACAATTCACAGATGCACCAAAAGCTTGACTGAGAGATGACAAAGGACTACCACACCCCACTCACAAGCACAGGAAAACAGAGTGCATAAGCAGAAACATGTTTGGAGTGAAAACCCAGCTCCATCAAGTGTTAGCATTCACCTGGATGTGGACAAGATTTCACATTTATTTCCAGATTGTTCTGATGGCTCTTTTATCTAGACTAAATATTAATGTGTACACTTTGAAACACACTCATCATTTTGCCAGAAATGGGAATAGCCATTGAATTTAAAAGCAAGTTCACAACAGTCACTTTTACCCTGCCTTCACCCTCTGCCTCATGGTAGCTGAGTCACTGAAGGAATTACTCAGGACATTTTCCTTCTCAATACCAGAGTTGTATCAGAAGCATTTTTACTGATATGTAATCATACGATTCTAGACATCACAAGAGCTCTTTAGTCCCAGACTAGACACAGTATTTCAATTATACATTTAAGTAGAGTTTTGAATTTTTAACTTCTCTTTTTGAACTTTATATATATATATATATATATATATATATATATATATATATATAAACCAGACAAAATCTACACTTTACTCAAACAGTATCTGAAGGGAAAAAATAACATCTCTCATTACATCTGCTCAATGCTAAAACTAATTCATTTAAAATAACAGCAGTGTCAAAAAAGAAAATATCTTAAACATAACCACATATTTAAGCTTATTTTTGCAATTGTTCCAGGCTCAGTAATGTGCAACAATCAGAGTAATTTGAATGTAATTGAAGCTTTTTTTTTTTTTTTTAAATGTGTGTGTTATGAAATCTGAGACTCTCGAGGTGAGCAGAAACCATGTGCCACCTACTTTACTACTTTACTAAGTCAGAGATTTGACTTATTGAGAAGTAAACTTAATGAAAATAAAATGGCTTTCCCCTCCTGACATTTGGCAGGCATACAGAAATGCAACAGAAGAGCAGAGTACCTAGAGATACTCACTTCTCAGAACTGTGTTCAGAAAGACTCAAAAGCATTTAAATTCAAAAATGAACCATCTGTGACAACCCCTAAACAGTGCCGCATTTCGGAAAGTGCAAGCCTGGGAATGAAAGTGAAACCACATAACTGTCAATTAAAATAATCTAATATAGACTTTTCTGCCTTTTGGGGGAGGGTGGGCACAGATTTTCTGGAATCCCACTCTTTTTCATTTCCTTAGCATATATTTTACAGTTCGGGAGAACAGAATCACATCTGTAGCCAACAAATATTACACATCTAATGGGAAAAAAGGCAATGGAAGAGGCACTATCATTGTGGATCACCTCTCAGCAGTTCACATCCACAACTGGTATAAGCTAATATAACTTCACATCAAAATGAATTTTAAACTAATTTCTAAGAGAAGAGTGACTTTATATTAGAAAGAAGGTATTTACCATTCCCCATTTGGGAAATCTAAAATACTGTATCTCAGACAGTTGCATTAAGAAATGAAAACCAGAGAGCTTCTGTCAGTTCGCTCAGATCAGAAATAAACAGAGCAATGGCAACATAGCCAAGTTAAGTAGAAACACATGGAAATTCCTGCTTGTCGAAGCACACTATATACACTATACACTGGCTGGCTACACCTTTGGATTTACAGGATTTAAATCAGATCGGAATTTGGTCCTCAGAGTATTCAACAGGCAGTTCTGGGAAAGGGTCCAGAAGAATTCAGTCAGTAACCATGAAGACTCTGTCAGTTTATAAGATATAAGTTGCAGACTGAAAAAATATGTATTATAAGGAAGTAAAATTACAGTTTTATTTCTTACTGAATTTGGAGCTACACTGCAAGCTATAGAAAATACTCAGCTAATAGAATATTGCGTGTATTTATTGAATCTGGAAAATACCCCTGGGAGAGCAGATCTTGATCCTGCCAGGATACTTTTCATAGGCACTGAGTTACAGTTGTACGTGTGTCAATACCATGTGTGTTTCAGGGCCTTCCATTTTATTGCTGCTCTTTATTACACCATTTTGTCAACTGAATGAGTACATGGTTAATTAAAAATGTAAAAGCCTGAAAGGTATTTTAAATGCTATTTTACCAACATTCAGGTCTTAATCGATGGTTAAAATAAGATAGTAGTACAGCAGCAGTTCAAGCTCTGCTTGCCTTGACTATGCAGAAAGTCCCACCACAATCAAAATCTGGTTGCAGGATGAGACCGCAGCAGTGAGAAATCAGTGTATGCCTTTTGAGCAAATCATGGACTTATTTACCATGAACAGGTCAACTTACTGAGAGCTGCTCCAGGGCATGGCTCTGGTTGCATCAGTGGCCCTGAGATTTCAGCTGTAACTCTTTCTTTCAGGTATTCCTTTCAAGATGAAGAAGATATGTTCATGGTGGTTGATCTCTTACTCGGAGGCGATCTGCGTTACCATTTGCAGCAGAACGTCCACTTTAATGAAGGAACTGTTAAGCTGTACATTTGTGAGCTGGCGCTTTCCTTGGATTATTTGCAGAGGTATCACATCATTCACAGGTGAGTGAATTTCATTTGAAGGACAGGCTGCTTGCTTTTGGACTTTTATCACATATCTGATTACACGGCTCTGTTTATTCAAAACCTCTGAAAAGTTTTAATTGTTATCCAAGGGTGGAACATGGCTCTGAAGAGGTTTTTTAAGTGTTTTCTTTCTGCCCTCAGAGATTCAGTAGCCCCATAACCTTGTCATACTACCCTTTTCTTGTTCTGATCTCATACTATGGTGTATGCTTTTTGTTATGGTCTTTAAACACTAAATACAACCCACAACAGCATCCTGGCTGCTTTTAGTTTATTTTTAGTTCTCCAGTGCCCCAGTGTTCCTGAACACACAAATCCAGTACAACAGCTTCACACAACAACATCAGGGAAAGGTCACAAAACCAAAGGCAGAGAATAAAGAATAATTTGTTTACTTGCAGAATCTGCATGAAGGTCAGAAGGAAAAGAGGTGGGGAAATAAGGGAAATAGTAGAAATAAATTGGAACAGTGATAGATGGTGCATCCTTTTTGCACTCCTTAGATTACAACAGCCTATTATTTTTACTGCCTTACAGCTGGCAATCATAGTATTCATGTCAAAAATATGTGCCAAGCACCAGGATGTTTGTTTTCCTTAAACAATTTGGCATTTAACTGAAGCAGCAGGATAACTTTTCTTTTTATGTTAACACAGCAACTGTGAAATTATAAAATTATGGGCTTGAGCCTCTATTTTACTCTTTTTAGGCTAAATTCAGGATATTCCTTCCTGATTTAAAGTAGTTTGAATCCAAAAAAATAATTAGTTTTGGGTGTTACTGAAGCTGCATATGAGTTTCAGAGACCAAGATCTTCTAGTGTCCAGTATAAACAAATTCCTCCAAGTATATTAATTGACAGTTTTCATTCTATCCACCTACCAGATCTGCCTCATAATTTTGAAAGAGCCAATAAAAAGTGCGATCTGATTTTCTGAAGAGGGCAGGTCCATATGAAATCTCTCTGATCTGAGGTACAGTGGTAGATGGGTATTCTGTGTTATTGAAACTCTGCAAGAAAATATTGAAGTAAACATTGTAACAGTTGTTTTGATTGCAATTAAAATGCCCACAAATGTTGCAAGAAATTTCTGAAATTTTGTATCTTTAGCACACTGTTATTATTTTAGTACATTTCCATGTAATTTGCATACATTTTCCATTCTGCGTGAATATTTTAAAAGTGGAGCTCAGAATTTCAGCTGACCTTTGTTTCTATGCCTTAAGGAATGTTCTTGGTGAAAAACAAATTGATGAGTGTTTTTCTCACCCTTGTTTTAATGACGAGATGTTTTATGCAAATAGGCTGCCAAAACATTCATGAGACAATCAAGTTCATAATCAAAACTTGTATTTTGCTACAAGCCTGTGACTTAAAACTGTTTTAGAGAAAAGCCTGTGAAAGGTGGCAGATGTCTTGAGAGAATGAAGAACTGGATTGAAGTCATTGTGATTGTTTACAGTTTTTTGTGATGGTGTATGCATTGCCGTGATCCAACCATGAAATTGGGCAAGTCACTTTATTCTCCTCTGTTTTACTTAATCATGACTAGTAATCAATTGATTTTACTTAATTTTTTCTTTTGTACTGATTGTAGCAAAGAGTAACATCACTGGCTTTAACACTGGTTTGTAGGCAAGGGGGTCTGGAGCTGGTTGTTGATTCCATTTGGGGGCAAGTGCTGGAGTTTGTTTGTCACTTCAGCTGCCATAAATCTCTGCAGCATGGCTAACATCAAGAGTGCAATGCTGGTATAAATTGGCTCAGGAGCTGAGCCAGCAGTGATGCACAGTGAAGAGACGTGTAGCAATTACTTTATTGTTGCAAACACACCTCCTTGGTCAGAGATGAAACCAGTGAGCTGGTTGGTGTTTATACTTCATGGTAGCAGACATCAGCAATATCATTGTGACCGAGTCCTTCCAGTCAGCATTCACACACTAACCTACAAAATGGTATTAGATCTTTTACTTTTAAATGAGTGCTTTGGCAGCAAAAGGTGAAAAAAAAAAAAAAAAAAAGAGGTTAGTGAGTCACAGAGCAATTGAGAGAGCCCCCTACTAAATTTTGTCTGGGCTACAGAGAAAGAACGGTTGAATGATTCATCAGACTGGGTAGGTGGATTTTCAAGATGCAGTATTAAAAAGAGCTGAATATATGGTGTATGAGTCAGGAGCTTAACTCCTCCTCAATATTTACAGATGTGTATGAAATGTGTTCAGGTTTCCATTACTATTGCATCCGGCAACATGACAGAATGTTTTATTCGAGATTAACCTGCAGCCCCAGGAGTTTTCTATAAAAGGAAATGGTAATGGAGAGGACAGGAATTATCAAGCATGAATGAATGGATGTAGAAGTGTCCAGAGCCGTGCTATACCAGTTCCCCTTGGAGATGCCTTGCAATGCCTCTGCATTTGCTGATGTGATTAGCATTGTGTACTTTGAATGTGGCAATCATTTCACCAATAGAAGCATTGTTTCTGCAGGGACAACTTTAACCACAAATAGTGTAAAAACTACTACTGGTCTGGTAAGTTTATGAAACTTGTAATTTTTATTAATCACATCTATGTATATAAATCCATATTTGTCATGCACAATTCTGCAATAGTGATTTTATTTATTATGGCACAATAATGAATGCTGCACTGTGTGTCTCACTTGCAGCTCTATTGTAAATGTTTGCATTTTCTTAGATGTTCAGCCAGAATTGTAAACACTTTAAAAACAAAAGCTCTAAGTTTCAAACTATGACCTTAAGACTATTCTGAGCAAATTTTTCCCTTAACTCACACAACAGCTAACTTAATATTGAGATATCTCTAAATTTTTGGTCACGAGTAATGGCTACATCACAAACCCTTATTCCCCCACAGTTCTGCTGTAACAATATTTTATCTACATTTCTTAAATGTAAATGTAATTATTTAAAAGCTGGATGAGTGGTTTTTATCATAGACCTTTGGATTCAGTACACAGAGAAAGGCTTCTGACAATTCACATGGTCTTATTCATTCTTAAATGTTGGATCAAATCTGGCGTTCTGCATTACCAGACATCAAGTTGCAAGATGGTATGACTAAACACATTCTTTCCAGCACTGCTTGTATAAACCAGTGAATAATGTGTTGGACAAAAGTTTCCCATCAAAGGGTGAATAAACTTATTTCAGCCATGAGTAACTCAGCCTCCTTTCATAAATGTTGCTGTTCATACATTTCAATAAAACCACCTGCTTCCTCACCAAAGTAGGCTGCCCATTTTCATTCAGTTAGTTCTTCCAGCAGTAGCCCCAGTGTTGTCTCTCCCAGGATGCTCCTGCAGCTCGAGCCTTGGCTCAGAGCAGCGCTGGCCCGGCGGTGCTGCGGCTGCTGCCCAAGTAACACGTTTGTGCTGATAAAATGACATTTTCTCTTTCTGTGGGGGCAACTGTTAACTGCATTGCCCTTACAACTTTTCATCATCATTTGGCTCCGTCAGTTTTCATCTGCTCAGAAAGCAGGCTGGATATGGCAGATGTCTGGAAAGGAAATTGCAGTAACTTTCCAGCATGATTTTAGGATACTGGACTAGCTGTCTGATCTGCATGCCCGGGGCTTTCTTGTTTCAGTGGGGTTTTATAATACAAAACCATTTGTGTGTGTATGTGTACATATATAAGCATGCATCTACATTTTTGGTTGACACACCGTATGACAGGAATCAGTCCGGTTTGGAGAGTCTGTGCTGTGTGGCTACTGTGATCACCACTCCATCTTCCATTCCTGCAAGTTCTGCTTCCAATGGAGAGTAGCACCAGGAGCTATTCCAGCTCTGAACAGCTACTCAGCAGCAGTGCACGGTGGGCAAAAGCTAACAGAAAATGGTGACAAATCAAGCATTACATTTTCCTCTGCCAGCTGATTCACTGCAGAGTAAGGGTCCCTTGTTGCTACCAGCTAGACAAGATGTACTCATCATTCAGCACTGCTCAGCTGGGCTATGGTGTAGGAGATGCCTGTTTGTTCATTACCATTGAGCCTTTCAAGGTGTCCAGCAGTCTAGTGAAATATGTCTAAATGATTAGACTCTTCTTTAAAATAGGCCTTCCCAGTCTCACTTGTGACACCATACACCAAACGAACAAACTCTAATTTAAAATGTTTCCTTCCTAGCACTGTTCATTTAGTATGTAAGCAGTAAATAGGTTTGGAAACTATTTGAAAATGGAGAATTTGCCCTTTGTTGTTTTTCACAGATGTCATAGACAGAATAGTGCCAACCTGAGATTTACCAGGACATATTAAAAGGACACATTTCCTTATGGATTTCAGCTCATATTAGTAGTGTTTTTCTTGCTTGAAAGCATGTGCGGATGAAGAATAAAATGTAGTAGTGTCTGAAGTAGATGAAACGGGAAAAAATAACAACTGTATGACTAGTGTTCATAAGAACTACCAATGAACATAACAGGTCAAGCGGCCTGTCCATTGAATTTTCTTAATTTGTCTTCCCATGTCTCTTCCATGTTACTGTATTATGTTCTTTAAACATGTTCAAGCCCACATTATTTCCAAGGACAAATTGCAAGAACTGAGCAATGAGTTATGTAAAATAAGCAAAATAGAAAACATATCAGACCAACCAAAGAAGAAACACCAAGCAAACAACAAAGCACAGAAAACCTGCTGAATGCTTATGAACCAGCACTGATCAAAAAGAAAGTGATTCACAAATTCTAGGCACAAAAAGGTATTTAAATCTCAGTCATGTCCTTAAAAAAAGAAGTAGATATCACAAGATATGAATATGCAGAGAACAAGTATTTCAATTTCTGAATGGAGTTCTCTACCTACAAGAACAAATTAATTTTACTTCTGTGTGGCAACAGTAAAAGAAAAAGTTATTTGATATACCAGATGACATACTGCAAATAAATGAAGTTGGTTTGGAAACACAGTGAGATTTCAATATCCAGAGACTAGATTACAAATGAAGTAAAACTGCCTGTGTTGGTGAAGAGACACAGAGAACACTCTGAGATGTGTGTTGCCCCATCAGGTGCTCTAGTCCTGCCACTGGCACTGATATCATCGTTTACTGTGGGCATAGTTCTAGCTCCCTTCATCACTCAGGTGAAACACCAGAAGACCAACACCATACCCTCACGCCTTTCATACCCCATCGCTGAGGGTTCCTCATCGCAGTCAGCATGGGATTGCTTGGTTCCTTGCAATTTTCAACTGAGTAGATGAAGTTGCCCCTTGGCCCTTTCTTTCATCCTCCTCATTATTGCAAAGTTGTAAGAATGTACTTATATGAAATACTTTGTTTAGCCAAAGAAAAGTCATCTCACTAGCCCTACATCATTTAAAATTTAGGTGTTCAGTCAATGTCAAGAGAGAGAAGATCTGAACTGTAGCCTGAGCTTGGCCAACTATCCAGCATTAGGTGACAAACTTCCAGTGGCCAAAGATGACCTAAATCAAGCCCATCCTAAGTGTTTGTTTGTGCTAGATGCAAGTGTTCTTCGTTAAAAAAATAATTTCTGTGATTGTAGTTAATTTTCTTATTGCTTGCTTCTCTGTTTAAAAACACTCAGACAAATGTGGATATGATCTAGACATAGAGGAGTGTGTGACACGCATCTAGAAGAAAAAGTTATGTCTTACTATTTCTTCTATAACATAACTAGAAAGAATTTCAAACAAATGTATTTGAATTGTAATTTTTACACAGATTTAAAGGTTTTCCTGAATCCTCCCTCCCCTCACTGTCGTTTAGCTGCAACCAACAAAATAAACATGAAAAATCTTAGTGTTTTTTTTCTAAAACTCTAAAATTACAATACCATCACAAAGGATTGTGGATTTATATGCGTCTGATCTGCTCCTACTAGTTGTAGCTCCATACTCCTCACTACCAGAAAACACAACTCTCTTGGAGCAGGATAACACATTTTCATAGGAGGAATCAGCATTTCATGCTGTTCACAGAGAAGTACACATGAACAGGAGACAGCATAGAGAAACTGACACTCAAGCAAATTCAGTCTCTCTGTCATGTCAGGAGGTACAAATGTTTCTGAAAATGGGCAACAAAAAGCTACTAGGGAATTACCTTGCCACAGAGCTTGCTGCTGCAGTGAGTGTCACAGCCAGCATCGTGGAGGTGCCAGCAGGGCCACTGATGCCTGAGCTCAGCACAGTCCTTTCTGTGGGGTGTGTTCAAAGGGAACATATAAAGTCCATGTAGAAATTATACACCATTTTGCCAGTTCCATGCTCTGTATTTCCAGTCACTGCTGCAGGGAGCATAATGTTGGCTTGGCTTTTTCATCTATGTCTGTCTTCCAGAGGGCTTTCTTAAAGGCCATCTTTACTTTTGTTCTGGGGTTATAATGGCTTTCTAATGAATTGCTTCTAGTTCCTGCAGGGCATCCCCCACCCCCCACCACCTAAATGAGATGCTGTCATTTGTCTGTGTTACTGTTTTCCCTCTTTCTGGTTTTCATTAATAATCCCCTTATATTAACCTACCTTTTAGGAATGGAAGTCTTATCCAAGCCGTCTTCAGGTCACATGATATGTACTGAAATACAATTTATCACCCTATTGATGGATAATGAAATTAAATGATTTCCTTCCTTTCCCCACTCCTCAATATTAAAATTTTGATCATGAATCATTTTCATAGATTCAGACACTGAAACAGAAGATGCTGACAGAATTGAAGCACAGCTCTATAGTCAAGATTATATCAGGTCTCCATTCACAAATTTGATCTGGTTTATTCTAGTTTTCTGCTTTAGTATATTGTTAGTTTCTTTGTGGCCAATGCAGCATGGGTGTTATCAGAGACATCTTTCACAGAAATCCGAGACAAATTTCTTGGTGTTGCTTTAAAGCTTCAAGTGATTTTAGTATAGGCATCCACTCCCAACTTATGTATACTAGCAAAGATGACCATATTAATAGAATGTTGATATTGTAATTCTAAATATAATAATCAAGAGTATTAATAATCACATTTAAATAATTTTAAATAAGTAATCAAAGTGATTAGGCATTCCTAGAGAGGCATAAGAGTATCCACAGTATTAATTGCCTGCCTCATATGGCACTGCTTGGTTTACCCTGGTTTTGTGCCCCTCCACACCCCACCTGCTGCCCCAACCTTTCTGTGCCAACTGGGAGGGGAGGAGAGGCTTAAAGAAATCTCCTCTCACCAGCAAGATCAAATTATCAATAAAGTGAAATTTTAATTAACAGGGGAAAGAACAAAATCCAACCCCCTCTGATACAATATTGATCATTTTTTTCCAAAGCTTTGGTGTTAATGTCATATTAAATGTATTCTGATATGTTTGCATCTTGGAAAATCACAACATCATGACTGTACGCAGGCATATTCTCTCCACTTAAGTGGCAAATTTGCATGCAATGTGCTTGAGTCATTGAAGAAAAATTAAACCTTTGATTAAAGTATGCAGATGGAGAAAGGGAATATGGAAAAAGACTGTAAACTTTAGGCTAATCAAAGTGTAAACCAATAGCAGCATATGGATAATTGTTTCTTTCTCCTGTTTTTGTTTTAGTGGTTGCAACATTTTTTCAGATTGGATGAGCAATACATACATGTAGTATTCTATCGCTCCCTTGTAGATTTCCTTACAATGTAATTTTCTTTTTTTTATATATATGGCAAAATAATAAAGATATAGGGCAAAATATGCACATTTACATTACTTCCTCATGGGTGTAATAGTCTTTTATATCTCATGAATTGAGTAGATTGTCTATGGTGTGGCAGAAGTCATTTCACTAAAGGATATTGCAATTTAAGCATCCTTCCTGCCTTAGAAATGCTTTCACCAGCTTTCAGTACAGCTTTGATATTTCAGGTGAGATGTGGTCTGCTTTGTACAGTTTTTGATTTAGCAGATGTATGGAGGGACCAGAAGGAGTGGGAGATGTAATACTGATCATCTGACAGAGTTTCATATTTCAAAACAAATCATCTGGTGGGCAGGGACCATAATTAAGATACAGATTGCCATGAGATTTGTTCTGCTGAAGTTGCCTTCTTAATTATTTTCTCTTGCATTTATTCTCTATATCCTTTTGGGGGATTTCCCCAGGGCATTCTCTCGAGGTTATTTTCAAACATTTCTATAGCCTCTGTGAAATTCTGTCCCAACCCGCCTTGGATGGGTTTTACAGAGGAGAAAGCACAGCAGCTCAAAGCTTTGATGCTGTATGACAGGGTGTCCCAGTGATGAGCTTCTGCTTCTCCCAACACGTGCCTGCACAGCTTAGACTCATCCCTGGGGCAATTTCCTACTGACCCAGTGGGGATAATTGCACTTTCCCACTGCAGAGATGACAAGGCAAGCCTGCAGTTCAGCAGTTGCAATGCTCTTGCACATGCAGAACTGCTGTCACCAGGGAAAGACTTTGAAATAAGGTGCCAAACTGAGACCTTGCAAGGTGAGAGCAGAATTTGGTAGGTGGTGCACTTTCAAAGAATCAAAAATTATTAAACTATGTTCTGGTGAATTTGGTCATTCTTTACACTGATGATCAAAATCATCTTTACAGTCAGACTAAGAAGAATGAGAAATAACCTCTGTCCAGTGGCTACCAGTTTTTATTCAGTCATTTATCTGTTCATCTTGTGATACCCATGAAGCTTTGGCGGTATTCTGAATGCAGAGGAGTTGTTTTCTAGCCTAATGATGAAAACAACGCAAGGCTAAAGCTTCTTTTTTTTTTTTTTTTTTTCCTTTCACAGTGACTATTCTGTGTCTAATCATGTTATAGGCTCATGGTTTATTTCAGTGATATTCTTATTGCACATTTCACACATTTGTTTTAGATTTTGTGGTTTAATTATGCGCACAGCTAATTTAGAAGGTAAATACAAGTTTCTTATAATAAAACTGTGGGCCCTCTTTCTATATACAGATGCTGTCTTTACTGTGCTGTCAGGTTTAGTTTAGATTGTAAACATTTTGAGGTTCAAACCATATTTTTCTGTGGCTTTATTCAGCCCTCAAACTTTGTTAGTTTTTAGTGAAAACCAACACTGCTTAAAATCTCATCTTTCTCTGTAGTTGTTATCATTCAATGTCAAATGATGTGGAATGGAACTGGAATGATAAAAGTCTTCATGAATGATAAAAAACACTACAAGAAAAATAATGGCACATTTTTTAACAGTGTCAGAAAAACAAACTGGTTGGACAGTTCTGAATGTGAGTTCACAGTTTGGACATTCAGTGAACATAGATGATTTTTCAACCAGCTGAACAGCTGCACTTTGGAGAACCAGTAGCAAGAAAGAAAGGAATTGGTGGTACCAGGAAGAAAAAGGACATCACCTCCCTGCATAAAGTGCAGAGGAGATGTCCAGAGGGGCACTATGAGGGCTAAAGAAGAGACTGAGGAGTGCAGTGTGGTGAGGAGTGTGGGCAAGAGAAAGCTGCTGTGGAGAGGGACAGACACTAAAAGCCAAAATCAGGAGTGACCAGAGAGAGTGGAGAATGTGGGAGAGAGGCATCATGAAGTGGGGGCAGTGTGCAGTAACAGGGGAAATAGGGGATCGATGCTAGCATATGAATTTCAGGTCAGAAGGGTAAGGCTTACTGAAGTGGTTTTGTCTGTCTCTTCTGATCATTGTCAGGGTCAAACAGCTTTGTTCACCAGCTGTGAAAAACCTTGCTTAGAGTTCTGCAGATAGGAATTAATACACTGGCATAAAAATTAATCTCTCTGTGTATTCCTAGAATAGATGCTGATGTGGGAAAATGCAGTCTTAGATTTGCTATGTCGCTCTCTCAAGTTGTTACAAAAACTAAGACATGGTCCTCTTAAAAAACATCAGACCAATACGTCTACTCAGCGAGTGTCAGAGTTCTATTTTGAATGCAAGTCAATGAACAATAATGGACTCATTGTCAATAATCAGTAATAATTACTCATATAGTCACTTAGCAAGACTTGCTGAGTGGAAAACCTATTGCCAGAATGCTGCGATTCTCAGCTTGTACACTAATTAAATGTATTAGTTTTCTAGAGTTCTGCCTTTAAAATCCACGTAGACTCACAGCTCGCCTCTTAATTTGAGATGCTGCAGAATTTTTCACTGATGGTGCTCCTTCAACTCTCTTCTGCAAACCTACTCAGCCACAGAAACGCTCTATAGATGGACCCCAATGCAAACACATGCACTTACGTACGTATAAAGAGTTGAACACTAATTAAAGTTCCATCTTATTTCTCTGAGTCCCAAAGTACCTCTACTGCTGAAACTAAGAATTATGAGCATATAGGTAAGGATGTCCATTTCCATCCAAGTCTTTTATCTTAACATTAGTGCTTAATATTTGGTTTTGGAAGATACAGCATCAAAAAGGAATAGCATATGAGATCTAAAGCTGGGAAAATGAATTATTAAGCCTTAGGGTTTTTTGTTTTGTTTTGTTTTTGTTTGTTTGTTTGGGGTTTTTTTGTTGTTTTTTGGTTGGGTTGGTTTTTTTTTTTACATTTTTGAACATATGCATCAAACCAGTGTAGCTCTTTAGTTAATGGGAAGGATGGTGGTGTTCAGTCATTGCCTGCTCTTCCCTCCTAAGAGATACTTGGTCACCGGTTTTCTCACCTCAAACAAGATTTAATGTCCCTGAGATGACATGTGGATCCAGCTGTACACATGCAGGTCTGTGTGGCAGTGCCAGGTACCCTGCATGCCACAGACAGTTGGGCTTGTGATGGCCACCTGCCTGGAGGGAAGCAAGGAACCCCTGGCTTCCTTCCTCTGACATCAACCTCTTAATCTCACCTGGCTAGAAGACTATATAGAGCCTCAGAGGCTTTCATGCTGCAAATGAGGAGGATGTTTTATTTGATGGTAACTAAAAATATTCTTAAGCTTGCCAGGCGTGTTAACTACAGCACAATTTATCACATATGAAGTATTACATTCTTCATGGCGTGAGATGACATCAAGCAAGACAATAAGAGCCAGAAGTGTGACTCCTGCAGGAGGCTTAGATACCTGCCTGCGCTTCTGTGATAACACATTACAGTAATTTGACTTGAGAACATCCCCAGTTGTTTTCATAATTTCACACAGCATGCAAAATATTTTTTATGTTTTTAAAAACTTATTCCACAATTCACCAAGATCTAAATGCAGGAGTCTATATTTTTTTTAGTCAATGCAACCAACAGAATCTTAAAAAGATATTCAGCTCACCCAAAACCGGACAGTCATCTGAATAGCTCTTTACACTCCAATGACCGTGTTGTTTATATATCCATGGACTATAAATGGGAATATAGACACCTAATTCAAAATAGGATCTAATTCAAGTATCTTAATCTGAGAGCTGAATCTCATCTCTAATTTCAGTTGAGTAAAAAACAAGAATAATTCTTATAATAATTTAAATGCAAGTAGTTACTGTAGCAGCAATTTCTCTTCAAAGAGTGTGGTTTAAACACACCTTCACCCATACTATATTCTTGCCTAGTGATATTAACCAGGAGGTTGCTACTACAGTCTGTGGACTCAAGTAAAATTGCCAGCCTTGCATTCCTTACCAAGAGAAGTTGGAATACTTGGCTGTTTGATTCCAAGCAATATGTTGTTGCCGTCTCTTAGAATAGGGAGACTTCTTAAAAAGTGGTGTACTGGAGTAAGAGCAGTGGTTTGGGTCAAGTCTAGCCTGTCAAATCTCACCTATCTTAAAAAGCAATCTGCAGGAATGCACATATTTATTGCTCTGTGAGTTTCTTTGTAAATGTTCCTTCTTAAAAGCATCCAAAGTTATTCTTAGAAGTAATTTATTATATTCCTTTCCAGGATAGGTGTGGCTGGAGGTAGAAAAGTGCCATGAGACTTCTGTTCAAAATATTAAAGATTGGTTGGATGGAGCAAATGCAGCATAAAATCAGATATTTTCCCCTCTGTTTCATAGAATTAATTCATCTGTTGGTGGATTTCACAAGAGCTGCCAGTTGCTACTGACATTTCATGTAGTAGCAGGTCAGGTTTTTTAATCATTTACCAAATACTAGTTTTTTTTTCAAGAACAGACTCTGCACCTCCCATCCTGGTCTACTGCAGTTCACTTTTACATATATTAAATCTATAAAACCATCCATAAGAGGAAGCATATGCAGGATATCAAAGCTCACTTGACTGTGGAACATATTCAGGCTCCTCTCCGTGATATATCCTAGTTGTGTATATTATGGGGTTCTGAGTCAGTCAGTTTGAGGAATAAAGGCCCAAATATTTATACCCATGGTTCTCATGTCATGGGCACAAGCCAGCAGCAGATGAAGGCAGCAGTGAGGGTGATGGGGAGTCTGATATTCATGCTAGTATTTGGGGTTTCAGGTCAGACTGAACAAGACAGCATTGCATGGTTGTTTTCTACTTGCTGGTCTACAGCCCTTCTCCCCACTACACTGTACTGCTGAAGCTTGGATCAGCAGAAAATGTGCTTAATGAGAAGCTTCAGTGCTGCATAAGGGACGACTGCCCATGCACTCGCCAAAAACCTAAAACCTTTGGAAGTTCCTGTCACTTTCCATGGCCTGCACATGAAGTCCACCATGCCGAACCGTACTTTAATTGCCATGTTAGCTGCAATTAATTGCACTTTGGTATGGATGAAGGAAACAGTTGTTAAACAATGTGATATTATTGTGGATACTGCTGTTCTAACAGGCATTTGATGAACTTTTACATATGGAAGCTGGTAAGGCTTTTAAGGCAAATTACAGGGATATTATATAGTAATTACACACTATGAACAGTGGCTGACATAAGCACATGTGTGCGTCTGGAATTCTGTATATTTTCTTTTTGAGTTTGTCTGATAAACTGAGCAAATTCTTGGAGTTGTGATACATCTGAATGGATCTATTCTGTATTTCATGCAGTGAAGAACAAAGGAGCAGCGATACAAATTTCAGCTGTCGCAAACCACCACACTTTCAATGCTAGCTTTTTAAAACAGATAAACCAAACATGCTTATCAGTAACAATGCTCTCCTGATTTGTTAGGCAGAGGACAAATGTCATCAATTTCTTCTCTCATTTAGTTTCATGCATGGATTTCTGTTTATGCAAATTGGAAGGGGGCCTATGCCTTTTACTGGAAGGAGACAGATACTCATGCAATTGCTGTCAGAGTACACACTGAGTACATTCTCCCTCTTATTCCTAGTCAGAAAGTCTCACATGATAACATGAAAATATACATCACCATTGCAATGTATATGCTTTCCTGCTGGACCAAAAAATTCCTTCCAAATGCCACACTCCAGTTAGTGTCCAGTTAGTGAGTCATACACTTCCTGTGGTTGTCAGATGTCACCTGTTTTGAAAGCTGATTCACATGTAGGGGTATGACCCTTGTGCTCATAGGCACAGAAGGTCTCAGCAATACTTGATGCTACAACACTGAAAAGATTAGAGTCATTGGCTGTGAGATTATTAACAAATTACTGCTACTTGGTGATTCTGCATGACTCTTCCATGTGATCTGGAGAAGCATTTGGCTGAAAATACTTTTTATTTGAAATGTGGTGATGTTTTGGCATCACGACAGTGTTGACAGCTGTTCAAGGTTCCCCTCAGAGCTACCCAAGAGTCTAAGGGCTGTAGTCACATCTAGCATTAGCTCTAGAAAGCAGTTCTAGTAAAGATAGTGGCACATTTGTCATTACCTTGAGTCCTTCATGCAAGATGACAACTGAATATCAGATTGTCTGCAAGTTCTTTGTGTTGGTTAGTGTTCACTTGGAAAAGATCCACTGTGTCCTGAAGAGGAATCCAGGATAACAGTCTGGGCTTTGTTATGTAAAATCTCAGTTTATATGGCAGCAGTGGTACTTTCCAATCCCAGACTCTGAGACATTATACAATGCAACACAGAGGAAGCGAAGTACAGGTTCATGTTCTCCTTGGACAAATCTTTCTAGCTTTTATAGCACATAAGAATTTTCACCTATTTTTCTTGCTACTGTAGTATATAATTACCTCTGTGATAAAGTCATATTGGATCTTCAGGAAGAACAACATAATGAAATATTATGTGTTTAATATTTTTATTTTAATTTAGAATTTATGCAAATTCAGGAGCTGAACCTAGCCAAAGAAGACTATTACCTGGCTATAATGTATATCCAGAAATATGAATGGTTCATTATAGGATTCTTGTTTTGAAAAAGGCCATTTATCTTCAACCTGGAATAACGATATCTACTACAACTATTTCTCTATGTTAAAATTGACAAATACAGTGTTTCCAAAGACCACTGGCCATTCAGAAAAATGTAGATATCATTACTGCCACCTATTGCTAAAAGTAGAGAATTGAAGATATTTTCATAATTGTATTTTTCCAAATGGAGATAAAATTGGAAAATAACAAGCTTGCTCCAGTTGAGGTATTTGTAAATAAGCATGTTTTGTTGCCTTAAACAGCTTTATATTCAGAGTTATATAAAATTGGCTAATAAAAGTGTTAAGAAAATCCAAGACATCTTCATGGACATCTGGTAAAAAGTAGTACTAAACTCAAAAGGAAAAAGAGACACTGTAATACTCAGCATCACAGTAACATATTTCTATATATCCAGGTACTACAATCCCAAGCCTTGAGCCAGGTGTCCAGGCACTCTTCAGAGGTACATAGGAAGAGGTAGCATCTTCAGAGGCCTTCATTAGTGAGAGCTTTTTCACTTGTCATAATTATTACAGCAGTTATATCTTTTACAAATACTAGAAAATAGTCTTATGGCCACACAGGTTGCCACACAGAAGCAAAAGGCTCCAAAATGTGATAATGAGCTGGATGATATGATTCTGATTAGTATCATATGAATGAATGCTACCAGATAATTAGTTAGAAGTAGTTATGGATATTTTGTTTGTGCACTAAATCCCATCTGGGGTGGGAATTACAGATAAAACAAAAGATTTCAAATAGAAGAGAAGATTTTATATAGGAAAACACAGTAAAAACATTTTTTTTGCAAGGCTTACTGACTTGTTGAGTACCTCAGGTTCATGAATAATGCATCACAGATTGAATAATGAAAAATTTACCTATTTCTGATTGGTAATAAATATATTATTTGGGATTGAATATATAGAATCTTGTCAAAGGCGTTTCAGTTTTATGGAATGATTTTCAAATCCTGAAACATTTACTCATTTTTTTTTCAGAGTTATCTGGAATTCTATTTATTTCTAGACTTAAAAGTTGCCTTAATGAGTAGTATGAGATTTTAACATATAACTAAAATATCATAAAACTATTAAAACACTGTGATAAAACCAGATTACCGGTGAAGTCATAAGGTTTGTTAGTCTGAGCCTTTCTTGAAGGAAAGGGTTAATTTTTCTAAGACTCCTGATATCTATCTATCCACATACATATACTTATTTGAAAAAAAAAATTTCTACTGGAATTTTATGATTCTGAAACTGTACCTGGTAAATCACTGCAAAACTACATATTTGGACCCATGGTTTATTTGGAGTCTGAAATGCATTTTTTTTTTTTTTTTTTCCCGGATGGAGATGGGGCTGACTAAATTCCACTGGATGGAACTTAAACTAGTTAATGTTTTAGATTTTTGACATTTCAGACTAAAACAGGACACTGGAATTGATGCCCTTTGATAATGTAAGTTCTCTGTCTATAACACACTCCAGAAAGTGCAAATGGAAATGACTGAGTTGATTGAATGAATTATTGTATCCTTCGCTTCTCAGAAGATAAATTTATGCATGGACATCATGGCACAAAATAACAGTTTATTTTGCTTTCAAGCAGAGTTAGTGCTGTGTTGAAATTTTTTCCTTATTCAAGAGAGAAATAGCTAAAAAAAGTGCATCCTTTTTTATTCCTCTAAATAGCTCAGCTCAGCAAAAGCCATGCAACAATAAATTACCTGTGTAGCTTGTCTCTGGTTGTCAGTGAATTAGCCCAATTTTAAATATGTAAAGATCAGGACTAGTACTTTAATTTTTCATCATCTCCGTCACTTGTTTCTGCGTTTACTGTCCACACCTATGACCAGTGGCTTTTATTAACAGACATTGTTTCCTAATTCCTGTTTTAGTCAGACACCATGAACTGTGAAAGGCTGTTTCTGAACTTAATTATTCTGGTGGCTTTGGTGTCAGATATGGTGCCTTGTGGAAACACATACAAATTCATACAAACAAATATCTACAGGGTGTTTTTTTCTTTACAGATCTCTTGCAACCTAATACCACATCTTCTCAGCTAATTTTCAATTTTACTGAAGTCCTTAAATTTCAAAATTATAGTGATTCAGAGGGTCATGGCATGGCATAGCATTCATTAGAGCAGGAACAGAAGGCTCTGAAGGTCTTTTTATGGAAGGACAGTTAGTGGCAGCAATTACTGGTGAGATCTAAGTGAGGGGTATGTGAACTGGTGATCAGAGGTCTGGAGCAGTTGGAAGTCTTTCATTCTCATCCATCTGATAGGAAGTATCAGTAAAGAACTTACTATGTTCTTACTATAGTAAGATTCTTACTATGGTTTTGTTTTAATACCATTGAATATTTCTTGAACCTATGAAGGATATTGGTCAGGAACAAAAGACTAAAAGGCTATGAGTGATGAGGTGTTGATGAAGAGAGGATTCATCAGACTTCATTAAGGCTGTTTCTCAAACAAGCACCTTGGTAGGTACTCTGCACAGTCCAGGTCTGTGCTGCCCTTACAGAAGCAAAACACTTCTGATGAAACTCATCTCTTGGCTGTACAGCAGCCACTATATATTGACTTTTCTTTCATCCAAAACTTCAACAAATTTGCCATAAGAAAACCTCACTGTGTATGCACTCACTTTCATTATGAACTGTACTCCTTGGACGTGTGCATTATTTGTGAATCTAACTATAAACTAGGAACGAAATAAGGTCCTCATCTGTAAAAATCAAAATTTGTTCACATTTGTTTCCATAGCTGGGAGCAACCTCTTTATAATATATGATATGATTCACTTCAGTGCTCTGATATAGTGATGAACCTCATGTGAACTCAAATAATCCATAGCTGAAACTGTTATTTTCCAACTCATTGCCATTTTTATGGCTGTTAAGAACTACTTTACAGCTAATATTAATCTTAATGAAAATTGTCCAGAACTATTCATGTCACATTATCTTATTATCATATGGCAGATATATGTTTGTGATTTAATGTGAAATATTGGTCTGACTAACTAAACTTAAAAAAACCTAATAAAAAATAAAAGGCTCTGGTCAGGTATATTCTGTAGTATATAAATGGCTTATGAGGAAACAACTGAGAATAATTTAATATTTGAGAGAATTTGGTATTCAGTAAACTGAGGTTATTGGAATTATCCCTGCATGACTTGAGGTTGTTATCTAGAAGTTGTTGCTTTATACTGTGCTTTTTTTAATAGTAGCAGCTGTCTTCTACACTTTATCACTTGCATCTAATAGTCAATGCAGACTCCTAGTCATCATATAGAATTCCATATATGCAAGAATACAATTCTATGCTCACTTTCAGTCATGACTGTTGGGACTGTTTTGACAAAGAGAAGGCAATCAGGATTATGAAGGTCATTGTAGATTAAAAATCATTTAATGTGATTCTCTTTGATCTTAACACAATTTACCTCTCTTCCCCCAGTGAAAACAGTAACTTCATATGCCTATTTATGCATAAGGGAGAAAATATTAATATAAGAGATGAGCTGTATAATTAGGAAAAAAAGTATTTAAACTCCGTATGTCAAGGTTTATCCTATACGACATGCATAGATTGTCAGCACTAAAGAGAAGAATATGAGAAAAAGTTTATTAAGGTTGAAACAATGTCTACTGAAGCCAGTATAATCCTTTCCATTGACTTCAAAGGCCTTTGTCTGGATCTTGCTTCTTTTGCATCCTTATGAGAATGCAAAATGCATCCAGTTTAATTTCTCTGTTGGATACTTTGAAACGATCTCTGAGAAAAAAACCCTTGCATTCTGCAAGGGCATGGGCTGCCTTAACTGTAAGCCAATTAATTTTAGTGATGCATGTATAAATATGGGCTCACCACATCCAGACAGACAGTCATATCTTGTGGCCCATGGAGTTTTATTGACAATAGGATCTAGGCCTTGCCACTACCCATGGAGGAGGCTCATTATGGTCTGTAGTACTAGGTGTGGTTTATAGGAAGCTACTCAGTTGTTGCTCCTGTTCTGAAGGGTGGAGCAAGCCCTCTTTGCTCCCTGCAGAACTTGTCTATACATAAAGTGACATAAGGAGGGACCTCAGGAGGACTCTAGTCCAACTTTCTTCTTAAAGCACAATCAGATGACATCAGGGCAGGCTTCCCAGGGATTTATGTAGTCATGTCTTGAAAAAAATCCAGGGATGGTGACCACACAACCCCTCTGGGCAGCCTGTTTCACTGTTTGTCTGTCCCCACAGTGAAAGTTTTCCTTTATATCTAGTCTGAACCTTGTTTCAACTCACACACGTTGTTCATATGTTAGATTCTGTACTTTGGATGGAAATGAGTACGTGTCTTCTGTCTAGTCAAATAAAAGCAGTGAAGAGCTGCTTTTAAAAATCTAAGACCTCATTTCATGAGTTTGTACACAACTGAGTTTTCTCTGTAAGTTGCCTTTGGCTAATGAAGAGCTGAAACCTCAATGGTCCTCATTCAGAGAAAACCAATCATCAATACAAAGTGGAAATAATCCTAATAAGTCATGCTGGTAAAACTCCTATCATCTGAAATGCTCATAGATATTTCTGTAGGATTTTAGAAGCTCAAGAGGATGGAAATGTGATAATACATTAGATCCTGCTCTGAGACAGCAAGACAAAGAGTGAAATCTGTCAGATATAAAGTTGAAAGAATGTACTTCAGATTTTTGTTGATACCAAATAAAGGGTGAGGGGTTATTATACATGTGAATTCAGACCCATCAGAGCTGTTATAACTGTAATATCTCCTCTGATAATACTAAAAATCTGCTTGGACTGGCAAAGAACAGCTGTCTGTGTGTTAGAGACACAGGAAAGTTTTTGTTGAAATAAGGAGAAAATATAGTCAAAATCAAAAAATCATTTTTAATCAAATTTAAAATGTCAGAAACCAAGCCTGTGGTATTTGTATGTTTGCTGCAAAATACAAAAGCAGAATAAAACAGATGGGCAGTGCTAGTTTTTTCAGTTCTCACAGGTTTAATGAAAAGTGTAGACTTTGTGTTTGGCATTATTGATGTGTTTCAAAAAGGTGAAGGGAAGACAGCATCTGTACTTGCTGTAGAAGTGCTTTCCTACATCAGTTAGGTTAAGTTGGATGAACTCTAGCTGGTAGTTGTGTTATTCACATCAATGGCTAAATCTTTGTTTAAGCCTCTGAAGCATTTTTATGCAATTATGTCTTGTAGTAATCAACTTGAGTTTAATTCTCAGTTGTATAAATAAAACCCTGCTTGTTTAGTTCACTTTGGTTTTGTGAAATATGAACCTTGCTTTCATGTTCCAAATGCAAATTGAAAAGTTCTATTGACCATCTAGATACTATTTATTATTTGATATGCCTGTCACATCGCATCTTACAGAGCTCTTCTGTTAACTATTTGTTCTTTACTCTCAGGGAAATTTTTTGGTCAGCTTTCCCCAGATCTTTTCTTTTTTGACTGTTTTCTTTCAGATGCTATGAAATCAGGTAACCTGAAGGACCTACCTTTGTTTTAAATTACAGCATGAAACTTTTTTTTCAACATTTTTCTGTAACCTACTTAGAATTAGAAGTTATCAATGTGAAGTGGTAGTCAATGAACCAGCCATTACATTTTTTCCTTGAGAAAACTGGGCAATTCATGGTTGACTTCACCAACCACACCCCTTTCATTTCTAGATTGACTTTTCAAGTCCAGTCGGTATCAGTAAAGACCAAAAATTACAACGTCCTGGTTACTAATTTCTAGCAGTACAAGTGAAACTTTTTTGGAGATTGTTCTGGATTTCAAGCTTTAGAGCTCTCCTGGCTGGCACCATCACACGTTTTTCAGTACTCTTTTCTATAACTATTTGACCTACACAAGGGACACCAAAATGTGACCTCTGGAAGGTTATTTATGGTCATTAATCCAAATAAGTAATTCAGATTCGGATATATATATAATTTGTGCTTATTCATTTCATCTGGCACTGGTAATATAATCACCTAGTTTTGCTCACTCTTACTGAGGTTACTCAGAGTCCTCTTCAGGTGAAATAATCTTCACAATTTTACCACTTCACGTAGCTAATAAATATTGTGTTACACCTCTCCAGTGCTGAACTGCAAAGCATTTAAATTTTAACCTCCTTTCATGCTGAAGATAGGCTATTCATTCCTACTATTTTCTTTACGAGCATTCAAGCCCCATGACAGAATTTAATATGTGGAGGATCTGACTAGCTTCCAATTGCAATGGACTATACCAAAGACTTGCTAAATTCCAGTCCTCTCCCAGGTCTCGTCAATGTTTCATGAACTTCCTTGTAGCCAAAAGATATGGGAATAAGAACAATGGACTTTGAACTTGGATACATTATTTTTTATAGACTCACAAATTAATTCAGGCTGGAAGGGACATTCAGAGGATTTTAGTCTAATGTTCTGCCCAAAGCAGGGTCAGCCTTCAGATCAGTCCAGGTTGCTTAGAATTTAACCAGTCAGATCTTGAAAACCTCCAATAATGAAGACTGCATGACTTCTCCACTTCTTAATTTAGAAATCTGCTGCTTCTACCCCACTTAGTGACATCAGAAGGAAACATTGATGTAAGCTGTAATTAAAACTGCAGATACTTGAAACTAAGTCCTTTGTAACCACTGTGAGCCTTTCCAGGGGGTTCGGGGGACTCTGGCATATGCAGTGAACACAAGTCGAGCCACACTCATGGTTTTCCTCCATGCAGAGGGAATATCTTCAAGCATTGGATGACCACTTGGCCTAGATATTATGGAAGCTACAAACAGACTATTAATCATTCTTTCCTACTTGGAAATTATATGCAGCACCTTTTTACTGTACTTTCATCCTTCAGGCAGTTTTTGTTTGACATTTGTAGCTAAAGCAATTGAAGAAAGATAGAAATGGTTTCATGGGCAACATCAACAAGTGGCAATTAAACTGTGATTTTCCAATTATTTTCTCATTTGTACACACCTCTGAGTTTCTTGTTCCTGCTGTTATATTAGTTATGCCTGGTCCTGTCACTGAGCAAAGACTTTGAAGATTTCTCTACTCCCATTTCTACATTGCTGTGATTTTTCTGTGTATAAAAATAGTTGGAGTAGCACCACTACAGACTGAGAAAGTTGTGTTTATGAAATCATTGTCAAGGACACTGACATAACTCTGCTGGTCATTGCTTGGTGAATGGTTGAAGGGCAGTCCAGGGCTCTTCTGAAACCCAACTGTGAGTGAGTTTGCTCCTTGCAAAAGTCCTTCAATTTCTTTTATGAGCTGGTTCAAGATACTTGGATTATGAAATTAGTGTTTCAATTTATTCTCTTAGCTAAGGAAATGTATAATAGAAAAACCCTGAAGTTAAGGCACTGATTTTCACACCCTGTTGTTTGAACATGCTGGATAATGGAAAAATATTTTCTGAAAAATTGATGTGTAGTCAAAACAGAGTTTCACTTAGTTAACATGTTTGGATTCAAACTGCTTAACTAAAGAGTTTTTATCTTCTAAATCCTCCTTCCTACATAAACAGTGGTTTTACTATTTAAATTAATTTAACTTCAGTATTTATTTAAAGGAACTATCTGTCTTTTGTATAACAGATGCTGGAAGCCTTCCATTCAGAATATATCCAGCAACTTTAATTGTAATGCTCCTAGATCTGTTAAATCTTCCCCTTGACTGTGTTGAACCCTCCCGGCCCTGTACCTAGCAGGCAATGGTCAGTGGAAGGACAGAGCAGTGGCCTTGCTCTTCTGCAGCCTTTGGAGCTTTCAACAAGCTCCCTCTGGAGAGTAGCGCTTTTAGTGCCATGCTGTAAACTGAGGACAACCACATAGCAGAGTGCTGCTGGAAGGCATGCTCTTCACAGTGACCGTGTGCTTTTCTTTCGCACCTGCCGTGTGAATCTATGCATCATGAGCATCTCCAGGCATCTGATCCCAAAACAGCAGCATCTTACTTAAGAAATGTGTTCACCTTTTGGCTTAAGTTAGCCCCTGACTTTCATCTGCTGTAAAAGCAGTTTAAAATAGCCTATATTGAGATCTGAGGCACAGTTATGTGTCTACCATGTTGCCTCAGGGGACTGAGGGTTTGGGCTGCTCTGTGCAAGGTAATACACGCTGTTGTACCTGCCCCAGCTACAGTCCTGCCTCTGAGCAAAACGAGCAAAGTTGTCAGAGTCCACTGTGGGGGAACATCCCTTATGTCTGTGTGCATCTGTATTAAGTATCAGCCACTGCCTGAATTAGTCACAGAACGATAAGCACAGATCTAAGCTTTCCACTCAACTTTCTGAACATTACAGATGCAACTGCATGAAGAATATATTTGATGATACATACAGTTGTCAAGTGAATTGGTCAATATCTTTTCTGGTGGTAATAAAAATGTATAGTCATTTTAATGGTGAAATACCATAGCAGATATTCAAATTATTTAAACTCATCTTCTTAAAAAAAAAATAGAAAAGTCACAGTCTTGTAATGAGCTATCCCTAGGTGCTGCATTGTTATACACATGGCAATAGCTCATAAGGCTGAATTTCTCCTTTGGATCAATTTTATTCTCAGTTTGGAATGATGTTTAATGTATCACTTATTGTAGGAAGCCATAGAAATGCCCTAATGTACTTGGGTGTGACCCTCAATCTTTTTACCCACTTGAGAATTGCAGAGTCAGATTGTGCTTGTTAAACTTTGTGAAGACAAAGTTTAAAATATTTAATTCAACAGTCAAAACTATGATGTGCTTATTTCCATCAAAAGTCATTGCTGTATTTTCAAATCATAGATCAACTAAAAAGACTATTCAACATGAAATCACAATTCCAAATCTTATCAGAATTATCAAAAAACAGAGAACATTTTGTTACTAGCAAACATATTTGATACCAGCTGAACAGTATCTCTTCCAAAAACCATCTCATCAATTGAGACATTAGATATAACATTACATATAAAAATGTATAGAATTTCCTACAATAATTCTACCATATAGAAGTTTTATAATATAAGCAAAGATATTTAATCCTACAGTTTTTCTGTAACTCACAACTTTACACATGTGAAATCAGGGAAAGGAGAGGTTGTTTTGAGATGGTAAATATGACAAGTGACTACAGGGGAGAGGAAAGAGTAGTCAGAGTTTGTAGGTTTGTGCATGATATGGGCTTTAGGAGAGATTTCCCCTTATATCACACGAACTAGAGCTGGTGCTGAATCCGGCAATTATAAGTAGCCTGTAAATTGTGCAGGGGAAATAGAGTATTTCACACTGAAATATTGGTATAATTTTAAATTTCCATTCCAGATGGTAATTCATAGTGAGATCTTTTTCTTTACACACATACACATCCTATATTATTTCCAAGTGTGCAGGGAATGATTCTAAGTAATTCCTTATTTATCCTACGTTTCCCCAGCTGCTGCTGCACAAATTGTAAACATAGTCTTAGTGTATTTCACAATTTCCTATGATTCTCAGGAAGGGCTAGAAAGTGTGGAATTCAGTATACTAAACCGTAAGCTTCCTTCACTTGCCAATAAAGGTGTGGAGTTTGGGTGATGACTGAGCTCATATCATGCAAGCAATATACATATCGTAATTGTTATTGCTATCTTATTGTCATATGATGTTCACTTTAGAAGTAATTCTCTAATTAAAGTTAAAAACCCCAAAAGTGTTCTGGTGTAACACATTTTCCTTTTGCATCATTTTTTTATTTATTCCATTTATGGATACATTGGGAAAAACTTGTTAGCAAAATCTAAGTACATATTAGTATGTATTTCAGTTAGGACAAGATTTCCCAGGAAACGTTTAGATTGGAATAATCAAGCCATCTCTTGGCTAAAAGAAATTACACAGGTGGAAGCATTTGAAGTTCATTTGCAGACTCATTCAGCAGTTTGACAGTTTACAGTGCCTTGTCTTTTGAGACAAGTGGAAAATTCAGCCTAAGGGACAAATGTTTTGCTCAAGGTGAACTGACGCATCTCCCACTCTGGCAATGCCACACTGAGAACACGGCTTTGAAATTGCACAAAGCACAGGCTGCCAGTGAAAAGGCAGCTCCACACAACACTGCCTCATCACACTCACCAAGCCGCAGGGTGAGCCAAACCAGGGACCGATCCGTGCTGGCAAAGGGAAGAGATGCATTTCCTCCAGAACAGGTCCACAGCACAAGCAAAGACGCTGGACCAAGAAAGAGGGTGGGAATGCCCAACAACGGTGAGAAAAAGCTGTCTCCATCCCTCATGACAGCAGCATGAGCTTAGATCAACAGAAAATGATCCTGAAAGTGAATCACTCTAGGGCAGTGTTATTCTCTTGTGCCAAGAACAGCTGAGTTGAGCTGATACTTCAGCACATCATAATCTCCATCCTCCCTTATCCTTGCTCCTTTCCCCAGCATAGTACCTGCCATTACAGCCAGCCATGTGAGGACTTGGGGTCTAAAAGGAGAGCTGCTAGACTTACCCAATTAGCATAAAATAGCTAGCAGGACTCTACAATATGTGAGTGATCATGCATGTGAGCATGGCAGATTAGCAGAGTCTGGCAGAAAGGGTAGATCACCAGTGTTTCCAATTAAATGATTTCTTGGGTCTGTCAAATGCAGAGTCCCTGAGGCAATCAGGCACCTCCTAGATACAAATCTTCCTTCTTGTTGTTTCCACTGCTATAAAGAATAAAGTACATGATCTTGAAAACCAAATCCATGTCAATGCTAAACATATGAAAACAAAACCACATGAAATGGAAGTCTAGAGACCCTCTTTAGTATTCATGTTTTCTAGGGCAGCAAAAAGATGTAGATAAAAATCACTTGCCTTTATGTATGATATGACTTTCATTGTTTTTGTAATGAATTAAGTTACTTGGCCCTCATAACCAGATGGGAAAAATCTTTAAAATTGCAGGTTTTCTTTGGGTATGAAATGTAAAGCATTCCTTTCTTTATTTTACAGGGACATCAAACCTGATAACATATTACTGGACGAGCATGGTAAGTGAATATTGACTGCTTTCTCTCAGATATCTCTAATTCTTGAGATCATAGTGACATGCTCATGACATGCCATGTAAATCAGCCTCAGATGCCGGGTTCCTACCTAAACCTGGACTTTCTCTGCAAAATGTCTCTGTCCACCATGTGGATTTTGTAATTTCCCCTCTTATTGCAAAAAAAAAAAAAAAAAAAAAAAAAAAAATGCTGATCTGACACTTGCAAGACCTGAAGAAGAAGGAATTTAATATAAATTGAGATCAGCAGGGACACGTGATGAAAAGAAGTTAATATTTTATTAACAGGATTACTGTTATCACCATAATCCTTTTTTAGGGACCTATCAGTAGAACAGTACCAAGCACTTACTTCCTCTTTCAGAACTTCTGAAGGGCTAAGAAATTTCATATAGCAAATTATTTCTCATGTAGGTATCTGAAATTAGTTTCCTAAGTTTAGATGCGGATTTTGGAAATTTGTGTCTAAGTCTGCAAAATTTTTATGGCTCTACATGTAGTTCTGACTTAAATAACATAAAAAAGACTAGACAACATAATCAGCTTTGAACTTTCAGTACTAATTTCATCATCTCAAACAAAAAAGGTGTGGTGTTAAAAAAAAAAGAAGGCAGCTAATTTCTTTAAAGTTAAATTTTACACATATATGCTATCTATGAAGTATTTTGCTAAAACCTCATGCATCTTTTTGCAACTGTTCATAGGTAGAACATGGGAAAATAGAGGTAAAGAAGGCATTAACCTTGGATCAGTTACAACAGAAATATGTACAGGAGGAAGACTAAATGGAAAAAGGAGATGTGTGTTAGCTACTTTGTCTTGCTGTGCTTTGTTCACCACAAAAATTGACTAAAAGCAGTTAATCTTTGAGAAAAGATAAACCTGAAATGATGCCAACATTACCATTACCTTTCAAAATCCATTGCAGAACTGCTGGATATACAAGTTAAAGTTGATTAGAGAGGTAACATGAGAACAGCTAGGATTTCACTCTAGGAATACAGAAGCCAACAAAGCTAAGTAATGTTGAAGTTTTACACCATCTAGAACTTCAGGATTTTAATGTTTCAGATCCATAAGTGTTAATGTTCCCTAGACACTAATATCAGCAAATAAGCATGAAATAGAAATTTCTTGTCTTTAAGTCCTGGGTGAATTAAAGATGTCAAAGGCAACAGGAAATAACTACAAGTGTGTTAAATCTGATTGACAGTCTTCGAAGTACAGTTGCCCTTATCTCTCCTTGCCCCTCATCAAGGTCAATTACTGCACAAAATCAGCCTCTTGTGAGAGCTTTCCTATGGGGGCTCAAGTGTTGCAAAGAATAAGCTACACTAGAGTGAGCGTTATACTGCAAAATGAAGTTTTTTGTGATTATAAGCACTTCAGCAACAAAATTATCTGTAGCCAGCTTGGAAATTTGTGGATGGATAGCCCCTTTTCTGCAAAGCAGCAGAATATTGCTCCCTCATCACGCACCTGCAGACAAGCTGTGAAACAGCCATGCTTCTCCAGACTTGCAGATAGACCTTGGTCAGCAGAATTAATCAACTCATGGATCCTTGGTTCACAGACCTGTTATGTGTCTGGAAGATGTAATTCTCTCAACCCAGAGAAGGGTCCACACACTTCAACTCACTAAATGAGGTGACATCAGTAGGGCAAGTGTCTGTACCATGCTCATCACCACAGGCTTCCTTTACAGATAACTGAAAGACATAGATGTGTTTTAGAACATCTGTTCTATTTTGGATGTCTTCACTATACACCAGTATCTATTTCTCTTTGGTGACCAATATCTAGAAGTTTTGAGTGAAGATACAGATATCCTCCTTATAGATGTATGTTTTGCAAGATGAATGCCATCATTGGAGTCCATAAAAGCTTTGATTAAGCTGTAACTTAGTAACATCATTTTTACAGAATCATCAGATTTCACTTAATGGAAAAATGTGCTGAATATATGCACAATAAATACACTAAACTGTAAAGGAAGCATAACGAATTCTCCTAATACAAGTCTAACTAGGTGCACAGGAAGGAACTTTATTTTAGCCTCTGGCCTCTAAGATGGCACAACAGTTTCCTATATGCTTGACTTTACCCCCAGGTCTTTCTTACAGTGCATAAAAAACCCTGTGCTTACACAAAGTATTATGGAACACATATGCACAACATTTAGGACTGAAAGTTTATCTCAGTGAGTTAGATTTCTTTGACCTCTCTGAAGAAACCTATTTTGGCTGAAGTGTTATGCCATTAACATTGCCTTGCATCTTCAAGCAGTTAGATTGACTGACTTTCATAACATATACCTAGATTATAGATAGTTCTGCTCATTAAAACTCATTTCACTACAGTTTATCTGTATGGCTTAGGGAACATAACTCAGGAATACAAAAGTAGTGAAAACAGGAGATTTTTATTAACCCATAAAAATGAACAATCTAATTTACAAAGAAAAATCCAGGAAAATATATACAAAATATACAAAATCATTCTGGGAGACGAAGTCTGAATATTCCCATACTTTTCAGCAAAGCCACATCTCAACACTGCTGAGCACAAATTTGGATGCATCAATGGAAATAAATGTTTGATGATCATGAGAAACATAATGCTACATGAGAATGGGGCAATCAGCTACTTAAAATAGTGTTCATGCCCTACCAGAAAATAATTGCCTGGTCTGATGAAGACATTCTCCATCCCATATAACTTGGAGGAGAGAAAATAGGGATGGTTTCAAGGTTCACTATCTGAACTGGAATCAGATGTCTCTAAGGAGATGAATGCTGTCCATGAAGCTCTTCTGTTACATTTCTTTCTCAGCTTTCCCAGAAAGATCTTCCTCTTATGGCTAACACTAATCTCTGAATTTAGTAGTAGTGCTCTGTTCTGCTAACATGCATTTGAAACAGAATCATTCCAGTGATAGCTGAAGGGACTACCTGATGGGTCAGGAGAGCTATTATTATTGTATTGTACAGGAAAAAAACATTATAGAATTATCTCGATAACAGTATTCTGTTTCCTCTCCTATTCCTTTCATTTTAATGGTTTAGAACAATATAACTGAAATGACAGCTTTTAGAACTGAAAGCTGGAAAGTCTTGTCCACATTGTATATTTTCTGAAATACCAAAGACATTAAAGATGTCTAAATCTTTCAATGATCTATTAGCTATGAAGCCTGAGGAGATGTAGAATGCCAAAAATGAAAAAAACCCACAAAACCCCAAACCCAAGTAGTGGCATAGAGATTAGTTCATTGCCTTTTTTTCAGAGATCATAATATTATTTCTATAGCTATTTGGTAGCATCATTGATATTAACATTTCTGGTCATTCTGCAGAAATCATGAGGGTCTACTTTGGCATCCAAGTTTTGCATTGTGCAGAGTGACCACACCATTGTTACACTCTGCAGGAAATTTGCAACAGTTTGATTTCCTCTCAGGCAAGTTTTTCAGGACATAGTTTCATAAGACCCAGCAAAGTCCCTCCTTCATTTACCATGGAATAACTCCCTGGTGGGTCAGACCCAAGACCTTGAATGGTATTTTGTCACAATCAATGTCAAGGGGAGATGCTATTCATGGAGTGTGCTCTTTGCCACTTGGTCACCTCATGCTTTAGTGTTTTCTATCACCCACAGTTTTTGTAATAGGATATTAGAGTATGTCTGTATATTCTCTTTAGAATCTGGATGAATCTTTATTAATGAGTTGGTCTACTGCCTCTTCGAAGCTGCTGCTGTTATTGGCCTCTACAACCTCCAAGTTGTAGGAATTCACCATCCTTCGTGAAAGAAAAGTGTTTTCTTTTATGTGTTGTGAAACATTCTTCTTTCAAAAAAAACATCTTCTACATCTAGAATTGCAGTATTTGGTGAATAATAGCTTACAATCACAATCCTCATGATATTCAAAAACTCCTTCAGCACTCTCCTGTCAGCTGAAGAGACTCAGCCATTTTAGTTTCTTATAAGGCACTTCTCCAGTCCTTTTGTCCCTCTCTCTTGCCATAGATATTGTTACAAATATGCAGGCTTTCAGTTTCAGAGCAGAAGAGTTTCCTATCTCCAAGAGTCTCCAAAAAGTCAATGACAGAGCAGGATATAAAATGAGACAAGTTTTTGTGGTACTTGCCCCACATACTCACCCAACATACAACCTTTTGTGACTGGGACATTTCCTGAGCTAGATATGGTTTTCACACATTTAATAACTTTCAGTGGTCTTTTCCATGGTCTTTTCTGTTGCTTCCTTTAGTGGAGGGAACTTTTAACATCCTTAACATCTTGTGCAAAGTGGTCCTTAACTTAAACAGAGATTATGTGAAGACTCTATCTGTTCATTCTGAAGTTGCTACCTGCTAATTGCACTGAATGCCTCCTACTTCTAGCCTTGAAACTGTTTCATGGTGGTTCAACATATTGAAATCACAGACCTAATATTTCACTCTTAGACTTAACAGGGATAATTATATTTTATCAAGTTTGTGGGTTTTTTAGACTGGCTTTTTGCATCTGTTAGTGATAATTTTACTCAGTAATAATTTCTCTTATGAGAAAGGCAGATTTAAGCTGTCATTTGTATGTACCTTATTATATATGATTATATTGGTTTATGTTCATCAAAGTTTTCCTTAAAACTCTGTTTCCTTGATTACATGAGAATCTTAGCTCTCATTTGAAAACTAACATCAAAATTGAAAGATGCATCTAATGAGAAATCTTGGTCTTAAAACCAGAAATTATTTCAAAAACCCCACCCATAAATTCAGTATTTTGATCCCTGATATTAATTTCTGAACAGAACTGGCAACATTATTACTGTATAGTGATTTCTGGGAGACAGAAACTCTCCACTACAGATATACCTGGTGTGTCTGAACTAGTGCTGGTCATTATCATACCCACAGGCCATTTTCAGGGACTGTATCTCATTTAACACTCCAATGCTGATTAACAAGATGAATGTTCTCAGCATAATTCATCCACCTGAAGCTATCTACAATTTGAAAATAAATTTGAAACTTTTATATCCCTATATGGTCATTAAACAGCCTATCGTTCTGAAATTCACAGCCTCGCTGAACCCATCTATAGCGTAGAATAAGGTTTCTAACAATCTCCCTGATGATAAGTGGCAGACTACCAAGTCATGCCAGGTTCACGTGGATATGAGTATATGCTCTTGTACAGAGTACAGATGAACCCAGAGAGAGGCTTTTAAAATTGTTCATAGGGTTTGACCTTCTGAGGGCAAACCATATATGAATTTGCTCCAAAATGTTACTGTGTTGAGATTTCAGCTCTGATGCATGCTGAATTTGTGGCATTAACTCCAGTTTGGCATTTCTTCTCTCTGCCCTCTCATTCACCCCTTTGGTTCCAGACAATGAGGTTTGAATTCATGTACATTTTCCTCTGCTAAATGTTAGCCAGCCAGCCTCAGCCACCTTTCAGGACGTGTTTTAATAGTCATTATGAATTGTGTAAAAATTAAATAATAGTCCAAATAAAGATTATTTGCTGGTTACCTCGGATACTGGGTTTTCAGGCCATGTGGAAAAGTGAGGCATAAAAGCCACAGAGCATTTCTGAAGTGCATGCATAAAGCTTCTTAAAGTCATACACTGTGCTATAGGTATTAACTTGCAAATTTTCCCTGTTAAAGCCTTAACTGGAAGTTGACTGTAGGAATGCAGTTTTGGAAACAATTTCCACTGAGCTACTTTCTGCTTGCAATGTACGTGTTGGCCTATGTGAAATCTGTGCAGTCTGTGATGATCTGAAAAAGTCACTTTGCAGAGTCAGAGGAATGTGGTCATTTGTCTTTTCTTCCCTTCTCTCCACCATCATCTTATTATCATATGGATTCATATAGCCATTGGGATTAAGCAAGAGCTCTTTTCCTGTGATACCTGAATTTAGTTAGGTACTGATGAATCTGTTATTTACTGCTTTGCTTCACAGCTCTTAAAAGCTAAACCAAAGTGTCACTGACGTACTGCTTAGTTCAATATTGTACCAGGGTAAAAACTAGATTTTGACATTTATTTATTCACAATAATATCCAGAAAGAGAGATCAAGTACAAACTGTGAAGCTCAGATGATAAAAAGTTCCCATGAACTGAAATTTTGGAAACAGTATGAAGTAGCTGGTATCCCAGCATATTTACTGCAGCAATAGCAAACTTTCCTTTTCCTATATGCAACAGTTGCAGTAAAAAGATGTCAGAGAGGCTGATTAGGAAGACTCCTATAGAGAATAGGGGTCTAACTGTCTCTTGAAATATTCACACTAGGAATTAAAAACTTTTTTAAAACAAACAAAAAAACCCCCACAAACAAATAAATCACTAGGCTTAAAAGAGTTGAAACCATTCAGGGGTGCGTGCAGGCAGGCAGAGCTCAACCTCAACATCCCTCCAGCCCTCCTCCACTGCCAACAGGCACAGAGGGTTTACTCCCCACCATCCCCACTGTGACTTGGTTCCAGACACAGCCTCTCTCCATGCCCCCAGCTCCCACCAGCTGCTGGGTGCAACTCCTGCAGCAGCACAGCCGTCCGCCAGCCCATGGGACACCTTGCTTTCCCTCCATAGCCAGTTAGCAGCCCTCTGAGCAGTGGGGTGACCCTCTGATGGGGAAGAGCAAAGGTAGAGTTTTTCCAGCAGTACAGACACGGCTCTGCTGTTCCCTGCTGTATGTACAGGAGCTGCCCATTGCTGCTCTATCGGCAGCAGGATGAAGAGGAGCTATACAGAACCTGTCTTCCCAATCCATCCCTTACCTTGCAGTAAAGCATTTTTAAGATAAACCATCAACCAGTGTATACAACATTTCACATGTGCTATTTTGATTTTGTTAAATGAAAAGAAATCTAATAAAAGGGAGAGAAAACAATACACTGCAGGAGAGGCAATTTTCATTACAAATCAACTATTTGAATCAGTCTGAATGGATATTATGTGATAGGTGTTCTGCAGCAGTCTATCGTGCTGGCACTCTAATAGGGAGCATCACTTACAATGCTGTCATTTAAATGACAGAACTTAATATTTATCTGTCAAAAAAAGATAAAGTATTAGTCTGCCGAGATCCTTGCATCTTTTCATTCCTCAGTGTACATGGAATTGCTTAAAACTACTGCCATGAGGTGGCTGTATGTGGTTCAATTATCATTTTCAAGAAGCCTTCTGCCATGGTGTTTTATTACTGCAGAAATAAACTGCAAACATGTTATGCTCCAGCCATCAGGAAGAAGGAATACCACTTTGAAATCTGACGGCAGGCTGGGCTGTGAACACTTATTCTTGTTATGGCAGCCTAACACCTCCTGCCCCTTATAAAGTGATGGCTTTCGTCTGCTCACAGTTTTTCATCTGCTATGTGCAGACGTCTTCCTGGGCTGGGTGCCTCAGAAAGAAAGTGTTGATAAAATGTAAGCAGTTTTTTTGAGAAAAGCGCAGAAAACATGCAAACAATTTAATCAAAAACTTTTACTGTGTCACCCATTTGCAGAAATAGCTTTCAGTTTAGCAGTGGATGTGCCTTCTTCCTTCTTCCCTTCAAAAACAGCTCCGATGTGACCAAATTAGGGGCCTCTGAAAATTTCAGCTCACACTTGTAGCTGCAGACTTGTTGGAGGTTGGCAGATACATCTCCTGCAGACTTTGAGCAGGATCTAGCTTAGACTGTCAGAGCAGCATAATCTTTTGTTGAGACTGCTGTTCCTCCATCAGGCACCACAGTATTGTTCAACATCAGTCATTTGTTACGCTCTTTTCATCTTTGTCAGCAAACACAGGAACAACCTCCCTCACTTAATAACTGCATCATGCCCAAAGCCTGCTCCATTCTATGGACTGAATGAGGTTGAGATCTTGAAAAAAAAAAAAAAAAAAAATCACAGGAACCTGTCACTCAAGACTTTAGTTCAACACATGATATATTAATCCTGATCTGAGTGCAGAGCTAAACCGGGGAAGAGAATACCTTTCCGTGTACTCTGTCCTCCACAATGGCACTGCCAGATGTAATCACAGAGAGCATAATATCTGCATTATTCCACAGTATAAAACTAGTCCTTAAGAGGAAATTCAAAACCTAACAGAAGACTTATAAAATTGAAAGTCTGAAGACTTTCAGGCTGGATTTATATTCTGTTTACCTGACTATGGCAAGCCAGGATTAACAACTATTGCTTCACTGTGGTGGAGAAATTTAACCTATGCTTGTTGTAAACTACCCCAGGAAAATAGTAATGACAGCAGGTTTGGGCCATCCAGCCTGATTAGTTCAGTTTAAATCAGCTGTCTGGCTAGTCAGGCAGCAAGTCCTCAGGCTGACTTCTGTCACTTATCTTTCATCTTGCATACTGCTGTCAAATGAGTGATCATCTGGGACCTGCTGCTGCTACATACACGTTCTTCTGCTACCATGGATCTAATTTTATAGTTATTCTATGATAAAAATACCCTTTTTCTTCTCAGCTTCCTTTTTGCCCTGAGGAGACTCAGAAAAAGCCAGGCTGATAGTAACCTCCAGTGGATGTGATAGCAGACAGATGTCACAAATACCTGAGATTGTGAGGGGTGCTCTAGGTGGAGATAAGGAGAGGTAGATTTCACACATAGCTTCACGTGCTGCTTGTGCCTGTTACTGCTCTGAAAAAACAGTTACTGTTCTTAACGTCCACAGCAGGGGAAGGTTCAGAGGTGATCAGTAATAAAGGTTCAGCACTGTGAACAGGTAGTAGATGCAAATGTACAAGAAAAGTATTCTATCACTTTTCTGCCAATATGATTTTTCTAATTATGAGTAACATTTAATAGCAAGTTTCCATGAATTGTTATGAATCTTTCCAATTTAATTTCTTTCCATTATCACTTAAATGTTAAACAGAGGGAGGAATATTTTTATGATGTGCTATTTTAACTTCTGTTTTTACTTTGTGTAATTGCAGGACATGTTCACATCACTGACTTTAACATAGCAACCATAGTGAAAGGCTCAGAAAAAGCTTCTTCTATGGCTGGCACAAAACCCTATATGGGTAAGTTTTCAAGACCATTTTAAAAATGTAAGAAAAGTCACATATTAAGATTGACTAATGGTATATTAAAAGTACTTTAAGTTGCAAATGCATATAGTAAATATGATCAACTTCTCTTTTTTTTTGACAGTATATATGTGTTAGCAGTGAAAAACATTGGAGATGGAGGGACTGGGCAGGAGCTTGGTTCTAGTCAGGTTCCATTTGGTTTTGTGAAGCAAATTCAGGAGAATTTCAACTGTGTTACTTCCTGAAAACCCCCACACCTGGAGACAATAATATATGATTATATTTGCACCACTGTGGCAATGATCTAGCAGAGAACATGGAATGTGAGCTTAAAAGTATATAGGCACATCCTTAATTGCTTTGCTATGATGAGTTCCTCAAAAATGTGTCGGTTTAAAATTAAAGCTGTATGTAACTTACCACTTAAGTGTTTGCCCTATGGCTTTTAGGGGCATTTTATATGTTTTATTTATGTATTTTAAATGCATAGATAGATTGAAGGCTGGGAGAGTAAAACTCAGTTCACCTGTCCTCATGTGTCTAAAAATTAAGCATCTTGGCTAAGTTAATAATTCAAACTTCCCCTGGAGCTGAAGGACAGTAGGCATATCCTGAAGGTCATTTGTCTCACCAGTTAGTCTAGCTTCAATGACTAGGAATAAGTGTAATTTGTCCTATTTGTGGCTTCCTACACATCTGCTGTTTTAATTTTGTCTGTAGACGGAATTGTCATTGCCTGAGGAGCTGACTAGTTTAAGACTAAATATATTTGGGTTCTGGAAACCATACTAACAGATATGTGTGTTTCCAAGAGACTTTCTCTCGCAGACATGCTCAGACTACATCTAACACCCATGCAGTGGTAAAATATCAGTAAACGATCATATTATGAAAATGTCATTCAGGGATCCAAAGGCCACTGAGTCACCACACTTCTGCATATTAGAATTACAGAATCATAAAATGGTTTGGGTTGGAAGGGACGTTAAAGATCATCTTTTTCCAACCCCCCTGCCACGGGCAGGGACACCTTCCACTAGACCAGGGTGCTCCCAGCCCCGTCCAACCTGGCCTTGAACCCTTCTAGGGAAGGGGCAGCCACAGCTTCTCTGGGCAACCTGTGCCAGTGCCTCACCACCCTCACAGTCAAGAACTTGCTCCTTATATCTAATCTAAATCTATCTTCTTTTGTTTAAATCCATTACCCCGTGTCCTATCACTACACGCCCTTGTAAAAAGTCCCTCTCCAGCCTTACTGTAGGCCCCCTTTAAATACTGGAAGGCCACTATAAGGCCTTCCTGAAGCCTTCTCTTCCCCAGGCTGAACAACCCCAACTCTCTCAGACTGTCATCACATCACGTGGTCTCATCTGGACTCACTCGAGCAGGTCCAAGTCCTTCTTATGTTGAGAACCCCTAGAGCTGCACGCAGCACTCCGGGTGAGATCTTACAAGATCAGAGTAGAGGGGGAGAATCACACTTCTCTTAGTGAAACCCAGGATACAGTTGTCTTTCTAGGCTGTGAGTGCACACTGCTGGCTCACAGTCAATCTTCCATCCACTAATACCCCCAAGTCCTTCTCTGCAGGCCTGCTCTCAATCCACTCAACACCCAACCTGTATTTGTGCTTGGGATTGCCTCAGCCCATGTGCAGGACCTTTATACTTGGCCTTGTGGAACTTCATAAGGTTTGCACAGACCCACCTATCAAGCCTGCCAAAGTCCCTCTGGATGGCATAAAAGCATGGGTGGAGTAAAAGCATGAGCCCAAGAAATAGGAATTGACACTTATGTTTTTCACAGCACAAAGAACACTGTACCAACCTGCACATGAAGCAGTCAGGCATCTGCAAGATGCCTCCATACCAGCTGTATGCCTGTGTCAGAGCAGTCCCAGGCACTGGAGCAGAGTTGTATTTTCAGATAAAATGTGATTTTGTCATGAATCAACAGTTAGCAGGGGCTGGAGCCCATTGCCCCTGAGCAGCTTGTGCAAAGCTGTCCTGTTTGGGCTGTTAATAGGTTACAATAGCATGTGTGTGAGCAGACTGTGCCACTTGGGCTCAGGACCAGTGCACCAACCTGATGCTTGTTAGCTTACTCTTATAAATGTACTGAAAACATACCAAGAAACATTTTATGTAGTCCTGACTCAAGCATCTTATTTATGCAGAGGAGTGAGGTTTTAGATTAAAATTTCTTCAGCATTTTGTATTTGTTAGCTTTAGTTGAGTGTCTAGTTCAGTGTCGCTACTTAGATGAGATGGCCAACACTGCACAGGCATGGGATATAGAGCATTAGGAGATCAAGTCTGCATAAGCCGGTACCTGAGTGTCTGATGTTGCACCACAGGTTCCCTATTCATTGTAGTGAAAAGAGAGGGGAAGGGATGCTGTAACCTCACACCAACAGCTTTAGTTTAAAAAGATCTTGCCTGAGCACTTCTGCCAATATGTGGTAGGTTTATTTACAAAAAAATACAATAATAAAACCTATAACAACAAAAACTCAGAAAAAAAGCATTTTTTTTGTCTACAATAAATTTTACTTTCCCCTGACACATGCAGAAATAAAGCTGTACAACCGACATGTGAAACTAACTGCATTCACAGAAGTGCCCTTACATACATGATGACTGAAATGTTAAAAGATTTCAACAATTTTTATGTGGTAATTTTGCATTTCTATGAAAAGCTTATTTCTCAGAGCTCACACATTCTGCTTAAATAGCTGACTAGAATGTTCTAGTAGCCACTGTCATTAGATGTGTAATTTCTTATTACATAGATTATTCAAAAATACCCTCAAAGAGTAGCCATTTTGCAGTTTTCCGTATTTAATTGTGATGATGACAGCAGACATAACAATAGAGTCTTTTCTGAGATTTAATTTGGTAGTCAATCAAAGACAGTTTTGATGGCCTTACATTTTTAATCTTGAAGCAGTTGCACAGTTTTACATTAGAAAGCATAATTATTATGAAAGCTGAAGAAAGCTGAGTACTTGCTTAGGGGTCAGTTAGCATTTTATCATCTGTCTGTCATAGTCTGAATGTGTGTAATGAAGAGATTGTCAGCTAATGATCAGAAGCAGACTAGTTAAAACAGCTGTACAAAAATGTGTGTGTGTATTCTTCAGATATTTTGCTGAGAGTTAACAGGAAACTTAGTGCCCTTTGGAGCACCTTTCAAACCATCTGCACACATCAGTGGACCACCACCACCTTAGTTCATTAGTGGTCTCTGTTTTTCTCTTTTCTGTGCTTTTCTCACAAGAAAAAAACCTAGCTTTTAACAACAGGAAGCACAGAAATCTGTAACGAGTGTCAAATACTGTGATTTGGTAGGTTAAAAATATGAAAAATGTCCCCATCTTTTTGGAATTCCTACCTTCCACCCCCACAAGGAGGAGTAACTTGTTCTTTGTGTAGCTGACATTTGCCAAGAAATGGTACAAGAAAGGAAATGTTGAGATTCATCTTAGAAAACATCTGTTTATTCTTCATCTATTTAATGTAGAGATGCTAAAGTCCTGTTCACCCTGCTTCAACTCTGTTTATGTCCTTTTCCACAGTACTCTCCATTTGCTAGTAAATTCCAGAGTCCTTGTATTTGGTAGGAAAATACTAAACTCCAGGATAGATTATGTCCTTTTATAGCCTTATTTTTTTGTAATCGCTCCTCAGTTTAGCATCACGGCCAATCATTTCTCTGACCCGTCTGAAGTGCCATAGACATCTGAGCCTCTTTGCCTTCTCAGGCAACTAAACAAGCTCCTGGAGTGTTCCTGTGAAAGCCGAAGCTGACCTTAGGAAGGAGGTAAACTATAGACCTGGAACAGGGGCAAGATAGGATAAGAGGACAGGATTTTACCTTTGCACACTAATAAACTGTTGCCTTGGTTCTTCTCAGCTCATGGAGCCATTCTGCCCTTCCTCCTCACACATCAGATCTCCCCCATATCCAACAGTCTCACAACAAGAAGAATCAGTACTAGAAAAATGCTCTCTTTCCCTTTATGAAGAGACTACAACACCATCCACCATCTTACTTTCTCCCCAGTGTGCCTTCCTCATCTCTTGGAAATGCAAAAATACTGCAAAAGCCACAAGTGCAGTCTTTGCTACTCAGAAAGAGTTGGAAGAGTCATCCTTGCATTTATTTGGAGCTGTAAGAAGGCAGGAAAGCTTTTTGAGCTGTAAAAATCCTCTGCTTCAGGTGAAAAGTGATGGGTGAGGATTCCCTGTGTCACAGCTTGGGTATCAAAGCTGCAGTAAACCTCAAATATTAAGTCTCACAGATATGGCCAGACGTTCATTGGTGCTGCTTTTTCTTCTAAGTGCATTGATTTCATCTCCTTTCCTCTTTTGGTTTACACCATTAATTTTGTGAACAATCATAAATTTAGTGAAATGCTACAAAGACTTTTCAGTTGCAGTGTCAAATTAAGAAAGTTTTGGGTTTGCTCCTGGTGGTTATTTAAGTCCGTATGATTTCTGGCTTTAACACTATATCAAAGACTTTCCATGTGGTTTCACTTAAGCCATTTAGACAATGAGAGAAATAGAAAAAAAAAATTTAGGAAGTTGGCTCTATGGTTGGTAGTAAGATTTCATTACCAGGAATTTAAACCACACTTTAACCTTGGTGTAACAAGACAAAATCACCTTCAAGCAAGGTACTTGCTGCACACCAGAACCAAGGAATCTTAGTGGTTCATGTAAAACATACCTTATGCTATGCTGGCTTTCATGGTGATGAAGGTATAAGATGCAATGAAACCTTTCCCCCCTCTTGGAGATTTATAAAGGCTTACTCCCATATGGATCCTGTTATGTGTAATCAGATATGAGGGCACTCTACAGCCTTTCCTTTAGTAGAGGTACTTATAGGATTTCTCACTTCTTCCAATGGCCAATTCAAGAAAATAAACAGAAAAATGTTATCTCTAAAGCCTCAATTCCTATTTGAAATCTGATTGAAATAGGCTGAGAAATTGCTAGAATTTACTCACATGCAGCATAACTGCATAAAACTGGTATCCAGGAAAAAACACAGTGAATTGATATTTTGTTGTAAAACTGCACTAGCTGTTCTGATTAAGATACCTATCTTGTAATGCTAGCATGGTGTGAGTCAGCTTCTACAGCCTTTGCTTAATCCCATTTCACATTAGCCTCTTTGCCCCTAAGTCTTTCTCAGCCCGAATTTTTCCCCGCCTATTTCCCTACTTACTAAATGGTTACACAGAATGCAATGTATCTGAACCTGAATCTTGCTCTAGAAACCCTGGTAATTTTTCTACCTTCTCCCTTCCCAGCTGATTAATTCAGACAAGTGAAATACCTGCCACATACAGGCAACAAAAACATGGACAACAGTGAATCTGAAAGGAACAAGGCCAACAGCCTGGTGAGACAAGCTACTTCCAGCTGCTTCTGCAGTTTTACTTCTCGAAGCCATTGACCTGAAATGCTGAAGTGAAATCAGGTTCTTAGTGTTTAGGGCGTGTTCAGAGTTTCTGTCTCATACTGTTCAGACAGCTGCAGTTGTGAAATACGATGTGTGCCTTAAGCTGGTTTAGGAAACTTGTGTGTCACCCAAGCGTGTTTTTTTCATTACAAATACACTGCTTAAACCTTCTGCAACACCTGTGATTGAGGGTCTTGTGAAAGGTCTTATTGTAGGAATAGTTTTTGAAAACTCATAAGTTTTTAGGCTGTCATCCTACACTGGCAAGCAATGCAAAATGTCCTTTGAGACCTCGATGACTTTTGGCAGGCATGTCTGCAGCCAACAAACCAACACAAGCACTTGTGGAGAGCCCTCTCCATTCTGTACTGGGATGTGGACCAGGAAAACCAGTGCAGGGCAGGACATGGTCCCTGGCAGCAGCCTGTGCCTGGGTTATTCAGCTGTAGCTTTATTCCTTTCTTCCTATTCACTAGGCTTCTTGTGTTTAAAGAAAGCGTGCATTTGCCTGGTTGGAAGCACCTTTGTAAGGGTTTTCCATTTTCAACACTGTTCCACCTTTAAGAGAAAAAAAAAATAAAAAATGTTTCTTATATTGGTCCCTCATGCAGGCTGCAAGAAATATGCTCATGTCTCAGAGAATGTGCTCTGGACTGGGTAGCCACTTGCAGTAGTGGCCCTCTCCACTTGCAACACATTGGTCAACTACAAAACAAAATATTAAATGTTAAAAAAATAGCTAGAAAGCATTACTGACAATGTCTTTTGTTTATTGCTCACTCTGACATAATTTAGATGTATTTGAGTCCTACAGCCCATGCTTTTTACTCACTGAAATATATCCTTTTTGAATGATCAATTTCCATACATCTGTATATTATTTGCGAGTGTTGCAAAAACTTCCATTCACAGGTTATAAATTTGGGGGATTTAGGGTTTGTTTGCTTTTTTTTTTTTTTTTTTTTCTGTTTCTGGTGGTAGGAGTGTTAAGGGAGTTAGATAGGGAAGCTTCATGGTTTTCTTCAGCAGAGGCTGAAGTTATCCGAATAATGCACCATGACTTTATTTCAAATCAAACCAATAAAATACATTTTATCATATAAATACACCTGACAAAAATCCAAAGCCAATAAAATCAGCCATAAGTTATGTGCAAAGTTTCAGCTTCTTATCTCAGGTTTTCACAGCTCCTTTCATAGGTTGCTGTCACAGTGAAGAATGTCTGTACGCCTGAGATTACCAGAGGAGTGTGGATTTACAGAGGTCCACTGAACTCCTGAGATGTATGAGTCATCCATATTTATTAATTAATACTGTGAGAGTACTGCTGGAGTCAGAGGAAAGATAGTGGATGTCCTGATATCAACCTTACAGGTAAAATAAAAATATCCTGTAGGGCTAAATTTGTTCCTGATGTAGTTACAATATAGCAGGGACAAATTTGGAGTTGGGTTTTCAAAGATGTTCAAACTTGGTCTTCCTTGCACTCATACTAAACAGTGATCTGAAATTAAATAGTGCTTTGCAGCTTGTTGCTTTTTTAGTTAAAGAAGTGTTTAGGTTTTTAAAAATCCCACCCTTTTCCTTCCGAGGGTTTGACTGCCTGTCTACAGAGTTTCACTGGTGATACCACTACCTGCCCTTTTGATGCCAGGGAAACATCATGATGCCAGCACGAGCTGGGAGGCTTCTCTTTGTTCTGATAAGCCAGGACTGAGAGTGGAACATGTGAGGCTTTGTGGTGCTGAAATATATACTTGCTGTACTGATGGAGTTTTCATCGTGTGCTAGGAGCACCGCAGCTGAGCGGATTAAGCACTGAGCTGCGAGTGGGTATTCAGGTTTTGGCACTGCTCTGGCTTTAATGAGTAGGCACACAAGCAGCTGAAAAACCTCAGGAGATCAGGAAAGAAGTTACTGTCTCCAGCTGCTTTTCACCTCTCTGTGCTCTCTGACCTGCTACCGTCCTTTGAGATCTTCCAGAAAAACTGCTAATACAGTCATTTATTTGACTATTTCAGTCAAAAAAAAACCCACACTGAGTTCAAGTGGTAGTTTTGGTTTGGAATTTTTTTTTTTTTTTCACCTGCCTGAAAGGGCCTGATCTGATACAGAGCTCTGCAGGCAGATCTGAGGGAGAAGAGACTTCCAGCAGCGGTGGCAGACGGCAACACGGGGACTTCCAGCAGCCCCGTGGGGCACTGGGGTCCCCTGCATAAGTCCTGGTCTTTGGTCAAACCACACAATGGCCTCAGGATTTTGTGTGCATAAACTGATGCAAAGACAACTGCTAACCTGGAGTATTTGAGGCAGGAGTATGTAATAGTCCTTAATGTGTCAGGATACAATCTGTCCTGCGAATCCCCAGTTATCCCAACCAGTTCATTTCAGTACTGGGGCAGGTTGTCTGCTGTCCATACACTGGACCAATCTTCCCAACAGCAAAGGGATATTTTTTGGACACAACCCTTTCAACAAGTTGCTAGAAAAACTCACACTGCAGCCACTGTGAGCTCTTGGGTGGAATAAGGAAGGTACTTCTCTATAATTGCATATTCTGTAGGAGGAGACCATGACATGTTCATTGCTGCTGGGTTTTCTTCCAGTGGGGCTAGCCATTTGAGGTTGTTTCGCTGAGGCTGATCCAGGTGTTCAACCAGTAAGGGCTTCTCTGTGCAAACACAAGGGCAGAAAGTGGATTCTGTTCAGTGGTTGAGTAATGCAGAGGGTTTTATGAGGATAGCACACTGAATAAAGGCAGGAGAGGTTGTATAGGCATACTGCGAATTAATAAAGAATTCTAAATGCGGTATAGGTATTCAGGTAATAATTTCTAAAATATTTACTTTGAATAATTATATTAAATATGAATATTAAAACTATTGAGGTGAATTATGTGAATAAAGGTCAAAAATAAGTTACACTGCTATAACACTAGATCTCACACTGGAAAATTGCCGACCCATCATGGTCACGCTTTAAGCAGCACTTTGCCTTATACAATAGAAGTTAGCAGTTGGCTAGTGTAAAGCTCTGAGTCAGAAATCTGTCCATTATAATTTAGACCCTTTTACCACATAAGAAAGTAAACTGTAGGAGGTGAACGGATAGTTTACCAAGTCCACATATACATTCAAGGAGAGGAAATTTGTTTTATTCTGTTTTGCTCTTAAAACAGCTTCTACTTTAAGTAGAAGATGACTTGTCATCACTGTAGTTTGATTTCTGTTTTCTATTTAAACCATGACCGGGAAGAATTACTGATTTCTGAATTTACTTTTCAGAGGAAAGTGAAAATTAATATTTTCTCATCACTTTGCTGAGAACGCAGTTAATATTTTACTGAACCGTCTCAGTCCAAGGTTCTTAGAATATTATTTCAAAAGTCAAGTTCATTCCTTATTCAACTCAGTTTTCCATTACGCCTGATTCAGCAAGTTGAAGCCATGAATGTGTTATGTACATCAAGTCATTCACACATTTAAAATTTGGAAAGGTCTGTGCTTTTAACAGCTTATCCCATGCTAGTCAATCAAAATATTTTTTATACTGTGTGCATTGTATATATGTGTATCTATCTATTTATTTATATACATGCACACATACATATACACACACATATATTATATACATATATGTGTATATATACATACACATACGTATACACACACATTTATGCATAGTATTTATATGTATATATACTATGTATATATCTAGATATATATGTAGAGATATATATTTATATACCTATATAAATATACCTTTGGGGTTTTTTTGCAAGGTCAGGGACTAATATGAAGAAGGAGAATGATACCTGTCAACATGGTATCATGCTGAACCTCACTTAGTGACACTAGAATCTCTTTACTTCTCTATGAAATCTCAGGCATTGCAATAAAACACCTGCCACTGAGGTATATTTTACTACAACAACTGTGACGGAGTGTGTTGCTTTGCAACCCCTGCCATACACCACAAACCTTTGATTCCCCTTATTGACATAAGGACTCTGTTGAGATGCAAATAGACTACAGAAGGTGCTAGCTGGCCAACTGGAAAACTGATGTCAGCACTTTCGTTCTTGAAAAATGTTTTCAATATACCCGCCTGAACTTGAACATTCAAAACCCACTATGACTTTATTTTTTATTTTATTTTCAATTTGTCATATTAATAACATTGACTTGGGGCATTTTGTAGGAATTAATGACCAGATCTCATTGGCAACATTTAGCTATGCATGGACAATCAGCTCCTTACAGCTAATCAATCTTGCAAGACTCACTTGTAAGTTATTGCTTAAATATACTGATTTGTTAGTATGTAGTGAAGGCTACTTGAAGAAGAGTCTAATGTATTCATCTCACTTCACTTTCCCTCTCACCAATTTTGCAAAGTTTCAAAGCAGCCTATGGAAGTCGGTGATGCTTCAAAGTAATAGCTCTGTAAGCTTCTTAATCAACACTTGTCAGTCTCCTGGGTAGTGGTAGGCAAGTACACCAGGCGCTCTTTGATTAGCTTCTTGCTAAGGAAATAAAACTCAGATCAGTTCATCAGAAAAGAAATGTCACATTGTGCTATTTAGGATTCATATTAGAGCCACTCCAAGCTCTTAATTTTATGATTTAGTCTGATGAATTATCTTTATGATTAAACCAGTATGCTCGATCAAAAATAATAACAGCTATTCTTTGTGCCAATGATGCTAAGTGATAGACCTCAAATTGATTATTTTATCACAGATGGCATTTTCAAATTCACCATTGGGTACCAAGTTAAAATGACCTGAATTTCGGAGACCTGTAGCACTTATAGTTTAACTATGGAGTAGCCTATGTACAAAATGCTCTTCCAGTAGGAAGAAATAGTGAAAATCGGGTTCAGTGTTGTTTGCACTTATATTGATACTCTATTTTATTTAAAGCTCACGAATCGTACTGTTAGATATTGATAATCTTCCACAAATAGGGTGCATAATTACCAACTAGTTGAGTAAAATTTCAGTTTTGTACTTTATATTTTTTACAGATCTTTAGGGAAATAAGCATACAACATGAGATGCATCCTTTACATCATTTACACTGTAGATCATCTGACTGATATGACAATTGCACTGGGTAGTTATATATACAAATGAATTTGTCAGAAACTATTCTCTCATTCACAAGATTATTTGGAGCTCCAAATATGGCTAAACCCACAGAACAGAAGTATTGATATCCTGGGAAACCACTGCTTCTGAGACAGATGCAAGCTCACTAGATTTGCTTTCCTGTTCAATTTTTTATTAACTGTTCTCCAGTATGGTTTTGTTTTAAAGAGAAATAACCATTTATTTACTTCCTACAGCCTGCAGTGATATGATATTACTAGAAAGATACAGTGCGAAAGCATCAAAAGACGGAGCTCTGAAGAGGATTTATTTTAATGTATTGGACAAAAAAAATTAACTGTAAATAATGCATTTGGGACAACAAAGATGTGCACTGAAGCACACTTAATGCAGAACAAAGATGGGTTCGTTTTATGTCATTTTTCAAGAAAGCGAAGCAGATAAACAGTGAAAGCATAAAGGTATATTATTAAGAAAAAAAAATATAGATGTAGAGATGAAAAAAACAATCAGGGGATTTTTAGCTTGTCAAGTTGCTGAAATCAAATATCTGCATTTACTCATTACCATAGAAGACACAGAAACATTCCTGATTTTCTTGCTTGCCCTGTTAAAATTCCCAGCTAGGAATGACATTAGTTTTGAAATGCTCTGTCTTTGTAGTTATCAAAGCCTTGCGTGAAAGGTGTCAGATCACACTTCTGACACACATGAAGAGTAATCACCCAAACCAAAAGACTGGATTGCTTCTGAGATCCAGACTTTCAAAAGTCCCCAGTACTTTAGGTGACGGGTTTTCCAGGTGTCTGAGAGGAGGTGAAGAGCCCATGCAGTTCATGCATGATGACTGCCAAGAGGAAGAGGCTGTAAAGGTTCTGTTGAGACTTCTGGCCTTAGACGGCTTCATCACCCCACTCAGATTCACTGTGAGAAGGTGGTTGCTTGAGCTTCATTAGCATCACAGGACCGTAGGGTGATTCGGGAAATCACAAGTCTGCACTTCCAGGCTGACAAGCTAAAATGTGCTCTCTATCAAATTGTCAGCTTGTTTTTGTCTTACATACTGAATGGAAGCCTTGATGCCCCTATTTGTAGATGTGGCACTTTGGGAAATGGTTTAGTGGTGGATTTGACAGTGTCAGGTTAACAGTTTGACTCAATGGTCTTAAAGGTCTTTTCCAACGTAAATGATTCTATAATTCTATGTTTCCAGGGGCCTCAGGAGCCCTCAGCCAAAAGAATCTGCAGGATCAGACCCAGTATTAAAACCACATATTTTCCTGAAAAGTCTTTGTTTGGTAGAAATTGCTTGAGGAAAAATATCTGAAACTCTCATTCTTACATGCACTCTCTCACTTTTATTCACATGAATGAACTTTTGCAGGCAGAATCCTTGCATTTAGGCAGAAGCATGGGGGTAAAAATGTAGATATCCTCATCCTAAATCTGTTAAGATAAGAGCTGATGTGTGCAGAAAGGGTGCACACAGCAGAGCTGTTGCCCTTGCTCCAAGCTGACGAGCTCAAATCTTGTCATCCTTTGGAAGAATCTATCCACAGCAGGATGCAGTATGGCTGTCTAAGCTGAGCCTGAGATCAAATTCAAATGTTAAAAGATTACAGATAGTCTATTTCAATAACGATCCTGAAGAAAATCAGTGTAGAATTTTAACTTTCAGATTTTTTATTTGCTTTTATCCTGTCCAGTTTGCACTCTGAATTGGTTCTCCTGACATAGTTATTTCTTACAGCAAAAATGAATGTTACATTTTCTATTTCACAGCTCTAGTTCTTCAGAGCTCGGCTAACCCCATCACTTGGAGGATCTGCTGTCTTTCTGTAAAATCATGCTGTTTCTGAATGAGCAGGCAAACTTCAGAAATCTCCAGTACAGCCTGGAGACCACAGTTTGCACCTAATGTCTCAGTTCAGCCAGGCTTTCAGACACATTAAGCACAAGCTTAGTGTGTGATTGGTATTTAACAGCCTTACCAAACTGGAGAGAGGTCCTTTGGCTTCAGTAGGGTTGAGATTTCACCCTGAGAAAAAAGCCTGCACGTAAGATACTGTAAATCATATTACACCTTTTGTCAGTCCCCCCTCATCTTGTGAAGCAGGTGCTTACAACTGCTTTACTGGAGCTGACTGAATGCAGAGAGGCAGTCCAGCTGGACTGCAAATAATACTGCTAAAGCAGGGGGAAAGGGACTATCTGCTTTAAAAGTCAGAAGCCTAACTGCCAGTTTTCTGATCTAAGGGTGCCATCAGTTTAAGGTGAGAAAACAGATCTTCAAAACACCAGGGCCCATGGGCAAAAGAGAGCATTTTCTGCTGATCTGCTTAATGTGGGATGACTTGACCTTGAAGCTTTTAGAACAAGCAAATAAAATAAAAGTGGATAACTCAGTCACTGAATTAGCAAAACAGCTGTACCTTTCTGGTAATGTTGTAGGTTACATCAATAAAGTACTTTCATCTCTATCTCACAGAAATCAGGTAGTGATCCGTCTCATTATTACAATGTTAAAGCTATAAAAGAAAGAGTGACACCAATATTATACCTATATTGATTAGTAAAAAGACCACAAAGGCTATTTTCTGTAATGAGATATTATATATCATCTAGGCATAGTTTGCAAAAAAGTGTAACAAATGTGGATAAATAAAGCAAACCTTCAATATGAGTTACCTATGGTGATATTCAAAATATGACTTTGGTGCCTGATGTGCAGTTTAGGTGCACTGATCCACTAAAGTAACACAAAAAATCCTGCCTACCCTCTTAACATCTATGTGACAGATCACACACATGTAGATTACACAGATCCCCAGCAGCATGCAAATAAGATCTGAAGTACATCAGAAGATATAGCATGCCAAGTGAAGCTATATCATCTGAAGGTGAGGCAGAGCTAACTCAGTGTGATGGTTTCTATGGCATTGTTGATTTATGCCATACTGGATCACTGCACAAGCTTACCTATGCCAGAGATCTACTGGTCAGCTATTCTACAAACACAGATATCCTGGCAAAAATGTTTATTTAGGTGCCTGCAGCTCTCCTACCAAACATATGTTAGAGATAGTCCTGCTGGGCAAAGAGTATAGGACTACTTTCATTCATTGGTTACTTTTTGTTCTAGGGTCTTTCTATAACTAGTTCATGAATGCCAAAATCCTCTATTAGGTTTGTCTCTTCAAGACTTTCTGAAGTCAGGTCTGGAGCTGTAAATTGTTAGGTTGCCATCCATAAGGCAAGAGCTGCAAAAACTCCTCTGAAAGGAATGCCTTTCCTTGAATTAAAGATGATTCTCTAAATACCATACATAGTCAAATCCCAAACCTCCAGCCAGAAGTAAGTGTGACCGGATAACATTATTCATTGCAGTATGCCCATTAGGAAGTGATGCCATGGTAATCAGGTGGTAATGTGGTACATTAGGCTCACTATCCTGGCCAGAAGAGGCTCACATGGTAATTGAAATCTAGCACAATGTTATGGTCGGTGATAGTGTTGTTTAAAAAATCCCCAGGGAAAGTGTTGTTTTCACAAAGTGTACTGAGTTTCTGCTATGAAATAATTAGGACAGCATGACTGACTTTTCATTTCATTTCATATCCTCTTATTTATGTATGGTTTTCTGAAGGAACTACAGTGGCATTATTTAGTATGTTTTTCTTTCTGAAATTAGTTAACTGGATCCTTGTTTTGAAAAGATCATTTTTTTCCCCCAGGAAAGTTCTTTTTATGGAGTTCATTACTTTATTGACTGTGTGTTTATTTCCAGTCATGACAGAGTTTCTCATGCATACAATTTTGTATTTAGTTACCATTTTCCTATGTTGATTACCTTTAAAACCCAACTGATTAATTCAGACCAAGTGTAGCATAAGGGTGAGATTTACCGTGTTCAACATCTCCATCAACCATAAAGTATCACCTCGTTTGCAGGTCCCATAAAATGTTTGTTTTACCCTAACTATTCCAATTCACAGTTCCATTCAGGATTCCACTCCTATTACTTATTTTTATTCATATAACATTCAACTTAAGTAGGCCAAGTAAGAATTAACATATAAAAGTATTGATTTTGGAAAAATCCTGACCAGTGAAGGTTACTTGTTGCCAGCAAACCAAATAACTGAAACTGTATCCTAAAAATACAGTGCTTACAAATGTATTTAATTCCAGTTAATTGCATCCTTATTCACTTTTCAGCTGTCAATGTTAATGATCCATAGTCTAACCTTAATATAAAGTTTTTTGTTTGATTTTATTTATTGTTGTAGCTCCAGAAGTGTTCCAGGCCTTTATGGATGGAGGTCCAGGATACTCGTACCCAGTAGACTGGTGGTCTCTAGGAATTACAGCATATGAATTACTGAGGGGTTGGGTAAGAATGATGGGGTTTGTTATTATTTAATACATTGACTGACAGAAGTCCCAAAGTTTGCAGTGCCCCTGAATGCACCCTGAATGATAAAATTTGAATGGACGAGGTTATGGCTCAGATCAGGATTGCTGTCCTAGGTCTTTCACAGCTGCAAACATTCTTGGGAAACTTTCACCCCATTTTCAATTACATTATGAAAGTTTGCCTAAGTTTAGCTGAGGAAAGGCCTAATGTTTTAATGGCTGCTCCACAGTGCTGAATGTTTTTTTTTTCTGAATAGAAGTTGAGTTACTTCAGGCTTTATTATGTCTTTGATTCTCTTGGCTAATACCTTAAAAGAGCTAATGTAATATCCTAAAATGCTTGGCCCAACTATAGAAAATGCTTATTTGCCAAAGCACTTGTTACTTATCTAATCAATTATGTGAATAAGCTTAATGAAAAATCTTCCTGAGCATGATCAAATATCACAGAAGATAATGGAAAATTCTTTTCCATTTTGATTCAAAGGATTGAAGTTGGTTGCTTAAATATTTACTGTTCCCTATGGAAAACAGTAATTTAGATACTATTTCAGGATAATGTCATAGCTAAAGTAGCTGGGTTTTTAAAAATATTTAATTCCTACTTGGGAAAGAGGATTTTATTACATTGCATTAAGGGAAGGGGTATTTGTTATCATATGACACTAACACTACAGTACCGCTACCCTGTCCTGCTAGGCAGTTTGTGAGACAGTCCATCCCATGAAAATCTCACAGTTTCATGTAGAATGACAGACAAAGGAAACTAGAAATAAAGACAAACAATTATTCCCATTTTTAGGTGGAAAACTACATTTCAGAGAGTCTGAATATTGCTACTTCAATCCAGAAGCTACAATTTTCAAAGGCCTAAAACCTGGTTAATCTATTTTGCATTTCCATAGAAAGAGCAAAAATCTTGCTCTCAATACAAAGATTTCTCCCATGCCAAATCTCAGTCCTTGCTCTCAAAGCACAGGAGTATTAAAATCCTTTAAAAAAAAAAAAAAATCTTTGCAATTTTCCTCTACCATCATTCTCAAAAGTTACTGAGTTTTTAAGGTGACATTCTTCACAGGATGGAAAATTTTAACCTGAACAGTTAAGGTCTGGCAGTGATAAGCATAATACATTCTCAACCCTGGTCACAGACAGTAGTACTAGCTGCACATAAAATAAATTAAAAGAATATCCTGCTCATTTTGTATCAACTCTTTCACCAGTGAGTGTCTCCAAGAAAGCAGCACAATGAATGATTGTGTAAGGAAAGCTGAACTCCCAAGTCTAATCACAGAAGACACCTAGTCATTTTAATAAATTAAAAATTGTATAGAATGGTATCCATTTGCCAAGATCCATACAGTTTTTTCTGAATAAGACTACCTGGCTACAGACAAAGCAAAGTTGAGTTTAAATCAAAATTTTTTAAAAATAAAAACATTGCCATCTGTCTGTGCTCCAATCAACCAAAACAGCTGCTTGTTTTCTCCTGAAGAGCAGCTCTTGCCCATTGAGCAAACCAGAGGGTGGCTTGGCAGCCCGTGTCTTTTTGTGGACTATGAAAAGGTGTATTTTTTTCCTGAATTGTATTTCTAAATTTTTCTAGTCTAGACAAGGCCTAAACTGACAGGAGTGATGACAAGAGAAGTAGTGGCAGGTTGAGGAAATGTGCTTAACCTGAGGCATGTTGTGCTCTGCAACAACTGTGAGCTCCAAAGCTCCATCTGCTGCAGCATCCCCGTGCAGATGGCTGCAAAGAAGCAGCTTGTGCGTACAAGGCTGCAAGCTATACCTGCAGGTGGGCAGCCCCCTCCTCCTCCACGCTCCCACAGCACTTTGCTCAGCAGTGAGAAGGGAGACCCATTGCCACGGAGCAGATGGGTGGGCGCTCAAGCAGCCCACTGGCTCCTGCTGCAACAGTCCTGGGGAAAAAGGAGAGTGTTGCACTGGGCAGAGCCACCCGGAGATATGACCTTCCGCAGTCAGAGCATGGTGTGTGCTAGTGAATGGGGAAGGTAGGAGAGAAGGAATGAAGGAGCGTTAGAAATGAGAAGCATCAGAAATTTCCATCATTTTCCACCTCCGAGCTGTGCATAGCATATGACACTGCCTGAAGTCAAGATGAGCTAAGAAAAAAGGAGTTGCTTTTTATTGAGCTGCATTTTTGTTTTTATTTGCCTCTACTGTTATGAGATGGAAGAGTCCTCAGAGGACGCTCAGGGTGGCCAAGGCACTGCAACCATTCTCACGCCTCGCTCTCTACTGCCATGTGGCCAAGAAACAGCTCCGTAGCTACAGAAGTAGGTTGCATCCAATACGGAGATGTCTGGACCATTTTTTGGTTATCCAGCTTTGCATCAAACACTGATTTTTTGTCCAAGTCCTTGAAATTAAACTGCATGATGAAAACCATGATACATGTCAGTCTGTTCCTAAGCTATAGACAACTGCTAAAATATTATAGTAACTGTATATACCATGCCCTCAAGAGAGACAAGGTGAAGGAAATAGGTAATAGGTTGGATTTATGGACTCTGACTTTCACTGTAATATGAACAGTTTACAACAAACTTGGGTAAAACATCCTGAACAAAGGCAAACCAGATTCTTTTTATTTTTTCACAAAATAAAACAGAAGGGATCTGACCCTCAAGTGGATTGAATAGCTGAAAAAAACTGGGTGATTTAGGTGTGAAGGATCTCAAAAGACTAAGCTTATAATGGTCATTTGTAGTTCAAACTAACTAATAACAATACTAAAAACTCTTCAAATCTCAAAAAACCAAGACTGCATGATGTTAAGAATCTTTAAAATAAGGCAGTTTTTTAAGGATTTTCCAGTGAGGAAAAAGGCATGGGCAGAAAGATCCTTAACAGAAAAATTTTCAATTATCCATTATTCCTTCAAGTTGTTATTTTTAGAGCTAGATCACCATTTCCAACAATTGGTGTAAATTCTGGCTCAATGATCATATTGGTCACATCATTATATCAAGTCTAAATCAGCAGTAGTTACTTCCTAACAACAGACAGAATGTTAACCTTTCATCTTTAATAGCTGTTTTATTGCTGCATTACCATGGGTAGGGAAAAGCATATGACAGACTTTCAAATGACAGTTTTGAACATGATTCAAGAAAATGATGTATTCAGAGCAGGCATTTAGGTCCTGATGAATTCATATGGACATGATACAGCTAAATGACAACAGATTAATGGAATGTGAATCAAAGCAAAAAGATTTAAGCAATCCTTGGATTTATTTTTATTACATCCCAATGCCTTGCAATGGACTTAGTTTCATACATATGTTCAAAGTCAAACATGTTCATGAATCTTCTCAATATAAGAATCTTTTCTGGGCCTTTATGAAGAGTGGCTCCAATCCACTATCAGATTAGATAACTAGCACCTAGAAATATCATTAAATTATCATCTTGTACTAGTACATGCTATCAAAATTCAAGGAATTATTCAGTTCTTAGTGAAGGTAATGAGTGTCTGCCTTTTGCTGTTGAGAATATTGGATTAGTAGGTAACTCTATGTCGTGTAGGAATTATGATGCATCAATTCACACATTGCTGCTATGACAGCATTTGGCTGCAGATCTCACATATTTGTCACCTGCTGGGTACAACTTAATTCACAAACCATCCATGCTCTATCCTTGCTTAAAAAATACATCAATATAGAGTATCATTCTAACAAGTTGTTTCACAAATACGTCTTAAAAAAAATATGTGCACAATAAATAATACGAATAAATTTATATGTAGTACTTTCATTTCCAAATGCCACATTTAATAACAGATAAATCACAGCAATCTTCATGAACAAAGCACTGTGAAGCCTAGGGCTTCTCTTCACTTATAGAAGAATTCAGGCACAAATAGACACAGGACAGCAGGTCCATATAATCCATAGGTCCATGTAATGAGTTAATTTTAGATTTCAAAAAGGGAGAAGGAGAAGGAATAGGATTTGGAGAGTCTACTTTTTTACCATTTTCTTATTTACTTATATTCTTACACAGATTTTTTGTAAGAATTTTTAAATTTCTCTATCTACTACTCAGCAAAATCAGGATGACAGATCTCACCAGTCACAATTTTTTTCATTTTGTTGGTTTAGATCACAAGTACATTCTAGTACTACAAATAAAAAATAAATAATCTATATTTCACATAGAATCCTCCAGCAACAAAATTATTCAAACATCTCATTTGAACTGATACTTCTCTTCATGAGAGAAAAAATTGCAGAGGAAATGCATCTATGAGTAATTACATTCATTATGACCAAAGAAAAGCACACACGCAAAGAAGGATTAGCCTCAAAATTGTTCTAAAATGTTTTGATGGTTTTGATATTTCCAGTATAAACAATACTGAGCTCAGGAAAATGAGAATTGTCTACACTCTTTTATCCATTCATGCTGACTTTATATTGATTTAACTTTATCCCAGAGGCCCTATGAAATTCATTCAGCCACCCCCATTGATGAGATACTCAACATGTTCAAGATAGAAAGAGTTCACTATTCATCTGCATGGTGCAAGGGCATGATAGGACTACTGAAAAAGGTAAGAAAACACAAACACCTTCTGTCCTTTCTTCTCTTCCAGAAGCCCCTCCAACAATGCAGAGATGTGAGTCAAGGACACACATTAGGTAGTCAAAATCTCAAGGCTAAGAAAGCAGTGCTTATTCCTAGACTTTTCAGGATGTGGGTGGTGCAGTATTTTCTCTTGAGAAGCTGGATTATTCTTAGACTTAGTCTCAGGCTTTTCATGGCCTCAAAGAAATAGAAATCTAATATTTTTATTTATTTTAAAACTGATTCACTAGTGAGCAAAACTTTGGGGATCAGTAATTCCCACTCTGTGTCCTGGCCCCATTTTCTCCAGCCATAGCTGTGCATGTGGGAATTTCTGCCACAGTTTCCAGCCAGGGACCTTAGAAATAAAAAGGGCTATAGTTGCAACAACAAAAGTCGAACTACTTTGCTGTAAATTACACTAATCTACAAGACAAGCTTCTTTCTGAATGCATCACAGCCCTGGAACTCACTCTCTTCCTCAAATCCCGGTTATATGTTTGGTTTGGTTTTCTGGCCATGCTGCAAGGTTCATCTGTCTCTTAGGCATTTCAGACCATCAGTACTGGTATTTGAGAAGGAAATGTTTGTGAATGTGTGAATAGAGTAATACAAGATCAATTTCCTTTGCAGCAATGAGCATTCTATTTTTGATAGATGGAGAAATGAGGTGGTTAATTTTAATTGCTGCCAGGATGCTCAGTGTAACTATATCTTCCAATAAATTAAATATTAAATACAAATTGTTAGGCGGCACTGAACTGTGATGTTTTGTGTCACTTGGACTCTTGTGTATTTGTAAACAGACTTTTGTTACTAATACATTTGCACACTTCATGCCTGAAACAGCTATCTGGTGGCAATTAAATTACATTCATATCCTATGAGTTATTACTTTTGGTTTTTTTAGATTAGGACATCTAGGGGTTGTTAGAAGATTCCCTAGCCCTTTTCTTACTCAAAATTTTGTATCATACAATTTATGTGTATGATACATTTACTCTTTTATATGGCATCCCATCCCTTAGAGGCATCTCTTGTGCTTGATCACAGCTCCTCACTAAGGACCCAGAGTGCCGTCTTTCAAGCCTTGCAGACATCCAAAGCTCTCCATACCTAGCTGATGTCAACTGGGATGCTGTTCTAGAGAAAGCTGTGACCCCAGGCTTTGTTCCTAATGTAAGTCAACCAAATGCTGACTTTAACTATCACTGCTGATTTACTTGTTTATGCTTGCATTTATTGCTCTTCAGTGATTTACTTCTCACAGAAGCTTTACTTTGGATTCTACTTTCATTTACTCAATCATATCCAAGGGAAAATTCGGCCCATTTCATTAGATCACAACAAAACTAATTAACCTCGGTTCACTTTTTGTTCCCTTCTAAATAAAATACCTTTTCCAGACTTTACATTTCAGCTGCTAGAGCAAATGATTGTCAGAGTTAACTCTGAGCCAAAGAATACCAAGAAGATTGTTTCTGCTCTGAAAGTTAGGCATCTGAATAATATTTGCAAGACTTTTTAACATCCCAGTGTGCTGCTACTTTTTCACTTAAAAAATACCGTTCCAAAAGACTGACCTATTTCCTTTGTGACAGTTTCTTATTCTAAAACATTCAGATTCTGTGAGGGAATCTGGTGGGGGTTATTTTATACTGTGGTTCCATTTTGTTGGTATTTTCTGGATATTTCCATTTTGATCGTTTGTAAGGTAAATGGATTTGATGGCCATGAACAAAAAGCAAGAACTGTGGTGTTAACATGCTTCTCCACTTTGTTCAGTCATATTGCACCATGATTCTTCTTCACACAATACATTTGTAGCATACTAAGGTTAGTTTATAATCTTTTTTTTTATGCAAGTGTAAATAAAGATGAGGAAGGGGAAATAGCTAGAACCTGTCCTTATCCAGGTACACCTTAGAGTTCTTGCTAAATCTGATGGGGATAGGATCCAGCCCTGCAGAAGCTGAGGGTGAGAGGGCACTGCCTAATGGAGCAAAGGCAGCCAGGAGGGTTGCCAAGACAGTGCTTGCTGTGCTTCTTGGCACCTAACAAGAGCCTTTCCTGGAAACATCCTGCAGGAGAAGAAATCTATGGGTGGGTAAGCAGGGCTTCCTTCAGGGATCTTGGGAAAAAAAACCAAAACAAAACAGAACAAAAAACAGGAATATAGCAGGTAACTAGCACAAAAGGTGGAGAGAAAGGCAGGTCCCTCTTAGGCATTTTAGAACACGGACATGGAGGCCTGTGGTAGGAAGGTCCCATTGTTTAATTTTTCACTGTGTAGTTTGATTCCATAGACATTGTTCTTACTTAGCTAGTACATGTGTTTCTTTATGGTTTAGCTTGGAGTCATAAATTGTTAGTAGGTTTCTTTTGTATTGTTAAATATTTGATAAAGGAAGCAAGAAATTATTTAAATGTAATTTACTTTCATTTTTAAAGATTTAGAATTAAAGTGATGCATTTTTGCGGGTTCAAACAAATCTTAAAACTGTATATGATCAGGAAAGGAACTGATAGTCATTAAATGTAAATATTTATTCATTTATAAATATAAATAAGTTATAAACCTCCATTAATAAAACCAAATAACTTCCACTAAACCTGACTGGAGAGTATGCAGGAAAAGGCATCAGAGAGCTTAATATTATACTTTGAGTATGCAGACTTTGCTAGGAATAAAAATGATGGAGTGATCTCTAAATCAGATGTTTCATTGTAGGACACCACAAGTTATACAAGTGGTTTCTAATGTGGTCTTACTCCATAGTGTCTTTTGTTACTAAATAATATCTGCCATTTATATATGACTTATCATAGTACTTCCACCTTGACAGTGACGATGGTGTGATTGAAGTCTTAGAAGTCCCAGAGGAAAACAGACTGCGTTTAAGATCTTCCACCACACAATTCAAATTGTTTGATTTTGTTTTTTTAAATCTTTGAGAGAATGAGAAGAAAGGAATTCATGTTATTCTGATCGCAGCAGTAGCAAAACACTGATCCAGTATTTAGGATACCAAGTCATGTCTTTTAAAAAATATTTTGGGTTCAGCCGAACTGTAGATTTTCTGGCCATACCCTAGCTCTTATCCCTAAATAGGAGAGGAAGGACTTATCCCAAATGTTGTCATGAGATGGCTTTCCTACACTAATGAATAGAATTTTTAAAACCCCTCAAGGCATAAACTATACTCCCATAAACTTTTATGCAGAAATGATCTGAAAAAATGAAGAACCTGAAAAGAATTAAAGAAGAATCTGAAAAGAATCAGGGGAGGAAATAACCATATAGAAATGGTGTTTTCAATCATCCTGCTTAAAAAAGGACCTCCTGATAAAACAAAGAATCTTAAGATTTGGTTCAAGCATCACAAATTAACATAAAAGTGGAGAATCCAAAATATTTAAGTAATGTAAGTAAAGGATAAGAAAAAGCATAATAGATTGGATAGGATAGAAAAGGCATAATGGATTAGAATGAAGCACGTGATTGGGAAAAGACAACACGTATTCATCAAGGACAAACCGTGCTTGACAAACCTGATCGCCTTCTGTAACAAAGTAAACTGCTCAGTTGATGTGGGGCAGGCAGTGGGCATTGCTTACCTGGATTTCTCCAAGGTGTTTGATATGGTTCCCCACAGCCTCTTCCTAGAGAAACTGGTGCGTTATGGCCTAGGCAAGTGGTCTGTGTGATGGGTCGGAAACTGTCTGTCAGGCCACACCCAGGAGGTGGTAGGAAATATCTTCTTTTCAAACTAGCAATCTGTCTCAAGTGGTGTCCCCCAGGGGTCAGTGTTGGGTCCAACACTGTTTGCTACCTTCATAAGTTATCCTGATGTTGGGATCAAGTGTTCCCTTATGAAGTATGTCAACATTAGTAGACTGAGTGGGGAAGTGGACACTTCAGAATGGGGAGCTACCCTACCAGATAATCTGGATAGGGTGGAAGAGTGGGTTAACAACAGCCTTATGAAGTTCAACAAGCCATATGTAAGGTCTTGCACTTGGGAAAACTTTATCCAGGAGTGCAGCACAGACAGGGATCTACCCAGCTGGGGAGCAGCTCTGTGGAAAAGGACCTGGGGGTCCTGGTGACCATCAAGCTCCATATGAGTGAGCAGTGTGCTGCAGTAGCAAAGTCAATGCTCAGTTGCATGAACAAGGGTATTACCAGCAGAGATAAAGGCCACACCTGGAATACTGTGTTCAGTTTTAGTCCCCGCTATGCAAAAAAGATGTGGACAGGCTGGAGAGGGTCCAGAGGAGGGTCACAAATATGATCAAAGGACTGGGAAGCCTGCCATGAGGTAAGGCTGAGAGAACTGGATCTGTCCAGCCTTGAGAAATGAAGGTTTACAGGAGAGTGTTACTATGTTCCAGTATTTAAAGGGTGGCTACAAAACAGATGGAGACTCCCTTTTTACAAGGAGTCACATGGAAAAAATGAGGGGTAATAGGTACAAGTTACTCCTGGGGAGATTCTGATTGTACACAAGAGGAAAATTTTTCAGAATGAGAACAATCAGCCATTGGAACAATATCCCGAGGGAAGTGGTGGATTCCCCAACATTGGACACTTTTAAGATTCAGCTGGACAGGATGCTGGGCCATCTTGTCTAGACTGTATTTTTGCCAGGAAAGGTTGGACCAGATGATCCTTGAGGTCCCTTCCAACCTGGTATTCTATGATTCAATGAACCATTTTTTGATATAAATGCTGCTAACAAAATAAGGCCTGTTCCTTCCCTTGTTATCACGGACTGGAGCTAAGTAAACAAATCCACCTGCAACTCTTCAGAAAATCAGATTTTAACAAGTAAGGTCTTAGAGGTACTCCCCATCACTCCTGTACTATTACAGTTGCCACTTATGTTCTACAGCACTAACTGATATTCTGATGAAGACTGGGCCAGATTAATGACTCCCTTTGGAGTGACATAATTGTAGTCACTCTAGGAGTACATCTGTATATAAGTAGGAATTGCTTTATAACATCTTGCCTCCTTTATTTAAAATTCAAACATCACTCCAGGCCTAGAAAGACAGTTTTCATTATATAGATGTGGTTGGGAAGCTGGATCATTATTAATGCTATTAACACTTGCCAGGCAAACTAAAAAAAATCACAGTGATACTTCAATGAGTAAATTTGAATGCTTTTGTACCAGAAAGGAAGACTGAACTGTGATCCTACATTTGAACTTGAAGAAATGATTTTGGAGTCCAAGCCTCTACATAAAAAGAAAAAACGACTTGCCAAAAACAAATCCAAAGATGGAGCTAAGGAAACCTGCCCACTGGTAAGCTGGAGATTGTGCCTGAAGTCAGTGGCATTTCATTTACACTCTTCAATAGAGAAACTCAGTTAAGTTCAGTTTTATCATCTCTGAAAATAGACTCAACCTCTATGTCTGTCATTTTACATATAGCATAAACCATCTCCAAAACAAGATGAAAAGCAACCATTTATTTCAGTCAAATAGTAACAGCATGTTTAAGTTGTAATCATTTTTAAGATTCTCACAGATGCTCATTTAACGTATGAAAAAGTGTTGACAGTTGGCAAATACACTTCCCACACATGGACACATAGTTACAAGGAGTATTTATCTACTGCTAGTACCAAAAATGAAAAGTATGCAGTAAAAAGCTCATTCTTTATACACGTTTTAAAGCTGTCTCTTTCAGTATTGACTAATGTATCCCATATAGAAAGATGCATTGTATAAACAGTCTAAACTTCTGAGAAGATTAAGAAATAATCATTTTTCAGACTTGAATTTTCATTTCAGTGAGGTTTTATAAATTCTGTTGCTACTCCTAATGATTTTGAATGTTCATGCAAGCTGTTCTTAGAGCTATCAGATGTAAAAGTCCTTAGGAATTCTTTGTGAGGAACTTCCAAAATAAAGATTGATTTTTCTATCATGGCCCACTTTTGAAGAGTCTTAAGAATATCTTTTGAAAGTATTCATTCATAAGCTTTTTGGTTCAGTATTGTTTCTGTTGTTGTGATTTTTGTCTATGATTTTCCACCTTTTTTAATCAACTTATTCATGCTGTTTTTTAAAGAACATACACCTGCAGCAGTGCTTGGAAACCGTTAGGAAAGAATTCATCATATTCAACAGAGAGAAGTAAGTGCATTTCTTAATGCCTGTTTAGCATTCACTACTGAAATTAATTTGAGAACTATATTTTTTTTTTCTCCCAGTGCAAGGAAAATTGATTAATGATCACAGCAGTGGGGGCTAAAAGGCTGGATTTCCATTGATTTCTTCCTCTTACAGTCTCTGTCTTTGTAGTTATTCCATCTCTGAAAACAAGCAGAAGTGCTTGTGATGAAAGTATGTTAGAGAGAGAAGATAAATGTCACCAAGACTCTCCAGTGAAACTGTTAACGATTATGCAAAAGCAATACAATACAAGAGGCTGCTTTTTCACAACTTGAACAAAGCCAAGAGAAGTGATAACTCATGAAATTTTAATGATATGAACTGCAGTGTTCTGACTTGGAAGCACTATTCATACTTCATCACCATAAAAGAAGTTTATTTCAACTTTAGTAATTTCAATAGAACTAAATATTAGAAGTATAACAGACATGAAGCAAGTGCTTATTAGTCTAAGAGTCAGCCAGAACTCATAGAAATACAAGTCTAAATCCCATAGATTTCAATAACTTACCTGGCCTAATTAATGCACTTCATTTCACATAGTTTACTAACTTTGAGTTGCAGCCACTATGGACCCATTTGTATTAACAGATACAGCTCATAACAGGGGAGTTGTTTGTGTCTTTGGTCAAATTACTGCATTTCATCCAAGTATATTCAGTGATTTTATTTGACCTAATTATATCTGCAAGCCTTTCTAATGGAGTTGTGTAATGTTAGAATTAATTAAAGAGTTATGACAATCTTACTTAATGCTTACAATGCAGGTAATTACTGTCTTCTGTAATTAAAACTGGGAAACGGATTGTCAGCTTTGAACCGTTGACATCATGTCATGAAGGAAATTATGGCATAGACAACCCCATTTTTCTTGTTACAATCTCTGGGACATGTCTATGCTCAGTACTGACTGCTCACAGACACTACTGTGAGGATTTACAAAGAAAAGGAAGATCCAACAGATTCTTTATGTTATTTTGCACAATCTCTAACACAAGATAGTAATATATTTGTGTAAGGGCCATAAACAAGAAAAGCCAGACAAAGTCAGCTCATAAAAGGTTTTTAGAAGGATCTTGGTGGACTCCTCTGAATCAGTTCTGGTATCAGTGAAGTAGGGAATGTTTGAACTTTGTAGGAGTTTTATTAACCCACAAAAATAACAATTATTAAGATAATGATAACAAGATTAGAAAAATATTACATTGATATATCAATTTAATGTGTTTCCAAGATGTTGTTCATACAAATAGTTCATTTCCAGATATGACTCTCTCACCTACTCCAGAGTCATATGTCAAGGAAACCCAATATACATCAATTTTTGAAAGATAAAATAAAATACCAGACTTTGCAAAACACTTTCAAAATCCCATTGCATGTGTATTCACTAGCATTGAACAATTTCTTTTGACATTATTCTACCATGTGATTCTTATAGATTTTTTTTAAGTGGATAATAAGTTTTTTTTCATTGTTTCATGTTGCACAACTACAGTAATACAAGCTATAAAGGACTATCAGAGACTGATGAGAGATCAAGGAGGAGTTTAAATGGAGTACAAGTAAAATGGAAGCAAAAGATAAAACACATGCATTTCATTCAGAACAGCATGTGTTTTGGTCATTTCTTTATTGGTTTTGACAAGGTTAAGGAGAAATATTTAGTGTAGACCTACAAGAGATCCTTCATTGTCTAAAGCCAGATCACAATAATTTCTTGTTTAAATTCTATTAGAGCTGAAGAAGGACATGAAGAGACTTCTGTAATAGTTTTCAAAGACAAAAATGTTAATAAGAGGGGAAGCAGAAGTGAAATTTTTGAAGTGCAAAGTGAATTCAAGTTAATGAGAACAAAATAAGAGCAATGACAGACTCAGATATCATACTAGAGAGAAGAGGCTACACAGCGTACACCAGAGTAATTCACGGTGGGTTTCCTTAGACATCTCTATGCCCTCAAGGCTGTATGTATAGGCTGAAGCTGTGCTTACATGGATTTCCAAAGCCACATACATGGCTGATCAAGTTCTTAAGGAACATCTGCAGATGCTGAAAGACATGAACTATTCCTATGAAAACAATATCCAATAATATGTGATCATATCATTATGTGAGTTGTCAATCCCAAGCAGGACTTTAAGTCAGTCTCAGATTAATGCACCTAGATGTTTAGATATTCCTCCATGTTCCTCTTCATAGAGCAGAATTTCTTATATAGTCTATTAGTTGAAAATATCTGCATACTTCATTAGATATTATTTAGTCACAAATATATACATTTTATTGTGATTTAAGCCTTCTGCTCAATTTACTTCAGTGGCACAAAACACTACATAAAACATAAGAAAGTGTGAATCAAAAAAATTAGCCCATCTTTCAAAGGAAAACATGAGAATCCCCAAACTTAAAGGATTCAAGGAAGAATTTCAGACATTTCTAATTGAGCAACATAAAGTCATGCAGTAACGTGTAGTTAGAGTGCAATGTTAACCATCCCAATTCCACAACATCTTGTAATCCAATATTTGTAAAATATCTGCTATGAAAAGCAGAATCTGTTTTTATTGAATGTCTTGCTGATACTTCCAGGCTGTGTCTCTTTTTCACTATATATCTTTTATTCTGCAAGAGATACTGCAAATCTTGAAATATGCCATACTTATTTTATTTCCAAGAATCTCAGGAGACTATCAGAAACACTTAGACTGCAGATAAGATTGTGGGAGAGGTAGAGAAAAAGCTTGCTAGGCTAAAACAATTTTAAAATAATTGAAGAGGCTGAATGAATCAACTCAATATTTTAAGTTAATACCAATGAAGAAAATGTGCACGTTTTAACTTTTCTATTGCTTTCTACAGTTAAGTGATTGGAACCTGCTATTTATAGGAATGTTTTGAGCAAGATGAGTGCATGAGGAAGAAAGAGTCCACTTTAGCTAAGCCAAGCTTTCACATGAGTAGACTCAGTTAAAACGGTTGATATTTTTCCAGATGACTTTACCAGCAGCATTCAGGTGACTTACCTTCTCGGTAAGTCTTACTTTGTCCTTGAATACAATTCATTTCGTTGGACTATAGTTTAACTATGTACCTGATATCTATGGCTTGAACTGTTATGAGACGTGATGAAAGATCTGAAGAATTAAAAAAAAGTAGGATGGTGTATACCATCAGAGAATACAAACATACACTGCAGAATGATAGAGCAAATGTGTTTTGTTAAAATAGGAATTAGGAAAGGAGAACTTGGAGCCATGATATTAGATGGGGGTTTTCTGTATATTGGATTTAACTGGACAGGGCCTTGTAGACAAAGAAGTGCAGTCAGAGATTATCAGCAATGGGTAATAAAAGTTAGATTTGTATATCTTTAATTACACGCTCTTGATCACACAACATCTTCTGTTGACACTATTCAGAATTCACTGGGAAGATGAGGAGGAATGAAGGGAAGACGAACTATTCCCAGTTTCTCTGTGGAAAAAGCCTATCAAACAAAGAAGTTTCCAGAAGATGAAACAAACCCATTGTCTTAAGATTTGTGTAGTTGCAAAAGACTGTCCTGTGTACTAAAAATAGCAGTTATAGAAGAAAAGTCCATGGTAGTTCTGTGTTTCAGTTCAGCTAAGCATGTTCTGTTACTGTTAATCCTATAAAACAGTCTGGGAAATTTGTGAAATGTGAAGGGAATACTGCTTTCATGTGTGCAAAATAGACCCTGCATGTTCTGAAGTCTTTCTGTGAAGTCATTCCTATGGTACACCATTTCTTGTAAAGGATAGGAATTAAGGAAAACCGAATGCGGGCCATGTTCATCTTCCACCCTCAGTGTAATTTCCTCTTGGGGCACTCATATACAATTCCAAATAATGGAGCAGCAGACAAGGAGCAGCTTTAGGCATGTGCAACGTTCATGGGTTGAAAATACTTTATACTTCACATAAAATGGCTAAGCTGTTCTGAAGAGGTAGCTTTACACTTTCGTCTTCATTTGTGCAGGAAAACATTAAGCATCCAGAATGAAATCCCTTACACTGTAAGCTGATCTTATCTTGATTTTATTTTTCCAGTGTTTCACATACCACAGTGGCTGAAGTGTTGCTAGATGGAAGGCTTTATTCTTATTAACATCAATATTTCAGTGGATGTGAGCTACAAATTAAAAAACATGTGTGCCTTCTGATATGACACAGGTGTATGTCATCTGTCCACACTAACATTGTCTTCCAATACCTTTACAAGAGGGGTACACACTGTCCTGATCCAAAGTAAAATAACATAGTAAAATCCTTTTACAATCCAAGTTTGAATGTGCTACATGAAATATTTTCTATTCTTAAGAGTCTCAGTAAAAGCTCATACTTAGTTTTGAACATATAAACTAAATAAACCATGATCAAAGAATGGTCCACACACTGAGACTTAGCTGGAGAATATGATCTGAAGTTGATTTCAGGGACCTGTTTGCCTCATTTTGCTGACAAATAATTTTTTGTTGTTTTAAATCTATTTCTACAGATAGATGCTGTATTATATCTAGAAATGCAGCACCAAACAATCTGTAGTAACTGATTGTGTATTCCCATAGACTTAACAACAATTTTTCAAGAATTTAATCTCATTTAGAAGTGGTAGGCTATATTTTCACTTTTTTTTTTTTTTTTGGGGGGGGGGGGGAGGCAAAAGAAAGATTGTACAGGTAAAGCCACACTGTTTGTTTGTAGCTTTATTAAAAAGCTAAGCACAGATTATTTTGCTATTTTTGTGCTGTTATCACTAAAAAAAAATCTTCACGTACATCTACATCTGTTTATGATGACCAAAACCTGAAATATCCCAAAATGAAGAAATAGATTTAATATTTGTTTATAGTGGACTGTTTTTTCTTACCCTTATGGTTCTTGAGTCTCTTCTCCCTGAAAGATGTCTTTAAGATTAAATAGGTGAGCAAACAAAGAACGGAGGAGAAAACACATGAAATATTTGCTCCTCAGGCAGAATAATCCTTCAGTAAGACATTTCACAAACTTTTGAGCAAAATTGTCAGCCTGCTAATGAAAGTAAAATCATATAGCCACCTTTTACTGAGTAGAACATGTATTTCATATATCCAATGTACATGAAAATGGGTTAGAATTCTGTAAAACTAGTTTATTAAATGCAATGGATCAATGAGCAAAATATCCATATTTTTAACAATTCTAGTGGAAACTTTCAAAAACTTACTATGATTCTGAAATTGGATGTTTTTTTATTTAATACTAATATCCTGAATAAAATGTCATTGCTGTGATATTCACCTGCCTAATCCCCGTTGATCTGAACAGGCTTGCAGCTTTCTCTTCTCAGTATTTGTTCAGTGTAACCACACTAAACAATTCTGTCACAAACTAAAGCAGTCAGATGGCTGCTGCGTATTTCCCTCTCTTTTTCTGCTATAATTCCTACTGTTTAGTTCTTTCCTAAAAGGTATTGAATAGCTCTAGGTGAACAGACAGCTCTCTGTTCCCAGAATAAACAACAAAAGTTGAGGGAATGTATTTTGAGCCTACTAAAATGCTTAAAATCATGTTGTCTGATTTTGTCCATATCATAGATAAAAAGCTTAATATTCTCTTCATTTTTTATAAGATCAAATTTATCATCTGTCTCTTTGTAGCTCCTTTTATTTCCTTTCAATTGTCTTTTCAGATTCAAATCCAGAGTCCCTGAGTGATCTCTTTCATTTCAGTTTGATCAGAATTGAATATTCATAATGATTTACAATATACCTCATTGAATGTACTTGTCTTAATAAATATTTTATGCCACTTAGTGTCTCTGGAGATATTTATATTATCATAATCCCCATAATATCTAAATGTTTTTTGGATGAAGCTACAGCACAACTTTTCTTTTCTTGCCACTTCTGCTGACCTTAATTCAGTTTAAATCCATCTTTTTCTGAGCATTTCAAATGGTTTCACTTCTCTTCACTGATGTCTTTTTGACACTTTTCTAATGGATATGTATGCTTTCGGAGATTGCTGCTGCAATCTCACCTAATTAGAAAGATGCCGTTTTGAACATGATTGAACCTGGTTTGGTTTTGGGCACTAATAACTGCTGCTTGGTCATACCAGCCCTTTCACTTCTGCACTTAATTCCTGCTCATTATTACTGGCTTAGAATTGCCAGTCCAAATGCCACTCTCAGTGAGGCAAGCTGCCTGAAGGTTTGAGCATAGCAGGTCCAAGATAGTAATTTTTCTGTAGGCGTACCTTCAAATTCACTTTTTTTGAGAAAAGAGTAGTCTTACAAAAAGCCATCATTTCAATAATGTGTTCCCTTCACAGTTTAATAAGGGAAGAAAAAAAAAATGCCTATGAAGCATCTGGAACCTTGTTTTCAAAGCCTTCTAGGAAAAAAAGCCAAAGTTTTCCCAAGCAAGTAACCATATTATTGTAGCGGTTACACTTCACCAAAAGGACATGAAACTTTGGGAATGAAAGGTTGTGTGTGGGTACATATATCAGAGCATTCTCTGTGCCAAAACATGGCCCTGGAAGGATCGGGATAACAGATGCAGATCCTCAGCACTGTAGGCCAGCAATGTGTTTCCATTTACAGAAAACTAAACACAAATACATCTCATAAAAACTAATCAAATGTCAATTCATAGGCAGAGAAAAGTCTTCATTTGCACATCTCAGACTTCAAAGATGAACAAAAACTGTATGATTCTGAGCACCATCTAAGATTTTTTTTTTTTTTAATAGGTTCTGTGGAACAAATAAACCAAGGCTGCATAACAGGTCATGACTATACAGTGACCATAGGAAACTACCTTCATGCTTTCTCTTCATCTCTCTTCATGTCCTGCACTAGCATAAATTCTCACTTGTCATGAGTGTCCATAAATTAAGAATGAATAATGAAGACTGAACTCATCCTGTTTTAGGAAAGCATTTTGGGGCTAGTTGCTGAAGCAATGCAGAAACAAGCCAGTAATGATACAATATTATTGACAGTCATTCTGATACTTTGTTGAATATATTAATAAATAAGTTGGAAAGGGAGGTGAATGATGAAGTGACAAATTCCACTTATGATACCAGAGTGGTCAAAACTAAATCTGACTGCAAAGACCTGCAGTAGATAATAATAGTCATGCTTCTGAGTTGCAGGGTAATAAGAAAATGGCAGCTGAAATTCAGTACTGATAAATACAAATATGTTAGGAAAAATATAATCTAAATTTTACCTTTAGGACAATAGACTCTAAATTAGCTTTAGTTATGAAGAAGAGAGATTTTGAAAAGACTGCGGATAGCACAATGCTTAGTGAACAGCTAATAGGTGTTAATATGCTCAAAGGTGTTAATATGCTCAAAACTGCACAGAAAGCTATAGAGAAATGAACATGATGTCATTGTGTGTATAGATGTATGTTCATATACATACACCTGCATCTTCTATTCTGTGTACAGTTCTGCTTTCTTATCTCAAAAAAGTTACAGAGGACTTAGAATGGTTGCAAAAAAAGAAAAATGGGGTTGGCCAGAGGTGTGGCATGTCTCATGTTGAAGGATTTCGTAGGCTTGAACTAGTTTAAACTCAGAGAAGAGTCAACTGAAAAGACAGAAACTGGTTAATAATATGTTATGAAACTTACTGAGAAGATGACTAAGCAATGATTATTCACTCTTTCTGATAACGCAAGGTCTCAAAATTATCAGGCTACAGGTTTAAAAGAAAACAAACAGTGCTTTTTTTGTGCAGTGCAGCACATTGCCAAGTGATGCTTTGGATGTTAAACATATAAAAAGAATCAAAAAATAATTAGAGAAATTAATGGAAAAAAAATCCATCAAGGTCCAACAGACATGAGACCTCCAATGCACCCATTGATTTGGGAAGTCTGGAAATATCAGAAATGAGAAGGATATGCCACAGCAGACATTTGTCTCCATTTGGCTTGTTCTATGACAGCGTCCACTGATGTCTGAAATGGGCCACTATGAGACATGGGAATCTCTGTTAGATGGAACAGCTGGGTATGTGCTTTTATACTTTCTCACTGGTTATAAGGCCTCCATCTTCATACAGAGTCTTCATAATAGCATAAGGGTTGCACAGTAAAATGTACATATATATGTGCGTATATGTATGCATATATTGAAGAACACATATATATATCCTTTCTGGAAATAGGGAAAGTAAAGCAGACTTAGGGCAGTAAGAGATTTAGGTAAGATTGAGATTGTTCCTTGCTGTGTTTTAGGGGACATCAGGCACCCATCTCCTGCAAACTCCTCAGGGCTGTGAAATCCAGCTAGAGATACTTGTCCTATGTCCCACCTGGAGTGTAATACATACTCCTGTTGTGGGTGCACCCTAGTGACTAGCCTAGATGGCTTGGTGTTCAATACCAAGTGTGGATCCCTGTGTTAGGCACCCACCTTCACCACACGTTATGTAGGGAGGTTTGGTGATTAACTAAGGGCTGTGAATTACACCGTGCAATCACAAATAAGCTACCAGCTAAGTCTCCTCTTTGAGGGGGGTCCATCTATCAGAGAATGAAAGATCTGCACAGTTAATTAGACTTTTTGTGAATTTACATTTTGGACTTCAGCAGAGAAATAGTGCATGAGGGATACGTGGAGAGATATGAGCCAGCAGAGAAGTCAGCACAGGCTGTGGTTGCTCCCTGGCAACTCACAGGCTCTGACTCCTGGAAACCTGCTGCTGCAAGAAGAAGGGAGGACCATCCCTCCTCCCAGACACGTATTCCAGTCTGAGACTGTTTATTGTTAGGTCCCAATAATCAGGCAGAGCCAGACTGGCTTTTGTGGTGGGTTGACCCTGTTTGGACACCAAGTGCTCACCAAAGCTGCTCTATCACTCCCCTCCTCAGCTGGGAAGGGGAGAGAAAATATAACAAAAGGCTCGTGGGTTGAGATAAGGAGAGGGAGAGATCATTCACCAATTACAATCATGGGCAAAACAGATTTGAGTTGCAGAAATTAGTTTAATTTATTGCCAATCAATCAGAGTAAGATAATGAGAAATAAAACCAAACATTGAAAACTCCTTTCCCCCCACCCTTTCCTTCTTCCCAGGCTTAATTTCACTCCTGATTTTCTCTACCTCCTCTTCTGTAGCGGTGCAAGGGGATGGGTAATGGACGTTGTGGTCAGTTCATCTCCTGTTGTCTCTGCTGCTCCTTCCTCCTCAAGGATAGGACTCCTCACACTCTTTCCCTGCTCTAGTGTGGGGCCTCTCCCACGGGAGACAGTTCTCCACAAAATTCACCAATGTGAGTTCTTCCCACAGGCTGCAGTCCTTCAGGAACAGACTGCTCCGGCGCGAGTCCCGCAAGAGGTCACACGTCCTGCCAGCAAACCTGCTCCAGTGTGGGCTCCTCTCTCCACTGGTCCACAGGTCCTGCCAGGAGCCTGCTCCTGCATGGGCTTCCCATGGGGTCACAGCCTCCTTCAGGCATCCAACTGCTCTAGTGTGGGGTTCTCCATGGGCTGCAGGGGCACAACCTGCCTCACCATGGTCTTCACCAGGGGCTGCAGGGGAATCTCTGCTCCAGCACCTGGAGCACCAAATCCCCCTCCTTCTCCACTGACCTTGGTGTCTACGGAGTTGTTTTTCTCACATATTCTCACTCCTCTTTTCTGACTGCTGCTGGTGTTGCACAGTAACTTTTTTCCCCCTTCTTAAATACATTATCCCAGAGGCGCTACCACCATCACTGATGGGACTGGCCTTGACCAGCGGTGGGTCTGTCTTGGAGCCGGCTGGTATGGGCTCTGGAGGACTTAGGGGAAGCTTCTATCAGCTTCTCACAGAAGCCACCCCTGTAGCCCCCCACTACCAAAACCTTGCCATGCAAACCCAGTACAGTTTTCCACGTAACTTAATTCCTAAATTATTGGCTGTATGGCTCCCGTGGAGCTGCAGTTTCAATTAGAGATGCTACATTAAGGAAAGCAGTGCTGCTACGCAAGTAGGTTGTCACAGCTAAAATTTTCCTCACTCACCTCAACCACGATCATATTCTAAGCACCCGGGGAAAGGCATGAAAGGTAAAGAAAATAAATGATATGGGATTGAATGGCCACGTCTCACTGATGGCTGGCTGCCATTTTATCCAGTCCTGCTTTGCTGTGGCAATCTGTCACACCAGTCCACTGCCACAGAGCTGCAGACGTGTATCACCATCACTGCAAAGGCAGCAAGCATTTCACAGGTATCACATTACTATATGTCTTTAAATTCTCAGTCTCTGAACAAAATTTTGCTTGTTGCTGTGATCTGCTGTCTGATAACAAGCCTCTTCAGCTCTTCTGTAAAATCTTCCCACCCTGAGGTCCAGGTGGGGATGGCAGTAGCTGAGAATATGTTTCCACTAAATTAGACCCATCTCTAGATGCAGACAAAGAATTGTCCTTCTCCCCATATATTTCATTTAGACTTGACCCAAAGGATCACTTTATCTTGAAACTTTCACCAGAAGAATAAAGGAGGCAACTTTCAAAGCAACTCCTGTGATCCATCCATCTGCTGACAGCTGAACAAAAGGGTGAGTCTGTTTCCTTCGGAATACACACCAAAGGCAGACTGGGAAATTAATATCTTCCTTGAGAATGAGTTTTGGCTCACACTGCTAAGAAATATCCTTATTCATGGACAAGTGTCTGTAGATTTTAAAATGGATTTTGACTATCTAGAAAGAAAATTATCTCCCTGCAGTCCCACAAAGTCTAACAACCAATACATTACTGGGAAATTTCATAGCTGCTTTCCTGTTCCTTGTACACATGGATCTTCAGACATATCTACAGACTAGAAAAACTAGTTCACATCTTAAAATGTGACTGAACAAGACAGATATGGTTTAGGATGCACCTGATCTTGGATGGACAATAACCTACTTCTAAGAGACATCTACCTTACTAGTCTGAACATGACTTTAACATTAATCAGTTGTTTTAGTCTCATTTTCTTAAATGGCTGCACATCATTTGATGTTTTCATTTATTTACTTCATCTCTCCACTCTTATTTTGCTTTTTCAATTCCCAGGGTAAGCCTGGGATCTCAAGACATTGCAGGTCAACATGCTACAGCATCCAGTATTATTTGTCACTTGACTTCCACATACTAGTATTTCACGTCACTCACACTGCATGTGCACCTGAACCCATTATGCTTGATTATAAATTGCTGGTTGATAGAAAATTATATTCACAGGCATTTACTGAGTGTAATTACTCATCAGGAACTATCAACCTGAATCAATTACCCCTGGTGTAAGCATATTTCCCCAAGGATTTTTGGAAAGGGTGGGAGTAAATGTCATGAGTGTCAGTGGTACGAGAAGACATCTGTGCTACATGAGGATACTTCCTCCAAAATTTTACTTTTCACATTCAGCTGTAATAAAGCATAACTTCTAGTCTGTACCTCAGTCATTTAAATTTAAATGGAGTTCAAACAGAGTTATTTGGATGATTACATGGTAATCTACTGAACTATGAAAACATATACGTCACAGTGTATTAGGAAAACAGACCTGAGATCATGATTATTTCTACCTAAGCAGTCAGTACCAACAGTGCACATTTGGGGTTGAAGACAGACTGAGTTAAATATTGGTTAGATGCAGAACAACTCCTACCCCAAAGGGTATACACAAGATTTTCAGAGGTATCTGAAATAAATGGGAATCAGAAGAGAAAGTATTTTTCAAGATACAGTCCAAGTCATGCAGAAAAGCCACTTCTGGCATACATAGAGCCTGAATATGCTACAGGCATGTCTGCATGGATGAACAGGCAATTGCACCCCTGTGCTCCTCAGTGACTTCATTACCCAACTCTTGGCAGTGTTTATCGGTGTGTGCTATGTTCCAGGCTGATGGGGCTATTTAATTTCTGCATGCCTGAACAGTGTGGGTGTAAATTAGCTCTAATCCAGAAGCAAATTGACTCTGCTAAGCAGTGTAGTGTGTAGTGAGCTTATACAGCTGCTAGACAGGAAGGGCCCTGAATCTGTGGTTCAGAGAGGAAAGGTATCTCTATTTTTCTAGAGATGCAACAAGACTATATTCATTTAAACTAATCAATTTTAAAATCATTTATTTAGTTTAAGCTCCTTTAGTAGTCAGTGAGGAGAGACTTTTATCACCCAAGGTTGTTCTGTGACACATATATTAGATAACATAGAGTGCGACTAATTAATCTATGTTAGTGCCTCTATTTATCCTGTAGAGAGACCCTGAACTAATCTTCCAGTTGTCTAAAGTTAGCTGGCATAAAATCCATCCCACAGTTGTGGGGTCAGTTTATTTCTTGAAAGCTAAATGCCTAGCTGCCAGTCCAACAGGCACAGGTCGTCGGTGGTCTGCTCTTGCGTCTGCCTGCTCTCTCTAAGCGTCAGGTAACCAAGGGCATCTCCTACAGCTCCAAACACCACTTGTGGGGCAACTCCGTTTGAGCCATGTGTACCTAGCTATGGGGGCAGGAGGCTAAGAACAACTAAGTTATAAGTGTGAACATTATCCAGGAAGAGCTAAAGATTCACGACATTCACTCTTGCTAGTGATTTGATGAGGTTTACTACTTGGACTCAGGTCTACCAAAATACATACCTGCTATTACACACACACACAGAAGCATTGTTTCATTTAAAGTGGCTCTGCACACATTGGTTCTCTACACAAACTGTAGAGTGAGGGGAAATTATCTGAGTTTACAGACTAATTTTCAGTCTGGAATTGTGTGACTCAGCGCTGATGTCACTGAGTGATGAGTGTTGTCTCTGCTCCAGTCAGTCCTTAAGTCTGTCCTGGTCTGCCTCAAGCTTCCTCTAGTGCAGAGCAAGATTGTGTCTTCCTTATTTACTTGAAAATGCTTAGCAAATTCATACACTTTTCAATGATTTCTTCTTTCCTGAAAGCACTACTGAGATCACTCTGAACAAGTTAAAGAAAAGAAAAGCCCACTATTAACTTTGCCATGGTTACTGCTCTTCTGTTAGGTGTAAAGAGGCTTTTTTAATGAAGAAGAACATTAGCTATATACAGCTGTCTTCTGAGATCATTTTAATTAGCTATATAATTAGTTAGTTTAATTAATTAGATCTCCACAGTTGGAATTCTTTTGAATCCTTCCTCATTTTTCAGGTGTTTAACTCTCCTTCTTCCATTTTTACTATTTTTTTTTTCCTTAGCCATCATTTTCCACCTTCATTGTTGTTTTCTGTCTATCTTTTAAAGGCAGAATATAGGCAATCTTCCATACTGCTCAGTTGCTAGCATGCTCCCTGGCATAATTTTTCCCAGGGCAAAATCACTCTCTAAAGCAATTCCCTTCATGTTTCAGAGGTTAGCATAGACCAAAGGCTGCCTAATAGGCAGCAGAAATACAACTCTGAAGATTAGAAAGTTTATTCGTATGGATTCAAGCCAACTTGTACCACTTATCTTACAGGCATCAGTTCCTACACCATTTTACCTTCTGGTGTGAAGGTAACCAATGCCTAAAATACAGAAATGACATTCCCATGCAGCACTGTATTTGCTGCCATGAGAGCCCTCTCAGGTATCACTGGGGAATGGGAAGTGGAAGAATAGTTTGGCAGAGGTTCAGGTTAACAGGTAACTTAATCTTATGCAGGATTATTATATCAACTTGTTCTGATATATGTTGCTGTGAAATCAGAGCACTTGTTTTCAAATTGGGGAATTTTGCAGATTTTGGCTAGAGACTTACCTCTGTTTACGTGTTCTAATCATATGCCAGTGCCTCACCCTGCACCCTGATTTCTTTGGGAAGCAAACCTGAGCATGAAAGTGCAAGATGGGATCTTCAGCTCACACCAACAGGATGTGGACAATCCAGGAGTACTGTATTTGTTCTTTCGTGTTTAGAATGCTTCCTTAAGATTTACACTGAGCAAAGGTTAGTGTTTTCTGCTTTATGGATGGAAGTGTAAAATTAGCAAATTTCCTGAAATTCTATTCAACTCTTCAGTTTATTTTTGTTAACTTTTTAAAAAAGAAAGCAAATTGTCCTGGGTTGGAAATACAGGAATTTTCACTCTTTTCTGATATATTTGGTGGCTATTTGGTTTTGAAAACAATATTTCTCCCAAATATATTTATTCAGATAAAAATAACCTGATCAGGATGCTTTACTCACTTCTTTCTTCTTTATTTTACCTTTTCACTGAAAAATGTAGTTGAATGAAAACTTGGCAGATGAGAATTAGTAAGCAGAACAATGGAGATATAAGAGAACGAGTAACACGCATTTACAGTTGTAAAATATTACCAGCTTCTTCAATTTTACAAAAATAGAACACAACAAGGACCAATTTATAAGAGAAACCTTTTAAAATGTAGACAGAAAATTATTAAGTTTCTATGTATCAGACTCCATTCCTATTCCCCACAGTGTCAGCCAGGTGACAAGCCAAGCTGTTTATTGGCCCAGAAATCATGATTGGTTATCAACATTTCTACATTCATTGTCTGCAATTTATGTTAAAATGATGTCAGAAAAATAATGGGGGAAGTTTTCAAAGTGGAGTATAGGATGCACATGCATATAACCCATTATTTTTGAAAAGATGTGTGCATACTGTAAGACCTACATATTACTGCCAGAAAATTGCCTCGATTTTGTAGTATGTGCACTTTTACTGATGTGCATGAGGTCCTATCAAACTTAAATAAAGGATTTTACAAAATAGAAGGCTTTGCATGAGCTTGGGGAAGTAACTCTGGTTTTCTGGGTGAAGCATGAAAGATTGTGGGTGCCATGAACAGTTTTACTCAGTGTCAAACCAAGGGAAGAGAGTCTTTTGGGGGCTGCTGGGTGAGCTGATCCAGAAAGTAAGTTGGTATGACCAACATTGTTAGCTTTCACCTGTCTACCACCTATTTACTACTGAACACTCATTATTTAGGTCAGAGAGGTCAACCAAAAAATATATGTCTTCTCATGACTGTTATACCAGTATGTAAAGTTCAAGCTACCCAGCAGCCTTCTGTTTATGCTTCCTATCATGCTCCAGGTTGTCAATACCAAGGGTGATGCTGGACTTCGAGGTGACTGTGTGAGTTCTTTTGAGTCTTCACCATCCAAATCCTTCTGTTCTTTATCAGAACAAGTTGCTCTGCATAAAACCACTCCAAAATGTGAGGAACACAAGGACATACTCTGTACTTGTTTCACAAGGAGGAAATAAGCAAGTCTTACTGACACAGTTAGACTCCAAAGTCCCATTAAATCATACTTTTTACACCTTTTGACTGGAAATAAAGGAGATGGATGGGAACATAGTTTGTGGGCCCCTAGAATGCCATAAATTTACCAAATTGTTTGGGTTGAGAATTTAATCTTTGTTTTGTGTGCAACTGAGCAGGAATCCAGTGCTGATGAGGGATATAACTAACCACTAACCATCTCAATTTCTTCAAAAAGCAAATTCTGGACCTTTTGATAAAACAGTGCTAAATTATCATCAAGGTAGACTAGTTGTGTTCAGGGGCAGGCGGTGATGGGGTGAGAAGAGTTAAAGCATCACCACCTTGAGGAAGCATTCTTGTTGACCACATCTGATTCGTTCATCTAGGCATTTTTTCTTTGCATTTGTACACAGGGGGTACCAAACAGACACCTTGCCTCCTTCAGTGGCAAGATATCTCACTCCAGCCTTGGCTATCTACGACTAGATACTACCTTGTCTAGACATGCAGAGTATTCCCCAGTATGCCTGTGAGATATTGCTATAGTGAGGGTCCTCTTACTTTATGGAGTCTGCCTCTACATCATTGTACCACTCTGAAAAAAATATTTGCAATTAGGCTGGAATTTTTGCAACTCCAGAACATCCAGCAATTTTAGTTATATGGCATAACTTCTATATGTCTATTTTCTATGACCAAGATATAACAAAACAAAGCCTATATCTGTCACTTTCTGGCTTCTTCTAATTCCTTTACAAAATTTCATTGCTGGAGCTTTTCTACTGAGAATTAAAAGTTCTCAGTGTTGCATTTTGAAAGAATACTATTTTCCAAAGAGTCTGTATTTACCAACTGATATTCTAAAAATGCAGGATTTGGACATAAGGGTCTTTATTGTTTTTCTGAAATCCCCCTCGTAACTTCTGTATCTGTGCTCCAGTAGACAAAACACAGTGACATACACAGAGATATGTAGTTGAAATAGTTTCTTTCAGAGCACAGCCGTTCCCCATGTCAGATAGGTTATTTTTTGTTCCTGATTCAGATGTATTCAGAATTAGCCTTCTAGCAAGGCCATCTGGACAAGACATCATCATTACTTCTGTATAGCTGCTAAATCATAGAACTGAGGTGGGTTTCTAACTATTTAACAAGCTGCATCCCAGGATTCATGAATTTGAAAAGCTAGCATAGATATGCCTCATCTGTTCTGACCTCAGGCCCACTCCCTTGTGAAGAATAACTGGGATAAATGTTCCACAGATTTATCTATTCCTCAGGACTTCTTTCAAGGGATGTAAAAGTTTCCATTAATAGAACTCTTTTCCAACAATAAAGCTACAGTTATTAAAGCTTGTCTTATGCTCAACTTTACCCCAAACAGTCAGCAAAAATATCTGTTTTCTTCACCAGTTTTTGAAATATCAGTAGGCCAAGGTAAAATGCTAAATCTAGAAATGGTAAAGCAAATCCACTGTCCACTCAGAGAATTTTCTTTCCTCCACACCCAGGACACTGGGTCTGTAACATTGGCAGACTCACTTGCAAATTATCTGTAATAAGAAGTTTCCTGTAGGACCTGGTACATGTGGGAGTCTCACAGGAGTGGTAGTTCTGCCTGACCTGAACTCTCTTGTCTTTAGAAACTCTGTCCTCAGTGGTCCCTGAGTGCATATCTCCTGAAACATCTCTCATTTCTGAGGCTTCGGTATCACACTGGCAGCCTGGCAAGACCCACTGATCAGTACATCAGCTGCACAAAGATGTTATTGTGCACCAACATATTGTCTGGCCAAAGCAAACAGACAAGTGTGATAGGCAGTGTAACAGCCTCCATAAAGGTCTCGAACACAGAAGCTACATTTTGTAAACCTGATGCCACTGCTCTATATTGCTACAGGATTTTTTTGACCAACAATTTTTCCCTGTCCTTTGAACGTCCTTCCACAGATCAATATCTGAGCCAAGATCCAGCACTGGAAATCAATACTGCAGGAACTCTACTATAATATCTGGGTATCGAGATAATAAGAATCATTAAAACCTTTCCATAGCTCACACAGACACTATCTCTTTACCAGAAGTACTGAAGAAGCCCAAGACTTGACTGAAGACTCAGTTAGTTTTCTTGAGGCGTTCCTGTAGTAGTTGGTGCAGCCTCTTTCTTCCTTGCCGCTGGAGAGGAGGCTGTTCAACACTCAGTGTCACACACTATCAGTATTGCATGGATCAATGGTGAAGGGAAGGAAAACTCAGCTTATCTCTTTGTTGGTTTAGTAGAACACTCTGAATTTCTAACATAACTGCCTCTGAGACTACTTATGTATTTGTACTGAATTGTCATGGAAAAATTGTAATAGACACTGTTCAAACTAATTTTCATCCTCTTTTCCTTCCAAGTTTGAGTTGGTTTGTTTTTTTTTTTTTTTTGTATGACTATCCACTAGAACCACTTGTTCACTTTTTTCATCCATAGCTGGCCATTTTACCATTTATTCTCAGTCAATAGTATTCAGCACAGGTACAGCTACCTGGTTCAGATCCACAACTAAGTCCCCATCAAGCCATTCATTCTCCCTAGGCCTTTATCAAGTTATCACAGCCTGTAGCTGCATCAGCTTAAAGGCAAGATAAGTCATTCACTGCAAAGCAATTTCCTACAAATGATTTATTGCACTAGTGCCATTTTTTAACAGAATGGCCCAGACTGCATTTATTTTGTCATGATTATACAAACCATGTTGATGTATCCATGTTTTTGAAAAGTTGAAAACATCTGATGGAAAAGTTCTCCAGCTCTGGCACAAGCTGTATGCACAAGAATACACAAACAAGACATAAATTTCATTTCTGCAACTGCCCAACATTTTAACTGAAGAGACTGCTTGTGCACACACAGCTGCTGTGATGAGATTTGTTTAGGTTTTGACCTGAGCCTATCTGAAGTTCGGAGATAGATTGAACTATAGACCAACTACCTTATTTTATTTTTGCTGAAGTTGCAGTGGTTTGGGAAGAGGCCTTAGTCTATTAGCAAATTTGAAATTTTGACAGTTATGTTGAAACTGCAACTTTTCATCCTTTTTCATTGAACTTATCTACCAAGCAGCCTAAAGACAAACTTTCAATATTCTTCTTCATCTAGTGAACAAAGCTGAGCTATAAACTCTTCCCTGGTTGTCCCCAAGTTTGCTACTCAATTTCATTAGATGTTTGTGATTTTCACTATGGCCTGACATAGTTGTAGCAGTATTTTGTGCTTGGGTGTTATATTTTCCATGCTAGCTTTTAGCCAGTCTGCTTTCTTTACTTTTGTATTTTTATATATTCAATAATGCGTATATATATATAAAAATACATATGCAGTGTAATTACATCTTGCTTGATTATATGTGCCTTTTTTCTTAACTATCAGAGACACCAGACTGTAATTCTTCATTTCATTCAGGCCTGTGAGGCACAGAGCAGTACTTAGAGGCACAAAACTCTCAGCTTCCAACATTCTCAGCAGCAGATGACTCAACATCCAATGTGCAAATACAAGAAAAGTCCCACATTGCTTGGCATGTTCCTGCTCATTGCATCCTTTGCCTAGTCAAGAGTTGCAAGTACAAGCCTATGACATGCTCTGTCACCAGTTTATCCAGAAAAATCTCCTATGGGCATGGGTTTTATAAGAACACAAGGTTTCATCAATCCAGGCATGATTTCTGTGTTCTTTTTGTTTCTATTTGTTAGTCACAACTTACTCAACTCAGATTTATGACCAGAGCTCCAAACCATGGGACACCTGGACAAATATATTTCCCCCTCAGCTTTACCCCCCCTACATTTTCTCTACTTGTCAAGAGAGAAGTTGAGGCACAGAAAAGGGCTGTAATTTGTCCAAAGGGTGACAGAGTTAGAAACAAAATCAGCATCTCCCAATTCTTAGTCCAATTCCCCAGCCCCCAGGGCACACTGGTAAGTAGGTGTTAGTATGCCCATAATAACGCCTTATAGTGAACTCTTTAATGTAATTTTAATCACTGAATAAAGTGATTGATAAATTATTAAATAATTAAATAACAGTTAAATTTCTGCTACATCATCAGGTTAATAACCTATTGCTTACTTAGATAGTTTGTAAATATGGGTAGTGAATCTTGATATGGAAACAGAAAATGTCTGAAAAGGGAAGACAATGAATGAAGCACTGCTAAAACAATCTATTTCTTTAGCACTTCTGAGCCCCCATAGTCTAATTATGCTTCAGTAATAAACCTGGGGAGTAGGAATAGGATAAAAGAAAATAATGGAAATAAATCAACAATAGAAGCCACCTCTGTGGAGAGTAGGAAGTTCAAGGCTGGTCGGTGGTATCTTTTGAACTCAGTGTGGGCTTAATTTCTCTCCTTTTTCCACTCTCCTCCTTACATGCTGCCTTTGTGCCAGTTTGAGTGATTTTCAAAAAAAATGAATTGGTGTTTTCCTGCTGTAAGCTGTTATTGAGAAACTTATTATTTCCTCATTAATTTTAGCAGTACAGTAAATGCCTTCTTTTTCAGCATTTTATGAACGAAATAAATATTAAAAAAATTCAGGGAGAAAGTGCTTGCATGTCTTAGATCAACACAATGATTCCTCAGATCTCCATAGAGCAAAAATCTGTCTCACTCCACTATTTATCAGTTTGCACGTCTGCAACGCATAGTCTGTAACATGTTTCCAAGCACTGTAGCCTTTTCTCTTGATGCCTACAAATACCTTAGTCTTGCGAGGGCCAGTAGCTCAGACCTTAAGTTGTTTCAAGACTTTATCTCATTTGATTACTCTCCCGGTAGTCCCCTGGATCTTTTATAAAGTCTTTATTTAAAACAAAAATAAATAAAAATTTAAAGCCATCACATTTGCTGTCTTCCATTCCTTGGTGCCAAGACAGTTTCAACAGTAAGTTACATGCTCCATTCAGCTGTGGAGGAACTATATATTTTAGTTTTCTTAGAGCCCTTGGGTGAAAATCCGCCATCTTGATGCTTTGTCAACAGTCATTTGAACGACTGATTCTAAAGCTGTTTGACTGATGGTTTGACTGGAGATGATGGACAAATTTCTCATAAAGAAAGGCATGTCCTTAAGCTCATTTGTCATGAACACTGGTCTGGTTGAGATATCTCAACCATCCTATGGATTAATATCTCAGTCATCCTATGGACTCATGGGTAACCATCATAGTTCTTTTATTCTTTCAGCAATTTGTTCTTCTAATCTGTTGTTTTCTTTTTTTTTTTTTCTTTTTTTTTTTTTTTACAATCTGCTTTATAGCTTTTAATTTAATGTGCCTGACTTTGTGCTCTTTTGAATTTAACCTATTTGGAGAGTGTTCTCATTATTTTTGTTTTAAATAGTCTCCTTTATTCCTCTGTTTAGCTATGACAGAATTTTCATGTCTTTTCACATTCTCTTCTGAGTCTTCAGTATAGTCTCTATAGTCTTTATGCCACCTGGAAGCATCTTGTCCTTTGAAACTGAGCCTTTACATTTAATTTTTGCATGCTTTTCCATTATTGAGTATTTTCTATGTATTAAATGTTACTTGCAAAGTTTTTTTTGAGTATATCATATACATCACTTACAATCACTGTAACAAAGAGCTTCCTCCATAGTGTCTCTGGTGACAACTCTTGATGCCGTTTCAGGAATACGTGAGCAGCTCTTTTGCATTTTGAGAAAAGAAACAGACAGAGAAAAAATCCTCCAAAAGATCAGCTGTTCATGTTTCCAATAAAAATTGTTCTCTACCTCATAGCTTCCCCATAAATCTTCTTGAAACACCCTTCTTGAAAGTATTCACATTGTGTTTGTGTTTGAAGCAAAACACTGAATATCACATGAATCACAGTAAAATCACAGAAGTTGATACCAGGGTTGAACAGAAATGCTGAGAAGCTTGGTGATAGAACAATTGGTGGGGACTGCAGGTGCTGTTAAGGCTGTTGCTGATGTCTAGAAAATTATGTCAAAAGAAGATAACTTTGCAGTCTTTAAATATAGGATTTTGTTGTTGTTCCTTGAAATGACCTAGGAGGCTTTGACAACATATGAAGTAATAACAAGAAGAATACAGAATATCATTTCACCTCATGTTTTTTTCTCTTGTACTGGTGGAGGTTACTGATAATTTTGCAGTACAGCAGAGCGGAGCAGCTGCTTACTGCCAGTGTGTGCCCAGTCAACAGCTCTTAGTCTCAAACTTTGTCAAGTTACAGTCTGAGCAGAGGTGCTAAAGCCAGAGAGAGCACTCTTTTCTGCTGGCTATTTATGAAAGGCTTTAACGGGAGCCGGATTTGACCAAGATCAAGACCCAACTGCACATATTTAGGAGGAAGCAATCATCAATGTTTAGAAGAAACGGCAGCTATAAAGCTCAGGGAGTTAATAGAGATTGAATGGTGCAGGAATCTGTTTTATACACAGGTGTATGTGGCTATCCACAAGACAGGTAAGGGCTGTCATGCTTACACAGCTATCTGCACATGGTAGCTACATCAGTGTTTTTAACCTTTGGCAGATTAAGAAGACAACAGGATCAAAGTGGACAGTCTTCCAGCATGGACAGCAGAGCATCCCTTCAGAATCACGAGAAACTCCAAGATGGACGTAACAACAATTTACTGGGACATGGCTGCACAAGAGGCTGCAGCAGCTAGTGAGCTACGGCCCCACACATGATTCCACCCTGGCAGGGTGAGGAAAAATCATCTCCACCCATGCCTTCATCTTCACCCCTCGGATCCCGGGACATCTGACTCCTCCAAAAGCAGGTTCCCCAGCCAAGGACAAACCCACAGAGCACACCGGCTGAGACTTTCCACGTACAACCCTGCTCTTCTTTTGACTCTGCCACTGGAAAAATGACCATCAGCAACAAAATGAAGTTTTATAAGTGTGACTTTCCTTTTCAAAATCCTGGAAGAAAACTTGAAACAATTCATTAGGCAGCCTCTCAAAGATTACCGTGTTTCTGGCTACTTGTAAGAGACAAAGTTATATTGGGGCCAGCTTGATCTTGAAGGCTTTATGTTACTCATTCTGTCTCCGTTAATTAAAATTGGTCCAGTTTGGAATCTTGTGAAACTGCTGGACACAGCCGTCTCTGAGCACCTGCTGTTGAGTTTATGGGATGTGTATGATATAAACACATGAATGTAGTGTCAAATAGGCCAAACACTGAATAATTTAATTTAAATACCTGAAGTCCATTGAAAATGTTTCAGCGTGAATGTATTCACATTGTTCTTTAACTTCATGCGTTCTGCTTTGTAGTAAAAGATGTGACTATGGCCAAGTCAAAGTTTTGCTAGTGACTTTAGTGGATGCAGGATCAGACACATTAGTAGTGTATGATAACTGTGACAGAGAAAGACCTTTTGATTTGTAACAATAGGCTGACTGAGCCAGAGTTGAAAAACAGCTTAGTGAGGAGAGCTAAAAGCATTAACAATTGCTCAGATCCATAGTTAGGTGTTATAAAACGTGAAGTTACATATGTGTCTGTTTTCATGGATCTATTCTGGATAAGAACCATCTTGAATAGAATGAAACATACTTTATCCAAAGTATTGCTGATGTGAAAGCCTTTTTTTTTTTTAAACAGCACTCACAATTCCAAACACTTATGGTATTTTACAACTTGTACATTCACATTTTGATAATAAATGCATGCTTGTTCTGTCTTATTGTGCTTTTATTTTTAAGGGTTACTATCCGTAAGCAAATTTCATTTCAACTTTTAAAAACAAATAAGTTGGGTTTTGGAAGCGAAAAACATTTTATTTGTAATAATATATTTTTACTGTATTGTTTCCATTCTATCTTTTTCAAAACAAAGTTCTTTGTAATTGAATCTATTTTAAAATTTTGTTTCACATTATATGTAATTTTTGTCATAAATTTTTCACAAAATACAGATTTTTATTGCTCCATTAAATGATATGGTGTTCCTATCAACAATAGAGCAGTTTACAGATGTACTAAGGTAAAGATTTTACATCTGTCATGAGCGTGGTATTGGGCTACTTGTCTAATTTGGGCACAGACTGAAAAAATCATAGGTTCAAGCAAAGAAGCAGAATTTCTCTGGTCATGAGAGAACAGATGTCATTACCCAGAATAAATCATTTCATGCCCATCCCTTCTTATAATGCCTTTTTTTTTTCTTCTTTTTTTTTTTTTTTTTTTTTTTTTTGCTGAATATTGGTTTCACTTGGAAAGGACCAAAGTCGATAACATTTCACATAATTTCTGGAAACACCTATTGTTCTGTTCCAATCAAAATGCATTATGATCTTGGATCTTGATCTGAATCTTGATCCTAATCTTGATCCTGGAAAGAAATAAAAGGTTTTATTTACTTGAGTAGTCCTACAGAAATTAACGGTATTACTCTTAAGTAAATGTTTGCAGGATCCATGATGTATCAGGTAATATAGATTAGAGCCATGGAGTTTTTGGAAACAAGGCCAGTATGTTATTAATATTTTCTGTGTAAAACTTTTCAATTGCAAAATCATTTGGAAAAAAAAGGCAATTGCACATTTGCTTTTTTTCTATGATTACAGTTGTTTTGAGCAAGAAGAGTTATTGTGGGTGATTTTGTACATCAACCACATAGGATGAAACTATACTAGCACCTTAATTCAGTCTGGGAAGGCATTTTTTGAAGTTAATGTCTCAATCTTATAGCCCTGCTGCATTTTGGTTCATATTGTAGCATCCCAAATCAGATTCCTTTTGGATAATATAAAACCAGAAGTGTGCTCCAAGAGACCACGTCATGCCATCCACCCAGCCTCAGGCCTGTAGACCACAAGAACAGGTGAGAGCAAATTCAAAATTAAACTTCCCCAAATGTGTCTCATGTGCATGTCAGGTCTGCGTCGCCTACCGCCCTGCTTTGCAGAGCCTCTCCTGTCAGGCTGAGCTGCCCACTAATGCGCACACAGTCAATGAGAAGCCTGAGCTTATAGAATGTAAAGTTTATAGAATGAAAGATCCACAGGCTTTAGAAGTAAAAAGTTCATCAATAATTTTATTAAAAATCAGGGGAGTTTTCTGCAGATAGAATCTAATTAGAAACAAGATTCTACCAAACATTTGCAGTCTGATCTGGCTGGCTATCGGGTGTCTTTGACAAAGCTGTTTTTGAGAGAAGCCTGGTTATACAATGGATGACATCTATTTAAATATGTTTGTGCAGAGTATTGTGCATGAATGCAAGCTCTCTCAGACACTTTAATTTCACGCTTGTTGCTACACGATCATTTCTCAAACTACTCTACTGTTTGCAAAAAAAAAAAGAAATCATTACACCAGTCAGATTTATCCAGAGTCCATGGCATTTTCACTGACTGCAAGCTGAACCTTATGCTGCATATAATTATCTTTGTCTGCTTATTACACAGGTCAGAGAGTACCCTCAGCTATACTACAGAGACCCAATTTAGAATCATAGAATCACAGAATCATAGAATATTTGGGGTTGGAAGGGATATTTAAAGGTCATCTAGTCCAACCCCCCTGCAATGACCAGGGACATCTTCAACTAGATCAGGTTGCTCAGAGCCCCGTCCAACCTGGCACTGAGTGTTTCCAGGGATGGGCCATCTACCACCTCTCTGGGCAATCTATACTCTTAGTTCATCCTTCCTTTTGACCAACATAGCTGTAAGAAACTAGTCTGTCATGGGAGACCCTGATAATGGTGCAGAAGAAGAGAGGTCATTCTGTTCAGTATGTGCTTGTGAGGACAGAACTTGTACTACAAGAAGTCACACAGGCTGGGAATAAGCCTGAGAAGTGCTTGGCTGGGACTTGTCTCCCCTAGTTTTATACATAAGAAAAACTTGCACACCTGCAGCTGAGTTAGCCAGATCCAGTCTCAAAAATAAAGAGGAAAACAAAAAAGAAAAAAAGATGGGTTTAGGATGTGGTGCATTTGTTCTGTCTTGATTGTGTCTTTTAGCAGATGGTTCTCCCCGTAGCTCTGCCTCCATGCAGTATAATGTCAGCGTACATAGCTCAGATGTGGACATGCACATTGTGCACTGACATTTAGTCAGATGAATCTTGTTTGTGATGGCACAATTTGTGGAGATGCAGTCTAATCCTTGTGAAAAAATTTCTGATCACTTCAACAGGAGCCAGAGCTGTTTAAACAGTTTTTATCCTTACATGCAAAAGTGGTATTAGAAGGCCAAGAAATTACACAAAAATAAACACTTGCAATGAATACTACCTTACTTTCCAGAAGAAATAAAATCAGGGAAGGCAACCTAAATAAGACATAGAAGGGTTTCACAAAATACTCAGTGAGATGGAGGGGAAAGCAAAGCAAGGCAGTCATAAAACCAAAAGAAACTCCTTGGGACTCCCTTGTTCTATACAGCTTTATTGCTTTGCAAAAGCAGCCAGAGATATTAACTTCCAAAGTCTCATCTGGTTTCTCCAAGTCATTTCAAGGGTAAAATATTTTTTCTCATTTCTGTTCCAGGGAAGACGGAAAAAAGTCTAACACATCTGGAAAAGCAGTTTACTGCTACAACATTTTATTGCAATGCCACTTGTTCCATGGTGTTACAGTTCTGATCACACATGCACATTCCCACAGCATCACTCCATGTTAAACTCTGCCAGATTTACCTTCTGTTCAGTTTGCTCCTTCTACATTGTGTATTAAATATTGGCACCGTACTCTAAATGTTTAATTACCAACTGTCATAAAATACAAATGGCTTCTTTCATCTGTAGTCTTGACAAAAATGATTAATGAGATATTTCCAGAAGTTTTTCTTGTAGACTTGGGGGGGAGTGTGTGTGTGGGGGGATGAACAGACTAGGAGGGTTGGTTATAAATCTTGGCACACTATTCAAAATTACATCAAAAGACATAATAGAGGAAATATGACGCACCGATCCATCCAACCATTCCATTCATTTAGATGTTTTCTGCTTTCAGAAATATATGATGGTAATTTCAAACTGATTTCTGACAGTTTAAACTAAACCTAAATATTGGTTTATTGGGATGTACTGAGGAACTGTGGCTGGCTGAATAGGACCCAAAACATTTTTCTGTTTTCCAGATAGGTAGCTATGCCAACACTTCTGCTATGAAAAGAAGCGTCTGCCAACATAGGAGATGCTTATAGGTTTTGGAGTAGTACATTTACAGTTTTGGTGGGAGATGGAAAGCAAGGAGATATTCAAAGCAATTAATTAAAAAGCCACAGGTATCCTCTTGAACCTCCACTTTCTATCACCTGACTCAGGAGGAGACCTGAAACAAAACATTGTCTGCAAATAATCCCCATTATTTCTATATCTGTCCCAGATTTAATCCATGGCTAAATAAACTCATCTATGCAGGCTCTGAATAAGAAGCAAGCAAAGGCAAGACCCCACCTGTTTGCAGTGCTGGGCTGCTCAGATTCTGTCTTCTTGTACAGCAAAAGAAACAACAATTTATAGCAGCTGCTGGAGCCAAAGTCATCAGCCCTGCTAGGACAAGCAGAAATTATTTTCTCTTACACAGCAGTTGCAGTTCAGTCTCTTAGGACATGCTGCCAACAGGCCCTGTGGTAAATTTTGAATGAGAAATAATGTAAAGCTTTTATAGATCCTTCTGGTGTCACGCAAAACCCCACACAATAGATTGCTGTGATTTTTAAACAAAAGTTTTGCAGTTTTTCTTCTGGAGAGCATACTAGTAGCTAAATAACTAATTTCCTATGCATACTGTACTTAAATATCTCGGCTTTTATCAGAGTACTTACTTCTGTTTATCTATATTTTAATGATCAGATCAACTACTCTCTGCCCAGGAAAGAAAAATTATTTTATGTTTTTAGCATTTGTTTAGCAATGCAAATTAGCTTGCTATACTTGTGTTTGTGAGAAAACACACAGTACAATCAGGACCTTAATAATGACTGATACTAGCTATGCCCTATACATCAACGAACCTGGCTCGGAGTCACAAACTCCCTTTTTTTGTCATTTTTAATTGGGAAGGAGGAATTTATCTATTCAATTAAACCATTTTTTACAAAGTAGCCAAACGGTCCTCACGAGTCCTCCCAGAGAGTCAAAATCACAATAAAGGGCAGAAAGTTTTGTTGTTCAGTGTTTAGGGTTTTCTTTAAGCAATATAGTAAACATACCAAAACCACTGTAGCTTTCAATACCCATTAAGAGAAATACAACTGAGAACAATTCTAAAATGCAAGTCCTTCTAAAATGTATGCCCACGAATACAGAATTATGTAAAATCAGTGCCCTTTGAATGGCATTAGATTTAGTCATAGCCACTTTCATGGGCAAAAATATGTTGGAACTAGCACTGTGGAGAATGTTTTGCTTCTTATCTTCTCATTGTTTTGATGTGTTCTATATTACATCCCTGGAATTTTCCCACAGTGATTATTTTGTACTTGAAAAATCTCTTTTGGAAGAGTATTACACAATTTAATTAGTAGTTATAACTTTTCTATACAATTCTATATCGAGGATAATATTCTCCAGACAACGTGCTAAGATATTGAGGCAATTTTGGTGTGGTTAATTAGTAATGAGAGAATGCTTTAAGTCTTGAGCCCTATCATGATAAACACTATATCCACACATTAAGATAAGTCAGACACTACAGCAAGGAATTTAGAGTTTGAACTATCTTTATAAGATATAACTTGAAGCCAGAGATAAACTGAAGAAAGTGTTCAGGGAAGCAGGTAGTGGTGAAATCAGCTTATTAAATGTAATGAGCACCAATATAATGAAGATTTATGGATCTTTTTCTGCATTAAATAGTATGCAATGTCTCTTTAAGTCCAGAAATTTCCCATTTATATTTGAAAGCTTAGGCTAATGTAATCTTGGAGAGTAGCAGAAGGGCTGAGGGAGTGGAGCAGGGGCAGAGCTGGCTGCTGTGACACCGTTAGCTGTCATCGGTGCCTTGTCCTCTCTCCAGCTTAGGCCAGCTGGACCACAAGAGGCTTGTTTCACTGAGCAGATCTCTGCAATTGCAGAATTAAATCAAAAAGAGTTGTGAAGAGTTAAGATGAAGAAGTATGCGAAGAGGAAGAGAGCTGTCATCACAGCTGGCTTGTCGCTTCTGCACCCCCTCTCAAGAACCAGCACGGTTCTCCATAAATCCTGCCTTTCCCATGGTCTGGCAGGGGCATTCACTCCACCAGGCTATGGAGTGCAAACATCCACGTGCGAATACTGCAGCATGGAAATTGATACCCACTGAACACCATTTTGACTGTCACAGATCAATCACTGCCCTCCCAAAGTCCTGCCAAACACCATCCACAGACATACATCCCGCCAATTGACCCGTTAGACAAAAGACCTAGTTTTCCATCTACACTGTCACTGTTAAGAAGAGTCACAAACTCCAGGAATTAAAGGTCTTGGAAATGCTTAGAGCCTCCTGAAACTCCACCAAATCCACTGGTCAGAGGGTTTCAGAGGGTTTCCTTGTAGCCAGCATCCCTTTTACTGAAGTACCAGGCTTAATTTTACATTTTTGAGAGACACACATTAATACTGAACACTAATAAAAAAGAAAGAACACTAAATAGGGCAAGACAACCAGCAAAGCAACATGTATTTTAAAGAGGTTTCTGAAATATGTTTTCACCATCTTATAGGTGCAGCTATTTGAATAAGCAGCATAGCTTTTTTGCAAATGAGAAGTATAATCACTCAATCGGGGCAGACAAGTGCCCGTAAATGTATATAACTGATAGTGTGCTCCCATATGATAACAGTAACTTTCATTACCTTCTTCTCATTACTGTCTTCAAGAAAAAGTATCTGCTAAAACTTGTAGAAATAACATTGAAACCCACAGTTAAATTATGTGAACTATATTTTAAAAAATAATACTATTTCATATTATCACTCTTTAATTTTATTCCATTTCATTTTTGGAAGATGAATAGGACCACACAACTAGCCTTTTCTTGATCCTTCATTGCTTCATATTATCCTCACTGTTACTTGCCTCCTCTTTAAATACACAAACATTCCCCTGGCAACACACTATACAAACACCCTCCTGTGCTTTCCCCTCATGGGGTTTTCAATCTTTCCACACAAACGAAGCTCTGTATGACTCTAAGACATTGTCTGTCCCTGTCTGGAAAAACTTCTCTGTGAACTGTGCTGATTGTTTACAGTTGCCCCACTAGGACTGTAAGTTATTCATATGAGACTGCATTATCATTTTTAAGATGCATGAACTTGCTAGTATTTCATACTGCCATGTTTCATACTACTGCAGGGTCTTGGGAAGAGGTTTTTTTAATGAGTTAAGGATTTTTCTTTTTTTTTTTTTCAAGTATAGGTATGCATTGAGCAACTATGTACACAACAAAGTGCTGAGATACTTTATTTCATGGTTTTAGTGGATTTGTGCTACAGCAATGCATCTAATTCCCTAAACTTGTTCCTTTGAACCTTGAATGTGTCAATACCGATTTTCAGTTTACACCCTGTTGAACTGCTTCTCTTATTGGTAGGACCAAGATTATTGGTTTACTGAGCCAGTATCTATATCAGGGACATATCCCTGCTTTTCCTGAAGAACATACATATGCATGAACAGATTAATTGACTGTATTTTTCTCCTTGAAGGAAAAGGGATATTTACTTTATTTGTACTACTTGAGAATAACAACTTAAAACTTTTCCATTTAGTACACTTCAAATAAAAACTTCTCTCACATCCATTCAATTAAAATTTAAATCAGTTCACAAGCGAATGTTATGAGATTTAAAATGTATTATCTGCTGAAAATATGCTCATCTTTTTCTTGAAGACATTTATTCAAAAGCTCTTTCCATAGAAATAATACAGCCATCCTTGTGATCTTTTACACTGTGGTCTGCTTATTATGTGGCATATTATGTGATATATTAATCTGTAATTAAAAAGGTTGGCTGTGACAGATACTTCTTAGTTCATCTGCCTCACGTTCACCAACAGCTTTGGAATGTATAACCTTTTACAAGTGGCAAGTCAAAACATGGATAGGAAAACATCTGTAGCATAAAAACCAGATTTTTTTCCTGTCAGTGGGTGGCAGAAACTTCAATCTTCCAAGCTAAATAATGCACTTAAATATAATGAGAAATAATGCAGCCACATCTCCAAGAGTGTTCAAAAAGAAAATCTTTCTTGCTTTCTCCCCAGGGATTTGAGATCTGCAAAATTCCTGCCAGAAAAGACAGAAATTGATTTAAGGTAGGCTGGAGAGAAGGGAGTGCTTCTAGGAGACAGAAAAACACTCTGGCTCAATATTTGGAATCTGATATTTTGTTGTTAAATCCCATGTTTTCCTGAGTAAGGGTGCTTTCCTTGACATAACAAGGCTAGACTAGGCATAAAACAAACATTTAAACATATTTATGTTGCTCCAGTCATAGACTATTGTTACCTGGATGTACCATATTAATAGGGAAAGTTTTTTTGCAACAAGACTGTACACAATGGGGTTTCTCTCATGCTATCATAAGCTACATATGTCTATCTAGATAGATAAATTTCTGTCAGTTTCCATCAGAATTTTCTGAAGCTTTTTAAACTTCCCTTCTTCACCTTTTTATTTTTGCCTACTTTCAATGTCCGTATGTTAAAGGTCCTCTTTCTCTCCCAAGAATTTCATCTTAACTCTGAACTGAGAGCCTTTGCTTCTCACCAAGTCTTGCCTTCAGGTAAAATCAAATTTTTATTAGATTTAGTGACAGTAAATCTTTTTATTTCAAAGAAACATAATGGATGCCATTTCTGCCATGGACACATAAAATTTCGTTGGCTGTCCTTTCTGGACTCAGGCTTAGTTGTATCTTTTGGATCTTCTGGATTCAGAACTACGTGGTAGCTCTCTTAAGGGACTTAAGTGGCTAAAATATTCAAGTGCTGTAAATTTAGATGCCTGAACCACAGAGCCCAGGGAAATCCAGAAGCCTACTTAGAGCCTACTCTTTTATTTTACTTCACTTCACAGGGAGACCTCACAGGCACCTCAAGGACCTGAGAAGCTGTGTCAGACATACAGAGCTCACCAGTAAATGTCCTAAGCACTGGGGTAAATCTAAAAGTCCTACCTCCCTTGAGGCAATGAGGCATCCATCTAGCTCAGATGCACAGCTGTCCTAGAAATGGTATACTCCTAGACTAGCAATACCCATGACAGTTAAAGACTGAAAAAAATCATCCAGAAAAACTTGAGTCTGAAACTTTTGACAGTCCAGGGAACTTAAAATGTGTCCTTCCATGAGAGTGGCCAGACAGTAGAAGGAAACATGTCTCTTTTTTCTCAGTCTCTGAAGAATTCGAGATTAACATGATCATCTTACAAACCTTCAACTATGAGGGGGAAAAGCTGTGAAAGAAATCAAGATACCATTACATAGAGGACTGTAAAGAAAAGCACAGTGCATGTAATACACTCAAAAATTAAGAAAACTATAAAATATATGCTGTTCAAGTTCCACCTCTATATTACTTGGTCTCAAGATGAGCTACAGGACAAAAAGTTATTGCTCTCTAATCAGTATTCATATGAAAGTGTTCAAACTGTAATTCAGGATCCTAAGAGACTGGAAGGCTCCTCAGTTCCATCTTTTTAAAATGAGAATGAATTCTATTTCACTGTTAGCTTTGATGTATTTCAGGCATTTTTTTTCCATATTGGTTGGAAGAAAATTATTTGCTCCAACAAATCTTAGTTGTCTATATGTTTTGGTTTTTGTCTTTCACTATACAATTACTTAGGTGGCAAACTTTTTCTTAGGAAAGTCCAACCATTTTATGAAAGTACATTTAAAAACATCTATTTCCTGGTTTTAAGACATATGAGAAATTAGGCTGGCCTTTGAATTTACATTATTCAAAATACAATCACACTGAATAATCCCTTTTGTTGCATGAATAATTTGGCATAGTGCGTGGGGTAAGAGGGGAATGCCTTTTAATACAAAATTCAATTAGCAAGAGCTCTTCGTTATGCAGAATGTTATTTTGCCAGAAGGACAGAAGTGTGTACCACAGGGGAAGACAAGGTACATAAAGTTAAGAACGTTCATTCCATATGCAAAAATAATTGTCAAGTGAACACCATTCAGCCAGCCTGTAAGGTAGTCCATTGTCATGGCTTGAGCTCAGAAGGCAACTGAGCATTACAGAGCCACTCACTCCCCACTTCACCCCTGGCGCTGAGAAGTAGAAAATAACGCAAAAGACCTCATGATTTGATCTCAGAGGGCAACTGAGCACCATGCAGCTGCTCACTTCGCCCTTCCCCCCAGAGCTGGGAAGGAGAAAATAAAGCAAAAGGCTCAGGATTTGAGACAAGGACAGGGAGTGATGACTCACCCATTACAATCATGGGCAAAAGACAGACTTGTTAGGGGAAATAAAAAAGAACATAAATTTAATACAGACAGGAACAAAAAACAACAACTTAACAGACAGAATAGGACAGTGAGAAGCATTACCACTTCTTAAAAACACTTTTCCCCACCCCTCCCTTCTTCCCTGACTCATCTTTGCTCCCAGTTTTTCTACTTTCTCCCTCCAGCAGCACAGGGGGCATGGAATGGGGGTGCAGTCAGTCCTGCCGCTTCTTCCTCTTGGGGGAGGACACGAACAACTCCTTGCTTTCTTCCCCTGTTCCATCGTGGTCCCCCTCTCACAGGAGACATTCCTACAGAAACTTTCTCCAACATAAGTCCCTCCCAGGAGTTGCAGCATTTCCTGAGTTGCTCTGATATGTGTCACCCCTGCCTGTTGCAGTCCTCTCAGTGACAAACTACAGCAGCGGGGTCTTCTTCTTCCCGAAGAGTCCCGGCCTCCTTTGGCAATGGCTGCCTTCTCCAGTGTGGGCTCCTCACAGGCTGCAGGTCGGCCTCTGCTCCACCACAGACCTCCATGGGTGTCAGGGGGTGACCCTGCTGTCTCACCACGGGATAAAGGGGTTTCTCTGATCCTGTGCACCTCCACCCCTCCTCTTCCTTCCTTCCACTGACCTCAGTGTTTGCATAGGTGTTCTCCTCTCAACTCCTCCTCACAAGTCCCACCCATCCTCCCAGGTTCCCCTTCTTAAATATGCTCTCACAGAGGTGCAGCCACTGTCGCTGATTGTCTTAGTCCTGGCCAGAGGTGGGTGTGACTTGGAGCCGGGGGAGCTTTGAGAAGCCTCTCACAGGAGGCCACTGCTGTAGCCCCCTCCCCCGCTACCGAAATCCTGCCACACACACAAATCCAGCACATCCATCAACAACAAAATGTAGAGGAAAGAGAGGAAAGTGCAGTGGGCCCGAAGTAAGGAGCACTATGTCTCTTGTTCTTTTAGCAGGAAATCATGTTGCCTGAAAAGGTCTCTTCAATTTAAAGCATGCAAGAGAAGCCACCTAGTGCTATTATAGATCCATTTCCATTGGAAGACCAAAACAGCAACATTAAAGCAAGTGTCAGGTGAAGTATTTTTTATTTTCAAGGTAAAAGGTAAAACTGCTGAATGGAAATCTATCAAAATGTTTTCTTCTGACATGTTGACGGCAATTATCATGACTGATATTAACACTGTTAAATAGACATCAGTGTCTGCTAGAGAAGTGCAGAATGGAGTCCCTTCCCACAGACAGTCTAAAGGAAATGTGGCCACTAATGAAAAAGTCAAGTCTTTTGCTTACTACTAAACATGAACAGAGATATAGACAAACATCATTTATCTATAAGTAGGTTTTGGTCCCTTGCCTACAACATTGCATTTTCCATAGCTTATTTCTTTTTCTAATTTTAACCACTCAGTAATTATTATTCTATCTAAGTCTGGTATATAGCTCAATCTGATTTATTTTTAAGAGAATTTTAGATTTCTCCATTCCTCCCATTCTGAGAATGAAGATAGAGAGCTATATGGTGTTTTACTCGCCTTTAAAGAAGCTGTCTTCATCTCTAATATCTTTCTCACCCATTTTCCCCACTGCACACCTGCAAATCAACGCAAAGAAATCATCACAGCCCAAAGTCTGGGCCTCTCTGCAAAGGCCCAGCCCAAACACACATGGCACCTGAGCATAATCCCAAGTTCACGCCATCTAAAGAATTGGGTAAAATCAAAGCCAAATGCTTTACAGCCTCAGACACAAACAATTCTCAGGATCTCAGTATATCCTATTCCTCTGGTAGGCGTTTTGTACCCAATTAAAACCAAGTTACCACCAGTAATCTGGGCAGAAGGAATACAGGTCACAGAGTGCTTGATCCTCTCTGTGATAACAAGACACACTAGTCTGTTGCATCAAATTCAGGAAAACACTAAAAAATCTAAAGCAAAATAGTGTGTGATATGAAAACCTTCTTTGGTATACGGTTCACTCAATGCCGCCAAGTTGTATTTGTGAACTGAGAGCTGGACTCGTGCCCCTGGAGGAGAAGTAGCAAAGGTGGTGGTGGTGAGGCAGGAAAAGAGCTGAAAATGATTGGGCAGAGAAGCTGGGTCTGGGAAAAGAGAAAGAGAAAACCAAGGAAAGAGGCAATAATAATAAGAGGCAATAATCTCCTCTGAGATTACATGACGAGACTGGGATGGAAATTACGGTTGGGACACCGCCAAAAGACAGGCAAGACCAGGAGCCTGGAACTGCTGGCAGAGCTCAGGCAGGGAGAGGCAGCACAGATGAAGGAGCTCAGGGATAAGTAAGTGAGAAGGAGAGGAGAAGCACAAGGAGCAAGGGCAGGGAGAGACCTTGGATGAAGGCAGATCTGACAAAACAAGCTTGTGAGGAGCAGGTGGAAGAGCTGCTGCCCAGTGAGTCGTATTCCCTTACAGTGACCAGATTTCTCACTGTTCCTCTGGAGTTAGACAACACTGTGAATCCTCCAGCGAAGTACATCTCATCCCTCTCTAGTTCCCATGGAGAAAGAAAGGGAAATAAAGGGAAATACAGCTACTGGGAACAGAGGTCTGTGCAACAGAGCCAACTCTTCCAGACTTGGTGAGGAAACATGAGGGCAAATGAGGTACTGTACGATTAGAGCTCACCAGCTCCCAGGAAGACGTTCTTCCAAAAACATCATTTGGGGACCAGAAGGTTCATTTATTCATATATAGATATGAATAAAATGAAAAATGAACAAAACAGTCAAAGCACTCTCACAGTAGGGGCTTTTGGTCCCCCAAAAACTGGAGGGCAGGAAAGCTGCCACCTATGGACTGCTAGGACTCAGGGAGGTGGGGAACAGGATGACAGGAAAAGCTCCCCTCAACATTTCATGGAAACCAAGATATTCCCTTGGAACCTGTGAATTTCTACAAATCTTCATGGTCAAACAGAACATGCTGTCTTGAAAAATTTATACCAACTCAAAGTAAGAGTGGAATCCCGGTTTTCTGGCCTTCTTGACAGAGCTAGTATTTTATACACAGAACATATTATTAAAAGATTGTTATGGAAAACCAGGAAAAGTTAGAGAATGCCAAAAAAAGGAGGCTTGGCATAAGAGCCCACAAAAACCAGATTGAAAGTCCAAAGGCAATTTAGCAGACTCAGTGGAAAATTTCTGATTTTTTTTAAACAACAACAACAAAAAACAAAACAAAACAGTATTTTTCAAAAAGGTTTTGTCTCTTCTACAGTGGATTGTCTAATGGCTAGTGTTTATGGTCAGTGAGTGTTTCTGTTACCCAAATAATGAGAAAAGCAACATCCCAGATTTATAACAAGATTTTCAGATTCCTGGGCAATGCCAGTGCCCCGGTGGATGCTGAATGTTCTAGTGCACAACCATATAAATTTAATGTCTCATTTAGGATTCTGACTTGCACTTCAGGAGCAAGCATTAAAGATCCTTGTTTCTGAACACAGTATGGTAGCTTGTAACAGGAGCCCCACCAGCAAGCACACAAACACGTCTGGCAATACGCAGCAGATTTTGCATGTAAATGCTTAGAGGTAAACAACAGGGGAAAGCTGAGGGTAGGAATAAAACCAAATCCCTTCACCTACAGCTGCAGAAATCATCTATTCCTTTTACACACGGCAGCACTGTATGAAATGAGATGTGGAGCGTGCCCCCATTTTACCTCTTCCTGCATCCTGGCGGTGAGAGCTCACTCTCCTGAGGCATGACAATGTGTGTGCCTGAGCCTAAGGGAGATGTTGCACTTACCGAGACTGCTATTTAACAAAAGGTAAGATGTCTCTTCTCTTCAGGCTGTGGCTTGAAATAAAGCAACGAGCTGAGCCTTCATAAAAAAAATTACAGTGCAGGGACCACAGTCCAGGTGGGCAAGGGACCCAAAGCCTAAAAAAGCTACAGGGTTTCTGAGCTCCTCCTCTCCTACGGGGGCTGATGCTGGTCCCCACCAGCACGTATACTGGCTGAGCTGGAGGAGACTCTTTCCCCCTTCCCTGCTTCTCCACTCTGCCCATGGAATTGGGGGGGAATGCCTCTGCAAAGCCAGGCATCTTGGATCTGACTACTGTTTTATTCTGACATTACACTATCACTGTAAGCCATTATTAATACCACTTTCTTAATTGTGTGCCTAATAATGAATTGTTCTAATTTCCAGAGTTACCACACATTTGTTATTGTCCTGTGTTCAGTTATATTGTCACTTTGAAATTCCTCTGCAAAGGAACTTTTAAGTTCTTTTGGAAAAGGTTAATGACTGGGGAGTAGCTTTCTATTTTAAATATTTTGCTGGGATCATCATTTAAGATAGCATAGATTGCTTTGTCTGAATCCCACATTTCTGCTAAGCTCAACAGAGGAAACCGATGGAGTATTGAACTCTCAGATATCTAGGTCTTTAGTGCACACAGACACAACTCTTATGTCCTCCCATGTACTTTTAAGTCTGTCAGACTTGCCTAATTAGATGGTATTACTAGTCTTCGGCTTTCACCTAAGGTGAAAACTAATGATGAAAAACGTTTTATTCTCTTGTATTGTTAATGTCAAGTCATTGTGTTTGCTATTTTTGATTCTCCATTTTAAAACCTCACCCTTTTCATATTATCATATTTCTTACATAACTTCGTGGTTTTTTACAGTTTTTTATGTTTTTCTTCTCATGCATGCTCACCATAGCAAACTGTTGTAGTCATATGACAGTGCTTAAAAACAATAATATGGGAATTTTGACTCTGACATAAGCTAGGCAGCACGGACAATTTTCTCTCTTGAATTACATCAGATGAAGAGAACAGCTTTGCTCCTCGATTCCTTCCAAGAAATATGGCTGTGATGCTGTTGACTTCTCCTAGCTTATTGGGGTCAACAGAAACCTGACATATTCTGCTGGTACTGTCATCTTCTAGAGAGAATTAAAATTCAGCTGTCATTGAAGATCTTTTGGTATTTACAGCAAAAGAAGGTACCATAGAGGTCACTTGCCGAGGCGACCAGCTCTGGTGCAGGCACATCCTGCAGCGGAGGGGGGATCATGGCAAGCAAGGGGGGTTTCCTGAGCCGGGGGAACCCCCGGGGGAGTGCAGAGAGCCACCAGGAGCCAGCAACTCTCACAAGAGCGAGGGGCTGACAAGGCACAGGGCCGAAAGCAAAGGCTGCAGCTCCAGCTGCAGGGTCTGCACCATCCACCCCGGCGATGGCCGATGCCTCCACCCAGACAGAGCTGCTGAAGGGAGAGGCCACAGCATTAAGATCCCTTCCAACCCAAACCATTCCATGGTTCTATGTTTCTATAAAGCATTAGATAAAAAATTGTAATCCTTTTGAAATCAATGAAAGTTTTACTACTGATTCCAATGGGACCAAGATTTTACCCCCGTTATTGTGGAAACTGTATTCTGTCCTGGTAACCTTCTCCCTGAAGCTTAAAAGCCTAAGAGGAGTCATGATATCTCCTAGGATTGTATAATCTACAGTGTCTAACTAGAAATTGGAAATGGGTAAGGAGAGAATACTAACCTGGAGATCTGACAAAGAAGGAGACAGAGCCCTTGCAGGACTCATCTTAGGGAGTACAAAGCCCTTTGATGTTTCAGGTCCAGCTACTGGTTGCCAAAAAGAAACAGGTAACATATATAGGAGTACCTTCAACACAGTCTCCATTTGGTTACACCACAAAAATCCAGTTTAAACAGCACTTATGAACTCCAATTGCATGTAATTTGAAATTACCCACTTCCAATGAGATAGAGAGACGTTTCAATTTCATCAGCAATAACATTCTTCCTATAGTAATCTTGTATCTTTACTCACATTTTATTCATGTTCCATAAGGGTTATGTGTAGGTGGGAAAAATACTGATGAGTCAGTTTATACTAGACAGAACCAAAAGTCAATATCATCACTGGGCTAGTTTGTTCTGGGGGTGGATTCCCTTGGAGGATGTAATTATATTTTTTAGTATTTCTTGCAGCTTCTACAAAGACTTCTTGGAATAGTAGATGTCTAGCTATCACACTTGTTCTTGAAATTCAAATAAATGTGCCTTATTCTAATGATATTCATCCTTCCACAGGTTTTGCTGGAACAAATTCTGTATTAATCTTTTATTTCCTAGAAATAAAATTCACCATCATTTTCACTGCAAATAGAGATAAAAAGATGGGGGTGAAAACCAGATACAGAAATTTACAGCAGCCTATGGCAGATATAATGGTCCTGAATTAAATCTCTGCATTTCAGTGGAAATTCTAAGTATACTAATGCTCAGAAAGTTTCTAAAAGAATTCTGGCAAGTTTAGAAATAAAACTTTATCCGAAAAGAAGTGAGATTATATATTTTTAAAATAAGATTTTTCATATTTCTTTATTCATTTTTTTCCAAATAAAAACTTTGAGATTTGTTTTTGGGAACAAGGAAAATCAAACTGAGGCAAAATTCAATATTTTTTGCAGGGTATTTCAAAATTCAAGACAAAAAGTAATTGAAATAGAAGAGTACCCCATAGAATGTAAACTAGGGTTAGAAAATTTTCTAACTGGTTCCATTATGTAATCTCAATAGTGAAAAAACTCCAACTCTCTTAAAAACATTTTAAGTATTTAGCATGCTCAGATTCAATTGCTTGGTTTATTGTTTAGCAATGATAGAAGTGGTCCACAGGTTCCATAAACACCTACACTTTTGAAAAAATAGGCTCATTTTCTGCATTCCACTCCTTCAAGCTCCTTCTCAGCTAGCTGATTACTGTAATAATTTGGCCCTGTGTTATGGCAAAGTTGCCCTCAGGCTAGTCCTATTAAATTACAATTTTTGGAGCTGTGTTACACAAAAGCCTACAGAAAACATGGGGAAAAGGACTGATATTAGATCGAGTCATCAGCTAAACAATTTATTCAGAGTGTGCATGGGAGTAGCTCAACAGCACTTCAAGTATTTTAGGTGTATATTTTTTCCTTTTTTTTTTTTTTTTTTAAGCTGTGAAAGAAAATTATAATGTAATAAAAGGAAGGTTATAAGTAGTGTTCTTATCCACAAAAGCCTTATTTATACACCAAAATCTTGTGTTTGTGTTGCATTTTGTATTCTGTAAAGCATCTGCTAGACAAGCCATCCAGATCTGCCACACTGTTGACCTTAGATGAATGCAACCTCAGCCCAAGATGACCTGACAGAGAACGGAGCTCCTGTTACCAACATATTAAATGCTAAGGGGGGAATATTTAGGGTGCCAACATTTGCATACAGAGGCCTGTTCATCTGCAAGTTTGTCAATGTTCTTCAAGAATGGCTTGCTGCTAAACCCCACTCCACTTCAGCCATGATGCATTTTGTGGGGACCTTAGAACAAGAGAGGAACAAAATCAGCTTTTAGTTGTACAGCAAATCGGAAAATCCCTTGATTGTTCAGCACAGGAACTTAAGCCTATATGGTATAAACACAAAAATAACGTATGCAAGACTTACACTTAGTGGTCTGTGTCAAAGCTAAGTGATACTTACAATGAAGAGACATTTGGTATTTGGGAGCCTGGAAGAAGTAAGGGATAACAGAAATAAAAAAAATATGAACCTGGAGATTCAGTCCTCAGATCACTGTTTTAAAATAAGCCTAAACTAATTGAATTAGCCACTTAATTAAATGAATTGAAATACTGAAATGAACTTCCTGCTGTAATAGATTTTGTAATAGTTTCATCTGAACATTTTATTTGCTCTGTTTGAGGCTTTTATGCAGTTGATTGATTAGTGAACTGTTTTGCACTTTAATAGTAAATATCTGTAGTGACCTGCATGATTTAATGGCCAAAGAATTCAGCACTAATTTACTATGAAACCAAAAAGGAGAGAATAATATTGTGTTTCAATTGTTGGTAGTTGCTGTGGCTGAGTTATATAAATAAAGGGAATAGCACCTCCCCAAGAATAGTGGTAGCACTTAGGAGACCTAGCCATGCCAGGCACTTCAGACTGACTGACAAAATGTGTTTCCAAAAAATAACTGATGACCAGACCCCAAATTCTCTAAATTGCATGAAAAGCCTCCCAATGTTATTAAGAAATCCTGAATCATGGTCTTTGTTTCACTATTAAATTTCAGGCAATGGTTGTGGTCTATCGCATTTCAGAAGGCAGTAATTCTTGGTAAACACTGATTTTTCATTAAGACCATTTTTGTTCAGGATTCACTCTGCCTAGATTTTAGCACAACCAACTAGTAGTTAGCCAAAATATGGGTTTGGTTATATTAGTTCTGTCCTAGTTTTTTAGTTGTTTGCAAATATGTGTGCAGTATCATCTAAATCCATGGTAACATTTAATAGCAAGAACTGCTCTACCAAGTTATGATCTCTTTCCACGACTGCTATGTTGCTAACAATCTCTGACTATTTCTCATTACTGCTTTAGCAATATTCATTCAGGATTCTATCATTCTTGCTCATATCCCACATCATTTGCCCTTCTTTGGAACTCTATTAAATTTTTAAAAGGAATTTAGAAAAATGTCTGTGCTAGTAAAATTTTTTTCCCTGAATATAAATACAGTAATAGAGTTATTAAATTGAATCAAGGGGACAAAAAAAAAAAAAAAGAAAGAAAGAAAGAAAGAAACACAGTAATGTTGAAGACTATTTTGGGGGAAGATTGTGACACTTTAAAAATGACATGTCATTCAGTATCCTAGAAAAAATAAGTTGATTGCCCTGCAGAGAAAATAAACTAAAACAAGAGCTTTGAGAATATACCTTTTTCTGATGTCTGCAAAACCAAAATAAGAGTTAAAATAAGTATGAGAGGACAACTACTATATGATATTTCTTTCTCACATATAAAACTCAATTTTACATGGTCTGTTGCCACAGAAAAAAAATATTAGAGGATTATTTATCACTGGAGAAAACCTTTAACAAACTTGGGATGTATAAATGGTAGCAAAACGCAGTGGGGCTTACCCTATTAGATCTACTTCAAGAAAATAAAATAACAGTCTGATGCTGCCAATGCTTTAGATCCCTGGAGAAAATGAAAATTTATCTATGTTCCTTTACCCACTAGTCTATCATTTTGGAAACTGCACTTTCTAACTGATTACAAATATTAAGCAGACAATACATTACAGGTGCCAAAAATATTTTAATAACACATTATCTTAGAGATATAGATGAATGAGTGAGTTCTGTCAAGTGAAAACACTTAAAAAACTGGAAATATCATGAAAAAGAGGGAGAAAATGGTGCAGAGATTGAAGTACCGAGCTGTTAACTTGTTTTCAGCTCTGCCAGAGACTCATGGTTTGACCTTTAGCGAACAGGTTTGTCACCAGCTTTCCGGAGTGCTAGACCAGACCTTGAATGCCTCAGCTCTCCCTCCATAAAAGAAAGATAATCCTTCCCTAGAAAACAATTGTCATGCTGCATTGTAAGAGGTTTAGACACTGTATTGATAAGCACTGCACAAAAACAAACTATGGCAGATAAAACTTGCACTGTCAGTCACCAAACTACTAGGAGGTATTTTTCAAAGTGACATTTTCATATTATTTGTTATAAAGGAGGGAAATTTTTACTTCTCTTATCAATTAGCATCAACAGCTTAGAAATAAGACGGATAAGAGTAAACATGTAAACTCTGAGTGATGCCATGTGGTGCTAAGTTTCATATTCAGATTTCTTCCTTTGGTACCCACACATTCTGAGGAGGAATGTGGCTGCAAGAGAGCAGCTCTCGCCAGAGCTGGAGATGAAGATGGACAGGCTGCAGAAAAGACTCTCTTTGAAGGGATTTGGCATGCTCTTATTTATGTCCTATGTCAACTCCTATTTACACAAACAAACAAAATGATGTGCTGCTTAGCAAACAGACCCATGGAATTGTCACCAAAGGATGCTGTGAGTGCTAAAGTTAAATGGATACAAGGGTGGAGAAATAGATGAAAGAGAAACCCACTGAAAACATATAAAACACACCCAAATGTCAGAGAGCTACAATAGTTGCAAGCTGGGAAAGGCTGATACCTGCCTGCCCAGTTCTTGGGTTTCCCTTGTCATTAACTTATGGTACCACAGCACTGACTTCAGAAGACTTTTGGATGAACCGGTTAAAGCCTTTCTTACAGCATTTCAGAATAAACTTTCCAGGACATACATACTTTCTTGTTGCCAAGACATAAACCACACCTGGCTCCAAGAAGAGCATTCAAGGTGATTGGGCTGCACCACCAAGACCAGGAACTTCAGCAGAGACCTTCATTCCCATTGACTGGTGTTCTACTCTTTCTCCTCTAATATAGGCATTCCACATTTCTGAAGTCATCTGCTCTTTAGCAATAAGGACACTTTTAAAAATTTATCAGTAAGAAGCAGCCTTTATTTTGGAACAAATATGATTATCCAGTGATGAAAATTTCAATGTCACAGAGAAAAATGCTGCCATGTTAAATCAGAACAACAGCAGATCTCGCACAATACCTGTTGACTTGTATTTCTTCAGGGTATCAGATTTATCTCAGGAGGGAGAATAACAAATACGCAACCTAAACCACTGATGGTACTTCCTAAACTAATATCAGATACTGCCATCAGCTCACAAATGGAGGAATAGTAGAGAACTATAAGGGAAATGATGTATAGCTGTCAGAAACACAAGCTCTTGCAGTTCAACGTGTGTGTGTTCACTCATGTATTAGTGTAGTTCAGCACAGTCTATAGAAAAAATAGCACTTTTTGATCAGAAAAAGTAGCACTTTTAGATTGAAACATGTTTGTTGTGGTTTGAGCCTACTCAGCAGCTAAATGCCACACAGTTGCTCACCCACCCTCCCCCCACTTGGGAATGGGGAGGGAATCGGAGGGGCAAAGGGAGACTCACGGGTTAAGATAAAAACAGTTTAATAACAGTAAGAGAATAATATGCTGACAGCAGTATCAACAGGTAATGTACCATACAGCTGCTCACCTCCCGCCGACCAACACCCACCTGTTCCCAGCTGGTGATCCCAAACACAAAGGCCCCACAGCCACGCCCCCGGAAGTGAGAGCCCCTCCCAGCCCACTCCTGCCTTTATATAGTGAGCACAATGTCATGTGACATGGACTATCGGCCAATCGGGGCCCAGCCCTCCAGCTGTGCTCCCCCCGCCCCCGCACACAGGTGAGGGCACTGGGACCTGGGGAGCCCCTGGGGTCTCAGGGTGCTGCAGCTCCTCCGGCTGCCAAACCAACAGGAGCTCTAGTCCAGCCCCAACCAGGACAATGTTTCAACTCCAAAATGGACATTTTAATAGAAGGTATTTGCTATGATACAGACTGCAGTTTAATTATGCAATATTTCATAGTGGGCTTCTCTCTATTAATTCTGTAAGAGTACAATAATGTTAACTCAAACCCTGACCTGACAGAGTGTTCAGAAAAGCTATCAGTCTTATGCTGTGTCTTTGGGATGACCTGAGTGCCACAGTGTTGTGCTTTAAGCCCAGAGGGCAACTGACCCCCATAGAGCCACTCACTCACTCACTCCTTCCCCCTCAGGGATGAGGAGGAGAAAATAAAACAGAAGGCTTGGGGATGGAAACAAGGAGAGGGAGGGATGACTCACCAGTTATGGTCATGAGCAAAAGACAGACTCGATTGGGGAAGAAAAAAAGAACATCAATTGAACATCACCACCACCATTAATTTACCAATCAAAACAGAGTAGGGCAGTGAGAAACAAAACCACATCTTACAAACACCTTCCCCTCACACCTCCCTCTTTCCTAGGCTCAGCTTTGCTCCTGATTTCTCTACCTCCTCCCCCGCAGTGGTGCAGGGGATGGGGGCTGTGGTCAGTTCATCCCCACCTTGTTTCTGCTGCTCCTTCCTCCTCAGGGGCAGGACTCCTCACACTCCTTCCCTGCTCCATTGTGGGTCGCAATACTCCCAACAGAGTACAAGAGCAGGGCTTCCCTCAGGGTCCCGGCCTTCTTTGGCCACCTGCTCTGGCATGGGGTCCTCTCTGGGCTGCAGTTTGGCTTCTGCTCCACCATGGACCTCCAAGGGCTGCAGGAGGACAGCCTGCCCTCACACCACAAGCTGCAGGGGGGGTCTCTTCTCCAGTGCACCTCCATCCTCCTCCTCCTCCTTTCTTCAGCTGACATCAGTGTTTGCAGAGGTGTCTCCATCACAACTCTTCCTCTCTTAAATACGTTATTGCAGAGGTGCAGACACTAATTGGCTTGGCCCTGGCCACAGGTGGGTCTGACTTGGAGCTGGGAGAGCTTCAAGAATCTTCTCACAGGAGCCACTTCTGTAGCCCCCTGCTCCGCTACCAAAATCCTGCCACACACAAACCCAAAACACACAGTGGGTGTGCAGGCACTCGTGTGTGCAAGGGCAGGAGAATATTTGGAAAGGGCAGCATCTCCAGAGGGAAAGGCCACCCTTGTCACCAGTGGAGCTTGGCAGCATGTCCACTCCTTAGCACAAAGGCTGGAATTGGAGCTCAGCCTCTTGCCCCTGGCCAGTGCTTAGGTGCAAGGTGTGTGAAGGGCTGTGAAATCCTTAGACCTTCTCCTCTGCTCTGTGTCCAGAGGAAGAACTGGAGACCATCTGATCTTTTAGAGCCTGTGTAATGTCTGCATCAAAAAAAAATTAAATCAGTAATAAAAAAAAAGATGACTACTAATATTGGAGCAGGGACCTATGGCACAGATCAGATTCACACTGTGGTTTGTTGTTTGTTTTTTTTTTTTCCTGCCCTAAAATGTTCCAATGATGATGTCATTCAAGAATACCTCTTTGTGATGTCAGCTGGCAAGGACTGCCCAAGCAGTTCCATAAAGCTATTAAAAAAACCTAAATAATTTGTCCCCTGATTTGCAAACATTGCCAAGTATAGCATCTCTCATGTCTGTCTCTGCACATGCATATTCTGAAAACACTTGAGAAGTGTTAAAAAAAATTCCTGCAGGCCTTTCTTTCACATTGTATTTATTCTGCATCTTCTCAAGGCAAAACCAAGCGCATGTCCTCTACCAGCTGGGGTGCACTGTGTTAATTTTGATAGAGCAAACAGAGTGAGACAGACAAAGCTGTAAACATGTACAAGCACTAACCAAGGTTCAGAGGAATGAATTCAGACACCTTGGTATGAGCACCATAGCAACAACTTCCATTAAATATTTTTAACCCTATCTTAAAGATATAAAGAAGGCGAGGAAAACTGTTAAAGCTTTTGAAAAGTAAAAGACAAATTGAAAATCAATTTAACAATGATGTTTACCTCTTTCCCTTCACCTGTAGAGATGAATTCTGTTAAATGAAAAATACATTTATTTGTCAGCCTTTTTAATGGCATTAAAGGATTTAGCTGTCTCTTTGGGGAAACGAGAGGAACTAGAATTGTTGCTGCTCTTTGAGGCTATTTTTGCTTCCCAAAAGGCAAAATGGGAGCAGACAAAAGAGTAACAGAGATGTTCAGTTCTTATCCAGATCTGGTAAATCTCAGACTAGGAGAGCACTACACAGAGAACTACATTTGCTGTCTCGCTGGTAGTGCTGTTGCTAAAAATAGCTGGGTTTTTTACTTTTCTTTCTCCTTCTCCTTTTTTTTTCTGATGTAGCACAGTGGGATGTAGCACAGTGGGGATATCCAAACAGCCCCCAGATATGGGCTCGCTCCTGTCAGTCCGCCTGCCTTCTTCACACCACCTGAAAAATTATGGACCAAGGGAAGGAACTGAGACAGGGAACAACCTGTTCTCTCAATTTGTCTACCAGTTAAGCTTAAATCAAAGCTTCTTTTTCATGTTGTCTTCCAGGTAACTTTTGATCTTGGTGGCAGCGGTAGGCCTTTTGTTTTGTTTTGACGGGTTTAGGGTTTTATACTGCTTGCAAAAACTCGTATAATAAGGACTCATACTTCAGCCAGCTTGAGTTTTAAGCCTCTACAAATATTCCCTTCCTAGTAATCGCTTGTACCTCCATTTGGTAATAATGCACAGACCAGAATTCATGGTCTGAAATACTCTGGAAATAATTAAAATATGTGTCTTCCCCTATGCCCAGTTAATGAGCCCTGCCCATAGCACAGCATGAGGAATACAGTCCTGAACTGCAATCCCAGCAGAGCATGGAGACCTATTTTTAATCAGAACACTTGACGTTTGCTCAAAATGTTACTTTTGTGATCTTTGTGGAAATAAATAAAAATTTTATTTAAGAAAAAGCAACCAGAATAGCTATTTTCCAATCAACTACAATCAACAGTTATGATTACAGCAATTTAAATATCATTATTTTATGCTATTAACATCAGCACTTCAGACAAAATATGAAGTGACTAATCCAAGACAATATAAGAAATAACTCTGCACCCATTGCTTACTCCTGACTCAGTGCTTAGTCTGCTAGACCAGGAAATTCATTGGTATTCAAGAACTACCACCTGAAAGAGAGCTTCAGGAGGGATGTAGCCAGAGACGTCTTTTTAAAGCTTTTATGCTCTCTGCATGCTGATTGCAATGTTTCCTGGTGAGTCTATGCATACCTGTGAATTTTAGATCTGACATTATATTCATTTAACCCTGTGAACAGGTTTTTATTCATTGAGAGAAACTCACATCACATCCCTCTCTTTCTCCACACACATTTCACTGAAATAGTGGTAGAATTGGCTTGATAGCCCTTAATTTCTACACTAACTTCTTTGCAATCACCTTTTTTAAAAGTGATTAGCTTTTTAAAAAGTGATTAGCTTCACAGTGGCATAGAAACTAAAGCACTTTTGAAATGTACAGTATTCTCAAGGAATAACCGAAATTATGTCAGTAATAAAGATGTTCTTTTTAAAAACCAGCCTGTGTTATCTGAAGTTACAGTTTCAGTTCTTCCTTCAAATCGTTGCATGCTCATGAAGTACTTCTCTTATTGCCTTCTTTTTCCCAAAAATGCTCTTGCAGGCTTTGTGTTTAGGGCACCTGTGAAATAGCACCAGCTGTTCTTCAACCCTCGTTGGGAAGGGATGGCTTCATGTACTCATAACCGAGGTTCGTGGGATAAATGCTACACAATAGCACCTCCTGGAAAGACCACTCTCTCTTTCCTTGAATTTATTTATTCTGAGCTTCATTTTTCCCTCTGTTAAATGGTAGGAGCACTATTCTCTACTGTTTTATTTAAAAAATATATTGGAGGAATGGAAATAGTGTGAAGTCCATATGACTGAAACAAAAAGAACTGCATTTTAAAAGAATAAAAATAACTCAAAGTGAGTAAAAGTAAGAGATGCAAATTACACTTTGATGTACACACCCACAGTGTGCAGTATCAGACTGGTAATTGCCATTCCACCTGCAATTCTCCATACCCTGCAAGGCTGCTCCATATTACCAAACAGTCCAAACGCAAAGGAGTAATTAGGATTATTCAGTTTAACTGTGGTGGGAATCAAATGAAATGAAAATTCCCTAGTCAGTGGGAAGGTATACAAGGATGAATAGAGCAGAACTGGATTTCAGGTCTAAGGATTTGTTTCTGGTTACAATACATAAATTATGCACAGATATATTTATTCGTTGTGTTTATATGTTTATGCTAAAGCAAAAAGAGAAGTTAAAAAAAAAAAAAACCAATGGAGCAGAAACATATGAATCATCAACAGACCTTCAAAGGGCATCACTTAAGCTACATCTGTTAACATTAATGGATCTGTGCTCAAGATCTGGCTCCAAGTGAAATTTTCACAGATGTGTAATATAACACCACTGTTCATAAAGTATATATGCATACCTAGCTTGCTGGTTAGTTAATTCAAGCCTCAGGAAGAACTAAGAAAAAAAAAAACAAAACAAAATATAAAATTTCCGCTTGGGACTGATGGAAAGAGATGATCAACACTTTTAATTTCTGTAATGCAATTGTATGGCACATGAGTAACTGCTTGCATTTCAGCCCACTGCAGCAGGCGTTGCTGGGCACAATGGCATCTTCTTCAACAAGAATTAGCAGATTTCTTATGTCAGCAATACAGCTGTGAACTCCCAGGCAAATGTATCTTCAAGATAGCCTTTTATGCTCGGTAGATATTAACTGTCATGAAAGGAGTCTAAAGATTTGTTGGTGTTCATTTTGATTAACACAGTCTACAGTGATAAAACCAAGACTCTCTCCCACAGCACAGCATGTTACAGCTGAGCACGGCAACATCCTGAGCATGTTGGCCTCCTAATATCCTTTGGTCTCCTGTAAAGGGTCCATACCTAACTCCCCCCAGGGCTCAGCCTCAGTCTTTGCTCGCAGAAGCTGGGGAGGGAGCAAGAGCTGCGGGCACGCAAACTGGCAGCAGTTGCTCCACGCAGTAAGTGAATTGCTTTCAGCAAAGATGTGTTTCTCAGTGTGACAGTGCCAAACTTTGTTTGCCAGAAATCTTTCACTCATTCAAAAATCTTATAATGATGAAGTGATAGTCTAAAGTATTGCTTAACATCAACAGGTAAAGAGCAAAGGGGTTACTCAGCTTCCCTTCAGACTGACTGCACCAACGGTCCTGAACAAGTCAAACGCTGACCACAAATGACTTTGGTGCCTCATGTTTCTTGACCCACTAACTTGTGGCGGCATTTTTAGTCCCTGAAATTAAGACATTTGATTGAGCTAGCCCCATCTAATTTCTAGATGGTAAACATGTTTCAGGATAAATAAAACATCAAGCTAAGTAGCCCCACTGAGACCAGACTACTTTGGGACAATTGGCACATAATTACTAATAAAAGTTTAGGCAACTGTGGAAAATAAAGGTTCAAGGCTTCTGAAATATAGGTGCCCTTAGACTGTAGCAGAGAATTCACTGAAGATCACGTTTTGGCTACTGGATACTTAAATACATACCCTATTATTGTCACTAATACAAGGTCACAAGATTGTGGATTTAGGCCTAAAGAACTGGTTTAAAATGACCAACTCTTTTAACCAAGAATTTTGTAATATGTTTTGCCCTATTAAAAAAGGCTGATTTTCATAAATTCAAGGAAAAAAGAAAAAATAAGATTTTCAGCCATTTTAAAGAATTCAGCAAAAGAGGAAAAAGGAAAGCAGAAACAAATCAGACTAAATGTTTTTTATTTCCAATTTTGTTTAATATGTGTTAAACAAGTTTGGTTTTGCAATAAAAGCCATTTCTTCATTAAAAATATTGACCAGCTCTAATCACATATTTGTTTGGAATTGTTCCCACGACAACTGCAGCCAGGAGCTGAAAAGTTCTGGTTTTGTTTGAAGAAAGACTTAAATGCTGAAAAGATATTTGGCCAGGTATACTTGTTAGTCTAATAAAATATAATTCTTCTCCCTCCTACCCATGATGTCTGACACTCAGTTTCTTCTCTGTAAAAAGGTTCTGAGACCCACACTGAAAATGTACCTCTCTCTCTGCTTTGTAGAAGTTACACACAGCAGAAAAGTTCAACAGAAGGAGAAACAGATTTTTATTTGAATATTTTTTCCTGCTTGATAGTAAGGAGACAGTTTTCCCAGTTCCTCATCTCTTTTCATTTAGTAACAAAGCAGTAAGAGAGAGTTATTCAAAACACAAGCCATACAGCTTGTTGTAGGTGTTAGATGAAGCATCCTAAGGTAGTGCCTGTATCTGTTTCAGTTATGGGGAAAGCCACGACATTTAGCTTCAATTAGACACCGTGATATTTAGATGGTCAAAATAAAGCAAAACAAACTGCAGCACATGACCAGTGCACAGAGCACACTTTGCCAGCCAGAACACGCTAGCAGGACTATGTGCATTACTCTCTAGTCTGATACAACACCGAATCACAGTGTACAGGGATAGTATTAACCAAATCCTGACATCTTTATTCATGTAAATAGTATTATTGCATTTAAGGAACTATATATATGCATAAATATTGGAGGAGACAGGAAGAAGCATGGTGATTTCTGCAGGGTTTTTTTTTCTCCTTAAAACTTATAGACCTTTTCTTATCATAGTTTTCTTATCACATGTTCTTGGCAAATATTATTTCCAAATGCTAGAAGTGTTCTCTTCATACACTTCAATTAGGAAGAAAACCTCCCAGACACACACAAAAAGGCAGTAACACAATTATTCTCAGAATAAAGTCGTTTTGTAATTTGATTTTATTCATTCCACAGTCCAGGCTTGGTATCAGAAATTAACTTCACTCTTGACAGCAACATACAAGATGCTTTTAAAGACCTTTGTCAGCACACGCTCCATTAGTGTTACAGCTTCCTACTTTGCATCAGAAGCCTACAGGAACTCACCGCTTTTCTGTGCCTGGCTAGAAGGAGATGGACAGCTCATGAACCCTCTCTCCCCACTGCAGTGCTATTCAGGAGTCAATTCCCACAAGAGACCATGTTTCATATTCAACAGTTGGCTGCAAACTGCCTTATTCTATCCCAGTGTTGGTAAGATTTTTCACTTGTTTTATTCACAAGTGTAATGCAGTACACTGGGGTCTCAGTTCCCAGACCTTTATTCATCCACCTCTGGGATTCACACAGGCTTCTTCGTTTAACTCACTAACAACAAAAAAACAAATCTGGATGGAAGGAGTTGGCAAAAATGCCAAGGGCTGCCTTTAGGTGTTTGGCTCTTATTGCCTGTGACATGGTACACATCTCCGTGCAATAATGCAGAGACTCTGGAGGGTGAGGTAGGACCTGTACAGAACAGGTTCATCCTGGTTGATTCCTGAGAGTATTGAGCAGAGATGGAAAAAGGAATCAGAAAACTGATGTCTTCACCGGAAGCAGAATGATAATCTGGGCTTGGAAACTGAAGATATGTACCTAATGCTGTAAGCAGCCTCTTAGTGCTTATATAATTGGGACTGGATGTAGAAGAAAGAATGAGATTGTAAAGTAAGCCTATATTTATATATTTAATATTGCTAGTAGACCTCATTAAAAAAAAAGAAAAGACTCCCCCAAGGATTATCTTCCTTAACAGGGAACACAACATTTTTTCTAGCACATTGCAGCCATCACTAGCTGTTGCAGAGAGCCACTCTCTTCACCCCGGGAGAACTCCATAATTTCAGCTCTGCTGTCACTAGCTGGGCAAACTGGAGCTCTTCGAGATCAGCACTGTACTGATGGTGCTGACAGGTTCTGACTGCAGAAAAAGCTCTTCACCGCCACCACTGTCTGAGCTGGTCCCCCACGGAACCCAGGACCTCATTTGTTCTGGTATCTCTGCAACCAATAACATATGCTACAAAAAGTAGTACTATATCCCTTCAAAAGACGATCATGTTAACAGCATGTTGCCTTATTATACAAATAAAGTCAAATGTTACTAAACAGAATTGTGAATCTAACATTTGTATCAACTGAATTGGTTAGATGTGGGGCTTCTCCTCTACTGCAAAAGAGTTGCATTGTTCTAGAGCTTGCTCAAAGGCTTGTATCTCTCAATAAAGCTGCATAAATTATACTGATTCTGTAGCAATCCTGTTGGTGTTTTTTTAAACATGGCACAATAAGTATTTTATACAGTACTTGAAAGCAGAAAAACATCTCTCCCCTTCCTCCCTGCAGAGCACCGCATGACTTGGTTTACACTGTAGTATCCCTGCAACAAAATAGATCATTAGATACTCATTAGGACAAAGGTATGTGTCCTGTTTTGGGCTGAAATAGAGTTAATGTTCCTTTTTGGGAACTAAAAGAGTGCTGTGTTTTGGATTTAGCTTTGGGTTTGGTATGGGAAGAATGCTGATAGCACACTGATGTTTTCAGCTGTTATCGAGACTTCAAGGACTCTCCGACTCCCCATGTCCTGCCCGTGTGCAAGGGCACAGGGAGCAGGGAGGGAGCATGGACAGAGCACCTGACCCAAATTGGCCAATGAAATATTCCATATCATGGGACATCATGCTCACTATATGGAGGAGGGTTGGTTGGGAAGGAGCTCTCTCTCTCTCAATCTCGCTCGCTTCTGGGATTGCGACTGTGGGATCTTGGTATCTCGGGGTCGCTGGCCGAGAACGGGCTGGGGATTGGTCAGCAGGTGGTGAGCAATTACGTTGTGCATTGCCTGTTTATATTTTTTTTTTTCTATTATTGTCATTGTTCTTGTTTTATTACCATTATTAAACTGTTCCTATCTCAGCCTGTGAGTCCCCCTTTACCCCCCTAATTCCCTCCCCCATTCCCAGGTGGGGAGGGGGAAGGGAGGGTGACGAGCTGCGGTGGTTGACTGCCGATCAGGCTCAAACCACGACAGTATGACAGCCTCTGTCTAAAACCTGCCTCTCTGCAGGTATGAGCTGAAGATGTGAGCTCATGTCTTGGATTACTTCTGATTTCCCTTCTACTTTATTATGACTGCTAAAAACTGTGGATTCTTTTATTGAAAATTGGAAGATGTTCCATTTCTTTTTACTAATGACCTGGAAAATGAAATAAAGAGTATTTTTATAAAATTTGTGAACAATACCAAACTGGGGAAGGCAACAAGCACACTGAAGGACAAGATCAAAATCTGAAGGAGTTTTAATCAGCCAAAGGAACTGTCTGAAGAAAACATTGTAATGCCATTAAAGATATGTGGAGTGTATGGTCCTGAGAACGGCATGGATGATGAATTAGAGACATGGTTAGCAACGTTACCCTGCTGTAAAAAACTATGGGCAAGGGGGAAAATGTTGTATATGATTTATATGAAGTTGATAAAATCTATCACTATAGGAAAGACTCTTCTGAACACCTCAAATCACTTGTACTCTACAGCTGGAAGGACTGCGTTAGCTGGGCAGGAGGGTAAGGAGGGCTTGGGTGGTATTTTTCTTAAAAGGTGTGTGCAGAAAAGCAGTGTGCAGTATCCCACCAAGACAGACTCGGACACCAGCAGCTCACTAGCTAACCACAAAGCTACTCAGTGTTCATCAAACTATCATTTAACCATATAACTAAAGGGAAAATAAAAATAGTAATAATGTTTTAAAAAGGTAGGTATTCATACAGGTTTGAACCAGTCAGGGAGCATCCCACAAGGATGCGGAAGCAGAGGTCCCTTTGAAAAAGATCACTTTCAGTAATGCAATCCTGAATTACCCAGTTTCTACAGTACACAAAGAGAAATGACAAACATACTCCTGTGTATGCAATATGCATAAAGTCCAATTTGCAGATTCAGCCAAGACGGTAATTTTAGAGCAATGAATTACCAGTGATCAATAGCAAATGAACAAAAATCTGCTGGCAGATTTGACCAGATTTAATTACTAGGGATGGTCAAGCCACAAGCAGAAGAAAAATACATTGGAAAAATCTGACAATTATACATTTATTCTAATTAATACAGACATTGCACATCTATCCACTCAAAATATTTTCTAATGGCCTTTCAATTCATACTCCTGAAAGTAATTTTTTATTCCTTCTGAAATATTCTGCATAGGGATACTTTTGTTGAGTAACTACAAAACCATTCTCATATTTATGTCATTCTCAACTGCACAAAATCAAGGACTAAAGCCAAACATCAATGTTCAAACTTACCAAGTTCTGCCCTCAGATTCCGAGTGCTATTTTCGCTTGGAATACCTGCCACTTCCAGGTTTTAACTTATTTTCTTATTCAGCTATCTTCCTTCAAACAAAAGTTGTTGAAAATATACATCCTCTTTTTTGAAGTCAGCTTCTCTGGCATAATTAAAGATGCTCCAAAGAAGTTGACTTTTTCAAAATATAATTCACTTCCCTGCATGTATAACCAAATGTCTATATCTTGCTCTCTAGAGGATTATCTGAACCTTGGGGAAAACAAATTACTTTCAGTCAACATGGCTCTGAAGCTTCTCGGTACAGCTGAGGTGGGAAAAATAACTAGTAGTTTTATACATCAACAAGCACAGACTGCTCAAACACAGAGATGGGCATTATCAGTTCTTGTTAAATGGACCATTTATATCACAGCTTGTCTGCAATACTAATGGTAAGCACACTGTATACCCTTTCACAAGTGTTGAGCCTGACTTTCCCAGCCTTTCTCCCTGTGAACAACAAGAAAGCAAATGGAAAGAGAGCACTGAAGACCTAAGCTGGTGGCCTTTGCCAGCCATTTTGCAGAAGAGGACTTGAGTGGAGAAGCAGAAGGTGCCAAAGGCTGGATCCTACCTGGAGTACTCGGCTAGAAGCATAATGTTCATCACTTGCACGATGCTGCTCAGCTGGTACACGTGTTCGTGTGAACTTTCATTCAGCTCTCAACAGCCCATGACAACATAGCTTTTATAATTCAGTAAGGAAAATAAGCTTTATGCTGGTCCATCTATGTCTGCACCAGTTATATCAGCACAGCAGCAAAACATTTCAGCATAGGGCAGAGAGGGAACTGGGTCGGCTGAGCGGGCATGGCGTTTGGTGCTTTGAAAATCCTGCTGTCAATCCCTCAGGAAGTGAGAGCTGATGATGAAAGGCAGTGTAATTATTGGCACTGGGCTGTATTAAGATAACAGCATAAAAACCTTAACATTCCCCAGAAGAAATAAAGGTGTTAAAAAAGCAGCTGGGTAAATACAAGATAATAAAAGAAAGCAGCATGATTTCCCCAGGTTCAAATAAAGCAAACGAGTATTTTGCAGAATTGACCTTATTAAAGAGACTTTGTCACTTTAAAAATTAATCTGAAAACAAAACTAGCAATAAGTGAAGATAAAGTTCTCTACTAAACATAACAATTCCACAAAAACGTCAATCTTTTTACTTCCATTTTCACATTTTTCTGTAGTGAAGTGCCAGGTCCATATATGTATCTTCACTTTTAATTGATTGATTGACTTTTTGACACAATGTTGAAGGTCTCTACCAGAATATTCAGTCATTCATCCCTGGTATTAATTATTCTTCATTAGGCTTAGTGTGTGTATTCTACTTTATAACAAATTAATACATAATACTGAGGACAGGGAAATGAAATGGAAACTTATTGTAGGAAATCTCAACTCATGTTTCACAGAAACATTTTCAGATCAATCTCTGCAGAACAATATTTTGTGTACATCTTCCCTAAGATGTTTTTCACCATGTGGGATCTTTTTTACTGAAAAAAACCTTTAAAATAAAATCTTTTAAATAAAAGCTTGATCTTAGAGTTAAACTAAACAATTAAGTGAGCAACACGTCTTGCATGCTAATCTAGTATCTACATCTCTGTTATGCCAAGCCAAAAATACTGCAAGGAGAATAAACAATCTTCTAAAATCTTATCCTTTCTAGGGGGAACTATGCAGGCATCATGCTATTATCTGACACCGTGATTTTTGTTTCAACTCTACTAAGAAATGTAGCAAAAAGAAGTTCATTACTCAAATTAATTAGACTTCAGTAAATGCATTCATGAGGAAACTACAGCATACAACATGAATGACAGGATCACAGTATGACACAGCAGAAATTCTGGTGTATAATTACGTACCCCACTGCAAAGAGTTGTACAGGTCCAGAAGCATATGGCTACTGATTCTGTTTAAATCTGTGGACACTGAGGGCCTTGACAATTTTAAACATTCCAGTAAGCGCCCATTTAATCTTAAAAGGACCGAAGTATCTCAAAATAATTTTGAGTCTTTATATGGTGCCACCATTTTGTTCCCTAACAATGCATACCTCTGCTTTGACAAACACTATGTGGTCCTTCATGAGGGATCACACCATGAGCAAAAAGCTGGGGTAATGACAACACCAAGGAGTATGTGCACAACTAACAAGCCTCCTGAAAATCCCGAGCCGGGAGCCAGGTTGTGCCCAAGCAGTGCCCTGGGCACACGGGATGCGCTGTGCAGTGAATGCAGACTGCAAGATAACATTACTTAGGTGCACGTTGAAGAAATGATAACAAAAAGCTATAGTTTATTAGTCCAGCAAGGAGAATAATTTCTTCAATAAATTACATCATTGCCAGTAGGTCAGTTTTTACTGCGTGGATTAAAGCATCACTGCCCAAGGACAGTTACTTTTGCCTGTTCTTTGCACATTTTGGCTCCTTGGTCAATGGCTTCAAGTTGAGGGGAGACAACAGCCACAATGGAGATTGGAATACATCATCAGTGGTCAGGGACAGGATGAGAAGTAACGAACTTCCAGGGTAACGCAATTCATTGTGGGATTAATTAGACAGTTCTTCATTTCCCGTACTTTCAATTTCAGTAAAATGCATTGTAAAGCCAGGTAGAAACCAACAGGAAGCATTGATAAACAAATGAACATTTCTTTGAAGTCCCAATTCTACAACGAGCATAACATCAGCACCCTTACTGGATACTTCTATCCTTTTAATTTGGCTACATCTGTTTAAAATAGGAGGCTCAGCCAGACTTTAAGGTGTCCCTTTCTGATGTTAATTTAGTGAGAATGAAAAACAATTTGCCTCATGTGGATAATGTTCAAAATCCTGAAGGCTTTGGCCTTATTTTACTTATTTTATTGATGATTATGAAGCCAAATGGGGTTAATCTGAATAGCTTGTCCACACATTCCTTGGAAGACTTCAAGTGTGAAATACGGATGCTAATACCTGTGGTACCCACGCAGAACTGCACATACAACAGCTGGCCCTCCTATGTCCTCTGAACAACTCAAAGCTGAATGTAGAACAATTTTTTATTGTGTGGGCTGTTATCTAGATAGTACTTCTTTCATCAGGCACAAGAGATGTTAAGATCCAAACATTTCTTTGAATATGTATTGCACGATATGAAACTAATTCACAGCAGGCCACAGCTTTCCCTGCTAGAATAGTAACAATCACTAAGCTGCTTCAAATTTGTGACGAGGTATGTGAGAGTTACAAATCACCTTCTATCATTAGACATACAGATTATCTTTTAAGGATAATAAACTGATACAGCAATCAATAATCAGATGTTGCATTGTTATTGTAACTGATTAAAGGTATTGGCCCCACTGTCTTATCTGTGATTAGTACTGTCATTTCCCTTCTACAATACAACAGCCTGGAGTCCGGGCTTGTGAAGAAACCCTGGAAGAGACTCACATTCAAGACAGGCTACTTCAGCTTTCAAACTCCTTGCAGCCCTGAGCACACCTCAGGTTTTCCCACTGGCTCTTCTTGCATAGGGCCAAGCCCCTTTCTGAAACACCTGAGCCTCCTCCTATATAGCTCTGACCTGCCTCCAAGGTAAGACAGTCCCTGCCTTTATCCACCCATGCCCTGGGGACCATATACCAGATGCATTAAAACACAGAGACTCTGAACTCCCACAGTCCTGACAGAAGTCATCACACTCACAGAAAGAGAAGTCTGTGAAAAGACTGAAGAATGCAATCAAAAAATAATTAGGATTATCAGGCTAATTACTGCATATATTTTCTAATGCTAATAGCAATATGAAACACTAATAGTTGTTTACTGTGGGATGAATTTTTAAACTTGTCAAGAGAAGTAGGGGGGGAAAAAATGTTTTTTTTTTTCCACTTAGATGCCAACTGCAGACACATGTACACAGTTAACATTTTAATTTTTAAAATTGAATTGGCGCTCTATTAATACAAAGGCACAGAAACTCCATACATGAAAAACTGCAAAATACATGATCACAGTACCCTCAGAACATAGCATTCAAATACAGCTCAAAAAACCTCAAAACAGGATTGAATATAATGAAATATTAACAAATACATGTGTTTGTTTTAATTAGCCTTTTCCTGTTCCTATTTTTAGGGTTCGTATTTACAAGCTTTGTTCAGTCAACAAGAAAGATTTAAAAATTAAATCTTTTTGAAATGTAAAAATGATATTCTCATCATTTTAGAGAAACCCAGGAATAAGAACTTCAAAAATACCCACCTAAAATTGTGACAGTTGTCAGCACTGCAATCAAAAAAGCTTCTGAAGCTATTATATGCCCATTTACATTTTCCCCTTTTCTACCAAGCAAATGTGATGATACAGGTTCAGCAAGAAAAAGACTGCAACAAGTGGCAAATATTTAAGACAGTTTTGAACTGTAGCCTCATTCACAGTTCAACTAAAGTAAGTTAAGGAACAATAATGAAAAGCTTAAGTTATTCCAGGATGTAAGGCTAAGTACACATGTATATGCTGAAGATCTGTACTACCAGCTATCACTGTAGAACACAGACTGCAGAATAACATTCAAAGCCTATTAAGAACACAACATTAAACAGCAAATTAACTAGAATAACAGAAAATCAGAGAACAGAGGACTTGTAGGTCATCTACTTCATCTCTTCATGTTATCTGCTATACCACAGCTTATTACAAGAATATATAAAGACAAGAATAGTAAATCAGTACTTACTTTATATAATAAATAACCTTTCTACATAAATTATGAAAATACAGCTACAGTAAAATCAGTGCAAAAATAATCCAAATGTACTGAAGGAACACTGAGTCCTGCCTGCCAGAATGTGCATCATAAAACATCCATATTTCATCTACGCATCATACACTGACAAGAATTAAAAAACACACAATGCACATTGCTAATTGCGCCATTCTAAAATTACAGCTAATTACAATGTGAGACAAATGAGATTAAAGCAACGCACACGTTATTTAAACTGCAGTCTTCATTCTTTTTAATTATTTTACAGAAATTCCTATTCTCTAATTGATACTTTGAATGGAAGTTGCCCTCACAAGTCCATATTTGCACGAGCAGCTTTTCTGGAATTAAGAAAGTTCTTTTTCTTTTTCCTTGGGGAATTATGCAAAGAAAGTATTGGATCACTCGGCTCACGGAACAAAAATACCTTCTCTCCTGTGTCTAACAGCTCAATGGCTTCAGTAGTTGCAGTGTTCAAAGGAACAGGTAGATCAGGCTGTTCCACAGGAGAATGTGTCAATGAACATCCAAGATGAATGAATGATGCTTTTTCCAAGAGGGCAATTTGCTTCTTCCTTATCAAGCTACATTAATGAAAAAAAATTGAACAAATGAAAACTTGGGGAAAAAAAGCATAAATTCCTATATCATATCCTGACATAAAAGTGGTGAATTTTGAAGCTAAAGAAAATCACACTACAACAGACAGAATTGTAACTTCTATTCCAATCTCCAATAATTTACATATCATTTTATGAGATACAAAATTGCATAAAGAAAGGTAACCTTATAATAAATAACCATAGTGAAGATGGGCAATGTATATGAAAAGTGTGAATTTTGTGGATATGTACTAAAAATCTTTTTAGGCATTTACTATTATTGCTTATTATGTGTAAATATGTTGTATGAAACACAAGCACCAAACAGCAGAACAGTGTCAGAAAATGCATATTTATGAACTTATTTTCTAAGAGATATAAGAGGAACATTTGGAGATTAAGTATTAAAAAAAAAAAATCCTGTGTGTTTCTTCCTGTTTTCCCCTTACCTGTCTTTTCTCCTGTTTGGAGAAGGGATCTTTTCCAAAGTTCTGTTTATCAGATCTTGCCTTACTTTGTTCTCCAGTGCTTGCCACACTTCTTGGTTCTTCCTGAAGGAGTAGGAAAGGAAAAAAAATCTCCCAGCAGCAAATCCCCACATATACACACTTTCTTCCTCTTTCGGATTTTAGCTACCAAACCCATGACAACAATACCATGAATATAGTCAGTAAGAGAGTCCAAGTATTTTTGCTGCCCTCACACAAATCATTTAAATCAGCTACGACCACATCTCAGGACGTAGTCCCAAGGACCCCCATCTGTCCTTGAAAACTCGCATCTGACAGCTGGAGGGCCCAGTGCTACAACATCTGCCTTTCTCCCCTTCCCATGTCATGGCAGGGAGTTGGGAGAGAGATCCCCAGAGCACCTCTTGGTGTTAGCTGAACAGCTATTCAGCTGGTGTTGATGGGGATAAACTGGAGGGATGAGGGCTCTGGGAGACTACCTGTCTCTGTGAGTAGAGGGAAAAACAGTGGCCTCTTGGGACTTTAGTAATGTCAACAAAGAGACAGCCAGCTGCAAGGTTGAAAATTCCATTATTAGAAGGGAGGACCTCCTTTATATCTTTAGGAGCTATAGACACTTGAAATCTGGTGTGCTATGAATAGTATATAAATACAAAAAGCTGGAAGGAAAATATTTTAATAAACTCTGATTAAAGTCAACAGAAAGAAAACGATCATAGGAAGATTTATAAATCTATAAAAAGCCCTGTTATATGAATAAAGTTATAAAATGTATTAACTCCTTATCAATCAATTTATTACAGCTAAAGTATTTCACAAAATAAAGTAGCAGTTTTGAAGTACTACTACCCACAAAAATATTTCACAAAGCAAACTTATGCACCTGTGATTTTTAATATTCGTCTCAATCTTCTTGTCCAGCAAACACATATACATGTAAAGCAATAATCTTCTCTTGCAATGGTCTACCAAAAAATATCACACTTACCTTTTCTTACAGCTGCCAGACTCATCTGCATTACTGTCACTTTCAGCAACACCATCTGAATATTTACTGATGGAATCGAGGACAGTAAGAACCTCATTTTGTGAGCTGGAGGGCAGCAACAAGTTCAGGATCCTGTGCAACATCCCCGTTGGTACCCTTGTCAGTTTGGCTAAATAACCTGCCAGTCGAAGCTCCTAGAGGATTAATGAGTAGAAGACAGATAGATTTAGCAATGAAAATAAAAAAAAAAAAACAAAACTGTTAGATAGCTTTAATTACTATCATTAAAGAATTACTCATTATAGAAACAAAAAATATCACTGAAAATCACGTTAGTGGTGACAGTTTTGGTTTCAAGTGGTCATAGTCCCATGTTCACTGTTTCTATTCACACTGGTCCATATATATTACAGTTGTCCAATTCATCCTGCATATGGGTAATGTAAGTGTTAAACAAGCAGCAGATCTTATCATATGTGCTTAGGGCGTCTACTCGATGCCCTTCAGTCTGAAAAATCACAGTGCAACCATATTCCGGCATGTAAGATTTAGTTAATTTATGGATCGTACTATTAAAAAGAAACCCTTTCAAGATAGCAATGAAGCGATATGGCATTCCTTGGTCTGCAAAATTAGGGGGAAAAAGAAAAAATAGACTCTGAAACCTAGCGACAACATTTACATGTTGCTATGGTTGAGCACTTCATTGTTTAGCCTCTCTTAATACCAGCTTCTGTAATAAACTCAGAGGACAGCTTATAATATTTGTTAAGAGGTGAAGGAAACATCTGGTTTTGCTTTGGTGTTTTTCTTTTTTTCCAAACGTCCTCTCTTTTTGGCCCAAAGGTCATTGGTAAAGCATACTTACACAGTGTTCAAATAGACTAAGTTCAAATTTAGTTGCTCCCTAGACAACCAACCAGCTCCATTTCCTGCCCCTTTCCAAATACCAAAACCCCACTGTTATTTTCTGCTCTGCTGTCAAAACTACTGTGTCCCCAGGGCTGCTTTTGCAGAATTCTCATGCATATCAAATATGAAAAGTCTACAAAATATTGTGAGCTACATGGAAAGAAAAGAATAGAGCAAATTAAAGCAAGTTAAATGCCTCAAAGGATGCCAGAAAAATGCTGTTGTAGCCTACTCAAACCATACACGTAGCTCAGGTAGCCAAAATTAGGTAAAACAGGCCAAACATTCAAGATGACTCATGACAGCTGAGTCACCTCTGCTCTGTAGACCCTCCTAATAAGCACTGATGGGGGAGATGACTACAAAGCCCATGTCACATAAAAAACCCACAGGGTCCCACCATGCAGGAAGACAGCCTATTTCTTTGTCCACGGTGGGTTCAAAATGTCACAGCAAATGTCTGCCTCTTTTTTGCATGATGAATTTTCAGAGGAGTGAAAACACCATGGAGGTCCCTGTATTAAGTGAATCTTCTTATTTGAAATAAGCCATTTCATCAAAAGGATGCTCTGTAAAGGACAATTATTTCTGCTAAATACATGTAAAATCAAATAAAGCAATCACCCCCCAAGCAGCCCTAATCCAAATTTAGATGATCACACAAAATAAAGAAATAAGTAAACCTTCTTTCCCCATGATTGTTCTCCATGCAGAGAACTCCTCTCCAAAAGGCAGGAAACTAGTCACTTCCTAAATTATTCTGGGCTCTACAGCTTTGTTATAGGTTTTACATGGAAGCCACTGAGATACTAGAATGAACAAGAAAAAATACTAAGACTGATGAGAGATTAGTAAATTGATGTGGTAATTAACACGTCCAATATTTTCACCCTAAACTGGCACCAAAGTTAGGTAAAAGACATGTCTGTTCAGGCTACTTAGGGCAAGAAATTATATGACTCTTCTCTGGAAAGGAATGTAAATAAGAGCTTAAATCTTAATACAGACACCTAAGTTTAATTTCTATAGTTGTATACAGACCATGTTGTACTTCTGGTCTTTAAAAACTGTTCTTCTAGAAACTTAAAAAAACAACATTAAGTGAGAATAAAGACGACACATCTCTGTGGCCTATTCTGCCCTTCTTGGCTAAGTGGTCTCAAGACCTTAAGTCAGTAATTTATACACAGATGATCAAAACATCATGACTTCAGTACTGTTTTCCTCTATAATAGCTTCTTCTTTAGATTGTTCTTTCCTCCACTCTGAGCCTTACCTTTCTGCATCAAGTATTGGACTGGGAGGCAACCCTTAATGATTTTCTAACACAGCAGAATTCATGATTAAGTAGTCCTTCAAGGTGCCACAATGCTGTCAACAGTACCAGAAGTGGCACAAGCACCCACCCAGGTGCATCTAGCATATGGAAGGCAAGGGGAGTGCTGATGTATGAACAGACAGCAACAGTGAGTGGCACTTTCAGATGCTCACACCTACCCAGACCAATTTGCAGAAGTGGGAAGGAGAAGTGGACGTGCATACAAACACAGAAATGGTCACACTAGTCAGACCAAAAGCCCTCCAGTGTGGCATAAGTTTGATTATTCAGTTATATTATACGGTAAGCTACCACAAAGATTAGGAATTCACTTTTTTTCATAACATCTAGTAGATACAAATGCTACTTGCACCACCAATAACCTCATTTGTATTCTCTGAATTTGGTCACAACAGGAATGAGTTGTAGTTTACAAAGAGCATAATTAGTTTTAGTATTTGGACTGAGCAATGTGTATTTAAACAACTCATGCAAGAATTAATGAACTCGATCCATGCTGTGTTTCAAGCTTACTTTGCTGTTTCCACATGACAGTCTGCCTGCATCATCTGTTGCCTCTAAAATGCAACTAGTGTACCTGGTACCTGAGGCTATAAGCTATGAGCTTATTTAAAATTAACTTCTGAGTCAGAGGCTATGATCCTGAACTTGCTATCATTCAAGCAAATCTCTTACTGACCTAGGTCTGCCACCATAAGGATGTAAGCTGAAACACAAAATGTAGCAAAGTAAAACTTATCTGGTTTTCCAGAGGGCTGCATCCACAGTTTTGAAAACTAGTGTAAAGGGGAAAATCCTCTTTAAAGAAAAGAACGAGTGTAAGATACAGAGATACAATAGCTATAGTTTCCTAATACTTCCCAATATAATGTATCCTATAAATTGTAAGAAAACAGGGGGAAAAAAGATTTAAAAATCAATTTCCATATCAACTAACAGGATAAGCACATCCAAAAGTAGGAACATGTTACACTGTGAGCCTTAATAAATTAATAAATTACTATTCTACTAAGCACATACTTCTTTACAGATAAATTAAGAGTAGTGAGTTTTGGAATTATATTTGGAGTCATTATACTATCATACTTGCTGAGAACAGAAATTTTGTTTAGTATATCTGCAGTGTAAGTATATGTAGGTTTTATGGAATTTCAATGAAGTATGTCCCAGGATACCTCTGGGCTACATTCTGTAAGAAGAAATATAAATACAAAACCCCTGATAGTACATAAAATGCATACTTACACAAATTAATTATTTCTTCAGAGAATCTTATGAACAAAATATAAAGGACAGTCCCCCAAGTATGCACTGAACATAGTGTCCAGTTTTTCAAGTGCAGTGAAGTGGCAGTGATGCTCTCAAATCTCTGCCTTCAGGATGTCAAAATCTGTAATTTTCAAGGCTTATTGTTCACCTGATAGGGTGCTAATAGGACTGGGTACTGTGAAAATTACAATATATTCTGTTTGCATGCATCTGTAATTTGAAAAACAATATTTTAACCTCTCAACGTGCAGAATACATGCCATGCTGTTCAGATGCTCTTTCACAATACATTTGTGCCAAAGAAACCTGACAACCATCACAGGAAGACAATTAAACTGTCAGCAGCTTGAACAACATTTCTACTTATGCTGTAGAAAAGCAATGTCCAGCTTCCCCCCAGCCAAGTGGTATGATTTTTGGGAATGCAAGACAAGGAGTGTCCATATTATCAAGCTTTCTGGGACAAAAATGAGCTATAATAACATGCAAAACCCAGCACATTCCTGGTTGGTCCTGCACAGTCTGATGATAAATATGATTAACACTTCCAAACAAAAGGGCGGACTGTCTTTGCACTGAAATACTAAGAAAAGAGCCAAGGTCTCTTGGGAAAGATTTCCCCTCAAAATGCTCCACAGCCAGCAGCAGCAGCACTCAGTCACCGGGTTTGTGTCTCTTCCCTTCCACCAAATCCTACACAGCTGCCCCAGCTTTCACCTTGACATGTCACAAATCTTGAATTCATCCCTTCATGAAAGAGGCAGTTCCCGAGGCTCTATCAGAGACAAAACTCAAGGGCAGCAGAAAAACAATTGACAACATCCTCTGCAAGAGAACTCTTCTGCTGAGCAGCTGGCTTGTTAGATGCATCTTCCTCCCACCCTTCTATTCTCAGGAGTATGGCAAGCTAAAAACCACTGTGTAAGATTAATGTACTATTCATGCTCTCTTTTAACAGTTCCCACTTAGTGATGACTGTTTTTGCCAGCCTATGAAATCACTAAACAAACACTGTACAAGGTCCCAGCCATTCCTTCAATTAGTCTAAGATCGCAAAGCTATAGCAGATTTAAAAGCACTGAAACTATGAAAATGTTCTCGGCAGTGCTAATCTGGAGAAGTTGGTCTGTGCTGTTTAAAGCCTCTATACTGGCCAACGTTTCTGGATGCAGCATATTTTGTCAGATAAATATATAATGAATTAGAGAGTGGGAAAAAAACAATATAAAAAGAATTCCCAAGACTATGGTCCACCAAATCTAATGACTTAAATCACAGGTGTACAGGGAAATATCAGCAATGCTCAAAGGACCTTTTAAAGCTTCTCCAATTTTTGTATCTGTTCTGATGTTTATTTTCCACTGATGTTGGACTTAAAACCAGAATGCTGGCAACAATGGTCATGACCTCCTCAACAAACACCTTCAAATGTTACACTGTGCAAGACAGGACAGAATGGGGTTTTGGTGTTTATATTATTATTCCTGGAGGATAGGATACTCTTGGAAAGTGTAAGACGAGGTTTGAATTTCCACTCTGATTTAATTCATCAGCACAAAGTGAGATCTTCCATTCCAGGACGGCAGCTTATCCATTAGGCTGCCAGATGCTTAGAGGCAAGTCTCTTCCAGCGAGGCTCGTGGAAGGACTCTGCTCCGAATGGAGCCCAAGTGTCCCCATGAGAGGCAGACACTGAAGTGATTATCACACTCCTGTGAGCTTTAGGAGTTCTTGATGCAAATCCCTTACCCAAATCAGAGTAAGGATCTGAAAACATATGCTACCTTCCGGGTGAATTTCCTAACACAGCTATAATATACATGACTCTCACTCCCAATTCTTCATGAGAGCAGCCGACCTCAAATAGACATCTAGCTTGGGAGAGGATAAAGATTTCAGAAAAATGAGAAGAAACAAGCTGAGACACAGGAAAATCTGAGAGACCCTTAGTCTAAGTGGTCCCTCCTTGGCTTGCTGATCTCTGAAGCTCTCAACCCACGATAGAGGTGGCTGCAACCACTACTGTCCCTGAGAGACAAGATACTTGGATGTGAAAAGCTGCAACACTGAGTCCCTTTTCTGATGCTAGCTGCATTTCCCAACCAAGACCGGCAGATAAAATTTGGGGACAAAATCAAATCATTTTTAATGCCTTTTGTAGCACTGATAGGCAGTCAACAGATAGCAAATTACCTGAAGAGGTGATGTTCTTTTTGAAATCAATGAGTAACAATACTAGAAAATTTAACTAGCAGTCCTTCTATCACTTAGTTTTGTAACACAATCAATGCAAATCCTTTCTATCACTGATTAAAGCCTAAACAAAAGACTTATGTCATTGCATGAAAATCAGACTGTAAATATGTCTGTAAAAAAGAAACTCTGGCAATTTAGTTCTCTCCACAGAATGAAATGCAACAGGACAACCCTTGAAAAAGATCTGTAAGTGAACAAAAAGAAGTATAACTCATAAAATTCAGAAGGCTGAAAGTAGATCACAATTAACCGAAGTGAATGGTAACACAAACAGCAGAACTGGTAGTGACTATTAGCAAAACTGGGTCCAAATACATCTGCAATCATTCCCAAAAAAGCAAGAAAAGCTGATTTCTGGATACAGCTATAATTTAAACTTGGAAGCTTTGTTCAATTTCATGCTTACTTGACTATAAAGTGCCAAAAATGCATCCATTTCTATATTTTCCAGGACATCTTCAAGCACCACACAATTCCATTGCTCATCTCTCAAGCTGAAATGAAAGACAGAATTAACACTGAAATCTTTGCAGGTGCAATGAATCGATAGGAAACGATATCTGAAAGTCATCCATTCAGGAAGCATATCTTTATGCCAGCCAAGTTGGGTGAGCAGCATAACTTCCAAAATAAGCTTTTCCTCCTTTCTCCTCTAAACCACCAAGAAAACATTAGAACAGAATCTAAGGCTATGCTCTTGCACACAATTCAAATCTGGAATTGCTGCAAAGCAACATGATTCAACCTGTCCCTATCCTCTTCTTTAAACTTCATCACCACACTTTATAGCAAGTTGTGGATTGTTTTATTGCTGGAATACAATAGTGCAGTTAATTTCCTCACTACTGGTGATTTTTTTTTTGTTTCTGCACCAAATCATGGAGCCATCCTTATGTCATTTGGGAACAGTATAAAACTTATTTCTTCAATTATGTTTTCAGGTAAACAGTAAAGATTAGTTGCAGTTTCTTTGAAGGCTTTACTGATGTATCTCTAACAGTAGTATCCAGAAGCCAGTAACCTATCTGCTCTTCTAGTGACTCTTCTGCAACAGGAGAGACATTAATCTACACCGAGTAGAGCTCCACACCTGTCAGAATTAAAACAGACTTACAAGTGCAATAACTCCACTCAAAGCCTATCAAAGCCATTTTTAATATATCAATCATTTCATGGAAAACCCTCTTTGTAAGAGAAAACACCCTCTCAGGACCATACACAAACCTTGAAATGTGGTAGGCTTTTAATACTATGCAATACACATGGAAACTTTAATTTCTAACTCCCCTAACCCTAATGAATGTAACGCAATACTTTGCAGTTTTGCAAATTATCGCCCTTTTTTGCTAGTCAACCTTCACAACAAGACAGATACTTCTATATACCTTCGGAGGCGGTTTTTTTTTTTTTTTGGTCACTGATATCTTTACTTAAAAACTGGCCAGGGAAAAGTGAAATTGAGCCTGTCTCTGAAGAAGACTTTATATATCCCATCAAAAATGATTGCATGACAGGGAATTCAGTATACAGTGTGACAGTAGAGGATCAAAATTCTTTTTCTCTTTGCTGCTAAGGAGTATTGTTATTTTTTCACTGTCCCCAATAAAAAATAGTGATTGCCATATTGCCATGAAACACATCACTATCTATATGTAACTAAGTTATTATTTCATGTTTCTTATTGAAATATTCCCAAGACTCCTCAGTTATGCTCTGGGCCACATCACAAAACACACTGTTCAAACATAGATGTACAGTCTCTCCCCAACACAGCAGAACATTTAGCCTGCTGTTTCTCTCTGATATCTTATGGTCTGTAAGTACTGCAGTAGCTTAGTAATACCTGAGACCAAAGCACTTACCTTTGCTGGTGCAGATTTATAAATTGCCTACATTTATTCATGGCCTGTCTTAGCAGATCTGTCACCCGTCTATCTGCATTTGTTTCCACAGCTTCACTTGGAAGTCTCAATCCATCTGGAGTCCACCTCTGCTTACTCATTAGATGCTGCTGCTGCTGAGCTGACTCCTTATGCAACATCTCATACTCCAGCTTCCTTTCAAATTCTTCAATCTCCTAAAAGTTGAAAACACATAATGATAAAAAGTCATAATTTAACTTGGAAGAACAAATTTCATTTGGAGTGAAGAAAAAAGATAGCATCAGAATTTCTGATATTAGTTTATTCATTCTACCCATCTACTTGCAGTCATTACACTTTCCAATTCATTGCATGGCTTCAGTAAACATGACTTGCATGCTATGAATATCAGAACAATGCCGAAAGATATGAGTCAATTTTCATTGCGTTAAAGGTTGATGCTCTCTGACACCTTCCACTGTAGAGGACATCTAGAAAGTACACTACCAGCATGGCTGAGATCCAAACAAAAGAATGGCATCATTAGAATTCATCTGGAAGCTGCATAAAGCCACTGAAACAGCTTGAGAAACTCAGACTGACTAGTTTTTTTTATACTCAATCAACAGCTAATATCAAAGAGGTCTGAAGTTAAATATTCACATTTAGTGTGATAAAATTAGGGTTAAAATACAATGCTCTAAAAATCAAAGGATTAAAACCCAAAGTCTTAAGTGGACTGGATCCCTCATGCCAAAGATCTCTCTTTGGTCAAAGAGTCAAACTAAACATCAGAAGAAAGGCTTCATACTTCAGTTTTGCAATGGCATTGTTGTCTGACCTCAAGCTTTAAGTTGCTTAATATCTCAGTGCCCTGCTTCTCAACCTGTACCTTGGAGAAAATGCTGAATTTTAATCTATTCCTCCACCTCATCAGCTTGATTCAGACTACAGAGTCACTGGAGCACAGTGTCTCTAAGTGTCTGCTCCCCAGTCAGCAACATTTGACATTAGAGCTTAGATCCACTTTCCTAGCAGCAAAACCAAGTATTAACTTGTTATCTCTAAGGGGATGAAGCAAATTCACATACAGCCAAGTGTGTTTGTTTCACTGACTGGCAAAACTATCACTGATGTCATCAGCATCAGGGTATCCTGTGTAACCTGATAGATTTGTTTTAAAGTTGCAGGTGATAAAATTTGCAGATAGTGGGACAAAGGAATTGAACAAAAACACAGCAAAAGAGAGGTTTGATCACCAGGAAACAGTCCCTGTAAACCAAGCCTAACAGGACTTTAAACAATGCCTAAAATACTACTTTTCCCCAAAACAGGGCTCAACTCAGTTCTTGCACATTGGATAAAGAATCCAGTGTTAGCTACTCTAGGTCTCTCTTCTGCCTCTCCTTCGATCCTTTTTCTTTGTTCAAGGACAGAGAAACTAAAAGCAACCTCTTTGCAGAGCCCTCTTACACCACTTACATAAAAGCCAATAATTCCAGATTAAATTATTTTTTAATACTCTATCTAAATACAGCTTTCACTATTTCCTAGAGATTTAATACAAATTTAAGCAAAACTGGAAGCATATAAGCATTCTAACTGCCATCCTGAGAGAAACTGTAGAGATGACAGCATTAAAATTTAACCAGGAGTTTTCACAGCAATAGCTGTCTAATGATGCCCTCTAGCAAAGAGGTTTTGGTCTTAAAAACCCATTTTGTTTGTTCTACTCCAATGGTCTCCCTAACCTCACTTGGATGGTTGCAAACAGTAGATGTAAAAAAAAAAAAAAATAATCCTTATGAATACAAAGCACTGAAGTATTAAAAAAGGATTACAAACAGGCACATACCAAGTATGTAATAAATACGATGAAAGGAAGAGGCCCTTCCAAAGTTTCTACTATTTAAACTGCATAAGCCTGCTTGGAGGGAGATAGACAGGTAGGAGGCTGTAAATATAATCTTTAAAAATTCAGTGATTGAAGCATATCATGTGGTTATGGATTTTATCGTATGCATAGCACTGTAACATGAACAATTCTGTAACATAGTCATGACAATTTACACACTATTCCAGTCATGACTCATAATCACTTCCCAGTTTTCTTCCTTGTGATCAATAAAACTTTAATATTAATTAGCCACCAAAATACTGCTCTTTGTGACCATAGATCTCTGGATGCTACTGTAATAAAAATAAATAATAGTAATAATAATAAACTATCTTCCCTGGCTCTAATACTTTACTTCTATTTATTCCTATCACTGAGTGCATCAAAGTGCACATATTCACAGAAATTAAAGGCTGGACCATCAGGAGCTACAAACCAGCACTGCTAAATCAAAGTCTAATAAGCCACTGTGATAGTTGCTGTCTCCTAACAGGAATTTTTCCTTTTTACAACTTCATTACTTACAGGACTATGTGCTTCTAAAATCTGAATACATTCCAATTTTGACAGGGTTTTTGACGTGCTCAGTTGTTCAAAGAGCAAAGCTTGTACACTTATGATTGCAGCATACCGCTCCAACATTTGGGATTTTTTAACAGTCTTTCGAAAGGCTAAAGAAGCAATATATTCTCCAAGTTTATTTTCCACATCACGCAGCTGACACTCTTTCTCAAGCAGCAACTCATACTTAACCTAAAAAACAGCAAAACACAAAATAGATTAACAGAAAAACCTACCTGCATGCTCATGACTTTACTACTCTGTAATTAATGAGCAGGATTAAAGCATCAAATAAATCAATGCTGTTATCTTATAATGTAATACAGTGTTTAAAAAGTGCTGTTAACATTAAATTCCAAGCTTTTACTGTGTTTAAGTGATCAAAAAAATACTACACTAAGGTTCAGATATTTCAAAGACATCAGGCTTTGTTTTAGGGTGGTCATAACTTTAATATTAAAAACATAAAATAGAGGATCTGTGTAATTTTTAATATAATAAAAGTAAAAATTAAAAATATAAACAAAACTAAGCTTACCTATGTGACTGGTTAAATGGGAAGATAAAATATATCTTTCTGTTTAGCAAAAATACAAAATTTATAGAAAGTCTGTATTTAGTTTCAAATTGGCAAGCGTCAGTTAATACTGACCAATGAAATCCAACCTACTATTCTTTAAGCAAATAACCAAAAATCCTCTTACATAAAACAAAGTTAAACTGTATATCAAGAGTCTATTGGTAATGGATTTCAAACAAGATTAAAACTGTATTGAATCGACATCAAACAGGATTAAATCAAAATTATTTAACTCAACAGCTACGTTGCTGCCACACATCTGATGGGACATCCACAGAAATTGTCCAAGGGTGAAAGGCAAGCACAGCATGTGTAAGCACACGATCAAATGCAACAAGATTGATGAGCTCTCCATGCCTTACCACTGACATTCACAGCCAGTGATATTGCCACTGTGACTGTTTTTCTGCAAAACAGTATGGATAGTAGCGAGATCCAATTACTGTCTTTAGATGCTTCCGTCTGAGCTTGTCACTTTAAGCTCCCTTACAGTCAAAGAAAAGGAAAATGTGCTTCTCTATGTTTTGTATCCTAAAAAATGTTTTTCCACTGACATGTAAGTGTGGATGTCCAGGTTAGACACTGATGGCTACACTGCATATCTAACATTTGGGTAGCTGAATCCTCAAAGACGGTAAATAATTACGTTTGGTTTTATGCTCTCTTCCTGTAATATCCACGCAGGACCAGTAGCTGGGTTGTAAGAGAGAAGACACAGATAGAGAAAGCACGTGCAATCATGAGAGCTTTGGCTCCACTACTTGGTGTTGGTATCAACTGCTGCCCCACGCACTGGATTTAGAATAAAGCTAAGCACAGAAACAGTCCACCTGTACACTGCTGGGTATCAGAGTGCAGGGTTTTTCCTCACTCCATCTCTAAATTCTCTTTTGGTCCTGAAAAATCTAATCTGATAGGTTTCACAGCATACCAAAAAAAAAAAAAAATGTTTTCAGAAATCAGCATTTTCAGAAGTTTACAGTATTATGTATTTTACCAGCAATGCTCAAGTAACTACTGCCTGTGATAGAATGGAATAAAGAACCACAGCCATCAAAGGAGGTATCTCAAAAACTTTTATATAAGTTTTGGTTAAGTTTATTATCACCATGGCACCTGAGAGCAGGTACTCACATCTGCATTCTATGAAAAGTATTTATTCCATCAAGTGTGGCCTCTCTCAAAGAGCAGGCAGAGATGAACTATTTAATGGAGATACCTACATGGTTAGTATCTTGGCACAGTAAGCATCCTGTGGTATACCTTTATACACGCAGTCTTAATCTCTCTACAGTTTTACCAGAATAATAAAATATAGTATTTGCCCTTTAAGCATGAACTACAACACAATAAAGGTCAACTGTATTCTTTAGACACTGTATGACTTCCAATGGACACAAGACCTGATTTTGTCCCTCAGCATATCTTTGCACAAATAGAGGTGGTATGTACTCAAGACATTAAAATCTTATCAGCTTTCTGTTCGTGCCAAACAGAATTACACATTATTGACTCTATTCATGATTAGCTTTACAGGAGCATTTAGGGAGTTCTCCATCATTTTAGATCCCTAAGATGATAAATATGCAACATGATGCCCATTAATTTTCTCTGGAAATTTTATTGATAAGAGACCTGCTAAGAGTGACTGTACCATACCAATTCTATTATCCAGTAGAGAGAGCTAAATTTTAAATGTGATTTGGAACCACATATGCTTGTGATATTCTCATTCGTACTCATGCGATATTCTCCAAAGTCTCTATTACATCATTTGGAATATCCCTGAACACAAGAGGTGGAAAGTTACCTTCAGAAAATTTTTCCTACTAACGTGAATTAAGCTAATTACAACACAAGAGTAAGAAATCATCCTACAAAGCAGAAGCAAGATTAATTTTCTTGATATCTTTAGAAATCTCCATTTTAAAAGACAGACATTGTATCTCAACATTACTGTTAATCTAGCAAACAGATCTTTAATAACATTAAGTGTGTGACACTAAACAGCATGTAAGCATATAGGTTACAAATAAACATATGGGATATTTGAGTTAGGAGAAGAATTCAACTTAGAAATCATACTGGAAAGACAGTAACCAAAATGCTAAAACTAAGCTGTTATTTTTTGTATATGGGAGGCAGAGTTCTCCAGCGAAAAGCAAAAGAGATAGCCAAAGTTGGGAATTTATGGAAAAAGAGCTGAGCTGCCTTCCAGTACTTATTGAAAAAATGTACATGACATTTACCTTAGACTAGATCCAGAAATATCCATTGCTTGTTTTTATGTGTTTTCAGTAGGGAAAAAAATCAATAGTAATAATAATAGCTTTTATATCTATCTTCTATATTCTTCGCAGGCAGGCAAGTGAATTTGAGGCCTACTGTCTTCTATAGAATGCTTTTTACTGAAAAACAAATAACTTCAGCATCTCTCATTCAAGCTCACAATCCAGCAGTTCACAGGCATCTGAAAGTGTACACTGTACTCTAGCAGCACTGATCAGAAATTAAATATAAAAACTTCCACAGAATATCCTACAAATCATGACTTTGATATAGATATATACAGTCAATCCCACTCTAACATAGGTTTTTTTGAGAGTTTGTTTGTTTTGGTTTATTTGTTTTGTGAGAGCAAATGTATTTTCAAAATCTGAAGTGCTAATTCAAGATACTCTTATAAATCAGGAACAAAACTATTCCACACCTCAGTTTAAGGCAAATATTTAAACCAAAATATTTATTTTTTAAAAAAATCAATCCTGATACTAATACTACTAATACTACTACTAATAATAAAAATCTTTCTTCAAAAGCCTGTGCACAAGACAAATCTTTCAAATGAGACTCAAGTTTTTGTTCTGAAACGCACATTGAATTAATTGTTATACTCCTGATCACTGTGACACAAGACAATGTTCTCAAAAGCAATTAGCAATTTTCAGAGCTATATTGTCTGACTGATCAATTTTTTAAGGTCTCAGTGGTGAACTTTCAGTTGACTTGCCCTCACCCCTCTTCATCAGTGAAAGTTGCTGCATTCTTAGGTGATTCTTTAAGAGAGGATGGAATGGAAGTGAGTCCTTAACAGTCAAACAGACATGTTAAATACCAGAAGAAATAGCTTCTAAAGGAAGGCAAGGAATTTATATTGGATTTAATTAGCCACTTAATACTCCATTAAAAGCTACTATCTAGCAAGGTGTTCAGGGAGATGCACCACTACAGCAGACATCACTTTAAGGGGCAATTAGTGTCAGAAATGAGCCAGGTTGGACAACAAATGCTACAAGCCATCTTTAAAACCTTTGGCAACGTTGAGTTTTCAGTTTACTTAAAAGCAGGAAAATGAAGATGGATGAGAACAACCAATGTTTTTGTTGCAAAAGACTAAATGATTTATATTATGATTTTCATTACCATAGCAACTATTCGAGGAATGGAAAAAAAATAAATTCAAGGAGGCCTACCTGACTAGAAGTAAATAGGTCCATTTTCAAAAGAACTAACGCTTCAGAGTGTATGTGACGGTCCCTATTCAATGTATGAGGGCAGCTTCTTAACTAACAGAAATTATTGCAACACTACTAGCTTGAATAAGTTATGACAACATACACACACTGAGGAGCTGATCCTTCTTTCCTTCCAGCTTTTATTTACGTGTCTAAGATAGTGCCTGCCAGAATAAATACATTATTACACTATCTTAAGAAAGGGGAAAATATATGCTTGAGGTAAGATTCGTTTTATATGACACAAAATTAGTAAATAATATCTGAAGGCTGCCTTTGTGGTTTAGAAACAGGGTGTGCTATAAACCTTTAAAAATATAGATTGGAAAAATTACACAGAAATGTTTTGACAGATGCGTGCACGCAACTAAATTTAAAGTTTGCTTTTTTTCTTCACAGGAGGCTCAGTTTCAGACACAGGGATTTAAAATGAATTATACATACATGAAATCTGGGAACGGATGAATGAATAATGAATAGATGAATGAGTAAATGAGTGATCACCTTTAGTGTAAGTTTGAAGTCATTACAATGAATAATGAATAAGGATGGAAATGCAGTTTGACAACTGAAGTTCACATATAAGGAGACACAAGAATGTGTATTTTAATTGCAGCTGAATTCAAAGGCAAAAGAGATGACACTGATGACAAAAACACTTATCCTTTTGTCAACCACTTCAAATAATAGCAGGTTTATTCAATATGTTCACTATATTCCATGAATCATGATATACGGTCCAAACTGTAAAACTAGATACTATTTGCATATTACTAAGTACAAAGCCATACATTCAGCATGCCCAAATACATAAGAATGCTGTTCAGCTTTATCATTCAGCATCTATTCAACATTATACAGTACATCAACTGCTTTTAATTAAAAAAAATGTTGCATTACTCAACTGGTACTATTATCTACCCCTAGTCACCTGAGTTTGTTTCTGCCTCTCGTCAGCTCTGAAATCACAGCTCTGCAAACAGAAATACATTTGTGAAAATCAAAGCTTGCAAGTAGACCTGACTTCACTGTGACATAGAAGGTGACTTCAGTAGAAGCTGTATCAAATATTAACTACAAACTAAATTATAAACTGGCTATAAACTAATATCCTGTGGCCATTCTTGAAGCCTTTTATCATACCAAACTGAAGACTATAAAATACTGCTTGACATTGCACTATTTGACATAATACCATTAGAGTCTCAAACTACTCTGGTTATGAAGAATCAACTCCCGCAGGTCTGCATATTTGTTGCTGATTCTACCCGAGACATCCAAACTACACAAAAAATTGTCAGTGATGTAAATGCAGTATGATTAGTCCTTGGCTTGAAAGCACTGACTTATAAATTCCATATTTAGTTCAGACTAATTGCTAACTAGCATTGCTTCAGTCCTAAACATTACAGATAAAGGGAATAATCTGAAAATATACTTGATTACCTGCAACACCAAAGACATTCCTCATGAGAGTCGTATTGTTTCTTTTAAGCCCAGCTGGGAAAACAGACTAAGAATGTCGGTATTTTTACCACTGTGTTTCTTCTGGGGTAGGTAACTGCTATTTCAGAAAGGAACAGCTACTTCCTCACACACAAGAGAGCTCAAAATAAATATGAAACACAGGAGTAGTAGACACGGTCTGCTTTTGAAGATTTTCAGATCAAGGTCAATGCTATTCTCAGGTGCTTCAAGACTAGGCTTCAAACTTCTTGCCGTGGCCTCTCACTACCTCCTGTCTATGAGTTGTTCTTTTTCATGCCTGTTTTACATTATTACAAAACACATCCTGCTGGTGCTTTCAGAAGCATTACCTGGAAACCATTTCACAGCCATCCTGTAGCAAGACAGAACCCACAACACTGTGTGAAGTCTGCAGGAAAACAGCAGCAGTGACAGTGAAGGCAGGAGAAATACAGCAGAACTGTACTGCTTCACTGTCCTTTTTCCTTGCCTTGAATTGCCTGTGCAACTTCTGATGGTTAATTTTGAGTTAGATGATGAAAGTGTTCACATTAATGCAAAATTTATAAGTGTAAGATTCTAAATGAGGATCAAGGTAACAGATTGCAATGGGTAAAAGAAAGAAACTCTATTTCTGTGATCAACATAAGGTTTACTGCATATTTCTGTCTCCTAATAATAATGTGAGAACTAACGATTTTCCTTAACAATAGTTTAGCTTCCTTAGCCCAAAGCATTTGGTTTTATAACTAATGCGCAGCCATACAAACAGAACAACAGGTATGCCAAATAGTTCATATAAAAATGAAACAATGAGGCTTAGAGAGGCTAATTTTCCAATTTTAAAACAAGATTATAACAAAAACGTAAGGTAATATTCACACCAAACAAGTATTCAATACTTTTTGTAACATAAGAGCTGAGCTCATACTTCATTGTACTTTCAGGTATTGGTACAAAAATAGTAAATAAAAAACCAAAATATCTGAATTTTGGAGGTCAGGTCACTGGGTATTGAAGCCAAAATTATAAATGCCTCCAGTAAAGGATTAGGGGTATTCTTGGATGAGAGTTATTAAATTATTAAAGAGGGCCAGAACTCACTTGCCTACTTGTTGCATTCTTGTCCAAGCATCCGCTCTCACTTTGAAAGATTTCACAAGTGAGAACTTTGAAATTCCTTCTCCAAGTTACAACTTTGAAATTCCTTCTCCAAGTGACAGAGGAGCCAATGAGGAGAAGTGCTATGCTGGAACTTGTCTCACCAAAAGTGAGGGGCCAGTGGGGAGTGTGAAGCTCAAGGGCAGCCTTGGTTGGCTGCAGTGACTGTGAAATGGTGGAGTTCAAGATCCTTAGTGCAGCAAGGAAGGAACACAGTGAACTCCCTACCCCAGACTTCAGGAGAGCAGACTGGCCTCTTCAGGGATCTGCTTGGCAGAGTACCATGGGGTAAAGCCCCAGAGGGAAGAGGGGCCCAAGAAAGCTGGTTAATATTCAAGGATCACCTCCTCCAAGCTCAGGAGAGATTCATCCAAAGACAGGGAGTCAGATAAGAACACCAGGAGACCTGCATGGATGAACAAGGAGCTCAAACATAAAAAGGAAACCTACAGGTGGTAGAACCAAGGACAGGTAGCCTGCTGGGAATACAGAGAAACTGCCCGAGCAGCCAGGGATCAGGATAGGAAGGCTAAAGCCCTGATAGAATTAGATCTGGCCAGGGACAGGGAGGTCAAGGGCAACAAGAAAAATTTCTATAGGAATGTCAGTGATAAAAGGAAGACTAGGGAAAATGTGGGCCCTCTCTGGAAGGAAACAGACTTGGTTACCTGGGATATGAAGAAGACTGAGGCACGCAATGACTTTTCTGCCTCAGTCTTCACCAGTGAGGGCTCCAGCCACACTGCCCAAGATGCAGAAGGCAAAGGCGGGGACTGGGAGAATGAAGAACTGCCCGCTGTAGGAGAAGATCAGGTTTGAGACCATCTAAGGAACCTGAAGGTGCACAAATCCATGGGATCTGATGAGATGCATCCACAGGTCCTGAGGGAACTGGCAGATAAAGTGGCTAAGTCACTGTCTGTCATATTTAAGAAATCATGGTGGTCCGGTGAAGTTCCCACTGACTGGAAAATAGGAAACATAACCTCAATTTTTAAAAAAGGAAAAAAGGAAAACCCGTGGAAGTACAGGCCAGTCAGTCTCACCTCTGTGCCCTGCAAGATCATGGAGCAGATCCTCCTGGAAGCTATGCTAGGGCACGTGGGAAATAAGGAAGTGACTGATAACAGCCGACACAGCTTCACTAATGGCAAATCATGCCTGATGAATTTGGTGGCCTTCTACAATGGGGTTACAGTGTTGCTGGATAAGGGTAGAGCAACTGATGTCATCTACCTGGACTTGTGCAAATCTTTTGACACTGTCCTGCACGACATCCCTGTCTAAATTGGACACACATGGATTTGATAGATGGACCATTCAGTGGATAAGAAACTGGCTGGACAGAGTTGTGGTCAATGTCTCAATGTCTGAGTGGAGAGCAGTGACAAGTGGCATTCCTCAGAGGTCAATGTTGGGATCAGCACTATTGAGTGAACCCTCAGCAACTTTGCCAATGACACCAAGCTGTGTGGTGTGGTTGACATGCTGGAGGGAAGGGATGCCATCCAGAGGGACCTCGACAGGCTTCAGAGGTGGGCCTGTGCAAACCTCCTGAAGTTCAACAAGGCCAAGTGCAAGGTCCTGCACATGGGTCAGGGCAATCCCAAGCACAAATATAGGCCGGGCAATCAATGGGTTGAGAGCAGCCCTGAAGAGAAGGACTTGGGGATGCTGGTGGGTGGAAAACTGAATATGAGCCAGCTGTGTGTGCTCACAGCCCAGAAAGCCAACTGTATGCTGGGCTCCATCAAGAGAAGTGTGGCCAGCAGGTCAAGGGAGGGGATTCTGCCCACCTACACTGCTCTTGTGAGACCCCACCTGGAGTCCTGTGTTCAACTCTGGGGCCCCCAGCCTAAGAAAAACATGGACCTGCTCCAGTGAGTCCAGAGGAGACCACAAGTGTGATCAGGGTCTGGAGCACCTCCCCCATGAGGACAGGCTGAGAGAGTTGGGATTGTTAAGCCTAGAGGAGACTCCAGGGAGACATTATAGTGGCCTTCCAGTACTAAAGGAGTCCTACAGGAGAGATGAGGGGTGTAGTGATAGGGCAAGGGGTAACGGTTTTAAACTGAAAGAAGGTAGATTACATGTAAGAAAGAAATTCTTTAATGTGAGGGTGGTGAGGCATCAGAACAAGTTGCCCAGAGAAGTTGTGGATGTCCCCTCCCTGGAAGTGTTCAAGGCCAGGTTGGATGGGGATTTGAGCAACCTGATCCAGTGGAAAGTGTCCCTACCCATGGCAGTGGGGTTGGAACAAAATGATCTTTAAGGTCCCTTCTAACCCAAATTATTCTATGATTGCATGCTCAACTAGATAAACTTGATTTTACCATCTGCAACCATTCGTGAAACTATTTTTTATCTACTGATTTTAACTACCAATGGCACTTGTTTGTTCTATATAGTTCTTAGAGCCATGCATCGCCTGTCTACCACAGTTATCATTGTAATGTTCCTCTGATATACAAAAATAGTATTACCCGTATTTTACCAGTGGAAAGAGAAGGAAAGAAAGGTTAAAGAACACAAGCAACACCTCATGGAACAACTGCTGACAGAGAAGTTAAAAGTCTCCAAAATTCCATATTGTCATTGGCCCCACTCATTCCTTAAGGATTAACTTTAGACTGCAGCTGTGAGCCTTTTAAAAGACACCCACCAAAATCAAGGCACCCTTTCAATATGCGCTGTACAAATAAACTCATCCCCCACCCAAGAAGTCTTTGGACCTAAGAACCCACTTCTGGGTTTTCAATAGCATTAGGAGAGTTCCAAGAACTAAATCTTGCTCAGTTGAAGTATGCAATGAAGCACCTTCCATGTTTTGAATGCCTTACTGAGAAAACCACAGGACCTAGGGAAGTCCTGTAATCATGCATATGCCAAGCCCCAGAATGACCAGAAATAAAAAGGGTGAGATATGACATCAGTTTTGGAACTAAGGTGCAAAAATTAAAACAAAGGAAAAATTATTAAGCTTTAAACACAACGTCTTGACAAATGCAGGCAAGAGTAGAGAGATGCATCATGTCACTACAAGTTATGCTTTTTTTATCTGGTTCTTATTCACACTGATAGAAAACCATCATACTTTAATCACTCAAGATCTAGGTTTTGACCTCAGCACAGAAAAAGCTTGTGCTTACCTTATTCAAATTTTCATCTTGCACTGAGTCTTCATAAATGAAAATTTTGTCCTGTAAAGATTTCTTCAGAATATCTATCTTATTTCTATTCCTGGATCCCATTTTTTTTGTTTTAGAATGCTGCTGTAAGAAGATGAGCATAAAATACTTTATTTGTAAGAGATATATGAGGATGCTAACATTAAGATTATTACCTGCTATTATTGGCAGATCACTAATTAATGAAACACTTCACAAGGACAGCTTTCACTGAGAAAATATTTCTGAAATGAAGGTCCTGCCTATTTATTCAGAAGATTCCTTTCAGACATTCAGACAAAGTTGGAAATTTCTTTTTTAATTTCTTTCAAGTAGAATTATATATTCATCCTTTCCATGAAAACTGCTAGCAGATAAAGTGGATTTTAAGCAAGCTTTTGCAGTGATTAGAGAAGATTTTAACTGATACATTGTCTCCTTAGCATGGTTAAAAACGAACAAAGAATATTAATTTAAGAACTACATTGTTTTCAAAACACATTATATGAATCACAAATGAACCATGATAGTATTAAGGAGCACCATTCCATGTAATCAGATTATTCTTGACCTTTATATTTCCTTAAAAGTATATCAACTAAGTATAATGTACTCTTGGGGAAATGATAACATCTGTTCATCTATAAGGCTTTGCAAAGTAATTTCCTTTCTTCAGTACTTTAGAAATTAAGGTTTTGAACCAGGCTATTTCCTAGTACAATTAACCAAGTTAATTCACATGTTTAGAAAACATAACTGAACCAAAACAAAGCAAGGGACAGTTCTCCTTTTTATCATGACATCAAATACAATTCGTACAAGAAACACTTTTTCCCCCTTCCTATTTAAGAACTGAAAATAATTTATGATCCCACAGGTTTTACATTTTACTGAAGGAATTAAATACCTCTTACACAGTTCTTGAAAGTGCTAGATTTGATAGACAGATAGGAATGTCTCTCTAACTTTGAGTATGTCTCATCTCCTATATGTTTAGATTTGAAAAAAAAAAAAACAAAACAAAACAACAAAACCCAACCTTTCATATATGCCCATTTTTTTAGAAAGAAGAAACAGAAATTAAGCCCAAATTCTTGCCAAGAAAGACCAGCTAATTCAGGAACTCTACTTTCATAAATGGACAAGACAATGTAGAATATTCCCCTACAGAAACTCCCTAAATCTTTTCTTGATATAGTGTCAAAAAGTAATGTGTAGGGCCAGCCAGAAAAATCTCAGCCTGGGTTCTAAAGGACCCAACTCATCCCTAATATTCAGAGCCAGGCTCAGCAGTGCTCAAATTTTTGACATTTCAGTTGCCTCTCCTCAGAGGTGCAGACCCTTCTGGCCACCCATCTGCTTCTCTATAACTATGCCTTCTTCCTAGGAAAGCTGGAGAACATGCAAGCAGTAGAAATACACAGGTATATATGAAAAAATCATACTTAGCCAACTGTTGCCCAGTCACCTATGGGGTCCACTGATCAATGCAGACAGAAGTGTGCACCACTGTCACGCCTATGAAGAAGCTAGGGACCCACGGTTGTCAGCCTTGGCTGCAGATGACAGATACACCCGTGAACCCCTTGCACATCCCCACATTGATCTCACATTGTTCCTACCTGCTTATTGATCATTGCTAAGTTCTGATCGACTTTCAGCATCTCAGCATCCCTCTGCTCTCCCTCAAAAGCCTGAAGCAGTGTTCTGGCTCTTATCTTGGGCCAAGCCAAGCTGCTGTCCAGCTGAGAGAAGCAGCAGTGTAACTCTTGCCTCATTCTAAGCAATTCCTCTTCTGATAGAGAGAGGGGTAAACCTAGAAGCTGCCTGTTAAAAAAACAAAAGCCATTTGCTGTTCAGTGATATAGGCAATACTGAATAAAATATAAGACACATGCACAAAAGTACTTTACATGACAATGATCATCTTTTTTTGTTTTATTCATACATCACTTAATGATTCCACACATATGAGTGAGCCGCTAAGCATGATCGAAATTTCCTTGAGGATACTTTAAATTCTGCATACAGAACTTCCTGGACTGTAAAACTTCATTTTCAAGGAGAAACAGTTTTTGAATATTTTAAAAAATAAAAAACATTTTTAGCACATTTCCTATGCACAGAATCCTTCCACCTCTTCAGAAAATACAAACCCTGAACTTAAGGCTGAAACTGAGATAAAAGCTTCCCCGAAAGCCTCCCTGTGCTGCTTCCCAGTACTCGGCAGTCACAGCTTCTGAGAGGTGAAAAAAAAAATAAAAAAATGTATCCCATTATTATAAACTCATATATGTCATCCCTCCCATCACCAAGTCACAAGGGTTCCAGCTGTTCTTTGTAAAAAAGCTTTTAGCAGTCCAAACAACACGGAATATATTTTAGCAGCAAATTGAATCACTCAAAGTTCCCGTTTTGTAGAAAGAAGATTCTCAATATAGAAGTCTGGGGAACTGATCCTCAGGTCAAGCTAAAGCTTCCTTAAAAACAAAGCATGTTAAAGTCTAAATTCATCTTACAGTTGTGACTAACCTTAAATTATATTCGTCATCTTATCTTGTCACTGAAATATTTCCTTAAGAGTATTTAATTAAAAAAATAGCATAATTCTTTTATTTGGAGATTTTCCCTATCTCCCAAAAAATGTATTTGTATTTAAAGCTTGAACATTATGTTTTTAAAAATGTAAAAATTGTTTGTTCCATTAGGACTGATGCTTTTATTCAGTGTATCACACGCCTTATCGTTTCATTAGAATATTTCTGAGCTTAGAAATCCTTATTTCTGCTTACTGATTCAAATTACAGCTAAATCCTAAATAAAAACATTTTTAATATGCATAAAGTTTTTTTCTTAAAAATAAAACATATAAAGGCAACAGTACTCCAAGCAAGCATTTACAGTATACTTAACTACTTCTCATCTTGTCTTAGACTTTCAGAAGAAAATCCATACTCTATATCCATATATGCAGATATACAGACAGAGATATAAAAGAAAATACAGCAAATCACAGTTTTGTCCTATCCATATTTACAAAGGACTTTAAACATTAATGATCTTCATAAAGACTTTGGACTAACTCATGGTCTCTTTGATAAACAACAAAAATGAAAAGCTATCATTCAAAATAATTCTTTGTGAAAACTAGATAGCAGATGAGAACGCAAACATGAGATCCGGCATCTGTCAGCGAAATATCAAAACTGACATAGAGTGGACTGAACATAAAGACAGAGACAGATTTTAAGGGGCTTTTGACAGGACAGTTGTGCAAATGCTGCATTTTTTGTATGTATTTTACTGGAAAAAAAACAAACTGCTTACTGTTGCTGTAAATAAAGATAGCATTTAACAAATACGACAGGCAACACTGCAGGCCATAACAAACTTATCACAGAATTGTGAAAGACCCACGGGATCATATAATCTACTTCCCTGCTCGTGCAGGTCTGCACTCAGCAATATAAAAGAGACAATAAGACATTGAAATGGCTTATAGAAAAGTATTTAAAATGCTGAATACAATCAAAGGCCTTGAAATTAGGATGAAAACAAGACAAATGGATTTTTTTTTTTTTTTTTTTAACAATCAAACATGCAACGGGCAAAGGTTTCTTTTCATATTTGTTTTATATGGTTTGACACTGTGCAACCTGAAAACTTAAAACAATCCTGTCTGGACAAAACTGCCCAGGCACATCTGTTTTGTCATAAAGAAGACGTATGAAGGAGATACCTTAACTTATGCTTTTCCTTGCCACCCCCCACTTTCCACCCTTCTGTTCAACTTCTCATGCCCTCTATGTTTGGTCCACGGGCAGACAGCTTGATACAGGTTTGCCTGATCCAGCTGCTTCCCCTACAGCTGCAATTTTGACAGCAAACTATTTTTTACATGTTCCCATGCCTCTAACAATGTCTGTTACGAAACATACACTGTATAAGAAATGTAGTAGTGTAAATATTCAGGTAACTCAACAACTAGTCATAAATGTACTTGAAATTAAGAAGAAATGCTAACGAACGGTGCAAATCTCTCAGGGACCTTGCTGTCAGGTCTGGGAGGCACTGATATAGTGTACTTCACATTTGCTAGCAGCCATGGTTAATAATTGTGCTAGTATCTATAGTTACTATACATATGGGGACAATTGGGAGGCTCTGAAGATTGGTTGAGCAAAACTTTAAATAGTGGTCAAGATGGCCCTGATTAGTGGATAACGAATTCATGAAGAATAGACTTTGATCTCCAAACCCTGGAAAATAGGTGGAACATCTTGTATCATAATAAGAATATCTGGGATTGACTGTGTTAAGGATGAGTTACTTGACAACCTGGCAAAGTGACTATTCAATTAAGTTACTTGGCAATGAAACTAACTTCTAAAGTGTCCTGAAGTGAACAAGTACCTTCATTATAATACTAAAAACCACACCCATGGGTCAAAAAGACCCCTGCCCAGGTCAAGACCCTTCTCCGGAGCATGCACACAAGTATCATGTAAGCAGTATTATAATTGTATGTTAATCACTAACCAATCAGTATCTAGTAGATGTGTTTGGAAAAGTACTAACCTCTGATTTTTGTGTATAAAAGAAGCACCAAAACCTGCCTGATTTGTCAAAAAGTCCACTGAGCACCCACACCTGAATAAATACATTGTATCTCCTGAGCACCTGAAGATTGGCTTATTGCATGTGGGGCACAAATCCACTTTTTGGGTGACAGCACCACACATGTCAACCCTCAGCTGTTGTGGTCTCCCCCTGAGCAAGGTCTCTCAATGGTGGCAAGGCCACCACTTGCCTTCCCATCTCCCCAGGGTCACACTGCAGCGGGCAGCGATGGCCATAAGGTGCACCTGGGGCCAACAAAGCTCTGTAAAATCAATCACCCATGCCACAACACCTCTCTGGCTGCAGGCTCGATGCCAGGGGCAACTTGTCAGCAGGCCAGATTGGCCAAGTCTGCTGTGGGGAGCCCACCAGCTGGAGAGCTACGCTACTGTGCTGTGTATTTATGAAATATGGGGAAATACTGTGGCAGAGCTTAAAACGAGCACCCGATGAGTAAGGCTTGACTTATGGCTGGAAGGAATATATTGAAATTGAACATGGGGCTAATTATGCCTGACATACTAAATGACATTTCCAAAGTGCTGGACCTCTGAGAACAGACTGAGAATAATAATGAAAATGCAGAAGTGAAACCTGACATGGAGTGAACAGAAGTATAGAAACATTCTACCTTTTTGGTTTCAAAACCACTGTTTCCCAGGATTTCCACTTCAGTGCTAGGAGTGCTGGCTCACCCACCAGCGCCGCAGGAGCTGAGAGCTTGTGAAAAATCAGTTTCCAAGCACATGACAGGGAACTTAGCATTAGGAATTATATCAGACAGGTGTGAAAACTCCTAGTTCATCTCTATTTGCAAGAATATCTACAAAAAAGGTACAGAGAGATACTTGCATGAATACTGATTGTTCCCAGCTCCTTAATTTTTTTTGTTCCAAAAGGCTTGTTTCCAATTCTTTGCTCAGCTTCTGCCTGGTGAGCTGAAGCAGCTCTTGAGCAGCCGTGTTCTTGTCACGCTCTTCCCTCTCAAGCTGTTCATGTTTAACAACCATCTCTTTTTTATGCTCCTCCACAGCTTCCAGCAGGAACATCTTCGGCACATTGAGCTTTACCAGTTCTTGAACAAATACTCCATACTGAACACGTTTAAGCTCTTCAACAGTTTTCTCCGTTAGACTAAATAGAAGCTCTTTCAGCTCTTCACTGGCCTCATTGTCAAGCTTTTCACTAAGTTCTTCAAATTCAATGGTGTGATCACTCAGAACATTTTTCCAGTGGCTCAGGTAGTGAGTGACCTCCTTACAAGTTTTGAAGGGGTCTCCAAGTGACAGCTGCTCCTTCTGCTGTTCTTTCTGCTGATTCATTTGGCAAAAAGAGGAACAACATTAAGAGAAGGAACATCTCAAATTCTAGATCTTTAAATATGTATTTCACAGCAAGGCAAGATTGCATGCTTTTTTTTTTTTGGTGTTCTCAAAACTGCTTTTCAGTGTCCAGAGACTTCTATCTAGTCCTCAACATGAAGGCTTTGTGTGCATCTAGCAGGCCTGTGATAATTCACATTACTGTTAGATTGGGGGGCTAACAGAGGCCTGTGATAATCTGCATTAATGCTAGATAGAAGGGCTAACACCTAAACAATTGCATGATCTTGTGATTTGACATAATCCCAACTGGCTGAACTGTAATGATCTGGCAGCATTCCAGAAGTGAATCTGGACCAAATACCAAGGAAGAAAAAGAAGACAAAAAAAGAGAGGAAAAGAAAGGTTGGGTTTTTTATTTATTTATTTATTTTCCCCATCTTTCAGCATGGAGCAATTTCATTGGAAAGCTAAACCAAAGGTACTTATACTGAGAATAAATACTACAAATTGAGTCTTCATTGTTATACCTGCTGTCTCTCCTTGCACTAATATTTGTTAAAGAACAGAAAACCCTGAAACACATATCCCACAACAGGTAAAATTAGTCTCACCTAACTTTGCTCATTTAAAGAAACATCGCCTAATCCAAGATTATTCTATATCCTTTATGCAAAGAAAGATAGGAACCTTTGGATAACAACTCTCCTCCATTTATCTCAGATTGCCTGCAAATCATCTTCCATTATGAGATGATTTGGAGCTCTTGGAGTTAGTCTTGTTTTTCAGATGGCTTAGGTGACATGAGTCCTACCACAAGCAGCCAGAGGTACAGCATCTTTTAAATAGTTTTGTTTTGTAGCTGAATTTTAATGAATTTTAACTATGCTGTAGAAGTCATTCAAGTCACACATAGCCAGGAAACCCACAGAAAACAACTGTCACAGATCTGTCCCTCACCAACTCTACAAACTACAACCTCAGTTGGCTTTTGCCTGACTGCACATGACATAGGCTTGTCATAATCCACCTTGGGCAGGTTAGACTAAGTAGAGGGGCTTCACACATTCCTCTAGTTATATTACTTTCTTGCAGGTTTTTCTAAAAGAGCAGCTAATAATTACTGCATAATTAATACAGCACAAGGCAGTACACAGCTATAAACAACATACACTTATTTTCATCCATGTTTCTGATAAGTGTTAACCCCTGCCCTAAGAAACACACTTTATTTTTCAATACATTCCATTTTTAATTCATGATAAGCCCTGTGAAAATAAATATACTGAAAATAATTACCTTTTGTAGCATTTCTCGCCTTCGCTTGGTAATGAGTTTCTGGTGAAGCTTTTGCTTTTCTTGTTTTAAATCATGATCGAATTTCTGTTTAACAGAGTTAATTTCAGCCTCAGCTCGGTCCAGCAGCACTCCCAAATGACTTTCAGGTAGATGACCTGCTCTGTAATAACAGTGTTTGAAGCCCGTTATCCCAAATTCTTAAGAGCAAAAGGGTATTTGAGGCAATTAGTACCATAGGACTCACTAAAGTAGACACACAGAATGATCTTTGTTTCTTTAGCAGTGACACCTAGGGGGATTAAACAAGCAAGTGGATAACAGAAATAATCTCAGAGGTGAGTGTAGAACTGAGGCAATTTGTGAAGACAGAGTGGAGGTATATGAAGAAGGAACAGAAAGAAGGAAGGAAGGGAAGGCAAATGGAAAACCAATTACATATCAGTCAGAATTGTAAGCGATATTCAAATGAGACATTTTAAACCTTATATATTATTCATAATATTTACATTTTTCATTTAATGCCCCTAGAATGCAATTCTGGATGTCTTTTATAACTCTTTCTCCTCATTAGAAACAATTTTCTCCTTAAAGGATGTAATATAATCAAGTGAAAACTATTAAAATTTATTTTAAAGATATAAAGCAATCATATCCATGAAAAAATTTATATTCAGGTTTCCTATTACATTTACATAATCAGAAAAATTATAAAGATTTCAAATTAATATTAAATACAATAATGTAACAGAGCAAATTCTCAGTCTTAAGCAGAGAGTGCTTTCAAATGGAAGTTTAAGATGATGGTGTACCCCCAGTTGCTACAGTATTTAATTTCAAAGAATAAGCAAGATCCTAACCATGTCAGCAACAGTTAGAAAAACCTTCCCCTTCACAAATTGAAATTCAATTTAAAAAACTACCTGCTACTATATTTACACCAGAAATTCCCCAAATCCTTCACAGACAATGGAAGAATAAAAGAACATTTAATTCAGATCAGGCTGTTGCACATTTGCAAGTTATAATTTCTAATATTAAATACAGTGGTCTTCCAAAATGTGGGGTCGAAAAGGTCAACATGGAAGTTTGAGTAGAAAGCACCATGGCTTTTGCAATGCAACCTGGATGCTGTCCAAACACTTTCTGGTCTATTTTTCAAATCCCCATTTTTCAGAAGACATCAACATTACACACAGAGCCTGGATTCAGATGAATCCAGGGCTTCCAAGTCCCTGTTCCAACACGATACCTGGCCCAATTCATAAACTAGAGTAGTAGCTAAATGTTGTAGGCCCCTCTCCAGAAAGGACAGTCTCTCATTCTGGTTTGTTAGGGTTTGTTGGTACTGTAACAGATTAATTCCAAATAAAATCCTCCAAATAGAAGCTAAAAGAAATAAAACATAAGATTAACATATTAGCTTGTTTGCAGCCACTGCACTGTAACCGTGGTGCACAGATTCTACAATTTACACCTCTTCATCTACTGCTCAAGCACTCACAAGTATCTAAGCAAGCCACAAATCATCATCTGCTACATAATGAATGCACTGGAAACTCAGATCTGCTTTATCACACAGTTATGTCAACCAGAGAGTGCCACCTTTTGCAGAGCTTTCCCAATGTCTATATATTGTATTTCTTTAATCTTCCGCAAAGAGGATTAAAATACCTCTCAGTACCTTGAGAGCAATCCACCAAACACCATTCTTGGATCTTTCGGCCAAGCCATTTTTGCCTTGAAAGCAATCAGTGTTTAAAAAACAAACCAACAGCAGCAAATTTCTTACCCATGTGGTAGGCGGTGGTAACTCTAAACGTTGCCCCACTCTCTGATCAAATCCAAGGTAAAAGATTAGTGAATGAAAGGTAGATTTATTACAGTGAGGAAGTGAGGCAAGATAATAACCAAGATATTATTTTTAGCACCTTCATCCTGACTTGTACTGAGGAAATAAACCCAGGCTTTCGGCATCCAATTAAAATCCCTGTCCAGAGCAGTGAAAAGGGGCTGCAGCAGAGAAAGACTGATGTGCTGGAACTGTCAGCAAATGAAAGATACAGAAAAAGCCATGAAACATAAAATGACTGGAAGATGACAGATACCTACCTATTCTTAGCATTCAAAAAAAAAATTTCAAGTTGTTTATTTATTTAGAGATTCAGTATGTCCACAGCTCAAACTGAAGGTGATGCAGTATTGGAAAACCTATCTGGCTATCTTTTTGGAATCTATTATTTAGAAATCCCACATAACAAAAATAATGGGCAAAACATCTACCACCACAGAGGTCTATGGGAGTTTATGTGGCAACTTACTTATATTAATTGTATTACAGTAATTCCTAAAAGGCTCAATACTGGCAAGAGGCCTTCATTTCCGGTTTCATATAAATACAGTATAAAAAAAAATACAGTATTGGAATTAAAAGATGTCCTGTCCCCAAAGGACTCTGAACTGAAACACAAAATAAAAGGAGAGGAGAAAGATAATGAGACAGTATAGACTGTATGATAAACTGCTTGTTCTCAGCATACCAGACATCTAATCACTAAACAAATATGCAGGCACATGTTTAATGTCTTTGAACAAGGAGAATTTTAATGAAGGAGAATAACACAGTAACAACAAGGATGTTTACAGGGAGATCCTCCCAAATGCAGTGAGTGCCATGGAAGGAACAGAGATGAAGTGTGTGGCCAACAGCAGCAATATCATAGGTCAATCAGAGGTAGACCTTGATTTCTCTGTGCTGAATTAAAGCCAACAAAATTTGGAGAAAATGTGAAGTGAGGGCTCTAAAAATAAAAAGTTCAAGTTTGCATCTGATGCTATGGAGAACTAAGTGATGCTGGACCCCGGCAAAGGGGTTTGATAAAAGATTGTTTTATGAAAGCTAGAGAAGGCATGGGAGCATCACTAAAATGTAAAGGAGATGGATATGAAGCAGAAAGGTTATACCAGCCTGGATGTGCATGGAGGGTGAATCAAAACTGTATACTGAGACTATATTGAGAGAAACCCAGTGCCCACATTCCTCTGCTTCAGCTACTTCAGAATTTCACCTGCTGAACTGGCATCTTGCTGGTGTCCAGATCAAAATTTAGTAAATAATTCAGAGAAAAAAATGTTCTACATAGCAAAGTGCTACAAGCAGAAATGGTTTTTAAGAGATTATTGGAAAACTGTACTAATACATTACTGCTGGAAGCATTCATTTTCCAATACCAACTCACTGAAAGGTCCAGCAACACACTGTTCAGAAAATTACTTTGCTTATAGCAAGGTCCATATAAATTGAGCTTAGTCAGAAGAGTAAGTAAGAGACCAATACAAGATGTTTTGCTTTGAACTTTTATGTCAAAGATAATCAATTGTCAACTTTAAAAACACAGTTCACAAGAATGCTTGAGGTCTTATAAAAATTAAAATTTTGGGAGAAATCTATAAAGAAGCTTGAGTTGTTTATACCTAGCAAGTCAGCAGAACTGGATTCAGTTTTTAAGAGACAAGAGAAAGAAGGAAACTTGTTGTGAATGAGCAGGTACTGGCAAAAGAACGATGCAACATGTTACAGCTGTAGTTCAAAAATGTCGAGAGCCTCCTGCCTCTAGGGATAGCCGGAACAACCCAGGATAAATACTGCCTCAAGTATCACTCTCCTGTCCATTTATTCTTTAAGAGAAAACACAAAAAGCCTAGCTAGACACCCCTGAAATCTATCATTACAGATTATATTTTAAAAGTTGCTTTCCTGCCTTTTGGCACTGCAGTCCATGGAACTGATTTCCAAAGGCACTGAGTACCCACAGGGACATTTTTTTTAAATACTATCTTTAGAAATCCCAGCTTGAAAACTGGCTTCTCTATTTCATTTAAAATGTTCACAACCATCCCTAGAATTGGTTTGGTTTTATTTTGCTTTTTATAAACTTTATTTCTGGCCACACAGAATTTTTTTTCATGTTAATTTAAAACTGCCTTGCTATCTGATAAATTTTAAACATCCTATTAAGCTCCATTCGTCTGCTGGTTTATGTATCCCTGAATCTGTTTATCTGTGGTATATCTAATCTACATATATTCTCAGTTTCTCTTCTCCATACAAAGAGTTCTGCATTTTAAAATTTAATTTATAACAGTAGGTTTAGGGCATGCCATGAGAGCTGGACACAATAGATTAAGACAGACCTGTACATATATTTTGACAAGCAGATATTCAGTGCTAAAGTGAAAAATAAGAGATTATGGATACAAATTTAAAGTACCAGCCATTCAAACCAGAATTCTCTTGCTGCTCAGATTTTAATGCTCCAATTTGTAAATATTTCCCAAATCCTTTTATAATTAGAAACTGAAATACAAGCCTACCTAGCATATATTAAAACTTCCATAGGGTTTAAACTAGGATATTTCAGTTTCCCTGTAGAAAAAAAGACGACTAGCAAATAATCTGAAATACTACATGCTGGAATTTTATAATCTCAACATCTAAAGAATGAATAACAACATAACAGTTTGGCCAACATTTGCCCGAAAGGAACTCCTGCCACAGCAGGTATGGGAAACTACAGGTAAATAACTAGTTCTGGTCCCAGAAAGTCAGATGGGATTGCTTCTCTACAAATGCTATCTCCAACTATGGACACGTTTCCTTTGTCCGCAGAGTACTATGACCACTGCATACTCAGAGAAGTTTAATAGGGGAGTGCTAGAAAAATTAATTTTTCATCTTGGTAATGACACTTGATGGTTTGGGAAATTTTTGGTTTTATGGGGAGTATTTTTTTTTGGGTACATTTTTTGGGATGGGATCCCCAAGGCCTGTGATTACTACACATTTTCTCTCTGTTTTGTACTTGATCTGTTTCGTAACTGTTAGGTGAAATAACAGGCATTAAGCAATGAACGGAACATATTTTTCCAGTTTGAAAAGTCCCAGCTTTTCATTGCAACAATTTAAGCCATGTATGCAGTAGTCACACAGGTGAGAGTTCCTAACAAAGGCTTTTCACATAACCACAACATCTGTGAAAACGTCTCAGGATGTTTCTCATAATCTGATTCCAAAGGGAGGCATGAACTGACAGAAGGAGCTCTCTGTGAAAGATGTGTCTGAATTACATTTCCTATGCCAAGACATTTACTTTTGTCTTTGAGCGACACAGCTGCAGATATTAGCAAAATAAGCAGAGCAGTGCAAGCATGATGGAAGAACCTCTCTCTTATCAATGAATCTTGAGTCGAAACTTAGGGTATAATTCCAATGAGGCAGCACACAAGACAATCAAAAAGAGCAAGGAAAGGTTACAAAAAAAAAAAAATTATATCAACAGATGCAACCTTCGGTAGCTTTTAACAGACTTCCTGCTTCCTAATATTAAATTACATTTAAATTAAGTTAACATTATGAAAGAAAAACCACAGTATTAAAACTGGTATTTATACTTGTTCTCTTAATGCATGTTCCACATATTGTCAGTGACTGACACCAATATAGACATTTAAAATATGCAAATATAGCTGCATGAACATGATCAACAGCAGCAGTGCTAGGTTGTTTTACTCACCAGTAACACGTTTTACTGCACTGGCATGACCCTCAGTAATCTCTCTGTATGCCAAACTAAGACATACCACAGTTCTCTGGGTAGCAGCAAGAGGTCTCTCCCAGTGCTCCACTGCCATATGATTTTAAATAACTAGGTCTCTGGTATGTCACCATTTCTATCTCTCCACCTTGACTATGAGTGTCCTCACATAGAGTATTTCAATCAGCCTGGATCTGGTATGATATGCCAAATAAATTGAGTGTATTACAACAGTCCATTTCCAAGTCTCCTTTTTACTTCACATGAACTTTACTTCTTAATATTCCCTGAAACAGGTGTATTGTCTGCTAGTCAAGTTACAGTATTATTTATAAGGTTAGTCAACTTTCTTTAGAAAATATTCATGCTTTCCAGCTTGAGACTGTACATCCAGCTCCTCAAACACTTTCAATAACAAGTGAATCAAAATTGTTCTTTTCTATTAAATCCAGATATTCGCACTTAAAGAACCCAGACTAATGGTCTTAACTAATACATGCTGCAATGGACACTGGTAAGACTTTTCACATGATTGAGGACTATTTACATGAATAATGGATGCATAAAAACATTGAGACCCTTACAGGAGCCTGGTTCCCACTGAAGTCAGAATTACAAACAGGGACTATACATGTTCCCAGCAATTCATCGCTGAGCTGTACAAAGCGGACACAGGCAAGAAAGCCTCATTGCAGTGTCTACTGGGATAGTAACTAAGTCATCAGTTAAGAAATATTTTCTTAAGAGTTAACTTAAAAGATAACATTTTTACACACCTTTCCTGCTAGGTAACACAGACAAAAAGACTTCTGAAGACTATTCTATTGTATTTGAAATAACGTAGTCAAATGACTTTGAAGAAAACAATTGAGATATTTACCTTTCAGTCTTATTAATGAGATTTGATATCTGCATTGCTGCTGCATTTATAAGAGCAGAGGCTTGAGAATCCCTTAACTGTATCTTACTTATAAGATACTCTCTGTAAGCAAATCTTCTATTCAGATGATATTTCTTGCTAGCTTGCAAAAAATCCATTAGCTCTTCAACGTCTCCCTACAGGAAAGAATGTGAACAAATATATTTAGTTAGATGTAATGTTATTTTCAGCTAATACCTGTGGGTATCACACCAGATTTGTTCATTAACAAGGCAAAGTTAAAAAGCTCTTAGAAGTGAAAAACAATAGGTTTGTATCAGCTTAACGATCATGTCATATTATTAGTTACTTTGACAAAACAAAATAAATAATGTGCTGAGCTTTTGGCCTGAATACCTCAGTATTGTATGTACTTTCTTGAATATTTAGTGCACCTCCCGACAACACAGATTTGACAGGTCATTTGATCAGGTACCCACAAATGCAGACACAACCCTAGCAATTTTAGTAGAACTGTTCCTGCCTCAAGCTATCCACAGGCACAAAGATCTTCTTCAACTGTGAACCAAAGACAAAATATGTTCTGTAACACCAGTAAACGGCATCAAATCCTTTTTTTTTTATTTTTCCTTTACTATGTATTGTATAATTAAATTAAAACAAACAAACAAAAAAAAAATTTTCATAGCTGTCTAAGTTGACTTCAAAGCCAAAAATAAGTCTTCCACATGTGTCCAGTGCAGTATGGGGAAAGCCAAGCCCGCTGTACACAGGCTGGCTCAGAAGCTTCTGCTTCCAACAGTGGGAAATAGGAAGGGTTTAGGTATCAATAATTCAATATTTCAATAATTACATATTTGGATTGAGGGGCTCAGTATGTCTTCTGAAGTACAGAAAAGTACTTTATGCCTAGGGGGTTTTGAAAATGCCTATACAGACAGGCCTCCAAAGTTACTTACTCATTAGACTGCATTTGATCTATTTTAAAAAATGCCATTTGTAAAATAGATTTAGGCACCTAATTGTTCTCTTAGTTGCCTAAGTCTCTTTATTTGGGCTGAAATTACTTTTGAAAATGGCACTCTGGATTTTCTGTACCATGATGGGAGCCTCATTAACACCAGCAAGGTTAGACCTGGAACCAGAAGTTTGGTGTACGAGCACAAATCTGTTCTCAGACCATCCTGTAGGGGAGGCTTAGGGGTAGAGTTGCACCAAAAGAGCTTTCAGGAGCTAAATAGAGCTCCAGGATGTGCAGATATATAAAATATTCACTGCAAAACACAATTTCCCACTGCATGGTATAGACATGTTTTCAAACTTCATTCTTCTGCATGATACAGGTGAGCTACTAGTCTTACTTTCCCTGAGCAGTAAAGACAAGCTTTAAGCAGTTGGGCACTTTGGAAATGTTACCCATGAAAACGCACATAATGTTATATAACAAAGCACATAATGTTATGGAAAATACATCTAACTCACTGTTGTAGAAAAAGGCTGTGTGTATGCATCAATATACAGTTCTGTAGATGTCTAGATGTGCACAATGATGGCATTATACTTTTAAAAATTATTCCTATGAAAATTAGTTGTAAGTGTCATAACATATGTTTAATTTTTTAGAGTTCTACGAGTGCAGATATTTCCTGAAATGTTTCTCAAAAGTTACTGTGGGCTTGTATTCCAACACGTTAGGTTAGGAATGGAGTTATCATTCTATTACCTGTATTTTAGAGTAATCTTCCACTAACGTTTTAGCCGCTTCCAATTTCAGTTCTCCCTTGAAAGTAGCATTTGTTATCTGTGTAAAAAAGATACTATGGAGTAACTTTCTCTGGGTAACAGCCAGCTGCCTATAAGCTTTTGCAAAATATTCCTCCTGTTTTACCAGAAGGAACCTCTTCAGACGGTGCTGCTCCAGTCTGTGAAGTCTATCCAAAAGACTTCTGTATTCTACAGCAGGCTGCAGAGAAGAAATAAATAAATCTGAAGTGATTTTCAGTACTCAACATATTTTAAAGTATCAGTGCTACTAGCTTCTACATATTTTACACATACTTTGATTACTGTAATTCCAGGTTTGAATGGAGGCTAATACTAAATCAGTGTATACCTTCCATGGTTTTCAGCTGTTTGGAATGACAGAGGTTTTACAGCCACCAATCTCTAATCCAGATAACACTTTCAAGGCATGACAAACCCCTTTTAGAATTTAGAAGCATTATTTAAGATAATCTGTGCAAAACTGCATGAAATTCAACACAAAGACTATATATGAAATTAATTTCTTAGGTTTCATCAATCCTGAAAACCAATTAAAATTGAATAGACTCATATAAGTCAGAACACTGAAATAACAATAAGCATACATTTTAAAAACAATATAAATTGGAAAAAAATAGTCTACTACAAATATCTAAAAGTTCTTGTTATTCATGACCTACTTTATCTACTGGTTTCTACAAATTAATCCAAGAGCATTGTTTTAGAGGTACAACAATGGAGTACAATTAAATGGCAATTAATTTAAAAGCTTCTTTGCAAGAAGTATTTTCATAGTTCTCCACTAAAATTTATATATTCATAGTTTTAATCTCAGATGGCATAAACTCATTATAGAATCAAAACATACATGTCCCATAGAGCAAATAATGTTTCTTATGCCAGCAGAGCTATGTAACAGTAGTTACATTGGTCTTGTTCTAAAATCCATATTATTTATCTGGGAAGAAGTGTCCTCTGCACTGAGCCCCCACATACACCTTACCCCTCATTCCCAAAAGACACACTGCAGACAGCAAATAATTAATCAAAAAAGGCAGAGAATATGCATTCTGTGCTTTGGCTGAGAAGGGGAGGAAGTTATTACTGCAGCTTTTTCATTGCTGTCTCTTGGACATCAGTATGCCTGCTGCCAGGAGCACAAGTGTGGGACATCTCTGGCACTCTGGCACGTCCTTTTGGACCAGGTTCCATGGCAAGTACAAAACCAGATCTTTTCACAGACAGGAAAGTGAACAGCAGGATATTGCTACATGATAAATGGATCAGGACAAGTATCGGATTGGTCATAATACTTTCTTTGATTCCTACCATTCAGAAACAGACTGGACCAATATCCATGTATTTCATGCAAAGAAAAGCCGCTTTGCTGAGAGCATATTTAGTGAGAGATCACATACTGAGTTTCAGTCAGGCCCCTCTCTCTGCAAAGGTAGGATTTATCTCAGAGAGGTCTTTCTAACTGTTAGACATTTAGTCTAGGCTCCTTCTACAATCAACAGTAGGAAAAATATTTCTGCAGAGTACAATTCACCTCATTCTTAATAACATGTCCACAAGTATCCCTTCCTTGTCACTCCCTTTGACTTTTTAGCACTGCTAGTTCCGGATGTTCATATCCTAGATATCTGAAAGCTCCCTAGAGTTTTAATTTAAAAGTCACTTGGAAACATCAAAGAAATTCAACTGGCTCACTAGCTTTGTGCCATCAACTTTCTCCACACAACAGCCTGATAACCCAAAGTTCTTACTGAGAGCATCAACATACTGTAGTACCTTTGATGGGTTGTGCTCAGCAAAAAACATCTTTTGTCAAAACTGCAATCATGAATTCTCATAAAAGTCTGTAACAATTATAGGTATATAATATGTAAATAACTTTTTTTTTTTAATTAAAAAAACAAACACAGAATGCAAAAAAATTAAGTAATGTCTACAAAGAGAGCATACACCAGCATGTGTAGGGGAATATACTAGTCTAAGAGATTATATCCTAACATAACTTCTGTCTCTACAATTGAACTGAAACAGACAGCTGGAAACAGCAGCATCATGTTCAATACACACGTACCCACTTGTACTCCAGAAGCAAAGAGTCACCAGTAAGTAATAAACTGCACTATTTATTTCCATCAAGTCATCCTCTTAGTATGAGTTATAACATTAGACAAGCATGAAACATTAACTTAGGCATTTTAGCATTTTAAGCTTACAGAGGTGAAATAGTCAAAACATAGCAAAATCCTCTCCACACACATGAAGTAAAAAACAAAACAAAACAAAACAAACAAACAACAAAAAACAAACAAAACAAAACAAAACAAAGCCAAAAAAAAGCGGGGGGTGGAAATAATTTTTATTGTAAACATTCAACTTGAAAAAAAGATATGGAAAACTCGAGCATAATTTTATACATGGGATGTCAGACTGGTGACCCCCCACTCTATTTCCAGCTAGTGAGTACCTGTTTAATCCTGAATAATGATACTGACCCAGTTTGGACAGAGATCTTTATTAGAATGTGACACATATAAGCAGTAAGCTTTTACTTAAAGGGAGACCCTAAACTTGTGAAGAATCATGCCCCGCCTTAAATTATTTATCTCACTATTATCCAGAGGCTATTTCCAAGTGAAGCTTACTCCCTTCTCTGCCAAAAATACAGATTGTTCTGCTTGCTTGCACTCGGTTTGGAAACCAGCCTTTGGTTGCGCTTATATTCTCATTTTCATCAAAATAAGAATATAAATACTAGAGGCTTTTTACCTAGACTGTAAGGTTTATGATGCAGAGAGTTTGTTCTGCTTTAAATGTGCAAAATACTTTATACAGTGTCTGACTGGAGTTCTTAAGAACCACTACAGTAAAATACAGCAAATAAAAATACACCATTTTGCAAGGGTATGACTAAAAAAAATCAGGGTGATGACAACCTTTTGTTTTCAGATGTTGCAGATTCTCCTGAGACAAATTAATTTTCTTGTGAAGTAAAACACAGTTTCTTAATAACAACTACCCTAATTATGACATCTGAATTTTTGAACACATTTATGCTGTACAGCTTTTCTCTTAGAATCATAGCATAGTTTGGGTAGGTCCTATCGCAACAGGTCCTACTAAAAAGTTTGTCCCCATCTTTCTTATAAGACCCTTCTAAGTACTGAAAGGCTGCAATAAGATCTTCCCAGAACATTCTCTTCTCCAGGCTGAACAAACTCAGCTCTCTCAGCCTTCTTCACAGGAGAGTTGCTCCAGCCCTCTGAGCATTTTTGTGGCCTCCTTTGGACCCACTCCAACGGGTCCATGTCTTTTCTGTGCTGAGGACTCCAGAGCTCTTCCCTCTTCTAAGAGGACAACTCCACCATTCTAGTCTAAAAGAGAAACCACCTATATAAAACCGTGTATCATGCAAAATATCTTGATTTTATACCAGATTTACCTTTTCATTCATTTTCTTTATTAATTCTTCAGCCTCTTCATTTCCATTTCTCGCTTTCTGGTTTTGAGCGTCCATTTTCTTCCTAGTTTCTAGATTACATTCAGCTGTTAAAGCCACCATCTTCCTTTCATACTCCTCTTGAATCTCCTTCTCCATTGCAAGAAACTGCTTTCTGAAAACTGAACTCATCCTCTTCTCCACATGAGGAAAAAGGCTGTGACTTAAGACCATGTTCTTCATCATCATAGCAATCACTTCTTTACATATCTTCATTCGATATGCCTCCAGATCAGCATCCGCCCGCGTCAGGCTGGCAACCTCCAAACTGCAGAAAGGCAATCAGGACTGTTTGAAATCACAGATTACAGGAAATTTCTATCAGAAGAAAAGGATATCTAGATTCATTCAATATTGGTTAACTAAATGGCAGTCAGAGAAGTGCAGGGATATCACAGCATATTACCATGATAGTAATCCTTCATTTTAAAGCAGGGTGAGTCAACTTCTACTACAGCAACTGTAATGAAGTATGTCCATTCTTGCATTTCCATTTTAGACAGAAAAAGGAAAAGCTTTTCCTTAGAACTCAAAACATTCCCTCAGTTTAAAAGCAAACAAAAACCTCCCACAAAAACCACCACCTCTGTTGGGAAGCAGATGAAGTGAGTATCTGAACAGACTATAAATTTCACCGACTTTGTAAAACAGTTCTAAACTCATTGACCCATCTACACTAATACATCACTACTTCATGTTCTGTGTTGCCCTATTCCCTTCTCTGTAGGGAAGAGAGGAGTATTTTGATTATGTGCCAATACAAATATACTAAAGTAGCTGATATCTCTCTCTCATGAACATTAATAGAGTCCTGGAAGAGAGATTAAAACCAGAGGAAAAAACAAGATTCTTTTACAAAATACAATAAATGTCATATTGCATATGAATACATTCTCATTTACCTTTAGATTAAATTAAATTGGAATGATTACTCTCATTTCATATAGTACAATACTACTGTAAATTCTATAGCTTTGCGTATTCTGCACTTAATTCAGGATTGGGGAATTAGGTGGGTTTTGCCCCTGCATGTCAATTTAGATGAACATGCATGCTTCTGTGTGTGGATTAAGTATGCAATAATTTATTTGTGACCTACAAAATACACTTTTAAGGGTTTAAATCCATTCTTTTTTCAGATACGCTAAATTATTGGTTTGATTTGTTCCATAGGCAAATCTTAAAATAAATTTCAAATTCATAGCAAAGGTCTTGGCAAGATCTGCATGATATTAGAATGATACTACATCTATCAAAGCGTGCAAATCTATAAACACTTCACCTTTTTGTCAAACAAATGTTCCTTGCCTTATGTAAGCAAATAAAGTTTAACTAGGTCAGTGATATATTATTATCACTGCCCCTCTGTTAAACACAAGAGAGATATTTTCCTCATTTAGAAATCAATGGGATGGAATTAAGTTGTTTTCTTACAATGACTCAAATACTTAAAGCATTCAGGAACCATTAGCTTAAACTATGATAAACTATCACAAAGAGCCAGCGAGATTTTTCAGTCGCAGTCTCTCAAAACCCCCAGAAACGCATTGGCAAATACCTGTACTCATCTTGGTGATCTGCTCCAGGGCTGACTGGTTGCAGCTGCAAAACCTCCTCCATTTCCCTGCTCTTTCTCCCATACAGGAGCATGAATCACTGCTGTATGGGGCAGATCCCTCTGCCTGAAACACTGTGTGTCTGAAACATTCCTCTCTGTAATGTGAAAATCCTGAGAGCTAATATTTTCTATAATGTCCTCAAGACAATGCAACGATCCAGCTTTTCTGTGCCGCCTGCAGATGGATACTGCAGGACAGCGCCCGCAGGCACACAGCCTTCTTGGGGGACAGTCAGCTACATCCACAGCCGAGTTCCCCGAGACGCTGACCTGCTCCCTCTGCGTGGGGGGAGTCCTTCTCACTCCAGGAGAGGGGGGACAGACACAGAGGTCGGGTGGTGGCGGGGTCAAGGGAAGAGGATGCTGAAGCAACACAGCAAGCACTTCAAATGGGCAGGGCAGATGTCTATTTTCTATCTTAGTCTTTCTTTTCACCGAAGTCCTAGGACTTCTGCTGACATAGCCATCTAGTACTATGTTGTTTACTTATGACAACTTAAAAAAAAAAAAAAAGTGTTTCAGTTTTGTACAGACACAAATAAAAAAAAGGATCCAGATCATGGGACCTTTATCCTATAACATTTCCCAAATGACTGTCAGGCAGTGGTAGGAGGCTCCCCTTTACAGATTCACCGATTCATCATTAGCCTGTAGAATCCAAGCCACCGGATTTATTTTTCTGTTTTAATTCCTGCTTCAAGTCCAGTATCTCCGATTTAACTGAAGTGTATCTGTCTTCTGTGAGAAACATTTCATCTTGGTTTTCAAGCATCCCCTAATAGAGAACTAAACAACACTCTAATTAATTCTTCCACTTGGTAACTCCTTTAAGACTTAAAAATGGGCACCTTATCCTCAGCTTGAATTTAACTAGTTTCAACTTCCAACTCTAGTTTGCTAGAGTAACAAGTTCCTTAGTCATTATTTTTCTGTTCTTCCTGTGTGCATTGATAGATGGTGGTCACAGCACCTACTAACCTGTTTTTACTGAGGTGTGAAAGACTGAATTCCTTGTCTCTCTCCCTGGAAGGCAACACTTCACAGCTCCACCACACTGATACATAGCTTGTAACACAACATTTATTTCTTACCACAAATGCAGGATTTTTTTCAGCATGCTTTGAAAAAGGATTAAGCCACTCCTCACCCACCTTTTTACTTGTTACTTTTCCAGTCTTCTTCAGCACTGATCCCAAGAATGGAAGTCCAAACCAAGCACCACCACATTTCCTATAGTTATCTTTCCTTCAGTCTTCCCACAGCATTTCTCCCTATGTACTGTAAGTCATTATAGACTAGACCTGATTTAATTTTGACCAAGATTCCCATGCTCCTTCTCACTCACAAACAGAGCTACAGTACCTAATTAACTCTACTCCTCAGAGTATCTTACTTATAATGCCGACAGAGCAGTAGGTGTAGTTCACCTTACACTCATGTGTCAGCAAGTGAGCGATGAGGCTGCTAAGGTTGCAGGTGTATTTTGTCTGCAACTCTCACCCTCCATTTTCCTGACAACACATCTCTGAAGAAGGCAATGAAGCAGTAGCAGCATGTGAACTGTTACACCAATCTAAGGGTAACAGCGTGGAGAAAAGGTAATTACAAGCCACAGCTCTCCCAGGTCACATCCTGGAAGACAGCAGCCAGGCCATTACCTTTTTACAGTGACAGCTGGAGAAAGGTTGCATCTCTAAAAATTCGAAATTCTACCTTCCATATAATGTGCTCTGCTTCTGGTCTGCCTCCTTCATACAGAAGCCAGCAGGAGTGAGACAAGCTCATCATATGCACCAGAAACCTTGCTTGAAGGTCTTATTCCAAATGAGAGGTTGAGAGCAGCCTTAACAAGCTGCATCAATACAGTCTTGGAGTCTTAGAGGCCAACAGTCAGTACAAAACAGGAATCCTGTACGTGTAATAAACCAAATGCTTTCAGACACAAGCCCATCACAAGAGCAGTGCTTACAATCATCCAGATTAAATGTGCGTTTTGTGACACCTAGGAAAAAAAGAAATAAATCCTAACCCTACATTCTGTGCCGCCTCAAACCAAGGCAGATTTAATAAGTTGCTTTAAATGCTCTGCACTCTGTTTGTTACAGCAATCCATATTTAAAAGGTCTTGCATCTCTTCCTGATCGTATTCAACATAATAGAAACATGAAAGTCAGTGAAGTACAGGTAGCAGATGGCAACCTATTGCTGAAAAAGATCAAAGATTCTGTTGGACAATGCATGCAGAGAAAGGATGAGGACAGTACAGAAGGTAGATGGTACAAAACTGTGGGGGAAAGAAAGGTGAACAGACATGTAGAAAATGAAGCTTCAAACAGCACGTGTAAAGACTTTTCACTCACTTGTAGAGGAATTAAGAATCTGTCAGAGAAGACCTGGGAGGGGAGAATCCCAGATGCCAAACACAGAGAAGCAGAGAGAGTACCTGAGCATCTGACATCTTCCACAGACCTAATGAAAAAAATACAGCAAAGCAGCTAGTGTCAGGAAAGAAACAACTACATTTAATTTAAAAAGAACACACCACAGAAAAAGAAACATCAACTACAAAGTAACTGTGTCTTTAAGTCCTATTAATCAAATTAGAGGCCCACAGAGGGAATTTTTGAACAGGAGAATATAACAGCAGCTGAATGTAACAGTCCTAAAATGAACTAATGGCTTTCTGACGCATTTTTAAAATGAATTCAGAGTTCACAGTGAACCAAAACCACTGTGACACAACTATCTGAAGTCTAAAGGGGAGAGAAACATCAAGCAAACTCCCCTTCGGTGACACTTTCTCACCAAAACAGAAAACCCCACCATTTTCAGAGACGCATCTCTCAACAGCAAATGGTAGCCAAATAGTAGCATTCATCTTACAACAGCATCCAGAGAGCACTGGAGCCCTGTAGTAGCAGTTTCTGCAAAAGCATTCCTTCGTGATACAGACTGTTGCCAAAAAGCATGTAATTTAGGGCCATTTGTGGACAGTTTGTTTCTCCGCTGTCCCAGAGGCCGCACTGCAGCTGTGACCTGGAGCACCACAGCACAGCAGCTGCACCAACTGCTGCTGAAGAGAGGAACACAGCCGGGAATGGACAGACGGACACACAACTGCCCCCAGCCTGGAGGCACCTGTTGCTACTGCCTGAGCCAGAGCAGCATGTCTCCTGCACCCATGGGCACAGTGCCAATGGGTCATCTGAACTGAGGGAAGGGAAAGAAGAACAAAAAAGAAGTCTTATGGTCCATGCTGCCTTGTCACACTCCAGAGAAGTAAAGACGGAGAGAGTGTTGGATAGGGAGAATCATAACAGTAGGCAAAGAAAGTCAAGTATGACAGGCATCAAAGGCCTTCAGTTGCAGATGTGGTTTGTTTCCTAAATCATCCGCTTATTGAGGGATTAACAATACAACATCAATAAACCAGGCTGTGTTTTGTTATCCTTCTTGTTGTGGTTTTTTTTGTTTGTTTGGTTGGTTGGTTTGGTTTTGTTGTTTTTGATTGCTGTGTCAATGCAGACCTGTGTAGCCTTCTCCCTTCAGTCCTTTCCTCCTTTTTTCCCACCTCTGCTTCCCACACTCTCCTGCTGGGTCCAGTCACAACAGAGATTGCAAACACTTCAGGGCAGGGATTTAAGTAGGATGCAGCACGACAAGGTGCAAATCTTTGCAGGAGACCAAAACTGTGCTGAAGTAGAGGCAGAGGTAATGGCATGAGGTCCCAATGGCCACCAACAGCTACTGGCTGCTCAAAATCTTCAGCCTTCTCACATCAGAGTGGGATGCATTGCCTTTCCCTGGTCTCTGCCCGCTGCCAGGCTGGGCGCAGCCCACCTGTGTTAGAGGAGGTCTGAAGATTCCCAGTGCTACACCAGCACCTGTACTGGCCTGCAGCCAGCTCTGAACTGGGGGAGTTCATCCATCTGACCTGTGACACTGTTATACAGCTAAGTGTAAACTCAGCACATGTGAAATGTGAGCTTACAGAGAATACAGGACATCTCGTCAGTAAATAAAATTGCCAAGAAAGGTATGTGATGATTATCTAAGGATGCTTTCACGTGGATGAGTCACAGGATAAGTTTAGATTCCAGAAAAAGCCAGGATGCTGACAAAACCAGAAACAGGATTCTCATGATATATAGCCAAAAATTTAAAAAAGCCCCACAAAATTGAAAAAGATGATAAATCGAGCTGAGACACCTGTGGCTCTTCACACACACACAAAAAACCCCAATATTAATGAAAACCTGACAAAAGTCTAAGCCTCAGGTTTGGCAGCAGTTTCACTATCAAATTCCTTTAACTATCCATGGCAAAATAAATAGAGGTATTTAAATTCTTAAATTAATCTGTTTAAAAACATTTGAAAAATCCTGCATTTAAGAGATTGAGAACCTCTGCTTTGACTGCAGAAAGTATGAAAACTGATAAATCAGTGATCTCCAGCAAACCAATTTAAAAAATACAGCTAGCTACAACACAGCTGTTGCAACAGAGCTCAGACAATGGTATTTCACTGAAAAACTGCTATGCAAAAAGAGCATAAAAAAGATTCCAGTCCTGCTTCCAGGGAATTCATCACTCATTTTACCACTGATTTTTGAAAGCACCAACTTCAGCCTGGATACTAACAAAAGCATAAATAAGTATTATGGCTATATGCAATAATGCCTGAGGAGCTTCCAACTTTGCTGTGATCTGCTCAGATTCTTCTGATCTACTCAGACAGGGTGAGTGTTCAGATGACAGAAATGGTAAGAAATACTAATTTTCTTTCAAAACGATATGGAATAAAGCATTACTAACACCACTACTCTCAAAAACAGACTGTTTTCTGGATAATTTGTTCTGGATGGACAGCAGAAATGACCTGTCTGAACATGATTTCTTCATAGTTAGCCAACATCAAAGAGAAGTTCCATTCTTAGATGAAAAAAGATATGTACTCATTAATTCCAGATTACTTGTCTTCTTCAGTTCCCCCTTCTTACAGACTCCTATCACCTATTAAACATTTGAGTTTCTCTGATGGAAAAAAAAATATAGTTTGCATACCTGTCAAGTTTATAACAACATTCAAAACTACAGAACTACAAATGCAGAATTTGGGGTTCATTTCATGTATATTCACTGTATCTTATTGTTATAACCATGTGACTTATTTATTGCTGTATTCCCGCATTGTACACATTGCACAAAAATAGAGCAATGAATAAGCCCTCACTTCAAAAATTGTAAAATTTCAATTACACTTTTAGAAAGTTATGAAATACAGAAAATTAGCACCTCAATTATTTTCTGTACTAACAATGTAACTATTTCTCACCATTTTCTATTGTCATGGCTTGAGCATGGTCAGCAGCCAAACACTACACAGCCACTCATTCCCCCTTCTCTTCTGGCAATGAGAAGGGACAGATGAGCCAGGCTTGGGATTCGAGATAAGACCGGGAGGGGCAAAGGGAGACTCGCAGGTTGAGATAGGAACAGTTTAATAATGGTAATAAAACAAAAGAACGACGGTAATAGAAAATATAAAGGGGCAATGCACAATGCAATTGCTCACCACCCGCTGACCAATCCCCAGCCCGTTCCTGGCTAGCAATCCTGAAATACCAAGATCCCACAATCGCAATCCCGGAAGCAAGAGAGCCCCTTCCCAACCACCCCTCCTCTATATAGTGAGCATGACACTACATGGTGCAATGGTGGCACTCTGTCCGTGCTCCCTCCCAGTTTCTTGTGCACTTGTGCATGGGCAGCACATGGGGAGTCAGACAGTCCATGAAATCTCAGTAGCATCTGAAAACATCAGTGTGCTATCAGCATTCTTTCCATACCAAACCCAAAGCTAAATCCAAAACACAGCACTCTTCTAGTTCCCAAAAAGGAACATTAACTCTATTCCAGCCCAAACCAGGACACTATGTAGGAATTTTCAGGCCAAGCTGCTATAACAATGGGATCTTTTATTTTTACTTTCCATTTGAATTCAGGGTTAAAAAAGCCACGCATTTCCTCCCTAGCAAATTAAATTGAGGTATACAGAAGAAATTTACATTTAGAAAGAAAAACTGAACTTCTAATACAGTAGTAAATTGGTTTTGACTTTTCTGTCAAAGCTTTCTGGAGACAGTTTGATCCCGTTCTCTACTACACTGGCCTCAGTGCCCTCTACTATCAGAAAAAGAAAATCAGCTGCAATGCATACATATTACTTAGCGATTTCCCAAAATAACTGGCAGTACGTATTGTGTATCAGCAAGCAGGTTCAAGTTCAGCTAGAGCTTTGCCAAACTCAAGGAAGCATAGCTGCACAAAATGAAGATGAAAAAGAGAAATTGTAGTAGTGGAAAGTAATTTAAAGAAATTAAGTTGCCTTTAACGTATGTGTCTTCTGAGACTATGAGCATGGTCACACTTCGCCACATTGGACACAAAACCAAACTGCTTAGCTCTCTTCATATTCTGTTCTACACATACAGAAAAGGAGACCCACAGCATTTTGGAACATGACCTTCTAGTGTGCGCGTCAAATATTCAAATCATATAGCTTCTTCTCATTAGCATTCATTGCCAATGGGCCAAGATTCAGGAATATACACAGTAAGGAACCTATTGAGAATAAAAGCCAAGCGATTTTGCTGCATAATGTACATCAAGGATATGAGTTATTAAGACAAAACTCACAAAATTAGTAACTAAGAAGCTGCCTTATGAAACATTAAAAGTATGTTTTGTTCTTTAGCCAATCCTCTTGTCATTGCAAACTGTCAACACGCCAAAGATGTCTCTGTCCATAAATATTGAACACATGCTCCTAATGTATTTACTAAACAATTTGGCACTGCCACTTCATAGAAGATATTAACTATTAACATAGTTTTATGTTGTAAAAAGGACAAAACAATTCTGTGGTTCTTACTTTTCTGAGTAATTTTCTCATTTGTGTCTGGACAAAAGAACAAAGCACCAGAATGATTCCAACTGTGCTTACTATCACAGTGCAATTTAAAAATAATGTATCAGTTCTGTTGGCAAGCTTATATGTATGTCACATAGAGAAAATGACACATATCTGCACCACTACATGCAGAAGGAATTACCAAATTAGAATACAAGCAAGATGTTGGTTGGTTGAAAACATCTAAAGTATCAAAAACTAACAAAAGTCCCTTTACTTTTGCCTCCCCAAATAATAAAATTAGGATTATGATGCTAACATTCATATTGGTATATACATGACAAAAAAATTGTGCTCAAAATATAAGCTCAGTATACTGCCACTCCTGTAAGACAATACAAACCTTATTCCTCAGTTCATTACAGAAAGCCCAACTATTCAATTGGGTGACACTAAATGTAATAAAACAAAATACTATATTGTTGAAAAACTGGTTGTGACCACAGTTAGTAAAATTACAACACTTCATTCAAGCATGGAATCCATTCAAATTGACTACAATTATTCATTAGTAAATTACAAATGCACAATTTTTCTTTTTCCCACCACATTTTGCAAATTGCTATCCTTAAAACAGGTAATTCAGTAAAAACAAGGATTACTCCATTCTGGTTTTAGCCTAGATTGCTGTCACAGAAGTTCCTAAGGTAATGGTACAGTATTTTGTCTGTCTTTGGAATGAGCTAAAAACCTGGATAACATACAACAGTTTATGAAGTACAAGACTAAAATGAAATGGTTAAGGAATTCAGAAATTAAAGGACTGCTTTGCCCCAACCTGCAGAGTGAATAAAGAATCAACATTAAGAGATGAGGAAGCATCCTAAGCTAAATATCATATAAAATTGTTAACAATGAGAGATAAAACAAGTGGTGTATTACAGCTACTGAAGAAAGCAGAAACAGTATTGCATGTATCTAATATAGGCATTAAAGTAATGCCCTAGCCCTTTTTAACAGCCAGCCTGCAAGACTGGGATTTATCTAACTCGCCTCTAGAGCCCTACAGCTGAGCTAACTGGCTCAAGATCCAGGCTTTAGGGTCAGTGGGCACAGCAGCCATACAACTCATTTTTGGAAGTCTACTTTAGGATAAGAATAATTACACCCTAGAAGTGACCTTTTCCACCCCTCGGTAAAAAAGGGAACTCAGGGTAACTTGGTGTAGGAGTTCACACTGCAGAGATCCTCACTAAGTCAGATAAACTGCATCACCAGTAAGAGAGGAAAGGAATAGGCACGTGGTATTTGAATACACATGTTCAATGAATGCTGATAAAAATATGAAAAGAATAGAAAAAAATACAGTAAGTGGATCTGTGTGTCACCTCCTAACAGTAAATTAATCAGAAGGTCCAGTTTAAAATTACAAGAAATTAGAAGAATTGGGATAATCTAAATAGGGATTAGGAAGCACCCACTGATTTGAGCATAGTAACATCTATCACCCTTTCAATCATCTTTCGTAGCAGGAACTACTGTAACCCTGGATGCCTTTGTGGTCCATCTATCATGCCCATCCCGGAAGACGGAAAAGATAACACAGAAGGTGAAGATGGTTAGTGACTGTTTGCTAATGGGCATCTATTTTTTTCACTACAATGCTCCATGTCCTTAGAGGTAAAGAAAATAGAAACTGTGAGGAAAGAAGCTGAAGCAAGAGAGACATTTCTGCTAACTGTATAAGAATATTAAAAAAGATGTAGCCCCTGGATACATACTCAAACCAAGAAATGAATCCTGTTCTATGGCTTTATAAATAATCTAGTTATACAAATAATCCTATCCAAAGGTTTACAAGAATATTTACCTTTCTAAACCATAAAGCATCTGAAGACAGACCAGCATTTTTTTTTTTTTTTTTTTTTTTTCCCCAAACTAGGTAGATATTCACTATCTCTGAAATAAATTAATACTGAAGTGAGTTATAAAAATGTTTGATCCTGTTCTTAATATTCACATAATGATTTTCAGGATAAGTCTTCTCAAAGCCTGAGTTGCTATACAGGTATAAAAGCAAGGACCAGTGTGCTATTTACAGAAATAAGTATCCCAATTATCAAGGTAATGCAGGAAATAATAATTCTGTTAGTTACCCGTTAAGAAAGGAAATCACTTCTGTGGTATAGTTGCATAATACTGCCTGCAACCTGACTTGCCAGGAGCTAACAGTAAGACTAAACAAACAAAATCCACTCTGTCCTCACATCAGATCTTTTTATCAAATTCAGCTGAAGAACAGATGACCTTCAACAGGAGCATGTTTCTGTCAAACAGCTCTTAATGGCCTTTCAACAACATCAGGAGAGTTTCTCTGCTCTACCCAGCAGTCCCTCTGATTACAGCTACGTGGTATCCCTCTGGCAGCACTACAAACTGTCACTCCTTAGAGTCTGATCCAGGTGTTTCCAAAATATGCTGCTAAACAGCAATGCTGGCATCCAGCAGGGGCTCTCTTGTCTAGGACAAAAGTCACCTTTTTGAAAGCAGAATGTATTCAGCAACAGTAGAATACACCTTTCAACATTTTCTTGTACGCAGAAAAGTTTCCCTTCACTCGGTGAACCACTGAGATACAAAACTCGACATTCGTTTGGACTGGAAAACTTGCATGCCTAAGGCCTAGATGGAGATGGGACTTCTATAGGTGAAGCAATATGAAATATGACGATTTTCAGTTCCAACAGATGGTTATTTAATATAGCTCAAAAACTTAAAGTAGTGCAGCCTTGTATGTAAACAGACGCTATGAAAAAAAATTAAAGGCTAGATACTCAAAACATATTCAAAGGTTCAGTTGATGATAAATGTAGTAAATGTGATGTAATAGCAGTGAATTCTTACTCTTCTAAAGCCTGAAGCATGTTCCCAGATTCTTCAAAGGACAGAATATCAATGATTTGGTCGTTCATAATTGTATCTTCACTAAAGAGATCACCAGAATTAAACTGAGAATGCTCCAGTTTGTGATTTTGGCTCAGTTCATGCTGTATCTCCTAAAAAAAAAGAAAATATGTAACCTTCAGTTTATAAAAAAAATTTACACTGATCTCATTTTATTGCAGGTAACTCTGGATGAGAAAGTGCCTACTTATCATCAAGTAGTAGAGATGGAAAGGGTATAAAGAGTTCATGCAATTCAGATATGCATATGAAATATATATACTACTTTTGTTTCAGGCTGAATTTTTTGCATATAAACAATCTGGAATACAAATGAAGAAATGAATGGAGAAGACAGAAAACTCTGCATTGACTTCAGTAGGCTTGTGAAAGCCTTGTAGAAGGTCATCTTCCACTATAAACTTTCTAGGCCAATTTTTTAAAAAATACCATGGCATACAAATTACATACAGCAAGATTACAGTATTATGGGGTGAACAACATGAAAAACTAATCCTATGAATGATGGAAGCAATTCACTTAGTTTGCAGTTCAGTGAGACTCCCCTGAGATTGAGGGCTAATAAAATTACTATACAAAAAACCCACTATAAATATCTGAGGTTCAAACCTCTAAGCACACCTCTCTTGAAGGACTGCTCCAATCACTGTAATATTCTGACTGAATAGCTCCCTCCCACTGAAATTGCTCCACTTTCCATAAATCATTAATAGAGGCAAGGGCTGGAACTTGGGCCAACTTGATGAATATTTATCAGACTCTGTATTTTCTTTCGCTGTCCCAGCATGTACTGAAATACTTTCTATAAACTGGTACAGCCTGGATAAAGAACACTGAAAATTCTCCATCCTCAAACCCAGTTGTTTTGCTTAATCACTCAAAAGATTAATGCACAGCAAACCTAAATTCAAAACCCTATTCCTGGTAATCAGAAATACAAGTTGGATGCAAGTCTGCTGTGCTCAAGGTGAGCAGTCTACTCCCTGGGCAACTGCTTATAATCCACAGACATCCTGCCTCTCATTTTGAGAGATGGAGAGGAGAGGAGGAAGGGAGGAATATGAAAAGAAACTAATAGCCAAAGGGTAATCTTCCTCCAGTCTGAACTGAACATCCAAGTACAGACAGCAGTTCTTTTTGATCAATTATTCTTACATCCCTCTCTAAATCTAATTGTGCTAAAGATTAGATGTTGCAGAGATTACATTACCTGCGAATCCAATTCGTCACTTGGTGACTATATATCTACCTTCAGAAACTCTCTTTAAGCAATCTATATTAGTTAGAAAGTTACATCATCAGATATGATCAAAGAAAAAATGTAAATAAAGTACTGTTACAGACACTATGACTCACCTGGTTTTTACTATGGAAACTCCATTTTAATATTTGGGTTCGGTAAACAATGACAAAACCAGCACAGGTCAATACAAGGGAAACAAAAAAAGCAATGAAAAACCCTGAAGCATGGATGGCGTGACTGTACGAAACCTGAAATTAAAAGAGAGTATTATTAAAACTACATTTTAAAGATACATAAAGATTGGACTCCAAGACTATAACTGTAAGCAACACAGTAAATTATTTTTAAATGGCTTCACACAACTTCAGAGTTTCTCAGATACATAAAGATACATAAAGATTGGACTCAAAGACTATAACTGTAAGCAACACAGTAAATTATTTTTAAATGGCTTCACACAACTTCAGAGTTTCTCAGCTTTAAGTCATAATTACTACATTTTTATTAATATTTTCAAACAAGTGTCTATTTTCCATAGGTTTTCAAGTCAGCATGGTTTGTTATGTTCACCTAGTCCAAATTCCTGTGTAACTCCAAGCAACAGAACTCTCACAGATTGAATTTTAGGTGCTGTTACTCTTGGGTGTCCTGTACTTAATCACCTGTTTTCCAGTGTTGCCAAGCTCTCCCAAGACTTGTTCGAATTGATGGCATTTGATGTTTCTCAGGGGTTCTGAAAAATCAGTCTAATGTTGGCTACCTTTACTTAATGGCCACTTGTCAATTCAATAAAACTGAGTAATCACTATGGAGAAAAAGCAACAATATGAGTTCAGAATAAATACGTAACTGACTGTTGACAAAACCACCCAGTTCTGCACCCTTGCAGTTTCTGCATGAGCCAGAGTCAGAAAAGAATAGCAGGAGCACCGGAACCACATGCCAGCTAAAAACTTTGTAGGCCTTTCACCTTAGCTTTTAATTTAATCTTTAAATTGAATTGCATTAAAAATTAATTTTTACTTCATGCTCCATGTAGCAAAAGTTAATTCAGTATTTACTTAGTTCTTTGAGATCTCTGGATGAAAAACATAGCACAGCTATTAGTATAATGTTTCACCACAAACTAATCATTCTGCCAGGGCTAGAAAGTGTAAATAATTAACATGTTGCTTGCAAACTGGGCTTGGTCATCTTTTGGAGCAGAAACCTGAGAACATTCCATGGATTCAACAGTAATTCTGCATAGGAAGTGAAAATCAAATGTGGTCCGCAATTTGAAAAGGACTTATTCCAATTTAACAGCAGAATTTTATCCTTATACTGCTCAGGTTTTCTCTCTCTGATACGTTTTTGTACACTGAAAGTCTGTCATCTTTAACTAAAAGGAACTGCTTCATGTCAGACTTCTTTGTTTCACAGATTCAGCTCCTCAAAGGCTGCTGGAAGTGCTCAGTGCTCAACAATTTCAACATGATTTCAGTTGAATTAGGCAATGATGTCAGTATCAAGATCATCAACACATTAATACAAGCTACAGTATGGCACTTGCACAGTTCCAGAAAGAAGATCCAAGGTTTATTTCCCAGTATTGTACGTGCAGAATCAACAATTGTTCTGACTGATAAAGGCACAATTGGTTTGCTTTTTGGCTTTGTTTTGTTTTTTAGTGTGCTTAGTCTAAAATAATGAAACACTTGAAGCACTTTGAGGTTCATTAAAATGTTTTGGGACTAAGTATTTATCAAAGTAAGCCACCCATGTCCTGAATTCCTTCTAATACCTTTCAGTATCATCAAGTTTTAAATAGAAAGAAAGAAAAGGGAAAAGAGGAACAGCACATTAATTTCCCAGTTCCATGTGTAATTACCAACACACTGTCTGGATGTTTTTTCTTGATGTAGCTTCTGACTATTTTGGCTTCCATTACGCTCCCATGTACCACAACTGACCACTAAGGACATGCAGCACATCTGTATCAGTGTCAGTACCAGCTCTTTCTTCTTCTGAGTCTGCACTAACCCTCAGAGTTCCTTGCCATGAGCTCAGTTAAAACTGCATCATTCTGCATCAAAATATATTCAAATTTATTTGAAAGATGATAATGTAAATATTAAGTAACTCCATTACCTATACCCAGTGTTTACTCCCTTCACAGATCAAACGGGTTTAGCTTATACCCCTTCAACAGTCATTGAGTCATTATCTGTGTGACTTGGAAAAAATGCAATACCTCTGAAGTCAATCTGCTGTCCCCAGCTTCTCTGGTTGCATTAGGTGGCCAAGAGGGGTTCACAGAAGGGTCCTCCTTGAGCTCTGCCACACCAAGGCTCTCCCTGAGGTCCCACCACTTTCAAGTATGTTGTACATCGGGAAAAAAAATGCTACTTTGGAACCACTTCATCATTTTGTCTGAATGCACTTGTGTCTGTTTGACTTCCAAGCGCTGTGAAATTTAGCAATCTCTCTAGACTTCTGGGCAAAGCAGGAATCTGGTGAGGCTGTGGGTTCACTGAAGCTGAAGTGAAGCTGGCACTGCAAGCTGACCTCCAAACCACTGACACACCTGTGAGAATCAAACCCCATATCCTAAGCTAACTTCTTAAGCCATCTCAATAGCATGAAGAGGCATTACTGGCCCCAGTTTCTTTCAAAAACTGCTGCGCTCCCAATGACTTGAAGGATGCTGAGGGAAGCAAGCCTGGTAAAAATCATATGAAAGTAATTATTATCATCCATCCCATGCAACGTGCTTGGATGGGAGAACTTCTTTTTGTCTTTTTCATTACAGCTTCCCATTCAGCATCAAAACTGCCCAGTTGAGGAGAGACACACAGTACTCAGCTCCTGAAGTGCTGTGGGAAGACATCTGGCATGGACACTCAGATGAGCAACACTCCTATTTTTTCATAACCCACAAAATAGTCACAGGCAACCAAACACTTTCTACCACCAGACACGCAGAAGAGAAAATCCACAGAGCTTGTAAAACAGCACAGTAGCCAACTGTACAAGCAAACCATGTGAAAGCTGATGGGACCAACTTAGTATGGCACTGCCATGACTACGTAATTAATTCCGTCCCCAAAGTCAACATTTAGTATCCACTGAGTCACACGTGTGTGTTGGCTTTACCACACCCATGAACATAAATAAATAAATAAAACCTGAGATTAAGAACATTTATGACAGCTGAAGATATAGATGAAATACAATACATCGCACCTTTTGCAGCTGATCATAATTTCCTTGCACAAACTGATTTCATTCTGAAACATCTTATGCTTGGCTATAACCCAAAGGCAAATATTATGCATGTGAAATATGATGTGTTCCATAATTTCCAAGCTTCATTTTTCAAATATTCACAGTATTCTCCATACATTTTAATTACAAAACCTGTTCATTTAGTAAGTTCAAACGCAGCTGAGTCAATTTTACCTAACTATGGAATAGTCCCCAAGAACTTGTTGAGGTCTAACTATCAAGTTAAAGTTGGAAAAAAACCACCATACTATAAAGGTATACTGTAAGTATAGTAATAGATTGTAGGAATTCTCACATTGGGCTGATACCAATGTAGCTTACAGTCTTAGCTTAGACATCACCCAACTGCTGCACATCAACTCACACTGAACTCCACAGAAAACCATTCATGAAGCTATTTTTCTAACCCAGTCAGCTACTGCATGGCTTACACCTTTAAAAATAAGAGTTTCCAAAAATTACATTTATGGTAATTCCAAGCATAATTCTTAGCTATATAAATGTCCAATCCATTTAAATCTTACTAGAGCTTTATCCAGGAACAATGAGTTCGCTAGCTCGTGTATAGTTTTACTTTATATCATGTTTAATTCTGGCTTTCATTTTAACAGAATGGGCATGATCATCAATTATAAGAAGGCCAAGTTTGGACTTGTATCTATCACACTAATAGAAGCTAAGAGGGCAAGAGATGCCCAGCAATACTGGAGAAAGATGTCCCTGCGCCCAATTTCCAAATAGACTACTGATTTTAAAGATGAAGAGGAACTCATGGGACAAGCCCATGAAAAGAATGAGAGGTCTAGTCATCAGGACATCTTCAGGCAAGCCCCATCTACATGAACTTTAGATTTGAAATGATGCAACCATGGCAAAAATGTTCTGGGGTGAGAAAGCTATTTTCTTCTGTCTGAACACAAAGAATCACAGTGTTCTTGCCATCCAGCTCCTTAAAAGAAGACCCCTTCCAACATAGCAGCCTGTCCAAGTAATGAGGGGTTAGGGGAGAAAAACAAGTTTAGCAAAGAGATTACTCTAGCAGTGAAACTGATGAATGCAATGGAGAGTTCTCTAATAAACAATTATCTAGAAGAATAACACTGTATGCTGCAATCAATGTAATCTTGAAGGTTTATTTGGCCTCTTGTAAACCATGTTAAATCAGAAGCCAAGAATAGAAAGTCATATTGGAAGGATGACTAGTTAGAAAATGAAAGGCAAACATAAACTATGCCGCTCGTACTGCAGTTTTATTTCTTAGGCTCTCCACAGAGGTATTTTCTGATTCGGGTATCAACACGATACAGAAACCTTTTCTCAATAGGTGGGGGATAATTCCACCCCTTTTGGAAAGGCAAAAAGCTTTCTCATGGTCAACAGGAGCAGATGAGCATATTCCTCAGCACAGTTTTCTGTGCCTGGACAATTCTTCAAATGAAAAAACATGGCTAGGAATATAATGGATGTTTGTGGATTTTCCATACTAAATATTGCTGCTTTAAGACAACAAAGACCCCCTACCTTGACTCCTGTTTTCTTCTTAAAATCAGAGAAGGTAGAACTCGTGTATAATTAATAGCCAATAGCTGAGTGATGAGATATAAGTACATAATGTACATCCTTAGGTCCGTCCTAAGATTTAGTTTAGACTGACCATAAATTTAAGCAGGAGAGTCAACATAATATCAAATCATGCAGTTTACCTTGGTCTTTTCTTCTTCAGTTATGGCGAACGATGCTATCAATGATACAAGATGTGTTTTATTCTAAGAGATATAAAAATATGACATGTATTAAAAAAATGAGCAGAATCCACTGGCAAGCAGCCAGTCTCTAGAAAAGCCTCTCCTTAAAAGATAAACTGTACTTCTCATCAAGCTTAAAGCTGAAATAAATCTGATAGGAAAATGCAGTGTACTTAGGGGTAACACTAACAGACATGGAAGCAGCTGCTCTATGTGATACACTCCCCTTCTAATCGGACAGAGGCATATTCCGGTGCTCACAGAATTACATTTTTCTGTGCCTCTAAAATCTGGATTGACTGAAAATGCACAGAACAGGAGCCACAGTCAGTGCATATGTCTCTACTCTTGCAGTTCCCTGTTTTTTGAAGCCTTGCGCTCTACCACTCTAGTACCACTATCATTCACATTGAACATTTTTTCCTCTACAACAAAGGAGATACAGCAATTGAAATGAACTACATGCAATTATGAAAACCACAGAAAAAATGTCAGACCATACTTAAGAATCGGAAAATTTTACTTTGGAAGAAACCACTTGTCTCCTACTCATTCTGGGCTAATTCCAGCGTTAGACCAGTTGTTTCAAAGCCTCACAGACTACAGGAATACACACATTAAGTGCGTGGAACACCATTATTTCATGGATACATAGATAAATTGGAGAAAAATACAAAAAGTAGAGAGAAAAGCTGCAGGATAACACACAAAAATATTTCACCTATTTAAGGAGGTCTAGGACTTTCTAAGCTATAAATAGTAACTCATGTATTTATAAGTTCATGGTAAACAACCAGAGAACCTAAGAACTTAATTTCATTAAATGCAGGCCTCAATGCTTAAGCAGACAAGAACCAGCTTGAAGACTTTTTTTTCACAAAATTGTGAAGAGCAAAATAAAATTGTAAAGGAAATACCTGTGATGAACTCCTAAAAGTTAGCTTCACAGGCAGTATCAAGACCCTCCCATCCCACATTTCTTTTGCATCAAGAAGTGCAGAGTAGTTGATTGCAAAGTGTTCTCCACCTGTTAAAACAGAGAAAAAAACCCTCACAATTGTGTAGATTAAGCAGGTGAGATACATCTGCCAGTGTAATAGTGTCGTTTAAATAAACATGTCTGCATTTTCTTAAACACAACAGTGTAATAGTGTCATTTAAATAAACATGTCTGCATTTTCTTAAATTTTCAAGTAGCTACACTGACTTGAAAATAACCCGGTACAGTTTCACATCTTTTTTTACACAAGACGACTGGGTGTAAATCTCTTCAGAGTTGAGCGCCCAGCTGAGCTCAGCTGCAGTTACAGATGTTTGCAAAATTTGAAAAGCAAGTTCAATATGAGTAAAACATCTGAGGAGCTCTTTAGGTTCCTCTTTAGACTGTGCTTCCTCACCAGCAAAAGTGCTCTCCTAGGAACCAAGCTGCAATAAGCTTCAAGGGAATTCAGCAGAGGAGGCACAGCCAGAGCCTACCAACACAGTCCAGAGAGGAGGGATACAGATATATTTGCTCTGTCCCAGGAATGTTTCTCAAAGATCCCCGGGGAAGGCTTGGGACAGCACTGGATCTTTTTCTTCCTGACACAGCAGATGCCCCACATCCAGAGGAGACAGTTCCTGGCCACATGAGCCCAGCAACAACCTTTGCATCTGCTGGCTCTAAGAACTCGAGCAAATTTGGCCCAGGATCTGGAAACTGCATTAATGATGTCTCAAGCTACTGAATAGGATCATAATTTGACTGATGTGAAAACTCAACAGGAGATTTTTCTTTTTTTTTTTTTTTTTTTTTTTTATAAAATGGACAGGTTGGTCCTCCTCCTGTTGAAAACAAAGAGAAATCTAACTGAGATTTCAGCTAAATTTTGATTTGCAGTGCACTGGAACACTGAAAAATTACTATGGCTAACATGCAGCATGACAGTACATATGCCAATGTAGGCAAAGCCCTTCTGTCCAGACCTAGTGGCAATGTATGGGCTGAGTCCAGGACTGTCACAGTAATAATGAAACCTTAAACTGTGCAGAAATCTGTTCTGCCGGATTTTCTTCCACTCTGCTGATCTTCATGCCGATTCGTGCAACATATATGGGCTGGAAAAGCTAGCTTCAGTTCCAGATTCAGTAATTATAAATAAAGTAACTGCTCCAACTTGGTTTACTAGATCAGGTCTGCAAGCCATTTTTCCATTATTCTTTCTTAGGAACCTCTGCTGAGAGCCAGCAATTTCTTGACGTTTTCAAAAATACCAGCCCTGTAATCAGTACCGCTACTCACACTGCTGTTATTAGAAATGGAGTCTGGCTATCCATTTACAATCAGACAGCAGCCCCGGGTCTACTTATTTCCCTTTCCTATTTGGAAATCTTTCACCAGTAAAATATTATCATAACCTTAGATACTTCAACCATAAACAGATATCACCAAACACTTCTAAAGCTCCTAGAAAAATATCATGACTCTCAAAAGCAAGCTGCTAATTTTCTATGTGCTTGTGCTTAGGAAAAAGGAGATGAAGAAATCATGAAAGGTAAAATTTTATGAATGTACAATGATCCATCTGCTACCATAGGAACAGACTGGCTCCAAGAGTGGAACAGGTTTATCTCTCAATTACTTGCTTTGATTTTATAGTTTGTTCAGTTCCGGGAGAACAGATACTGAGAAGAGCTGCCTTATTTCTGATGAATCATACTGCATGCTTCCATGGCCTTTTGCAATTCCAATGCACCTCAATACCTCAGCAAGCCAATCTGCCACACTTGGCTAAAGAAGGAAGACTTGTCAGGTATGATTAAAATGGCTTGTGCAGCAGCTTTTAAAAATATCCAAAATGAACAAATACTATCATGAAAGATTCTGTTTCATTTTGATGGCAGCAACTTTTACAGACTACAGGGGCTCACTTCTGTGCCTGGGAGATCAGGAGCAGTTCAAAGGTGGGAATCTAAATGCAAGTGGATAGAATTGTAAACTGCAGCATGAAACTTTTCCCAACGTTTTTCACCCGTATTGACTGATAATAGGAGAGTTTACACCACCAAAAATAAATAAAAAAATATGATTGGCACAGATACTCTTCCACATGTGTCATCAGGGGTACTTCGCCGCAGACTTTGTTACCTTGCAAGAATCTTTTCCTGTAAATCTGTATGCCATCTGTGGTCTTATTACCACTGTTTTTTTGAACGTGTAGACCAGTGATATTGTCCAGGAGTGTAAGATCTGTAATGTTTGTTGAGAGCAGCATGTTGGTGTTATTAATCAGAAGTGTAATATGTGCAGTTTGAGGGTCATGTTCAACATCTACCTGAAAACAGAAATATTAGTATTAATGGTGCAAAATGACTGTATATGAATCTTTACAGTGAAATTCATAGTCTTGATTACTGACAGAAGTTCACTGTATGTGTAAACTGATTTTCTAGAGGCATTCCGAGAGACCTGTAAATGGCGCTACACTCAGTTTGATCTCAAACTCCAATGGAGAGTTCAATCTTTGGTATGTCAAGCTGTTGCTTAGAGACAAAGGGCCAGAAAACCAGAAGTTGAAAACCCAGATCTTGCAGAGCCAGACATAAGAATGAGAATCTAAATATCCCCACGATACCTCATACAACACAGAACTGGATCATAACTTCATAACCAGAGTCTGGAAAATTCTTAACTTTGAACTTCCATACCACAAGGATGTTTCTTTTTTTCCAAACTCATTACAGCAAGTTCAACATCAATTATATTAAACAAAGCTTACAGAGGAAGAAACCCAACTCTTTATTGTACTAGATTTTGCAAATAATTGTCAGCATGTATAAAAATAGTCTTAATCATATTTGTAAAGAAAGCATTACTGACTTCATATGTTTGTGTATCGTGAATTATACCCAAACATTTATGAGACTTAAAATCACCAAGTATTAAAAATGTGATATATTTTGGGCTGATTTTCTCTCTCCTCGTTTCTGAGCTGGCATGATGCAGTCAACAGGCCTTTCAACCTCTCCTGTGCAGTCACAAAGGCTTTTAGTCACTTTAATTTTAAAATAAATTTCAAAATAAAGTCACTTTATTTTAAAAGCACAAACAAAATGAAACGGGGAAAAAAAAAGCCTCAAAGCCACATAAAGAAAATCCAAAGCCACAGAACAGAGACCCTGATCCAATCACCAAAACAAGAAAACCCACCTTGAAACACTCAAGGTTCAAACTGCACAAGCCGTTAATACTGTATTATGCTCCACAGTAAGCGTCAATGTGTTACCCCTGTAAAACCCTATGTCTGAGTAAGTCCCTACTTTATAGTGACACTATTCAAGTTAGAATTAGATATACTGCATTTAAATCTTCTAAGGACCACTAAACATTGGCTCTGTTGTGTAAGCCTGATACTGTGTATAAATGATACATGCCTTCCTAACAACTATACCCTTGAAGAGGAGCTAAAAGACAGATAAAAAGGGAGCATCCTGCCCAGAAGGCACTGCAAGTTGAGTAATTGCCAAAGAAGCAGAAAGTCAGCAAAAATCTATGGTAACTAGGGGAAAGGTAAAGGCAGTGGGGGGAGATCACGACCACCGACTCAACTAAGACCAAAAAGACTTGCCCCTCCACTCCTGTAAGGAGCATGCCTGCTAATTTACATAGCAAGGGAGGCTAATTTTAAATCTAACTCACCAATGAGGGACAAAAGTGATAAGAAACTAACCAATGGTCATTACAGTAAATGTGTATTCTTGTAGTCTGAAGTGTATAAATACACTGAAGTTCTTTTGTGCAGTTAGCTTTGTGGAATTACCACCTAGCACCCATCTCTGCACAAACATGAAAGAAATAAAATACCTCTGCCCTGTGTGTATATTGGAGTATTGCACACAGGGTAAATGACCCCACCTATGGAACAACAGATAGGCTTGTGCAGACAAACCTACGCACCAGCAAAAGAGGGAGCTGGGGAAGCAGAGGGAAATAGAAAAACTTTTTCCTCCCTTCATTTTCCTGTATCTTTCCCTTGATCCTATGTGAGATGAAGGCAACAAATGAGGATTTCAGGGTCTCTTCCTGTGCTTCTAATCAGGCACAAATATATTCCTTTACATTTGGGGAGAGGGCATGTAAGCAGTAATTTAGATAAATTCCTACAATAAAATAAGCAGAAAAAGTGAGGGAATATGGCAGCATTACCCCTCTCCTTCCCCTAGGCAGACCACTCATATCCTACCATGATCTTCCTCAGGTGGCCAAAAGGCTGCAATTTTTGCACTTCTAATTAACATTAAATACATGGTTTGCATTCATTATTTTTCACTGGCAGTCAGTTTTAAGCAAAATTGCAAAGGGTTTTGGAAGAATTTGGATTTTTTTCCTCATAGCTCTGGAGAAAGCAGCAGATGAGAATCAAGCAGTACGAAAGCTCTTGGGCTTGACCTGTCCTAGAAAGAACCTCCTCCATACACCACTGCCATTGGGATCAGTGGCCACTGCATTATCTCCTTTATGTTGCTCCTCTAATTTGCTTGAAGATGTTTTTTTGTTGCTTTTGGAGCACATGATTATGCTGCCAACCATCTACAGAAATTAACTCAATGGCAGCCACTGACGACGCCTCTAAGTACATACTCCATTTTCCTCTCTGCTGCTGAAGTACACAGTGTGTGTCATCACCCCATGCAAGTGAGGTCACATCAGGTTCCTGGGAGAGTGCAGTGGAAGAACCACAGCAAGACCAAGGACATGCTAGGAGAAAATAGAGAAGAGAATTGCCATGGAAGTGAAAGGAATGGAGAATTTTTGGGAATAAGTTCGAACAACTAGAAACAGTAAAGGAGGATAAAAAATGAAGGATCATAGAATCATAGATGACCTGCAATTCAAGAATGCTTATGAGACTGAGAAATGAGACAGGTAAATGTGTCAGAAGCCAAACAGTCAAATTTAAAGATTTACTTCAGCACTGCTAAAGATTATTGACATTACGAAGTACTATTACAGAAAAGTTCATGTCATACTATGGAATGAAGTTCTGGAAGGAGCACATTTCTGGAAAAAAGGAAGGGACTGGGTGCTGGAAGTATAGGTAAAATTTAAACACCCCAGTTTCAATACGGGTATTTCTGTGATAAGGTGTTGGAAAAATCCTGCCTCAAAGAAGTAAATATACATCACCTCCATGGTCTGAGGAGCCACTCATAGTAGGAGAAGGCAAATGTGCAAAATGCACTTTTTTTCCATTTAAAATAGCTAAAGACCACCATATGGCTAGTCTGTCTTTTAGCAGGAAAGCATCTGTTCAGATGAATTAGGATTGAAGTAGATGACAAGGTAAGCAAAGGAAAATAAAACGAACTGCATTTGAAGGTGAACGACAATCACATAAAATTGCATAGTTTCTGGTAATTTACAACTAATAGCACTGCAAAATTATTTTCTGATAATCCTAGCACCTACAACAGATTAACTTTGGCCTTGTACAGCAGGATTTCACAATTCTTAATGAGTCTGTATGAGGCTGTCCTGTGAATAGCAGAAAAAAACCAAAACATAAGTGCCTCAAACTCTTTCTGAGAGGCTCTGATATAAAAACTGTGAATCTACAGCCAGAAAATCAGAATATTTAGTGGTTTTGACTCTTATGTCTGAAATTCTCACTATTCGGACTTATTAATAATGATATGCTGTCATTTCAATAACAACATTATAGGTAATTAGTGCCATGAGATGTGATGCATACTCATTCTTCTCTATGCAAATAATCTGGTGCAGGTTATAATGTCACCTCTTCTGTACCAGTTACAGAAGCCTCTACCCTTATATGCAGCATTTCAGTGACTGAATTCAGATTTGTCTTAAAGTTGGACGCACTTTCTCTCTCCAAGGGACAGAGAAGATGAACTGTCTCAAATCATAAAAGTTCAGACTTGCTTCATCCAGTATAAAAGAAAAAAAAAAAAAACAGGAAAAAAAAAAAGAATGGAAATATAACAGTCTAGGTAAATCAATCAATCTATGCCACAAAAAGTAAAAATAAAATGGAAGGTCTAAAATTTCCTCATAGTAGGGAGGTCTTTGCTTCTTATAAACATTTTACACGAGTCAAATTAAACCTTTTTTTCATTAAATACTATGCTATAGCTGAGTCCCACTGACACATTGGCTTCTCTATAGCTGTGTGATAGGATGCCCAAAGGCACAATGGGCATCATGGGGCTCAGTGTCCCATCCTTCAAAAGGAGTCCATACTTGACACAGGTAGGGCACCCACGGCTGAGCCACAACAGTATCTCAAAAGGCTTATCTCACCCTCTAAAGAAGTTTGTCTCTATCTCTACCCAGCCTTGTGGCTGACTTCTAGAGTTCACTGGGCTTTGCCCATTTATTATTTTACAAATTCACACTGAGGTATTTACCTTGACCACAATCCAAAATCCTCTGAAGTCTGAGAAGATTTCACCAACTTTGTTCAGTTTTGAAACAACATTGCACAACTGTACCCCCCTACAATGGGTGTGACCATCTTAGCTCCCCATACTCAGCATGGGCACAATTCTGTTTCCACTTTTTAAAGGACACTGGGGCACAAACTTCCTACAAAATTAACAAAATAAATGTAAAAAAACTTACCACACCACATTTCTGAAGGGTTATTCCAAATCCAGAAGATCCTGACATACTGGACACATCTTCAGGCTGTGGAGGAAGGGGAAAAGTCTACACAGTGTATGAAAATACCATAATTCACAAACTGCAGCACTAGTTAAATTATGTAAATAATGACTATGAGAAAAAAAATTTAGAGGTATTGGTCACCTTCAAATTTAAGAGCTTTGTTATCCCAACAGCTAATCTTTTGTTCTCATCCAAATTTGTTTGAACTACTTATTCCCGTAAGTAATTACTAGTATCTTAATTGATATATTCATCATTTTGCTATCATAATTCTCTAACAAAATACACTATGCATAAAGTTCATCAGACTATACAGATCCATTTCATTAATAACTGTTCATCAGAATCAGCAATCACATAGCTGTATCTATCACAACAATTCTGTGGAAGTCTCACAACTAGCTGGTGTTGCTGAAATCATGTCAAGTGAACATAATCACCTGAGACAGAATTAGAAACATACTACTTGGATAGTAAATTCTTAGCAACATTCACTTTTGATATAATTGCTATAATCCTTACATATATTAAAAGTGGCAAACCATCTTTTACTGACCAGCTGGTGGTTAACAGAAGACTCTCGTTTGAACAAAATCTTCTTTGTCCAAGAAGGTATCAAAGCAAACAGCGAATGGCTCCACTGATCATCCGTGGCTGCAGAGGTCAAGAGCCGATGAGGGACTTGACTTGTGTGAAGGACCAGAGGTGAGGGCACTGCTGAAAACCAAGGCAACACTCTGCATTAGAGCTGAAGCTGGCTCCTGTGCAGCAGCTGCTTGGCACAGATTCCAGACAGGATAGGGCTCATGGTACCTGGTGTTCTGCGTGCACACAGCGACCTGCACACTCTCCCTCAAAGCACTTAAAATGAATACAGGTAACAGAGACATGAAGCCAGACAGGAAGCAGAAGTGGGATTTGCCCCACAAAACCCAGCAGGAGTTAGAATAAAACTGTTTCCTACCTAAGGAACTCACATATGTCCCACCGAAAACCTTGCCATTTAAATGTAAAGCGTGAATTAAAAGATTTCAGCCTTAAATCAACTGCTAGTATTTTCAACACAAAGAGATTTTCAGCAAAGCATAAATAATTGAAGCACTCTACGACATGAGTGGCCTCAATGCTAAGGGTGTTCTGCTTCAAAGATAAAGTCTGCCAATTAACTATTAACCATGTCAGTACATATTCAGAACAAAAATACTTCTCAGCTGAGTTAGGGTCTCAGTTACATTTCAGCTGAATTGGAGTGCCATCAAATCAAACGCTCCTCAATTTAGTGATTAGCAATATAAATGCTAGATTAAACTCTTATATTTTTATGAAAGATTATTCCATATCATACAAAATTACAAGCAGAGTTTTGAAATCATATCACGTTCATCCACTAAAGTAAAAGCACCTATGGCATTGAAAAAGGGAGCTTATAATAAAAATCAATAATTTAATATACTAAATTGTCAAAAAGTAAAACTGCTGAACGAAGATAAAAAGTAAAGAAAATTTCAGAATAATAGTTGGTTGTCTATGTTTAAAGAAGATACACTTTTTCATGCTTTGCATAATATTTCTCATTTGTAACTTATTTTTAAATCTCGTAATTTAATCTTTAGCAATATATATTCAGATATATATATTCATATGAACAAAAACTCTAATTGAAAAGTAAATATTTTTGGCAAATGACATTTTTCTAAAAAGTTTTCATTTTAAAAAAACTATTATATGTCAATGAAATATGGAAAGCTGAAGATACTAAAATCTTATTAATATGAGAAGAACCATTTTTTTGAAAAGACACTGCTTTGTTGGAAGAACAATATAGAGAAATACTGTTAGCTGTAAATAGAAAAGACATGCACAGAGCATTCAGAATTGGACCCTTAAAAGGAGATCCTATAAAGGGCCCTCAAGCACTGATGCACTGGAAGCACTGAAAAGACTTCTGTTAACAAATGGGATGCAGTCCTGCTGTTTACAGAATCCAGAGGGACATGTACCTTGGGGAGCTTCACTGTCTTCCCATGCTGGAATAGAATGCTTTTTTTATACTGTTTTATATTGGACAGAATTGTGGATATATGGGCTGGGAAAAGCTAGTTACTTGTATTTTACAATCAGTTTTAATTCACTTCTCTAAATTTTACTTAAATACTTAAGCCATTGTTAAACAATGCAACAGACTCAGACTAATTTAGGGACTGTAAAAATAACAAGGTAAACTTGGTGAGTTTATGTAATATGTATAATTACAATATCAAATGTCTGCATATCTTTGGGGTTGGAATTTTTTCAGGTAGTCATGCATGGCATATTACTGTTTCAAGACTAAACAACAGCCCAAATCACTCAGGATGACATTGGTGCTGAGCTGTAAGTGCAGTACAGACCTGTTAGCTACCAGTCTGAGCCCACCTGGCCATGGCACTTCGCAGCAGATCTGAGTATCATACTATATCCCACCTCCAATGGCTCTAAACCTATGTTCTGACTACTGAATAAAGCCTCTTTGCTTTTTGTATAGATAGATCCAAACAATGAAAAAGATTCATTTTATATTTGCTATGTCTCTCATATATCAATGCAATTGCCAACCCACTCTTATGGAGGTGGAGCACCAATTCTTCTTTTTGTTCTCTTGCCAGACTGCAGGAGATGTACTTTCCTCTACAGTAAACAGATACCCTGATTGAAGACACAGAGCTTCTTTGTACAGCTTCCTAAGAGTCAGAAGTCAAAATGTCAAAACATATGGGTGGGGTCGAGCAACTACTGCCCTGAAAGTGCTTCTTAGCAGGTCACTTCCCTCTGTATTTTGGACGAGGGAGATCAGCCAACCAGAAGGGGGTAATTGCTTCATAAAATACCTTTTGTTCTTGTGCCCTATGCAGCATGACATCTCCATCAGCACACCCAACTGCACTTTTCATGTGACAGCAAATCCTGATACTAACTGCCACCCCCCCACATCCCCCCCCCCCCGAGAGTATGAAGTTCACAGTAACCAATTTAATTAACTGATCATGTTCTTTGACTCTGAATAAATCCCTAGATTACTAATTACACGGATGAGTCTGTTTTCAAGTTGTGCTTTGTCATCACTTACAATCATGAGATAATGTGCCCAGCTTCCAGCAAAAGTCTCCAGGCATGTTATTTGGCTGGTCCATCATCAGTAATTGGAGATTGGGGATTTTTCAGGTTCTTGACAGTATGTTAAACAGCCTCAACATTGATGATTATTACAAGGATAATTCTGCAAATTCACTTGTATCTTCCCAGCACTCAGTGGCAAGTTTTGCTTAAATAGATTCAATCAGTGTGACATATGTGCATACAGCAACATGTACCACTGCCTTCCTCCACACTTTTTCACATCCTTCCTATTACTTTTTAACAATATAGACTGTTTTATAATACCACAGTTTCCCTTGCCAATAAAGCAGCACTTCTCTATCTCATTATCTTTTGTAGTATCGACTGTCAGCTAAATAAAGTAACTTTTTCCTGATCCACATATACTGGTCACTAGAACATTATACAGCTCAGTCCAGTTGACCTACAAAACACAACTGCTCTGCCACATAACTTGTTGCATACTCTTAACATTGAGATGGCATAAATGTGTTTATCAATTCACCTGCTGTCTCTTTTCAGATAAGGTCCTAGATGGACTATAGATGGCTGATGATTGCTTGAAAAGCTGGATGCTCAGTATCTGAGAAAGGATGGTACAGGCATAACACATTCTGTGGTTTTCACATCTATTCTAGATTTCCATTCCGAATTTTTTTGTTGTTGTTGTTTTTTTTGATTCATCTGATGTTGGAAAATACTAATACTTGTCTCCTGATGTCTTTCACTATCAAGCATTGAGCTTTCTTTTGGATCCCTGCTGCTTAGAAGTGTGAGCGCACCACTGTCAGTGCCCCTTCAGAGGTGAATCCCAATTCTGACAACTCTGCGCTCTCCTTGTTCCTTCCACTCTCTTTTTTTTCTTACAGCTTCAATCTTTGCCATTTTTCTGGCTGTTCGCAGAAAAGCCATTATCAGAGCTGCACAGTCTTCACTTCCATTAGTTTCTAAATGGAAACTATTCCCACTCCTTTTTGAAAGGGAAACTTTGCAAAGCAAGGGAACAGTTTCAGCTTTACACACAGCCCAAACAGCCCCCTCTCAGATGAGCTTGCCAGGCTGCCACCAGGCACTCTGGGAGTACAACGCCTCAGGCCAAAACACTTCTCAGTGAGCAAACCAGTAGAGCATAAGGCTTAATCTGGGGCTTTCTTGCAAACACCTCCAAAGATGCCAAGTGAAACGGTTCATCAGAGAAAAGCAGTATTTTCACTTTCTTTTGAGATGTGAGACAATATTGCCACCTTTAAGATGAAATTTTTTTTGTGTTGTTTTCCTTAAACATTCTACATATTTACAGTGTATTATCAAATTGTTAAATATTTTACCTTACTTTTAATTACCACATTACTAAAATGTTTTCCCATGATTTAATCCTTCATAAACCCAATATAAACAGATATGCCAGAACCCTGTCTTAAACTGCATATTCCTAGCTAATTACCAGTGTTGACAGGTTGAGTTTGTATTGAATTACAAAATGAAAACATGAAAATAAATATTAATATAGCTGAAACAGCTGGAAGATTGGTGTAACATTTTACCACTCACATTACTATAGCATTCACTCAGTCCCACATATGTGCAGTGCCACAACATGAATGACAAGTGCACAGCTGATGAGAAGAGCCTCTGCTATTTAATGCTGTTCAATTTTCTTTGCTATTTTCCCCAGGTAGTCATTTGCCACTCCTCAGCTTTGTGTACTACCGCTTTGGGTAGTGATCTTTTGCTCTTTTGGACCTCCAGCAGCCACACTCAAGGCACATGCAACACAGTTAGGAAGGAGAGCTCCTCACACCCAGCTCTCACTGCATTCACTTGCTGCTCAGGGTGTGCAAATGCAGAGGGGATCCCACCTGGCACAAAATTCACCTACCGCATGGAGAATGTGGCAACAGTGGGTCTGTGTTCATATGGGCTTGGGGTGGAAAGATGGGTATCTAAGAAAAGAAACTGTCCTTTGTGGTCAGCACACTGTCCTTTGCTAAGAAATTAGTTTTGTGTAAGAACAGTGACCTTCAGTGCTACAGCACAAGCCTTTACCACTGGACTAAACAGTTCAAGTCCTGAACAGGTCAGTAGCATGGATGGACCACCATTAGAAGCATAGGTATAACTCTACAGTGCCTTATTTGTTCTTGATAGAAGTTAAGGTGAAGGTTATTCTCTTCTCAGCTGTGGCAATTAAATAAGATGATAGAAAATTAAAATAGTCTTACAATAGGTCTGCAGTAAAGACACAGATATGTTCTTAAGGCTCCTGTACCTTTACAATACATCCTAGCCTGCCAAATTACAGAAGGGAAGTGGATTCTGACAAGTTTGTGAAATGTCAAGTTCAGAATTAAAAATTACCTGACACTGAGAAGAAAAAAAGCAGTTTAACTAAGATAGTCATTCTAATTCTTAGCTCTCGAGCGCTGCATATTTCAAGCCCCACATCTGCAGTCTGATTTGCTTTCCCCCGAATTTATCAGCAAAGCTTTGAAAAACCTTGCTTGATTTCAGTGGGAAAGAAAAGAGTTAAAGATACTTGCTTACTGTATCTTTTTTTGTTGCTCTGAATTATTCCCTGTCCTGAAAACCATCCAGGATACAAGATCCAATCTGAAGTCCTTTCAATTACACACAACAATGAACAGGCAAAGGTAGTAATTTACTGTATTTCAGTTTTGAATGTTGCCATTAGCTTTTCTTGTAACAAAGTCAAAGAAACTATGGGCATCAACAAGACAAAATAAATCTACTTTCCAGGCCTGTTTTGAGTTTGTTAGAGCAGACTCGAACATAACTCTCAAAAATCCATTGTGTTCCCCAATCACAGGGCTATTCTGCGATTACTTTTTCTCATCTAATCCAGAAACAACTTGAAAAAGCTTCCAGCAGAAGCCCTGAGAAGTGTGCTGCCACAAACCGTTTCACTTCAGCACACTGTCATTTTCAATCATAAAGGTTTTATGCAGAAGTTCCTATCTCGCTGCTTTCACTGAGAACTTCTTCAGTAAGAAATAAGTTTAGTACCATGATTAAGCGAACCACTAAAAACTGACCTTTAAATATGTTAGAAATTCATACTTCTTAGAATGGGACAATTCTTAGTTATAAAATCAAGCATACAATACAGTGCTTGTAGTAGCCCCTCATTTAACGTGTATTTACCTACTAACAAAATGGCAGAGTTTCACAGAATTATTTAGGTTGGAAAAGACCCTTAAGATCATCGAGTCTAACCGCAAATCTAACACTGTCAAGTCCACCTCTAAACCATGCCCCTAAGCACCACATCTTCACATCTTTTAAGTACCTCCAAGGATGGTGACTCAATCACTTCCCTGAGCAGCCTGTTCCAGTGCTTGACAACCCTTTCTGTGAAGAAATTTTTCCTAACATCCAATCTAAACCTCCCCTGGCACAACTTGAGGCTGTTTCCTTTTGTCCTATCACCTGCTACTTGTGAAAAGAGACCAACGTCCACATCACCACAACATCCTTTCAGGTAGTTGTAGAGAGCAATCAGGTCTCCCTTCAGCCTCCTTTTCTCCAGGCTAAACAATCCCCGTTCCCTCAGCTGCTCCTCACAGGACAGGTTCTCTAGACCCTTCACCAGCTTCGTTGCTCTTCTTCAGACACACTCCAGCACCCCAATGTCTCTCTTGTAGCAAGGGGCCCAAAACTAAACACAGTATTCGAGGTGTGGTCTCACCAGTGCCAAGTTCAAAGGGACAATCACTTCCCTAGTCCTGATGGCCACATTATTTCCAACCACTAACAAAAAGATATTGCATGTCAAAATCCTCCAATTGCTCCCCTTTTTCTTTAGCGCCGAAGGTTTTTCTGAACTACAAAACTGCATGCATTTCCTCTCTCAGTGGATGATACCTTAATAATCTGCAACCCACCAGAAAGCAAGATGCAAGCAGCAAAGATGACACTGAATAAATACAGGAAAAAAACATGGAAGCTCAGCAAATCAGAATGATTTGCTTTTGTATTTAAATTAATAAACTAATTTGTGAATTAGCTATGGCACAGGGCAAAGAAATTAGAGGCATCTCACTAGACAACTGCTTCAGAGTGTGTAATTTCTTGGCAAATGAATGTCATGAAATCATCTCTGGGGGAGCCGCAGCCATGGAGTGGGTCTATCTCAGACATTGCATTGCCCCTGTTAATATGCTGTGAGGCATCATGGTTTGAGCCCAGAGGGCAACTGAGCACCACACAGCTGCTCATTCTCCCCTTGCCTCCTAGAGCTGAGAAGGAGAAAATAAGGAAATGTTTCGAATTCAAGATAAGGAAAGGGAGGGATGACTCACGCATTACGATCATGGGCAAAAGACAGAATTGTTAGGGGAAGAAAAAAAGAACAAAAACTTAATACCAGTACTAACAACACCACTTAACAGACAGAGTAGGACAGTGAGAAATATTACCACCTTGAAAATACCCTCCCTCACCCCTCCATTCTTCCCAGGCTCAGCTTTGCTCCCAATATCTCTACCTCCCAACCCTCCAGTGGCTGAGGGACAGGGAATGGGAGCTACAGTCAGTGCTGCTGATTTCTCCATCTTGGTGCAGGGGAAACTTCTGGAACTTCTTCCCCCTGCTCCAGCATGGTCCCCTTCTCAGAGGAGACATTCCTCCACAGACTTTCTCCAACTTGAGTCCCTCCCATGGGATGCAGCCCTTCCTGAGCTGCTCCAGCATGGGACATCCCCACGTTGCAGTCCTCCCAGCGGCAAACTACAACAGTGCAGGCTGCTTCTTCCCACAGGATTCCAGTCTCCTTCAGCTGCAGTCACCTGAGATGGCATGGGGGCCTCCCACAGACAATATGTCAGCATCTGCTCCACTGGAGACCTCTGTGGGTGGCAGGGGGGGCCGCCCTGCCGTCTCACCACAGGATACAGAGGGGTCTCTGCTCTGTCACACCTCTCGCCTTCCTTTCTTCCTCCGTTCCTCCACTGACCTTGGTGTTCACACAGATGTCACAACTCCTCGTCATAACTCCAACTCCTCTTCCCAGGTCCCCTCTTAAATACATTATTGCAGAGGTGTAGCTAATTGGCTCAGCCTTGGTGCAGAGGTGAGTCTGACTTGGAGCCAGGGGAGCTTTGAGAAGCTTCTCACAGGCGTCACTGCTGTAGCCCCCTCCCCTGCTATCAGAAACCCCACCACTCAAATCCAGGACAAGAGGATGTCATAACCTTTCAGGGTACTCATCACCACTGCACTTGGGTGAGGTAGCACACTCTTTATTATACACATATAAAGAAAATAAAGACCAGAGACTCAGAGAAATTAAGTGACTTGTTCAAATGTACACAAAGGGCCTGTGGCAGTCAGCCTTCAGACGCAGTTCATCCAAGCTATAAGGAAATTCTCTAAGTGTACCCTATTTCGATCACATTAGGCAACTACTACTGGAGATGCCCAGTCTATCTGAGACTAGTGACAAGTATACTTTGTACTCACTGTAAAGAGTATTAGCATCCCAGCAACACTTCCAGGCCCTCTATGTCTAGGAGTCTATCTAGGTCCAAGACAAAGTATATTAGTTATTGTAATTGCAGAGGCCTTTGAAAATAGCTTCAGCAGTAGGTATTGCAACAGTGTTAGTAAATGCACAGAGGTTAAGTTAGCTTCTGAAAAGGTGTAAGGTCTTGATCAACCTTAGGTAATAAGGGTTTTCCACAACTCTGGGAATGCTGAGCATCAGAAGATGCTTCCCTACATTATGTTTAATGAGGAAAAAGGGCTCCTCCTGAAAATGATTCACAGCAGGGTATGAACTGAGGTGTTCTCATTGGGGCTCCATTCCAGATGAGCTGTTTAGGGATCCTACAGCACCCTCATTTGTAACTTCTGAGCAAACACTCCCCTGTGGCCAAGCATCAAGGATCCTGCTGACAAGAACAGGACACCAGGGCCCAGCTCCAGTCCCCTGCCCACTTTCACACCCATGCCCAGCTTGTCCTGGGGCAGCACTGAAAAGATAGAGAAAACAGTTACATACCTGTCATTCCCAGACATCCCATATCTTTCTGAAGCCACAGATTATGTTTAATAACCTAAAGTTAACACAGATGACAGCAATTATAAAAAAAGAACTGCTTTCATAAATGTCTGATATTGAATGCTTATGCTGAATTTATAATTAGACAGAACCCTGTCCCACAAAGCCTCGAGTTTCCAAACATTAACTATCAGAAGAGACACAACACGGCTCTAGAGATCTCCTGAAACTTGTTAAGCAGTACGAGGCTCTGCTGTCTCCCAGTATGGCTACACACGCTTGGGGCTCAAACTCTACTTACACTTTTTACTACCAGGCTGAGACTCTGTGCAGTAGTGGAGCAGAAGGGTTTTCTATTAGTTTTTTCTTGTAAAATAATTTTTCTTCACAATTTTCAAAGGCAGACTTGAGAACACACAAAAATCTGATCACTAGAAGTCAGCAGGAATGTGTCTATATTGGATGACCAAGTCCACTGATATTATGCTCGTATTTCCTTTGGAGTATTACATGGAGCCTTTCAAAGAAACCACAAGCTAAAAACTGCAGCTTGTGAGGCAATCTGTGACAGCCTCCCGCCTGTGCCCAGACTGCAGAGATTGCTACAGAAATCACAGCTCTAAATTACCAGTAAAAGAAACCAGTGTTTTTAAGGACTGTTAATGCCCAGTGTTTTGATCAAGACATAGTAGTTCTACAAGCAAGTTTTCATTTAATAAAAATGCTTCCTTGCAGGAGATAATACAGAGTTAGAAATGTTCACTGATTAACAGTGATCTTCTAAATCCGCTGAGTGATGTGACCTGCACTTGCTGTTTCTGTTTGCTCCCAAGCACTGCATGTGAGTAATGTTAAATACTGACTTATGTCAACACCACTGTTACAATACAGCAAGTTGGGGGCAATTTTCTTCTTTGCCTGCTCAGGGAAGCCATCACTTTGATTACTGCTAGAGCTGTAACTTTAGTTAACCTTGTGTGAAGGTAGTTCTCACTTCAGATATATTGTTTTCCCTCAAAACAACAGAACACGCAAGACATCTCACCAATTTGGATGTACCAGAAACCCTGGGTTTTAAGTGGTGACTTCTGGGGAAAACAAGTACATATGGGATTGGAAGCATCTCTTTGTGGAGGAGAAAGAAAGGACAGAGAAACAAACACAAGTGGGAAAATGCAGCGCCCTGAGCAGACCCAGGGTGCAGCTCTGGGAGACGGCAGGCACTGAGCTCTTCACTAGGGGCTATCTGCAAATACCTTGTTGTACAACTCTCTCTGCACTCCAGAATTCTTGTACACACACTGTTGTGGGTTTTGCCTTTTTTTTTTTTTTTTTTTTTTTTTAATTTATGTTCCTGCAATCCTATTTCCTGCTGATTAGTTTTCTTGTACTCACACCACAAGCTAATCGCTCGTAATTCACTCCATCCTTCACTGCAGTGTCTCAGGTATTCTCCACATGGGTAAATAAAATTACGTTGACACGTTTTGAGACAGCTTGATAGATAAACGAATGAAAAATAAAAGCTGTGTCTTAAACCGCCAGTGGCATTCCCAATAGCGGACTGACTCCAGCGGGCAAGGGTGCCATGACTAGATAAAAAAAAGCACGAAATGCCCCCATTGAGAAAGAGAAGCGGCCAAGCGGAGCCACCGCCAGCATGTCCCACGCTACAGCGGCCTCGCCGCGCCGACCCTCGGCAGCTTTCAGGCCGCTGCCCCCAGCCCAAGCGGCCGCCGCTCCTCCCGCGCTCCCCGCCGCGGGCGCTCGCTGCGCCCTCACACGGGGCCTCTCCTTCGCCCGCCGCCCCGGGCCCGCGGGCCAGGCCAACCCGCGGAGGGGCTGGCCCGCCCCCCGCGCAGCGCTCCGCGGGCACACACCGCCTTACCCCAGCCGCCGTCCGGCCGCAGGGCTCTCGGGGCGGGCGCGGCGCCCCGGCCCACTCCGTGGGGCTCGGCGCGGGGCGGCCCCCGGCTCGGGCGCGCCAGGCGGCCGCTCCGAGGGGCTCCGCGGGCGCGGAGAGCTCGCCGCGGAGCAGCGCCAGCATCAGCAGGCCGGCCAGCAGCAGCAGCAGCCGCCGCATGGCGGCAGGCGAACCCTCCGCGGGCGCGTAGGGCGCCGCAGGGACTTTCCAAGCGCTGCCCTTGAGCCAGGCCGGGCCTCAACCCCCGCATCCATCCGCCATCGGTCTCCTCCCACCGCGGCGCGGGCGGGTGGGCCCCGAGCGGCGGGACCTCCCCGCTCCCTTCCTCTCGGCCCTGCGGGCCGGGCTCGGCGCGATGGCGGCGGCCGGGGGCTGCCTGCGGGTGGTGGGGCTGCAGTTTTGGGCTGGCTCGCCGCAGGCGCTGCCCGCCCTCTTGGCCCCCACCGTCCTGCTGGGGCTGCTGCTGGGCGCCGCCGCCGCCGCCCTGCTCTGCCGCTGCGCGCTTGGGCCGCGCCGGCGGAGAGAGGTACGCGGGGCCGGCGGGCGGGGGTGCTGGCGGCCGGCCCTTCCCCGCTGCTTCCCTCCGCGGGGGGGGGGGGTGGGGAGGCTCGGGCCTGCCTCGGGGCGAGCCGCTTGGAGGAGTTCGGAGCGGTTTGTGAGGGACGGCGGCCCCGGGGGGCTCCGCCGGCTCGGCTCTGCCCGTGGGGCGAGCGGCGGATTCTGCAGCGCGGACTGCGGGCGTGGGGTGGGCTCGGTCGGTCGGTCGGTGGGGAGCCCAGTAATTCCTGGCACACCTCTGTTGGAAAGGATTTGACTACTTTTTTTTTTTTTTTTTTCAGTTAAAAGTTTACTGAAACAGACGGTCCGACTCAAAAAAGAGGCCGGTTTAAGTATTTATGTGTTCTGAATATTGCCCTGCTGGCCTCTCTCTTTAACGTAGGTGACCCACTGGTTGCCTCTCGCAACTGTACGAGGCTGTGTTGCTTTTTGAGGGGATCGTGGAAGATGTGCCCGGCTGGCCTCCAGCCGCTTCGTGAGAGAATTGAAAATAAACACGAATTTCCATCCTAAACCCAGTAAGAGCAATCTGACTATCAAAGCATTTTATGAACTTTTCTAAAGTTCATTTTACAAGCAGCACAAGCAGAGTATTAGGATTAGCCCACAGCAGTAACTGCACTGAGGGTACATATGTACATACCTGAGAAATAAAGGAGGCAGAACACATCTGACAGTTTGCTGGGTGCAAAACTAACAGGGTTTTCTAAAGCATGTGGTTCTTGTTAACAAACCTGCCTTGCTGTTTTAAGGACTGTGGTGGATGGTTTCTATCTCTGTTACATAGACTGTTTGGATTTAAGGAGTGCAGAGGTAGTACATACCTGCAGAACTGCTACCAGGCAGATGTATTTTCTGAGAATTGTTACTGACTTCGGCTTCTTTCACCCATTGCATTTAGTCCCAAATTGTGCTGGTTTAGTTGGATGTAGCAATGGTTGGTGCTGGCAGAGCTGGGGAGTTCGGAGCCCTGTGGAGCATTCTGCTAGCCTGCAGTGGGGAGTCTGGTTTGGCTTGGTTTTTAACCACCCTTTTTTCAGCTATAACAGCTCTGCTGCATGCGCGTATCTGCTAGTGTTGCTCATCATTAAACATGACATAAGAGAAAAATCCTTTTGTTCCCAACTGCTTTTAAGTGGGAGGATTGAAACTCTGTTTGAATCCATGCTTTAGCCTAGTAATGGAGGCACTTCAAATGCTTGATCAATGCGTCCTGTGCAAGTGCAGGCCTCTGATTCAATTCCCATTTTCCCTGCCTTAATAGGTGGTATCTTTATTGTACTGCTACTACCAACTCAAATATAGCCATGTACAATTTTATCCTTTATGTCATTTATGTCAATAGGGAATAGAAGCTGTCAGTTCTCTCTGGCCCAGATCTTCAGATGCATCTGGGTGTTTAAATGGCATTAAAATCAATGCTGCTGCTGTAAAAAGAGTTGCTTATTTTGAAAGAAAAACAAACTGCTTGCTGGTGCATGCAGAGCACAGTTCAGGGTGGTCAGGCTGTGTTCTATGGGTCTGATTTCCCAAATTGAACAGGGCTTGCTTAGGCTGTCTGTGCCTGTTTCTTCTTCGCACGATCTGCCCCACCGATGCTGTGGAGCAAGCTTGTTGTATGTATGGCAGGTACTGAACTGCACGTATTACAGCATCCTGTATCCAAAGTAAAAGCCTTTTTTTACCTTAGTATGCCATGTTCCTTCCCAGGCAGCTGAGTATCTTTGCAACGGGAGCAGAGCAAGGATACCTGAAGTCCGAAGTAGTCATAGGCACCATAATAAGCCACCAGCGTTTGTCACCCAACCCCAATTAATCACTATTCTATAGATCTCAGCCTGAATCTGTGAGACTTGAATGTGTGCAGTTTAAGTGCCTTATTGGTTTGGTGATCTGTGCATAGGATACACTGGGATAGTTCTAAGAAGAAACCTTTACCACGGTAACTTCAGACCATGTGGTGTGTTGTAATACATTTTTATTGATAATACTCTCCTGTTAGAGTACAGCGTTGCCTGGAGGCCCTTGTGGGCCTTTGGGTTAGAGCTTGTCTCATTATGGTATTCTGCTAGATTAGTTTGATGAAGTGTTGCAGTAATTACAGTTAGACTTAGTTTTATTCAACTTTGTAATGTTCTGTAAGGGGAGCTCTGTAGCACTTCAGTTGCAAAAATAACAAAGGAAAAAAACAAATGGAGAGGAAGGAAATGAGATTAGTAATGTTATTAAGAAAAACAAATCCTGGGAAAAAATCAAACGCTTTTAAAATGATAGTGTTGGAGATATAATGGAGTGAAGATAAATACCGGATGAACAATTGGAGAAACAAGTCAATAAAAGCAAATTCTCGTTTTGGAGTGGCCACGATGTGAGGTACAGTGGTGAACTCAACATGGCTACTTCCACAGGTGTCAGTCACTCAAACTGAATTTTGTGAACTTCTGGTTTGGGGCAAATAAGTGAAAAGATTGCTGAGGGAGACTTGTAGCTGTTCTTTTGTCATAAGTAGATTTTTTTTTTAGGAACCAGCATCTGCAATTCATGACATCTTAGAGGCTAACCCAGTAATATGATCTGTATTATTGAGCATTTAAATTCCAGAGAGGTGATAAGAGACAAGTCATAAGGAAAGAAATGTATTCAAAGGCTGGGCAGTTCTCTATATTCTGAGAAAATGGACTACTTTATATACCAAGTGGCCAAATAAATCAAGGAGACTCTTTCCATAAGACAGCTACATGCATAGTGGCTGCAGCCATATCGTTAGACTACAGCAAAAAGCCATCAGTGGATTGAAAGCCTGAAAAATAATCTAAAAAGTAATCAAGGTAGGGTGGCTGCCATCTTTTCCCTCACTAAAAAAATTCCTTGTGATGCTGTGTTTGGATGCACTGACCAGCATTAGTATTATTTTTTGGTCTGTCTAGTGCACAGGGAAGAGTGTGTGCAGCAGGAGGTTTTGTTCCCACACAGTCTGTGTCTGTACCAGCAGCTCTGTGTGTGTGTGTTAGGGAAGTAAAGACCAATGATATAGGCTGCTTTTGGGGAAGGAAGATGGTGAACATTTTCTGGTGGTTATTTCTTTCCGACAGGAACTATCCCACACATAAAACATAATTTAGGAAGTTTTTCTCATAGCAGGGGATCAAAAATACTTGGCATTCTCTTCATTGCAGGCAGTTATAGACAATTTTAAATAACTTGCTTTAATTGAGAAGTTTGAACTCGGACCGTGAGCTCAACTCCATAGTAAGATGTTTTGAGAGCAGATGGGTTGATTTGACATGTTTACACCCTCTAACAACTTTTCAGTTTAAAATTCTACTTCTGGACTGACAAATTCATAAAGTTCATTAATTTTAATTATTCCTTCCTGAATAGGTAAAATTCTCATTCATTTTCAGATTGTATTTTTCCAAAATTTTCAACTAATACTGAAATAATTTTCGGGATGGAGACATGAATATATCCAGGCTGCTGTCAAAGATATCTCCAGTGAACCTGCATGATCTCAGTGTTATATTTTATCTGTTTTCTCTCGGAAGTTCAGAAGGATGATTCCCAGAGACTTCTGGAAAGCTTCAACTCTGATGAAAAAGAGCACACCATCATGAAAAATGAAGCAGAACCCTATACATCAAAAGAAGAAATGGTGCTGGTGGTAAAGTTCTGCTTTTGTTTGTAGATGTACATTTTGCTGTATGTAGCAATGAGCACATTCAAAGCCTGGTCCAAACTGTCTTAATTTTACTGGATTTGGAGCTGAGCCCTTAAAAAAGTGTTCAGAAAAAGTGTAAGAATGAGACTGGGAGATAATGGCTGCTTATGAATGCAACCATTTCAGGCGCTCATTCTCCTTACGAATTCCATTTCTCTTGGGGGAAATGTCTTGGATATTTTAATAAGGATCCTGCATTCTTTTTGCACAAGGGCTTCTTTGGTTTTGTCTCTACATTGTCCTTAATTTCAAAAGGCTGATGGGAAAAATTAACACTGTTGATATAAGAAGTACTTAAGTAGTGAAATCAGTGCTGATAGTTGGTAGTGGATTCTTTCCTGGAGAAGGAGATATATTAGAGAATTTTTGACAGTAACAGAGTTATCTCATCAGGTTCAATCTGGAACAAATACTTTTTTCTTCAGAGGCTCCAACTCTCAGTTGGACTCGGTAGGTCAATGGAGGGAGAAGGAATAAATGAAGTAAAATGGGTATGTTTGCAAACAGTAGCATCTTCAATGGCTTTCTCACATAGGAAGTTCTCCCATCAGATACCAGCTGAAGATACGGTGCAGAGCTCAAATGACCACAGGTACTGAAACACCACTGTGGTGAGCTGGGATTCAAGGACAATTAGAGAAACAATTTGGAAAGAAAAGTAGGAGAAGGTATAAACTTAACCCACCTTGAATCAAAAATTCAAATAACTTTTTCTTGTGTATTAATCTCAAAATAATTTGAGAACTAGTCCTACCGTGTAGATGTTAGATCACTGCCTTTCACCCAAAGCTGATTTCACTGTTGTTGGTGAAGCTAAAGGTTGTGAGTTCAACTAACTCATTCACGCTATTACAGATAAATTAAATACGTGCAGGAAGTGTCGGTTAAAGCCAGCTGGTCTGGTGCTTGGGTTGTAACGAGAACTGGTTTCAAGACAAAGAGAAGACAGATGTTATTGTAAGCATTTTACTGTTGGTTTAAATCCTGACAGGTAATTAATCTTCATTTCAGTTTTGTGATCAGGAATGGTGACGTACCATGGTTGGTCATTTTGCTTGAGTTAAAACACAGCATAACAAGTGAGCATGGATTAGATTCTCTTTTGGAGTGCAAATCCTGTGGGAGAATTTATACTATTACATAAATTTATGCATATTACCAGTCTTTTTGAAGTGAGATCATAGTGTTTTAAAGGTGATCATTCACAACTATATCTGTTTCCCAAATGCGTTAGCTCATTTATTACACGTTAAGAAGTAACCTTGTTATTTGAAGGTACCTTCTCCCACCTATTTGTCTAACTACTGAAGTTATTTTTTTTGTTCTGTTCATTTGTTCCAATTCCCAGAGGCTTTTGCTGTTAATAGCATCAAATTGACAGTTCATGAAGAAGCATACATGGGAAATGCTTTTAGTTAGGTTAGAGCACTTCAGGAAAACAGGTATTTTCATTCTGAGATCTTCCACACTGCAGTAATACCACGAATACTGTATTAATAATAACTGTGTGTTACTCACGCCTGCTGAGAAGCAGGATGTGTTAGTTCTAGCACACTGTGATATGGCTTTATGGCTTTGGACTGGAGCTGCTCTGCCTCCAGCCATTGCAGAGCAATAGCTCTGTTGGCTTCTGTGCCTTGTTATGTACTGCAGCAGTGGGACTGCTCGATACGAGCAAGTGTTTTACATGCTGACCTCATGTTTTTAACTTTATCAGTAAATCTAAAAATGACTTGTGGAAATAAATGAAATGGAGATTAAAAGGTGTAATGATGAAAGAGTCTGATGAATGGCATAGTTTGCCCTTCTCTTCCCATTTCTATTTTTAGACTCTATTAGTGCTTTGATATTTCGTAGAAAAATCTATATAAAGAAAATTGTGTTTTGACAAACCAGATTCTTTCATTTCATATGACAAAACCAAAAAAGTTACAGTAGGAAATCTCCTAAAGCTTAGATTTAAACATTCTGTTGTTTATAGCCAACCTTCTATTAGGCCATGCATAACCTCACAAAACAAAGCTGATTATCCCATTGTTCCAGTGCATAAAGCAGTGGCTAGGAAAGAGGAGGAGCAGCAAGTCAGGTTACATGATATAGCAGATTGTATAAAAAGAATGCATTATCTATAAAAAGTTCTTTGGAAGAACATTGCTATTTTCTCTAGATTCTAGGTGAGGGTTGTATTATAAAAATTCTTACTGGAAAAAAATGATGACTAATTTTGTTTAATCTATTGTTTCTTTATTTAAACTGAAAGAATTTATAACCATGGTGAGATCTGTGGGTCTTATCCTTTAGTAGTTTCTATTATTAAGATAATTCTAGTCTCTCATGTGAGATCTTCAGTTGCTGCTAGCAAGGGGAAAAAAACCTGAAATGGATATAACTTCTGAATACCAACTATTGCCTATTTTCCCTTGCAGGAATAAAGACATTTTGGAGCAATGGTAATGACAGAGTTCCCTTTTCTGGCTTTCATACTCTGAATGAGTCTTATAGAAGACTTCTTGTGCCGAAGCAGAAACAGACAATAAATAGATAGTTATCAGTAGGAATTTCTAAGTTGTGGAACCAAAAGGGGCTTGTGATACTTACAGTGAACCCATTACGTCTACTGCTGCTCCCAAATGATTTTCTGTTCTTTTCCATACAGGACAGTGATTCTCCTCTGAACAGTAACATCACAGCATTTGCATTAAAGGCAAAAGTGATCTATCCCATCAATCAGAAATTTAGGGTAAGGTTTTAGATTCTACTTGTAAAAATTAATGACGAGCATTCTGTGTCAGAGTAAATTGCAGAGTTGTGTAATGGAAGAAAAGTTACTGCCAGTCTGCTTAATAGGGACCTTTCTCTGTTTATAGTCAGTCCATTTGACTCAGGGCTTATTCTGCAAGACATCAGCTGCTTTCATCTCCCCCTGAAACCTGCAGTGCTTTACATGGTGTCCAGTCAGTTTTTCCTGTAGTCAAGAGATCTTTTCTTCCAATTAACATTAACGGAAGTTGGGCCTGTCCAAGGAGCCATAAGAAAAAACACCAGAAGGATCTGCCCCTCAGTAAGAAAACATGCACCAAGGAGATAACTGCAACAGAAGGATACTTTTCTGGGCAATGCAGAAACCTGTCAGTATGATGAATCTTAATTTAGTGGAAACAGTTTTGCTGTGTATATTGTTTAATTTTTCACTTGAAAGCAAACACTGGAAATTGATGAGATGTTTATCTCCTTATTGTGTTGTATTAATTGACCTTGTAAATTTTCTTTGACTGTAGCCTTTGGCGGATGGCTCATCCAATCCATCTCTGCATGAGAATCCAAAGCAGGCGGTTCTGCCTAATCAGGTCATGGAGACATCTACGTCAGGCAGCCTGGAATCCCTGAGCCAGGGAGACAAAGAGGACTGCAGTTCCTCCACAACAATACATTCCACAACAAGTGATGACAGATTTCAGGCTCGAGCCTTCCTCAAAGTGACCAGCTTCCCTGAAGTGCTAACATGTGAGAGGTAAGCAGTAAACCTGTCTTTGTGTTTCGTTGTTGCTTAGCATGCCCCATTGGTTTTCAGGACAATCACTAAAGGTCTGGTATAAACCAAAGGCTGGGCTTGAATGCATACAATCACCACATCAAGACAGGGTTATCTGATTATAACTGTAAAAAAGCAGTAGGGGAGATGAATGCATCATGCTGCATAGTGAAAGTCAGCTTGTTCTTTATGAAATTCTGGGAACCAGAACTTTTGCAAAAGCTGTCTTGTGAAAGGTATGTCACTATTAGGGTAAGGAGTTCCCTATCTTTTGGCTTGTATGCCCAGTTCACACATGCAGTGGCAATGATCAGCTGGGGATAGAGTCCTCTGCACTGTGCAACGTCAAGTCACACCACAGATGCCTTGAGAACAGCAAGTGGCAGTGTTCTCTCTGTTTTAATGGGAACTACTCATGTCTCGTTGTGGGAACACAGTTCCTTTCTCAGATGTGCCACTGATGAGCAGGTAATGCTAATTGAAATGAACTGTCAGATCTGATTTTCTTTCAGCTGCACCTTGGCAAGGTATCCCTAGATGAGTACATATTTGTCTGTTTTCTCATTGGGAAGAATAAAGAAAATTATGTTTGTATCACTGTTACTAGTGATGAAGAGTGTTTTCAAAATATCCACTTTTATTATAGCTGTTTTAATTTTAAAGCCTTGTTTTCCCTTTGTTGTAGCCACTCATGCCTATATTTACCTAACCTTTTTCTAAAGGGAACTGCAACTCCAATTTTGTTAAAAGCACTATTTTGTTTTACTTACTTTTATGTAGATATATTTCTGAAAGAGAAGGCAGTGAGGAAATAAAGTGACTTGACTGCTGTTTTGGGGCGATGCTTTTAGGAGAATTTAGTGGTTAAATGAAACTACTATATGGTGTCACCCTCTTGTGTAACCTTCATTTAGATTGATAGTAACACTTTTTTAATCTTTGTTTTAGTTTTGATGTTAAGATCTGCCTTTGCAGTCTTATTTTAAAAGATCTCCTGCTTCTTGATACTGAACTCAGAAAAGAAAAGCATGTGGTAGGTACTCATGTCTCATCTATAGCTATTTGTTTTGAACATCTTAGTTGAATATCGGTGTAGAAAATAACATAACTGGCTGGGAAGCAATGTAGCAGAGTTGCATTTCTGCAGTATTTTCTTTATCTTTTCTCCTGTTCTGCATATATATGAGCATCGTAAAGGAATAAAAAAATATATTGGGCTGTGAAATATAGAGGGTCAGACTGGATAATATAAACATTTGTTTTTAAACTTTACTCCAGAAAATAGCATACAACACTTGAGATTCATAAAAAGAGGAAAAAAGTTATTTAATAGATGAATTTATGTCTTAAGGACAATGCTTGTGCATTGCAACTTCAAGGACTCCAAGCTCTTTGAATAAAATTTAAAATTTAGTTGAATCAGTACCGTTGTGATAAGCACAATAGTCATGATTTTGTAGGACAGAGGAATTAACATACCCATTTAAACCATAGACAGCTACCTACATCAAGTCACAGCATCCAGAGCTGACAGGACTAAAAAATCCAAAACAAAACAAAAATGGATGTATACAATTAAAGCCACTGAGTAGTCAGGTAGGAGTTTATGGTAACTAGTTATGGTCAAATACAGAATCATTACTGTTACTGAGTTTTAGCTCAGTTAAAGTCTGGATATAAAGTATATAGCTTTCCCTTCCCCTTCTTTCCCGACCTCTGTTTAAACATATTGATCATTTCTGATATAATTTATTACAGTGCACTGAGAATATTTCAAGGCGTGGGGTTTTCTGAACAAATTTCTAAACAACCCAAAGGAGGAAGCATGAAAATAAACCTAGAAAGCAGCTTCTCTTCTGATGTGTTATTCCCATCTAAGTAGATTAGAAAGGGGACTGGAGATCAGATTTCAGAAGGAAGTTTAGCTTGACTAGGGAAGGTTGAACTTGATCTCAAAGTTAATCATCAATTTGTAAATGAAGGTAAGGTAGCAACATGGTGATACGAACATAGAAACACTGAGAAAATGAGCATTTAACACACTTTGTGGTGCACCAGCAATTACCACAGAAGGCAGATGACATTGACCTTTAGCTGAAGCTTTGAATAGCTTTTTATTTTTGCTATTGGGGAAAAGAACAGAAAATATTTCAGTGTAGAGAATAGGTTCTTTATGGTTTTCTCTTCTACTGAGCTGTAATTATAGCATATTTTTGAGATTTTGCTCAGCTGTAATGTTGGCTTCGATAACTGTTTTTAAATATAAATATGCTTTTATTTATGCTTTTATATGTTTAAAATGGGCAACTTCTGCATCATCTGTTTTCAAGCACATGAATAACAGGCAGGTGGCTGTTAAATTTCACATATTGTCACATTGGAAAATGCTGCAGAAGTTAATAATGAAGTGAATTGTCTTTACACTGACACTCTAATAGAGGATACAGGGGAAGAGGTTAAGCAAAAATTATCCCAGTGTTCAAAACCAACTTTTTGAAGACACTAGCATTACAATCTTAAAAAAAAAAAATAGTAGTACACAACTGGAAAATAGGTATATTTTTTGTAAGAGAAGGTAGCTAGAACTTGAGATGGTTACTTTTGGGTTGTATATAAAAATGTTGATATTTCATTTAGCTGACTACAGTGGAAATCATAGTAATGAATATGTTAGTATCGTTCAGTTAAGGAGTTCATTAAACTTTAGAAAAATGCTTTATATTTTTAAGTGATCTGCATTTTCTCCAGTAAAGAACAGTTTCAAATGTGTCAGTCTGGTTACAAGCATATATGAGATTATGTCCTTGTCCTTGTTAGAATGTAGCACCATCTTCCAGTATCTTACTGAAGCCAAAGCCAGAGTTGCTGATGATGGTTCTGTTATTTTGTTTATGATTCACTGTAGTCTCACCGATTTATTTAAATCAACAAAAGTTATCACAAAGATGCTCTTACAGTGTTGAACAGGCATTTACCCTGGGTTTTGTTTCCTTCCTTTTAAATAGATGTTTATTCAGGTTCTCAAAATATACCTCACAGACTTTTATCATAAAAAGAAGATTACTGATGATTTGTTCAAGAAGATCCTTTTAATTCAGGAAAATGTAAGTGGTTTTGCTGGTTAATATTTAAGACCACAGAAAAATAAGAGTTAATCCCACCAGTTGGTGCAAGCAGCCACAGCAGGCTATCTCACCTACTCCTTTTAAGCAGCAATGTAATTTGTAATCTATTTCAGAAGAAATACAAAGATACTCCCTTGTTAGTTGATTCTTTCCGTTACCTTGTATGCGTTTCCTCTTTGTTATTGTATGAGGTGATCAAGACAGTGATGTGTGTAGTCCAAAGATAAAAGTATTTTGTAGTTGAATCCATTCAAGCAAACAGAACATTGTTAAATTTATTCACTCAGATTTGATAATTTCTAATTATCAGGTCTTTGTCTGGTCCCATGTATCATTACTGAAAATAGAATAGCAGGAAATAAATTACCAGAAGGAAATTCAGGGCTTTCATCAAGGGAAAATATACTTATTTTCCTCGCTGTCCTTTTTTCTTCCATTTACTTTTATCAAAATCCATATGCCACTTCTGAACTGGAAGACATGCGTTGACAGTCAATGTACATTTCAGGTGGAGTCACAGTACTATTTTTACGATCACTAGGAGGAAAAAAAAGCTTTACGAAACAGAACAGTATAGGAGAACTACTGGTTCCACTTCCCATTTTCCAGACTGGAGTCATAGAAGAGTCTGGGTTGAGAGGCACGTTTGGAGACCATCTGGCCCTCCTTCCTACAGGAAGTTGTCATATGTAAGGTTATCCAGTGCCCTGCCAATCCAGGTCTTCAGTATTTCACTGAAGGGGGGACATTACCATTTCTCTGAGCAGTCTAGTCCAGTATTTAATTTTCTCACAGTAATGATTTTTTTTTTTTCTTACGTACAGATAGAATTTCACATTTAGGCGTTAGTCTATCAGCTTTTCAGCTCTAGTTGTTGAGATTTATTTTGTTTGTGCAGTCTCACAATCTGTAAATTAATATCAGGAATCTTTGTAGTTATACCTAATTAATGTCAGAATGCATTTTGCCTTAAAACCACTCTTGTGCCTTAAATCCTGAGGCTTAGTATTAAAGTTGATTGTATGTACTAAATGAAAAGTGAGATTTGGTGTGCAAATCCCTTTTTCTGATGGACTTCTGGTAATGACTTCAAATTATAAATACAGAGGTAATATAGATGAGGCATGTTTCCCAGTATAGCTGTTGTGGTTTAGGCCTGATTGGCAGCCAACCACAATGCAGCAGCTCTCTCTCCCTTCCCCTCCGGCAATGAGAAGGGACAGAGAGCCAGGCTTGGGGTTCAAGATAGGACTGGGATGGGGAAAAATCCCCCTTTTATGATCACGAGCAAAAGGCAGACTCGTTAGGGGAAGGAAAAAAAAAACCTACATTTATTACAGACACTAACAACACATAACACAGTAGGACAGTGAGAAGCATTGCCACATCTTGAGAACACCTTCCCCCCACCCCTCCCTTCTTCCCGGGCTCAGCTCTGCTCCCGATATCTCTACCTCCTCCCCCAGTGGCGCAGGGGCAGGGAATGGGGGGTGCAGTCAGCTCTGCCACTTCCTTCATCTTCGGTGAGGGGAGTGTCTGGAACTTGTTCCTCCTGCTCCATCGTGGTCCCCCTCTCACAGGAGACAGTCCTCCACAAACTTTCTCCGACTTGAATTCCTCCCATGGGCCGCAGCGTTCCCCACACTGCTCTGTCATGGGTCACTAACTTCCTCCGACTGGATTCTCTCCCACGGCTGCAGCCCTTCCCGAGCTGCTCCGGCGTGGGACTCCCCCGCATGCTGCAATCCTCCCAGTGCTGAATTACAGCAGCGGGGCTACCTTTTCCCATGAGACCCCGGCCTTCTTCGGGCACAGAACCTTGATCATCTGAGCAGGAGCAACAGGCCATAAATCAATGTCTGCTCCACCGTAGATCTCCATGGGTGGCAGGGGGGGGGGCCGCCCTGCTGTCTCACCACAGGATACAGGGGGGTCTCTGCTCCGGCACACCTTCCCCCTCCTTTCTTCCTCCGTTCCTCCACTGACCTTGGTGTTCACGCAGCTGCAGCAACTCCTCCTCACAAGTCCCACTGCCCATCACCACGTCCCTTCTTAAATATGTTATCGCAGAGGCGCAGCTGATGGGCTCAGTTTTGGTGCAGAGGTGGAGCTGACTTGGGGCTGGGGGAGCTTCGAGAAGCTTCTCACAGGGGGCCGCCCCGATAACCCCCTCCCCTGCCACCAAAAAACTCCACCATTCACTCAACCCAGGACAATAGCCTAACTCTCAATGAGGCTTGACGACATCACTGTCTTCATGCACCTAACTGAGCTTCTGCAAGACAAAGGCTGAATCTTGTTTATTAGATGCAGTAGTTGCCAGAGTAGTCCAGTTGTTTAAATGTCAATATGAGATTTCTGTGTTATGGAGAGAAAGGTCTTGGAAACATGACAGCCTTAGACTTGGGCTATTAAATAAGGAATGAGGCTGGTTATGAATACCATGTAAAAGAGATACTGGTAATAAGCAAAAGCATTAATGCTGGAAACTATTCACTGTAACACTGCATTGGTAAAACACAGGATTATATGATTTATTACAGACAGCATTTTCCTCTTTGTCAAAATCTGGTTACATTTGCTTTAGGCATAAGGGTATCAAGTTAATGCACTGACACTCAAGATTGGGTGGTGTTAAAAGACATAAGGCATATTTCAGCAAGTGAAATACCATCCATTTCAGTACCAACCTAGTAAGTAATGGCAGAAGACTAGTATTTGATGGTATTGTTCGCTTTCAGAAAGTCATCCTTGATTCAAAGGATTGAAAAAATTTAAAAACCCATATAACCGTGTAGCCTGTATTTTGTCCCTTATGAGCATTACAGGTGTGTTCATCTGTGTGTGCTAGCATGCTGCAAGAAATACTATCTGTTTATCACATCTGGATACTTACCTGTGCTTTTACACAGCATGTACACTCATAGCTGCCATTTAAGATGGGGCACGTCCATTAAAATAAAAATATTGTGGATATATTCAGAGGATTATTAGTATGAGAGCTCATGAAGCAGTGTTTACTAAGACTTTAATTCCATGAAGATGGACAACAGTTGATTGTACTCACATACAAGTGGAAATGTATGTATTTGTATTAAGCGTGGTTCAGAGCTGCCATATACCTTGAATTGTCTTTGCCTGCGGCAAAAGATGCATTATGCAGAGACAGAACTTTCTGAATGTTCTTGTTCAGTTTCCTTAGCCATGAGCCAGAACTGACTTAAAAAGTCACTCCTGAATTTAGAAGTTATGTCTGTTTTTCTGTTTAACAGATCACTTCCTTTTTTTTTTTTTCCCCAGGATTTTGAAGAATTACAGAAACAACTTGATTCCAGACTCCAGAATACTGAAATGTCAGGAGCCCATAATTCAGAGTACCAGACCCTAGAAGACTTAGAAAGGAAAGAAAGGGAATATTCTGAGCACGTAATAGATAATGTAACTTTCTAAATGTTTCTAAAATTTTGTTTTAATGTTATTCTTTTGATGAGGAATGCTCTTTTATTTTTTTTTCTAACTGTTGTGTTGATTAGTCCACAGTTAGTAGTTTTAGATGTGTATGAGTCCTGAAAACATTTTTACATTGGTTCAGCAAAGTATTTCCAACTCCCTTAGGGAGCCAATGTGTTTTTTATACAAACACTGTTTTATCACACTGAATTTAGAGCTGAGAAATTTCTACTGCTTGTCAGATGGTAAGATTTGTTTCAAGCCTAAATATAGCCTGACTTTAACTCAGTAAGAAATGCGCAAGAGACTATGAAACTTTCAGCTGGAATAAGTACTAAGAAAATAATTACAGTACAACCTTTTAGCATGCTTTGCACATTTACTTCAGCAAAACATTTTTCTTTAGCAACTTTCCACGTTAGAATACATTTACAGGGTTTTTGATGTAAAAATATGGTTTGATAGCACACATTTGACTCATGAAGTAAAAATCTTTTTTTTGTTCTCTTCAGTAGTGTCACTGTGTCCGAATAGCTTTCAGGCTAGAAAACTGGAGGTTGAGAATATTATGTATATTATTTTCCAGTCAACTGAGTAATCTGGAAGATATTTTCCTTCCCAGTCCTGTTTTTGAGGTTTGAGCAAATTCACTGCTAATGAAAATGAGAGACTGACTAGTCAGACTGATGGCTCTGTGAACTGCCTGCACTGATTGACTGTGACACTTCAGCACTGAACTAAACAGTCCATCATCTCAGCCTTGGGCCTTTTTCATCGAGGAGTTAACATTTTTAAATGTCTGCTGGTTAAGTGCTTCACTGGAAATTTTCTCAGCTTTCTCTTGAGTCTCTGTGCCTTTCACTTTATAGTGGGAGTCCTTATAATGATGGTACATCTGTGTCACGCCTCTTTTGCAATTTAACTTTCCTCTGTGAAAAATTGATTAAGTTCTCTAGAGTTAGTCACATTAAAAAATCACTCACAGCCTCACTGAGCAACATGAGGCAGTTATTCACCAGCAGCAGCCATCCTTCAGCAGGTCTGTCACTCTTTTGCCAGCAAATGCTTTTTGTCCATATTGAAAATGATTGCCCTGTACACAGATTCATATAGATCAGGACCTTGAACTAATCCATTCTTCCCTCAGTAATATAAAGACTTTTTTTGCAATATTCAGATGCCATAGTCACATTTTTTTTTCAAAACTCACAGATAATTAATACAAATCTGGGCAATGGATACATTTTCTTACCTTTATGTGTACTAGTAATCCCATTAAAGATCACAGCATATTCACAGTTGTGCACAGTCGTAAGTGTCTGTGGGATCAGAGCCTAAAACTAGAGATTACTCATACAGTAATATACCAGAATGGGCACATACACTGTGCTGATACTGGGGAAAGTACGTAATTTCAGTGCAGTTAATAAAGTGCTTGTGTAGCATGTGGCTATGAAAAGCTTTGATGGTGAAAAACAGTGACAATTTTCAGTTTTCCTTTTTTAGCAAAAATCTTGTTTGCCTGAAATGCGTACTCTTACAGCTAAATAAATTTCCCAGAAAAAAAGGGCTGCAGTTTGTTATCTTTTTTTAGTTTTCCCATTAATGCTTACAACGTAGTAGGCTTTTATAGATGCACTATGTGGAGGACTAACAACAAATTCTGAGCGAGTTAAACAGAATATCTGTGTTTAAGAACGTCAGGACTGACCTACCGGTTATGTGCCACCAACATGTGTGTCATCATCTAGTAAACAGGCTCTTTAGCTTTGCAAAATATTCACTATAACTAATACTAAAAGCTCTCTGTAGTCTTAGTGACTTGTATCTCAGTAGACTCATATGCCTCTTGCTGTAATGAAATACTAGATGATTAATGAGGGAACATGGATTGTTTTTGATTCATATTCCACAGATGGAAACTTTTTGGAAGCAGACTGACAAAGCCCAGCAGGCTTTTTTGGACCAATCAAAATGCTCAAGTGCCAAAGCAACAAAGATAATGATGGATCTGACTGAGAAGATGATTGAAGTAGAAAGCTTATTAAGTGAATCTCAAGATTCGCAGGCAATGGTAAAGTACAAAAAGAAACAGAAGTTGAGAGAGATGTAGTCAATCTGAACACAAAGAATGATGCAAGTGTACGGAGTCTGTCCAGCCTCAGGAATAATGTAGACTGCTTACTTCAGTTGTCTCTTTTGGCCTTGTTGCAAAAAGCTCAACTTCCATTACAGTTTATGAAGACTCACAGGAGGGCGAAAGCTCTACTACACTTGAGTTCTGATTCTCAAAATACCGTTTTGGCAGACATGTTAGGAAAAAGTGATACTAATGCAACCAGGGAGCCAAGAGCAAGAGCACTAGGTCTAATGATGAAGGACAGTCATTACCCTGGACATCAGGGCATTTCTTTTTCTTTCAGAGTATTTATTCCACTTTGACTAAGAAATCCTAATTTAAATTTGAGGGTGATTCTGTGTGTTCAGTGACTTCAACTGGATTTGAAAACCCTTAACATCTCTTCATGATACGGTCTTTGGAGGGAAAAATATGTTTATAAATGTATCAGTACTGTGCTTTATGTTGTGTTAAATATCTTTATTTGCTTTTCACAGGACATCCTGAAAGAATTACTTGGAATTTATATATTAACAGTATAATCAGAATCTGACCCACTGCATTTATTAGTTAGTAATTTGGAGGATAAATGGATAAATAGCTTTATTTGGCTTACTAATAAACAGCTACAGTAATTATTGGCTTGTTAATTTTGTGTTGGAGCAGCTAAGTAAACTGAGCTGGCAAGGTATGAAAATAGTCTTTGCAGCTGATCACACTTGACCTATACCAGGCTACTGTACACTAAGTTCCTTCAGATGGGCAGACTTCAAATAAAGTGTTTGGATACAGATACAGAAAATATTCCTACCCGAAGTCACTACCATGATGCTTGCATCTCATTGCAAAGGTCATTGTATATTTGTCTTCATTAACTACAATAGTTGTCGCACTCTTTCCAACCTTGTAGCATTGTCTAAAACAGTTGTGATTTCACTGAGGATTCAAGATTTCAGTCTTTACTCCCTACTGTTATCCTGGGCTGTTTCTTTGCTAGTGCTATGAAAGCTGCTGAGCCATAGGGAATTATACAGATTTTTAGTATATTTACTGAACTCCAGCTGACCACATACTTGAAGGAATCCCAGCAGTATCAAAATCAGATGTGTGTCCTCATTTCAAAGTGAAGGCCCATACTGGTGTGCCATATAGTATCTTGAAAAGAGATCCAGGACTTCTGTGTTGCCCTTCTGCCCATCTTTCACCCTTGAGTATTTAAGTTTGTTCCACATGCTTCTTGTTGTCTTTTAGTGCCGTAATGTCTTCTTTGACAGCTACAAATAACGAAAAACTCCCAATAGTTTCAGATTAGCTCTTGCAACTGAACGTGCAATAAACCCACTGCTATCTTATACCAGTCAAGATTTTCAAAAGTATTTAAGCACATGAAGATTGTTAATCATAAGGTCCTGAGAACCTCCTCGGTTTTATGTATAGTTTGGGAAGTAATAATTCAATGAAAGGACAAGCACAACCAAAGACCTGTTCTTGGTTTCTAAACAGGACTTTTTTATGTTTGTTTTAGGACATTCAGGAGAGATTATTTAACTGGGAGCTTATGGTGAAAATGATCGATTCACTGAAGTGTTATATACCAGAAGAGTGCAAGTGTAGGTTAAATATTGTATCAAATATTCTGGACCATTTAACTGTAAAGAATAATCTCTCAGTCCGACAAAAGGAAGAACTTTTAACAGATCTGCACAAGGCCTTCTGGGAACAGCTGACACATTTGAGTAATGGTGAGTACTTAGACTGGAGCATGAAATAACAAATATGGATATGAGTTCTCATTATTGTATTAAATAGTAAAAAAATTATGGCTTTGGCCCTATACTCCTCTGTTTTAAAAGGTACTGATGAAATGGCCAAGGACACTTACTGTGAAGGGTGGATGCTTAGAATAGGAACTTTGGCTTTAAGCCTTTTAGGTCTTGTTCCAGGCGTAACTATGAATTTACTCTACAGTTCACATAATCTATACCTTATTTCGTTAATTTGAAGGTTGAAGAAGAGTCACGTTTTTACAAGTACTTGTGAGATTTCTCTATTTACCGTTCGCATACTTGACATTGTTGGTGATACGGGAAATGTTAGCAACAGTAATAGCTATATATGTGCAGAATATTGTCTTATGATCTCCTGCTAGCATGTGGAGCCAGAAGATACACAAAACATAGTTGTGCTATCACTCTTGTGAAAAGTTAATTTTAAGGCTTGCGATCGTCAGATAAACCTCTTTTTTTATTATGTCAGACTAAAATACTTTAAAAACGTAGTCTTTTTCTCTTCCTCTTACACCCCTTCACATTGCCTATTTGTAAAGTACACCATTGTAACGATGTTTAAGCTGACTGATCCACTGATTTAAGGTTCTCCCTGTGTCACTTTGCATGTTACTTGATGCCCAGCATGCTGAGAAACATACCCCCAACTTCTCTGATAGGTGCTGCATCAAGCAGTGATACGGTGGGCTCAGTGCTTCCCATCAGCACTCATGGAAAGCTGTAGTACACTTTCAGCCAAAAGGAAAACAATGAGAAGTGTTTTATTCCCACACATCTTCCAGAACCATTTCTGCTACCTGTGGACATATTTAAAGAAAATTGGTCTAAAAATGGCATCAGGGTAAGCATTCAGTGAACTGAATAGTCAGAACGAATGTAGTCTTGTTGCAGTATATTCTTACTGCAGTGCTGCTCATTCAGTTTCAATCTTTGTGTTGATAAATTGTCTTGGTCAGCAGTTCACAGAATTACAGAATGGTTGGGGTCAAAAGGAACCTCTGGAGGTCATCTGGTCCACCCCTGCTCAAGCAGGATCAGCTACAGGTGGTTGCCCAGAACTGTTTTCAGATAGCTTCTGAGTGTCTTTAAGGATGAAGATTCCACAACCTACCTGGGTAACCTGTGCCAGTGCTCAGTCACCCCCACAGTAAGAAGGTGTTTTCTGATGTTCAGAGGGAACCTCCCATGTTTCAGTTTGTGCCCATTGACTCTTATCCTGTCACTTGGCACCACTGAAAACAGCCTGGCTCTGTCTTCTTTGCACCTTCCCTCCAGGTATTCATATACATTGGTAAGATCCAACCAGTGCTGACTAGAGAGGAAGGATCACCTCCCTCCACCTGCTGCCAATGCTTTGTCTAGTGCAGCCAGGATACCGTTACCCTTTGCAGCAAGGGCACACTGCTGGCTCATGTTCAACCCGATGTCCACCAGAACCCCCAGGTCCTTTCCTGCCAAGCTGCTTTCCAGCTGGGTGGTCCCCAGCATTTATTGGTGCATGGGGTTGTTCTTCCCCAGTTGCAGGACTTTGAACTTCCCCTTGTTGAACTTCATGAGATTTGTGTCAGCCCATTTCTCCAGCTTGTCAAGGGCCCTATGGTTGGCAGCATGACCCTCTGGTTATCAGCTACTCCTGATTTTTTTGTAACCCCTGCAAACTTGTTGAAGGTGCACTCTGCCCCATCATCTAGGTCATTAATGAAGATACTGAGCAGGATTGGATCCTGTATTGGCCCCTGGATTATACCACTCATTACTGGTTTACAGGTGGACTTTGTGCAAGTTTTCAGTCCATCTCACTGTCTGTTCATCCAGCCTATACTTCATCCTCTTCATCTGAGGATCCAACAGGAGACTGTGTCAGAAACCTTGCTGAAATCAAAGAAGACAGTATCCACCGTTCTCCCCTCATCTGCCAAGCCAGTCATTTCATTGTAGAAGCTGGTTGGAATTCCTATGCTGTAGATTTGCTCCACTTTAAAAACATCGATTAACCATGCAGTTTGCTGATATTCATGAATTCACATATATCACGATACAGATTAACTCATGGATGTTTGCTCCTAAAACTGGCCTGCCTAGTTCATGTTCCTTGCATAGGTTCAGCCACTAACATTCCTTAAGCATAAATGTGCGTCTGTGGGTGTTTTTTCCCCCTTTTTTTGTCAAGTTTCTCTTGTTCCAAAGGAAAAATACCTCTGCCAAGGCCTTGATTTTATGCAAAGTAGGTGTTTATAGTTATATATAACTATATATTATAGTTAGTACAGCCCGTGCAGAAGGGCATTATCAACCTGCTGGTTTTAGATATAAATGAAATGTGCTTTAAAAAAAAAAAAATCAATCTGTAGTGCAGCATTTTCACATGAAAGTCTATGTTGACCTTGCTTGTGAGCTCCTAAATACATGCTAAACTGTACCTGTAATTCAAAAGCAGAACACAAAGCCAGCAAGACTGTGCTTCTAGGAAACAAACAAGGAAATAGTAAAGAATCGAGTAGTGTTTAAAAATAACAGTTGCTACATTTGTTCAGATGACGTTTTTATTGCAGGCTCTCCCATACTTTCAGTGCATTTCCAAGTGTTTTGTCAGTGCATCATCAGCCTGTGGATAAGCATGATAAATTAGCATGGAGAATAAGTAACATGCTCAGTGCTACAGAACTGTACTCCTTTATTTCTCCACAAAATAATTTCTCATAGTTAAAGCAGCTTGAAATGGTGGCAGAACAGCAGCTACAGAGAGATGACTATTCTTTGGCATTCCCCTTTAGCTGCCTGTGTCAGGAGTGAAGTACTGGTTTGGGACGGGGTGGGTGGGGGAAATTAATAAAGTTTTTAGGCGTACAGGCAATGAGACATGAAGTAGTGGCAGAACATCAAAAGTGCTATTTCCACTCTGCTGGACAGATAGACTCATGAATTTATAAATCACTTTGAATTATAGGGGGGGTGGGGCAAAGGGTGAAATAGCTCAGTCCCAAATATTTCACAGTGCTATCACAAAATCAGAGGGACCTTGACAACTTTTGCTGCAGGTTCCTGGACGAGTCACTTTGGAAACCTGATATGGCTGCATGCCAGTTCAAGCTAATCTGAACTAGCACTGCTCTAGACCTTTTCTCCCCACCATATGTTACTGCACCTGTCCTTGCAGCAGCATTTGCATATCTGCAATTGGGTAATGAGCCACTTCTGGACCTTCCCGAAGCAGGATGGGGAGGTTTGGGGTCCTGCAGGTGGGAACCTGTTTCTTGAACACACTTCTTTTGCGTAAACAGCAGCACCAGCGAAAGGGAGGGTGCAGTATGGTAGTGATCCAAACACCTGATAGATTTAAGTGCCATGTAACAACCCAAAAGTTTGCATCTAAAAAGACTATCAGGGTAAGAAAGTTGAAATCCTGCATGGTAATTACTTGCCTGTTTCACTCACTAACAGATTTCTGTGAACTTATGTTGTGTGACAGTAGCAGATGCTACTTTCTCCTTGTGGAGTTGTGGTATCTAATCATTAGTGCTTTATGTTCCAGAATGTATCCAGCAAAGTAAGGACCTGATCTTGAAACGACTGGAGTGCCGTGCAAAGAAGAGAGAAGAGTTCAAACACAGACAGAAAGATGAACAAGAGAGTCTCCTCAGTAAAACTTTTCATAATGAAGATGTTCATGATTTTCTTAAGGTGAGCACATAAAAGCTTACTTTCAATGTTCCATTAGGTTTTAAGGCCAGATATATTTCAGATTTCTTCCAGTTCTATAAAATTAGGATTTTTGAATTAGCACAGGTAGAACAGGGTCAGACCCCCTATTGCCTAGGTGTGCCTAGAGACTTTTCCTCCAGTGTTGGTCTTGTTGCATTGGAACAAAATGTCAAAGGGTATTAATACTAGATTGCATGTTTTGTAGAAAACATCTTTTATTTAGATACTGTGTGTTTGGTTCAATGTAGGAAATCTCTGGAGGAAAGTATCTGGCCTGCATTACAGAAGAAAGCAGACTGCACTGATCTAATTGCTTTTCTATGAGTGAGGCTACTGAGGCTCAAAAGACTATCAAATTTCACATAAGCAGAGGGAAAACTCATTATGATCACTGGCAGGATATCTTAGAGAAGGTTTGCAATAGATAATTCAATATGGTATACAATGGCCAGTAGAATGTTTTCTTGGCCATATTTTCTATAGAGCTCTATTGTTATTGTTCAGAAAGTATAAATGAAATCAAGAGTTCTTAGCTGTAAATGCTGAGAGCTGCAAAACTATAACTGCTGAGAACTACAGACCAAATTTATTAAGAAATAAAAAAATCAATCCTCAATTTTCATTAAAAGAAGTAATTTAATGTTAAAGTGGTTACATCCAGCAGAATTAAACTTTTGATGAAATCTAATAACTTGGATAAATTACTGTGTGAGAAGACCCAGATTCCAGCTGTAGCAAACTGTCAAAATTTATTGATTTCAACACTGCAGTTTTGTACTGCAGGGCCAAGTTCTTTAATTATATTGTATGAATTGGATAATGCAGTTACTGTTCTTGTATGCAACACCTGCCTGGCAACACCTCACTTCAAAACAAAAGGTTTCAAGCACTTTAAAACAGTAGAGCACATTTTACTTCTTTGGCTTTTCATAACTTGAGACAAATAATTCTATCACACATTTTTGTAGCCGTTGAGAACTCGTGAATGTATTTTCCTTATACACATCATTCAAAACTCTTGGACACATCCCAAATTCATTAAACAAAGCTTAGATATTTTGTATTAAGACTTCTCCCCCACAAATTTAGAGCTACACAGTTCTGTGCAAGAGATGCTCTGTACACCTTAGAGAGCTAAAAGATATGCTTAACTAAACAGTAGTCTAAAGATCTGTTTGTGACAGGCTGAGCAGGAATGGACAACTTGCACTTTATGCTGCAAGACAGAACACAACTGAGTCTTAGTGTTAGGAAATACCTGTGTGGAAATAATAAGACAAATCAGAAATTTAAGCCTTTCTGCTGCCACAGTGAAGAGAGCCTTTTGTCCCAGGACAGATGGAGTCTTGAGTCCAGAGACACTCTGAAGAACAAGAAAAATATGTATGTATTCGCAGCTCCCATGATTTGACTTAAATAGTCCAGTAATTATTTTGTATGAACAATCCCCTCAGCATTGAGGAGCTATTTTAAACCTGTTTCAAGGTTTCACAGGCAGCTCAGCAGTGAAGTACTGCCATGGTTTAACCTCAGCCAGCATCTAAGCACCACACAGCTGCTCACTCACTCCCCCCACAGTGGGATGGGGGAGAGATTCGGAAGAGTAAAAGTGAGAAAATTCATGGGTTTAGATAAAGACATTTTAATAGGTAAAGCAAAACCCAGGGACACAAGCAAAAAAAAACCCAAATAATTCATTCACCACTTTCCATCAGCAGGCAGGGGCTCAGCCATCTCCAGGAAAGCCGGGCTCCATCACACGTAACAGTTACTTGGGAAGACAAACACCATCACTCCAAACATTCCACCCCTCCTTCTTCCCCCAGTTTTATATGCTAAGCATGATGTCATATAGTATGGAATATCCCTTTGGTCAATTGGGGTCAGCTGTTCCAGCTGTGTCCCCTCCCAACTTCTTGTGCATCCCCAACCTTCTCCATGGTGGGGAGATGTGAGAAGCAGAAAAGACCCTGATTCTGTGTAAGCTCTGCTCAGCAGTAATGAAAACATCCCCCGTGTTATCAGCACTGTTTTCAGCACAAATCCAAAACATAGCCCCATACTAGCTACTATGAAGAAAATTAACTCTATCCCAGCCAAAATCAGCACAAGAGTTGGTCTTGAATCCTCACCATGAGCCCAGAGTTGTACCCATCAAACGCCCTTTTCTTTTGTGTCTTCCCCCCCACTCCATCTCATCAAAGGGCTCGCACCACCATCATAGCAGCCTCAGCAGTAACTGACCTTTCTGCTGAATTTGAAGGGGTTGCCAATTAAGAAGGTGGATTTTGCAATGAACTTTTTTCACATTAGTTTCTTCTGAACACAAGTTGGATGGTAATGATTTAGTTACTACAGCTCTGATACTTTTATGACAGAATGACCTAGATAGTAAAGGTTAGAGTCCCTCTGTCATTCTGTCTCTTTCATCTATGTTTCCACTGGAAAAGGAGGATTTTCATTTTGTTTTTTACTGGCAGAGAATACAGGAATGATGAAGTGAAGCACATAGCCAAAAAGTGCCAGTTGCAGGAACCCAGTCTTGCTTAGCCTGGTGGACATACAAGTTACAGCAATTAACTTGTCAAATTTGGTGAGAAACTACAATTTCATGATAAGTGTGAATTTTAAATTCCACCTCTACGAGAATGACCTGTACATGAAGAGTTTATGAGCTCTTCTGTGCTCTTTAGAAGAGCCCTATTGACATACCTAAGAAAGCCATATTTACCATGGGAATGTAAGAGGACACTTGGCAGTTTAAATCAAAATGCGGAATATTTATGTATAAGACCATTCATTATTCTATAGAATTAAATGTTGTCTGTGAAATTTGGTCTTCCATTACAGCACATGAGCCTGCCAACACATTTAGTCCTGTCCTGAAGGAAAAAATTGCATCCCTCTTAAATCTGTGATCAAGGACTAAATCAGGACCAAGTCATAGATCGGCCTTTTAGGGACCACCATGGGACATGGTGACCAACCTCAGTGCAAAATCCCTGTGCAGTATGATATGGCTGTAACTAAGGCATCTGATGATAATATCTGATGTCTGTTCTGAACCTCATAGTACTGGCTGTGATGAAGTGATATTCATACACAGGAAAGCAGGTTGCAGATCAGATCATTTCACATGTTTTCCAGTATTAGGTACATATTATTTAACCCCAAATTGCTGAGGCTATGCAGTTTCATACTCAAGACTGGATATGCTCAAATTAATGTGGTAAGCTAAGTTTCGTTTCCCTGAGTCACAGTTCCAGATAAACACTTACTGTTGTGGTGGTACATGGGAAGGGGATCAGGGAAGGGAAAGAGAGGATCACAAGAAGCTATCAAAACCTTTTCAGCTATTTATACCTATTGTGTTCCTTTTAGGCTTACCATGAGCTGTTAGAGAAGCATCGGCAAGCACAGTGGGACCTGGAGGAGGAGGATGACTGTGAGAGCACAGAGGCTGTTGCAGAGCTCTACAAGGTGCCACCTCTAGTGATATCTGTCCTTTACTAAAATAATTCTAAAGATCCTCTAACCCCACTACACAATGTCAGGCCTCAGGAAGGGTTGGAGAATTGCAGGAGAGATCATGGCAGCTCCTGGAATCTAGGCTGGCAAACCAGGAGATGGAGATAGGACAGTCTTCCACATTAGCTTGCCTTTTACATTGTCCTCCTAACACACTGCATTTCCTAAACTTGTTTTAGTCAGAAAATGCCTGTGTGGTCTGCCAAAACATGCTGCCTGGGTGGCTGACAAGGCTGCAATAACATTGAGAGCATACAACTTCTATCATTGCTACCAGAAGGGAGGCTTAATTTACGTAGCAGAATTATCTCCCCTGCACCATAGTAGGATGATATTATTCTTAGTTAAATTCACTGCATCTCCAAAAATAGTTTTCTCATCTCTTCCTCTCAGAGAAACTGTTTTGACACTAGTTAGTTCCCTGAAATAAGTTTAGATCTTCAGTGTAAGTAATGTTTTTATACTTCTTTATGTTACTGATTTGGAAAATCTGTAGATGCTTCATGCTTTCGCGTCCTCTTTAATTATTTTCTGTCTGCACCAAAAAAATAAGATAACATGATCTATTTGATGAAGCCCAGAACTGTAGCCAACAGTGACCTTCAATTAGGCTGGAACTAATCACTTCCAGCTCCACAGGATCCTTGTCATAATTAATTATGACCAGATCAAGGTGTTATGAAAACTTGCAGTCCCTATCACATTAGGATAAGATACCCACACAATCTTAATTAGTACTAGTCCACATGCACTTTTTCAAATTCAACTGCTAAAAAAAATAAAGCCACTCTATTTGGAACAAATAATTTTGCTATGGTTTTGTGTAATAGTGCAAACAACAGGATATTTGAAAAGAGCTACTGCTTTGGAGAACGGAAAGGTTTGCTTGGAGGGCTACGCCAGTGAATCAGAGTAGATTAATTGTACAAAGCTATTTAATTTAAGAAAAGTCAACATGTCTGCTAATATTACTGTGCACGGTCGGTTCTCCAGGGTTACTAATTTCTCCACCCCCTTTCTCAATTCACATGAAGTGTCTGGAGACCAAACAGTTTTTTTTACCATGCACGGTTCCACCTAATTTGTGGAACTATATTGCTTTCCTTTATTGTATACTCTGCTTTAGTGACACTGAAATCAGACTGAAAAATCATATTTCTTTCAGCACTGTTAACTATGTTTTCCATTAAAGAAAAACTGGTTTGGATGAATTAAGTGTTTCTAGAATTTCCAGGTTGCCAGGAGAGCTGCACAAACTTGAACTGTGACAATTCACCCAGCTCTAAGCCATTATATTCCATATTACATCTGCTGTCTTATTCCTAGACCCAAACACTGCCAAACATGAAAAACTGCAAGTACTATTATCCAACTAGCATCTGTTGAATGAGGGTCCACAAATCTTAATTTCTACTTTTTTTTCTACAATAAAACATTTTTATTGTGACAACTAACATAATGAACAACTGCACTTTCTCCCCTTAAATACTGATTCTACAGACTGTTTTAGGAGAGCAGACCACTGCTGAACATACCTTGTAAGCAGCATAAGCTAGAATGAAGGGAAAATACAAATGAGCACAGCCCCACTGTAGGTAAATGGAGCTGTTCTGACTTCTGCAGCCGAGGGAACTTCAGTGGTTACACGTGTTGTCCATTACCTGAGGCATTAAAGCAAAAGTAGATTTGCCGTTAAGGGAAGGAGTTGCATCTCACCCTCACAATGCCTTTGCTTCTTTCTCTGCTTCATCACACTTTCAGAGCATAAGTGCACTTTGGACAAACAAGAAGCCTTTCCCTGGGCAGCAGGGTGTTGCGCCTTCACTTAGTTTCTCCAGGTTTCTGTTGGGGAGAAGCTGCTGCTACCAGTGCGGAAGGCAAGATACTCATGAGAAGGTGACAGGGATTTGAGATACACTACAGTGGTGGGACTGCAGCTCAGAAAGACCTATGCAAGCAAACATTAACCAGCTGGGTACCAGCAACCCTCACATGAAAATACTCAGCACTGTGCTACGAGACCTATTTCCCAGTTGGGTTTGAACCAACTGGTTTGTAGAACCAGCTACTTTGGGCACATTTGCAAATGCTGCAAAGCTCCCTGTTGTCATTCTGTAAGGTCTGTACTCCCTGATGCTTAATTGATAGTCATTTGCTGCATTCATTTGGAAGGTTTGGACTCTGCCATTTCTATTCTACCATGAGCAAGGAAAAGGGTAAATTAAAGATTATGGTTAAACACGTTATTGTTCACTTTATCTCCATATTTCCATAACTGCAAACATGCTACGAAGTTAGAAGGCAAGAAAAGAAGTTCATCAGTAAAGGGTTTTGGTTTATTGATTTTTTTATCATTCCAGTAGAAATGGAAGCCTATCAATATTACTGAAGAAAAAGAGTGAAACTCTTTAAAGACACCCTGGCATGCTCCACAGGTGCTTAGATGAATATTCCTCAGCCTGTGGTCCACAAGACATCCAAAGACAGACCACAAGGCATTTAAAAGAGGTGCGTTCATACATTTGTAAACACAGTCAGAGTGGAAAGAACTAGAAGTAATTAATTATTTAAGAGTTCAGCCCAGTTTTTAATTTGTTGCAATTAAAATTAGCCTCGCAAAACTGGACAGAGTAGTTATGCTTTCCCACATGGAGAAGTTAAATAGCTGTTGCATTTAAGGGAAATAAAACTCAGATGTCTTACTAGGAGCTAATGACCTAAATTGAAGAGGAGGTAAATCATAGTTTCTCATAACCAGGATTTAGCAGTATATGCCCCTTCTTCCAGGTAGCTCATACTGTCTGCTGGCCTAGGATTAAAGAAATATCACATATTTCTTCTGGGCTGAACAATCCAATATTATACAGTATTTACAGGATTTAGGATTCCAGACAAGTTCCTGCCCAGGTACCCGTTGCCATCTTGACTTTGGTTAGAAACTCCTAGAACTGGAATGAATCACACCATGCTTTTCAGATTAATGACAGCAGAACCCAAATCGTGGTGGGTTTTGTTTTTCTACATCCAAGCCCTCTATTTTCTTAAGTTGCTTTCATGGTCCTTGGGGCATCATCAGTATTGCAGTTTATCAGATAAACACCAATATCCTAGTAAAGAACAGCCATTTTGGTTCAAACAAATGACCATTTGGAGTAATATCCAGTAAGTTCATGTACTGTGACAGCACCAGTGTTACAGAGATGCATAATATCCAGTTAGCTTGAGTTAGGTCCCATTCTCAGGCAATCCTTCAGCTAAGAGCCATTGCTAGCAGCTTTCAGAACAACTGTCTTAGGACATACAGGTGCCTCCATCCTATATCAACTTTCTAAACCATCCATCCCCATTGAAGTACTGTATCAAAACTTGCAATGTAGATGACAAAGCAGAATAAATCCTCAAGGAAGACAGCCAGCGCAAAGTTCCCAAGGATTGCACTCTTTCAGATTTACTCAACAAAGTGCAGAAGCCCAAGTGTCCGGCCATCACCCTGGGATCATGGTCCTTAGCTGCTTTATTTGAAGGCAATTACACCCTTTTTTTTCAAGGGAAAATGACCTAGTAACGTCTTATATGTGATAAAAAGTTTAAGCCCTCCATTCCTCCATCAGTTGTGCTCTAGAATGGCTCAACTTATTTCCGCAGTTAACCTTGTTTGGTTCTAGTATAAGCAAGCAGGACAGCAGGCCTGGCAAACTTAGTTTCATGAATAAGTAGAAAAATAACCTCAGTGCAAGAGGTGATGTTAAAATACAAGGAAAAAGTCACCATGTGACCAGATGGGAACAGAAGAAACGATGTCACTTACCTGTAAGTGCCACTCATTTGTGGGAGAAGATCCTTACCTTGTTCTCACAATGTTCTTCTAAGACCTTAAATTTCTTTCCCTTTTTTATTTTTTCATTTTTTCCCCTTTTAAACAGTTTGTGAGTTCATCAAGATAGATTTATATAGCCTTTAGCACTATTGTAGCTTGTAGTGCTAAAGTACATCAAAGAATTACCCAAATTGGTGAATAAATACATAAAAATGCAATGATTTGGAAGCTGACTGTGTTTGCAAAGAATAATTGAGCAAGTTTGTTTTGTGTACACATGAAAAAATCAATTAAAATTATTTAACCAAGGTCAGTGGAATCTGTTGATGTCTGAAGTGAATGAATGAGTTATATTTGGAGGATAGTATAGGACTTTCCAGCCATAGTAGTGGATTAAAATAGTGTGCTGTAGGTGAGGAGTCTGTGTCTAGACACAGGCTCCATAACTAGTTTTTGAAGTGCAAGTTGAGGAATGGGGGCAAGTGATTTTGATTATCACAGTATATCATAACTGAAGGAGGAATTGTGTCAGAGGTAATTGAATGGCTCAGCCTAATATTTTCATAAATACAGTCTGCAGAATTATCCTGTACACAAGGGATATTGTGCTGCAGTAATGGTTTTGTATTGGCTTGGGTAGCTTTTCAGTTTTGAAGTTTTTACCATAATTTTCTTTTACATGGCAGCAGAAGCACCTCCTTGAATATATCCTGTTCAGCAGCAAAAGCACCTCCTTGAATATATCCTGTTCTGTTTCTCATTTCTCATGATCTCTTGGAAAGAATAATGGCTAGCTCTTAATGCAAGTCTGTCTCAAGTTCAGCATATCAGATATTCACCAACCTTCAGTCTTTTTTTTTTTTTTGTGAACTACCTGCTTATTTCAGTAAGGAAAGGAGAAGTGCAAGGAATTGGTGGTTAACAGTTCATTATTAAGAAAACAGACATGCCAGTTGCACAAAGGAAATCAATTAACAGCTAGGAATTACGTAGTCCATGGTAAGATAATTATTTTTTTCACAGATTTAACATCAAAACCATAAAACCACACAGTTTACTGTCATTTATAATTCCCCTTTGCTGACAGCAGTTCACCAGAATGTTACTTCATTTGACTTGACAGAACATAGAAATGCACAGGAATTTCGACTAAAAGCTATTAAGCAATGGGTATTATCAACAGGCAAGTCAATAAACATTTTATGAATGGGTAAACATGAATGTGAAATTGAAGCAAAGTATTTGATTTTTTTCCTTTGTTAATAAAAGGGGTAAATTTATTTTTGTCAAAAGTACAGATTCTCAGAGACTTACTCTTTCATTACTTTCCTTATGTAATTTCATTAACATGAGATATGGTTAGGGATGCCTTTCATAGGGTGAACTGCATTTTTGGCTACCAAGAGATAGCTTCTTTTCAAGGTGAATCACCCACAGCTTGTCTCAGATAGAAATCAGTATCAAGAGACCTCCACCTCAAATGCTCACTTTTGAAAATTTAGCACTATGACTTAACCCAAAAAAGCTGAAAGAAAGCATGACCTAATAGATTAAATTTGTGAACTCTTACCATGCAAGCTCAGTCTAGTTCTGGGTTTGGGCACTGGTTAAATTTGATCTGGTCATTTCAGTCAAAGCTGATATGAGATGCCTGATATGGATAGCCATCATTATGAAGTTTGCTTCTTGTCTTATTGGATAAGAAAATGTATTTTACTTCCCTGTGGATTCACAATTTGCTAATAGATAGATCTAGTAAAGAACATAACCTCATCTACAAAGGCACATTTCTAAAAAGGGAGTACAGAAAGAGAAGATTGAAACTTCCTCCTGAATAAATGAAGGACCAGTGAGGGGGCAAGACTGGAATTTCAATGAACCTCACCTTTAAATGTGTGGAAATACAATTTTTTGTTATTATTAATATTATTACTACTACTATTACTGTTACTATTACTATTATTATTAGCTTGTGCTAAGGCTGACTTCAATGTCATTATGTTTTACTGGTGTTAGGATGCTTAAAATCAGGGTACTGTTTTTATTTTCCAATTAGCACTCCAGAATTATTCACATAGAAGAGAGGCAGTACATGCAATCAGTTTTTCCCCATTTAGTATGAGTTTATAATGTGAAGTATTTTCTAGCGGCCAGTGGTGTCCAAGAACATTTGGAGTATTTATGGGGTGTGTGATCTGAGTATTGAATCTCTGTTCTTAATAATACACAATATGGGGTGGGAGATGAATCTCTTACTTCCTAAGAAAGTGTCCTAGCCCTTGAGCTTCTGGAGGTAGATGTAAGAGTGTTTTACAGTTTTGACTAGAAATTTAATTATTTTAATGAAATGCCGTTGTATCACAAGCTAAGAAATAGCTGTGAAATTGCTTCTTGGAGATAATACATACTAGTTAGTGACTCGCATATAAAATGCAATACAACCAGCCTTTCTAAATATATTTTCCTGCTTTACAATTTCACTATTCAGTTTATTATCATCTACATGTAGGAACCTTTTAATCATTTGGGTTTGAGGGAGAGCATTAATATTGTTTGGTTTTGTAGTGAAATCTGATAAGCTGTGTATTTCTCCTGGATTTTTGACAAAATTATGTATTTATTGCCTTGTTTGAAATTCAGATGCACTCAGCATTTTAATCTGAGCCCATTTTATTTCTGTGTATACCCTGTGGTATTTCTTTATGCTTGATGAATTTCTCTGGAGATTTTTTTAAAAGCTTTGAAATTGACTATCAGGTACTACAAACAGGTTCATTCAACACTGCAATCAGCTAGTCTATTAATGGAATCAATTTGAATAAATTTCATTAAATAAAAGTTCTAAAAACAAGAGATGGCATATCAGGAAGCTTGTAAGAACTGTTTTCTAGGGGTTCTAGTCCAAAAATAAGATCCAGGAAGCAGTAGGATTTCTTAACAGTTCTATTTTTTTTCCTGAGGAAAATAAGCTTTATAATACGGAGTGCACCGTCCCTGTTCACAGACTCTATTGGTGTTTCAGATCCAGTACATTCCTTAGAGTACAAATAGTTTTGAACTATTTTGTTAGCTAAAGTCACTTTGGTAGAATTCAATCACATCTGCAGTCTTTCCTAAATGTAGACTTATCATTTCCCCTACCAAATTTTAAAAGGCCATTCCACTGCGTTTTTTCAAGTGCTGCATTAAGCAGTGTGGCCATCGTATTGTACCTGTGGTGGTGCATCCTGTGGGCAGAGTATACTGTCATGTTAGGGTCTGGGTTGCAAAGACTGCCTGGGGTCTGTCCTGTCCATTTGATTGTGTGTTCAGATTAAAGAAGCCAGTGTTCCTTGAACACTGAAAAGAAGTTAGCATTTTGATGGTCGTTCCTGACAGTGGTTTATTTTGTGATCCTGGACCACAGATAAGACCAGTAAGTACAGGATTTGTGTCCTACACAAAGGAGAATTTCTAACAGAACTTAAAGGGAAAGTGTTCAATCCTGTTAAAAATCACCATCCCATGGACTGAGAGCACCTGACCAGGCTTCCTGTTGCTTCATGTGCCAGCAACATTTGTGAGATGTAAAGAATATACTGCTCAGTCCTGCTGCCCCTCCATGTATTCACACAGTGTTTTCATTTTTAAAGGGACTGCTGATGTGAAAAATTGCTCCTGAAATTCTAATCCCACTTCTGTGTCTTTTTGTACATCAGTTTTCGTACAGGGCTATGACATATTTTGCAAATAATTAATCACCTTTGATCTAAAGATAACTTGGCCCATCACATTAATGAAGTGATGTTGGTAAGTAATTTTGTGGGGACAGGACCTAGTCACTTTTTTTCTGGGTAGCTATGTACCCACTCTGGTAGGGCCAAAAATAAGTATACAGTATAATTTGAAGCTGCAGGGAATGCAGGCAGAACTCTGTTCACTAGATATTTAAACAAAATGGCATGAAAACAAGTAACAAAATACCTTCTCTATGTTATGTGCCAAAGATTTCCTAGTAAGTAACAATACCAAGCTTTCAGCATGCCAGGAAAACGCTGTCAGTTCTGCAGCAAAATGTGTTGCAAAGTGATTTATCTGCCATAGGTAGAACTCTGTTCTTAAACAGTTTGTTTAATTAACAGTCTGCTTGTTTAAGAACAGAGTTCCTTAATACCCTGCCTGAGATCTTTTGATATGCAATAGAAATGCCATAGACTCCTCTAGACTGCTTCAGAACTATTTCAGACCCAAGAGAAATTCTTATATCCCTAAGCAGCCATTAAAGACAGGAGAAATAATTTTTCCTGAAAGGCTGATAAAGCTCAGAGAAGAGATGTTTTACAGAGATAAAGTGATTGTTCTTTAAATGTATGGAATACGGAGATTAGAAACATAGGATCTTTGAGTTTATGTTAGATCCCAGAATTTGGAGACTTGAATTTTAAAATAAATAGTACCAGATGGGAGAATTCAAGCAAACCATTTTGCATTAGTGTTGGCAAGCTAAGCCAGGGCCACAAATACACAGATAATTAAGGTGGTCTAAATTGTTCCTCTTGTTGTAACAGGAACTTACAATAATTAAGGAGTAAGGGAGATCCATCCTGCTGCATAGGATGCACCTGTGTAGCAAATGTTACCCTAATGATACTGTCTTGTTCTGATTGTGAGAAATCGCAAGAACTGGGAGAAGTGTTACCAGAAATGAGCTATCCAGCTGTTGGGTCATTGACTACTAATTCTCATACTTAGGCCCGTTTTCAGAAACCTGTAGCCCAATTTACAAGAATTCAGAACGCTTTGAGGTTAAACAAAGCTAGTGGGAGCTGGATTCTGAAAATCCCGCGTGCTTTGAACAGGTAGGAGACTGGAAAAAAATCAAGACAGCTCATCTCAAAGGTGTAGTAACACTTTTGATAGTGTTGTGCCTTGATTTTATCCGTAAGAAGAGGTTACTGCAGGGAGCTGTTAAGATAAGCTATTTATTGTTTGTGAAACAGCTAATTAATATGATGATTAACATCCTAGAGGGATCCTAGGAGAAAAATAATAATTCAGTATTCAGTGCACAGCTTGGATACTTTATAACAAATGAGATATACAAAATATTTTTAAGAAACCTGTCCATTCAGTGGGTATTGATAAATCTAAACACAGAACAGTACTTCAGCACCAAGTTTATCAGTATGGGGGTAAAGAACTAAGTTTCACATGCAACCTAAGTTCTGGTCATTCATTTCTGAGTTCTTGACTTTGCAATTTAACATTCTCTTTTGGTTTTTTTTTGTCTTCTTTTGGTCTTATTTTATTTTTTATGATACCACATCTAGCAGTTGGAATAGGCTCTTACACAACAGTACATTATACCAGTATATCTCCCCAAAAAAGACAAGTCCATTAGAGCTTCTGATGTCTATGAGCTGCAGACAAATGTTTTTGACATGTAGATAAACATCTCTGTGGTCCTATTGAGAGGTTCTAGATTTTGATCACTTAAGAGATTGTAATTAAACCTGTATTTAAAAGAAGGCAACATCTAGAAGGCTTGGCTTGTTCTTGTAACAGGAATGCTGAAGAGAGTTTTAAAAATACTAGCTGTATTTTAAGGAAAAGAAATAAATACAAGTGTTTTCAAGAGAGCTAACACTGATTTATGATGAAAGCAAAACCAAGTAGTCAGGAAAGGTTTTTGGACTGGTAAGGTCATGTGGAACTCACACAAGAATAGCTCTTCATATTGCTGGAGTGCTGCAGTGTCCATGTGACCTTTCCAATGAGCTTTGTTTTCTTTCTTCCACTGGAGAAGGCTACCTGCCCTCACTCTCTCCTCAGGGATTATCTCAAATTGTAGCAAGTCTGCGAGTAGAGCGTGTATCATCACTGTGTATTTGACAGTGAAATTATGTGTTTTGAACAGACTTTTTAGCTTGGATGCCATCTGACTCAATCATCCAAATGCTTCTTGTGAGTGAAACAGCCTCAGCAATTGAAAATCACTCATATGGGACTAGTTTTAATAAAACCACCAGAAGGTGTTTGTTTTCCTAGGCTTGAACCTGTTCTGCATCAGAAGGAATTCGGTTAATTCTGTCCTTCAGGCACTGAAGAGTGTCATATTTTGGAAGACTATTAACAAGACTAATGTCAGTTTTGCCTAACTAAAAGCTGTACTGTCCCTTTTAACTCTTCCCTCTTTCATGCTGTCATTCATTTCATATCAGCACCTTTGAAAATGTGCCTGTGAGGTGGTATGCTACATCGGATTGTTTGCACAGCAACTTTCAAATAAATGTTTTTGTAATACATCACCATAGCCAGTAAAACAAGATATTCTTTGTACTGTAGTTGCATGTCAGCAACAGTTGGCATTCAAGGTTTCATGTGCTCATGCCACTACTGGATTTTAAATGCCCTTGTATGACTTGGACAAAAAAAAATTAAGTTGTTCCATCTATAAAACCTGCTCTTTTTAAATCAAGCATTAGTGGCATTGGATTTTAGCACTAGGGGTTGTTCACTGGCACAGTGTCTTCAGAGGGACGTGGTTCCCTCACAGGCATCATGGAAACATGCAGTGAAACACCTCCAAAGGGCTGGACCATGTACTTTTTCACCTTTCTCTCTCTGTTGCTCTTTGTCCCTCTGTTAGGAACTGTACTCTAAAGCTTCCCATGTTTTAGTGGAGTTGGTGACGGAGCTGTTTCTTCAGAACCTGCCTGTTGTGACCAGCCTCTCTGTAAGAGAATGTGAGCTTCTGAAAGAGGACTGGCAGGAGAATTTGGTCCCTCAGCTGGAAAAGTGGGAGACCCACCGCCAGAGACGCTGGAACCTTTTCCAGGAACAGCTATTGCAAGAAAAAAAAGTAAGAAAGACCATATTTTGTTCTGGGACCCCAGGGTTTAAAAACAGGTATATAATAAAAAATCATGATACTTATCTGTGGGAGGTATTTTGTGTATAAATATACAGCCCAGGTCCAGACACAGGTCCGTACTCAGGATGAGCAGTTTGACCTGCAGTATGGAGTGAATATATATGCTGTGCATGTAGACTTGCATAGAGGAGTCAGAGAGTAATTCATGAACATCTGTCCACAATGTTTGACAGCTTTGTCAGCACATAAGCATTTTTTGGCAAGGCTGCTGCTGTCTGATGTCCTCAACTCTTGAGCATCTACAGAAACAGTTCAAAAAAACCTTCATCTGGTTTGTTTGAAGAGGTTACATATGAGTACAGTTTATAGGAAAGGAGGCCTTACAATCATTTTTATGTATTAATAGTATAATAATTGAAAACATATGGTACACACTTCATATAAAACTTATTCTTTACTCTGAGAAGGTGAAGAACCACACATCCATCTTCCCTGTTTTGTTCATGCCCAGCATAGGGGGCACTGACACCAAAGGAGAAAAGCAACAACAGAAAATGCGGAGGCATTAGGCAGAAATTCAAACATACCTTCAATTTATTCATGCAGTGCTGTGTCTCTATTAACACTGCTTTGAAGACTAACACAGCTTAGTCAAAGGAAGTCCTTCTCTGTACAAAGGTATGCTCCTTCCCAAATGTTAAGTGTGTGCTACAACATATAGAGTAATTGGAGCTTCTTAAATAAAAGGTTGGCAGAGTTCTTTAAAACTGACAAAATCATACTTTTCCCTGCCCTCTAAAGTGTCTGAACAATCCAGTTCATGGTTAATAAGGTACTGATTGAATCCCTAATTATTACAGACTGCTATAAGGTCTTTCACTTTCAACCCACTCATAGTTAGGGATCTTCCATAAAACCCTGTGATTTGGGAAACTGGGCTTCCTACTAAATCTAATAGAGAGGTTTGCTGACCTGTGGTCTTAGAACACCCTTGGGAATTCAAAAGTAAAATTATTTATTGGAAATTCTTAGCCATTTCCTTTTTTTATTCTCTATTTTCCTTAATCTGGAGTTACACAATATGCACCTCCCTGAACTTTTTATATTTACTTTATTGTAACTCACCTGTTAACTATTTTGAAAAACAATTCTGCTTGCCTCTTCTGTTTCTATGTCACAGGGATATCTAGCAAACTAAACTAAAATATGCTTGAGACCGACCAGTGAGTCTGGTCACATGCTTTAAGTTAAGAGTGGGCAGCTGTGTTTTCTAGGGCTGCTGGTTGGCATTAAGTGTTTGAATTTGGCATACCTATACCTTCAGTGATTAATGAACCACTGTCGGACCTCAGTTTTTTTTTGTTCTGCCCCTTTTTATCAAGGATCAGATTAAATACCTGACTTGGCAAGCTTAAACCTCTAGGCTGCTGTTCCTTTTCACATTCACCGAAAGTTCACAAATTGCCTGTCACTGTATGTGAATGACCTGAGCAGCCTGGTCTAGTAGGTGAACTACAAGCATGTCTCGTTGTGCATGGAGCCCAAAGCACCATGGTGGTATCTGCTGTCATTAGAAACCACAGTCAGAGAAGGAGGAGGTTCTGGTGTGCAATTTAGGATTGGGCTCAGAAGTCAGAGTGCATGTTAGGGCACCTTTGCTCTGGTCCTTCCACTGTCCCATTGAGCCTCAGCCGTTGTTCAAGGCCAGAGAGGGTGCAATTTAACAGCTAGGAGACTCTCCGCAGAAGGTGAGATCTCAAGTCCGAAGTTTTGTTCCAAAAATGCCGTTTATGCATTCCTCTGCTACTGTCATTGGGCACAGTATTGAGTGGAGAAAACACACATTTTTTTGCCTTTTCCTATTATAAACGCATCAGCATGTACATTTAAGCAATATACTGGCACTTGTGTTCTACAAAAAGGAGCACTTGGTTTCCACATTTAGAAAAGAAGGAGTGATCAGATGGGTGATCATGTCATTTAGGAGATCCTACAGATGTTACAGTGCTGTATATGACAGAAGATCCATAAATCAACATTCATATTGATAGGCCTTTTAATTTAGTAGGCATTTCCAGGCATTTTCTTTCATTTGCCTCTTGATAAATGTACTGTAATAAGTTATGTAATCACCTACTTTACAGACTTGGAAAGTCTAACACCAGAAGGCTTTTCACCAGGGTATTTACGTGTGCTTTTTAGGGTGGCCTAAAAAGACATTTTTCCCGTTTACTTGAACTGCACTTTTTTTTTTTTTTGAGGTTATCTTTCCTGGCATTTATACATATCTGAAATACGATGTCCTTTCGGGGAACAGAATCTCTTTTACAATTGAAAAGAAAAAAATCAGTTTCATATTTAACTTTGCCTTATACACTTGCTGATGTGAGTGAGGCAAATGTGAATAAATTACTAATGAAAATAAATTTTGAGCATTTTCCCACACAGCCCCTACCAGACGAGCTCTGCTGCCTGGGCAGCAGTTACCGGGAGCAGACTGCTGCACCAGGCTGAGGTACTTGCTTGGCATTTGATGTGCATCGCACACCATCTACAGGCTGTTCGGGAGAAATTGCTTTCCTTGGATTTCCGGAATAATCTGTGCTAAAAATGTGAAACTGAGAGCTGCAGAAAAAAGAGTGATCTTACTTGGGTCTAATTTGCTGTTGTATCTGAGGTCTAACTCAAAATATTTTATGGGTTTCATTACCTACAAAAGGCACATTCCTCACCTTTATTGCCAGAGAGTAATACTTATTGTTAGCAGTGCTCCAGAAGGTCTTGTAATGAACTTGTTGCCAGGAAGCAAGACACTGAGAAGCTTACAGAGTAAAAATGCAGTGAGGACATTTTTGTCCATTCCCACATTATTGCTTGACACCCAGAAAGCTGAACTGGCATCTGCTTACCAGTTTTGACATGGTGTGCAATCTATCTCTTTCTTGTTGTTTTATACTCATTTTTTTCATAGAAGTTGGAATGACTCCTCAAGAAGCCAGATGTTCCTCAGAGCTTTATTCCCCCATTTATCATGCTTTTGTGACTGGTTTTACTGGTTAAGTGAAGGAATCGGAGAGCCTTAATTTTGTTCCAGCCACTGAGTCTGTGCAGCAGCGTGATTTTCTCTGCTCTGTACAACCTGTATCTGAGCAAAGTAAGGCCATTCCCAAGAATAGGAAAGCTTGGAGGGGCGCCTGGTGACTTGACCCAGCCCTGGAAGATTGGTGCAGTACAAAGCCTGACCTTTCCACCTGCCTTGATGAAATAGCTGTCTCTGTTTTGATGGTCTTCAGTCATACAGCAGCAGCCTCAAATTAAGATTCCAGAAGGTTATTTGCTGTTGCATTTGTGCCTGTATGTGTGAGTTCTAGTATTTCAGAGGTAGAAACTATCCAGCCCTCCCATCCCATCCCAGTGAGCTGCTGAAATGTTTCTTTCAATGAAACATACAATATTCTGTTTATTCCCAGCTGATCCTTCCTTTCTTGATCATCTTCCTAATGGCCTTTTTGAGACAGAACGCTGGTTTAGTATTTGGTCCAAATCTCAATCTTCCTTACTTATCATCCCATTTTATATGTGTAATAATCCCCCTCCTTTCCTCTTTGTTCTTTTACTGCTTATATGGTTGATGTACTTCTGCTGTTCAGTTTAATAACTGTGTGCCAGCAGGGTTTTCTGATGTATTCTCAGCTTTCCGTTGGTCTCAGGGAAGTGAAGAGACCTTTTCTAAATTTTGCATACAGCTTACCTGAAAGGCACTTGCAATGGAAAAAGTGACTCATTCTTTTCCTTTAAAAGAAACTGTTCACCACTACAGAACTAGGCTATTTCTTCGTTAACAGAAGTAACAAATTACTACAATCTCTGTCTTTGTTATCATGCAGAGTGCCTTTTTGGATAGGATATATTGATAGCAGCAGAGGTGCTAAATTTTGGTTTCTTGCTGCAATATTATATCATTTACCATTTCAGTTGTAATTCAGAAAACGTCTCCTGTCTCCTGTGTCTTGGTGTTCTATACCCTCATGCTGTTTGACAGTAAGCGTGCAGACAGGCCCTTCAAGATCAACTTCACAGTGAATAACCAGGTTTCCAAAAATGATGGGAACCCACATCTGAGCCACTGCCAGTCTCTCATTGAAAATGAAAATACTTCTATAAAGTAAAAGGTCATTTTCAGCCCTTCTTATAAGTGCTGAAAGAGACATCAAAATACACAATACAATGGATCTACAAGGTGTATGCAGAGAGGTGTGAAACTGTAGGAAGCCATATCCACAGAGCTGCTGAAGGGAAATACTGATACAGTTATTACTTCAAGCAAGTATTTGCCATCTGTTATGATGTTATCTGGAGATGTGATAGATCTTAATTTGACAGTTGCAGCATGCAATCAGGGAGGGCGCTGTGCTCAGCTGTGCTCTGTGATTTTAAGAATCTCCTAGTCTCAAATCAGTTGAGGTCTGGCTACACAGGTACATCTTGCAGCTCTTTCCGAGAGCAGCCTGCGGGCTCTCCAGCGCTGAATGGCCCTTCAGGCTACGCTTCTCATACTCAGCTGCACTCTTTCCATTTGTCACCCGTTGTCAACTGCCTGCCCATCCTTCTCAGGCGTCCTGCTCAGGAGCATGTGTTTTGGTAAGGTTTTCTGCATGGAGAGGGGTCAGTTAGATGTGCTGCTGTGTATACGACACATAAGGCACTATCCAAGAAAGAAATGCATTTTTATTTGAAGGCCAAAAATTATGTGGTTTCTGATGTTCTTCCTGGGGGAGTTCATACTGTGCTCACAGATAAAGCCTCTCTCCTGCACAGATCACTGCTTCTTCCCAAGCAAAAGACTATCAAATCCAGTAGAAAGGCCCAGTACCACTCCTAATTCCTAACACTAAGAATTGTGCAATTACATATTTAATTCTTTGCTAGACATACTGATACAGTGAAACTTTGCTGCCTGCAATAATAGAAGATTTAGTCTCTCATGTTCTGAATGAGACTAGAACATGAAGTGAAGCTGTCAGAAAGCCTGAGTATTATATTTAATTTAGAGCTCTGTATATGTCTGTAGGCAACCTGCATTTATCCAGCTGCCAATGTAACCTAAAATATACTCTTTGTCTCACGATAATAGAGCTTGGGCCTTACAACAATTTCATCTTATGGCTTATTTATTATTCCTTAAATTCTGGCAATACACTAAACAAAATCTTAAATCATTATCTCCAGAAGTTTACAGACTAATGGCAAATCCATCAAAACATTTAAAGATTAAATTTTTTGATCTAAATATCATTCCTAAGGAGCTGTAAGATTGCAGTCCATAAACTTCATCAAACATTCTCCATTTTTACTATTAGCACTGTGTACTATACACAAAAGTGTGATGGAAGATATCTTTATTTTGTTCAGTGAAATAAAAACTACATTCTTTACCAGTGAAAAAAAATCCAAAGAAAATGCCCACTGCAAACTGCTGATAAGAGTCAGTGCAGTATTTTATGCCATATTGTTCTTTTTCTCGTGTTCTTCTGTTGCTGAAACCAGAAAATCTGTAGGAGACACAGCTCAGGGCTTATCCAAACCAGTGCAAAGCCCCCCTTTCTTTTCAGTGAGCTTTGTTTAAGGCTTTGATCATTGAGAAAAAAAATATTGCTAAGTAGAATAATTTTAATTCAGCATGAATTTATTTCTTGAAAATGATGGGTTTCAGCAAAATAAAATCAAATACACCCCTGTTTCTTAATGTGACTAGAATGACTGAAATCAGAGTATCTTACGACTAAATTTTTTTCCCTGCTTTTAGCTATGGTTAAAGGAATATGCTCTGTCTGCTGTGATGCAAAAGCACCTGTCTGAGAAACAAGAGAAGATGATTCAAGGTGTCGTAAGCAGACTAGGATGCCTCAGTGATGAGTAAGCATGGTTTTATCAGTAAGTAGTGGGGTAAAACTGCACTGCTGCATGCACAGATAAAAACTTGTATATATGACATTGTGGAAAGCAGTGTAGAGGGATTATGAGCATCTTCAAACAGAGAGGCAGTTACTCTTGTTTTTTGTCTAGGTGTCAAAAACAAATTAAAAAAAAACATGCTATGACTCCTAGTAAGTAGAAAAAAAGTTTTCTGTCTTTTGCCGAGTGATGTGCTTTCTATGTATCTCTTCCTATGTTTGTGAGTGATTCCTAATCTTGAACCGGCCTCTTTTTGCACTCCATATGTAACACTGGAGTTGTATATTCTTCCATACAAAATGTTCAGTCCAGCACCATTCAGCTCTACATATGCTTTCTGCTGTTACAATACCACTGACCATTGCTTTGCATCATAATGACTCCTCTCTTGTTCTCTGACTGCATTCACCAAGGAAGCTTTTAGTTTTACCTTCTCTTTTTACAGCTAAATATCTCTTTGATAGAGGTGCTTCTCAAAAAACATGTTTCTGTGTTATCTGCCTTATTTAGATAAAGATATCAAATGACTTCATTTACCATGGTCTTCACATTACCAAAGATCAAATCCTTTGAAGACTTGTCTATTTGAAATATTGGTATTATTGCCATTGCACCCCTTTATTTTGGCTTTACTTTTCAGTTCAACCTTACATTGTCACATTCCCTGACTTCAGTGTTTCCCAGCATTTGGTATCTGGAGAGTTCACGATGCCTTACACATACACAGAAGTTAAGATAAAGGCACAAACAATGTAATCCCAAATGTGCACACAGATTTAATTCACCTGGTCCAGAATCAATGTCAAAATTTACTCTCCTGTTTAAAATATACTACAAACTTGCTTCAGCTGTGTCTGCCCTGCTAGCTAACACTAGCCTCTTCAGTGTCTCTTCAGAGCGTGCCTCCTTGTTAATCCAAGATGCACTGTCCTGCGTTTTCTTGAAATAACTTTACTGTACTTCTGATTACATTCCTTTTCCATCTTATTTCAAGTCTCCTATTAAAAAAACTTCTATTATGTAATTATAGATGATTATTTATCTGTTTTCTTCCTATTTTTATTTGAACTTCAGTGTGACAGAACTAGAGGTCTATCACAGCAATACCCATTCTTTATACCTGAGCAGCTTTCAAAGGCATGCTTTGTACAAGAAGACATTACACAGAGTGAATAGTAACGCTTCTCATCTTTGAGCAGTGACTTTGCTGAACACAGGTGTGCCAAATCAGCAAGCAGGTTAACTAATTGATTTTTAAATGGTCCTTTTTTTACAGGTCTGTTAACTATATATTGCAAAAACACCGACTTCTGATGTGCTCAGTACTCAGAAGGTTAACCCTCCGAAGAGTTGGAATGGCAGCCCTGGCCCGCATGAGACTGTCCAGAAAGAAGAGCTTGCTTCAAGAACTGAGAGAGCAACATATCCTGCAGAAGGGATCCTCTCCCTGCCAAGATGAAGACCAGTGGCAGTTGCAGAAGGCAGTGGTAGGTACAGTGTTGGAGTGGTTTTCTCCAGAGGTCTCATATGCTATGATGTCTGGCATTAGAAGTAACCATAGAAGATCTCAAAAATAAAAATGTTCAAGTTCCAAACAGGAAAATATTCTCTGTCAAAAATGCACCCACTGCTGGCATAGGATGTCCCTGAGTATGCCTGTCTTAGTTTGGGCAGACATTTTAAATTCCCTAATACTTTATCTACTGGCTAGCTATCTGTGATCTGTGTTATCATAGCAAGCTTATTTAGCTATTTATTTTATATGAAAATACTAATGAAAGAAGGCATGCCAACATATATAAAGGACTTCTACACAAATTAGTGCTTCAGGGCAAAGTGAACTCCTACTAATTCTGTTAGGATCATAATACGCACTGAGAAGTTCTTACTTGAGCATCAGAAGAAATTCTTTCCTCCACCAGACCTAGCAAGTTCTTCCATACTGTCATCATTTTACATGCTTTTTTCTTTCTTGTCTGTCTGTGAGTTGTTCAGCATCCATTCCCCTGACATCCTTCTAAATAATCTGTCGCCTGTAGGTCAAGGAGATGGGAGAAAGTTTAAGGGATTTTTAAACTTGATATTCCCACTGGTTGCTTTCAAATCTGTTTGTGACTATTTTTTTTTTAGGGTTAATCCAATAAGTGTTGTTGGTTATTTACTTATCTGCATTGTATATTTATCTGGAGCAACACCAAATTTCAGTTTTCAAACTCAAGGGACCCCCCTAGCAGGTGTCAATGATAGCCCTTGTCCAACCCACTGCTGCTGCACATATGGGTTGAACCCATACAAAACTTTGCAGACCTGTGCTCCATGCTGTCGCTGTGTAATTAGCTGAGAGATAATATTTTGCATCCCTCTAATTCTGATTTGCATAATAATGCAAATAATGCATAACTCTTACTTTGAGAAACCTGGTCTACTGGGGATTGATGGGGTCCACCTGTCAGAGAAGGAGAAGAGCAATCTTCAGTCATAGGCTTGCCAAGCTGGAGAAGAGGGCTTTAAACTAAGGTTGCTGCAGGAGAGAAACCTCAATCCATCCTACTCCTACCAGTTTGATGCCAGTGCCAGCAATAGATGCCCAGAGCCTGGAGAGGGATCACAGCTCAGCAGAATGCTGGAATAGCAGCACAAAGGAATTCAGCTTCATCATGGGCACAATTTAAATGCTGCTATGCAAACACACATATTGTGGGAAATAAACAAGAGAGGCTGGAGATGCACGCACGCCTGCAGGGCTACGATCTGATTGGCATCACAGAGACGTGGTGGGATGGCTCCTAGGACTGGAGTGATGGAATGGAAGGACACAGGCTCTTTAGGAAGGATGGGCAGGGCAGACGAGGAGGGGCTGTCACCCTCTCTATCAGTGACCAGCTGGAGTGCCTGGAGCCCTGCCTGGGGATGGACAAGGAGCCGACCAAGAGCTTGTGGATCAGGATTAAAGGGAAAGCAGGGACAGGAGACGTTATAGTGGGGGTCTGCTACAGGCTACCCAAGCAGGAAGACCGAGTGGATGAGGCCCTCTGTAGACAGCTAGGAGCAGCCTCACATTCACAAGCCCTGGTCTTCACAGGGGACTTCAGCCACTCTGATATCTGTTGGAGGGACAACACAACAGGGCAAAAGAAATCCAGGAGGTTACTGAAATGGATTGATGATAAATTCCTTCTCCAACTGATAGAGAAGCCAACGACAAGAGGTGCAGAGGTGCTGTGCTGGATCTTGTTCTCGCCAACAGGGAAGGGCTGGTGGGGAGTGTGAAGCTCAAGGACAGCTTTGACTGCAGTGACTGTGAAATGGTGGAGTTCAAGATCCTTAGTGCAGCAAGGAAGGAACACAGTAAACTCCCTACCCCGGACTTCAGGAGAGAAGACTGGCCTCTTCAGGGATCTGCTTGGCAGAGTACCATGGGGTAAAGAGGGAAGAGGGGCCCAAGAAAGCTGGTTAATATTCAAGGATCACCTCCTCCAAGCTCAGGAGAGATTCATCCAAAGACAGGGAGTCAGATAAGAACACCAGGAGACCTGCATGGATGAACAAGGAGCTCAAACATAAAAAGGAAACCTACAGGTGGTAGAAGCAAGGACAGGTAGCCTGCTGGGAATACAGAGAAACTGTCCGAGCAGCCAGGGATCAGGATAGGAAGGCTAAAGCCCTGATAGAATTAGATCTGGCCAGGGACAGGGAGGTCAAGGGCAACAAGAAAAACTTCGATAGGAATGTCAGTGATAAAAGGAAGACTAGGGAAAATGTGGGCCCTCTCTGGAAGGAAACAGACTTGGTTACCTGGGATATGAAGAAGACTGAGGCACGCAATGACTTTTCTGCCTCAGTCTTCACCAGTGAGGGCTCCAGCCACACTGCCCAAGATGCAGAAGGCAAAGGCGGGGACTGGGAGAATGAAGAACTGCCCGCTGTAGGAGAAGATCAGGTTTGAGACCATCTAAGGAACCTGAAGGTGCACAAGTCCATGGGATCTGATGAGATGCATCCACAGGTCCTGAGGGAACTGGGAGATAAAGTGGCTAAGTTACTGTCTGTCATATTTGAGAAATCATGGTGGTCTGGTGAAGTTCCCACTGACTGGAAAATAGGAAACATAACCTCAATTTTTAAAAAGGGAAAAAAAGGAATCTCTAAATTGAAGAGACATGGATTTGACAGATGGACCACTCAGTGCATAAGGAATTGGCTGCATGGTTGCACTCAAAGAGTTGCAGTCAATGGCTCAATGCCCAAGTGGAGATCAGTGACAAGTGGTGTTCCTCGGGAGTGGTATTGGAACCAGCGCTGTTTAACATCTTTGTTGACAACACGGACAGTGGGATTGAGTGCACCCTCAGCAAATTTGCCAATGACACCAAGCTGTGTGGTGTGGTTGACATGCTGGAGGGAAGGGATGCCATCCAGAGGGACCTTGACAGGCTTCAGAGGTGGGTCTGTGCAAATCTCATGAAGTTCAAGGCCAAGTGCAAGGTCCAGCACATGAGTCGGGGCAATCCCAAGCACAAATACAGGCTGGGAAATGAGTGGTTTGGGAGCTGCCCTGCAGAGACAGATTTGGGGGTATTGGTGAATAAAAAAATTAATATGAGCCAGCAATGTGCGCTCACAGACCAGAAAGTCAACTGTATCCTAGGCTGCATCAAGAGAAGTGTGGCCAGCAGGTCAAGGGAGGTGATGCTCCCCATCTACTGCACTCTTGTAAGACCCCATCTGGAGTACTATCTGTGTTCAACTCTGAGGCCCCCAGCCTAAGAAAGACATGGACCTGCTTGAGTGGGTCCAGAGGAGGCCACAAGGATGGTCAGGGGGCTGGGACACCCCCCTTAGGAGGACAGACTGAGTTGGGGTTGTTCACCTTGGAGAAGAGAAGGCTTTGGGGAGACCTTGGAGCAGCCTTTCAGTACTAAAGGGGGCTACAGGAAGGCTGGGGAGGGACTCTTTATGAGCGAGTGTAGGGATAGGACGAGAGGTAGTGATTTTAAACTGAAAGAAGGTACATTTAGATTAGATGTAAGGAAGAAATTCTTTATTTATGAGGGTGGTGAGGCACTGGCACAGGTTGCCCAGAGCAACTGTAGCTGCCCCCTCCCTGGAAGGGTTCAAGGCCAGGTTGGACGGGGCTTTGAGCAACCTGGTCTAGTGGAAGGTGTCCCTGTCCATGGCAGGGGACTTGGAACTAGATGATCTTTAAAGTCCCTTCCAATCCAAACCATTCCAGGATTCTATGAATACAAACCCTAATTTTCCAATTGGAAGAGGAATAAGGAAATTCTGTCTGCTCCCATTTCCGTATTTGATACTTCTATTGAAGTAGTTCCTGTTAAGTGTGCAAATCTCATTAAGATTCAGAAGAAATAAAATATAAAATAATAAAATACAAATGCATATGACTGCATTCTTGTCATGTGCTTTCCACTACTCGCTCTCACTTAAATCCCACAGGGATGTTAATTGATGCAATCACTGTGTTCCCTAATGAAAATGAAATGTCCCCAGATATTACCGTTCCTTTGGCCTCTCTCCATTACAGCCTCTTTCCACGTCTAGCTAAAGCCCATCTCACAAGGAAGTGCCTAAAAACACACATATAAGATACTTGCTGCTAAAGAAGTGGGGCCCAGGTGTGGAATTGTGAAAAGTCAGAGAGAAGAAAATGTTATAAATTTAAAAGACCCAAAACTAGAACCAATGTATAAGGAGTTAAGGAAAAAGTTAATTTACAGACAGTTAACCAGCATTTTAGACATACCATGTTGTTTGAACTAAACTTAGGGTTGGCTTGTGCCAATTTTAGACTGGTAGACAGTGTCATGTCTTTCTGTTGTTTTCATATAAAATGTAACACAATACTAAAGAATCCTAGCTTGGACATGGTAACATGACATTGGGTCTTTTAAAAAAAAAAAAGATAAATGACTTAATGACATTCTGTCTTAAAAAAATCATTAAAATCATATGTGTGAGGTATAAAGACATGTCAGAATTAACCCAGCATTAATAGGGACATCATTATTTTCCACAGACAAATGTGAGCAGAGCAGGGGTTTTTTCTACTTGCATTTCTTATTTCCAAGAGGGTATCAAATAGGTACTGTCAAATCCCCCAGAATAATTTAATGTTATTTAGCCTTAAATGAGAATATTAATATGAGGGACATCAGCAACTCAACAGAAGGCAATCTATGCAAGACTAATATATGTGAGGAAGACAGAACAGGTTGTGCTGGTGAGTGTGTACTATTGTGTGCTGAAGAGAGTTTAGAGGCAAAGTGGATTTAAAAAGAAGCATATTAAATGGTGGCAAGGATGGTCCAAAGACCTCAAGGGGCTGGAACTCTTCAGCATAAAAAACAGGTGTCTCCTGGATTATCAGAGGTTTTAAAACTGGCATAAAATATGTGAATAGGGAACAATTTTTCACTTGTTTCTAATAAGAGTGCCGAATTAAGAAACGTGTGGATAAGCAGTAGAACTCAACACCACAGATGCCAAGAGCGCAGACAGTTTCCAAGTGCTGTTAAACATGTTCATGACCTCTCTCAGGGTCAGTAATACCAATATAACAAGTTTTCTCAGGTGAACCTCACAAACTGTACAAGTATTCCAGGTGCATAACCGTATGCTTGCCTTGTTCCTGTGCACTTTATCGAGGCATCCACAATTATCCTTTACAGGACTCAGAATATTTGACCTAGATTGTTGATATTTTTGGTAGAAGTAAGACCAAATTCAACAGCACAGAATACAAAGATGGGAATACTTCACTTAGAAATGACTATTGGGACAGGGTGCAGCTGTTATTGTATATACTGTGACAGAGGCAATAGTTTCATTGCAAAGACAAATTTGTTAAATGACTGTACATAAACTTCCACTGGAAATTAGATTATTTTAAGTATTAATAATATTCTGAGTGGGTGTAGGAGTTTCTTTTAAAGACAAGCTGACTAAGTTTGTCAGCATATTTAAATGGCAGTTCTATCTTTTTGTGTGATTACTAGGAGTCCCACATTCTGGAAGAGGAGGAAAAGCTTGAGGAAGAAACGCAGCAAACGCATTTAGAATTTCACCACCAGCTAGTCACAGAAATCCAAGAAGCTCTTCAGTTTCTTCAGCAGCACATGGAGCAGGTGATTGGGCAGACACTGCTGCAGCATGCCCAACGGGAAGCTGGAAAAAAGAGTTCAGATGATGGACAGGACTTCAAGGTATGGAAATGTTCAGCAGTGGTTTTCCAAACAAACTGAGTGCTATTTTGCTAAAGTGAAAGGCAATTCCACTTATGCATTACCCTGTGCCTGGAAGTATCAGCTGGAGGCCATTAAAACCTGTGTTAAAACTGAAGATACCTTGCAAAGTATTTACTTATTTAGAGGTACAGTATTTTCTAGTGACTTGCTATAGCAGGCAGAACAGGTTTAAGCCAAAGTGTGGAATGTAAAAAAAAAAAGAGTTCTTGATGACAGAGAGTAACAAAAATGAGGAAGAAATGGAGATGGTTATCTATTGATTAAGGTTTTATGGTTAAGTAATATTATTTCTGTATAAACAGCTTAATATTAATTCATGGATAAATAATTAAATAAAAATAAAACTTGCTTTGTAGCTTAATAAAATTGTTCCAAAGTAAATATTTAGATTTTCTGTATAATGAAAAGTTGTAGTTAAGCTACACATATATTGATTTACTTTGCTAGGAGTTAGGTTGACAGGTAAAATGGGCTGTATAGATTGAACAGATATGGGAATGGCCCCTTTGCAGATGCAGATGAAGCACATTAGAAAGATTTTGCTATAATTTTTCATGTTGAAATTTTCCACAGATTAATGCAATTACCTGTTTTCCAGCATCTCTGTGTGACACATTTTTAAAGCACAAAATTCACAATTTTGTGTGTGTATACAAAATTAGAATGGGTCTTCAGTTTTAGACAGATCAAAACACCTGTTTTTGACTTAGAAAATGAATTGTGACTTGAACTGTGTAATACAGGAGAGACTGGTGGAAGCTGCTGTAGAAAGTGTGTATGGGACCAGCAATAATATCAGTAGACTGGTGCAAAATTACTATCAGCAATTAGGAAAAATCACAGAAGACTATGAAGGTAAAAAGCTTCAGCAACTAAAATCCTTACAAGGTATGTAAGATACTGACAAGTATAAGATAATTCTTATTTTTTTAACAGATAAATTCATTTTCTTATCACTGTGAAGATTGTTTTTAAAGATAACAGGAATCTGTTATTTAAAGTAAGCAACAAAACGAGTGTCTCGGTCCATTTCCATCTTTGAAGGAGAAGTGATTGAACTGTTATTATTAGCAATTACCTGAATTGCAGTCATAGCTGCAGGACTCTGTTACTCAAAGTTTAGTACAGACATACACAGAACGATGACCCAGTGTTGGGGATTATAGTTTAACCATGAATTCTGGTTCACCAATCTAAGATCAGAAATACACCATAGTCACAGCCACCAGCAGTTGGTTTTCTGGTGCTCTAAACCTCAACACAAGACAGAAGAATGCAGAAAGCAAGGAGTTGCACAAGAATTAGGTTGTACAGCCAACATCTGCCATAAACACTATTCAACCTTGCATATTAATATATGCAAATAAAATTAAACAATGAGTCAAATACTGATAAAGAGAGGGTATATGATGGATGCCTACAAGCTGAATCTTTTCCCTGGATGGGGGGAGATCAGGGTTTGCAATCCCTGCTCCCAAGTTAGAAATCATAAACATCATTGGCAGTCTTCCTTCTCTGAGGTGATTGCCCTCAGATTTGTTGAGTGGATTCTTATATTAATTCCTTTTTTTGGCTCAGTGAAATGTTGTTATCTCTGAAGTTGAGGAAATGCATTAGAGGAGACACCAGAAAGCCAAGCATGCCCATCCTGAAACACTCTTTAAGCTACTGCATTGTTTCTTAGCTGTTAACCATGACCCTCTCACAGGTTGTGAAAATGCTGAAGAGGTTTATTAACTGCTGGATCTCACATAAATGCAGGCAGTGTCTCCTGGATTTATTTTTAACTGCTCAGTTCCTTCAGGACAGGAGAACAAAAGCAAGCTGTGATTACTGATGTATGTTGTAAACACTTTCCCCTCTCCTGGATAAACACTGTTAGCATTAAACGAAGTTAACAAGTTAGCAAAATGCCCGTAGCATCAGAGGCTACTATTTGAGACACATGGAACAGATTTTTTTCTAAAAATAGAGTTAGCCATTTTAAATAGAAAAGATTCTTTAACCACAGAAGAGTTTTTAAAGAGGAACAGGTGTATCCACTCAAGGCTGAAATTCAGAGATGAGTTGGTAGGAAGGATTTGTGAGTCACAATATTAGCTAGATATGTTTACTGGTTATAAGACAGAACTGATCTGCTCCGCACTGCCCTGTTGTGAACCTTGAAGACTTTAATATTCAAAGCTGAAGTGCTAGGTAAGGCAAAATCTGTGTGGGGATTTTTGACAATCAGTTACTGAAGTTCTCACAGAGTCCCTCTAAAGACCTCTTTGGCCCTGCTTCAGCCAACTACAGTGTCTAAAATCCCTTTGATTTGAGTTCCTTGAAGCAAGAATTAAAACTGAAGCCTGTTCCAGAATGCTTCTCTGAACCAAGCAGAGATAGATGTCATTACACACTTGAATGTTCAGTTTCATCGGTGTTTTGCTACTGCTCTCAACTGGTCTCCCAGTTAGTCTGTGAGACCTAGAATACCAATCACTAGAACCACAGTCAGCCTCCTGGTGATTGCTCATTTAGAGTATTTTTTCTCCTAGAGTTTGTGTGAATATGTTGTTGTTTCAGTGGTGTTTCATGAACTGCAAGGAAGAAAATTACACGTGTAAATGGAGCACATTTTCTTTTCAGCTGAAGAAAAATAAAATCCTTTTGCTGCAGTGCAAGTCTGCAGACATGAGGGAGGATGAGAGTATTTATGTTGGTAATAAAAGCAGGAGTGTTTTAGGTTTGGGTGGCCAGAGAGAAGCCCAGCTGAAATTCAAAGATCAAATGAACGACTACAGTGAAAAAATACTGCACACCTACATGTGCATGCTGTAGCCCAGCTGAGATTTTCAGTATCAACAGATAACTACTTCAGCTTTGTTGGTGCTTTTTACATTAGGAGTGAGCACTGCCATCTAATAAGGGACTTTGATGCTTTAGTACCTGTAAGTCCTCTAACTGAAGTCCAAATTCGTGCTGCAGAACCCCACTCCTTTCTCCTTTACGCTTCTGTATTGTCCCCAGAAGCACTTATATTTCTCTCTGTGATTCTTAACAGCCTGAAGCTCAGCTCTGGAGCACATCCAGGACACCCTAATCCCTGCTAGCCAGTCAACTACTTTTCATCCAAGCTCAGCCAGGAGGAAGAACATCCATGTTTCTTCCTTTTCAAAAAGGGCTGATCAATTAGGCGAACTCCAAGCATGATTAGCATTCTGAGAGTGTGATCTTACTCACCAAATGCTCTCATAACTTGTCTCTAAAACAGAAAATGGAAGAAATAGTGTTGGCAGTAGAGCCACCTGCTATGTGATAGCCCTAGGAATAGAATGGCCACATAGGAAAGTTCTTATGTACATAATTCAGTGATAGCTAATTGGGAGTAAGAATCATAATGCTAGTCTTCAGACTCCTAGTGACTGTACTTAATGTCTAGCTAGAGGATTTTGCTTCTTTGGGTGTCCCTTGACCTAGTAAATATGGTGGTGTCTGTCACAGCCACAGGAAAAAAGGTGGAGAGTACCTCCCCTGGCCCAACCAGCCCAGCCTAGCCTAGAGTGCAGCCAGTGACTGCTCCCTGATGGTGCCGTTGGCAGGAGAGGTACCTGTCAGCCTCTCCAAGCATTCAGAAAACACCAGATGTTCCCCAAATGAATGTTATGTACCCTAATGTGTTAAAAACCCATCCATCTCCCTCTTTCTATGTTTCATTTAAAAGCCATGCAAGGAAACTGGTCCTATCTGTCAACTTGCCGCAAGCCTTGCTGCCAGGCAGGGCTTCAGGGACAAGAGTCAGGAGCCTGGTCAGCAGGTAAACAGCAAGTTACTCACAGACTGTGATCAAACGCAAAAGTACCCAGAATACCCCTCAAATGAGGAGACATCCAGTGAAGTTAGGCATTCCCCAGACTAAGTGGCCTCTGAGTGGAAGTTTTCTTCATATTGCATTTTTCGTTTAGGTATTACAGTTCTTGCTTAAGGCATCAAGGTCTTTTCATAAAAGTTCTGCTTTGAATTCCATGTTAATCAGTTAGGCTAGTGGGAGAAGTAAGTAAGAATAGGAATTTAGTGACATTACCATCTCAGCTGAATGGTGCACAAACTATTGTCTGTGCAACAGATCACAGTGGCAGAGCAAGTGTGTGTAAGAAGTACTTGATATCCCTAAGGAGCAGTAACTTTGGAAAGACTACCTGGAAAAGGGATTAATTTGTGCTGATATAAAACATAAATTGTAAGGTTGCCACAACTCAGAGTTTGTAATTTTGAACAGAATATTTTACAAAAATGTTATTTCAGCAGAAAGAGGTGAAAGGGTCAGACTTGGGAATAAGCAAGAGAATGAACTAGCACTGAAAGAAAAACAGACCAAAGGCTTCCTGAACGTATCATCCACAGTCCATCAGAGGTAAGAGCAGGCAGCAGCACTGCTGACTCTATTCAAATGTTGTGAGTGTTTGCAGATCTACATAAATGTCTAGGTGAATAAATATCTTGGGTTTGCATTTTCTATTTGTCTTTGATGGAAAAGAAATATCTGTTGCCAAATTACGTCTACCCTTTGATCTCAGAAAATTACTTTTTTATTAAATAAGCTTTTTGATGCTCATTAATTACAGACTGAAGAACTATACATAGACAGTTTGAAAAGAGAGAATGAAAAACAATGCCAAAACATATGTCACATTTTAAAAGAAATTTAATGTAAATGTAGGATGGGAACCGATGCTGTCTAATTTATTACATTGCATCTTTCCAGCTTTGAACATCAAAAGTGTTTTTTAGTTTGCTGTTGAGTAAACACATACCATAATGAAGAGAAAAGCGTAAATAATACTCAAGATGACAAGAAGATTTCAGTGAATGCTTTGGACAACCAAGATCACTTGCACTAGATTTAGAGTGGAATCCCTCAAATGTTAATTAAATAAAAATCATATTTAATTAATTACTGATTTTATGAAACTTAGAGTTCAGACAAAAAGCACTGCAATTCCAAAGGAATAAGTTGTCATAAAAAGCTGTTTGACTTGGCATGCACATGATACATTTTTTTAATCATTTTATTTCTTTATTCTTCGTTTATTATCCAGAACAACAAAGCATCTGCAATTTAGACATTGTAAAGAGGTGTAATTCTTTTTTAAGACATTCTGTTACTTCTAAATTAAAAGAAATCATTGCCTGCTTTCTGGTTTTCATCCTTGTTTGAATTAGTATAAAAATGGATTAATGTAATAAAGGGCTTCATAAAAGATCTGTTAGTTATTCATTATCAAGTTTATAATTTATTCTGACATAAAAATTCACTTATAGCTGTTGTCTCATTTTTTTCTCCCATAATCTGTTCTAATGTCTTAAAATACAATCAAATTGCCCTTCATGCAAGCAGAAATATGGTATTGAAGAGTGTAACTATTCAGTATCTCAGCTGTCCTCATAACCATTAGTAATCAAACCCATTTTCCTATTGTCATTATGATTTCTTTTGCAGTCAAATCCCAGTCCTGGGTAAATTAATGACTAAATTTCCATTAATTTGTCTAACTCCTATTAAACTCAACATAGATTGTTTTATTTCCTTTTGCCCTTGATGCAAGGTTATGAGTGTGAGTTCAAAAAGCAAATTTGAGAGCTCACCTTTTGTAAGCATTGACCATTACAATAGCAGTTTCATTATGTGTAGATGTCAGAAACAATTCATGTTATCTCCTTCACTGAGGAATGCGATGGGTGATTGACAGCATTGCTTCAAGGTAGATCAGGCAAGGAAACAGAAGAAATAAAGATTCAGTAAAGTTGCAGTCATTTGTGTTCTACTGTATTAATATTAATCTTTTACCAGCAAAATAAAACAAGTGAAGAATATAGCTGTCAGTGCTCCCAGTTGCCAGGTTTTGAATTACCATGTTTCTGGCTCAGGCTCTGTCTGGTACTGAAGAGCCCTGAATGAAATGCATAAATCTTAATCCTGTATCTTCACACCTGATCTTCTAGCAACTTGTCTCTTTGGCAAGCAGACAGTAAGGCTGACTTTGAAACATACATTGGTTTTGAAAGCAGACTTCAGCATCAGGGCTGAACTCTGGCTCCCAAAGTCCAGGCATGGACAACCCAAACTCCTGCTGCAACTCCTACCTCCAAAAGGAGCTTGTATCCCATGGAGAGCCAAGGCAGGTTATTAAAATAAGTAAATCTATCTAAAAATCTACTGCAAAATTTTTTGTCTCTGTAGAAGCTGGATGGGCCGATACTGTTAATGTTTCTCTCTACAAAATGTTCTAAATACACTTTGCCTAGTTTGTATTCCTCCCTTGACCTGAACAACGTTGGTGCTGTTAAATCTCTCATGACCAGGATGGTGCTGCAACAAAAGAAGGTTTTAGCTCAGTTTGAACTGCAGCAACAAATTCGTCTGGAATCTCTGAAACAGAAGCTGCTGGGATTGCATCACCTAGAAACTGAGTTGGAGAATCAGCTAAAGGTAAATCAGGGTGAAATGACTCACAGATCTGAAGCAGTCCATGGCAGATCATTGGACAGGTTGTAAGGGTCTCTTCGCTGTCCTAGTTGAAATCAGTGCTCAGATTCACCACTGTCTTGTAGGAAGTGCTTTCCTGATGATAACCATATTGTTTCCTGTGTTTCTGCAATGACATATGCCTTTTTTGTCATGCCACATGTAGAATAACATAATCCAGACTCAAACTGTATTGTGTAAATTGACTTCTGGTTTATCCTTGTGCGCAGGAAGCAGAGCAGGACTTTGTGAGTGAGTTGGCTGCACTGGCCCGAGTTCCAGTGGCTGTGAAAAAGAAGCCTTCCAAAAGGAGCAAGCCAGCAGGTTGGTACAATACTGAATTGTTTAAAAAACCCCACATCATTCCACATACCAGTGCATGTTTTGCAATATTACACAATTCAGGAGAGATTTTTCATCAGTGCCATTTCCCTTACTGGGATATAGAAAAGTAAGGCAACCTTTCAAAGTCACCCAACTCGCCAATAGCAGAGACACAAATAAGTGTCACCATTCCTCACTCCAGAGCAGTCCTTTAGCCAATAGATTGCGTGTGTCCACTGAGGTAAGGCTTTGCCTTGCTCAAACCAAAGTTATTTTTCATGTCTTTACCATGTTCTTTAGAAATTACTCTGTTCACCTCAATCACTAAGTCTTTGGGAGGACAGCAGAGCTGAATCTCCAAGCTTTCATTTTCCTGGTAGAATGGAAGAATCGCCTTCCCACACACATGCTCAAAAGTAAAATCTTACTTAAATTATTTATATTAATTTACTGCAGTTTCAACAAATTAGACTAATTCATTATTCAAGAGACAATTAGGAACAAACTGTCAGAATAGCAGTGGTATTTCATGATCCACGCTTGGGGTGGAGCCTGCAAATTCTCATCCTTTGAGCTATGCAATCCTTCTGTCATTACCAGAGTGAAACAGTTGGCATTACGTTTGAAAGATGCTGAAAGGTGAGATGGGTGCCCAAAAGGGAAGAGCGGCTCACTCCTCACTCACCTGAACAATGTTGAAGTCTCTCTCCCTGGTCAATTGTTTCTCAAGCATGCAGAGCTGTTTGCCCTGGTAGGCACCATGACCCCAGGGACACATGTGGAAGCTTAGCTTAGGGCCCTAAAAACAGTGACTTCTTAGCATCGGATTGTTGTGATTCAAATCACATAAAATGATGAATTGGCTTTTCTTCTGTTTGCTGGTAGTAAAAAGCCATTTTCAATTACTTCCTAAGAAAATATATGATAGGGCTTTCAACTGTTGCACCTCATGGAAACTTACTTCAGTATTCAACAAGTGTGAAAGTTCAAGGTCTGCTCTGTGAGAACTAACCAATGGTAATAAAACAATATTCTAGAATGATGTGAAGTGGAATGCTTTCATTGGAGCAATAACATGTATGTATAAAGAGTTAAAGTGTATGTTTTTGCTTAGGTTAATCAAAACCAAACAAGCTCTGCTATGTGATTATTTTTTCTTTTAATCCACATGCATTTGGCAATTCAGGGGAAAAAACAAAAAGAAAGACCTCTCAGTCACCAGAATCAGCAGACAAAGATGATTCTCATGAAAGTACTCAAGATCCCCCTGGACTGACTTCTGGCTTAGGCAGGTACAGTAGACACTAAAAAAATGGTGTGTGAAAAACTACTTATAAAATGCAGTACAAAATCTACTTGGTATGTCAATCAAACCCAAAATATAATGCCTACACTAGCTGAATGGCTTCTTTAATAGTTACATGTACATCTCACATGTACTTGACCTTTTTTTTCCCCGTATTCTTTTTTAAATTTAGGAAAATCATCTGAGTTTGCTAGTCCGTGCTGCTATATATTTTATAAATAACTTTGATTTTAGGTAGAGAAATGAGGAATACTGTTTCCAAATTTCCTTTAATTACGTTTTTTAAAACCTGAGTCACAGACATCATAAATCAGCAGAGACAAGTGAATCCAATGGAACTAGGCTGACATGTAGCAAACAAAATATGGTCTGTGGTATTTAGGCTTTCAACTTCCACCTTTATTTCAGGAACAAAGGCAAGCGCCAGTCTTTGGCTGATGAGGGTAGCAGCTCTAACAATGATTTTCTTGATAGATGTTTCAGTTGGCTTATGCTGGGGTGCTAACTAGAGGAGAAGAAATGGCTACAAACCTGAAAGATGCCAGCTGATTACTACGGGCAGATCAAACCAGCCAGCTGGTCGCTGGGGCTTGATATATTGAGCAGAGAAAATCCTGTTGACAGGCAAAGCAAACAGTTGGTTCTCAGGAGCCACAGGCCTTTGGGGAAAAGTATTTATCCCCTGAGTGACCTCAGCCTGGGACTGACTTCAGGAGATGGCTCCTTTCCCTGATGGCATCAACCCTTTTCACACACTCCTTTCCCACAGCCAACAAGGCATACGTGTGTAGGGAACAGGGACCTAACAAAGGAACATTTATCTTTATGCAACTTCATTTTGTCAGCCTCAGCAGAGGCGGCTGAAACCAGTGAGTGTAGAAGTTATATAGCAAGTGCCTTTTTTCTCTTATCAAAATTAATTTACTTTAAGAGAGAACTGTAGCATTTTAGAAACACCGTCTACATTTTTTTTTAATTTTTCTTGTTTATTTCTTTCAGAGAGAGGTTACAGAGTCCACATGAAGGGGAGACTAAACCAAAGAAAAACTCAAAGATGCTAAAAAAAAGAGGCAACAGGTAGTAAAAGTATTTATATGAGCTGTCTGAACACAGAGTACCAAAGCATTCTTCTGGGGAACTTCAGCAGCTATAAATACTTACTGAGCTGCTCTACTGAGGAACAACGAAGAACATCAATAATAGCCACTGAGAAATCTTCTTTAGCTACAGAGCAAGAATCAACCTCGACTTCCTTTAGCTGTTAATACAACATTCCTACTTGGTTTTGGTAAGGGGCAGCAAGGAATTCTCTTCCAGATCACTTGGGGAATGTGGAGGTGGGATAGTTTTAGATTAGGAATATACTTAAGGAAAGAGCACCTGTAGGATAACAGATCCACACAAGGCTGGTTACCCAGGTCGGTGTATCTCAGTAAGGTTTCATTACAGTAGTGATGTGCTTTTGAGCTTTTAGGGCTTTTGAGCCCTAAATGTGGTAGAGCAGATCTTAATATTTTGTGATGTTGCTTTGGACTAACAAAAATAGATAGAAATGTAAAGAATATGTGAACAGACTTCAGATGGTGTTGGTACATCAAAAGATTACATTTGGTCTGTCGTCTGTTACATTGTAGTGCTTCCAAGGCTATGTATGCTTTTTTAAATTTGTACAAGGATTTTTATAAACATATTTCTCTGCATTTGTCTCTGATTTCAAATTATTACTTTTAGGAAGAATGAGACAAAACCAGTTTACTGTTTCATTTTTTATAGTTCAGTTTCTCGTCTTCTTAAGTACACTCTTTTGTTTCCAACATACTTTGTTATGCTCATTACGTTTCCTATGGGAATTCTTCTTGTTATGCAAAGCAGCTAGTTCTTACTGGCTGTACAGAGCACCTGTATTGTGTAATAAATTACCCCACTTAAGCAATATTCCAGCTTTCATGAAATGAACATTTTCTGCCTTTTAAAAATGATCATACATTTTGGTAACAAAAAGGCTGTCCTTTGGCTCATGATGGAAAATACTGCATCAGTTATGCAGTTTACCTCAGACGAAAGTGCAGCCACATAAATGACTTTACCAGGCATGTTACACACAATTGTTAAATGGTTAATTTTCACCTCAGACTCTGTAAAATTTTTTTTTTCTAAATTGTACAACTTCAAGCATTTGATTCTGGTATTTCAGTACTTGGGCTCCATGGTCTCTCAGCTTTCCTGATCAGCACGTTTTAGTTGCTGGTTGTTGTGCTTTTTTTAAAACAGATGCAGCATATTTACCTCTGTTTGAACATCTTAATTTTGCAGGGCGCTCTACATAGATGGCAAGAAGGAAGCTTTTAATATTAGAGTTGATGATGTTTTAAACCATGCAGAGCGGCAGTGGCTCCCATCACAGGATGCAGCATTATCACCCAAGCGGGGTGTCTGTAATTACCCAAGCAGGGTCTCTAATCACCCGAGCGGGGTCTCCCCGATGCACTGTGACTTCTTTGGCTCGGCAAGGCTGAAATGGCTTTTTCTCTCCAGTAGAAAACAGGGAAAAGGTTCAGATTATCCCAAAAGCAGGGCAGCAGTGCCCTCTCCCGGGCAGCTAGCAGGGTTTTCATCCCCTTGCTGATGGAGGTGAGGGACAGGGGGCCGCGGGAAGGAGCCAGGGAGGGTGCTGGATCTGGCGGGACCCCCACCAGTGCCCCCGGCCGTGGTGCGGGCACTGCCCGGCCCCACACTCCGGGTGCCTGGCATCCCTGGGCAGGAGGTTCTACAAACAGGCAGTTCTTCTCTGCTCCCTCTGTCACGTTAGCTTCCTGGCAAAACACACACTACTGTTGCCCGTTACTGACTTCTCAGTCTCCATGAGCTACTCCATGGATTCACGGTCCTGTTTGAAGTCGTGTGCAGATTTCGTGCATAGGATGGCACTTGCCATCACTCCCTCTCTGATGCAGATACTGAACAAGACAGTTTCATTAGACTAAGAAATAAGTGTAGCAAATTCTAAGCAAAGCTCACAGCAGTTGTTCTTCAGTTAAGCACGGGCCAACTTTTCTGTTAGGTTATAGAATCATAGAATCATTTAGGTTGGAAAAGAATTTTAAGATCATCGAGTCCAACTGTAAACCTAACATTGCCAAGTCTGCCACTAAACCATGTCCCTAAGCACCACATCTACCTGTCTTTTAAATATGTCCAAGGATGGTGACTCAACCACCTCCCTGAGCAGTCTGTTCCAGTGCTTGACAACCCTTTCTGTGAAGAAATTTTTCCTAATATCCAATCTAAACCTCCCCTGGCATTATGTTATGTTGTTTTGTTATGTTATATGTTAAGTTGTTTTTCAACTTTAACCATAGTAACAGTATCCTGATGCTGAAGATCTCCTTCTCATCTCCTGACATAGTAATTACAGACTGTGTTATTTTACCTCTGGCCCCTCAGTTCAGTTTAAGACTGTGTGACTGCTTATTTCTGAGCCAACACAGAACAGTAGAGACAGAGATTTTTTTCTTGATGCTGTGAAATACTTTATCACCAACCAACAGCTTATTGCAACAGTTACAGTTTTCCGCACAAACATTCCAGTTATTCAGCAAATACAAAAAATTCTTTGCCATGAAAGTGAATCACAGGAACAGTTAATACAGAGAGAGTGCAGAATATCCATCCTTGGAGACTCGACTGTCAGCTGGACAATGTCTTATTCAACCAAACTTTGAAGTTAGCCCTGCTTTGAGTAGGAGGCTGGGCTCCAGATGATACCTCTTCCAACCTAAATCTTTCCGTGATTCTAATATTCCTTTCTACTGATGTGTTACCAAAATGTTTGGTGCTTCCCTCCCACCCCGCCCCCCCCTCTTTGTATCTTCCCTGTGTTTTAAGGGATGGTAGAAATTGCTGGCAAGACAGGGATTGTGACTAGACAGTCCTTGGGAGAGAAACTGCTAAGCAGTCTTCCCAGCTGAGAGCAGTCTCCAGCACTGTGGATGTCAGATGGGGGAAAATGGGATACTTAGGCATTACAGCTCAGAACACTTGCTTATAGTGTAAATCTGTAAATCACCCTCTCTTTAGTTAGAGGCTAACAAGGAGCTTTGATCATGCTTTACAGGTACATATCAAAAACATTTGTTGCCAAAATTTAGGGAAAAAGGCCTTTTTCTCCTTTCTTTAACATCAAGAGTAGCAATTATTACAGCAGTTTATGACGACTGTGCTCAACCTTATTCACAGCTTTATGACAATGATGTATCTCAAATTCTAGGCCTGGTGTTAAGAGTTGTTCAGTGCATTGTATATCATGCAAGAATCAAACCAGCCCACAATGGTCCCTCTGCTGTAGGAAAATGTGAAAAGCCTCATCATGCAGAAGTCCTGCTGAAAGGCAGGCTGGACCATCCTGAAGAGGTGTGCAACTTAAAAAACTTGTGTTTGGGACATTCAAGCTGGTGCCAGTTCCTCTGCAGTGAGGGCGGTTTCATTTCTGACGTAAACAAGCACTCCTAAGTCACACACAGAGGTCCTTTGATCCAGCCTGTGCACGCAGTGACCCAATACCAGGGCAAGCACCAGATTAGCACCTTCACTCTCCATCATGGCATCTACAACAGTCTTTGGGAGCCGTTCTAACATCCAGCGATCATTATGTACAACAGGTTTTTGGTCATGTTTCTTCCATTTGAACAAATGCTGCTTCCATGTGTTCAGCGGAGACCATGGGGGGCTTAGTGTGCAGGCTCCCAGGGCACCCCGTGCTGCCTGGGAGCTGCCTCTGCGCTCGGAGAGCTCCTGGCCTCGGCCCTTCGCAGCTGTGGCCACTGCAGAGCATCAGGAGAGGGGACAAGGGTCTGGACCCTGCCAGCTGAAGACTTTCAGGAACAGCATTGCAGTCACCGATGTATTCGCTTAAAGCTTTTTAAAGCAGTATATATGACTATATAGTTAAAAATAGCCTCGCATGTACGGCTCACTGTGCTAGAAGATTACAGAAGTTGGGGAGTGGGGCCGAAACCTAACCACTTTATCCATATTGCTACAATTACTTCATGAGTTACATGATACTCGAAGAACAGTATCCCAAACTCTGCATTGTTACATTGTAAGACATTATTCCCTCATACACAATTTATTCTTAGTTGAATACCCCTCACTGTCATTACTGAAATATATCTGGAAGGCTTGTGCAGAGTTCATCACAATCATGATGAAAAACTATCCTCAAATCAGTTTGTTTAGATCACTAAGATGTAATACTGACCATGTCTAAACAGCAAGAATTAGCTGGCGCCAAGTAGACTAGCTTGAAGCTTTGTCATCATGCATTAAGTTGTGTAACTCCCTGCTCCAGGAAGCCATACGTGCCAAGTTTTTACCTGGGTTTAAAAGCGCCTTGGCAAATTTATGGCAGAAAAATTCACTGACCACTGCAAAGATGATGCTGCTTCTCAAGACATTACAAGGCACTGGAAATGAGGGAAACACTCAGCGAAGCATTAGCACTATATGTTTGCTCTTTTCTTCTAGCCTCCCATAAGCTTATGTTGTTGGCTACTGGAACCCAGAGTAGATGGTTATCTGACTTGGTCCAGTCTGCCAAGAGAAACATTTAATGGCTGAGACAGCTGTCAGTTTTGGTAGTCTTAGCATCATAAACAGGCTTTCCTACAAATGCTAAAATTCAAACATGAAACTGCATTGCTATGGTATCAGACAAACTGTAACACAAGACAAACTGGTCCAGACTGTCAGTCAAGAAACAATCCACGGATCCAGCCTTCTCCACATCACTTGAATGAGAAAAATAATTCTCCAACTGGTTATAGGGACTAATTTTAAGGGGTCTGCAAATAGCAATAGGGAAGAGCCAGTTTTACATCATTAAGGATATATTGGGTATTAAAAGGTCATAGCCCTGCTGCAAATTTTTAGAAGCCTGACCATTGAAAAAGCATGAAAGCTTTGTACTGCTTTCTTCTTGTAGTTGAGACAACAGCTGCTCCTCACCCACAAGTTTACAAACAGGAATCTCCCACCTTGATGCTCCTACAAGGGAGTAAACTCAAGTACAGGTACCTGTTCTGCAGATGTATTAAGGATCACCTGCTAATCCACATTTTATTTACTGAAACTGCTTTAGATTTTTTAAGGACAGGTTAGTGATGTAGGGGCAGGGGCATTGCTGTGAAATAGGTCTCTAGGAGGTAAGAGAAGCACCGCTTGCCTTGCTTTATTTAACCCCCCGATGAGCAATGGCATGTGCCATCTCCCTGATGAAATATCACAGTAACCATCCGAGTGAGGCATCCTTCACCTCACCTGGTGACCATGCAGTGAAGTACCTGTGCTCCAAAAAAATGCTGCTTAAATCCACGTAGCATTGCATGTCCAGAGTGCAGAGACCCAGGCACAGGACAGGATCCGCAGGCTTCCTGCAGGCTGTCCCTCAGCAGCAATCAGGCTGCGGGGACTTAGAAACATCATGGGCACACTAGCATATTTCTCCTTGGAGAAATCATAGCAGAGTTACATTGACCTGACAAGCAGAGTCATATTCTCACAGAAGCACTGAACCATGAACACCCACACCTGTATTTATTCACAGATACTTCACCGTGAAAAAATAAATGCATGTTAACAACGGTGGATCTCGACTAGCTTGTAGGCAAAAGGTTCTTTGGTTTAAGATGCTGTTTAGTGTGAGGAAAAGTGGAACCTGTCAATACTAGTTACACAACGATCACTTCTGTCACCTCAAGCATGGCAAGCCTTGTTGATCAAGTAGAAATTTAACTCTGAGGTGAACAACCATTGTCAATTGCACAAACACATGCAAGAGGATGACTAAGGAAATTGTAACCAGCAGTTCCAAAATTTTCACACTGTCAAATTTGCTGCATAGTTTCACAAATCAGCTTTATTTCTATTGTCAGGGTTTGATTACCAGAACTGTGGCTGGCTCTGTCAACAGTCATAGCAAATGGGCTGGAGATGGAGACTTGGCATTTCAGGACTGCCTTACCTGTTGGGCTCTGGGTTATTCAAGGACACATTGTCCTCAGGCATCTCTGCTAGTGTTATTTTACTTCATATAAAAACCTGAATCAGAAAGTGAGCAAGCCTAGTGATGATGGCACTCTCCAGGCAATAGGAAACATGAATCCTTAGCAGAAGGGATTGTTCATGAAAAGTTTTATTTTTCTCTTATTTTGAAAGCAATCAAATCAGTTCACTGCAGGCTGAATTGCAGTGTTTCTTTACTGGTTCAGATTAAAGCCAAAGCCAAAAGAAGAGCTCGCTCTTCAGACTGGCCGTGCTGACAGGTTTTCAGACCGAGCTGACCGAAATGGGAGTTTCCAGGGTAGTGGTTCCTTTCCCAGGCAAGCTGGAGGTGATAGCATACTGGCTTCAGAATAAGATGACAGGCTTCAGGTGGGCTACTTTCCAAAACCTGTATGTCTCACATGCACCTGGTGTGCACTGCGTGCCCTGTGCCAACAGTTTATTGCTGCATGGAAAGGATGAACTGGTGGTAACTGTTCAAGTATCACAGCTAGATAAAGCCATTCCACTAGCACCGCACTACTACAAGACTTTTCCTGGGGCAGTTCTGTGGTGTAGACAAGGGCAAAGTGGCACACGGCCAAGGGGAGGTGTTTCCCTGACCTCTTAATTTCATAGCACCCCACCCTCCACCATAGCCCATACCTCCCTCAACATCTGAAACACAATCAGGTAAGTAAAAAGTGATAGAAAAAGTTTGTTTACGTAGTTTGGGAGAAAGTCAGAAAGACAAGGAGAAAGCATTTACTTCACTCTCATAGAAAGCCAGAATTGAAGTCTACTTTCCTCACCTTACCTGCAGCACGTCTTGTTCATGCCATGCCTAAACTGTCCTGCTTCAGTCAGCAGAAAAAAACAGTATTAAGTCAGATATAGCTTAGGTCAAGCTGGAGCACTGCATACTGGTTCTGTATTACAGATGAAGATGATGGCAATCAATTACCATTTCAAGCAAATCAGATGCAGACTTGAAGGTCCTGGGAGAAAGCTAATGTAGGTCTCATTTGGCCAAAACTGAAACAGCTGCAATGTCAATAGTAAGTACATATTTTCTGTGAGTGATATTTAATTAAAACAGATTATGGCATGCTATAGTATGCATATGCAGACATCTAGACATTTAACACCCCTTGTGATCTAAGGAGGTTCCTTCTTTCACATGATGTTAACATAAAATACAATTTCTCCTAAGTTTCACAATTCTAAATTTTCAGTCATTGAACAATAGCACTGGAAAGCATAGGAAGACGCTTACCCATCAATTAATTTCCTTTATTTCACAAGCTTTGAATTCAGAAATTGAACCACAACTAGTAGATTTTGATACGGTAGAGTAAGTAAAAATGCATGTGATTACAAAGGAAAAACTTTGTACAAAAAACTTTAAAAATCCGACGGCAACTTGGATTATCTGTAAGTACCAAAAAACTCATGCAGAAGGAGAGCACTACTGCCCAGGTGGAGAAATCCCTGCAGGGGTGGCAATGGCATTGGTATGTGTAAATTATGGCTCTGTCTAAAATGGAAACAAGAAGGACACAGACTTGGAACATACTGAGTGGGAACAGAGAGGTGCTACAGAGACCATTTGTCATTACGTGTCCCGATGATTTTCTGTGTCTGAAAAGTGCTTCTTGGGTTTATAATAAATTAAAGATGAAACAGAAGCTGCCTATACTACTCTACTGCATACTTTCAAGATGGCCATTTTCTTCCTTCATAAGTGTTTTTGGTGGTGTTTCTCAAATACAGACATTAATCTTGGCATTGTGTCTAGTCAATTGTTGGCAACGTGTTCTAAAGGGACTCACTCACAGAATGCAACTTGCATAAATAACTCAGTAACATGCATTAACTATTCTAATACAGCGAAAGGGTGCAAAGGAACCATCATTCAGTTACAAGACAAAGCTAAAACCTGTAGTCACTAAAGGGGCAATGGAAGCACCATGCTTTAAGGTGACTATGGCATGAAAGCACAATTGTGAGGCAAGTAGTTCCAAGCAAACACACCACACTATTATCACCTCTTCCTATACAAAAAAAAAAAAGAAAGACATTTCGGTTTTTATTTCCATTAGTACCAAATAAAACTGTGGGTTCGATAACACAGATATTGAAGGGAATGGACATTATTCCCGTGATCCTTCATCCTTGTGTTTCTGTCCATCACCATTTTTCAGCCAAGACTGGTAATATTAGAGCGACCACCAGGAGGTGCCACGATACGGTGGCCGGTGCGGCGTGGGTTGTTGTCATCTATCTGAGCTCCTGCAACAACAGAAAATTAGGAAACAAAGCTATGAAAAGGAATAAACTATCAGCAGTAAAATTTTACCTGGCTAGTTTCAGCTATGCTTCCCTCACACCACCATCAGCTTGTTTCTCTTGAGCCATACCCCTGACTGAAGTGCTAAACAGACCTTCAAGGCAAATTTCTGTGCCTAGCTCCTGTTGTCTTCAATGATAAGTGAAGGATTAAATGTTTGGGATCAGGCTGATGCTCAGACTACATGGGGAATTGTTTTCCATTGACTTGAAGAAGAGCCCATGCAGGGATGACAGCCTGCACAAGGTCAAGACCTTCACAAGGTCGGACCCTGACAGAAAATATTACTGTTATAATTACAAAAAAAAAAAAAAAAAACACAAAAAACCAAACAAAACTAACACAACAAAACAAAACATATATGTGCAGAGTGTATTTTCCAAACCTGCCTCACTGATTTAGAATACCTGTTCCTACTGAGTCCAGGGTCAACAGTACAGTAAATCTGATGTTAGCGATCATAAATCCACGAGGAAAGAAACATTGAGCTGATGTAAACTCACACCCACTTCAAACTGTTTTAAAATGTTGAATGGTTAACCTTAACGTGAGAGCAAGCTTTCTGCCAGGCTAAATATTGTCTGGTCACACTCAGCTTCCTAAAGGCAATGTAAGACTACCAGAAAAGCATAGGATCATTTCAAATGCTATTATAGTCTCCAGTTCTGCTTAATTTCATAAGAACACAGTAATGTGCATGTGCCTGATTCAGATCAAATTCATGCCACTAGATGCGTTGAGAGTACCACATCCAGCAGTAGACTGTGAAACCACAGCTTCAGATGCTTATGAAAATCCCACTTACTGGTTGTTATTATTATTAAGAGGTCAAATTTCTACGCACTTTTTTTGCCTTATATAGCTTTACGTATCTGTATATACTCACCATGGCCCCAAGGGTATGGGAAAAAATATACTTCAACTCACTAAAAGCGTTTTTAAAATACTTGCTCTCCTTGGGCTTTCTTCCCAAAGTTTCACTTACTTTCTAAAGACATGATCTGTCAGGGGGGGAAACTCCACCATTGGCTCCCACAGGGGAGAAAATCCAGTGACTTTCATAACATCATAAGGAGCCATTTATTTACCAATTGGGCTGTAGACTTGTGAAGCATAAGGATTTGACACACTTGTAATTGCCTTCAGATGAAAAGAATTATTTCCAACAACCCCGAAGGATGATTTTCCAGTCTGTTTTTTATGTACCACGGAAAATGTTTTGGGCACCAAGAGCAGAGAGGACAAGAAATACTCTAATCTGTGTGTGAATAGCTTCTCCACATGGTTTGGTGACCATGGGCAAGGACGGTTGAGGTTTCCATGTCTAGCATTTTCTGGCAATGCAGCAAGAAGGAAATCAGAGATGTCTGAGCTACGTGAGTTGCACCAGACCCAAGTCCCATCAGCTGTACATACCACCAAGGGGCCTCAGTCGCATCAACCAGAGACCTCAGCTAATTGTAATGGTCCAGGTAAACAACAGTAAAAGACCGCATGCAGAGAAATATTTTAGATTGCAAACATTTTGAATATTTGGCAATTTGTAAAATATTCCTAGGGAAAAAATGTATAAAAACATATATACATATGTAAGTATATGCATATATGTGTGAGTATATATATATATATTCTTTTATATTTTATTAAAGAAGTAATTATAATTGAAATTTATCACCAATAATCCATACTCAAGGCTTTAAAACATTTCTGATGAGTCAAGCTGACTTACCTGATAAGCTAAAATTGGACTGATGGAGGTTTCTGATTGGTGGGGGCTGGTTTTTGGCAGGGGAGGATTTAGTTGAGGGTGCAGGAGTTGCATATTTTGGCGTAGCTGGGATTTCATACACAGGCCCATCATACATTCCTCTGGAGACTCCTTGCAGTCCTCCCACCTAGATCAAAAGGAGAATAAATATCCAGACACGGAATGTTTTGATAATGCTCCCTAATGACACTCCTGCCTATATGCAGAGACCACTGAGCACACAGCTATATTCTGCATTAGCTGAATTAAAACCACATCTATACTCTCAAAGCTACAGTCTGCTTTATATATAAAGGAAATTATGAAGCTTCTTCCCTCCATTTTTATATATAAAAATTATGAGAGAGATTCTTACTAGGCTTCCTTCACAGTCAATGGGGAGAAATGGGACTCAAAAGAAGAGGTCTGACCTAACATGTTTATTTTAAGTAAGATCACTCACCGTGACCTCTTCTCTCTCCATTCAGAGGCTGTTCAGTAGGGTTGGTTCAGCTGCTGAATCCCACTTGGGCAGTTGCAGGACTGATACCCACTATATTGATTACAGCAATATCACCCCTACCTGCATTTTCTCTGCTCCTCCCCTCCAGATATCCCATTATCAGAACTCATTGAAAAGTAATAGCAATTTTAAAATTAAAAATTCAAGTTTCTACTTCTTGTCATCAACTAGAAAGGTCTCTAGATTTTATCTCAGTACAGTTCCTATAGGGAATATGAGAAAAGGTGATAAAAACAGCCTCGCTGGCCTTAAAATCACAGGAATCTAGGAAATAATATTTTTAAAAACAGTTCAAGTTTTCAGGAAAAACCTGAAGCCATTGAATCGCAGAATCCAAAGCTCATCAAAAAGATCAGAAATCCGTCGTTTGCAAGATTATTGTTTCAGAGCCATTACCCCAACAGGTTAACAGTGCAATTAAAATACTATATAGGAAGGAAACTATTCACAGAGGTTTGGTCCAGCTCCTACAGAAATCAATGCATTTTTCTTGCTTTCGGTGACAGGGACATCAGGCTCAGAAGAGCCACTGTCTTGCACGCTCAGCCAAAACTAATGCCCAGAAGAGAGCAGCTTCTGATCACAGCAATGAATCCATCCTCCAGGGACCCACAAAGGCAGGAGTTTATACTGCCATCCCTGTTCCAGGGATAAATTTATACTGCTATCCTGTGCCAGTTACAGCTTTGCAGCTCCCTGTTTGATGTGTTTTTTCTATATTCCTTTGTCATGCTCTGACATATTCATATGGTGGCTGATATGACCATTACTGGATTTTTCTAAGTATTTCCAATTAATAAAATTCAATAGTGGGAAAAGAAACGCGGACATGAATCTCCTCTCCTTTCCTCTCGGTCGGCAGCAGAGGGAGCTGCAAGAGCAAAAATATCAGTCCCTTTCTTCATCCTTTTGCAGACCTTTCATAAGAATCAAAGGTCTTTCCCAAAATCCAGGCCCACTTGCAAGACACAGGTTACGTAGCCCTTTGTGCAAATTCTGGTATAAGACACCACTCTCTGATATTTGTTTTTGAAGTGTTGTTTTCAGTATTTAAATGACATTGTCACTAATTTATATAGCACTCCCATGTGCTAAACCCTTGAGAGGCAAGTGTGAAAAGAAGGCCCATGTCATCTAGGTAGGTAATGTAAAAAAAGTGCAATAGATTGGTATTTTGCAAAACCTTTGTAGGTGCATTTGATTTTTACAGTGCCTTTTCTCATTAGAAGTGCAGACCTTTTGTATCCCATAGCTTGACAGAATTTGCATTATAAATGATGAAAGATAAAAACCATCAACCTGCTTGTAGACGTAATTTCAGCTGCCATTCTCACAGGCTATGATATATGTTTGGTTGAAGAAAACATGATTTTTAGTCAATTTGTCTTGTTACCTGTCCTCACACAGTGAGTTTCTTGTTCAGTGGCAAGAAGCAATTTCCAGATAACCTCGAACTAATGCCAAGCCAATTCGTTTTCAACAGAAGACCAGCGATATAATTGAAAACCAAAAGTGACCCAGTCTTAATCATGGTCATTTCCAAAGCTTTTTATTAAACACAAGCGAAAAGTTTTCTAAGCTGTGAATGCTGCTAATACTAAGCGTAGTAAACGCACCAACAAGAGTTCAGAGACGCCAAATATTATAATAAGTATCTCATGCCTTTCTACTCTGCAGTGTGGCAGTTCAGTATGCAATGCTCAGTAACAATTTAAAATGCTATTTTTCTTCCCCCAAAGAAGATTTATCTTTTTCCTGAGTTCTACCTAAAAGTAAGTTTCATCACTATTCTACCTCCCTTCAAAAGCCTGCACAACTGGACATAAGGCAATTATGCCCAACTGGCAATTATATACCCACTGAAGCTCACGGCGTTAATTAAGTTACATCAGTTCATGCTTGCAGAGGAACCAGTTTTGTGGTCATTTTTGAACAAGTCATATATAGCCCATCTGATATGGACTCATACTAGCCCAATAATAATAAAAAACATGTGCTGCTGTGGTTCTAAGAGGGTATGGCTAGAAAGAAGATTAAATAATATCTGACATATTACCTTATTCCTGATTTTGATGCGCTGGTAAAGATATTCAGGGAAAGGTTTGCGAGGGATGAAGCGGCCCATTCCCTTATTTACGTGCAGATTTCCATCTTCAAACACAATCTTCCCTTGGCTTATGACCACGAGTGGGGCACCGTGGCACTCCATTCCTTCAAAGATGTTGTACTCAACGGCCTGAGGATCAACCAACATACTCACTACAAGTTTGGTACAAGATCTCTTCCAGTTAGTAACTTATAATCTGTATTTGCAGTCCTAGTTTTAGACAACTGCCGTTAAGAGGTGCATACAATTGTTTTGTCTGAAGGCAAAGCAATGTATTTCAATGTGAAATGATTTTAAAGAACCTCTCTGATCAGATTTTCCTAGATCAGACTTTTCCTTTCCATTTCTCACTTTCCATCAAGGCTTTATTCCATTTGTTTTTGAGGACCTTCCATATTTATCCAGAGGACATGGTCCCACCATGCATCTGCTGTGACAGTGTAAGGGAATTTCAAAGGGGCCAGCACACATATTTCTGTCTGAAAAGGCCCAGAAATGACAAGGAAAGCCTGAATCCAAATTGGAATGACTGTCAAGGGGCAGGTGATTATTACTTTACTGAAAATACAGAGAGATCCCCAGACAGAGAAATAGAAACTGAATCACCTAAACTTACTTTTTAAGGGTTTCTAAAGGTTTTTGCCTTTTTAATATAAATCACATTACTGGATTTCCACTAAAATTTTTTTAAGTATTCCCCAATATAAAATACCAAAGCATGAAACAATAAGTTTTAGATAGACAACACACAAGATAAAACCCGTCACAGTCAAAATTGAAGTGACTGTGTGTCACTGGTAGTCTGCACTGAGGGCAGAAAACTATGCAGCAAAGCTTTGGAATGAAATAGAAAATCCCAGCCATGAAGCTGATCAGAGTGGTAGTATCAAAATATTTAAACGTCTCTCATAGTTTAGAATATTGTTGATTTAATCATGCAATTTATAGTATCGGGTGCTTTTCAGGTAAGCAAAAAAAAAGTGAGCTGGTTTTATCATCACAGCTTCATTAACCTCAGCTGCAGAGCTGCTGATTCACACCTATCTACCAACCTACCACAAGCATGCAAAAAATAGTGCAATATGCAGAGAGATATGAAATCCTTCCTGATCCCAGTGCTTCCAAAGCAAGATTGCAATACCTTCATCTCCTGAAACATCTACCCACTTCACAATAGGAGTAGACAGTTACCCCACTCCTCTATGTCCCGTGCATTTGGTGTTCACACGAATTAGATCAACAGTTGAAAAGCAACAGTGACATTTCTTTTTTTCTTGCTGGTTTTCCTTTCCTCCTTACCGATTTATGGCTTTTAGCTGTTATAGTCTTCACCTTATCAGGGTCCCAAATAACAACATCAGCATCCGATCCTACAGCAATCCGGCCTTTTCTTGGATACAGATTAAAGATTTTGGCAGCATTGGTGCTGGTAACAGCTACAAACTGGCTCTCGTCCATCTTGCCTGTGGCCTAAAACAATGTGATTTGAGCAAAACACACTTATAAAACAGGGATTTACTACTCAGAGTACTGAACAGTCAGGGAGATATTCGAAAGCATGCAGTTCATATACATGGTGATGTTGTATGAAACAGGTTTTATCATGCAGGTCTTTATACAAGGCACATTACTTGGAATTTTCTAATAAATGTATGTGTTACTCATCCCAAAGAACACCCAATAAAACCTCAATGCAGATGATACCATCAGATTGCTGAGTTAACCAAGGCTTCTTTCTCTACACACTGATGCCTAAGTGTGTTTTGTTGATAGTCCCAGTAATTTCCATTTAATTTGACCATTTTAAAAGAGAGAAACTAATATGAGTATTATGAGATTAAAAGATTAAGATTCAGACTCTTTTAGAAACATTTCTTGCAAATTAGCTCCATTCTACTATTACTATTACCAAACCTATACATCTAAGTGCTACAACACCAAATATAAAGTCCTTGCCTGGAGAAATGTCACCACCAATTGAACTTTTCATACAGTCAATGATGACTTAATAGCAGTTGTACACAGCATATTGATTTTTCGGTAGCGTATTTTGGGGTCTTCCCTGACACTAAGCAAGAACAATGTTCCAAGAAAGAACAACAGTGCCAAATGTTTTAACATTAAATAAACAATTATTTCCTGCCTGGTAAAACATGAGATTTGCAAAATATAAGCTACAGTGGTGCAGGACTGAATGTTACCACCTGTAAATCCCATGTTGCAACCCTTGCTGCAGCTCCTTCCATTTGTGGGAGCAACAAAAGAGTAATATCACTGGCTGGCTGCACTTTGCTTGCTTCCCTGCTTTGCTCCTACATAGCAGGTACCTGACACTGCCTCTGTGCTTGGAATCTCAATAGCAGTCACTGAAAAAGAGGGTTATTAAACACAGTCTGGGAGAAGTGCTCATGAGAGCACTGCAAATACTGCCACTTCCCAGTTTGCAATATGCATTTGAGTGCAGTGGAATGTAAGGAAATGAGTGTGAGTGTGTGTGCATGGGTGTGCATGTGAAGACGGACAATGGAGGGAGAATATCACTATATTAGGATTAATGGAACCATCAAAAGATTACTAACTTATAATGGCACCCCACTGCAAAATATGCCAGTAATAATTACATGCAGTGTTCTCCTTCAAAGTATGTTACCATCTAACCTCAGGACCGGCTGCCATCCATTTGTAATTTCTCAAAAACAATGAGACACTTCCCAAATTCAAACAATCTATTCATCCCATTTATATAGGGTCCACTTCAAAATCATTAAACTGCTTCAGAATCTACATCTTTGAGAAGTATCCACTCTGACACAACTGGAAAACTGAGCGGTGGAGGCTGTGAAGCCTCAGATCTAATAAAACATGATGGTGTTGCAGTGTCAAAGTGAAACACAGCCTTGCGTTTATAAAACTGGAGAAGGTTTCTGAAATAAACAATTCACCTCGTAGCAGTGCTCTCTTGGGGAGTTCTCAGAAATGTATCAGAAAGTCACTTAAGTACTGGCCAAGAGTCTCCTGGCTTCCATTATTCAGCCAACACTCAATTTCTTTTTCAGTCCATAAAAGTAAGTAATTACTTACTACCGCCTTGTCCCAGACAACAGTCATTCTTTCCTCAATTCCATTGACCCCTTCAGGAATCATAGTGAAGTTGTCCTTTCCAATAGCTTTCTGGGCAGTGCTATATGGGCAATGTCCACTTCCCGTCACCTGCAGGTCCCCACTGTGGAGTTAACACACAGAAGGTTTAGACCAGGCATCACCAAGGTTACCTTGGTCTCAGACTAGCTGTGAATGAACCTTTCAAACCTACACACCAGAGGCATAGGCTGTAAATCATATCAGCAGCCTTTACATGTTGGATACAGATCACTCAAGACTGACAATGGTATTGGACATCTCCACCTTCCCCCAGGAGCTCCCGGAACTCCCAGATTAGAGCCCTCTCGGGTTTCAGGATGCTTATCAACAGAGATCAGGCACAAACCCACTAACCAAGACAAAGGATTACTGTAGGATTAAGGAAGTGATCGGAAGCTTGTGTGAATTGTCTGCCACTCTCAAGATAAATTAATTCACAACCATATTGAAAAACAATGGCAAATTTTACAGTGCAAAGTCATGAGCATCAAGCTTGTTTCCCTGCATTTCTCCCCTGCACATATATTTTTCTTGCAGTTCTTACACGAGTATTTCTTTGCTCACCTTCCAAAACAGAACCATGAAACTAAAGAACGAAGGAAAGTTTTTTATCAGGTAGTCTTCTAACTAAACAGAGAGGCATAGTGCAAGTCAAATATGTGCTCTGGATTTATCTAACTTAAAAGGTCTTACACAGAAAAAGGCATGAAGTAAAACATGAAATGAGCTACCAAATAATAAAAGAAGTTGTTTTTTTCAGCCTAGAGAAATTTTTTTTTTTTTCAGAGAGCAGAACTGGATCACAGCTGCTCTCAGGAATAAGGAGGAAGAACATAACCAATATGCAGTACCTTGCAAAAATAGAAAGACAAAAGAGAAGACAGGCTCTTCAATATCCACAGGAAACAGGTGATATTTTTAGGTCTTGATTAAGCTTACAGGAGTCAAGCACATTAAAACACACAATGATTTCTCTTCCATCACTCCAGAAAGGCGATGGCCCCAAGAGCCTGTCATCCTCTTTTTAATTGATTATGTAAATTCCAGCTCTGAAACATCTGAATGGTTCTGGTCCACAAACTTATACTCCTGCAAGCTAACAAATTACCAAATACAGAGGAAAAAAGGGTCACACATAAGTAATTATAATGCAATTTTCTGGGCTGCCAGTCCTAATGATTGCTGTCAGTCAGAGAAGACTCTTTCTTCACCATGCTCAGTTACATCTATCCAGTTTTTAGCAGAAGCCAAAGCCATGTATTTAATAGTGAAAAGGCAGCTATGTTTTAGATATTCCAGGTTAATGACTGCCTGGTGTTATTCCATAGGATTAAACCAAAACCATCAGTTAAACATTCATTTATTCTAACACAACAATAAAGTCAGAAGATTAGAATGCCATTTCTGTTTGTCGCTCTTCTGTCAGCTAAACTGCTTGTGGCTTACCCTATCCCTCTTTTCTGCACCCTGATGAATACAACCATGAAAGCATGAATGTCACAGCCAGGCCCTGTATCGCTGCCCACTCCCCTGAGGTTATGTTGTGCTTCTAACACCGTGCTATTAATTCCTACGCCAGAAAGATAAAAAGGAGTTGCTTCCTCTGAACTCCATTTTCCCTCTCCTCTGACATTTAATGACATGCACTGCTCTCCCCAGCCTTGTCAACAGAAGACTTCTGAAGCTGAAGCATGTCGCTCAAAAGCTGCCCAACATCTCCTGGTCAACCACACAGGCACTCCTACTGCCTAGATACTGTCAAATGAGGGATGAGCATCAGATCAACTGAAAAGCTGAGAGACAAGAAGGAATCACCACGGAAAACATCCCCAAAAGAGGGAGTGGTGGGAACTAACAGTGGACATATGCATATCTTCAAATGCCACATCAGTACCTCATCATCTTATTCTTCACTGTAAACAAGGCTTTCATGGCAGGTTACATATTCCACGAAGCACCAAGATCTCACAGCTCTAGTTCAGAAGAGATGGCCTATCACAGTGGCAATAATGCAATAGTATGGAAGACAAAAGCCACCTCAGGTGCCTGGACCACAGATGAAACAAGGTCCACATCTCATGACGCAAATCCAATCTGCAACCTCATGAGACATGCTGGATTTTTACACATTTAGCTTTCCAGTGAACAATCAACACTTTCTGTGGAAAATGGCACAAGCAGTATGCTGCATACTTGCAGAGGAAGACGTTGCAAGGATATTTTAATGAATGTAAAATATTGGTCTCCTAATGAACAGTGCAATAGAAAACTGAAAGGCTGTCTTTACCATCATCCTTGCATAAAATTCCTCACAAATGAATGGCAGATTGATAAAATATACAGTTCTTTTTTTAGTTTCTCAGTATAGATTTGAAGCATTAAAACTGAAAGCAGGCTAAGCTGCTGCCATTTAAGATCTAGGACTTTAAGCAACTAGGAAAAAAAAAAAAAAGCCATTTTTGCATGCTTGGAGGATAATGAAAACTTCTGTGACTCCTCAGTTTGTCTTTCTGATGTTAGTGTTAAAAAAAGTCATTATTTGGATTCCACTTCTAAAAATTCTCTTGCTATTTTAGCTAATCTGTTTTGACCCACATACTATTATTTTAGGACTCTCTTCTAGAAAACATATAACCACACCTTTTAGAGTAAAGAGCCAAACATTTTGATACACATTCACATGTGCTGGCTAAGAGCCTTACCCTCACACAATGAGCTTCACTCTTAACAGTGCTGATAGCGACAGATGAGACAAGAAAAGTAATTTTTCTTCCTGGTCCTTATTTTAAGGAACAGAAAGCTCTATTATGGAAAATAATTTCTGCCATCAGACCATCACAACAGAACAAATTCCTGTGTATTCTTACCAGAACAGCATGTAACTCAGAGCTCAACTGTGCATTCATTAATAGTGCTGTCCATGCAGCATCACTGGGGCAGCTGAGTTACAACCTGGGTTTGGTGGACTACACAGCCTGACCCACCGTGTGCAAGGAGAGATGTATGCATACTGTAGCAGTGGCATTGATTGATGGCAGCTTCCCATCACATGTATGTGCCCATCCACCTAAAGGACAGCTCTGTCCAAGCCTGAATTACACATACAGGGGCTATCCTATACTCCCAGCCACCCTGGCACTGCCTGCCATATAGCCTGTGAGTTAATCATGTGGAAAACTAACCTCCGGAGGAAATGTTTTCTGAGGACCAATGGGTCACTTTTAGAGTTCAAATTCTACTGCTTTGTCTAGAGCATTAGAAGCCCTAGGAAGGGGAGGCAGCAGGTGAGATGAGTGCCACAACATGGCACTAAATAAAGTTTTGATTGGTAAGTTGAGTTCCTGACTCCAGCACCACCAATCTGTCCTGGTGGGACTTCAGATGTGAATTTTCATACAATTTCAAAGCAGATGGTCTTTTGCTTAAGCTAGAGAAGACCCACAGTTGGCTACAGGCAGGAAATACTTTCAGGGATGGGTTTACGGTCTGGGTTACTGGCAAGGCATTGCTGATGTCTTCTTTTCTATTCAAGAAACACAGTTCTCCCTCTGCTGTCCACATTCCTTTCATCTCTCTAGTGATAACCCTCTCCCTGCCAACCTGAAGACAGTCAGCTGATACCCCTTATCCTGTCAAGTGATGGCCTCCAGTCACCAGCCTGTCTCTACCTGAGTCCCTGACAGTCTCCTCTGTAATCCACTCTGACCTCTGTCTCCTGCCTGACATCCCTTCTCTATATGTACCATTTATCTTTGCTCTCTTCCAGTTTGAGGACTCTGGAACCTATAAAGACACAAGGCAGGCTAAAAGTGAAAACAAGGGTGCAAGAACTAAACACAAGTAAACTTACATAATTTCGGTCCATCCCAGATGAAGGCAAACTACCAAGTCAGAAGTTTCCAATACACAGGAGCTAAAACCACTGAACTCTGATACAAAGACTTACAATTTAGTTTAGGACAGCCTAATTCTCAAAAGTGCTCACAGCTTACATCCCTGCAACAGCTTTGACAAAAACTGCACCAGGAAAATTTTCTTGGTTCTAGGTATCTCTGCATTCAGGGACAACCCTGATTTCAGGAGCTGTGCTTGCCAGATATGACTTCGGCTTAAAACTGAGTCTGTTCTCACAGATGAGGGTCTATCCACCAGGCTGTTGCTTACGCTGGATGATGAGGATGCCATCCGATCATATATTAACAGTTTGGGTGGAGAAAACAGAGAACTAGGGAGAAAGCCAGTTTGAAGTCCTGGGCTGAAGACTATCGAGCTGAATAACTAGGAATCACTTGAAAAGCAGAAAGAAAAATAAGTAATAGCTAGCAGTTGCCTCTCTATCATGCTAACCGGGAGTTAAAGAGTCCATGCCTGCTCACCTGACAGCCTAAACACAGGGATATAACCATCCCTGGTTTTCTACATTCCTTCTCTGCTGTTTCATGCATGAGACTTGTCTAAAGGAAACTGAGCTGATCCCTAGATGCTTCATCCCATGTGGCTTTTGCACTTGCCTGACCATCAACCTCTAAAAAAAAATTTTTTCTTACCATGCCAAGAGCGAATTTAAGTGATCTGGAGTGGTAGGATCAGGGCTCAGAGGTGGTGAGGTCACAAAAGCTGCAGCCTTGGCCCAGTTTTTGCTCCAGTAATGTGTCCCATCTGTCCCCAAGCTGGCAGTGATAGGCTCTCCAAAAACAAGGGGACCTTGGGGAAAGCAAGGATATACAGGAACTGATTACAATCCACTCTCTCTTCTACACTTTATACTGCTTCCTGCGTGTAGCCATGTATAATTATGCATTGCTACATGGCCAGTGTAGCCCCTAGAAAATTAAGCAGCCCAGGCTTTGTCTGTATGATAAAAAATTAATCAGGAGGCTCCTTGAGCTACACATGCTTTTGACTCGCATATTTACAAAGCTCCGTTTCTAATCCAGAAGGAGACAGTTCAGTTCTGGTTTTAATTTGTACTGTTTTAATCACAGCCATCTTCTCTACATTGCTCTGCTTCAGAGTGCGTTTAGGTGGAGGATGGGCTCCAGCAGGCAGATGCCTTTTTACTACTCCCAGGCTGGGCAGAGCACCAGCAGATAGCAGCATATGGTCCCCAGCATCATACTCCAAGTCTCCAAGAATACAAATATCAAGATGATATTTTGCTCTTTGGCTTTTCCATATTGCTCACGTGCTTTGTAGCACCAACCAGCAGAACAGTCCTGACTTGCAAATGCAGCTTCAACAGCAGCTGCCTCCAGGCTCACATGTCCCTTCTGGGTGCTTTGTAACTTGGATTCCTCCATGGCCCCAGCAAGCAGTGCTGACCCACAGGTGTTCCCAGTGCACATCTGACAGGGTCAGCCTCCAGCAAGGCCAGGAGCAAGCATCAGGCATCTCTAACAGGCAGTTCACTGCCCAAGCCACCCCTCAGAGGGTAACACCTTGAAATACCCCCCAAAAGGCACAGAGGATGCGCTTAGACCCTGTTAGGAATAAAATATCTCCTTCCCAGGATCAGAGGTACAGCAGGAAAAGTAAAAGGGAAGACAGGATAAAGAAGATTTTCAACACAATCTTCAAGAGGACCGTGTGTGGGGCAAGTTTCTCAACTGAAAAATGTAGGATTTCCCTCCGTCTTTCCCGGCTGTAAATATTTAGGGTCTGTGATGGTGTTACCATTCTTTGGTAACCTCTACCTCTATCTTGTAATTTGGGTCAAGATGTACAGGTCTTCCACTGAGCTTCTATTAAAAAAAAAAAAAATAATCGAGTTTGGGGGAAAAAATAAAGTCTCATACCTTTCTTTCTGGCCAGTGCAATGATATCAGCTGCACTCTTGCTCATCACCTTGGTGATGTACACTGGGCAGTTTATTCGACTGGCGATGGTGATGGCACGGAAAACTGCTTCTGCTTCAAGCTGAGGGAAACAAGGAGAAAAAGAAGTTGGCTGCAAAAGCACACTGAAGAAAAAATGAACTAAAGGACTGAGCCATATTTCTCACTGTTTGGCAACAATGCTTCAGGGGTTGATTCTGCTTTTTCCATAGAGATGCAGTGCTGGGAAACAGGGAGCTAACCCAACCTCAGACACTTTGCATTAGAAGTAACCATGTCCAGGCTGTGCTCACTAACGGGGTACAGCTGCCCCAGCACACATACAGCTTCCTGGCTCCCTGCACCCCAGAAGAGGTCACATCCAAGAAGCTGATGGGGCTCCTTCTTACCTTTCTGCTTCAGACTTCTACCCTGCAGTTGGAAGGACAATAAATCAAGGAAATATCGACCTAGCTCAGAGACAATTTCTGAGCTCTCCCTGGCAAACTTACCCTATGCAATCTTTATATAAGGATAAGATGACAGTGAATATAAAGTATTCTCAAATAGCAAATTCAGCACTATGGACTGAATTTAGCCCATAATCCATAAAAGCCTTTGAAGCAACACCCAATAAGTTCCCTCTGTCAGCAAGTGCAAAGACAATCTCCTCCCAGGGGGCCATCTGGGGCACAGGCACACAAAGCAGTCATCTTCAGGCAGAGAAACAGTGTTTCCCAGTGTCTCTGGAGACTCCCTTCCCCAGCCATCAGTGCTTCCCAGATCCAGCCACCTCCTTCCCAGATGGACTCATGGTATCAGCATTTTAATACCTAGAACTCTGCTGTGACTGAAAATACTGACTTGACTGTACAAAAATTTCTCTCCAAGAGTTGTCCTAGAAAAGTTGAGCAACTTAGCCCTTCCAAAACCACATCGCTTAATCCTTCACAGTTTTGTAAAATATATTTTTTCTTAAATTAAGCTGTCACTTTAGGTTGTCCTAGGACTTTTATCACAACATTTGCTCTGGAAGCCCCAAACACATCCACAGAAGACCAGGGAAGGAGATAGGACCTCTATATCTCAGCGCTGGGGCTGAGGTGGTCAGATGCATGGTCAGAAAGATGCAAAATTCCTTTCTGGAAACTGCAAATGCAGATTTTCCTTAGGCCCTTGTTCTCATTAAAAGGAAACATCTCTATTCTTTTAGAATAATTTAGGTGGAAGTTAAATAGCAAAATGAAAAAGTACATAAACATTTCAATAGAAGAATGTGACCAATTAAGTTGATTCCTTTTGCCTTGGGGAGAGGTTATATAAAGATCTGCAAACCACAACAATCTCTTCAAGTTTAGCCTCAAATCCCCAGGAACTTGTCTCTTTAGTCTTCAAGGAAAGCAGTCACTTCCCACTACCACCCTCCATGATTCCACTAACGGTCTGGACTGTGTACATTAAGGGACAACCACATGTCTCCACCTTTTCCTTCTCATTAAAGAAACCCTTTCCAGATGCCTGAGATGATCCACGCCAGAGCCTGGTTTTTATTATAAGAGAGCTGCATAAAATGAGCTGCCTTGCAGCATCTTTCCATTCTCACATATTTGCATTTCTACAGACTGCATTTCTACTACAAATGTATCTGCCAGCATAAACGAAGATTTATATGTGGGTGTATACATATGTGTGGTATATATGTACATATATGTACCTTATAGGAGGTTGTCAGCCAAATCATTTTAATGAATGCAGTTACTCCAAAGCCTAACTCACAAGCTGCACTGCTGATTTTTACCCTGATAACACCATTTTTTTTGTCATCACAAATCAAATCACAAGGGTCACGCTCAAAAAAACAAGCATGTCCGTGCCTGGGGCAGCAGGAGCTAAAACTCCCGGAGTGGACAAGGACACGCTCATCCCTGGACCAAGGCAACACATCTGCTCCAGCAGCAAAAGGGTATTTCAGACAAACAAATAACCTGACGGGGAGCTGGACTTTTCAAGGTTTTGAATAATACTGGAAGAGGCCATGGGAGAAGGAGACTGTTGCCTTCCCCCACACACCCATCTATCATCTGCGCATCCAGAAGCCAAGCTCCAATACTAAACGCTCGACAAAATATTTCCATGAATGACAAAATAAGTGAAGTCTCCTACCTCCTCAGGCCTGCTCAGGGCATGTCCCTCGGGTCCAGTGATTCCCATCTCCAGAATACGCTTTTGTTCCTGCAACATAAGAGATAAATGCTGACAACCGCTCCAGGATGAGACCCCTGCACCAGGCATACTCTGGCAGATTAACAGCCAAATTGTTGGTGTTAATGCAGCTGCGTAAGCCTGCTGCTGGGGGACGAGGACTGAAAGCACTGGCTTTAAACTGGTCCCATGCCACCCTGGCATCTGCTCCGTGAAGCCAGCACAGATTTCAGGGGAAGATTTGTCTCTTCAGTGTGATAGAGCGCATTTATGCCTCAAGCTGTTGGGCTGCACCATCGGAAATCTCTGCCTTCCAGAAAGTCTTATTTGACACCAAGACACCAACCCAGGGAACAGGCTTCCATCAATATACCAAATAGTAATTATGGGTGTTTCCAGTCTGTGATTTTTTCTTTACTTGCACAGGTTCCTCTCAGGGTGCAAGCCATGAAGCAGTTACCTTCCTTAAACTTTTAGCATTGCTGGAACTTCATCAAATAAAATCTTGCCTTTGGCATCCAGTTTGCTGTTAACACTTTTTTCTTACTAAGTGAATCACTAAAAATATGTTCTCACAAAAGCAAAACAGTGCCCTCTAGTTGTGAGGGCACTGTGCCCACACCAAAAAAACCATCTTGGGACCAATGTGGGTTTGTCAGAAAAAATCTGTGCCATCCAGCTTCACAGCAGTGAGACAATTTTTTAAAAACAGACAAAAAGCTTCATCTCTTAATTTAAGGTCGAGCAGTAGTATTGGAATAAATTTCCCTTTTTGCAGAAAACAGTGATCAACCACTTCTGATCTGTAGTTGGTCCAGGTCTGCCAGCAGAGCAGGAGTGGGACCAAAGCTGTTGATGTACCTCTGACCCTGGCCTGCCCTGCCCACAGGTCTCTAATGAGCTGAGTTCTACAAATGTAATGACTCTGTGATACAGAAAAATGTCCCCTAGAGACCAGGATGAAGTTACCAAACACATTTTACTCTGTCATCTAATAAATATTTGATCCCAGGGCCCTGAGGGTGAAAAGCTCACACATTATCAACATACTCCAGCAAAACCTGAGCAAGTTAATATTCACATAAACCTTTGCCTTTGCTGCAATCAATCAAGGCTGAAGAGGCATTAATAAGTATGTATTAATCTGATTGTGTAATAAAGAATATTTTGGTTAGAAAATCATAATGTTTCACAGGTATTCTTAAAAATAGCTGTTCTAAATCATTAATGCAACAGCTCTGAACAGTGCCAATTAAAGACTTTGTATAACTAAAATACAACAAAAAATAAAGACACAATAATATTAAAAAAAATAGCAAGACGGCAAAGAACAGCTACACAAAGTAGACAGACTTGCATCTTGAAGGAAGTCATAAAATCAGATCATATGATCATAAAATTATCCACTGTAAGAGGATTTGATAATGTTAACAAGCTAGAATATTTGTGCGATAAGATCAAAATTGTATTTTCATGGAGGATAGTCCTGAAAAACCTCCCTGAAGGCAGCTTTCTTTTCACTATCCAAATAATCCTTCTAAATAAAAGCATAAGGAAGGACTGATTTTATGAGATATGGCAATGGTGACTATGTTGGTGTATAACGTAATTCACATTTCTTTACTACTTCTTCTTTTTCTCATAATTTTTCTGTCCTGTATGATCATATTTAATGGCTGTATATTAAAGCTGATCAAATAAAAATGTAACTGAAACAGATTTCTATCAGAAATGCAATTCCACGAGTGCATCTTGCTTTTAATGGGGAACATATCAAAACATCACAGTTGCCATTTGAATTGTTTAATTTTGCCATTTCTACAGTAATATTGGCTTGTTATGTTTTTTTATTATTCATCTTCATCCTACTGGATATTTTATGTTGTATTAAAACTATAAATTATAAAATTTGGTAGTTTTAAATCATGCTAAGCTTCATGAGAAATCAGTGCTTTTTTCCCACTTGAATCCAAATGAGGGTTTTCACCTGGTTTCAGTGGGGGAAGGACACAACTGTACTGTCTGTGCCTGTTGACTCCTCACTAGTAACTTTTGAGCCCAGTTGTTATTTCAGCCAAATTCGAAGGGAAAATGGAAAGAAGGCTCTCAAAGGGAGTAAATTCTTACCAGGCAGATAAAGGACAGAATCCTGCAAGGGGAAAAACAACCAAATAAACTCACGTGGGCAAGAGCCCTTACACACTGCCCAACCACTCCAATGTTCACTTGAGGTTCTCCCTTAACCATGAGGCAAGGTGGATTCCCTTGTCCAGACAATTTGTTTTTAGCTACTGTAGTTTCCCTGTCAGCTCTGCATCCCAGTCCTTAGTGGATAAGCCAGCAGATAAAGAGCTCAGCAGATAAATCAGTTGCCTCGCTCGGAGCTTCATGGACCTCAGAGGGGCTCTATGCATGTACGGGGGATCAGAGGAGGGAAACATCTCTGCAACAGCCTTAAAAGATTCATCTGCCACCGATGTATAGAGTCATAAAAACCCACACACAAGCATGCCCATTCTGTTTTATAGGGGAATCCTGGCCTCTGAAAGACCAGCGGGAGGTTTACTATAGACTGCTGTCCTTGGGATACCTCTTTTGATGTGCTGTGGCACAGATCAGAGCTATGGCACACTCCAGTGTTAGGACAGTACCTACACAAGTGACCTGACCTGCAAAGACTGCACTGGGGATCCAGAACATTTTAATGGAACATACTGAATTTGAGCCCGGTTTCTCAGTTCCAAGATGCATCTTCAAAGAGCATGGCTCCCACTTTAATGAACATCTTTGAAATGTTTAGAACATGGTGGTTTCCCACTCTCAAACTTCAGATATTTATATTTTAAAAAATCAATAGGACTGAGAACTTTACCACACACTCCAAACTCACTATGCTGTCTATGCTGATAGCTGCAGCAAGAGACATTAGCATAAAGTTTCCCAGCTCCACTTTTTGTCCCCAAAATCTCTGAGCCAGGCTTTACATTGTTCTGCTTCACTTGTCTTCCCTGGATTCAGAAGAGGTCTTCTTGCTTCCTTCTGCCCCCCTCACCCAGTCCTCATCTGCTGCCAAGGCAAGGAGCAGTCTGGATCGCTGCTTCACCTCACAGATGCTGCGCCAAAGCATGCAAAAGGCCCTCCATCCTCTCATCCCAGGCTTTATACCAGTCGTGTGTAGGGCATCAGGCTCAGTTAAGGCACTTACCAGGTAGTTCCTTTCTTCCTACCCACACTCTAGCTGGTGGGTTTTACTTCTCCTCTCTTGTGCCTGTCTTTTCACAAAGCGAAGCAAAAATGACAGTTCACTCACCTGAGCTATCAAGTCTCCATTTTCAGCATGGACCAGGATAACAGCCCCAAGACTTTTTAGAAAGGTAAAGGCTTCATAAAGCTGCAGGTAGTACAAAGAAGGAAACACTGCTGAATAAGGAAAACACATTACTTAACACTCAGACCTCTCTGTTCACCTCAGTTTTGCACCTTCTATGCTAGTAATTATCCAGGTGAATAGCAAATTTTCCACTCCCTGCTTTCTACACAGAGCTTGAGCTTCACTGCTTGGTGTTGCCTTACCCACCCCCTTACACACCAGCCAGCCCCAGGATGAGCTTCTGCCCTTCTGCACCAAGACAGGGTCAAAAGTCCCAAGCAGGGTTGCATGTTCCTCGGACATAGTGCCTCACCCAGCCCCTTGTAGTGCAGGGCTACTGCTTCATGCCCTTCCATGCAGGCCTAAGTTTAGGAAGTAGTCTCTTTTCCATAGTTTTAGCAAATGTAAAATGAAATTGTTCCCATGGACTACAGACACTTTTAGTACAGCCAGAACACCTCTTTTCTGAAGTGCAGGCATTTTGCACCATCTTCTTAGAGCAGATAGTGTCAAGCTTTCACCAACAACTTTAATTCTGCAATGTTTTCTCTAGAACACGCTTTTTTTGAATTGCTTTCTAAGATTCAAACCCCATCCATACAGAAGGGAAATAGTTGATCCTACTGCTTTTACTGAGAATTTCTGAGCACAGATCTACTGAAATTCAGTTCCCTTCCCAAAAGGTATTCAGCTAATGTGTTCCCTGCTTAGATGTTAGTAACGTGGGAGTCCAGTTTTCAAACACAGATCAAATACTGCAGATACAGTTTCTTCAGTGTTCACTTTTGCACTAGGGCACTTCAGCTAGCATTGAATGGGTCAGAATACACATCTTGCAACATTCACATTATACAGGGTAACAGGCATTAGTCTAGCCACACATTAAACATTTTGACATATTTCTCTTGGCAATTCCAACAGGGAGTTGAATTTAATAGGCACTGCCTCTCAGAGAACATTTTATATTAATATGTCTAAAATTCCAATTAAAACCACATGTATTGGAGGTGTAACAACAGTTATTTAAGAGACTAAGAGCTACAGCTCTGGGAATAAGTCAGAAAAAAAACATTTTCTCAACTGAATAAGCAAACATTATTATTACTAACAGACGCCATTGTCCATTTACAATGACCTGATACTTATGAATGGAAAAGCTGAAGAGTCTGGAATCTGTAATGAGCTTGGGACAAACAAGCTCATTGTTATCTCCAGCTCTAATGAGAAAAGGCCACCTCCCCCAAAGAACAACTCTATTTAGCTGTTTGCAGCAAGTGAGAAACTCTTGAAACTTCAAAACTGCCACTGCCTTGAGTGCTTCATCTTTTCTTCCCCCTCTGACCTAGAGTTCTTGAAAGGTGAGAGTAAAATAAAGTGAGGGCAAAATCCCGAGCAGTGAGGAGTGATTGCAATGTTGGGAGACACCAGAAAATCTCTGCAGAAAGTGGATGTCATACACATGAAGGAACACATGTTCAACACTGATCGGCACTGACCCTCCAGAGAGAACTCCCCCACTGCACATTTCCCCCAGTGCCACTCAGGTCAGTGGGAACGTTTCTCTGGGATTCAACCTTAGCAACTCCTCGAGTGTTGGGAGATCACAGAAGAGGGGACAGATCACAGCAATGAAAAGCATTCAGAGCAATACCTGGCTGTCAGACATTTGGTAGAGATCTTTGTAGGCCATGTAGACTTGAAAAGAGTTCACACCTGTTCCAAGACAAAATCCAAAGGTGTTGCCATGTAAGTGGATTCTTAAATTGTATTTGAACAAAAACCTCAGGGAAAAATAAGTCATAGAATATGTCTGGACTAGGCTTTTCACCAGCTATTGCGAGAAATAAAGTATGGCTCCACAGCTGCATTACAGCTGCTAGGACTAGAAGCCTGAATCCCTTCTTCTCTGGGGGGAATTTGTTGGACTCTGTGAATTGCCTGTGTTCAGCCCTGGAGCAACTCAGCCACCACCGCAAATGAGATCGAATCATCAAATCGCTAAATCAACTGGCTAAAGCAAGCATGTAAAGTTTGTGAGATTTAAAAAAACTTCTGTAAGGTTCTGTGAATCACTGGTTTTCTTTTTAGCTTTCTTTAGCTAATCAGAAAAACATTTCAGCTTGACCCAAACCTGTTCTTTTTGATAGATAAATTTCTACTTACATTTCCCCAAAGTGCTGAGAAGCTGTAGGAACTGTGTACCTGAATTTGCATACTGACTTGCTTTTTCTTGACCCTACTGCCCAAAGCACCCAGCTTAGCTGATGGCAGACACTGGGAAGGAGTGGAAGCAAAGCCTGAAACCAGCTACAAGGACAGCTCACCATACCTCTCCTTCCACCTTCCAAAGATAGAAGGATTTATGTTGGCAGTCATACAAAACCATGCAAGATGACAGCTCCAGATTTTAGAAATCAGTAAGAAATGCTAGTGTTGAGTGTCAGTTGCCAAGAACCAACGGTATTCAAACCCCTACAAGTTTTGCTATTTATTTCAAAGATTTGATTATTTACACAGCTTCGTATTTTAATGGAATGGGAAATCCAAACATCTTCTGTTCATATTTTCTGTATATATGAATTCATATTAGTTTAAAAATTTGCCTTACTCTTTTGTCTACTGACAACATCCCCATTTTGGTACAGGGGACTGATCTCAGAGTTTTCTAGCTTCACAGAAAAGTAAATTCTAAGCTGTCTAAGCCACGTATGCTGCATTTCAAAGTAACTGTCATGAAAACTGTGCTTCCTGGGGCAAGAGAAAAAAGAAAGATATCTGTTCATGTTATTCATGTTGGCTACATCAAATGAATAAGGCTCTCTGATGAAGATAAAACTCCTTCATGATACTAGAAGGCACAGATATACCCTCAGGCAGAGGGTATGGCTGCTCACACTCACACAGAGAATTTGTTTATTCACAATTACAAGACTAAAATACCCCAGGATACACACAGGATAAAACCTTGAAATGACCTCTGGTATTATGTCTTCTTGCTAAGTCCAGGCAGCTCAGGGAGAAACAAGAAGCAGGAGCCGGGGCCTCCTTGCTGACTTCCATGCTAAGGAAATCCAGCCCAGACTGTGGAGCCCCATCAGCCTGCCAGTCTGTCCTTTCTTCCTATTTTCCTATTTCTGAAGTTCCCAGAAAACACACGTGGGCTTTACTAACTGTAATCCCTCAGCCTATTCCTCGTTACACAGTTTCAATGTACTTAGTATGTCCCTGATTTAAAACGTTAAGCTTGACTATACCTTCCCTGGGGCTGGTGCCTACAGCACATGCCTGCAGCACCGTCTCCCCTCTGACTGGATCACATCTGCCCAATCTGCCTTGGAGGAAAAGCTGTTTCTCTTCACAAATCCACGCAGTGCCTCAGATGTCAGCTGAACTTGGGAGCCACCTCTCTGCATGGGTGACCATGCACATGCGAGGCAATGAGAGACATGTCAAGGCTGGTCCAAGCCATGCCAGCTAGCCTCAGTGATGGCACGTGACTGAATTGTCTCGCACACATTTCTCTGTAAGCAAACTGCTGGGTTACCAATTGTTGTCCCTTATCCACTCAGATCTAGTCAAAGGTAATTAATCACAGACCTCCAGGAGATAAGGCAGCTTTCTCTGGGTACTGTGATTGGAAGACATATATTGGACCAACTAATAGAAATTTTCTTCCTTTTTCTTTTATTGCCTTTGTATCTTCTTAGGCCCTTTTCAGACCTTGGTAATATGACTATGAGTTTTGCTCCCACTCAGGTTAATGTTCTCCCTGAAGTCAATGAGAGTAGAAGGGATCTCAAAAGGGATTCCACCATGGGACCTTGAGCCTGTCCCTTACCCGCAGCTCCCACAACACAAAAGCAGATTATCCCGTCTAAATGCACATCCGTGCCCTCAGCTACCACATCAGATACACAGCAAATGGGAGGGCATCTCACAGGCTGCCTTTACAGCTAACAGCAGAGATGGTCTGAACCATCCTGCCTTGCACAGAGAGTACCTTTACAAGATACCAAGATAAAATAACACCAGTTTACATATATAGACATCCAATATTAAACTCTTTGCCTAATGCTTTGGTCTGGCATCTTGATCTACTCATGGAAAGTATGTGGTTTTTCAAAAGACCTGGTCCATGGCCTCTTGACCTTAATGCTTAACATTTGTTACATACTACATTCTTATTAATGTCCTGCTTGCTCTGGCACCAGGAGTACTCTGCAGGATGCTCTCCAAATTTCAGACAGTGCTACATGTTTTTTTGAACAGTAACAAAGTGCAGTAGTTAAAGGATTGAGTGAGGCATCTGCCAACACATTTCAGACTGTTATTCCTTTGCATATACCAGAGAAGTCCAGTCCCAAATTAGCTGCTGAAATGCTATAAGCCTGAGTCTTTATAATCAACATTTGGTTCTACAAAATCTCCAGACCTTTACAAAGCCTGTCTCTCCTTAAATTAGCTTTGTATTGATTTAAAATTGATTAATTATTCAATTATACCTCATGACAAGGCACCTCAACAGCAGCTCTGTGAGCTCCCATTATTCTTGCCAAGATTGTACTAGGCACATGCAGCACTGAAATGTGATTAGCTGAGCCCTGTTACTCAGCTAACTCACCCATCAGACAATCAGCTGAAAACAAATTCAATCCAGATTCCCAGCTGATGAAAACCAGTGTCACTTCATTGACATCAAGTCTATTTGCACCAGCAGGCTCAAATGTTTCCAATTATCAGCAGATATTATCCATTAATTTGAATGCCCTTGCCACACTGAAATATTTCCTATTGTGCTTGTGCTTTCACACTTGCCCTTACCTTGTGCCTCCTAACACCTGAGAATAATTCACATTGACTGCCTGAAACATACCACAGCGTCCCTGAGAACAAAGGTGACCTCCAAATGCTGTCACCACCAAAGAGGCCACCAAGGGCCTCATCACACCTCCTGGTTCGGGAACTGATGAACAGATTTCTGCTTCCCCTGAAGACTAAAAGACAGGTCAGATTTATACTGAAAACTCTCATTTCGATAGTTGGAGAAAACTATTACCCTAACTGTCTGCACCAGGCTTTTAATGTAAGCCCTCAGGCAAATCTGGGAGTGCTGAGCCATCTGTGATCGGGGAGCTCTGGAAAATAGTATCTAACCTTTGAAACAAGGCACAGTATACTTGTCTGAGAGTACAGTCAGCTAATGCACAGCAGCATATCAGTGTTAATGCTGATAGCAGGGAAACAGCACAGATTTGGCACCATCAGTGTTGACAGATGTCATCACCTTGTAAAAATCGTCTATGTTACAAAGACCTATGTAAGACCAGCTGCAGCTTCTCTAAATTACGTGTAATCTTGCTGATTGAAGGGTTTTGTTGCCTAAAATCTGGTTATACAGCACATATATTGCTAGCATGCTGCAATACAGGATAAATTCCCCTGTGTGACTGCACCTCTATAGTATCTCAGTGAACAACCACTCACTCAAAAACAGGATTTTGCTTTGGTTTTCTACTTTGATAGTACATTTCTACATAAAGAGAATTTTTCAAATCTAAGTCATCACTAGCACTACACCTTACAAAGGATGCTGCGTACACGTTACTTAGATTACCCAACACAGGGTTCATTCTGATTTACCCACGGTAACTAAATATCCTTTCAGAAAATATTTCCTAATTAATATCCATGCATTTTCAAGGAAAGTATCAAGTGAAAAATGTTAAAAAAAAAATGTTTCTGGACAAAAAAATCCATGCTGTTAGGCAGAATTTTAAGAAACTAGATCAAAATTATTATTTTCTGAAGGCTAGATTCAATTGCCCACACATACATATCTGGTGCCACCAAGATACCCTCCGTATGTGAAACTGCCACACTGAGCTGGCATGTATGGAAAAGGATTTATGAGAGGTTTTATCTATGCAATTCTGGAGTGTTAGATGGAGTCCAGATAGGGTAACCTACAGCATCTCACATGACAGCAGATCTGTTAATTGAACTGAATCAAGCCCATACGTGTCTTAGATTCCTAAATAAGTGACCTGGTTTTTGTACGTCCTGAAACAAAGCGTCTTTTAGCAACTTCAGGGAAAGCCACTGGAGACCAAGCACTTGATAAAATCAGGACATTTTTTCAATATTAGGTACCTAAGTTTAGCATCAATTTTTTCTAATAACTTGAACCTTTTTTAAAAATATAGGCATATTTTATAAAAAAAATATAGTCCCACAAGTGAATGATCCTAAATCTTTTCTGAGAAATAAGCAGTAGCTTGTGATGACCATTTCGCAGACACATGTGCGCTTCTCACTTGGGCTTAATTGGAGGCAACTAAATGGGCAGATTCCGGCCTAGCTAAAAATCTGAACTGTTGCCTTTAAATGTCTCATTCTCTCCATTCATGAAATAGAGGATCTAAGGTGACTGGGCTAACTACCCTAAGTGCTGATCTCTGCGTTTTACCTTAAAAAAACCCTAAGTATGCAATGTCTGAGCCTATTTCCATGTGTACAAGCAAGCATAAAGTGATGCATTTGTATCTGACAACATATACACATCTTAATTTTCCATGCCTATCCTGGGGTACACCTCCTCCCTCCACTGGCCTTTCTGCTGACTAGTACTATTGCACAGGTTTAGGTCCATTTTACACAGCAGCAAGTGAATACAAAAGTTCAGGGTAGTGCAGAACCTTGGGCAGCATGACCAGTGCCTGTACATTTCTGTTCTGGATGATGCATTCATTAAAATACTTCAAAATTTCACCTCCATATGATATTTCAATAAAACAAACAAAAAAAAGGCTATTAATTTTCACTCACTAACCTTTGTCTTGCACCAGTATTTCCAGCTCTTCCCGAATCCCATCATACCAGCTGGTGATGTCCACATGGAGAGAGTAATCACAACAGGATTTGGTGTCAGCTGCCTCATGCCACTTCTCAAAGGAGGTCAGTAAACTCGAGCCAGGTTCTGGAAACACGTGGTCAACTGAAAAAGAGATTCAGTGTCTGTTACCCAGACAGCACCGTGTCCAGATTTCCTCAGTGCCTGTGAGTAAGTAGCCTGCCAGAATCTCAGCCAGAACAGCAGCCTTGGAGGCAGTTTGTGTGCAGACTGTAACTTTGGGATGTTAGCCAGATCCTGCTGTCTCAGGTACAGCGGACTTCGTGGATGGTCTATACTAACTTGAATCTGGCAACCTGCTTGGTGCAGCATCAATAGACACACACAGTGGGAGACCCAAACGTCTCACAGTTTAGGGAACATTTGGTTTTCCCTTTACTGTTCTGTAAGAGACCACAAGTTCTGGATTTACCTGCATTTATTGCCTGATGTGTCCGTTTCTATGTATTTCACAGTGAGCATTATTATTAACCAGTGCCTCGTAGTCACTGAACTGGCCCACCCTGCCTTACCAATAATATATCAGTGGAGATGTCAAATACTTTCTCAGCAGCCAGAATTGGGATAACAGCCAAAAGTCTGAACAGAGATGATGTAGAGCACAAACACTCAGCCACACTATATGGCAGATCAAGTGCATTGCAACTATGCATTTTCACTGTCTCTTTCACTGCAGCTTTCCACATCTGAGGATCCCACATTGTTTACTGACATGACTACTTACACATATATACTTATGTTTGCAGAGCTAGGTCAAAACTAAGTATGGAAACAAAGCCAGATGGGCTTACTAGTGGCATTTGCAAACCTAATGCTGCACAGGAAGCCTCAACTGAAGAAAATACACTGAAAAAAAATATTAGGAGTATTGAACAGCAGTGCATTTTGTGCTTATTGCCAGAGATCCTTTCAGCTGATATTTGCTGCTGAACATAGGTAATAGATAACACCACTCAGAACAAAAAAGCCACAAGCCAATTCAGTAGGAGTAAAACCCCACTGGGCAGCTCATCTGCACAAGAAAGCTAAGAGAATTTTTGTCACCTGAACAACTGCTTCACAAAGTCTAACCAAGGGCCAGGCCACTGATAGTAGGAAGGAGCTAAATCTTGTCCTGCCATCTGATAGACAGAGGGGTCTTTAACAACTAGAAACACTTCTCCCTTCCACTAAGAAAGGTGTTTCTCCATGGCACCTCTGGTAAGGACTTCCTCAATTACTGGTGCCAAATCCAAGCTCATAAATAAGCATCTTGTTATTTCCAAAGCCCCTGAAATGTCAGTAGGTGGGAGCAGCAGATCTTTATCAGATTTTCTCTGCCATATATTTACAGCACTCCCTACACTGTTTTTCAAAAATCCCAAGAATAGGTATATTATCCCCAGTGCCTGTTTTGTATTTCAGAGGGAAAACCAAGAGACAACTCTCCATGCCACTGTTTCTTCCTGAGGGTAGGTTCATTTTCAGGCCAGCCCTGGGTGACAGTGATGAATGGATCTCCACCACAGTGCCCAAAAATTTGAAGATTCATTGCAGAAGATCTCAGAAAACTGGTATGAAGCCTCCTGTAGCTGTCCCCACATGCACTACACAAGCTTCAGCCTGGAGTGGGAAGGGCTAGTACTGCTGGTACTCACTGATCATGGTGGTGCCTCCTGCTAGCGCTGCTTTTGTGCCTTGATAGAAGTCATCAACAGCAGTCATTCCTTGGTAGGGCTTTTGTAAGTAAGTGTTGACATCTATTCCCCCAGGAATAACCATGCGCCCATTAGCCTCTATGGTCTTGACTCCTCCAGGAACGATCAGATTCTCTCCTATTTGCCTAGGCAGCAAGGAAAGCCAGTATTATTTCACTTAAACAAAGAAGTAGAGGGGACAGAAGCTCTTTGAGGCATGTAGGGGAGAGGAATCTAGGGGCCATACAGAAAGAACTGGGACCCCAGAGGGAAGGTGAAGATCAGGCACCCACTCTGGCCGCTCCACACAGCACTGGCAGAACAAAGCATCCGCAAGCCTGCCCAGCTGGGCCGTGTGCTCGAGTTGCTTTGCATTGCTCTAGTGGCCAATAAAGAAGCTGTAAAGCACCAGCATCAAAATCTGAGTATTTTTTTACATGATTCCTATCTTTATACAATTACAAATATGTACAGCTAATGTTCTCTTGGGGTCTCCGGTTTTGTATATTAAGCTCTTAAATGAAAACAGAAAAACATAGATCAAATATGACAGCAAGCTGGAATTGTAAATATATGGCATAAGCACAAGGCACATCAAAAAGGAGTTATAATTATTTTGTAATCAAGCAATGCAAATTTATCCCTGAAAAGGAACATAAATATCCTAAGATGCAGAAATACGTATTTAAGAGACCCAACACATATTAAATCTATCATATAGATAAATCTATCACATATCTAATCTAACATGTCATATAATCTTCATCCTCCTCTTACAGTTAAAACTTAGTGAAACATTCTGCATAACTGTGTATAAAAAAAAAGTTAATAAACTGTTGCCATCTTTTCACCTTCAGTTCTTCACAACAGGATATTTTTTTTTCACTATTAAAAATATTAAGCTGTCCCCCATGCTGATATCAAGCAAACTCCATATACTTACCATTAAATTATTTCTAGTGTTCATGGACACAACTATAAGTAAATTAAACTTTAACTTTTAAAGCCATATTACATTTTTATTGTCTACTTTGTATGGTGCCAAATAGGAAAAGGTATGGGTCTGTGTGGAAGCCATGTCTCTGCACTGTTACATCATAATATATTTGGGCTTAGAGATAACTATAAGGTAGTTTAAGTTTACTTAGTTTATCTTGTATTACAGACACAGAGTCCTTGTCTTAATTTCCTTTTGTCTGGGATAAAATAACATTTATCCACAACTAAATAAATACACCAGACATCTGAGCTGCTGAATCTGTTTCTCCCATATTTAAATGCAACTCCCACCTACAGAGCAAAACACAGCGACTGATTAACAGCCAATCATAACAAGCTAGAACCAAAAATGAATATAACTGTTAATTAAAACCAGTGAAAAAAACAGGGATAATTATTCACATTGGAATTTGGCCAAACTGCCAAAGTTAATAAATAGCCCCAAGAGGTCAAGAATTTGTTTCATATGCTATGCAAAAATGTCACCTCCAGCAGCTTGGCTCCCCTGGTGCTCTGGGTTTTGGCTGGAGGGAAGCACAGCCATTCGGTTAGCAAACTCCCCGCCAGCAGCCCAAGCTGGGGGCTCAGCAACTCAGCGCTGAGCAAATCCAAAAAGGCTTACTCGTGAGAGCTGAAAATATCATGGCTTGAAGCCGTACAGCTCCATGTCTGGCATCTAATATTCATCAACACTTATAGCACCGGGAGCATGTCATGACCTGTTTACAGCTGTGAGGAGCGCTAATGATGCCATGGCAAACAGGGAATTGATATGTATGCAAAAGCCAGCAGCAGCCCAGCACATCCAATTGCACTAACAAGTTGCAAGATGCTCTTCTGCTCTTAAAATCTGTCTCACAAAGGCATACCGTAAGGCACTGCAGTCCATGAGCAGGCTGAACACTTGTATAAAGTTAGATACTCCCACGTATAATAATGGTGTTGCACTAATTTTCGTTAGTTGAATCCACTCTCAAGATTTTAATAAGAACAATCCTCAACCTTTGTATGGCGTTTGTGTAGATAAAAAACTGAACTGGAAAAACAAAAATTACTATGATCAATCTCCTTTAAACATGTTTAAGGTGGAATTGCACTCCAAGGACTATCACACCTGAAAATAACATTAAAGAAAACCTACATAAAAATATAAAAGCAATTCCATTTTTGTTTTCTTCCACAATCATTATCTACCAGTTTCCTATCCAAGAAGACATACCCTGACGAAGTGGAAGAGTGCTAAGTATGTACTGAAGTTTTTTGATGACTCATGGCTCATTATGAGTGTACATTGAGTAACAGCTTATTTAGCAATGGGTGAAGTCATCCATGCTGAAGCGACATGGAACCAAATGGCCTTTGTGTATGATGCAACACTATTACCTGTCAGGAGTCTGTCTTGTCTCTTGCCTTGGCATCAAGACTAAGGCTGGGAGAAGGCTGATGTTCACTGGCATTCAAGGTTATTTTTTATAGAGTAAGAGATAATGTGACAGGATTCGTGAATTGCTCACCCATTAATGCAAAGTATATGTTAATAGGAATGAGGTTCAGTTACTTGTGAGTGAAAAAATACAATAGAACAGATAACTGTATTCTACACACTGTATAAATGATTAAGCTGGTTTTCTAATGCACCAGCAACTAGAAAACTCAGACTGACAGAAAGTTGATGCTGTCTACCATTTTCATTTGAATGAGCTGGTAAATTCTGTCATACACAAGCTGATTAAAGCACAATGGAAACAGCAGGCTTCCACTCTTCATAAGTTTAACCTGAGAAAGATGAAAACCTCCCCCAGAACTCTGTGAAGTTATGTCTGTCATTATCAAGGCTGCATCTCTCTTAGGCATCTGAGGCTCTCTCTAACTTGGCTCGCTGCCTGCCCAGCTCTGGAGACCCTGTCCTCAGTCACCCACCCTGCACACTTGATAGTCCCCTCCAGCCCAGAGGGACCCAACCACTTGACAGGGAGGGAGCAGAAGACAGCAAGCACCAGACCCATGACCTGCCGCTTGGCACAGAGACCAGGGTTCATTTCCTCATGTGGATAACAGAGACAGGATAGATATAGGCAAAATATATTATTTACATGCCAATGGCAATTTAAATTACTAAATATCTAAATTACTATTTATATACCGGAAAACTGCCTCTCAGCTGCCATCTGAGTGTGCAGGGCTTAAGTTTCAGCTAAGAAAAAGCCACGTGCACCATTGGTCCCTTGTACCTAGGGAGCCAGTTTGAGCATTGCCAGGTAGGAAAAAGCATCTACCATCCTCCAAACTGTAGCTAATCTTCAAACACAGTGAAGGTTATATCTACATTCCCCCCTGCAGGACAATCTGCAAGGACATAAGGGTTAAAAGACCCTATTGACTTCATTAGTCTGCACGAGAAACCCAAACCTCTATTTTCCTATCAGTTTCTACTGCAGAATAAGAAAATTAACCCAGATCTTCTTTATCCTAGCAAAACCAGGACACTATTGCCCATTCTGGGCTGAGTGGTTTGGTATCTGCTCCACTCTGTGGAAAGAATTCCGTATTGTCAGCAGGATCTGCAGCTGGAAAGTTAAGGCATCAACTGAAACATGGATGCCTGAGATTCAAGGTCCTGCTCCAAAGGATCTAGAGCAACATTTAACAACAATGTTAAATATTCAGACACAATGGGCAGCTCCAGCTGAAAAAATTAAGAGACCAATCCCAGAAAATATAGTGCTTTCCTAGACTGCAGAATTTATCATCTGAACACTGTTAGGACCCAAGCCCAACTCACAGCAGGCTGCCCTCACAAATTAGCTGCTTTTCCAGAGCAAGACTTCTTGCACAGTTTACAAAGAAAAAATCTCAGGTCATCTAAATCCAGGAAAGCAGGCACGACTCAGGGTGTTGAATAGTAAACTTGCCTCCTTGGGCAAAGATAAATGCATTTTAAAATTAAGATCTTGCCTGTCTACTCATTATTAACCCTAGCTATCTTGGGCAGTTGAGATACTTTCTGGAGATATGTATCCACGCATGGATTTCAGAGGAAGTCTATGCACTTAACAAGGCAGCTGAAAGCTTGGCATTGCTAACCTGTCTGCTGAGTATCACTGCATTTTTGGAATCAAGGCCAGAAATTCAGAACACTTTCAGACTCTCAGCATCTCATGCACTTAGTTGTTCAATCAGTTCTGATGCTTCTAAGTGTTACTAGGAAACCTGCACCTGAACAAACAGAAGAATAGAAAAGCTCAAGTAGAATACCTATCAGCAACAGCACAACTGGGTTGATTGTTGCTATTAAAAAAAAGATACGTGTTAAAAATTTTGTGCCCTCTTCACTTAAAACAATATGCTCCTTTTGCCACTTCTGCAATGCAAGTAACAGTATAACTGGAGAGGCAGAGTGAAGTATTAAAAAGAAAACCACACAGTCCATAGATAAAAGCGTTCAGATTTTTTTCTGTTATAATAACCCGAATCATTAATAATGTAAGTAGCCACAGATATATAAAGAATTGGACTTTTAAACTGATGATATCTTCTCATGAAAAGGAGCTCTGAAAACAAGTAGGTAATGAATTATTTACCAGATAACAGTAACTACGTTTCTGTGCGTTAAATTGTAGCCTCTGGAGACCAAGCTTGTTAGGTCACTAGTGAAAAGGTTTAGCAGTCAAGAAAAAGGCTGTGATCCTTGTGTACATCAGAGTGCTTGTACATACCGCCTAACTTTGCAAAACTAGAGACTCCGATCTCCACTAAGTCAAGGTAGGTGCTGCATGAATACACATCTCTGTTACTGTTTCCCAGGCTATCGGTAACATGTATTTCATAGTGTTCACCTAAGGAATGCTTTCCCAGTTCCTGTATTTTATATCCTGATAAAAAAGTAGAATTTTCTTTCTAACTGTGTGAAGATTTAAGATCACATACCTTTTCTAAGCAAGAAAAGGGACATATGAACAATGCACCACAATACTGGCCAACAGAACATGCCATGCCTCAGCATTAACCAACAGGGCGACTGAGGAATAGGTCCCCACTAGCAGTGTGCAACACAGGGTGTAGTTCTGTCTCGTACAATCCTTGTAGCATGGCTGCATTTGTCCCGCTTACATGTGGGGAAAAAAGCCGTAATGAGCCTTCTGTCGTACACGGACTCAAAAAATATCCATTGTCCTTACCATCACTTCTCATGTTTAAAGAGTCTACTTGCCTCAACCATTTTGGAAGAAACTAAGACTGAGCTGTTGGAAAAGCAAATACCTTCAACTTACAGTAAAGAGGTGTTTTACTTATCTAATCTTAGTAAAGATAAAATGGCAGAATTTAATAATTAAACACTCTTCTACTATGGCCCCACATTTAGAGGTAATCAAGATGCTGACTGCAAGATTTCAGATCAGAATCGGGTCTATAGTAACAGGCATGCAAAAAGAAGTTCAGTATTTTTAAAAACCAACTTTATAAGTCCATCTTCAAGGTATATGTCTGCATAGAAGGAGTGGTCATCATTGATAATTCTTCCACCTTTAATGAGTAGTCGGTCACTCTGGGGGAAAAGAAAAGGAATAAATGTAGGTTTGTTGAAATAAATAAATACAATAACGTATAGATGATACCAAATAGGTTTATATTATAGAGAAGCATTAATACCAAAGCAGTTACACTATATAAAGGCCTATACCATAGGTTCAGGTGGGCACACAGACAGTGGAGAAGAAAACTACAGTTTCACTGAGTGCTTATTTCTGAATTTTGGGGCATGAGGACTCATGATCATCACAGTCTTTCTTCCTCAAAGTGGAACCCATTGCACATGGAAACACTTGAAATCCTGCTACACCCCTTTTTACCACCACTTTACTGTACAAAGGCCAAAAAAGGAAGAGAAGCCACCAGAATAAACTGCCCAACACTGCAATGGCCAAGCTGAGCTCACCTGGGACTCTGGGCACACCTGGAAGAATAACATAGTTAGAAATGCGAAGGGACAAGGTCAGGAGAGGCTGCTGAGCTCTGTAATGCAGAAATTCCTGCCCAGGGAAGATCCTTTACGCAGCATCAGCTCAGCAGGGTCAACTCCACAGCCCCACCAAGGTGACCAAGGGACACGGCCCACCACTTGTGCCTCCCATACTGTGTTACAGACCAACAGCAGAAAATCAAGTTTCTAGTGGGCATGAAGAATGGATTGCTGTCTGATTTGTGATTCCTGCAGGTCAAAGGCTGTTGATTAGTTGGGGGCACTCTGTACTGAGGTTCCCCATGCCGTATCTCACTCACCCCATGAAAGAGGATCAGAGTACAGCCTCCAAAGTTCAGTTTACCTGAAATATCATACAAACAGCAGAGAGAGCTACTCCCTCCTGGTATTTCGTGCAGTGCCAGAAAGCAAACATTTTTTCCCATGAAGTCCAAATACTAAGTCTGCTGGGGCTCTGTTCACAACAATCATCTGTTTCCATTTTTCTCTATTCAAATGGATACACTGTTCTCCAAAAATACATTTTACAGAAATCAAATTTTACAGAAAGCAAATTTCACCACTGCATATTCCTGACAACCAGTATTTGAACTTCCTCATTGAAGAAGACATACTGGAAACACCAGCACTCTACCACCCACCCAGAGACAGGGAAAGTCTGTAACTTCAGTACTGTGCTGATTTTGTCTGGAATAGTTATTTTTCTTCATGGTAGATATGTTTTGGATTTGTGCTGAAAACAGTGTTGATAACACGGGGATGTTTTTGTTACTGCTAAGCAAAGCTTACACAGAGTCAGGGTCTTTTCTGCTTCCTCCCTGCCATGGAAAAGGCTGGGGGTGCACAAGAAGGTGGGAGGGGACACAGCTGGAACAGCTGACCCCAACTGGCCAAAGGGATATTACATACCATGTGATGTCATGCTCAGCAATAAAACTGGGGAAGAGGTTGGCCAGGGGGCCACTGCTGGGAGACTGGCTGAGCATCGATAGGTTGGTGGTGAGCAATTGTTTTCATTTGCATCACTTGTCTTTCTTGGGTTTTATTTCTCTTTCTTTGTTATTTTCTTTTTCATTACAATTTATTACTATTTTTTTTTTTTTTTTTATTTAAACCATTAAACTGTTTTCATCTCAATCCACAAGTTTTCTCATTTTTACCCTTCCAATTCTCTCCCTCCATCCCACTGCAGGGGGAGTGAGCGAACAGCTGTGTGGTGCTTAGTTGTCAACTGGGGTTAAACCACAACAAGGACATAATGTTTTTGGAAACCCTTTTCCCAAGTGACTGTGAATGCTGAAAACCTCTAAAGCAGTCAGAACATTCTTTTCCTATTCATATATAAAAAAACCATTTACTGTAAATTATTTCCTTGGATCATTAAACAGTAACTCAGAATCCCCATTTTGTCCACGTTTTATACTCCTCACTGTAGACTCAATTCATGGTTCAATTACATGTCAACTCACACATATAAACCATGCATGTCCCAGGTTCCCAGTTTAGAAAACAATTAAACAAGCTGATATGTTTCCTCATCTATAAAACCAGGACAACGATACAGATCTAAAAGTTTGTAGATTAAAAAGTACTAAATCAGACTCAAGGGTGTTGCAACAATCTTTCTTCAATGTAACTTCTTAGTTGTATGTATCCTTTACTTCTCAGCTTGTATTTGAGTATTTTGCAGGTTCAAAGCATCCTTAGCTCTCTGTATCATTCTAGAAAAGCAAAAAGGGAGAAACATACATTTTAAGGGGAGAATAAAGGGGAAAAAAGAATTTTTAAATGCAGTCTGTGACAAAAGAGTACATACACAGAAGGTTTCAGGCTTTTCTCCACATGCTGCAGCAGCAAGATGACCTTGGAGGGGGGAACCACGGCACAGAACTACAGTGCAGTATGTCCCCAGGACCTGCCTCAGATGTTGGTGCCCTCTCGTTAAAGGATGGAGACGAATGCAAGTTCTTGGTCTGGAATTTGCCAGAACAGGCTCCCTGTTTTCTCTCCAGCCTCGCAACTGTCACTTGTAATTGTAGGGCTTAGGAATCAGAAGCCTGAATGGTAAGAAGTTATTTTGTTGGCAGTTGCATCTCCTCTCCGTGATGATTTACTATGCTGCCTGCTGACCTGCAGAGACCACCATCTTGTGAGCTCTTTTTAAGCTCATTCAATTCCCTTCCTAAACATTAATACTGTCCAATTATAAGAGGCAAGAGCTTATTGATATGGGCAAGGAACATTACCAGAGCACTGCATCTGTCATTGCTGATGAGTCAAAAAAACTACATGCTCATCAAGATGTTCTATGTTTTATTTCTTTTAAAACAGGAGAATAATGCATAATAAATAGAAACAAATGTAACAGGCCAGTAAAATAAGTAAAGCAGAAGTACAACCACAGAAAAATAACTGTAGATGTAAGGATTTTGTACGGTTTTATATATAAATATACATATATGTGGCAAAACTAGGTATTAGAATAATCTGAACCTAAAAAGGATACGAGTGCAGCTTCAAGAAAGCACTCAATTATGTGAGTCATCAATTAAATTAAGATTCACTTACAGTTTATAAAGGATTACTGAATGTTTAGCTACAAGGTCTCATCTTCATCAGAATTTTGGAGAGTCTAAGAAATTCTAGTGAAGAAAACCCCTGCACTTTATGGAGACTTTCAGTGTTCTAATTCATTACACCTTCCCGCTCAGAAGAAGATACAAACCGTTCAAAATTGTTGCAAAAGGGAGCAGGTCCTGCACCTGAGCTGGCCTGTGGCTAAAGTTGCCCCCCAGCCAGGAAGATGAAGCGATGGGAGACGAGGCTGACAAAAACGTGCAAATCTTGATGCTCCCCAATGCTCCCCAGGTAGTCTGCCAAGCCACCGGGGAGGGTGCCGTGGAGCCTCACCCAGCTCCCATCCGGAGCAGAGAGATGTGGAAACATCTCTGACACACATTTCCATTCCATCAAATCAGTAAATTTGGAAGAAAAAGGGTTTTGTTGGAACCTTTCCCAACCAGCTCGAGCTGTCAGCATGTCTGTAGGACACGTTACAGATCGCTGCAAGGCAGGAGCACAAGCAGAGCAGGGTACCTTTACACAGATGGTGCTCATAGGCACAGGCAACCCACGGTGGGTTTCAGTGCTGTGTGGACACCCCAGCAGCATGCTGTGCCCAAGCAAACAGGCACTGCCTCCTAAACCCTGCTCTGGACCAGGGCTGACTTGACCTTAGCCAAAGCAGCGGTACCAAATGCCTGTGTGCACCTAACCATATAGATGTATTTCCATCAGCACGCTGGAAAAAAATTACACAAACATAACTGACTGGCAGGGAGGCATAGGTTAACATTGACAAGCAATTTGCTATATTCTTCATGAAATAAACTTTCATACAAATCCCACAGCCTAAGCAAAGGGTTCAGAGATGGACACAGCCCTGGCCTGAAGGCAAAGGGACGCTGCCACCCTGCACCACTACCACAGCCACCAATGATGCCTGGCCTCTCCTGCACTGTTTTAGGTCACTGGTACTTGCTGCAGTGAAATCCTGGACAGAAATCTAGGCACACACAGGGTCTGTGAAGTAGGTTATCCTCCTCGGGCACGCAGCGTGGCTGTGCATGGTCAGGAGCCGTTTATTATTTACCAGGGTCCTGATGTCAGGCAGTCTGCTTGCAGTTTTCTTACCAAGTGCCAAATGTCCAGAAAAACTAAGGACCAAAGTCCTTTTCTGCCTGGACAATGTTCCAGTTGGGAGGACAGGCACACTCTGCAGCACCCTGGCGAAAGCTGGGGGGTAGAGGGAGGAGTGACCTGAAGCTCATGAATTAATCAAACAGCACTCCCCCCATATTGCCCCTTCCCAGCTGTAAACCCCTCCAGGCAGAACACTTTCTTTGCCTAGCTGTCAGATGTACCCCCAGCCACTCAGGTGACCTTTGGGTGCTCTCACAATATAAACAACAACGAGCTCAGGAGGTGACAATACTACTCAGCACAGGAGGTGACAATAGTGTAAGCCTTTATAGGGTGGCTGTCACCTTTCTATTCAGCTAGCAGATGTCTCAGTCACTAGTGCCCTGCTTGATGAGCCCCAAGGGCTCCATACCAAGTTTTCAGTGCATTGCCTGGCACAAGACGCTGCCAACCAAGCTCTTCCCAGTGCAAGCCAAAGGAAGCTGCTGAGACCCTCTCCTCCCTCCAGCCTGCCAAGGACAGGCAGTGGGAACACAACAAAACAGGGAGGGGATATTAAATGGAACATATAAACTGAGCAATTCATTTAGTGCCAAGATCCAAGGCGAAAGAAACGACTGCTCTCATTGACATGGGAGGTGCAGAAAACTCCCCTGTAAACCCACACCATTGCTCATCGTTCACTGCGGGCTGTGGGAGCTGAGGTGTTTCTCCTCCAACCATTGCTGCTGCAATGATGCGACCACATCAATGCAACACTGTTTGCTTCCGGGTTTTGTGCCTGACAATGACACAGCATCAGCACAACAAGGATGCTTATCTTCTGCCTCCCTGCAGCTCCATTTTACAAGTGCTCAGGCACCTCCCGGCTCAGCTCACTGCTGAGTATAATACAGCCATTCCTATTACTCACAGCTCTTCACCTTCAAACCCTGTGCACTGCTTTCCTAGTGATTTTTTGCAAATCATGGTCTAGCTTCTCCTGCTTAATCTGGCAGTAAAGCCACAGAGCTTAGTCTGCGACATGACAGCAATTTTCATGGCTGCAGAAGATGCCTCGAACTCAGCATCGCTTGCTGCAGGAGGAGGGGCCAGCTGCTCAGGCACAAGGCGGTGGCTTTCACTCCCTTCCAACTATTGTTTGCAATACATTAAGAGCAACACAAAACACCCCTTAGCTGGTGACTGGCACAATTTGTACAAATAGCCTGTCTTGCTGAGTTTTTAAAATCATCTTGGCTCAGCTCTTGTGAAGCGTGTTCATATTTTCATACACTCCCAACAGTACAAGGCCAGCAGAGACAAGCAGCATCTGTATCAACCTGCCAGATGATGAGACTGAGCCCTGCTGCGGTCCTGAAATCTGCAGCAGGCTCTGTGCAATTACAAATGAAGTCAAATTCCTTTTGTCAGTAAATCACTCAACTCTGGGCTATTTGTAAATGCGACCAAATGCTAGATTCAAATGTTAGAGCAGGAACAATTGCAAAGAAATTTAAAATTAGCCTTTTTCTCATTCACCTACTCCTCTCAGAGCTAGAGGTATTTACAAATATTACACACAACAAAATTTAAATACATTTTTTACACATGCAGCTCTTAATCTGCTCCTGGAATTACTGAAAAACATAGTAATAGAAACATCCATCTTCTGACATAAGATTTACTAAATAAATATTATCTCAAATTGGTGCAGTATGTGAAAATACAATGGTAGAACAAGTTATAGCAAACCACACACTTCTCTTCAGTGTCGATACCCATGGTACTGCACCTGCAGGCACCTTTCAAAGAAAACCACACCTCTATCATGCAAGATGGAATTTAAAAAACAAAAGAAAGAATGAATATGCCACTATGTATTCTAACCATACAAAAAGATTCAAAGAGATTCCAAGAACAGTGTGTTTTCATCAAATAGCAGCATCTGTCCAGACTGCAATTCTGATATATGCTATTACATTCTTGCTTCTTGTACAAAGGGAATGTCTTTTATATCTTCATCTCTAAATCAAGTAATTTGTGTCTTTTTAACTATTTACAGTTTGCTTTACAATTTAACTACAATGAATTTCATATATATATACCCAAACATATGGGTCTAAGTGTTGCTTCATTCTTGTATTTGGACTTTAATGATTGCTGCATTGCAGTCACTGCCAACTGAAAAAGTCTTTGCAACACTCTTGGTCCCAGATTTTCCAGGCCTAAAGGAGAAGGAAACACTCAACAATGATTTCAACCTTTGCACAATTATAAAGACTTACTAGAATATACCATTGTCCTTACATCTCCAGAGCAACAATGGCTGTATTCTCTAAAATCCAGATTAGTCAATGGCCCTGAAGATGACTACAGATTTTATGCTAAATAGCCAATTGAAACCAGTTTAAAGTCCGAATCCACCTGTGTTTCCAGTCCTCTGCCTATAAATGTATGTGGTTTAGAAGACATCAGATTAAATGCAATAGACATAAGAAGGCATTAGGCTACGTTATCACACTTGCAACCAAGACATTCATCTTTAATTTTTTAGCATTTGAGAGGCAGAATCCTTTGTTGCTAAGGTTTTAAAACACCAGTGAGAGTTAGAAATGACGGCAATTTAGAGGGAAGGTTCAAAAGCCACAGGCTGAAGTTCGGATTCTTGATTATTGAAATCTCCACAAGAAGCAGTTTCTCAAAGGCAAAAGTCCCACTGGCAGACAATGGAGACAGACATTTGGAGCTCCGCTGTGCTTCTGTGCTTTCCTTCTTGCAGTTATTTCCCATCATATACATGATATTTAACTATTTTTGTGTGTGTGGATATATTTGGTTGTCTATTGCCACAGCTGGTCAGATTCAGACACAGTTGTGATATCATACCATTAAATATCTTGCTTTTAACAAAGTACTTACAAATAAGGAACATTTTTAAACTTAATGGCAAAGGAAGAAAGACATCCTTCCCAAGAGGAATGTTTGGTTAAAATCCTTTCATAAGGATCAAAGACCTGTAAATAGGATTTTATGAAGTACTGTCTGCTTATAGAAGATCTGCTTTTAATCAGCCCTATCCTTCCTTTTGAATTTCATGTCTAGGTTACCCTCTACAGGAAGTCATTTTTAGCTAAGGTGATCCCTGAATCAACTCAGGGAATTGCTTGTAAAAGACTGTATCCTTGAGGCATTATTTCTGATAGGCCACTAATGGAGAATCCTACTTTTAAGGTCCTTCTCTTAACAGTATATGGCAATTAATTTAGGAAGGATTATGTTGATAGTAGTAATGCTGTATCTTGGTCTGTAGCCAATATATTCATTCATCTTTATTCATTTAAAAGATCTGATGTTCTTTTGTTTCCCCTTTGGAGACCTGACCTTCTATTCAGCTAGCAATTTCACTCCTTAATCACACAGTCTAAAAGGGCTACTCCCACAGCTACTAACTCCATGGGGATTTCTTCACTGTAAATGTCATCTTTGCTTTCCTTTTAGAAGGGAAGCACAACAAACATCATATTGATGACAATATTCATTGGCATCAGCAAGGGTTTCACCCAACTATGGGCTGGAGGGTTGAACCCATTGCATTGTGTGTTATTATAGCCATCTCTTGGGTTACACCCAGGTTATGTCAATTAGAGCTGATCTTGAAATCTCAGCGAGCCATTCATAGGAAAAGTTAAACTTGGGAAAAAATAACAGCAATTTACAGCATGGCGGGCTGCTGTGTGCCACTGAACTGAAGATGTATTTTATCTAAGTTCTAGTCAGAAACCTGCATCAGGTTACCGGGACACATCAGCCTTGGCACCAGTCATGATCAAAATCCAGCTAAAATGATAAAGGAATCCCTTCTCTGACAGAGGAGGTGGATGCAAGCCAAACAGAATAGTAGAAAATGCCCTTTAATATGATGTTAGCAATGATAATTCATGATTGACTAAATCCAGTGGATATAGATGCATACTGTTTGCACTCAGACACTTTCTGCTGTTGTGTTGCATCACATATCTACTTTTCCTGCAAGTCACAGCAAGTTGCGATGCTTGCTGCCTCACCTCACATGGTATCAGCACTGTTTCATGAACAACCCTTCCACCGTTTCTTAGCTCTGAGCACTGTATTACTCCTTTAGCCAGCCACATGCAAGGTAGGCAAAGGTGGTTAGTTTTACTTGGGTTCTCACTATTCTACTCAGGAGATTTTACACTGACTGTAGACTTTACTGAAGTCACAGGGGACATTTATTATTCAGTGACATTTATTATTCACCTAAGCAGGAGCTGAGGCTTTAAACCTCACCAGGACATGCGCTACAGATCGAACCTTTGTCTTGTGACAAGTGCATCAAGTGACAAGCAAAAGTAACCCCAAAGTCTCTCTGTCTCAAGGGACAATGCCATCATCTTTACATGTACCAAGATTAAAAACCTGCAAATTATTTTGTCACTCATCTCTGCTCCATCTCTCTCATGCATACAAAAGCAGCAGGAAATTCATCCCAACTAACTCTCACAGTGTCCAAGTGTTTCATAAGCCAGTGGGCTCTCCTGGATCCCATAAAGGAAAATGAAGCTTCTCCCTTTTACCACATGTATAAACTTGTTTATGAAAGAAATGGCAGCAAAGCAGAAAACAGACCCTGACCTCTTGTCAGGAAAATGGTTCATTGGCAGGGGTTGGTCTCAGCACCTGTAATAAAGAAATTCAGACTCGCTGAACAACCACTTCACCGAATCATTTGTCTTCCCAGACAGCCACTGTCCCCTTTCCAAACCTGCCCAGCTTCCAGCAAAATGCAGCTCAGCTTCCCATGGTGGCACCAGCTGTGACGCTGAAAACTCTGATGCAGGCACTGACTGACAAACTTACTGTGGCAGTTAAAGGAATCACTGCCCCAAACACTTTTTTCTGTTCCCCTGCCAAAGGTTTCAATCTCCAAAGAAATCTCCCCAGAATGACCTACTCTCAGTGTAATTTAAGACATCGGATGGAAATGGCTTAAACACTATGGCCACTTTTTCTCCTGTAGAAAAAGGTAAAGACTTATCACAGAATCATAGAAATGGTGACTGGAAGCATCTTAAGCATCTCCAGAGCTGTCAAGTCCAAGCCCAGTGCAATATGCAGTGTGAATTCACAAACGTTCATTGGCAGACAGGTAAACTGAGAGGGGCCAAGTCTACTAAACAGCTACAGATGGAAAAATACAACTTTTAGTATTAAGCAAATATTCAAGAGTAAGAGGGGATCCAGAAGTCCCAGGCCTTGGTGTTTTAAAGCAGGACAAAAAGTGCTGTTTGAATCCATCCAAATCTTGCACCAATAGCAGAATAATAATGTGAGACATTGTTCCCATGTCCAGCACTCAGCAGGCTTTTCAAACACTTTTGGCACATCACACACCAATCTGTGTGTAGCTTTATATTGTTAAACAAAGGTGGGTGGGAACGGCCAGAGGAGATACAGAATAGATCCAAATCTAGACGAGGACCTTGGTTCCCCACTCCAGGTACTCACCACACCTTGCATCTGTAGGACACGTCCTGTCTGGTGTCCAAAGTGAGTTGGCTAACTGCTGGCAGCTCTTGCACTGCTGTTGTCTCACACCAGAACACCTCACGTTCCCCTGGCACTTTGCTCAGGCTAAACTGAAAGTTTCTGTCTTGACCCTCAATATTTAGCTCGATATCAGTCTCATGCAGGAGAAGTCCAGAAAAATGCATTTTTTATTCTTTCAAAGTATTCTGCCACCTTCAACTGAAGCCTACTTATTTCTCAGCTCTCTTCACATCAATCAATTCAAAAGGCTACAACTAAAATTATTCTCTGTGCCCACTCCTCTGAATTTCTCCAGCCTCTTTTCATTTTTTTGCATCTGCTTCTTTTTTTCATCTTGTGCCAGCTCTCCTCTTTACTTGCTAAGCCCAGTAGTGAGATCCTTCCTCTGTAACACCACATTTTTGAGCTCTCTGTCTCCCTATGCCTTAGTCTGACAGATCAGGACCAGCGGCTCCTTCCCCCATTCATATGCCAACCCTTGGACCATTCCCAGGAATATTATTCCCTTTTCTAAGAGATTTGCTCACCATTTGCCTCTCCCATGTTCCTCCTCGCATTTGCTTTGGTGACTAGCTATTCTCCCTTTGCTCAGTAGAGTTGTCTTCACACCTCCTCTTCACTGAGCTCACGCTGATTATGTTTTAGTGGTTGCAATCGCTACTGGAACAAACAAGTCCTCTAACAGACATTTTACATGCCACATGCTTTTTTAAATTGTGCTCTGTATATACTGCAATTTTGAGTTCATCTGGGCTGAGGCTTTGCTTGAAAAGTGCCGAGCACTACAAAAACACACAAGCCAAAATAACTTGTAACAGATCTTTCAGTGTCATCATCCCTATGCTGCACAAGAGGAGTATAACCAATGTTAAAGGCAATGGGCAGGGGGATGTATCCTGGAAAATCTAGTCTGCATGACAGCATGCCTGCACAACCAATGCACAAGAGATTGGCACCTCATGCAGTAAAACACCTCAGCAATGGGTGTGGTGGCTGACTACTACACAGCCTGAGAAATATGATCCTGCAGATGCATTCTTGACCACCATTACACTATGCACACCCCGCTCCATCCCCAGCTAATACTCCTGAACTGAGGGAGTGAGAGACCCCCCAAGGACTTCAACACATTGCAGAGGGTGTGACCTTACGTCCCAGTAAGAGTAAGTGCTTACACTTACTGGTCCAGTGCATCTCTATGTTACATCACCCAGAGACTGGTCTGGTGCTTCAAATACAGAGGTCCTTCCCACAACAGTTACAGCGACAGGGACCCAGTTTCTCCAGTCTGACTCACATCTGAATGGCACCTTACACTGGAGTAGTACTGGTGCTCAGCTAACAACAGCAAGTCTGGATGCTGTGTGGGATGCATAAAGGGCAGCAAGAAAGTCACAAACAGAATAAACTGTAAGAAGCATGAATTTTCAGGGGATGAAATGAAAGAAAAAGATGGCTGAAATTATTTTTTTAAAAAGCAGGTGCAGATTTGGTAAATGAGAGCAGGGAGATGCTTGGTGCCAAAGAGGGCCTGTCTGCAACACAGTATATCTAGTGTCCTAGACACTTCCAGGAGAAAGGAGAGAAGGGAAGGCTGGAATAAAGCTGCTTTGGGGGAAAGAGATGGAGGGGGTATCAGTCAGGCACAAATAGTCTGAAGGAGTCAGGAGGCGAAGCATGGTCAGACAAAGCATAAGGAGGCAGATACACCCACGTGCACCAAGGGGAGTAACCCACAAAAGGACACCACAGGGTTGTCTTCCCAAGAGTGGTATGTGCTCTCACGCCAATCAGAGCTGAAACCAGCCTCTGCCTCTTCCTTCACAAAGCTCCTGATGCTGCAGACTTGACCCCAGAGGGAAGTTTTGGCCAGGTACTGACCGCAGGCAGTGCCTGTGGCTGGATGCTGTGGCAAGAGGCTGGGGTGCTGTTCTCCTGGTGTGCTCAGGGCAGCTCCTGGCCCCATGCAAGGAACACAGGCTTGGTATGGGAAAATCCACTGTCAAAAATTAGTTTCTCCCTATTCCAATGAATCCAGGAGCTGGTGTAGCTCCAAAAAGCAGGAGTGCACGTGGAGGGTGAAATATTAAGCACAGTAACAAATTACATTTTTATATGATTTCATCATTGCTGTTGTCATTGTGTAACTTTACAGAGCTATCACATTTCCTCAGAACCCAGAAGACTTGAAGCTCCAATGTATTTCCTTAGTGCCAGGATGAAATATCTAATTTAGCATATTGGAATGGGCTTTTCAGAAGATACATGCAGACAAATCCAGTGGGATGTGCAGCACGTACAAGGTATAACACAGAATGTCTGATTTGCTTTTACTGGAGAAGAAGGGCCAGAAGTGTAGAACATCAAAATAAAAACAGGCAGCCCAAGTCTGATGTCTGCCAACTTCACTAATGTTAATTTATGCCTTTGATTTGGTCACAAAACTCGCTAGCGTTAATGAATATTTATTTATAGAAGCTTCAACACATTCCATTTCAAAGAGAACAGGCTGAGGTTTGGGCTTTCTTTTTCCCAGAAATCCCCTCACCAGCACAGGGAAGGCAATTTGTGAGAAACGAAGATTTTAAAACAAACTGTTGATTCCAAGGCAAACACTTGCAATTCTTCCAGTTTCTTCTTTTACTCCAAATCAGAGAGCAAACAACCAGCTATGGGCGGGAACCTGTTACACTCCAGGTGCAAAGGAAGGTCAAGCCAGGCACATGGCACCTGACACGCACCCAGAGGGCAGCCAGGGCCCCCCCCAATCCAGAGGTACCCCGAGGAACTGCAAGTCACAGGACGCACTGAGGACTGAGGCAAGAGGAACCCCCACCCACAGAACCACTGCAACAGCCAGGCTCAGCCTGGGCCACCAGGCACTGCTGCCTGTTGATAGCGGAAAACTGTATAAATGTAGCACTTAAGTATCATAAAATTCCACTTTTGGAAGGAGGCTGTTCCCTTCCTGACCAAGTATTTTGGCTAAAGAATTTTTTTTTTTTTTTTTTGAGTATCGAGAAAACCTCAAGGTGCTTGCAAGCCTTATAACAACTGGCTCAAATAATGCCTTTATCCATCAGGTTTGCTCAGGAAGCTGCCACACCCACCAGCCAGCCCTCTCTTCAGCTACTGAAACTTGCCCTGCGCCCCCGCGGTGACACTTTTCCCGCAAGAGCTCCAGCACCCCAAGCCTCTTGGAGTTCACCCCGCTTCCCCACTCACCACTGCTTCCCCACCCACTGGCCCCAGGTGCCACAGCAGCGGTGGCCCCCTCACCCACTGATCCAGCCCCCCGAGAGGAGAGCAGACACCAGCCTGGAGACAGACACTGGTGTCGGGGAAAACCTCTGCATGACCAAACTCTGGGGGAGATTTCCCCCGAAACTCCCCTCCCCACCAGCTCTGCCTATTCTTTATCCCCAGCCCCTTTTGATACGGTATGTCTATGGGAAACAATATAGTGAACCAAAGGACCCAGATCCTTTCTTTCTGGCATGGAAAGCGTGCTCCATTGTAGTCCTGCTCGGGGATAAATGCATCTAGCGGGAGACAGGCACAGATAGGAAGAGGACGGTGATGATTAACTCTTCGACTTCTGATCCCCACCATGTCTGATGTATTAATAGCGCGCAGAGGTGTTGGCGCTGGCATCATGGCGCTCTTTGATTTTCCCCGTTCCCCCCCCCCCCCCCCCCCCGTTTCCCCACCTCCCATCTCTCGGCACCCCCAGCCCACCCGGGCCCACCGGCGCTTGCCCCCGCCGGAGGGCTGCGCTGCCCTTGCCCGCTGCCGGGGGGCGGCGGCACGTTGTGCTGCGGATCGTCCCCTCCCTCTTTTGTTCTGCCTCGCCCGGCGGGCCGAGCCTCCCCGGGCCCTGCTCCTCGGGAGGGCGGCCCCGCCGCCCCACGGCCACGACCCCCGGCCCCGCCAACGCCGGGGCGAGCCCCCCGCCGGCCCTCGGCACCCCCCTCCCCGCCCCGCCCCACCGCCGACGGCCCCGGGCTGGCGAGAGAGCACACAGCGCTGAGCCCCGGCTGTGCGAAGGGAGAGGGGGGGGGGGGGGGGGGGGGGAGGAATATATATATATATGGGTAATAAAAGAAAATATAAAAATCGAATAAAAACGTAAAATAAAATCAAATCACTCCCAGCCTGGAGCTCCGGAGAGGGCACAGGCGCCCGCACCCACCCAGCCCCGGGCAGCTTCGGCCGCGGCCCCGCAGCCCGGCGGGCTCCCCGCCGCCATCCGCGGAACACTGCGCGGCCGCTGCGCTCCCGCCTCACGCCCTTCCCCGCCCCGCTAACAAAGGAGCGAGGGCAGCGGCTCGCTGCGTGCCGGGATCCGCTTACCGTTATGTGGGGGATGCTCTTCTTGCCCTGGTAAGACATGTCGGCTCTCGCTAGCGCCAGGCGCACGCCACACACCCCGAGGAGCGAGCCGAGCCCGACGGAAAAATATCAGTGGGAATAAGAGGAATAGTAATTCAGAGCCTAGTCGGGTGATGGGGCGGGGCGGGGGCGACCCGGCGGAGCTGTGTAATGGAGGCAAAGTTTCCTCGCCCAGGGGAAGGGGAGCCAGGCAAACCCGGCACCTTTTTTTTCCGGCTGCAATAAAACAGGGACGCGGCTCCCGGGGGGGTCGGCGAGCGCTGCCTCTCCCGGCGGCAGCAGCGCCCTCCTGGCTGCAGGTCGGAGCAGGATTCGCTCAGCTCAACCCAGGAAGCGTTTCCTTCCCTCCTGTCCCCCACCCCTACCCCCTCGGCCCCCCTTCCCAGCCCATCAATCCAGCCGGAGCCTCCCGCCCTCCCTCCCGCACCGGCGCTGGGAAACGCCGCCCCCCCCAGCTCCGCCACCGCCCCGCTCACACGCTGAGGTCACCGGCGGAGTCCCACGCGTGGGCTTCCGCAGGGTGGGGGGCCGGGGGGCGAGGGGGGTGTGCTAACCCCCGGCAGCGGGTCCTACCGCGCAGCACATGGCAATGGCGTTGCCTGCTCCGTCCCCATGGCACTGCCTGTTTCTATCCCCACGATGACACTGCCCTGCTCAGTCCCCACGGCACTGCCCTGCTCTGTCCCCACGATGGCACTGCTCTGCCCGTATGGCACTGCCCTGCTCTGTCCCCGATGACACTGACCCAGATGGCACTGCCAGCTCTGTCCCACCAATGGCTCTGGCCCCAACAGCCCTTGTCTCTACCCTCCTTGTTGCTGTCCCAGTGGCACTCCCTGCTCCACCCAGGAAAGGTGTGGGGGCTGGCACAGCCCAGCACAGCCAGGCCAGGCCAGGTAGATGCTCTACCAGCAGCCACTGGAGAGGAAAAGTGGCTAATTGAAACCTTTCTGTCTTTTCTGACTCACACAGTGCCTCCCTCCAGCCACAGTGCTTCACTAAGGCTCCGTGTTCAACTGCAGAAAGGGTAAAAGCCACTGCAAAGCTGCGCCCAAGTTAATCTCCCACAACAAGCAGCCAGGGGCTCTTAGCGCACACACTCCTGCAACGCACACACAGATACAAGACATTTCCCACCCAGGTCACATCCCTGACGCATCTCCCCTGAAATCACCATTCCAAGCTTGCAAAAAGATCCAGCTGCTGCTGCACAGGGGTCAGGCACACAGCTGCTGCTTACAGTGCACTTTCCTAAGCCAGTGACCAAATATTGCCTACTTTACCCACAACCTCCTCCTCACCCAAATCCAATCCAGAGCCAACTTTGGAAGCACACTGAGGTCCCAGGAGGTGGCGTGCAACGTGCTCACTACCCTGAGTCCCAGGCTGAACTAGGAAGCAGGGAAGATGGGGGGGGGAAGGAGGCATCAGGGATGTCCCAGAAGATGGGGGATGTTCAGGGTGTGCTGTGCCCTCTCACTGCCCCAGCATCCTGATGGAAAAGACACAGGGGTTCAGGTGAGCTGGGAAGGAGGAGACTGCACTGCAGCTGGCAGCCACTTAAGGCAACCCTGAGGTTGTTGCAGTGAAGCAGCACTATTGCAGGTGCAATGTCCCACCAAGCCCTGCCTGCTCGCTCCAGTGTCCCACCACAGCAGGGACCCACTGGGCTGCATGGGAGGTCATGCAGCACCTGCACCCAGCCCCCTGACCAGAGAAGACCAGCGCCCCATTCATGCTCCAATTGAAGAGGGGGAGCAAAGAGTGGAAACTCTCGGTTTAGCCTGTGGAACAAGCAGAGCGTGGACAGGCTGTGCAGCCTCCAGGCTGGGTGCTAAAGGAAAGGGTGCATCTATGTAGGGACTTGACTGCAAGGCCGCATTTCTTTCTACGAGGAAATCAGTGACAGCCCCGGTTCCCAGGAGAGCCAGCTCCCCGGCTCTGCCCCCAGTCTGCGTGCCCCCGACAGGGGTAAGACGGAGCGGCACGGCTGGCAGCGGCCAGCCAGCCCCACCGGCCTCACTTTTTCCTTAAGTATGAGCCCAGGTTGCAGCCCCAGAGGTGGGGAACCCCGGGGGAAGGTTTGGGCCGATCCTGCCGCCTTACGCGCTCCCTGCCCGGGAGACAATGAACGTGCCTGGGGCGCGGGGGGAGCCAGGGGCAGAGCCGCGGCCGGGGCAGAGCCGGGGGCTGTGCCCGGGACAGGCTCCGCGGAGTTTTCCCGGCGAGCCCAGGAGTGCAGCGGCGGCTGCTTTGTTCCGGAGGGGCGGCGGGGAGGCGCCGAGGGGGCCCGGGCTGCCCTCCAGCCCATCCGCCATGGGCAGCGTGTTACCGGCAGGAAGGGAAACGGCGAAAACTCATCGCCATCACTTACAAAGGAAAACGGTTTCTGGGGTCGCCCTCCCCCCACCGCCCCCCCCACTAAGCTCAGCAAGTGAGATAGTTTAGGGGGCAGCCAGGCTCTTCCTACAGCATCACCGTGCCGGGGAGGAGGGGTCCGCGCCTCCCCGACCTTCCGTGCCGAAACTCCCCCGCGGAGGCGGCCCCCGTCCCCCCGCGCCCATGAGCGGGGCTCTGCGGTACGGCTCGGCTCGGTGCCCCCGGCGAACGGGGGCGGCGGCTCCCGCCCCCCGGCCCGGGACCCCGCTCTGGCCCCACTCACCTGCCCATTGTCCTGGCCCTGCAGCAGCTCTTTCCCCACGGGGTATCTGATCTCCACGCCCGGGGTCTTGTCCTCCCGGTCTCCCGGGGAGCTGATGACGGAGCCGGAGACCTCGCTGATGTCGCTGGCGGTCTCGCTGTAGTTGTCCCCTCCGTCCAGCATGTCGTGCCGGCTGCCGCTGCGTGGGGTCCGGGACCCCTTCTTCCCCACGCTGTAGGCGTCGAAGTCGATGGTTTTGTTCTCGTAGGCCCCCTCCACGGAGGCGAACATCCCCCCGTATTTCTGCCGCGGTGTCTGGGCTGTCGTACCCGGCCTAGCTAGATACACAGGCAGGTCATCTTCTTTATTCCAGTTCCTCTTTCTCTCGGCCATTCTCGCTGTCCGGATCTCTCCCTCCCTCCCTCCCTCCCTCTCTCTCTCTGCCTCCCACTTCTCTGCACCTTCTACTACCGGGATAGGCTGCTAGTGACCATAAAGATGAATGGATGGATGCAGCAGTGGCGGAGCTGGGTTGGCTGGTGGGATCTTTCCCTTAGGGAGATGCAAACGTTAACCTCCCTCCCCCCACCCACCCCCCCAGGGGAAAAAAAAAAAAAAAAAAAAAAAAGAGAGAAAGAGAGAAAGAAATAGATCCAAGCGGGATTTAAAAATAGCCGTGTTAGTAAAGAGCACGTGAAAATAAAGTACAAAGAGCGGAGAGGAGAGGGTGGCAGAAGCAGGTGATTGGAAAGCCCCTGACGAATCGGAAGAGCAGCAGCAATTCCCAGAGCAAGGGCCGCAGTGCACACTCTCCCCCGGTAGAATGATCCGGGGGGAGGGGGGGGGGGGGATCCGGTACAAACAGGGTCCTTCCCGGCGGGCGGGCGCCAGTCACCTGCTGCTACGTGGCTTCGGGGGAGGGGGAGAGAAGAAAAAAAAAAAAAAAAAAAAAAAAAAAAGAGGAAAAAAAGAAAGAAAAGCCCCAAATCTCCCCAGCCCCCCCGAGCGAGCCGGAGGGATTTTCTCCCACTTTGCACACTCACACGGCCCCCGCCTCCCTCCGCAGGAGGAGGCTGCGGCGATGCCCGGGCCGGGGTGGGGGGGGGGGGGCGTGGGGGGCGGGACGGCTCCGCGCTGCCCCCCGCTGCTCGGGGTCGGCCGGCGGCCGCGGGGGGAGCGGCGGGGAGAGGAGGAGGGGTGGCCGAGGAGGCGGGGGGGTGGGGGGGCCCGTGGGGAAGCAGGACCATCCCCAGGCTGCCGGGGCAGGGGGGGCTGGCGCTGCCCTCTCCCTGCCGCAGCAGCTGGTGCCGGGGGGCTGGCGGCGGCCGCGCTCCGCTCCGCCCCACCGCCCTCCGCCGCCCCCCCCCCCCCCCCGCCCGCCCTCCGCGGCGGCGGAGGCAGCGGCCCTGACACGGAAGTGATCGCGCCGAGCGCTGCCTGCGCCGCCGGCTCCGCGGAGCGCGGGGTGCAGCCCGCGGAAGCCCGCGGTCCCCGCCGCGGAGCGAGGCGGGTGTCCGCGGTGCGCGGCCCCCGCCGCCTCGCCGAAGGCCGCGGAAGCCGGGGCGGGCGGCGCGCCCCCGCGGAGCCCCCGCGGAGCCCCCGCGGAGCTGTCCCTTCAGCACCCGCGTCCTTCCCGCCCGGCGGCCCGGGGACCCCGAGGCGGAGGGCTCCGTGTCGCCCTCAGGGATGGCGGTTCCCCACACCAAGGAGGGTTTTTTAACGCGGGAGCGGTGGAGAGTGTGTTCCCCTCAGCTCTCTGCCGCAGCCCACTTCAGAAAACCCATTTTTGCACCTCTGTCTGTTTTACAATGCCTGAGGAGATGACCCGCTGAAACCACAAGAGCTCTCCCACGCACGCAGCCGATCTCAGACAAATCAGACAAGCCTTAAACTTGACAGGTGAACTGCTGAACACCAGCAGTTACGTAAGGGACATTTTCTATTGCTCTGAAAGAACATATTGGAACAAACTGGTCTGAGATTAATGAAATGACTAAGCAAATTTGAAGCGGTGGATCAATCACAAGACCTGTTTACGGCTCATTTGAACACAAGCCCAGCCACACAGCACTATTGTCTATGGCCCACAGGTATGCCTGGTGTTCCAGCATGAGAAAAGTGACCAGTTACAAATTAATTGGGAAAAGTGGGAGGTTAAAGACAGAGGACCCTGGGATTTCATCAGAAGCAAGTCCAGATAACCCTCTTCTTCATTAGCAACTACTCATGGACCAAAACCATGTAAAAAATCAGTGATGTAATATACCTAAGCATTGCCAAAACACATCAAAGGAAAACATCTTTCTTTCCTGCATTTGTTATAATGCAGTGGTACCTGCTGTCTCGCGTGCCCTGTGTGTGCATTCAACACGGTGTGCTGTTTACATGAGGGGAGTTAGGAAATCAGAAGTTCACTGATCATTGGCTACTAACACACTGATTACATGCTCGCAGCATTGTGACTGACATTTCTGAGCATATATCACCCAGCATTCTGCATCTCACTTAATAAACCGTTCTACCACATTAACACATTAATATCATATGGAGGTTTTACTGGTGTGTGAAAAAATATAGCTTGTAGGACATTGTTTTGTTGCCTCCTTAAATTCTTCTCCTGTATGTGGGCAAATATTGATTTTTTTTGTTCCTGATGGTATCATTGAGATTTATTGATCATGTTGGGGGAAAAAAAAAAAAAAAAAAAAAGTCAATTTGTTCCTCCACAGGACACCAAACCTTGACAGTTGGTGAAATATGCAGGTGATACATGCACTGTGATATGTGACCTCCCTGTCTTCATAAGCATTGGAAAAATTATTCATTTTATGAGACATTTCTTTCCGATCAAGAGATCCATTTGAACCTCCAGAAAAAAAAAAAAACTTCTCATGGTCCCATAGAAGGTCTGGTATGTTGTATATAATACATGTGTCTGCTAAATGAAAATCATATTTTATTTAACATCCATAAGGCTAAGGAAGATGGACTCTGTTTACACTTGGGATCTACTTAGATAATATTTAGGTCTCTAAAACTGCTCAGTTTTTTGAAATAACAAAGAACAATGCTGTTTCAGTATTAAGCTAGGACATTCGTCTTAATGCTGATACTTAAGGAGACCACAAGACTCAGAGAACATGTCAAATGCTTCAGAAAATGGCATTAAACTTTCACATTAGAAATAAGCATAAAATTGTATCAGAGTCTTTGATTTTAAATGGATTTTTTTTTCTTCATATTGTAGCCCTTAGTTTATTAAAAAACTGTGTTTTCAGTCAACAGATGCATACTGTTCTTCTGTTCACTAAGAGAAAAAATTGCCAGTTTTAGGTGCTACAGAAGCAGAGCCATTCACAGCCTGATACCCTGTCACCCTGTGAGTTTACCTAAAAATATGTATGCAACTTTGGAGAAATATATTGCTTTGGTATATTCTCTTGCAGACACTGCACCTCATCCTGTCGTGACATAGCTTGATGAAAAGAGGACAGAGCTTTACTGAAAGCGCACCCTCTTCCTATAGGACCTTTATTCCAAATAGACTAGATGAGAGATTGCAGAAAACCTAGAGACATGCTTGCTTCACACACCAAAAACCTCCAACAAAAGTCCAACAAGAAGGATATCATTTACTGGGTTGCCTCCACTTATAGATGGAACTCTTATTGCAACAACATGAACAGCATGAGCTAGAACAAGGCTTCCCTGGTGCAGGGACGCAGAGAATATGTGATGTACATTTTGCACCTATTTTTGTTATTGTGCATTTTACAACAGAATCGTCAGACAAAAAAGGCATGAACACCCCAAAGGGAGTAAATGTGGAGGAGACCCGAGTTTTCTTTCTCCCAGAGGAGTGACTAGAGCTGCTCAGTCACTGAGTCAGCCTCTCTCTCTCTGCTCTGCAAGGCTGTTGTATCTCTGGCTGCAGTGTCCTCCTCCCCCCACAAAACTCCATCCCATGGATTGGTGATTGGGACTGTCTTTTTACATGTAGGAACCATTGATCCAAAAGCCCACAAGCTGGGGAAGGCTCATGTGCCCAACTTCCTGAGCACCATGAGGGGCAAGAGCTCAGGTGTAACAATTTCCTTACCCTGTTAGAAGACCAGCTGGTCCATTCTTCAAAATGGAGACTTCCATGGAGTTGCTATTCCTGGACACAGTTGCATTTACAACTATGTTTCAGAAGCTCTGCCACCATTTTAGAGTTAAAATAATTAAAATTATAAAGTTTTTAATTTAAAATATGCATACATTTAATATACAAAATTATACAAATTATACATTTAACTAACATAGAAAAATACATCTTGTTAACAAGATAAATTGTCAACATATCTTACATAATTTGTGAGAGTTACAAATCTGTGATAATCATCAAGTAGACTTTGTGACTTCATTACAGTTCTGTATCCTCCCTAGTTACACTGAAAATTAATACATATGTACATTTGATATCTATTACAAATGTCTTAAAGTGGAAATCTTTGCTGAAAAGTTATCCAGAAGGTTTTAATGGAACGGATGAAAACAAGATTGGTCTCTCATTCTATTGAAGCTTCTCAGCTAGCCAAGACCAATTTGACACCTGGTTATAGGGTGGTCACGGGTTGGAATTGAAACTTCTAGCATTTATATACAAACACCCCTCCCTCCCCAGTCTAACTGGTAGATCTGCTTAATAAGTATCACACAATAAACCCCAGACTTTTTGTTCATTCTTTGGCACCTCTTCAAATGGATCGCAATTTGTGGCCCTAACAACTGCTCCTCATGACTTCTGGTTACCATCCCACAGTTGGCTGTGCAAAAGAGTTAAATAGCTGCACAGCCCTAGAGCTCAGAAGGCAAGATCTCCATGCATTATTCATCCCAGATTACTCATTAAGACCTCAGGAGGTGGGGAAGTATCTTTGTTTCAGTCAAACAAATGTGTGCAGTAAGTCTTTACTCCTTGTTTAATTTACATGGTTTTTTTTTTCCAAGTTCCAAAGAAAAGACAGAAGCATAATTTATAAACAAGCTATAAGAATCTGTTCCATGCTGGGTCTTGTCTTACATACTGCAAGTCATGTGATTTTCTTTTAACTATTTACATATTCTTTAAAACTTGCTTGTTATCACAGGGAGCAAAATAGAAGACCACCAACACTCCGATTTTCAGGCCTTCATTGTATTTTGCCTTTTTTTTTTTTTTTTTTGGTAGCTCTTTACCAAAAAGTTGCTCTTAATTCTTAAAAGATAAAATTCACTCATGAGCTAAAAGCTTATTCAACTTTTCCTAAGAACTGCTTAGGACCATCAGTGAGTGCATGAATTGCCTCACACAGGCTTTCTTTTGCACAGGAGTGGTTTTCACCTGTTAACTACAATTCCCTTCTTTTTAAAAAAGACCACAATTCAAAGAGTAGACAGATGTAGCGGTTCAGCATCGGTTAGTGCACACTGCACTGTAACCTCTCACATTGGAATTTAGATTTGCATATTCATATTCCCATAGCAAGAGTCTATGTTACATAGAGAAACAATAGTGAACAGAGATTTATACCACAGATCCCAAAAACTCCAAATCAAGTCAGGTCTCCACAAATGCTAATATATTTTTTCCTCTCCTATGTGCATAAATAACATTAAAGAGAGCATGATGCCTATTTATCATGTGTGAGTGTTTCTTAAGCCAAGTAGAAACAAGCATGAAATCTTTGTCCCAGGGAAGCCAGTGGACATTTGCCAGTCACTTCAGTGGTACAAGCATTTCATCCAGTACATTTAAAATTTCTCCTTTTTTTTTTTTTTTTTTTTTTTTTTTTTTTTTACCTACAACTTTCCTAGTATGCATAGATCCCCATGACAGAACTTAAGTTAGCTGTATTTTTAATTCACATCCTGTATAAGAAACAGTATATGCTCTTTCCTAACATTTGTGCAGGGAAAAAAATTCTTGTCCACAATCCCATGGCTACTTATTTCTAATGCAAATATGTTTGGAGCCAAAGGCACAATGTATTTTCAAGGAATTCTGATAAAGCAGGAAAGAGGTTTGAACAAGTTTCTGTAATCCTATGGTCTGTTCCCCCTCTGCCTCCTTAAGGCACTAAAGGATTTCCAAAGGATTAGTGGCAAAACCCAGCATGCCCATGTCCCTCCCTCTCTCCATCCCACAACCACAGTAAATGCAAATACTAAAAGCCTTCATCTTCAAGTGAGAAATACTTGTGGATTTATGAAAAACAGGTCAGGATTTCCACTCTTTAAAAGGCCCCAAGGACAAACATCAGCCATGCCTTAGCAGGAGTTTTATCCTGGGAACTCCACTGTGTAAGTGAAACATTTCCTGGCAATTGTATTATTCTGAATGTAACATGATTATCATGCTGGGGTCAATCATTGTACTTCTATCACCTGCCATCCATAGTGGTGTGAAGAACAGAATTTGAGATTTAAAAGTTGTGTAAGGAGCTGTGGAAATACTGTAAGCTATATTTTCAATATCCTGGCATGCTCTATACAGTAGGGTATATATAAATAATTGAACTGTCAAAGAAATCATGTTTTCCATGTAACACTGCCCATTTTGTCTATTTAGGGTGACAGAAATAGATTGCATTTACTTACACAGATCTTAGCAGCATCTTCATTTTCACTGTAAGGAATTTGGTTAAAGCAATATTGTGCATATAAAGCAATCAGAACAAAGTGCCCAATTCTGCATTCTGAGAAAGTTTAACACAAAACAACAACACATGTAAAGCATCCCCTGGTATATTTACCATAGATAGCACATTAAACAAGTTAACTTCTACTTAGTGAAAGAAAGCTGAACAGACTCTGTAACAACTAGACAATACTTTTCACCATAAGGCAACTAGAAAATAATAGCTAAGCTCTCTGTCTTGGCTAGTAATCTCACATTGAAAATTTTACTGCTTTCTTGCAATGATTTGAGGTAAAGTTGGGATTTTCATTCCCAGTCCTCAACCACACGAAATGCACTCACTGGTCTATCAATTTAATTAACAAAAAGACTTTTCCAATACCAGTGAGACAATTTTCTTATTAGGACATGGTAGAATTTAAAGGAGATCAACAAACCACAAAGAATGAAGCATGTTCTGTATTCCTTATGCTAATCATTTTAAAATGAAAGCAAAAGGCAGAAAGCCTAAGATGCTACAAGATGGACAGGTTCATTATCAACATTTATAACTTATGGTGGGAGATTATGCATAAATACTAGGAAAGAGGCATGACGTTTTAGTTCAACACATTTCAAAAAAAAGAAGTAGGGTTTAATTGCCTGAGCATTGTGGAAATGATGTATGTTATCAGGTGGATAGTGTGCAAGTGGATAGAAACCTACACATATGTCATTGCTTTATTTTAAGAACTCGTAGTTAAGCTTCAAGTGTTACCATGCCAACTTGTCATCTTGATACTAATCGTAATCTAGAAATGCACATTACATTAATCTGATTTGGGATTCCACAGTTTATTATCCTCCTGCCTCCTTTCAAAGGATAGCTGGAATTACTGGGCAACTAAGCATTGTAAAGACAGCACATTCTAGCAGTTAGACCAACATTAAAAAAAAAAAAAAAAAAAAAAAAAAGGAAATACAAGTCATAAAACAGTTATCAAAACTGAAAGTGTATTACACTGTAAGGGATAGTTTGAGAGCGCAGTACCCACAGCTGCTCCCATTCAGGTCAGCATGAGTATTGCCACTGACTTCAACAGTGCGGTGTGCCTTTGGTAAAGAAGGTATGGATGTACCTGTATGATCCCTTCTGCACAAGTCTTGAGCCTGCATTCACATCTCCCTGCCTTCACAAAAGGGTACTCAGACATGAATAGTAGGGGCTATGGGTGCATAAATCCGTATTGTGCAGTGTGCTTGCAAAATTTGTTTGTATCACGTGTACTATTACCAACCAGTGTGCACAAAACCACCTATTTCGGGAAAAGCATGTATGCATGCAAATGCCTTATCTCAAAGTTAAATTCAGTGTGACCTATTCATGTGGTAGAAATAATCAATCTATCTAGAGTATTAGGACACAGAGCTTTGATGTTCCAAGTGCCTCTCAGTGCACATGAAGTACATTCCCAATTCCTACTTATCCTTGTAAAAATGCAGTTTTGTCTCATTTCCTAAACAGTTTGTATCCTGAAGTACCATGTCCTCAGAAATACTAAACATCCTAACTCAGATCAAAGGCTCTTTCAGGAATGCTCAAAGCCATACGAAGCTGAAGATATTACATGCCCACACAAGCAGACCTATGAAGACTGAGATCTGTGCTTAATTTGATCATTTCTTCAAAATGCAATTCTGAGATCCCAACAAAACAAAACAGAGCGAAACTCAAATCACACATTGGGTTGGCCTGCACGGCCAGTTTCCACTACAGGAGGTGGTTAAAATGTGACAGATGGTAACTCAGGGCAATTTCTCAGTTTTCCCTTAATGAAGCAGCTGTGGTCACCACCAGGTCAAAGCACCTTCCGACATTCCTTCAGATTCCTTCAGAGCAGTACTGTTTCTTCTGTGTGACTGATAAATTTTTCCCTGGATAAAAGGAAGGAGGAAAAAAAAAAAAAAAAGAAAAAGAAAAAAGCATAAGTATCTGGATTTTCACAGTTTAAGGAATCATTTGTTATTCGTTCAAGGTCAAAATAAAGCATCTGGGAAGCAGTGTGCCTAGGTGCTTCCACACAAACATAGCATAATGGCAGCATGACAGCATTAAGAGAATGCATTGTACAAACTGAACCGTTCAAAACACATTGAGACATTCTTCCATGATTTACTGATTTTAATATGAAAAGCACATCCCATACTCTTCCCTTTTGCTACTCCTTCTTGCAAACAAGTTCCTGTCATCTGTTTATCAATATGGGAATCAACACTCTCTGCCATCTTCCCAACACCATTTCATAATCCCCTTGGCAGGGATCTACAGAAGTAGATCCCGGCCATGGATAAAGTTCATCCCAGGGATGACAACCATCACAAATCAGACCTTCCAAGTAAGTCCTATTTCTAATGCCTCTTCTCAGAAAAATATCAATTTGAATTCTTCCTCAGATATTAAGTTTCAAAGCCTGCAAAATATTATATCTGGCTTTGCAATTTCCACTGAAGCTGTCATCATTACTGTTAAATATCACCAGTGAGGCACTGCCTGCATACTTAACACAGGCTAAAACTTGATGTCTACTGGGGAAACGTACATCTTAGTACATCAGGAGTATAGGAAATTATAAGATACAGAATTTTTTAAAATGGTATATTGTAAATTTTACTTATTGTTATAATAACTGACTGGTGATAGTAATTAACTGTCATTATTAAAACATGTTCTATTCACTGATGTGTCCCCCAAAAGAGAAAAAATAAAAAATGGGAAAGAAGAGAGCCTTTATGGCTTGTACTTTAGGATGGAAAGGTTTTTCCAAGTATGAAGAACAGAACTGAAAAAAAATCCTGCAAAGTGAAGCAGAGTAATAAAGGGGAGGCCATTATTTTTGGAGAAGCAGCTAGATGGGATATTGTAGGACACAAAACCAACGAGGTATGCAAAGTCACTAACTGAGCCAGGAGAGTGCCAGCTGAGCAGGAGCACCTCTAGAAGTCCTAGTGATGACCCAAACAAAACTGGTTTTGGAATTTCTTCTCTTTTCATGATCTAATAGAGCTCCAGGCTGTGCTGCAAACAAAGTCCATTGCAGTTCCTTCTTGTCTCCAGGCAAAGAAAGGGAGCGCTACTAGAGTCTCCATGTCTTTGTAGCCTGTGTGCAATCAAAACAAAATCCAACAGAACACACTTACAGCCTTTGCTATCCACAGCTTCCAAGGGTTTTTCAGGACATCAGGCACTTTTCTTTTTATAATTAATATTACAAAGAGAAATGTGACTTAGTTACAGCAGAGCTAGTATTATATTCTGGGATGGTTTGAAATATGTTCCTGTCACTCCCCTTCTACTCATACACAAAGTCTCTGTGATGCCATCATTGTGCATAGGAGCTGAGGAGGATCAGAAGGATGAGTCCCTAGGTCCTCCTAAAACTTAGCCTTATTTTAGAAGACAGAGGGGTTGCAATCTTAATCCTTCAATTGCTTGCACAGGAGCTACCCATTGTTGCCAGTTGTCAGTTTACTGACTTGTTCAAAAGGAAAAATGTCCCTAAAGTATCAGATATGAAAACTGGTGTGGCCAGAATAATAGAAATCTGATTCAAACTTAATTCATTCAGTGATAGGCTATTTTTTTGCACTTTAGTGATCACATATTTTGTTATCCACCAATTTAAGTTTAAACGAGGTTCTCCAGTTTTCCAAAGTCAGGGATACAGAGTATTTGCCAAACACACGCTGCTAGACTAGGGAGCATTTCCAACTGTAAAAGTCATTATTTGCATAATATTTCCTTCCATTTTTATTAATATTTCTTGAAATGTTAGTTGCTAATTATATTTCTTGTTTTTGTCAGACTCTTCACTTTCTCTTTTACATTCCTTTCATCCTCTTTGTCTGTCTTCGCTCCTTTCTATGTGATATTACTTATCCCTACTTTTATTCTCCACTCCAAGTCTTTTTTAAACCTTGTGCTCCTTTCAGTTTTATTTCCCTGACATATTTATCCTTCACTCTTCTCATACTCTTTTTCTTCATACCACTTATCTAAATAAGCAGTATGGCAACATAAACCACTACTAAACTGTTTTGTAATTTCTCTGGTCAGGGAGGAAATCTGTTTTGTGAAATGCTTGAGGAAATAAAAAAGGTCTTCATCATGGCATTTTACCAAATTAAAATATCAACCAAGCATTTCCTGTGCTTAAGCACAAAGGTGCAATTTCCAACAGTGCATCACGGTGATTAAAAACCAGCTGAGTCTTTATCAGTAGTGAACTTAAGAGTTTCAGCATGAGTATTTCTGGTGCTCAGAAGTTTGCTGGCCTCCCATTCTTTGTTAGGGCTAAAGCACATGGTTGAGCAATGTTGCGGAGGCTGGACTCATCTTCCTTCACATCATAAGCAAAATCAGTTTCAGTCACCAACAGAAAGAACTGCTAATGCAGGGCATTAAAAAACCTGATTTGTTCATGACACTGGAGTCTTAAAGGGAACCTTGCAACATAAAAGTGATAAAACTGTGCACTGCTCTCTAAGCAAGGACCTAATAATTTCTAACATAACAAAGATCAGCGATCCACTTCCATGCATTCACTTGGTGTTCTCCAGTCTTTTACCACCTCTGAGTCGTCACCGTTTATTTGTTCTAGCTGCTCCCAGTCCTCCTCATTTATTCTTGTTCATCATGTGCTAAGTATCAGGAAACTATAAGATCATAGGAAGGAACCTCAGAAGGTCATTTAGATCAACCTACTCAAAGCGGAGTCAGTTCTGAAGTCAAACCAGTTTGTTCAGGGCTTACTTAGTCAAATCTTGAAAACCTCCCAGGATGAAGAATGCACAACCTCCCTGGGCAGCCCGTCCCACTGCTGGGCTGTCCTCATCAGGGAAATGCTTTTCCTATAACCAGTCTGAAACTCTTGTTACAACGTATGCTCACCATATCTCATCCTCTCACCGTGCACCACTGTGAGGAGCCCAGCTCCATCTTCTCAGTTACTTCCTCACAGTTTCAGGAAGGCTGTTGTGACAGCCCCCACCCCCCCACACACCCTCAGAGCTGGCTCTTCTTCATGGTGAGCCAGCCTAGATCTCTTGGTTTCTCCTCACATAGCAAGTGGTCCACTCCCTCAAGCATCTAAACTAACATTTTTAAGGAAGAGCACCAGTATTGCCAGCCAAGGCCATTGCTCAGCTTGTTCAGAGACTGATGATACAAAGAATGCAGTGATCAAAATAGTACTGACTGCTCTTCACAAGCTTATCCACCTCAACTCCTACTGGTAGAACAGAACTAGTCCTGATCAGCCACACCTCCTCCTAGAGAGGGCTGTCTTGTTTAACTCCTCCACTCCAATCAGTTCCCGGGAGAACAAAGCTCTGTGTCCACTGTCCGGGTCTGTGGCCTCTGTCCCTTGCAAAGCACAGGGTGGAAGCCATACTCCTCCCCTTAAGAAGGTACAGCAGTAAAAAGTTTGCAAAAAGCTTCAGAGTGTGCATCAAAGTCAGAAAGAAATAAGCCAATATAGAGACTAAATACAAGCAACAGCAGGGCTAGAAGGAAAAAAAAAAAAAACAAAACAGCTACAGGATTGTACACACATTCCTAAAATCTTGATAGCATCTTCAGAATTCCTGTTCTCTTTGTTAATTAATCATAGAATCATTTGGGTTGGAAAAGGTGTTTAAGGTCATCAAGCCCAACAGTAATGAATGCACACACAAGATTTTAAGTTAAATAGTACTTTCCATTGAGAAGATAAAGACAGAAAAAAGAGGATGCTATTTTATTCTGATCATCTGAAAGAAGACATGAAATATGGTAATACCAATTAAAAACATATCAAAATAATGTCTGCTAACTTTCCAAGTAACAGAGGTTAGTTTAGATGGTGGATCATCATGGAGTTCCAACTGGGATCCCTCATCCATTTGGTAAAGAAATGCTATAGGACATACTGGTCTTTGCAAAAACATTTGATTTCTGTGTTTGGAAAAAAAGAAAAACAAGTAACATTCAGTGTAGTCTTCTCATTCACAAATTTCTCATTATAGAATTCATTTCTAATTGATGGATTAACATTGGAGCTCAAGAGGTGTGAATCTCATTAAACTCTGAATGAAGACGTATTGATCCCAATTAAAACCAAAGGCCAACAAAGCTTGCCTATATCACAAAGAAAAGCTACATGCAATGCATCCCAGGGGAAAAAACAAACAAACAAACAAACAACGAACCAACCACGGATGTTGAAAACCGCAAATAAATTATATTATCCTCTGTCAGAAAATGAAATCATATTATTCTACATTTTTGTGCTTAATGAAGGTATTGAATACTGTATAGTGTTACATCTGTAGGTTTGACTCAACATCATTGCTCTGGCTTTATGTCAGTTTCTTTCTTATAAAACTAATGGTGTAACTCCAGTAAAATTAATTAATGTGGTGATGAATGAGGTTTGTCTTAATCATAGCCTCTGCAAAATACATTAGTTTCATTAACAGTTGAATATGGTCAATATACAACATACAAGCAGTGCTATTTAATGTTACAGAACTCTTCAGAAAAATGTCACACACACACGCTCATTTTCACACTTTAAGAGTCTTAGTTAGGGTTGGGTAACCTCAGTGAACAGGATTTGCAAATGTGAATCATACAAATGTGCACGGACAGTTGAATTCACTGCTGTGCTGAGTGCCATTCTGGAAGTTAATTTCTTCTGTTAATGGCCTATAAATATATACAGAAATAATATATTTGCTGTAAAAAAATGTCTTTAAGAATAACATCTTTGCAATCCTTTCCAGCTTGAGATGCAAATGCTTAGAAAAGAATCCCGATGTCTAACCTCCTGCTCAACAAATATTCCACAACTTTGTAGGCAGGCAGCAGTAACATACACACTTATGAGATCAATTGCTAACCCAAAATCTTGAAAACACAGCCAAAGCAAGCCAGCTTGCCAAGAAGCTTGATATGAAGCAGTCCAACTATTTAAAATGACAAACTACGAAACCTCAAAGTCTGATCACAGATTGTTGAGAACACACAAAAAAAGGAAAAACCAGCTGGAATCTTTTTTTTTAATGATAGAGTTCACCCAGTGCTAGTCCTAATTAAAGAGTGGCCCTATGCCAATTTAAAACAAGAAACAATTGAAACACCCTTCTATTCAAAGCATCTTCCACAGGACCCTGTTTACTTTATTGATTCAATTTTCCTGTATAGGCACCACCTCATTCATATACCTCAGAGCTTTTACTAGCTTTGAACATCTAACAGCACTTATTAAATACAGGCTCTTTTTTGTGATAAGGTAAATTGAGGACATGAACTTAGTGTTATTTACATCTCTCCCATTAAGACAGTTATAATAGATTTAAAGGCTAATACAAATGAGTTAACCTCACATGACAGAGACAATAACAGCATGACTCATGCGAATACAATGGCAGAGTGCTACCTTCTATGTAGTGGGCATAGTGTTTTTGAGAAACATCTCAAAAACATAATGCAACTCAATACAATGAAAAAGCAAATTCCAGAAGGATTATGTTGTCAAGTAAAAAATTGAGACAATCCCTGCCATGTGCATATTTCACTGAGGTTAGTTAAAGTCGGCATTATCAAAAAATTACCAACAGTAACAGACAGTAGCAACAACCACAACAAATATTTCACATCTAATATATTTCACTGTGTGCTTTAGCACCATAATACATCCAGTTACAACTGAGACACACAGTGTTTCTTCCAGTGCTGAATATGCAACAGCCAGGTTGACCCACAACAGTCCCACAGCCCTCCCCCCCCCCAAAAAAAAAAATATGCAATAGAAGCAGATTCAACTTGGTTATTTCCAAATCTTTTGGGCTGCTGGGCCACTCCTTTCCCTTAGAGTTTCTCAGAGAGACATCCTTAACATTGAAATCCTCATGATAAGGTTCTGCTGGTAATGTGTAATATGAGTTTCACAGAGCAGTTGTAGAACACCACTGGAACCGATATATTTGCAATAGGTAACAGCTACAATTCTTGTAAAAACATGCTTCATTTGCTGCATTGGATTCAGCCTCCTTGCAGCAAGGCATTGCAAACTGGATCAACAGACTATAAGGGGGAAGCATGCGCCTCAGAGCAGCACCCTGGTCTCGGAGGGGTAGTGGGTGAAGCCAAGGAGGTAAGTACAACCACGAAAACCTGAAAGACCTGCTGGGATTAAAGAGTACAAATTGTGACCAGGACAACACAAGGTCCTTGGAAGTAGAGGCCATGTGATCCCTTCAGTCTCTGGAGCATACTATCTCTTTAGCAGATGATCTTTCCAGACAATCCTATTCACATTTGCATGGGTAAAGTCTGCCCAGAAGACCGAGGGTTGCATTCATCTAAGCCACAGCAACCTTTGGGCCAGAGGTGTTTTGTCCTGGGGACAGCAGTGATGCCTGCAAATGCAGACATTGTCCTTCAGGAATTTTAATGATCTGAAAAGCACTACAAATGTCCTACAGAAAACCATTCATTTAAAATATTTGATTTAGGGGGAGTCACGGGCATTTTTTTTAAAAGTCAAGGTCATTAAGAATGGCTCACTCGATATGAGACAAGATTTTATGACTCACAGGAGACTGGGAAAATCAGCAGCAACACTGCATATTTAGAGTATAATGTTTAGTCACCAAAGACGCTTTCAGAGTTATTGCCTCCTCCTTAGACACACTTATTTTTTTTTTTAATTGCTGCAACAGAGCTGCAGCAGTAACAAAGAAATATCCTCCCCTAAAATGCACAGTCAGACAAGTTATGACAAGCAGGTTGGCCTTGCTGCTATCAGCCTAAGAACAATAGACAAGTGAATTCACATTTCAGCAAAGCATTTTTGTATCCTACTATCCCTCCAACCATGCAGGGAAAAATGATGTATGTGCATCCGGAACAGATTAAGTAGCATCTGAGGAAGAGGGTTTCTAGATGTTCTGCACCCCATAGCAAATGCTTAGGAAGACAGGAGCACACAAATATTTGAGCTTTTTTTGTTTTGCTTTGTTTTCCTTGCCTGGTGTTTACAAGGGCCTGTTAGAAGCCAGAATAACTGCTAGAATAAGTTGGATTTTTTGTTTGTTTGTTTTACAGTAGTAATCAAAGCAGTATCATTGCAAGTCTGTGAGAAAATCATAGGCTTTCTGTGTCACTCCCTCACCCTGTTCCCAAATCAACCTACAGTAGACTTGTGTGTCACCCTGCACAGCCCTGTCTGCCAGAGACAGCGGATGCACAGCCATGGTCGCAGAAGCACTAGGGCGATGGTACCTTTGCACCCCTCACAGCAGAGCCAGACACTCCACTAGTCACCCGGAAAGCCTCCAGACCAACAGTGAATTTTGCTCAGAGGCAGCAGTCTAAAGACTGCAGAGTTTAATAACTGCAACACATCCTTATGCAACATATTATAATGCACCACCAACAGTAAAAGTCTAAATGGTTTCATCCCATATCTCACTACTTGAAAAATATTAGTAAAAGAAACACATTTGCTATTCCCACCAACATTTACAGAGGCAAAGCAAGTTCCCCTGGTTCAGCTTTACCCCTATGGTGAAGGATTCAGCATACAGCATATAACCTACATAGCAGGAAGTCAAACTTTGTTAGAATCCAGTCTCTCTGAGCACTGAAAAATTAGGAAACCAGGCAAGACGTACACACTGGCCCAGATTCTCTCTGTCATCTGGGCAATTTTGCATTGCATCATTAGTCCTGATTCACCCCTCAGGGGCCATAGTCATGACAGTCAGCTGCAAGGCCTGCTGTATTATCATCCTCCTGCTCTGTCGCTAGAAAAAGCGAGGGCATGCTCACCTTCTAGGGACTCCCAGCTGCTGAAATGTTACTCTGTAGCTGTAGATTGTAAGTATAAATTACAGTAACTTTCAGTGCTATAGATTATATTGGAAACATCTGTATTGAATTTTAAATACATGCCGGGGACATACATGTGGCCAGACAGTTCTGTCCACACTGTTTGGACAAATATCTCTACTCAGACACAGACTTCAAGGTCAATCATAAAGCAAGCATGGGAAAAAAAGTGCAGGGTGCCAACATGTATTTCATTTACCTTTCCAGTACCATCATATTAGTCGCTATGCCAATCAAGAGCCTTCCTAAAATAAACATGTCCTCCAATACCATTAGAACAACTGGGATTTATAGGCCATCTGACTACGGGCAGTCTAGTGCTATGTGCAAAGCTGCAGCTGACCCCCATCCCAACTACAGAAATACTAGGATGGTATAAATACCTCTTCATCCTCTCTTCTGCCTCACTGAGTTTTGCACCCATTATTTCTAAAGCAAGGGGATGCAGGACCTCCAGGATCAGGTGCTGCCATGTTAGGATTTCTGCGCGGAGTTACTAAAAGTGGTCAGAAACATCTGAATGGCACATTTGACTGTGATGAGGCTGCAAGAATCACACCTGATTTCCTGCCAGGTCCCCTTCCCTGTTCTTCAACAGTACTCCTGGCAGGTTGACAGAGAGTGGGAGTTTGAAAGAAGCTATTGCTCCAGGATTGTCTCAGAGATTGCAGATCTCCTAAGCTGCTGGCTCCTCTACAAATCTCATTAGGCAGGATGCCAAGAAACTCAGAGCAGAGTATCCCTGCTCATAAACTCCAATGCTGGCAGCTCTCTGTTAGCCCACCCAGCAGAAAGAAAAGAAGCAAGAGTCTGGAAGCTCTGGAAATGTGCAACTCCTTGGCATCCCAGGCAGCCAGAAGATCCAGACAGACTTCCTCGAGCTGGGGACCCCAGAGCTTCTGTTGCCTCCAGTTCCAGGTGTCCAACTTTGGACTAGATGATCATTGTAGGTCCCTTCCAACTGGAAATATTCTATTCTATTAATTAAGAATTGAAAAAATACTCCTTCATTTCAAACCACAATAAAATCAAATTAAACAAATCTATCAAAATCCTCTGCAAAATGGCATGATCTTTTTTTCATGCTGCACCACTTCAATAACAGGCTGTTATGGCTGGTGCACAACACATCTATGTGGTCCCATTCCCTAAGCATACAGATTGTACCATTACTCAGCAGACTGAACTTCTCATTCATTGCCTCCTCACCCTTCCTCTTTATCCCAGGTATTCATGTCCTTCCAATTTTATTTTCAAAACTAATCCCTTTAGGGAATAACATGTTTGGGGGGGGGGTTTCCCATACTCGTAACCATTCAGCTCCAGACAAAGCAAGTAGAAATCAACAAAACTTAAAAAGACACTAATTTTGTATTTTTGTGTTGGCTAAATTAACAGGATTTATTTTTTACTGAAACTCGTATTACCACAAAGCTCTATATGCAGGTCAGCAGGCTTATGTAACAGTGATGCATCTGGCTCTCTGTCCCAAATAAGTAAGACAGAATACACTGTGACCTCTACATAACCTTGTGAGTTGTTCATCAAAGGCTCATATCCATCTTTTTTTTCCTATTAAAGGAGACCCACTAAAATCTCAGTCTATAATTTTCCAAAGACTTGTAATTGTTACGTTCTCAGCCTGGTGCTTATATTCAGATACACTAGATCATTTTCATTAGGCTTTTTTTTTTTTTTTTTCTTTCTTTCTTTTTTTTTTTTTTTTTTTTTTTTTTTTTTGATTCACTACTACCCATCCATTCAAGTGCAGTTCTGTTTTATTTCTGGAAAGAAAAGATTATTAGTTCATTCATGTTAATTTTATTTTAATATGCTGTTTTAAGTTCAGTTGTTAACTTGTGAGTTTACTCCATCACATTTTCTTACTGCTGCTAATTGTTCTGCTTTTTCCTTCGACCTTTTCCATTTTGACACATCTCCACCAGCCACCCCTGCGAAATGGCCATGGCAATGTTCAGGGACTTCATATACATCCACGGGATGTAGCATGGAGAACACTCTATCCAGAGTTGGATGTTGTAAAAATCTTCTCTTCATTAAAACTAGTTGAGGTATTGTAAAGGGAAGGGGACACAGGTCAACAGCAGATGCCCAGCTCTCATGCTGAAATAAAGTATGCATGGATGCATGACATACACTTATACTTGAGAACAATAGGTTTGACCTACTACACTAGGCACCATGATGCATTTTATTCAAGTATCAAATGCATGTAGACACATATGCAAATCTCAGTTCTAGACCAATAAGGTAACACTAACTTGTAACTCCAGCCTCCAGCTAGCATGGAAATGAAATCACTGATTTTTTCTATAAATATGGTTAAATGCAAGGTGATGCACTAGGAACAAGGCATGCAGCCCATGCTTGCAGAATGGCAGACCATGTCCAGAACAGCACTAAAGACAGATCAGAGGCTGTTCTGGATGACAAGTCAGCGTGACCAACAAGCACAAACCAGAAAGACCAAACAGGACCTGACATGTAAACTAGCTGGCTGTTTGACAGACAAGCCTTTGGCGTCTCTCAGGGGTACCTATGCTGAGTAGCATGTGAGGGAGGATTTCCCTAGCATTACACCTGAGCTTGAGACTTTTCAGAATAAACAGTCCATTCTGTACGTATGGCTTCACATCCTTTTTTGCATATGATTCCATTTTTAACACAAATTAAAATATTGACACTAGACCAGGACAATAATTTGATACCAAGTTCACCAAAACCAATGTGTTTATCTGCAGAAGTATAAATCTAAAGCTTCCTAAATTCACATCTGTAACAACATCCAAGAGCACGGCCTGTTAAGTTCATCCACAGAGAAGCTCAGACACTGAGTGATTTTATTCTCAGTTAAAATATGCAGTGCTATACTAAGCCCAATTAATCAACACTAACTATTCTGAAGGCAGGAGAAAAAATTCTGTATGTCTATCACACTCCATCAGCTTTCTCCACTCACTTTAAGCAATTATTTTCAAAGACTTCCTGCTAAATTTACATAAAATACATCCTTCCCTCTTACACCTTGTTAATGCATTAGACTATAATTTTAAAAGGAGTTGTTGGAGATTACTAGTGGCAGACAGGTATCAGAGATGACACAATGCCTCAAGCACACAGTCCCATGAATTTATGAGGGCAGCACTTTCCTGGATCACCTCCTCACCTTCAGTGGACTTATATACCCATGAAGCAAGAATGCTATTTACTGTCAGAGATATTCTGGGTCTATCTGCAGAGAGAAGGCTAGGGATGCAGATAACCTCTGCATTGTTAGGCTCTGCTTTGAATAGATGGACAAGAAAAGAACAGCTATCAATGGGTATAAAGCTGCAGCTGAAAAATCAGCAAGACTCACTGGAAAACCTCTGGAAGAAGGAACTTCAATCATTTCCAAGGGGAGAAGCAGGTGGACTGATCTGTCTGGACAAGACTTGAGGGGTGGGCTTCTTATGGCTAAAATGTTTGGTTACTGGGGTTTTTAGCCAGGGACTTCAGCTGATGTAACTTCATGAGCTAGCTCAGTTCTAGACCAATGGCTTAAGCAGGTGGTGATGTATTTGTGGCTTTCAGTTAACGACTTGGTCTTGCAAACCCTCCTCACACAGATCTGTTCAAGAGTGTTGGAATGAGAATAGCATATTCAGGAGACTTACAAGATTAAGCCCAAAGTACTAGGACACAACAGTTCTGTTGGCAATAAGCTACTGCAAACAGTTGCATAAGCTGAAGAAAAGCAAGAGCAATAGTTCCAAGCGTCTGCTTTTAGCATTATATTTACAGCTTTTCCTTGACTGTACATATATTAAGCAGATTGCAAGCTTGTAGTGAGTAGAGGGAACAATCTGGCTACTTATAAGGCAGTTAACCTTTAGGGATGACCTTTGTTTTAGCATTAAACTGGTCTGCTTTCACGTTCAGAGTACCAGTGTTTTCATCACTTGGAAAAATGAGGAAATATTCCATAACTATCTGTGCAGATAGCTGGAAAGAAGATTTCAGCCTTGCACTCTGAAAGATCTTGACAGATACAGACTGTATAAAGACAGAGTCAATGCAATCCTGAGACTGCAGCAAAGCACCGACAGTGGCAGAGTAAAGTGACTCCAGAGCACACACCAGGCTGAGGGAGAAAAATATTTTTAAAAGTCACCACATGATGACTTTTCACTGTGGAGTAATCCCATTGACTTTCTTCTAATCAAAACAAACATATCACACCTATCTTTGTCCAAAAGTTACCTGGCAGTATCAGCCAACAGCTGGGCTCCTCAGCCATACCATTTATCTAGTATTAAGCTGGGACCAGGAAAACTAGAAACAATGGTTGGCATGACACAATTTTTCTGACCTTACTTCAGTGTGCTCTTGTTTCCAGGGCAACTCACAAAACTCATGTAAGAAAACCCCTGTCACAGTTGAAAAAATAGATTTTTATTTTTAGATTTGGTTAACCCATCCATCAAGAAAAGGAAATGAAATCAAATGAAATTGAGAGCTGCAATAACACTGCCATAGAATAAACACAATGTTGTCATTGGCTACATCTGTGGAAAGAATTAACTGAATGTACAAGACACTGTTGTTTATGGAGGTCCTGGGCTGATTTATTCAGGTTACTTTTACCTTAGCAAGCAATTTCATAAAAATATTTCAAATATATTGTGAATACTATACCATCATTATGCCTTCTTTAATTTGTCTGGCTGATTAAAAAATAACTTTATGATAAAAGATGTAGGAGCCAGAACCTGCCTTCCATTCACCTTCAAAGGCACAAAACCAGTGAAGCAACCTTTGGTTTTCTCCAGGGAGAATGTATGATAGCCCCAGATTGCATACGAATACCATGAATTATTCAAAATCACAGCAGGTAGTAACAAACAATTTGTTAGGCATAATGATACAGCTTAAACATGAAAAACCACAGAAGGAGTATTTAACAACTGGAAAAGCAGAGTTCAATTAAATAGCAATTCCATTGTTGCTTATGCACTTCATTGGTGGATGGTTCATGCCACTAACCCCAGCCTTCAGCAGAGCAGAACTGCTCTAGCCCCAGGAGACACAAAGCTTCAAAGATTCCCTCTTGCTCCATGGGAAGACAAACCCAGAGGTTTATAAGAGCAACTACAACCAGTCCCACTTCAGCAAACAGGAGAGAAGAGACAAATCTCCATCTGCTTCCAGTTTGCTTGTTCTCATTGGGAATATTTGGAGAGGAATTTGAGGCAGGCCATACTCTTCTCCCTTCAGCATAGTACAGTCTTGCCGCAGCTAGCTAGGATTCGCAACATTATACATTATTATCATCATCAATAATTCCCGCCCTATTTTCTAAATACGAAAAATGAGGTCTGGAGTTTAAGAAACTTGCCCTCTGTCATTCAGCAAAGCATGATTTCATGGGACTCATTAGTACCTCTTCTACACTGCTGTCTGACTCAGTGTAATGTAAAGTAAGTTCTAATGATGTATCTGGAAGAATGGAAAAACTTCAATTCCAGCACAAGAACACAGATTATTGGAAGTGAGGCTTAATGTTTTCATGGTCTGAATTGCTCACAAAGCAATTGTACAATGAGAGATTGTTCAAAAAAGAAAGTAAAGGGAAAAATTAAACATTTCCAGAAAACTGGTGAAGATCAGTCATTCAGCAGAGTAGAGATACCCTGCTTTCTCAATCTCATAAATTATATCACAAAATAATATAATTTAAGAAGTTTAAGAAGAAGTCATGGCACATGTCTCCTCAGAAAAGTGTTGCACTGTTTATGAGGAGAAAATTCAACTCAAAAAAGAAGAAAAAAAAATATAAATACCTGCTGCAGTGCTCTGTAATGATAACAGATCACCTTCTCTTTTGACTGAAAGCCTCAGGTTGGAGATAGTGCGTCTAATGTATTATCAGTTATATCTCATTCATTTCCAATTTACATTTGTATGTCTCCAGGTAATCATTATTTAGTGATACAGAAAAGACAATTCAAATCTTCCTTACACGCAGGAGTCATTTTATTCTAAGTAATATGAGTTAAGGGATGTTGGCAAGCTCACAGGGAAAAATAGATCTTCACTGAAAGTATGAACTAATTTTTAAATAAAATGGTTCATTCATCCTTATTTCTTTCCACCCTTCCTCACTCCATTATAAATATATTTTCATGTGATGCCTTTGTAAGATTTAGCAGCAGTACTGGGATGAACCAGTTCAACTGGTGTACTCCTGTGATGGAGAGCAGCTCCTCAGCCTGCAGCCTCTTCCATGGCTTACATCTGTGCGCTGGCAGCTATGAGGAAGAAAATGACTGTGCTTTCTCTCCATTCAAACCCCAAGCCACCATTTAATTTGCAGTACCAGACACCAGACACAAAGGTCAGTTTTCTAAGCATTTTTAGCCAAAAAAGGTGGAAGGAGATTGTCACAGATAATTACACAGCCATTCTGTAACCCATACCTTTGCTTGAACATACAAAGCTGCTGATGATTATGTGGCTGATTATCCTGCAAATTCCATAGCCTTGAGCCTGAGAAAGGGCACCAAGCTCATAAAGAATGACATCAGACAACTTCCAGGTACACTCACTTCATTAATATTTCTTAATGGAGGCATTACATTTTCCTTCTTTGCTTCAAAATATGGAAATCACTGCCTTTTGCGAAAGCAAAAGGAAATACACACATTCCTCTGAACTTCCTCCATCATTGCAAAATGGATTTAAGCACAGAGTTAGGCGTTCACTTACCCATCTGATTTTGGTGCCTGACTGCCCTGGGTATATGGGCCATGCCTATCCTCTTATCACTGCAGTCAACCTTGAAATGCACTCAGCAGTGCTTTACCTGTGGCTATCTTTTCCTAACACTAATACACCTAAGAGACTCCTCTATATTCAACTTATCTACCTCATGTCTGACAGGAGGAAGAAGAATATGGGTACTTTGCTGATCCTGCAAATCCTTGGTTACACAGGGAACAAGCAATAAGAATAAGAGCTTTCAGGGTCAGAAGCTATTTTATCAGCAGAGACCAAACACCAGTGGGAACTATTGGGAGAATGTTTATTTCAGTGACTCTAATGTTATTTGGTCTCCTCAAGTAATGACCATCTTGAGATGCCTAAGTGGGTGTCAGCTGCAAGGGTTAACTGCTCTATCTCTCTCCCACCTTTCTGACAGCACCAAAGATTCTGAATTGAAACAAATACCAGTGCGAGGAAATTACAAAAACCCAAGCGTTCCCTGTGTCCCACCAGCGAGGGGGAAATACCATTTCTTCCAAGTTCTCTCCTATCTAATTACATCAAAAAATTAGAATATTCCAATTTACTTAATTACTTCTGTCAAGGATTCAAAACCAGCAACTGCTGTCTCATTAGTTTCTCTGCAGCTCTGTGAAACAACACAACAACCAGCTAATACAAAAGCCATCTCTAGCCCATGACCCAGAGGAGGTAGCGAGGAGAAGCTTGTGTCTGGTAGTTGTATGCTACATCTTCTACCCCTTCCTTTTTCTATAGAGGAGAGCTCATTTCACAGCAAAACTTTTCAGTTGGTTCTTGAGCACAAACAAAACTACCTTTGTGCTGGGAAGGAGGGAAAGAAGGCAATACGAATGAAATTGCTGATGCAGAATCTTTCTTTCCCCTTTTCGCCCTGCAGAAAGCTGCCAGGACAGCAGCAGCCTCTCGCAGGGAGCAGGCTGACAGTCTCAACAAAGCAAGTCACATAACTGATCTGGCTTTTCAGGGCCAGACAAAAAGGAAATGAGCTGGGACCCTTCTAAAGCAATGAGAGATCTCCTTTGTAGGACTAAAGGCTGAACGAAGGCTCACAAGAGACTACAACTTTAACTCTTTCTTTTATTTCACCAGTTTAGGCTTGAGTGTTATTTCACAGTTGATCTGTGGCTACAGGAGTATTTTTAGGCTTGGTTTCCAATGGAAACAGAGCATTCATCACTATTGTGTCTCTCTGTACCTGCATTCCTGCATTACTTTTGAACCCAGTGGCCATATTTAACTAAAAACAACTTAGGGAAAAAGCTTCAAACTTCCTACAAGTTTATGATAATTCAGAGGCCTGGCAAAAGAAAGCAACTCCCACAGTAAGCTTCCTCACTACAGAAAAAAACTACAGAGGCTAGGATTTTTCTCCCTATAGAGTTCATGTGGGCCCTCTGTGTATCAAACTACTGCAAAGCTTCAGCTGGGGCTCAAGCCCCTGGAGTAACTGTCGGAAATACTCAACTCATGGGCAAATTCAGTTTAGAAATTTGCTGCTTCTTCCCACTTAAAACTTCTCTTTATCATCAGGACAGGTCTCTATGACAGGCCAGCACTAGCATTTAATGATGCCTGTTACCTAACTGCTGTGTAATCTAGATTTTTCTCCTGTAAGATGAAGTGCCTAGTTCCCACTAGCACTGGGCTGTGTGCTTCAACAACTGTGTTCAACAATATCGACTTACCTCACCTCCACAGAAACCACCTTTTCTTGGTTTTCAAAATATCTAAACAGTATCTGTGTCCCTGAGAGCAGGTTCACACACAGGATTCATACTGGCTTCTCTTTTGACAGTGTGACTGCAGACTGTAACAAATGAACATCGTATATGCCATAATTCACAGGCTTTCCCAGTTAATAGCACCTCTATAATTACTAACCTGTTCCACATGAAATTGGGTTTGAATGCCAGCCTTTCTCATACTCCACAAGTAAAGGGCCTAATCCACATGGGACCAAGTGCTCATTCAATGGGCCTAGGCATTATATTAATCAGGGTGCTGGTTGCAAGCACACCTCGATTATTTTATTTATCTAGATAGCCAGATCCTTCACTGTCTTTACATTTGTAATGCAAGGTTACTATAGCAACCTCTGTGACCTGCATAATCAAGATAGCAGAGAAGAGCTGATAGCTGAACTAAGGTATTTATAGACTTGAATAGGAAAACTTAAAGCTTAAAGATTAATGGTCTATGAAATTTATATATACTCTGTTTGTGATGTTACATTTATTCCATTTCATCTCCTTTTCCAAATATATTTATCATTAAATGCTAAACTACAGTACATCACACAATATATTAAGACAACACTATTTATACTTACTGTTTATTTTCTATTTTCAGTTTAATACACAATTAAACTACTTCATAAAGTCCAAAGACTAATGTACATTTTATGGTATGGTTGCCCAATTATTAGCATCTTGTAGAAGTTAACCAGCTTCTAAAAGAAGTTAGAGTTCCTAACCTGATTTACACTTTTCCACAATATTTAAAATAAGCAAATTCAGAACTAGTTAGACAGCTTATGGAATATTAAGCAGAGATCACATTCTCTTCCAATTTGCTTTTTACTTTCCTGTACTCAACTGGTTCTTTTTAAGAAGTCACTAACTTTCAGTCAACTAGAGACTTGCTTGCCAGCAGTCTACTACAAATTCGTAACAGATTAACATAAATCTAAAAGTTTGCTTGACAGCTCTTCAGCAGACAGAAGACGACATTGCTCCTGAAACCAAGGCTGGATGAAAGTTGCTCACACAGCCACGATGGTGACATGAAGGACATGTATGTGGGGGGAACTGAAGTAAATTCTTCTATTGTCTTTTCCTTTCTTTTGCTGGAGTGTCATTAAAATACAGATTCAGCTACTGTAAGAATGTGAGGAAGCAAGCGTAGTTTTAGTCTGCACTTTCTTCACTACTACTATACAAACTGCCTGAGTGTGCACACATGATCATATATCAGAAAGGCATGGGTACCTCTATCTCACTTTTAACGGCTTCAGGTCCAGGACAGGCAAGAAATTCTCATTCTGAATAATCATCCAAGCAAAAGAGACAAAACAGTGGGCTTTCAAGTGAGACTTAAGTAGCATATAAGTCATATGGTGACCTTCCATGCAGCCACAAAACTCTGTCTCCATGAGACCATAAATAAATGTTCATTGTTCTCTCTCAGGCAAATTCTTTTTTTTTTTTTTTTTTTTTTTTAATATATGTCATGCTAATATAATTCTCTGAGCCAAGTCCTTCTCCCAAAGGCAGCAGGATTACTTTTCTATTTTCAGGAAGGAGGGAAATTGAGCTTCAAAATATAGTGCCCCAAAGCCATATACTATAAAAAATCCCACCAATATCAGTGGAGGATCTGATGGGGAGGAACTAAATCAACTGTAAGATTCTTTTGTCGCTCCAGTCTTGACACAAAATGCAGAAGCTTTTTTGCCCTTGGAGTCTCAAAAAGCAGACAGTGGCTTAAGGGATTCTTGGATTGAACAGCTCTGTCATCAGATGGACGGTTGGATTTTGGGGGTTTTTGGTTGCTTGATTGTTTTTTTAGCTTTGATTTCTCACTGTGGGTGATTTAGCTAACAAAGAGCTTTTGGATCTTTAGCATCTGGACTTTTTTTCTCATTGCTTCTAATGAAATCTGCATAGGAAGGATAGGCCCTCACAAGTCCAGTGAAAAATATTATTTTGTTAGTCCACAGCCATTTTCCAACAAAACCACTAATTTCAGAGATATCCAGTTAAGACTGAGGAGAGAAGAAACTGATTAGATTGGGTTCATTCACCTGCTTTCACAGTATTGATAGAGTTCTACTTAATTCCAATCAATTTGCATAATTGACACCAACCCAAAACCCATCACACTATATGTCTAACTTGTAAAATTTAGACTTGTTTTCCATTAGTATTTTAGGACTTTGAGCTAAGATTTTTAAAACTTGCCTTCTTTAGCCTCCCAGCTATATTTAAATGGCCTGTTTTTTTAAAAGTGCTGAATATGTCACACCGTCACAGAGGTCTGAATGGTGCTTAGCTTTTTTTGGTTGCGGTCTCACATGTCAGGAGTTAATCTTCAGAAAGACTTAGACTGCACTTTTTGCAACACTCATATCAATCTCCAAGGAAAAATCTTGCTATGAGAATATATGAATTCCTATGAGAATATGAAAAAAAAAAAAAAAAAGATGAGAAGAGGTGGGGGTTTTTATCCCATCACCACTGTATTCCCTTGTGCCTTTGAAAATGAACATTACATCTCTCCAGTTAATATGAGTGTAAATCAGTTCTCATCACTTCCTTGCACCCTCCTGTGAACTAAGTCTTTTATTTCAATTTATTCAAGAAAAGGTTTAATTAGAGAGGAGAGCACACTGGCTAGAAATTAAAATATATCAAAATAATTTCTGAAAACCCTGCTTCGATTCCTAGCCCACTTATCTGATCTTTTGCAGTAAAGGGTCAAATAGTTTCTAAAACCAATGCAGAGACAAGGAAAAATATCCACAGATGTATCAGTGTTGCCTAAAACTTTTATATTTTTTTTTGTGTTAAATTTTCACTCACTTTTGTTAATAAAACTAGCCTAAAATATCTTATCCAAAATATGTTTAAAAACATGTCTAGTAAAAACCCCTAGTGGTGCAAAGACAAGGGTTTTTTCCATCCCACCAGATTTGCATCAACAAATAGCAATGCTGACCCTATCTGCATTTTAAGGGTGGCTTTGTAGGTCACTCTTGAGTCTAACCTAGCATCTAAAGCACAAGAAAATTGGGTTCAGCTTCTTTCTCCTCCCCAGACCTCTTGGGAAATGTTGGGGAAGTCACGTGTCCTCTCTGTGTCTGAACTGTCTCCTTGTAAAAACAAGGATGTAAGAACTACTCCTGTGTTTAAACACCTGCCTAACCCCTCAGTTTATCTATACTTTTAGTTAAGTGTCTTTTGCTATTGAAATTCATGAAACTTCATTATATGCTTAAACATATACTTAAGCGGTTTTGCTGATATGGCACTGCAGTGTACGTAGTATTTCTCTCTATGGTGATGTTAAAAATATATTAAGTTATATAAAAATATATTTTAAGCTCATGAACCAAGTCAATATTTTCTTTCGTAAATCCCAAGCAATCAGGTCCATTCTGCTTTTGTTAAAGAATCAGTGTGGTACTTGGATGTATGTGTCCAAATTGAAGCTATTAATTTCTCCTGTTTGTCACCTCCAGATTAAAGTGGTTTTGCAACCAGTGATAGTGTAGCATGCTCCTGATGTTGAAACAAATCTCTCAGGAGGCTCTACTTATGTGTAAAGGACACAAATTTGATGTTTTATGAAGAACACCACAAGTAAGAAGGAAATCGTTTGTGTATTCATTCAAGTTTTGATCCTGCCTAATTGAAGTAAACTATATTTTACTATTGTCTTTAACAAGAGCTATTTTGTTGCTACTAAAAGCATGCAAGTAAGCATTTTATTTGCTGTTAACAGCAGATAACCTTTTGGTCCCGAGTTACCACAGATTTTTCAAGATTGTATAATTATGAGAACAAAGACCATATGTTTGCAACTGTTTGAAAAGTACCTGATTACAAAATTCTTTTTTTGTTTGCTTGGGTTTGTTTTGTTTTATTTTTTAGAAAATACCTGCCTTTAAAGGAATTTCCTATTTTGTGAAACATATTTAGGAGAAAGGAAATATATTTTTATTTAAACAATTTTTTAATATTTTGGTACAGAGCACTGAAAAGTTTGTTGTCATAGAGCCTGAACTATGGAGGTGTTCGAAGGTATCCTTAGTGATTTACAAAAACATCTAAAACATAGTTAAAATGTTAAATTCCCATTAACATTTTTGGCTTTGTCTAACTTAACAAGTAATGAAGTGTAATAGGAGAAGATAGAGCAGAAATCTGGCGTTAAGGACACAATATCCATACCATACAAGTTTTGGGGGCTTGATTTTGGAATAGCTTTAGTCTGGTTTGATGGACTGAAGGCCACCAGCAGCTGGAGAGCATTTTCCAGTTTAGATTCACTTAGAAGAAATCCATTTTGCTTACTCCACTATGTTATCTATAGCGCAGCAAAGAGAGGATGAACAGGAGACTCAGTTCAAAAGTGGAAACTAAACACTCAGGCCAGCACATCCAATCTGAATGCAAGTTAGAGATTTACACCAACTAGACATCTACTTCTGTATCTTTATAAGTTTGGCACTGCAGACATTACTTCTCATGTTACTCCTGAAAATCAGTGAGGTTCAATCTGGGAAGAAGGGAATCACTAGTATATGGTGCACTGCATAAATGGTGCTACATTAACGTACAACTTAAGCAGACACCTTCACAAAAGAAAGCTACATTTCCATCTGAAAAATATTCCATCTACTATAGTTAAAAACAAAACCTACACTGTTACAATGAACATAAGTATATATTTCCTAGCTTAAGTTTAAATAACAATTTCCATCTCTTGCTGAGCATGAAGCTCAAGAAAGCTGACAGACTGTCTCATGCAGCCCAAGAGAAGTGTTACTTTACTTGCATTTTTCTCTCATTTCTCACTCTGCACCTTCCCCCAGATGAACTCTCTAAACAACAGCAAAAGAGATCGGGGTAAAGATGATCAAAAGCATGCCTTTGAGTGTCCAGCTGGGGACACAGGGTAGAGAGCATTAGTCCTTCACCTCTGGACACCCCCTCTACAACTCTACTTAATATGAGCATGCTGGATTAATTTGTCCCTGTTACAATGTGAGTAAATTATTTCTTATAAAAACTATGAAATAAAAAAGTATTGCTTATCAGCACTCACAGATTTTTTTGCTTTTACCCAAGACAACTAGTTTTCTCCATCATTAGCTTTGTATTCACTTCTTCACTACAGTCTGGTATGTTATTTGCCAAGACAGTTTTTAGTTTTATCTGGCATAGGTCAAATGACTTCTACATTAAAAAAAGAAAGGGTCTTAAACCATATTAAATAATTAAAAAAAAAAATTAAATCTGCATCTGTTGAATAAATTATTCAATATAATCAGAGACTTTAAAGATCTTGTGTGGTGTTTCAATTAAATCTTTACAAGAATTAATTAAATATAAACCACCAAGCATGCAGAATCTACTGTATAGTAATAAACACCCAAGAATCACTGTTTTCTCATTTAGATGGATAAAATTATTTTGCCTTGACTATCATACAGCATAAGCAAGGAAGACATCCTTGTCTTATTTCTCTGGATCAAGATTATCGCATTTTATTTTTTCAGATTTGCCACTAAGAATAATGATGCCTGCAGTTGTGTGAAATTAACAGTTTTCCCATTTTGATTTCAAAGGTAAAAAAAAATTAAAAATCCAAAAGCAAACAAGATTCTGTCTTAAATTAGTAAATGTGTATTGTATTTGTAATTCAACAGGCTGACTGATATTATTTTTGTAGCAATGTACAGCACAGCCTGTGCCCTCCCCTGGACATGTACTATTCAGGGACACTTAACACGGGAGGCATGCCCAGGAATAATAAATCGGAGGAGCTCCTCTCTGGAGACAGAACAACAGCAAGAAGGGATTATTACAAAGCATGTTCATGCCTGAACATGTCACACTCTCTGGGTAAAATAATCACCTTTGGACCTAAAGACCTATTTAGACAGAAAAGTTACAATATCATAGATATTCTTTTAAGATAAAGGGACCTGCCACAACTCCCTGCTGAAGGCCTGGCTCAGTGGCTTTTCAAAAGCACTACAAAGCATTTAAAAACCTGAACCAATAAAAACGTTGAAACAGTTGTCATTACTACTCTTGTCAGCCTGTGCATGCAAGGGCATGTAACAGCAGGCACTTATTATTTCTGTTTGCATTCTAGGATGTGTATAACACAGAATTGCTCAGGTCAGAGGGAAATCTCTGTGTAGCCAGTACTGTGTAATGTTCTCCCAGCCAAATGTAAAGTCAAACTCAGATGTCACATCTTACAGACCAGGCATTCTTGGTGAGGGAATCTGATCTTCTCACTTTTCTTTCATGTGCTGCAGGAACCTGACTTTTAAAGACATTTGGCTTACCATGGAAGAACCTGTCTAAAATCTCTTTACCAGAGACACTCTCTACATAGCCAGTATGTTTTCCTCACTCTTCACCAGGACATAATGTCTGCCTCTTACCTTCTTCAGCAAGAGAAATCATAACTTTCTTAACCAAGCTTCAGAAGATTCTCCAAACTTTGAACTCCCTGCATTTCTAACCCTCAAAAAATTACTTATTAATTTTCTTAAATTCTCAAAGCAAACTTTTCTATATCTGAGTACCCTTTTTATTGTGCTTTTATTAACAGTTTTTCCATGTTACAGTGAATAAAACCAGGTCCTAATCAGGTGATCTGAGGTTGCTCTTTATCTCTTCACTCTGGCAATCTCCTTATCCATCTGTACCAAATCCAAATATCTCCATGTTAACCAGGGCAGGAGGTTTGATTCTTAAAAATTAAACCAAACGCCCGCAGCTCTCACTTTCCTTGCAACTAATCTTAGCTCCAAGTCCATCTGCTGTCACTTAGAACTTGCCTTTAATGAGGCACTGAAACTCTGTTCACCCAGATACATGATATATAGTCAGGAATCACAGATGCTTCAGTTAAAAAAAAAAAAAAAAAAAAAAAGGTAGCACTAAACTAGTTCGTGCATTTCTGATGAATTACCTTAATGTACTACTGAAACTTTACAGGTTCTCTGGCATAAAAGTGTCTCCTTAGTAGAACACACCTATATTTAAATTAAAGCTGCTTTTGTAACAAAGACAATAGCATGGATTCGTACAGAGATGTTCTAAGGATAAACAGCCATTAACTTTCATGTGAGGAGTATAACTGCTACCTTATAGGAGCTGGCAACGGGCAAGACTGAGCTTCAAATCATGGGACTTCTCTCCTGCAACTGCACTGGACACACATCTTCTCAGAAACCAAGCCAGAAACACCAGCAGTTTGAACACTGATTTGAAATGTACACAGAGAGCATGAGTTTTCTTAGACAGTCTGGAAAGAGAAGAAATAGTAATTGCAAAATAAGTTAGTTTCCTATAGCCTTTTTAGCAATACTACTGACGAGGCAATGTTTTCTGACACAGTACTAGACCAAGCTAGTAAATGAGGACTAATTCTTTGACTTGAAATAAGTTTTGGCTGATTGCAGCAGCAGAGATGGCAGTACTTTGTGTACTATATAATATGTATATGTAATATGGGGTACATGAAATGAGATACAGAGGAGAAATAGCATTAAGTTTTATTTTATTCTAGAACATTTAGGTTGTACAGGAGTGTCAGACCACTTGTGAACAGTGTAGGTCCTCTTAAATCCTTACCATTTAAAATCTTTATTCTATACTTGTCATTCTTTAGAAATTTAAGAAATATATCTTTGACAAAGTACTTCATGGCTTCACTGCTCTAGGTTTTGGCATCTGGACTCCTGCTGTAAAGATCTCACTAAAGGTCATAAAATTGTTTATAAATTAAATTAGTTCTTTCATGTTAAAAATTATTACGGTTTCAAGTCTACGAACTCAATCTTTTAGGGAACTGAGAATGTTAAATTACACTGAAAAAAACCTTCTCCTTTTTCTGTGGGAGAGAATACAATAATATCCTGGACTTTAACAATTATTCTTGGCATTAAAAATACCTGTATTTAACAGCCTTTGGGAGAATCTTGCCCCCTTCACAGGACCTTCAAAGGAGCAATTTGTATCTGTGAGAATTTCACAAGGCACAGAAAAAAAATTATCTTGTGGGTTGTATTTTTTAATTGCAGCTCCTAGCTCAGTGGTATGGAGTGCTGGAAGAACCCCCTGGAGCAGAGATCAGGTGGAGGAGGCCAAAGGGATGAGATAAACTAATTAGTCATATGGCCATATGGTTTATGGCATTTCCACATTCTTTACCATACTTCTATTACCTGCACATACAGTCGATGCATAGGCAAGGAAGACAGAGAAAGGAATCAGTATCTGCAATGAGAGAAGGTACGCTACTGAATTTCTGAAGACAGATGCAAGGCATTTACAAGACAACAAAGGGACAAACTGAGCATTTTTAGATCACAGACTGAATCAAATAATGACAGATGATTAAGATATCTGAGAAAAAGGACATATAGGCAAAGCAGCATGGTTGATGATTTCACTGAGTTTGTTTTGAATAATATTCAGGGTGAACTCTAAATAGCTCAGAGAAATAAACCTAATTGCAGTGTACTTACAGTAATAACTGCAAAGGATGATGTTAAAGTGCTCCATAACAGACTCAGAAGCTGCCTCGAAATTCAGAGGCAACACTGAGCACGAAGAAGGCTAAGCAGGAGTAAGGCTATCAAGAGCAGACTGACCTAGCCTCACCCCGCTGCTTACAACTACTAACTTGATGTCTGCTAGGGGCTCACTGGGGGAAGGACCACAAATCCCAGAAGAAGCTAATGTGTGTCTGAGAAGGCACGTCACATATTGTGTACTGGGAACCAACTTCGGTGCGCCAGTAAAGTCCCCAAGAAACCAACAGGCTAAAAGACACTGCTGAGCCCCTAAGAGAGCTTCAGAAAAACTACTAGGAAAATATATGTGCAATACCAAGTACTATTAGCTTGTTTCACGCTTTTTTTCCAGAACACAGCATTTGGTGTTTATTCTCTTACATCACTTCTAAAAAGTGAAGAAAGCATGAGAGCATTAGAGGTATTCAGGGACCAGCATACCCGTCTCTATCAAATTATGCAGTTCAGTGGTTGCTCCACATTAAATATTGATAGAATAAATAATGTCTTTCAACAAAGACTTGGGTTACTTTGGTACTTGCTGAACTCATGGCAGACTTATGCAATTCCTCTTCTGGCTATAACCGTGGCAGAAAACAAACACAGGTAAAAAGTTGGTGTGAAAACCACATGTTTAAATGATTTAACACAGGATAGATATTTGCCTTTGGTGGTCATGAAGTCTTAGGTGGACACTAAAGGGTGATCTATGTTTTATAGCATCTACTTTATCATAATTTCGTTAGATGGACTCAAATGGCAAATAGATGTTCTGTCAGACTTGGAGACAAGCAATATAAAAGCCTTTCTGATCCTAGCACAGCTGTGGTATTCATAAGGCTGACTAGAAATTGTCCTATTAAAGGTTTCTAATATCTGGTTCCAAATCCATCTTCATATTCACACCCATCAATGACTGCAGAAAGGCAACTAGAGACAGTAATCTGTATGTAAAAATTTAAAGTGCAGGCTAACTATATTAGGCCCAATCCTATAGTCATTACTCTTCTTCCCCTCCTCCTCACATGCATATTTAGGTAACTGACTTGCTTAAGCATCTTTAAATAATTAAGCATCTTTAGCATTCAGGCAAACCTCATGTTATTTTCAAGCAAAAGGTACATTTCCAGGCTTTCATAGGAAGCTACCAGTTTGGTCTGCCTGTGCCTTTGTTACAGAAAGGTGTAGGAATGCCTCTGACTTGACGCAGTCTTTCCTGCATAAATGAAGTGTCACATGGTCCTGCTAGCTCCTCTCTGCTTAGGGCTGTGCAGATCCAAATTCTCTTTTAAGGCAGTGTCTACATCTTCAGTCTATTCAGTTCAATTTAGGACATTTGGATTAAATTTCAGCTTTGCATGGCAAGGTGCAACTTAATCCTCAGGAAGCAATGGATTTTGATGGGACTGCACAAAGAATCAGCTCTTAGTGTAATGCTGAGCAAGGGCTTCAGCCATGAAACTACAATTTCTGATTGAAAAAAATCCTCCTGAGTACCACAGTATAAACACTGACCTAACAAACCAGACAAAAACATACAACAACCATGAGCAATAATAATTCAACTACTGTCTTAGTATGATGAAACAAATTTAAACACCCTAAAGAGCTGTTCTGAAACGTGTGTGTATGTACTGAGATTTTTCTTACAACTAAAGTTACAGAAAAGTTACTGTATTATAGAAATTGTTCTTAATAAACAAAATGGGAGTACCATTGTCTTTAATAAGGCAGGATCAAGCCCTTGATAAGATGGAAACAACATCTTTTTGAAAGTTCTTAAGTAATTTCAGACAATGTATGTATAAATGCAAATGACAGGATGACTAGTAATGATGTTACACTCATCAAGACTATGCTTAGAGAACTGGAAAGGGCAACAAAGACATAAAATTAATTATGCATAGGAAGATGTGGAAGAATTGCAAAAAGTATATAATTTCAAACTACAGATAGTAGTGGCAGAATACCCTGTGTATGCTTAATATTGCATCTATACCAAAGCAGTATAAAGAAGAGAGTGTACTAAATTTACATATTGATGATAGAATACATTTTCAATAGTTAATTGGAAAGAGATTTCAGTTTTCATAAATAAAAATGGGGCAAGTGATCCTGAATCAGTCAGCACATATGAGGTGGTTAAAATGAGCACATACCTAGACCCAGGTGAGCTGCTGCAAGTACTGTCTCTTGCCCAGCCCAGTCAGGAGCTATGAGAAACATAACAGCATTGTAGGGCCTCTGTGGGGTGTGAAGTGGGGAAGGGTCATAACGGGGCAGACAGAGGAAACACTGAACTTACTGTGAAAGTTGAGGAAAACTCTCTGATTTGTGATAGGGGAAGATGCAGCAAAGAAGGACTCAGACCCTCATCATGAATCCAATAGCATGTGACCTCCATTAATAGTAATAAAAACATTCAGGCAACAAAAGGATCAAAGTACAGACTATGAACTCTCATTTTTTGTGTAAAGTATCTCTTTCAAGCCTACACAAGTTTTCTATAGCTATATCAACATAAATTATTGTATCTATTGAGGAATATAGGATTCCTGCATCTCATGGGTAATCAGTCTGGCACCTTTCACAAGCATTAAATCTATTTAGAATCACAGAATCATTTAGGTTGGAAAAGACCTTTTAGATCATCAAGTCCAACCATCAACCTAGCACTGCCAAATCCACCAGTAAACTATGTCCCTAAGGACCACATCTACACATCTTTTAAATTCCTCCAGGGATGGTGACTCAACCACTTCCCTGGGCAGCCTGTTCCAGTGCTTGGCAACCTTTTCAGTGAATAAATTTTTCCTAATACCCAATCTAAACCTCCCCTGGCACAAGTTGAGGCCATTTCCTCTTGCCCTATCACTTATTATTTGGTAGAAGAGACCTCATTACAACCTCCTTTCAGGTAGTTGTAGAGAGCCTCCTTTTCCCAGGCTGTTTACTACAAATAGATTACAAATAGATTTCATATTAAAATCACATGTTAGCTTTTAATACATTTATTTGTATTGGGCAAAAGTTAATTTGTCAACTCCTCCTTCCTGACATAAGAAGATCCAGTGCCCAGTTTACTGCCCTTGGGTTTAGACCAGACTTCGATATCCTGGTTTGCTGTAGACTGTGCATGATTTTGGATTTAATCTCTCTCTTCCTCAGTAAAAGATAAAGCTGCTGTATTTTAAAAGCATGGTGAAAGGGCAACTAGGTTTAAGAGTGTGGGGAATCTTGAATGTGATCAAAGCAAGAATTACGTAGTTCATCAACAAACAGTTGTTACAAATTGGATGACTCAGCAACAGTGTACAACCCAAGTCCTGTCTAAATCCAAGTGATGGACCAGAACCAATGAAGAGAGAGAAATCTAGCCTTCTAGACTGAATAAAAAATATAATTAAACTTGACGTTTCAGCTGAAAATATAGTAACTATCTTAAGACCAATTTTATATAGTTGATGCTAAAACTATCTTGATGACATATATTTCTACTTAGTTTGGTGGCTTAGTTTTTAGGGTTTTTTTTTGTAAGGCAACAGAATAGATTATATGTCAGCGACCATTGTGCAAAAAATGTCAGCTCTGCATTTGTCATCAGAAATGGTTATACTGATTTTATTGAGTGTTTCAAGATCAATGTGCTGTATCTGAAAATTAACGCTCCTAAAATTTAGCATACAGGGTTTTTTCTATCTAAATGAAACAATAAAAAAAAAAAAGCATAAAAACTAAATAAAACTTATTTAATGTCATTTGTATTGAACCTACCTTGTTTTCTGCAATGAAAGTCATACTGCAACATCCTAGTTCATCATCATCTCTCTGAACTAATCATCAGGCTGACTCTCCCCACTGTTTAATAATGTAGACCAAACCAACTGGCAAACTCATCCCTGGAGAGAAAACAAAAAAACATACAGCAAGAATACTATTTCTATTAGCTTTCAAAATCACTGTCATATCATAAATGCAGGCACTGGAGCTTTAATCTTTTTTTGTGAGGAATGTCAATTTAACAGTGTCGCCAGTTCAACATAACATTTCATCTGAATTCTTACCATTAAATCGATTGTTAAACCCTGGCCAATATAGCATTCAGTTTGCAATGCAATTTCAGCACATGCTTTAAATGATTTTGTTCAACAGGGACAGGGCTTTCTAGTATCAACTCTTCCTTATCAATACTGTGAATTTCCCTATTAATTCTATATTTTGGAGATTATCAAAATCTCCAGTATTAGAGATTAGCAAAATCTGACAGCTACTCATGTCAGTCACTATCTTCTGCATTAGCTAAGCAGTCTAATGAAATTTTCATTAAAATATTGGATCACATGTGGTAGTAAAATTACTTTAAAAAATGGGAACTTTTATTTAACAAACAAAATAGTGAATGAAAAGAAGCAGGTGTAATAGTATAGGATGGGGAAAAAAAAGAATGTATGAAAAAATAGCTGCTAAATTCTCAAGGCAGGAATCTGAGAAAAACAACACTTCAACCAAAAAATGCTGTCTTTCTTAATATTCAACAACAGAATGAGTATTTGGGCATTTTGGGGTAGAAATGTGTCTTAAAGACATCAAGACTTTGGCTTTAAAAGTTCTTTCAGAATGGGTAGCAACTGAAATAGGAAGAGGAAGCATGAAGATCTTAATTGTGCATACACAGCTTTAAAGACCTGAGAAGAAGAGACTCTCTGTTTCTCCTATTCACTTTGACCCATTCTGTAATAACCTGAGACAATAATTTGTGAAGCTGAGGATTTCCAGAGTGCAAAATACTTCGGAGTTGTACAGAGGGGACAGAACATGATAAATGTAAAATATGTCAAATGGAAGCACTTATCTGGAATAGAAAAGAAATGGTATTTATTTCTTAACTTACTCTACCTTCTCACTACCTACAATTGCCTGATTTATCTTATAAGCTCTGATAAGCAACACAGCTTGCAATATTAGTCATACTTCCGAAAGTTTTGGCTGTGCTCTGGAATTGGCCCAGTGAGTACTTCCTCTTACTTAGAAAGAAAAAAAACCTGAAAAATAGCAAGTGGCCATTTACACTAAAGCCAGTAATTTTGGAGAAGAAAGGTTTTAGGACTTTTCAAAAATGTTTATTCTACATATGGCCTGAAATGACTTTGGAAATTTGAGTCCAAAATCTAACAGTAAATAAAACTGCTGTTTGCTAGATAGATTCTTGTGCAAACCTTACATTCTACAGTGAAGACTGATTCTTGGGTAAAAGTACATCTAAGTGCAGAGGGAAACCAGGAATGACAAGAGCCAGGGTGCATTAGTAACAGGTTCATAACAAAATGGTTCTTAACATGTAATTAAGTAATTAAGTGGTGGACCTCCTTTCCATCGTATACTTCAAATACAAAAAGTTCATGTGCTTTTGAGGGAGACTTGACAACCTAATAGAAGAAAAATCCACCAAGGTTTACCGAATGAATAGGAACCAGCTTTGCTTCTGGAAGTCCTTGATCATAAAATTGTAAAAGCCCTGGAGAGTATCAGTCTGCCCTCTTCCCCAAGGTATCTGCTTTCAGTTGCTGACTCACTGTTTTATGGATTTTTCTGTCCACAGGCAGATTTCTATCCTTCTACCCACAAGCAAGTTTCCATTCTCTAAGCACGAGAAACAACATAACAATTTAGCTATTTGCCTTGACTAGTTGTGTTCTAGTATATGCCTGCAGAACACATGAGGATTTAACCTTGTAAGTAAGAATAAAGACAATATTTAAGAAATTATGCCTAACATATTTGCATCAATAACTTGAATGCTGTAACTTAATTGTTCAAAGGATGTCCACACCACACTGTCAGCACGTGTGGGGGGTACCACACTGGCACATCTTGCACAATCCCACTGCTGACACGATGACTCTGCAGCAGCAAAGCCCTTTTGCAAGCAGTAGCCGCTGTTGTCTCATACCAAAAAGGCCTGAAAAAAAGGCTTCAAGGCATAAAATCAAATCTTAATGATGCCGCCCACTTTAATAACTCATTAGGGGCATAGATATTAGCCAGATCCAACTGTCACACACTACCAGGATTGAAAAAGCCATGGTCTGTCTGGATAAAATCTCAAAGAGAACAAAGATTGTTCTAAGGACTCTGGCAAATGAAGGAAATCTCAGCTGGCTGTTTAAGTTGTGTTAGATAACCAGATATTACTTCTGTCTAATGTAAAGCTACTTTCAGATGAAGATAAAGAGAAAATCCACAACTGCAACTGAAGTGACACAGCAGTAACAAACATCATCTCTCTCCATGGGAAACAAGGTGCTGTATTTGTCACAGCTAATCTTACAAAAATGCTGTCAGCTGAAAACATATGTTGTCACGGGGTTTCATCAACAGCCAGGTGAGTAAACAATATGAATGGGAATTCCTGCCTAGACAACATCTGTTTCTTCATTTTGACCTGTTCCCTCTCCCCTTCTCAAGAAGTCACTCAGCACCTGGGCTGCATGCAGCTGGGCACTTGTGCTTCCCCATCTAAATCAACCTACCTGAAGATTTCTAATCCTGGCTCTGTGTTGTGGAGGGACAAGGGCCTCCAGCACGGTGAGACAATTTCACATGAAAAAGGTGTGCATTAACTGGCTTAGCCAGGAGTTCTTGAAACTCTGGGGAACAGAAGGAGACTCACACATCTTCCTTTTTTTCCTATTTTAAAGAATAGCCTAATGCATCATATGACACTTGCTTCTTAAAATGCACTCATAAGAAATCTAATAAAAAATATTTTTTCTCCCTTTATGAGCAACATACACATAAGGCAATCCAGAATATTTCTGGTGCTTTCCTCCTTCAACAAACTGAAAATTCTCCATGGAAACATTAATTAAAATAAAAATAAAATAAAAAATAAAGACAAGAAATTACAGTACTTACATTATTTGTTTATGATAACAGTAATTTAGCAGCATAAAAATCCTCCCATCACTTGAGGAAGCTGTTTGTATCCTCCCCACAAATCATAATGTTTCTGGCTTTACCTATGCTTTACTAGAGAATTAAATATGTGCTAAAGAATTAAGAATATATACAGATTTATAAAACATAATCATAAGAATTGAGAAACAGGGACTCAAGTTCAAATCTTTGTCCTGCCTGACACACACTTGACTGTTTTCCTTCTAGTTCTTCTGCTCAACAGAACCTCATCTCTTCTTCCACCAACTTCTGCTTCTGCTCTTGGATGGATTCTTGTTTGCAACATTTCTTCCCTTATGTCTTTTTCCTCTTCCTCCTCACCTCCTTTAAAGTGAGTATGAAAGAAACACTTGTAGTCAACTCAGCCTGCCAGGTTTAAATCCTTAGTAAATTCACTGTGGCTTGTGGACTTTATGAATAATGAGACCCCATGTCATCAAAAACCTGACAAACACTCTTTTTCATCACCTCCTGCCACCATGAGAGTTTACGAGCGCTCCTGAAGGAAATGGATAGCCAAACCAGACTGGAATTAAGGCTAAATCCTTTATTTCCAGCCACAAGAAATCTCAAAACTTCTCAGCATAGAGAAGATCTGGTTTCACTGTACTGGAAAAACCTTGCGTTTTGGGAGCTGGCAGATGAGGTCTGGTGGGACCCCCCTTCCCATGCAGGAGGCACATCAGATCCAGGCTGTGAAAGAGCTGAGCAGCTTCCTACCAGCTGCCTGCGACAGGGCTCTGTTCACTGGTGCAGATTGTTAAAGGTCAGAACAAGAAAAAAAAAGTCTTTTCTGGAAGTTAGGAATTGTGTTTGTCTTTTCGATTGCACATTCCAAACATGAGTGATATGGCCTGAGCTCACTTTAAACCCACCATGTAAGCAGTCACAGCTTGATTTCTCTCAGGTTACTTGTGTCCAGTCTGAATATTACCAATGAGTAGCAAGGACAATGGAAAAAAAATAAGCATTGAAATCCAAAATTCATAATTGCCTGATAAAACGTGATTGCCAAAGCACTAAAATCCTCTGAGAACCAGGCCCTAACTGAACTTTAACTGAATCAGTGTAAGCCTCCACTGAAATTGGAGTGTAATCATCCTTCACAGACTTCTTTAGAACACACAAGTATCTGCAGGATAGAGGTGTCAATTTACAGCTGTTTGATAAATATGAAAAATAATAACAATTACAGGTGAAAAATACTAAGGAGCAATTGCTGCTAAAATCACAGCTCTGGTGCTGAATTAGCACATTTGGAAGCCGTCCATGCTCTCATGGATCTGATGTAGGAGTGGCAACATTTGCTGATAGAACAAATGATTATCAGTGGCAGCAACAAAAGGATGTTTTAACTCTGAGCCATTCTGTGAATGAACTTCCAGTGGAGCTGCTCGAGCACAGCTACAACAGCAGCATCTGCTGTGGATGCTGGACGTGGTAAAGCAAAACTCAAACTCACTGCTGAAAGAGCCCAGCAAATCACACCAAACCAAGAGGACAGAATAAGCAGTATCTAGGGACTACTAGTAAGAAGAGGATGAAGGAGATGTGGGCCTAAAACATCAGGCACTGAGTCATATCCTTTTCTTAATTTTTGCCCCTTTCCTTGGCTCCGTGCAATCACACAGTACTCTGTTTCTGCAGGACTACATCACATGGGTTTGCCAAAGGAAAAAAAGTTCCAGGCTTGTCTTTCATAAAGAAAATGGGGCTGTCCTCTTAAACTACAACCAGAAAAGCAGAAATTCCTCCTGATCCTTCCTGCTTTTATGCACAGAGATATTTGGAAGAGATTTCAGTACTTTTTTAAAGGCTTTAGACACTAGCACTTCCAAAAAAATATATGATGCAGAAGACAGAGTCACTTTTCAAATTAAAAGTATTCCAAGGACAAAGCATCTACATGCTTATTGTACTTGAGTACTTCATGACATTTTGGGTGACAGGGATTCATGCTTGAATGACTGTGCTCAGCAAGAGGAGCGGGGTGGGTGCAGATCTCACTGCCCACCCAGGCTGTCAGACTGGGGCAGCTCTGACGTATCCCTTCTGATATACAAGTCTTCCTGAAAGCTAATCAAAGGGATCAGGCAGCCCTCAGACAAAAAAACACAAATAGGAAAAAGCTCCTAAAAATGCACAAGATCTAGTAGTCCCAGGGCAGTGGCAAAAACACAGCATTAACCAGTGTCACCTCATTGTACCAATAAAAGAGTTTCTCTTTGGTTAGCCAAGAAAACATTATGATTAGTATGATTCTTTTAATGTTTAGAATACTTTACTGTTATAGAGGAGGAATATTGAGATGGAACTTGCTTATGTTATGACAGAGATTGCATGACTCGGATCCCATAATAGCAGGGAGCCACCCTTGCAGACCTGTATTCCCCCAGCATCGTCAGACCCTGAGGAACAATGATTATTCTGGTATCCCTACTGCTATCTTGCTTTCTGCTCCCTCGAGCAAAGTTCCTTCTGTTTTATTAAATGAACTAGCACCTGTCTATACAGAATAATGGGGATCTTTCCCCTCCCTTATTGATTTCTGGAGAGAGGGGGGAAAAAAAAAGAGGATATTCAATCCCCATCCCAACTCACCCAGGAATTAAGACTGCCTAGAGGGTCTGAATAAAATGAAAGATGAACAACATGTTTGTTAGATGTAATAATGTATGCCCATATGGAAGGAATAGCTAAACTGTCCTTTCCCATGAAAGAAACAGAACAGATTGCCTAGAAATAGGCAGCTCCCGTTCCCCTTACTGAGGGAAGCAAATGCCATCCAGATGGAAATTATCAAATGGATCAAACAGCTACATTTTATTCCCAAATGATCTTTGTTCTACTTATCATTCATTGTACCAGGAAAATTCTTTTTCGTCTAGCTCAAGTGCAGTCAAAATAATATTATTTATTGTATGCTTATTCAAAATATTCTGTGTCAAAGGTTTCCCTGATGAGATATTGATCTCCTCACACAAAATGGGGGAGAAGAAAAGTGTCCTTCCTAATCGGAACATTCATTTAAGATCTCTGGAATCTGTTAATTTCCATTAAGTCCGACATGAGACTGAGGTTTACACTGTCCTTGTAGCACAGCAGTCAACTCTGAAGGCAATTCCTGATGCTCAGGGTGGCAAAAAGCCTTTTCAACAGTCCTGTTGTTTGCCAGGTTTTACAAAGGTGAATGTTCCCAAGTCCCAGCGAAACCACCTCGGGGTTCTTTAGCTACTTTTACTTATACTCTCCCATGGGTAAATATTTCAATTGTAAATTCATACTGAATAAGAATAGAATTTAAAAATCACAAAGAATCATCATCTTTGGCCCTAATTGATTATATACAGCATGTATAATCAAATTCAATAATTTAGGGGACATTTTCAAAGACATAAGAGGAGTTAATTATCGACTAACATGGAAAGGCGATGAAATCTGGATACCTAATGCCTTCTAACAACTTTGAAAAATCTCCATAACATTTTATGTGGTAAAAATCATATTTGTTTAAGCATATCTTCCTGTAAATTTCTGATTATGTTTATGGATGTTTCTTTCTTAGCCTAATGACTTACAGAAGTTCTGGGTATATATTTTGTTATAATATGGTTTTCTTTTAGCCTGAAAACCTACAACAGCACAGGTACAGTCTTTTATGAGGATATAAATCTGATAGCAGCTATGGCTGAATGACAGGATTAGATCAAGAGCATCTAATTTAACTGGGCCATGTAATACTAGCTTTTATTTCACATTAATCATTGAACATGAGTTCAACTTGTGTCATAGGTCTATCAAGAGGGCCTATAAATTAGGCAATAGATTAGAAGTTGATTTTTTAATGGTGTGGTCATTAACAGGTAACACTGAGTTCAGATGCAGTAATCCAAAAATATCAAGGATCCCACAGCTTCATGTGCAGGAGGCAGCCGTGCGGCTCCCAGGGCCTGAAGTCTGTGTGACTGATATTTTATTCTCTTGGGCATCAATGGATGGGTGTCAGCTTTGTAGTGACTGGGGATGTAAAGACTTTGCTGCCAAGAGAAAACACACTGGGGGCACTGAGCAGTATAAACTCCCTGCCGAGGGACAGAAGGGAGGGGAGACTCCTGTGTAAAGGGGTCCCAATGTAAAGCACACAGATGGAAATGCAGTTCTTTCCACTGATAATCAAGGAGGAGATTGGCAAGCAGATTCATATATTTTGTACAACACTCTGACTTGGTAATTACTTCCAAAGCAATCATTCTGGAGCAGGAAGAAGCTCCTGATGTTAAGCTGCCAGAGTATCCAGTTGAGACACACAGAACACTATATTGCTACAACCTCTGTTCAGCTGAGAGCTCAAAAGTAGTAATTCATAGTAGGATGTATATCGTGACATTTCAAATAAGTCTTACAGACGAGACAACCTTTTCTGAGGGAAAAGCTAGTCAAAGAAATAAAATATGAATGTTTTTACATTTAAAAATGGTCAGATTTGTCCACGACAGAGGTTATTCCTCCTAATAATACTGCTGAGGCAGTCTTATTGCTTATTGTCTTATTCACATGCCATTTGCCTATAAAAGGCTTAATTTACAATGTACTCCAGTACTGCTGAAAAAAGTATGATTATTTCAAAATAGAAAAGGAGTGTTTATTTTCAATCTAGAGTTTAGATTTTTTTTTTTTTTTCCAAGGGCTGGTATTAATCTGAGGCAGAGCTTTATTCTCAAAATGGTTTATTAAGCCGAAAGATGTATTTTGACAATTACATTATTCTCTCCCTAACATCCAGTTTGCTAACGCAAAGAGCAGTGCTCATTCTTATCTGACATGTCATCTTCTGGACACTTGCAGGAATTTGAGCAATTGCTTTTAATTTAGGAACAGCAGAAACTACTTCCCTTTTTTACACTCTGTAAAGCTCCTAAGGAAGCATACCAACAAGAATTTGTTTTAATATCACCTTACTTAGGACACAGAAATTAAGAAGAAGAACACAAAAGAGGTCAGAGGCCCTCTAAAGGAAACACATGTGCTTATGTGATTTCCCAGGAGAATGGCAGCACTGCTGGTACTAATCTACTGAAGAAAACCCTCCACAGTTTGGGCTGAATCCATGTGTCTGAATACACTATTTTTTAAGTTGTTGCCCTCTCTTCTGCATTGCTCTATTTTGCACTATTCAAGGGGAAGCACGTACAACTAAAGAGGAGCACACAGTTCACCGATAAAGAACAATGAATCCAGCTTATTTTTATGCAAAAGCTCCTGAGTATTAGTACTAGACGTGGCATATACTCAGTGCCTCACTTGATGAATGCTGTCTCTGATCTCACAGGGCCTCAGGAGAATTTGTTAGATCAACAAGGCTTCAGATCTACATACCTGTTTTATTTCCTATTTAATATATTTGTAACTGGTACCTAATCATCTTACAGTGAATCCAACAGAGTTGGTGACTACAAATTATGACAAAACTATATAGTTAATACAAGGTATAAGTACAAAGGAAAAGTCCTCAGGCAGAATGTTCAAAAAAGAGATAGAACAACACAAAAGAGAGGTTTCCAAGTGTTAATGTCCATTGTCTCTTATGAGGAGGCTAGTACGGTGTTCAGAGCAGTCACCTAGGACACAGGAGGAAGATTTCAAGTCTTTGTCCTGCTAGGCACTACCGGATCATCATGATCAAGTCCCGTACGACCTTGGTCACATTTACTACTAAAGTACTTTGGGCGGGAATCACCTTCCGTTTCTTCTGTGGTGTAGACTTGATATCTGAGGCAGTTCCCCTCCACTTATCTTTATAGTCAGTGAATTGACACGATAGTTCTAGAATGCAGATCATCTTGCCTATTTTAGACCTATATTATGATGAGATGAATCCTGTCCTGTAGATCAAGTGCTGATTTCTCATGACTGTCAGGGACTCCAGGAGACTTATACATGTTCCAAGGAATCCCACTTCCTAGAACATGAATTAAGCTTAGTTCCTAAATACATGATAATAAACTCCCTGCCTGGGAGACAGACATCTGACAGTTACTGCTGTGAAGTTCTGCAGTGTTGGCTAAGCCGTAAGCAATAAAGAGCTTAATTCTGTAGCCTAGTAAAGATGTTGTGTCACCTGAGAAGAACCGGGAAATGTCGAGTCGAGTGTCTGTCCACATGCAAAATTCAGTGCAAATCCCAGTCTCACAGAGACATTTAAAAGGGGGACTACAGGAATGAGCTGTTCTGAGAAAGATGCAGATGTAAAATAAAACAAGCGGTGATTTTTTCTGGCTCTCCTAAGCATCATCACACAAAGTACTTGCTGTTCTGAAATGAATTCAGACCGCCTAACACACCGGGATACTTGTCCATACCCATTGCAGCTCCGTTTCTTAGGTTTCCAACACCTTAAGGCTATTGCCTCCAATATCCTCTCCAACAATCACTTGGGGCCAACCACCTGCCACACACCACTATTTCCGCAGAACTTCTTGCAGACTTCTTTATGTGGTCATCTGCTCTTTAGCAGATTCGTGTTCGTAGAAATGGTTTCAGGGATTTATCACTTGAGCAGCCACACTGACAGGTCTGATGAGACGACAATTTCTATTTGTGGATAGGAGGCAATGGGGCCATGATGAGCTATGAAAGGTAAATTAGGGGATGAAAACCTCTGCAGCCATCATAAAAAAAAAAAAAAAAAAAAAAAAGAGAACAAAAACCAAACCACAACAAAGACCTCTACCTCCCAGCTCAGACTTGGTAACTGTCTTCCATGACACCATGTCTTAATTTAGTGTTGGTAATATTCAGTGTGCTCTTAATTAAAGCTCTTTAGTTGGATCTTGGCTTCTCTACGCTTCTGCTCGCCAGCTATAGGATACAGACAATATACTTCTGTCTTGCAAAATGACGAGGTACCCAGATCGTGTAGGAGCCATATAAAGTAATTTATTATTTATTTCTGCCCAGGTCAGGTGCATCAGACAACCTGTCTGCTCATCCACAAATCACCATTTACAGAAGATCCACCATCCACAAAAGATCTCTAATTAACTATTAATTCAGAAGCCACATCATCTTGGTGATCAAATCCAGCACAGAAAAGGTGTGCAAAATTGTGAGGGTGGCAGAGATGAGCTGACCCCAGCCCCTTGCTATCCACAGAGCAGCTACATGATGGACTGGATTTCCTCCTACAAATTAGCTCCTCTGAGACACAAGAACAGCCTTGTGCCTCCAGGCAAAGCTCCCTCTGCAAATAGTTGCAAACTGTTGGTACTGTCCAGCGAAGCAACCTCACCCCTAGACTTTAAAGCCGACTCACCAGAAGGGACTGTCTGCAGCCAGCTGGAAACAAAGATGTGGCTGCTGAGAGACAGAGTCCCCAGCCCACAGATGGGAAAGCAGAGGAACTACCCAGCAGATGGTGGGGGCAAGGGAGGGTAACAAGAGACGGCCACATCCTCCCTTTCTATCTGCGGCTTTCACTAAAGGCGAGAAAGATACACTCGCGACTTTCAGCCTCAGAGCCACATTATACAAAATCAACAACGTGCTCCAGGAGCTTCCCAATTGAAGAAGGCTTTGCCAAACAGCCATATGCTGAGAGGCCATGGCACTTCAAAGCTTCTCACTCTTGACCAAATACAGTTAACACAAGTTCAACCCAAGCAATCTTCAAGGAATCCTTTACTGAAATTTGCCTTTATTCTGCTCCATGTTCTCACACCATGACCAAAATATGCAGTGACTACACAGAACAGATAACATTTTAATTTCTGAGTAATTGTTGGTTAAATGTACCCAGTAACCCACTAAAAAAAGAACTGTCTCTCCATCCTCAGATATTTGACCTGATTCACTAATGGCCTGAACATCAACACAGTTCCAGTGCCTGAGAAGCCAAGCTTGCAGCTGCTCTGGATCACCAGACTGAAACCAAGATGCTGTGTCACCCTGGTGAACCTGACCCATCATCTGTAATAAGATCCTCTAGCTCTTTTTTTCCCTTTTTTTTTTTTTTTTTTCCTCATCGTTTTAAGAGATTCTTACTTCACAATTCATAACTTTTTCTCTCAAGAACTTGCCACACTACACTGAGCTTTCCAAAGGCAGATAGGTTATAGTGCGTGAAATATGACAGTGGCTACAGTTCAAGAGATCTTCAGCAAGGGTGCAAGTCAGTCTAGCTTCCACGGTGGGAGCCTGACATTTTCCCTCATGGTGCCTAACTCCTACCCAATAAAGTTTCAATAGTTTATGCATATAAAAGCAAGACAAAAATGTATTGAGAATATTTTATACAACCACTGATTTTTTTTCTTTCTGCTCTTTCAGCAGCAAAAGAGACAACAGGGAGCTAAACTACTCTAGGGCAAGTGTCACCCATTGGCCTGGTCCCACTGTCATTTACTTTTGGGCTGACAGGTGGAGCACGCAAGTGAGTTTCCTTCCCATGGAAAGTAGTATATTTGGGAAGGGGAAGACAGACTGATACATATCTGGATTTTAACCTGCAGTGGAGTCAACATACAACCAGAACTTCCACTGCATAGTCCTAGTTTCCTCTTAACATAAGGTTTAAATTCAGTCTTTAAAATAATAATAGCAAAATCAGTCTCCTCCCATGTCCCTACTTCTACTAGCAAATGCCAGCGGAGAGAGGAAAAAAAAAATAAAAAAAAAGAAAGAGAAAGATCTGCAGAAAGTGACTTCTCCCCATTATATTATACTACCCTTATTTAAGCCAAACCCCATGCAATTATACATATATACATATGTATATGCACATAAATATATAAATACTTTATACATATTTATATGTAAATGAACACATTATGCTAAGGCTCACTGTTATCCTGATTGATACGATCAGAGTCACAGACTGGGGAAAGACAATATTCCTAAATGTAATAGGCTACGATTTCTGAAATGTCCCATTTTCTGTCCCAGCCCTTCCTGTTCTCTTTACTCCCAGGAAGAAAACTACTACAAGAAAGATGGATTTACATTAATACTACCAGCTGCCTGACCTGCTGAGAATAGAGTTGTACAAACAGGTGGGATTTTCTTGATTTAATCAGGCCTTAAAAGAAAGGTCTGCACTGTAGAAATCCTTCATGCATTATCTAGTTTTAATTAGGATCTTTAATATCCATCAGTTTAAGGGCTAAATGAAAAGTCTGTTACTAAGAAGATATTAGATACTGCTTTTGCAAATCGGAATTGCAACACAAAAAATATGAACAGGCATTATTAACGACTACAGAAAATTTAATCACGGGCAGCCTGGTTTTGTTCTGACTCTGAAATATCAGCATGGAACTGAGTTACCACAGATTGAACATCAAATCTGATCCACAAATCTCCTATGCATATAAAAGCTTTCCATAGCACAAAGTAAGCAATAGATGGGGAGTGGCAGACTTCCAGAGCAGCCCCTCTGCATTTTCTACAAATGTTTAATCTCCAGGAGAACCTAGAGTGGACATTGGCATCATTTATTTTAAAGACATGGAGTTCTGTCACCTTCCAGTGCCTTCCAGGCCTTCTCCAGCAGACCAGTTCTCAAAGCGGCATGCAGACCATGTTCCTTCTGAACACTGATTCTGACCAAACCATGTCTGTTCTAGATGTTTCTAAAATGTAACTGGCAACTGACTTTATCTTTTGAACTTGCATACTGAATTCTTGGTAGTTAAGTGGGACTGAATGCACAGGTGAGTGTAGGCAAAATACAGGGCAACTTACTATTTTTTTTAAGTATTACAAATGCTGTTTTCCTGAAAAAAAAAAAAAAGTGGAAAGAGTAGACTAATACAAGAATTGCATTCACTAAAGAGAACTTCCTGAAAATATGCATGATCTATCATTGTAGGTGTTCTGTTTCTTTTCATCTGAACATAAAAACTGGCATTATATTCCCTGTTTATGACCTCTCATATCAGAGAAGAGCAAAAATAGATAAAACACAAGCGCAGGAGAATTTTTGGTTTTCTTTGATTACATAAAACTTCTTGTTCAGTGTTGGAAGAGAGTGATGGATTTTTTTTTCTTTTCCGTTTTTTTATACCTGTTATAGGAGAATGGATATTTTTTCCAGTGTTTTTTGATTTTCAGATTCCAGTTCCTTCCCCAAAGGGGATACAAACTACTACTGTACAGTACATTTGTAGCCTCAGGTACACCATGCATTTCCTTTTGAAGTTTATCTTTCACACAGCCTTTAAAAAGTACTATGCACCATTTCAGGTTACTACTTCCATTTATTGTATTTATAGTCTATTTCTAAGTAACACTTCTGTTAAAACTAGTGAAAAAGATATGACTGCCACTAAAATAAGATATTTTGACTTTAGGACTCGGGAGTTCAGGTCTAGAAAAAAAGAACTGGTCAAATATTGACTGAATATGTTAATAAGCACTCATTTGATGTGAACTATTGATTCTAGCAAATAGTTTTCAGCGCTGTTTTAAACAACTTATTTGTAAGTGGAAGAGTCTGAATGGAAAGCAGGCTCAGTAAGCATCTGTTGGTAGGAAGCACACCATCGTCCAGCTTCCTTCCAAGTGTACTGATCATCCAGTCAAGTACAGATAATGCCATTTCACTCAGGTGGGTCCATGGATGACAAACAGCAGATCACAGGTGATTCAATAGAAGTCAACTGTTCAGATGTCTTCTGTAAGTACATTGATACTGATCACCCTAAATTTCAAAAAATTCCCAAATCATTTACAGAATAAGGGGCAATATTAATTATTCTCAGCAAGCTCAGACTCCCAAAGGACCTCAGCTTGGCAGGACACCAATATACAAACCATCTGGCCTGCCACTGTACATCTTGGAGCTGGTTTCTATAAATGACTGTGTTTGAAGAATTTGAAGGACCTTGTTTGATAGCGCAATGCATCATCTAATATTCTTGTACATCAACTAGCACATAATTATTTGGTATAATTTGACTATCACTTCTCATTTGCCTGTTGACTAGTAGGAAAAAACAGAGTGGGACAGAAGTTTAAAAGAGAAAACCTTAAGCTGATCCACCTTTCCTAACACTGTTGCATGTAGCACTCCAAACAGACTGCTGTTAAATTATTAGCATTATTCCACTGTGTCTAAAATCTCACAATTTTACTTAAGAGAAATGAAAAGCAGTTGAAACAGCTGCTCAAATGACAGCTGTGATATCTGCATGTATTTAAACAATGCTTTGTAGTAGGAAGAATAGATGTCTTAAAAAATTAAAAACACGAGGGGCTACAGGATTTTAACTGAAATCTATGATTTGTGAAGCAAAGCTACAAAGTGTTAGAACAGAATCTATTAGCCTGAGGAATTGCTTGAGCCCATTTTGCATTACAGTCCTTCCATGCAGGTAATATCCCTGCAACTGTCTGTTCCCCCATCTAAACCTGTGTGTGTCTGCAGTCCTTGTTCAGGAAATTATTAATTCCATCAGGAGGAAGAATGGGGCCAAATAACCTAATTAGCTTAAAATGAAACCTAACAGTTTTAAATAATCCGTGCTTGTCTTTGATAGAAAGGAACTGGACTGAGAAAGGCTTAATTTCAAGGTGAGTTACTATGGTCCCAATCACAAAGTAGATAGCTACACGAGGATAACAAAGATTTATATTATTATCACAGGGAACTATTATTAATACCCTTATTATAAGTATACTTCACGCGTTATGATCTGATCTCCAGTCTTCCAGGCCCTGTATTTTACCGTGAAAAAGATAAAGCTCAAAAAAAGTTCTTACAAGTGCTAATTATTAAAGCATCATTTTACCAATATAAAAGTTACCATGTCAAATGTTTACAGTGTTTTTCCTCATCAAAATATCTTAACATTTGATAAGGCAGCTGGTGGTTGAGTATCAGGTGTATCTGTCTTCAGAAATGCTGGCCAGGCATTAGGAAGAGGAAGACACATGAAAGCAGATCCCCAGATTTTGGAATCTCGCTGATGTTTCTGCTTAGACAGCACTCCAAAACATCGCTTCCAGGGGCTATTATTTGCCTTGGCATCTGGTGTGTGTTTTCTAAAGATATGTTGGGTGAAGACCAATTCAGTTACTGCTGTAAGCAATTGCACTGCTACCTTACTGAGCAAATGAAAATGGGTTTCCCACAATAAAGTGTGAGTGTGTGCATTAATATTTCTTCATTTTGTTTCTGGCTTCCGAAAAGCAGCATCAGACAAAGTAGTAACATATTATAAACCAACTGGGGTGATCGATGGAGGCAGAGGAAAAGCACAAGAACAGTGCTACATATTACTGTCTGTTAAACATGCCCTTTTTGCATAAAAGTGTTTAAAAATAAAGATAGCTGGGAGATGTGAATAATGGAGGTTTTCCAAAAGTATTAACCCTGGTGGGATCCCAGTAAAAATCAGTGTTTTGGGGAATATATAACCATGTTCAATTAAACTTCCCAGAGTCAACCAGTGTCAACACCTGCACTGCCACACTCTTCTTCCCTCCTCTCCCCCATAACCAGGGTCCATCAAAGGTTCTTGCAGCCCAGACCACAACTATTTCTGAGCCAGACTACGAGGAAGCACTGTCACAGCTCTGCTAGTCCAGGTGGCTTGGCACCACATCTACTTCTCCCTGTTGTAGGTGCAGCGGTTTGGCAGCACAGGGTACAGTCTGAACCATCCATCCCTTGAACACAGATGTTCCTGTACTCATGGTGCCCAAGCAGTCACCTAAAGAAAGTGGTTCGGAACTTGAGTAAAACTACTCAAGCTGCAATTTGTTATTTAAAAGTAACAATTGAAGGATCCTATTTTACAGGTACTACCACCTTCGGGAATACATTGAGTATCCTGCTGTAGGTCAGTTTATTTTAAAAAAAAAGATAAAATTAAGAAAAAAAGTAATCCCAAGACACTAAAGAAACACTAACAGCAAAACTACCCCCAAGTTCTGTAAAATGGGTTTCTAGGAAGTTCAGCACACCACATTTTCTCAAATTCCAGAGGAAACAGTGACGCAAGGCAGACATTCTTTCCAAACTTGCCACTGCACACTGAAGAAATGGGTTATACATAAAAGTGATTTAATAGATTGTTTCACAGTCTCAGTTAAAAGAAAAGCAAATCATAAACAAGCAGTGAAAATAAAATGGGGAGGCAGCTTGGCTACCGAAAAATCCATAGGTTTCAGTGACCTCAAATGTTTTAAGAAATTTTGATCACAAAAAGTGTTTTTCATATAAGTTTTCCAGTCATCTCAAACTAGTAACTAGGCCATGCTAACCAGTAACATATCTTTGTTTTAAAAATTATTAGTACTCTTGTAACAATGGGAAAATCACATTGCTATGATGCTTTACCTTGTTTTATTTCTGCAGGTTTTATTCTTTCCTGTGCAGCTGATTTCTCCCCACAGGATTTCGACCCTTATTACTTGCTGACAACACGTCTGACAAATAGCTTTTTGCTGTGGTAGCTGAGGTTGAGCCATCTGTTTTTTCTCTAGAGAGCCATGCCTTATTCATAATGGCACTTTTCTGTTTCGCTCCCTGAGGAATAGCACCTGCATGCTGATTTCCTACTTGACCCCAAAATACATCATCACATTTCGACAACCGATCCCTCCCCTTTGTGGCCGAGAAAGCACTACGCTCCGGAGGCTCCAGTGCATCCTTCACCCTTGACAGCAGAGGCCAAGGGGCTTCCTCATGGATCATGGGCAGGTTGCAGTCAGCTTTCAGGTTTGAGCTGGAGAAGACAACTGAAGGTATCTGAGGAGGAAAGAAAAGAAAACATAGCCTTGGATGTCCCAGTGTGTTTCTGTATGTTATATGGAAACAGGCCACTCTGTTCATTGATTTCAGCTGTAGCTTCCCATATAATTGTAGAGGAAGTCTTCGTCATGCTCTCATTGGGATTTAATTAAAGCTCATGTGATGTATATAAAGAAATTATCCCTGAGTTTACAAAGATCAGGTCAATCAAAGAGTTACTTGCATTCGGCTCTCCATAATAATTTTCTTTTATGACAATATTTTCATTTGTACTTTTTATAAGCGACTGTGATGGAGAAAATGACCAGGAAACTGGATTTGAACTGTCACATATATCTCCTGGACTAAAGAATATATCATCAGAATTCTGAGTCACCATTTAATTGTATAATACATTTCTTAACTAAAGGGAGATTTCAGTATCTTGCATGATTTTTCAACTATTAATGCCAAAAGCAGAAACTAGGATTTTACATGTTTTATTACATTTGTTTTAATCCAAGATTATAAAGGAATTTCAGTAGAGTAATATTTGTAACTATTCTAGGTAACTGGCTTCAGTAATTGCATACTTGAATTTTGTTTCCATACAATTATGGAGAAGTTATGTTGCCTCAGAGAAGGTGAAATCTCCTGCATCTTTAGTTTAGCAGCAGACTGTCACAAATGCAATTGCAATTGATCAGCTCTGTTCTTAACAGGATTCCTGCAGTTAATCGAAATTACTATAATGAGCTTCAGGGCATAGGAATAATTGGATCACCCAAAAAAAAATTTGGAGGAAAAAAAGGTAGGATAACATCAACATAACAATTTTTTCTTTTTTAAACATCAAACAATTTTCAAAGATGGTCTTACCACAGAATACACCATGATAAAAGAAACCTTTTTAATTATTTTTACAAGCCCCAAGCCATTCCTAAACAATGGGGAAGAAAATGTATAATGAAAAACATTAAGCATTTATTATCCTCAGCCTGGTTAAACTAACAATCAACTGTGCATCTCTGGAAGCAATCATTCAAACATCTATATGATCTATAAAATGACTGCCAAAAATAATAGATTTCACTGAACTAAAAATGATGAGAGAATTTTTACTGACCTGGCAATTTTTGCGATGGTTTTGTCTTAGTTCTTGATGGAGGGCTATGATCCTCTCTGGGCTTGTTAACTTTACAGGAGAACCAGCATACACAGTTGGAGTAATGGGAGATCTGTGGATGCTGTCCACTGCTTGCGGAGAGTTTGCAGGTATTGACCCAGACATCGCATTCACTTTGACATATGTCTCATGATCCTCTGGCTGTCCATTGGCCTGTGAAATGTCCATGGAAGAAGTCAGCATCTGCAAGAGAAAATACCATTAAGAAATTCAAGCTAGATGAAGTTTTCCAATGCTGATTATTTTGGATTAGTGGAAGCTGCTTGGATGAATTTGTTACAATATATGTTCACAGAAATTAAATGTAAATAAACTGCATTTACAAAAATAAGAAAAAATATATCAATTATTTTACATGTGAAGCATTCCTGCATCTGTCTAAAAAGGAATCCTGTATTCATCAACTCTTCCCCAAAACAAAAAAATCTCTAAGCTTTAACTACAGCCAAAATTTGCATCTGGATATTAAGACAACATAGATAAAATGTAGAAAAAAATGCTAATTTTAAAAATTGCCTAATGTTAGGTCTCCTCTTGAAGAATCTCAACATTTCTAACATGATTCTTTCACACACTTATTCTGCCACTCCACATTACACAACAAATTGAGGTTTTTCTACCTACAAATGCTCAAGAAAGTCAAGCTGAATGGACTTCAAAATTGTATTAGTTCAACTGTATGAACTCTTATGCAGACCTTCCTATTCAGAACCAAAATAATATCAATTCAGTTTTTACTTTACCACCAAATCAACTTTAACACCACAACAAACATTATCTTTCTTTAATACCTTCATTGAACTGAAGCCAAATATATAGAGAAATGGCAGTTGTTTAATTATGTAACTTTTCATAACAGCTGCAGGCAGATCTCCCTGAACGTAAATGACTCTCACAGAGCAGTAACATTTTATCATCCAAATACAAATTTATTAAAGCTACAGGATCAATGTTACTTTTGTTCATGCAATTGCAAGGAAAAACAAATTTAAGATTGTTAATGACAGTTTCAGCCTTCGGGTTTTAAAGCAAGCTATTTATTTCTTCCCAAAATTAATACATCTGATTACAAGTTATCACCTCATTGCCATTAGTCCTCTTGCAAAAGCTCCAGAAATGCAAATACTATAAATATGCCAGGTCAGGAATGATTACTTAATATAAAACACATTTTACTTAATATATTGGGTTGCTCTGTACATCTGTAATGAGTATTGACTACATCACTTGTGTGTAGATAAATATCCTAGCATCACAGGCATAGTTGGAAAGTGAAAGCTATATATTTGAATGTTCCCCTATAAACACAGAAGCCAAAGGTGGCTTCAGAAGTCCTTGGTTTCTAACTAAGGTTACAAGTGAAGTATCTCTCCCCAGCATTCACAAAAAATGCCAGCTGGCTGAAAGCGATGGAGGGGTTACAAAGGGCAGCCCTGAAATGTTTTGAGGCGTGAAGAGATTAGATCTAAAATTATGTGATGAGAATTTCCTCACTCCAGGAAGCACAGTTAGAGGCATCCCTGGTGATAGATGAGAGTCAGAGGGAGCAGAACAAGTTCTGCTGCTCAATGACCCATGCAAAGGCAAATCACTGTCCTCCTTGTAGGCAGGAGAGCTGGTAAAGCTACCAGGAAAAAAAACACAGCACCAAATCAAAGCTGTGACACTGGCACATTTCATTTCTAGAAAAATAACCTCCTTTCAGGGTCTTTCCTTTCCTTCAACTGTTCAACTCACAAACTTCTTTTCTCTCTTGGGATTACTGAATTCTGCTGCAGCCAAAGTAGTGAAACTCAGTAGAGAGGTGGGTTAATGCAAACCCTGATGAGTGAAGCTGCTACTACATTGACGATGTTTTCACAGTATGATCTGTGCTATATTTGAAAGTTGGTATGATTCTCTCAAAAAGGCTCACTTTCAGTGTTTCGTAAGGCTCTGTGAAACACTAAAGATCATATTTTTTATAGCACTATGGATGTAGCTAAGAAAAAATCCTGTATTTTATCTCAATGCCCAGATGTTAATTTTTTTCTTTTTTCTTTTTTTTTTTTTTTTTTCCAGTATTGATTCTGTTTTCCTTTTATATTGTTTGCTTTCCTCTCAAGTTTCCAGAAGTTATCCCACCTGGGAAGAAAAATTGTGATATTTCACCAAACCAAAAGAAGTGTAAACTTGCATAATGCCAAGATCCAGAAAGGACTGGCATTAAAACCAAAAAATATCACCTTCCCCCAACATTACAAAAATAAAAAGGCAGTGGTGTCAGAGAGAAGAGTAAAATATTTTAATTCATCTGGATATTCTTAATCGCACATTTTACCATAATTTAAATGTCAGCATTTATCAAAAAATAAAGGAAGGTTAATTTTTAAAGCTTTTCTTTTTTTTAATCATGGCTGTTACTCTATTTGCATTTATTGTTCTAGATAAACACATGCTGTTGCCCATGAAGTAGAGCAAAAGCCACTGCTAAAATATCTGTATTATGTATGCAGTCAGGAAACAGATTTCAATCTTTGTCAACCCAACCCAATTTTACTTTAAAATGGCACTAACCTTGAATATGTACCATCTCCTCAGCCACCACATATTCTTGAGATACCCTCTGCACAAAGAACCATTTACATAATTATTGAAAAGCTTTATCAGTTATTTTACTGGCCAGGTTGCCCTTAACTGTTTTAAATCCATATTTTATACCCTTCAGTATTTTTATTAATCTTTCTGGAGGTCAAAAATAGTATCTCTCTCAGCAATGAATATTATCCTTCTTTTAAAAAATCACTAAATAACAACCACCATCTCCTCTCTTTCAGATCTTTGGAATTCTAATGATTCAAATCACATTTTCTATAATGTCAGAAAAAGAAACCTCTTCCTGCAAAACACTTTGTCTTGAAAGGTCCCTTGGTCTTGATCAGCTTTGACCCCAAAAGACTGAAAGCCCCAAATTAAATTCGTTCTCCACTCTGAGGGTGAGACTCATCTGACAAAAGCGTATCTCCTCCTGGCTCGCTTCAGAACAAATGGAGTCCAACTTCTATGACTCCTCTCACCTTATCTAAAGCAGATACATAAAATGGGCAAGATACCTCCTTGTAAGTACCTCTTTCTCTCCACTAACCATGAAAAGAAATAAAGTACCATGGATGTGATTGTCTGAAGTACTGACATCAGGCATGAAACATATCTCATCCTCAGTGCCAGAAAAGCTTCTGATCTCACCAGCCATGCACAAATCATTTTAAGGAAAACATCAGGGAATGTTATTTCAGGCCTGTTTCCTTCAAATATGATTCACAGGAAAGCAGTAAGTGGTTTCTTGCAAAGAAATGAGTAGGAGAAAAAAGAGAAAAAAAAAAAAAAAAAAGCATTGTTCTACTGAAAAGTATCTCAGAAAAATTTCCCTGATACAAAGGAGGATTAAGCCACACTATTGTGCACATCTATTCCTTATTCTGTAAAACAAATAATTCACCACACTGGACACATTCTTTGCCTGGAGCTTTCCATCCATAACATTTAAGGTGACTCCATGAAAAGCAATAAAAAACACTACCATTTATCCCTATATTCCTTGCACAGATTCCTTCTCAGCCCTGAGAAATGAGGGCAGATAGCCACAATGGTTTCAGATCCACTATGGAAAGAACAGATATCACCAAGTCAAAGCCTTCCAGCACAAGAGAAATGGAAGCGAATGGGTAAAGCAGCATTATCCACTACAGCCATCAGTCATTTAGACAGAAGCTGCTGGATCTGGGAAAGAACTGAACATACCCCTATTTCTCCACACACACCCCAAAAGAGAGAGAAAAGGCCCCCAAAATACTGCACAGCTGCACTGGCTGGGATGAGCCCACGGGAAAGGCAAGCCAAGCTCACTCGCTCCTCTGTGTGGTTCTCTAATATATCAAAAGCAGCACGGGCATAGTGTCACTTTCAAGCTAGTCAAATTGGCTAAAGCCTGTTTCTTAAACTGCAAGTAGACACCTAAATTCAGAAAAAAATGTAGCCTCCTCTTTCACATTTCCTACTAGTTGTTTGGAGCATCTTCTCTTGCTTCCCACTGTTACCAACTCAAGCAAAGCCCAGTCCCGGTCCTTTTTGTCAGCTGTTTAGTGAACATGAATGTCTAACATCAGATAATGAATGCTGTCTTGTGTACTTTCCACTGGGAAATGCAGAAAAACAATAACTGTTAATAATGTCCATGAATTAATTCTATAACAGCAAGAAAAGTAAGATGAGGCCAAGGTCTTTCCAATTAAAAAAAAAAAAATCAGTGGTAAAAGAAAGCGATTAAAATGGGACACGACAAAAGGCCAAAAATGGCCACATATTCTGTGTCTGTCATGGGCATGTGAAACCCAGATCTGGCACCGTGCCGAGTGCCACGTGCAGCCGCTGGAGGCAGCCCTTGTCCCTGTCGTGTGCCTTCTTCAGACACATGCTTTTAATTTTTCAAACACAAAATAAGACAAGGTTTTGATTATTTCAGTTGCCCAAATTTATGCTCATATCACTCCAGTGGTTTCTCAGTTTAGGTCTTTTAAAAGGAAAATATATCACAAAAGCTTACAAATTAACTTCTTGGTGCCTCAAAAAAATTCAGGTCCATATTAGACATAAATTGTCATTCCTATGGCTCCCCAAAGGCTATGTTCTCCAAAATGAAGAGGCAGCTTTTCTTCACCATTCTGCACACAATTTTTGCTTTCAGAACAGTGACGTAGGTGCTTTCTCTGGATGAAAAAGAATTAAAAGAAACCCCCTTCTGTGCAATCGTGTATGTTTATTATGATAAAGCAAACTAAAATTAAATTAAATTACACTGAATTACTCAAACTAAATTACAAATAAAGAGCTTCATGGTGTACAGTTTTATGGTGAGGAAAAGTAATTCAAAATCTAGTCCTCTTTACAAGGAATTGGAAAGAATACTAAGAGAATGAAAATTTACTTTCTTTTCTGAACTTATTACTCTAGTGTATATCAGGCTTCAGTGAAAAGTACACTGCTGGAACAAAATCATGAGATACTACATGATTGAAGCAAATTTTATTTCTCACTCAAAAACATTTGAATTTAACACTGGGATATGAAAATAATTAAGAATGACAAAACTCAAAGTGCATGCTGCTCTGCTAAACTGAACTGATTTGAAGACCTGAGTCAGTGAAAATCAGCAAAATAAAGCCATTAGGACAACAATGATTTATTGTGTCTGAGAACAGTCTCGAATGCTGAAAGCAAAGTCTAAAGAGATGCTCCAAAGATGATTTCTTTTACATCACACTGTCTTCCTGTTTTAGTATTTTCATTGGGATGAGCATTAGGAAGAAAATACTTCTAGCAAACAGAAGAGAATGGCCAACCACCGGTTGTGTCCTGAATGACCAAAGAACTGAAGTTCACGTTTGTCTTTACGCGTAAGTAACTTGTTGATGCCCATAAGCCCTCCACTGAAGCCAGAGCTTCCTAGCACACAGCTAGGGCAGATCTAGCCAATTTACATGTAATTCCATGTAGACATGGAAAAAAAAAAAAAAAATGAAAATCATTCTTAAAATAATTTTAAAACATATTTTCTTCTGAGAACCAGACACGAAGTTTTTTACTGAACTTCAAAAGGCCAGGCACTGAATTGAATACAGAGTCCCTTTCCCTTTAAAGGGCTCTGGATCAACCCTTCATGCATCACTGCAAACTTTCAGTTGAAGTTCATCAGTAAGCCAAAGCAGGCAGGTCTGCTGCCAATGTGTGACAGGCTTCCATTTGTCACTGGGTCCAGAAATGAATAAAGCTAATTGTAAATCTTTAACTTAAGAAGGAAAAACAAACAAACAAAAAAAGCATCGAACCACCAGGTTTTCTCTAGGAGTGTTCATGTGTAAGGAATTGATTTAGAAGTAAAAATCTGAGGGCAATGAAGGGAATGAGAATTCAAAGGAGTTTTATGTAAGTAAAATCTGGGCATAGCCCTGGAATCTTAGATGTGAATTGCAGTGAGAATAAGAGTTGAAATGCAAAAAATGAATCCTCAAAGGTGAAAAGTCAGTTCAGTCTAACATATGTCTACAGAATTTAGTACAGCATTTTTAAAATGAAAGGAATGTATCACATGAATATGAAAGAGTTTCTCTTATTTTTGATTGTAACCATTATTTATTAAATTAGGAGTAGTGACACTTGGACATTTTTTCACCGAAATGTTTTCCGTTGGAAAACTGATCCATAGAAACCTAAATTTTTCATGGGAACATACAGATCTGCCTTGGCAAGAAAGGTTTCCCATGTTACACATGGAATTACTTATCACAGACCAGAATGGTCCAAAGCACAGTGTCAAGGTGCCCAGCTACAGTCAGCCTGTTCTCTGCATGTTCAAAAAAAAATGGGCTTGAATCCCAGTGTGCCTGAGCCTAAGTGAGACCTCAGGCCACTACGGTGCTGGATACTATGGGAAGGGGTTTGTGCTCCACTTGGTACGAATAGCTAAATATCTATTGAAGCAGAGAATTGAATGTGGGGCTCCTACACTGCAATGAACTCACTGGCCATCAGAGTATAGATTCAATCTAATTCTCTCCTGTTGGATCTGTGAAATTTTGTGATAATTAGACATTCAGGGAGACAGTGTGAGTGTGAACAGTATTTTGATATTTATTGTATTGGGAAGCTTTACAGTAATGCTCATCTATCACAGCAATGTCTGAGAAAATGTCTGAAGGCAGTGAAGTATTTTCTCCCTTCTGACAGATGAGTTACTAACTGCTGTCACATAAAACATTCATTCTTGGTGTGAGCTTGGGTGAGACAGTGGTGGGCCCAGACTTGACATACTGAAAGGAGACATAGCCAGAGAATCCTGTCCCATCCTGCAATCAGGAATCAATCTACCTTATCCTTAACATGAAGTTAAATTACAGCTTTTCACAGAAACAAGTATGACTGAGTGATAGCTTCCAACACTTAACAACACTGGAAGAATAAGCTTCTTCAGAGTGATACACAATACTACTCTGTTTCTAAAAATGCAAATTAATAAGGAAAATAATCCTGTGGATTTACTATACTGTATGCCCATTCTGAGCATCCTTACTTCTGCTGATGAAAAATAGGTATCAGTGTCATTAAAAAAAAAAAATTATTTTTATGTACTCAGTTTGCAGTGCATTGTGTTAGCTGAAGTACAAAACAGAGTATGAGCCTATGTTCTGTGTACTGCTGTGGTAGGCAGCCACTTTCCCAATATTTTACAAACGTGTAACACAAAATATTTTTTTCCCCAGATTAGCCAACAAGATTCTGCTTGAGTATACTTGCCACAAACATTACCAAATATTGCTTGGGCTTTTTTTTTATAGGTTTTGTTTAAAATAATAATAGAGATAAGATGAAAGGGGGAAAAAGAGCTTGTTTGAAGGTTAACTGAAGTACTGCAAATGAATATCTACTTCTCCAGTTTGCCAGATTCAGATTCCTGTCCTTAAGAATGTCTTCAAGCAGGTGCTACTCCAAAAATATCTACATTCCCAGCATCCAGGTTATTAATAATAATGTTGAACAGAACACCTTTTTTTTCTGATTTCTTCAGAAATCTGATGAAATGCATTATGCAGGAAGAAAACAGCAGTAGTGTAGTTTTACTGACCAAAACAGTAGTAAACCAGCCAACTTCAGTCACTTGTCTGAAGTATTATTTATATTAAGTGCTAAAATATATTTTATAGCTACACACTGAGTCTTTACTAAACACTCTAAAAAAATAAATCACTAACTTAATACAATAGTGGAAATGGGAGGATCCTCCAAGGAAGTACAAACACTTACCTCTTGATCACACACTGGTGTAAAAGTGACTGTGTACTCTGTCAGGGACATGTCATTCACCAGATTTTTCACCTCTTCATCAAATGCAGAATTAATAATTCCTCGCCTGTGAAATTCGCCTTGCATCCTTGTAATGAAGCTGTTCCTTTCCTGGCATTTTCGGGTGAGGCAAGCCAGCTTAGCCTATGCAGCATGAACACATGTACATTGATTTCACTCCCTGTTGAGACTGCAAGATTATAGTTTGTGTCTGATCTGTAATTTCACATGTTTTGACCCAAAGCTATTGAATGCACTCCTGTGTTTCTAGGCCATTAGGCGCCTCTGCGCCTTGCAACAGCAATCCGTACGCACAGATAAACTGGAAAGAGACGTTCTCTTTCCATGTGTGAGGTCCCCCTTTTGACAGGCTGAAGACTACCCATAGCAATAATGTCAGCAAGCCCTTGTCTAAAGCCTAAAGCCCAGTAGCAAACAGCTGAGAGAGGGGCAGCTGTAGAAGGCGGACACACACACAGAAGCCTGTGAGCAAAGGGATACACCTTTGTGCAGGTCCTGCATCAGCTTTCAAGAAAATATAGTACCTTCAGAGGAGCCAGCATCAACTTCTCTTCAGACTTCCTCTTCTGAAGTTCTTGTTCCTGAAAGGTTGAAAAACATTCCACATCAATTTATTCAAGAGTCACTTTAAAATACTGTAGCAGTTTTTTGATATTTGTTTTATACCTGGCTTCTGAGGTGTATATTTTGCATTTCTGTGTGACCCTGTATTACAAACAAGATGAAGCAGTGTAAGGAGCTGGCTGTACACGAATAGGCCTTGGCATGCAGACACTGCCCTACCAGCATTAACATTGGTCTTATGTATTACCAAAGGCTTTTGATGTTTTTAGATGGAGCCCTATATCAGTGAGGTTATTTCATCAAAGTGGTATCCCATTAAAGACTTGGTATCCTTCATTATGCATTAATGTTCCCATTTACTCTGTGAATCTCCCCAAATATTCTTCTGGGAAAAGATTTCCCTTTTCTTATCTATATTATATTGAAGAATGAGAGATATGAGGGGAGATTTTCTGCATGTGTATTCCACAGCAGGCTCTGAAAAGTGAACATCAACAACTTTCTATTCTGACACAGTCAATGCATGTCCTCTATTAAGAGGTGAGCCAGATGACCTAGTCTGTACCTTATGATTAAAATGTTTATTATTCATGGGAAACCTGCTTTCTACAGAAAGGTTTTACACAGAAAAAAACCCAAAATATCCTGCCAGGTAAAATCCATTCTTATTATGAATCAATAAAGTATTATTTGGCAATATAATACTTTATTGTAGGATGAGGCATGGAGCAAAACATTTTGTCAATGCAACAGAACAATTAGGAGTAGCCCATTTATATGGACAGCACATCCCACCCTTTACTCACCAACCATCTGATATGCACTATCCATCACTACAGACACCAGGCATTACAAAACAATTTAATTCTACCACCACTATTCTGCTAAGAGGCATCCTAATCAATGCCTGAGAGAAGCCACTAACCCTATGTACAGGACTGGTTTAAAGCAAATCACAGCACATGACAAGGCTAGGAAAAACAAACAAACAAACAAACAAAACAAAAACAACAAACAAACAAATAATAATAAATAAATAAAAACCAACCAAACAAACAAAAAACCCAAAACAAAACAAAAACAAAAGCAACAAAACTGTAGAATGGGTGGACATACCATGGAGGAAGTAGGATGCAACTTGCTTGCAACAGGGAGAATAAAATCATCTCTTGTATTTCAGGGGAAAGACAGAGAAGCATGTTCTACACGTTGTATCAGGGTATGAAGAATACTATTGAGAAAATGCCATTTACTTGTTGTTTGAGCGTATGATGGGCAATTCCAGTTCGGCTCATATTGCAACTATCATCCCTTTTTTGAAAGACAGTTCCCAAAGAAACAGGAAATATCTAAGGGATGCTTCTAAGAAATAGCATCTAAATCTGAGGGAAAAAGGTCCTAGCAGGAATTTGTTTCCACCTAAGAGTTCAGCAGTTGTAGTCACAGTGACAGCAGTAGCTTTGCTATCACACAGAAAGGCAGTAGTTTGGCAAATGTTAATCTCTGTACCTGCTCCGGTTTGTCAGGTTTTTGCACAAGTGTATAAACTGTCCATGTAAGTATACTTGTGTATACATGGGAGTTCTCACCAGAATAAGTATGTCAATTAATAAAAATGTAGTCTACACGCCTAACTGAAAATGTGTTAATGAAGCTCTTAATGTGTAACCCTCATAGCTGGGTCAAAAAAAGTTAGAAAAAAACTCTATCAAAATTCCATCACTAGATTACTGTGTTTCCCAATTTGATATAGTACAATAAGAGAGTTGGGAATATCAAAAATCCTGACAACTTAAGCCAAGGAGGTGGCTCTGTAAAGAATTTCAGCACCGCTTTGCTTGCATTACACTATGGGGATTATAGCAGAGACTGGCAACAACTTTTATTACAGTCCATCATCGGTCCATAATATTGACCACCCAGGCATTTTACATCTTTTCCTTATTTCTCTGAAGTCAGGGGTACTTTTTTATGCCTGGGAACCATTCAATTATCTTCAGACTCATTCCCAGGAAAGAAGACTGTTTTGGTTCTCTCCTTTGAGAAGAAAGAGGTAGAATCTGAAGTCTAAAGTCACATTTATCCACCCACTTAAACACACAGAAAACAGCTTTATTATACCTTTTCACATAGCTGGGCCTGAAGGAGTTCCACTTCATTCTGCAAGTCATGAAACTGATTTTGTAATGAATCCTGGTCCCTGAGCTGGGCTTTCAAGGTCAGCACTTGCTGCTGTAATCTCTTATTTGCTATTTTAGTCTCCTCTATTTCCCGGTCATCTTCCACAGCATACACAGGCTAGAAAGCAAATACACAGATTTTCAAATTAGAGGTATAAAATAATGAAAATATTCTCAATCATGTTCCAGAGCACAAAACTTCTCAATCGATATCTGTACCTACCTTGTATGCAAATAAAAATAATAATAATTTTTGAAAGCTGATATAAACCATATGACTTCAAACCTTCATACAAATATTAGCACTAATACCTTGCACTAATCTTAAAACTGTTTATGAGCAATGAGTTCTTGGTTCCCTGTGAGAGCAGGTGTAGGACTGGGAATTCACAATGCTCCTTCAAGGTAAGTATTGTATTATAATCATTTCATATCTGAGGAAACTGGGGCACAGATAGATTAAGTGACCAACCTGTGGTCACAAAGTGAGTAAGAACAGAATTCAAAAGTCCCCAGTCTCCTGCTCCAACTGCTATATAATATGCCCTTTTTTTTTTTTTTTATATATATATTTATCTCAGAGAGCAATTCTATTCTCCCAGATACATTTTTGTTTTGGAAGATAATTAATAAATCTCATCACATTTTAAGTATAAATTACGAAAGTATTTATAAATAAAATATTTATTACATTAAAATGTAGTAATAGTAGTACAGAACAAATGGAAGTAGGAGCTTTGAATTTAACTCCTCCTCCCCCACTGTCCAATTTTTTTTTTTCCCACTTTCAGGCACTGAAATTGAAAGGATTAGTGAGAGCTTTAGATTGATGGTCAGCATCATAAGGTCAGCTCCTAGGAGTGACATTGTCAGATTAAACATATAAATTAAGAATGAGGAAAAACCTGAGGGTGAAGACAGCCTTGTGGAAAACATTTATGCTATTTTGAATTACTATTGAAAAATATTGAGTTGATACACACAGCTGCTCAAGATTTCTGATAACATGTTATATAAGCAAGCCTAAAAGATTAAGCATTTCAGTGATTAAGCTAAAAATTCTAGTCAGACCTACAATGTACTGATGTAAAACCATATAACCTTTGACAAAACATGCAGGAAGATAGTTTCATTTTGATGTTTACTAACATTGATACAACCAAGAGAAGAGATAATACTCATCCGTGATGCACAACATCACAGTTAAATTTTCCCTCGCTTTCTGACAGCCTTTCCAGCTTTGACACCCTTGGTGACTACAACATACTGAAGGCACCATTTCATAGAAAACAGCAAACTGAAGTGATAAATCACATCAAACTGCCTGCAAAACATCATTGCAACACAGGTAAAACCAGAAATATGACATTTTCATAACGTTCTTCCTAACTAAGCAAGTCCTTTATGCAGAGCATTCATGCAAGTCGTGCCATGGTTTGTATCAAACTTTTTGGCTCCCTCTTGCGTTAAGAGAAAAGAACAATAGCAACTGTTGGACACATCAGGTTTGATTAGATCAGGGTTACAGTGACAAAAGCCTGAGGATGAGTTTGAGACATGGTATTTTACTCATCTTCTTTTCCTCACAAAAGATATGCTAAATAAAAAAATGCCTGATTGAAGATGTTTAATGGAAAAAGAGAAGGAGAAATAAAAACATTGCTTGAATGTTAAAGACAGAGAGAAGTTCCCTCTTTCCTTTTGCATTTTGCTGACTTGCCAGCGGTTTTCTGTACTTTCAAAACACAAATAAGGCATACAAGGTTTATTTAAGATCACCCTGTAGATGCCTCAGTAACCATGGGTTGTGCAGTCAAGCTCCGGAAGGGTGAAGGACCCAGCAGCTGCCACTGGGACAAGTTAACCAAAGGATAACTAAGCCCAAAATGTAGCACTTAACATACTGCATTGTTGTAAAACCTGGCAAGATCCCTAATCTTTGAAGTTGGTGCCTAAACATTAAAAATAAAAATAAAATCTTCCTCTTTTTGTGTGCACTGTGTTTATCTGAAAACTTATTGGGAAAATGAGGAGAAATACGACTTTTTGGCTACAGACCATGACAGGAGCTGACGGTTCACCAGGGAAGCCTGGCACCTTATTTATTGTGTGCATTTCATGCAAAATTACTGTATTTCAAAGCTGTAAATAGTACCATTCTCCCTTTCTGCTCACTCACATATTTCTCCTAACTTCTACCACAGCACTACAGTTCAGAAGGCCAGTATTTCCCCTGCTAGCAAGATCACTGAAACAGGGTTCTAGCAATAATCGTGAAGTATATCATCTTAACTCTCTATTACTTGAATTATATCGTGACAGTCTTTTGGAGTCTCACCTGAGAACTAGAATCCCTGCACATTGGGAGCTGTAGAACATAAGATATGTACAAACAAGCTCAAAACACTTCATATCTCAAAGACCTCCCAACCTTAGGTTCTAGGTCGAGTGTTCACATCTTCACTTCTTTCAAGCATCTCAGTCAGAGGACTTCCAGAAAATGAAGTTTAGAACAGGGAAGAGCATAAATTATTGGAGTCTATTAATAACTTTGTGTGATGAAAAGCACTTTTGGACAAGGGAGGAAACTAACTGAAAACAAGAACGGGATCACCACTCTAAAAAACTGCCCTCAGGAAGAAAAATTATGCTAGAAAAGTAGAAGTTTTTTGGTTGTTTTTTTTCTTTTTTTAATCTAGAAAAACTTAGGACATATTTTAATGATTTCACACAAATCCACTATTGACAGCTTAGTGTATATTAAAAAGTTTATTTTAAAAGAGAATTATTGAAGTAAAGTCACAACCTTTGTTAAACTATACCTACTCTATTTTCTATCTGCACTGTTTGCTTAATTGTGTCAATAAAATCAATATCCTTTGGTTAAGACATAACGGACTTGGTCATGAAGATAATTAGTTGTGCCATCAAATAGTGTATCTGAAGGATAAACCCAGTTCTGTGATGTACATGTGCTGAATCTTTGACCCTGGAATGAGACACATGTTTTTGGATGAAGAAGTCAGATCCAAATCAAACAACATCATAATATTGCATGAATATATAGTATGCATAAATATATACTACTGATTAATAAACACTAACATGAAAAGTTTAGTTATTGGAGGGATTAAAAAGTGTTGGGTTTTTTTTTTTTTTTTTTCAGAAGGAAAGCTGACCTGCACTTTTTCCAGTGTGAAAACAGTCTGTCAAGTTTGATGAATTTTATTCCCATGTGAGTTATAGGAATAATTAACATCTTAATTCAGTGACCAATTAAATAAGCAATAATTGCCCCAGAATGTCCCCAAACAAAAGGGTTAAAGCTCCATTTGCACAAAAATGCCCCCAAAATCTTAAATGTTTGCTTAAACAAAACACCATGATAAACTTGTTTACTTTCAAACAATTTGTGAGTTTCTTCTTCTTACTTGAAATAGATGTCATTATTTTAATATGTTACATGCCAATACATCATAATGATATGAAAAATCTCTCCTTCATTTTCAATTAACAGTCAGAATTCAGTTGTCTAAATATCAGCACATAGTGCCACGGAGAGTGTAATCTAAGTGACTCTGTAGGATTTGCAGATGGCCAACTCAGCCAGGATGTCCTAAGGCATTTAAATGGGATAAACAGTGACGTTTAGGCAACTGAACTGAGTCCAGAAACTTTACATTTTCCAGAATTTGTTTTTATTTTCTTCTGAAGCCCACATGTATCTAACCTGTTTGAACTAAATTTGCAAATATTGTAGGTTGCTACAAAATTGCTTTTCCAGCTGATAAAAGTTACATATTTCTTCTTTGCAGTTTTCCTATTAAGGAGCACCGAAATAATTTCAGCTGTACTTGAAGAGTCTTTATGAAAGCTGCTTCCAGGAGATTATTCAATAATTAAAAATCTTTCCATAAAACACTTCATTCTGGTGGAAAGCATAAAAACTTTATCAAAACACAGAACCACCTGAAAATTCAAAAAGCTTTAACTTACAGCAAAACCAGAATTTCTGAGATATGAATACTTTTCAATGTGACTTTCTCTCCCCATGTGATAGAAAGATTTCATGGATTTTGGGTATACACACTTGGGCCACATGCATCAGTTACAGACTTTGACTCCCCATTAATCCACACACCTGCTCATTGGCAGTGGAAGTTGCTGTAGAAAGTGCCCAGCATCACAGCTTCATTTTTCCTGTCCAAATCTAGTAATTGGGGCTAGAAGGGAGAAAGGACAAATACTGGAAATGCTGGAGACTCCTCCAACACCTGTCATTAAGGCTACCTGAAAATCCATGGCTCAGAAAATTACTCTGATAAAAGAGAGCAGGGCAATAATCCTCCTAAAAAAAAGCTGAGATGTCTGTAATGCCCATGCAGAGCCCAGACTTTGGGATCTCCTGTAGACAGGTGGTCTACCTTGCGTAATATCTGCTCACTTTCAAGTTTATAGTTCCAGTGACTTCAATTGCTCTATACTTGCTTCAGATCTATTGCCAGTAACAGTAGTGGGTGTCTCCACATCCAAAACACTCCCTCCCAAGGAATATGCTTTCCTCCACTCCATTTACATACAGACCAGTAATTTGTAGTGCTGCTTTGTAAGCGTTTTGTCCCCAGCCTCTTGTTTAAGATGGTCTAATTCTGAGAGAGCCTGTGTCAAACGAGTTCTGATTTCTTCATATCTCGTTTCAGCAAAACCAAGTTCCCTGTACCACTTCTGAGCCTAATGGGAAGAATAAAAAAGCAAAATTACTGAGTATAATTAGTCTAGCAGTGGTATAATTTTTCAATCCCAGTTTACAACCATGGACTTGAGTCTGATGTCCACATCACAAGTTTTATATTGTTGTAAATTGATGAAAATAAATAGAATTACACAATAAACTGCAATCTCGTAAGAAATGAGTGAGACTCTTAAAGTAAGAGCTGTAGAAGCATATCTAACTGGAGCTATGCAAAAAAATAGATTAGTTTTTAAACTGATTTCTACATTTGAAGGTACCTTGACTATTCTAAATAAAGCTAAAAAAAAGCAGTGGTGAATGCACTCACAATTTCAGAGATTACATCTTTGAAAGTCCTCAGAGCAAATGGAAATCAAGATTTTATCAGCTAGGTGAAAAAAAATGTTCCTGAGAAATGTCAAAAATTAAAATTGCAAAGGACGGAAAAAACCCTCCGTATGTTCACCTTTATATTTTTTCTAGGATGCATTTTCTCCACTTATGCACATTAACTGTGGTTTTGAAGAAAAAAAAAAACAAGCTTGAAACAAACTACTCAGTAGGTCAGCAGGTTGCCTGACAGCAAGCTCTTTCCTTCATATGACAGATCATTTCTCTTCCCTTCTGAAAACAAAAGCTTCACATTCTTTTAAGTAAACTGAGGAAGGTGTTGTAACACACAACTTCCTTGTAACACATGAAAGGATTAGAAGGACACAAATTAATCAGATTTTTAAAAATAAATAAAGATCAAATGGTCTCTTCATGTTCGAATTACAAGATCAGAAGTCCTTACTTAACCATCCATTACACATCCAAATCCACCCCTTCATTCTAGTTGCTTCACCTGAAATCTGAGAAGTCTTATAAAGCAGCTGTCAAAGGACAACCATTTTGTACACCCACCATGTAGGATCCTACTGCTCTTTTACATACTCAACACACTTGTTACCGCCAGTGGTTTTTCCACAGGGAGTCCAAGCAATGCCTGTTATTGCATGAAACAGCCCCCTAAATGCACACTTGCCATACAAGCAAAACATTCTGCTTAGATAAACATAGAGTGGAGATTGTTCGGTAAAAAATAGGAATGTGAAAGCTAATGAATTTGGAAAAGCACAACACTGAAAACTTCCTCGGTTGGTAACAAAACTGCAGATTTACTTTACACAGGCACAGAAGAAGCCATGCAAACACGTGTCCATGTAGGCGGTGTTGGACTTTGTGTTTACTACATAGCTGCTGAAAGAAGGGGCAGTTTGCATGCTTTGCACCATCACTGGATATAGCGAGACCCCTTGACAGTATCAGGTTTTACATCATTTTGTCTCTCATTCAAAAACTATGTTGAATTCAGGTCTGCCATAATCCTCAGTGCTTCTACTGCCTTCCACTCCTCCTTAAAGTGGTCAGGGGGTGGGAAGCAGCCTGCCCAGAGATGGCCATGGCAGATAGTTTGTTCTGTGTTAAGCACTTTATTAAACACTCAGATTCTGTCAAATTGTGCTGGAGGAATGCAGCTTCACTTGAAGTCCTGGCCAACCATGAATGACTGTGAATTCATCACATAACTAAACAATTTAAGAGGTACGTTTTTGGTTCTGAAGATCAGAGACTTCCCGGTTTTGTAAAAGTGTTAAATCTTGTCAGAAAGAAGAATGGCCATGTAAGAAAACAAGAAAGAAAAAAAAATGTGCTCCTCAGAATTACATCAGAATAGGATGTTACCTCTTTTTTTGATTTTTCTAATTCCTTGTGCTGTATTTTTAGTTCTTCTTTCACCTTTCTGACTTGCTCTTTCATCACACTATAGCTTTCAAACATGCTGCCCTGGATATACAACAGAAAGATGTGACTCCTCTCACCCATACAAAATGGCACACAAGTTTTTACAGAACAATATATGGTTTCCTTCTCACTTACTAAAAACATTTGCATAAAATCAAGATATTAGAGATAAATCTTCCCCTGTTGATTATTCTAAACTGAAGTAATAATTCTGCTTTTACAAGAACATAATAATCTCCATAGAAATTCAATGTGGTGTAAGATTCATGACTACAGAGGAAAAACATGTACGAGAAATACACTATAAGTAAAGAACTTGTCTCTAGGCATATGTTTCATAAAAATCAAAACAGTAAAAAAAAAATAGACCCTATCAGAATTAAAGTTAGTAAGTGAACATTTGCATACTCTTCAGTAAGACATGACTCTTTCAGAACCCTGAATACTTCAGCATTATAACAGAAGTTTGTGGAAATTGATTTGCTCTACCAGAAGCTTTTACTCTTGCAATAAGATAAATAATTTTAAAAATGTCGAAACAATGCAGTCTTTAAGTATTATTTTTAACTTTGTAGCTTGCTGTATCACTTAAAAATTCTCTAATACAACATTCAGAAAAAAACCTCTCTGGTATTTTGCCTTCTATTTCTGTTAACTTTAGCACCTCAGATCTCCAGCACATGAGAGGTTACAACATTTTCTATATTACAAGGTTAATTTAGCTTTGTCCTCCAAATTACATTTATATCTCCCCCTTTCTTTAGAAGATTCTGCTTGATAACATTCCTCATCGTTACTATTTACCTCTTTTCCAGGGAAATAGTCTGAGGGGTCTTTATTTGGAACTCCTTCTTCAGTCTGAGTTACACGACATTCTGTTTCAACTTTCTTTGGCTTAAGACCACATTGTTGACTTTCTTCTTTTAGTTTTACTACCTTTTCCTTTGTTCCCAAACTTTTATCTTTTATCAGCTCTTCATAGGTAAAACCCAAAGATGATATTAGTTCTTTCAATTTGTTATTTTCTAAAACAAAGTTTGCATTTACTTTATGAAATTCATCAAGCTGTTCTGAAGTTTCTTTCTCTATTCTGTCTATTTCTCTTTTCAGTACACATTTTTCCTCCCGTAAATCAGAAATAGTCTGATAACAGCTGGTTTTGCATTCTTGAAGTTGTGAAACCAAGGTCCTGTATTTGTCTTGTTCACATTTTACTTCTGTCAAACATCCCAATAACATTTCTTTTTCGCCTTCTAACAGAGATATTCTTTGAAAATTTCCTTCTCTCTCTTGTATTAATTCATTATATTTTGCTAAATAGTTATCCTTGTCTTGTAATAATTTAGCTATTTCTTTGAAACATCTGCTTCTTTCTTCTTTCAGGTCAGAAAGCAGCTGGAAATATCTCATTTTCCTTCCATCCAGGGATGAAACACTCCTGGGAAGATTATTTGATGCAATTGTCAACGAGGCTTTTTCAGAATTCCTATTTTTCTCTTCACCACATGAGAGGTTCTTAGAGAAGGTTTCAACAAAAAATGTTCCTGGGGTCATGGTGTTTTCTTCTGTTAAGTTATTATAACATGCACCAGCAACTTCTTTCTCATTAAGTAAGTTTTGGAATGAAACAATATTAGCTTCATCTGCTGCTAAAATGTATTGAAAATATGCATCCATCTCCTCTTCTAGTGCACACATCATCTGAGCATATTTCTCATTCTCCTGTTGTAATATACTGATTTTCTTTGAGTAATTTTCATTTTCTTGCATGAGTAGAAATATCCTCTGAGAACACACAGCCACTACTTTTTCTAGTGCATATATTTTCACATCATGTTCATTACCAGCTTCCAGTGGTGACAGATGACAGCAACACTCATAAAAATTGCTCTCTGGCAGGAACAGTTTGCTGAAGCACACAATCCTCTCCTGCATAGGAGGCAATATGTTTATCAGATACCTCTCTTCCTCTGACCAAAAAATTTTCTGAGGGTACGCAAATTGCATGCTTTCAGCAGCTATATTTTGACATGAGAAATTCTTCTCATTTGATTCACATAGTTTCAGGGTCTGGTCTTTCTTTTCTTTCAGGCCAATATTTCTGGAAGGGTTTGTTTGGTGAGTTTGTTTCTGAGGTTGCTTTCCTTTCTCCTCCATTTTGATTATGTCTTCTCCATTATATACCCTATTCATATCATAGATGCAGATTTCTGAGAAGTTTCCTTGTTCCTCCATTAGTTCAGGGATCCCTTCAAAATGTTTCTTTGAGTTTTTAAAATCAACAGATAAATTTTGGACATCCTGTGGGCTACCTAGGCTGTCTTTGGCTCCCATTCCCTGCTTCCCAGGCCTGATCAATTCAGTTTTATTTAAGAGTTTAAAACTTTCTTCAGGAACACAGGTCACCTGTTGTGATTGGGCTTTCTCAGTCTCTATTTCTCCTCCTTTAGTTCTCCCTCTAAAGACTTTTTGGTGATATTTTCCATCATCAACAACTTTATCCAGACATTTATTTTCACTTATGCTTTTGGGCAGAATTTTATTGTTTTCATAATGTTTTTCTACGTTGTATTTTTCTAGAGATGATGTGAAAACTTCAGTCACAGTGCAAGGCATCTTTCCATGAAAAAGTGCAGAAGCTTTGTCAGAAAATCCTCCTTCTGCAACAACAAAGAGGACATCAGAGCAAAGATTGGTATTTGCCTCACAGAATTCCAAACTCCTCACTTTCTTCACAGTGGTGACAGCTGGTATGTGGTAGCTTTCAGGTTCTAACAAGGTAAGTTGGAGCTTCTTTCTCATCACAGGTTCAACCATAGGAGCAGGAAACATCTTTGCCGGCAGATTTATACCTTGTTCATTCAAGAGAGAAAAGTTTTCTTCATCTTTGTTTTCCTTCCTTTTCTCATTGCTAGGGAACTTCTCAGAGCAAGGGGGAAGCAGTCTTGCTCCACAATAACTAGGGATACATCTGAACAAAGTGAAACTATCTTCTAGAGTACCTCCCCTCTTTGTTCCAAGGGTGACCTGGTAATAACAAGAGAGAAATGTTTGAAACTGCAAAATATAAGCTATGTCATTCTGTGTTGCTAATCATAGTTTCTTTTCACTTCACCCATAAAATACTTGATTACAGACAGATGAGTAAACATATTTACTTATAAAGAGTTTTCAAATTATTTGAAGATTTGCAGTGAGAGTACTGATACAGATAAGGTATAAATAAGTCAGTCATTTTCTCAGTGTACACCTGTGTTCCTCTTGAATAACACCTTTAGTAGCTATGAATTAAAGCTACTTTAATATTCATCTTTAAATACACTAACTCTTCATTTTATCTCAAAATTCATAGACTGACTGTGCACAAAGATAGCAAGAAAAGTGATAACTTTTCTTCTCACCTGCTCAATCTTAGCTAGACCAGTAACTTTTGCAAAGGCACTGGAATTGTGGTCAAAAACTGGCAGAAGTTCTTCTGGTAGCTCCTCCATCTGCTTTAGCCCATCACAGCTACATCCTGGTGTTTCTGTTATGGTAAAGCACTGGACAAGTGAAATGCCATTCCCAGACTGTTACATGAAAAACAAACCCAAAAACATCTGACCTGATGTTTTGAACAGAAAAGTATTTTAGTGAGAGTATGCTCAAAACATCCTTCTGTACCAGAAGCATACATCATCAGTGATGCAGAGATAAGCACAATGTTAAATGAGAAAACAAACTTCACAAGAAAAAATAAATACTAACCACTAAAATAAGGTGTACTTGGAGGGTTCCCTCCTAAGTTCTCGAAACATTTAAAAAGGGAAAATAGATCTCATTACAGTGGGTAGATTAAAATTTATGAGTTAAATTTACAGGTTAGAATTATTCAGTGCAGGTCTGCATTTGCATACATGGAAATTTGCTATAAAATTTCCATTAATTTACATTGGAAGAATCTACCTGATACAATTTGCTAAGATAAGAGCTTTCACATTGTTTGGTCTGAAAAGCAAATCTGACTTCTGCATAGCATTCCCAAACACTATAATTCAACCAGGACAGGGGAAGTATCCTCTAATTCCTCACTTCTGTAGCTTCCTGAAAGTTCTAGGATTTCTTGAGTAAGATCATATCTAAATGCTAGTAGCACACTAGCAAATAGCTATTGTTTCACCTTCCCAAGATACAGTTTCCAGATTAGGAGGTTTTTAGAAGGTCTTATACCTTCTAAGTCATGCACACCACATGAATGAAATCATCTTCACTTTTACTGCACAAAAATGAAAGCAAAAATTCCAGTTTATTTCTATACCAGACTCTTTAGCATGTAGCAGCCCAAATGGAGTTTGAGTAGCTCTGCTTCTGAGTGAGTCCAAGACTGCTTTCCATCTCAGATTTTGAACGTTGTCCTGGATTAGATCTCCATTCTGTATGGGAAAAGGAGGAGGAAAAATAAAAAACAGATTATAAATATACAGTGTGATATGAAAAAACAGCACATAAATTTTCTTTGCTATTTTACATTCAAAAGACCCATTATTTCATTATAATTGCTATTATTTCATACAGTTTTCTCATTCCAACATTTTCTAGTAAATGTTGTGGTTTTAAACCTCACCCTAATATTTCCTTCATACTCTAAAAAGAGGTAAGGAAGAAAATCTGAGTAATAAGCATGTAATACGTCAGATTACAGATGGAATGTTTTTAGAACCGAGACTAAATTATATGCTCATGAACAAAGAGAAAAGAAAGTTCAATCAAGTATGGAATGAGACTAATAGTTCAGTGCCCAGCTACAAAGACAACTGTTCCTAGGTCGGAAGAACTCGAAGTGGAATAATTGTTCCAAATGAAATTTTCTTTTCCATTGACAATTTAATTGTAAATTTCATATTATGTTCTTGACATTTATTTTACTCCCTGAATGAATTTGGAAATTGTGAAAATTTCTGGTGCAAAGCAGACGCCCTTATTGTTTGATACACATCAGGCCACATTTCACACGCACCATGCTCATTTTTAGTGAACAGAAGACTCAGGTTTGATTTTCTCAACAAAACACTTAATCGAGGTGGTAGACAAAACAACTACAGTGCAGAAAACAAGCCAACACAGTCACTTTTGTCTTCTTGCACTGCTCTGCATCGGATGCCATCAGAAAATAAACCTGGTCCCTTTGGACTGAGCTGCAGCTTTAGAATTACACACAGATGGGAAAGGAAATTACTTCAAAGTCTTCAGTCTATAGTGAACCAGAAGAAGCCACTTGATTTTACACAGGATTACCAGTGAGAATAATTTTCATTTCACCCAAGTCAGATACCACATTATAGTGCTCTTTTACGAGATCTTGGCTGGGAGTCATGATTTAAGTGGAAACCACAACATATCCAATATTTCTTCCTTCATTTTCTCAGTAACACTGAAGCTAATGTTAATTCACTGAAACGCACTCATTCTTTTCCTGCAAGTTTGACTTTACTTCTTTATTGATATGTGCATTCTGTCAAAAGGTAGTTACATCAAATGATATAAAAGATACAATGCTTGGATTCCACGAACATCATATTGTGAAATCAAGACCTCAGCTGTCACATGAAAGCTGTAGAAAGGTGTATCACTTGGTATTTCATACTTTTCCTTCACCAACACCTTCAACAGACCCCTAACATTCACATCTAGAAACTGATAAATCAAGACACAGCCATATGGAACCATCTGTTTTTCTGTGTACTCTTCATTCAGGCATAGGCTGCAATTGGAATATTGCAGACAGGATCCTGATATCAAGTTTGAAAATTCAAATTCCCAACAAGATTTATGTGACTACACCCCTCTATGAGATGCAGTTCACCTCTGCAATACCAGAACAAAACACTTAATTGAATCTGATATTATTGCATGAAGATGCAATAATGACTAAGGCTAGTTTTCACAAATAACTGATGTGTTTGCCTTTTGGATGACATGGTATTTATTGAGGAATCTCATACCATGTGTATTTCACAGGAGTCTGATAATCCTGTCTTCGCAAACTACTTTTTTTCCTGGCTGTGAAACAGACAAACGATCCCATTTGCTCCTTCACTGAAAAATTATATACAAGCAGCTTTACGGAAAACTAACAGCATGAAAATCTTTCTTGTGTTGCACACAATTTCTCATTTTTACAGCTGTTGATAAATTATGATGAGCTCAAATAGTATTTTTCTTGTAACTATTTGGCTTGAATACTACAAAATCAAGGTAATGAGATTAGGAAATTCTATTTTAACTGGTGCTAGTAAAACACAAGGTAAGAGGAAAAAGCTTTCTTCAGTTTTGCAGTACAACACCAGATGTCTCCCTCCTCCTTTTATCATAGATACTGAATTTTTTTCCTTGCTATTTCAAGCCATTTTCTACTAAAAAAAATCCAAATGAATTAACAGCAGTACCAAAAGAGGAGGAAAAGACAACCAGAAATGCAGAAGCCACAAGATTTTATGCTGCGGATAATATACACAGCATTTAAGGAATACAACCTATTGTGCAGCAGACCAAAGTAACCTGAATTAACAGAAATTATGGCCTGTTCATTTACATGAAAAACTGGGTATTTGAGACTCTGTAACCTCCTATGACAACACAGCTGTAAATTAATATTTATAAAATAAATGATTAGAAAATTTTCTACAGAGCTAAAAAATAACCTTTTATTAGGGTACAGCATAGAATCATAGAAATTTGGCCCTGTTTTTTGAAGACTTTTTGGATTAGTCTGAGACAATTTGTCAGTTGATATATCTTAGTTTCACACCTTCAAATAACTCAACGTGTACCTTCTCCTTTTCTTAATTTTCTCAAAACAATGGTAATTTTTTACTACTTCTTTCCTGGCTCTGAAAGCCCTCACTCCTCCTGATTTTAGCTATGCAGTCACCTCACAGTGCACTTGGTTGTTGTACCTCTTTACAACTCAGTGTCCCTCTATAAATATTTTTAAATATTTTCAAAACTTATTCTTCATCCTCAGGAAAAAGTGAACTCACTAGTTAATATAACTGTAGCAATGGTTCAGGATAAGTATAAAAATAAGCAACAGCAGTCAGTTCTTCTGCCATCTCGGGGCAGCTATGGAGACATGCAGTGAGGCACAGCTTCTGAGCTCTCCACAGAGATCACCCACATACTGCTGGTTTCTGGAGGACAATCCTAGCACTCTTTCTCTTGCACAGAGAAAACCTCCTGGAGCTCACTTCTTTGGGACTGTAGAGCCACTATCGGTACAAAACCACCATGTCTGCAAACGTTCATTCAACTATGAGGTTTAAAACTTTGTCTTTATTTCCTCTAGCTTTTACAGCCAAAAGATCCTCTCTACCTTCTCACAGTTCTGGAAGTACTCACAGTCTGATTGTCCTCCTATACTAATGGGTTTTTGTTCATGCCCATCACCTCTCAGTTAACTGCAGTTAAAATCAGGAGAGTTCTTGGGATATCAGGTCACAGTCTGAATGGAGAGGCTGAGTGTGAGGTTTAGCTGATTTCACTTTTTTAAACAAATCCTCAGAATAAAAATACCCTTCACCTCAGCGCATAAAGAATAAAACTTTGTTTGAGTCCTTACTGTGAAAAGAATTTTTCCATGTCAGCAAAATGAATTGGCAGAAGCTGAATGCCATATTACAGCATATGCAGAGCTTTCCCATGCAATGCTGGAGTGAAGTGCTTGAAGCAAACAAGTCCTATTCAGTGTATTCAGGGCATATCACAATGCTACGGAGCTGCAAACCATTGAATATTTCAATTTCCTCCCAGTCATGAATACTGTATCCATCTTCCCTTGTTTATCATTATCCAGAAAATCTCATAGACAAGATTTATTGTCAGCTGTGCTTTTTTCTTCAGCATTTGGGCATGAATAACATGTGAAAACTCACCCAACCATATGTGTACTCCACTGAATAGTGTCCACGGGACAGAAGTTTCAGAAGTTTCTGAGCTCTACTTCTAGTGCCAACTGAGGCCTTTTGCCTTGGGCATGTCACTTAAAAGCTTAAGGAAACACTATGTGTGAAGTGGCCTCAAGGTGCACCTAATAAAAGCACTGTTGCACTGAAGCTCCAACTACTGATTCCAGCAGGTATGAATTAGACACTGTGACGTACTAATGCATCATCAGAAATAAAGAAAAAAAAATGCTGGAAGGAAAGAGCCTCACACTTTCATCTCAATTGCACATCTAATGACAAGTGTAATCCAGGGTGACATAAAGATAAAAGCTAATTATATTTTGCCTTATTTTTACTTACCAGGTCAACACTGCTGTCTCCATTCTCCAACCTTGTCAGTCGTGAGTCCTTTTCTTTCTCTTTTTTCACCTTCACCCTACTTTGATCTTTTAAAGCCCTATTTTCATCCAAAAGCTCTTCCATTTTTTCCTGTAGTCTGATTTCAGATAATTTCAGACTATAAACATGATGGCAAGATTCTTCCAATTTTCTTCTGAGAAAGTCTTCAGTGTCCTGAGAGCACTGGAGTTCAGTCAGCAGGTCTGCCTGTTCTCTTCTGTTGTCCTCCTCTTTTTCACTTAAGAACTTCAGATTTTGCTGAAATGTCTTGAGGTGGCTTTTCATGTCATGCTCCACATTTTCAATGCAAGTTTTCAATTCCATTACATCCACGTCAGAGTGTTTATAGCCCTGAGTCCCACTGAATGCTGATTCCAGCTTCTGCTGGAGATACTGCACCATTCCTTCTTCTAACTCGGATGTCAAAAGAGCAGTATGGGCACTAAGATCTAGGACTTGCTTTTCCAGCCTAGATACCTCACCCCGAAGGTAACATTCCCTTTCTCTCAGCACTGCTGTCTGCTGTCTCTGCCTTTGTTTGTAGTGTTCAAAATACTCTGACTGGCTTTTTATTTCATCTTCTTTTGTCTTCAGCTGCTCCTGAAGCCAACGTAATTTTTCCTTTTGCTTCTTCTCTGACTTTTCTTGATTTTCAACCTATAATTTTCAGTGAGTTGTATGGTTAACATCTTAATACTAACTCTCTTCCCAAATAATTTTTCTTAATTTTGCAATAATTCTGCCCTTGTTTTCTGAAAAGTCAGGAATAGCATAAGTAGAAATTTTTTAAAACCAGTAAAATCCTGCATTTAGAGCAAAACTGACCTACTGTTTTGTCATTTCAGCCATCACTGAAACATCTCATTAGGAAATAAACAAACAAACAAACCACAAACTCACCAACATCTACAACTACATAAAAATACAGGACAGTGTTTAAACTTTGTGTTGCATATTCTATAGTACATATTAAATCAAAAGAAACCTTTGAACTGGAATTCATATATCCAGCTTTGAACTATACAGTAACAGATCCTTAACACTGGCAGCAGTGTAGCACTGAGATGTTACGGGCAGGGAAACTGTGGTTCTATTATAGAAAATGGAACACATGCTTTCCAGAGACCAAGCTTTTGCCCTTTGCCCTTCACCATACCTGTCATCTGTCAGCTACTTTTATGAACCCCCTGAAAAAGGAGAAAGGAACAGATGCCTTTGGAATCAGTTTGAGAAAGACTTTAGTATTTTCATTTGCACCAAAGTGTGTTTGAACACAGAGACATACAGAGGTGAAAGGTGTCAATGAAAGACAGAGGAGGTTTTCATGATTCCCATGCTGCCCTTGTTTTGAGCCAAGTAAGAGCCACCAGTATCATAGGACCACTGTGGCAACTCTGAAGCAAGACCGAAGGCACAGAGACATTACTGTATTTCTTCAAGGGCTTCTTTAGGTCAGTCTTTTTGATCTTTGGTACTTTCCTGTCTGAGGGGTTCACTGGCAAGGACAGGACAGGAGGAACACTAGGCTGAAATGTTATGAAAAGTCAGGTAGGTGTGGGATAATACCTTCTTTGGATAACTGTTGATGGGAATATATGTATGTCTAAGCTTCTTGAATCTTAAAAAATACATTTCACTTTTAATTAAATAAGAAAAGACTGTTGTTCATTCTTTTGAGTCTTGCTGCACGGTACTAGTGTTCTGTCAGAGTTTGACCTAAAATGCTGAGAAAATGAAAATGTATCTTATGATAAACAGAATCAAAAGACATTGTTTCACTGCAGACTGTCCCTGAAAAACTTTCATTCCTCCTCCTATTTTCATGGATCCATCCAATATGCTGTGCAAACTGGGTAAAAATGCCTCTTGTATGTGTTACCAGCCAACAGCTGTCCTTCCTGATACAAAAAATTTATGTGAAGAAGTACTAGCACTTGGTAGAACCAAAGGCTTTCCACTGCAGATGTGGTAATTTCAGAACAGGCATAGAGGGGGGGGAGTCGTGAGGGCATGCAGACAGCAGTGGGTCACTCTTGGCAATGAAGGAGCAGGTCTGCTTGACCCAGTGAAGGGCACTCTGCAGAGGAAGGCTCACACTGGCAGGGCTCTGCAGAGTGGTGGCCCACATGGTGATGCATCACAGGGAAGAAGGTAAGACCCAAATCAATCTAGGAAAGATGGAAGAGGACACAAAGCTAAGCAGGAATCTTAAAGTGAATGCAACGGCGGATGGGGTCCAGCTTGAAAATGCGTGAGCAATTAAAGAGTCAGATGATGGGCTAAGCAGCTACATTTTATACAGAAAATAGGCTGTGTTAGCTTTCTTGTGCTGTTGTATTGCCTATGGTAGGGAAACCAAAAAAATGCTTTATTATGGGTCTAGAAAGATAAAGTCTGACCTAGGGAGAAGGAGTGTGCTGAATGGGTTCTGGGGGGAAAGAAGGAAGTGGGAGCATATATCTCAAAGATCAAGGGCCAAATGAGGGGAATAATGGAAGTGCTGTCAGAACCATTAGGAAGTGGGGCAAAAAAGACTAAAAAGTTCTTCTGATTCTTCTGACTGTAGAAGAGAAAGACTGAGATGATTTATTACTTAAAACCAGAGAGGTCACTGGAGATGAGATTGACTTATAAATTATTAGTTAATACTATATTTATATTTATTACTATTATTAAATTATTAGTTTTAAATTATTAGTTATTATTAGGCCAAGTGCAAGGTCCTGCACATGAGTCAAGGCAATCCCAAGCACAAATACAGATTGGGTAATGAGTGGATCGAGAGCAGCCCTGCGGAGACCGACTTGGCATGTATTAGTGGATGGAAGACTGACGATGAGCCAGCAATGTGCGGTCACAGCCTAGAAAGCCAACTGTATCCTGGGCTGCATCAGGAGGGAAGGGATTCTCCCACTCTACTCTGCTTTTTTGAGACCCCACCTGGAGTACTGCATTCAGATCTGGGGCCCTGAAAGACATGCACCTGCTTGAGCGGGTCCAGAGAAGGGTCACGAAGATGATCAAGAGGCTGGAGCAGCTCCCCTGTGAGGACAGGCTGAGAGAGTTGGGGTTGTTCAGCCTGGAGAAGAGAAGGCTCCGGGGAGACCTTATAGCGGCCTTCCAGTGCTTAAAGGGGGGCTACAGGAAAGATAGGGAGGGACTTTTCACAAGGGACTTTTTACTTTCTATCACTTTTTCCTAGTGATAGGACAAGACATAGTGGCTTTAAACTGAAAGAGGGTAGATTTAAGTTAGATATAAGGCAGAAATTCTTCCCTGTGAGGGTGGTGAGGCACTGGCACAGTGTGCCCAGAGCAGCTGTGGCTGCCCCCTCCCTGGAAGGGTTCAAGGCCAGGTTGGACGGGGCTGGGAGCACCCTGGGCTGGGGGCAGGTGTCCCTGCCCATGGCAGAGGGGGTTGGAACTAGATGATCTTTAAAGTCCCTTCCAAACCAAACCATTCTATGATTACAACAAAGAGAAGCTAAACTAAGTCATTTGAAACAATATCCTCACCAAGTTTATCAGGTCCTCCTGAATGTCTCGTAATTTCCCTTTAACACGCACATTTGCATTTTCAACCTGGTGCAACTTCACATTTAGTTGATCGATTGTCACAAGAAGTGTTTTGTGTGACAGCTCCAGCTTTTTCATCCTGTGATAGTGACAATGAACATCTTTGCTAAGTAAATATCACACAGTACAGTTCCAGATGGATAAGTAGTCATCAGCAATGCATCAATTTTTCCATTTTCCTCACAACAATAAAATAATAACAAATTGTTGATCACTAACAATAAATTATACTAACAATAAATACTTAATTCTTAACAAGTCTACTGGGGTTTGCACATTACACTGGCGACTCTCAAAACTGTTAAAGACAACGTCTATGTTCATTTTCTCTCTGCTGGCTTAATATGAAAACCATAAGCAAATACATTTACAAGTTTAATGTTCACTGAATCTTGGCACACTCTATGGAGTAACAACTTACCATAAGAACAACCACAATCACTTTGGTCTCTACAGGTCATAGGATTTTGCTAGGTTCATGGTTAGCAAATTCAAGCTTTATGATGACCGTAAATGCTTCCCATCAAAAATAAGAATACAGGTAACCTAAAAGTATTTTTTACTGACCGAAGGGAAAACATCTTATGTAACATACCTCACATGGGTACTGAAACCTATCACGCATAAATGTATTGACTTTGTCTATAGAGCCAGATTTTGACAAAATACATGTTTGCTTTGCCTGCTGCTATTAAAATGATAGTGTAAAATGATGCGGTGTGATATGATGGGGTTCCTCTGTGCAGAAGAAATACCTAAGACAATCATACAAGAGCAAGCTTCATGTTTTCCTTAAGGTTTTCCTTCCCTTTTCAGCCTACACATGAAAAAATTCTCAATTCTTTAAACAGTTGTGAATTCCAAAACATCCTTTCCTTATTAAAGAAAAATTTTTTCCAGTGTCTCATTTTCTGTGGCTGCTACTAGAACCACCTCTTTTCTCATCTCAGAGAAGCACACATTACCCCCGCTGCGTCCCTCAGGACTGTACTGTACCATATCTTCTTCCTTGAATTTCTTCATTCAATCTTCAACAGTCTCCCACTCAGCTCCCCTGCTCATTTCTCTTCTAGCTTTGTCTCACTGCACCTACCTGCCAAAATTTCCTGCTACCTCCATCCCAGCAAGACAACACTAGCTTCTTTCAAAAATCTCACATAAGAACGTAATTCTGAAACAACAGGATTAAAATAGAAAACACATAATTAAATAAGTACCTATTCATGTATCAAAGTAAAACCAACGAGGTCCTCCTCACCGCAGGCACTGCATAATCTAACACAGCTATCAAAGGAAACTGGGCCACATCAGCCCCTAACTCCGCCCTGGATACTTAAAGCTACTGACTGCTTATCTGTTTTTTCCAATAGTTCTACTTTCCACACCATTCCTCATCTCCTCTCTCTGTGCTTCAGACACAAAAACTTCAGGCACAAGATTTCTTTTATTTCTACTGGCTAGCCAAGATCCCTGAAAATGGGCTTCCTATATCCCACACGAGTTTCAGCTGGTCATTTGCTCTCCATGAACTGTTCTCTTGTACTTTATTTGGTTTGGTTTTAAATAAAGCTTCTTCCATTCCCGCTCCCTGAAATCTTTGTTAAAACAGGCCTATTCCTATGAAAGCTTCCACTGCAAAAGGATTCATTATTATTTTGACAAAAATCCCATTATTAAAACATTTCTGGCCAAATCCCTTGATGAATCAAAGCAATTAAGAAATTATATAAATATTTTTTTTGAATGCCACTTATATTTTATATCTTTTAAACTATTTGGCGTTGTTTAGAACAGTGTAGTTGCTGACTATCAAAACCCTGAACTTATTCTAGTCAACTACATAATTAATGCCTAATGGCACCTTTAGCTACAGAAATTATTTGAATTAGCATACTAAACTAGATGAAGCTTTCTGAAATAAGGAACTTTTTTTGCAACACAAAATTCCAAATTAACTCTCAGTTTAAAAGGAAGTGGATATATTTTACAAGCAGAATTACCGTCTTGTGAATAATTAAGAATGAAATATGCTGAGAAACCTGTGTGTTTATCTGCAACAAGATTTTAGATCATGCTGTAAATCTGATTTAAATAATAAAAACAAAACAAAAAAAAAGAATATTGCATTTCTATTTTGACAGCTACACAAAAAACTTATACATGCATCTCATCAGGCACCCTAAAACCACATAAAGTCTTTCTTTTTGCTAGGTTTGCATGTATCATTTGACAGACAGTACATGGGGCAAAGGGAAGAGTACATTTGTCCCATCACATTAATATTGAATGCAAAACCCCCTTTTATTTACCTATTTTTTAGGACAGAATCTGACTCCATGTAGTCCTCTAAAAGACCTTTCAGTTTTTGCTCCAACTTTTCCAGTTCTTTTATTCTGAGGTTCAAATTCTCGTCTCCAGAACTGTTTACTTGTTCATCAGATATGCTTGCATCTTCTAATTCCTGGAAAATCCAGGAAGTATCAATTTTAACACTGAAATTCAGGATATCAAATCCTTCATTACTGGGTATATTAATACAGTAACAAAATTCTTGTTCTCTCCCAGATGAAGGATCCATGGTGAAAAAACCCCAAATTATTAGGTTCTCAATGAACTGGAGTCTAAGCATGCAAATAAAAGAGTCTAAGCCTCTGATGATCAAATGAACAGTCCTTCTCGATTCTGAACATATTTATTATTTATGAGAGAGTCTCATTTCATTAGCCCTAAGGTAATTCAGCATGTATGAAAGGAGTTGCAGTTCACAACATGAGATCCCCATAAAAGATTCAATTAGACTAATTCATGAAGGAATTAGGCATCAAAGTTCTGAAAAGAGGATAATTTTCTGCTAGAGGAGTTCATAAAATTGAGTATGTTTACTACAAAAAAAGTGGTACCTAGTTTAGAAAAATGTAAGATATTTTTATTGTTTCAAGACAGAAGATTAAAAAAGAATATTTCCTACTTAAAAGGCAACCTATGACTATTTCAGAGAAACATTCAATATATTTAACTGGTATTTTGGAATTCTGTGTACAGTATTTTACTTCAAAGTCTACTTCACCTCTGACAGGATATGAAACCATGCCTGAAAGGAAATTTTAAACGTGGGCTTGGGAAGGCAAGCTAAGTTTGGTTCTTTTCCTTTGCCTCTTTTAGCAGTAGCTCTAAAAGTTCTTCAGCCTGCAATTCACCTTCATTTAAAGAAACTCTCCTCAGCAAGTATAGTCCTATAATTGGCATCTGTGAAATGACCGCTTTTGCTACATTTGTACATTTGTATTGATTTGGAATTGGATCTGTAATTGGAATTCAACCACCGAGTTTGGACCTATTCTCCAGGAAATAATTTAATTGCTTGCTTTTTTTTTTTTTTTTTGGTAAACAAATGCTGTAACTACAGGGCAAAGAAGAAGAAAAAAGGTAATATTTATTTTTTCCACTGAAGAGTAGAAAGTAGCACAAAATCAGTGCAAAAAAAACCCCAAAACAAACAGCTCCTCTTATTGTCCCATGTTTTGATATGCGCTATTCATGCATATGGTGAATTACATAAAATGTTATTATTTTGGCCCATTGTATCACTCACTGGCCTTATGTCAGCCACACAAGGACCTAGAGATGAAAAGATTCAGCCACCCTTCAGTCACTTGAGAAGCCACAATACTTAAAATCTACAAGTGTGGAAAGAAAAATTATAAATCCACATGGACAACAAAATTCAAACTACTTTTTGATCTTTAGACTTAACCAAGCCCAGTCCCTTCTCAGAGACCATGCATTCCTGAGACCTATAAACATAATCATGGCTTTCCCCTGGCCTGTTTAATTTTCCAAATAGAACAGTGTATTCGATTTTGAGCTCCTTGAGGCACTAATTTTTTGCCTGTATTTATTATTTGTAAAGTGAATAGGCATCCTGCTCTGTGACAATGCATATCTCTGAACACCACTGCAAAAGGAATATAATAATATAATAATAACAATAACAATAACAGTAACAATAACAATAATAATAATAATAGACATTGTTACTCTGCTCATTAACAATTTACAGTGGAAGTCAAATTAATGCCATTTTCAACTGTGCACCAGCCTGATATCCAACTCATAAACTATAAAAGTTAAAATTTTTAGTGGTGTATTCTGCAGAAAGTAGCCAACAGGTAAAAGCAGTGAGGCTGGACCAGGCAGGAAATAAACTGTCACTTAAAATAATTACACTGATTTCTACTCACTTATTTCTATAAACAAGTACTAAGTGCACTCTTATTCACTGATATAATTAAAGTTAATACAACAATTTCAAAAGATGATCTCAAACCGCTTGATCCATTATGCTCTACACTTCTGGTGCTTCATCCCGAAAACTACTGAGAACTTCAGCATAAAACCAAGAAAGCTGTTACGAGTGATATCACAAACGATATTCCTTCTTCACTTATACAGCTGGGACAGATGATTTAAAAGCTGTGTCACAGAAAGTGCAAATCAGGCCCAGAATCTTGCATGGACTTAATCTAGTCACTTAACACACTGTACCTATTCCTGGCTCCATAATAAATACCAACATGCAATGGATAGTAAGACTGGAATGATATACTCAGTTTTCCAAAACTGTAAGTCCTGCTAGATCAGCACAGAATAAAACCATCATTAATGTAATCACCCAAATCAGCCAAATCAGCCAGTTTCTTTAAGAAAACTGTCACATGTGAATTGCAAGGTAACTAAACACATAAGAAAATGAAACTGCTCATACCTTTTCTGCTTTGTAACTCCTGTCTCTGCAGTGCTCTTATTGTTGCAGCCACATGTTCTGACCATCCCATGTTTGTGCTTTGCTTATAGTTTCATTTCCAAAGAAGTGATGAGCAAAACTATGTCTATGAGAAGAAAGAGTGTTCCTTTGCTAAGTGAATCACACGTTCACATTTCTGTTCCTTCATCAGCACATGGTTTGGTTATCTTAAGATCTGTTTATCTCCTGTTGTGGTCCTTCTCTTCAGAGTAATGCCAAAACTCTTCCTTTTGCATCGAAGACCTCATTTTTCCACATTCTGTCTTCACACTGCTAAAAGCTTTAATTAAAACATGAAAAATCTCTATTTGAAAACACATTCCCTAAATGTTTATTCCTTTTGAACAACACATTGTAAGCAACACATTATTTTTGGGATTGAGTTTCCAAACCTTTATATGATCCTTGTTTCCAATTTAAATTGTGCTTTGTACCAGGAAACAGGGTTATTCAGATCCTCACACAAGCCACAGTTTGCTGCATCTAATGCAATTAAACTTGTGGAGGGCCTCAGCTCCCTCAGCAAGTCAATGATCTTGTCTGGCGATTCTTTGTGAAGAGTACATCTTTGGTCTTACTTCAGAGACTAAAAATTATCTGAGAAAACTGGCTTCTTTTGAGGCTGATTCCTGCACCTTCAACAGTGAGTTATTTAGTTGCTATGACAAATCTTCTCCTCAGCTTTCTTTGTGTTGCCTTGATTGTTCTTTGCCTGATGTTATTTTTTCATTCATGATTTCCACTTTACCTGATGTATTATTGTAACCATCTTATTCCGCTCTATGCTTATGTTGGCATTCAGTGTGTCCATGGGAGCAACTTGTTTCTCTGTAGCTTTCTATGTAGCCCTTTTAACAAAAATATGATTTTCAATAAAATGCGAGGGAGAAAAGTTATCTTTTAATATTGTGCTCTTAATATTTTCAGCTTGCCTCAACATTCCAGGAATAATTAACTTTATCTATTTCTTCATATTGCCTTCTAGCTCTGAGAAAACAATTTGCTTTTGCTTTTCCATCTTTGAATCAAAAGCCTAACCTTTTGGAATTTTCTAACCATTCTCCATCTCTCCATCTTCAACAACTCTTTTCAACTTTCATTTTTTCAGTCTGTGCTCCATCCAAATACTTTTCTTGCAGTTCAGGTGGTCAATGTCCTTGACTGTTTATCTACCTCTGCAGGTTGAGGTTGTGCCATTTTTGCTTCCTGGTAATGTCAACATTTTTTTATTTCACCTAGGAGGATGACATGATTTCCAAATATTTATTTCCAACAATTTCTCTGCTTATCACATTTGTCTACACACTCATTTCTTCAAGCCCCTCTTTCTCTTGAAGAGACAACTGAGCACCGCGCATCATGCAGTCTCTTTTCCTGACTTCTCAGGCCACCTCAGGATGTTCTGTTCTCCCAGTGCTATCTTTACAAGTTATTGCCTTAATTTTCAAGAAACATACAAAAAAAATATTTCTCCCACACAGTTCTTACCTACTTCAGAGTCTTCTTAGTTCAATCTACCATCTTGTCTTTCTCCAAAACCCATCTCTTTTCCATCTGTGGATCTCCACCTTGTGAATTTAATATGAATTTTACAACGGCAGGGTTGTAAATTTCTATTTGTTTCCAACTTTGAACAGTTTTTTCCCTGTCAGCTATTTACTGTAGACAACTTATTGTCAAACATTTAGCTTTTTTGTATAGATATTAAAAAGGAGTTTCTGTGTTTCCCGGGTGAAATGCAAACGACATTTGTTGAAAGCATGCAGTATGGAGACAAAGATCTCAGTACTGTAAGAAAATCATTTGGTAGATAATAGTTCACATAGCAGCCAGTAATTGCACTTGTATTTTTTCCAGTGTTTGATTGGTGTGAGAGTGTAAATTCTGTTTAGATTTTTTTCAGTGTTTATGATGTGCTGGTCCTTATTTGATTATCAAATCATTCCAACTTGACGCTATATCTTAAAAAAAATCTCTAATTTTAAATTCAAATATTTTGCAGCTTCAGGTATTATGCAAACTGTTTTATGAAAAAAAAAGCGCACCAATTTAAAGATGCTCAATAAATATTTTCTGTATTTTTGCACGTGGATTCAGCTGTTCACTCCATAGGTTCTTTTAATAGCCTGTATACAAAACAGAAAACAAAAACAACAACAAAAAAGAAAAAGTATGCTGAGCTTCAGATAGAAAATATTAATTTATAAATAAGTGTCGGCATCCAGGCCCTAAATTCACAGCCACCAGAGTCTCTTTCTAAAAGTTTTATATTAGCTTCAAAGTAACAAGAACCAAAACTACTATCAGTAAATCACCTGGCTTGCCTTGAAATAATGAACAATGTTCAAGAGTCCAACTATAGTTAAGTGTCTTAAAATAGGCTTTGCTGTGGTACATTAATCAGAGACAGATTCACCTCTGGCAAGATGAATTAAAGGAAATTGCCCTCCACACTAGCACCACAATCTCATGTACACTCCTAGAAATGTGAGAGTTGAGTAGCTATATGGCCACATAGCCATTATCCCGGTGTTATCCCCTCAAAATGTTTGTCACCAACCTTGAATTTAATTACTTAAATAGTTGCTGCTAATAGGAAGAATAGCAGGTTATATCAGCACAATCTATTTTCTGGAGACTAAATACACTTATAATATTTTTTTTCTTTTTTTCTTTTTTTTCAAAGGGGACCCATAATACTATCAGCTATATCAGTACAGATGTCTACAGATCAGGCCTAAGCCTGATACACTCATAGTATTTCAAAATATTTTAAATGGAATATAAAAAATGCTGGTCATCTCACTAAGTTTCTGGAATGTTTATAAAGTGTCTCTAAACTTGGCCAGTATACTTTTCACAGTATTCAAAACTGAGTACTTTTTATCCAGATGTTAGCACCTCTAACCAGGAATGGAGTAAAAAAGCTGGACAAACTCCAAAGAAAATAACTCAGTGACTTCCTTTAACATTACCTTTTATAACTTGCATTAACCAAAATACCATCTGTCCTTTCCAATCCCTACAGAACACAAAATTCAGCTAAAACTGTGGAAAGGTGAATAGTGTACCACAAGGCTTCTCCTTTCTTCAAACACATCTCTGTATGCCTATGCTTAATCTGACAAAATAAAGGAAATTTCAAAAGAAATGTTCAAAATGCTGTAAAAATACTGCTCAATTTCAACTAATTTTCAACACCCATCTAACAACAAAAAGAAAGCTACTGCACTTGCAACAAATCAATAATACCCTTGTATTACATTCCACCCACCTGCATCTACCATCATTTCATTGCAAAATATAAAACATATGCAGCAATGTTACTAATGAAAGACCACAGCCAGTTCCCAAGAGCATCAACAGAAAGATGGTAACTGAATGTGTTGGAAGCTGAATAAACACACAAAAGAGTCCAGAAAGCAAAACTGTTTTTAGAAAACACAAATGAAAACCAAACAGTGCTTGCCACCTCTCCATCCAGCACAACAGAATGTAGGATCTTACAGCAATACCTGAACTTTTAGATAAAATGTACCTGCTCTGCAGAATTAAAAAGCACCCACTGCATCTAGGGCAGTCAGTATCTTAGAATGCAAAATAATTTCTCACTGAAAACCCAATGACTTTCTGCAGAAGTCTAGAAAGGTAACTGAAGGCATCCAAGTCGGATTTTATGGGTGACTCTTCCTCTCTGTGAAAGAGAAAACACTATACCCTCGCCCAAGGTATCAGGGTCTTACAAACACAATTCCCAAAACATGGCAAAATCTAAGTGTCAAAAATTGAGTACAAAGAAATATAAAGAATACCAACCATACATCTTGGCTCAGTTGTGTCATCAAGGCCACAGAATGAATGCTAGTGAAAAAAACAAAAAAAGGAACAAAAACTATAACATAAGATCAAAAGAAAATGAGGAAAAAAGAAAAGAAAAAAGATGTAAGATATGTAATATGAAATCAAATGACAATACAGTAGTTAGTCTTACATCAATATTAACTGAGTTGAACTGAAAGAGAGATACAGTGTACCAATCTTACTCTAAAAGGGGCAACAGGGTACAAAAATCAGTATTTGAGGGCAGCTTTACAAATGGTAACATTTGTGGTTATGTAACTTCAGAAATATTAGTCTTGGCTTTGTGACTCAGTTAAGCAAGTACTTAAAATTGCACACCTGAAAGTTTGCCTGAGCCAAGACTTAGTGAACCAAGGGCACATACTAAATGTAACTTAAATGGAAGAGAATCAGTTATGAGAAAAGTATGAAGTGCATAAGCAGCACTTGTTCCTCATGTATCAACTTGTAGAATAAAATGTAGATTTTACATTATTCTTTTGTATAGCCTTTAGAAGCAGGACAGCTTGGTGAAGAATCTATAGGGCAAAAATACTGTCATCCTTATATTCTGATTTGACAGAATTTTACATAAAACTTAAAAAATGAATCCAATCCTAAAGGAAAATCAAAAGCCATACTCATGACACAGTAACTATAAGTGGTGTATTGCCCTTAGCTACAATGAGCAGTGAGCCTCAGCTATAAATACTGCCATTCCTTCAAAAGCATAAGACTTCTCTCCACAAGAAATTATTGTGCTCAATATCAGCAGCATGTAGGTGTCAGTTTGAATGCACTGACATATTAAACCTTCAGAAGAACACTGAAGTAGAAGTATATCATTCATTGATTCTCTGACAATACAATCTTCCTTCGGGCAGTCAAATTCAGAATGGGATTTAATCCCAAGGAAACAAAATCCAGATGTAACACAGATAGAAAGAAGCCCTCCACCCATCCGGGAGTTGAAGGTTAATAGAAAATAATGAATTTATTTTTTGAGGTGTCCTGGTAATGTAACAATAAGACAAAGAGAGTGTCAATAATTTTAGCTCATTACCAGCTTTCTGATAAGATTGCAATTAATCTGTTTATTTTCCAATACTTTTTCCCATCCATTTGACTGATAAGCCAGCACAGATAATGCTAACTTCCATTTTCAAAATTAGCAGTCTGTCTAATCCAATACCTACTCTGTAAACTGTAATGGCAATGCTTTAAAGGCTTACATTTTGACAATATCACCATACAGAGATTTTGATGTTTTCAAATAGACAGATAAACACTAATATTTGCAATAATTTACATGTAGAGGTATCACCTATCCCTCAAGATTTCCCTGTTTTGAGGAGTTAATTGAAGCATCTTAGACATCACTGACAGTCAGGAACAGTTTCAGGTGTAGAAGTGGTCCAGGGCAGAAGAGGGCAAAGGTGGGAAAAGTGCCCTTTAAGGGGTGGATACTGCCTGTGTTTCTCTGCTAGGGGAATGGGGACCACTGCCTTCCCGATGGATGCAGACAGACTAGCCCCAGCCAGGGAGTAGTGGGGGTGATGTAAAGTGACAGTAACAGCAGCAGACAGCCCAGATTCTCAAGGCTCTTCTCATGGCTCTTTCACAAACCCAGCTGTATATCACAATTCAAAATGTGCAGGATGAGGTACTGCAAAGGGGAGATAACTACTGTGGGAGCAGAAAGGGTCAAGGAAGCTGCTGAGGGATTTGGAGTGGCTGCTAGAAGTACAGTACCCCCGGATCGTGACACAGGGAGGACTGCCACATCCTGAGAGCAAATGAAGGGACAGTGAGATTAGTGAAGGGTGAGGACAAAACCTTCCTAAATCTAGCAAGCTGCTCCCCAAATCTCTCTCAGTTCTGCAAACCCTACTGACCTCTTCCAACTCCCATCCAGAGTCCTCCAAAAGCCTCCCTTTTGCTCTTTTACCCCATTCTGATCCCAAAAGAAAAAAAAACAGTGACTGAAAACTCCACTAACTTCTCTATCCATCCCAACAGCAGGTTAATGTAGAATTAGGTACCCATATATACCAGAGAAAATGAACCTGAGATGATGTGACTCATCTGGTTTGGCAAAAGCAACATAATTAAACCACTTTGCTTAGAGAAAGACCCGTTGTCAGCCCATGCTCTGCAAAACAACCTAAAATCCACAGACCTGGGAAACACTTGAGCTCACAGTCCCGGAACCTCATGTCGGCTCTTGCTTGGGACCACAGTGACCCAAATAAATTTGCTGGTTTAAGCCTCAATCAGAGCTTCTTCAAAAAAAAAGTAAATGTAGAGCCAGGATATTAATTTGGAATTTGTTTCTATCTTAAAGCAATAAATATTTTTTGTTTGTAGTATTTGTCACATCCACCTCATTAGCTTTGTTTTAATTTTCAGCACTTGCAAGTTTGGCAAAGAAATGTTATCTGAAGATCAGGGCTGAGGTAACTGATTCTGTCAGAGACAAATCTTTATGTTGTTTCTTGATCTAAACCACAGTAAATCCTCCCCCTTCTAGTGTCTTTCCATACCCCTTGACTGCTTTCCGTACTTGATAGAAAAAACAGATAGCAAATAATTTTGATCAGATTAGGGACAGAGATTCATTTAATGCAATAATGACTTGAACTGAAATTTTATCTTGTTTTAAAATACATTTTGTGATATTAGGTTAAGTACTATTAATGTCAATGCAACCGAGAAAAATAAATTAGTATGGGAAAAAAATCCAGTGTCATCGCACAAGCATTTATTTACCTTTTCCTCAATTTCTTTGAGTTGCCTCTTCTGAAGTTCTATTTTATCTTCTAGTTCTCGAATTCGCTGGGACAGAAAAAGCAAAATAGACATTATTATATCTAATTTGAAAAGTATATGAATCAAAAAGATACAAAATAGATCAAAAATTAAGAGAACAAATGCCCGTTATAATGTAACACTTCCATTACAGTTATATTAGGAGTGACCGTGGCAGGATTGCTCCACGTTTCCATGAAACCATGGCATTTTAAACAAGCTGCACATTCAGACCACCATGTTTCCTACTAGGAATTCTACTCATTAATCATAATTTTAACATATACACACAGACAATTCCAATTAGCATCAAAATTCTTAGAAGTACAACACTACTTCCTCTGCAACTGCTAGAAGTTTTTCTACTTACCTAGACAGTCAGCAGATTATACTATTACACTTCATTTTAACTCTCTATTTTCCTTTCCTATAAAACATAACTGTTTATAGTCACGCTATACCAGAAAAATAGAGCACACAGATCTTCAGTTCATCACCAAGACATCATCCAGAGAATTTCTATCAGAGCCACCTCTCACCACAGTCAGATGGAATGTCTCTTTCTGAGTAGCTCTCCGTATTTTTAAGGATTTTCCTTGTTCAATTCCACAAAGGATCTCCAAAAATATGACTGTTGTTGGGTCCACATATCCTATTTTATTTCTGTCCCCTTGCTTCATTTCTATAAGTTACGTTTTTTTAAAAAAAAAAAAAAATTCTGGGCTTCTACATTAAGAAGATACATTTTATTACACTTTTAGTATATTATACTTGTTACAGATAAAGTAGGTTCATTATTTTTTTTTTTTTTTAATAGGTGGAAACTGGAATCTCCTACTAATGGCCACTAGGAATCAAGGAGCAACTTTATACTATCAGCATTTTGGGGGATTAACTACCTGACCTCTTCCTGGCCTACAATAGGTAAGGTTATTAAAAGTTCATGAACTTTGAAAAAGAAATTATCATCTACTCTGATTGCTATGCTTAGGCCAATCAAATTAATGTAGCAGCTGCTGCACCACTCCCAGATTATTTTATTACTCCCAAATTTATTTGAAAAATAGTATCTCTTTCAAAACAACATCCAATTGTTACTTATAAACCTGTGCAAACAGCTGATATTGATAGTTGATGTCCTGCATTCAGTTTGAAGACCTCAAACAGTGGGAAATGCTCCACCGTCATGATAGCCCATGATCATATGGCTTTTGAGAACCACAGATTTTGGCTTGAAAATTGGAAATCTAACCTGGAGCTACCCAAAGGTAAGGTACACCCAATCGTGCAGTTCACTTTGCCTAGGGCATATTACTCTCCACACAAATATTGCAGACAGGTCACAAGCAATAGCTTTATTATTGTTGCTACTGTTTTAAAATAAAACATTTTACTTAAATGACTGTTTTGAATATTATGCAGTCAGAAGAAGTTAATCAAAACTGTATCATGCTGCAATGCTCAGAGATTTCCCCAGATAATATAAAATCACAAACTGGATTACCCTCATGTGACATAAATGCATGCAGCTTTGCTGACAGTAACAAATGCCCCAGGCACAGCTGTATTAATTTCACTTTTCCTATATTACATTTGAATTGATTTATACTTCATCTACTCCCTACTCAAGGCAAGTCTATCTCTCAAACAATCATCTTCATATACTGTATGTACCAGGAATATTATGATCACTGTAAAAAGCCATGAAATGAGAAGCAGGCAGATGTAATCACCTCTGAGATCTCTGGTCCATCAGGTTACACTCCTGTTTCTCTCACTCACTTCAGTTATTCTGATTCCTACTTACAACCACATCCCAGAGCTGAGTGAGAGATTTCAGTTCTCTGGGGGTCCTGGTATATTCTGTGACAAAATTTGACCATGGTGAGATAAGTGGAGAGAAGCAGTACTTTTAAATACCATTTTCACCTTCAAGAATTATGATGCAAGATATTATTTCAATATCTGCTGAGAATTCATCTCACAGGAAAATAAAAAAGCCCCCAAACATCTGGTGGCTTTCTCACCTCAGGGTTTACAGCAAGTGTCCTTTTATAAAAGAACATGTTAATTAGGATAAGACTACATTTTTCAGATTTGGGAATTCTGTTAATTGAGCAGAAATTGAGATGTTATTATTCCCTTATGAATTTTTAATCTTTTCAAAAGATTACAGCTATTCAGCTATTCTTTCTAGCTATTCAGAATACCTCCAGAAAAAAGGGCTGAGGCTTCTGGTTTCCAATTCTCACCCAAAACACATCATAATTGTTAAACTTTATTAGACGAAAGATAGAAAATAGTTTTCAGGTGAAGAACTACACCCTTTCCTAAAAATCAGTTTAAATGAAAGACAACCAGCAACTAAAACAGATTAGGGTTGAATTTTTTAGCAGTGAAAACCTACAAAAAATCCACAAAACAACTAGATTTATGTCAGTAAGGCAGATATATATACAGAGTGGATATAGTCTGTAGGGCAGATATTTACCTGTATACACGTGTGTATGTAGACCTGTTCCAGACTTACCACCTAAAGATAATATGTTGAAGATAGGTGACTACTGTTTAAATAGCTAGTATTCTCCCTATATGGGTGGAAATAGCAATGACAGGAGATTTACGCTGCAAATGAGTCAGATTTTGTAACCAAATTCTTTACTACAGAAATTAAGAGTTCAAACCTAGGCAGGTCTGAATTTGTTCTAAAACACAACTGTGGGCTGGAATTTTCCATCAGGTATCAAAGCTTGAGGTCATTTACTTCTAGTTGTTTACATGCTTTCCCCTGGAGTATTGTAGGGAGGATTATCCAGGAGGATGAAGTGGGTGTAGCTATTCCCATCAATATCCTCTGATTCCACAGGGTCAACACTGGAAGATATCCAGCCTAGTTCAGCTATTTATATATCCTGAAAAATCTGATTTAACTAATTTATTTCCATTTGACTGCAGGGATGGCCTTAAAAAATATATACATATATATGCAATATATTGGCAGGAAAAAAAACAGATTTATATCTGCATACAGTATTTAACACATAAAAATAATTATTTCCCCCCATTGTACCTATCTTCATTTACAGCATTACTTTGATCATACAAAGATAACAATTTGTGAAATATGACTTTAAAAAATACATGCAATCTACATGCAATAATCCTATCTTTAACAAAAAAAGTATCTTCTAGAAGTAGCAAGAGATGTTCCTCTGTCAAAGATTACAACTACCAAGAAGGAAATGACACAAAAATTACACATACTAATTCATACAAAAGGCAGGACTGCTTGAGGTTCATTATAAGCACGTACATCTTTACTGTTCCTTTTATTTGCAAGAATTAGCAATCAAGAAGCTGTGGAATCACTCTCAGGTTTTCAACACTTGATTAGATGCTTTCAATGAACTCTGATTTGTTTATGTTTGCAAAAGCATAACTGTGACAACAAATCACGCAGAACTATTTTATTGTTATCAAGAAATTCTACCTACTTTCATGCTTCAGGACACAAATTGATGATCACTAGGCCACAGTTGAGAAGAAAGCCACAGGCTGTTCTTTTATTTTCTTTTTTAAAAAGGGAAGGATAGAAGATGTGGATAAACCCAGCACAGTGTTTACGTTTCCTTTAAACCCTCTAGCATTGGTCACAGTCAGAGCAAGGATTAGGGACAAAGTGGAGTGGTGTTCCGCTGGGTTCTAGCAATTCCTGTGTTCCTACAGTTAATAGCTGCCCCTCAGTCACATGAGCGCACCTTTTTGGGATTGACAGGATTCATGAGCATAACACTGTGTTGTCAAATGATGGGGCCATACAAAGGAATTACTGTAGGCAAACAAAGAGCTACAGTCAGACAAAAATAGTGCAACGAGAATGCAGCAACGACAGAGAAGGGGAAACATTAGGGACGTGGATTCTTAACAGTGTCCACCTCACCCAAATTCAAAACGAACCTTCCAAAATAATGAATACTAATTTGTCACTGATTTTATTACAATAGCAAATAAAACCTCACAAAACCTCTGGAGGGTGGATGGGTAGATTTGTGAATACTCCTTGTTAGTGTCTCCACTCGCATGGAGCTCCCCCGAGTTTTCGAAAGAGGGTTGGACAAGTATCCATTTCAGTATGGCAGGCACTTGATAAATCACCCTTCCACTAGCAATGAAGTTTGCTGCCACTTCTAAGTAAGCGGTTGCAAGCAGCCTGAAGGCAGCAGGGGCTGGGGGCTGCACTAACAGCAGATGGCTCTGCCCGCCAAGCCACGGCTGGGACAGCAGCTTCAGCTCTGCAGGAAGGAGGCTCAGCTGTCAAACCCCTTGGCCTTTCCAGACAGCTACAGAACAAAGACGCTGAAGCTGTACAACATATGCCTTATTACTAAACTCAGTTTGAACTGACTTTTAAGTTCCATTATAATTTTTTTATTAACAGTAGTTATATATACATTATATACACAAAGGTAGGTGGCACAGCTGTAATCCTGATGGACAACCTAAAAACTCTAACAATTAGGTAAGAGAGAGAACATCCAGAAAGTTAAGGCAGCTAAACCATATGTTTCCTTTGAAAGTCTATAGTATGAAGACAGGCATATGACTGAAAGTCTGCTAAAGCACCCTTAACATGGTACTATTTACCACATCACTGAACAGAGCTGTAAAAGGGAAGTTTACCATCAGTCATTTTCAATTGTATAAGTTATGTTCACTGACTGTAGTGATGATATACTGCCCCTCCTCTTCAGTCCAATGCTTGGACAGCTCCCAAACACAAAGGGCTATCAAATTCCCCAAAAGTGTGAAATTAAACATTTTTTCTCAGCAGACGATTTGTAATGTGCAGAAGATTTCTCCTAAACACTCATAACTCATTTCCTTTCACCTCACACTGGGAAGGTTGTTCTGGGAAATAGAACATATTTCTTGAAGTGCAATTATCCCCCTTAAGCAATTACTTCACTTTGGTAAACTTGGATTGCAAGAGTCTTCACTGTATATCTTCCAGTACTGGTAGGGAAATTAAGAGTCAGGTCTTCCTTTCTGAGGTAGCAAAGGGCTGAAAAATCAAGACGGGACTCCACAACATTATTACTCCCAGCTGTCCTGACCTTCCTCCAGAAGAGGAGTCTCCAAGTTTGCATCAAGCATTGCTCTATTGATAGTATGCCTACATGGGACCAATTCAGCTGTCTCTGCACCTACAGCTCAGTTTTCATGACAGTTGGATAATTCTCCTAGAGATAACAGTTGTTTTCCAAATACATCCAAACTCAATAAAAGGGTAGATAACCCTAGATGCAAATTCATTATTGTCATGAATCCCTTGTATAAAGGTGCAAAAAAAGGGATGATACAGATTTAAAAATGGAATTAAAGGCAATGTGTTACTTGCAGACCATTCAACTCAGAGGCCAGGTCCAATGGAATTATAATAATGCATCATTGTCAGTGGAGAACCAGGTAGGTACTGACTTCAGAAGTGAAATTTCTGTAATTTTTAGTATGGTGTAGCTCCTGTGGTTATCCTGCAACCTCAAGGTTGCAAGCCACATCTCTGAGTCATGTGAGGAATCAAGTTTTAGGTGAAATTCAATCAGCATGACTGTGGACATGTGCCTGGAAATATTACTCTACTTTCACTAACAGAGAAATTCCAATAACATGGACCTAGAAAACTCATCTTGCACTATGGAGCAAAGAAGTACAAAAAATGAAGCTGACAGTGGAAATAATACTATTGCACTTCTGTTACTTAACATCATTGAATGGTTTAGCCAAAATGAAAAAATTGCTCTATTTTTTAAAAAAAAAAAAAAAAAAAAAAAAAAAAAAAAGGAAAGATAATTGTATTCCCACACAGTACATATGAAGTATGTGTCCCCAGCTTATGTTATAATAGCAATCCATCTACATTAAGTACCGTTTCCATTAATATAAAACCTGTTGTAAAGGAGCACTGAAATAAATGGAAGTCCTTCCACTGAGCTAGTGAGCCCTGGATTGCAATCTCAAAGTTATCATTTTTTCTGCTGGAGGTAATAAATCAGCCCAGTAATGATATGTCATCATTTTGAGCATATGGCATGGAAGGAACTTCAGTATTATAAAAAAAAAAAATTGATCTGAGGTGTAATGAAGTGCCCTACTAGTCTAAGATACTAGGTCCAAATTTCCCTCACCAACCAACCAAAATATGCCTATTTTCTAACCTATTTTAGTTTGTTTGTTTGTTTGTTTGTTTTTTATGATAGCTCAGATTCTAATGAGAAATGGACCATGTTTCTCTACAGCTACATGGTCCCTTACACACATTCTGGCTTTTTTGACCCAATCTCCCAGCTACTTTTTTAGCAGAAAACACAGATTCTGAGAATTTCAGTGTTTTCTGTTTATTGGATAGTGATACAGGCTAGATGAAGTGGACTTCTTCATCCAAGCCTTTTATCCTCTCCAATTCATTCATAGCATTAGCCAGTCATTCTTAGTCCTCGAGCAACATCTTGGATGGCTTCAAATCCTCAAGGAGCTTTGCCAAATTGGGAAAATGGTACCAGGAATGGAACTCCTGTGACAATTTTCACCTGCCAGAAAACAATGACCACATCATCCTCCATGTAGGTGGTGTCAATCTGCAGAACTGATGTTGTTGTTTTCTAGATAAGTGTATAAGTAAAAAGCCCATCCAAACATACTGTTTTACTGACAGCAACATCAAGATCAGTTTATCTGGCTGCAAAATATGCCCCTTGCCATGCTAATATAGTTGTGAAAACACAAGAATGTACTAATCAGGGGGTTTAGAAATCACCTTAATAATTCCTGTGACACACTCTTATTGGATTTACATTCATCAGCAAATCCAAGAAAACAATGTGATAATTTTAGCACAAAGCAGACAAAGAAGGATTTGCTAAGCTGCTTAGAGCCTCGGCTCTGAAATGTTGGAAAAGTTCAGGTTGATGTATATTTACAGGATAGCCACCATGGACTGTATCAGACATGAACTGTGTTTTGAATCTTTGAAGACAGTTATGATCAAGAATGTATCTCATTCTGCAGCAAAATTTAACAAGTGAAATATTTTATCAATCTGACAAAGGGAAGAATCGATATTGTTTCATTATATCATTATTTTAAGCAGTTTCTCAACACTATGAAGACACAGGTATGTAAGATCTTTAATAATGTGAATAGTCTGTGCTACATGTATAAATTTAAACAAAGATGAACATAAATTGATTTTCCTTCAGCTATTATTCAAATCACTAAGCCGACGGATAAAATTCCTTAATGAAAAGAAATATATTACCTTCTTTATATTTCTTTTTAAATCTAATGCATTTTAACAGCTGTTTAAACGCCTCTACTGTATTTACAATTTGCATAGGCAATTGCCAGATACATTTACTCAAGCTGTTGGATCTGCTACGGTTAAGGGGTCTGGATTCAGGAATCCAAATGTTCCCTTTAGTCCAATATTCCTAGAATGTGATTTTGTGTAATGGTCATAAGGAAACCACTAAGCACACTGTAATAGCATTAGCTTAAGCTATTTTTGTTGCCATCTTGTTTTGCTATATGAATGAAAAAAATAAATTTCATCCAGTTGAATATGATAGATCATTTTGGATATACTGTACCTCTCTGATTTTCACCAAGGTCTATCTTAATATAGTAGGTAAAAATTTAATTTCTTTTTGTGTTCTCCAGTCTCAACCATGATAATTCAATTAATAGTTACTGAAGTATGAGAATTGTTCTTGTTAGTCTTTATTGAACCTTCTAGCAGCTGCGCTGATGTACTTCTCAGCATGAAAGTTAATACGTATTCAATCACATTGGTCTTAATAGTAAATCAATAAATTTTATAAAATAATTTAGCTTAACATAATTATTTGTTATAAGCTGATACTGAATGACTATATGTACATGAAGATATGGCTTAATATTTACTAGCAAACTTTTTTTTTTTAACACCGAGAGTCTTTTAATTTATGCTATAGTAAAACTACATCATACATTGATATCTAACAGAAGAATATCAATAGTCCCATTGCTTTTCATTCAGGAAAAACAATCATTAAATCCACATTTGCCTTATATCTACATGAATGGCTATTCTAAGTCTATGCGAGCTCATCAGACAAAACATATTCAACATCTTAAAATTGACTATTGACTCCTTGGTAGCCTAGATTCATTATCCAGGAAATCCATAATGTAATATATATTTAGCATTAAATTTAGATTATTTTATTTTACACTCTAATATTTAAATAGCAAATTTTCATGTAAGTAGTTATCATGACATACGTATGAATTGTACACATGAAAACACATTTAATCTTCACTTCTATAACAAACTTCATAACATTTTCTCTCTTAGACTTGCCTTACCTCAGATCTCACTGGTCTTTCCTAAGAAACATAATGTATTCAGGATTTTAGATGAGAAGATTTCAGCATTCAAACTTCAGCTAAGAGTTTTCTTGATTCTAATATTACTTTAAGGAATATAGTTGCTCTTGAGTGCAACCTCAGTCACACCTTGTTTAGGATGAAGGGAGAAGACCTTTCAGACATATTCTGTAGGTATGACATCAGTCCTGCTATTATCACCTATTCAGGCAAGAAGCATCCCTAAGGCAGCTAGCAAAGCGGGCATGGCTAGATCTGAAGCATAAATGTTCAGAAAACATACATGGGAAACACTGTAAGATAAACATATAGAAATTACTAAAATTATCTCATCTGCCATGCATGTTTATTATATAGAAGTTCATTGTGATATTGTCGTTATAGCAGCAATGATGCCTTGAAAGACTCAACATTCACTCCTGCATGACAAATCAATACCACAGGTCAACTATGATTAACCTTGTCATGATGTGCTTGATGAACATAGATTACAGTTAGAAAGCTATTATATCAGATGCTTTTAAGAACATTTTACGAATACAAAAATGCATTATCAACGATAATCTAGTATGTGTTGAACAGCAAAGCACAGAACATTTCTCAACTGCAGGCACTCATAACTGGAAAAAAAAATGTCACTGGTTGCCCTATGTATTCCTGTAATTCCTCTTCACGTATAGTTCAATACAAGTAGCTGGGGATGAACTTTGCTAGCACCTTAACACTTCAGATTTAAAATAAAAACATTAAAACAGATTGTATTGTCATGGTTTGGGCCTGGTTGGCAACCAACCACCGCAGCTGGTCACCCTCCCTTCCCTCTCCCCACCTGGGAATGGGGGAGGGAATTAGAGGGGTAAAGGGGGACTCACAGGCTGTGATAGGAACAGTTTAATAATGGCAATAAAACGAGAAGAATGATGATGATAGAAAAAAAAAAGAAATCTATAAACAGGCAATGCACAACATAATTGCTCACCACCCGCTAACCAATACCCAGCCCATTCCCGGCCAGCGACCCCGAGATACCAAGATCCCACAGTCGCAATCCCGGAAGCGAGAGAGAGAGAGAGAGAGCTCCTTCCCAACCACCCCTCCTCCATATAGTGAGCATGATGTCCCATGATATGGAATATTTCATTGGCCAATTTGGGCCTGGTGCTCTGTCCGTGCTCCCTCCCTGCTCCCTGTGCCCTGGCGCACGGGCAGGACATGGGGAGTCGGAGAGTCCTTGAAGTCTCGGTAACAGCTGAAAACATCAGTGTGCTATCAGCATTCTTCTCATACCAAACCCAAAGCTAAATCCAAAACACAGCACTCATCTAGTCCCTGAAAAGGAGTATTAACTCTATTTCAGCCCAAACCAGGACAGTATCTATACAGATTTGGATGTAAAATGATCTGAGACTTTCCCCATGTATTATTGTGTAAGTAACCTTACTAGTAATACTTCTGCCTACTTTCTGAACTGTGTGACAAAGCTGTGAGTGTTTGACCAAGCCAGCCTCCTTGGCACAAGACAACATGGCAGAGGAGTTATTCTCTTTAATTTTTCCTCTGTGACATAAGGCAATGTGCCAAAGAGGATAAATTTAAGACAACAGCTCATCATGCCTACCAATGAGGTACACTGAGCATAGCATCTCCTTCCCTCTCTCCCTCCCCCAAGAACCTTCCCAGTCAAACACTAAACCTTAATAATTCTCCTTGGATGAAAAATAGACTGTCTATCAACTGAAACAAATTACACAGCAAAGGGAGAGCAAAACAACTGCTGGATATATCCAAGTTTTACCTGAACATTCATAGTATATCAAGTGGTAAATCAGGTTCTTACTTCACATTGACAATGAATGTATTAACAAATAAAATTTTTAAAATAAAGTGTTTCAGATAAACCCAACAAAAACCCAAATATGTATTCCCAATGGCTGAGACAATAGGACCTTATAGATATGGTGCCATCCAACCCTATGGATTTGTACACCAACTACTCTCTCAGTGTGAAAAAGGTATCTTATCTACAAGAGTAGGGAGAACTCACGGAGAAATGGCATCTACTATAGCTTTGTTTGATCTATCAGCAGTAAGAACTTGGATCTCCAGGTCAGGAAAAAAAAAAGGATAAAGAAATTTAGGGAAGGAAAATAGTTTGCTGTTTCTTCATTTCAAGCTATGTTTATAATTTGACATTTCAGGATGAAAAAAGGTATCACTGCTTCTGGCTTTTCCTTGGTGTCCATGAAAAATGTGCCTCGGGCACCACATTTGCAGCGAATCCTTCTCTATGGCAGTGAATTACAGAGGTCAGTTTTGAGTTATACCTGTTTTGTCCTAAAGGATTGCCCTATGCCTTCTAGTAAAATGTGCAAATATAGTGGCAATTTCTGCTTTTATTATTGATGAATAATCCAACCTGGTCATAGGAGTAAACACTATAGTTTAAAGAAAACTTAGTTAAAAGATTTCCAGCTATTTAGAGCTGGGATTTGGATGTCTTCAGCATTCCATAGATGTATTATATTCAGGCATATAATTGAAGTGATTGTTGCATTCTACAAAGCTGAGCTCCACTCAAGAATATTCTAACTCAAGTTAGAACACCCCCATCTTAGTACAATACTACAATGCAACTCAAAGAAAAAAGTTTCACACTTTTTGATGATACAATGAACTAACATATCTTTTCTATTTCTTTCTTTCTTACAATTTTATACAAAGATAAGACTGTTCTGTGAAATTATTGGATTACATTAATAAAATCTGACTCTCATATCCTTTCTGATTGGTAGTAATCATTTTTGGCACTGAATGTGTGTCAATCTGTTGTCCTTCAAGGATTTTCTAGCTTATCATTGAATTTAAAATAAAATTAAATCAGAATATATGTTATTTCTATTATAAATTTTCTACATGTTTGAATACTGCCAACAGTGCAATTTGAATTCATATATCCTTATTTAAAGACTGGCTCTTATCACTTTCCATGGTTTCTTACTCTGGAAGCAGCTACAGTCTAATTGACAGGAATATATTTCAAGTTAGATCCTATTTGGTTTATATAAAGCATAATCTGACCTTTAAATATTTATTAATCTCAGTAGATAACACAATCACACTAAATTTTTAAAGTGATTTAGCCATGCTGCTGTGTCGATTTTTTGTGTTGGCTTTTTTTTTGGGCAGTTGTTGGGTTTTATTGGGGCGGGGCTTGAGTTTGCTTAATTAAGAAGTTGGTATCACTACTTCAGAAACACATTGTATCGCTCTGTTTGAAATATTTTTTCTCAGAGATGTTTTTTGTAGCTATACCAACACATTTTTCTCTCTAGAAATGGCTTAGCATATATAAATTTATATATATATGTATATATATACACATATAAAATTACCCTTCTTAACAGAACTGGGTAGTAGTGATCTACCAAAATGCACAAAATTCATGCCACTGCACTGACTCAAGCATAAATGTTACTTTTAAATGAAGCCCTGCTAAAAATAAACCAGATACTGATTTACAAAAGCTTATAATAAGTGTAGCACAACGAGACATTTTTGATGGCAATATATGCAGGAACAGCAGTTGAACTGCACATACCCTATGGCTAGAAGCAAATATCACAAGCTGCTCATGACAGATTTTTAATTAACATATTTTGCCTCCTCCAAATAGAGAGGATGGTGTAAATCAAAGCACCTTCTCTGACTTAAAGGGAATAATGTCAATGTGCTTCAGCTGAGGATCTGTCCCTCAGACCTGCATGTTGCACTCTGGGTTTAATAAAAGCCTTGTATGACTTCGCAAGCAGATCTAATCACACAGTCTGTCTTATTTGGCTCCACAGAGGCCTGGTTTCCTTAATACGCAATGGGTATACACAAACGGTTCCACTGATACACTAATGAACAATAATAATGTGGGGCTATACATGCCCCAGATGAACAGATCTAGCAGTGTAAAACAGGGCCTAATATCCTAAAATACATTTATTTCACTGGAACAAAGTCAGTACCCAGTGGGTAAGAACTAAGGATTTATATCTGGACAAAGAAGCACACATAAGGCAGCAGATGCTCACATTTGGACAACAGTTTACCCACACTCTTATGCATATCCCTGTTCTTTTCAGATAGTACATTCCCAAGAAAGAAATTTACCTGCTCTGTAAAACCAGCATCTCACAAGCTAAATCCCCAAAGTCCCTGCATGAAGCAGTTCTCCTATAATGAAACCCTGAAGACCTACCTGTAGCATTCATCATATGCCTTGCCACTTCTGCATCCTGCAGTATGGTCAAGGATCACTGACATGCAGAAGGAGAGAACTCAACTTCTTTTACATCATCTGATCTTGGACCCCCAGTCTGTATGTCTGACACAGAAACTCTGACTCAGAGAAGGTTGTAGACAGCCTGCCAGGATAAACAGAGCTGTTCTTCTGAAGCCTTTGTATCAGGCAGACCAGAAGGTAATGGAAGCAGAGAAAGTGGCCTTCTGGAAGTGATCAAAATTCCAGAGTCTCAGAGAATTTTGAGTCTTTAATATATGGTTTCTGTTCCATGGGAAGTTTGAGAGTGTTTGCAACAAGGGCATTCTGTATTAAGTCTTGCAGGTCCATCATGCTTTCGTATTGTTCTCTGTAACCTCCAATTCAGCAGAGTAGAAGGGTGGTGCATACTGTAAAGGCACTGCAGAACTCACAAATATGTCTAGGTCTAGACTACAGTTTTTCTAGAATAAAGTGTAACGGGTGCTTGCCAATGCCACAGTGTCAGCAAAATAAGAGAGGAGATTAATTTAATGTAGCATCTATGGATGTACTATACTTAGAGCAGCTTCATCCATACCTTAGGATTCTGCCAAAACAGGTACACTCTCATTTTTGTAGCATTTCAGCTGCTGCTACTTGCTAGTGTAGATGAATGTAATCCTGTGAAAATTAGTCCTGTGACATCTCTGTTCATGACAGGGTTTGGGATTTTTTGTTTATTTGTTTTTAAGGTATGGACATCTGCATACAACTACCAGGTTATCAGTGTTGACCACTGGTCCCATAAGGACCCACAAATACAACCTTCCAGAAGAAAACAACTGAGAAGAAGAAACTGAGCAAAGATTTCAAATGCAATCTGTTCATCTCCCATACTCTAGACAAATTAACCACCATCTTTGCCTTTGTTTTGTCTGTCTAGTATGAGGGGTTAAAAATAGATTACTAAAATACTTAGCTCCTTATTAAGTAGTAGAATTCAGTTTAACATGTCCTGCAGGGCTGCAGCAATAGCATGTACAATGAGACGGGCACAAAATGAAACTCACAGTATAAAATAGATCTGGAGACAGGTACATAAGCAACCATGGCTAATGAGGATATGTTTACACTAACCTTTTTGTTCAGAGCAGGAGTGAAGTTTTCTTCCACACTCATCATATTTAACTTTATGTTGTGGAGCAATATGTGAATACATGATCTGGATTCAACTGAAGATGTGCTCCAGATGTGCACCTAAAGTATGCTGACTGATAGTGAGCAATCCATGGAACCAAATGGAACAGTCCAGATTAAACCCCTGATATCTGGCTAGGAAATTGCACCAAGAGGCTGTCAAAAAACCCACAACATTTTCACAAATTTTCAGCTACATTAATAACATTAAGCTAGTAACTTCTGGCTCCATCCTTATTTACCAAATTTCATATATTTACTCTACTGTCTGACACTTTTAGCACCAGCTGGTGCTTACTTTTTCCAGCTTTGGAACACCATTGCTGATCTGACCCCCACTAAAAAATTAATCTCTTGATCTCAGTGTTACATGTTCCAAGCCAAGGGAACACAATGAAGGAGAAAAAGAAAAGAGACTTGTAGGAAGTCAGAGCTCAGCTCTAACACTGGCACCATAAGAACTTCTCATCACTACAGGATGACAGGAGATCAACACAACAGTGCCAGGTCTGTACATTACATCAGTTGTGGTCTATATTCATCTACAAAGCCAACATGAACAGAGAGAGGCTTGAACCAAACTAAACACAGTTATTGCCCCAGAACCAGCATCTGAGATAACAACATCCTGAACACATCTGCATAGCAGAGTTTAGCATTTACCATATGTGATTCCAGGTTTGCACAGAAAGTAGCAAGAACACCTGAAAGGTAGCCCTCAAGATCCAGGGCATCTGGATGCATCTTCCAGAGGTTACCATAAAGAGGAGTCAAAATCCTTAGGAACAATTATTCCTGCTGGTGTAATTAACACCCTGAGACATGCAGCTCTCTTTTCCCTGAACATTTTGCACAGAAAACCTATCAATCCTACCAAATGATTCTGCAATAAACAACTACCACACTTGGGAGAAACTTGCCTGAATTCAGGTTGTCAGTATTTGTCCTTAAGGAAGTGGCTTAGACAGACAAGGGTTTTCTGAACTACTTTAAAGGCTTGAAGGCTTGCAAATGGGCTCTTAAAAGACTTCCTATGACTTCCTCTTTTATTTTTTTTTTTATTTTTTTTTTTTAATTTTAGAAGATTTCACAAATTGCTAAAAGAAATAAAGGGGAAAAAATAATAATACTAAAAAAAAGATTCCTGTAATTACTGCCTTTCCTCTTACAAATGACTGTTATTCTCTTACAACCTTCCACTATGGCTTTTTCTAATTTAGGCCTGCAACAGGCTCCCCATGGAGTCAGTCCTGTGTAAGACCGTGTGGTTGTACACACATGAAACAGATTGTGCAACAGGACCTTGTAGTTAGACAGTGACTCATTTTGTGTGTGTACCATGCCCAGCACAACTGGATCCTAACACTGCTTGTCTCCTTGACATGGGAGCAATACAAAGACTAGACTAAGTGTAACTCAACAAGGTGAGGGTGAAGTGATGCTGTTGTATGGGCAGTGGCAGCAACCACAGAGGTAGCACCAACAATGGGGAGGAGAGAGAACCAGGTTTACCTGCTGTGCCTGTTGCAGCAGCTCCATTCGCTCATGCAAGATCTGGCTGTCAAACTCACGGCTCTGCCTCAGGATCTGCCGCCGCACCTTCTCCACTGCAGCTCGCAAATCCTCCCTCTGGGCTTCGGTCAGCGACTCACTTGCCCACCTTCCTGGATCCTGCTGCAGGGCATTATACAGCGTGGCTTCCAGCTCCTGGATTTTCTAATGCAACCCAAATCACATATAGACAGGCTGCCATTTGAATCCAGCAAGCAAATGACCCACCAACAGCTAGAGGAGAAGGCTAGCAAGCGAAGCCTTAGGCAGGAGGGAAGGACAGACACAGACAGGTAGACAGAAAGCGGCAGTCGTGAGCAGTGAGGAGCATTCCACACAGAGTGCACATAGCCTTCTGGCACTGATTTACACCCAGGCAATGCTTCCCATTCTATTAAATGAATGATTTCTTCTATTTAAGAAAGATTCAGATGATAGGTCTGGGCTCAATAGGTACAAAACCCCAACCTCTGATGCTGAACATTACAAAATTAATGCAAACTAACAGATTCCCTTCAACTGCAATTGAGTTGTTAAGCCACCCTGTAAAATAAAAAGCCTACAGGGAGAACCGTGAACAACAGAAATCTTACTGTCTCCCTCTCTCTGGACTTACTGTCCCGACATCCATTGCTCAAAGTCTAGGTCACTGGCTTAGTTCCAAGTTGCCATAAGCAATGAGGAGAGGAACGCTTGTATACTTGCATGTACTAACCCCTCATTGTCTCTTGCCATTTGACAGATTCCCAACCAGATTCTCATGCACTGACCGAAACTGCAGTATTTTGCAAAGCTGAGAGCACAGGAGAACTTTACATTCATACAGAGAACTGTATTTCCAAGAGTAAAGAACGAAAGGAATCATGGCAGTGTTTCCCTGACTACTGGGGTTAGTAAGATGTATTAAAAACCAGCATCCAGACTGACAATATTTGGATCAAGAGCATCTGACAACATCCCTTTAGCCCTCATAACACCTTTGTGAGGTAGGTAATTCTATCCATATTAGTGATGCATAAATAGTTGCACAGAGAGGTTAAATGGCTTGCCCAAGGTCACAACGTTAGAAATAGAGCCTGCTTCCTTTTATCTGTGTTATCTGCTCTGAGCACTAGACCTTGCTTCTTTTCTAAAAATGTTTTCTCCATAAGAAATATTTACAATGTATAAATAATTCTTCAGGCCATTATATTTTGATTCCCTGAAGTGTCACTATGACCAAAGTTGGATGTGCAGTTTTACCAATTCCTATATAATTCCTAATTGTTGCTTAGTCTGAGAGAAGGCAAGATTGCAGCTTCCCTTTTGAAAACTAGGAAAGGTAAGGTTGGATAGCACCACATGGGAAGGAATTACATAGGAATAACAGGGATACCCGATTTAGGACAGGTTAGCAGCAGTAATATTTACAAATGTTTAGGGAAAAGCAATACTGGAAAAGTTCTAAAGTAATTTCTGGTGTATTTACCAATCATGGTTTTGTGCACACATAAACCAGCTCTTCCCGCTCCAGATGTACTAACAAGATGTTCACATATTTTAGAATAAAAAATGCAATGCAAAAACATTACATTCTATAAATCCATTTCCTAAATCTCCACTAAAGTAGCATTTTATTTCCTAGTCTGGAAGAAAAAAGAAATCAATTTATAAAGAATCCTATTCATAAGTAAAAGAAAAAAAAAACATCAACTTGCATTTTACCAAATCTGTTCAAACATGAAAATTTAATGACTGTTCTTTTCCTACCATGTATGCCTGGTCCAGAGCTTGTTTCCTGTAGTCGAGTTCTTCCTCTAAATAACCCTTCTGTTTACTGAACAGGTCCTGAGCAATAATAAAAACAAGGGAGTGTTTGTTCTTTATCCTAATTTGTGAAGAATCATAAATGCCATCATTTTTATGTGAGCTTTCCATGTGAAAGCAAAAGAAAATCTATAGCCAATGACCACATTCATCCTAAGGATATTTGGAATTTCAAATTTACAATATTAGCACTTAAAATACATGTATCATATTAACAAGTTGTACCTAAAATGCATAGACCTCTACACCAGTGTACAAACCTGCCTTGACCTGACAGAAGTGCACACAACAGCTGAACGGTGAATGGGAATGTCCATGCATATGGTCCAACAGCCATAACTTGCACAGGGCAGGCCAAGGGAGGGAAGAGAAAAACACAAGTGAGGGCACTTTAAGGCTTTTCTGAAAATATCCAGTGTGTACCCCTAAGGAAATCATGGGGCAAACCCCAGTTTGTGTTGTCTAGCCTGTTCTAGGGAGGAAACCAGAACATGCAGGGCTGCAGCTGGGTTCTGCAGCAGCATTCCCTGATGCATTACTGAAGCAGAAGTAAAAACTCAGTTCTCAATTTGTAAACACGGGAAGCCAATTTGAAATCAGTAAAGTGATGCCCAGAGAGGTTAAGTGACTAGCTGAAGAGCTGAAGAAGTTTTCAAGATACCTACGATTTACAAGGATTTTTTTCTTTTCTTTTTAAAAATCAAACTCACCAACTTTCACATACATATATATAAAACAACCAGGCTGGAATTTCAGTGGAACTCAGTATCCAAAAGCATGACATTGCAAGAAAGATGTGGATATTTGAATTGTCTGAATAGTCAAGTGAGAACTGATTGGTGACAGCGCTCTTGCAAAATGTGGCTTTAGATGTTTTGGATGATAGTAAGTAGAACATAAAATAGTTACTTGATTTTATTAGCATTTCTTTCAAGGCAAGTTTTCATGTACAAAAAAAATAGTAGCAGACCAGAAAGCAGAGAAGCCCTCTGATTGTATTTCATATTTTCCATCATTCTTTTTTCTATTCAACAAACTCTTGCATTTCCTCAACATATAGAATAAATGTCAAATTAAATACATAGGGTTCTTAAGACGATTAATTCTAGCTTTTATTAAGAGTATAAAAAAATCAAATATTGCTGGTCTGGTTAGTTTTATTGGATATAGGATTGCCCCAAAGTCACTTTTTGGGCCAAATTTTACTTTCAGACATGTATGTGGATTTCTGACAGGTTTTCTATTAGCTGTTAGTGTAGCACTAACACAGAATTTACCTAAGAATGAACCATGATGACGAATTCTCACTCCAAACATCTGTTTTAAAACAAATCCATTCTGATCAGCAAATTAATGCTTGGAAGGGGCTCAGAGCATAAAATAACTAGATGACCTTCCACTTGTTAAGAACAACTGAGCAGCAATACAAGATGGCAACAGCAGCGATACAAGACCAGTATTAGAGGACTCAGAGGAATAAGTTGTTATTTGTTCTCTGTATAAGAAGTACCATATTTTTTTTTTTTTGTAAATGTGGAGTTCTTTTAATTACATATTAATTAATATTGAAAATGAAACCAAAGTTTAAGTCAGGCTTTGATCTTGGGGCTGGAATCCAGTTACCCAGAGATGGGCATCTATTGCCATTACAGCCATTTAGAGTATAATACTTCAGCTGCTGGTCCAGGAGGGCAGGGGTCTCCAAGAGATCCTGTAGGACATATTTCTCAGCCACTTGTGGATATCTCCAGAAGAATGTAATATGGCATTAGACACCATGTTTATGCAACTGAATCCCACCTTGACTACCTAGGTGGCATTGTTTTCTTATATGGATTACAGCAACAGCTACATGGCTGTTGTACAAGACACAATACCACCATGCACCGTGTAATGCATAGCAAAGGAGAGGCCTGGTCCTAATATGCTTACAAGTGTCTAACACCAGAGAATTAGATTGACTCTGTAGAGAGGGTCATAACTACCAACAGATCCCAGAACAGCAGTGCAGCTGCCCTGATCATGTTGCTTCTCCAAAAGCTATTGTAAAAGCTGGTCACAAAAAGCAAGGGGAAAGGAAACAAGAATAGGATCCCACACTCTTAATGTGGGTTCCCAGGACAACTAAACCAGTGCTCAGCCCTTATGAAAGTGTTGCACTAGAATATTATTTCTAAACTCAATTCACAATTGAGTCAGTCATTGTCAATGCAGACTCTCAGATTGTTATGCTAAACGACGAGATACAAGACTATCCAGAGTAAGACTTGAAAACATCACAGATAGTAAGTGGGAAGATAAGTGGGAAGTTCGAAAGAAATTATTGTTTTCCCCGTTCCTTTTATAAAATAATCTATTATTCGTGGGCAGTTTCCCTCTCTGAAACCTTTGCATTTTTCCATAACAAGAGTTAAAAATTAAGAAATACTAAATGTGGAAAGGATCATACCTATGTTAAAGCACAACCAGGCTACACTCAATAGAGAACACAGTTTGAGCACTTCTTTTGTTGAATGTGGCCCAAATACACACTTCTTCAGTGGCCCTGGGCAAATCACTTAACCTCCCTGTCTCAGTTTCCCATTATTTAAGATGAATGTAATGCTGATTGCTTATCTACCTGTAAAAGGTGTAGCGAGGATTGATCAGTGTTTGTAAAGCCATCTGAAGATGAGAAGCACAGCATGCATGGTAAACCAATAAAACCAAACACTCATTCCAAAACTCTTTGTTCAACATATGGCAAAATAAGGTCAGTATAGCACTGAATTTGTTATGCAGGACATAACGGCTTTTGCGAAAACATTCTGTCTTTAAGCATGAAGACCTTGGGGCAAGAAAGGTCATCTGGAGTAAGAGGTCTTTACAACTTGTCCAGAAACTAAATACCAGAGATCAAAGGAATATCCTTGACAATTCGAGTAATATGACGCCAAGATTAAAAAAACAATGCTGTTGCCAGACAATTTAATACACAGAGAAAGCACAAAGACAATTTCACACTGTTTGGTTAATATGCTCTGTAAAGGTATGCCTTTATCTCCTAATTTGTATATATTTTGCTAATTTTGTTTTATATAGACCTGACAGCTCCCTCACACCCCAAAGAATACATGCAATAAGTTGTTCTAGAAACCTATTGCCTATTTTACCATGAAGCAATCTCTGTTAAGCAGAGAAAGGCATCAAATCAAACTGTGATGAAGTTTATACACATTCCCTTGAGATGAGTTTTAGCTAAATGAATTATATTTTTTAGTTATTGTACCTTACCTTTTCATTCTCCAGGTCTAACATCTTCTGTGTTAGCGCAGCTTCTGTCCCCTCTATCTGTTTTAACCACTACATGAACATAACAGTGTGAAGAGAAAAAAAAAAAAAAAAAAAAAAAAAAAAAAAAGCGAGCTTTGAAAATTTTGTACCAAACATTTTGCAAGTTTGTTGCCAACACACCCAGGCATATGCTTCCTCCTTACTATCTCTTCACTTTGAAGTTACCCATGAATAAACAGGTAGTGAAAACATAGGCAGAATGGAGGAATGCAGAAAAATACTGAAGACTAACAAGTGGAGGTTGTTTTCCTACAATAAATTAAAGTTTTTTACCCCAGTAAAGTTTAAGACAGAAAATAGATTTGGGTCGAGAATGCAAAATCAACCTGATTATTTCCAATTGATATACCCAACTTTATGACTTTAGGGCACCAGTCCTACATTTTTCCAGATGGCAATTCAAACAAAAGACAATGTGGCAAACTCAGTCCTTTATTTTGCACAGTTTGCTGCACCCTTCATGGGAAGAGGCTCACTCCTAAAACATCAGTAATACAGAAGGAACAATACAACAGACAGACAGATGGAAGTTCATGCAGTTGCTACCAAAAATCCGTTACCATTCTGGTGATAAACAAAACAATCAGAATGAAGAAGAATGGCCATTGCATTCCAAAGGTAAAATTACATATTGTAATAGCTAATTGCATGGATAGAAGGTTCTTGCTTAATTACTGACTATCAGTAAGATTATATTAATATTCAGCATTCAAGTTAATTGGAATGAATGGGAATGCTCAGTTTTGAATTGAAACCAGAAACTTTCCTTGTCTGGCAGTTTGATTTCCAAAAGATCACGTCTAGTGGCTCAGTATAATAGATTTGATCTAAATAAGTGTGATTGATTAGCACACGTAAATATAACTAGCACAACATCTATGTCTGTAGTATCATTTCTCTACCAAAAGATTCCATTATAAGATGATTATAAATGATAGTTTCTTGTAATTAAGGAACTATAGGAACGCACATGGGAAGCTGTCTGGCCCTTATTTAGGACATCTGAGATGGTTACATTACACTGGAGAAGGCAGTGGATTTGCTTTAAATTTCCTTTAATCTAAATTCAGTATATGGACCCAATAGAACTTATGTTAAAACAATCATCCAGTCTTACTTATCAGATTTTGCCTGTTTTAGACTGTGCTGTAAAATACAATATTATGAAACATGGTATCATGTTTGTTTTATTAACGACAGCATAAGACTATTTTCTATTATTCTTTGTCTTCGTAAATTTTGAACTTGGATAGTGCCTTCTGTTATTGAGAAAATCATAACCACTTGATTAGCTTGTACCTCAAATGTGCACCATGAAAGAGGAAAAGGTTTCATGCTTCTCAGAGTACCCTCTTGATTCAATTTGATATCAGCTTGTATTTATTACATTACTGTGAGGCACTTCAGTAAAATGACATAAAATGGATAGGGTCCATAGATAACATGAACTGTTTTCATCTCATTCTCTGAATGCAGTCTCTTTAAATATACAAGATGATACAAAAATCTCCATCTTTCTGATGGAGTGTTCAATTTCTGTAATAACCAGATTATATTATAAAACCACCAAAAAAACCCACATCCATTAAGGCAAACTAGGAACTTCTGTTAAAAAAAAAAGAAAAAAAAAATGAAATTAAATCATAGACCAACTTTAGCATAAATAAATAAAGTCTCCTTTGTAGTTGTATGTTTCTATTCATTTAAGGAATTATTTCAGTTGACAAAGCTTCCAAACCCTTCTAGGTGCGATCAGTTGCTAATGGAAATAATGTATAAATCGTATGTTCTATTCGGCACCACTCTGACACAAATTAAAAAAGATCCCTAATTCCAGTGACACTTTATGCACAAGCACTAATTTACTTGAGAAATAATAACCCAGTCCAGTCCCTAAAGTCTGGCCAGTTTTTCTCTCCATTTTAATCTTGTGTACTGCGGTTCTTCCACTTTCCTTACTGCATGTAAAGGGCTATGATAATCACCTCCTTTTTTAGCGATATAACTCAATGAAAAGCATAGGGATTTTAGCACCTTTCCTAATTTTTATTTTGCTTATAGAAATTACTTAAATCAATGATTATTAAATTACCTAATTTAGATTATTTACAATAAAATCTTTAGATAAGTAGATTATCAAAATGATACTAATTTAAGCAATTATTACAAAATGCTCAAATTTTAATTTTAAAGTTCTGATTCTGAAATTCAAAAATGCATCTAGGAAAGCTTTAATAGAGACCTATGAAAAGAATGGACAAAGCTTCTTCAGAGAAAAAAGCGAGTCTTTCTTAGTTCTAAATGTGATCTTTATTCATATACAGATTATATTCTCTCTGTAATTGGATAAGTAAAGAACTAGTCATGCAGAACTGAGTGACCTGATTATCTGTCTTGTGGAAACTACTCTTTCACTATCCACGTCCACTAACTTCCAGAGGAAAGGACTACAGGACACTCAGAAATTTTTCAGTCATATACAGAAATAAGCCCAAAATGGACCACGGTACTCTTCTGTTGGTAAAAAATGGGCTGGATGGCCAGGCCCAAAGAGTTGTAGGGAATGGACTTACACCCAGTCAGCTGCCAGTCGCAAGTGGTGTTCCCCAGGGCTCAGTACTGGGGCCAGTTCTGTTCAATACCTTTATCAGTGATCTGGATGACAGGACTGTGTGCAGTCAGTAAATTTGCAGGTGACACCAAGTTGGGCAGGAGTGTTTATCTGCTGGAGGGTAGGAAGGCTCTACAGAGGGATCTGGACAGGCTGGATCGATGGACCAAGGCCAACTGTATGAGTTTCAGCGAGGCCAAACGCCACGTCCTGCACTTGGGTCACAACAACCCCATGCAACGCTACAGGCTTGGGGAACAGGGGCTGGAAAGCTGCCTGGCAGAAAAAGACTCAGGGGTGTTGGTCAACAGCCACTGAATATGAGCCAGCAGTGTGCCCAGGTGGCCAAGAAGGCCAATAACATCCTGGCTTGTATCAGAAATGGTGTGGCCAGCAGGACTGGGGAAGTGATCGTCCCCCTGTACTTGGCCAGGGTGAGGCCGCACCTCGAATGCTGTGTTCAGTTTTGGGCCTCTCACAAGAACAAAGACATTGAGGTGCTGGAGCGTCTCCAGAGAAGAGCCACAAAGCTGGTGAAGGGTCTAGAGAACAAGTCCTGTGAGGAGCAGCTGGGGGAACTGGGGTTGTTTAGCCTGGAGAAAAGGAGACTGAGAGGAGACCTGATCGCTCTCTACAACTACCTGAAAAGAGGCTGTGGCGAGGTGGGTGTCGGTCTCTTCTCCCAAGTAGCAAGTGATACGACAAAAGGAAACAGCCTCAAGTTGTGCCAGGGGAGATTTAGATTGGATATCAGGAAATATTTCTTCACCAAAACGGTTATCAAACATTGGAACAGGCTGCTCAGGGAAGTGGTTAAGCCGTCATCCCTAGAGGTATTTAACAGATGTGTAGATATGGCACTTAGGGACATGGTTTAGTGGTGGATTGGTAGTGTTAGGTTTATGGTTGGACTCAAATCTCATGGGTGTTTTCCAACCTAAATGATTCTATGATTTTATGACTTAGAGAACTTCACAGCACACTGTTCCCAGAAAGCTGAGGACATGGGCACTTCTGAGAATTAAGTTCCTTCTGCTAAGTGTTTTTTTAGTACTTTATTCTAAGGGAATATCTCCAAAACATGTTTTTATTTTTAAATTTGGTTTATTTTGTAAATTTGATTTTACCTCAAGACATCACAATCCCAACAGTCATGTAAGGATAAATACATGCTCCAATCTAGACGATCTGAACAGAATAGCCATGCTTCCCTGGCAACATTATGTGATATCTTAAAAGACACGGTCAGTCTCTAGGCAGAGAAAAATCTTTACTGAATTCTACCTTTTCACAGAGGGAAAGCACAGTCCCAGCTTGGATTATTGCAACCTGTTCTTCATTTCTCAAATTCTAAAATACAAAAAGATGCATCTTTTAACACAAGCAATACATTGTAACTGTTATTTAAAGAATAAATCAGCTATAACAGTTAGGATTTTATAAACATGACCAGAAAGGATCACACAATTGAAAGTATTAAAAGCTAAACGAAGGGTACTTAGTCTCCACTCTATTTCAGTACACCACTTACAACACTTTTGCAACAGTTCATTATTGAATGCAAATTTAGTGGTTTCAGTCAGGGATTTTGATTTTTTTTTTTCTAGGCAGAAAAATGCCTGTTCACTGGACTATAGCCCTGCAGCAAGGGAATCTTCTTCTCATGCACTTCAGAGCTAGACTTCCCATTAATGAAAACGATTAAAATAAAGAGCAAGTGGCATAGAAACCTCCACAGAACATTGAAAATAAAAAATAAATCTAGAGCTTAAAACTAGTATTATAAAGACCTCAAACTGTTAAAATTACCTATAAAATGGACCCATCTCCGTGGATGTTTGTGCCCCAACTGCATGACCAAGATTTTATACTGTATTTGGCAATATGGGGAAAGAAAGGGAAACAGTTATCCATGCTCTTTCTCCCAGAAAATCCACTCCTGGCAGAGGCAACCTTCACAGTAGTAGGTGATACTATTACTACTCAAGAGGAAAAAATCAGGAATGATGTTGTCTGGCCTTGACTTCCTTATTTTTTCTCCCCTAGCCTGCTTTATATCTTTTCCCCCTGCCTACTACAGGGCCATTTTTCCATGTCATTCAGACAAGATCAAATCCTTTCTTGGAAAATATGCTTTTCACTAGCATCAGCTTAACTGAAAGATTTTCTTTTAAGTATTCTTTTCATATTATTCATACAAATATAGGCATATAAAAATCACTCTCTGCATTTTCTTGAATGTTATTTTCTGCTGTGGGAAAATAAAAAAGCCTGCTTTAAAATAACCATAAAACTAGAGGTATATTCAAAACGAAAAATCTGTTACCCCATTATCTCCAAGAATATCTAGCTTCTTCATAAGTTCAGATATATTCACATCCTGAAAAAGATGTTCAACACTTATTTTTTATAAAGTAGGTAAGAAACAGTTTTTATATGCTACATTTTATGTAGTCTTTATTCACTTCTGCATGCAAAAAGACTTGAAATGTAAATAAGTGAAACATCAGTTTTGCATCACAATTACAAAAGTGTTATTGATAATTTCAGAGACAAAATCAAGTATCACTCTTGACTATAGCAAGCAACCAGGATGTCTGTGTATGAGGGCAGAATATTCCTGTACCATTCACATTTATCATTTTGCCAATGTATGCAGATAAAAGATCAAAACTGGTAAAAGGCTTAAAGGACTGTTTTTTCCTGTTTGTTTGGAGTGGAGCAACAAGCACATCAAGCTACAGAAGTTAAAAGGACAGAGAGCACGAACTAAATAATTGCTAAGAAGGTTTGATGGGTGGTTTGTTTTTTATTGTCTTTGTTAAACAAAAGTGTGGAATTTCAAATTAGCCTTACAGCAGCACAAGGGAATACGGTGGGCTGAACACGCTCCTCCATACACTATCAGCTCACAACCTTTGTGAGTAGAAAGCCACATTTCTCTGCCAGTCAGCCACCCAGATCCACAAAAAGCAGTGAACAAACCATTCTTCTTAAGGCCTAGTCACTGAAATCAAGAAAAATACTCCTCTGATACAATAAAAAAGAGAGGAAAAAATTCACACAATGTCTTTATTTTACCCAGTGTCAGGGTCCATTCCTAGGCCCCAGAACTCTATTTTTTACTTTAAAAAGTTGTTGAAAAGGTTCATGGAACTGCTTAACCTGTACTAATCACATTCTCTTGAACCATCTGAAGTATGGTCCACAAGTTAACGTGGATCAGGGATCATTCCCATTGACAGCTTGTACGCAGCCATGCTATGTGAAGGTAGTAAGGCTTGAGAGCATGGGCAAAGACTGGTTCATGTTAATGCAAAGTGCTTAATACACATGCATAACACAAGACAGCCTTGTTAAATGCTGACACCCTTAACTTCTACTCATATTCAGCACTTCTTAGAAGAGGCCAACATTTCACAGGGCTGTGTCTTGGCTCACTAGTTTCATTACTTATAGTATGTAACATGCTGGTTTGCATCCAAGTGTTGTGCAACTGCATTATGTCAGTAGCCAGGATGATCAATCTTTAAAATTTTTTAAAGCTAAATTAGCTATGCTTGCAAATTACATAACTACACCAGAACACATCTGCTCATGATTCTGTACCCAACAGACTCCTATGAGGAAGGCTTAATAAGAAATTAAAGATTTCCTAAAGACCAGACACAGATGTGGGATTGAATCTACAAATTAGTCCTTCCTGGCTTTAAAAAAAAGGAATGATGTGCTGTGTTCAAGTTGGTCTATCCTGAGAAGTCCCGTCCCTCTCTTCTCTCTTCCCTAAACACTTCAGCAGTGTCTTCAAATGTTATATTAGCTATTAAACAGTGTACATCAGTAATTTTTGAATGGTGTGGAGCTTAATACACACTTGTGTTTGGATTGGTGTTAAAAACAAAACCATTGTTTGTGATCATCATTGACAATGTTGAATGGAAACTTCTTTAGCTGATCAGTTACACTAGCAAAGAATGGAACTCAGTAAGACATGCAAGTTCTTGCACCTACTGAGACAGAAATACTCATTCTAATTAATTTATTTCCATGATAAAGCATATGGGAAGATTTAGAAACCAAATCAGATTCTACATCATTCTAGAATCTAATTTGCTATTGATGGCTAACAATTTTGAAAGACACTGAAAACATATAAAAAGTCAACAATTTCAGTATGCCCGTATGAGGTTACTGCCCAGTCTTCCAGATAAGTGAACTGAAAGGCAGACTGAAAAAAGCACCTCTGTTTAGGAATGCCACAGAAGACAACGGAACATATTGAATTCTAGATCCTGGCAAGTTGTACCTGCTACAGCCAACATGCAAATTAGAATAGCAGATAAGCAGGTCTGGCATTCCATGGAGGCTTTATTTGAAAGGTAATATGCTACCTGATGACTCTTGGTGTGGTTTGGGAAAAGACTACCCAACCAAACCTTTAGGTAAGAATCATGTTTTTACTTTTTCTTCTTTTAGTCTACTCAGCTCCCCAACAATATGCAGCCTACAATTTATTTCCACTACAGACAGCATTGTGCTTATTAAGGCAGTGAATAAAAACAAACCTTCTATAAGAGTACTTGTAAACACAACTACAAATACAGGCATAAATTACTAGTGAGTGTCATAGAGTACAACTCACAGAGATATTCCACTTCAGTTACTTACAGAAAAGTTACCCTGAGCTGTTGTGCAACATTACTACCAGAGCAAGTCTGAATTCAGTCTTAAGTGAACCAACATGCAAATCAATTTGTACTGCTAGCCTGCTCAAGTGAGAACAGATGTGAAAAGAGTAATTCTTGCTTCCTCATAGAAGAAGCTAACCAAGTGAGATCCTGATGTTTATCTTGTGCTTCATCTAAAATGACAGACAGAGTCTCACCTATTTGAATGAGGTTTGGATCAGGCACCTCATGCTTCAAGGCCCTGGCCGAGGCAAATCACTTAAGTATATTAATTCAACAAACAAAATGCATAGGTGCTTCACTAAATTGGGTGTAAAATAATAGGTGCAAGTCATATTTCTGACCTTAGATGAAAACATTTAATATAGAGAACAAAGTACTGTAGCAAGCCTAACAACAAATCACATCAACATCCACATTCTTTTCTGTAATGTTTTTACAGCAGTGCCCTAAACTAAATGTAAATTATCTAGATTGACCAGCCTTAATTTTCAGTGATGAACTCCTGATAGTCTACCACATCATAATCTTATAAAATCTCTTCCCCAGTTAAAAAAAATATCTTTTCTTACTATATTTATTTTTTCAGATTTTATTCCCTACAGCAAGATGGCAAACCATTTGTTTGGATATTGGGTTGGCCATTCCAAAAAACTTCCTGACCATCCAACTGTTACTAATGCTCTACATATACCTTTATTCCTTCCTGTTGACAGAACAGTTGAAGTGCACTTCCATTGTTTTCAGGGAAGGTGGTTATATGAAGATTAAATGCCGGCGACCTTCGTTCTCTCTCCTGAGGAAAGATTTTGTTTAAAAACAACATGTGTGATTAAATGTTAACATCTATTTCCCACCTTTACAAAACATACTTGTACATTAAAAAGACAGATTCCTATTCACATTCAAATGCATGGTATTTCCTCTTACTTTCACCATATTTGAAGGATTCTGGGTTTAGCTAAGCACAAAAATGGTGTTAGCTTCCAACTGATTCCAGGCACACACAGTTTCTGCGAAGTTAACTGATACTGCTCAGATGCAGGAACCCTTGCACACTGGCCAAATAACTGAGTGGAGCCCCAAAAAACTCTGTAGCATTTTTATGTTGGTTATAACTTTATTTAACTATTGCTTTCTGTCATGGACTAAAGAACAATTTAGGAAGAAGAAACTGCAGGAAAAAATTTAAGCTCCATCATGAAACAGTATTAACACTGAAGGCTCTCTCAACAAAATTAAAGTTGTGTATCTGCTCCCTGTTTATTCTACCATTAACCTTTCTATTAAAGCCTGTAAAATCCCCAGTCCTATTCACTGCACAACCCAGGATGTTAATATGTGTTGAAAGGCAGCACTTATGATGTTCTTTGTGCCAAAACTAAAAATTATAAATTCCCATTTATCTAAAACTATACTGTTTCTAAGACTTATCTAGCCCATCTATTTGACTTTGATGCATTTCTTCAAAATACCAACCTATTATTTCTTCAGAAAGCCTAAATACAGTAAACCAATAAATAATGATTTTACTTAAATTAAATTTTAAAGTGCTTGTGAAAATGACTAGATTGAAGGCTCTGGGCAAACAAGGCACTGGGTCTTACTCTGAATTGACTATGGCCATGGGAACACAAGTGAGGAAAATCAGGTTTCCTCTCCATGTTACAAGACAAGGCGCTGGCAACAATAACTTCATTTTCTGACAGCACAATGAAAGAGAGCTACTTCAAATATTTTATGTCCTATGACCATCCATGTAATGCCCCATTTTCTAAGTTACAAAATGAGGTGCTTTAATTGATATGGCATGTGGGCTGCATCCATTCACTTATGCAAGTTGTAAAGCATGGCAACTCTTTTTCATTAACTAGCTTAAACCTAATTTGAAACTAAAATGTAGAGAGCAAAATCTCTGTACTCTATACATTTTTCCCCCTCATAAGCTCTATTTTAAACAATATTTTCATTAACAGTCTAATTTTGAAATGATGAGCTTAAATGACCTAGCTGTTGTAACCCAAACCCATAAGTTTAGTTCTTGTCCAAATTCAGTTACCATTTTAGATTTTTAAAAAAATAATCAGTTGCTATTGCATTAAACTCACCTGAATTTACTTGCATTAAATGATAAACAAATGGTTGTGGTTTTTACCCTAGCCTAATTTTCATTGGAAATAATTTAAATGCTCTCAAAAAAATACTGTCTTGTTTACCAGAAGCATTCATGGTTTTACTAAAGCATTCAGATTGCCAGTCACATTTGTGTCTACATGCTTGCCTATGAAGGCAAAATCACACAAAAATACTTCCGTTGTTATTCTGTGAAACAAGTCTTAAAGATTTGGCACATGACAAAACTCGACATCACACTGAGCTATATTTCATGTGATTCTTCCATGGGAAAAATACATTCATAAAGAATATATTGAAGCACTCATTTTCTTTTCCTAATAAAATGTTTCAGATTGTTTTACCTCTAACGACATGCATTAGAAAGCAGTTTCTGGTGTAACTGCCAATTCAAATGCTAAATTGTTCAGTATTTTACTTTACAGCTTCTTAATAAAATATAAAGGTACATATTAGAAAGCATGTTTATTTTCCTGAATATCTAATGAAATTCTAATAACCTAGATTCATAATTTTGAATATAATGGGCTATGACATCAAAATATATGGTTGATAAAGGACTAAAAAAAGATTAAGAAATGTCAAAGACAAAAAGCAGAACATCCACATAACAGGAAGACATGACATTTTCATCTTTATCAGAGAAGTTACACATGCCAAGAGTTTTGGTGAAACGTGCTGGGTGATGAAAATTATGGAGGAGTGACAATGACAGGTTTCTTCAAGATTTATCCTAAATGGTGTTAAGAATACTGATGATCTTTGAAACTGAACAATGTGTTACCAGGCAATATAACTGTGTGACAACTGTGCATCACACACCGCTAGTTTAGTGTTACTAAATTCAACATGGGCCCCATTTATGAGGTGATGAGAAATACTGCTTTCTACTGTAATCACAGGCTACATGTTCAAATTGTTATTAACAAATAATTTTGCTGTTATTTCGTTCATGCAAAGTATAGAATTTATTTGCCATGGGCAACACACTACTTTTATGTACAGAAGTTGTACTTGTGCTTCACTAGTTTAACTTTGACACTCTCAGAGGATATTTTTTCCTTTTTTCATTGACTGAGGCCAATTATTTCCAGTCCATGACCATTTTATAGCATCAGAAAATGGATTTCAGGTAAGAGAAATTCTTTCAAAGCTGCTATCAAAATGTGTTCTTTTAAGATGATTTTACTTCCTATTAATGTTGTCAATCTTAAATCAATGTATTTATAAGCAATTATACATTGATGTGATGGATATGTCAGATCCTTAGTCAGATCACCGCATGCAAGATGTGAGAAGGTGTGTTAATTTAAACAATGCCAACCAAGGCTGTAGTATACGTATCAAATGATTTTACATGCAGGAAAGGAGCAGTTATGGAAATGAAACAAATAAAAAAGGCAAAATATTGCAAAAAAAATATTTTATTAGATGAAAAACAAACTATATGCAATATATATTAGCTATATTACATCTTTATAAACATTAGTGAGTACTCTCTCCAAAACATATTAAGGCAGTGGCATCAATTTCATTATCCTAAGATACAACATTTAAAAAATAGATACCTAAGTGATTTCCCTTAAACATGCACCAGACATCAGTAATCTTTACAGGAATTTCAGCTTGGGTTCAAACATAATTTCTGCTCCATTTGAGAGTTTGCAACAGAGAGAATCTCTTACTTCAAGCTCTAGCACTCTGAATTCTAACAGCTCATTCTGGTCTTTTGCATCTTGCATCTCATTCTTCAGCTGATGCTCTTCTTGTTCCATTCTGTAAATCTATGAGATAAACACAACAACATAACACCCTGTAAGCAATGGAAAAAATACTGCACAGAGTTACAGTCCAGGGGTTTAGGCAAAACTGTTTATTATTTCAGTTTTTCATTAGATGTTGGGCCGTGTCTTGGAGATAAAGAAGGATCATCACATCAGAAAGTATTTGTGAGAACTGCCAGTAGGAAATGGTCAATGTTGTCTTAGAACAGTAATCTGGAAGTGGTATGAAAAGTGATATGAATACTATATCTAAACAGGTTAAGCAATACAAGCTTCCTTTTAAAATAAGTGAATGGAACTCGATTACATTAACTTTTGGGTAGACTGTTCTCATTGTCTTTGCATAACTAGACATCTACTCTTTACAGTATATGAAAAATAATAATGGAGGGGGTTTAATGCTTACTTCTTAGCTTTCCAGATTTGTGTTTTGGGGCACTGACAATGACAAAATAGAACTTCAAAACTGACTATTCATTATGCCAACTAATAGCTTTGATCTACTCTATAATTTAACTGGGTGATTAATTTTTTATGAAAGTACATAGAAGTGCAATATCTGGCATAATGTACTATAACACTTATAATACCATGTGAGTATCTGAATAAATTAGGCCCAGCTGTAGCTATTTTTAGTCATGAATTATTCTTTGGTTATCTTATTCCTATCATATTAATACTGAGCTGCTAATTAACAAAAATCATTCTTTGACTTCCTGAATACTAGCTAACTTTCCCACCAATATCAGTGATGAACAATGAGGATGCTCAGTTCTGAGTGTCTCAGACAGTAAATGATACAATAGTCTTAAATCAATCAGTATTACTTAATGTGTGGAGAAACTGATAAAAATGGAAGACTGAAGGGAGCAGACATTTTTATTAGTGATCAGGACAATAATAATCTTTGTATAACTTTGGAAAAATACAAATTACACTTTACACTTAATATTTTAGTTTGTATTTTGTTGGACACTAGAAACATCAGTCAGCTTGGGTTCTACTGTTGGCTATACAACATGTAATTCCACAATAAAGAGCAGCTTCCATTTCCAAAGAATATAAAAGCATAGTGGTACTTTAATCAGAGACTTTTATCTGAATTACTGTTTCTGAAGAGAAATAAAGCAATTTTCATACTGATGTTCCACTACTTAGTATATTCATTTCCTTTTACCATTCCTTTTATGATAAAGGGCAGCAATCATGACAACATTCCCAGATCCTGAACACGTACCTTCTCTAGCAACTCCTGATTTGTTCTGATTAACAGCTGCTTTTCTTCTACCCATTTTGAATCCTATGAGGAAGAAGAGGATTCAAAAGATTAACATTGTATGTATTTTGTTAAACAAGGCAAGTGACCACAATAATTAGAGAGTTTCAAACATCATTGTACATTCAAGTATAAAAATGGTTACACATCAAAAAATAAAGCTATCATAAATATTTCAAGGATAAAGGGCATTTTAAACTACAGAGAAAATAGAAGTTCCTTTATTTTCCTGAAGCTGAGACTCTTGTTTCCTAATATATTCCAATGAAGCATATACTTTAAAATCTTTAGACATAGAAATTGTGGGTGAATGCAGTTATATGATATTTTATGTAATTTTAAAAACATGTATTTACTCAGCTTAACTCAAAACTATTTATTTCCATTGCAAAGAGTTGGGAACTCTCTTGCAAAATCATTCCACTTTGAGTGGTGGAATGCAAATCCCAATGGAGAAAGGGAAGAAAAGTATTTAATTACCCCAAATGACTGAAAATAAGCTTCGGTGGTATACAGTTAATTGCCCTCTGTTAAAAGTGTGAGAGTCAGGATAATACACAGTGTTTGTGATAAGGAATTCAAGGCTATGGAGGAAGGGAAGTGATATTTTATACTCTATTTGAAAACTTTATTTCCATTCTATCCATTGTTCCCAAAGCTGATCTTTCCTTTTAGGTTTTTCCATGGCTTCAAAAGGCCTCAAATATCCTTTTAAAGACCGAAGCTACAAAAACTGTCTGTCAGACATAGCTGAACATTCAGATTTAATGGGTTTCAGATTTAATTCTCTCAGTTCTCCTTGAAGAGAATAGTATTTACATAACCTAGCTCATACTGCTCTAATAATTTTAATAAAACAATATCCAACACTTACAGTGCCATACTAACTCTAGATCAAATTATTTTCTAGGAAAAAAGGAAAATTTATTTAAAATGTAAATGTCTTTGCTAAGTATTAAGGCTGATACTTTCTCCGTCAGCAATGATGTTATCCATATCATACTAAAAATAATGGACTAAAATGAGCACTGAAAAGGCATGATATTTGTCAAGAATTTTTGAAACAAATGAAGGAAATGTTGAAAATAAAATACAATGTCTACTTTAACATTTAACTAGCATTTTACTAAGGCCAAGGAAGAACAGAGTTGCATGCACAGACCTAGGGCGGATATCCCAATGCATGCATATGGTAAAAGGCGGGTTCAACAGTTACACCAGACCTGCAGGTTCAACTACTCCAGTTCACACAGGTAGAAAAAAATAGATTAATTTACCCTATTGACAATTAACTTTTGTGTCTTTCTTGATGAAGTTCAGCTCGACTTTCTGAGAAAACCTTAACTCCAGTGGAATTGTATTTATAAACATACCAGGTCACTGAGAGAGCTAAACATTCAAAAGAAAATAATCCATCTGGCACATTATATACTCCAATATTTTGAGATTTATTATTTATCATTATTAATATTTTGTAGGAATTTATTCCCTTAACATAAAGTTTCTTACTCATGCACTTTAATGTACCTTGCAGAACTGGATTATTTTACTTCTAAGAGAATTCTGACAGAGCAAGCTGATGAGAGATTTACAAGAGCCATTGACATTTACTTTGAAATTACACATGAATTGTTATAAACCAAGCTTCACATAATTTTTTAACAGTAAGATTCTAATATCCTGCTTGGAATTTGACTTCAGGAAAATTGTGAAGGTCTTTGCTGGTTTTGCTTCCTAAAGCTAAAAAGGAAGACTAAAAATTCCTGGGATAATACACTAGGATACTTTGATTCATTGTTTCCTTTTCAAAAACACTTAATGGACTGGTTCCCTGAATGAACATTTCACAATTTTTATTAAATCATCATCATTACAATGACCATCCCAATGACAAAGTAATAATAAAAAAAAAAATAATAATCACATGGTGCACAAAGTCAGTTTATCATCACAACCATTTATTTTGTTGAATGTAAATACTAACAGGTCAGGAGAACTGAGCAGGTGCTAGAGCTCCCAGTAGGACACTGTGACCACTTCCATGGAAAGCTAATGCTCAGCATACAAACTAGCCCACTAGAGACAATATCCTATTGTTCCTTGTCACACCCCTGTTGGCCTTCTTAGGATTATTAAGAAATACAAGGTTGAAAATGTCGTTATGAATCTCAAAGTAATAACTAATTAAATTCTAATTTCCAGGCATACCTTTTTGACATATCATTCTGGAAGCAAAAGTCACAGAATTTCTTACATGTGTATCAAGCTTCATTTATCTTATTTACATACACAGTACTTACATTTTATACTGTAATAGTCAACTACTTTGTTAATGTTTTCAATTATACAGCAATTTTCCCACAACACCTTTATCATCAACACACTAAAATGTCAGCAACAGATCATCAAGAGGCCTTCAGTTCCATTTAATCTTCCAAAAGCTCAGTGAACCATCAATTTTCTATTGATAACATATTCTATATTTTTAGTAATAATTATACTTAGTAAGAAAATTTACTAAGCAAATTGCAGTTTGTGTGGAAGCTAGCATAAACAATTTTTGTCCTTAATTTCAATATGGTCCCAAAACCTTTGTGTTTATACAGAATATTAAAGAAAGTTTTTCTTACAAAGAATAAACCATAAAAATAGTATTATCATTAACTTGTCATTATTCATAGATTGGTTTTATTTGATGCTACAGGATCATTAGTCTTTTAAATGTATATCTATGGATAGCCATATCTTATTTTATTACCATATGCTACCTGCAATCTTCATTTCAAACAAGAGATCATAAAATAACATCTCCCCAATTTTCTCAGTCTGTTCTAGAAGTTATGCAATTGAACATCTTTTAAATGCACTTTCATAACTCTTAATCAGCCTTCCTGAAGATTCTAGACATTACTAAATACATATCAGTAGCCATATCTTCAAGTATTTACAAGTTATACTGAAGCATAAGGCCTAATTTTACTCTGTGTGATGGTATGGGAATTTGAAAGCAGTTGGGTCCTCCAAGAATTTAAACCCAGGAAAGTAACACCACAAGCACCTTCCGCTAACCAGACACACTAAGTAGTTAATTTCTCTAGCTGAAGAATGTGTAGAAGTGACTTGTTGTTTGAATTTTAATATGCTACACAGCAAAAATATTCTCCAGTACAAATACAGAATATTTATTTTATTGGAATTTATGGCAAATATAAACGAAATGGAAAATAGGAGAAAAGCCTGCACCAAATGATAATGAGAACAGAATTTACAATGCAAGTACAGAAGGTTATTTCTCTATTATGCTTTAGTGTATTATCTGTTAGAAAATTAATCTTTAATGGCATGTTCTTAGCCTGTATGATACTTTATTTATGTAATCTAGTGATGGAGTAGCAATTAATCTGCATCAGTCATACTAACACACCAGCAAGCAATGAAGATGGCAAGGGCACCACTGCATGCAAGGGAGAAAATGATATGGTAGAGGACATTAAGAAAGCTTTTTACCTGTCCTTTCTCGATTAGAGCTTTCTCCAGGTCCTCAATTTTTGCCTGACACCTAAGAAGATCAGCTTGCAGTTGTTCACGAGTCTGAGGGAAAAGAAGTATTGAGAAGTGTGTGTATACACATGCACATCCAGGTAGACAGGTAGATTTAATTACACACAGAATCAAACTACTTCTTACCCACTTACAGGCTGTTCAGTCAGCTTTTAATAATTTTCACTAAATTAACTGCTTTTGTGTTTATGTTACAAAATATTTAAAGCCCTGAGTTTAACAGCATTTTTCCTTCCTAGTCTAAAAAGATGTTATCATCACATATTCAGTGACAAAGCTCTTCTCAACAACAACAAAAAAAAATTAGGAACCAAAAGAGCTCTAAGATGCTATTCATAAGATTTAGTAATTCAAGGCAAGTGGAGAAAAAAGGACAAGAGAGAAAGAGAATTGTAATAAGCACTGAAAAGGCCTATAGGTAAATATAATATATTGACCCCAAATAATTTTTTTATCCCATAAACAGCATATGCCAGTCAGTTTTCCTAATTCTACATGATTATTACACTAACTATTACACTACGGTAGGGCATTACCCCCTGAGTCCAGTGATGCCCTAAAAGCAACTGGATCATACAATGTACTAAACAAAAAGGATATAAACCAAAACATATCTCTGGATACCTTAAGACACTGAGGCACCTTGAGCTACTGTAAGTACTTTTCCCATCCTACTTCAGGTACTCTTTCACCCAATCAGTCCAAAAATTCCCACAGGGATTTCCTTCTGCATCTTTGTATCTTTGGGTTCTTGGTAGCCTCAGCTAAAAGTAACAGGAAATGTTTATTCCATGAGAACATGGGTCCCTACAAAACTAACCTTGCAAAAAGCTACTTTCTGAATCACTCAGAAGATGGATTTGCATTGATGTGACAAAAGAGACCAAAATGCCATTAAAAAGAAAGAGCAACAGTTCTGAATTGCATTAAAGGGACTGTTTGCAAATGCCTGCAAAAGAAAAATATAAAACCCAATTACAAAAATATTCATACCAGGGTCTCCCTTCCCATGAAGGCAAAGAAAATATATAATGGTGTCTCATAACTGCCAAATACATGAGTGCCTCTGAAATCTTACTGTAATAGTAGGTGTAATTATGCCTCCTGCCCCAATTCTAGCTTGAAAAGTGATCCCCAAAGTCCATATTGTTTTCCATAGCTAAGTGTCCTACTTAAAAAAAGAGTGTCAAATGTGCCTAGGCTTTTGTAAGATGCTGAGTAGTCTAACAAATAAAGCCATAAAACAGTAATTCTACCATTATAAGAACTGTATTTCACAGGGAAAAAAAAAAAAAAAAACAAACCAAAACAAAACAAAAAAAAACCCAAACCCTAAGGTTGGTTGAGACCCAATTCAAAGAACCTTGAAAAAAAAAACCCAAAACAAAAAATTATACATTTTAAAGTAAACCCTGAATCTTCTGAATATTTGCTCTGGGAATAATAGACTAACATTTTCAGTTGTAAATAACTCCAGATGATGTCAAGCAGTCTGTATTCTCCTGTAACTTTTATCTGGAAAGATTTGCTTGGTAACATAGAAATTCTGCTCCCACAAGCATAGTGTTTCTATACCTGAGAATATTAAGTGGATTTTAAAATGCTTGCCACAGAAAATTATGTGGATGAAATAGTGCATATGTATGCCCAATAACCAATGTTGGTGCATAAGACAGCAATCTAGCAATACAGAATTTTGTGAATATTTTATGAATTGCTCTAAGCAGTTGAACAATTAAGCTAGTGGCAGCTCCTACCTTTGGAAGAAAGCAAGTCCGTCCCCACCATTAATTTTTAAACCACATTAAAATCTTTCTCTGTCCACAATATTAGCAACATGTTGCAGTGGCACATGACAATGAAGGCCACTGTAGCAAGGCAGTAATATGTAATAATGCACAGTATTTAACAGATTTCTCCATTTTGAGGCTTCAGGTGTTTGTTGGTTGTTTTTTTTTGGGGGGTGGGAGGAGGGGAGAAATAGGTTAGAGTTTTTTTTTAATGCTTAAACACTTTAGAATCACAGTCTCACTGAAGTTGGAAGGGATCATCTGTCCAACTCCTGTGCTCAAAGCAGGAAAGCACCTAGACCAGGTTGTTCAAGACCTTGTCCAGTGGGATCCTGAATATCTCCAGGGATGAAGACTCCATAGTCTCCCTGGGAAACCTGTTCCAGTGTTTCACTGCCCTCAGAGGAAGAAGGAGTTTTCTTATGTTTAAATGGTATTTCTTGTATTTGAATTTGTGCCTGTTGCATCTTATGCTTTCACTGGATCCCACTGAGAAGAGTCTGGTGCCACCTTCTGTACTCCTTCCATCATGTCTTTACACAAACTGGTAAGATACCTCTGAGCCTTCTCAACCAGGCTGAACAGTCCCAGCTCTCTCAGCCTCTCCTTCTGTATCAGGTTCTCCAAGCCCTTAATCATCTTCATGGCCCTTTGCTGGACTCTGTTCTGTATGTCCATTTTTCTCTTGTACTGAGGTAGCCCAGTGGTGGTCCCAGCACTCCAGATGAGGCCTCATAAATGCTGAGTAGAGAGGAAGGATCACCTCTATTGGCGATCATTGGTAAGACTGTTGGCCTTCTTTGCTGCAAGGGCACATTGCCAGCTCATGTTCAACCTGGTGTCCACCAGGACCCATCACCTCCTTTTGTGCAAAACTGCTTGCCAGCAAGCCAGCCCCAAGTCTGTACTGGTGCATGGAGTTATTCTTCCCCACATGCAGGACTTCTCCTTCCCTTTGTTGAATTTAATGAGATTCCTCTTAACGCAGTTTTTCCAGGCAGTCAAATGGCTCCTCTGAATGGCAGCACAACCATCTCATGTATCAACCACTCCTCTCAATTTTCTATCATCTGCAAACTTGCTGCAGGTGCACTGTGTTCAATCATTAAGGAAGATCTTAAGTAGTATCAACCCCTGCAGTACATCGCTGGTCACACACCTCCAACTGAACTTTCTGCCACTGCCCTTTAAGCTATTTCAGCCCATTTTCAATCCACCTCACTGTCCAGTCTAGTCTGTACTTCTTCAGTTTGTCTATGAGCATCTTATGGGGAGGAGTGACAAAAGACTTACTAAAGTCAAGACACAGCAACATCCACTGTTCTCAATTCATCTGCCAATCTAGTCATCTCATCATAGAAGTCTATCAAGCTGGTTAAGCATGAGTTCACTTCCATAAATCCATGATGTTCAGTCCCAATCGCCTCATTGTCTTTCAGACATTCGGAAATGGTTTCCATGATTATTTGCTCCATTCCCTTCCTAGGGACCAAGGCAAGAATGACCAGACTTCTTGCCTTTCCTGAAGGCAAGAGTAACATTTGCTTTCTTACAGTCCTCAGGAACCTCCTGCAATTGCCATGACCCTTCAGAAATAATTAAGAGTGTTCTCACAATTACATCAGCCAACTCTCTCAGTAGTCAGTAATCTACAGGTGCAAGCTGTACTTGATGCAGAATGAAAGACATGAGGTGAATATAATGAAGTTTCCAGCCCTATGACTACTGCCCATTTGGATGTTACGTTCTTTGGTCATCGATCACAATAATCATTCAGGTAGAGTGACTGCATTTCTAGACATGCCTCTATCTGCAAGGATTTGGGAAAAAATAGAAGAAATTTTTCCTCTAGTTAACTCAGCTCTTTTTTGATGCCACTGCTGTTCAGTGAATAGATCTGGAAGCTGAGTCAGAGCTCACCAATTCATTATGAAGTGTTATCTCTCCTCCCCAGTTTGGAAAAAAAAAGAATGGAAGATGTTAGCATGACTTCAGCTGACCTCATCTCTACACTAAATGGTTAAACACAGTGGTGGCAGAAGAGTAAATGAAGACAGAATACATACTCACGCCTCAAATATCTATAGTACAGAGATTGCTGTGAGGATAAAAACCATCTACTTCAGAAAGTAAACAATCACACATACTGACCTAATAGGAACAAGAGTTAGCTATGTACTTCTTAGAAAAAGAATACTCTCAAACTGAGATTTTTAAAAACAAAGTATGATTTCATATATTCAACAAAACACTTGAATAAAAACTTCCTTTGTCAGATTTGGGTCAGATTTTTAATATACTCATGAGATAAAAGTACCTAACTACTTACAACAACCTATTAAGCATGCTAGAATACAGTATAATGGTACCTTTGTTCTGATCAGACCAGTTGAACCTAAATTGTCACTTTACTGGTAATATGCTCTAATTCTCAAAAACATTGTGCTTTGCATTTCACTGACCTGCAAAGATATTTCCTGCTATTGCACATTTTTTCAGCTTTTTCAATTATTTCAGAATTAAAAGAAATTTCAGTTAAAAAATTACCCTTGCTTCTCTCTCTGCATCCAGGGTTCCACCAACTTGTTCTTGAAGCAATGCATATGCCCTTTGCAAAGCTTGATACTCTCTTGTTAGCTGGCAGAACCTTAGCTCAGCTTCTTCTTTAGGTGTGCTCTTAATGAAGAGGGAAAAAAAGTGGTTTTGTGCATGTAAAGATAAATATGTATGATGATGGATTTATATAGACAGACTCACAAATACAACAAGCAACACAACCCATATTGAGTCTCAATGTTTAATAAAGTTTTATAAAACCAAAGCAAGTGGAAATGGAAGGAAGGATGATTTGAGGATGATGCAGAAATGCAGAGATCTGTAACTGTTTCAACCACACAATTTCAGGAAAGTATGTTACTTTGTAAGGCAATAACGTATAGAAATGGGAAGAAACTGACTGGGGAAAGATGAGAAGGAACAGCTCTATGCACCACTGTCTTCAGAAACTCCACTTTCACAGGGGCTTCAAAAGGGGTACATTCTATTTGTCATGCAGTCCATCATTCCCTTACTCTTTGTCTCTAGTATGACAGAGTAAAGCATTTTACCAGAACAGGCACACTAACACAAAAGTTATGTTTCAAAAGCCACATGATTTTTTTTTAATTATTTTATTTTAAATTAAGTGTTTTAAATATCTTAATTTTCTTTTAATTTTGAGCAACTGACATCAACACTTTCAAGGCCCTTCCTATAATACTGAGGGCAAGAAACATCCTTCCCTTTAATTAATTTTTGCTCCAGGAACTCAAACTCCAAGGAAAAAGAGATTACAATATTATTAGGTATTAAGCTTAGAAAAATACAAAGCTTCTTGTGACTGAGGAGTATTAGGCCCAAGTTAGTGAACAGGAAAGAAAGATGAAAACCAGCATCTAATTCATGCTTTGTCCTCAGTCCTGCAATCTCTTAAAGTAGGTGAGCTGTACTGTGTATCACAGGGCTGAGACAAAACATGTCAGTAGGTGTTTACTACCTATGATCATTTAAGCTTTAATGAATTGCAAAAGCCTCTCCCAGCATTGTAAGTACAAGAAGAAAATCCTGGTTGTATCAAAACAGTCAAATAAATTATAGGGTTGAAAGGCAAACTACTGTCTAGTAACTATTGACTTTTGGCAAAGCAATGTGCCTATTCATTTTCTTTTGACTAATAAAAAAGGGTTTGAGCAAAACAATTTTGTTTCTCAGCCCAATATCTGCCAAATCTGTCAGGTAGAATATTATCTTAATAATTCTATTGCAATGACTGTAGATGTGTTATGCACCTGAAAGAAAACAAAGCAATTCTCTGGTAAATCTTTCATACTTCTTGTGGCAGAATAACTGAAAAAATCTTTACATTTATACTCCATGTCAATTTTTATGGAACTTGAGAACAAATCATCTATACTTACATCTTCCAAATCTTCCTCTGGTGTTGCTGGTGTCCTGTCTGTTTTATCTGTGTTATATGAAGTTACAGATGATGTTTCTGAATCAACAGATTCTTCATCAAATCCAAAAAATGTCTCCACAACATGCCTCTGAAAAGTTATTTTTCCTTAGTTACTAGCAAAATAGTTGGAAAACCCCCAGTAAGTAGTAACCAAGGTCTTCTCTGAACATTATTTTAGTATTTAGGAAGAGAAAAGGTTCATTTGTAAACCCTTGTTCTCTGATTAAATTAGCTACCTTTTCAACATCATTTGATAAGAACCTCCAAGAACTGAACTGCATATAGCACTGCATAATTGCCAACAGAATAATGATTTAGCAAAAGTATAAAAGCTAATTACCAAAATCAGATGGATCTTACAAGATTCAGAATAGAGGAATGCGATATGTATTAAGAAGAAAGTAACCCAATATGATATAACATATAAGATGTAGAACCAAAGGGGAAAAAAATATTCCAAAGAACATTGTGGAACAGATTTTTTCAATCATACTAATTCTAAAAAAGAAAAAGAAAAAAAATATCTATTTTGCAGAATCCTACTTAAAAGTAGAAATTACCATTTTCCATTTGTTTTTCCAAAACCATCATTCTCAATTTTTTCTAAAAGCTTGCTCCAATATTATGACTAACCAGAAAAACTATGCTTAAGGGTAAACAAGCATTTCAATGCAGATTTTAAAAATTTTACACATTGTAATCAATCAAATGCATGCTTACAGAAAAGTAGAGAAAATTAATAACCAATGGAAGTGAATAGTACAATATTAATTGTGAAAAATGTGGTATTTTATATAAAACAACACAACTGCAATAATTCTTTCACTGTTTTAAAAGATCCTTTTCTACCGGTTTCCTAACACATGCTCAGAAAGCAGCAAATTTCTATAGAAAATTCTACTGTTCTAAAAAAAAAAAAGAAAAAAAAAATCACTTAAACATTTAACTAGAAGAACAGTTTTTCATGTTTTTTTTTCTTCCAAAATAACATTAACAAAAGTTAACTGTTTTACAGTTATCCATTAGAGCCTAACATTTTTCACCATACAAGTGTTCTAATAACCCAATACAAGTTCAGAGGAGGAAGAAAATTAAGAAAAGAAAGTAAAAGGGTGTTGCTGGAAAAATTAAGTCAGGTTATGAAGCATCCTAGACAGGGAGGCTAGCGGAGAGAGGTGCTCTAAGAAGATGAAGGAAAATCTGTCTATCCATTTCTGTATTTTTTTGCACTGCTTGATACTGAATCACAGATCCTGATGTCACAGCTTGTCTATTTTTTTTAAAAGAAAACTATAAACCACATGTTTTATGTGAGTAGATAATAGCCCTATTTATTAAAAAGGCCCAAAGGATGAAAAAAAAAATCAGTTGTTATTAACTCAGAACATCAGACATCTTACATCTCATCAAAGCCAAACTGGCTAAGTGAGTTGAATTGTGAGCTATCAGTGTTATTCAAGATACTGAAAGGTTTGATTTTATCTATAATGCCATATCCTATGATGAATTCCAAATATTTACCTTTCACTGCAGTCTTCTGGACTTATCTAACTTTATATATTCTTCCAGTATGACTACAAAGTACTGTCTTCACTTTCTCACAAAGCCCTATAATGCTTAATATATTCTTTTGGCTCAGCACAGCTCTCATCAACAGCCAAATTACTGTCTTGAATTAAGTGGCACCATAAAATCAAGCTTATAGGCATGACACCATGCACTCCATTTATACCCTGCAGCCATCGCTACTATGGTCCACCCAGTGACAGTCTCATCGCTCAGTAGCTAAACAACTCCATCATAGTTTCACACTACAGCTAATCCCACTCAAACTGAAGACATTTTCAAGATCCTCTTCTGAACCACTTAATTGCTTCACTTAAGATAAGCACCTCAAATAATAATTAAAAAAAAAAATCAGACTGCATTTTTAAGCTAACTGGTTCTACTAAAAACTCCTGAGCTTTTGAACAATCTTTAGAAACAAACTTCTTTTCACAAGCTACAAGACCACTAGAGTTACTATTTAGTGTATTCACAAGTAAAGAAAATGAGTGCAGTTATACTACTCAAACCCTGTAAAGACACATTACTCAGTTTAGGAAGCTCTGTGATCCTTTCACTAGGCAGAGCTGTGTCTAAGTTGCTTAAAACAAACACTACCCTGGGATAATATAATTCTTTCTTCCAGCATTCACACACTACACAAGTTTGTTCACTGTTCTGTCCTACTTAACAAAACAAAGGACACAGGTAACAGGTCTAAGCTCTATTCTAGAAATATAAAGACTTATGCAGAAAGCTAACGTGTTCTCTCACACTCGAATTACAAGCATTTCAGATTCCTCTCTTATATGCACAAAGGTTTACCACAAAAACTGAGGTCTAGTTAGTCCTTGGGAGGTGACCCACCCAGCATTTCTCCCACACTGAACACTGGCTGCAGCCTGCAGTCATCTAACAGTGATACCACAAGTAAATATTTGGAGCTTAAAATAGGGTTAAAGAAATGGTGCTACCTTCAAGTTGTGAGGAAGACAAACAAATTTAAAATCTGAGTTGCCAAGTCAACTCAGCAGAAGAACTTTCTGACTCCAAACTGATGAACAGATACAGTTTCATAAGATGAAGGTAGGTTATATGGAGGTAAAGATGATGATGGCAGGTAAACAAAATCCAAGAGACTTTAATGAAAACCACATCCTCATTTTGCAGTGCGGATACTTTTTACTCAGAGATGCTGAGAGTAAACCCAAAACAAAGCTGCATGCAGACTCTTATGCCAATACTTTTATATCCTGCTCTTCTGCCCATACCAGCTTGTCTGTGATGGGGCTAAGAACATTTAAGCCTATGCTTTGGAGGAACCAAGCCATAGACAAGCAACTCCAAGGACCTCAGAACAACTGACCCTGCTCATGCCTCAAGCTTCAAGGGTGCTTGGACTCAAAAATGACAAATATACTTAAGCAAAGCTGAACCAAAACCTGAAATATAGTATAGGCTTGAGGGCTGACAAAGTAAATGAGGAAAGCTTTGACTTTGAAAAGGCTGGCAGAAGGGATTTCTAAAAGATGGAGAGCAAAACTCCAGCGTATTATCATACAAATGGCACAGAGAATGCAGCACCATGAAGGTCAGCAGCAGCTTCGTTAAAACTGACTATAAGGTTTATCATACCTATGGGGCTTTTTGCTATACCTCAAACTACAGCTGCTTTTGTAGGTAACTCAGCTTAGGTATGTATCTTACTTTAACCCTGCATGCATACCCATGCAGATTGTTTCAAGGAGGGAAAAAACAATAGCAAAACAACAGCAGGTTTGACTTTACATAAATGTATGTAGGTTTGAGAAGCTACTTAGAACAAGGCCATTATTTTGACCAAAGATACTAGCTGCATTTAAACATTTCACTAGTAGCAAAGGTAGGGAAGAATACTTTTCATTTATTAATGAATGAATCTCTTGATTATTAGATGGGAGGAAATAATGAAAGAAAATGAGTATTTCTCATCACACTAAAAAACCCCAATACTTCAAGGAAAGTTAAAAGTAAAAATCTGTTAAATGCTATACAGACGGACTATAATATGAGTTACAAGTGAACCACTTATTCATTGTTAGTGACTCCTCCCTTTTTAGAGAAGCTGTATATTTACCATCTTGTGGAGCAGATGCTTTCCACAGAAATAGAGATAAGGTATTTAGCCACTGTATATTAATTGCACATCTATGAATTGCTTCATGACATTATCACAAAATAGCTGTTTTTATTGTGATCATATAGTATCTGGAGCAATTAGCTCTAAGAAGTGATTCACAACAAAGCCAGAACAAATTAACTGATAAGTGAACAGCTGTAGAGAGGACAGAAAAAAAAGAAAAAAAAAAAAAAGACATTCATACAAATTTTGTTGATAAAAATGTAATAAATAATAAGACATATAAATACAGTAACTCCCAGGGAGATTCTACATATAGCTAAAAAGTTTAATAACAACTGTTTTTGAAAAGTATATACGAATACGTACAATACTCATTGGATTTTTGTAACTATACACCTTTTTAATTCAAGTTTCATTCAGACTTTTCTTAAAAAGGAGAACATTGTCAATTAACAATTTCAAGATTATTTTATATTGATTTGTACATTTGTCACTTTTAAATCATAACCTCATAACTGAGAAAATAGTCATATAAATCACTGAAAATTTCTGATTTAAATTCTAATTTCCACTGACTACTGCCATGCATTTAATAGCAAGCATTTTTCATGTGGATTTATATCAATGTTTTCACATAATTTTAAAGTAAAATTATGCATTAGGTTTTTATAACTCAAGTGTTAATGCTTCTTCTGAAGTATGGTGCTCAGTGTACATCAAAGTTTAGAATGTTATAAATCAATAGTGACACACAGACCACATTATATGCAAATTTCAATATACCATTTTATTTTTAATGGTTTGGCTTAAATCTACTTACATATAAATAACCTGATTTCTCTGTTGCTAAAGTAGTTTCACTTTACATTTAAATATCTCATTTTCAAGTAATTAATCTAACATGATGAAAATGATCCAAGATTAATTTCCTTGTAATGCAATCAGATGAGTTATTCAGTAACTTCTTACCTTCATGCTTATATGTCATTTCTTGGCAGCCAGAAAAATACAGGCACACCAAAGCACAGAGGAAGATAAAAAAAGAAAAATATAAAACAAGAAATATGAACTCCATCACACCAGTGCGCACACTTTCCACTATAACAAATACAGCTTATTTATTAAAGTTTAAATAAAAAACCAAATTCTTAGAGTCCTGCAGTTTTCAAATGAACTGGGCAATTATGCCTTATTTTCAAATGCATGACTCCATCAGTCACAGAATCACTGTAACTCTATTCTATATGTCAAAAATAAACAAAACCCAAAAAATGCTGTGTCCAGAGATTCATGGTTATTTCTCTACCAAGACTTGGGGAAAAAAAAAAAAAAAAAAAAAAAAAAATCACCTGGAAAAAGAGCATGCTTTAAACAGGAAAAGAAGTTTCACCTCTGCTACATCTTTTTCCTAACAAGTCCCAGTGGCATGTTAATGCACTGAAAAAAAAAAAAAAAAAAAAAAAAAAAAAGCACAATAAACCTCTATCAGTTTACACTGCTTCACTTCAGAGAAAGCTATCCTACAGTACCTGACTATGCAGAGTCACTCTGTTACTTCTCTAAACACCCTGCAACCACAGAGGTTCTAAAGGCCCATCCCACAATGATGCTCCTTCCCTCGAGGAACCCGAGCCTGTTGCCAGCGCTGTTCTATAGACTCCTATGCCCCTTGGTAATTAAAAGAGTGCTCCAGCAAAGCTACAGTAGCAACAGTAACCTAGTGCACCTACAGAGCTCCGGAAATAACACAGACATGTAATTACAAAAAAAAAAAAAAAAAAAAAAAAAAAAAAGAATTAAATCCTTGGTATTTTCAAAAGGTTTCAAAAACAGAGACCGAGAAAACAGTCGGAGAAACAAGTAAGGGATGGAGGGTGTGGGGGCTCCCTGAGCCGAGGAATGCCTCAAACACTTGTAAGTAACAAAACTATAGTCACGGGGTGAATAATGTGGAGGCTGGAGCTGATCTGGCTGCCCAGATAGCCCAGGGTGCAGCTGGGAGGGGGCCCTGTGGAGGCTGGACAGCTCTGCTCTGCTGCTTCTTGCAAAGCTTCAAGGGCCACCCGTCCTGTGAATGACCTTTGCTTCATTATCCACAAAATACATATTAAAGCTGACACCCCTGAATAAACTAATGAAGATTAACAAGATCGTGCTACTTACATCATCCCATGAGGCACCTTACCCCTGCCCACACATGTGATCGTGGGTCAACCTAGGGGACGGACCCAAGGAAAGCGTGTATAAATTGGGGGGCGAGGAGTGAAATATAGAAAAGGAAAAGAAGACATAAAGAAGAAGACAGACGCATCGCTGATGAAGTCAGATGGGATCAACACAGGAGCACAGACCAGTGACCTCTATTTCTCTATTCCCTCTATCTCTCTCCTTTTCTTTTTCCCCATTTCACTTATTACCATTAAGTAACACAAGGCATACTATATCGCTTGCCATAATTCATCATTTGCTGAGGCAATTATCATATATCCAATTCATACATTAATAAATAAATGTCTGTGCATGGACTTTAAGACTTTTCTCACTGTTGTCCACTCTATTGGGGGTTTATGAATCTAAGTCACTTGTCTCCCTTGTCTGAGCGGGATGTGACAACTGTCCAGTCAGAGTACCTTGAAAATTAAGGAATCTGGGGTGTAAAAGTACCCATTTAGGAAAAGCTGCAACAGTAGATAAGTGTAAGTCTTCACCCCGTGCACCAAGTTCCTGTTTATTAGAACAAAGAAGGAAACGTTCTATACCTTCTAGTCTGAGCTTATCCGACTGCATTTGTGAAATTTAATTCTCATCACTTATTTCCTTTTTCATTTTGTCAAGGGAAGTGGGACACAGCTGGAAATAGATCCAACTCCAACAGCTAAACTTGATGATTCACAGTTTTAATGCTAATTTTACATTTAACGAAACTTAGAAATGTAAAGCCAAAGATTTACATCAGTAATCTCTCCTTCCGAGTGCTTCATTAGGACAGGCACATCCATTATTTTGTCTACTGTTATGTAAAGGTTATTGTCTATATAATATAAAAAACAGATCATAGAAATATACTTGCAGCGTACATGTTTATATATAAAGCAAGTCATCTTAGACTACCTTTATATTCCATGGAGAAAAATACACAATTTTAGGACAAAACTCATATGGCCTGTTTAGATATCTACTTTCAGAGGAGAACAATCATCACTTAATGTTACCATGCTGTCCAGAGTGAGATGTCTATCTCACCTCCATTAATAACATCTACCCAAGCACTGCAAGTGTGTGGTTAGATGAATTCTGCTGTTTTCATCTGGATTCCTGAGGTAGGCTGTAAAAACTGAGAGGATGAACATGGTACAGTCCATACAGCTCATCTGGGTAAGCAGCCCACTCTATATTGCTCAAATAAAAAACTGCTGGAAAACGCAAGCTTCCGTTGAGGATTTTGATCCTCACAGAACCACACAGGTGACCTGGAAGGAAAAAACCCTGTATGCCGGGAATGGATTTTTAGAAACTAACATCAACAATGTTTAAACTCCAAGTCAACACAGCACACACATGTGAATAGCCTACATGTTTAGAAGATGGCAGGTAATAGGATGCTAGTAAGTACATTATTGATGACTTCCTTCCTTCCTTTAGGAATTAGCATATTTAGAAACTATATATATGTAGTTGTATAATAACTAGTATAATACATATAGTATAATTAGTATGTTATATATAGTCCCGTTCACTCTTTTCTCACAACTTTATCCCTCTTTTTCACTTGTTTTTGTTTTACAGTCCTGATTTTCCTTTGAGGAATGGAAAATTTCAAATGGACAATTTCATATTGACACCAAAGAGCTAACAGATAGGGGATGAAATAACTAGTGAGAGTTATGTCTGCTACCAATTAATTTGTTCTTTCTGGTGTATCTCTATCATATCATAAATAAGAAGCAAGCCCCTATGAACTCTGCTGTTCAAATGCATACAATTCTTGCAGTAATCTCTGCAGAAGTCCACCAATTATAGCACTCTTACCACATGAAGAATAGCGCTGCCACAAATTTTTTAATGGTATCATGCACATTTTCTCCAACCCTCATGTTGTTCAACTCTTTCTTTGGTCAATAAGGAAAAGAAGATACCATAAAAGCAGCAGTTGGCTCAAGAGAAAATAGGTAAAAGGAAAGGGTACAGAGTCTAGGTCAGCCGAAGTTCTATTAACACAGAACATTTTAAAGACATAAATTAATAATTATGGAAGTTTTCAGCCTATAGAAATTAGCACCACTAGTTATCAACTCCTACAATATTAAATTAACTTTGTTTCATTAGGAACTTTAAAAATTAGCAAAAGATCTTACACAATTAATTTAAAATTGGATAAGGGCTAATAATTAGAGAGGACTATAAAAATTATAGTATTAGTTACATATACATATATACGTAATTTTATGTCTTGTTTTTGTACTCTCTCTCAACACACAAACTTCCAGGTATACTACACCAAGAAAGAATGGTTCGAGGTCACTGTAAATATATTTGGTGTCTATCAGCCTTCCATTACAGAACAGGAAAATCTATGCAAGATTTATTGTTACTTCTCATTTTTTTGATTTCTTCATATGTAAAAGATGTATCAATATTAGAAGCATGATTTGAAGAAATAACCACTGAAATAGAGAACGTCAAAGGATAAATCTTTCTGAATACATGCATTACAGAATGCAGAGAAATAAAAAAGCACCACCTGGAGGTCACGAGGAATATAAGATGCAGAACACACTGACAACAAGCACCCATTTATGGCAGAATGTATCTTAAACTACCATATAGAAGATAATCTGTATCTCTCCTCTTCACTTCCATTTTTTCCCTCTTACTCTGTTCTCCTCTCCTCACAAGCTCCAGGCTACTAATGTTCAACTTCACAGAAAACATTATTCAGCAAAATTAATTACTTTAAGCACGTTACAATAAACACTAAAGATATACTCTGAAGCAAAACTTTTCTGTTTCTACAATCTAAATTTTTATTTTGTAATTTTCATTGTAGAGCAAAATAGTTACTAGAGAAAAATAGTTAGAATCTTCTTACTATTTAGGTACCAGATACAGAAATATTATTTCAATAACATGCCTAACATGAGTTAAAGTTTTCAATTGCAATTAAGCAGTAACTTCGTACAACTGGTTTAAAAGGTGTATTTTCTTTAAAAAGGACTGAGGTTTTGGCCTTTGAAATGTTCGTTTTTTCAAGTCATTACATCATCTAGGCTTCAAGACATTCAAGTATTTAGGCCACAGTGGCTAAAAGTGTATCTATATTGATTACTTAAAATAAACCCCAAAACAACACTTGTGCGCAGTACAAAACTTGCAGGTTCTGAATTATCCTAAGAAAAAGTTAGTAAGTGCTCACCAGAGAAAACAGGTGAATTGTATGAAATTTTACCATTAATTTAATTAGAGCTTTAATTGCAGGCTTTTGAAACAAGCGTTGTTCACAACAGAAATGCATGGAAAAAACAAAGGTTTGCTCACCTTTGGAGGCTTCAGACTTTTCCTCTTCTGCTTTTTAGACCGCAGTAACCGTTCCCTTTCCTAGAAGGAAAGAGAACATTTTGGTATGGTTTTCTTTTAAAACAGTTAGATATGTCTAAACACAAAGAAATATCATTAAAACTTTCTTAAAGCCTACGGCAAAACTAACACAATGTCTTCCCTCTTCAAACCTTTTGAATAACGCCGTGTTGAGGTAACACCACTCTGTACTGCAGCATTATCCCCTTAGCAAACAAGCTTCAGCCATATACTTTACACACTTGATGGGCAGTTGGCAAGAAAAGGCTTTGTTAAATACTGGGCATAGATTTCTGACAGTTCTTTTGACTCTTTTACCACAAAGCTCACTACGGAAACAGAATTCACATCCTCACTCTGGTGTTCAACGATCCTGAAGAAGCAGGTCGGTAGCGAAAAATGAGTCCAGTGTCAGTAATTACAAGACATTATATCAGGCATACTCTGATACAGAAACACACGTATGCAGATACATGTCACTTATCCTTGTACAGCAAAAGTCTCAAATCCAAAAGCACTCAGTCTGTGTCAACTTGATGTCTTTTTCTACCGTGGCTTTGGAACAAGATCACAATTAACTGTATCCTAACAGGAGGAGATTATAACTGGAAAAATGCAGGCTTTATGAACATTTAAGTCCAAGAATACTGCCTTGAATTCCAAAGGAGAAGAGGAGAAAAAGAAGGTAAAAAATGCAAAGGAGCAAGCAAAAAAACCCCCAACAACACAGGAGGCAGGTGATATGTCTCCTTGTCTTTTTCCTGATTATTTCCTTGGCTCCATATCTTTGTTTGCAGCACCTCTATTTTTAAATGAATTATAGCAGTTCCAAGTGCTTCTCTAGCAGTTTTTGCTCACTACATGGTATTATTCTATTCAGAGTTGTTTCCTTTACATTAATTTCAGAAACTGGACAAACATGAAGCTCACAGTGGAAATCACAGTAAGGTAATTTATCTTTATCAGTACACTTTTCCAGAGATTAAGTTTTGGAAAATATGAAATAATTCAGAAAAGCACAACAACTTATATAGCACCTTTAATACATATGTTTTTTAAAATAAGAAAAAGTAATGACTGCCAAGGTAGAATGGAGCAGGTATTTCAAGCTGCAGAATAATATATAATATTATATTATAATATAATATAAGATAAAGCTGAAACCATAGATTTGAATTTTATAGTGTTGGAGAAAAATGCTCTCTCCTCAGGTGCCTGGTTAAGGCACAGTCCCTGCTTTAACCTGGGTCTCCTGCATCCCATGCAGGTGTTCAAACAGTTGGACTTTCTGCTCAGTTCAGTGCAGAATGAATAAACCTTCCAAAATCTCCCACTTCTTCCTGTTTCTAATAATCTGTAAGAAGACTTCCTAATTTACTGTCTCAAAAATACATCAATCCACAGAACAATAATAATGTCAATTAAAAAACACCATTTGCTGAATCACTAGCATCTTCTGCAATCATCTGAGTTTATCTTGGCAGCTTTCAAGAACTGAGCAGAAGTCCACTGTTGTGGGAGAACTCAAGCTGATATGGTTTCAGCAGCAACAAAGATATCCTACAAATGATACTGTTAATCAATTCAGACAACTCTATTGCCTAAGACTATTGTTCTTATTTTGTGTATCATATTGGTCTCAGCTGGAGTTAAGATGATGACTTTTGTATTAATCAGGTATGTGATATGTGGGTGATTCTTGATAATTTTGATACATTTGTATTCTTTTGTATTCTGTAGAGGTGTGGTTTGAGCCAGAAAAGGGAGCTAAAAAGCATAACAGAGGTGCAGAATTCCACTGCATTCATATCGAAGGTGTAGCATCAATTAGTTTGTACTGCCAACCAAAGCAGTTAATAATTTAACTTATTCCTGTGAGTAAAAAAGTATCTGAAAATATGAAACAAAGCAAAAATGAAACCGTATTTTTAAATATTTATTTATTTTGCTTTCACACTAAGCACAAGTTAATACTAGTTGACCAAAGTCAGGTTACAACATATTTCCTCAGATTACTCACTGAGACAGTAAAAAGAGAGTCCTTTCATACCCATTTTACACTGAAATAGAAGTAAGGTTGTATCTGCCCTATTTAATATCATGTCATAGTCCCTGCCTGTACAGCTGTATTTGGAATGTAAAGCAGTACTGCTCTATGAATCAGACCCTACATCATAGTGTCTGAGTAACATCCTACTGCTTGTAACACTGTGACAGTAGAGAATGCATGCAGACATCAATCTTTGGCACTGATTACAGAGAAATTCTGGGTCAAAATCTGAGAGGAACTGCCAAGAACAGAGACAGTGTTCCAGACAGAGCAGTAACACATCTTATTGCTTTATCATTTTAGAACTTCTATTTTTATTTTCAATGTTGTATCCAATTGTTCAATTTTTTATTCACACAGAATCATCTTAAATGTTTTATCATTTTGTAGCAGTCAGTAGTGCCATTTGGGATGCTTTAGAATAGTCTGCCTGAGTTCCAGATGCTGCTCCAGAAGGGCAGTGGACTCTCAGCGATGATACATCATTTCTGCCAGCACCAGAATGGTGTATCGTACATTGCACTAATAGCACTAGACAACTCTAATACAACTCAAAACAGTCCTGATCAAACAGCGCAAACATCTATGAGCATCACCTGAAGTGGTCTTCACAGTCAGAGGGTAGCAGCTGTGCAATTCTAATCTTAAATGATTCTGTTACCTTTGTTTGGATGAATCATGCATATTTCTCTCCATTTGTTATAAAGACAGCTAATGTGGCCAGCTCAGTTAGAGATGCTTAGTTAGGTGAAACAAATGCCATCCTCCATTTCCTTTCTTTTAGAAGAACTTCTAGGTCAAGGGAGTGGTTGGGTTTGCACCAAAGTCTACATCCAACACGTTTCAGTCATTAAGTTTTGAAACGTGTTGTTTCCTGCAAGTTCCTCAGTTGTTGAAAGCCAATTTTTTAAGGAAGGTGATTGGACTGATGCACTTATTTTCACAAGCAGCTCACAGTTGGTAAATATTTTATAATACAGAGATTCATACACATTCCAAATAGATTAATTCACTCACTGAGAAATAACAAGAACCCTTTGATGCCAAAGAACCACTTCTGTATCACTGCAATAACTGGACTTAAAATACTGCTCTCAGATCTTTAGCTTGCCTATAGATGTGTGTGCATGCACGTGTGTATACCAGTCATAAGCATTACCACTGTGAGATCATCAATAACATGCTGCTGTTCTTTGACTTGCAGTCTAAGGAATTCAATTTCTTGTTCCTCCCGTGTGCTGCTGAGATCATTCAAAGATGTGTGCCTCTTCAGCGTTGGTTGTGCAGATAATTTCTCTTTCTACAAAAATTAAAATAAAATTAAAAAACAAATTAAACATAAAGAATGTTTTAAAGTGTCTTACTGGAATGGTAGGAAAATTCTGTGTTATGCAGTAATCAAGAATTCTTCAGACTCGCCAGCGCATACTCTGCTACAACATAAAGCCTCTTCCAAGACAAAAAAAAAAACTTATACATTCTGTATGCCTCAGTGTTAATATCTCACATAAAATATTTAAAAACAGAATCAAAGAACATAGTCTTGGATAAAATTAGCAGACAAGTGAACTCAATGATCTAACACAGTAGAGCCTTTGGCACACTGTCCTGGGTTTGAGTGAGCGGTGGGGTTTTTGGTAGCAGGGGAGGGGGCTACAGCAGTGTCCCACCGTTAAGAAGCTGCTCGAAGCTCCCTTGGCTCCAAATTGGACCCACCTCTGCACCAAGGCCGAGCCAATTAGCTGCACCTCTAAGATAGAGTATTTAAGAAGGGGACCCAAGAGAAAGAGTTGGTGTTATGAGAAGGAGTTGCAACATCTACGTGAACACCAAGGTCAGTGGAAGAACAGAGGAGGAAAGGGGGGGTGGAGGTGCTCTGGAGCAGAAACCTCCCCTGCCCTGTATCCTGTGCTGAGATGGCAGAGCAGCCCCACCACCACCCATGGAGGTCTACAGTGGAGCAGATGCCAACATGTGGCCTATGGGAGGCCCCCACACTGTCTCAGGTCACTGCGCCAGAAAGAGGCCAGGATCCTGTGGGAAGAAGCAGCCTGTGCTGTTGTAGTTTGGTGCTGGGAAGGCTGCAACATGTAGGGGTGTTCCATGCCAGAGCAGCTTGGGAGCAGCTGCATCCCATGGGAGGGACTCAAGTTGGAGAACATTTGTGGAGGATCGTCTCCTGTGAGAGGGGGACCACACTGGAGCAGGGGGAAGGAGTTCCAGAAGTTCCCCCCCACCCAAGATGGAAGAAGCAGCATCACTAACTGCATCCCCTATTCACTGCCCCTTGTGCTGCTGGAGGAGGAGGTAGAGATATTGGGAGCAGACCTGAGCCTGGGAAAAAGGGAGGGGTAGGGGAAGGTGTTTTCAAGATGTAGTAATGTTTGTCACTGTCCTACTGTGTCTTCTAAGTGTTGTTGCTGTTAGTGCCTGTAATAAATTTATGTTCTTTTTTTCTTCCTCTAACGAATCTGTCTTTTGCCCATGACCATAATGGGTGAATCATCCCTCCCTGTCCTTATCTCAAATCATGAGTTCTTACTTATTTTCTCCTTGCAAGCGCTGGGGGAAGGGGCAGAGTGAGCTGCTGCATGGTGCTCAGTTTCCCTAAGCTCAAACCATGACACACATTCACTCAAATTCAGTTTCTGACTTCTAATGATAAAAGCAGCATTTATTAAAAGTGATTTTTAGTCATACATTTTTGTAGCCTCCAAACACATTTTATCTATCTGTGATTCTTTCCCTCAATCAGCATGAATTGATACAACACAAAGCACATGCCACTCTGAATTTAGAGTATGAATATTCAGTTGCATTGGCTGAATGAATTTAAGACTCAGAAATGTCTGTATTAGAGTGAAAGCCCCACAAGCACTTCCACCTCAAAACTAGCTGTGTGCAATATGTTCTTATAGCATGATGTCAGAGATGATTACATACCAATTCTACATTTTCCCTTGAGAGATTTTTTATTTTCTCTTCCATCCTCTGGATACATTGCAACATATCATCATTTTTTTTGCTCATCCTTTTATTTTTTTCTACCAAAGGCTTCAGCTGACTTTCTGTCTCTCGAGAACGTTTCAGCTGCAAATGTCAAAAGAGCAAAGTTAGCTGTGCTTTAGTTTACAGTTGTAGAAAAGAAGAAATCTGTGTGTTTTTACTAGCCTTCTTCCTCCATTCAGAAAGTTTAGTTCATGTGTTAAGTGACATCTGATATAGACTACTGATGAACTAAGAACTGTAGGAGACCAAACAAATAAGAAATAGCATTTTTGTACAGTCTACAAAAACACTAGATCTGCTCACTCAATTTTGCTCTTGGAAAACAGTTATGATGATCCATAAAAGTGATTTCCTGATAAACTAATTTCATTGTAAATAAGCTTCCTGTGAGCAACTAGGTCTCTAGGGTAGTTGTTTACTATCCCTTAGTAGGAGTAAACTCTTCATACCCTGCTTTAAAAACTCTATACCTGATGTGTAATTAGAGCAATGAGAAAGTCAGCCAGAGGGCACCAATTCAATCTCAGCATTCTGCTGACATTTTCAAGCTGCTCAATTTTGTTCCCATGGTTTTATGATGTTAGACAATTATATAAAGCAAATCACTGCCCTTTCTTGCATTTGTGTGTATTCAATATTTCACTCTTTTTATTTCATTAATCATTGAGCTATTTTGTTTGTAAAAAATCTGTTTTTTCCGATCAAAAGATTTTTCAATTTACTGAGTTTTAACTGTAAATGAGAAAAAGACAATCTTTCTCATGAGGTAATTTCACTGAGTATTTGATTTTCTGTTTCATTCTCAGAAGAAAATTATTCTTCCCAGTGCTTAACCACATAAGCTTACTGATACTACTGCTTTTATGTAATATTGTCTCACACTATCACAAAATCTTCTCCATATCTTTTCCAAAATATATTCTTATGCCTCTAGATGAAGCATCAGGAAGAGCATTTGCCTGAGTCATACATGCCCTCTAGAGAGGGACACAGAAGGACAGATGTTGCAGGACTTCAGCATTCTTCAGTGATGTTTTAATTGACTTATGTCCACAGAAAGAATTAGGAGGCTGAATTACCTTTTTCAAAAACTTCAAATTTCAAAAATTAGCCGTTCTGATAATCATTGAGATGTCATAACTAAGTCCTTTCATCATAAAGCAAAGCCTTCATATCTCAACGTGAAGAGCTAAGTCTGACAAAGCAAGGAGGAAGATGTCAATGCTTCACTCATCTGTAGGACTGCCATGTGGCAAGAGTGCTCCCCCCTTCTGCCCTCACCATATATAGTAGCATTATTTTAGAATCAGATACATAGGTTGCATGGAAGAAAATTTCCATCTGGTTAGGATGAAAAATCTTTTCTTCTGCCACTAAAAATAGGGTATTGTAAGAGGATGTGTAAAAATTTTTATTGTTAAAACTCACCTCCCATTGCAGTGAATGGGAGTTTTACCGTTAACCTCAGTACAAGCAATCAAGTAGAGATGCAGACTAATAAAACTCATTCTTAAAATTCTTGTCATATCCTTTCTTTTGTGAGTTACTATCACTGTCCTAGGATAATTTCACCTACTTAAGAGATTTCCCTGGAGAAATGGCACATTTTTCATCTCCAGCACAAGAAAGCTTTTTTAACTTCTAGCTAGCATAAGCATGTCACAAAACCAATGTCAAATTTCAAAAAGATTAATAAAGTAATTTAAGGGCATAGACTATGCATGTTTTACACAACTTCATTACACAGTGCCACAGGCAAGCTACCAGTCAATTTGTTTACGACAACCCCAAAACAAATTTTAAAAGTCTTATTTTTCTGTAACAAGAGAGATTCCATCCATGTCTTTTATGGTCACAAAGTTAATTTCTATAGAAATCTCTGTTATATTTAGATATCATTGATTGAGGCCAACCAGGACTAATTTGTAAATTATTTATAACACTGACTTTCCAACATGAAATCTTTTACCATAAAGATGCCCTCCCAGTCACCATCTGTGTTATTACTAATTAATTTACCAGTTCATTTCTTTCATCTGCTAAGAGAGTATTTCTGTCTTCCAGCTTCCTTATTACAGCATTCAGTTCAGCAATTTTTAACTGAAATCTCCGCATATCTCGTTCATCCAAATGCTGCTCCTTTACATCAAAAACATACAGATATATAAAATTACCTTTTAAAAAATATTTTACTATCCACAAATAGACTCTCTACTCTTTCCCAGTATCTGGAAAATTTATTTTAATTAACTAAAACACTGAACAATAGCATCCTATGGAAATGTTATATACTACATGAAAAGTGTCTACTTGTGAAATGTATGTAAAGGTTTACCATTTTTATTTTTTTTAAAGAAGCTAGATAAGTAATATTTCACCTATTATTGGTTACTTCTCACCGGATTTCTTACTATCAGCTAAAAGTAAAAAAATCTAGTGAGTAGGACAGATTCAAATCACATGGCACAGTTTTTGAAAAGTTTAGTATCTATTTGCCATTGGTTAAAATAATTCTTAAAGTTATGAAATAAATAGCTAAGAAAATAGTGGGGTTCACTGTTGAAGCTCACAACATAAATTCTAAAAGTTCTATATCCACATATTTTTCAACATTCTTTGAAATTCAAGAGATCTAAGGAGTTTCTAAATCACCACTACAGTGCAGCACCATTTATAGTAAATTAGTCCTTTTAGTATTTTAAAAGTAACCACAAACCCAGTGTGAACACCCAGACAGCAATTACCCTGTGATGAACACTTGAAGATAACACAATTTTCTTACCGGGCTTCCCATCAGTTCAGTGATATCCCCCACTCCTGCAGGGAGCTCTCTCTTAGGGCTACTGTGGTATCGCTCTGCCTCCTTCACTTGGACAAGCTGTTCATCCAAAGCCTCTTTCTGAAGGAGCAGTTTCTGTGTATGGCCTGCCTGGACACCCAGGTCTTTCTCCAGAGCCAGAATCACTCTGTCTTTGCCCTTTATCTCATCCATCTGGAAAGAAATAAAGCAAGAAGGAAGTTTCTGTAACATCTCCCAAGTGTTCACTGCATGCATATCCACAAACTTGCAAAAACAAAGTTCTGTTTCTCTCAGAATTATACCAGCATTCAAATTGTGGTTGATAAAAAAAAAGACATAACTCCTCTGAAGCCTTTTCCCCTCCCCTTAAAAAAGTTTCAGCCTTCACTTGATCATGAGTTTGCCCAGTGCAGTCTCAACTCAAGAGACACAAACAGATCCAAACGTACACTGAAACAGAATACATAGCCTCTGAAATCATCCACTTCACGTGAGGATACACACTTCTATAAGCAGAAGAAAAATCTCCTTTCACTAAGTTTCAGAGAAGACACACAGGGCTAGTACAAGAGAAGATAAACACACTCTTTAAACTCACCTGGGCTTAAAGGCTTGAGCCATACATATTTGCCTCATGTTGACTTTCTCTTTATTAGTGAAAATCACACGTGGTGAATCTTCACAAACATTTAAAAATTAGCAGCATATACACGCACACATATTTGAACTTAAAATCTTAAGCATACCTATGTAATTTATGTGCCCTTGTTATAAAATTCAAACAAGCCCTAGTCTTTGTATAGTAGGAAAACCAGCAGATGCATACAGAGCATTAGAATAAAGGGTAGGAAGAAATAGTTCTTAAACACCATCTATGGTTACTGAACTGTGTTGTTCATACATCTCCATACCAAATAAAGCATACTGCTAGCAGTGATCTATTGCAGGTCTCGTAGGATTTGTCCCTCACAGCATCAGTGTTAAATTCACTTTGGTACTATTCCAAATGCTAGAGGAAGTGACAATCTGCAGCAGTTACTATAGAAACAGATTTCTTAACTAGAATGTTAACCATTAACAATATATTTATTCAAACTGTGCTGTATCTCCTTCAGTTTAATAAATTGTTTTCTTGGCCAACATAAACCCATGGAATTTTGGAAATAAGAGTACTATAGTATTCTTTGAAAAAATAAAATAAAATCATGAACTTGTTAAATCATACGTTTATTGTTTGTTATAGTCTTACATCCATACAAGTCCTTTTTGTCAAGATGCACACCAAAAAAAAAAAAAAAAAAGGCAATGTTAGAAGTAACTTATAGTTAAGTCTGAATGATGTACAGGATTAACACAATCAGATTACATTATCAGATACAGGTTGCTTCTTCAGGATTCTTGACTTACTCTTTTCACAGTCTACAATGCATGTGAAATTAGTTTGCGTACAGAATCCAAGGGGCAGGCAATGGCCTGGCTAAACCAAGTCAAGTCATAATTGGAGCTAAAAGGTCAGATCTGAAGTAAATAAACTGGTCTAGACTACTTTTAAGAGTCTCATCTGGAACTGATGAAGCTTGGTTCTGATGGAAGTTTATTTCCTGATTTGGGAAGATCGCTGGGTCTCAGTTCCTCATCCAGTACATTAATTCAGATTTGTGAGACTTTCAAGTAAGTCAGAAAGGTCTTGCAGGAAAAGAATGTAGTTTTTATTAATGGAAGAATTTTCAACAAGCAAGGTTTCAGAGGGACTGTGCAGTGAACAGCAATGACAAAAACTAAGCAGCTGCCTCATTCACTGAATGCTATCTGTCATGCACACTGATCTACCAGGGACCCCTTGGGAGGAAAAAATGTCATGTAACTAAATACTCTGGACAGTTTAGCTTTCAATTACACAGGTGTTCATACTGAATAACTATGTACTTGCGATAGAAATTTGGCCATGCAAGGCGTACATTTAACAAGGAAGAACCAAGGTTACACAGGCAGCCTTGATTTTAGTTACCCAATTAGTAGCACATTTCATACTCTTCATATTCTCACAGTTTAAAGGAAGAAAAAAGAAAGCAGCAATCTCGGTACGGACTGCTACTTGTTGAACTGCAGCAGAACAAATCGTTTGAAACAGATGTGACCAGTGAAATCATGGCCACATCACCCTTCACACACACTTCCACAGATCAAAACACACAAGTTCAAACACATAGAAAGAAATGCCATGAAAGAACATGGCTTTGGGGTGGGGTTTTGGGGAAGATAGATAGGAAAGAAGGTAGAATTCCCCTCTGCTCTTCCTACTACCATTTTTTCTACCATAAAATCTACATATGGTGAAACTTTCAGAAAAAAGAAAAACCCCATGCTTCAGTCAAGTAGAAAAATCTTTGAGACACTGATAATAATTGGAAATAGCAATGCAACAGAAATGACTGCACACCATTTTTATTTTGGACTTATATTTTAAGTTACATGTAGGCACTAGAGAAGAGAACCTCTTGCTCATGTAAACATATGCATGTGCACACACACACACAAATAGAGTATTGCAATAGTGCTTATTTTTTTTATAAGCACAAACTATTAGCAAGAAGAATTTCTAAGCAGTTTTGCTCAACTAACTACAAACTGAGGAAGATGAATAGAACTGCAGCATTAATGCCTCTACCTTGAGTTCTGTTTCAGAAGCCTGATGCCTGATACAGTTCTCCTTTCCTCAAGGGGACAGTTACATTTTTGATTTCTCCAATGTAACTGCATCAACCCAGTTAATGCCACAATTTTCTTAAATTTAGCCCAATGCTTGACCCAAAGATTTGCCATTTTTCTCCAGGCTTGCACATTACAGAGCAAACTTGTTCATCTTTCCTGTCCGCCTTCTTAGCAGAGAGAGAACAAATTACTCCAGAGAGGGAAAATAAGAAAGAGAAATTCTTTTACAAGGATGCAACATCCCTCAGTTCCATGCAGGAGAGATGGCAGGTCAAGGGGCAGGCAGGCAAAGAAAGAGGAGGTATAAGACTAGGAAAAGAAGATATATGGTTTAGGTTTAAACTGAACGTAAGATGATAGTTAGAGAAACAAGGTCATCCACTCCCAAAAGACTTTAGCTTAGCTTAGTCTTACATATTCTGATAGTTATAAAATCTCACACAGTCTCCACGCCAGTTCTGTACCATTGGAGACCTACTTTTCTCAAATTCTTGCCACATTTGGTTACATAAAGGAAAAAAAAAGTTGGCAGCATAGAGAAAAAATCCCTTATTTAATTAGACCGTGTATTACGGTCTTTATTTTAGTGGAAGGAGAAAGGAGTATCTCCCATTAGGTAAATGAAAATCAAAATGGAGTAATCTGGGTTCCCTGCTGCTTGCTATTTTGATCAAACACATGTTGTAGAAGCAACACTGTCATAACCAAGATTGTCTAGGAATCCACACAGTCTAAAAGAGAAAGAACATTTTTTATTAGAACAAGTGACAGAGTTGGAAAGAAACAAGCTTTCAGGTACAGAAGCCCTTCAGCAGATTAAGAAGCTGTATGCTTAAAAGCCTGTCAACATTTCCACCTATTTAAATTTGTTTTTCACATAAATGTTTTGCACTGTCTCTCTCTGTATATATGATATGTATACATATATGTGTATATATGTACATACACAAACACACACCTACACACACTTAGATCTTGAGATATTTTCCAATTGTCACTTATGACTACTGTGGACAAGCTGAACATCATTGGCTTTTATGATATTAAGTGAAATAACAATTAGTGGTTCCCTCATGACCTCTTGCATTTAAAGATTTAACCCTGTATTCTGTAACTGCAATGTTTATTCACCAGACAACATCCAGAATTTGTTACTTTACCATGCATAGCATTCCCTTCTTTTTAATGTCTATTTTACATCACTAGGGAACCATCCCCAAACTACTAATCACTTACATAAGATAGTTGTCATCTTCTGTTCTCTCTCAGGTGCAGTCTGATTACATCTAAAGACTCCTTTTGCCTACTAGCTCTAAAATTGATTCACAGAAGTGAACTTTTAACTGAGTTCTTATATTATGCTTTAGTTATAGAAGCGTTCTCCTTTCTGACCTTAAATGCAGTCCTGCCTGCCCACCATCCAATGTGAATGCTGCTGTTAACAATGCTCTTTTCAACCACAAATCTGTCATCTCTGGATTCTCTAAGATGTTTCTCTTTTTACTACATTGAACAACAACAACAAAAATCACTCTAATTTTCAAAGATGTTCACAGCCTAACTGAAGTCCATTCATCCCTTATCTAATATAAGGGTGCTATGTCCCCTCCCCAATACCACCTTGTCATATATGCAGTCATGCATTTTTACGTTTTCTTCCATACCACTGTTCCTGCTTGAAGGGACACTTCATTAATATCCATTTGGCTGCCTGACTGACCTTCCTCAAATTGCTCTTATTATCTCTCCCCTTCTATGACACCTCTAAAATACAAAAGTAAATTATTAAAAAACTGTAAATACTTAACAGTAATTACACTGTTGAGATCACAATCTATTGCCTGGTTATTGAGCAGGATACCTACACTAACAAACCTAAGAGATAGGAAGCACAAGATAGAAATGCAGGAATTTCTCTACTAGAAGTGATGTAGGTACGTCAAGGCCAGTACTGAGCTGAAGCTAATAAACATGGATGGATCAGCTCTCACCTGGCTATTCATGACCTGATTCTGAGCAAGCAGATGCCTCTCCATTGTGCTCCTCAGCCCCTCGAGGTCCATGGAGCACAGTGCAGGACCTGCTGTGTCACGTGCCTCTAAGAGGTGTCTGCATCTGTGGCACAACATAGCTCAGACCAGGGACACGTGGCAACTGAAAGCTGGCTGCACTGATCTCCTAACAACTCTTCTGTGTATTCCTCCCTGTATTGTTATTCATCTGAGACCTCTCACTAAGATACAAAGGGCAGAGACCACTTTTAGCACAATGAGATCCCCATCCATGCATTGGGCTCACAGGTATTACGTTAAATCAAATGTATTATCCCAGAAATTCCTTCCAACTGGCTGCTTTGGTTTCAAATTTGTTCTCAGATTAAAACAAATTTGCCTGCTTTTTGCAGCTGTAGAATACAACAGGGTCACACGAACTCTTTCACATTCTGTTCTGTATGGATTTTAAAGCATTTTAGAATAGCCACATTTTTTGTTGTGCAATTAAGCATGGTATAACTCAGTACAAAAAGTCTGTGATAGGAAGGCAGTGCAGCAATGTGATGTTGGAACACATTTTCAACTACATGCTTTGAGAAGAAAAGTAGCAGAAATACCCTCCAAAAGAGGTTTTTAAAGAAAATAGGATCATCCACAAGCAGCTGCAGAGGAAAATTAGTGAGAAATCACCTTGGGTAGCATAAGTAACTCTGGAGCTCTTGGTTAAAATTGCAGCTCTCTAAAGTATCATTTCTTAATTAATGGGGTTTGTGCTGTCAAATATTAGGTGCTGAACACAGCAATTACCTGCACTATATCAGTGAAGAGCTAGCATTTATAGCCTGTGTCAAAATTACACAGTTTCCTAAGAACAGGTATCTAACCACCTCCTAACAGTTAGGAGGTATGAGCAGAAATGTTTTAATAATATTTATCAAACATGAAAGAGAAGCAAGCCAGCCACTGGAAAAAAGTATCCCCTGCTAATTATCCCACACTTCAATAGCTACAGTGAAAGTCAGAGACCTCTGGGGGAACTTTAGCCTCTCACAAAGTTGAAAGAGAAATTCCCAGGGAATTAAAAGCTAGATCTATCAAGGCAGTGACATACTCAGTTTTCAAAGTGGAAAAAGCCAGCTGCTGCATTGCTAAGTGTAAGACCTTCCTCTTTACCCATCCTTATCAAAGTTATCTCCTAGCCAACTGCAGAATAAAATTCTACAGTGCTCTTCTCCAGGAGAAATAGAATTAATCTTTATACTAAATGCTTGACACCGAAAAAAAGGGCTATCTTGACAGAAGGATTGCTAGTTACTAGGAAAAACAAAAAGGAGATGCTATTCAAATAAAGAGATAAAGATAGAACTAAATGGAATTAACAACTTTTACATTTATAACGGAACACTAAGACCTAATGACAGAATCCCAAGCTTGAAAGCCTACTTGGAGGGAGGAATTAAAATACTCCTGCATTGTACATAGAATTCTCTACACCAGACATGGCCACCCATTTAAATAAATGTTTGTTGCTTATTTAGGAATCTTAGGGGAAAGGGGAAAAAAGATGCCAGCCATCCAGTGAAGAAGTAAGGGACACAGACACAGGTAGATGGGACTTATTCTTAATTTTATATGTAATTTTTCTAAACCAACAGTCAATATTTTCTTCCAATAGCTTTTCCCACATATTTTTTAAAGTGTGTACATCTCATAGCTAAGGCATATATTAAAAGTTTTGAGAAACTACACAAGAAAGACCATATGGGCAGACAATTCCAGAACGTACTGATCTTATCTTTCATGTTTATCACATCTTTTTCAAAACCAACTTGCATTATTGTAGCTGATGACAATCTCCACTACTAGATCTCTCCTGTTACCTATTACAAGCATACATTGGCAGAGCTATAATGACAAGTACTCAAAAAGATGTAAAAGGTAGAAGGACTAAGTGATATAAACTTATGGAGTTTTTTGACCAGGTGCCACTCCATACATAAGTTCTGTCGGTTTTTAATACTGTTTCACATTTTGTAAAGAGCTATAAAAGTCTGATTTGTGACTTATGTACCATAATAGAGTCCTTCAAAAATACCAAGAATAAACAAAAAATGCTGAGCCTGCATTCTAAAGAGGCTTAATTAGATCTGCTTGAATCAAGAAAAAACAAGGCCTGAGTGGAATGCTGCCATGTTAGCTCCTGAGAGGACAAGCATAAATCTCCAGAGGATGAAAAGCAAAGTATTATTTCCAGTCCTAAAATGCTGGAGATGGTGGATGGGTCTTTGCAGGAGATTAGCTCAGCTTGGAATGCAGCTGAAACATGCATCTCAAACAGATGGCAAAATCCAGAGAAGCAGCCTACAATTTGATATCAGCAGCTGTGTGTGAAATACCTGCAGGTTTAAGCAGCTGCTAAGAAGCATGCCACAGCAGGATCTACCCAACCATGCATGAGTGCACACACTTGGATGATTCAAAACTCAGCTTTCCAGTCTCAAATTTCAGGATTTTGGTTAGGAATCAAAACTCATGTGTATGTGTCCCTGCAGAAGTGAAGTGAGAAAAGCCAGGCTCCATCCTTCTTCTCAGGGCAGCAGAGGATCACAAAGTGCCCCTGCCAACACCCAGCTGGCCCTCTGCACCAAAATTTTCAGAGAACCAAAAGGTCTCTGCATCACCCCCACTGCTGATTGTAACATAAAGATATGACTTTCACTGCCTTAAAATGGCCAAATCTTAGTAATGGGAATGCAGGAGAAAGTGAATGTTATTTAAAAATAGTTTCCACCACTGCAAAGGATGCAATTTCAGGGTTTGGTTGAGTGTTAAACTTTTCCTCCTACTATTTTTCATGTTCTACTGAAAAATAATTACTTAATCTCTTAGAAGGGAAAAGTATTTTATTTGGTCATCTAAATTTTACCCCTTAAAAACAAGGGAATAACACATTTTAACAACTTCATCAACTGCCCAGATGAAGAAATGGAATGCACCATCCTCAAATTTATGGATGATACCAAATTTGGGGGAGCCATTACTACACTGGAGGACAGAAACACCATTCAGAGGAACTTTGATATGTTGGAGAAATGAGCCAAGGAACCCTCATAAAGTTTGCCTAAGACAGATACAACATCCTGACCCTGGGAGGGCTTAAATTTCTGCAACAGAAAAGGCTGGACATCAATTGAAGTTGGCAGTTCTGCAAGGGGGAGAAAAAAAAGAAAAAAGAAAGAAAAAAGGAAAGCCTTTGGTGTCCTGGAGGGCAAGTTGGAAATGGGTCAGTGGTGAAAGCTTGCAATGATTGACATTAACTTGATACTGGGCCAAATTAGGAGGACTGTAGCCAGAAGAATAGAGAAGTGATTTAGCCTTTTATTAATCACTTGTGAAACCACACCAGGAGGACCACAGTCACTTTTGGGTTCTCCAGCACAAAAAAGGTATTAACAAACTGGCACGTGTGCCATAAAACTGGAGAAGGGGCAGTAAGACCGCTATGGAGCTGCAGCATACAGCATTCAAGGGATGGGTGAGGGAGTCAGGCTTGCTCAGCCAGCCAAAGACCATGGGATGCATTGCAATTGCAGATATCTGTTCAACTGTCTAAAGCGGGGTATACAGGGACAAACAAGGGAGATGTTTCTCAGAGGTGCTCAGCAAAAGCACAAGGGTAACAATCAAAGGTTACAGAAAGAGGAAGAAGAAAGACATTTCCCAGTATCTAGGCACTGGGGCAGGTTGTCACAGAGACTCTGGATCACCATCTTATTTTCAAATGGGACTGGAGGAGGCCCAGAGCAAACCAGTCCAACTTTCAAGGCAGCCCTGCTTCAAACAGGTCCAGATGGCCTTGAGATGACCTTCACCATCTACATTTTTCCATGATTCTGCAGTTCATGTATGGAATGCCAGTGCTAATACACTAAGGACCTACAGGAAGACAAACACATTAAGAGATGTGCAAGGTTAGAAAATACTAACTTGTGGAGGACTTGAGCTGAAATTTGGTTTTGTCCTGAATTGGAACAATCTAATCCTTAATTCTGAAAAGATGTTACCCTCAGTCTTTCAGAAGCCTTTGCTTAAATCATAAGATACAGTGCTACACACAGACACAAAACTGAAATAATATTGAAAAAAAAAAAAACAAACAAACCACTGTATAAATGGGACATAAACTTATTCCATAAGAGGGTTTTTCCCTTGAACAGGCATTTCTGTGAAACTGCCTTGATTTTTACATTTAAACACTGATTAGTCTATTAGTTTGAATTATATTCTTCCAGGTACTGCATTACATATATTTGGCAAACACCAAACAGAAGAAGGGTTCCACACTGGAAGGAGTTTTTAATTTATGGAACTAGGTAACTTCATAAATCATGGCTGATCAGGAACTTCTGAAAATCACTCCTGAAACCAACTTCTTTTACTTTGAGGTTATTAACAGTAAAAGGACTTTTTTTACATGCAAGTATGAATCTGCAGTAATATCACATTACTCCTTAGACAATTTTTTTGAGGTTATTTGAGAATACAATTGAAATAGGCAAATTTAATTCATCTGGTGTACTGCGTGCCCTCCTAATCACAGATCTTATTGTGAACCTAATAAGATCAGTGGAATCTTTTACACTGATTTTGTGGTTAAGAAAACTGGTAGTAATAAAGTCTAGTTTTACATTAAAGTGAAATAAGCCTTTCAATCAATTTCAATCCAAGCTGTTTACGAATATTTAGGAAGACCATATGTGCAAAGATTTTAACAAGGTCAGACGGTTTTTATCTGTAAAACAGGTGAAAGGCTTGATGTTAAAGACATTTCTAATAGAGGAAATAGTATTTACTAAAACCATCCACCACAAAATACAGGACATGCGTCATCTGTTTATTCCAAATTTTAAATATTACATTTATATTAACAGTGTCTAATAAAATAAACTTTCAGTTTCTTTCTTATTTGAGGAATAATGTAAATGAGTAAATCAGTGATGACATAATTCATTTTACTTTTAATGATTCAGTTTTTGCATGTATTTTCCAAGGCAAGCACTGTAAAGTGTCCATTGTTCTTACCTCTGCAAAAACAGTATCTAGAGAAATGTGCCTTGCAAAGGCCCTTGCAAGGGCCTTCTTACTTCTGACGTTAGTGTCCAGGTAGTCCCAGAATGAATGTAAGCTATAACTAATATGACATACTTAATACTCATGCCCTCCTTCACAGCTGTGCTGAGAAGAGAATAAAGTTGGCCTTTTTCCAAAAATCTCCAACAATTTGAACATGCTATTTCAGCAATTACAGGCAAAGGAGAGAAACTTTACTTACCACTGAAAACTCACTTTAAACCCAATTTTAAAACCAAATAAGTCAGTTAAATGGCATGCTTAATTGAGTCCCAAGCAAAATTGACTGAAATAAAGTTATTTTGTGTACTTCTTTATATTTAGATTAAAACATTAAATGCTGCCATAGTACAGTTCTGCTCTTCAAGCTACTTCATGAACACAACTTAATGAATTCAACTTCTCTTCACCATTAATCAGATCTGTATTAAATTTACCCTGTACCTGCTTAGACCTCAGAAGGAAACTACACATACTGCTTACAAAGATGCCGTTAAAACAGAAGCCTGTTGACACAGTTATTTAGGTATGTACATGCTTGTCTACGCAGCCCTCAGCTGAATGTATGCTTTGGGGCCATTTATCTGGAAAATCCATAAATGAAAAAGTACAATTATAGTTTTGTACATTATTTTTTTAAAAAAACTTGATCCATAAAAACAGGCTCTAACATTTTTCTTTCCTGAAGATTATTTTTCAGTTTCCTATTCATGATTTCTTTTTCTTCTTTCCTATTTTCTGTTTTTTAACGTTATATCTGGTTTTAAGTATCTGAATCTATATCAGCATAGTTTTCACATTACACTGACAGAACAATACAACTGTTCAGACTCAACTACTCAGAAAATATTGGCTGAATAAAATAAGTAATTGCTGTTCTTGTTTTCTTATCTTATTCTCCAAGTTATCTCTTTACTTTTAAGACATCTGTTTCATTTGCCTCTCCAGTTTGTTACTAGCTATTTTTACTTCCAGTTTCTCAGCTGCCAGCACATTGCACTGACGCATATACACAACATGAATATATTTTCTTTTGGGGGGGGGGAAAATCCATGTCAACAATCATTCCTTAAATTAATGAAAATGTTTATATCACTGTTATATTAAGTCAATTACGAGAATTGACAAATTCTATTATCATTTCATACTGCACAGAGAAAAAGCGTGTTATATTTTTTGCCCAATAGCTATTTTACTTTCATTTACTAGGCACTAGGATCTTCCCCTCTTCAATCCTGTTTGTATTGAGGTTTATTGGACATTTTTCATGGCTCAATTCAAAGTTCTGAAGACAATCTCAAAACTGATTCATCATATTTCTGAAATATTGACATTTGTACAATACAAGCATGTCTGTTTATGTACTCAGTGTAATTGTATCCCTATATTGATAGACAATGGATATTGCTTTTTTCCTTTCTCACTACATTTTTTGATGACAAGGTAAAAATTGCAAGATCTTACTCAAATTATTCATGGATATTATAATCAATGGTAAAAATACAGATTTTTTTTTTTTATTTTTTTAATCTGCAATATCCATACAAAATACATTTGAGAAACTAACCTGTGATCTAAAACGCAAAATAAATCAGCCAAGTCTAACAAGACAATCAGACACTGTATCGTGAATTACTCTATCTGAATTTGAATTACAGTATGGCTAGCCCATTTAGGCCATTAATACCAAAGATGCTGATTTCTTAACAGTGCCATAAAACACAACACACATACAAAAAAGCACATTTATTAAAGGTCAGTTACAGAACTGTGCTCATACTAGTAACACTACTTGCCACATCGTGGCTACTTCATCCCACAAGGGTTGGAACTAAACTAATAAAGTACCTCAAATCCTCAATTTGTACAGTTAATCTGAAACTGAAGGCAAGCATCCCTTGCGCTAATTAAAATAAGGCGGACAGGAGGGAGGGAAAAATCCCAATGATCTGATTCTGTAATCCTACTTGCTCTCCCAGAGGAAAAGTGTAGCATCTAGGAACCCTGCAGTATTTTTTACCTCACCCCAGAATGAAAGAGTGCCCTATGCAGTTAACACTGCCTAAATCGCTATGAATTCCTAGAAAAAACAAAACAAAACAAAAAACCGATTCTCTTTCATAAAAACAAACCATACAATTTAATGAAAAAAATGAAATTCTTTATATGAAAGGAGTCAAAGCACTACAAGGCAATACCAGGCTCCTGATTATTTTTCCCCTGTACTTCTTTGCAGTGGGGAAGATATGACCATTTCCAGACAAAGCCCTTGAGAGTGATGGCAGGCTGCCTCTGGGGCTGGGAACGGGAAACAAGAGTTATCTACACACTCTCCCAGTACAGTCACCCTTTTAGATGTAGAGTAGCAGAGGCCCCGTAAGGCTCCAATTAACATCCTGAATGACTCAATGGGATTTTTTTGTGCCAGACAGAAAATGATGAGTCCCCTCCATCTCCTTCATACCACATCAGGCTGAAAGCTTCTACTCTTGAAAGAGAAGCGCTAAGCGTTTCCTTTACAATACCACTCAAAGACAGAGGACAGATGTGGTTACTGGGGCAACTGGGATGACAGAATTTGGGGTGCACCAGTACATGCCTCATCTCACCATTTCTTGGTGAGGTAACCTTCCTTGAGAAGGTTAAGTATATTTGTAAATTGTTCTCTAGATAAACACATGCCACAATGTAGGAGCCTTCTCTTTAACACTTTCTAAAATTACCTATATCTTACAGTCATGATTTTTAAATTCTACATTTGTAATATGGAACAAAATATGAAAGAAGCTGCTTACAGAAACTTCATGATAGTCTTTGCAGTGGTCTTTAATTAATCAAGGAAATGATACCCCTGAAACTTAATCAATGTCCAATGTATTTAAAGCATAAATATTAACTGCATTAAGAGGCTGCATTGACTCAGACAGAAAATCACCACCTTTAAACAGATATTACACATTTGTAGCTTGCCCTCACCATCGTTTTTCCTGAGGAATACAATAAATAAGAGGACATTCCTGTGTAAACACAAGCTGATAAAATGTTTTTCTTAAGAAAAGGGATGTTTCATTCCATTTAAAGTCTGTACTTCTTGATATATGATAAATATGCTTATTATAATTTCAGAATTTATTTGCATAGCCTTTGTACTGCTAGTTTAGGCAGATTAACAATCAGATATATACATATACATGAAAAATATCATGGTACCTAACAAAAGTGTTATTTGATGATGAACCCTCTAAATGTAATACTGTGTATCGACCATCTTACATTCTTTACATCTTACAAAGCTGAAAATTTTGAAATATTTGGGGCACCTGCTGTCAGGAAATATTGCCTGTTTTTCAATTTTATATAAACAGCATTGTCTGCCATGTGTGTTGAAGTCCTAGGGTTTATGAAGCATGGAAAAAGTCTGCGGTCCTAGGCCCTAACTTTTCTGTTGCAGTAGAAAAAACACAGACATTTTTAAAAATAAGAAAAGGCGACAATGCTCAAAATCAAACGACCTCGATAATGATGTAGAAGAAGCAAAGACATTGCCTTGTTTCAGCATGATTGGTTCCTTCAATATAAATATAAAAGCCCTCTGAAAAGTTAATTTTGCTATCTCACAAATGTGTTCTTGCATTGCCAAATGAGCAATGCCTGACTGCTTTGGTCAACGGGACTTCGTAAGGAAATAGAATTGAGCAAGTGGGAAAGGGAAAGTCTATTTAATTGATCTGTTGAGAAAATTCATCCTGGAAAGTCATGGTACAATCATATTCCATTTGGTGGGACATAAAGCTTTGGATTGGGTTGGGCTAGCCATAGAGACAAGGTTCATCTTTGCTGTAAGGAGGAGAAAGCAGTGGAAATAGTGGCCTATTATATCAACCAACACTGACGAAAGATGTTACTGCAAAAGAGTGGTTTGATATTTATGGGCACATACAGCAATATGCTACCACCTGCTATAAACTGAAATAAGCACACATTACTTAATGAACTTACCAGCCTGCGGATCTCTCTCTCACATTCCCGCTTTATTCTATTAATCTCATCCTGATGGGACTGATAAGCCGTGCGCAGGTCAGCAGCCTTCATTTTATCTGCCTGCATAATGTTGTTTAAAGCTTCTTCAAGCTGCTTTTTGCCAGATTTCAGCTCCAAGATCTCCTGTTGCAACTTCATTCGTTCACTGTCAAACGCCTTGCGAGCCTCCTCCTTTGCTTCGCTCAGCAGCGCCGTCTTCACCTTGTCGGCCGCCCCATCCCGCAGGACATTGACTGTTGACTGCAAACGCTGAATTTCACCATCTTTGATTTTCACCATTCTTGCTACCTCCTGCTCGTGCTGTCGGATCAGTAGTTCTCTGACACTCTGAAGTTCCTTCATCTTCTCCTCATGGAGCTTGGCTTTCAGTTCAGAAACATAGGCAGTGTGCTTGTGCTGCTCCTGCTCCCTTTCTTGCTTAACCTCTTGGATTTTCTCTCTCAGTTTACCCACCTGGAACATCAATATAAAATATTGATTAACAAGTGTTACCACACTTTTAAAAGTCACCAAGGGAGCTTTTTCTAAAACATTCTGAAAAACTCAACCCGAATATTCAAAAGCAAAGACTGCGCACCTGTCATCTCTCTCCAGTAAACAACTAGAGAACCAGAGCTGGAAAAAGGCCATGTGTGTGTGCAGGTTATATGCTATGGAGATGTGCAATTGGCAACAAGTTCTCACAGCTTTAGGGAATAATTTAAAACCAAGCAGCATCCAATCTAGTTCTCTCCTGATTCCTCCACCAACTACTTCAGACTACTCTCATCCATAACCCCTCTATTGTGCCCTACAAGATGGAAAACGAATCAGAGTTTGTGTTTATGCTGGGAATACACTGATTTGGGATTTCTTAATTTCTTAGCTATTTTAATGGGAAAGTCCTTATTAGGTAAGCCCAAAAGAATTGACCTTCTGAAAAATCAAGTCTACTTAAGGGGCCTCAGACAGGACACCCCAAAACTGAGACTATTCACAGTCCCCAGACACTTCAAAAAATATAGGCCAGTGACTCTAAGGGTTAGGGAGAGAGTAGGGGAGAGGTCTCGTAGCCTATTATAGTAATACCCACTGTGATGAAACTTCATTATAAAATGATGTTCAGAAGGCTGCATGGAAAGCAATGCTTTCTCCAAGTGGGATTAGATATTAATTTAGAAGAAAGGAGAAAAAAAAAAAAAAAAAAAAAAAACAAAACAAAAAAAGAGAGAGAAAGGCTGGCTTCTCTATTATAGTATACCAGAAAGGCTAATAATATATTTCATCATGCGTAGTGTCAGTAACGTCTTTGTGTTATCCCTATTCACAGTGACTGCCAAAATATGGGCTCTATACATGTACTTCTCATCTAAAGCAAAGTCAGAGGCAGAGATTTCAAAGCTCGTGTTTTAACCTTGAGCGGCATTACAAACGTACATATCAAACAGCACTTCATGGTAAAAGGAGGCTAGTGAGCCGCAGGATGTTAGGTATTGTCACAATATTCCTAGACTGCTTGCAAAGATGCTATATACAAAGCTGGGATCTATTCTTACAATGCATTTAATTTTTGCTAAAACAAGCCAGAATTGCAATTTGCCTCATATTAGTGCAGAAAGGATGTAAGATCTCTAATAATATTCAGACTATCATCTACTATGAGGTTATTATGAAAAGAAACTAATTTTTGCATGGTTCTGGATTCTACAGTCAAAACAAAAGTAAAGAGTTAATTAAAAGCAATACTAGTTCAGGAAAGGCCCAGAAACCTTCACTATTTTGTTTATTGAAAGCAGGTAGGATCTAAACAGGCACTTTTGTGTGTTTGCTTTAGGAAAAGTGGAACATCTTAACTCAAAAGCTTTAGATATAACACATCCAATCAATCCAAGTTTACTACTTAATTTAAGAGTGACCATAAAATGAGACCAACATGTTACTCATCAAACCCACAGCACTGAAAGTAGGATTTCCAGAGTCTGAACTTCACCTGAATTCTTTAGACAGCAGGGACAGAAGACTTTCCCTGTGCAGAAGGTGTTATGATCCTGTTATTTTCAAAAGTAACTTTTAGAATTAACCGACTCAAGCTTACCCTAGATTCTAAAAAAAAAAGAAAACAGAAAGGAAACAGGCTGGAGCAAGAGACTTTGGAAAAGTATCTACATTTTCGTGAAAGTAATCTAGATGCACTGTGGACTAAACACCAGGTGGGAGAGCACTATAATTACAGCTGTGGAAAAGGTAACAGCTCTGAATCAGACACCATCAGAAGCAGATTTTATTGTACAGACATGGTTACTGTATTCCAGGATGATTCAGATAACGTATCTTATGAAGATATATTTATTTAGTTAGCTATTTTTTCTCCCAAAATGTTAAGTCTGGATATTGGAAATTACCTGCAGGAGATACCCATGTGCTATTTCTTCTGGTGGGAGGAGGTTTAGTTCCAAGCCTAGGGTGGATAGTACTGATTTTCAGTGCTTGAATTAGGGTTCCCATTTCCACAAGAAAGTCTAAGACTCTCCCATCCCTGTCCATGGGGGCTGGACTAGACGATCTTCAAAAGTCCATTTCAGCCCAAACCATTCTATAATACTGTAACAAAACTAAGCCACTTGCTCACCTATTTACTATCACAAGTGGATGAGTTTATAGATAATAATGAAAATGAGCTAACACATTATTTACTTAAATCTGTTAGTTATTTCCTTACCGATAAGCAAAAAAAAAAATGAAATTAAACTGAACAATTAAACCTAGTAATGATGACATGATGACACAGGAAAACAAACTGTATAATGGCATATATAAACAAGGTTAATATACCTCCATAACTACAGTAATTTAAAATCAGTCTTATTGTACATAAAGTATGCAACTGAAAAGCAGTTTTCAATACAACTCATTAATGAATGTGACTTCCCAAAAGCATTTTTAATATGCGATAAATGGATTCTGAAATTTTGGCGTACTGAGTTACACAAAACGGCATACTTGCTCAGATTTTTTTGTCTTTCACTAAACTGAAAGAAGGCAACATCTATGTGCATTGTTGCTGTCTGTGAGAACACATATTAAACCACACAGAGTAACTGAGTATTATCGTATGTCACTAGTCATTTTACTTAAAAGTTTCAGCAAGAGCCATGTAAACCAGAAGAATCCTTCTAAAACTCCTGGATTTTTATACCACATCTTAAATGCCTATAACTCCTCATGACCCAGTACAGAAGGTGCATCTTAATTCCCAAGGTCTTCAAAAAGTCTTTTCTTGGTTTTGCTTCTCGTCAGAGACGATGGGAAGTTAGATCTCTCTGTCTAGGGCTTCCCAGAAAGCCATCAGCCATCCTTCTCGCACCCCCTCCGTCTGTCTCTCCTGCACACTGTGCAGATCTGTACACGTCTGGATTCCAGAGCAACTGACTGAATGAAAATAGTAGTGTGGCATTTTCCCATATGCCCAAGTCTCAGTTTCAAAAGGAACTTAAACTTTAAAGCAATTTGTCTTTTTTTAATTTCCGGCACTCTTTTTTTTTTTTTTTTTTTTTTTTTTTTTTTTTTTTTAAATGAAGAAAGCTGTTCTGTTCACAGGCAGAATATGAAGCATAACCAAGAAATGAAGTCAAGAAGCCAACAGGGAAACAAAGTCAGGAAGAGTATCAGGGCACCATAATGACTTTGGAAACTCTACTATTTAAATTACACTAAAGAAATTTACCTTGCAAGCTTCAAGGGAAAGAAAAAAAAAAAAAAAAAAGGCAAAAAAACCCCCAAACCCAAGTACACATTAACTGGTCTTCCATTTAAAAAATATTACTACATCTACACTAGCTTTTCAAAATTAATTCAACTGTACTTAGGTAACCTGTGCTTGGAGTTAGGGAATATAGAGTGATAGAATAGCTGAGGTTGGAAAGAATCTCCAGAGGTCATTTAGTTCAGCCCTGCTGTCAAGCAGACGAAGTTGGTCTTGACAGTGTCCTGTTAGATTTTTAATATCTCCAAGGACATGGCACAATCTGCCTGAGCAACCTGTTACAGTGTTCAATCATTTCACAGTAAAAAATCAAACAAACAAAAAACCCAACAAAAACCCTATCTTACATTTAAATGGTATTTATTGTACTTCAGTTTATGCCCATTTCCTCCTGTTCTTTCACTGAGCACCACTGAGAGTGTCTGGTTCTGTCTTTAACCCTCCGATCAGGTATTTATACACATTGATAATGTCCTTCCAAGCCTTCTCTTCTCCAGCCTAAACAGTTCCAGCTCTCAGCCTTTCCTTGTACATCAGGTGCTCCACGCCATTTAGCATTTTCATAGACCTTCACAGGATTTGATCCAGTTTGTCCATATCTCTCTGGCACTGGGAATCCCTGCACTGGACCCGTCACTCCAGATGTGGCCAGATGTGGTGCTGAGCAGAGGGGAAGGATCACCTCCCTCAACCCGCTGGCAACATTTCCTAATGCAGCCCAGGATACCATCAGCCTTCCTTGGTGAAATACACATTTTTCACTCATGTTCAAATAAATATTTTCATCACTGCAAACACATGCTGAGCAGATTTGTACACCCTAGTTTAACTCCACAGGAATTCTCCCATCATGAGAAAGGTTCCCCTATACTTTTTTACATTCAAAAGCAGGGTCACATAGTCTAATACAAACTGATGTTTGAAAGAGAAGGAACATAATTCAGTAGCAATTTTTACACTTCTCTTAAAAACCTGAATTTACCTTGCTTTTTAAAAAATGAAAGTGATTATCTAACTTAAGTAAAAGGACAAGAAATAAAACCAAATTGTCAAATTATCATACTGTGCGACTAAATATGGCTTCACCGAATTGCAGCAACATCTACAGCAATAGCTTGAAAAATTTATTCCCTGCAACAGAGTAGAGCAATGTGACTGGGTTATTTTGGAAAGTGTGCAAAAAAAAGAACCGTTTTTAAATGCAGACTTCACTTCCAGTGACATAAAAAGGGACAAAATAACAAAATCAGTAAAAGTAATAAATTATCTCCTTCCTTCTCTTTTTGGTATGTCCCTATACACACAAGTCCAATGGTAACCAGTGCAGCTTAAGCTGCTCCAACCATGATCATTTGAAGAATTTCAACAAAGTTTAACAGGAGTACATTTTTCTGGGCCTGATGTTGAAGATTCTTGAGTACTTTCTGCAAAGTGCTATGAAATATCACTGCTTCAGGGTAACACAAGGTTTCATTGCTCCATATTCAGAACCAACTCAATTTACTCTAAATTAGACAGGTAATATACTGGTATTACCAGGTTGTAACAAGACATACCAGATCAACTTCCTATATTCTTCTGAAATGACAAATTGGCAAGTCAATCCTGCATAATTCTCTTCTGCCCTTGTGTTTTTCCAGGCAACGAAGAGACATTTCTAGTATACGCCTTCCACCCCACAGTGGCTAGAAAAGGACAGTATTGTTGCCTTCTTCCTTCTTGCAATCTTCATTCACCAGCACCAGAGTCAAGGTGTTTAACCGAATATCTGAAGACTAATGAGCGATTGCTAGGCCACTGGGAAAGCTCTTTGTGGCTAGGTATTTTGTTTATAACCAGGAAAATATCAGGCAAAAAAAAGCTGCTTCACTGTAGTTACAAGCTAAAAAGAGCTGATATTGAAATCGGAAGGGAATCAGGTTTTCAGTCTCCAGTCATATCGGAAATCCACTTGTGGAGGTCTAAAATATTCATCAAGGAAATCTGTAGATCTACTTGGATCAGCTTTAATATGTCTACACTGGTATGGTGTCCAAGAATAAAGAGAAGCAACCCCAAAAGCTGAGTCTCTGAAAGGCACTCCACACACTGCTACACCAAGGAGCCGAGTATAAACAGCAGCAGTAATCCATATCCCGCCCAAACACAGGCTCATACTTTGGTCTCCACATCAGAGACTACTCAGTCAATTTTGGGACACTGGATGACTTATAACTGGACACCTGAAGTTCCTACTTGGCAGCGACATGGCATAATGATGTATCTTGTAGCAAGAGAAAATTACTGTGCAGCAGGCTAGTGTCAGAACTAAAAGATGAAGATGCTCAACAGGAAAGGTTGATAATTATTGGAATTAATTCCATGTGTCAAGGATAAATTCTCCATCAACTGGATTGCAAGACCTCTGTGCTAAAATGAACACAATTTAAACTATTTCAGGGGAAAAAGATGCTAAAAATCTGTACTTTTTAGGATATGATAACTTCTGTAGAGTATTACATTTGCAAATCTAGAACTTTCAAACTTAAGATAGTGAAAGACTTCTGCAGAACTTGCAGGCCTGATTTCATCTTTTTATTGGTGGTGACTAGTGGTCACAGCTTAGGAAAACTCCTGGCTTCTTTCACAATTACAGCATCATATTGCATCTTCTGAATGTAGCTTTTACCACTTCCAGTTGCCCAAGAATCTGACATGTTTTGCCTTGTTTCTACTTTCAGGCAACCACTTCTCTGAATCTCCATCTCCTCTAATAAGAGCTTTGAAGTGGCAGAAGCAGCAGTCAGACATGACTCCACCATATCAGACATTGCTTTGATGGAACTTGCACTCACTGATCAGTTATGTGGTTTAACCCCAGCCAGCAACTAAGCACCACACAGCTGTTCACTCACTCTGCTCCCCGCCCAGCGCAGAATGGGAAGAATTGGAAGGGTAAAAGTGAGAAAGAAACTCGTGGGTTGAGATAAAAACAGTTTAATAATTAAAAACAAATAATATTTTTTAAAAAATTGTAAGGAAAAGAGAAAAAAATAAAGAGAGAGGAAAATAAAACCCAAGAAAGACACGTGGTGCAAATTAAGACAATTTCTCACCACCAACTGACCAATGTCCAGTCAATCCCTGAGCAGCAACCCCCTACCAACATCCCTCCCCCCGTTTATATGCTGAGCATGACATCACATGGCATGGAATATCCCTTTGGTTGGCTGGACTCAACTGTTCCAGCTGTGTCCCCTCACAACCTCTTGTGCACCCCCAGCCTACTGGCTGGCAGGGCAGTGTGAGGTGCAGAAAAGGCCTTGACTCTTATGTAAGCAATAATGAAAACATCCCTGTTGTTAACACTGTTTTCAGCACAAATTGAAAACATAACCCCATACTAGCTACTATGACAAAAATTAACTCTACCCCAGCCAAAACAGTACACTCAGTCACCATTTTTCCAGTCCATCTGCCTCTACTTCTTATTTCATTTATCTATAATCTTACTCATTTTTCCTTCTCCATAGCAAAAACCCTCCTGTGTTCACTCTTTATTCTGTCCACATTCATAAATACCCTCTTCTTGCATGCCCATTTCCAGTAACAAATAAATAAATAAATAAACCTCTTTAAAAAGAATAAATACAACAATCAAGGCACCGTATCTACAGGGATCTTTCTTGCCCCAAGCATTTCCACTTCTGATAATCTTTTAACCTAAACTCTCACGATTATGTGACAATATCAAAGGATCACAGAAAATATGTTTCTGTTCATATCTGAATATATGAAATGTGTCTCTTTCCCCTGTGCTATATTTGGATCCCCTAGAAACTTCTGAAGACTCCAGTGATTGTCTTTTTTTTACAGATTTAAATAGCTTAGATATATCATTTGATAAGATACATTAATTTTAGAGGCCCTACTACAGCTCTAAGTAGAATTTTTCTGTAGATCACATTGTAACATCAGATTTTTTTAGGATCTCTTCCACTGTATTTTCTGTTGACCTCTTACAACATGATACCCTCTGAAAGGTTTAATTCTCGTATTTTCTTGTTGATTCTTCCAAATTAATGATAATCATTGCTTAGCATCTACTGATGTCTCACGCCTCTCCAGTATCTGTTTTACCTGAGTTAGAAATTGCATTATCATGACTAGCATGTTCACTCATTTAATAATTCTGAATTCTGACTGCAGTAACACTGCCAGATTTATTCTTAGTAACTTTGTTACCTACTGTTGTGGTTTGAGACCAGAGGGCAACTGAGCACCAGGGAGCCATTCACTCCCCCCTTTCCCCCCAGCACTGGGAAGGAGCAAATGAAGCAAAAGACTCAGGAAGCAAAATAAGGACAGGGAGCCGTGGCTTATCCATTACAGTCACAGGCAAAAGACTGACTCATTAGGGGAAGAAAAAGAACATTCCTTTAATTCAAACACTAATAAAAACAGCACTTAACAGACAAAGAGGGACAGTGAGAAGTGACACATTTTAAAAACACCTGTCCTCACCCCTCCCTTTTTCACGGCTCATCTCTGCACCCCATCTCTCTACACCTTCTCCCCCAAGCAGCGCAGGGGCAGGGGATGGGGGTTACACTCAGATCGCCACTCCTTCCTTCTTGGGAGAGGCAGGGAATGCTGCACATTCTTCCCCTGCTCCATGTGGCTCCCCTCTCATGGGAAGCAGTCCTCCATGAACTTCCTCTGGTGTGAATCCTTCCCATGGGAGCAGCCCTTCCAGAGCTGCCCCGGTATGGGTCACCCCCGCGTGTTGTAGTCCTCCCAGAGCTGAACTACAACAGCAGAGGCCGCTTCTCCCCTCAGAATCCCAGCCTACTTTGGGTGTAGCTGTCTGCTCCAGTGTGGGCTCCTCCGCCCGCTCCAGGTTGGCCTCTGCTCTACCACAAACCTCCATGGGTTGAAGGAGGCAGCCCTGCTGTCTCACCACAGGGTACAGGGGTCTCTGCTCCAGGGCACCTCCCCCACTTCCTTCTCCTTCCTTCCACTGACCTCAGTGTTTGCATAGGTGTCCTCCTCGAAACTCCTCCTCACAGGTCCCAACCCCCTCCCAGATTCCCCTTCTAAAATACGTTAATACAGAGGTGCAGCCACCATCACTATCTGGCTCGGCCCTGGCCAGGGGTGGGTCTGACTTGGAGCCAGGGGAGCTTCAAGCAGCTTCTCACAGGGGCCACCGCTGTATCCCCCTCCCCTGCTACCAAAAACCCCACCACACAAACCCAGCACACTTACTGTCCAATGTTTGGCAATGTCCAAAATTCTCTCATTTTAGTGATTTTGTTAAGTATTGATAATTTACATCTATATATCAAGTGCAGAGAACAGCTGAATTTAAATGTCCTTCAGCTCCTGTCAGGAAAACCTACCCAAAGGGATGTGCTTCCTTTTAATCCCAGTCAGTAGTGGCAGGAGTAACTATACATGGTTTTACCAATACATCATTTATTTCCCTAATCCAAGAGGTTTGCTATATTTCATTCCCAGTTATAATATCCTAGTGCCTCCTTGCTATTCAGTACACTCTTTATAGTTGAATAAGTTAACCAACTCCTTTCTTATTCCATACATAGCAGACAGGAATAACATTCATTTATATATATACGCAGCATGTCTGGATTCTCAAATCAACAGCTGTATTTAGAGTTCTTCCACACATACGGGCCATAACTCTTTTCCATACGACATTTTTAATCCCCAGTAAATAAAGCTGTTTTGACAGTATGATGTTATCTCTCTTTTTTTTTTTTTTATTTTACAAATTGAAAATAGATTTTTTTTCAACTTACAAGGAATTACTCTTACATACAGATTCAACATCTGAAATCAAAGCTCAAAAAAACCCCAAGAAATATGGGTAAAGCATGAGGACTTACAAAAACAATCTATAAAATTGTGAGGTGATAGAGTGGCAACTGAGTTGAAACATCTCATTTATTCCAACTCCTAGATCTGTTGTGATCTCCAGTCTCTAAATATACAGTCACAAGCAGAGTATGGATATTTAAAAGCAATAACAGAACTTGGTGAAGATGGAGCAATAGTGACAGCAAACACTACACATGCTATCAAGAAGAAAGTACAACCTGAAAATTGGAAGACTATCTTCTAGTATTTGCTAACTATCTCAGTAGGGGTAGGTAACTTTATAATACTTGTTCCTAAATATTCATGAACTCAGCATAGGAATTTATAAACATTTCACATTTTTTTTTACTCTGACTGCCAAGACCATGCTCATTCACTGCAGCTCCTTGTGCTTACTGCACTGGTACCTTAAGGCTCAGTTTGAGTCCTGCCTCCACTCATGTTAAAATAAGTATAATTTTTGTGCTTCAGTCAACTTTTTTTGTTACTCGATACCCAAATTTTGGATGTCTTCCAAACAAACATTTCCAGTAGCAGAGAGGGCAGTATGTGAGCCCATGCTCATTTCACGTATTTCCTTCTCCAGGCTCTCCATAGATGGCAGCAAATGTACAATCCCAGGAGGACATGCTACATATCAATAGGCTGCCCAAATCTATCAAATAAGTGTTCCAAAAACAAGAGACAGTACAAGGGAACTAAGGCAGGGCCACAACTTTTGCTTCACCCTTTAGGCAACATAAATGAATCCTGCTGCTCTGTGCCAGAGGCCCAAAACACCACCAGCAAGATCCACAATGATGCTTATTTAAAGAACTGCAAACATATCAATTTTGGATCAGGTATCACATAAGCATGGAGGGGAACAACTTCACAGGAAGAATTTCTTTAAAGAGCTCAACAACAAATGAAACAAAATTAATTAGGAAAATATGCACAAAATTTTGGATGTCTCTGGGGTAAAATTCTATTTCAGAGACACCACTGTTTTGCAGGCAGAAGTAAGTTAAGACTAATTTCCATTTGTGACATCTCTCATCAATTAGAAGGTTCTTCCTCAGATAAATCATTAATATAGGCATATACATGAGGGACAAAATAGTTTAGGAGAATTAAATTAAATTAATTGGCCCCACAAGACTTTGTTACCTTTCCTAATACAGTTTATGTCCCACGGGACACAGAGCTGTCTGTTTAGCAGCTTCGATAAATTCTCTCTTACCTCTGTGCCAATAAAGCCATCTAATCTATTTAGAATTCTCTAGGCACAGCATTTTTACTTTTCTGATACCAAGCTGTAATTTCTGTTGGTTTTGTTACTCATTTTTAAGCTACAGTCTGAAGAGGAAAAATCTGTATGGCTTTAATTTACTCATCTTGTCAGTCAAGGCATTCTATCTAACTGTGGCGCAGAGAGAGAGCAGGCTGTTGCCCTGATGGTGGGAAGTAAACTACACAGTTCAATTCTAGTTAAATGATTTAGAGCAAATACCACTGCAAAGATGTAGGAAATAGGTTGAAGTTTTCTCCCTCCCCATCCTCCCAGAAACACACTCCAAAATGCCACAGAATTTACTATGAACTGCACTATATTTAGTAGCATTTTAGAGCACTCTGGCTGTAATTTCCTCTTTCATATTCAGCTACACATGACATATGTGAGCTCACTCATTTCTCTGCACACATATGTGCACAATACACAGATGTGTCTCCTATAACAACCTCAGTACTCCAGAAAATATTAGATTCTCAAACTGTAGAAAGATGAACAGATAACCAAACTGAAGCAACCCTTACCAGACTGGATATAGATACATAAACAGACTAGTGTTAGAAAATGTTCCTACAGCTGTCATGGTCTTGTAGCTATATTTTATTATTAACTGAATCAGAGTCAAGCTTGACGCTATGGCAGGTAAAGCATCAAACCTGGAAGCATAATCAGAGCTAAACAATTCTTAGGATTCCTGTAATCTTTTTGTAGATTTTTTTAGAATCGGAGTAATTTAAACACTGAAAATTAACTCATTCTTCTGTCCAAGGCATAAGATAGCTTTATAATTATGTGCTCTTTTTAATGCAATTAAAAGATGATAATAAAATTCACGTCTGTATGTCTACATTAAAAGTAATATAGAACAAAATAGAAAATAAGACTAAATAACTAGAAAGTTTACTAATGTAAATAGCGTACCACCAGCTCACAAGCCTCCAAAAAGAAGCACTGAGACACTAGAAATTACAATGAAATAATACAATTTATCAGCTGGTAAATTCAATTTTAGAGGGTATCAGCCACTAGTAAATTTCACGGTATGTGATTTTAAAAAGCAGTAGTTTCTGCCACTCTCATTTTATATTTTTTTCTCATTATATCAAACAAGTGTGGGAGAAGTTGGATGAGGAATCCAATAGCAAAAAAAAAAAAAATCTGTCTTTTCTGTTCACTCACCAATACTGCCAACCCTTAAGAAATAAGACTTTTTGCTTTAGTCTGCGAAGAAAAATTTCCAAGGCAACACAAATTCAGTTGGCTGATAGATCCTGAACCTACCGTATCAGTCAAACAAGAATTAAGGCTTTATTCTTTCTTTTTCCTCTGTAAGAAATCAGTTCTGAAGATTATGTATGCAAGGGGTTTCTTGTTTGCTCTTTTATTTAAAAAATGAAAGATAAGTCCATTCAAAGCTGAGTATCACACAAGGCTGTTAAAGAAACTGGAACATACAGGACTATTATTATTCAGGTGTCCCAAATTTTACACTGATATAAAGAAACAAGGCTAGAACAAAGCTATGGAGTCAACACGTTTTCACTGCATAATCGTTCCACTGGTGAGTCCTTGAGACTCTTGCAACTACAGTAGCACCAATCACACACAGATAAATCTATATTCACATTGATTCATCTCCAGGACTCTCTTGTGCAAAGTCAAATGCACTAATCGAGATTAATAAACTAATAGAATAGAAACAACCTTATTGGCTTGTCCATATTTTAAACTGCTACAGAGATAGATTAAAGTAAACGCTAATCTTTATAAATATAGATATACTTCAAGAATGAACAATTTCTCCTAGGTGTTCTCTTGATTACTCAAATACCTGTGGAGCATGTGCTAGATAGACAAATATTGATGGATCTGCTTCATTAGCAATTGGCTGCATCATCGAAAAGCTCAGAGCAACGGCGCACACCACCTCAGGAAATCAAATCACATCACTCCTACACAGATGATTTCCAGTTAATTTACATTCTCCATAGGCATTTGAAGTGACATGCTTTGAATACAGTGATGATGATTGACTCTGAAGACACTTCTTTTTACAACATACAGTTTTCAGTGCTAAGATCAAGTACAAAACTCCTTTGCTGCCTTTAAGTTGCACTAAGCTAGTACCATTTGTATTGCTGTGACCAAAATTTCAGTGACTCGATGTTTGGGCATATTTACTGCCTTTTGCACATTATTTAAAATAGTTAGCACCAATTTCAGTTCATCAGTGGTTCTTCCAAGTTCACTTCTTTGTCACATATTTGTCTTTTAAGGCTAATGCATTTTGAATTAGTTTAAGAGTCAAGCTCTGGTGGTTTCTAACAGTGCTACTGTTAAGAAGAATGATCACAAAATATAGACAAATACCTTGCTTTTTTCTTGCTGAAATTCTATCTGGATGTTGGTTAGTTTAGTTCGTAGCTCTTCATTAGCAGCTTGCAGGGCTTCAATCTCCATGTCGGACTTCTCTCCCTTGGCACGACTTTTCTTTGACATAATTATTTTTGAAGTTTAAAATAAATTTTTGCTCCACACTGAGCTACCAGCTAGTGCCTTCTACTTTAGCATTTAAGAGTCGTGCAGTGTTCAGCAAAATCTTTCACACAGATCTCTGCCATTGTGGGAGCAGTCTCTCATGTCCTGGAAGAAACAAAGTAGTAGAAACAGAATTAGGCTACAGCTTTGAGCAGAATCAAACATCCAGTTTTAAAGCATGCTGAAATTCTTTGTAGTATATACTACATTTCATAGTGTACTAAGTTTTGAAAGAAATAGATTAGAAAAAAATTAGCTACAGAATATTTCATCATTTTATCTAAATACTATCCACTGTAATTTGATGTCCACTGAAATAAAATTCTTTACAGTTATGATGAATACAGCATATAAACAGAAATCATCTTATTCAAGACCTGCTCTGGTCCATGCTCAGGATTGCCAAGACACACAGGGACAACCATAAATTTACTGAGGCTGCCAGTGTTTCAGTGGAAATAGTAATCTCCTGTAGTAAGAAAAAAGCACTTCTCACTTTAATGTATCAGCTACAACTCAAAATTGTATCATTCATAATTATCACTGAGTCTCACAACATCAGGATATATGGAAAAGGTATCACAAAACTGGAAAAATAGTTTTAAATTACTTGTTTAAAATATCATATATAAACTGTTTATGTTCAGGGTTGATACTGTTTGAAATGCTCTAATCAAAACATGAAGGTATTTAACTTCATTTTCATTCCCCAGCATGCCTCGAAGCTTAAAAAGTATTTAATTACTTAAATCAGCTTTATGTAATATTCAAGGAGAATACCAATACCAGACAAAGAACCCCAGTTCTAATAAATAGGAAATCCCACTATTAGTTTGCTTTATGAGTAGTTATAGAAGCTTAATCTGTGGCTTTTTGTCTCTCTCTGCTCTCCTCTAAGAATAACCTGGCACTCCACAAGAACAAACTGAGCAACAAGTGCTATCTAATGCTGAATTAGTTTCCAAACCCATCCTCTGCTTATTTTAAATATCCACATAATTTTCACAATTAAATTGCTGTTAAAGCAGAGAGGTTCCTGCTTTAATACTGAACTATATTCCTGGAGTATTATACTTCCAATAAAATTGCTACCAAATTGCCTTCAAACGATAAATTGCTCTTTCCAAGCTACTGCTGTCTGGGAGTTATTTTAGAAATTTTATTAGAATGAAAATCTCATTGATTCTTTAGCACATACTTTCAGAAGGGTTAACAAATAATACATCAGGTGTGTACAGACAAACACCATTTGTCGAGTTCAACCAAATACATGTTTTATTCTCCTCTTTAAGGACTGAGAAACCAAGGAGTTACATATCTTGGTCAAAATGATCAGTCAAATTAGATGAAATGTGAACAGAACTCAGGACAAGTCTCAGTCTGTTTGGCAATATTGCCATGGAGTTCTTTAATTTATGAAAGGCAATTGAAAAAAAGACCAACTATACCAATTATTTGTTAAAGTAACTTAAGTGAAATCACTGGTTTGCTTTGTAATATCAGACGTCTCTCCTTCCAAACTCGATAATCTATCAATTTATCCTATGCAACAAAATTTAATCTGTTCCTTAAAGTCATTATAGTGAGCATTTTTAATATACAATTTATGAAAAAACAAGAAATTTTAATGCTATTTATGTATCAAACCTACCTTACAAAACAAACAAACACTGGTGCTGCTGTGATTTTACACATAATTGTTGATTCAAGAAAAATAAATTAGCAATATTCTTACAGTAACTTGAATCAAAGAACTCTGAGTAGAATAAATTTGTGGAATTATTGTTCTTAATAAAGGAATTTCATGGTATTAATCTATGGAGTTTCTATGATGCTAAAGACTAAAACTAAAGTCTATTTAATCAATATATTTCACTCAAAATCTTTACCTGTATGGAAAATTTGAATTAAAAAATCAGTCGCTAGTGTTATTTCCCTGATTAGTTTGTAAAGAAAATCTAAAATAACAAAGATATGCAAATCCAGTTTATAATACTTCCACAGGATTTACAGTGGTGGAAGGGGAAATTAATTGTTCCCCTTCTGGGGGACTATCTGGGGTATTCAGATACTACTGAAGAATTATTCCTGAAATCCTTATTAAAACAAAATTCCTGATGCAGCTGGATTATATATTATTTAATTCAGTAGATAATTAAATTAAGGAAACCAAAACCATCCCTCACTGGCCCGGCTACATGAATTTTAGCCTTATTGGATTCCCCCCCACCTCTTCATCTCAATTACAGTTTGGAATAAAGAACATCTAAGTGATAGACATGATTGCTTCTCTATCAGTAAAATGAGAAAGTTAGGTAACTGTGCTTGATGTGGATATACATGACATTCAGAAAACTGAAAAATAGATTTGAAATGTGGAGTGTTTTGAAATTGCCATGTATATTTAGTTCAGTAACAATAATCTCTCCTCTCCTTTCCATGCTCCCAAGCATATTATGAAGATACTAGATCATTCAATATGATCATATAAACATACATTTATGTACTTCAGTGGCTGGCCTGTCTCTGAAGTCCTGGTCAGGTAAAACTCTCAATGACTGCCGAGTTCATATTCTATCCCAGAGTCACCATCATTCAAACCCTCTACCAAATCAGGTCCCATGCTAAGGTACCAAAATAATGGTGTTGTCCTATCTTTGAAAATGTGGAGGTCTAAATATAATATGCATTATTTAAAGCTGTTCAAGTTACATTTAGCATTAAATTAGCCTTAAAGAGTTCAGCACTACTCTTCAAAGTACTCTCTAGGATTTTTTAAAGGACAATCTCAAAACATCATTCTCAATCTTTTTCCTGTAACTCCCAACACTTAATAATTGAACCTTTCAGGCAGAATAAAAGCTTAGACCCAGAACCTGAAGAAAATCACCCTCTTTTATAGGCATTAAGAAAGAACACCAAAACAAACAAGCAAACAAAAAAAAAATCCCACAACCCAAAACCTGAGCTGGTGGGCATAGAAACATTTCCATTTTTACTCTTCCCTAGATACGTGTTCCAGCTTATTTCAAAAGCAGGACCTATGGTAACACAAAACCTCTCTATGCACTCAGAGAGGCACAAAGCCCAGACACACAAGGGCTACAGCAAAGTGCGTGCATCCTGATTCCCAAATGAAAGCATTAGAACCAGTGGGTGCCTACATTCCCTTCTAGCTGACTATCCACATTTACTGTTTAGTAAATGTGGATAAAGGTCAGCATAGAAAAAAAAAAAAAAAAACAAACAAAAAACAAAACAAAACAAAAAACCCCACCCAACTTGTAAATACACTGAGAAAAAAGAAGGAAAAAATATTCTACTCTGACAAAATTTGACTCAGAAGCTTCAACCAACAACCTGTTTATAAACTCACTGTATGTCCTCTGAGAGGCAAGTTCACGAAGTCTCCACAATATAGTCCCACAATCCCTCCATGAATAAAAATAGCCACTTGCTGTGCTGTGAGCTCTATGCACTTATTGCAAACCTTAAGATCACCTGAATATATTTTATATTTAACAACAAAAAAGAAAAAGGATACCAAAAAAAAAAAAGAAGATGGGGAAGAGTAATGGATTCTAAATCACACGTCACCATTTCAGCAGTCTCTGGTCATACCAAATGTCTCACTTTACTTGAAAGGCATAGGGGCACTTGTAATTCAAGAAACGTAACAACGAAAGAAACTTGATTGGATTTGAATCAACTGTTCAACAGTTTGGAGGACTGGCATGTGGAAGATCAAAATATTTAATATAATTAACAAATTATTACTCCATTTGTGTTAGACATTTTTGGAAATACATTACATTTCTAAGGTACCTGGAAAACCAATCAGCTGAACAGTGTTCCAGTCATAACTTCCAATTTCTCTTCTATTTAAAGGATGCACTTCATCACTACCTCAATCTCTTCCCTGGTTTTAGCAAGAAGGCCTAGAACTAACTATACAATGCTTCTAGATTTTAGCTATCAATAAAACATAGGAGTAAAAAAAAAAAAAAAAAAAGAAAGAAAAAATAATTACCTCAAAAAAATTGAAAGTGCAGCATCAAAGAATTTTGGTTACTTAAGAGAAAGAAAAGAAGGAACTTAGTTTCTTGTGAAAAATAACTCCATTTAAAGAAATGCAAGTCTTTAAACATGATTCTATACTGAATACATGAAAGTAAGTGGAAGAATATATCTTTAGAGAGTGAGTCTTAGAGTAATAAACAGTAATCAAGAGGAGTAGTAAGTAAATGCATAAACTCAAGTAATAAATATGGATAAAATAACATGGTAATAAGAAAAATGTACTAAATGGTTGTTATCCAAAATTCAACATTCCAGTCCTGATTCAGACCTGAACAACGTTAGTCAATGTTATTCAGCTTCAACATGATTTTTGGAAGGTGAAGTTGTTAATGAGTCATCTCAGCTGAAACACCAAGCAAAAACACAGGCACAGGGAAAAAAAAAAATGCTGCTTCATCTAGATATTTTGTCTCCACATCAACAGTGGGGTTTTTCCATTTTACTTCAACCTTTCTCTTACAATGCTGCAGAACCTGCTATGGGCTACCCATAGCCCTTATTATGATTGTGAACATAAGACATAAGTATATTCTTAGTACAGCACAATTCTGAATATTCAAGAAGTTTAAAATTAATTTTATTACCTTACAACCTGATAATAGTAAATGCAGTGGACACAGGTACAATGTTAACTTCAGAAGCAACTGCCAGCTCACCTATGTTATAGCTTAAAAGCCAGTCACAATGAACCAGTGACTGTACAGGAAAGACAACGTTCATAGCTCCCAGTGCCCAAGGCACATTTCTCACAGGGTTCAGGTGACCTACATTTCCTGCTTCAATTCTCAGCACTATGTAATAAAACGCGACTGAAAGGATTAAAGTAAAAGCATCTCTACAGGATGTAAAATAATACTTTTCCCAGACAAAATATACAAATTATTAGAATAAATTTCTAAGTATATTGCAGACTAGTCGCATTTTAGATAACCATTCATTAGTTACCTACAGCGACAGATCTATTTCTAGAACAACAGAGCTTCTAAGGGCTATTTTAAATCCTATCCCACTTAGGGAATTGCAGAGTTTCCTTACAGTGGAACATTTTTGTACGTGCCAATTGTGATTTTTTGGTGGATAAAACCTAAAACATCTTTACTGTTAACTCACAGCTCCACATTCATTTTTGCAGATTCACAGCCTACAGTCCTGAGTCATTCCTCCTTTAATAACAATATACCTATAGGTCCAAACTACATGGAAATAAATCACCAGGAATCTCTACGTATTTTTAACTGTTGTTTTGCAGAAAGATCTCATGGTAACATAATCCTGTTGAGCACAGTTGAATAGCGGTAACTTCTTTGCTTTGTAGAGCTTCCAGCATAGCATGAGCTAGGCTCTTATGACACCTCACTCAGAAGGTTCCATAGCAGGTGATACCCTGTAGATGAGCATAGTATTTGTAAGCTAGCTCTTCTGCCAAGGATAGTATTTGCTTCATTATTTTTTTTTTTCAGTGGCTCCTCAGGAAAGGTGATATGCTGAGATTCTGTATCTCTACAGTCTTTCAGAAAATTCCCACTGCCCCCAGGAATCAGCACCTATGTTTTAACATCTCATCACAAATCACAACCTTCCAGGTCCTCACAGAGTAGTTAACAGAACTAGAGTTTCAGAATTAATTTCATTAATTCAGAATGAATTTTATCAATATATTCATTTTCACTTCAGTTAACTGGTTGCCCGCCCGTGTCATATATGCATCTGTTAAAACACATGCAAATGAAGTGTTTCCAAGCATACCACAAAAAAAAAAAAAAATAACCAAAAAAACCCCAAAGTATAACAAACTCATTTAAATCCTATACACACCCTCAAATAAAAGGTGTACCCACTACAGACAACATAACACTGAATAATTATTTCTGATTGGTACTACTGCAGGCCATTGGATAGCATTCTGTATTTTAATCGCATAATTCCAATCAAAGGGCATAAGCAACCATCAAAAGCTAGCTCTCTAGCTCATAATTTACAACACATTATCACAAGTCAATAGGCAATAAAAGGGAATGCTTGAGCTGAAGAGGACAAGGCAGCGGGAAGGAAAGGGAAGGGATCACAACTGCATTTAGTCACCAAGATTAATTTGAATTTATTATGTATAATTTTTAAAAAAATATGTTAAAGCTATTTACAAAAGGACAGTATCTTCAATAATCTTTGCAAGCCATTTAGAACAGGAGTCACAGAATAGTTACATGATGGAAAAGGATTTAAAGGAACAACAGGTCTCTGATTTTACAGATTATTTTGGAAGGGAACTGAAGGACCAGTTCAAAAATGCAACTTCAAACGGACTATTTATTATGACTACAGACAACTGTCACTGCCATTCCACTCCCAAACAACAACAGAAATGAAATCTTTTGGGTGCAAAAATGCTTACCTCAGATATGAGTCCCCTGTCTAATATCCTGAAACAGATAATCTCCTCGAATTGCTACAACTGCTCAGGTCAAAGTTACTGGAAGAGCAGAGAACAATCAAAATAACAAATTTACATAATGGGATGGGCACAAAAAGCAGAGGCAAATATGCACAACAAATGTGTTTGCACAACACCACAGCTTGTTTGGAGACATCTATGTAGTGCCCAGTGAGCAGTACAGCTGCCTCACAATACAAAATTGCATAGTCTTCATGCAGAAGTGGTGGAAAGCATTGACTCTGCTGCAGCCCCCCTAGGAGAGGAAGTGAACTAGATCTCCTCCAAACCGTTGCTACCACATTCCTCCTCCAGCTCCACTGGCCCCTTCAAGACCCTACACAGATGCACTCTGCAACTCCCTTTGTACACTACACAACACTTTAATACACTATGAGTTACAGAAACCTTAATTTGAATCTCTTCTCAAAAAGCTATGAGCTTGATCCCAGGACTTTAAAGTAAATAAAAAATATTCATTGGCTAAATAAATGATAATTCTTTATCAATATTTACCCAATTTCACTTGCAGTACTGTTTTGTGGATTAATCATTAAAATCACCCTAGTATCCATATTAAAAGTCAGTCTGCTACAAACAGCAGTCCTGTGACAGAAATGAAATAAAAAAGACATTAGCACAAAAAGGCAAAGCTGAAATGCAACTAAAATAATAAACCAAGCCCTCCCTCCACAACCTTCCAAACTCAGCTCTCCTACAGAGTTAGAGCCCCTTAGGGCGCTGGGTTAACTGCAACCCCAGAGAGGCAGCCCGAGGCAGAGACGATCCTCCGATCTCCATGCAAATTCCTTTCTTCTAAGCACACACAGGACACCTGACAAGATGCAATGTCTAGTGCAATGTGCGTCCAGCCTTCTACACCCCTGATTGTACCCTGGGTGTGACGCAGGGAGACCCTTGAGCTTTCACTGAGGAGCAGCACTCCCTCTAAAGCATAGTATTTAAGAGCCAAAACAGGAGCAGGAAGAAAGGGCAAGTTGTAGCATTTCTCAATTAGGGCTAGAGAAATGGCAAATCGGAGACAGACTCCAACATCTTTATTCACTGCCACTGACACCCCACAGATTAATCATTCTGCCAAATTTAGGCTTCTGGATTATACTGGACCACTTTTCTTTAGTTATTTACCTGATTTTTGCAGGAAGGTTCCTTTGGATTTATTAAAAACAAAACAAAACAAAATATCATTATTATTATTTTTATTGTAAAGGGCTAGAATAGTTAAAACCCAAAACTGGAAAAATGAAAAATTCAGGGATGACAGCTGTGTAGAAAATGTGCAAGACAACTGAGAGGCTTGGGGAGAGAGGTTCAGATTTCCAATTTGACAACTCAAGAGAGAGTTGGAATCTCAGTGGGAGGAAAACTGTGGTAGTTTAACACTTCACTAAATGTTGAATGTTTACCTTATTATTTTGTAAATCAATTGGATAGACTTGAGAGGTCAAGTAAGTGTAAGGAGAAAAGGCATATCATGATGTGATCTAGTTACCAGCTGAACAGTGAAGCAGAGGTGGCATGATTTGATTCCACTATCTCCTATCTCAATAATTATTGTGTGCAATTAATCACCTTTACTATACACCTGCAAGCTATCTCATATTGTGTTAGTCAGCCCAAATTCCCACCTTATTCCTCCAGTGCAGAATTACACACCTATGTGCAGAGCAGCACAATCATATCAGTCAGCACAACGAAGAAAGTTCCAACACTGAGCAGACTAATGACAAAACTCCATCACCTACCAAGAGGCAGCAGAACTTCAACAAATATTCTCATTAAAATAAGGACTCTTAGCCAAAGTGAAAGCATTGACCTATTCTAGTATTACAGAAAGACTGATGAACATACTTTGTCTTTCCCAAAGATACCATCATGCTCCACTTTTAAAGCCAAGTTCCTTGGTTCCTGATATCAAAATAAATACATACACTACAGAGCTGACAGTGCTGTTAAATTTTGAAGAGCCACAGAATCCCCCAAAAGTATTTACCTGCCCTCAAGAATTTAGGACCTCAAACTTATGTTCAATTGTTTTATCAAGGACTCCTGCTCAACTTCAATGCTCTTGAAGTAAGACATCCCAAATTCAAATCTAATTTCAAATCCATCTGGATGATGACAATAACTTATGAACAACACACAGGCTATGGCTTGATGGATTTTGGTTCCATCTATGATTCTGTCACAGATTCCTTGTACGGCCTTGAACAAATCACTTAATTTCTCAGTAAAACAGGTATTACACTTGCCTACCTCAGAAAGATATTCTGAGAACAATATTAAAATATGAAAAACTGAATAGGGGTTATGACAAATGGGAGTTATGAGAACCTAACAAGAGTCTACAACTGTTAGTTGGCAGGAATCATCAAATTTAGTGTCCCACAAAACTGCAATTCCCTCAACAAGGTCTGTTAACTTTCTTCTAACAGTGCTCTGATAATCAGCCAGCCAAAACTGGCACTTCAAAAATTGGTATTTGAGTGAATGTTCACTGGAGTGAACAGAGTTTAAGTCACTCTGGTGACCAGTTTACGCACCTGGAATTAAATATTTAAACTGGGTATTTCAGCCAGACAATAGCTTCTTTCCTCTCTCAACTCTCTAAATTCTGAAAAGGAGCAGTGCAGCAGCTTAAAAGTACAGCCAGTAAAATGCACAGCTAGATACTAACACAGCAAGAGTCTGGAGACAATCTTTCATTTCTTTCTCAGCCTAAACAGGACAGAGACAAGCATGACAAAGCACAAGAAAAGCACAGAGGAGAAACTTTGTGAACTACTTTCTTTGTGTAACCATTCTCCAAGATCCACAAACTGAAAACGCTTCACCACCATGAGAAGACTACCAATAAAATACCCTTTTGGTAACTGCCAGAAAATGTGATTCAAATCATGCCAGCCTTGTTGGCAAGGTGGTTGGCAAGTCAGCCACCAGAAGTATGAATTTGCTTTCTGAAGATCATTATAGTTGAATGTCGTAGCCATGAAGATGCAGAAAATACTTTTATCCAGATACACATATCAAAACCATAATTTTAAGGATAGCATCCCTCGGAATATTAAAAAAACAAAGACACATTTATTCATAATTCAGTTTAAAGGGAGAGAAATGTGCAATTAGATACAAACACAAAACTCCAAAAATTACTCTGTGACAAGTCACTACAGACTTACTGCTGCCCAGATTAGACTGTCCCAAAGCATTCTGAAGCTCAGAAATTAATCAATGCACACACACATATATATATGCAGAAATAAACCTTCCTAAACTTGAAAGAACAGCTAGACACAGAACAGAGGTTACTTCTACACACAATTTAGAGCTTTCTAGTAAGCAAGTTGCACATCCAGCTTATGAGGGTATCCAATTTATGGGGGCACAGCATTATGATTTATTGTTCACTGTGAGATAAACATCCTTATCCCTTTTACCTATATAATATTTTTCCTTCATTGGGAAATGAAGTTTTCATTTCAGCATACTGTTTCAGAGGGAAGACCATGAAGATGGTACAGTGTTTTACATAAAGTTGATGTCAGGACATGTTACCTAAAGCTTACAGGAGTCCCTGTGGTTGAATGAAATATGTTTATGCTTCATTCCTTATGAACACAGCCTCCTCCTTCCCATGGTGCCTGCAAAGAAGGACATTCTCTGCAAGGTCTAAATGGTTCTGGAAATCACCTTTGACCATGGGAAAAAATCTTTATTCAAGCTGCACCACCATGTAAATAGGCTACAGAAGCAATCCTAACTTTGCATGCAATTGTGTAAGAATATATTAATATAATTTCTGCCATGAATTGATCTTAGTATTCAGTTCTGTTGTTCTCCCCAACCTCATCCCCTAAAACAGGTGGCGGAGAGAAGCCTCAAAAGTTAGGGTGCTGGCAGTGACTTTCCAGGCACACTGAGTCTTAATGAAGACTCAATGGAAAAATAAGGATATAGGTAATGCTGAAAGAACTATTCTTGCTGCATCACGCATCATCTCCCTAAACTTTAGGTGAATCTCTGAATAAGATTTTGCTTGAAGGTTAAGGTTGGCACAGCTATAGCAGTAATGCTGCAATTTTTCACCTCTTAAATAACAAAGCTATACTAGTAAAACTTTAACTAGCTGTTTCCAAAATGAGTAGGGGGGAGGGGGGAAGAAGAGGTGGTGGGCACAGTGGAAGGCATATATCCTGGGTAACAGAATACCAGAACGGAGCCTGCTTAAGAAGGCTCTAATAAAGGAAGAAAGAGAGCTAATCTCAGTGATGTAGCCCACTACTTATCACTAGCCTAAGTCAGATTCCTACCTGCTGTTTTTCTGCTCTTTCCTCACAACCACCACTTCTCAAAAACAGAAGAAAGGAAAGGAAGAGAAGTGCATATCAGAAGAAAAAGAAGAAAAAATAAGGGTGAGATGAAAGCTGAAAGTTACACACAAATCAAGACTTAGTTGTTACCTGCATACACAGGTATGGAAAAGGAAGGGGAAAATGATGAAATGCTACCCATTTCAGTGAACAATGTGAAAACTGGAAGTTTTTAAGTGTGATGATGTTCTTTCTCCTCCTGGGGAATATCAAATCAAATGGCTATACTACAAACATATACTATTTATTGCTTTTTTTTAGCAGCAGAAATCTGAAAATATCAAATCATAAAGATCTTCACTAACAATTCTCAAATGTTTTAAGGTATTAAGGATAGGAAATTACTAGATGCTTCTGTTCAGATACACAGGTCTTCACCAGTAAATAGCTAGGTAATGGGTTTCCTTTCACTGTCCTGACTAGAGGATCCACTTTTAAATCAACTGATCACTGGAAGTTAATTATGCCCAAATACTCTGCACCTCCTTTCTACTCCCAAATTTCTCTTTTTTCTTGGGTTGTAGTAACATCCACCATACCTGGAAACTGCTCTCCACCAACAATATAACCCCTTTTCCCTGCTCCGCCACTTCCCTTCACTTTTATTAACCTTCAAAAAATCATTCATATATAGATAACTAAATGTAAGGCAGGGAAAATATAAAACTGAGCTTGTGCAGCAAATGTTTACAACTGCACTCTTGCAAGCAGTTTAACACAAGCTTTTTTTCTTAAGAAAGATCGGAAGTCAGCTTTCCACAGTTTCCTGAAAAGCACAGAAATACTAAACTGCCACTGTTGAACAGATGGAATAAAGTGCAACTGATCCCAAAGGCAAAACAATACCAGGTTAAGTCTCAGAAGCACAGCAAAGTACTACAATTCTTTTGCATCCCTTTCCACCTCTTGTCTGAAACCACCAGAAGGCAATAAGGTATTTTCTCAATACAGAAATGCAAGTTTCTCAATGAAACCATAGAAATGTCTCTGCTACAGTTTGGACACTTGCCATTTACATCTCAGTATATCCCCTAACCTGGTACCCCTTTGCATTTCTTAATTTTAAGCTAAATTTCATATAATTCAACCACAATTTATTTCCCTCCCAAAAACTTTTTCTGCTATAACCAACGCACACAAGACCTACTAATACATCTTTGAATAGGAAAAGTCGTTATATGTGATTTTACTAAGTATGTTCACATCTGAAGTAACTTCTCAAACAAACTTGAGGTAGACTTCCTAGTTTGTGTTAAAGTTTAGTTTTTGACAGAAACACAGAACACAATACACACTAAATAAAATGTGAACTCAGCTGAGAGATGGAAGTGTTTCAGCATGTAACATTTTTCAGGCACACTTACTCCAGATTTTAAGTAAAATAATAGGATGTGCAAAAAGATCACACAAGGCAGAAAATTAACAGAATGGTCTCCACTAATTAAGCAGATGTCTGATAGAAAGCAGTTTCCTCAAAATAACACATTATGCCACTCTAGAGTATTTGATTGCAGAACTGCAGTACTGAGTGAGCAACAACCTGAAATCAATTGCTAATGTCCAAGATGATTATAATACAGAAATACATAAAGGCACATTTTAAAATATGTTTTTGCTTAAGACTACGTGTAATACAAAGATCCTCATAATATACTTGGCATAAATATGTATAAATAAAGTATAAATACAGTTATGTGTGCATGTGCACAGGATAGGTTTCCTTCAGAAAGGGTGTCAGGTGTTGAGATCGTTAGCGTCCTTCAAAACTATTCTCCTGGAAATCAACATTTATACAATGCAATGAGTAACCCATTACTTCCCCCCTGCCATATATTGCCATAATCAAATAACATTATCAAAGCTATTTAATATTTATAACACATCATTCACAGCTACTGAAGTTACGAATTAATTGAATGGAAGAGCTGAGAAAAAACAAACAAAAAGCTAGAAAGACAACCATAACCATGAGAGAGCACTTTTATCATGAAAAAGCACCAGGTATTACAAGGACAGTATATTCTAAAGAATTATCAAAACTGCCAACTTCACGGTCTCTCACTGTTATTTATTGAATGCCTACCATGTAGGCTTTAGGTTTTTCATGGTTCATACCTTCTTTTTCCATTCATACTCATTTATGAATATACAAGGAGCTTCATAATAGACAGGATATCTGTTATGCTTAATATCAGACAGCAAGTCTTACATATATGAGAGACCTTTCCAAGGTGTCAGGAAAGTTCATTTAGTTTTCTTTTTAGCACCTCTTGCAAACATTCAACACATAGAAGAGTACTTTTAGATGACTAAGTGAAACATTACCTCTCTTATCTCTACAAGACCATTACCAGCCACAGACTTATCTAGCAGTAAAACATGTGTGGGAATTCTGCCAGCAGTTGTACAGCTATCAGCTACCCAAATGTACTACCTTGTTATATTTGCAAGTAAGAGAAACTATTCAGACACAAGCATGTTATAGTAGTTCTTTTCTGTGTTTGAAGAGTAATGGATCTGTAATCACATGGCAGGCAACATGAGTAATATTTGTACAGAGGATTAGTCAGCACAGTTGGATTGTTCAAAGGATGTTAAGAAAAAAAATGGAAATATGAGAGCAATACCAAAGTTTATCTAAATTTAATTTTCATCAAGAGAGGGGAAAAATATCGATTTTGGTCAATTTCATGATTAGTCAGCAAAACAAAGAGCCATTGCAAAAACTGTGCCTGGCCTTATATCCAACACAATGTATCAATCTAATTTTTCACAGAAGCAGCCAGTTTTTCTCCAAAGCAAAGTGCTCATATATAGCTGCATGATATAACAGCACCGCTCCTGCACGAATGTTTGTGTTTACACCGCCAATCTGAGAAGATAGTTTGGAGATATGAGAAACAGTCTAGCCAAATAAATAAGATATTCTTATGCAAGAAATGTGACTAATCAAATAAGACAAATAGGGACCAGATAGGGAGGGGTTTTTTCCTGTAGCATCAGGCAAATGTGCATAAGCAATCCAGAGAATGAAATTCCTCTGTTCAAATTTTCATAAGCTAGTTCCAAGTAACAGGAAGCCTCCTTACAGATCATTTGCACATGACAAAATCACTTTCCAAAATATGTTAGTTGTTGAAGACTCTCTCATGTTTTGAGCATTTAATTTTCGTTACACAGAGAGAGCTGAATAAAATATTATGTAAATCAATTTGTTAATCTATGTTGAACTGTTTTAATGTATATGAGCAGGACAGACTAAATGACAATGGGGGAAAAAAAAAAGTATATTTAAATAGCATTCCTTTGAGATTTAAAATCAACGTGCATTCACCTCAGCAGAAAGACAAGTTATAATATTCAACAGGTAGTTTTAGAGTTCAGCATTTTAATTCTTTTCAAAATCAGCACCGTCTACTTTCTATTATTAAGTGGATACGAAGATGATTTTTTTTATATACATCTGTGACTGAAGTTCCTCATGCATTTACCATTAGGAGGTAAACCCAGTCAAAAGTAAACACTGAACTGCCCTCCCAATTACAGAAGAAAGAATTCAGGGTCACATTAGTTTATCTGTTGCCCTCAAAACAAATTTAGTTACCATAATTAGTAATAGTACGTATAGTAAAAGTTAATCACATCAATGAACCCCAATTTATTTTAGACCTTTATTTTTTCACTCTTTATAATGACTATGCTACAATGAAATTCTCTGAAGTGTTAAAGACACTAATGAAGTATTAGCTGTATTTGAGTGCCATCAAAGACAAGAAAATACTACCCAGACCGGCCCTAAGGCATGTTCTGTGCCCTACAGTTTTTACTTTGCTCTTTCCTTCTTCATTAATTTTTCAGTAATGGTCATGCACTCTACAGCTGTCATTTCCCATAGTACTTGCCTTACGTAGGGTCATACTGCTCCCATCCATTCAGAAATGAAAAGTAAGTGTTCACTATGCACTATACCAATATAACAGCAAGGTTCATGAGCGGCAAAGAGGCAACAATTTAAATATGTGACCTGGAAAATACAAACTGGGAAATGGTATTTCCTGGGTTACTGCAGCTTTCCTTTTCTCTCTGCATTACAGTTTTCTGACAAACTTCAATTATATTCACAGCCTCTTTCTAGATAAAAATACCGTTTCTAGGAGCCAGTGGCATTTTGCTGCAGTAGGGACAGTTACACAGAGTGGGGGCTGCCCAGTTCTCCTAACATTTCTAATCCTAGTAACTGCATCATCACTGCAGTTCCACTGCAAGACTACCACAAAATGAAAAAAACAGGAATTAGGCAGTGTGTTAAACTGCCATCCTCACCATACTTCTCCAACAGGAGGAAACTGCTACTTTTCCCCATATCGTTGATGGTCCTTGAAGCAATCAAAATATTGTTGTGGGGTTTTATGCATAGCATATATAGCTGCCTTCTGAATACCCAGACCTTCACACTATAAACACATAAAAGTCAACAGAAGGTTGGGAAAGCCTGTCAAAGCAGCTTAGCATCCAACTGAGACCAAAGCAATTAAAGCCCTTCTTCTTTATTAATGGTGACAGGTATAGCTGAAGTAAGACAGTGGTCAAATTAGCAAGCATATGATAAACATAAGACACTGAGCAACACTTTGTACTGTACATTTTTGATGCCATGGGCAGAGTTGGGGGGGAAATGCGTTACAAAATTAATAAAGAAAAATCATGAGTAAGAAAATGTTCAGGTGATCAAGAAATTTACTGACTGAACACAGAAAGTCTCTATGTAAAGAGAACGATATTCAAGCAAAGACAAAACTTTAGTACAAATTTGTTTTACTTTACTGCCTGCAAAAATTGATTTGGTTTAAAGACTCTCCCAGTACAAAAAAAAAAATTCAAACTTGATGCTCGCAATGGTATTGTCTTTAATAAATGGATAACATCATATTTGTATTATAGATTTATCATCTTCCTAGCCAATCAACATGCTGGCAATGCACATTACCTTTCTCTTGTCTGCAGGTTTCTGAGGCAGTTGTGTTTGGTTTTAACTTAAAGAGGTGAAGACTGAGCAGCACCAGTAGCTAAGTCTTTAGGTATGTTTGTACTGGGACTTTCCACACCACAACTCCTAGTCCTATTGGAACGTTCTCTTCTTCATCAGCAAGGAGGGATTTCTGAGCAGTATTAGTGACATCATCTGTTAAACACAAGAAAAAAGATTTATTCCAAATCAGATTTGATTAACAGCTTTGATGGTAGCAATGCAATGAAAAAAATATTCACACAGGGTAACAAATGCAGCAGAATAAGATATCATGCAAAATTACAAGTGTGGCATCTTCTCTCTAGTAGGAACACATATGCAGAGTCTAATTTATGGTCATCTTTGCTAGATGGTCCTCAATGAAGGCAGGATGAAAGCTGCTAAACTACTTGACAATTAGACCAGGTCAATCCAGACTGTTAACTCATAGCTAACACTAAATTTGTATTCCATTTTAACATGAGTTTCTTGGATTTGGGCTACAGGCTTAAATTGTCATGGTGGCCACCTATAAATTGTCACATACAGACAGGCCATTGCCATGGATCTTTATAAATACCAAAAATATACCAATGTAAGGAAGTTATAACGTCCTGTTGAAAAGAGGACAAGACTTCATTTCAGAAAACCTGAATTCTATTATTCTATGTATAATTCTCCTGTACAGTGAAGGTAATGATGACAATTTCTTCTCTGAAAAAAAAAAAACAAACCAACCAAAAACAATCAAAAGAGATGCATAAACCTTGACATTGTTTCACTTCACATTTCTTGATAATATTTCAACATATTTTGACCAGAAGGGGAAACAACAGAAGCATTCAAATCTTTATTGATATGCACTACACGTTAGTTTGGATTGATATTTCCCATGCACAGAAAAATCTGTTTACAGAAATAAAATTATCTTTATGGAGATATCTTAATGGAAAATAGCACTCTGAAAGCTTAATAACTAGCAGAAAATCAAGTTCCTTGATGAGTACCATCCACCTCAGTTTTCTTAGCATCTCTGAACACCTATGACAGCACCTTTATTTACACTGTGGAGTATGGAAAAGAGAGTAAAGCCTCCTCTGTAATAAATCTTCTCATAGTATGCCCTTTGTGTTAAAGTGTAAGTCAGTGATTGAGTAAAAGTGATTCGGACAAGGCAAGCAAATTTCAGCAATGTCTAGTGCAGAGATGGCCATACACTGGTCTCCAATGGAGAGCACTGGTAGACCGGGCACAGAACTGATCAAGAGAGCTGGAAGCCAGACAGGATACCCTGTCTGAACAACACTGAAACATGATGGATATGTCTATTACCATGTACACGGTTCAAGTCTTCACAAAAAGCTGTACTTCACATAAAATCCATCAGGCTTGCATACAACATTAGCAGTCTCCAAAACATAACTCCTAAATTATTTCCTTTGCTGGGAAGTATTGCACTCATTTCTAGTGGTTTGTTTAAGGCTACTGAGTCGATTCTGTTTTCAGTGGCTTAAAAACTAAATCCTCACAGAATAATTTACCGACTTATTTGTTCAATAAAGACAGCCGTCTAGGCAGTATTTAATGGAGAAATAAAAAAAGAAATATCTGCATACTCATTTCCTTAGGGCCAAATTCATTGCTGTTTGAGAGAATACTTTTGAAGAGAATGAAAGTACAGCTGGGGCCAGATCATGGCAGTAGATAAAAGTGCTGAAACAGCTTAGTCAGCATCTTTAAGTAGCACAAAAGGTTAGAAAAGAGGAATTCAATCTATTTATATAGTAGCAAATCTTCTTAGGGAGACAGGGTGGCCAAGAGCCTCTGGTTTTTATGACGTCACATACATCTGACTTCACCCTATCTTCATCATCCTTTTTGAGTTGCCCTGTTTGTAAATATTCCAATATTATTTTTCCACATAAATCAACATTTTGTGCTTTCTTCTGGCCTTCAGGAAGAAATCTGAATACGTTTGAATAAAATGTAAATGTAAATATGTTTGAAACATGTAAATGTAGAAACATCTAAGAGAAAGCAAGAATTTACTTGTCAAAGACAAGTAAAGTGAGCAATCAGGCCAATAAAATGCCAACAAAACAGAACAATACCCACAAGACTCAAAAGAAAACATAAAAAACACCACAACTTCAAATTCACAAGTTATCTGGGTAAGTTTTCTACATTTAAAAATATGCTTACGATTTAGCAGATCTATTCATTACGCAGTACTCTGAACGGAGAAGTTCCTTAGATTCTAGAAAACTCATTATTAACAGTCATATTTAAATTCTTTAGTATATCTGGAAATAAAAAGTGTCTTAATAATATTGTTGGCCAGTGGCCTCCCTATATAAAGGGAACAGTGTTTACAAAAGTTTTGAGAGGATGAAAAATAGATCTAGAACCTGCAATTTCAAGTTGTAGTAACAATAGCATGTATAACAAAAATAGTATAGTAATGTGACAATATCCAATTTTTAAAATGGATGTTTCAGTGGCATAGCATACCAGTGAGATTTAAAAAAGAAGACTAATTGGCAGTAAGTCTTGCAGAAACTGGTAAATTTGAAACGTTTAATTATGCCAGTCACTAGAAGTTATTGGAATGCTATTCACAACAAATTACTAGCAACCACTGGAAACCTACAACCCAATAATCCTTCAGTAATCTTCCTGTATCTTCTTAAAGATTTGGTAATACAAAAATAACTGGATATTTAATTTCTCATTTCCAGTAACTGCTAAACTAAATCTATTCCTGATGGCGGGAGGCAGGGGAAGGATAAAGAGGGGAAGCTGTTGCTGTGGAAATGTATCTGTTAATCTACAAACACAGCATAAACCACACTTGTTCACATTCATTCAGAACTCAAAATACATCATGCACACCAAAAACACCTCAAAAAGATGAAACTATTATGGAAGTAATTGGACAGATGAGCTGATATTTGATAAATTACTAATTTCACTTAATGTAATAAAGTTGCCAGTATATTCATATCCTGTAGTCATGGTAGTACATACTAAAGTTGATTCAGTTATGTTCTTCATTATATAATGGCTCTCTAGTCAGAAGTCCAGTGTTAGAAAAATGAAGGTTTTATTTCTGTTTACTCAGCAATAATTTCCAATACTTGTCAACACTTTCCAAATAGTTAGGAAAGGCCAGAAAGTATCCAGGTTTATTTGTTTGTGTTTTTTAACTACAAACTTAAATACATAGAATCTTTGGTGAAAATTATGTTTCTCACACTTATTCCCTCATGTCAGGTAGCATTGTATCTTGAGACAAACATAAAATTAAAGGTAAGACAGTAAACACTGATGTCAATCTCCACCCTTTCCTTTAGATTCCAGAACAAGCAAAGAACTTAGATTCTCAGAGATTTTAGCCCAGTCTGTTCATATGGAACATCTTAGTCCATTTTAACTCTTAAACATTACTTGAAGAAGGTTTAAAAAAACATTTACTACGGTGAACAGATATTTTAGATTTCTTCTTGGAAAGCAGAACGGCTGAGGACAGTTCCTCTGACAACTGGGCTAATGTCACATACAGTCCACACATGCAGGGTCTGTGGACTACAAGGTGGAGGGGAATCTCAAAAGAACTCTTTTTTCCATAGAAGAGAGGTACTAACCCTTCTTTCCTGTCCTCCACACCTCGAACAGCAACAGGCAGGGTCCAGCCCTCATCTTGAGAGTAGAAAAATAAGATAAGCAATCACCACATCCTTAGCATGTGCTAACAGCAAAGTAGCCTCCCCAAATATTTCGGAAGCCCTCCCTATAACCTTGTACCGCTGATCCACATTTTGAAGACTTTTTGGAAACGAGGCTTTTTGGTTTCAGCATAAAACATGGTAGACAGTGATGAGAATGACCCAAATAAAAGGCAATTCCTTTGGGAATACAGTGCTGAACACATCTGTGAGTTCTCTGCAGTAGTTGCTAGAAATTTTGCTTGGCAACTGCTTTGTGACAGGAATGCACATTACCATTGGCTTTTTGTCAGAAGTTATTCTAATCGACAGTCAGAGGAGGGAGGGACCTTCTTATCACCAAATGTTCAAGTATTAAAAAAGCATACGTCTTTCCAAAAAACCATGACATTTTGCTACAGTACCTTGTTTTCCAGTCTAAAGCTTTGTATCTGTAATACTAATTTGATTTATAATTTGTCAGTAAAATCTATGTTTGTCAGGCATACAAACTGCATGTAAGAAGACTGCATCTTCCCAGTCTTGCCTCTAGTCTTTGATTTCTAATAATGTGATATTTGCTTTGGTAACAGATTCCCTGGGATTTCCATCAGAGCAAAGAATTTATTTACACATAAAGAAAAGCAGCAGAGGTGCAGCCCTTCATGAATGGGACTTGACATGTTGACAGCCAGAACATGTCAGCAACAAACACTTGTATCCCACATACATCACTTGCTCTCTCCTTAATCTATTCAGTTTCCACCTAACACCATATTATAACTAGAAAATGTGATGCGTTCTGCTGTGGCTGCACCAAAAGCAGATTGAAAAAAAAATCACCAGAAAGAAAAGACAATTTAAGTAGAAGCTTCAATGTAACATATTGTGAATGCATCACAGCTCACAGTAGAAAAAGCACAGATCATGCCACAGTGGCATCCCCTTCCAACACAAAGACTTACCAGCAAGAAAATACAGTGACGTGACATTTATAGAACATCCTATATATCCTCAGCAACATACACCATCTCCATCCTTCATATAGTGAACAAACCTGAAGAGGAGTGGACAGAATGACTTGGGGAACTTTTTCCTAGTTTTACTTCTTATTTTTAATACCAACCTTGAAGTTGATATGGCAGAAATCAAAGACATGATAAGCAGCAAGTTGTTGCCTACAAATACTTCTTTGATGACTACCAGGAACATAGATGGAAACTTTCCTGATTTGTTTTAATTTGTTGTTTTTATTGCAAAGTATGCCTTTGGTGGATGAAACAGAATTTTTATTTGCATACTAGAAACGGTGACAAACATAAAAGTAGTCACTCACTTTCCTGCTTCCTCTATGTTGTAGCTTTCTGTTTTGGGATCCCCATAACAAATCACTTCTTGGGATCCATTTAAACTTCTGCCAGCAATGATGGACTACCAAAAATAGGTCAACAATTGAAGTTTGCTTCTGTGTTGCTCTATATTGCCTTACTGCAGATTACTATAGCACAACTCCCAGATGGAGTGTGCATCAGGCAACAGTGTTTTCATAGGATTTGATATAATTGTATTGTCAAAGCAAAGAAAAATTTTCCTATTATTTCTCTTTTTTCTTAAGTAGGAAGAAAATATGAATTCTTGAGTGGGTGTTTCAGAAGAACATGAGTGTGACTTGCTTGTACAGTTGATTTAACACTATAAAACACAATTGGAAAATAAGTTAAATACAATATTTACTAGATTTTGAGTGATCAATATGGTGTACAAACTGCAAGACACAGGTGCTTTTGTGTGCAGAAGTAAGCAAATCTATATTCTCTATGTTACATAGTGTTTATGTTTAGTAAAGATATACAAAGACTTTCTCAGTAATTAAGATGACTGGGTTGAAGTAGTAATTGGGTGGGGGAGAGTTATCCATGTGAAATTATCTCCTCAAAGACTACCAATAATTAACTAATAATCAAAGTTACGAATGGTATTCTGTATTCATTAAATATCAAGCATGTTAATGTCCGATGTATTTTTTTTAAAACAGATTCAACAAGCTCTCAGTGAGCATGGCCAGAGACTACACAGCCTCATTCACACTAAGAACCAGTCTTTTTATACTTTAAAATAAATAAATAAATAAATAAAACATTCAACATAAAATGTTTTCCCAACTCAGATTTCCTTGCTGGAGACTGAGACTGGTGACACTTCTCAGCCTATTTACACAAGTTTGTGGGGTTTTCTTGTTCCCAGGTCTGTCAAAGGAGCCAACCTCCTTCCTGGAGGCACTCCCCTCTGAGACCCCTTCTCTCCCACCAAATCAGCTTCTAGTTAGGTTCCATGTAGCTAACAGGCCTTAGGCTTCTCAGACCTTACAAAAATGGACTGTTCTTTTATGGGTATAACATTAATGTTTATGTTACCACAGCACTTGTACAAATGCAAGAGAGGCAGGAACGTCAAAGTGTTATACAACCATCCATTCTACATCATCTACAGCAAAGGTAAAATCGGGTGGTTAGCACTTCAGTAGGAGCAGTGTTGAGTGCATTAAGAAACTTGCTGGTATATACTTTTCTTTATACAATCTTAAACACCAGTGAGTTTACTTGAGAACTTTTAAGAACAAATCAATGCACATTTTCTATACAGTCTTTTTTGCCTGATAAACGGATCCAGCCACACATAGGCTTCAGAAACAGTTCAGTGCAACTCTCATTTCTTGGCTTGATGCCTCTTGCTCTGTCTGCCTGGTGTCGCACCAGCAGGGAATTCAGCCCGCACAGATTCTATAGGCTCACCCCTTCAATGTTGTAAGAATAAAGGGAGATGTTGTGCCATTGCTCTCTATTGGCAGTAGTTTGCTTCCACATCAATTTCAAGCTGCTGAATACCATTTTTTGTGCCCTGGACTGACCCAGCAATTGAAGCTATTTTGTCTTGATCTTATACAGCTTACTCAAAGACATAGTCTGGAACAATGAAGGTTTACAAGACTATTTTTCCCCCCTACTCCCACACACAGTGTTCAATACTGCATTATCAAAGTGACCAAGATTGCTGATGTAAGATCAACAAATAGATTGGCCCTCAAAGGACATATAAGCTTACTTACTCATGGACTAACTGTCTTCCTCGCTATTTCAGATATTAGAAATTTTTCAGTTTTAAAGCCTGAACAAGGATTCTTCATACATCTGTCACTGATAAGGCAATTAACATGCATTTGTATGTCTGAAGTCCTTCACACAAGAGAAAAGTTTGCTTTTCCATTGGTTTTGACATCTAAAAACAATTCCTATTTTTCCACTGGTGCTCCTCAGGCCTAGTGTTTATTAAACTGAAGTCTAACGCATGATTTATTAGGCTATTCAGGCTTTTTAGTTTCTCTCACATATGACTTGTTTATTTACTATTTTGCTTCAGCAGTTCATGCAGTATATAAATACGTACACCTGTAGCATTTATGTGGGGTATGAACAAATACATTTAGGTGGCCCTGTACAGAAACAACTGGATTCCTAAGTCTGAACAACATGAAGTCTGTTTCTTGTATCTTAACCCTGAACATCCCTCGCATAAAGGTTAGAATTTACTCATTGAGCTACACTGACTTGTATATGATTAATTAAAAAGAAATTTTCACATCAGCTTTTAGCATGAGTTTGGAAACTGCCACACATGACTACTGCTACAAATAATAGTACTCACTTTAAGTTCCCTTGTGTACTCATAAGAAATCTGCACTGTGTCACAACAGTGATGCTTCATGGTATGTGTTTTTATTTTTCACAGGTTTTGACAAACTATTCACAAAACTTATCTTGCAGCACTATAGCAGGCCTTCCCTTTAAAAGCCAGGTCCTTAAAATATATCATTCAATAAGAGAAAATTTTATATTAGTACTTTCAAAATTCCAAGCAAAATGAGAGCCAAGTGCCATGTCAAGCATCCTTTCCAGCTGGAAGCTGGTATTGTGTAAACAACTGGAAAAGTATAAGCTTCTGCTTTACAATGTTACAAAGATCTTGTAGGATCACATAGTGATTCGCTTAAACTTTTCTACTAATTCAAGAAAAATTCCTGGCTTTATGGGCTGCTCTTTTTACAAACCATTTTAACTCAATTTTTTGGACAGTTAGTTCAAAAAAAGGAAGAGTAGTAGCTATCTGAAACAGGTCAAAGATTTGGAAAGACAGAATATATTCTGTCTGAACAGGATAAAAATATCTCTCAAGAGGGGGTAGATAAGATGTCAAAAACCCATTACAGAGACAGTCCACCATAATGCTACTATCTCTTTCTAATTTCATAAGATCTATATTCTTAAACACAGACATGTATGCATACAAAAAAAACCATCAAATTAGAAGTAACATTAAGTTGGGATAAATTTTATTTTTAAGGGTCAGCACTAGCTTTTATTAGTAGTAGTATTATTATTTTTTAAAACACACCCCTCAATAACTTTGAATCAGTGTTGCAGGATCAACTAGCATGTACTTTAAAATCAAGGAAGCCAAAGATAAAATTGTTCAATGCCCCATCTACAAACTAGTTCTCAACCCTCTGTCTCTGGAATTTCCTCATCTCTGTCCCTCAACACATATACTGCTATCTTCCTTTCTAATACCAACACACAGCGCCTATCCTAAGGCTAAGAAAACATGAAACAAAACAAATAATTTACATCAAATCTGCACTTTCACAGAACTCATCATCCAAGAACAACTACACAGGTCATTGCTAGTACTTCTCCTTTACAGGCAGCATATGCCAAGGGAAGAGGTTTACTCAAGGTCAGACAGTGAGTCAGCAACAAATTGTGAAAAGGAGTCAGGGCAGCCCTATGTGCTTGGACATCAGCTCAGCATTTAACCCTGCCTTGGAAGAAAACCTGCACTTTCTATACCTAATGACATGAACCAGCTCTGTTAAGACACACATTGAGCAATCTCACTGATGTTAGGTTGGTAGTTTATTATTAGTAAATGCTTTAATTCTAACAGCAAAGTGACAGATACCTACATTTCTCAGAGTTACATAGCAGCTATGAAGTGCACAGATCCTGCATGCACAATAAAGACTTCATAATGATCATAAAAATGACACATGTACATCTGTAAATCTGTAAATTCTGTGCTTCATAGTGCTCTCTTCCGGATTTTGACAGAGACTTAACATTTAATAAATATCAGAATCCAGCTAGCATATTATTCCACCTACTCATAAAAGGGATATTTTTCTGCTCAGAGACAGCATGTTAAAGTGATTTGCTGGAGGAGATGATAGAACTTTCATTCTCCCAGAAACCTCGGCAAGTCCAATTAAACAAAGACAACCGTAACAGTTTGAAACAGGCACTGTGCAATACAAAGACATCACTATCTTTCAGTAAAGGACTTCATGCTAGTTTGACACGAACAAAGAGCTGCTTCCAATTAAAATCATAGTAATGGGGGATGGGAGAAAAAAAATCAAACCACTCTTCAGGTACTTGCCTTTATGGAACAATTACCCAGCGATGGAGTGACATGCCTCTCCAGCCATTTCGCCAAGAGCACCATACAGGAGTGCTGTAGAGATGCAGTAACATGTAAGCACGCTGGCTGTTACATTCTAGTTCTCTGTTAATTCCAGTCCAGTTATTTACAAAACTGAATTCTTCAGATCTCTCTACCATGAGGATTTCATGTCTGACAGTGGCACACTTCACAATAGATCATATAGAATTTTACAATTACTGAAAGTGTATCTACCAGTCAAAAGGTATTTAGGCATCCAGAAATGGAAAAACTAGTGATATTTCTTAAAATAGGCAATCAATATATGTTGATAAGTGCAATTTATCTACCATAGATCTTTCAGTCCCTGAGATTGAATACTACAAGCCCTGATTTAGTTACTGCCATGCACAGAAAAGCAATGGCTTTGACATTGTTGGTTCTTCTTTAATTCAATAGCAGCACCAAAGCCACACCTCACATCTATAAAAGAAAGTCTACAACTATTGGATACCAAAACTACAAACTCAGTACAGGTTTTTCTATATATACTGGATTACATTCTCCCTCTACCCCATCTCCTCTCCTAACTCCATGTTCTACAGAGAATGAAATATCTCTCTTTCCCTTTGGAGACAAATACCTCATCACTTTTTTCCATTCTCCTAATCACATTAATGTTCTATGTATGCCATGAGTACTAAATACCCTTTCGTCTAGAGATGTTCTGATATATATCTAATTAAAGTCAGAACAAGTCCTCTTAGCTCAGCATAAACTGGCCTTTGAAGACTGCTTCTTCTGTTTCAGATCTGATTAAAAGACTACATGCCCAAGACGTTGTCTAACTCTTCCACTGACATTAGCTGGATTTAACAAAAGCTAGGTGAGTGCCACTGCCTACAAACATTGCCTTGCCAGTATAAGGTCACTGTCCTTTCCTGAGGAGTAAGCATCTACAAACAGGGTTTGAGGAAAAGACATTGGAGCAATTTTGGTCATTAAGGAACAGAAAGGTAGGAGTCCACCGAGTTATATTTTAACAGAGCTTTGCCTTCACTTTTATATCACAAAGTTCAGCTTCTAGCCTCCCTACCAGGAGCTGGAAATACCAGCTGTGAAAATCTGTGTCCTAAAAATATGGCTGCCATGGCCTTCTCAAAGTATATCAGAGAAACGAATTTTTTCCATTAAGTAAATAAATTAAAACTAGAAACACACCTCCTAAAGCCTTGTATCCAAAATCCTTTTTCCTTCCTCTCCTCACACATTTTTATCCTACATATATATATAAAATACATATATACAAAAATTTATATAAATATAAAAGTTATATATATCCTCACACATTTTTATCTTGTCTCTCTATATAAATATATACACACACACAATAACATATATGCTATACACCAAAACAGGATGTTATTAAATGCTGTTCAGAAGCGGTTACAGATTTTATAGCAAAAGTCTGTTTCTGGGATGCATAACATCCTGGTCCCTCAGTCCCAGACAGAGTGACCCCACCAAATCATTACGCTGGTGTTCACAAAGGTCTGGAGAAACTTGAGCTGGAATGTGCAATATCCCAGTAAAAGAGCCACGCTACGTAGTGGTGACACAGGAAGGAGCCAGCCTGAGGGGCACAGTGCATAGGGAACATACCCTGAGCAGGGTGGGTTGTCCTGCATTTGTTACACTCCTTTTGGCATTTCAGAGATCCATTCATACAAATGTGCAAAATAGCCACCTTTCGGCAACATGAGTGTGAGGATCAGGCACAGACACAAATTCACTTCTAACATCTCCACAAAGGAGCTCCTCACAGTTCTCATCATTGTGACATATGCTGAGCTTAAAATTCTTGCTGGCCTGTCAGCAGTAATACAGCTCAGCTTATTTTACTTTGCCAGCTCATAATGTTCAAGCTCAGCATCCCTAACTGCAGCTCAGTGCTGTTCTTTCATTTCCACACCTGTGCAGAGTGAACTACCCCCTTTCTTTTGCTGGTTCATTCTCACACACACTCCCCTCGGGCTTTTTGTGGATTTGTTTGGGGTTTTTTTATGTCCTATTGCTCTAGTAAATTTGCAAAAAAAAAGATTAAACCCAGTTCCAGAATGTAAGCTTGCTTTAAATTTGCTTGCTCTACAAGTTAATTTTGAAATTAATATTCTTTTAACATTATGTCAGGAAATATCAAGTTGAATTCTTTGCAAATGCAAATACATTGAACCAAATATTTTTTATTCACAATTCAGTTAAGATGGCTTATCTCAAAAAAAATTATCTGCAATATTAACTATGACCTGATCTGTTTTCCTGAAAGAGTTAAAAGTATTAATTTATTTCTCACTTTCTTGATAACACATCCTTTAATACAAAGCATAGAATAACGAGTTTTTTTAAAAAACCTGTGCGTTGCATTACTATCTGTAACTTGAATGCTGAACAGAAGTGTTCTGAGAAATTCTTTGTCTGGTTTCAGGTTTGTTTGTTGTTTTTTTTTTTTGGTTTTCCCATGTTTGATAAATCACTTGTCTTTATACCACCTTTATTCTACTGTGTATTTATATAAACACCTCCCAGTAAATAAAGTTTCAGATGAAATAGACTGCTGCCTGCATCAGCAAAGATATACTAGGAAAAGAGATCTAACATATGCATGCTACTGCATCAAAGTATCCATATTTATTAGGGACAATGGAACAATAAAGTCAAGGAAAGTGCAACCGTCAGCAGAAGTGCACATGTTGCTGATAAAATATATTGAAGAAGCCATGTAAAAGGGATGCAGTCCTTAGATACAATTCAGCTGGCTTACACTTAGTCCTTTTCTACACAGCAATAGTTTCTATATATTTATATATATTTAAAAGACATATTTAAACATATATAAAATATACACACATGCATCCAAGATAAAATTTTATTTTGACCAAATGTAAGTTCTTATGTGTCTTCTCTCTAAACAAGGAAAACATTACATTTTTAATATCAGGTCATTTAGAAGTCTTTAAAGGGGTTAAAATGGATAGATATATACTTTGACCTTGTATTTCTGGCACAGATTTCCTTTGTTAAAAGGTAAGCCTACAGAGGACTGATGCTGTGGGCATTACCATTTATGTGGTAGTGAGGTCATTAGAGTGCCAATTACCACCCTCTGTGCCTATCGCCTAATAGGTCAGGGTGTTAGGTTTATTCTTTGTGGTTCAGCATGGTCCAAATGCTTTAAGTAAGCTGTTCACTAAGTTGTATTCATGCATTATAATTTAAAATCTAGCAGACATTACAATTCTTCATTTCCACATGTATCACCTTGAGCAAACATGAACTGAATTTCTTCTGTCATCATACAGCTAACTTCACCTAGAAGCTTTTTAAAATCCTTGTGGGATTCTTCACAATATTCTTTATCTATGGCAATTTATTTGCTAAAAACATAACAGCTGTTGTAAAACAAACAAAACTCAATTGATCTTTATACTGGAACATCTGTAAGTATGAAATATTGTATTTTAACTTTGATGGGTTCAAAGTTTATTAATTTCAGACCACTGAATACTTAAACACAAAAAGGAGAATTTATTTTAAAAATCTTAAAAAATAACTGAATTGAGGCTTACTGGGTACAATATATGTGACTTAGCCACATAATTATCATCAATTTTTAAATACCATGCCAAGCAGTAACATTTGAGGAAAAAATAAAATGTACCTGTAAGTTAACTGATTTGTATTGGTACTATTTCACCCAGAACATAACAGAAAGTAAGTCATCACTTCATCCTACAAGATCCTCTGGCTGCTGTGGTGCAGTATGATAAATCATCCCTTCCCTTTTGGTTTCAATGTTTATAAAATACGACTTAGTACTGCTACATGCAATTCATCAGCTTGTCTGCAGAGGGAGGAGAACATGATTTATGCACGTGGAACTAGATTCTCCTATCTGTACACTACTTGTTTACTCTAAGCTCTATGAAACATGGTAATCATATTTGGAAATTTTAGTGCAATCTCTTCTAATTCCAAAGACTTGAGGCATGAAATAAAAGGGATGCACGCTTAAACCTCTCTTTACAACCTGTGCTGTAAGCTGAAGAACATCTCCAATAATTCTTATTAAGAAGCAGCTATTAAAAAAAAAAAAAAATACTATTAGATTATCCCAATCAGAAATAGTTGAAGTTGAGAAAATTGCTGAGTGAACTTTCAGAACCCAGGTCCTGTTTCAAGTCCAGCACCATAGATTTCTAAGATAGAAATTGACACTTAATGAGTCAGTAATATGAATGCATTGATCAGTAGGAATCCAGGTAAAGAGTTGATATATAATATTCTACTCTTACACAGCACTAAAAATATAGATATGGAACATATCTATAGCATTTCTTTCTTTAAATAATTGATGGTCTCCAAAATGAGGCCAAGAGTAAAGTAACATGAACAAGTTATTCTGTTTTGACAAAAAACATGAGCAGATACAAAAACTTTTATTCAACTCAGGTCTTGTCTAAAATACAAAAGCAGGATAACAAGTTAAAAAAAACAGTTGTCCTTAATCTGGCTCCTGCTAATTACCATTTCCAGATTTATTAGATTCTAGCCTACTTAAGAAATGTAATTAAAGTCCAATATCTACACTACAAGTGATAACTGTATTAAGCATGGCAGCTTGCTGGCTTTGTTGGATCATTAGCACCTCTCACTGAATGCCAACTGGAGGACACCACTCTTGGGCAAACACACTTCTGAGCCTCAGCTCCCGTTAAGTGAGCACTCCTCAAGGCCCTTCACCTAACCCAGAAATCACAAACCATTTCTCAGAGCGCCACACAGATTACAAGCATTTCTTAGAGGATTCAGGTAGCTATAAACCAACAAAAACATTAAGTAAAGGCACATAAACAAGTTCTTCATTAGTCATAACACCCACTTTCACATTTCTTAGCTGCCAGTAGGGCAGAAAACAGCAGATTGGAATTCCCTTAAAAGAAAGTTGAAACAGAACCATGGATCTGTGTACCCGGGCTTTAGTAAAGCCCTTGACACCATTTCCCACAGCATTCTTTTAGAGTAACTGGCTGCTCATGGCATGAATGGGTGTACTCTTCTCTGGGTAACAAACGGGCTGGATGGCCAGGCCCAAAGAGTTGTAGGGAATGGACTTACACCCAGTCAGCTGCCAGTCGCAAGTGGTGTTCCCCAGGGCCCAGTACTGAGGCCAGTTCTGTTCAATACCTTTATCAGTGATCTGGATGACAGGACTGTGTGCAGTCAGTAAATTTGCAGGTGACACCAAGTTGGGCAGGAGTGTTTATCTGCTGGAGGGTAGGAAGGCTCTACAGAGGGATCTGGACAGGCTGGATCGATGGACCAAGGCCAACTGTATGAGTTTCAGCGAGGCCAAACGCCACGTCCTGCACTTGGGTCACAACAACCCCATGCAACGCTACAGGCTTGGGGAACAGGGGCTGGAAAGCTGCCTGGCAGAAAAAGACTCAGGGGTGTTGGTCAACAGCCACTGAATATGAGCCAGCAGTGTGCTCAGGTGGCCAAGAAGGCCAATAACATCCTGGCTTGTATCAGAAATAGTGTGGCCAGCAGGACTGGGGAAGTGATCGTCCCCCTGTACTTGGCCAGGGTGAGGCCGCACCTCGAATGCTGTGTTCAGTTTTGGGCCTCTCACAAGAACAAAGACATTGAGGTGCTGGAGCGTCTCCAGAGAAGAGCCACAAAGCTGGTGAAGGGTCTAGAGAACAAGTCCTGTGAGGAGCAGCTGGGGGAACTGGGGTTGTTTAGCCTGGAGAAAAGGAGACTGAGAGGAGACCTGATCGCTCTCTACAACTACCTGAAAAGAGGCTGTGGCGAGGTGGGTGTCGGTCTCTTCTCCCAAGTAGCAAGTGATACGACAAAAGGAAACAGCCTCAAGTTGTGCCAGGGGAGGTTTAGATTGGATATCAGGAAAAATTTCTTCACCAAAAGGGTTGCTAAGCACTGGAACATGTAGCCCAGAGAAAGGGTTAAGCCACCATCCCTGGAGGTATTTAAAAGATGTGTTGACCATGGTTTAGTGGTGGACTCGGCAGTGTTAGGCTTACAATAGGACTCAATGATCTTTAAGGTCTTTTCCAACCTAAATGATCCTATGATTCTGTCTGTATATAATGGTCTATTTCACTCAAAACCATAGTGTATTGCATGTCATAAACAACTTCTTATCTTTAAAACTTTTTCAATATTAAGAAAGGATAAGCTTGAAATGCCAAAGCCTATAATTATGTCTAGAAAAGTTTACCATATGAGCTTTGAGATGGTATTCTTATGTCACCACCCACAATTAACAAAAATACATATATAATTAAGAAAATTTTATATGGACAAGTGCATAAATAAAGCAAGTTATCACTTGCAGCACCTTAACCAGACTAACGAGAAGGTCCCAAATAGCACATAACTAGAAATGCCTTTAGGAACTTAACAACATACTATGCATCTCTCTCAAAAAGCAGACAAACTAGTGTCTGAAGTATACCACTTCTGCAAACATGCAAAATACAGCTGGTATGGTAAAGAATAAGCCTCACATGTGAGGTGATACCCTTCATTACCTTCAGTGTAGAGTACTGCATCCAATTTTGTGCAGAAATATGCCATTTAAGGAGTCTAGATGGAAGCCACAAGAAACAGCCTAAATAACACAGCTGAGAAGAATTGAGATTGTTAACCTTGAATAAAAGAAGATAGAGATGTGTTAAGAATCTTCATATCTGTGAAAGGCTGTTGCCAAGAGAAAGATGAATAAAATCCTCACTGGGTTAACTGGGTAGCAGATGATAAAGGAGTAAGACTAAGGATAGATACTGTGAGGGAGAGAGGGGATCCTGTAACACTGGCTAATGAGAGAGATAGATAACCTAGAAAGATCTATCAAATCTGAGAAGTCATCTCTGTCCAGCAGGCAATTAAGAACAAGTTGAATAAATATATGGCAGTAGTGCTTTATCTATCTATGCTACTCTTAAGAAAGACAATGGACCAAGTAATGTCCAAATACATTTTTCATTCATTTACAGATATTTTGGGGATTTTAGGATGGAAGTGCGGGGGGATATAGATAGATAAATTTATCTCTGCATTTCATGTCAGTTCTGTAAGAGTATTCCTCAAATGTCTCTCCACTAATTTAAGGGTCACTTAAATGCCAGGCTGAGATAATTTGATTGTTTAGAGGAGTCTCAAGGCATTTTGAAAGGGCAATGACCTAATGTTCAATGCACTTGCCATACCAATCACCGTATGTGCAGTATTTTTTGTGCATGCTTTAAACACAGAACTGTATAGTAGGGCTTCTTTTTTTTTAAGAAATCAGCCAGGGTACCGAAATTCCAATTTAAACCACCCATTGTCTCCTCAAAGGTTTTAACAGACTAGTCTATAACTGAGTGGCTTTAATCACCTGTTTTCATATAAGCAAAACATCACTTAGGCTCGTACATCTACACAAGAAATAAAATTTTGGTTCTATAAAACAAGCAATCCAGAAAATATTAATTGGATTCAGAGGGTTAAGAATTTCTCAAAAACCAAACACCCCAACCAATGAAAAAACCTTATTTTTCCATTGGCTATTTTTAATAACTTATGATTAAAACCTCATTCATCAAGAATTATGAAGAAAATTAAAGTCATTATGTGTCTCAGATCTACAGAACTAAATTTTAAGTCAGAATTTAAATTTACCCCCCTAAAGTGATGGTCAGATGAGGAGGAAAACCCACTGTTTTCCTATCCTTGCATATGCTTTTGTAAATTTTATTAACATATAAATGACAGAATTCTAGATCAAGAACTATTTATTTACAATGTGATGAGCTGCAAAACAAGATGCAAACAGAATGGGCCGAACAGCACTAAGGATTTGTTAACTCAGTATATCCTGAAAACAGCTGCACATGACAAAGAAAACACAAAACACGTGCAAATAGATGTGCTCGCTAATCCTGGCACATTTTTAAGGAACCAGATTAAGACTAATCAATTTGATGGGTGGGGGCAGGGGGGGAAATGTTTGCGTTTTTTTTCCCTGTCACATTTTTTAATTCTAGTTTTTCTTTCAGTATAACTTGCTCTGATATAAGATACCAAGAGGTGCTAGGACTACTGCATGCATTTTTCTTTTCTGTGATGACTCTGGCAAGACTGAGCTTATGTGACAGGTAACCAACTCAATGTTCATAGGTGGTGTCAGGCAGGTTGGTGTCGAATATCTGTAGTGGGAAGCTACTAAATGAAACCAACATGTTGACAACACTGACTATAACAAATGCACTTTTCCTTTTTAAGTCATTTCTCTTCACAGGAATGTGCATTAAAAAATGTAGTTACTACACTGAATTTAACAATGAGGTGAACATTATGCCAATGTTGTTAGCCTCTTTTTAGTATTTCTTGTTTGGATACCACAAGTTCCGCCATGCCAAGACAGGTGCAGTGGGCAGACCAAGAACACCACTCCTGGGGTAAATGCTGGATTCTGATATTCCCTTATTGTCTTTCACTGTGAGAGTCTGGGTAGGAAAGAAGAAGAAAGAGTCTCAAGTTCACTATTACAGGACCAGCTTAACAGTCAAAAATAAAAAAATTATTTGTATTTATATTTTTTTAGTATTACCAGTGTTCCCATGCTTGAATAGCAGTGATGGTTATCACTGTGCAGCATTGTTGGAGTGAATACCTAGCTATAGAGGTGACAGGACAGCAGGATGGCATGGCTTGACAGGAACCTCAGGAGCTGTCTAGTTCAATCTCCTGCTCAGGGAGGTAGCTCTGAGATCTGACCACATCACTCAAGGCTTTATTCAGCCTGTCTTGAAAATGTCCAAGGATGCATCCTGCAAATCCCTCCCAGCAGTCTGTTCCAATTCATTTTTTATTAGTATAGGACCACTTTGCACAGCATATTCTAGGTTTCTCAGTGTGCACTGAAAATACACCCATGTTCAACAACTTAGGCTGTTGTGAGAAGAGTTCCTTCCACTAAGCATCGTAGTTTTTCTTGAAACTTGCAGAACCCACTCTTTCCTTTAAGAACAGATAACAGGGATCTGTTATCCCTGACCTTTTATGATGTATCCCCCAAAACAGTTAATACAGATTATATTTTCACCTCCTGTATTAATCTACTAGAACCTGAAGTTACTACAATTTAGCCCAAAGTAACATGCACAGACCAAACAAAAATCACTTTGTTTCACTGTTTTTTCATCATTATACTCACATATTTTATATATATATATATATATATTATATTATATAATCACATTATCCTTCTGTTTTGGTTCACTGATTTAGTCAAAGAAGTATAGGGGAGATGAGAAAAAAGTAATACTATTTGTATAAACACATAGGTGGTGAACAACTATCAAACAGTGTTTTCATACACTTTTGAAATACACCATAAACATTTTAATTAAACCAAATGTTGCAAAATTTTTACAGCTTTATTGTTGAAAAAAACCCACTCTGTCATAGGTCTTTGGACAGATGAGGCATAAAGAGTTGCCTCATCCTCCATTTGATCAGGAATGATCAAATACAAGTGATGTAGGAAAAGAAAAATTTATTTCCTGCTCCAGTATAGCATTTGAGATGTTCTTCTATACACTTGCCAATTGGTGTGTACAATACAGATCATGAACATTTAATATTTGGGTATACTAACACATGGACACAGTGTAACAGGGAGAAGATAAACACCCAACTGAAATGAATGCTTCAATTTTATTCCATCTCAATATGCAGTTCAACACAAAAAGTATCTGCCTTATCACTTCAAATCTTAAATGACGGTAGTTCTATTTGCAGATACCAACAGTGATTTTTCTCTATGTGCTCAAGGACAATACGGACAATCTTTTCTTTAAGCACCAGTTCATTATGCAATAAATAATTGATCAGTATTCTACTGACTCCTCTGCAATTATTCAAGCTTGTCAGCAGCATAACAACTGAGAAGAAAAAACAGAAATAAGACACACACAGGTGCGTGCACGCACACAAACATACACACAGTGTGTTTTAATTTAACTGCATTGCTCTAAAAATGACAAACATACATTGGTTGAACATGAAACACAAATTTGCTCAACCAACTGCAGACTTCTGCAGTCCTACTGCAGCAACTTTAATACTGCAAAACACATCACAGAAACTCCTGTTCAATACAGAAGAGTTGAGAACACTCAGGACTTCCCAAAATCAAATCCTTCAGTGCCCACAACTGACTTGACACATTGAGATACAGCATGTTTGACACATCTGCCTTTAGAAAATACATTTCAAAAGTGGATTAAGGACTTGAAAATTGTTGGTACTTTCGTATGTCATGCTTTTATCATGATAAAAAATGCAAACAAGATAAAGATGCCATTTTAAGATCTGATTTTGTACCTTACCTGATTTGTACATAATAGACTGACATAATAAGACTAACATCAGCTTAGCACTTTCTATACTTCCTGTATAGCAGTATTATTTACTGATATTAGAAGAAAATATTGAATTCCAAACAGCTGTTTGCATATTTTAATGACACTGCTTGACTATGATATATCACTCAAGTCACCATGCTGATTCCTTTATAATCTTTTATTATGTATTGCTCTGTTTTACAGGACTACGTTATGACCACACTCCACTTCCTCATGGATAAATCGATCTTTGTTGAGGAAGCCCATATTGCAAAATGTTAATCAAAGAACATGTTTTTCTCTCTATTAATATACATGAGAGAGAAGGAGATTTTGAGACACACTTGGGAATCAGACACACAACTGAGAAGAACCAGGTAATTAATTCAGTCTTTAAAGCTATCTCCCTATTTACAAGAAATATTATGCAAGTTAAGCTCCTGACCTTGTCTGCAACAAGAGTCTACCACATGCAAATGAAATTTGCGTACTTGTTATTGACATTAATGCTTCCTCACTGCTCAGAGCTTAGATTTTGGTCAATAAAGTGTTTGCATTTGGATAATAAAATCACTTAGATATGGAGAAGTGGGACACATACTGTGTTGGCAGCACTTTGGTATTCATTAGAGTCTCAAAACTGCAAAGACCAAAAATAAATAAGCAAGCAAGGTGTGCTTCTTTCTTATCTGGAAATAAAGGTAGAAACCTGTATCACCCCTACAGAGACCACAGCAATTAAAACCATTTTGGACTAACAGGAAAGGTTAACAGAATAGATACATAAAAAAAGAAAATGCTCACAGTCTGGCATCCACAAAATATTCCTGAATCTGCAAGATAATCACACACTGGTATCAACTATGATACAGGCATCCAACAACCTACCAATTCCTTTCTTTTCTCTCTCTTGCCGCTGTATCTCTAACACAAGCAAGAGTAGCCTTTTAAACTATTAATCTCAAGAAACCCAAAACAGACTCTTAAAGCATCTGGAATATTGAATGAAATTCTGGCCATACCACTTGAAACATTAGGGTATGACTAGAAACACCTTGAAGAAGTAAGATCTATCATATGCATCCTGATATTCAGTTGTCAACAAACCATGGGCATATAAAGAATGGTGCTGTCAGAAGAGCAAGTATGACAATCAAATGACACAGCTGGATTTTCATACTAAATATTTAGACTATACAGTAATGATTTTTTAAAAATATGCAATGTATTGTAACAAATTATGCAGAGCATTGTTTTTTCATAATTATAATCTCTCCTAAGGAAGCTTCCTGACCTGAAGTTGTAAGTTAAATGACAGTTTTCAAATTATAAGATAGAAATTCATTTGAAGAGAGAAATGTTCATTAAGATACCCTAAAAATCAGTGGTCACATATTAAAGCCTAAGGGCTGGTAACTTAAGGAAATTATCTCACATCAACTTCCACAGTAATATTATATAAATGAAAAAAAGTGACACTAAGAACTCTGATGCCTATCAATAAAAACCAAACCAAGCCACCAAAAAAAAAAATAAGTTTTGAAGTGCTTCAGAAAGCAAAGTAAGTAGAGTATAAGGGACTCCCTTCCTTCCGCTGGCCTTGGCCAAACAAAATATTACACCTTCACTACAGACAAAAGTTAAAAAGATATGCAACAGGAATGAAAAAATATACAAAGGCAATCTCAATTGTTTTTTTTTAAATAGGAACAGCTTGTAAGTCTTTGGTGTCTGTATATAACCTAACGGAAGTCTTACTGCATTACTTTCATTTACCTGTAAACAGAAAGGATACAAAGAAATGACCAGCATTCACTGAGAGTTATCACACAAGTAAGACCCCTCAGAATTTCTCTGTCATAACAGATGAGTCAGATGAATTGGAGTTAGGACACTATATCTAAAAAAAATTAGCAAAATCTGTGTAATATCTGAGTAGCTGTTCGGTCAATCAAACTGTTGGCCCAAATATGAGCATTTAATGAACATGTGAAGAACTCTTGTTAAATATAAACCTTGGTAAACGTTACTGTAGGTGGAAGAACCAGACATCTTTCTTCCGCATATATTTTTCTAAATTACTCACAGATTCACCATCTGCATTGTTACAATATGCTATACTAGACAACAGCATAGGCTGTTGAAGAAATTAAGCATAATAATACTGGCTCAGACCAAGATCATCTACTCTAGCATACTGTCTTTGAGACTACCTGGGTACTAATCCAACAGCAGATGCCTTGGGATAAACATAAGAACAAAGCAAATGAGGGGAAAAAAAGGCAAAAAGTATGGAAGAGCTCCTGTGCAAGGAAAACTGAGTATAGAGCTCTTCAATTTAAATGAGTGCCAGTTTGGAGGAGGATATTCATATAATGAAGATGATGTTTAGGAACCAACTGGTCACTTTCTTCTAGAACAAAAATATAGTAGGATGCAGACTTAGGAAAAAAAAACAGAAGGAGGTGGCTCTTCAAGGAACAGGCAGCAAAGTAATGAAAATAACTGAAAGGACCTGTTACTCTAGAAATTTAGATGGGTTGAGGGGGAGAATGGACAAATTTCTGGAGAAAAATAATCCAGTGATGGTTGCTAAATACAAAGAAACCACATTCAGCACTGAAAACCACTGAGCTGCAAACAGCTGGAGGATGGAAGAATAAATGGGAACCATCTCATATTCTTGCCCTGCTTTTACTTTAACTCCAGACCTGGCGTACTGATGCTTAGGTTACTAGATGCTGTGTCAGATAATACACAGTATGACACAGTATAACTTCTATTTAAATATTACAAAAACATATAAAAATGGGCCACCTCAAGATTACTACGAGACCTGTACTTAAGGTTTCTTGACTCTTTCTCTGAAACATTATGGTACTGGGCATTATCTGAGATGAAGTATTAGACTAAGGATCCATGCACTAGAGTCAGTACTACAGGAGGAAGCTTTCAGTGGTTTAGCTGCTAGCATCAAATGTTTTACTTGGGAAAAAAAAAACAAAACAAAACAAAAAAACCCCAACACACTTAATTTATATCTTGTTTTCCACAAATCTGATTATTTTAATTAGATACAAGTTATTGAATTACATAGAGATTAGCAGAAAATTATATTATGATTTCTCTTTTAGAACTCTCTTACAAATATGATTTTTACCAAGTTTTAATGATTTCCTCTTAAAAGTAAGTACCACTTGAAAAAGACTACGTCATTATTTTATTTCTATTTCCAAGCAAAAGTCTTTGTACAGGTTTTTAATTGGATAAGAGTAGAGAACAAGCCTATTTCAAGTTTCAAAATTAATAATGGACATTAAGGCACAGTTTGGAAAGAAGAGGTACGAAATAACTACCTAAAGACTGGTTATGATCTTCACCCTATATTATCATGTCAAGTTGTCATGTTGAAATGTATAGAAAAAAACATAAAGGTGAAAAGAAAAAGCAATCTGGCATTAATTTATATAGCAGATTTCCTAAAGCTGTAGGAAAAACAAGTCGCCTTTGATACACCTCAGTTTTTTCCTTTGTATGTTGAAGGCTTTTCCTCAAAATCACTTGAACTACTTCTTAATGAAGGCTTACGAAAATTTCTAACTAAGGCATGGCATAATTTTTCTTCACTCCAAGACATTTATCATGGCTGTTCAGCTTTCTGAAAATTCCTAAAGGTTTAAAACTCACATTGCCTGAGCTGATGGTAAAAAAAAATGAAAACAGTTAGGTGAGTACCAATTCACCTACCTCAGTAATTAGAATCAGCAAAATTGCCATTGATCACATCACATTTCCTCCAAAAATACAAGGTTTTATATAGACCATCTTTATGCTACCTTGTGAGAAGCATAAATCCTCAAAAGGACAGTGATAAAAAATGTGTTTATTTATAGTTGTTACACTATCATCAGCAATTCTGCTTTACATATCACAAATTAGTTTCCTTGTTTACACTTTCTTCCCCAGTTCAGCTGGCATCCAGTACACTTCGGTATGGAAAAACTATCAACTGGTGAAAATTTGTTCTTTCATTTGGTTGCAGTAACAAGTACATGGAACAAAGATTTATCACATGTGCACATGTCCACTCACACACACACCTGAAGCCACAAGACAGAGCTGACAACACTATTAGAGTAATACATAGCTGATACTCATATTACATATGATATTCCTATTGATCTTGTTGATATTAATATTACAGTAACACATGGTTAAAAAAAATATCTATAAATATTTTGCTTATTTTAGAGAGGAAACAACAAACTCGAAGCTATGGAAATGCTGTATGAATGACGCATATGTTCTGGATTTTCCATTATTTTGGCAATGCTCCATGCATATCAGCAATGCTCCATCCAAGACATTTGAAGTTCTATATACCTGTACCATTATCTACTGGTTGGCTAATTCTGTCTGTAAAATAACACCATGCAACTCCTTTAAAGCAGTAAGTATCAGCAGACATTCTATTTCAAACAATACATACGGTACACAAAAAACTGCTAGGCTAATGAAACAGGGTATTACACCTAGGGAAGTTTGTTTTTTAGATACTAATCATATGTAGGCAACTTTAAGGGGGAAAAAAAAAAAAAAAAAAAAAAAGTCCTTGCAGAATTATTTCAAGAAGCTTTAGGAGATTATGTCAAAACACATTGTTCATGAGGCAGTAACACTACCTGCCTTCTGCTCCACTCTCAGATTTATTAAAAGACTGGTTAATTGACATTCTATGCCACATTCTTTCCTTCCAAACATACTAAATTGATACAAATCACATCAAATATATATTTAGAAACTAGTTTATAGGTTGTATTATGTGCATGTTTACTTTATACAAAATCCAACTCTCCATTATCAAAAAGGAAACATAGAAGTCAATATTTAAGAAGAGTAGTTCAGGCTCTTTTCATTGTTACCATCCACACAAGAATACTTGTGTCTTTTATCCAAAAATTGAAGCACCAATACAGTGGCACAGATCAGCCCGTATCAACCAGGCTAGTTTCACATCAAAAAGACTTAAAAGGGAAAAGGTCTAACAGAGCTGAATTCACCCTTGACAATGCTGAGGTTAAAAAGTGTTCTTTACCTTACTCCACAGCAAGACCAGAAGGAAGTCCACCAGCCCTTTCTACTGAAAACAGCTTCATTTATCTAACACGCCAACATGCAACTGCCTGTGCATATATGCTTTACAACAGGAAGGAATAAACTTAAGCATTTAGGTAGTTTGCCTAACAGTAATTAATTTTGGATTTTTTTCCCTTAAAATTAAATAAAAAGAATCCCGCAGGAAATTACTGTCTCATAGCTTCAGTCCCTCTATTTCTATTGAAAACCTGAGCCATAACAGCTTGAAGCTTCCCTAGGAGAGATGAAGACAAGAAAGCTCTGGAAATTTGTTAAGTGTTTTAAAACACATGAATGTATATATCTCCTCTTCTGAAAGGTTCAACCAAAAAAAAAAAAAAAAGAAAAAGAAAAAAGAAAGAAGGAATTGCTTATATTTTCTATGAGGATTCCTCTAAGTAGGAAACTGAGGCAAAAAAAAATTTAAAACCTGCCCAAGATTACACAGTCAGTCTGTGAGAGAACAAACTAGGACAATCCCTTTAAATCTCATCAACAACAACTGTTACTAATCTTGTTATGAAAGCCTTATTTTGCTTGAGGTAAGACATGAATTTCTCATTTGCCTCAACTTTCCTCTCTTAATATCCCATTAGACTTTATAGTAAACACTGTGTAAGAGTGTAAAGGTACATAGGATCTTTTCAGAAGTTGGTGTGATGAGTATTTTTTTTGGTCAACAAGCACCAACATACTGTATTTCTAACTACTTTTTTCACATTATGAATAAACTTATCCAATAACTATAGATTCTGTCTCTGGGACCAAAGGAAAATCCTAAAGTATACATTGGGATGAAGTCATATAACTTACCCTCAGAAGTACACAAGAGTACTTTTAGCTCACAAACTATTTTCATAGCAAAACAATCCTAAACTCAGAGCCCATCTTAGGCTTAGTTCATTCTATCCTCCCTAGTTTATATCAATTAATTATAAAGATTTAATTTTCTTTGCAGGGGAGGATTGTAGGCTACCAATTACAAAACAAATTACTTGGATTTTCAACTCCCCACCTGATGATATATCATTAGATCATATTACTACTTTGTAAAACAGTCTAGCTACATCTTCAATAGTATCACTGATCCTTGCTATCATTTTTGCTTGTTATTCATGCACAACTTCCACTAACATTGAATAGTCCTGGAAGCAGAACAGGAAGACAGTATCTCTTCAAAGTTGCCACTTAAGTTTCACATGCACTGATTTACAGGACTTGCACTATATACAAGGCTCCTGACAGGGCTGGTGAAATAGCCAAGAACATAGACCTTGGCATGAGAGAGAGGGAAGGCAAGGGAGTAAAAAATCTACCCATTAGAAAGGTGAGGAAGGACAAGAGGCATGCATGCAGCTTCCTGGGCAATCCCGTGAGAGCCAGCGTACTCACAGCCGGTATTTACAGCTACTAGTGGTTTCCAGGAAAGTCAATGCACCAGCACACATTCACTACAGCATATTTAAGTTACTGGTTTCATCCAGATATGCAATAGTATATTAAGTTTTCATCCTCATGTCCAGCAAAATTTGAAAGTATAGCTGATGTCTCTTTTAATTGCAAATTAATTTAGCTGGTTGCAGGAGTGTTAAGAGACTGCAATATTCCCTAAAGACCATAGGTAGGTCTTAGGTTGTAACATTGCTAAGAAGCAAGGCAAGGAAACAATATCTTCCATTTTCAAAAGAGTTTCAAGTAGATAAATCTTCCCCTAAACAAGAAAAATATACACACCGACTCATTTGCAAGAGTTCAAACTGCTACCTAGAGTTACTGTGCAGGTGGTTTCTTGTGTAGGATGTTCAATTCAGAGCACTAGAACTGGATGACTGAAGGATAATGCTGGTCACAAATACTCTAGAGAACAACACAGTTGATCACTTGCAGTACAAATATAAATCATAATCCTAGCCTTTGACACAAAAAACCCATAGATCTGTCCATTATATTAGAACACATATATACCTACCCTAACCCCAAATTATAAGTTCCTATAGAAATTTTAAAGTTGTAGTATTTAAGAATACATTATAATTTCACTTTTAATTAGGTACCAGTAATGCAACCTGAAACCTTTTTCTCTGAATAATTTCTTTGATCTATCTCCCCTAATACACACAACATACATATTGACCTCCTGCTCTCCCTAACTAGCTGCCAGCCCTGAAAACTAATCCTCATCCCATTTAGAGACAGAAGGGGGGACAGGGACCCAAACAACTATTTGATCTCTTTATAAGGAAGAAACATGCTTTTGTGTGTGCACACATATAAATAAAAATATATTCTAGATGTAGAAAATCTTTTGTAGAACGGACTTGTTCTACATAAATAACAGAAAACAACATATCAGTGTTTCAAACAGGCAGAAAGCATCAGGAGATCCACCCCACGCTTTGAGAAATTATTATTTACTGCCAAGGGTCTTACCAACTTAGCAACTGGCTTTTTTTCAATTCAAGATGCAATTGGATTCCTGGATTTCCACAGTATTTCCAACAGAGCTCCCTTTGAGAAACAAAGGGATTTAGGGGAAACATTTTTTGCTGGTTTGTTCAGGGGGAGACAGATAGCCATGGTGAATAAGGATTTTCCTAATTAGGGAGACTGATAGCCCAAAGGCAAAGAAACTCTAATTACCAACCAATTAGGCTAATGCTTTGCTTAAAAAAATGCTCAACAAGTGGTAGAACAGGTGCTGATGATTTTGGTTAATGAGAAAACTTTCAGGCAGCTTTTCCTCTGGCAGGCTGTTCCCTGACATGGTGGGTTCAGTTTTAATTATCTTTGATTGTTTATTTAATAGTACCACCATAAAAATCAACCCACACTTTTAAGACCTTCTGTAGTGTCTTGCTTGTGCTTTTATCATAACTCTTCAGAAACTTCACTTATACCAGAATCTAATTTTCAATTACGTTTTTGCACTTGTGTTTGCAGTCTTACCTATTTTTAGCCCACTGAAAGATATGAAAGGGAATTCTACTAGATATATTAGAATACTTTGCCTAATTATTACCTCCTTTTAATTAGCTGCATAGATTTATTTCTACTTTTCCTGTAACCATCTATACATAGAGTCATTGAGTTATGGATGCTGTTAATGAGAAATTGTTTTATGATTTTCTTCATGTAAATCACCTCTGTTGGTAAGGATAAATAACAAAATCCTGTCTCCTCAAATAAGTTACTGGGTTTCTCGTCTCTTCCAACTTCATTTTCCTTGACTCAGTACAGCGTCTTCTCATTTGTTATTTTCCAACCTTATAAAGATGTTATTTCTCATTATATTAGGCCTCTCTGGGGAAACTACAGAAAATATATCTAAATGTTAATGAGTACAAAATCTTTTATAAAGCTTTCTTAAAATCTGTGAAGATCTGGGGAGTATTCTCAACTCTGAAAAAAACCCTGTCCTGGTACTGAACACTTACATTTGCTAATCAGAGGGTAAAAAAGCAAAAGCATCTAAAGAAAAAAGGCTTCCAAATGTGTGTAGATCAGTGGGATTTCCTAACAAAAGCAACAACAAAACCACACTATTTTTAAGATTAATTTTTACATTATTACTGATTATTTATGGCAGAGTTAATTATTTTCAGTAGTGTTCTAGCTTTGCTCCTGCCAAGTTTTCTTCCAATTTGATTGCATCATCAAACAGTTCATTTATGACAGGGTAACTGGGAAGGCTTTTCAAGCTTCCTGTAACCACGAATTAATCTGATGAAATTCTGAGAAGCATTCTGGGCTATCATCAGACTATCATCAGACATCCTCTGTCCAAACAAATTAATATTATTATCTGTAGTGGAAACAGCAGTTCTCTCAGGCAAGGAAAGGCATGAACAGTTCTGTACTTTCATGTTTCTAGTGCGTCAACATGAAAGGTGCACTTCACTGACCTCAGAATTACTAACACCATGTCCATCCAGCCTTTCTTAATCCCCTCCAAAAATCAACTGAGACCACCATCATAAAAATCTATCAGTGCCTTAGTACTACAAAAAGAACACACACTTTTATAGCAACTCATTCTTGAACAGCAGCATACAAGTTGAGATGCAGAGTGGATTACTGCTGCACCCTACAACCTTCTCCCCCTTAAAAAGCCTTCATCAATATTCCAATAGGTTGTAATTCATACTAATGCTTTTAAAGTGCAGAAGGAGTAAGAAAGTAAGTAGTCCTGAGAAATATCTTGACTATACAAAATATTTAAATGGTAGCAGGTTATAAAAGCAGAATTACAGTAGAGCATTTCTGCAAAGTGATTTTTTCTTATCAACTGTATCCTTTAAAAGGAAAAATAAATGCTTTCTAACGAAAAAGTTTCGTAAGGAAGTAAAAAATACTCCTTTGCCACATAAAATCTTACTGGTAATTACAAAAAGTAACTGAATTCCTACAGCAAATTGCATTTAAAAACCAGACAACTGATTCACAGTGCTTTTTATTTTAGTTTAAAATTTTCTTACGGATACATATAATCCAGATAGGAGGAAGAGACTACTGAAGAAACTATTTTCTATTCAGGTTGTGCTTCCGCCTTTGGACAGTATATAGATTGTGATTTGAATAATTTTGTTATCTTCCTGGCTCCATCAAGAACTTTAAAAAACTTTGCTATTGACTCCTACAATAGCATTTTGCCCTGTAAATAAGTGTCACTGTAGAACCCTAATAATTTACAGGGGAAATTCAGAGCATCTGGGTTTTGCTGTTTTTAAACAGAGCTAGACATCATCTGCAGCAGTATTTGCGAAGGAGAGCACTACCCTTCTGCATTTCTAGAAAATATCAACTTCAGCTCTGGCCATCCCATCTGCAAAGTGACTAACCAGTTTAGAAATCTGTCATCAAACACTGCGATGAGTCAGATGATCAGGTTGTGAAGTTATCTGAACTAGTAGGATACTTCAAGAATAATATATTTGGGGGAAAAAACCCAACAAAACAACAACAAAAACAAAACAAAACAAACAAAAAACAACAACAACAAACCATATTTGGAACAGGTGCTCTGCTTTGAATTATCTTTAAAACAAGAAAGGAGCAATTTTTGGCAGAAGAGTGAATTGCATTTCATACATTTATGGAACAGCCTGTGTTTCATTCTTGGCAAACAACAGTCAGCACTATAAAACCATGAACACAAACTGAAACCCTGCTGCAACTCAGAGGACTCAGTAACTTGAATGAACACTGAACCACTTTTCATTACTACTTTTTGACTGGGTATGAGGCACACCAGCACTATGTTGCAAAGCTACACTATGCTTTTCAAGCTTTTTAAAAAATAGTGATTTAAAGAAAACAAATTAAATCCAACCCTCGTACAAGTAATTCTGCCTGGAATCTTTCTGTATGTGAGACAAACTTTCCTGTTACACAACACAAGAGAGACAGAGCAGCTACTACAGGACCCAAGGGCATTATGCAAAGGCATTTACAACAAAGTCAAGACTAAGAATTAAATGGAATATCTGACTGAAGTTTTATCACAAGAAGCACTTTATTCTTTCAAAAACTGAAGAGGTCTGAGAAGATCTAACAGATGTAAAGACATTGGACAGGTAAGAGGGAAACTTAAAAATATTAGGAGTAGATAATGCAGTCAAATTAACAAAATAATATTTCCCTTCATTCATTTTGCTTATTGCTAGCTACTGTTGGGTAAAGAGAGGAGTATACATGAGGGAGTAACACTGAGCATCGCTGAATCATAGAATAGTTTGAGTTGGAAGGGACCTTCAAAGCTCATGTAGTCCAACCCCCCTGCAATGAGCAAGAACATCTTCAACTAGATTGGGTTGTGCAGAGCCCTGTCCAATGCAAACTTGAACGTTTCCAGCGATGGGGCATCTACCACTTCTCTGGGCAACCTGTTCCAGTGTTTCACCTCATTATAAAGAATTTCTTCCTTGTATCTAATCTGAATCTATCCTCTTTTATTTCAAAACCATTACACCTTGTGTGAAATGGCTTAACAAATTCAAATGTATATTTATTTATTTTAATGAAAAAATGAAGAAAATATTTCATTGGCCTTCTAATGCCAACTTCTGAAATCACTCTGAAATTTTTGTGTAATGAAGCAGAAGTGTCACATGACTTACCTAAAACGCTTTATTACCACAAAATGTACTATCGGTTTATTTGCATAAACTGTCCTTCAACCTGAAGTTAACTACAGAACAAAACACATCCTAATTTTTCTGTTTCTTCCTTATAAACTATAGTGTTCAACAGTGTTCTAATAATGCCCAGGAATAGTCAGAGTATGGTGTTCTTCAGTAATTTTTAAAAATGCTAAACTATGCATCTGTTCATAAGGCCTGAGAACTTACTACTCTAGCAGAATGTCATCACAGCAGAAGATACTCTCTCCCGCATGAATTTTGGCATAGAAGGAAAGTAAAATTTACCACTATGGGATAAGTATTTATATATTCATGACCCACAGCCAGGAACTTACCCTTTGACAAATAATTCAAACCAAATAACAATGTTCCAAAGAGATGAGTAGTGTAAGAACATGATTTGTCATGTCTAAATGAAGTCCTTATATATGATAATAGGCTTCTGAATTAAAAAAAAAATAAAAAATAAAATTCACTCCTTCAGCAACAGAGTCAATGCAGCTGTGTCAAACAGTATTAAAAATTTGTCATCTATCATCCTGCAGAAAGTCTGCTTTACTGTGGTACATTGACAGAAACAGAACAATTGTTGCCCTCCTGGCAACTCAAAATATCAGGAGAGCCTTGCATAACCAGATGTGCTAGTTTATAAGGGATGTCCTGACTTTGTAGGGCATTCCCAGCTACATGCATTAACTTGCAAGTTCTGCCTTGCTTTCCAATGGATCCCGGAGACACTCAGTTGCCTGCACGAGACCGGGAGAGAACTGCACCACAGCATTGCTTCTACCCACTGCTACTCCATATTCTCTCCGGCTATTGGAAGATATATTCAGTACAAGGAAGGAGAAAAATTATTCTAACAGTATCTAAACAAAGCAATTTAATTTTATATTACATCACAGTAAGACAGGAAAGCTATGTAATGATACAAAATTATCACGACACAGCAAAAATAAAAATATTTTTAAAGTTCAAATTAAGAAGTACAATAGTGATGCACTTACTGTACAAGAACTGTTATTTAGGTGTCTATTTATACGGTTCCTCCTTATGACAAAGGACAAAGTATAATGTCAGCATCATCTTTATCATACCTGGTGACTGTAAATCCTTACCATCGACAGTTGCATGTTTATGTAACAGATATTTCTTCTTAATCTGCCTACTTTAGAAGCAGTTTAGAATACAAGCAGAATTTCCAGACAGTGATTATGAAATTGCTTCACTTGAAATAATTGAAATAATTAAAAAAAAAAAGTTATTTCAGTATATAAACCCACTCAGAAGAGGTTACCTGTATTAAATATACAGAATTGAAAATGAAAATTCAGCACTAATGAGTTTATAATATTTGCAGAAAAGAAAGGTAATGAGAGAATGAATATGGCAGGGTAAAAGTGAAGTGAGTGCAGAGCTTCAAAGCAGAAGAATGTTAGAATACCAGAAACTGCTCATTTATAAGCACAGAGAATCTATTTTAGTGTCATTTTTTGGATAGCTGGGAAGAATTACATTTAATGTTTTTTCTGCATTTCAGAAAGCTAACTCAAATTAGTTACTCAATTTAATTGGGGCAACTAGCTTTGCATGTAAAAAGGTGAGATGTTCCCAACTAGAGGGGAAAAAAAAAAAGCCCTCCAAAACAATCCTAATATAGATTGTTTCATTCACATAAAGAAAAAATTGATACTGATGTAGATATGTATTACCTGCATTAATTTAAAATTAGGTATTAAAAAAAAACCTGTAATAGCTTCACTGCTCAGGGCTAATAAGAAAAGTTTACAATATATGATAGCATCAAGTCCTCTCTTAATGACAGGGTTACACTTCCTTTATTTTACTTGCTGGGGTTCTGCTGCAGTTGAGAACTATCACCAACTGCTGCCACTTGGAAGACTGTCATTTTAAATATAGTTAATATGAAGCAACATCATTTGGAACAATGAATTAATGAATGAACTAGGAGCACCATTAAATAAGCTGCTGTTAAACTTTTCACCATTCTTGAATATTACTCATGATGTTTTGTTAAATTGGGCTCTGCTATTCCAGTTGCCCAGTGCATTAAGATCTGCCAAAAGTGAACAAACATTTTAGGTCATGAATATTCCCAGCGTTCAAGTTACTGTCATTTAAGCTGCTTTCAGAGATAAATAGTAAGTCTTTCCAAGCTGCTACTGAGAAGGAAGGAAAACAGACATGGCTTCTAAATTGCAAGGTTATTCTGAATATTTGAGATGTCAGCACACTGAACTAACTGCTGGAAGCTGCACCATGTGTTAACAGTGATTGTGTTACATCATTTTTAGCCAGTGATTTTGTGGTAGATCTTTTGGCAATTGTAGCATCACAAGATGCACAGTTCAGATGCCAAACACTTCAGGAAAGTGGAATATCCAGTCTTCAGCCCTTCCTCTCCCTCTACAACAAATGGGAAAGTTCACTTTTTGCTCTTTATACAATTCTCAGTAGAAAACAGGCAATAAGCTATATTTCTGTAACTAAGATTTTGTAAGATGGGCATCTCCGCTTAGCACAACCCTAAACCTTTTTTATAGTTCAATTCCTCATGCCCTTTTCTTAAAAAATGAAGCAGGTGTCAATTTTATCTTTAGGATGCAATTGGAAGACCGCCTTGTAATAGCCCTTTGCACAATTATAATAATTACAATGCTTGCCCAGCAAACAACTGATTCATCATTCTCCACTGAGTGCCCCAAACATTAGCCTAGAGATCTAGGTCCTTCCCTAAGGACCAATAAATCTTTAATTATTTTATACAGTGACCTAGTTTCAATAGGGAACTGGCATCCTGTAATATTTTGTTTGAGGATTACTTCTGATTTGAACAAAAGACACAGAAAAGGACCTTACCTCTTCATCTGACTGTATTTCTGATCAAAAATTCCAGTAATTGTATTTCTTACAGCAGCCAATTTGCCAGCATATGTTAGCATGATGCACCTACTGACTTGGTCCCCTTGCGGGACACAGATTAGGTTAAACACAGGTGAACAGTGACTGGTTTAGCATTGAAAAATCTATATTAACTTGGAAAAATGTAAAAGCTGAGCTATGACACACAAACGCAGACACTTGCAGAGTGGAAGTTACCATTTTAAGAATTGCACCTTTAGATTTGGACAATTCAGCATCTTTGTAAATACAGCATCTCCCTATAGCCTCACTAGAGTACCACCTACTGATGGGCATATAAGGACCTGACACTGTTGCTGCAGCCCGCAGACACCCAGTCAGTCCCAACACCCTACCACTGATCTCAGCTTTGCAGAAGCCCGTACTGCCAGAGCTGTGCAGAATTCAGCACAGAAACAGTGAAAATTATTAAATTTCAGCAAGGGTTGCTGTGACGCATCAGGGATTAAGTCAGTTATCAACCTCTTACTCTTGAGGAAGGTGGTCATGAGCAACACCAGAAACGAGGAGAGGAACAGGATACAAGAGATGAGCTGAGGCATGTACCTGAAGAACGTATCATCATGGGAGAAGTTTCTAGTCAGTGATATCTGAGGCAATCCCTAGAAGGATGCACGGTGAGAGTGCTCATTCCCTCTCTGCAGTGTGCTGCAATTAAGGCTATAGTTTCATGAACACTTTAAGCCAATGTAAACCTTAAAAAGAAATAATTCTGTCCATACCTTGAGCCAGCACAGCTGCGGTAAGCCAAAAGAGAGAACCAATCCAGGCTAAAAGTGAGGCATTTTCCTTTCTCCATATCTTTAACCTTTATTGCTCTCTCTGAGCCAATTAATCTCATAATCTGAAAAATGCTGGAGCCGACATAAAGGAGGGGGTTGGCAGAGGAAAAAGCAGCTGGGCATGGCAGGGGAGTTGGAAAATCTTTTTCATTTGCAGTGTTCGCTTCCTACATTTTTATTAAATTAAGGCCTAAACTGTATCAGAAGCCCACTGCCAGATTTTTCATCCACTTCTGCCTACTAAATATCTAATGAGATGTATATGTCCTGCAGCCCACCTGATTTTTTAAAATTTCAATATACATGGTCAAATAGATGTGATAACTTTTTCCAGTTATTTATAAATACTCAGTGATCTATCTGACAGCATAAAATCAGACATAGCTGTAAAAAAATATGAGAAATACAATGAATTGTACTTTACAACTTGTTGCAAAAAGACCAAAGGTCTGATAAAGGCATTATTTTGATTTTACACAGAGTTCCTGCCTAAAATGTAGTGACATTTTCTATTAATCATTTCTGTCTGAAGGAAGAAATTAAGACCATTTAACCTACTCCCCGTTCCAAAACACTGATGACATCTGCACCCTCCTCCCTTTATATTTGCAGTAAATGGGTGCATTTGGCAAATAATGGATTTTCAATTCACCTAAAGTGGTACAGACAGTTGCAAGAATTCCCACTGTTACCAGACTTTGGACCCTTTATTAGAAATGCTGCAGGGATTTCTAGAAAGAGATTAAAGAAAGGTGAACAATCTCATTTGTTTAGGCACTGGACGATATTCTACACAGTGTTGGATTTTCCATCATCTGCAAGACCTTTACAGAATAATGTAAAGGAAAACTAAAGGGATAATTGAAAAAGGTATTATATGACTTCAATGACAGAAATGGGCAGATGCTAAGGCTAACTAAGATAGGCTAGGGAAAGACGTGTCTCGGAAATAGACCCCTAAAAAATTAAACTTGGTTGATTTAATATCCTTCTCAAAAGATAAACTAAAAAATCCTAATCGGGACATTACTATGAGACAGTTTCCTTCTCTGGGAACAGTGAGCAAATGGGAAGCTGTCATTTGAGAGCATGGGGCAGGGAACAGAAGCCAGCAGTTGAACCTATGAGATACTGAACATAGTTTATAAGCAACGTTTTAGTACTCCATAGGAAGAAGAAATTGCTTCAGTTACAAAAAGAAAAAAACCTGCCTTGTAATAGTGCATATGTGTTCAAATACTAAATAAAATTTCTTGTGAACCTGTTTTTTTTGTAGACCTCTCTCTTGCTGGGAACTATCAGGAAAAGCTTTGTGAAGCAAAGGGTTGTTACAAAAATAAGGCAGCAGTTGTTCCTAAAATGTGAATATTTATCTTGGCATTCTTACTGGGAAATTTACTATATTTTCAATCAAAGAAATATGGCATCTATACAATATTTTTTATTAATCTCCTGAAAATAGAACCATTCAAAGGTAAAGGACTATTACCAATATCTCTCCATTTCCACTTATTCAACCATAAGCAGTTTCCAAAGTTTTATTCTTAAGCAAGCAATATTTACACTGAGAAAGCTGACAGAGCTAGATGTCAGATGCAAACTCCATCAGGTAACAAAAGCACCTCGGTCTTCACAATTAAGCTAGTATTTCACAGAAAAAGGACAGCTTAGCAAACAAAAATCAAAATCAAATTATACAAGAGTACCTGGGTTCTAAATATTAACGTCTGCTATGTCAGGAGAAGGCAAAATTAAATAGGCAAAATTAAATAGTGAAAATTATAACTCCTTACTTAAAATCTCAAAGTGTAAACCTTCAGGTTCAGCTGTTTGGAAGTTACAGCACTATGCTGTCATTTCTATCTGTTCTGGTTAATTTGACGAAAATGTAATCATCTGCTTAGGCCAGCCTAGATCACATTAGTATTGCCAAGTGACTGTGTCATACACAGAGACTATATTGCCACGCTCATTAAAGTGGATCTAATTCACTGTCATCTTTATGTATTTACAAAGAAAACTCTTTCATCTCATTGGATATGACTACTTCCTTATGAAAAAGATAAAAATCAGTCTTACTTTTGTGCCCTCCCTTGCCCATTTTTTTTTCCTAAAGTTTATTCTTATTGTTATTATTGTAGGATAGCCTGTTCTCTCACTTTCCCCCTAATAATTGCATTTTAATTTATCTCATTCATTCTTGTATTTAGATGACTCCACTAAAAGCAACTATCACTTTGGGTAGCAACTATACACAAGATTTATAGATGCCCTTTCCTAAGCACTACAGTAATACTGAAGAATCATGTGCTGCTCAGAATCACCATACCAGCTCAGATGGGTTCAGCCCAACCTAGCACAGTGTCCTGCCTCTAGCAGTGGCCATAGGCGCCAACTCAGAGACAGCTGAGAACAGAACATGCATATATAATAGCACTTCTCCTAACTTCTGGCTCACAGGACTTCATGAGCCTATATGGAAATGCAAAAAGTAAAAGCAATACAAAAAAGAAAGGATGAAAATTTTTTTCAAAGTATCATAAAAAAGGAAGAGGAGCAGAGGGAAGAATGAATTTAGAATGATGATGGAGAAACACAATGCACTGGTGCAAACCCGTTAGTCTGTAGTTCGGCAAAAATGTGTTGGAAGTTACAGAACAATGACAGCACGCTACAGAAGTAGCATGCACAATGTTAAGCCCATTACACATTTCAGTTGCTGCTCTTTTTGTCACCCATACTTTTAGATAAATCAAAGGTCTATGCACATGTTATAACATTGCTGTTCTCTTCATCCTCTCTGGCCAGATAAAGTCACTGTGATCTGGGAATTTTATCAAAAAGACTATTCTGCTTGGTTTCAGATAAGGGGAAAACAAATTGATATGCAGGCCACAATGCAACCCACTGACTCAGTATATTTACAAATATTACATAACCCAACTTCTGAAAATAAAATGGAGCAACACCTTGAGACCTTCTGAGTAGCGTTCTTTGCAAAACACTTAGATAAACAGCTGTATATCCTTGAGAGAGAGGTAAATATCTAAATAGACAAGTAATTTTTTTTTTCACACTAATAAAGTGTTCCAATTCAGAGGAATTATCACCAAAAGCAAGACACCCATAGGAAGAGTCTGCAAAAAGCATTAGAGAAAGGCTGGCTGTTTCACAGAAAGGACCATTCAGAACTAGAGGTATAAAACACAATGCAAGGCACCAATGACCTAGATTTTACTTGAACGTTTTTACTTTTCCTGCCTAGAAAAAAATCTGTATACTGGCCAATAAGATATAAAAAAAAAAATCTGGACTCAATCCGTATACTTATGTGATAGATAGTGAGCAAGCCAAGACTTCTAAGAACATAGAAGTTACTGCCCATGAACAGTAAATCCGATGCATTTAGTAACCACCTAGGGTGTGCAACAGCAACTCCATGCAGTATATTTGCACATTCTTCTGACTGGGAAGTTCCAGATGGAAATACAGCTGCCCTGTTGCTGCTGACTTTACAAACCACTCTTACAACTCCTCACCACATTTTCTAACTTAAATATTGTTCATGAATTTGCATCCCTATTATTAAGCCATGCATTGCATTTCTGGCAAATCTGGTACTGTAAATAATTTAAAACATAAATTAAAGTGACTTCTGATAGAAGTTATTTTTATATAGTAACACCTGCAAAATATCTTGTTAACAAGAGAGATGCTGAATTACTTACAGACTATAGAGGGCAATTTGAGTTTATTCACATACTCCAAAATAAAAACTTGTGTGAAAATAATTTTATTACAGCACTTATTTCTAGGGCATCTATCAAAGTACTAAAAATATACCCAAACACACTAAGGGGAACATCAGTTACTGTATGAGTTGAAAAGCAACTGGACAAAGTAGTTTATTAATAGCATTAACAGAGTTTATTACTTGGAATTCCAGAAATGCTCATAGAATCTAGATGAAAATGGGACTCATCACATAAACATGCTATCTTTATCTAGGGATAAAAAACACAGCTGTTAGAATACTGTAAGAGTCTCGTCCAGATGAAGAAAAACCTATTATCTATAAAATCACCTAAGCTGGTACAGATAAAAAGCTCAAGGAGAGACAGACTCAAACTAGCAAAGCCACATCTTGTTAAAACATATGTCGCCTGTCTACAATACTTTTAACACATGCTAGAACATACTGGATAAATTATCACATTTATTGCCTTGACAACAAAGCTAGAATTAATAGTACAGGGTAGTCCTTGTTCCAAAGAACTAAAATTCAAGAGGAAGCATTAGCTGTATTTTCAGATGTGATCTGAGAAGATGGTTTTCTGAGAAGTAAATAAAAAGCCAAGATTGTTTAATTACTAGTTAACTAGGAGAACATGTGATTTTTCACAAGTCCTTTTCAAAATGTTGCTCTGTGCCTGGAAAAACAATTTAAAAAGAAAAATGAAGGAAATCTATTTTAAATAAAAAGTGTTTGCAATTAAAGATTTCAAAATAAAACCTTTCAAATTTTCAGGTTTCTTTTGTTTGACTTATAGCTGAGGTTTAAAGTCAGTGGAAACGGAATGTGTTGCAATAACCAAGTCTATTTGTCCCCTACAAGTTTTAAAATAAACATTTTCTTCAGTTCTGATCTTGGATACTCTAGGAAAATTCTACTGAAAACAACTTCTATCAGGGTACAATTGATCTCAAGTACTAAATTCTCATTGTTACTTAGCAGAAAAGCATATTTTCTTATTATTGATCCAAGACACTTCAGCTTCCCTCTACCAAGAAAACCCTGAAGTACCCTGAAAACATTTATTAGTAAAAATATGATGTGGGGAAGAGAGTGAAAAATGGCAACACTGACCAACTTAAGCTAACAAGAAGCAGTCTCACTATTAGCTTTTAATCCCGTTACTTAACTGAACCCTTGCTTTTTACATTTCTAATACATGACATAAGAACAACTTTATTTCTGTCTTTAGAGGACTTTCATAAAAACAGTGAGGTATTTCAAATGGAAATACTCCATCAGAACTGGGTTTGCTCTACATATACCAAATACTACTTCCACAGCTCCTAGTCTTTAAAATTAAGACTTAAGGTCAATAAATAATTTCCTTTTCATTAGTGAAGAGTGTGAAATTAGTTATTTTTATGTCCTCACTAACTGGCTAATATAAATTGTCTGATTATAATGCAAGAATATATAAAAAACAGTGAATTTACTGCTTCCAGTGAATTGCTAGAAGGTCTGAGATTCCCAGCTACCCACAGCTTTTTCTTAAAACCCTGAACTGATAACTGGACTGCACTTGGTAGATATGGCATGACTTTATCAGACTTGTACAGGCTTATCTGAGAAAAAAAAAACTTTAGCAGGCATTATGAATATGAATTATGCTCTTCATCTCTTCAACTAAGGCCTTTAGTCATGCTAAACCGTGCACATTTCTAGACATGCATATGCACCTCTAGCAGATGTGGCACTGACTTCATATTTGGAACTGAACATAACTTTACCTCTGGTGCATCCCCACATGTTCACAGATAAAAAGCAAAGCTACACTAAGAAATGCAACTCGTGGTGTAACAGAAGTCGAAGACTTCAGTCCTGTCAAATGCAGTGCTGCTTACCCAAGAGCTAATTGATACTTATGCCGTCAGAGTGAACCTCACAGTGTCAACACCAGGCTTTTTAATACCAGAAAGTTAAACCAAGGCACTGGCAAGAATCTTTTCAATCTATCTGACTGCTGTGTGTAACCAGTAATATATACTGGTCCATATAAAAACACACATAATTATACATCCTGCCAACTATATGAAGAAGTATGTCAATTTTGACTGTAGGTCAAGGTGAGGCCCTACAGAGAAACTGATAAATAAAGCTATTTAAAACTTACCTGAACTCTCATACTGGGAAAAGGGCATTTGTGGGTTTTCTTTTGTTTGTGCTTTTTTTCAACCTGTTGAATGGAAACCTAACGCTGATGAATAATGTTCCTAGAAAACAGTGCTTGTAAGTAATGATACAAGTAGGTAAGTATTTATAGAGTAGTAATACAAAATAAAATAATATTCAACATCTCACTAAGGAACTGTTTTGAAAAAGAGGCCAAGCTAATCTATTAATTCCTTTATCTTGAATACATTTCCTTTACTCTCTTTGTAATTGTGCTATATTGCACAATTAGATATTTTAATCTGTAGATCGCTATAGCTAACGGTATCTGTTCTTTTGCTGAAGTACCCTTCAAGATTATAGCCTAAACCAGAAAAAGTAAGAAATTCTTTTTATAACTGGATTAAAGAAAAAATAGATTAATGAAAAGTATGCTGTATCTATTTCAAGTTTATTCCAATCTGACTAGTTAATTAATATTTTCATTCACAAAACCCCACCCCGCCGTAAATAACAGCAATAAATTTACAATGACTCTCATGAAAGATTCACCTGTGAAATTTATTTATATTTTCACTGTTTTAAGCATATCACTGAAAAGGTGAACAAATCACACTACTACTCTCAGTCAATATAGGGTGACTTTATGGTAGCCACATATTAAACTACAGAACTATATTTAACCTGAGAAGATAGGGTCCCATTATGTAATCCTGCATTAGGAGCTTCTAATGAGTTACTGCAGCCTAACCCAGATATGCCTGCCAGCAAGTCCCCTGCTCTTTCATGTCAACACAATGATGAGAGTACAATTTCATTGTAAAAATTGCTGCACAGCACAAAGAACACTCTTGTTAAACATTTTGATCATCGATATAATCAGTAACCTAAAAATAAACTTCTGCCTAATTTAACTTATATTTATAACACAGAAGCTTTATTTTTATTTGTATTATATTTGCTATATAGCCATATTCAGTGTTACTATGAAGGGATTCCTGAGGCAGGGGAATAATAGTCAACGGAATTGGGTAAGTAAAGACATTGATAAATTCTTTGACAGTAGAGCATTCACAGAGAGAGCAGATGCCTACATTCACAAGTTAATGAACACATGCCAAAGTTACTGAAAGATGCTTTAGGTCTCAAATTATATGTTAAGTGAGTTATTATCACAGTGGCCTCTTTTTGCTTTAAGAATCTACCGACAGGAATGCTCATCCATCTTTGAAATGTCTTCATCTTTTAGAGAGCATCCACCAAGAGTTGGGCTTCCCCAGCTGAGAGTGCTGCATTCGGCCGCCTGTCTGCGGACATGTATGGCACTCGGGGATCAGCGGGGGCCAGGGTGAGCCTCGGTCACGCAGTAACATCTGCCAACTGATCAAAAGTGGCATTAATGAAATTCTAAAAGGAGTTTAGTTCGCTCCTTCGTGCTGAAAGACAGCTGTGGTGACAAAAGGTGTACGTAAAAAGCAGCACATTAGGATTATAGATGGTAAAATGGAGCAGGGAAAAGGAAGAAGCTTTTCAGAACATGCTTTTTGACCCAAGTCACCTACTGTAAACACCTTGCCAAATGCAATCATAGTGCTGTTTGAAATCAAGCACAGCATGAAATGTAAAACAGTGATGTAAGAAACAAGGATAGGAATAATAAAAGGCCCAACTACAAACAGAAGAAAAGAAACAAGAATTTATCATTATGATCTGTCATTGCATTACACACTTCAGTACCTGTTGTTTCTAGATTTGGCTATATTTAAAGGGTTGTTAGCTTGAAGATCATCTCAATAAATGATCATAATGCAAAAATTATATATGTATAAAAATAGTTTGAATTTCAGTGTCACTAGCTGCTTTCTTTACACAGTGTCTACTGATACTATATATACAGGAAAAGCACTAAAAATGCAGCTCAAGATGCTGTAGTTTCAGATCATCATATCTTCTCTGGGGCACCAGGATGCCTTTCTCTGTTGATCTATCAGGTCCATAGATTTCAAGATTCAGATAGCAGCAACTATACCAGGAATGGAGACACAGCATTAGCAAAGCCAAACAAGGCCAGTAGGCCATAATCATAGTATCGTGGCTTCAACTGCTAATTATTTCCCTGAAAATCTAAGGCTATAGTCCAGTGGAAAGTTCTTCCACTAATTTAGCTCTTCACAAAGGAAACAAGGTGCCTCAAAGAAAAACAGTTTACATCTATTTTACTTAAGTATTTTATAAAAAAAAACACGACAGGAAAAAACAAATAATGGCTTCTTTTTAGCAAAAGAAGAAAATAATACAAAGTTTATGGGAAGAAGGGAAGAGAACAGCAGATTTGATGACTGGCAGTTTGAGCCCTTAGCTTGTTTAACTATCACATACAAATAGATCAGAGATTTTATTCTGTGATGAGACTGAATGTGAATCCCATTATCTCTTCCACTATGTGCTGCACCTATCAATTAAGGCACTGTTTCTGTACCATGAGAATGCAATGTAAACACTTCATGTAAAGCAACCTGTCTGGTATCCAGGCTTTCTGTGAATACTTTTGTTGCCAAGATTTTCTTGCCTTAAGCTATCATCTGAAACATGGAAAGCTGCCCTTTGTGAAAGTGAAAAAGCAACATGAAAATGAAGCAGAAGATAATTCTCTTCTGTCTCCCTCCATATTCAGCAATTCAATTCTTCAAATTTAAAATGGAAAAATAGCAGTTAAATATAACAGAGTCTGAACGTATCTCAAAAGTTGCAATATTGTACATTGTCTCCAATCTATCAGTAGTTTCAGTATTGGCTTGGTTATTCACATGAAACACATTAATTTTAATGCAGCTCAGTCTGGGAGAGAGGGAAACAGGAATCCTGTTCCATACCTGATCACTGGGATGAATTGCACAGTAGGGGCCAGACAATGAACCATCTCACAAGCACCATTCACCTAGGGCTTTGTGTATATCATATATCACACAATAAAGTGAAAGACAGGAAACTCTAAAATAAAATAAACGTTGCTGTGATAAACTCAAAGACTTATTTTTAATATTCTTCCCAAGCTCAAGAAAGCTAACCTGTATGTCCAAGAAGCAAACAATACAATCAGTGGAAAACCTGGCATTAAACAGTGACTGAGCACCTGGACTGAGCCTCCAACTCTGAATAAAAAAATTATAATGTATTTAAAAGTTAGAAGGGTGGTCACACTCACTCAAAAAGAAAAAGCAAAAAAAGTAATAGATTAGTAGCAAGCTAACTAAAAGCAAAATTGGAAATTAGAAAATAAGTACCTTACCATTAACAAGAAAGAAAAAATGGTCACTTTTATTACTGTAAGGGCAATTCAGAAAAATTTCATTAAACAAAACCACTAAATTCTCTATGAATTTGAAGTCATCCAACAAGACATGATCTTCAAGTAGAAAGCTGATGTTGAATTCAGAAAGATAAATCTCATGCTTAGCAGTAGTAAAATTTATTAGAAAATGTGTTTCTTTGGCATTATATGGGTAGATTTGAATCCAATATTGACACTTATGATTAAAATTGCATAATATGAAGACATAATATGAGTATAAATAAAAGTGACGATTTGTGTAGACTGAAATGTATATACCATCCTACAGAGACAGATAATCTCAGTGGAAGAAAAGAAGCAATTATGGAAAAAAGGAAATGTAGAATGAAACAGATACCAGAAAAAGCTGAAATTCAAGTTACACACAGTTAGGTGCTTCATGAATAAAAAAGGAAGAAAACTTCAATAAATGAGAAATCGTGCTATGAAGGAAGAAGAGGAGGAGTATCAGCTATATATAAAATAATATACAGATTACTGTAGAGAGACATGAAACATCTGAATATAAATTCTACTTATCAAAAACAGAATGACTTTTAGCCGTGTTAGAAAATGCAAAGCTGAGCTCCAACTCACATACAGAGTAACATTATGGACATGGCATTTTCCTGCTGGCTCAGTATCTCATGTAGAAGGATGACAAAGAACTTATTCCTATCCTGCTATGTGGATAGGCAGAAGGATAACTAAACAACTACCAGTTCTGAAAACTCTGCTTTCTGCATTATCAGGAACAGGATGATAGTTTTGTCTCCTTGACATACTTCCACAGCAAGTGTACCGAACACAGAAGCAGCAGATCAAATTCCCCTGACATTAAAAGATGAAATAAATCTCCGTACAGAGACTATTATTGCCCACACATATATTCAGGAATGGAAGCAGAGTCAAATTCTGGTCCAGCTTGCAGATTGTCTCTTTGTTAGTTGCAGTGATGTAGGCATCAATTCCGAACTGTATTGCACAGCTTCACTGCAGGCATACCCAAGGCAAAACCAGACAAGTATACAAGTCTGGCCACATCTTGCAGGTTAAGGCCCCCATGCAACCCAATGTTATTAGAAATTCTATCTTTTTTCCCTTGCGATAATAAAAAATGTTTGCATGTTTTTGAACACAAATGCCACAGCATTTGCCCATTTGCTCCAACATAAACCAGAGAAAGATGTGCAAAATTGAATTGAACTGCTTAAGTAATGAGACTTTGATAATTGTTTTGCTTCAAACTGTAAATTGCTAAAAACAAAACATTCTTTTAACCTGACATTCCCATTGAGACCATTATTTCTCACTACACTGCAAGCTTATTCTCAGCTGCTTATTAGCACCAATACTACTAACAGCATTCAGACAAGAAATCTCAGACCTAGAGCTAGCTTTGAACCTCAGCGACACGTGATTATAGGTTACACCTTCATTTTCACATCTGCATAGATACTACCCAAACCAATTTGAAGCCCAGATGACCGAACTAAGAGCTGACAGGCTCCAGTGCCATTCTACAGCTCTATAAGCCAGTATTTCCTATAACTTATTTCCCATGTTCCTCTCGGGCTCAACTATTTATTAGTTTATGTGGATTTAAACAGCATATACGTCTTCAGCCACATGGTTTACACCATTTCTCCAACAACCTGTTCACTGAAGGCAAACAACCCTCGATACTGCAAAGCTGAATGATATTAGCTGACCAGAGAATCACAGTATATATTGCTCCAATGGGTTCTGTAAGCTTTGATACAGCACAGATGATGCTGGGATATGCTTTAAGAATCTCTGAAGAGATAAAAACAATGGATGGGATGAAGTCTCTGTGAAGCGGTGTCAAGCTAGAGAGCATTTGGTTTTGTACAAATGGCTTAAATTCAAAGGGGACAGAAGTGGCATTAGAAGAGACCTTGCTGACAAGGAGAGAAGAAGAATAGGAATGAATCAGGGGATCTGCAGTCAGAGAAGTATGAATGGGTGTGCAGGACCATACTCCAAAGGGAACCAGGTTTGCTGTCAATGAGCTATAACATCTCAGCTGAGCATACTGAAAATATTTACCTGAAAAAAGAGAGGGGAAAAAAATCAGGAACTACTTGACATTTTTCAACAGAGGGGAAATTATTAATAGTCACTGAAGGCTTGTCCAGAAATTTCAACATGTGTTACAAGCTACCTCTCTGCTCTCAACATTTCGTTTAACCAGCCTGTAATACAATTTTATGTGCTATCCCCAGAAAAGTCACAAGACAGCAAACTCCAGTATACAGGTCTCTAAGTTGATACCAGGTTAAAACTCGTATGGAGAAAAGGCCTGCAGGCCTTCAACAGATTCAAAACACAGTCAGGTAGACTCCCACCTCCCCAAAATTTATTTTAGGATTAAATTTTTATCATCTTCACAACAGTGGCTTGTACACAGAAAAAAAAGTGAGATTTTTTGTTCCCCTGGAGTGGTATATGTGCTATTTGTGTAGCAAGTTACAATGAGGACAGCAATGGTCACGATCAGATACCAGTGGTGTTTGTATGCAGCACCTTCAGCCTGCTAAACATACATGGCCTGCAGCATTCCCACCAAACACCTTGGAGCCAAGCACAGTTTCACAAGCCACAGCAAAAATGAACAAGAAAGTTCTCAAAACACGAAGAAAAACAATCTGATATGTTATCTGGAGAAAGTTAAATCCTATTTGCCAAAAACAGTTAACAAAGACCTCGGCACCCAGCACACATCTGAGGATTTTCACACTGATACTCGAAGAAGACTCTGGCGTCATCTGAGACCTATAAAAATATCAGCATTATTCTTTCCTGCTTTGTGCTCCATGCAACATGAAAGCTGTAGGCATGCACGTTACAAACAGAGTCATTCGGAAAGACCAGTTTCAAAACCTACTTTATTCATTGGTACAGCAGCCTTGCACCAAACACTGGCTTTCCAATAATAAACTGGAAGGCCACTGACCTGCAGTGAACTGATAAACCAGCACTCACAGGGCAATAGTAACGGTCTTCTTTGACTTAGCCATCCCACTGGCAAGAATAAGGAAAACATTGCGTGTATACACTGTAAGAATTCCCCTGCTTCAAATGCAGAGACATTTCTTGTCATCCAAAATCTACTAGGTAGTGTGATGCAGTGAGTATATACTGCCTGTCCTGCACCCGAAGTCTCAGTCTATCAAGAATCTACAGCAATTACCAATACTGACAAAATCACATAGCCAGTAACTGTGTTCTGACAGGTTAGCACACAGAAGTTCCCCTTCTGACCTGTCAACACCTCTGAGGTTTGGAAACACACACAGAAGTTCTTGTGCATCTCTGGTGCCTTCTACACCTACAATTCCCCTTCTGGCAAACTTCATCCAGGCCCAAGATCTGCCACTAAATAGAAAAGACTCAGATAGCATATGTAGTTCGAAGTCAAACATTGGTGGATTAAGAATACTGTTCCCCGGAAACACTGACAAAATGCTAAAAAATAAGTTCTACAGCAGTTCAAATGAAGTCTCAGCTCTTGAACTCACCTTGAATGGACAACAAAACTAAGCACAACCAACAAAGTCCTAGTAATGTAGGCATGGATCATAGGAAGCTTTGTGACATGGATGTTCACAGGCAGGTTTAATGAATCTCAGAACTACAATACAACTTGCCAGAATGTATTAATGTTCTAATTCACAAATCTACTGGGTTAGTGTTATACCAAGAGGAAGATCTGTGCATCTCTTCAATCACTAAAGTTTTGGACTGTGGCCCCGAAGTCAGATTTGTCTACTAAAATCTTAAAAACATACAAGCACCCACTTTTCAGGGCAGGTTTCATCAGTCAGAAATACTTGTGGCATGGGCCATGATAAAAGCTGGAAAAAACTACAACTCTTGCAAGACAGAACCCATGACAGCATTTGTATCATATGTGGGGTAGAGTGTTTCTCAGTATGAAACAGGAAAAAAAGAGAAAACAGTTTGTGTAATTAAAGAACTTACGAAAATAGGAGTTTCCCATTGTACAGTTTCATTACTTAAGAATATATATAAGCCTTAATGATTCCTTCCACATATGAAGAAAAAAGTTATAGCAGGGAACAGAATGACATAGCTTAAACTGTGCAGAACATCCATTCCTCTGTCACGAAAAAACACACAGCAAAATAAGAACATGTAGCATTTTGCCATCAACAAAGCTGCCTACATAGACACCCACTCTTTCTTATTTTCTCTGTGGCATATTCTTTTAACTCACTCATCTCCTTCTGCATCTTTCCCACAATTGCTAACTTACCTACTTTCCATACAGCTTCTTCAGACTTGTTTTCACAAGAAAACTGACCATGGAAACAGTTATTCTCTTACAGTCTGTTAAGAATACATCATCCACTTTCATTTTTCCCTCTCCCAGTATATTTACATATCAATAAAAATAATGTCCGTGAGAAACAGAGAGGTTATTGCAGGGTATCTGAAATAGCTAGATCAGGATAGTTATTCCACAGATCTAAGCTTCACACTGCGATAGATTCACTCATTGGTCCCACCTCCCAGTAAAGAGCTGGCAATTACTGCATTCCAGTGCAGGACCATGGATTTTTTACAGCACCCTTACTCCACAAGCCAGTTATAGCTGACTGTGGCAGCTGAACCACTAATACATTTTTGCATCAGAGGCACATGAGCTAGATATACTAGATATGAATGAGCAAACCTGCTGTATATTTTACTTTTTTCTGCAGATTAGAATTATTGTTCTTGACAATCATGATATTTAGGCTCTGCTTTACCAACATCTGACAGGATTTTAGATTTACAGATCTAAATCTGTAAGAAATGCACAGTATTCATTACCTACAGTGATATGGGGAAAACTCCCTCTAAATTTTTTAGATATTCCTCTGCTTTGTGTGAGGAAATGGCAAATAATTAGAATCCTATGGTGGTTTTGTGCTCTTTGAAAGATTAGCCTCTCTCAATTCCTGGACAATATATACATTAAGTACACTAAATACTCTGCTTGGAGCTTAAACACTATTTAAATCAGACACATATCCAATAAATCAGCTCTTAAAGCATAATCTGGCATTATTATAAAATTATTTTATAGTGGTAGTATGCAGGAATCCCGTTTCATCCAGTTCATCAGATATACTGTCTCCACAAACATACTTATTTATCTGTATGTTAATCCTTGAAATATTTTTCGAGTGCACATCTGTGAATGCACACAAAAATTCTCTGCATTTACTGTTTTTACTGTTAGAAACCACTGTTTCGTTACCCAAAAGCTGGATTCCTAATAGCTAGCTAGATAGATTAAATCTAGCTCAGATTTATCTAACCATGGCTGTGGTCATGGTTCCCTACTGTGGTGCAGACATAGCCATATATCTTCTATCCTAGAAGCTATCTAGAAAAGGCTAAGATGAAAGGATGGGAAAAAGAAGAAGTAGATGGGAAAAAAAATATTCAGGCTTTCTTACACAGTGGACAATAGCGAAATAAAAAATCTGTAAAAAACAATATATGCACATCATACTTGTTATTAACATAAAGGCAAGTTTGCTAAAATTAACATATAGCTGATTGTAGGCAAGATTTGGGTTTACTGCAAGAGGTAGTAATAGCCCTGACTTCCTAGCTGGTAGCATGCAGAATCTAAAAAATCCTGAGAAATCGTAACATATGATGACAATCCATTAAAAACAAACAAACAAATCAAAACAAAAATCCTCATAAAACATTGATGATAGGATATAATGAGATGTCAAGAAAAAAGAAATAGCCAAAAAATCTTCACTTTTCAAGGTAACATTGCAGAGAATACAATTTAATGCCATTCAACAGTGAAACTGGTTTAAAAATAAAGAAAAGGCTCATCTAACCTTCCCAGTCAAGTATATACATCTTGATTTTGGAGCAGGAGCATTATCTTTGAGACTTCAATACTTCTTACAAATGTAGTTTGAAACTGGCCGACAAATGGAAAAATTAGTCATAGGGGACTAAGAGACAGCAGAACCATTTCAGTCTCATTTCCGTAGGAAGCCAGGCTACAGAAAATGTAATTAAAGTTTTTAGGAGTTTGCCATTTTACTAAAAGACTCGGAATTACTAGAACAGACACTAAGTGTTGGGGCACAGCATCCCATCCTCCCTCCTCATCCCACATGGTAGTAGCCAAAGCCTCATGCAAAAGCTAATAGGATGATTATCTTCTAGAAGGATTATGCTGCACAGAGAAGCTGAAGTCTGCCTTTGTGGGAATTATGTCCATCATCCTTATTGGTCAGCTGAACTATTTTCTTGTGCTGTAGTCCAGATAGGTTTTCACTCTGATCTTTCTTAAAATGAGTAAATCTCAAAGAACAACAATGTAAGAAGCTGGGACAAAATGCACTAGTAGATCATTCTTTTTGGTTTAAGAAATAGGGAGTCCAGGAATGGATATGAGAGGAAAAATTACTGAATTCTTCTTTAAGAAATAAAGCAAGAGTGTAATTATAATATATTCTATACCTAACAAGTTTAGGAATGAATAAGACACGATCAGTTCTACAGGAAATGCTAAGATGTGACTCAAAGTAGAAAAACATAAAGTAAAAAGATTGTGAAAGTGGTGCCTTACACCTTGTTAGGGAAAAAGCTATGCTCTTGGGAGCACATCTCTCATTTCTAAGCAATTTAGAGAAGTAATACATCGCAACACACTCTCTCCACCCTGTTAGGGACCACAGTGTGTTTACATCCAGATAGTGCAGGAAGAGCTACATGAAAGAGTCACTCCAAAATCACAGAAGTACTTGCAGCTTAGAGACTTAAACAGCACAGGAATCGCTGTCTCACAAAGTAAAACCTCCACCCCAGAAACGTGTCCTGATTAGATTCATGGTACAAGTGCATCACACTGCCAAAAGTATTTATAATTGTGGAGAACAAGCTTGTTCAGAGAATTAGTAATTCACAAGAAGACAAGATTTGTACCTTTGGATGGCAGTTCTAATGCAAGCTTGTGAGAAGAAATGCAAAATATTTGACACTTTCTTAGCACAAATAGAAGCACTATGGTGCAGTAAATAAACAGTTAACTGATGCTGGATACTGCCCTAGACAGAAAACAGAAAAAGAAGATGAAATCTCAGCCTCATGATCACTGACATTTTGGGAAGTCTTATTAACATAGGTCTATTGTAGATAGATAAGACATTCCTTGTTCTGATCATTAAAGAACAAAAATAAGGTCATTTTGGAAGAATCCAAGGAAGATTGCTCTGAAATAGCTCACTCTTACTCTCACCACATAAATATAATAATACTAACAAGAATAAAACTTAAGTTTCAATTACACCAACATGTCACTTGGCTCACTTCATCTTAAAATAAATAGATAATGATAGCATTAAACTTGAGTTTAATGTCGCAGGGGGAAGGAGGGGAGAAGCAGGGAAAATCACCTCCTCACCTGCATAGCGAAGTCAAAGCAACCAGATATGCAGCCAGTGCCTGTAATTAAGGCTGACAACCATGTTTAGCTTAGCTAAGGGGACACCCTTTATTGAGGTTACACCCAGGAAGCACAGCACATGCTTAACATCAGTGCTAAATCAAAAGTGAAACTGCAAAATACAGCCGGGTGACACTAATGACACTTCTGTACCGGATGGAAAGGTAACAGATATCATAAGAGCAACTAAAAATGTTTAATACTGTCTTGTCAAAGACAACTGAAGTGGAGGACAACTGTCAGTTATCTAAGAGGATGAAAGTCAAAACGGCACTGAGAAATATGAAAAATACACTTTCTGAAACAGCTCCCATTTTCCCTACATTCAAGGTGGGGTGCTAGAGAACTGGTATAATACTTTTAAGGTGGACTGAAAATAAGAAGAAAACAGCAGAAAACCTCAAGTTGTTATGAGAGACATCTTGATCCTCCCACGGTTGTGGCTACGTCCAGCATTTAGTAGGGAACAAGTAAACAACACATGAACAAATACACATGGAGCTGATAATATAAATAGCTCTTCTCTTAATTTTGCACTGATTAGAGAATGTCAGCTCACAGACTAAATATACAGTTTTTGAAAAAACATCTTCAAGAAACAAACCAAGTAATATTTACATCAGAGTTCTCTTGTCATTATCAAAACAAAACAAAGATGCTCTTCAACTATCTTCCACTAAAACCAAAGCAAAACAAAACCAAACAAACCAATATGGACTGTGCTCTTTGAGGAGGACATAACCAATATAAAAAAGTCTATTTGCTATTTCTAAACATCTCACCGTTTAAGTGATTTTCACTTAACTTTCAGACTTTCACCTCCAGAAACTGGTTTCAGTTAATCAGGTTATTCACTAGGACAGCACTAAAACAACTACATAAGTGTGTATGCTTATATTTTCTGATATAACATGTATTAGGCACACCTCTCTTAAAACCAGAGGATAAAAAGATAAATTAGAAATTGCCATTCTGTATCTCTCTCTTTTTTGACATATAATTTCCCATTATGAACTGTTAACAACACACATAATGACTACAAGTTTTTGTGCCTAAAAAACCCCAAAAATAAAATAACAGGAAAAACAATTACATCAAGCACTTTATCCACTCCTGTCTAACTTTAACTACTGCAGGAGGGAGCTTCCCAAATACGTTTGGCTCTTCATTTGCATTTATGCATGTGTTTGAGAGCCTATATGGTAAAGAGAGAATGTGTCAAATTCAAAGGTAGCTGTGGAATGAAATGCCAAAACTATATGCCTGTTGAGAGGAAAAGGGGAAGACCTCACCTATCACAGCACATAGCAGAAGTTTCTCTTAAGCTGCCATTCTTATTAGACGAATGAAGAGATGGAATATTGCAAGTAAGGAGGTACCGAACTTAAAGTTTTAGTGATCTCATATGAAGGCCTACAAAAGCATTCCATATGATAAAAAAAAAGTTCTATGATTTATAATAATGTGCAAAGCATAGAAGTATCGCTGAAAAAGAATAAGTTAAAAATTAAGCTACTAATACGGTTCCATTTCACTCCACTGAGAGTGAATCTATACCATTTTTATTTAACTATCATAGATATTTTCCCGATTACCAAACTTAGGGATGATAGTTTTATATTTTAAAAAATCTTAGCAGAAGTTAAACAGAAGTAAGTTATAAAATTTGCATGTAGGGGGAACCCTTCCCAAAATGGAAAAAAGCACTTTTTTAGATCATGAACTCATGATGTTTTATTGTAACATGTGAATAAACAGTGAAACAATGACTATGAAACAGATTTTCCTGAATAATGTAGAGTAACATTGGAATAAGTACCATAAGTCAGCAACTGTTCTAAATATGGAACTTTTTTTTTAATGAAAAACAAAAGAGATGGATTGTGTTTGTGCATATCAGTACACAAAGCTGCAATTAAGTCTGCATATTGTTCCTTCAAAATGAAGCAGAATAGAGTTAATGAAACTTGAGAGAAAAAGAAGATTACAGACGAGAACATGAGGAGGGATTTAATGGTTTATTTCCTTGATGGAAGAGCAACCTTACTTCAAAATTAATAAATGAATAGATAAATTGAGATGCAGTAATCAGTGGTACCTGTCCATATATCCTCTTAGAGACAGTCAACATGAAACCAACCTTGCTTCCAAGGCAATCCATTCTTTATTATTTTCTGTTCCCTGACATGTATTTACACCAGCTCCAGCTGGTTTTATGCTGTTCAGAAATGTGGCCCAGGCCCAATTATTTCCTCAGCAAACTTCCTCACCTCCTATTCCTACATCTCCTATTTTCTATCATAATATATTTTTAAAAAAATCTGTACCTGAAAATAACTATAAACATTTAAATGCTGACAATATTTAAAAGGACAAAGTGACATCAGAGCTGGGATAAACTGTAAGAAAGATGGTGCTAGGGACACAAATATACTATGGGAAACAAGAAGTGAGCTTGAACGAGATGGACCTATAGAGAAAAATCACACCAAGGAACTTCTATCACAGGGTACTGAGATTAACATTTTAACAGAGCACATCTCTTCCAGTTCAATCCTCATTTTTACCTCAGATTCAACCCATGGCCTCTTTTGACGATATTTCCAACTCTTGCGTTCCCATAACAACAATCTAAAACACTAAAGGAACACATACATAAGTGGAGAGTGAGCATTGCTCAGACCATTTCCAAAAAGAAAAAGAAAAGAAAAAAAAAAAAAAAAAAGCCTTTATCTGCATACAGAACCTAAACATGTTGGGCAAATCTCTATCCCAATGGCCTCTTACAGCATTACTATCTCAGCCCATAGCAGACCTAAATCCCAGTGCCTCAGTGAAGGAGTCTTAGGGGTGACCTCCTTAAACTTGTAGACCACCCCTCCCATAGAGAATCACCTCTTCTAGAAGATCCAAGATTCTTAGCCCTTAAAACTCCAACATCTATTCACTTCGTATTAACATCCTCAATACCTGCACCCATACAAAATCAAAAACCCCAAAACCAAAAATACCCCAGACCATCTCAGGTGCAAGAAACAAAGTCATCCTAATGGACTGAGAGATATAAACAGAGCAGAGATTGAAAACAAACGTTCTAAGCCCTACTAAGTATCACAGCTCCTCTATTACAATAACTAATTTTAGTGTTATTAATAGTAGCACATGCATATTTTCAATGCAGAACAAAAGCACCATCTCAAAAGATAATTAAGCACAATTTAAAAGTCTTCATAAAACCTTCCTGCCTAAATGCACCAGGAATTAATGTGTCTTACAATCAGAAAACATTTATTTCTGGCAAGCTTTGAAAAAAAAAACACAAAGCACATTCATCCCTAGTCATATAAAACCTGAAACAGAAACCGGCATCTCATGGAGATGAAACACAGTAGACCCTAATAAGCATTACTGAATCCCATTCCTGCATAAATACATAGGCACATCATGCTCTACTGTCAGTGAGCCCCATCATGTAAGAAAAGACATTACTGTGTATACATGATGGGTCCTAATCATAGGGCAGGGATCTCAAGGAGCAAAAGGAATCTTGAAATGAAATTGGACTCATTTTCTTCCCCCCTACAAAATTTGTTTGGATTTCCTTCTAATAATCCTATGATTTAAAATAAACAAATAAATAAATAATCAAAATAGATACCATCTCTTTAAATTAACCTAATTTCTTAGAGTTGTTTGATTAGACAGTGGTACATGGAAGTCATCAGTCAAGCTAGTAATATACGGCTGATAATCAGTAAATACCTAACAAAAATAATTCCTGCTTGTTTGCTAAACCTGCATCAACTCCATCCTCTCTCTAACTAGAGATCCTGCAAGTCTGCAGTGACCCACAGGCCTAACAGCTGCTTTAAGGGCTGAGGTAAAGAACTTTTCTCAAAATCTCACCCGTTCACTAGAACAAACCAGACTTAATGGGCAACCAATGAACAAAAATGACACAGTGTGCAATTAAACTCCTCTCATCCGACCCCCCGGAGTGATCTGTTCTGTAGTGTTGCCATAGAAAATGAAAAGGAAGCCTCCGATTAGGGAAGAGGTCACTCTTAAGCAGAGATATTACATAAATATCAGCCAGCTAAATAAATAAAGAAATAAATAAATAGCTAGCCTCACCCTGCAAGCCCTCCGAGGGCAGGCCTCAGATTTGCTCGCAGAAAACCCGCGCCAGCAGTGCGGGGATTGCAGGAGCAGGTCGGAGTCCCCCCCCCCCCCCCGCAGCCTGCCCCGCCGCCGCCCAGGGCCGCCCGGGAGGGGCCGGGATGCGCCGCGCCGTTATCCCGCCCGCCCGCAGGTACCGGCGGCTGCGGGAGCGGCCGCGGGGGGGGGGGGGGGGGGGGGAGAGGCCGGCGGGGCTGGGAGGGCAGGGGCGGGGGTCGGCGAGCTCGCACCCCCGCGCCGTCGCGGGGTCCGAGGCTCTGCCACCCCCAGCGCGGCCGCGCCCCGGCTCGCTGATGGCTGCGGGGGAGTCGCGGGAGGGCCGGGGCGGGCGGGGAGCCCGGCCGAGCTGGGCCCCCTCGGCGGGTAGGAGCCGCCTCTCCCCGCCCGGGGACAGGCAGCGCTCAGCCCCGCCAAGGACCGGCCGCCCTTCGCGGGGCTTCCTCGCCCGTCGGGTCGCGGGCACGCAGGGGCGAGCGGGGACGGGCACGGCCTCGCCTCGCCCCACCCCGGGCTGCACTTTCTCCCTTCGGGCACCTCGCGCGATCAGAGTCTCCGAGCGCGGCAGCATCCTCCATCCATCCTCCCTTCCTCCCCCACCCCGTCCTCCGCATCACCCACTCGTGCCTCCCCGCCGCCGCTACTCACCCACGCCGCGGCCGGCAACGGCGGCAGGGCCCTGCCAAGCTCTCGCCCCGCTTCTTCCCCGCAGGGACCCGCTGCCGCGATGCGAACGGAGCGGCGACGCACCGCCCGACAGCCGCACCTCGCTGCCGGCGCCGGGCTCCCGCCCCGGCTGTCACCGGCGGCCCGCCCTCGGGAGGCGGCGGCCGCGGGCCGCCCCACGCAGCCCCGCCCCGCGCGGCGGGGGGTGGCGGGCGCTCGAGTGGGCGAGGGCAGCGGGGCTGCCGCGGGTGGCGGCCCGCCGTGGGTCGCGCTCTCAGCCTCCGCGGGTTCCCTGGGGCCTCGCTGCCGCTCCGGGGAACTTCCCACCCGCGGCGAGTCCGGCGGCGTGCGCGGAAATCACCGCCGCGCCAGTGGGATGCGGCTGGTATCGCCCTTAGCGGGCCGGCCGCCTCGGTACGTGCCGACCCCTGCGCACCAAGAACGGAGTGCCGACAAGGATTTCTCGATTTATCTTTTCATGTTACACCCTACCGTTGCACACAGGAATTAGACACGGAGTTGTCGGGTTAACTCAACTGCTAGCTCTCGCGATCCACGCCAGACAGCTGTAAACCCTAATACCATTTAAAACCTCGTTATTTTGTTAGACTGGAACAGAATAGCTGCTTGAGGCTCCCAGGCCCAGGCGCTGTTTGCGGGTTGCAAACCAGACTGCTGCTTCTGCACTGACGGACGTTGGCTCTGAATGCGCCTTTACTAAAATGCAGTTTGCAAGCGTGTATGTCTGTTGATGCAGATTCAGCAACTGACCCAGTGAATGCAGCAGAAATGTATGTCTGTTAGCTAAATACGAAGACTTCAGGGAATGGGAATAGTCACAATAATTAGCTCAATGTTACAGTGATGGCTAATGCAGTATTTGGATAAATAGGCCAAGTACCAAGGAGAAAATAAGCAGTTTTACCATTCTGTTTTGGTATTTGTGTTGTTGCTGCTGAGGTGCTAGGTCTGTACTTAGTTTAGTAAGACAAGATGGATATGGGAAGATAGCTAGATAGATTTGAAAGAACTGCAAATACAAGAAACGCGTTAGTCATGAAACATGCTCAGAGAAGTAGGTTGAGGGGGTTCATCAAAAAGACAGATCTGGGCTGCAACACAGTGACAGAAATTTGATAAGGAGACACTTCGGTCTAGTGGATAAAACCAAAACACTACTGATGGCCAAACTGAATGCTTCAAATCCAAATTTGAAGTGGAACACAGAACAGTAACGGCAATTAAACAGGCAGAACCTCCTTTTGAGACCAAAAGGGAACATGCATTGTTGGGCACTGTGAAGCAACATTTAAACAAATCTCTTTCCAAAGGGAGGCATTTCGAACAGGAGCTAAAGGAATTCTTGTAGCCAGGATAATCCTGAAAAATTCACCTCTATAGAGAAAAAGATGCTTTTGATTTTAAAATCTATAAGAACTGAATGTTCCCGCTGATGTTAATTACTGTATATAGTTTATTTGTTTCATTTTCCAAGACAATTTCAGGTATAAATGTTTGATATATATGGTCTTAAATAATGTCAGCACATTTATTAGTGGCTATGTTCCAAGTCTGGATTAATGAAACTATAATAAGCTTCTTGCTATGCTTTAGCTGATATCTAACTGTTCTTTATAGGAATAGGAATTTTGGGCCTTCATTCTGGCCCTGATAAGGGAGCGAGAAGTTTCGAGCTCTTAAATAATATGTGCATGGCCTTATATTAGTGTGGTGTCTTCTGCAAGGATGCAGTGCGGTGTTCTGAAGAAAGGTAGGATGTTATATATAGGATATGCTTATAATGGGCTGGTGCATAGGGTTGCTACATGCAAATTATTTTCTTACCTTATTAAATAATTTTTCCTTGAAAGTACTTTAAATAAATAAGAAGGTGAAATTTATAACTTAGCTTGCACTTTGTTTCTCAGTATTTTTCATTAATAAAGGTGTTTGAGCTTTTAAAAATTTACATAAATTGGGATTAATTTAAAAGTAAGGTTAGGTGATGATCTTGTCTACACAAAGTCAAAAAGATTAGCTTCCTGTAAGACATGGCTCTATAACCTGCTTTTCCCTTCAGATGGAGAGCAACCATTACTTCATGAACCCTTTTGAGAGCGTGTGGTTTGATATCCACTAACATCTAGAAGCCGAAGAACCCCTTGTGCTGTCTGCACTGCACAGACGTACTGTAAACATGTTCCCGTCTCCAGAGAACTAATGCTGTTCATGGACATGGAATATCCAAGACACACTGAATGAAAATAAAGATTTAAAATATGACCTGTTTGTTTGTTTACATCAGTGCTGTATCTTACTGGAAGAAAACAACTGTGTCCTGCAAGACTTGCCCAAGTTCACACAGGAATTCTGTGGGTCAGCCAGAAATTAATCCCCATATACTCTGGTAACTGTGGTGTCCCTGATAATGTGGGAAGCTTCTGAAAACCAGAGTGTGTAGTTGTGAAATACAGAAGATGTCTGCAAAGGAAAATAAACATTTTGCCCCATTAGTGGGTGATAGAGTATTACTGGGGGTTTGACTATTGCATTACCAGCTTTCTAACTCTGCTTTTAGTGATTAGTAAAGCAGACTGAAATATTGAATCTAAAAAGTGCTATGTGAGACATCAACAAGAAAATACTTGGCTCTGTTCTGAATCCCTCAAAATCAATGTAAATTCTTCATTTAGTTCAGGAGGAATAGAACTGAGACTTAGAAGTAATACTTGAAAAATGCATTAAAAACCTTTTGGTAACTTTACAGCTTTAGAGCCACTTTGACTTTATTGTACTCATGCTGAAGTAACTATATTAAGTAGAAAGCGAAACAAAATTTCAAGGGCAGGCCATAATTGAAAAGTTAATCCATTTTTAATATTGATATACTCGTTGTAAAGAGCTTTAAGCCTGCAGACTAGCAGAAGGATATTAGGATCCTTTCTCTAAATTTGCCCTAACTTTTTATTCATAATAAAAATTCCTTGTAAACAGTGGTGGTCCTCCTGCTCAGTTAAAGCTCAAAGTGTGAGAAGTTTTTAAAACTCCAGCTCTGAATAACTGTAATACTTTAAGGTCCTACACTGTTTTATTAAAAAAATCCTAGAGCAATTTTGAAACTGATTATCTGCTGCTGTAAATGCAAAAGGATTGCACTGTGTATTTTTTGTTATTGTTGTTAATATTATTATTATTTAGAAATCAGAAGTACACATCTAAGGACAGATTTTTTTTTTCTCACAGTATGTTTTTTTTTTCCCATTGAAATGCAGCCATCTGGAGGCAACTATATAATAGTGCATAGCAAGACTATAACAATTATGTATAATATATGGCTATACTTAAAACTTTTCACTGCTCAGCATTGATTATTACTAATGTTAATACTGCTCAGGACAGGAGAGGAAAAATGAACTACTCTTAGGGGGAACTTTAAGTAGACTGACTCATTAGCTAATTTAAAGGATTTGGGTGTGATCATTCATGGGAATGATTTTTCTAGAAAAGTTGGATTCAAGACATCCATTTCAGAAAGCCTGGGAGATTCAGAGTCATTGAAATGGAATGAGGTTTATTCTTCTAAGTTATTGCAGCATTGTTAAACTTGCAGTGGATTTTCATTTAAAACAGTAATGTTTTCATATTCATTTAAAATTTTTTAAAAATACTATTTATTCAAATTCAAAATTGCTGGAAAGAGCTGATCTGATTTTCTGTAGTAGCTGAGACATGTTCTGCTCGGAGAGCTGGCTGGTCAAGTGTCTGCATATGGATGCCTGGGCCCCCCCTTCACATTCTGGGTGAATGAATCCCTGTCAAGACTTCCTGGGCCCCAGAGCAGAGGTGCTACTTACATACCCCTACAGAACCTGCCTTGCTATGCAGTCCTGTATAAAATTGATAGCGGCGTTAGCGTGAACAAAAAAATCGCCTACCATGCTGTTGAATTTCAAAGCACAGTATTTGTATCTGCTGAACCAAAAGGGAAACTGATGTGGGTGTCTGCAGCTTGTAAGGCGTTACTGTGACTGGTGGGGGACAGTGGTCGGTTTGGCCGGGAGCGAAGACTGCTACAGCTGTGTGTGCACCCAACCCATCCTTTCTATAGCACGTATTTTGTCAGAATCAAATCTTTTTTTTACAAATTATAAAAACACTGACATGACAAGTTCCAGTGTATCTTCTTGGCGATGTTCTTCCCTCTCTCATCCTATTGATGGGTTATGCCAGAGGTGGGTGTTGGTAGAATACCCACAAATAGCATGTGTTACAAAGATGTGCTTCTAATAGGGAATACCTACCATGCACAAATATCAATAGCAGCCGAAGGAATCAAACTGCAATTAAGAGTTGAAATATGCAGTTTTAAAAATCATAAATTACATTTCTGTATTGCACTGAGTAGATTGTACAGTATTTATGTGAGTATGTGTCTGAGCAGATATGTATGCACTTTTAATATTTTCTTGCACCTGTTTTTGAGAAGTCACTTTTTCCTTTACAGAGGAGGAAGAGTCTTCTGGGAATATATACCCTGAAATTAGGATTTATTATAGGCTTTGTGTACAGCTGACTTGGTTAAAAGCTGCCTTGCTGTGCAGTCACATATCAAATTAAAAATTACAATATAAATAGATGAAGTTAATGACTATGCTGTGGAATATGGGAATAAAGCATTTGACTCATGTTAAAACAAAGGGGAAAACTGAAGATTTACAACGTATTAACCCATGTTTGGTCAAAGATGCTGCTATAGAAGTAAGCACTAGAGCTTTGGATGGCAATTGACTTCTAGTGCTACCTGCAATGCTCTCTTTAATGCATATGTTGAGATGATTAGCTGTAATAAGGAGAGGCTAGGGATTAAAAGGGTAAAAATAACAGCCATTATACTTCTTAGAAGGAATTCTCTGAGGATGCATGCCTGTGGTTCACTCACTTGCTTTAGTACATAATGCACTGAGCTATTCAGAGCTTTGTTAGAAAAAGGCAACTAAACATGGCTGTTAAAAACATGACATTTTGTTTAATGGCCACCTCAACTTTCTAAAGACAAGATCTTATTGTATACAGTATATACTGATAATACTATATATGCTTGGCAACTCTGATTTGTAGCATTGCTGTAATAGAAACTTCAAGTGCAAAGGAAAAAAGAAAAGACAATATTCTTTATTAACAATATAATTTATATCAGAATTTAATCATATTGAAGATTTTAGTACCTCTACAGCAGTTTATATTTTTAGAAAGTAGATGTACTTTTCTTGTATGTATGTATTCAAAACTGCAGGCTCAGGACATAATACAAGGTTAGGCATCATTTCAAATGATAGCAGCTAGTTGGAGTTGCTCATTAAGAAATACCACAGCTTCTGTTATGCACACTGATGTTAATCTTCAATCGGTATACAAAATCGAGAAATATTTTACTGCTGTTGCACATCTGTTTGGGGGAATATTGAGGGATTCCCCTCAACATATCTTTCTTATAGAATGAAAAATGTTGCTGTCATAAAGTTCATCTTTGTGAAGAAAGAAAGGGTGATATGGAAATGAACAGATAGTCTGATAATTCCTTCCCTTTTCCCTGTTAAAAGAGAGTAGGATGCAAGTATTTGTATATCTTTGGAAACTAGAGTGTAATTGAGCATAGGAGATCTGCAAGGTCTGCTGTTTCTTACTATAAAGCAGCTCTCTTTAAAGGCAGAGTAGAACTCTGAATTTTGAATGTGATCTTTTGTTTAGACATAGAAATTGGTTAGGAACAGCTGCCCACTAAAGGAGAAGATACTGGAATCAGTAAGTTATACCCTGTGGAAGATGAAATAGGCACTTCATTACTCATCCCGGTAATGCACCAGCATGATATTTGTCAGTGAAGATACTGAAATCACTCTTGTATTATCATACCCTTTTAAGTGCTCAAAGGCAATGTAACTGAAGTTTTTTGTAGTTGTCTGTAGATTTCTGGTGGTACAGGATTTGGATGCTTTTGTACTTAATAAAAGTGTATTTAATCTCTGTTAAGTGACAAGTTAACGTGCAAAGGAGGAAAATAAAATTATTTCTCGAGTTTAAAAATTAATTTTATCAGATATAATTAATATTATGGTAAGAACAAAAATTTTTTATTAATTGTCTATATAGTTCTGCTCTCCTTATGCCACTCTCACCTATATTCAATAAAGCAGGCTACAATAAGCAGAAAGTTTCAATAAAGGCAATTTCACCTACATCAATGAAACAAGCTACAGTAAGCAGAAATAAGCTACAATAAGTTTAAACAAGGTTAATGACATTAGCATATCTTTACAATGTTTATCCTTAGGAAAAGGTACAAAATCAACTAGTGTCTTAAAGCACACTTCCCAGAGTTCAGTAACAACTTGAGTAATTAAGGCTGTATAAACACAGACTTCTATTTAAATAACATGGGGTGCTTTTATATTTTCTTATGGCCTCAGACAAGTTTTAGTGAGCTTTATCTGTAAGACTTTTTTTCCCCCTCTCTTTTCTTTAGATGGCTTCAGAAAAATGCCTTCCAGAACTCAGATATTTGACAGCTATCAAAGTAATTCGCTGTCCTGAGCACTTCAGCATATTGTATTAGTAGCAAAGCTGAAATTGAGAAAAATAGGACTGATCAAAAGGTCCGTATTTGATATGAGAAAAGAAGAATGGATGTAGTGTATGTAACTGAATAATATAGAATAGAAATTTTATTCAGTTGGAAGGGACCTACAACAATCATCTAGTCCAACTGCAGTACATGTTGGTGGAGATTGCCACTATCATTTTTATAGTGGAAAGGGGAATCACATTGCAGACAAAGAATAAGAAACAACGTGGGGGCATGTCAAAATTTAATTAAGCCATGTAATTACAGGGCCAGCTAAAGAACAATGGGATTAAAACGTTGTGGTGAGGACTCCTGTAAGATTATATTATCCATATAACAGCTTGAAAAAGGTTCAGCCAGCTGTTGTCCAGCCATGGTAATGTAGTAGTGGGGTCAAACAGATAAAGCAGGAACATGATAGTAGAAGGTATATGTACATTAGACTATGAAAAGATACAAAGAATATATATTTGAGGAAAGGGTAGTCAGCGATAGAGGTGAACAAACTGCTGAGATCCCTAAGCTAGCATGGTTTATGACCTGGGTAGTTGACAGCCTGGTGGGCTAATGGCTCTGCTGCCACTGAAGGCAGCTTGCTTAGTTTCCACCCAGGCACCCAAGGGCTGGCTCTAGCCACGGTACTTCATAACGTGGGCTTCTGCCTCTGTGGCTCTTCCTTTGGTTATGTTTCATGATTCACTTCAGAGAGAGAGGACTGCTGTGTTGATGTTGTGATTTGAACCCAGAGGGCAACTGAGCTCCACACAGCCGCTCACCCACTCCTTCCCCCTCAGGGATGGGGAGGTGAAAATAAAACAAAAGGCTCAGGGATTGAGACAAGAACATGGAGGGATGACTCAACCATTATGGCCACAGGCAAAAGACACACTCCTGAGGGGAAGAAAAAGAACATCAATTTAAATTAAACACCACCAAAAACAACACTTATTTTTCCAATCAGAGTAGGACAGTGAGAAATACAACCACATCTTAAAAAATACCTTCCCCACACCCCTCCCTTCTTCCCAGGCTCAGAATTGCTCCCACTTTCTCTACTTCCTCCCCTCCAGCAGCACATAGGGACAGGGGATGGGGTTTGTGGCCAATCTGTCACCTGTTGCCTCTGCCACTCCTTCCTCTTCAGGAGAAGGACTCCTCACACTCCTCCCCTGCTCCAGCACGGGGTCCCTCTCACACGAGACAGTCCTTCACAAACTTTTTCTGGCATGAGCCCTTCTCACAGGCTGCAATTCTTCCCCAAATTCTCCAGCATGGGCCCATCCCACGTGTTGCAGTCCTCCCAGCAATGAATTGTCCCAGCATGGGCTTCCCTCAGAGTCCCGGCTTTCTTTGGGTGCAGCCACCTGCTCTGGCCTGGGGTCCTCCGTGGGCTGCAGGTGGGCATCTGCTTCACTGGTGACCTCCATGGGCTGCAGGGCGACAGCCTGCCCTCTCACCATGGGCTGCAGGGGGGTCTCTGTTCCAGCATACCTCCCCCACTCCTCCTCTCTTCCCCTGACCTCAGCGTTTGCAGAGGTGTCTCTCTTACCACTCTTCCTCCTCTCAGGTTTCCCCACTTACATATGTTATCACAGAGGTGTGGGCACCATCACTAATTGGCTCGGTCATGCCCAGGGGTGGGTCCAGCTTGGAGTTTGGGAAGCTTCTCACCTGCTACCAAAACCCCACCCCACACACAAACCCAACACATGCTGCAGATATTGTGTGCAAATTGATTCAGTCCATGTGCAGTCTTACCAATTTCCCAAAACCCATATAAGGAGATGAAAAAACACAAGCACATAGAACACTGTTTGTCAATACCCCAGAGTTCAGTGTATGAAATCGGTTTAATCTCATAAAGCTTGGTAAATCTGGCAAAGCACCCAGTAGGTGCTCAGAATTTCTGCATTAATTCCCTAGCTTTTTTTTTTTTTTTTTTTTTTTTTTTTTATTTGCCTGTACAACTGCATTTGGAAATTAGCCTGCCTACCCCCTACAGAAGCCCCTCTTGCTCAAATGGGATGACTCAGGCACACTGTATATAAATTGCTTTGTGGTGCCAGATGTGAGGCAGTGTAATGCAAAGTATTTCCCTGCTTCATAAAAGAAATGGTCTCTGCCCTAAAGGAAAAATGAAATGAAACCTCCAAAGGAATTTCCAGTTCCTTGCATACCTATCAAAGAGTATGACAGTAAGGTAACTTGCCATATTAGACTGTCTTCTTTTATGAATCATTTCAAGTGGCTTGGGCCATAACCATAAAAAACCTTAGCATAGTCTAAAGACTTTGAGAATAGCCCAAAGGAAAGATTAGGTGAGTTAAAAATTTACAGCCTAGAAAATTTTGTGAACCTCAAATTGCATTTTAATGAAATATTCTGTTTAGTCTTGACAGATAACTTTAAAAAAAAAATGTTAAATGTTTACACCCTTCCCTGCCCTCTCTCAGTCCACCAAAGAAGTTTGGGGTGAGATTAAGATAACTAAAAGGAGTCTAAATTAAGAATTAAATTGGTCCTTTTTTTTTTTTTTTTTTATCTTCTGCCCCAAGAGTTTCTTGAAAATTTCTTTCTTCTTCCTACTCTGCTATTGAAAGTTTTATTTTAAAACCGGATGTCACCCTTAACATGTGTAAACAGCAGATCTCTTATTGTATGAAGATTAATTAATAGAGTAATTCACATATGTATGTTTTAATGTCTAACCTAACTCTCCTTTGCTGCAAGTTATTGATATCTGTTCTATCCCCCCCCAAGCACTAAAAGCATTCTCTTTGGAGAAGATGCTAAGGCTGAAAGACTAATTTTTCCACCTTTTTCCTAAATTCCATCTAGGTGTTTGATCACTCACTGCTCTCCTCTAGACTTTGTATGTGTGATTCACCTCTTTCCAAAGTATGGGCCTGGGTTTTAAAGTGTGGCAGCTGTGGCCTTAGAATCCTGAGTAGTGAAAGGATTACCTCCTGTATGCCTTACATGCCACAATGGCACTCGCCTTTATCTGAAATAGAATGACATTCTTGAGTTATCATTTTTTAATCTAATGTAATCCCTGATGTACTGCTATCCAGCCAGTTATTCTTAATCCTGTGCTGGCTTCTTGATCCATCCTGCTATTGACCTATCTGAGATCATAGGTTAACTGTATAAAATGTAATATCCTGTATTTGTTCCTATTAAAGTCCATTTTGTATTCTTTTACAATCTATTGGAACCATTGTAATGGTAAAATAAGTGAAGAACTATAGCAGATTGTCTTTGAAAATGAGGAATCATTTTGTTTAATCTTTCCTGGATGAATTCCAGCAGAGAAGTGGATCCTGCATTAGGATAGGGAGAGAAGTAGTAGAGGATTGGTTTTGAATCTCTTCCAGTCATAAAGTGATTTTTTTCAATAGCTTCCTTTGGACTTAACAAAGCAGGAGACTGACTGGAGACAATAGTCAATTGTGAGCTGTGCAAAATGTTGTATTTTGTCTATTTTAAACTATGTTGATAAATTTCTCCGAGGAGGCTAGGTAATCTCCTTCAATAAAAAGTATGCCTGAATTCTGCATCCAATACAGAATATAAAGGTATCTTCTGATTAATATATTGGGAAAAAACAGGGAAATGCAAACAGGGAGCTACAGATTCTGTCATATGTTAAAAATGTGCTAGCATTCCTTTTCTTTTTATGAAAGTCAGAATTACATGATTTATTTGTTCATCAGGAGCAGTATTTCTAGGAAGCCTATCTCAAAAGTGTATCTCTTGCTATACCTGTGACTGATGTAAGTGCATTATAACTGCATTTTAGCAGTGGAGAGGAATAGATAGCACATGTTAAAAGCCAGATAGCTGATATTACCTTGATGGGGTTTTGTAAGCATTTGCTTAAATATACATGGACCTAAAATAAATATTAGGAATAAAGGTAAGAGGTCCAATACTGGGAGAGACCACAATTATACTTGCATTTGCAACCTACTCCTGCCCTTTTAGGTATATTTGCTGTAGTTTTTGCCTTTACTTGCATCCTGCTTTCTTTGTCTTTGGAGTTTTTATCTTATTAAGCTCTTTGTGAAGGAATCACTGCTCTGTATAGCTAGCTGGTTTCAGGGCTTATTTTTGGGTGGGGAAGGAAGTACAAAAATCTAAAGTCACTCCTGTAGGTTTTAATGTTAAATTCTGTATTTTTAGTATGAACAATTTAAATTGGGACAGATGTAAGTATGAGTAATTGGTTAACTAAAAATATTAGGTTAATTTTTGGATGGGTATTTGCTAGTGTTTAATATCTTACAAATTTTGTAGCATTTTGTAATACCTAGAGTGTTTGTGTGTCCACAAGTTTGGATGGCCTCTTCTCCAAGTATATCACTTTGCCTAATAAACAGTAGTAACTTTCTCTAAATCTTTGCTTTATTTAACAATTTGTAAGGTCCTTCAGAAGGCCAGTTAAGTAGCTCTTGCAGAAAGAGAAACACCTATAGAAAATGGCAAGTGTGAAGCCTGAGGCAAGGCAACAATTCAGTCAGAATGCCAGTCTCTCCCAAGAAACTTGGTGTCTTTTCCTGTATGAGATGCAGTTAATGGGGCTTACTGAGCCCATTGCTCTGTCCAGTTTAAGGGGAATGTGGATTTCCTGGATGTTCTTTATTGTGATTCTTTTTTCACTTGCATTGTTCTCTGTTTATATGCCTCCCCTATAAATCTGCACCATACATTCACATAACTGTCAGGGTTTCCTGTGTCCTTGAGGAAACATTTCACTTGAGATTCGTATGTCTTCTGATGCCCCCCTTCTGTTGTTAGCGGATTCCAACCCTAGTTAGAGTGTGTTTGTGTTCAGTTTAGAGGTGTTACATGCAACTCTTGTCATGTAAGATAACCTTCCACCCCCCATTATGAGGAAAGAAACATTACTACAGGACAAACCTGCTCAGACTGAAATTCTCAAGTAACTCCCTTAAACACTGATATGGGGAACTCCAAAGAGAAAACAGGGGATGAATGGTGTTTCTCTAGAAACAAAGTTCCTTTATAACAGAACTATAGGGGCTAGAAGTCAAACATAGCTTGTCTTCTTTCATCCTCTGAGTGTTGGAGGCTGAAAAGTAAGAGGACAAAGGGGCTCTGTATATGCACGTCCATGAAATGGACTTGCAGTATCAATGAGAGTTACCGAGCCTATGCACCTGTATTAAATGCATTTGCAGAATCCCATCACGTAAAAAATCCTTCTTATCTGTGGAATCAGGATTTGCTGAAAGTCTTAAAACTAGACTCTATGTAACCCTTGGTGGCAATTCTCCCCTTTCAGCAAATAATGAGTCTGAATTATTTGTTATTTAGTGGATACTAGATTCTAGCTTTACTATATACTTCTAGTCTTCACCATTCTGTATTTTTTTCATCTAAGCAACACAATAAAACAATGACCTATGTTGTTGGATGCATAAATGGTGGTGGGGTTTTGGGGTTTGGAGTTTTGTTTTTTTTCAGGTCTCTTCATAGCAAAAGGGAACCTTATAGGAAAGCAGTATTTTACAGAGCTTCTTTGTTAACATTTAAGTTATTTCTTTTTTACCTTATGCAGACTAAGAAACCTAACTTGGCAGTTAATTTCATGCAATCACATACATATCTATCCTTTAGATCACACCTATCATGTACATCAAGTATCTAGCATTTAGACCCCATTTATTTCATTAGAAACAATTAATATTCACCAGCTAAATTCAGTAACTGAAAACAAAAGAGTTAAGAAACTTTCAGGGAGAACCTCTTGTGTTTCAGTTTGTGCGCATTGCCTCTTGGATGCAACTGAGAAGTCTGGGTTCTTTACATCCTTCCATCAGATATTTACAAGCACTGATGTGATCCCCCTGGACCTTCTCTTCTCCAACTAAACAGCTCCGCTCTCTCAGGCTCTCCTCATACGAGGGATGCTCTGTTCCCATCTTTGTGGCCATTCACTGGAGAGTCTAGAGTCAGAGACAACACTCCAGATGTGGCCTCATCAGTCGTGTGCCCAGGGAAGGATCACCTCCCTCCACCTGCAGGCAGTGCTCCTCCTAATGCAGCCCAGGAGACCATTAACCTTCTTTGCCAGAGTGGCATGTTGCTGGCTCATGGTCTTGTTGTCCACCACAGCCCCCCAGGGCCTTATTCTGCAAAACTGCTTTTCAGCTGGATGACCCCCAGACTGTACTGGTTAGTGTGGATTACTGGCCCCCAGCCTGTACTGGTTAGCATGGTTATTCCTCTCCAAGTGCAAGATTTGACTCTTCTTTTGTAACACTTGACTTTTTAAGCTTTGATTATTATTACCATAATTTCTTTTAATGCTGGGATTTTTATACATATGTCTAGGTACGCTGACATAGTTCATTTAAAATGTACTATCCAGGGGAATATATTTTTGAGAAGGACTAAATACATTAATTTGTTAGGAATTACAGTAAAATACTTCCTCTGTCCCATGGCAGCAGGTCTAGAGAATGCCCTGTGGCTGCAGAACTATTCTACTGATGCTGTGCTTCACATTAAAACGCAGGGAATATTTCTTCCTCAGTCCTCATAGGAGAGTGCTACACAAAATTGGATTGTATGGATGTTTTACTGATGGCTAGCTGGTATACCATGGCTGTGCAGTACCCTTTTAGTTTCATGTTCATGTTGTAGAATATCCTCTGGTTATGTCAACCTTCGCTCTAGCATAGGTAGTCATAGCTAAATTTAATGGCAAAAGTAGGCCTGTAATGATTTCTTTAACTCACAGTTCAGTGTTTGCTGTTCTGAACCTCAGATTTTTCCTACTGCTAGTGTTACTGCTTTCATGTTGATCTTGATGATTCTGTGTTTATACATTTAAGTCAATAATGATTGAAGAATTGAAGTCCCTTTTCCTCTAACTTCTGCTAACATTATCCAGAATTCACTGTTGCTCTGAAGTTACCCAGTTACCAATATAACACTTTTAATAGAAACATAGAACTAATAGTGAGTTTTTGCATTCACTAGACTGTTTTCAAGTTTGAACTACTGGTAAAGAAGCAAATTAGAAGCCAGCAATTAATGTATTACTAATTTTCTTGTGCTGCCATCTATCTCCTCAAGCTAAGGAGCTTTTGTTCAGTTTTAGAAAACAACATTTTGAGCTGGAAACAGATTTTGTGGTTCTCAAGTTACTTAGAAATTCTTTTTAGAGTCTGAAAATTCAGACATGATTCTTGTGTTCTTCCAGTTTCATCTGCAAATACTGAATGATGATGTCATTTTTCTGTGATAAATCTTCCCTTTTATTACTATTATTAAATCATATTTAAGATTACAAAAGCTTTTAATGCCTTTTAAGACTTCTGAGAACTTTCCTGTGAATTAATGCCAGGCTGTTCAGAACAAGGAGAAAAGAATCTTGAGCTCATTTAAAAGACTTCATGTATCTAACATAAGCTTATGTCTGTTTAAAGTATCAGAAATCTTCTCTCAGGCTGATTTTTCAAAGTCCAGTTGTTCAGGACTGTGATCCCAAATAGCGGATGTCTGCCAAGGTGATTTTTTTTCCCTGCTTTTATAATTGGACCCAAGATACATTCTATAATGAATTAGCTGTGATTTACCTCACTAAATCTACAGTTTTCTTTCTTCTGGGGCAATTAAATTGGAAAGCAACTATCAAATAATCTCCTAATCATAGAGCATTGTTAACTAAAAATTTTCAAGAAGCTGTGTTCTGAAACAAAATGCATTTGTTCTAAACTGTTTCCTCTGTGTGAGAAAGTTTGTAGTGATTGTCTCCATCTCCTTCCTTAGGACATTCTACTTGACTGATTAGATGATGTCCCCTTCATTGCTTGTGAAGACTATTTTGGGCACTTGCGTGTTCTCAGATATTATCATAGGGAACTCAGGGAAGTATCTGAGCACATTGCATGCTTGTGCATGACAAGACACGGAAGAGTCAGACACCTATTGTGCAACTACTTTTGAGATACCACAGGTGTCACACCTTTTGGTTTCCTCAGGCATGCCCTCTTTTTCTTCCTGGAAATTTTCTAGGACAAATTTGAGGATCTTTCTCACCGGTTGAGGACTTTATGCACGCTGTTAGACCAGTAACTCTAACTGGGCTGCAATAAATCTGGAAACTGTGATTATGTGGAACTCATACCGCTGATCTAAGCAGGCACAGAGCTCTGCAGGTAGAGCACGTTGGTAACATGTCGTACAGATTGCTGACCATGTGCAGAGCATCCGAAAAGTGAGTACACAGCAAGTCCACCATTTCTGGCAAACAGGAGTTGTGCAGTGCATGTGTGCAGATATTTTCTGCTCCAGAAATACAGGACAGGAACACAGCAGTTGTACAGTACTTACAAGAATATATCTAGATTAAGTGAAAAAAAAAAAAAAAAAAAAAAAAAAAGGCACATTGATTTGTAGAGGAAGGTGTGAATTTGATCAGTCTAAATTTGACCTAAGATTTTAAAACCTCTGTGAGGTTTAAGCTCCCACTAGTAAATTAACATTTCACACTGTCTGCTCTCTGCAGTTGCATCAAAAGGCAAATTTAAACAATATCAGTTTCTCACGAACCAAGTGGAATGTGTTACTTGTATTTATATTGAAGTAGATACTAAGAACCTAACAATGGATATTGCCCAACATACTGCATTCTCTTCCCTCTTACAAATGACTTTCTGTAGGCGCTTGTGCCTCGGGAGTTCAGGAAAATTTTTTTCTATCACCTTCACATTATCCTAAATCACAATTTTTTCCTTCTAATTAGTACATAACATACATTTCCACCATCTAAAATATAGCAAATGCTTTAAAGAATGAAGTGTGTTATTGCCACCTGGTGGGAGCCTTGTGTGTGTAATTTACTAATTACAGACAGGATTGTAAAGATGTTGAAACAACTCAAACTGACCAACACCATCCTGCAAGAACACAGACTAACTACATTTGACATCATAAGAATAATTAGATGATTGCATTTGCTATGACAAAACAGCATTGTTGAAGAGTTGCAACCTGTCCCTACACTCCTTTTAATGTCAGGTAAAGTAAGTAAATTCCATGGCTTTTGATGTGAATCAACAGGATTGGAGTAGTTACATGTGTAAATAAAATCTGAACAAACACGGTGAAATATATTGTAGACAAATTGTATGTAAAAGGTTTTGGGAACATAAGAGCCTAGTGGACAAAGGACAGATGTTTATAACTGCATTTTAAATTGACTGAACCCTTTCTCTTGATTATTTTATGTAACTGACAATGAATAATGTGAACTTTGCAGATAATAATTCTGAAATTATCTATTTAATAATTCCTTAACACTTCACTTTCTTGTCACATTTCTGTCAGTGTGCTTGTATTCAAAGCTTTAAAATAAGTGGCCAGTTTTTTCAGGCAGAAAGCAGTGAGATTTGGAGATAGCATTATTGACATAAATATGATTTTAAAGTTTAATGACTAATAACACTAAGAAGGCTTCCTGACTAAAACACTGAAAGCCACGATATGACAGAATTTGATATGACATGTATAGGACTAATAGCATGTATTTCCTGTCAGAAATTTATTTTTCAATGTGACAGTTATGCACATTTTTAAAACCTTAATTAAATTCTGCACAATTTCTGTTACAGAATCATTTACATTAAACGTGCCTGAATCTGAGACATAGCAACTCAGTTTTTCAGCCGGCAGTTTATACATAATGTTTTGTGGATGGAGAACAACATGTCTGTTTTCTGCTGCGTACCAGATGGAATCTTGGAACGGATGGAAAGTAGTTTATAGAATAATTTTTGTAGTATCCTTTGGAAATTATTAACATTTTGTATTTCAAGCTATGTGACTTGTCCATTTGACAAAGCAATGGTCATTTCTATTTGTCCAAAGTTGGCCAGAGATTATTTCTGCCTGAAATGTAGGAAGATGTTTATAACTTTAATTCCTAATAGTCAGGGACTGAATTAGCTAATGCCAGAGCTAAATTCTCTTTAACTGTCAAATTCCAGATTTAACACTGCCAACCATCTGGAATATTCCTTGCTAACTTACTTTCTATAATGATCCGCTCCACTTCCTTCTTTTCTCCTGCTATTTGGGAGAAACTGAACAGAAAAATCTTTGCTTTCGAGGTTTGTTCTAATTCATTAAAATTATTCTGAAAAAGAGAGGGGGGGAAATGGTTACTCCAATATACTTGGGTGAAGAAAACGTATGTAAATATATTGAGGTTAATTCATAACTATATTAGGGTCAGGGTCTGGAGAATCTGTACACTTTACAGCAGTCCTTGTAGAAATTCTTGCATCACTGCCTTTTGATTTGTATCTCTCATACAAAGTCCAGTACAAAGCTGTACTTCAGAAAGTAAAAGCAACCTCTTACGCTTGAGAATGCTGGAAATTACCCGAATCATGCATGGGTTTTTTGATAATTAAAAAAACTAAACAAAATTGCACACAAATCATGAAAAATCTTAAAATTCTTTATTTAGTATGGCTGAAGGAATGTTTTTTGTTTTACGGTTTGCTGCTCATGTTTTGCATGCTCGTTTAATCCATAAAGCAGTCTGTCATATAGTCAAACAGATGGTACACATATGTGTCCCCTTGAGTAGGTAACAGAATGAACACATACAACATTCTACACGCACCAACTTGGGTTGCGCTGAATTGTTTCATTCATTCACACTAGAGGTCACTGTGAGCAAAAGATTATGCTCGACCTGCAAAGGAAAGGAAACTGGCGAATGGATCGATTTACAGGACGAAATTTGTGGCACACTCTCCAATTTGGAAGGTTGATTCAAATTCATCTGTGTTAAATATGTTGAGGGGCACCATGGTACCTCTTAATGCAACCTCGCTTCCTTAAAAACTATTTACAAACTGCGGAGTAAGAAGTTACTCCTAGCAAGAAGTCCTCAGTGCTTCTGTCCAGTTTAATTTTAGACCGAATTTCATCTCTGGCAACACCAAACAGATTAAAGATAAGAGTTCTAGACTTCGTTGATGCTTGTTGCTGTTTTTTCATGTAGAAATATTTGAGGTAATATTCCTTCCCTCTAGGAAGTCTGCCCCGTTTTCTCTAGACTGTAGCAGAACAGAACAAATATAACTTTGATTCAGGTGCAGCTTCAGATATTAAGAGAGCCAAGTCCCATTCAGATTGTGGATTAGCAACGAAATCAGTAGCCACCTCAGAGTGAAGCTGTGAAAAGAACAAATCAAGAACATTCAAGGAAGTGAAAGAGGAACACACTCCTTTACCGGCTCCAGGGAATGCATCCAGCCCAGGACTTACCTCCCGACAGCTGATGTGTCAGACCTTTGCAGCCTTACTTAATTATCGCCTGCGTGAATATGGTTGTGCCTGTGCCCACTTTAAAATCTTTTCCTCTTTCACTGTGTATGTCCATGATTAGAAAAGAAAGCTGAGAAAGAAGTGCAAAACTGAACATCTGATGCCACGTAAGTCACCTATAGCATAGGTATTCATGGAAAGGAAAATGTTGACCCTTTCCTCACAGCTGAGAGAGCTAATAGCAGAATGACAGTGTTGCTTTTTTATATAAAGCAATGATGATGACTACTACTGGCGTGCTGCCATCCAAAGAGTATTTGGCATAAGGATAGGGGATAAACAGCGGTTAAAAGAGCAGTGGACAAGGAAAGATGCTCACATTACCCTACATACTTTAGCACATGAAAACAGGTACTTACACAAAAGCTACTCCAACCCTGAGGTGACAGAAGTATATTTAATATGCACATCTTGGAAGAAGAGTCTTCATCATCATCTTCACAAAACTCTTCAATTCCTATTTTTACCTGCTTTTTGTGCCCACTACTTTGTTTTTCTTTCTGTTCCCTCCCACCCTTGCCTTCTATTAATTCTTTCTCCCATATGTCTGTCCCAAATGGCACTAACATCTTATTTGCTGACATATTGTTGATTCTCCAGATTTTACGTCTATTGTCTCAGTATGATTAATGTATTATGCTCTTTCTGACAGAAAATAGCTGCTGCTTTAGATTTACACACTGCCTTCAAAAAATTAAAAAAAAATCTGTTTTCAGCTTGGTCCTTAGTCTAATGAAACAAACATACCCTCCTGCTCATGAGGTATGCTGGAGCTTTTATTGCACTAATTTTATGCTGATGCAATGCTTCCATCAATTAAATTATATTGTCAAAATGGGTGTAACAGAGTAAATAACACAACCTATTATTTTGAAATAACAGCTGTTGTCTTAATTGGTAAGGTGGGGCAAAAAAGATGATCTTTAAGAAGGCTTTTAGTACAGGTAGCACCACTCAGATATTTTAATTTCCATAAGGTACTTCCTTTCATAACTACTGAAAATGCACATGGTATTTCTCTATGAGTTTTTCAGATCATCTCACAACAAGAGATCTGCAGATAATATTTTTGCTAGGATTAACATATTCCAGAAACATCCAGAGTAATTACGTCAATTCTGTTTCTGAGTGTACCATGGATTAAAGAAATGGACTTCTGTTCAGAGGAGGTGTGACAAACATACAGAGTTGAAGGCTTTTCACTGGAATGATTCATACTTCATGCAGGTCTGTTTTCTTGGATGATCACTGCTTTCTCTCGTCATTTTAGGAACAGTTTGGTTAAATAGTTTTCCCTCTGGACTGCTGAGAAACTACTTGTATACCAGCAGTGCTTTCATTTCAGTAATATGATAGGTACATCAGTATGAATTGATTAACTTAATAACAAAATGTTGAATTTAAATGCTGCTTAGCATGATCTCGTCTTTTGCTGTTACAAATTAAGTTTTCTGAGACAGACTTTTCTTAAACATTTCAATACTACAGGCATGTCTAGATTCTGAAATACAAATTTCACAACAGAATGTGAAAATGTCAGTTTGTATCACATTCAGTTTAACACAGGTGACATGAGTTGCTTAGAGCATTCCATGTCCCTGCTTAAGTATATTTCTGCAGCTTATTTATAACTATATGGAAAAGCAGTTAATTTCAGCCTATATCTCAGTACTGCACCTCTGATGTTCAGGCAATCATTCCTACTACATTTTGTCATCTCTTGAGTAAACAATGTTTGCAGAAATCAGCGAAAGTCAAAAAACATCACTCTATATATTTACAAAATATTTGTAAAAGGATTATTGATTTTCTCATACAAAAATAAATTGGCTGAACTGCAACCTTTTTTATTTTGTTCTTGTTGCAATAGGATTTTCTTTAATCTAGGCTGATGGGAACCTCATGCAGTTAAACAAGGGGACGTGTAAAATCCTGCACCTGGGGAGGACCAACCCCATGCACCAATACATGCTGGGGGCAACCCAGCTGGAAAGCAGCTTGGCAGGAAAGGACCTGGGGGTTCTGATGGACATCAGGTTGAACATAAGCCAGCAGTGTGCCCTTGTTGCAAAGAAGGGTAATGGTATCCTAGCTGAGTCAAAGCATTGGCAGCAGGTGGAGGGAGGTGATCCTTCCCCTCTAGTCAGCACTGGTGAGGCCACACCTGGAGTGCTGTGTCCAGTTCTGGGCTCCCCAGTACAAGAGAGACATGGACAGACTGGAGAGAGTCTAACAAAGGGCCACTAAGATGATGAAGGGGCTGGAGAATCACCTATGAGGAAAGGCTGAGAGAGCTGGGACTGTTCAGCCTGGAGAAGGCTCAGGGGGATCTTGTCAATGTCCATAAATAGCTGAAGGATGGAGCCAGGCTGTTTTCGGTAGTGCCCAGTGACAGGGCCAGAGGCAGCGAGCACAAACTGAAATACAGGATGCTCTGAACATCAGGGAAAGCTTTTTTATTGTGAGGGTGACCAAGCATTGGCACAGATTGCCTGATGAGGTCATAGAGTCTCCAACCCTGAAGATACTCTAAAGCTGTCTGGCTGTGGTCCTGGGCAACTGGCTGTAGGTGGCCCTGTTTGAGCAGCGGGTGTTAGAACAGATGATCTCCAGAGGTCCCTTCCAACTTCAACCATTCTATTGATTCTATGAGTCACAGTGCATAACTGAAATTTTAAAAGGTGTTGCAACAAGTGCTTACAGTACTTCCACGTTTCTTCTCTCTAGCTGTAACAACTGGCAACTGTGGTAATGCCAAATGGGAATTAATGATTAGTGATAAAGTGTAAGGCAAAGTGAAATTAGTGGAGTTGTTAATGAAAGCTGCCATCAAGTTTGAGCTTGGTTTACTCTCAGTACTGTTACATGTATTTATACGACATGTGAGTATATAAGGTATGTGTGACAATTCGTTCACTGCAACTAAACTGTTGGGCCTTTTCTTAAGTAGGGATCTGATCAAGTTCAGCAATGGCACTAATAGGCATTTTCAATGTAAGATCGACCATAAGCAACCACAGAATATATTTTATATTGAGTCTCACTAGTAGCCAGTGTGGCAGTTTTAACCTTGAACTGAGCTCCCCTGGAATGACTTAAGCCACGTGTGACTGTGCCTGGTGGTGGAAAGGAATAGGCACAAGCAACTGGGGAGGCTTCATTTTACACTTCCTTTTTAGTTACTTTTCCAGCTACCACCCTCATTTACACCTGTTACCAAAGCAAGTTACATCCGTTAAGCACACCCACGAAATATCAAATCAACTGTATAGAACAATATCTTGAAGCAAATGTGAATAGCAGGGGGAGCAGATTGAAGCAGTAGAAGTTTGTCATATCTGAGTTAAGTCATACTGTCAGTCTAAAGAAACAACAGGTAATACAAGGCAGGCATTGAATGTTCCTGATAAAACCATATTACACTCAGACTGCAAATGATCTTCTGAAAAATAACTGGTTTTATTCAAATTTTATTTTCATTTGAAGTAAACAAAAGCTTAACTTCATGTTTGTTGAAACTTATTTTAGGTAAAAGGAAGAATTTTCTTATGACTTCCAAGGCAAGGAAATACTACGGATGCTGGGGACCACATTTTTGTTTGGGGATTTAAAAAAACAGCATGCAATAACAAGTAAGATCTAACTGGCATTTTAAAAATGAAACATATTGTAGCTCCCCATGATCTGCTGCAACCTTGTAACTTGTGAAAATCAACCTAAGTGACTAAATTACATGAATAGCTGAAGTTTAATCTCCCATTTCAAGTTTGTGAGGTTAGGGGTGGGGTGTTTAATTAGAAACTGCTCACAGTACCATGTAGGGACCTTGACTTAGTTAAAGTAGCTCAAAAATAAAAAGTAATATATTACTACTAAAAATAAGTACGTTTACTACCAATACAACAGCAACACTGGCAGGTAAGTTTACAGCTGACTACCAAGCCCAGGAGCTTTCCATGCATGTGGCAGAAGTACAGGTGTACGTAGTAATAACACAGATGACATTTAGGAGTAACTACTTACTCGGTTACCACTTCCTTCCCCTCTCACTTCACTCCTTTTGCTCGGTACGGAGGAGCGCGGCGTTAGGGGAAGGTGCCCCCTGGCAGGCCTGGGGCGGCTGTGAGGGCACCAGCGCCTGCCCGCCGCCATGCTCGCTAACACACGGCCCCTGGGCAGAGCTGCCCCAAGGCCCTCCTTCACTCCCCAGCAAGAGAAGTTAAGAGCCCTGTTTGAGGTGAAGGGCTTCATCCGCACCTCGGGCAACTCGGGGCCGACGCCGGGTGAAGCCGTCGCGCACCAACCCCGACACTCGGTGGCGGCTCGGGCCGGCCTGGCCCGCGGCCCGGCTCCGCCACTTCCAGGCCGCGCCCCCGCCCCGCCTCACAGCGCCCGCCCCGCGGCCCCTCTCCGGATCGCGGGCACCGCCCCCCCCCCACCCCCCCACCCCCCCCCCCCGCTACCCCGTGCTGCCATTTTGGAGCTGCCCCGGCCGCCTCCGCCAAAACACCCCCACGGGCGGGCGGACAGCCACCCGCTGCCGCAGCGCTGGAAGATGCCGCGCACCACGCAGCGACCTCCGCCGCCCCGGCAGCGGCCGCTCCTCTACCGCCACCCGCCTGAGCGCCCCCCCGGCGCGACCCGCCTCCGCCTCCTCCTCCTCCTCCCGCCAGCCCCTCCCGGCAGCGGTGGGGGCTGCCCCGGGGAGCGGCGGGTGGTGAGTGGCAGCGGGGAGGGGAGGGGAGGGGGCCGCGGCCGGTGGGCGGGCCGGGGCCGCCCTGTAGGGCTGCGGGCGGCGAGCGAGGCCTCACTTGGCGCCCAGGAGCCGCGGGGAAACTTGTCGCCGGGAGTCCGCGCTGGTGACTTCGCCCTGCCGGGCTCGGTGAGCGTCTGGGGCGGGGACCGCGGGCAGGACGGCCTGAGCTGCCGGGCTCCCTCCCGCCCGTCCCCCACCGGGGCTATCCGGCCTTCCGGGGTGGCAGCCGCCGCCCGGGCACCCTCCGGCCCGGCGCGGGGCGAGGCGGAGCCAACCCCGGCTCTCCCGTCCCGGCCCGCCGGGAGCTGCGGAGGGACCGCCGGCAGCGCGGCTGGGCCGGCCGGGCCGGCGTCCTGGGGCGGCGCGGGCCCGCGGGTGGCCCCCGGTTCCTCCTGCAGAGCCGGCTGGCTTTAAACAAGCCTGGCCTCCCCGAAAGCCTTACCCTGCCTCCCGTCCCCAGGCTTTCAGAGCAAATCCTAAGATCGAACAGAAGGGCTGTAGCTTCTGTTCGCGTCTAAGCCTGCAGTAGGGAAAGTTGGCGGCGTCCTTTATAGGACGAGTGCAGAGTGACTGTTGGGACGGCAGTATTTTTGCTAGCTAGCTAACCCCGAGGTAAGTGTTTTCTCGTTCATCGCACGCGCACTGGAGGGCTGCCTTTGTTGCCCCATCCCCTTTGTGGAGGGGCCCGCCCCGAAGGAGCGGGAGTCGCTCCGTGCCCGCGTCCCGGGCAGGGGGGCCCGGCCGTCTTCTCTCCCCCTTCTCCCTTCGGAGCGCGGAGGTCAAGTTTAAGATCGGATGCAAAGTAACTTTTGTGATTGGTTAAAAATACTCAAGCTGGTTTACTGGGAAAGTATTTTAATCTCCGTGTTTTCCTAGGGACTGTTTGAAGGTTGAACTGAACTGTGTTGGCTTATTTATAACTTGATGTAGAAATATAATACAGAAAGGCATTTACTTATATCAGTAAAATATTTCCCAGTTTAGGGAAGCTTAATTTTGGCAATCAAGTTGTCTAAATTGCAAACATGTTTTACAGTTGTAATATTGCTGATGCTTTTAGATTCCTGTTGTGATTTTAGTGCCCTTTTAAGTGGAAGAAGCTATCTAAGTAGTGTATCTTTGGGTTTGGCTATACCACTTTCATCTTTACAAGGACATCTTTAGGTCAGTATTCTGAGCATACAGAATTCAAAAATGGAGTTTGTAGCCAGAGGCCTTCTACAATCTCTTTTGCAAATTGCTTAACTTCAGGGAAGTTGCTCTTAAGCAGAAAGAGTTGCTGTATGTTAAACCGTGGTAGTACATGCATACTTTGCTACTTTCTCTCTTGTAAAAGCTAAGCTTTCAGTAAGCACTTTCATGCAAGGTTACTGATTTAAGGAACTTTTTACTATAGAACAGAAATCCTCTCATCATTTAGGAGAGGGCTTACAGTGGAAATTAAAAGGCCTTCCCTTGTAAGGAATTGTAAGGCCTTTTGCTCCCTGCCTTAGTGTTTTTTTTTTTTTTGTATAAATAATATTTTTTATAAAATTGGACATTAGTTTAGTAGTAAGTAAAGTCAGATTATTTTGGATCATGTGTATTTCAATTGGCAGTGTCTATGAAGAACATCTTTGTGGTGTCCCTCTCCTCATTTCCAGTGGAAGAGTGCTACATTTTCTCTTCCTTTGCCTTCTTACCTTTTTTGTCTTTCTCTGTCGCCTGATTAGGTGGTGGCTGTGAACTAGGCCCTTGATACAAAGTGAATTTTTCTTTCATTGTAGACATGTCAATACTGTTCTGTAAAAAGTTAGGGGCTAGTCTTTATTTCTTTCATGTGTAAGTAGAACATCAGATTCAAAGAAGTTATTTATAGGCGGTATTTATAGGATTGATCATAATTGTAGCGTTTCTCTACGCTTGAAAATTAGTTCTTAGTTAGGAAGAAGGACAGTCGCTGTGCTGGCACAGTGCTATAATAATGGTCAGTCTTACTCAACAATAGCTACTCATGCTTGGAATTATTGAAGAATGTATAAATACATCTTGTAGTTGCTATCAGCCTTCTTGCCGTTTTCTCAGCTTTCTGTTCAACTAACTATACAAATATATTCAGATTTTAAATCGTTCTCTGGTTTTATGTTGTAACCCTACTAAATGGTAATTAATCATTATTCTCTTCTTTTGCAGCTAAAATGAATTCAGATCCTGATCCTCCCTCAAGTCCTTCTCACCCCCAGCTGCATCTTGGAAGGTCCCAGCTAAACGCTGCTGCTGTGGACCGTAGTGAGAACAATCAGAAATCTGGACCATCCTCAGGAGATACTGCAACTTCTTCTTCTTCAGTTCCTGGCTACTCCCACAGAAGGGAGAAAGCTGAAAAAAATGGTAAGTGTGAAAGCAATTTTTAGGCAAAATTGGTTTATGTTAAACACTGGGAGATTATTGTGTGTATACGTATTCTAAATTCTGTTTAGAGAGGCACTGTAAAGTAGGAAAATAAATTTCTGCAATTTTCCTTTAACCTATTGTTGTGGAAGACACTTTTCTTCTGTACCTTACTTTGTGCATATTTTTGAGTTTTCCCATCCATTTTTTCTTATGTGTACAGAGCAACAGCTTGTTTAAAAAATTGGCAGGAAGAATTAAATGTAATTTAGCATAATACTAAGGTTTTGATTTAATTTTTTAGTTGGCTAGATCTTATGCTAACTATAGCTTTAATATGAAATCTGACGTGGATGAATAGATACTACTCTAATGTCGACTGAGGGAATAATAAACTGATATATGAAACCAAAACAACAGAAGGAAAGTTAAGATTAGTAGGCAGATAAGAAGTTGGATTAAGAATCATGATACAGTTTGAAAGACAGAATGATACTTTTTTTTTTTTTCCCTCATTGTGAAACCATTGAGTTTCAAAGATTGTGAAAACTGATGGGATGAGAAATGTCTTGTGCAAAAGATAGAAAGAAAAATATCTGGCTCCTGTATTCAGGTGCTGAGTTCCAGTTTTAAATTCAGTTTGTAATCTAACACTTGTGCAAAAAGGTCCTGTGTTTGAGGTCTAGCAAAATTACTGCTCTTTAACTGTTAAAAATCGGATTTTTTTATTCTGAAACTGCTTATGTGCATTCCCTTATGTTCATAAATATGAGTTCCTTTATTGAAGATAATAAAGCTATCCAAGAGGTTAAAATTAATAAATATGTGAATATCTACGTGTCATGTATCAGATGCAGCTGAGCTCTGCACATAGTTCAGGCCAATACTGTAGCTGTGTTAGCACATCTACTGTTTGCATCTAATTCAGAACTGACTGTTGGAACCTTCTGGGTTCATTGTTAATAAAAGGCACATTCCAGATAGAAATTCAGGTATCCAAAAAGTTCTCTTCCAACATGCCTCAGCGTATTATTACCAACTTTGTCATTTCACCCACCTGTAAAAGAATTCAGAGATAATGGAGAATTGACATTTCTAACATTAATTACATAATTTTTCATTTAGGATCAGTGCTAACAGGTATGTTTTCTTCCTTTCTTCATTTTCCAGTTTCTTGGTATGCTTCAACAGGGAAAGAATAGCAACAATGTTAGGAATATGGTATGGAGTTATCTTAGGCTTTGTTATAATATGGTTTGAAAAAGGAAAACATAGGTTTCTGTTATTGATGCCCACATTTGTGCAGGATTCTGAAAATTAATATAAGCTATCAGTCTAGTAGTCTTTTACACAAAGATTCTGTCAGCTATTCTTCTCTAGCTAATTTGGAGATTCTCCTATTCTATATAAATATTTGACTTCAAAAATCATATTGAATTTTGTCTTAGTTCTCTTCAGTAAATATAGTGTATATACTAATGATTCCTATGTAGTTTTGCATTATAGATGTTTTGGTTTGTACCCCGAAACAGGTAAGAGGGTTTTTTTCTTACCCAAAACAGGTAAGAGGACTTTTGAGCACTGATATATTTCTCCATTTCAGTTGTGACTCATTCCTGATTACTTTAAATCTCTTCCCATTAAAATCCTCTCAGTGCCTGGTACCACTGTCATTGCCCTTTCCATTCCCATCTTAATATACTCAAGTATTTAATACTGCAGAATGAGCTACTGTTGCCATTGTGTCATGCTGGAGTCTGTAACAACCAAGATTTTAGTGGAAATAGATAGCAAATATGTTCGATAAGATCATGTTTCTTCATCCAGTATTTTCTTCCATGGTTATTTTAGATTTATGTAATTTTCCATAATACTAACAGTTTCTAGAACTGTAAACTCTTTTAAAAGAAAGGAAGCAGAGAATTTTTCTTCCACCTGCAGCAGCATTGGGCATCAGAGCTTAAAAATGGGGATTTTAGTAGGACTTCAGAAAGAAATACAAATAGAGACAAGTACAAATTCACAGTCATGTGTGCCCATATGGAAACAAATATGTAAAAGGTGATGTCTCAAACAGAAAATTGGCGCTTCAGTAATTTTTAAAATATTTGAACTGATAGAGAAGGTATTGCTTGGAATCACTAGAGCCTTTACCAATAAATAACAGTTGCTGATAGATATAGGAAGAGCGAAGGATCTGGTCTCTTAGCCATGGGATGTTGTGGTCTGGTTGTATAAAAGGACATATGCACTAGGCCAGATGTTCTGGGAAGGGCTGTTCCAACTTCTTTCTTAGCAGGTTAAGAACTCAGTTACTTTGGATAGTCACTGTGTCACCATGGTGACAACTGTAAGTCTGAGTGATGTAAAAGAGGACAGAAAAGACTATAACATTGCTGTACAGAGAGCCATCTCAAAAAATATTATTAAATATGTAGAACACTCTTCTCTATAGGTGGCTTAAATATCTTGCAAAAAGCTCTACAAACTTAATTTTGTAATAGAAGTGATGTAGTTTTTAATAAATCATCTGTGATTTCTGTTGGAGAAGGGGAGATGTACAATGTCCATCTCAAAATCTTGAAAGGTGGTTCTACCTCAAGCCTATCTACCACATGTCCATGTGCCTTTCCCACAAAGGAGGTTGCTGCTATCCTGGGCTGCGGTAGACAAAGCATTGCTGCAGATGGAGGGAGGTGATCCTTCCCCTCTACTCAGCACTGGTGAGGCCACACCTGGTGTGCTGTGTCCAGTTCTGGGATCTCCAGTATGAAAGAGACATGGACAGACTGGAGAGAGTCTAACAAAGGGCCACTAAGATAATGAAGAGGCTGGAGCAGCTCTCCTGTGAGAAAAGGCGGAGAGAGCTGGGGCTGTTCAGCCCGGAGGAGGAAAGGCTCAGGGCGATCTTACCCATGTCTATAAATACATGAAGGGAGGGTGCAGAGAAGATGGAGCCATGCTGGAGCCAGTGTTTTCAGTTGGGGCAGGTGACCTCCAGATGTCCCCTTCAACCGCAACCATTCAGTGATTCTTAATTCTTGCCAACATATCTGTATATCTGATCTGTGCTTTTTCTTCCAGTCTCTACTTATATATGCTCTGTTTAAGGCTATAGCATCAGTGTGAATGTTAAGTAATTTATTTCCTGGAAACGCCCATCTCCTACTCCTGCAGCATTATTCGTATCTTGCAGCATTATCCAGCAAATTAATGAATGCTCTGGCTCTGACTCAGTAAAGCACTTAGGCATACACGCATCCTCAGCTGCACAGGTACTTCATTTGAATCGAATTTCTACAGTATAGGGTTTTTTCTGAGCAATTTTTCACTCTGTCTTCTGCTAATGTATCATTAGGTAGTGTTTTTGTTATTCCTTGTATAATTCATTTCACAATGGGAGGTAGCAGTGCTTCAGGAATTATTGTGCAAATCTAATTTGGATTTAATGAAAAAAACAATATTCAGTTGTTGAGCTTGACATGATTTGTAGATACTGTGTTTGTTGCTTTAAAAAAGCAAAGGAGGGTATTCCTATTTCTACCTAAAGCCATTGTGTTTTCCAGAAAACTTATGCCTATATAAGTTTTTGGTGTTTATGTATACGTTAGGAATGAAATGAATATCAATACGTCAACTCTCATGTTAAAAAATAAATCAAAAAAATTTAAAAATTGTTACACTTTCAAGGATGTTCCTGAACAGGAAGTTTATTGGTGAGCAAAGCATATACACTACTAATTAGGCCTTCTGAAATTTCAAAACCTTTGAGTCATCAGTATTCACATAAGCAAATTACAGGAGAGTTGCCAGTTGCTTAAACAAAATACTTCTGCCATTATTTTAGTAGTCTCTGCCAAGAGGAACATGGTGTATAGCAGGGAAGACCAGTGGCTGCTTGCTAATGAAGTCTGGTGAAGTTTGTTGAAACAGACTAAGACTCAAAGGTGGATTGTGATCAACCCTGCAGAGAAGGGCTTGGGGATAGTGGTGGATGGAAGACTGACTATGAGCCAGCAATGTGTGCTCACAACCTAGAAAGTCGCCTGTATCGTGGGCTGCATCAAGAGAAGTGTGGGCAGCAGGTCGAGGGAGGGTATTCTCCTCCTCTCCTGTGCTCTCATGAGATCCCACCTGGAGTCCTGTGTCCAGCTCTGGGGCCCTGAAAGATGTGGACCTGCTCCAGTGGGTCCAGAGGAGGCCACAAATATGATTGGGGGCTGGAGCACCTGCCCTGTGAGGACAGGCTGAGAGTTTGGGTTGTTCAGCCTGGAGAAGAGAAGGCTCCGGGGAGACCTTATAGCGGCCTTCCAGTGCTTAAAGGGGGGCTACAGGAAAGGTGGGGAGGGACTCTTCATCAGGGAATATCATGATAGCATGAGGGGTAATGGTTTTAAACTGAAAGGGGGTAGATTTAGGTTTGATATAAGGAAGAAATTCTTTCCTGTGAGGGTGGTGAGGCACTGGCACAGGGTGCCCAGAGCAGCTGTGGCTGCCCCCTCCCTGGAAGGGTTCAAGGCCAGGTTGGACGGGGCTGGGAGCACCCTGGTCTAGTGGAAGGTGTCCTTGCCCATGGCAGGAGGTTGGAACTAGATGATCTTTAAGATGCCTTCCATCCATTCTGTGATATATGATCAAATTCCCTAAGACACTTTTATGCCTCCAGGTGCACAGGCCCCTCAGTTTCTGTCTAGCTGCTACAGACCCCTTTTTGGCATCTGTATTTCACCCACTCTATGCATCCTCCTTCCTTCAGATACAGCCCTAAAGCAATGTGAAAAGGAATAGCTTAGCTGAGAGCTCTGGAGATCCCAGCACTGGATTCTCCAAATAGGCTTAAAAACCTCATTCTTGCTAGTGGAACCATTTCCTCTGTGTCTACACAGAGCAGAGCTAGGGAAAAAGTACATTCAGTATGTTCACATAATTGGCACGTGAGTATAGGAATACTGCTGCTATTAATGTAATGTTTTTAGAAAAGATGCATGAATCCACGATCCAGGTAAGTGGTTAGTATTGGTGAGGTAGAAAGTAGCTTTCTGTGGCCCCATGTTTCACTTTTGATTCAGATGAAAAGAAAGCAGAGTTGAGAGAAACTTCTCACAATACGATAGTGATCAGATACTTGCCTGGAATGTCTGGATTCAAGTAACTGCTTCAAGTCAGCCATAATGGTAACTTGAACCAGACTGACTCACCCCAGGTGAATATTTATGGTGCTGCAGGTTAACTGGAGGTGTTACTATTTCTTGTAATGCTTAAGTACTTTAAAGCATGTAAAGTGTCTTTCCTAAAAATTGACTGTGCCAGTCAGCAGGTAAAAGAGGACATCCTAGGATAATAGAGAAATCTGGAAGGTGATATGAAGGTGATCATTTTTTATATGCAGATGAAACAGATTTTACTTGCTTTTTACATCATTCATGTACACTTGCTGGCTAGTAAGGTTGGAGAGCAGGAATCAGGTAGGAATGAGAGTTTGGGAAGTTTTGAGAGCAAAGCTGTTTCAGTGCTTGAAGAAACATCTCTGGTTAAGGAACTGATTTTTGTTTTGTCCCTGTTTTTGCTGTTAAAGAAATACGCACAAATCTCTTGCTCTAGAACTGAGAACGTATGGGGAAATTTTTTGTACTGAGAGCTGTGCAGACAGAAATCAATTTATGTTTTGTTTGTACATGTGCAGAGTTCTGCTTGTACTTAGGAAGGTTATGAGGTTTTTTTGTATCTCTTGGAAGGGAATTATTTTATAAATTGAGTGACTTAAAATTTATAAATAGTACAAAAAAATATTCTAAACAGTTTACAACACATTGCAACAATGTACAACAGTGTGTCTCCAATGCATTGCTATGTGATAGCTGATAAATAGGGAACCTCTCTAATTTACAAATATTTTCCGAGTGTTATCTCTTCCACTTAAGGTTACAAAGAACCTTTGCTTCAAAGCTCTGTTTTAGCACTTCTACATCTTCATTTTCTATCAGTTTGCTTGTACAGACTAACTCTTGAGTCAGAGAGAAATACTTGTGCAAAGCTTGAAGAAATATCAGGAAAGTCTTTGATTGTTGCCTTGAAGTATTAATTGCTTAATAATTTATCTGTCAGTTTATTAATGTCCTTTCAAACTTTACCTGTAATTACTCAGGCTCCTGGAAAACTCATTTGCCAAGCATTGATGTGGAGGAGAAAGGATTCTATCCAAACAAAAGTTAATGACTGTATTTTCAGATAAAATTTTGGGACATAGTCATACCTGATGCAGAACAATGGGAATTGACTTTTTCAGGTCTGCTGTTATTGTCAATAACATGCCGGTGTTTTTAACGTACATGGGAGTGGGATTGGATACGCATATATTTGAGGAAAGATTCTCCATCTTTGCCTCTTTCACCATTTGAAATACACAGATGTTTTCTTTGTCTGATAACAAAGATGCTGTTACTGATAACAATTTTTGCATTCACACAATGAACCAGATTAAGTGCCCTAGCTCAATCTTCCTCCCTAATTTTTTCAGGTGGATCAATTTCTTAATTCGTGTTAGTTGATGATATCAAAATGTTTGTTCTAGCATAGTCCCAGGGTGTTAGAAGGATAGAAATGAGCAGCCAATGGGTAGAAGGAGAAGAGCTATAATCACATTAGGTAACGAAATAGGAGTGGCTCTGTAAATTATTTCATGTGAAGGACTCAAGGTTCCTATTGTACACATTTAAAAATTTAATCTAGTGGTTGGAATACAATCTTTCAATTTAGTTTCCTCCAAAAGGGTGTAGTATGTTCCACTGTGCAACCAAAATGCATTAAATGGGAACAGTTAAAAAGTTAAAAGCACATTCCTCATGTGAACTATTTCTCTAATATAGTGCATTTAAATTCAGCAGCAGCAAGAACTGTGAACTTCTGGAGACACTTTGCAGTGGCTTTGGAGGAAACATTTGGAAGTACCTAATACCTACACAGTCATCTTCAAATAAAACTGGAACAAATCCCTGTTACACTACAGTAATCAAGGAGAGACTTTAAACTGTTGTGCTGCTAGAGGGCCTCTTACAGCCCATAACATTGCAAAAGTTAGGGGGTGAGACTGAAAACGGTAAAATGGGAAACAAAACCAAACCTTTGCAAAGTCACTTAAGTATTAAAAGTGCTCACTAAGCAAGGTAATAAGGCACTGTGGACTTGCAAAACAATTGTGATGGGCCTTTTTAAGGACCACTCTGTTTTGACAGTAAGCTAATGAACTGCTAGACTATCTCTGCGATAAAGAGCTTAAACTGCAGAAATTACAATGAGATTGTGCAGGTTGTTATGATAACTGTAGGTCTTCACCTGCAAAAATGTGTGGGCTTGGTGATGAGGTTTATGATCTCAACTCTTTCTCGCATTGTTTTTCTACAGGTTGCATTTTTATTTCTTCCCCCTCCTTTTTTTTTTTTTTTTGGTGGGGAAGGTTAATAATGATTATCAACTGAGAAATGACAAAAAGCTTATTTTTAACTGTCCAGTTTTAGAACATGTTAGATTTATCACAGCTCATCCAAAATAGATGCTATCAGAGACGCCTGCATAGTAAAGCAGCAGGGCTGTCTCATTAGTTGTGTTTAAAATTATATTAATGACTTTAAATGATCATTGTACAAAAATAGCTATGCTTTAAAGAAATACCTTTTAAGAATAGTTTTCCCTCCACTTTTAAAATTTATAGTCCCTATAATATCATCACTCTTAATCTTCCACATACGTGCCTTTTTTTTTTTTTTTTTTTATTGCTCTCCTGACGATTTACCTTGCAGTTGTGGTGTGACTAAGACTATTATCATATCTACAAATGCATTGCTGCTCCCAGAGAAAGCAGAGTTGAGTCTTAGACTTCAACACCGCTGCAAACAAATGTTACTCCCTTTTCTCCTGTCCCTGTTATCACCTTTAGAAATTGAATGCCTGGCAATGTATGCTAATATAAATATTTTTAATTGTTCTTGGGGCAAGTAGGACCATCTTAAGATCTAACCAGGGAAGTTGAAGTGCATAGAAGGAAAAACATGCAGTGTACTCTTAATTGTACCAAGCCCTTACTTTGCAGTTCAGATAAGAATCCAGGAGGCTTCTGAATGAAAGGATTCAACACTCATGGAAGAGCAAATAAGCATCTAAAGTTAATAAAACCATTTATCAAAACAATGATGTTTGTTGTACAAAATATTTCTCCCTCTCTAGTCAGTTCCTCTATTTGTGTCATTATATTCTAGATGTACAAATCGTGTTTATGATGTGATGCTTAATGCCTGCTTTTAAGTGGAATGTCAGTCTTTCCAGAAACTTTACTCCTACATAGGTACTGCACACAATACCATTGAACTTGTGGAGCTTGTGGAAAGTGAGTAGGAGGATTTCTCTAGAGACTCACTGGCTCTGCTGAACACTGAAAGCTCAATAGTACAATCTAGTGACACACAAAAGCTATTAGAACCTACATTTTTGTTACAAAATGTACAGAACAACATTTTCTAAAAGCACATTAATCTACCTGTGGATGAACAGTTTAAATCTCTTTTTTCCTGAAAGAAAGAAATTGGATACCTTTCACTTTGGAGATACGCTTACATATCATCTTCTAGCAAATGAAAGGATTTTTATTTTGTCATTAATATGTGTGTGCCTTTGCTTCTAAGTGTGTCTGAGATGCTAGAAAGCTTGTTTCATAGTGAAAACAAAATCTGTAATAAAAGACTGTGCACTGTTCCGTGAAAATTTTGGATTTGTTGGATTTTGATTAATTTACCAGATTTGTGCTTACAGAAAAAAGCTTTCCTGCAAAAAATCCTATGTAACACTGTATCAGAATTACCACCATAGACTTCCAGAAGGGACTAGAGGTGTTATATAGGATGTGACTCCAAAAGAAATACCTTCTAGGGAGATTTTGCACAACATGTTTTCTACTATGTCTATTTTTGCTGATATCCATGGGCTGGCATGCCTTTAACCTTTCATTTTCCTACTTTGTCTTGTTGCTTGAGCAAATGCTCCTGCATTATTTACTTTGTATGTGCATGCATTCTTGTTGCTTGCTTCCTACCTAATGTAAAATCTTCATATTTCAACATTCTAAAACTTTCTTCGTAATATTGAATGAGCTGTTGCTGAGAATCTACAAGAACGTGATTTTCTATATGTAGTATGTTTGTGAACTTCTTAAAGCAACTTCATTCAGTCTTCTAATATAAATCAGCTGCTTCATGTTCGTGACAGTTTGTTATTTCTGATGTTTCAGTCATGCTTTGGTTTGGTTTGTTTTTTTTTTTTTTTTTTTTTTGGTTGGTTGGTTGGTTGCTTTTTTTGTTTGTTTTTGTTTTGGCTTTGTTTTTTTTTACCCCCAAAAGACCAGATTACAATACAGTCCTATCATAGTTTTGAGCTGTGTAGTAAGACCTCTTCTGACTTCATAAGAAGCTGTAACAGCTTCTCTTTCTGACTGTACCCTAGCAAAGGAAATTATTGGACCAATAGTGAACAAGACTGATGGGATTCTGTCTCCTACTCAGCTTTCATTACAAAAGTGGTTTGAGAATGCCATTCACTTGGCCAGAGCCAAAAGATGCCAATGCGTCAAAGTAGTCTACAAATACAGTTTTTGCAGGAGGGTTGTCGTTAGCTGGATGCTTGTTTTTTAAGAAGCCAAACAGTGCTTTTTCTCTTTTAGTTAATTTTAGCTTTATTCTACAGAAGGCATTGAAGTCCAGGGGACAGAAAACATTTTGGAGCCCTTAAATGCAAACCGAGGATGAAAAATTAATGTTAAAAAATGACTGGCTTCCAGCAAGCCAATTTTCTTTGTGGGTGCTTATGGTAATATATGAGGTGATATGCATCCTTTCTGTGCACCACCCTAACTTCCTTTGGGACAAGATTTATAGCATGTTTTTGAGCTGTTACTGTCTGTTTCTTTTCCAAGCTAATCCAGTGCTGGGTTACATAGCTACAGTTTATATTAAACTCTAGTTTCCCTGATGAAACTTGTGGCATAGATTGCATTTAGAACTCTGAACTTAATGATACTAGAACAGACTATCTGCAAGTACTGCTTAGGCATTTTTATTATCTTAAGTATGGGAAAAGCTTTACATGTTACACTTCAGAGGCATGTTTTTGTGGAAATCTCTGGACATAAAAGCAAAAATAAAAATCCAGCTTCAAGCTCATCATAATGAAAATCATGGAAGATGCCTTTCCAGATATATTAACTAATCCTATATCTGTCTTTGTGTCATGTCTGTCTCCACCTACACATTTGTTCAACTTACCTTGGGGAGCAGAGTGGGAGGGCTGGAGTTGAGCAATGAACATAGTTTATTCATACTAGTATCCTCTCAAAGTAAAACAGGTAATTTTCTTTGTAATTCAGATGGTACTCCCTTTCAGTTCAACTACAGGCCTCCTTGCTAAAGCAATAAGTGATGTGTTCCTGAAGTTTCAAGTAAGTATAATGCTGTGCAATGTGACAAAGATCAGTTCAGACATGAGTACACTTCATGGTATATGGACAATTTATTCATGTGTGGGAGAAGATCTAATGTCAAAGAAGACGTTTTTCCCTCCCTGCTCCCACTCCAGTGATTTAGCTGCTGGAAAGACCTGTGGTTGAAAGCTTGTTCCATGCTGATCTTCATCAAACATGTAAATTACTCTTGTCAGTTAATAACATGGAGCTCGGGGAAATGCTTGACATCCTGTGACTTCTTAGAAGTACAAAAGCCACTTACATTAAGTAGCAAGCTTACAGGAAAAAAACTAATGAAAATATGAAGTGCGGTTTTTCTTCCTCTGGATGCCCTCCAGGTCTTTCTTTTCTCCTACCCAAACTAATACTGGAGCATTACAGTTTGTCAACTCTTTGTAAGGCTTGTAGAAGTTGCTATCAATGCTTAGTATTAATATTGGAGAGCCTGAACGGTGACAGTCTTTTTCAGGTTCAAGATTATTACTATCTTTTTCATGAGTACTCTATACTGTTATTTATATCATGCCTATTAGAACCATGGGGCTTTTTCTAAATGTAGTGCTAGACCTGTCCTTACTTGATTTTATTCATATTTTACTGAGATGTTAAAGGTGTTCAATAGCAGCTGTTACCTTGTTCTCCAGATCTTTTTCTCTTGATCTTTTGTGGTATATGTTTTCAATTTGTCTTTTTTTTTCTATTTTTCTTTGTTTTAGCATAACCTTAGCTTTACAATAATGCATTCTTTTTTCTAATAACTTTCTCATTTTTTTCAATCTGTAGCAGATTTTTTGCTGCTCACACTTCTATCTGCGTACTAAATCTAACTTGCTGTTACAAGAGTGGCTCACTAACCTCTTAAACTAGATTCTGTGCATTGCTCAATTAGAAGCAAAAATTGTTTTCTGTCTTTTGGTTTCTTTGACTGGTTATCTCATGAAGTTATCTGTTGATTGTATCTAAAAATCTTACTGTGATATTTTTGAATTGTGATACTTTCTGGGACGTAGTTGAGACCATTATTGCTGCTTTCTGGCCTTTTTGCTGCTCTGATTTCTTTCAGTGTCTTAGTTATGTTTATTCAAACAAAAGATCAAGGAAACTGCATTTGAAATCCTGTATTTAAAAAAACCCTAAAATTGGCAAGATTGGTTGTGAGACTGACTATTTATTGTTGCTTGGCTCACTTTGCTGGCCCCCTTGATAGCAATTTTCACCTGTGGCAACTGTCCAATCTTCTCATTACATGGTAAAAATGTTTATATACCTTTCTAGGTGTGTATTTTGTGAGCTTGGAAGAGCGTTGCCACTGGCTAGGACCAAACAGATTAGATGTATTGTGCATTCACTTAACTTCCTGACTATTTTCAGGAACACTTCAGGAATGCTTCCTGTACTAATAAAATGGGAAGACCAATCCAGAAATCTTGTTTCGTATCTTGTCATCTCAGATCCTTTGTTCTCTCCAACACATGGGTTTTTTCCTCCTCCCCCTGCACATCCCTGTCAATTTTTTTCTGAGCCCGAATGAATGCTTGTAGTCATGATCATATAAAGTGCATATGCCATACAGGTTTCCTTTGTACATTTAGTGTGGGTGTTGCTTAATGCATTAATCTTTTGTTCGGTAGCGTTTCCACAGCTTTAATATTCACTTGTAAAACCCATAATTTCTTTTAAACTTATATATTTCTAATTAATACTTTGTCTTCATTATTGCTTCCTGTCTGAGAAACTGCTTTCAGTTTTCCTTTTATCCTCTTCTCACTAGGTTACCACTGTTCAAAGCACTTGGAAGTGTCAGGCTTGTGTTGGTGTAAAAAATGATTTATTGTGCATGATGACAACTGTCTTGGGGCTGGCCCCCAATAACTGCATGAACAAATAAGACCTTAAGCTCAAAAGGCACAAGAAATTGTGATCCTTTAAAATACCAGCTTTTCACTTTGGTATTCCTTGTTCATGGGCTTTCTCCTCTTGTTTTATCTGGAATTCAGGTGCTGCAGCTGTGCCCTAAGAAGAAACAGCTGTGTGCATCAGGCCAGGGGGTGATAATAGCAGGCAAGGTGTTAGAACTCCCTTGTTCGTGGGCAATCCACTCTGCTGAGATCTTTAATGTGTTTGTGTTGGTAGGAAAGTAAATCAACACTTTTATTATTCAACATACACTCTATGACTATTTCTGCATGAAATAACTTTAGTAGATTTTTGGGGGGGTTGAGTTTTTTGTTGTGTTTTTTTTTGTTTGGTTTGGGTTTTTTTGTGTGTGTGTGTGTGTGGGGGGGTTCTGTTTTTGTTTTTAAGGAAGGTAGTGATTCCTAGTGGTTAGAAGAGTACTTAGAAAATTGAGGTTGTTTTATGTCATGGGTGTGTGTGTATGATCTGCTCTGTATGTATATATACAACTAAAAATTTTTCCTTACATGAAAGGATTATTATTTATGTGCCTTTAAATATTTTAGAATTCTTGAATGGAAGTGTCATACACAGTGCCATTTAAAATGCTACCTTTTTTGAAACCATGTTTATCTAAAGTGTGTGGAAAGTATTTTGCTAAATATGTCATCAGACACGTTACAAGTCAGCCTAACTACAGTGATGCACATGCTGTGTGTTTCAGTTGTGTATGTAAAGGGTATTAGAAAGGTTGGGGATCTTTTGCATCCAGTATTGATTTGTGCTAGAATACTGGGAAGGAAATTTTTTTTGACAACCCCAGCGTACTCTGGTTGTCTATAAAATCTTTTGCATTGAAAAGATTTCTTGTGTGAATTGTCTAAGTCCATTCTTCAAAACCTTGTATGAATGTTGAAGACTTTGTTGGATTTTAATCCTTGATGTAGTCCAAAGATGAGGCTTATACTTGTTAGTTAATCAATGATGGCATTTTCCTTTTGTGACTTAAAAATGTTAAGTACTGATATTTTGCAATCTCACTTGGACTAAATCCTGCTATGGATTAACTGCCTTTTTGTCAATTTAATTGATAAATTTCAGGTGTAAGGGACAATAATTGTATCCTGACATAGTATTGCATATTATTCTTTTAAGAACGTAAACGTTTCCTTTTGCAACATTTCCTATTTCTGGTCAAAACCTAACAGAAACAGTAAAAGTGCCTGCCTATGCTGAAGTGAATCCTAAATTTCTACTTAAGCCTATATCAGCAAAGTTGAACTTAAAATTGGAATCTTGTGCAAAGTAATTTATAAAGTTTCAGGAAGTAAACAGTAGTCTTTAGTTTTCATCAGCCTGTCTACAACCTACCTATATAAACAGCTTTGTTTAGACATCTGTATTCTGAGTATTTTTCTGGAGTTGTAAAACATACTTTTTATTAGTAAACAGAAATGACTAGTAATGTTTTGATAGCATCTTTGAAGTCTATCAGCTAATAATATGCAGCTTTAGTTTCCTCATATAAATGCTCTGACTGTGAAATGCATACAAGCCTTTATCAATTTCACTGTACTGAGTCTTTTTTAGTAAGTGCTTTGATAAAGTAGATTTTTAAGTAGCAGCTTTAACCTGTTAAATGAAGAGCCTGAATTTCAAAAGTGGTTATTTCTATAGCCAGTTGGCGGTTTAAATGCTTTCTGTAGAATGAGGACATAAATGCAGCAGACTCAGAAATATATCTGCTTCATCCTTTGCAAATCACAAATCTTTGTTTAAATCTGTTTTAAATGGAACAGAGAAAATTCAAGGATACAATATCATTTCCTGTCTTAAGCTTAAGAGCTAATCACACAGAATAATAAAAATAAACCATTTAGATTTTATTTATGATGTCGTTCTTCCAGTATCCGTTGAATAATTTGTGTTGAGTGACCTGGCTTTGTGAAGGCAGCATTAACTTGTTTTGTAAATTAGCAACTGAACCACAGAGCAGCCTAATGATCAACTAAGGTTTACACAGGGTCTTGGTGACAGGACAGGAGCAACAGCCAAGTATTAAGTACTAACGACCCTTTCATATCCCTGTCCTGTCTTAATTTGTTTCTTATATATATGCTACGTGACATGTAAAACTTGCCTGCTTTCATTTGAATGACTGCAGTGCTTGTGAACCTTGTGATAGACTTCATTGACTTATAAAACGCACCTGACACACAAAAGGTAGTGAAGTCTATTTTAAGTGTCATAAAAGATGCATAAAGTATTGCAAGATGAATGTTCCTCTCTTCTGGAAATTTTTATATTCAAGACAGAGTAAAATTTGACATTAAATAGACATGAGTTTTTAGCAAAGCTGGAAAATAAAAGCTTCTACTGACAGCATTTCCATTGCAGTACTCTTATGTGGGAGGAATACACATCAAGACATTTTCTGACTAAAAACACACTTAAGAGCAGGGGTGATAAGTTATAGATCACCACTTTTTATAGTATTTTTATGGTGTGTGCATTTACTCTTGTATAGTATTTGTTCTAGTACTGAGCTGAATTGAAAGAAAGTGTGTGTTGTCCATCTTTGTTCCAAAACATACTTTTGACTGTGTTTTGGACCTTTTACCTTCAGAGACTGACCGTAATACTTTAAGAGAAAGTAAATTGATATGGCAGCCACAAAACTTGATTTGTTCATGCTTTATCCTTTTACTTACACTCTTGCTTATCCTTGAAGCAAATTAAATACATTGCTCTATATGGGAAAACTATTATATTAAAGCTATTCTAAGTTTGATTTCCACAACCTGCTCTTCTGCCCTTGCCCTACAACTACAGAACCAGCACACAAACATAATTTTAATTAACTAACTTTTAAATTTATATTTATAGTTCACATGTGAAAGTATGTAGAAGCGATAACGGGAAGGGAGGGATTGGGCAGGAGGTTGAAAATAACAGCAGAAAGCATTTAATTCCCCTGGCTCTTTTAGAACAAACATTTCAATAAGTTTGCCCTGCAGTGCCAGAATGTTTTATCTTCTAAGTGGAGGTGATAGTTGGACTGTGAGGCTGCACATTTTTAATTTTTCTTTTCTTTTTTTTTACCATTTTTGCAAAGAACATTATTTACATGTTAATCTGAACTGTGATTAGAAGAAAGTAACTATATCCTGCAGCTTTCTATTGTAATAAGTGTTCCTATCTAATAGACATTCATCTGAACAAGAGATGGAAGGGGTCAGAGCTATGCTATGCTTCAATGTGTGGAAAATGGAGCAGGAGAGAAGGGAAGTGACTTCGCCTGTATAAGCTGCCAGAGAACCTCTCTTCCTATTAGGCTTTATATCAGTTTGTCTAACTGCTCATAGAGCTTGCTTGTGTCTCTGTGTGTATGTAAATTACACTTAATTGTCAAACACTAACTTCTGAATGGTGCCTCCTATATTGGATAATCTAGAGTATCACCGAAATATTTGTGGTGGTCTCACCATGTAGAAAACCCTGGACAGAAAAAAATAATCCATAGCCAAGACAGTTGCTGCAGAAATTTTGATGCAAAGTAGGTTAATGAAGGCAAAGACACAGGAAAAAACAGAACAGTACTGCCTTGCCCAACATTTTTCATTTGGGTGGAGTAAATGGATGAATAGTATGTTTCTTTCAAGCAATATGCTCTTTCCTGTAACTTCTTGTTTATTGTAAGCAGAAAGCCCCTGAGTGATGTCTGTTGGTGTGAGTGGTGCCATCTGAAAAACAGGCTTCTGACTTGTTGGTTATATATCAGAGCAAGGAGATTAAGTGGTTAATTTTGCTGGGATGCTGTTTGCCTATTTTACAATAATATTTTTACAGCTTTCTGAAAAGACCAAATACTAAAGGAAAATTATTTTTCATTATGTGCCGTGTTTAGCCAGACATCATGTTATAATCTAGCATTAGTATTTTTCCAAGTGGAGCTTGGCAGACAAAACTGTGGCACGATGAAGGAGAAAACTTACTTTATGGTTTGCTCTTGTTAAGATACATCCATTTAAATGAAAGCATTGGCTTGTAGCCTGTTCTTGTTTGGAAACAGTCCCAGTACCAGGGATGCTAAAGAATGTAAGTATCCCTCTTTGGGAGATTATTTGGAATGGGCTTAATTTCTTCCTTCCTCCCACCTTTTGAAAAAGAGCTGATACTGAATCCCTCAGCCAGTGGGGCTGCTTACCAGCTTCTCGCGTTATTGCTGCCCAAATTAGGTAGAGACTGAAATCTGTAAGTTTTGAGTGGATGCCAGAAAGCTTCTCTCAGTTGTTTTTCTACATTTGGAAACTCTGCTTCCTAACCACAGTTTTCTATGCTGTCTGTGCCCTCAGTATGTAGCTACTAAGCATCACCGTGTTTGGTGACGTTGTGGGCTAATGTGGTACCTGTGGGTCAAGCGTTGGCACTTAGTTGAGTTTGGACCTTCCTTTATAACTGCAATTTTAGGTTGGCTGGTAAAGCTGTTACTCTGAATCAGTGGTCTGTTGACCTTTCTTATACTTACCCTACTTAAAGCATACAAGTTGTACTGATTTTTCTATTTAAAATTCTTCCAAACTAAGTTGTGAGAAGTCATCTCATAAAAAGTATCAGTTCTGGCCTTTGTCAGCTTTTCCATTAAACTTATTTTTCATTCATCAACTAGCATGCAGCATGACGTTCTTTACAAGCACTGGATGTCAGATAAAGCTCTTAATATTTTTTTTTATGATTGACTGGTTGGAGCAATGTGATACTTTTGAAGAAGAAAATAAGTCTGTATGTGTACAGTAGATAGGAAAGGAGAAAAAATTAGGTGCAAGTGTGGAGCTATACAAAAAATATTCAGTTTTATAAGGTGTAATCATTGTTAATTTCTGTGTGCTCCAGAAACTAAGGAGCTGAACCTTCAAATATACTGGACATGTTTTAAAGGCTGGTTAACTTTTTGAAACTCTTGAAAAGGCTCTACTAGTTAATAAAAAGGCTGTCAGGCTGAAGTGCTATTGAGCATAAGAATAGTAATAGTACAAAAACTGATCCATACTACATGTTCCATGTGTGCTCATATTTATTGTAATGAATATTCTAATGAGAAATAAATTCTGTGGAAGTAAAGGAGAAACTGTAAACTGTGTGTGTCATTCTGTGGCAGGTACCAAATAACAAGTAATGGTAAATATGCTGAAGTACAACATCAAGATGAGGTGTAAACATTGTAATGAGTTAATTTCCACTGTTCTTGCAAAACACTAGTGTTGGATTTTTTTAGATATGATTCTTTAGTTCTTCAACCACATATAGCAATGTTTTATAAAATACTTTCAAATATTGCTAGTAAACAATTTTCTTTATGAAATTAATTTATAGAGGGCGTGAAGGAAGAACCTGAAGTGCTATTTGAGGAACTGCTTGAGAGGGCCAAAGCTGGAGAACCAAAAGCACAAACAGAGGTAATTTTACATGGGTTTTTGTCCAGTCTTGTTTGCTCTTAATTCCAAAAATAGCACTGCCTGCTGTAGAACTATTATCTCTTCTTTAGTTGAACTGTATCTGTTTTGATCTTAAACTATTCAAAGAAAGGTGGTGCCAAATGGTTTTGCTGCCTTGATAAATGCTGCTTGCTTGAGAGTGTTACTGGCTTCAGGTCCAGCTCTTGAGTAAGCCTTTAGGACATGTATGAAAATGGGGTGGGTTGGCTGAGAGCATGGAGAAGGTACGGAACTGTCTTTTTTTTTTTTTTTTTTTTTTTTTAATGCTGGTGCCAAATAGTTACTTGGGTGGTGCATAGATGGGGATTCTTAAATGCTATTGGCTCAGTACTGCACTGTGTACAAAGACACCAGGTCTCTTAGGCTGGGCTCTGTGGAAGAAACTGCCATTAAGGTGCTTTAGCAGGAACAGAGGCTGGTTGATATTTTGCTCTCATACCACTTCTCCGTTGAATTAGCACATTTTAGAAAAAAAGCCCTCCTTGTTTATTGAAATTAGCTATGTTTAGTCTTGTAATGGCAGATAGAATTGAATTCTTAATGGCAGTTCTGTCCCTGTATGTGTTAGCATTTTAGCTGTTCCTTAAGTTTTAGAACAATTGTACTAATTTTCCACTGAATTCCATTGTCCAGTGTATTGGTCTAGTTGTGATTTGAACCCGGCCGGCAGCCAAACACCACACAGCCGCTCGCTCACCCTCCCCCTGTCCGGGGAATGGGAGGGGTAAAGGAGACTCAAGGGTTGAGATAAAAACAGTTTATTGTTATTGTTTTCTTTTATTGCAATGATTAGTAGAAAGTACAAACAGGCAACGCACAATGCGATTGCTCACCACCTGCCGATGGATACCCAGCTCATTCCCATCTAGCAATCCCAAAATACCAAGATCTCAAAACCTCAATCCCGGAGGTGAGAGAGAACCCCCTCCTTCCTGGCCACCCCTCCTCTGTATACTGAGCATGACGTTACATGGTGTGGAACATTTTACTGGCCAGTTTGGGTCCGGAGCTCTGGCCGTGCTCCCTCCCAGCTTCTCGTGCCACCTGTGCCCGGGCAGGACATGGGGAGTTGGAGAGTTCTTGATCTCTCAGCAACAGCTGAAAATATCAGTGTGTTATCAGCATTCTTCTTGTACCAAATCCCATACTGAATCCAAAACACAGCATCGTTCTAGCTACTAAGTAGAAAAATTAACTCTATCCCAACTGAAACCAGGGCACTAGTATAAATAGCTTAAAATTGTTTAGAAGTGTTTTAATTTGTGTTTAATGTGGTTAATGTTGTACTTGAGCATTCTTTTCCAGCTTCAGCTTTGATGGCAAGAGGGAGTGCTTATGGTCTCTTACATGCTTGGTGGTGGTTTGGGTTCTTCCCCAAGGATCACCACTCTTTTTACAAATAAAAAGAAAGTGGGGATGGGAAAAAAATCCATTTAAAGCTGGTAAAAAAATACGGCAATGCCAGCCTCACTCCCCACTTCATCTCAACTTGTTTGAGGGGCAGGCTGTCCTTGGAGTTGTAACCTGAGACAGCAACAAATTCTTCACCTTTGACACAGCCGGTGGCTTTGTGGAGGATGAAGCTTTAGCCGCGAGGGGGATCGCTGCTGTAAAATTCACATTTTGGCTCTATTCCTCCACACAAAAGACAGCAAACCCCATAAATATTCTTTCAGAATATAACTTCCAGTTGAGTAAGAAATACCTTATGTAATCCTAGCCTATGATGTGTGCATATGTACGTATATAAATAATAATTTTTTATCCTTCTCAATTCATTCCACCTTCACTCCCTTCTTTTAGCTCTTTAACTGTGTACACTTTCTATTCCCACACAACAATAGGATTCTTGTTGTAAAGAGATCCAGCATACAATTTTGCTTCACTGTGCACTCAGGATGAATTGACTACCTGAAAAGGAACCCCGAATACAGCCATTTCTTTGTAATCAAATTTCTTGTGACTTGGTGAGAGGGAATTGACTTTTATTTTTTAAAACCCTAAAAAAAAATATTTCTTCTCTAATGTTGAATACATCCCTCTAGAATCAGAAAAATCTGGTTTTATTTCCTACCTTTGTAGGAGTACAAATGAGAAGCTGAGATAGCACTGTTGTGCTGTTTGCTAATAATTACAAAGTCAAACACAAGAAATCACTCAGTTCACTGGCTTGTAGTTATTACTATGAGTTTATTCAAAAATAACACTGCAATGACTGTGGAAATAAATGCACTCTGAGTGGCTGTCAACCTGTATTACCATAGCTTTATGTAGTTTCTTTATTGAGAAATAACTGTACAGCAGTTATGTAAATGAGACACCCACAGCTGGAATACTGTAAGGGAGAAAAGGCAGCTCTGTCTTTAACCAGAGTATCTCTGCAAGGGGACTGCTTGAGGTGACTGCCTCGGTTAGCAAAGCCCGTGGTGAGAGCAACCTTTGGAAAAGTACAGTATGAAGATTGTGTTAAGCTGATACCATCTATGACTTCATTTCACAGTTTTAGCTCATGGGAAAGAGAGAATCCCCGACTGCTTAAGTGACAGATCTGAGGTTAACAGCTTTTCCCATTGGTTCTTCCTCCTTTGATTGCTGCAGGCCGGAGCTTTGCAGCCATCTTCAGGTGGCTCCGTGTAGGAGCTTTGCTATGGCCAAGAAAGGTGGCTGTTGCATGGGGCTTGTTCAGAGAGAGCTGGTAGACCTTCCAGTAGTATTTGATGGAAAACTTTGATGTTCGTTATGGGACTTGGAGGTGGGGATTTTTTGCTACCAAAACTTCTAACATACACAAAAGCTTGTAATTTTATAATGAAACTAAAGGGAAAATATTTTCTGGTTGCTCAGGTTTGGGGGGTGGGTTCTGTAGGTTTTTTTGGAGGGGGTAGATGATTAAATCTTACTGGTGAACTTAAAATCCCCCCCAAGAGCCACACTAAACACCCCTCCAAAAAAAAAAAAAAAAACCAAAACATCTTCGCCAAAAAAACACAAACAAAACAAATGCCAAACAACAACCAAAAAAAGCCACAGTCAAGCAAAAAAACACTTCTATCATAAAACTGCTGTTGTTATACTATTGTTTTGCTTGTGCAGTAGCCATGTGCTTTATGACTAATTCCAAAACCTGCTAGTTTATGTTGCAGTATGAGTTTCTGTGTCCAAGAGATCCTTATAAACTTGAGAGCTGCATCATTAAGTGCTACTACTCTTGAAGCTTTGCTCAAAATCTCAATGGCTATAAATATAAACATACTCAAGTAACAGCTGTTTTTGCCGCAGGATGTTATTTACCATGTAACTCATTCAGGCCATTCCTTTCTGAAATAAATAGGTGAAGGTACATCTGCAGTTGGGTGATAAACTACCAGGCAATTGCTGAAATCTTTCTTTTTTTTCTTCCATCTCATATTCTCTTCTTGATCTGCCACTATATCTGTGCAATGCCTGTTGAACTCTGGCATGACTTTGTAATCAAAGTTTAGTTCTGACTTTTAGGTTACTTAGTCCAATTTTTTTTTAATTTCTGTATGGTTTTGGATAGCTTCACTGTATGTGATATGGGTTTAATCACTATGATGTCTACTCAGTAACTATCTATGTAGAAGTTGTTGGAACACTCAGGTGTATGAAACCAATTGAAAGGCTGGAGACCTAACTTTTACTGGAAGAAAAGGATCTTTTTGATTATATGAGTGTGTTTAATCTACGTGGGAATAATGTGAATTATGAATATTTCAGTGGTATTTCTTTATTCACCTTTAGTGGTAATATCAAAGGCAGAGTTTCAGAGAAACTGTCAAACAGTAAGGTATTGCATTAATTACTCTTAGAATGTAACTGAAGTAACAGTAGGGAGAGAGGGAGTGCAGTGAGCCAAGCAAAAGCATTTCCCAGATTCTCCAGGCATGCAGATAAAATGTCCTGTGGTTCTGGCCAATTTCTGCCATTTTTCTGCCATTTAATGTTTTGTTGCCTTGTAGTATGATAAGCAGAGTTTTTCATGCTATCACATAAATATATTTTCTAGTATATTATCATGTATTTCAGTTCTATAGAAGGAAGAAAAAAGGTGGTGTTTTTTCTTATCTGTAAAACAGTAATATAGGCAATTGTTTGATGATTTCTGTAATCCTGAATAGGAGAATTTTTACAGGATATTTCACTGAATTTGCTTGATGATTAAGCAGTATTAGTTTTATTCAATTCACTAATTAATCACGAGTTTGCTTTGAGCTTCAGTGGCTGGACTACTATGAGACATGGAAGCCTCCTTCCATGTCAATGCCCTTTGTCAATAACTTCATCTGAATTTCTGAATGTCTGTGCCACCAGGTTATTACACTTGTGTTTCTAAAATGAGGCTAGCAGTGTTGTCTGATCATTGTTATAGGAGAAATGGAATTCAAGGAAACTTTTAAAACTGGGAGCTTTACCCGATCCTGCTAGATGCCTGAAGACCAACAGCAACTTAATTCGTTGACCTGGCCAAATACATTGCAATTCCTTCTTGCTTCCAGTTCTGGAAACTGATGTTTCCCTGCAGAAGATCGAGTTACAGCTATGTTCTTTAGTTCTAGGAGCAAATGTTTTGACCTTTTGTTCAGAGATAATGTATTCTAGCAGAGGTCCAGGGGGTGGGAGGAGAGAGACAGAAAAAAGAGAATATTGCAGTAATTGAAGGAATTCTGATCCTTACTTATTCTAGGTGGGCAAACACTTCTTAAGATTAGCAGAAGAGGAGGATGAAGAACTTAACAATTGTAGTGCGGTTGACTGGTTCATCCTTGCTGCCAAGCAAGGTCGAAGAGAAGCTGTCAAACTGTTGCGTAGATGCCTGGCAGACAGAAGAGGTACGGGTTCTCTGAGATTTTTTGCTTGCTCTTTCCACTATATCAGAAATAAAGCTACATTAATTTTAACACTGAAAAGAGGGGTTAAAATACGATGAGAATGTTTATCGCAAAATTATGTGAGTAGCTGCTGACAGCATGTTCAAACAGGTAATTTTAAAAGCATTAATTACTGATACTGCTCATAAAAGCATTTATATTAGTTATTTTCTTGAATTCCTTCATGGAATTCATGCTTGTTCTTCCCCTCCTCGCCTTTCATTGAAGCTTCTTTTCTTTGACCATGAAGGTCATATGTAACCACACTACATATCTGCTGTTTCATTTTTTTGCCCCCTCTGACTTCTCTCCTAATTGGTCTTTTTCATTGTCTTCTTCTGCTTTAAGATTCACATCTTCCTTCATGCTACTTCTCACATTAGGAATGGTCTCCTCTTGTCTGTCTACAATTGGAACTCTTATTTACAGGAAAAAAAAAAAAAAAAGAAAACCAAGCAACTTAATTGCTGTAATTAAATTGTAATTAAATTCTTGCTGCCTTTCAACATGTTGCCCATGCTGTACCACCTTTTGCCTGAACTGCTGTACATCAAAAGCAAGATATAGTATGTGTCTTGCACAGTCTTTGAAGTATAGTTTAAACTTAAGCAATGTGATTAGAATTTGATAAGCAATGGGTGCAGAAGGGCATTTGAGTAATTTTATTAGGTGGTCAAGATATGAATAAAACTTGAAGTTTCAAACTAAACTGAGAAATATAAATTGTAGGGAAATCTGTTATTTCTGCATGGCTGTGAGCTAATGGTATGTAATGTATTTTTCTTTTCTTGAGGCATCACTTCTGAGAATGAGCAAGAAGTGAAAAAGTTATCATCTGAGACTGACTTGGAGAGGGCTGTGAGGAAAGCTGCCTTAGTCATGTATTGGAAATTAAACCCAAAAAAGAAGAAGCAATTAGCAGTTTCGGAACTACTGGAAAATGTTGGGCAAGTTGACAATGAAGGTTTGTTTATGAACTTACTTATGGTATTGATAAAATACAGACTTACAGGCAGAAAACAGCTGGAAACCTAAAGGGCTTTATAAACAATCAGGCATGAGATAACAATAAGTGTATGAACTACTTAAGAAAAAGTAACAGTGTTAACAGCTCTACCTCTTTTAATAACTGTGTTCTCTGGACCAGTAAAGTTAGTTTATAAAGGCCTGCCAACTGGTGCTGTAGGTTGAAATTCAGTTAAAAGCTCATTCAAGTGACCAAATATTAAAAGTATCTTTATATGGCTTTGCTGTGTTGAGGTTTTTTTTTTTTTTATCTTCCCTTAACATTCATCCTGATAATACCTTACTAGATATTTCAATTTACAAACACAGTCTTCAAAACACCTGGCTGACTCTGCCATTACAGCAGTATACGCTACCTATGTCAATGCTATTCCCTTTTCTAATACAGTAATAGGAATATAGAAAGCTATATAGCCACTTTTTACCTGTTTATATGTATGTTTGTCTTTTCCTGACTTTGAGGAAATACTGTTCTCCAAATATTGCAGCTTGAAGAACATTCCAGTTACTGTTTGATCACTTTAATTGACTGCTTTGACTTTCCATTAACTTCTGTTATTGAACCAGATGGTGAGAAGCAACCTGGCCCGGTCCCAAAGTCTGTGCAGAAGCAGAGAAGAATGCTGGAGCGATTAGTGAGCAGTGAATGTGAGTGCAGGATGCTGCTTTCAATCCTTACCTGTGGTTTTAGTTTCTATTTTGTTTTGTTAAGCAATTTTGTGCTGCCAGAGTAAGAATGTATGGAAAGTTTGGATTTCTACAAACTGATAGTGTTAATTTATTATATGTGCAAGGTAAATAACTGATATGCATGTGAACTTATGGAAGACATCACCATTACAGTCAACTTGTTAGTGATTAGTTTACTAAGAGGATTTTGCATGTCATTTGTTATTTTTATATTCTTGCCCTTTCAGCACTTACAAGTCTATTCAGCAAAAAAATACTTTGCACTTTCAATAATTTTTTTTAGTTCTAAACTGTAGTAAGCTTTCTGATTATAATAAGGGAATTAATTATGCAACCATTTAATGCAGACAGATCCCTCATTCTATTTGCCTTGCTTCTGTTTGCCATTCCCTTATAATTAATGTTTGTCTTTTCATATTTGTTCAGGAACTCATATATGAAAGATGCACCAAGATATTTCCTCAGAATTTAGGAGCAGCTTAGTTCAGGTAGTGGGGAGAATTAAACCACGCACCACACACAGGGTCAGGTTTGTAGACCAAAATCTGGGAGTTTTGTAAGGTGTTGAAGGGGTTGGAGCTGAAATAAAGTTCTCCCTAGCCTTGCATACTTAAGAAATGCTGATATGCTGCTGGGCCTTCAGGAGGAAAGTTAAATTAAGATAATTAATTATAAAGGGTGCAGCACATGTAGTTTTTCAAGAATGTTATCTAACATAAGGTTCAATTAATCATTGTTGGGAAAATCTCACTTTCTCCAAATGCAGTAGATCATATGAAATAGTTCATGTGCAATCTAGATCAGTTCTTGAAGAGTACTTTTAAATGTCACAAAGCATATTCCTTACTAATACATCCATAGTCGAGAATACTTGTAACTAAAGTGTCATATGTGGATTAGTGAGCCAAATCTGGGAGTCTGCAGCTTTAAACTCCTTGAAAGATTAGATTTACATTTCATTAGGTCAGTTTGGCCTTTACGTTCAAGGATTGGCTTCTTACACAGGTGACTTCTGAAAATAACATGCTTAAGAAGAGTGGAGTATTTCAGTTTTATGTTAACTTTCACAGAAGTAAAAGAGGAGAAGGGACACGTGCCTGTGTTTGAGGGAGTATGTGAGAGGAGAAGTAGCATTTTGGAGACTAAGCTTCTGGTCCTATCAAATTTTATGTGAGAGTGTGGCTTGTGACTTGTTTGTCACTTCTGGAAAGCTAGAAATAGTCCTTCAGGGATAAAAATTGTGTTTTGTTGTCTGGTCATCGTATTGAATCCAGATACATCTGAGTTATATTTGAGCTATGTTGCATTGGTGCTTAGTGGATGACACTAGTGTTCTTTCTGTCCCTTAGCTGAACTGGCACATGCTGGTAGAGCGTGAGTGCAAAGCAAGTCATTTTGTTCTGGATTCTTCAGTAATTCAAAGAGTGTCAGAAAAGTAACTGGCAATTTTTTTTTTTTAAGGCTTAAACGGCAGATAAAATAACAGGAGAGTAAATGAACCTACATGTAAGCGTAGGCAGAAATTGATGTGCATATTTTTCTTTTTCTACGGCGGATGGGGGAGGCAGGGGAATTTGTCATAACCAAATTGGAAAAAAAAAATTATGAATAATAAAGCAGAATCTACAACATACACTTTTTTTATATCAATTTAAGAGACACTTGGGTGACAAAATACTAATAACATTTAAAAACGAAAAGTTTTCATCAAACACTTAAAGTAGGAGTTAAACTGTTACCTCTTCTCTAGAGAGCTTTTATCTTTTCCTGGATGAACAAGACAGCTGTTACTCTCCAGCAATTACTTCTCCCATCCAGAGTTTCTCCATTTATCTTGCCAGCAGGAGATTCTTCCTTTGGTTTTAATACATTGCGAATACTTGGAAGATAGTTTTTAAGCCAGAGATGTGTTTGCAGGTGTCTGATCTGAGCTATCCTTAATGGAGGCATAAACAGAAGATGAGAGCTGACAGGGTCAATGGGCAGTTGTTGTGTGCCTGAGAGTATACATGTCATTATATTTGATAGGCCATTTATTCATAGCAAGTTAATAACTCCTTCCCTCTGAGGATGTGCCATGGTCCTGTAAAAATGCTGTTAAGGAGGTTTTGTGAGGTTCTAACCACATCTGCTTGCTGATTTCACACCAAAAATACAGATGACCCATTTGGTATTAGGCTTGATCTGAATCGCACCAAGACAGCTAAGGAGTCTCGCTGATGTCTGTGCAAGAGATGTCACTTCACAGTTTGTGAATTATAAGAATGGTTAGCAGAAATAAATCTTTTTTTGTTTCTTGGGAGGCATGCCAGATGGTATTTTGTGGGACATACGGGTTCATGCAATGGTGGGCGGGAGGAAGTAAGAGTCCAAGCAAAAGGCAACATCCATGTTGTGAGATTAAAGCAATAGATTTCAAGCTGCTGTTTTTCTTTTGAACTCTTTTAACACCCCTCTTCCTGTAGTAGGTATCTTGACACAAATACTTTATTTTTTTTCTCTATCTACAGTGTTTTCAATATTAAATACTGATATATTTATATATAACTTCTATAAATGTAGAATTTTTTAAAATTAATAGGCTCAAACCCACTAATCCTCTGATTTTAAATTTAGTGAAGCAGTTCAGGTTTCTGTCTCTTTAGAATCTCAAACTAGTATTAAGCAGGCCAGCTTTCATATCTTTGTATCAGCTGACTAGCTAAACTTACTGCGTAGGAGGTGTGTTACAGATTTTTGTCATTCAGAAGACTTTCAAATCTACAGCGATGTCATTTGCTGTAGTGTATGAAAAAAGGTTGGTGTTAATTATCCTTCTTTACAAACGACACCAAGCTTGTCTACCATAGAAACTAGCTAATCCGTGGTAATGTAAGGAACTGGCTGTGAAAAGATTTTGAAGCCTTGTATAAATCATCTGTCTTGCAGCATCCCTAGAGTTTTCTGAAGTAACCTCTTGCCTCCCTTCTAGTCACAGAAGTGGATAAGGATCTTCCAGGGCAGAGTGATAAATTTTGTCTCTTTGTACAACTGAGCAAAGTGCATTTTGTTGTTGGCTATCTGTTTTGGATCACAGTTGATACAGTTCAGGGGAGGCCCTTTGTAGAACCATGTAGCATATTAAATTAATACACTTTAAGTAATCTATATTTGGTCTTGTAGATATGAATAATTGGACATATCCCATAATTATATGTCTGCAACTTCTGAATGCAGAAAAATGACTGTTAAATGCCAAATCAGTCAGTTTTTCAGTTAATAACATACAGATAATTCATTACAGTTCCCGTACAATTCTTTCTTTTCAATATGTCGGTTAAAGATTTCTCTCAAGCAGTTACCAAAGATATAATAGCTTCTTATTTAAAACTGTGTGACCTAATCCAGTAGTCTTCTTTTCCTTGGAATATTTGCAGATAAGCTCCATTCACACACTCTGTTCTCCTACTTACTGGTATAATAAACTTACCTGCTGGTCTGACAAGATTTAGAGTAGTCATATATTGCTTGTTGTTTTCAGCACAGATCTCAGAACAAGTTGCAAGGCAAGCCTGTGTTATCGGTAGTTCAGTTTTTAAAACCTAGAGTTAGATCTTCTTTAATATCAGGAAACAAAATTAATATTCCAACTCATAATCAGTACAGTGTTGTAATAATACTATTTAATCAAAGTCTAATTTTATCTTTTAGCTAAAAAATTTATTGCTTTGGATGACTTTGTTGAAATTACCAAGAAGTACGCAAAGGGCATCATCCCGTCTAACCTGATTATGCAGGAAGAGGAAGATGATGAATTGGCAGGAAAGTCTCCTGAAGAGTTACCCCTGCGACTGAAGGTAAATAGGCAATACTGACCAGGTTATGTTGAAGGGCTCTTAACTTATGTATTTCAGACAAGACAGAAGTGACTTGCACTTGACTCTCAAAACTGATGTTTAGTCTGTATAGTTCAGTACAAGAATTATTGCTATAATTTCTTTTTGGACTTGACTTCATATATCTGTTTACAGTTTCATACATATGAGCCATATATTTAAGAGAAAGGGATAATGATTTTCTCTGGAAGAGGGCAATCTACATTCATTTCATCTCAGTGATGATTTAAATATTCCTATCATAACTGCTGTACTTTTATTATAGATGTTATTATATGCTTCATATCTTTCTTATTTAAACAGGAGCAAGCAGGTGGGAAAAATTATCCATAGCCTTCAGGTGTGAAAAGGTTCTATTACGAAGGAATTCAAGAATGGTGGAACTCGCTGTTAACAGTTTTCTATACCAGTACTTCTCTAGGTAGTGAAAGGAAAAGGAAAAATTAAGGTGCATGTGTTCAATACTGGCATAAATTTCAAGCAAGGTAGGGGTTTTCTAGCTGATGATATGAGAGATTTTGTTGTAATTGTTAGAATTTTGTTGTCCATTATCATGTGTATGGGTGTAAAAAAAAAAAAAAAACGGTGGTGAGGGGTACCTCTTTCCTATCTTTCGAATAACTAATATTGTGAAAGAGATGCATTTATGAAGAACAGGAATACCTTCACTAATAAATAAGCTTATGCCCAAGTCATTGTATATGTTGCCCCAGTTCGTCACAATGTATAGAACTTTGCTGAAGCATTCTTTTTCTTGAACTAATTAATGTAAAAACATAAGTTCTGGGAAAATATAAAAACTCTTTTTCTATGGGGGAAGGAGGATTGTTTGCAGCATCTATTATGCAGGTGCAATATTTGAATATGTGTTTGAAAAATCCTGTACCTTTTTATTGATCCTGTGTAAAGTGTGTATTTGATCATAGGGAGAGGATTTGATCCAGAAGTTCCTCTGTTGTCTGGTGACTGATAGAAAATGCCGTGTAAGATGGGTAGAATTTTAAGATCCTGTGCAGTTACTGTTGTGGAGTAAAAAGAATCCCTAAACATGTAGTAATTATAGTTGAAGATATTTCTGCTGCTTCCAAACAAAATTTTGACAGCTGCATCTCTAGAAGCTTGGGAAGAATTGTTTTAAAGATAAATCACAGCTGTAAAGTCTTCCTGGAAGTGCATACAAATCATATGCACTACTTCCTGTAGTGTATGTGCATATCAGAATGTATAGCATGATCCTTGCAGAACAGTGGCAGAGTTAAGTGCTTTAAAGCTACAGTACTCACAGCTCAAGTAATGACTTGAGATAGTATCGGACTGCAGCCATGTAGTTTATCTTCAGTATGAAGTTAGTGGTGCAGAATATTTGACTAGGAAGCCATTTAATTATATGTGTCAAAGGTAATGAAATATATCTTTCCTGAAATCAAAATCGCCTCTGAGCTTCATCTGACTGAATTAATCAAAATAGAACTAATAATCTCAGACAAAGTAATCTCATTTTATTGGCAACATTCATCTGAAATATAAATCTTTTCATGTCAGCAGAGGCTAGACAGCTGACTGCTACTGCTTCAGCTAAGAATATCTGTAATGTAAAGATACAAAACTGCTCATAAATTAAATGCTTCTTTCTCTCTTTCCAGGTTGTAAAATACCCACTTCATGCCATTATGGAAATTAAAGAATACCTTATAGATATTGCATCAAAGGCAGGAATGCACTGGCTGTCTACCATTGTTCCAACACACCATATCAATGCCCTCATCTTTTTCTTCATCATCAGTAATCTGACAATTGATTTTTTTGCCTTCATTATTCCATTAGTCATATTCTATCTGTCCTTCATTTCTATGGTGATTTGCACACTGAAAGTTTTTCAGGACAGTAAGGCTTGGGAAAACTTCCGTGCTTTGACTGACTTGCTGCTTCGTTTTGAACCAAACCTAGATGTTGAGCAAGCTGAGGTGAACTTTGGATGGAATCACTTAGAGCCATACATTTATTTTTTACTCTCGGTATTCTTTGTCATTTTTTCCTTCCCTATAGCAAGCAAAGACTGTATACCATGCTCAGAGTTAGCTACTGTCTCAGTTTTTTTCACAGTGACAAGTTACATGAGTTTAAGCACATGTGCAGAACCTTACACACGAAGAGCATTAATGACTGAGATAGCAGCAGGTTGCTTATCCCTACTGCAGGTATTACCTGGGAATTTTGGCTACTTGACATTCTTAGGTAAAACCTTCTTTACAGTTCCTGTAGGCCATTTCTTTGTGATAAATGTAAGCATCCCCTGCCTTCTGTTTTTGTACTTGTTCTATCTTTTCTTTAGAATGGCACAACTACGGAATTTTAAAGGCACCTACTGCTACCTGGTCCCGTATCTGGTTTGCTTTATGTGGTGCGAACTCTCTGTAGTCATTCTGAGGGAGTCCTCTGGCATTGGGCTCGTTCGTGCATCAATCGGTTATTTTCTTTTCCTCTTTGCACTCCCGGTGCTAGGTGTAGGCATTGCACTGATGTGTCTTATCCATTTCATTAAGTGGTTTGTGTCTTTGGAGCTCATGAAAATTGTAGTGACTCTGGTTTTGTGTACCGTTCCTTTGCTCTTCCGCTGGTGGACAAAAGTTAACTTCTCTGTAGTTGAAATGGTTAAATCCCTCACTCGAAGCTCAATTGTGAAACTCATTCTGGTGTGGATTACAGCTGTAGTGTTGTTCTGTTGGTTCTATGTGTATCGATCAGAGGGAATGAAAGTTTACAACTCTACCTTAACATGGAACCAGTATGCTTTCCTCTGCGGACCCCGGTCATGGAAGGAGACTAACATGGCACGTACTCAGATTTTATGTAGTCACCTGGAAGGCCACCGAGTGACATGGACTGGGCGGTTCAAATATGTGCGTGTGACAGAAATAGACAATAGTGCAGAGTCTGCAATAAATATGCTTCCACTTTTTATTGGCGATTGGATGAGATGCTTGTATGGTGAAACCTACCCTCTCTGTGACCCCAAAAATGTTACGCTGGAGGAGGAAGAATTGTGTCGTCTCAAGTATTTGACAAAGCATGTGTGCCACATGAAAATGTTTGATCGGTACAAATTTGAAATAACTGTGGGCATGCCTTTCAGTAGCAAAAATGGAACCAAGTCTATAGAGGAGGATGATATAACCAAAGATATTGTGCTGAAGGCAAGCAATGAGTTTAAAAAAGTGTTGCTGAACTTGAGGCAAGGAAGTATAATTGAATTCAGCACAATTCTGGAGGGTCGTCTTGGCAGTAAATGGCCTGTCTTTGAACTGAAAGCAATCACTTGCTTGAATTGCATGTCTAAACTCTTACCTGCAGGGAGGCATGTGAAAATAGAGCATGACTGGAGGAGCACAGTGCATAAAGCCATTAAATTTGCGTTTGATTTTTTCTTCTTCCCATTCCTGTCAGCTGCATAATGAGCTCTCCTCATATTGGTTCAGTGGTATCTTCAGTGTATGCTGCATTTACACTACCAAAGGTTTGGCTTCTTAACAGGCAAAAAAAAACAAAACAAAACAAAAACCACCTTGCTGGAGTAATCCTCAAAATGTATGCTTCCGTAGAGCATTGGTTGAGTTTTGTAAGTGTACACACTGTATCCTGACTTTAAACCCTGTATGACTGAAGTAATATATACTAGTTTAATATTATAAATGAATGCAGCGGATTGCTGCTGACTAATTGCATGGAGACTATTTTGTCCAAAATGGATATATATTTGCCTGTGGGACAACACTAGATGCATTCATTGCTCGATGTTAAAAGCACTTTACTCTTTAAATTCTCACGATGTGCCCATTTGTATTTTCACAGGTGTGAGTTAGAATAGGTAGCTGAGAACAGCTTATGTTGCATATATTGCTTGTATTTATTTGGTGTTTTCTAGAAAAAAGTGATCTTGCAGTCAGTGCCAGGTAGTGATATCTGCATACAGAACTCATTGTTTCACTATTTGTCCAGAAGATAGTGACTTTAATGTTTTTTGAAAGGACACACCACTTCACACCCCAGCAAGGTTGTACAAAGTCCTCAAGCTTCCATTTTGCATTAATTATTCTGTATAAAATATGCTATTTGTTCTAATTGGTTATGATAGCTATATATATGACACTAAGGTATAATCCATGCTGGTATGTGAAGGACAAACACAAGAGAATAAGGCTGGTATTGAGATGGTACCAGTAATGGACAAGCCAAAGCACCTGCAAATAGTACCTAGAAGTCTACAGTGGAAACAGAAATAGAATGTTTGTTTAATGATTTGTATTCTGCAAATAAACATAAAATACAAACTTGTATTAAATGGGTACAACATTTGTTCATTATGCTTTGACATTGTGAGCTGTGGTTTGTGTTGCACTGATACAGACTTTCACTGAAAAATACAATTTAGAATGTTTTAAGTGTTCTAGCATGAGATACTTGAAGTTGTACTTCACATTATTTAAAGCTATCAGTAAAATCTGAGTATGCCAGGTGAAGTTTTTGTAGCTGTGAAATCTACGTGTACCACCACTTACCCCAGCTTTCATTGTGATTTACTTTTTTGCCCACTGGATGACGGTATTTCACATATACATCACACTATTTCCCTGACTACTCCACTGATCCTGCATTAGATTATTTTTTGCCTTTGCATATCAGTCACCAAGGCAGGTGGGAAAAAGCATTATCAGTGAAAACCCTTGATAAAGAAGGGGGGAACTCTTGGGGAAAATGAGGCATTTGGCTGCACACCAGCTATGAGCATCTTGGACATCACCCTGGGCTGCCACTGGGACGAAGCCAAAGGCACCTACAGGCGAGCTGCCTGGTTCACAGGCAGAGCCACACCTGACGGGGCAGAGCAGAAGTCTCCACCATCCAAAACCACGTAGTCGTGGTTGAGCCCATCAGAAAATCTGTGGAGTAGCATCGTGTTCTTCTGGGTGCTTCTAGTTTTGAAAACTGTCAGCCATGTCTCCATTTCCACCTGGGGAAAAGAAATGGTGTAAAGTGGCAGGTAAATGTAAATTCTGACATAGTTTCACTTACCTGGTCCCATTTTGGCTGGAAATAAGCCAAACTTAACCTTTTCCCCTCCTTTTTTTAGAACATCTGTAGGCTCTTTTTTAACACCTAAACATTCTTCCTGGCTCTGAAATTTAAGTGCAAAATATGCTGGTTTGTTTTGTTTTTTTTTTTTTTTCTTTTTTCCTTATTTACATGTGATTGTGAAACTTATATGTTTGTCAGGAGAAAAAGAGGTAACAGCTTTGGTATTCAGAACTAATGTTAAAAATTCTTCTGGTTTTAGCTTTTACTTCTTGTAAGTTAAAATACTTGTGGTGCATTTCAGAGAATTTGGTACGTATTGTAAAATGGACAAATTGATTGCAGTCAGATGTGGGAAGTCTTTCAAGAAAATCAATAAAATAAATTTTATCGATTTCTTTGGGAAGAGTTGCTTTCTAAATTGAGACAGAAGGGTTAATCCAGGTACCTCAGTTCCCATCTGTAACGTAATATGGTTATGAGGCTTAGCTCCAGCAACTCTTGTGACTTAAAGTTCAGCCCTTTCTGAGGAAATTATTAGAGGATATTGGCATATAGCTGTTACTACATTTGGAAATTTAGAATTATTAGCTAAAACACTCTAGTTCCTTGCAGGGGGAAGCTCCCTCAAGGATATTGATACTGATACTGGTCAGATTCCAAGTTACGCAATTCCCCTTTATGGACTTATGTGAAAAACAGCCCCGGAATAAGCTAGATCCTGGGAAAAATAAATCATGTGCTCTGTAGTGACAGGTTGATGGGGACAGATGAATTTGTCAGATGCTCCTTTATAACAGCAGTGGAAGGTTTTGAACGCTAGCACATAGGAGGTCGTTTTCCATATGTTTTCAGCTCTTCTGTGTATCTGAAAGGGAAAGAGGAGGTAAATTTGACTTCAAGACCTTTAAATAATGCCCTTTAATGCTAGTTCTCAAGTGTTCCTGCTTGATGCTTTTCTGATTTTGTGGAAAAAGAGGATACATTAACAGCAACATGATGGATAGGTACTCCATTTTCTTGTCGGTCTAGTGTTCATAAACCTGTAGTAAATAAATTTTTTCTTTCTAAATCGTATCTCAGTTTACAACCACAAAATCACTAATGCTTAATAAGCAATCGCAATTCCAGGCAAGGTGTTTTTGCAAAGGGTGCTTCTATCTACTTCACATCTTGCAAGCAAACAGAGCACAAAATAACTTTGTTCCACTCGTGTCTGCTACAGCTCTGTATTCCAGACCAGTCCATCCTTTAGAGTGGAAAGGAAAGGGACAGAATGTGGCAGCTGCTGTTAGTAATTCAATTAATCCTACATTTATTATTTTCTTACTCAGTTTTGAAGACATGATGAATTATAAACAGTTCCAAAGATAGGTGCCCTTTCTCTAGGCTGATAATTCAATCCTTTGAATTAGTATTAATTAACTGAAGAGGAGGAGGAGAATATTACATGGCTATTGACACATCTAAATTGGGTTCAGCTGTTTTTCTGTAAGCTCAGCTTTAGCATTTAGAATATACTGAATTTAGAGTAAATATTCATTATTTGAATTTCATCCTCAAAGTGACATGAAAAAGTACTGCTTGTTCTCCAAACTGGTACATTCTCCATAAGCATAGAAAACAACAAAACGCATATAGAAATTCTGAATAATTTAAGAGCCCACTCTTAATGACTAACAGCCTCTTGCAGTAGGCAAGAATGCAAGAAGATTATACTTTGTGTTTTGCCCAGTTCTTCCAGAGAAGGAAATCAATAGATCTGTAGGAATTGCATGTGGTTTTATTTCCTAGAACGAACTGGTCTTAAGTGCCATAAAAGAGCTATTATTAATTATAAATTTCCTTGAAATTTTTTGTACAGGGTAATAAGAAAGTTGCCACTGGGGTAGCGCAGTGCTTTCTTATACTCCTACACCAACAGTGAACTTAAGCCTTTGACACAAAATAATACGCCACTTTCCAGAGCACACCCATGTATGTTTGCCTTTTGGCTTCTATATTTCCAATGAAAAATTGTGAATACTTTCTTAATACTTTCTGAAATCCACTGCAGCCTTTCAGGGTGAGAGTCATGTTCAGTAACAAATGGAAGAGGTTAAAGGAGGTTGTGCTCTGATGTCAGGTTCATAGTTGCAATTGTTTGAACAGCAGGTAGACATGACAGAAAACCAGCTACTCACTCATTAAATTGGAAAAATATTAATCCATGCAGCAAAAACTGTGTGGAACTCACCAACCTGTAAGGAGACGCATACCTGCTCTAGCAACTTCCTACATACGTGCAAATAGGATGCCTAAAAACCAAACAACCAAATCACATTACTGTTCATACGCATTAGTTAAGATATGCTTCACTTGTTTTCAAATTATTACTCAAAAGATTCTATTCTAGGGCTGGAGAGGGGGAAGTTATTAGAATCCTACAACTTCCTCTTATAAATTAAAGCCTGATGTGGAAAAGATGAGAGTTACCTTCCCATTAAGGGGGGATGTTCAGCCCTGAGAAAATGTGTTTTCATCACTTCTAATAAATTTGGACTTCAGGTTCTGAAGCAGAACAGGAATATAGAAACACTGCCTGCAACCTTCCTTTATCAAGTATTTTACGTGAGTATAGAAGGAAAGGTGCAGGATATGTATCTTCCCACTGACAGGTACAGGAACCAGCTTCCATAAGATTGCAGCTTCACAATACTCACTTCAGCATTTTCATCCAACAAAAATTATCATTTAAATTTGTGCAATAAGTGATACGCTTTACTGAACATTTTGAGTACTGAGTTACTTGAGGTGTTTCCTCTGGGGAGCTGCAAGTGCTGCTCATGAAACTGGGGATCGTTGCAATCCTACTGAAAACGTACGTGTGTGTGCGTGTATACAATAACACTTCCTAAAATATAATAGAAACAAAAGACCAGGAGGTTATTGATAATCAGCTCTTCAGCCAATAAGCAGTTGCATGGCCAGCCCATGTGTCACGTGGGGAATATCTGTGTATAACATATACAGTGAGTGCATATGTTGTTTTTGCTCCAGAGCCACCTGACACTTTAGTTTGCCCACACCCATGTAGCCATGCCCACAGAGCTTTCCTGCCAAAGCAGCACGTCCTCAGGACTAGCTGTCCCGCTCCTTTGGCATCTGGTAAACTCTTCTAGCCCTAACTCCCCTCTCCCTGTTTCCCAGATGACCTGTGGGTCAGGATGTGAATTCCTCCTTAACTGTCTCACTTTGCAGCAAGGAAAATAAAACAGTGAAATTGTGGTGTCTTCCAGTGCATTCCCACTACTCCTCCTGAAGAAATTGCAGGTTTTCCTACAGTTGTCTCCAGACAGTAGGCCACTGTCTTCAAACTCACAAAAAAAATTAAAATACACTCCCAGGCCAGTGACACTACTAATAATTCCAGCATGACTTGACAGCCCAGACATGCACAGCCTGACCTAGGTTGGTATGTGAAGCCCTGGAGACTGGTGGCACTACCGCCTTGAAGACGGTTCACTTTGCTTCACGCTAGCTGCAGCAGAAACCATGTCCCCTGTGGTGGATCTGGCTGGATCGTCTGCCCCAACACATTCACAGGCTTCTGCATCCTCCTCCCATCTGCAGTTCCCCATTATGAAGAGAAAAGAGAGGGCTCTACTCAAAGGTTTAGTGACTCCTCTGGTGGAATGCAGGGTGGAGTCACCAAGGGAGGCTGAGTTCAATTAGTTTTGAACTTTTCCACCTGCCACCAGTAATAAAATCTGGGCCAGATCACATGCAGGGATGCTCACCCTGGTGCCACAGTGTGATGATGTCTCTGTTATCCTGGGTCCAGTGCCGACAGGAGCTCTCTGCTGGGCAATGGTACATCCCAACGCTGCTGCTGTGAAGATCAAGTCCCTGTGCTGAAAAGGTATGTTGTACAGCCGCGGTGAGGTGACAGCAGTTGCCCCCAACAGCAAAGTGCTTTAATGGTGCTGGGTCATTCTGGGGGATCCCTAGTGCTCAGAGAAGGTGCTGAGCTGTATTGCACCACCTGGAGGTCTTTGGTCCTGACCAGGAGCCCTGTTGCTCTGTGAGCAGAAGTGGGGGGGTGAGGGGGTAGCATGGGCCATTCCTGCTTCCAGGTGGTGCAGGAGTCTCGCTCCTGCAAAATTCTGTTGCAACTTTTGTTCTAATCACACTACCTTTTTTTAAGGTACTGGTATCTTCCTGTTACTCTCGAGATAGTGTGCATCAGGTTTGTTTTTCAGGGGAAACTTGTATGGCTTGAGTTTCCCCAGCACAGCTTCTCTTGTTCTACAGACTGTATAGATGGAGTCTTAATTAGGGTGTTCTGCAGTGCCTGAAATTAGTCAGTGAGAATACTCCTCTTGGTACTCCTTTATTGCTTGAGCAGTGAATGTTGTAGATTTGTGAAATAGAAGCATCTCACCTCCAAAGCTTCTTTAATCCATGCACAACACCAGTTTGGGAGCTAGAAAGAGTAGCTGAAAGATGAACAAACAGTTGGTACTGAGAGAAATATAATATAAAAGCAAAGAGAGTGGTGCAGTGGGTTGCTCTTGGGAAGCTCCTATTTGACACGGTGACACTAATGTCATGTAATGGGTTTTTTGGAGCTTTTAAGTGCATCCTCTGCTTGTGAGGTCAGACTGCAAGGTCCCCTTGTCTTGGACAGGAAGGGAATTTTAATGATTACGCTCTACAAAGAATAAGTTGAAGTAGATTTGCACATAACTTCTTGTGTGGGTATATGGTATTCGCAGCACCAAAGCCAGGGAGAAAATCTTTTGTGTAAGGACTGGTGATCTCCCCAAATCATCCTGTGAGCTCTTTCTGTGCAGACTCTGGAGTCTGGGGGGGGGTGCACCCTCTCTTCTGCCACAAAACCCTTCCCTTGCATCCTCCGTAGCTCCAGCGCGGCCCCTCCACAGCTCGTGCCACAGCTGCTGCATTTCCAGTTGAGTTCCTGTGGTGTTGCCAGGGCATCTGACTTTATTCCCACTCTTATGACAGGTGTTATTTCTCTTAATTCATCTCTTGAATCTTATAATTACAAGTCAGAGTAGATGCTAGAAAAAAAAAAAGTTTTAAGAGGAAGTGCTCTTTATGGGCTAAAATCTAAACTTCACTTAAAATCCCTTCATTCTATGGCCAAGGTTGTATCTTCATTTTGGTTGGCATTTCATGTGTTATGGGGCTGGATTAGTCAGTGTTAGTGACATCTGCATTGTCTTTATGGAGTTGTCAGTGAATGATGTACAAAAGTAATTAACAATTCACCTTTTCAGTCTTAATTATTGGCAGAGATTTCGTTCTCATCTGCAGTTTGATGTAGCGTGCCAAAAGCATTGCAGTACAAGTCGTCACCTAACTGTTGATGAATTATTCTTCAACATGTTCTTTAAAAAGTCAGAAAACAGAGTCCTAGGGAGTCTAGCTAATCTTGTCCTCAATTAGATGTATTGCTGAGCAATTATGTGTGGTTCATTAACCTCCCAAGAGAGCACAGTTGTATCTGCAGCCTCTGTGTGCTTGTTTGCTTTATCTATTCAGTACTTCTTGCCAGAAACTGGTACTTCCCGGTTTCGCGCGGGGTGCGTGTCCTGTCGCTGGTGAATGTGTCCCCAGTGTGGTTTGCCTTTTGTGCCGTGGGATGGCACTCCAGGCTCACGCTGCACTTCGCTCCCTCCGCTGCTGGCTCCAGAAGGCACCGCCATGGAACAAAAGAATCAGGTTCTGGGTTTACTCTGTTTCGGAGAGGAAATGCAGTTAGAAAAATCTCTTACGAAAAATAGATAACCACTCGTAGATCCAATTCCCTGCCAGCTACAAACGATGTTACACAAACGACTGGCAAAATCATAGCTGCAGAGTGTATCTGCAATCCAAGATGGTGAAAATTAAGAAAAAAAAAAAATCTATTTTTCCCTGTGATAAAATACTGTTCAATGATAAACAAACAGTATATGAAACAGTGAGTATCAAACTTGTGAAATCTGCAGTCTAGCTGCTTTGCGTCTCAGCAGCTTTTTGAGACGGATCCTGTCTCTAAGATATTTTAAAATAAACCTGACAGTGTTGATCTGCATTGTTTGCTTCTGCTGTAATGTGAGTGGTGACAACATGCTGTCCTGATGTCCCTTCTAGTGGAAACTGTCTTCTCCTATGCCTTCATGTGTTAGATGGAAAAAAAAAAAAAAAAAATAGGGCTTATCAGATCTTAAACCTTTTTATTAACTTTCTGTTACCTGAACAATAAAAAAGAGGGAAAATCTGTGGCAGAGTTTTAATTAAAACTTAGGTTCAAGATGTGCATCTTTAAGGGAAATTCCAGATGCAACTCTTGCTTGAAATCTCCACGCACTATAATTAATGTATAGATCTGGGGAGAGCAGAAACATTGTTGCAAGATCATCCACCAGGTAAAGGCCGATAGGAGAAACTCTGAAAGACTGAATTTTCATCCTTTACAAATCAAATAGAGAGATGACAGCAGGTTGTTAGAGAGTTTTTTGTTCTATTTTTGAAGATGGCAGGCTTTTTCTGCAATAATAGCAAGTTTGGCATCAGAAAGGGCCTTGCAAATGTTGCTGTTAACCACGGGAGATGTCAGTGCCTGACAGCAGGAGCTGTGTCACGCTGAATTAGAAAGGGCTTGAACCAAGCCCACAGGCCCCCTAATATCTCAGAAATCAGTGTGTGCTGATCACAGTGTGGCCTGTCTTTATCTGAAATAATTTCTTCACTTTAAAGAGTGAGGCATTTCAACAAAGCATCTCTTCTGTAGTTCCCTCTCTTGTTCCTCCCTCCCTATTCAGTGCCGGTGACAGCAGAGATGTTTCCACGACAACAAGCCATGCTGTTGCCTCAGGTGACAAACTATAACTTCAATAAATAAACACTGAAAATAGCTTCAAACAATTAATTAGGTAATGGAAATGTTATTTTAATAGGGCTTAGATGCTTTGGAAGTAGTCTACCGACTGAATTCTGATCAAGAATCTGTCTACAATCAAAGCTGAAGCTTCTGTCTGAAGGTCAGGATGGATAACGCTGCCTGAATACTCTGAGAGCCCTCTATTTAAAAAAAAAAAAAAATCAAGTTTAAAATATAATCATTCAAAAGGATGCAATGCAAAGCAAGTTTATTTTCTTTTGGTGCTACATTTTGTTCAAAGCACATACTGGTAGGAAATATATTCAAGGAATTTACCAACTTCATCACCAAACGCAGTCCATGGTGAATTGTGCTGTTTGTGCATGTGCCCCTGCACCAGCGTGAGAGACAGATGATCAGCCCAGCAAATGGTTTTGCAATAAATGGATTTTTCAGTCTTCTCTTTACAGAAGATGCTTTCCTAGAGTTATAAAGTGGTGATTCATAAATCTCTCCTAATGCTGTTTCCAGTAACAGTTCAATTGATCTTTAATCGTTGTTTAAAAAGTGAATCTCCATGGGAATGTTTCAATCCTATAGCCTGAAGTTTCTCTAGCCCAGGGCAGATCTTCAGTCTTGCAGCTTAGAGGTAACATAGTCTTTAAGCACAGATGGATACACTAAGTACATCCACATGCCTTATGTCACAGTTCTCATATAGCACGTGTACTTTTGGCGACCAGTAGTTGTCCTGGCAGAATTTCTTTTTTGCTTTAATTTTGCTATAATTATTTCATTAAGTTTCTCCAAAATAGTGCATCTATGAAGCAAGAGCAAGAACGACAACAGCTGTCACCTTTCTCCATCCCGTTAAGCCTGTGGGTTATACAAACACCTGCCTTTGCAATGCCAAGTGTGCATCCCAGGCTGGTTATGGGTTAAGACCTACCTTCCTGGGCAAAAAATTTTCAGTCTGTGGACGAGGGACTGTACCATTCCTTCTGTGTGTTCTTCTCAAGTGGATTCCTTTTGAGGGGTTATTCACATCCCTTTGTTTTAAGAAAAATAAAGATGCCCTAGTAGCTCCCTTTCCAGTACGCTGGGGTTCATCACACTGGTGTGGTGTGCCATTGCACGACATGGATCAGGTAGTTGAGAATAATATAAAATTGAATATAATGTGCACTAAATACTGGTGAGACTCCCTTTACAGAAAGTTTTCAGACAGAAAATTGTGATTTGTTTAAACTAACTTTTGCAGAAGTCCTGTTGTTTTTGTTCTAACTTTGTCAGGTCAAGGATGAAATTCAGGTTTGCTACAGGCATGGTCAGAAAACCTCACAACAGCTGTTGTGTGGGGTGTTCACACAGAGCAGAACAAGGCCTGGCTCTAGTCCGTCATCTGGCCCAAATCTTTGGAATAAGAGAACTGAGGGAAAGGTGTATCTGGAGACTGATAATTAAGGTGGCAACCTGGAAGGAAAAAGATTGCATTTCTAAGTTGTACAAATCAGGGAATAGATGCTGCATCACAGCACCTTATGTAGGTCTATCACAGCCCTGTGCCTATTTCACTCTGAGTTTTCATTGTGGGACTTCTTTATTTCCCCTTGGAAATTCTTAAAGATCTTGCTTTGGCTCCTATGGGGATGAGACCAATATACAAAACCCCAAGGTTCTTCTGCAAAAGATGCTTTTGCTCCACTTCACTTCCTGCAAGAGAGCAAACGATGCACATGTGGGCCATAACAGCACCCAACTTGTGTATATTGGTAAGGGAAAAGATTCACGTGGAGTCACTTTGGTGGGTGGATGTGCATAAGGCGGTCGTGTCCCCCTTGGTGAATCACTGGAAGGGCTTTGTGTCTCATACGTGACAGTTGCCTCTTTGTGGCGGATTTTTTAATTGAAGGTTTAAACGGTTAAACTGCTTTCTTAATGCATTGGTGGTTGCTAAGATACAGTCCCTCCAATTCTGTAAATCTTCCACTTAAAATATAGTATATTGGCAAATGGGGCTTTCCTCTCTGACAGCTCAAGAGACAGCGAGATTACGGGGCACACACTTACCATTATGCCAGTGAGAAACAGCAGAGGTTGCTGTGGTTGGTCCCGTGGTGGGAGTCGGGGATTTTAGTGGCTTCTGGCCACTGGATGTGGCCCAAGGAGGAGGGTAAAGGGAGAATATGGAGAGTCACAGGATGAGGTGGAAAGAAAGGCACCGCAGGGAGAACAGGCAGGCAGCACAAAAGACTAGGGGTTGTTGTGGGATAAGACTGTGTAGAGGGAGCAAGGGAAATCTTTCCATCCCCCACTTCGGATAGCTTTAGGCTGCAAGTGTCCTTCCTGGGCAAGAACCACCTTCTCTCTCATCTCTTTCATAATGAAGGGTGGATCTCTGGAGAGTCTGGGTTTGGGGCTGGTTTGACAGGACCTTGGGGATACACAGTGCAAGGAGAGACTTCTTGCAGTTCTACAAAGTGATTAGGAGGTACCAGCTTTAAAAGTAGCACTGGATTCCTGGGCATTCATTAGCAATATTACAATAGCAGTTCAAAATAGCCAAACAATTTAAAAAGAAGCCTAGCTGAGCCCTATTTGTTCACAAAATATGTGGAGGAAGGTGGCATAAAATAGTGCAGCTATTTTATCATTCTAAAGTAAGTCTTTACCTAAAATTGCAGAGAATATTTTGAACATGTTGACAGAGTGCAATTGATGCAGCAACATCTCTCTGGGTTTGCAGATCAATAGCTGTGAGAAATGGAGAGTGCAGCTGTTCATCTTGGAGAGGTGTTAGCAGAGGTGTCAGAGGATGATAATTGAACTGGCAACGCTTTCCTCCCCACCTCTTCCATGTCCAAGATGTGCATAAATTTACAGTGAGCATGTCTCCTGTATTGCAAACAGATCACAATGCCAGTATCTCCCCTATCTGAGGGAAACCTCTGCTTCCTTCTACATCTTCCCACTAAAGTCAGAAGGAGCCTGGCCCAGGGCACCTAGCAGGGCTGTTGGGATGTTCAAGCCTGGCCAAGGAGAAATGAAAATGAGAGCCTGTCGGGGCTGGCATGTTGGCACAAGTTATTGACAGTGGGGTCTCACTCTGGTGTCCTGCTTGGGCAGCATCTATTATTTAGTAGAGCATGGGAAAACAACAGCCTCTCTGCTCCCAATCTGACGCCCTAACTCCAGTTTCAGTTACTTATTATATATCATTTACAGTGTTTTTTTTCATAGTTGTTCCCCCACAGAGTTGTGATGAAGCCACAGAAAGTAGTGATGGAGTTTCCAGAGTTCTCCAGGCTAAGTACTCTCCATGCAGCACAATTTATTACCAGTTGAAGAACCCGGCCCTGTATTTACAGTTAATTGGCTTGGGAATCTGTTGAGATATCTTGGATCAGGATGCTGCATGAGACATGCACATGCTACTAGTACGATTAGTACTAGTATTAAAATAAGGAGTGGCTGTCCATAAAACCACCCTGCATTGTTTGATAAGAGCCACTATTGTAGCTTTGATTCTCTTTAGTGACCATGTTATAAAAAGAATATATAGCATCACCATGATAATTAAAATAATTGTTGAATGGTATTGTTGGCTGAAGGATCTTGTCCTACTCATTGATTGTCTCCACTTGGCAAATGGCAAGATAAGTAATTAACTGTACCTTGCCTGGCTGATCCATATTCATGGCAGCTTTTATAGCTGGGGAAACTGAGGAGCTTGCTCAGTCAGGTGCTTCACATGAAATGCTTTGCATAATGGGCCAGATTTAGGATCTCTTAACTGCCTAAAGAGTTGTGTTCACTTTCACATGAATAAAAGTTTGATCCTCATCCAACTTCAGAGAGAAGGTAAAAAAAATTCACTTCTATGAAAAGCTTTCTCATGGTGCACTCTGAAAGCAAACCTTTCCAATACAGCAAACTGTCCTCTACAGAATATCAAGACCATTTAATGGCTTCACAAACCCAAAGAAACATACTGTCCCAAGCACCTCATACAATTAGGCCCACGTTTTTGAATCTCACCCACTCCAGTAATCCTGTTGCTTTCTGAGGTTCTACCACATGAGTAAGATAAGTGAATTCATACTCTAATTTTAGACTTAATGCAATTTGCTGAGAAAACTGCAAATGGAAAAGGATTACTATTGGGAGTGGGAGCAAATTGATGATAATAATGTTACTGAAAATTAGACATAGAAGGCAAACAATCCTTATACTTGACCTCTCATCAGGGATTAATAACCACAACCTTGTGAGGCTCCAAAGGACTTAACTCTGCCTGAAAGGAAAAGGACTTGCTGGCTGCAAATGAGAGAAGCAGGCGGCTCTTGCCACTATTACCCCCCAAACCATAAAGGGTTAAAGTGCTGTATGCAGCTACTAAATATGCGTGTGAAAATTTCAAAAGCATGAGAGCTAGCCATCTGGCTCCTGCTTCTACTGGGTATTTAGGGATGAAAAGAGAAACTGGAAAGATAAATAGTGTATTGCTTGATGTGTTGATTTTCAGCTGAGATTTCTCTCTTCATGACCAGTTGTATTTGTCCATCTAAATGAGTGGGATTGACTGTGTCTTCCCCAAAAAAAGGGGAAAAAATTAGCATGTAAGCTCTGGGAGAGCTATGCAAACCAACACACTGCCTAATGTAACAGCTGAGGCAAATTTATTCTGGTCTGAATCCAGAAAAGGGACTTAGCCTTTCAGGGTGTAACTCGTGTGTGCTGATGGCCAGGCAGTTTCTCACAGCCCGGGGCTCCGTGTAGAACATGCAGGCAGAGTTAGCTGCCTTAGGCTGAGATTCAGAAGAAAAGCCCAAGATGTGGGACAAGCATCAGTTGGGACTGGGAGGTGAATGCTTTCCTAGCTTTGTGTATGCCAAGCCAGCTTTTTTTTTTTTCTTTTTACTTTTTTTTTCTTTTTACTTTTTTTTTCTTTTTACTTTTTTTTTCTTTTTACTTTTTTTTTTCTTTTTACTTTTTTTTTCTTTTTACTTTTTTTTTTCTTTTTTTTCTTTTTACTTTTTTTTTTTTTTTTTTTAATTTTCCACAGGGGTAGAAGTAGAAAGAGAGCAGTGTGGGGGAAGAGGGATGCTGCTCCACTGGTAGCCCTCCGGTTTGCCACCAGAGCAATGTCTGTCTCATTTGGGAAGCCAGGCCTGGACACATCCAGGGTACACTGGAAGGTCTCCAGCCTGGTCAGTGATGACACTAGTGCCGTTTTGCAGCCTGTGTGTGTCCCTTCACATTGCACATGCCTCGTTCCATCTGAAGGAGACTGAGCCTCAAATCTCCTAAAGTCTGTCTTTGGCTATGAGTAGAGGAAAAAGCTGGGCCAAGGTGTGAACCAAAAGTGTATCTCCAGCTTTGCTGTAACTGTCTGTGCACACTCTTAGTCATGCTAAACCCCCAAGTCAGTCCCGTTCACGGCACTGTGTTTGCTTCTCTACCTGCCACAACACTTTAAGCTCATGTAGTAGCTTGCCTTGTGAGCCCTGATCCTGGTGACTCTTCCTCCTTTGTAAAAGGAGCTAAACAACTCTTTAATGTCTAGCTTAAAAATAAGCTGTGCCTTGAATTCATCTATTTATGCCTTTTTGGTTGTAGTTTTATTGAAAAAGCTGGTATTAACATATTTATATTTTTATTCAACAACAGTTAGCTAATTTGTGCAACACAAAGAATGCAGCCATGAACAACAGCTTTCAAAACAATCAGATTTACCAACTTTACCATCACTTACTCTACACCACTGAAAGCTCAAACTAAAGAGAGAAAGAAAGTTGGAAACGATCACAATGACTATGTTAACTTTCCATACATTCAAGAAACCAGGAAACCGATCTGTAGTAGTGATGTCAAAGACAGGAACGGAATACTGGTCTTTGAAAGGTTTCTGTTTATTTCCTCTATAATCACTTCATGGTATTTTGGTTGGGTATTTCATTAGTTTTATAAAGCTCCAACGATATATTTCTTTATTTAATTTTAACATGTTCTTTTTGGTACCCAAAGCTGTAGCAGAGTAAGGTACTTCAAATTAAAACCAAAAACTTGTATTAAGATCTGCTTTATAATAAGTTATCTATAGAATCTTACTTGAGAATGTTAAAAGCTAAATATATGTTTTACAGTACTTCTAGCTGTAATTGCCAATATGAGCTGATAGTTTTGGTTGGTTTTGTTTTTTTTTTTTTTTTTTTTTTGAGCTGCAAAGGTTAATGGAAGAGGCCAAAAGTCAAAGAAATTGTATGACACCCTTGAAGTGGTAGTTTGGCATTAACAAGTTTTCTATACAATTTACCACATTCTTAAACCTTTTTACAAGGAAAAAAAAAAAAAAGGCAATTTTGTTAAATTTAATTAGAATAAATATGTACATATACTGTCCATGCCTGCTACAGCATACAGTATTTTATAAACAAACATTCCTCATTCCCTTTAAAATTAACCTACACATTTCATACTGTATGTGTTTAGTGTGTCTGGAAACTGATGCACATGCGTTTGTGCTTCTACACACAAAATATACAGCATTGATCTAGAAAATCTCAAACATACAGATTTCATGTGTTGTGTTAAGATGTCATATAAAAACTGTAGCCTTTTTTAGTTCTTGTAAGCAGATTTTCACCCACTCTTTCCCCCAAACCAAAATATAAAAGCATGCAGATCCCTTTGTCAGTACATTCTCCACTTACCAAGAAACCAGTGCATAATGGCTTAAAGACTTTTTTTTTTTTTTTTCTGAGGAGTTTTAATATGGGCAGATTAACAGGTCATCCGAGTTGTGCTCTTTTATTCATGGTTTGAGGAGAATTCCTTTGGGATTTTAATTTTTCTGCCAGAGATATTAGGGATGCAGCAGAACTTTATTTTCCTGGATTAAGAGGACTCCCTGCCCACTGCACTGTTCCCATATAATTCCTGCACGCACTATACCAATTGCATGTACTTTCCTTTTCCATTTACATCACTATTCATTTTAAAACAGAGATAAATCTAACAGTATTTATGTGGCAGAAGACTTTATTTGGTTTGAAGTTTTTGATTTCTCATATTTCTCCAGGAATAATTTTGTCTCTCAGCAGTGGACTCATTTTAAAAGCATTAAAATTCACTGAGCAGTACTGTACCTCGCTGCACCATTCTTTTACTTTTACAGATACCACGGCATTGTGTGTATTCCCCAAAGGCCAGGATCAAAATAACCATGCTGCAATCAACAAACGAGGGGCTTTCTGAAGTGTCTAGCAGTGATGTAACTTTGTTCCCACTGAAGTCGATCGTTGCCTTCAAGGACAGCACTTCTAGCCAAGAGTTCCAGAACTCCAACCCCAAACCGTAGGATGGGTTTGTGTGTTAACTGCCAGGCTGTGTCCGGCCAGCCAGTCCCTCTGGAGTGGCAACACCAAGTTTTTTAATAGTCCTCCACATGATGAGATACTAGTTATTGTTTTAAACAGAGCAAAGAGATCTACGGAGAATAAACTTCTTAAAATAAGCTGGCCGAGTAACTATACCAGTCTGTCACTTATTCACTCGGGATATTGAAGCACAAAGTAATGTGAATAAATAAATAAATAAGAAGGTGTTGTAAGGAAGGGAATGGGATGGGTGAGACAGGGCAGCTTTTCACCAGCAGGGATTCTGCTTCCAGTTATAATTGTCATGAGGCCCTTCCAATGTGCCACATGCTCTAAAGGGATGTGGCTATTCATTCATTCAAACCGGCTTGGCTTAGTTGAAAGACAGGAAAATGTTACTGAAAAAAAAATAATTAAGAGATTGAAGTAAAAAACTCTAACAATGTGGTAAATGCTGTGGACTGCAAAAGCACGCAGGGCACCAGAACAGCATGGTCCTGTGAGCCACTGAGACCCTCGAAAGGACTGACGGGAGCTGAGGACTCTCAGCCCTCCTCAGGAACGCTCCCAAAGCGAATAAATACCCCTGTTAGTTTAAAGGAACCGATACAGACCACAGTACTGGATTTGCAGTCGTGCCTTTTACTCATACAGTTGCAGTGATGGAAAATAGTTGGCTTGCCACCAATAATGATACAGGCTGAGGGATGAAAGGATGCAACCTACAAATCCCACCACAGAAGCCACAATTTTTGTGAAGATCACATCCTTCTACAACTTTCAAGAGGCTGGTTTGTAAATATAGAGGGATATTGATAAATCTAGTGCATTTCTGAGTTCACTTTATCCTGAAATATGTACAGATTGTTTGTCGCTGCTATAGCAATGATGTTCTCAGTTGGGTGCCACGCTGTGTGCAAGATCTTCTTAGTAAAGTCCAAACTGTCAACACTGATGTCATCTTTCCTTCGCTTGCCTCCGACACAGACTCTCCGGGGCTTAAGAATAGCTCGTGGTTTACTGCTCTCTCGGGATGCCTCCAAGGTAACATCCCGTTTGGTGTTTCGGTCAAACATTCGAAAAAAGTTGTTATATGCACCTGTCATTATCACACTGCAGAAAGAAAGAGAGAGAGAACAAAGACAGTTAAGCAGTGTCTTGTGGAAGTCTACCAATGTGATTGGATCAGAACAGCTGGGCTTTAACCTTGGGATAAGGTATCTTCTGCTTTCAGCCGGGAAAAAATATAAACCAGGACTTTTCCCAGTATTCCCCAGAGTGAATAGTTTTCTTCGACCAATGTCTTCCCCTTCCTTAGTAGAGTATTCAACGAAAATTACAGTCACCCCAAAACTTGCACCCTGAAGCTTGCACAAATGTCAGGACCCTGATATTATGAGATTGACTTCACAAGACAATAAAAGTAATATGACTTAATATGTTATTTTTAATTACTCTCCAGTTTTTTATGAGCATTTAAGGATCATATATTTCAGGCTTTTTTCTTTCTCCAGAGCTTTACCCTTTCTGACAGCTGGGATTTACCATGATTCCAGAAACAGCTTTTTAAAAAAATTGCCAAGTATTTAAAATCTTTTCATACAATAGTAAGATTTAGTACATAATTATGTATTTTAATGAGTGTTTTGAAGAAAGGTGTTTTGAAAAGTTCTGAAAAATCACACTGAGTTTGCACAAGGAAATTACTTCCAGAATAAACCTTCTTCCCTTCTGAAGCCATAGACCTTGCAAATCTAGACACCATTAAAATTTGTAGCTACAATGCTTCTTAGAAATAAATACACTGATAAACAGGATTCTGTCATCCCTTGTATGAAGTCTAAAAGAAGCTTCAAGTCAGAATATATTTCTGGGTCTGGGAGGAAGGGACGGAAAGCATACTTCAGTCTGTATAAAAATTACCCCATTAATCAGCTTGTAGTTTGAAATAATGGATTGCCAGTTGCTTCATTCCCCTAGTCTCTAGGGGAGGATATTTTGTCACTAACTTTAATGAATTCAGGATTTCATCCATGGCCCTCAGGTTATTGGATTAGCATAATCATGGGTTTCAGAGCCTTGTTGGAAAGCTCATCCCTTGTGAACTTTTTCCACATATGAAGCCAGGGCCCTGTGCTACTTCCCTGTCTCAGCCCCAAATAGGGTGTTTTTTCTCAATTTCCATGCTGGAACCCCAAATGGTTAGGTCTCCCCAGGAAAAGCTGTACAGCTCTAAGATCAAGCAATCGAGAATTATTTGCCTTTCTAGTACAGCCCAACAGAACATATTTCACATGCTTTGCATTTAATAAACTAAACTCCACCTCAGATGACAGATGCTTTAGCACTTTGTTGTTGTTTCCCACTTGGGTGGAATCTGCATCAAGCAGCATACTGTCTAGGAGATCATGGCATATGCAACCATGTGAGAATTCAAAAGGCATAAACTATACTTTCCAATGTACAGACCCTCACTAGCTGATTAGATTAGGTGCTCCTGGATTCAGCAGCTATTTTATACTATGTGCGCAGCCCCCAGCCAGTGCTGCCTTCATCTCATTTGGGGCCGTTATGAGCTGCTGTAATACAAATGAATAATATACTGAAAAACGCACAAATGGGAGCTGTGCAGCTAACTGCTTTTGCACTCCAGCTACTGAATGACGGCAGCTCTGCTTGCTGCAGAGACACTGTGGGGTAACTAGAGCGGGTGAGCTGGATTTGTACGCTGTGAACCACTGGCAGGACTGCCAGCTCCATCCTGCTTCCACGTTTGCTGATGACATACTGGAGTTTGATGACAGTTGATTCAACACTGAGCTTTTTGCAGCTCCTGAAATGCTGGAGGAAACTGCTACCGGGAGACCGCATGCGCTGCCCTCAGTAGCAGCTCACCTACAGCCTTCGCCCCGCCGGGAGGCTGCTTTCCCGAGGCCCACAGGCAGCACGCTGCCGGCTGCACCGCTGCTGAGTTTGGGGCTGAGCAAGAGAGGCACTTGTCTGTACGTAGCTGCAGCCAGCCCTGGCAGGGAGCTGCCTCGCTGCTCTCCAGGAGCAGTACCTGCCCTTGGGTTGTCTGCAGTGAGCTTTCCCTTACCTTCCCTACCCGCAAAGGCCTGGCAAAATCCTGCTTAGTAAGGCACAAGTTAACAATCCCACAAGCTCAAAAAACAAAAGCATCTGTGTGACAGCTTGATAAAACGTATCCCAGAAGCTGCAGAAAGCCTATTGATCAAGATTAGTGCCCATTTCAGAAATGGAATCAACAGCAGTAAATCTGATGTTTCACTCCTTCCAAATCACCATGTCTTGTCATTATAGCTCCTGCTGTAATGGTTATTCACAACATGAAGAAGTCAAGGTTATTTCATATCTCAGTGCTAACATACACAATTTGTGATGCAAACAACCCAGCACAGTACTGTGGGGTTTTTCCCTCCAGGCAAAATTCTGAAACAGGTTCATAACGCTGGAGCACCCTGTGCCATGGGCAGCAGAGCGCGGTTCCCAGGGGAATGAGGAGCATCCCTCCTGATGAAGGCAGGAACTGTCAGGGAAGCAGTTTTCATGCAGGCACAGTACCAGTGCACCAAATGGACAGAGAGGTGTTTGTCAAGAATCTTATTTTAGGAGGTTTTGCTTGCAGTAAATCTGCCTTCACAGTCCATTTGCTTTTTAATTTCTCGAACTCTCACATATTTTTAGAAGTCTGCTTTCTGCAGTTGGATTTACTGCAGTTATTTTTTTTAACATATGTAGATGACTACTTTTCATGCTGGCCCTGTTTTTCTGCAGTTTAATGGCTCAGTAAAATATAGCATTATGTAAATGAGAAAGTGCCCATTCTTGTTCAAGGTCACAAACACAGATGGATTATAACCTTACCTGCTGCTTAAAATAACAATAAAAGAGAGCGAGAACTAGATGTAAGCCTGCAATTTATTCCCATTCAGGAAAATATAATGTACAATAATGGAATGTATGTGATAAGGAGAGTTTTTATATAGCTATATTAGAATAAAAATTGTACCTGAGTAGGAAGAGTCTGTTCTGTATTTCCAGAATACAGGAAGACTGCTCTGCACAGCAGTGTTATGACAAGTGCTTGCACAAAACCCTTGCAAGTGAGGCTGGTTCAGGAAACCAAACAAAGCCCCTCACCCAAAACACCCCACACTAATTCACAGGTATGTAAGGGAGCAGCCCGGAAAAGTTCTGCCTAATCACATTTAATTTTATTTAGACAGCAGGTTTACAAGTTTGTGCAACACATGGTTAGAGATACCATCGTCTCAGCCATGCAGGGGCATTTAGGACTCCAGTGCACTCTGAGGAGCAGCGTACAGACAGCGCAGGCTGGAGCAATGCTGCTGGGAGGCTGTACCCAGCTCAAACCACCACAGCTACAGGCAGCATGATAAAAAATCATGATAATTTTTAAAAAGGCAAAAAAAGCAGGGAAAAAACCCCAATGGCAGTGACACGGCTACCGCTGCCTACCTTTCACACATCAGCAGCCTAGCCAGTGCTCTGGAAGGAGAGGCAACACCCCGTATCTGCAGGGCCCCAGACGCATTTTCACAGCTCCACACAAACCCTCCTGTGCTGCCCACGAGGGGAACACGTTTATTCCCTCCGTGCGGTGCTGCTCTGCAGAGCACATGGATCTGTGCTCCCTCTTTCAGAGCTGCTCTGAGCAACGTCTGAGGGTTTCTGGCAACTCTTCAGGTATGCATGTTTTGAGTGACAACATAAAATGCTCCTAATATGTCCAGCCTGCACTGACACTGAGGCATTCTTGCTTATTAATGATGCAATCTGAGGCATCTCACTGCCAAACTTCAGTCCTCATGCAGGACTGCTATGGGACAAAGTCTTATCCTTTTTTTTTTATTTTTTTTTCCTACCTTTACAAGCAGGACAAATGTATTCTTACAGAAGGTAAAAGGGGAAGGAGAAAACCCCAGTGCAGATCAGTCGTACTTCTATTTGACTTTTCTTCTTTTTCCCTCCCTAGCTGCCATTCTGTTGTTTTTTTTTCCCTCTTTCTTCCACTGCAATGCTGACTCTGGTCTTTACCACACTTTCCGGCTAAGTTTTCCTTTCCCCCTCTCTTCCTCCTCACCTCCCCTTTTTCCATTTCCTGCTCTACAATTTTTTTAAAAACACCTTATCTGCTTCTCTCTCCTGCCAGTGAAGAGTATTCTCCTTAGCTTCATCCTCTGTTCCCTGCTCTGTTCTGTCTCTTTTGCTTCACTTCGTCATTTCCCTTTCTTTGTTCCTTTCTTCCCTCTCTCATCTCTTCATTTTACATTTGGAGGTCTCATTGCTCACCCTTTCTTTGTGATCTTCCACTACCTCCAGTCTTGCCTACTCTCACAGACAACTTGCTCAGCTCTCAAAGGTTTTGGGTTTCCATCTTTGTCTTCTCCTTTGGGCTGAGAGCTGGAGAAACAAGCTGGTGGGCAGGTCTCCTCTCTCATCACCTACAAATGACTGGTTCCTGTGCTCTTGAATCTGGCAGGAATTTGGTAGTGCAGGCTGTGGCACCCAAGATGTCAGGGAGATCTGCAGGGCTGGGCTGGCCATATACCAGCTTTCCGTGGGATACAGGGAAGCAAAAGCACTGCTGATCGTCCATTTTGCAGGAAATTTTATTCTTGCCAAGGACTGTAAGGGGTTTGCATGCAGCCATGTGTGCAATCTGCTTTTCATCTGGGCAATCACAACACAGACCCTGATGACCTTTCAACAAATTCCCAGGAACTAAAGCTCATGTGGGCAGGAGAGGTTGTTTCAAAATTAGCAGAACATTAACTGCTCCCTTTGTACAGCATCCACTCAGTTCAGGTTCCTTCACCCTATGCCATGCTGATCTAGTAGCCAGCAATATTTCAGGCAAGGTATTTTTTTAAAAAGTGTTTTTCCAATCTGCAAGATTGTCTGGAGCAAAGGACTTGAGAAAAAAAGTTGTTCCTGCTTGCACAGTAAGAAGAATACACAAAAATAAACCAGCCAACGTTTACGTATAGATAACAATATTATTTTGCATGACACCAGTGGTTGTACCACTGATGTTTAATTTAGGGCCAGAGTTTTAGGGTCTGTAGAAGCACCCTATCAACTATTGATGACTTCAGCATCTTTAATCACCTTAATATTTTAAAACATCTGTCTCTCTATTTTGTTTTTGGTAATGACTCTGTTAAATGAAATGCTTCAGTACGCAGGTTTCTCCTCTAAAAAGTTCTGCTTCTGTTGGAAGGTCAACGAATTCCCTAATTCACTAACCTCAGGGGCACCTGAATAGGATTTCATCATTTGTACTAAACTGCAACGAAATCTTCCACAATTTTTTTTTAGGCATTGAAATGTCATCAAACATGTCAGTCACTAAGAACTGGAGTATCTCTGTCTTTCTCATATCTTTTATTCCCATTCTTTGTTCAGATTTCTTTATTGCAAACCAAGCTCTTAAAGGTCATCCGTGCTGTGGCCATCTTGCATGCAACAGTTTTTATCAAAATTGCTCTTTTCAGCTGCCTTCCTGGATGTCAGGCTTTGCCCTGAAGCTCTAGGGATATCAGCTGTAATTAAGACTTGCTTAAAAATACTTGCTTCAAATTGTTTAGTGTTGGTTTTGTTGTTGTTTCTTTTTAAAGTCTCTTCTATATAATGTTTGGGCTAACTCTGGCCCAGATTAGTCTTCCCAGATGCACAGAAATTTTTATTCACCTGTAGATTTCTGTTGTCCAGAGAAATTCATCTCATGACATAATTCCCCTCCTTCACTGCTGCTCAAGAGACCATGGAAGCCATGGGATGGTTTGACAGGACTAAGGCTGGGCAGGGCTTCAAGGACCGGCATACACCAGGCTTAAGGATGATAGAAAACGTAAGCCAGCCCAGTTAAATTGCCCCTCACTGCAAATGTGGCAGCAGAACATCATTCCCTGAGGCAAAGAGAGGCAGAACATTGAATACAAGCAGGTGTGAGGGAAGGAGACAGAAAGCAGCTTCCACTAGAGCCTGCCTCCAGACTTGTAAATCTCTGCAAAGAGTCTCTCAAGGCACCCAGCACAAAAAGGGACCATTTCTCTGACCTGAAACTGTCTCCTCAATTATAGTTTGAGCCCCTAAATCAGCAAGATTTCACTACCATGTGTACCAGTGCAGAACAGCACGTATGCAGTCTCCTGGGATCGACATGCAAGGTCCACCAGACCTGGTTTCATGACAAGCTGACCTTTTGAGAAGAAAGGATTGGTTCCAAGAAAACTCTTCAAAAACATGTTTCATAGGAATGGAAAATGAGATTTATTACAACATAGGGAAAGGAGGAGGCACTGGTGCAAGCAGTGGGGGCCTGCTGGCATATTGCGGAATTTTTCTTTACCCTGTGCTGTGTAAAACAACCGACTCCCCATCACAAAGAAGGAACTTTAAATCTCCTGGGGAGTCTGATGATGAAAAAACTTGAGATGCCAGATTCAGGGATGTGGCACTCCAGTACAGCTGTCTGGGATAAGACTGAGAATAAGAACAGGGGATCCCCCAGTCCTTCCAAGCTAATAATTGACATGCCAAGCCTTGAGAACAAAATGATGTCTTCTCGTTCTCCAGCATGGAGCATGCTGGCAGACAGGAATAGACTGTAACATCTTACCCACTGGGACCTGCCAATTCCGCCTGATTAGACTGAAGGCTGACGGATATTCAGTGGGATGAATGACAGTTCAGTAGGAAAGGACTGACTGAACAGTTGTATGTGACTTTACTCATCTGCTTACAGCATATCACTTATCATGATGGTATGCAGAAGTCTCCCTGGAAGTGTTCCCATACACCCATTCATTTGAAATCTTAAAAAAAAAATAATAGTAATAATTAAGGTATCCACTTACTACCATGTAGAATTACTATGTTATTTTTCTCTTCTACTGGCCTCTTCAATTCACAAACAGTTGCAAAAGTGCTAATTTTTGAGGTAAAACTGAAATAACAAAATTAGTTTGACAAGGGGAGGAAATCGGTGTCTTGCAGGTCATTATTAAAAGACTTGACTTTGGAAGTGAATGGAATAACTAAATTAAATTGCTGTATAAATAGAGCTCACGTATTCTACATAGTCATGTAATGATGTATATACAATAAAGATGGCATGATTTTGGTGTAATGTACTCAACTACAGATAATATGTGCTCATCTGGTTGAATTAGTGTAAGACCCCTGCTTGACTCCCTCCCCTGACCACTGTTGTTGCCAAAGTACATAGTGATTAATGTGCCCTTCAGCAAATGAGATCAGCTCTGACTGATCGTATTAGTTCCTGTTCATTGGAGTAACTGAGCATCAATCACGTTCTAATCAGAGCTCACATACATTGATTTTTTTTGTAAACAGCCTCACCATCAGGTTCTATCATAGCCTAGTTTAATTCCTTAGTAGTGACAAATAATAATAAAAAGTATTTTCACCTAAATAATAAACGTGCTTTCATTTTTAACTGAACAATCCTGTTATTTAAAATTGTCATTGTAGCTTTAAAGTCCATAAAAGATACAAATAACATGTTTAGAACTGCAGTTATTTCTGTTATGTATATGTATTAATAATATAAATACTGTACCGCAGCATCACTTAAGAATACCACTGTTAGTAGGCATTGCTTACCTCTAGCAGTAATCTTTTTAAAAACATACCAAAAGGATCAAATTAAGTGACCTTACTATTCAAATGAACTGTTCTTTAAGAGCAACTGGTGCCCAATCATATTTTAAATTATGATCCACCAAAAATAATAATCTTTGTAGTACGTAGTAAAACAATACAATATTTGTCATACACAGAAGCAAGATCAGAAAAGTGAATGTTCATCAAAAGATGATACATTTGCTGATATATCTGACTCTTAAAAATAAACAACTAAATTAAAGAGAACCCTTATCCTTTATCAAATGTTGCCAGCTACTCTACCCAACAGTTTCTTACAATCAAGAGCAGTGTATTGTGTTTAGTGATGGATTTGGTAGTTGTGCACAACTAACAATGCCTCAGTGTCTGGGTAGTACAATAAATGAAGCCCTCACTATCTAATGTTCCCACCTAATAATTACTCGATGCATTGATCTTTCTGATCTGTCAAGCAGGAATGAAAATATTACACGGATATTGAATAATATTTCTATTACTACTAGGCAACTATCCAGAGAGTGGTCTTACGACACTAATAAGGATGGCAGCACTTCATTTGACTACAGGAGAAAGATTCTGGGCCTGGGAAAAAGTGGCTGTCCATTCTGTACAGTGCAGTGGAAATTCCCATCAAGGATAAGAAAAATGGTTTGAAAGGACTTGAAAAGCCCTGCATTTTTGTCAAAGTTTCACAATATCTAAATTATTTGTTTGCATTCTTCATATTTCCAATAAATGCTTTAATTCTGGTATTTCTAGTAGGACCAAACTCAAGCAGTAACCAGTCTACTGAGACAACCCTCTGCTAAAACATCCATTCACGTGTGGGTTTGGGAAATTCAGAAAACTTCTGTGGGTCATTCCCACTTTCTGACCATATAAAAGCCATTTCCACAACTGCCAGTGCCCAAGTTGCAATCATATAAATCTGGGAAGTATTTTGCCCAATGTGGTCCACCTATGTAATTTTAAATGGCCAGCAGTTTGTATCACAGGGACTACCCAATGCCGCGTTAATGCTTGCCGGAAAACACTACCCTGGCATGCAGACAACAGCCATAATGGAAGTATATAGTTTCGTTTGCATAATAAATGATACAAGGTAAAAGTTTTATTTCATAGTAAAGACAGAATCTCTCCACTGGGCAGGTACAGGAACTGACCAAAGAAAAGTAGTCCAAGGAGAAGATGCCCCTTGCACAGTGCACGGCATTACACTATCTGTATTTGTGGAACACAGTACTGGAAGAGGCCTTGTTCTGCACTTCCAAATTCAGAAGTCATGCTTGCCATTTTAAATGATGTTTCATATAACTACTTTCACAAATTTCCTGAGCACCATCGTTAAAACAGTTGGGTTTCTTACATCTCCACTACACAGGATGGGAAGACTGCTCCACACTGTCGCTTTATGATGACAGGTATGAACTACCTCTCATTTCCAGACTAAATACCTGTTGTCACTCAATACCTATTTGCCGTTGTGTCATTATCATTCACATTTATCTTAGCTAGATTCTCTTCCTCCCTCTGTATACCTTCTTGATATACTTGCTAGAAGCAAGTATAATCTTGGCTTCTATTTTGCTAAGCTGGTCAAAACCAAACTCCTGCCCTCTCCTCTCTTCAGAGCAGCTGTCCACTTGCCCACCTAGTTCGTTCATCCACCTTGGAGATGAGGGACAAGAAGAAAGTTGTAACTGCAGTCCAAATGTCTTTGCATAAGAACCTAACATAATGTCACCACTACCGCTTTCTCTGCTGGATATCCCAATCTTGCCCATTCAGGGATCATATCCGCCTTTTTCACAGCTGCCCCACACTCTGTTTCATAGTCCTTGCCCAGTCCAGGGGAGGCAGGCCTGCCTCAAATACAATGAGACGGACCGTTTTTCTCTTTCCCAAATGAGAGGCTAAATGAACTGAAGGCAGAGTTCCAGGCTCTCAGCGAGTGCCAAACTTTTGCCTCTTGGATCCTAGCTCTGCTGAGCCATTCAAAATTGGCTCCTGTGCTCTTTCACATGCATTTTGTAGACTGTTAATCCCTTCTACAGTCACCTAGAATATGAATGTCCCTGTGAGTTGTTTCCAACTGATAAGATTAAGGTATGTGTTTTAACTAAAAATCCTCACCTTGCATTATACTCTTGGATTTAATCCATTTTTATTATCCCAGTCCTCTCAGCTGCTCAGTTCTTCCTGTACAACATTCCTACTCCCCAAAGTACTGCCACCATTTGCTAACATTACGGCATTAGCGCACTGCATCCTCACTCGCACTCTCTGACTTGTCGCATCAATATTTCTGATTAAAATATTCAACAAGATATTATGCCCAAGATAAAAACAAGGACCCCTCTTTCAGTTCATGGGGAAAGGGATTGCTCTGTTGGAGGCAGGGATCAGAAGAAACTGTTATTTGGCAGCAGTTTGCAGAGAATCTGTGGGTGCCTGTGACTGTCTTTCCTTGTTCCCTGTTTCCAGTAAATGAACTGAATTTCTGAGGCAGCTCTTGTGTAAATACAGGATCACACATGCTTCCTTAGTGTGTTGGTGGGGCTGTGCAAGTTGGCAGCATTCTTTTTAACTTTTACAGCCTACTTATTATTTTCATGAAAATGGACAGCATTTGAAGAGTTTTTTCCCCTAAGGCATGAGCCAAGATTAACAAGGTATACACCATGTCTAAGGAGGTCAGAGAAACAACTGCACCAGTAGCCAAACACCTTTTATCAACCTGAATACTGGTATGTGAAGATGTAAATTGATGTGGAAAATAACCATGCGTAACATTTTACTTTCTGATTGTTCCCCATCATATGGGAGCTCTTTTGCTAAATGCAGACAGTGATGGACAGAAGGATGGGTTACCTGTCTGATCCATTCCATGCACATTCAAACTTGTCAAAGATGCAGTCATTTTCATAGAGGGAACACAGCTTGCTCCTAAGGTAATCATGGACCTGTTTCAAAGAAAATAACTGTTGTTATTCTTGAAATAAAACAAAATCTAAAACTCCACAACCAGGCCCCCACTCTCTGCTTTATCTCCCACGTTCACTTTCAAAATATGCTGCACAGATTGGTAGCTTTGCAGAAGATACTGTATTTAAAGAAGCTATCTGTACTTTTCCACAGCCCAATTAACCAGGTGCTACTGAATTATTGTTGCAAGAAGGCATGAAGCATACCTCCCTCAGCAGGCTGCAGACCACCCCTCTTCAACATATTTGTCTCCTGCTTGAGTGATTTTCTCAGTGCTAACCTAATACCCAAAGACATTTCACCAGCTGATACCCTAGATGTGCTAATTAATGTGCAAGAAATCTAATTAAAATAGTAACAAAAATACCATATTCCAAGATAAGTGAACTCTCACTTGTGGCAGAAAGAACTTGGCTCTATTAAAAGAACCTGTAGTGTATGGTATTACATATATTTGGGTAAGATATTTCAGAAGTCAAATACAGTACAAGGTTGTAGTTGCACAGGCTGGAAATCAGAACACTCATTTAGCCCAAGGATATCTCTTGTTTGGCTGAGACTTAAAACCAACATTGTAAATTCTCACTTACATACTTGAAAAGTGGGACTAACCAGCAGAAGACCTCTCCTTTGGGCCACACATCTCTGCTGAACAAGGGTTATCATAAAGAGAGAGATCTCATGCAAACCATTTCAATCCTTTGCTGAATTTGATTAGTTTTCCTTCTGGATGATTGGTTTCATTCCTCAACGAAATAATGAGCTAGAAAATCCCTGCCTAGAGGAATTTATTAATGCACTTTCACTCCTGTTGTTTTCTTCTAGCTATTGTGGAAACTGTAAAACAAAGATGTGTAGATGACCTCTCAGCACACATACCAATCTAATAGCCGAGGGGCATAATTTAGCTCTGGCTTACAGAGATACTGTTTTTTGCAAGTCCAGGGAGACTGTTCCTGCTCATGGATGTTCAGCATCCTCCTCTGGCCTGAGGGCATAAACATTTCTTCTAGTAAGGAAACTTCTATCAAGACCAGACCAGGGATAATGACCTTTCACTTGTATTTTCCTTAAACTAACCCATTTTCAATAGTCAAATTGTACAATAGCTTAAGAATAATTGTAACATAAGGTTATTAAGGATTATAAATTTTATTTATGGATTAATTTTCATTAATAGATGTGTGAACACTGAGCTGTATATCAACAGATAATGTCTTATACAGCAAACAGGCAAATGGTGGATGCAGATAAAACATTTCACAATTAAATGCATTTACCCTCATGGTGAATAATAGATCAGAACACCTTTAGTACTGATGCAGTTTCTTGCACCCTCTGTAATGAAATCCCTTCATTTTCTCTTTACTTAAAGCCTTTTTATGTTAGCAGTGCCATTTGTTACAGAATTGGAGTTCTTTATCATCTTTGTGAGCTCCCAACACTCAGAAGAAATAGAAATGTTGGGTGAAGCAGGAGAAGGAAGCAGTCTGCGTTTGCCTCATTGTCATTTCTAGGTCTTCCTCTTGTTACCATTTCCAGCAGCCATCTGTCATGACCACTGTCATGTATACCCCCTTTGCAAAGCGTGTCCAACTCTACAACTTGGAGCTGTGCCTTTCTATCAGCTCTGTCAAAAAGCACTTTGCAGTTCCTCTCTCAGATTTCTTACTGATCTCTTCAAGGTCTCAGCTCCTGTTCTCTTGACTGAATGTCTGCAGACTTGCACTACTGCCTTGGACAACCAGCTTGCTCTTCATGTGGACCCTTTGATTACCATATTTGACTGCATTCAGACCCTCAGAGCGACTATGAAAAAACTAACTGGAAGAAACACTTCATTTTCACCTTTTTTGCATGTTCATATGACCCTACCAATTGAGGGTAAAATCAGATTTGCCTTGTCTGTTACATATTGTTCTTACCACATGTGAATAGTACTCGAATCCAAACCAAATTAATTCCTAACTAATTACAAAAGGTATTCTCATTTTCTTCACTGCACTGTTTTAGGTCAGACCTTCATGGAATTATCTAGTAATTCCGTGCTCTAGACTAGCATAGCAACATGAGTATGTGGGGAGCAATTTCACTGGGACTGAATAGTCACAATCAGGAATTGCACTGGTAAGTGACACAGTAGTCCAAATCCCTATGCAATAGAGTCTGCCAACAGTGGATCAAGCTATTATCAGCTATGAATGTGTTCACCTCTGGGTGCTGCTAGTATGGTTCTGCTTGGGTAAGTCATCTGGCAGCATCAGAAGAGTATCCTGTTAGGCAGGGCTGCCTTGCACCATTCAAGCATTGACCATTCCACTGTATTGCTTTTTTAGTGCCATCCAGTGCACCAAGCTCTGCCTTTTTTTATTTTATGTGAAGCATTAACAGGAGAAAATTATGTTGAATCACTGTCAGCAGATAATGTGTTTCAGCAAGGCTGCAACAGCTGCTCTATGCGATAGCATTATTTTAGCCACAGCATGATAAGAAGAAGAACTTGCATGAGAAATTAGATTTTTTTTGTGATACTAAAATTGTAACCTGATAACGAAGCAATATAGTTATAGACTTCACTCTTTCTTAACAATCCTGTGGGGAAATCTCCTGTTGTGACCCTCTTCATGAGTCTTGCAGCTAGACTATATCTAAGTGACAACCATACAGTGGATGAAATGAGAAATTCAATCTTTTAATGAGCATCTTTAATCTTTTAATGATATACATATTATCATAAATATGTGGATACATATCTAAAAATGTTAGGTTTATTTGTTGGGTGATCCACCACAAAAAAATTTCTGAGAGATTTCCAAGTTTATTTATGAGATGTGAGAGATACCTCTAAGACAAATTATTTAGAAGAGTAACTTAAACTACTTTTTCTTAAGAACAGAATTCTCTACTATCTGCAGTTGAAAAATATGAAAGGCTGCCCAGAGCAGTTGGACCATGTGAATCCTACAGAGTCCTGTGCTACTGGCTTCCTAAGGCCCCTGAGTTCCAGATTCTCCTTTAGTCAGCTGCAATGCTCGGCAATGCATCTGTATACTCTTTACAAGGCACTGGATAAATATCTGAAAATGAAAGGCAACCCATAGATTAAGGTAAAGCAGCAAGAACCCTGTTATATTTGCAGCGGTTTTGTTGTTGTTGGTCTTTGTTTTTTGTTGTTTGTTTTTTTTTTTTTTTTTTCTATAAGCTTCTGACTGCAGTAATCAGTACTGAAAATTTTATATTATACTCATTTTTCCCATCTCAACATGGAGAAATATAACTTTTTAATTGGCCCCACTGTTGGGTGTCAGACTGATTTAAAGGTGGCCAGCTTGTTTCACTGCTACCTACATGAGCAAATAAAAGCAGATGTCAAAGTCAAGACAAACAGGTTGGCTTCATCAGCTATTCCTCTCCTGGGACAAGGTTGCCTGCTCCATTAGCATAAGTATAAAATAATGTATTACCTAAGTTCCCAAAATCTGAGATACGATTCTGTTACATAAAACACAGTCTCACCCTTACCCTCCCACTCCACTTTCACAGCATATCAGCATTTCTAACACATTTAGCATTACAAGTACTGCCATTTTCAGAGCAAATCCAATTCTGTAGTTTTAAAGGTATACAGGCTCAGACTTCCCGATACTAACAAGAGACACACTGACTAGTATCCACCAAAATATAATGGATGCATTGGAAAACACTGTGGCCTACTTTGTCTGCTAAACACTAACTAATAAATACCTCCAACATTACTGATGAAAATTTTTAATAAATTTTCATCAGTATATAATTAATAAAATGAGAGTAGCATTTTAATAAAACACTCTACTCTCATTCCATGTTATTTTAAAACCAATCTTAATTATAGTTACTGTGAACTACTGTACACCACCTGCCGTTATATAGACACAGAAAACAAAGGATCGTTCCAGCAGTGTCACAGGACTGTCTCTAAGTAAACAGTATGAGCCAGATGAATGACATTTTTCCTACTTTGCGTACTCTTCTGTAGGTAGCTTAACAGTTTTTTCTCATTGCATTTTCATAACAAGCAGTTTCTGTGTCACAGACATATTTTCCTTCTCCAAGGCAGAGTCAAAAAATGTAAGCTCAACCCTCTATTGCCAAACAGAACAGATGTCAGAGTACAAACTCAGTGCTGGCTGGAGCCACTGGCATTTTGTCTGGATAATATCACAATGAATTCAGGCAACCAGATGTGTCTGGCTGGCATTCGCGAACTGCTTTGTCAGTGGTGATGTCGGGGTTTAACACTGATCACTTCTAGAACTACACACAAGGGAGAGATGCATAGGTGAAGTTTTTTAAAAAAGTTCTGAAATTACAAAGGTGTAAACTCTCAGCAGTCCCAGGGGGAGCAGCATGCTAAGCAACACACAAAATCCTCTCCTCAGTTTCTTTTAAAGGTTAATAGTGAAATACATCATTGGAAAACAGATGCCAAAGTGAAGAGATGATTTCCCTTGTTAGAAGCATAATTTCTTTCAAGACCCCAATCCGCAGTGATGTTACCCTGATACCCTGGGCCTTACACTTCCTTACTAACGCTGAAATCGCCCTTTTCCAACTACAAGGATGCCACTGTGAGGATTTTAACCACCTTGATTAGCAGCTCTCTTATCTAGCTGCTTCTCAGACCAAGCAATGAGAAGTCTGGGAAAACATTAAGTTTTTGAACAGTGAGATGCTTGTATATCATTGCATTTCAAGACACAGGAGATACCTACCTGGTATGTTTCTACAGGCTTTGTTTCCATGTTCAGATCCCAAACCTTGACAGTGAGGTAATCTCTTGTTAGCATGTATCTACCGCTGTGACTGAATTTGACATCTGACACTGAAGAGATAATTTCTGAAAAAAATGATCTGTTACTGGGGTCTTCAGGTTCTTCATAAACTGTTCAAAGAAAAACAAGGAAGAGAGAAATTAGAATTCTATAAAAAAATGCTGTTATACAATCTGAACTGTGCACTTCTTGCAAAACATGTAATTCAGTGTACCAAGGAGTGTAATATAGAATGAATTATATGACCAGCACTTAACTTATCATTTTATCTTTATAGAAAAATACAAACTGTAAGCTTTAAATATTACAATAATTAACCTTATAGCTATGGGCCCAAAGCATCACTTTGGGAAATCAGGTAAATACACCAGTTAGTTGACTACAGCTACCTATAGCAAGGCAGTTCATCTGTGGTCATCCTTTCTGGGGTTCGCATGTCCTGTTTCCTGGCATAACCAAAATTCAGGTGTACCTGTTACATGAAAGGGGTACCCATGGCTTCACAACAGTCTTGGCATCCACAGGAAGGGTGCTTGCTCAAAGCCTGTCCTGGTTGCCAGAACCAGCTGGCCAGTCTGCCAACTACTCACTGGTCATGTCTGAAGGCACCTGAGACTAAACACAGGAATTTTGAAAAACAACTGCAAATTGCAATTACCTCTTCCTGAGAGGTGAGCAGAAAACAGACAGTGATTTACTATGTGGATACATGAACTGCTTAGTTGATGTGCAATTGCTGAGAGTTCTGGAAAGCACTAAACTCACTGTATGTGCTGGTTAGCTGTTCTGTATGCTACACGATCCAACAAGGCAAGGGATCATGAAATATTGCTTACAGTACCTCCATACAGGAAAATCCAGCTCTTGTAGCTATGAGATTGGTCATCCCTGTTCAGTTGTACATAATAATGATACTGGATGACTCACACTGAATTGGAGGAGCTTGAAACAACTGTTATTAGTGGGCTCTACTTCATCTGTTATGAGTCCACTAATCACCAAGGTCTCTTCGTTCTTCCCTCCAAAGCCTGCACCAACACTAGCCCTGCCTACCAGGTGCCTAGAGCAAATCTGTTGCCTTTCTGCAGGTACCTGTGGCCCCATGACCCAAATGACATCATATGGTAAACTTTAGTAGAAAGTCAGGCTTTCAGGGTCTTTCAGTTCTTACCAAAATCAGTAGGGTTTTGGCACCTATGTCTAGAATATTCTTTGAAAACTGGCAATTCGGTGACGGTCATTTTCAAGTTTCAAAAGCAGGTGAAGAAAAGCCATGTGATGAGACATGAAAATGTGCTGAAAGTAGTACAACTTTTTACTGTTAAACAGAGTTGTTTGTGTAGTCCACTGGAACATTTCTCTCTTAATTAATTTATCTATGATTATGCTTCAGACTGTCAAAAGCAACAAGGTTACAGTTTCCATCAGGTGAAATATTTTGCTGAAAGTTAAGGGAGACTACGTGGGCGAAGTATGTGGGGTAATGCAAAAAATTATGGGCAATTTTCTTTGGGGGTGGGCAGTGGAATGCAGCCAGGCGTGCACATGAGAATAAGGTCTATATTCGAACATGTACCACACATCTAAATGGTAATGAACTACTTCAAAAAGGGTGAAAAAACTTTTGAGACAGATTGTAAACGAACAACTTTAAATAGCTCTCTAAAATTTGCCTAGACGTTCTGCAAAGCAGGTATTTTGTAATTATCCTGTCAGTTTTTCAATACAAGTCTGACGAGCACAAAGCAATTATCATTTCTCATACCTCTTCCCTTTAATCTGTCCAAACTATGTACTTGGCTGGCAAGAATTTCATTGTCCTAGTTATGATGTGAAGTTGCTATTAAAACCAGGAAAGAAAGAAAGAAAAAAAAACCACTCTAACAGAACTGCACCTTCATTACTTCATTATAGCTGAGATATATTTTCTTGGCTCTGTGTGTCTTGTCCAACTCCCAATGATTAGAAGAGGAGTAATATTTGTACCTGGATACTCTGTATTTTGATAATTAATGAGATTAAACCATTCTATCCTTTATCTGCACTGTTTATTGCTTTTCTATCCTTACTACAGTAAGTATTAGAAAGACATAGATTAATTAACTGCAGAAACTAACGCAGGCATGAAAGCCTCGTATCGCTACAGAAAGAAAGATAGTGGTAGAAATTTTAGTAGCAGCAATTCTTTGCAGATAGTTCCTGTAGTCAGCATAACCAAGCCAGCAGAATTGTTACAGGAAATTAAGCAGCAGCTCCCAGTGTTACAGAGAAAGCTTAGCAACTCGCAGCATGTGCTTGAGTAACCCGAACAAGGCATTGGCCTCAGGAAATGAAGGTGAGATATAACATTCTTGGGTCTTAGCTATTTCTGGTTTAGCATCAACATAAGGTTATGCATACACTGCAAAAAAAAGCATAGTCTTCATTCAGTATGGATAATACACAAGTTGAGTAATTGGAGACAGAACAGTGGTGACAGCCATGCGACTTGGACTTCAGTTCAAGCAAATGATTCTAATTCAACCCTGGCCTCTTCAGGCTGATAAAGAAAACATGGTGCTAGCTCACTGTTTACAAAACCAGGTTTGCCAGCCTGAACTGGAAACACATTTCCTGTTAATTACAGTTTAGACTTATCTTTTGGAGGCTGCTCTTGTGCCAGGGGGCAATCAACATCCAAAACACGAGACTTCAAAATCTAGCTTACATATCTATATCTAAATAAACCAGGACTTGGAATCAGAACTTTACTGACATTTGATTACAAATTCTATTATACTCTGCAATTAATTTCTTTATTAACTTCTAAATAACTAACTTTTGCCATGAAAAAAGGTATTTAACTTTCATGAATACTGTTCTCGATAACCTTCACAGTGCTAATTATATTAAAGACACAAAGCTACCTGTCTAGTTGCAAACTAATGAACATAGGAATCACAAATAGTATGGTGCACTGAGCTTTCACATGACACTGCTCAGACTTAAATATGACCTCGATGACAGGACTGTGGAATAGAGAAATATCATGGGATTACAGAGTTAAACTGAGCATATCTCGGAGTACAGTGTTGGAGAGAAGCCTCTAAAGAAGACATCATTCCTGCCCCTTACTCTGCTGGTAGATCCATGGGTCAACTGGGAAGTCTGCTTAGGGAAATAAAAATGCTCAATCCCTTTCTGTACAGCTTCCTGCTCACAAGTTAAAAACCAGGGTAGCTTTTCATAGAAATAAGTCCGGACTTTGGAGAGAAGGATGGGTTGGGTGAAACATACTTGCCAGAGCACTGCTTTCCTGAATCCTGAAGAAAATCTGCAGCATAAAAATATGCCGCTTTTTTCTCAAAAGGAACTGCCATCTGCTGAAAAACAAACTCATCTCTTGTTAAAAAAAATCTCTTAGTGTTCCTTGAATTTCTCTGATCTAATGTCAACATGGAGACTTTCCTTAGAATCAGAGGATAGAAAAGGCATCTCTAATGTGTGCATTTATCATGCAGAAATATATGCAGATGTCTAAAGTAAAAAAATAAAAGGCCAGGAAATGCTAAAGTGGTAGAGTGAGTGGGAAGGTCCATCTCACTCAGCTTCCCTTCCAGAGACTGGCCAAAAGAAAGCAGACACCTTGGGCAGTAGCTAAAAAGAGTGTGGTGCACTTCCCATTAGCACCCTTGTGGCTCTCACCAAGCCAGTGAGCGGCACTCTGCGTGTCGTAGCTGCTGCCACTACAACTTCGCACTTATTTTAATATGGGCCTGATTCCACAAACTTGAAAGCTATACATTTCAGACAAGACAAATTCAATAAAATACAATTAAAGAAACCAACCCAAACTAATCTTGAAGTTCAATTCTAAATAAGAACTAATGGCTGACAAAAATTAGGACTACACACGTGAATGTAACCTTTCTTACACATTCTGGTTTACAAGTCTGATAACTTGTAAACCAGAATGTCTCACTCCGCTCAACACACACCATACAGGACCATGAGATGCGAATGCATGCTTTGAAATCCCACCATAGCAGTCTGGAGAGAGACCTGGTAGTCACTGATACTGCCCTCCTCTTCAGCTTTGCCAGCTACCTTTCACTGCTGTATGATATTTCAGTTTCCCAAATACATAATTGTGAAAGAGGGATATCAAACAGCTAGTAACACGGGAAAGTGATAAATCAAACAACATTACTGTGCGTACTCCACTGAAAAACAGCGAGTAGATTGTAACTAACCATTATCCCAACAATAGGCAAAAATAACTCGGTCTCAGAAAACAAACTCCCATGTTCTCATAAAAGATCTTTCTCTTTCTTTGTCCAATTTCCAAAGATGCACATTTTTGATGGAGTCATTGCTATTCTGCAGACTCCAGCACCCCTGCAAATTACTATTTTGTTTGCTGGGCAGAGCTTTAATAATTGCAGGGTGTAAATCCTGGCATATGTAAACTTTAAAAAATAGTAATAATGCTAAAAATGGCTTATATGGTGGTGCAGTGTCACAATCCAATGTAACATATAAAATCCTGTATTCCTCCTCAAATCATCACAAGCAGTATGCATGGTTCTCTACATTACTATAGGACCTTGAGTAATGCCCTGGCTGAATTTTCAACAGTCCTTCAACTTTTACTTTTCCTCTTACCTTCACTCTTTTGCCTGTATGAAATAAAAACACAAGCACTCAGAACTGTTGCAAGGCAGATGGTTCCAAAATACAAATACCAATAATGCTTTTAAAAACACAAAGAAGAATGATCTATTTAAAGGGCAAGCAATAACAGTACCTAAGATAATATGGGGCAGGGGTTAGATAAGCTATCTCTCTAATATAATAAAAGTTTATCTGGAGCTACTTTTTATTTTCAACCTGAATTTATAAGGGTATAATGGATCAACGGGATAAGAGAAATGTCAACTGTATTCAGTTAAACAAATCTTTCATTTCTTTTAAAAGAGAGAAACATAGAGTACAAGCTTTGGCAAAATTTTGTTATGTGCCTGAGCACTTGATGATAACGGCAAGGGTTTGCTGTGAAGTATCAGTACGCAAAACAAAGAGAAGCAGAGAACTAGCAAGGAAGAAGACCCTTAATGATAGCAGTCTATACTCCTCAAGGCATAAGGATATGAATCTTGAAAATCTGTTACTGATGACCAAAAGCAGAACTATGGATAAAACTGACTTTTGGTATTACAAAGCCAAATATATTTAAAAGGAAAAGCAAAGATGAATCGCGCTTACATATATTGCAGAACATGTGATTATCAGGGGGCAGGGGGAGGGACCAAAAAAAAAAAAAACAGGGAAAACTTGAAGATGAAACCTTACCAGGCTCCATAGTTTTGGTAAGAATTTCCATCATTCATAAGATAAAATTATAAGCAGCCTTAAAGAGTCATTCCCTATAGCAGAAAACCAAAACTTCTTCTTTCTACTTATGAACAAATAATAACTTTTTAAAGCTTTTTTTTCTAGAGGATACTGTTTATAGTTTATATCTTGTCCTGAAAACTTCTGTTTTTATAACATTTAAGCATTGTTACTTAGATTTAAGTCCTTGGAAATCCTGCACCAATAACTCTCCCTCCAAAGACTGCTAGTAGATGTAGAAAAGTGTCCAGCTCCTGTTCAAGGGTCACAGCTACAAATGGGTGAAGACAGTTTTGGCAACACTGGAAAAAGAGGCAGTGGGGTTAACAAAGAGGGAGAGGGCTGTAGAGGCCAGAGCCAGTGAAGATAGTGGAAAAAGAGAGGGAGAATAATTTTCTTTTTTATTATCCAAGCATGCAAACAGTCTGCAGTTAGGCTGAATTAAGGACTTATTACAGATAACCTGTGGGTTACACAGGTACACACACAAAAGGTGTATTTCAACTGGACCTGGAAATACTGGTGGCAGATCAGGTAATCTCTTTGTGGGCTTTAAGTTTCATAAACACAGAAAACAGATGCGGTCCCAGGCCAGACAATTTATCATCTAAATTAAGTTTCTCTTTCATTTCAGATCCCAAATGAAAACGGCTGCAATACCTGATTAAAATATACTGGAAAATGGTACTTTGAAATGTATGGAATTTCACCCATCTTGACAGACTAGCCACAGCAACTTACAAAAAGAACAAGAACCAATGTGCTCTCCTGACAGCTGATAAATCAACAATTTTATACATTCTTTTTTCCTGAAATACATGGTTATACTAATTAAATATTTCGCACAAAACATGAACCTAAGCTAAAAATCTTACAAATTATTTAACTATAATATGTTTAGATGGAAAATTACCACCACTCCCCAGGACAGCTGTGATTTGATCCACCACATATATTTCATAAAGTTTAGTATAAAAAAACCTAAGCTAAATGTAACAGAATTTATATAAAAATACTAACCACATTCATTTTTTAAGACCGTGACATTTGTTACTGTCCTTTAACACAGAAAGCATTATTGTTTTGTGACATTTAATTCAAGATGTGCTCACATCTTGAGCTCTGTGTAGTTCCGTTCTTATCCTTAACGTAGCAGAGGTCTCAAGAAGACACAAAAAATAACAATTTTGTGGGCAATAACAATAACCAGAAGTATCAAATTACACCCATGCAGGGAATGACTAAATAGACTTGGACTCCTGACCTAGGCAAGATTGAGGGGTTTGTAATTAAGAGTGGCATGGAAGAGATGAATAGGGAATGACAGTTCACTTCGTACAGTCTTTTCCAATCAACAAGTAGGGGTCACAAAGTGAAACTAGGAAAGCGTAAACACAGAGCTGATGGTTCTTCATTGCATGCCTAATAAAGTCTACTAAAGATTTACTAAAAGATACTGTGAATGGTAAAAATTGTAGGCAGGTTGAAAAATAACTGCATAAATTAAAGGGAAAATCAACCCAAACATCCATTTAAGTTTTGTTAAATGCAGTAAATTCACTCTCACTGAAGTCCCTGAACCCCAAGTTTCCAACAGCAAATTGCAGAGGTTAAAGATTATACACTTGCTCTGTTCTTACAGAACGAATGCTGTTGGTGTTGTTACTGCCCACTATTAGAACCAGAATACTGGGCTAGAAGAACCTTTGGTCTGCCCAGTGTAGTCATTATTATGAACTGTTTAAAACCTACTTTAGGATTCCATAGAAAATTGTTCCTGTGTTCATTCTAAGTGAATCAAGACCATTTGCAAGGCTCCCTTTGAAATTCATGGTCTCTTTATGCTTTTTAGCGTCATTGTTTATGATAATATTTTGATTTTACCATTATTATCTACTCTACCTTTCACTATCTCTAAATGTTTTATTGTTCTGTATTAAGCCAATCCACTTGTACATTCACCTCTTCAGAAATTCTCTTTCCAGATCAGGATGTTCTGCTAATGTGACAATCTTGCCTTCATGTTCTACACTGATTAATATGGTTATACATGTTTGGGAACTTTTGAGTCCACCTTCATAATCAATCTAAAGTACAATTATTTTATAACACATGAAGTATAAACAACTAACCATGATTACTTAACATTTTATATTACTTGTGCCTGTGGTTGCTTATCCTGTTTTAAACTGAAAAAGCAGTATCTTTTTATATTCCGATTTTCTATTTGTTTTTATATAATTCAGAGGGCACATCTTTGTGCCCTGGTCACTTACACATCATTTTCCTTCTTTGAGTAAAAGCAAGTTTCTGAAGCTACTTCCACACCAAAAAACTTAAATTCCAACTACCATTAAATCATTCTTTTATCCAGTGACCCAATATTAAAACTAGGCTTTCATCAATACCTCTAGAGAGTATGGCTTTTAAAAGGGGAGTCTCAAATCAATATTTAAGAATCTGTTTTACCATCTGAAGGGAGTTGCTGCAGCTTATAGCAAATCACAAGGGATAGTGCATTAGTGCTGAAAGGCAAAGCCAGATCAATAGCTAAAGATCAGTGGGTGGGAGGTTCACTCACTACAGTTGCTTATATTAATGTAACTTTCCCAGTGAGTTTGTTAATAAAGAGGAACGGTGCTAAAGAGAGCAAGAAAGTGAAGAAATGCAAAGTTAACCTAGAAGATCAAGTCTTTTTAACCTCAGTCTCACAAAGACTTACAGGCGTGTTTAATACCACGTGTTGTGAGCAATCCCACAGAGTTAATGCAACAAGAAACTGCTACTCCTCTACAGTCAAATTAATGCATAAGTCTTTCCGATCTTGATATATAAGGTTAGTGATAAATGTTTTTTCTTTTTCCCCAGTGAAACAGGATCTTGAAAGAATAATGTTGGTTTCATGCGACACTGAAAAGCAGTATTTGTTGCTATTAAAAAATTAAGCAAACAAGAGAGGAATTTTAATAGACTGAATAATTAAAGCAATCTTACAGCAATTATTTGCTTTATCTATGTGTGGTTGGGGGAGAGGGGTTAATGAAACACCTCTTCAATCATAAATCATTTACCATTGCTTCAGGCTTTTCTCTTTCCTTTTACTATTTGATAGCTAGATGTACATAAATCAGTTTTTTCTTACTCAGATTTAATTTTAACATACCTTGCACAATTGGAGGAAATACTATATAGACATAATTGCATTTCTGTAGAAATGCTTTTTGAATTTTCATTACCCATGTTTTAAATGTCTTTATTATACATTCATCTAAACTGAGCAGAATGGAAGCTTTGAAGCCCATGCTAAAGGCAAGCTACCAAATTTCAATGGGATTCCTGCACAACGAAGGATCCCTTCCAGGATCTAGTTTAGCATGTGTGAAATTGTAGTAACAGATCTTTAGTGACAGTCATAATTACAAAATTATCAGGATACTGGCACATTTTTTCATTGAGGATATAAAATCAGCAATGAATATATGTCTTTGTAGTGCATGCTTATAAAATAAATCCAGACTTAGGGTAAGGAGAACAAGCCTTTATTACAGCACAGGGTCAAATCATTATGGAAGCTCAGGTAAGTTTCACTCCTGTCACATGAAACCTTGCAGATTTTGCCTGAAGTGGACATTACTTTGACAGTGGCCTGTCAGTGTACAGAGGGAGAATGGTGACTGGCTGTCTCTCAGATGATATCCTGACATGAGACTAGATGCAGAAATCAAAAGCATACTTTAGATGTAGAGCTCACATAAAAGAAAAACAAGTTGTTGTTTTTCCAGTCATACAATAAGCATCATTCATTTGGAAAGGTCAATATTAATTAGGAAATCCAGCAGGGATATTCTGTCACAGGCTTTTTTGTGTATCTGGTTGTTCTCTGCTGCAAATGAAAGATAATCTGTATTCAGTTAGAGCTCTGAAGACTGTCTCCTCTGAAATTTCAGCCTCTTTTAAATGACTGGTAAATATAATTAATTTAATTTTTAAAACTCAACATGTTCAAGTAGATTATCCTTGATTTCTGTTTTGGCTGATTCCATAGTTCTGAATTCTTAAGTTTAAAATCAAAGGTAATCTCAAAAAAAAAAATTGCAGATAACCAAATTGAGTTACATGCCAGACTGACAGGCCAGTGACATTTATCCTTGGGGAAGGGCTGGCATTTCTTTCCGGACTGGATTTCAAATTGAAATGTGGAAAAGGACTCTCAAGGAAAAAAAAGACATCACCACCATCTTTGGGTCATGAACCAAAACCCAAATTCACTCTGCATTGATCTGAATTCTGTTTTATACTTTTAAGATATTGATTATCCATACCATGGAATTGAGAAGACACCAGCAGAGATGCTTTGCCCCTTTCAGGGAGACTCCAGAGAAGATGGTTTAGGATTGCCTGATATCTAAAAATGCTTCTTTGGTTAAAGGGAGGGGAGTTCTAAATGGATCCTGTTACAGATCCAGATGTCAGAAGCTTATGAAGTCTGTATGGAGGATGGAGAGCATGAACTAATGGTGACAGAGGCTAAGTGCATTATGTAACCCCAAAATTTTAATTTGAAAAGACCACCACGGCACACAGACTGATAACTTTGAAACTGCAGCTCCTCCTTACTTCAAGTACTTTGTTATAGATTTTGTACATGGGTAATGGATAACTAGAAATAGAGTTTTAGTCTACAAATACGTATTAAGAAATGAACACTAAAAAAACCCTTAAAGCAACATACCACGTTTAAATAGAGTACATCTTATAAAGTATGCAATGACTTTAACATATTAAGGCTATTACATGGCATATCAATAGAAGTTATACTCTTGGGTGATTTAAATTCCCATGTTGCATAACTATATAGTTTCTATTTAACACTTAATACTGAATGTAATAACACTGATGAACTACTGAAAAAGCTCCTAAGTTTTTTCCAACTTCATATGCTCAAGCTCAGTTTTCTTCAGCTGACTACTTTATTAGATGATTTGTTGAAACAACTATATGTATGTATCTAGTCTACAAGCTGTTTGGAAGAATGATATTATCTCCATACACATTTTTAAGGAGCTCTGAATATATTATCAGCAAGAAAAGACCAACACCAAACTAGCAACTATTTATTGAGAAGTTGCATATTATACTGCTATAAGTACTTTTTCGTCAGGATGCTCTTACTGCAATAGTATCCTTATGTTTGCCTGCCTTGTTACCTGAATCCCTTGCATGAGAATTTATGGAATTTGGGGTGGGGGGGTAGTTCTTTTATTTCTTGGATATTTCCAGCTGATTGATCTAACAATTATACTTTTGCAGTTGTTAGTTTCCCTTGTTTCACTGTTGCCATAGATTTCCCATACACCGCCTTCCTTCTACACTGCATTGCCATGTATGTTGCCTGAATGACATCTCAAAGATGACCTTTGGGTGTTGTGCCATGTACACTATTTAGATGAAAGCTTCCATATTCTTTAAATTAATTCCCTGTTTCTTGCTGCTTGAGTCTGACTTTCATATCTGTTTTAAATCTTTACCTATCACCCTGTGGACTGCAAGAACACCTTCTTCCTTACGCCCACCCCTCTAATATTCTAAGCAGGGACATCCACCTCTTTTTTCACTTCCTCTCCAGAATATTTTGGTGGAATTCTCTCCCACTACTTGCGAAGTCTGATAACATGAAACAGTATTATGTATGTATCTCCCCTATGGTTACAGATCGGGCTTTCCTGGATATCCATTTGTAATGGCCATGTTTTGCTTCTGATTGCTCACCCAGCATTGCATGATCTATTAAAGAGGTGTTATAAGAAACAGTTTCAGGTAGTCTATTAGAAAAACAACACATTTTTTCACACCTTATCAGTATCTCAATGACCATTTAAAACTCAGCTACTGACCTGATATCTTTCAATGCCTTGTGGATAGATTTGGTGGTCTGAGATAATTTTTCTAAGGGACAGAGGTCCCCATTACAACTCATTACACAAATTAGCAGCTTGCTAATAAATCTCAACATAGGCACCAAGGATGAATAGATATGGAAGAAGTCTCGTGTCTCTTCCATGTCAGAGCCATGAAACGTTTATAAGGGAAACCTTATAGTGTTGCTGCCACTAATGCTGAACAGAGATTCCGTCACTGAGTTAAGCAAACCAGAAATCCTCAAGAACACTGTAATTTATTAACATCCTGTGTCAGTGACTTACACTACAGATATTAGTATGTAATTTATTTATATAGTATGGCAGAGTAATTATTCATAGCACTCTCTAGACTTGTACAAATGGAAGGGCCCTTTACCCAAAAGCTGCAACTGACTTTAGCCCAGCTACAGAGATTTGGATAACAAAGGGTCTGAAAAAGGAGTAAAACTAAAAGTTCACAACATATGTTCAGCTTCCAGATATTTTTTTATAAGTTATACATTGGATATTTTATCCCTAAAAATATGTATATCCATTACAATCTTGGAACAGCATCTGAAATACAGCACATAGTTATATTAGACTGCATTAAGAAAGTAGCATTGCATGGCAGTCTATGGGGATTTATAGAGACTAGGAAAGTCACTGTAGCTGGTTTGGTTGAGAGGTGAAGTCAGTTATGGGGAAAGGTGGGAAGGCAAGCTGAGCTAGGACACTAGGGTACTGATCATGCATATGCACCACATGTAAAGCAACTGTAAAGAGGAATCAGATGCACAGTGAAGGTACTAGAGACACAGTCGTGCAAATATTGGATTTCCCACACTGATTGTTTTTTATGATATATCCTTCTAGGTTGCTATGGGCTTTATATCATTAGTTTTGCTTGCCTCAGAACTTTACTCAAACCACTCCAATCAGCAGTACATGGGCCTATTCCTTTTAACACTTTGGAAGTTCTACCATTGCTCTGTCAACTTTGTATTGTATGTGTGTGTGGAGACACACTCAGCTTCTCAATGAATTTGACTTGAGTTCAGTGCAGCAATGCTACATTAAACGGTGATTTTCTAACTCATAGATCTGGAAAATGGGGTTTAATCAATGACCATTAGACCTTGCACTCCCTTCTTGCATAAAATAACTTATTTCATCCAGGGTTACTGTATTGTTGTTTTAGTAAGTTATGATAGGCATTTGGCACTGAGTTACAGGAACATGGTGGCCTTATTACAGGAAGAAATGGAAGTATTATGGAATAAAACAATTAAGTGGGACAGGATAACTCACAGCAATGTACTAGATTGTGGCACACTCAGATTTCGCTTCATGGTATTGAATTCCCCAAAGTACAAGGGAATACAGCTAGCAACAGCAAAACACTTCTCTGCTTAGGACATTGTCCTGAAACATTATTTTCTATAATTCGAGATGACATCCTGAGAGGTTTTGAGCACGTGCACTTCTCCTTGCAGCCAAAATCTTAATTATAGGCTTAATCATAGGCTCTTTACTACTTTTACTTTAGTTAAAAAAATACCTTGTGTGCTAAAACTGTGTACCATTTGTGTCACTTAAATCTTCAAATGTTTTCTTCCCTCCCTCCCACCCCCATCTACCTCAAAAGGTTCAAATAGGAACTGACTGATATAAAACCTCTTATGTGCCCCTGCTACTAAGAGAATTTCTCCTGAATTTCTTTCCCAGTGTTTCAACATGGAAAAGAAACTGAAGACCCAATCCTGTGAGATGGAAGTGTCCTGGAAGCCCCAGTCCTGAAGGTGGCTGAAGTAGATCCACCACAGTTTATTCATAAGGTTGTCAGCTCCCCACAGGAACCAGCCACACGACACAATGCCTTTGTCTGGTGGTTTTCAGTCTCAGATGATCAGGAATAAACAGGTTGTTTACACAAGGCAAAGTGCCCAGGCTTGCCAGATTACTGGTGGGAGGAACCATATTATGTCTTGTCTTGACTATGAAGAGTGGATAGCAAGACATTATGAACATGCATTTTCCTTCCTCCTTTATTTCAAGAACAAAGACAGCTCCACATTTTAACATTTTACTTTCTTGTTCTTATGTAGGTTTCAGATATAAACTGTCATGAATTGGTGGCTCTGTCTCAAAGTCTCAGAGGCTACATAAAATCACGTTAGGACAGATGACAGCTTCTATACCAACACAACATCTTTTTCTTTTATATTTTTTTTTTTTTCCCTTTTCCCCATCAATATTATGTGTTGCATTATTTCATCTGTATCTGTACAGAGGCATTACTGAAAAAGTATACATAGGGAATGCTGAGCTAAATTTTTAGGAAGGACCTCAATATTTTTTAATGCAGAAAATGGATTCAAAGTTTTGAAGGCAGTTTAAATGACAACATTTACTTGCTGCAGTATCTACTTAAATACTCCCACCACCACCCCAATAGTTCCTTTGTTAGGAATCATCTCTCTCTTACTCAAGAGTTGTGGATTCTTCACTGATCCCTGCAATAAGAACCACAAGGGCGACCACTCACAGACATGACTTTCCAAGTTCATAGGTATACTTGCATAGATAAGAAAATTTTCTTCCTTTTACTGTTTTATTTTCAACTGTGTCTGCGACTGAGAAGCTAATACACTGGGGTATGCACACATCTACATGCTATCCATGAATAATAAAGGTTCAATGACATCTGGGGCTCAATGAAGCAAGGACTTACGCTTGGAATGTTTGTCACAGAGAGCTGATGCCCTCATGTCGCAGAGTCTCAGAGATCCTTTGCTGCTGCTGTAGACAAAGAGATTGCAGTGATGGGGATGAAACTCAGAGGCTGTAATCACTTCCGTCAGGTCCTCCATATTGGCTGGCTTTATATCTACAATGTCTGAATGGAAGTTTCATTAAGGAAAATTCAGTTGTATGCAGGTAAACCATGATTCTTACTGCCTTCTTGGAGGAAGCTTGATTATCCAAATGTCTATACGTATAATACTTTAAGATAAAGATATATTCTTTTTTTGGAAGTAGGGTGTTTTTAAATTTCCATACCTGCCCCATCTATATCAAACTCAAAGAGCCTCTAGTCAACAATGGTTTTCAGCAGATGCCATTTGTAGGTCATCTTTTGTCCGTGGTGTGTAAAGACAACAAAGAAATGGTATTCCAGTGGGTTTGGAATTCTCAGCTTCATTAAAACTAATAGAGAGCAGGTAGCCGTATCTCCTGTAGTTATTGAAATCACTGCTCTATCCCAGATAATACTGATTGATAGGGAACAATGTACAGCTCAGATCTGCTTGCTCCAGTAAAGGCTCACTGGCTTCTATGATCATGCAACTTAAGCTAAACAACACACGTAGCTTAAGTTAAAAGCCTCAAACAATAATTGGAAATGCAAATGTGGCAAACATAGAAGCATTTATGCAAATAGTTTTGTGTGAACATATACTAATATAATATCCTTTCTAAAAAAAATTGCACACGGTATAGGCTTTGCTATTTGAATACTTGTGAAAGAAGTATCTGAAATGGCATTCTTGGGTTTTTGTGTGAACAATGTTCACTACTGAAATCAATATGAATTTCTGTGGCTGAAAACTGTACATCTGAATCATTTAAGTGGACACACTGGAACAAAAATACATCAAAGATCTAGTTTCCCAATTGCAAACCTGTTGGCTGGATCACCAAAAAATACCTACATGCTGTACAGCTCACATAGTGCCTCATCAACACAGATATATATCCACTCATACATATTACCCGCCTTGGTGAGCTTAAAACCCAGGACCTGATTAGCATGGATTTGGAAGAGAAGGCCAGCCTGTGGAAGACTGCATATAAAGAAAAGAATGAAAGAAAGAGTCCCATGAGGGGGCTGTAAGAAAGCAGTAGGTGTAGAAGCATAAAATGAAAGAAGTATATGAAAAGCAGTACATTTAAATAAGATTGTACATTTTCATACGGCCCTCAGCAATCGGCTGTAGATAAGCCATCCAAATGTTAACAAATCCTTCGAACAAGAAGAAGAGTAACATTACCCTATTTTACTGATGAGGCTATGCGAGAGGCAATAAAGGATTTGCATAAGATCACGTGGGAAATGCATTACAGAACAGACCCAGATCTACTGAGTCCCAGTTCAGTGCCCTAAACACAAATCATCTCAGTGCCTGGATTCCCCAAACATAAAATTTGAATCAGCTAAAGTTCAAAATTTAAACATCTCAGAGGATAAGATAAATGAAAAAATCTGTTTTACTGATGGCAAGAGAAATTATGTATCATGATACTAAGCCTGTTTCGGTTCCCACTGTGCCCACTTTGCAAATGGAAGACCTTTAATTGATTTCTGTGGGAATGGGGTACAGTCTATCACCACCTTTACACTCTATACTTTGATCTTTCACAAAAATGCAGATCTGGGACTCTACACTGAAATTAAACATAATACAAATATTCACAGATAATTATCTTGATGACTTCGCATAGACAGATACATCACACTGATGTGGTATTTTTACACTAACTGTTCTAAAAAGGAAAATATCAACAAAACTATGAATATCTTGTGACATTTAATAACAAACAGCAATGAATTAATGTTGCCTTTCAGCTGCATTCCCACTTACTTGCACTATCACATTTGCATCCATTTCCAAGAATCTATCATGATTAATACTAGTGCAATGAACGTTAAGTCGCAGCAACATTGATTTACCCCTTTTATAAAGCATCACTAAATATTCTTGAAAATCAAGAGGAAAAAATAACCTTTATTCAGTTATTTGTATTTGGTGAATCTGTCTCAAGAAATATCTTTAAGTAAAAGCAATTGCTTTCAGTGATTGAATCGCTTTTAGGAGTTCAGAGAAATGATAGTAACTCAATACAAGAATTTCACCCCTCAGCAGAGAGATGAATAATTGCTGAGTGACGAGAAAGATATAAAATATAAATAGAGTATGTGAAACAGTCATGGTAAGTATCATTTTTCTGGATGCTGAAGACAATATTGATGAATTTCCCTTCATTGCATGAAATGAATAACCTTATGCTCAATAATGAAATTAAATATTCCGTTCTCCTGCCAGAAAAGCAGAAAATACTTGAAACAGACTGCATTTCCAGATGTGATCTAAATCTCCACTGAGAAAGAACCTCATTGCCTAGGTAGGATCATAGAGAAAATGCACCACTGAAAAGTCATTGTTTCGTTACATATAGAAAAAATAAACCAATAACACTTGTATTGAAGTAAACAATCAAGGGAATAGAGAGTTGCAGAAGAAATTTACCCCAAATACATTTATAATAATAGATAGAAAACCAGCCTTTGTTTTGACAGCTACAGAACCCAAGGTATCAAAAGAAGAACATGTCACACAAAAGAACATTTTCCTCCTCTCATGATTTTTGCCATCTATTTGAAAACAATCAAGTACAGCTTGACATGCGATGTGTGGGAACTGTATTTAAACTAGCATGACACAGTAAGGGCAAGAATCTCCCATGGGACATTTTGCATTTCTATTTTTCCATCTTCCCTTTGTGTCTTTTTCTCCCTTTTAAGCACAATGTTGCATGGTAGGAAAATATTAAAAAATTGGACCAGTGTGCTTCAGAAACAGGCCCTTCGGTGAACTTGAAGAGCTCAAAGAAGAGGGAATCTGGCAGAAAATTATTAAATGAAAATTCCATTGCTACAGGGAAAAGTATTCTAATGGCACAAATCTCTAGAGTCGCTTCCTACGCTAATGGCTTCCCTTGCAATCACACCCTCTGGAGGGATGTCTTGAGTGCGGCATGGTCCCTCTCCCCCAGTTCACTCACATCTCAAATACCAGTAACATCTAACTCCTGTTGTACCACAGGTAATGTGGTTCATTTTCAGAGAGTGAACAGAACAACTAGGACCAAAGCTAAGACAGAAAGACCAAAGAGTTCACCATTGGCAGTGCACTAGGATATAACTTTGTTGTCCTAAAAAAATCGGTGTTCTTGTGCCTGGACAGGGTAGGAATTTCCCCCAAGAAAATAAAAAAGATCTTCACACTGCTTTGATTCCCACACATGCTTGCCAAGAATAAGGCATTTCAATTCCTGGTAGATACTAAGGGAAGACTGAACTGGCACCTTGCTAGTGATGGTCTGAAATGCATTGGCAGTTTTTTAATTCATTAACATTAAAACAAGGAACAGAAAATAACATCTTGTTTGCAAGAAACAGAACGAGTCTGTCCCTCCTAATCCAAAAGTTTGCTGTCTTAGATACCAGGTCTCCCCTCCATTTTTTGGCTCAGAGAAATGGGATAAAGCTATGAAGAGACCAACAGATTTTCTAGACACTCACCACAGCAAAATGGAAATGAAAGATCTAGTATGGTTGGAGACCACACGGGTGAGGAGATGATGTGCTGGAGCACCTCCCTTATGAGGAGAGGCTGAGAGACTTGGGGTTGTTCAGACTGGAGAAAGCTCTGAGGAGACCTTATAGTGGCCTCCCAGGACTTAAAGGGGGCTACAGGAAAGGTGGGGAAGGACACTTTATCAGGGAGCGTAGTGATAGGACAAGAAGTAAAGGTTTTAAACTGAAAGAGGGTAAATTTACATTAGATGTAAGGAAGAAATTCCTTACTATGAAGGTTGTGAAACACTGGCACAGGTTGCCCAGAGAAGCTGTGGATGTCCCCTCCCTGAAGGGGTTCAAGGCCAGGTTGGACGGGGCTTTGAGCAACCTGGTCTGATAGAAGGTGTCCCTGCCCATGGCAGCGTGGTTGGAACTAGATGATCTTTAAGGTCCCTTCCAACCCAAACCATTCTAGGATTCTTACAGTTGGGTTAACTGAGCTACAAGACCAGGAATTAATTTTCAGAAAGGCAACAATGATACTCTAAGACAATGTAATCTTTAACTTTGGCTAAGAGTGTCTATGTTGCTTTCCCAAAATTATTCAAGAACAGAGGTATAACATAGGAGAGCAAGCAGGCAGGATAGGCCCTGACTGAGAAGAGAAAGGACGCTTCAGGGAAAGTTCTGAGAGAGGGAAGCAAAACAGTGGGAAAGGAAGGAGGAAAGAGCATAAGGAAAGGCATGATTAACAACCTACAATGATATGCAGTGTGAAGAGTACAGTCTGAGTACACCATTCAGTTATATGGTATGTTTAGTTCTAATCCAGCATTTTGTGCTGCTGTTGAACAGCTGATATTAAAATGAGGATGACGAGAGGAAGAAGATTTGTTTCACTGCCTCAGGGACACTCATCTAACAGAAATATCCTCCTCAGGGAGAAGTCACTCCATAAAGTTTCTTTTAGTGCAGGTTACAAAGATGACCCTCACCTTGATCCAAAATTCGTATTAGTCAGACTTCTTCACTTAATCAGCTAGAATATAAACAAGCACACCTGCTTTATGGTCATGCCAAAACACGTATAACAAGAATGTGGAAAATACAGAGGGTTCCTGCTGAACAAAAAAGGTTCCAGAATGAATTTTCTTGTATGATAATGGAAACATAGTAGTCTCCTCAAAACAGATTAAATTCCCTTTGAGTGAACAGTATGCATAAAGAAATAGATGCTTTGTCTTCCTGAAACCATCAAGGAATTCTATAAGAAACTGAATTTTGTAGACAACAAACTTGCAACTCACCAGCTATAGCATATAGAATACTGAATCTTATATCATTATTTTGGAATCATTTTTATATGATTCGAGAATTCACTGCAAGAAGCAAATCATTGGTATAGTCAGATGAAGGCTACAGGAAAAAAATTAATCGTCCCTCCCCCCCATTCAACTACAATGGAGGAGAGAGGCTTTCTTTAGAAAGTCATATAGAATTTTCCATAATAACTTTGTAAGAAAACCAAAATTCTCATCTTTCTTATTTCAATATATGCTGATGTGATACTTTATTTTTACTCCTGCGTGGAACTTGGGGTTTTGCAATTTTTAAGCACTTTCAAAAAACAACTTCAGCATAATGTATCCTTCCAAAGCTGTTCCCTGTATTTTCCACAGGGGTTTGTTCCAGTTCCTAATTTTGTCTGCATCTTACACCTACATTCTAGCCTTGTCCTAGTAAGATTCACTGGCTAGTAGTTGAAATCAATAGCAATTCATAGAAGCTGCCAGGGCTTCGGTTTAGGGTAATTGATTACTGTGGTCCTGCTGAGGCTCTACACTTTTAATGTAAGCATTTCTGAGTGGTTTCCTCTGTTAGTCATTTAGTGCGCACTATTTTCATTACAAGGAGGGAACTGTGATGCTTACAAATCAAGTTCTACCAGTTTTACACTTCCTACATGGTGGTTATATCATTTCTATACCATGCACAAGCTGAGGGAATTAATTCTAAACAGCTACAGTTTTCTTCCAGGTTGTGTACATCAGGGGAGCAGGGACAGAATCAGGCCTCACTGTGCCTGATAACATCATTATACGATTACGTCAATCTTATTATGAAAGAAAGAAGCAAGCCCTAACTTTTAAATAACCATCCACTTATTCATTTCTTCTAATTTCTTAAAGATACACTGTATGTTTTCACTGTTGAATGACAATTCTATAATAAGCATGTCATGACAGTAAGGACACTATTGGATAGGGTCCAATTTCTGAATCTCTGTCTTTCAGACTTGTTGTCCAAAAGTCAAGGGTTTCTGGAATGGATTGTCAATAGGTTAATGGAATTGGCCTTTTCTTCAAATTCCAGTGTTTTACCTTAGGCAGAGACATGACCCAGTATTTATATTCTAAGTATCCCTAATAACCACAGTGTCAAAGCTTTTTATCACACATCATTCGCCCACTGCTCCATTAAAAGCATGTACTGTATGGGTTATGTTAAAAGCCCAAAGAGTTGCAATTACATTGTCTACCATTTGATTCTTTTGAACCACAAAAGCAGAAACTGCTGCATAAGTGTGTGCTCCTGCAAGCTGTCGGATCTAATATCTGCTAATGCAAGGTATTGACTCTTCATTGAAAATTACTTAGTAGTACATCAGCCCAGTTCCATTTTTAATTTTATGGTCTTTATAACAATGATTCTTCAGACATCATACCGGAGTTGGGAACTCTGACAACAGTCTCACATTGGCGGTGAATTGCTGAAAATAACAATTTAAATGGCTTGATTTTGATTGGCAATAGAATGTCTCCATGAAAGCTGTTTAGATGGTGACATTATGATAGCACAAAGGCTTCTGACAGCTTTTTTTCTGTATTCTTCCTCACTTCAGGATTATGAGATATAGAAAGAGTAAAAGCTGCTATGGACTTTTAGCTCTATGTGGAAGGACAAGACTTAGACAATTATGTTAGGTGCTGTACAAAAACAAAGTAAAGGGATTCTTCACATTATAGAAAACAAGTATAAAGTGCATACAAAGAAGAAATTAAGTAATGTTAACACAGTTCTGTGGACCTCTGAGATTTCTTAACTCAAGGATTACAGAGTAAGTTAGATGAAAAAGATATGTTAGTGGAAGAAGGAAAGACATTGTCATAGCTAAGAGGCTGCAGTAGAAATAAGCTTCCCAGGTACTCAGCTAGACCTAGCCATGAAAGAGAATTTGGCCATGTTAGGCAAACGAGAGGTTAAAAACTAAACTACTGTTGAGATCTAGCTCACCCAGAGAAAGGATGATATATTCAGTACATCCTCCTGTTTTACTGGTAATACACGTTTATAAAGTGTGGATAATAACGAGGTCTGTGTGCTGGAGTGCTGTTCCTTGGGCAGCGGCCTCACATGTATGTTCAGTGTACCACTGTTGGTACAAGATGTCCCATGCTTCCTCACAATCAAAAGTTTCAGACAGATCTGTGCCTAATTTAGCTTTCTACTTCTGTCTTCTAACACCATAAAACTTACAAAGCGTAAGGAGCACAGAGGTGAACATTCAGACCCTTTAAATGTATTTAGGAACCAAAATGACACTAGTTTAACTGGAAGCTGACAGGAACCAGAGCCCCTCAGGACTAAGGGATGAACAGGATTTGTTCAAGATAAAACAGGAAGCCAGGGACAGAACTTAAATATCAAACTTACAAAGCAAAGCTGCAACTCCTGGACAGAAACTGAGGCATGAAGTGGCAAAGATTTGGCAAAGGTCAGCTTAAGGGCCAGCAAGAGCAATAGTTCTGGATTCTGCTTTAGTGTTCTCTCCCCTCCCTACCCACCGTACTCCAGGCGTGTGAGTATTCACTCAGTTCTTCTCTTGGTTAGTTGGGTTTGAGAGGTTCTTTTGTTATTATTATATTTGTCTTTCAGAATTTTTTCCTCAGAATGCAAACCAGTCTAAAGACTCATTCTGAATTTGAGAGATCTCATTCTGATCTTTGTAGTATGGGAATTACTTTGCATTCCTATTATGTCGGTAGAATAAAATCAGAAAGCAGCAAGAAAGCCTGAAGTCTCCATTATGCAATCACTTGAAAAAAGAATCAGTGTATTTTAAATGTACTTAGTCAAATTTTAGGAAGTTGCTTTTGCTGCCATATATTCAGTAAATGTCACAGGTTTTGCTCTATTCAAGTTGAAGAAAAACAAATCAAAGATATAAGAGACACTGCCTATGGAGTAGCTGCAACATTTGAATAAGCATTGAAAGTGGAGAATTGTAGAACAGCACTGCTAGGAAAGAGAATATTTTAAATGGTGCAAGTCACATCTGAATTTTTCTCATAGGTAGGCCTGCTCATATATATATTACAACCATTAATTTACTTATAGAATAATGAATTTAGAAGTAGATACTGGAAAATTCTAATTTATTTAAGACCTGAATTTTTGGCTTATTTTTTAGAACAGAACACCCGCATTTTCATCTGTAGACACAGTCACATGCCTGCTTTAGCCACAACCATATGCACATTCAAATTTTCAAGAGCAAAGAAATCATTATCTCCATATACACAGCTGAGAACAAAATTAAGTGGATGAGTCAACAGAGGAAGACCTGTCTTTGTAAATGCACATCTGCATTTTTCTGTGTACAGTACTCAATCACTGAAAGGCTGCAAAGTCATATTTAGTTGATATATTTGCATATTAATTAATTATGATTTGTCTGAAACTACTGTGGGATGCTTAACATTACATTTGGAAGATAAGAAATACCAGAAAAGCCTCACGTACATATAATTTATTGGTAGAAGAGACATATGATGTCACCTAGCTCAGCTACTCTTAGGAAGTACCCTTCTACATATAATAAGTGGCACCATGTATCACATACTAGCAACTGAAGCAGTGTCATCTCATCATTCACCAACCTGCTTTCCTGAAATCAGTAAACTTAGAAGAAAGGAGAAAACTTTTTTTTTTAACAGATAATCTATGCACCAACAGGTAATACCATCAAGACATTTCTTCTTGATAATTATTAAAATCCCTTGCAGGTGAGTAAGGTCTGCCTATTAAAAGGAAGACACAGAACTTCCAGCTGGAGGGTACGAGGTTCTTCAGAGCATTTTGGTGGGGATTTTTCTTTCTCTATATGTAATTTATTCTTCCATATACTTTGCAGAAAACCCCAATACAGCAGTATTTGTATGCTGGTAGAAGAGAATAATTCCATATTTTAACTGAAGTTACAATTCAAGTCACAAAGGACTAATTTTTTGCAAAATTTAGCTAGCTAGAAGTTTCTTCTAGAGCATAATGCTCTCCCCTTCCCTGCATGTTTGTTATGAAAGTAGTCAAATAAAACTATCTTCAGAAGTACCCAGATGCTTCTGAAAAATAGGTATTTCAAAAATACCGATAAAGGCTTCTATTCAGAATTTATACTGCTATTTCTGCATGCAACTAACTTTGCACTGCCAAGAACACCCTGAACATGAGCAATATGAAAATGAGGAACAGATTCAGTTCTCATGAGAAACTCCACAGTGAAAGTTTTTCAAATCTTCTATATTAAATTATATAAGACACACGATTAAAACCTTTTGGCAGGACTTATTATCTTCTTGCTTAATTTATGTGATAGGATGTACAAAAATGCCCATCAGCTTTATCTCTAGGCACTGCAGAGAAATACGGATTCCTGGAGTTTGAAACACCAAGATTATTCTCCAAGGCAAAGGGGTTCAATATTCACAGCTGTTTGTCTGTTTGTTTGCTTGATGTGCTTTCAGAATATTGATTCCAGACAAGTCACATAGTTTGCAGTCAGTATGAAAACAGTCATAATAGACTTATTCTTAACTTTGGTGTTGTAACTTTGTTAAAGTTAATATTACCTTTATTTACATATAATTTTTATTTCAAAGGCCCTAAAAGTCACCTCCCTTACCTACTGGAATTTCACATGCAATGGCACTACTAAAGCACAATCCTTGCCAGTGTGTATTATAACAACAAAAAAGAGAGAAATGCCTACATTAGTGAAAAGTACCCTGGCTACTTCAACAGTGAGAAAAGCTTCCATGGTCTCAGGTTTTAAAGACTCACACAGAGGTACAGACTGTAAGCTTAACAATACTCGAGATGACCATGTGAGCGTTTTTATGACATCTCTGTTCTTGTATGGAATACTCTTCAAGTTAAATGTTTTTAGCCAAAGAGCAAAGCAAGTTATATTTTTTTCTTTATGTTAATACTCTGCAAAAGATTGTGCTTTGCAAGGTTAATTTCAAGTCCAAACTCACAGGGGAATGAGAATAATTAGACTCATTTAAGAGAATTCTCCCCTCTGGCAGAGCTGATTAAATTATTTATACATTATCTTTTCGTATAATTGTACCTAGAATGGTGTAAATGTTTTTTTTTTGTCTAACATTCAATAAATTCATAATACATGTTTTTCAAGTTGGATACACCACCTGCACCTGTCACAATAGAGAATGGCTCATTTTTTAAATGCTTCAATGAGAAATTAATCCAGAGGGAAACAGAAGCATGCAATTTAAAAGCTTCCACAATGACACCATACTGATTAAAACTCATCAACTGAAGAAATAAAATTAGTAAGACAATAAATCTTGGACTGAATCCTGTTACCCATTTCTACAGGAATAACTTTATTGACTGCAGCTACATTGCACTAAAATATGAGTGCTACTTAGCTGAATATCAGCTCCATAACGTGACCCTTTATCTCTAATTTAATATTCCTTGCTATATTTCCCAAGTCCCTCTTTGCTAAGGATATCACATTCTGGATAAAGCCTGAAAATTCTAATGGAATAAACCACTAGGGTGAAAAAGGAAATCTGGTTGGTGATGCTAATATTCATTTCAGCTCTGCTAAGTGCTCTTTCTCTCTTTGATAGCAATAAACTTGAGAAAGCTTGAGATAACGATATTTTAAAGGGCATTCCTGGTACAAAATAGTAACTTGTTTGCTACAATCAGAAGAATAACAGTCCCAATTAAATTGGAAAGCAATTGGCTCTATAGAGATCTGTGAAAAGACATCTTTGCACCTATTGTAAAATTCCAAGTACCTTCTATACCTGCGTTGCCTAGATCACTCTACAAACACATGAATACAGTGAAATCCCAGTGCTGTTCTTTAATGTGCTATTAAAGAGTTCGGAAATCGCTTTTACAGGCTTAGGATTTCACACTATTCTTTATCATTTGTTGCAACTCCAGTCAATTTTCTTTTTCCTTTTTGCAATTCACTATATAGTATTAAAAACCAAAAGTATTTTAATGCTTCTGGCTATGTTTTTACTTACTCCTGCAGCAACTAAATAATGGGTATGGGTCTCTGTATGGGAACAACTGCATTAGAGAAGACAGTGTTAGATAAAGAAATCCATTACAAGGACAATATAATCACATACTTATTCATTCACGTTGTGTATGGACAGGAGTGATAAGTAAGAAAATTATGTGTTCTGATTAACAAATTAATATTTTTATTAAACAGTAAATCTGCAGTGCAGTAATTATCCCAAGGCTATAGCTATGCTCAAATCACCTTAAATTAACTTCTTGAAAAGCAGCTCCAGAAAAAGGAAGAGATGGGACTTTGCCAAGAATCCAAAGGCCTCAGCTAGAATTAGTTTTTCACAGCTAGGCTCAACTCTTCCAACTTATTTATTTTTGGTGGACAGATAGATAGGGAATATTTTCATAGCACTATCCCATGCCCTGAAGACACTGATATCTGACACTCCAGCCATATATTGTTTGCTTTTGCTGCGATGTACATTTCAGCTGCGTGACAGGAGGGTCTCAGTCAGTGATTCAATGCTAAAATACTGTTTAACTAGCTCCAATATGACTCCTTTGGCTACCAGATGTGTTCTATCATCCAATTCTCTCTGCCTGGCTAATGGTCAAATTCCTGAGACCAAAGTCAATGTAAGGTGATAAGAATAGTTAAACAGCAATTGTTTCTGACAAGGCTCAAAGTTTTCCTCTGGCAAAAAACAAAACCAAAGAAAAGTCTTGAACAACAACTTTTGCAAATTTATTCATAGTTTTCACAGCTCCCTAAACCTGCACTTGAAGTCTCCTAAAAGATGCTGAGACTTCTCTATATTTCTTGAAAACAAATCATTCTGAAGGTCCTTTCAGTCCCTACTCACACAGCTTTACTGCTGTAATTATTATCTATTACTTGAATTACAGAATTTAGTTACAAAGACTGCAATTTGCACAAGATAACATATAAACACACAACTCTTCCTGCTCTGAAAAGCTTAAAAACTGTACTCCATTAAAGATACTCTACAATAGCTAATGATCATGTCAGAAATAATGTTGTGTCCAAACTGGACAGTTTTACCTCAACAGAAGCAGAAGAACCAATTCAATGCCTGTTGTAAAAGCTGTATCTATGTTCATGTTTACAAGACAAAGTCATTTAGGTGATGCTGGAAATGCAGTTCTCCCTTGGCACTTTGCACTAGGGACACACAGAATTTTTCTTACAAATGACTCTGTTGAGAGTTCATGAAAGGCTCTGTTTACTATAGGGATTCTATACAGTTCACAGACGATGACAACTTAGTTACACATACTTACTTATTTACTAATTTTATTCCTCAATTGACGTTAAAAACATTTCTTGTGTGATTTTAATAAAAGTATCCCTACTGCATTCTTCCTAACAGGCAGCAAAAACACACATCAAAGACTCTCACAGCCATCACATTTCTAAAATCCTTATGCTGGTGGTTACATGAAACATTGTGTTTAAAGCTTAAAATTCTTTACTTTATGTCCTGTTTGACTACAGTGGTTAGAAAGAACAGGTGCCTGATGCATTGTTTAATTATACACCCACAGAGCTAGCATGGTCCCCAGTCTAGCAGCCAGAGAATTATTTCCTCCTTTTATATTCTTCTTAATTATTGTTTATCTAGTATTACATATCCAATTAGGGTTGACCTATGTGGAATCTAAAATAGTTTAAGGAAAAATCAGGCTTTATTTGATCACTGATATCTAGTAATACTGCTTAACAGCTCTGTTAAAATGACGACTGGATTTTATTCTGCTAAGAGCTGTCTTTCTCCAGTTTAAAGTATATTATAATGTTCTTTTTACAGTGTATACACAGTTCTGACATTAGAACTTTGCCTAGCTTTGCTTGTACACATAGGTAAGGTATGGTATGTAGTTAATATTTTAAAATAAAGGAAGTGGTTACAGTACTTTAAATCATCAGTTTGATGCTTACTGTTATAAGCATCATATAAAGTAAATGCAAATTGATGCATGGAAAAAAATGTAAGGGAGGCCAGAATGCATTTCACCTCTTTTGTCTCCAAAAATACTGATTACATTTACTTTGACTCTTATGATGGCTGACAAAGATCCAGTCACCCTCCTAGATCCTGGGTCTCCTAGGATGATGCATAGATTTGGTATTTAGAAATTCAAGCTATCCTAAACCCACCTAACTACAAATCTGTGTCTTGATTTCCAGTGGGGTTTATCTCAGATACCGTTATTTGTGAACTTCTCAGCATAATGAGGAATTCCTCCCAACAGTTAAAGAAAACACAGTGTTTTTTACTTTCATGCAGTCAGTGATTTATTTCTGAATAAGCCCACCAAGAGGAAAATATAAGAATATCAGAATTTGGGTGGGTCAGCACTTCAGACAAGAAATCATGCATGTGTACTTCACCTTGACAGTAGCAAAACACCCTTCTTTCCTCTTCAATAACTACTGTAGTCAGATCAAATAGTATAGTCATGCTTGCTTTTCAGGTCCACAATACTAATTGAAAAAGCCCAAAAATACCAAAATATCCAGAAGAAGAGCCCAACTCAGGCAACCATTTATAAACTTGATAGATTTGTTAAGCTTTAAGTCAGTATGGAAAAATCCTGAAAACCCTAGTCTGATATGAAAGACATCTCAGGCCTCCCTACAAACCAGAAATTTATCCGTTAGATTTCTGCGGCATCTGAAAAAGACAGTATGAATTGTTTATACTACTTAATGCAAAGAATCTTTCCAGAAATTAGGGACTATTTTTCATGATTTCAAAAATTCTCTTAAGTACCATCATAGGTATACAGGACAGCACTTTCTAGTGGTCCCATCAGCAGCACTTTATAAGCTTCATGATGGAGCTTGTTCCTATTCCTGACCCTCAGTATATGACCTATGATCTGTTGCCACTCATATGTAAGGTACTTAGCTGCCACAGAAATATTCAGCATTATGAGTAAGAACTATATAAGAACTACAGTAACTATTGCCAATCTATTAATTAGATCTTAGCAAAACTAAATACTGAACTATAGCAGTGAACATGATCCACAAGTTAGCAGGTGATTTGGTATATACTGTTGCATAGGTAATTATAAAATAATTTATTTTTAATGCACAAATACTCTAAGCTGAAAGATCCCAAGCCCAAAACTTAACAGACAAAGTCAATGGAAACTTCCACTTTGCAGAGCTTCGAAAATCAGATCATTTAAAACCAACCTGAAATTAATCGCTAATCACCGCTAAATGGATGACATGAATTTCCATCTAGTACAGTAATTTTTCAAATGAAAAAATTTTCCATTGCTTCAGATAAGAGTAACTTAAATGGCAAATTCTTGGGAGGGATAAGCAGGCTTAGGTACTACAAACCTTTTCCTGAATTCATCATCAAATGACTAAATGCTAAGCATTGGGAATGCATTTCAGTGGACAACAAAGATTTTGCTTCTGTTTACCTTTTGTAAGGTTACAATTTTAATGTATTTTTTTAAAAACACTGAATTATTTTTCTCTGTCCATTAAAGCAAGTGATCCCTAGCAAAAAACCTCTGTTGGTTCTCGATGAAATTCCATCCCATTTCATTCTGGCAGTTAAGAGATCTTTATGGAGCAAAGATTTATATTTTTATATGACTTATGTGTGCGTATATATATATATATATATATATATATATATACACATGACATATTTTTCGAAAAGGAAACCATTTTCCCACCATTTCTTCAGCTCTGTTACCTTTCTTACTGGATTTCTCTCTCCTGAACAGTTTTCTACTTGATCTAATCTGGAATTAGAGTATGGATGGAAGTAATGAAAAGTGGGATCTCAGCAGGCAACATTCAGATTCTGTGTTAAAATTCTAGCAAACATACTCTTTGTTTAATTGAGTATGAAGTGGGGCTAAGACTGACTAACCTCAAAATTTTATTACAATTATTTAAAAATATTTTTATTACAGGGTATTTAATTGTGTTAAAGTATGTCAAGCACTTCAGCAATACAGAGGAGGGAAGATCAATATCATGAGCAGTTTTTACAGTGTAATTATCAGCAGATGAGAAATGACAATGCAGCAAAGAACTTAACAGCTAAGTATCGATACTTAGTGTAAACTTCATGCATTAACAAGTGTCATGCAATAGAATTTATTCTTTTTTATTTTTTATCAATTTTCCTCTACATACTCTTCCCCATGGCTTTGCAAGATAGTGTACTGGAGCCCTTAGTCAGCATTTTAGTAGTTTACCTCACATGAAAGTACAATTCAATATTTATCAAAATGCACATTAAACCTCCAGTTGAGAGTACTTAGGTGTGAGTTAGGTGTCAGAATCTTTATTTTTACTACTGCCAACTCTTATTTTTACTAGAAAGCCAGCATTCACCTGCTGAAAAAAAGTAGAGATTGAAGAGTATATTACATCAATCCAGAATCTAATCAGCTTGTTGAAAGTAGCCTTTTTTCCCCTCAGTTGTTCATGTAGGTGTGTTTTAATTAGAAAACCAAAGCAACCAACTCTCAATAGTTACACTTTAAAAGAGCTCACCAAACCAGGAAAACGGGGCACATAGTACATCTGCAATCTTCTGCTTCTAACTAACAGACCCAGTTTTAGCTTTTCAGACATCTTCATTCACCTTTGAAGGAGAGACAGAGACAATTGTCCTGGTTTGGACTGGAATAGAGTTAACTTTTCTTTTTGGTTAATACATAGTGCTCTGTTTTGGATTCAGCATGGGGTTTGGTATGAGAAGAATGCTGGTAGCACACTGATGTTTTCGGCTGCTGCTGAGATTTCAAGGACTCTCCAACTCCCCATGTCCTGCCCATGCGCAAGTGCACAAGAAGCAGGGAGGGAGGATGGCCAGAGCACCAGACCACACTGGCCAATGAAATATTCCACATCATGTAACATCATGCTCAATATATAGAGGAGGGATGGTTAGGAAGGGGCTCTCTCTTGCTTCCAGGATTGCAATTGAGGGATCTCAGTATTTTGGGATTGCTAGCTGGGAATGGGCTGGGTATCGGTCAGCGGGTGGTGAGCAACTGCATTGTGCATTACCTATTTATACTTTCTGTTACTGTCATTGTTTTTATTTTATTACCATTATTAAACTGTCTCTATCTCAACCTGCGAGTCTCCCTTTACCCCTCCAATTCCTTCCCCTATTCCCAGGTAGTGGGGGAGGGTGGGTGAGCAGCTGCGTGGTGGTTGGCTGCCAACCAGGCTCAAACCACGACAACAATGCACGTGGGAGGAGAAACTTTAGGAAGCAAAGAATAGAAATCTGCTCAAATGATGCTAGTAACAACTCAGTTAGAATATGACTCCGCTGTATAATATATACACCTTTTAAATATAGATAGGCAGAATCTTCCTTGATAGAACAGGAAGTGCTAAAATGTATTACACAGAGTTCTCAAAAGAAGAGAAATAATGTCTGCCATCTCCCCAGACAGAAGGCATATGCTTGAGGAAAACAGTGCTGCGGGTGGGGGTGGCAGCAGGTTCTCATGCAGCAAAGTCATTTTTTCGAAAGTGCAGAAAATGCATCCTTGCACACACAGCTTATGCACAGTCATCCTGGCTGAGGAATTTTCATAGAAACAACCTTATCTCACTCAAGGGCATAAATTTGCCAGCTTACAACTCCACAGATGCCAAAAGAATACTTTAGATTTGCTTTCAGTTGAACATTCAAATGCTTAGCACTGAGGCAGGTAACAAATTTTGTAAGGCTAGCTATCTTCCCCAGCCTGGAGGCTACTCCCAGAGCACAATATATGCCCTATATATACACTATATTCAGGTGCACAATGAGCTGCCACAGACTTGGTCTCCATCAATGTACCATGCTATTTTGGTTTTTCTATTTCTTTTCTTTTCTTTTCTACTGTTGTTTACTTCTTAAGCAAATGAATTTCCCCAAGAAACGGTGCCTAACGGTCTATCCATGATATGCTTCAAATACAGGAATACATTAGACTATAAGGCAGCCTTATGGTGATTTGCCAATTAGCTTAACCCTTTGGGGACATGGAAGAAGGAATATTTTATTAAAACAGGATAGCCCAGGACTATATTGATCTGATTGAGAAATGAGTATTTTAGTCAAGATGAGTCTCAAGATGAATACATGCTGGAAACGGTGATGCTGTTTCCATAGCAATGCCATGACAGCCTCCAGAGTGAAATAGTGTGCTACCAGGAAATGAAGGGAGTTCAAGTGCTATGAGCTACATAGTTCTGTGAGCAATACAAATACATTCTCTTAAAGAATATTTAGTACAGCTAGGTAGCTCAAAGATTGCTGCTGATGTGAAGTAAGCCTTATCAGAATGCTTTCAGCAGTCCTGTTTCCTCATTCACTATACCCAAGATGACTTAACGAAAGGCTTAGGCTATGGGCAACACTGCTAAGCAATTTCAGACTAAACATTAACAAATATAGCAACCTTTACCTCACTTATTTTCCAATAAAGACGATCATCCATAATAAAGGACACCAATTCTTTTTCTCTATAACACAACAGAACACATTAAAACTTTTAGTGAAGAGAAGCTTCATATGTGCAGTTATTTACCAGCTGACCTTTCCCCTTCCTTTTCTTTCACCTCCTCCTTTCCCTTGGCTCCTCCTGCCCAAACAATATTGAGAAAATATGCTTCCAAGTGGGAAGCAATGTACAGAAGTCTTGCATATTCCTCATGAAAATTTACACAGACATAGCATAAAACTCACTTGTCTGTTTTTTACCCCAGTTACTGTTTATGATAATTCAAAAGCAAACCAGAAAACCACTAATTGTATTTTATTTGCCTAAGGCTTTACCTAAGGCAAATATTCTGGTCAAATTCTGCAAAGCTGGTATTTTCCAAAGGAGATGGAAAGAGAATTACCTTAAGATCAGCATTGCTTTGTCTTTTCAGTTTCAAAGAAATGAACAATTCTCAGTGATTTGTAAAACTGCTAAAATAATAGCTATAACCCAACTGTTCCCAAATAAAATTCTACAAGACGAAGTTCTTCACTTGAAAAACACCCCAGCATACCACTGCTAATCTATTCTTTCTCCAGTGTTTCCCATGCAATTTGCAAAGATGTTCAAACATGAGCTGAATGTCCAGAAACTCTACCACTGTATCTGTTTGTGTCATTGTCACAACAAGCCTCTTGGGTAAACAGATTGTAGTTCATTATATGTAGCAGTGCTGCCTCTGAAGGAAAGTAGAAAGACAAATACACATCACTGCCAGATCCCTTATTAACAAATGCCACTTCAAACCAAAATGTTTTCTATTTATTGTTTTAAACATGTATTTTAAGGAATCAAGCCTTGCATGTAAAACAGCAAGATGCTTCATTTCCATTTTGCATTTAGTAAAAAAATGTGAAGCAAGCATATTTAAAACTGCCTGAGCCTCCTCCTGCCTGTCCTCCTAAGTGTGCTGCAGAAGGCACCAAGCCCAGCAATACTCATTTATAATTTAAACTGTTTGCTTGGCAGAAATTTTTCATCTTAATATGTCTAGTCCTAACAGCAACCAGCACACCTACTGTTTTTACCAGAAGCTCATCTGCTTACAAGAGAGTTTTAAGTAACTGGGTTTTCTGTAGGCCAGAAATGCTGTTTCTTTACGAGACAGATGTTGAAATCTAGTGGGAAACATGTCCCTGCGATTTTACAAGGACTTACAGGACTCTGTATGGACAAAAAGATACCTGTGGAAAGACTGATGCAAATTGAACTTACTCATCTCCTTCTTTTAGTTATTGTGGTCTCCCAGTTAATCCCCCAATATGAGCAATATTCTGTAACTATCTCACCTTCTCTCTGAACACCTATCTCAACTTTTCCATTTATCAAAGAATTAAGTAGAAATAATCTCGCTTGGACAACTGAGTACAGATACAACTTATAATGTCTAAATCAGATGTGGATACAAACTATTTAAACTCGATTTACTCTCTTGAATACATACTGGTATCCAGCCACAAAAGTCAAACTGCTGCCACCATGACCAGCTTAGCAAAAATGGTTTGCCCCTAGCATTGATCATCCCTTTACCTAGTGCTATCTCCTATCACTGCCTAAACTCTCTCATCACAGTCCTCCCATACGTTTGTTCATCTGTATCTAAAAGAAGCAGCAATGTCTGCATCCCAATCCAAGATAAAAGTCCAGTTATTCCAAGGTCATCCACATAAGTACCCCAAAACTCAGATACAGGAAAAGTTTCCTATCCTAAAACTCAGAAACACACTCTTAATTTCTCCTTCATCATCACTCTTAGAACATATTCAGAAATTGAGCATGGTACCATAAATTGTACCATGTTTAAGAGTTAAATCAATGATTCAATCAGAAACTGTAAAGCACTTTTTATCAGTAAATATTCAATGACAGGAGTGCACTAATGCTTGAAACAGAGTCCATGGTGCTGTCACCGAGTATTGCCATTGAACATACAGTTATAACATGCTAAACAGTTCTTCAATCTCAAATAATTTTGCTACCCGTGCTGTCTCATCAAGGCATACGGTAGCAGTTAAGATGATAAGACTAAATCTGTTTTTCAGCTCTTTTCTAGTATATTGCTAGAATTTGAAACCTCATTGGAGGCCAAGTGCTTCTGAAGCTTGCATACAAGTGTTTTTGTACAAAGGGCAAATGAAATGTTGTTAATCGGGGTTATGAAATTTATAGTTTTCATAAGCAATTTCTTTACATTTTCTGCCCAAATTTCCTCATCCACAAAATAGTAGACAAATTCATCTATCTACCATCCTCTTAATCTCTTGTAAGGATAAGCTGATCAACATATATGAAGGATGTGAAGATAAAAAGCTCTGCATAAATGGTAAGAATTATTTTACACTACCATACTCAAAATACTTTTGTTCTGCTTACATCGATACTCCCATAATAAGACTTTTCTTTTCAAGGATTTACACACATTTGGGGTTTAAAAATTCATTTGGAGCTGATATTTCTGTCAGTAGGCTCTTAGCATGGCAAATGACTTAATAAAAAACTCATGTTGTCCACACAAACTATAATAACTACTTATTTGTTTTTTTGAAACTTGGCAGAAATATTTGTCTTGGCAATCCATCGTTTATAAAACAGATTTTAACACAATAAAAGGGATTGACAAAAGCAAAGACTTATCTTGCATAAGTATTCTGGAATGTGATCTGGTTAACATACACAGACATACAGAGGTTGCTGTGCTTGGTCTGACTGCTCTGCTTTAGAAGAAAGTGGAGGATACACAGTAGCCAAGTATCAAAGTGTCCAGGACAGAGTCAAGACTAAAGGGTGAAGCTACAGTGAAGAGGACACTGTCAGGAGCCGTGCTGCTACTCCACATAGACATGCTGCCAAACAATTCTCCCACGCTGTTCTCTCTTACTAATCAATGGAAATACAGTTGCTTGGATATTGGAGGCACAAGTAGCTGGACTTTGAAGAACCACATATAAATTGGTCCTATATAAACAGTCATATTAAAGAGGACACCATTTAGCTTGATTAATCTAGACAGGTGAAAGACAGAAAAAGAATCTGAGTTGAGAAACAAATTGGAGATCTTCCCTATAATCCCCAGGATAAAGGCACCTCTCACTTGATCCTGCAAAGGCAGTTTTTAAAGGACAGTAAGAGCTGTTTGATTTAATGAAATGGCTCCTGTGACATTAACAAAGCATTGGTTAAGCTCCACAGATGATATGGTCTATGAAGGAAGAAATATAAACAATAGCTGGAGACAGGGAGAACACCCTGTCACATCTGTGCTTTCTTTTAGGAATTTTCCTCCAGTAGGACAATTTCACTTTGACATCTAAAAGTCACTCATACAAATCCACATAGAAATACTTTCACAATTCTTTTTGAAATACTTAAGAAGAAATCACTAAAGGAATACAACATTCTGAGCTTGCTCCATAACCTATTTCTCTTCTTACTGGTCTTTATGTTCTGCAAAACACAGAGAATCACTTTTCTTGGCTACATTTTCTTTTGTTCCTCCTCCAAGCCACCCTATTGCAGTGCAAGAGGCAGCCTCACAGATGACTGGAATGATCCCAACAACACGGCTTTCAGGACAATGCCAGCACTTAACATAGCAATGACTGCATTAATCACAGACACAATAACTCACACAAAGCAACTGAGCCTTACCCCCCAAACTGTGCACATTTCAGGCATTAAGGTTCTTGGAAGCAGGATGATGGAGAACAGGGGGCACAGTCAGAGTAAGGACTGACCTTTCAGAATAACAAGGTGTAGTAGCTCAGCATAAAATGTCTTCAGGAAATAACAGTAGGGAGAATTCTAGTCAGGTGGGTAGTTACCATTCAGCTGACATCAGTTCCTTATTTACTTGTCACTAACCAACTCCAAGACATAAAATTCTTCACATAAAATTCCCTGATTTTTGTAACCTCTTAGCTGTCTCTTATGATATTTGAGCATCTCCTGTTACAAATACTGCAGGGATTCTGATAAGTAAAGGTATATTTTAAAATCTGCAGAAAACTATTTTAAAACAGCTCTCTTAAGCCCCACTAATGCTATCAACACTGAGCAAAGAACCACAATAAAGGATACTGAAGCTTCTATCTGTGATTGCTAAATGCCAGAGGTTAATCCTGAGATCATCCGCTGACATGTATGTCTCACAGTCACTGTTGACGGATATTGAGTTGACATGATAGGTGTGACCATTAGCAAAGATTCTCCTGGGAGTGACTTCTACCATCAAATCCATAGGTTTCAATACAGGCACCTGCCAATAAAAACAAAACACAAACCAGAAAGGGGAGTAAGATTTTAAATAATCTTTTGCTAGGACGATGAGAGTTTCAGTAGAGAGCAAGTATTCAAAGAATGTGACCTTATAAAACTTCTCAACAGTGCTTGCAAGCTGAATTTCCCCATGGACGAGTTGCTGGGCAAGGCCTCCCAAGGGGGATGGGAGAGACAGCAGAGTCATGGAGAGCCAGGCAGAGTGATAGAAAGCCTGGACTGTGGGAAGGGAGGCACTGGAAAGCCTGGACTGTGAGAAGGGAGGCACTGGCAGCTGCTACAGAATGGGCTAGCGCCACAGCAGGAGCTACTGTTCAACATATGCAGTAGGCTCTGGCTCTGACAAGCAGTGTAGTCCTTGTATTTTGTGCCTGTTAAAGAGTTTGCTGTTAGTTGTAAATCACTTACAGTATGTTTCTTTTGCTACTTGATGTCTCTTTCGAAAAAGTCAAGTGGTGAAAAGGTTATAATCTCAGCAAAACATAATAAACCCAGTCTTAGAAAACAACGCCAACATGTGTGTTGACATACCATACATCCACACATACTCCTGAAAAGCCAAGACCACAGACTATCACTCGTCATATCACCCTTGTTATTTCCCTTTGTGCCACTTCAATGTCATGCTTCAATAACTAGACATTACTAATTTATTCCCTATTGGTAAAGCATTAAACACTGTAAGGCTGTGGTCCACAATTGGGACTATTTGATGTTGTTGGACATGTATCAGAAACCATGTATCAATTCACAAGACAGTTTAAAGAGGAACACAGAGAAGTTAAAGCTTTGAGTTTAGCTTGCTGCTAAAGGAACAAAACAATGGTTTGCTCAGCCTTTGAATTCTCAGACTAGAAGTAATCTGGAATAGTTTTGTTTGCCTAATGATACTGAATAGATAAATATTCCCTTAAGGTAATCATATTTAACTTTGGAGGCTTTTTTCACAATAGGCAGTAATCATTTGTTTTGGAGGTAGGGGTTGTTTGTTTTCAATATTAAATAAATACTAACATTTATACAACGTGGCCTTCCAATTCCAACATTTAGACCCTTCCTTTGCCAAAATATCTGGAGTGAATTCAGCCATTAAAGTCTAAGATCAAAAATCTATTACGTTATCACGTGGGTGTCAGTCTCTTCTTCCAAGTAACAAGCAATAAGACAAGAGTAAACGGCCTCAAGTTAAGCCAGGGGAGGTTTAGATTCGGTATTAGGAAAAATTTCTTCACCAGAAAGTTTGTCAAGAAATGGAACAGGCTGCCCAGGGAAGTGGTTGAGTCACCATCCCTGGAGGTATTTAAAAGACGTGTAGATGTGGTGCTTAAGGACAAGGTTTAGTGGTAGATTTGGCAGTGCTAGGTTGGAAAAGACCTTTAAGATTGCTGAGTCCAATTGTTGCTTTTCCAACCTAAACTACTCTATGATTCTATAATCATACCCACTTATACGAGTTCCATGACTGCATCTGTTCAGCAATGCAGAACCTCACGCTAACTGGAGCAGACTACTGCAAACCCCACTCTTCAGGTAGGAGATAATTCTTTTATACTACTGAAATAAAGATGGGACTGAAATTTGGTGTACTGTCTTTAAATCATCTTCTCTGACTGGGGCAAGAACACTGTTTAATATTAATTACAAGCAGAATGCTTCCAGCACACCAGGCTAAAGAATCCAATGTGAAAGCACGTTATGTCACGCTGAGAGAATTTTATCAAGAAGAGTAAAACTGATATAAACTCTCTAAACATATCCGTGTTAGTCACTACATAATAAAGCATTTGAGACTTAAAAACGTGTAACAGATTCAAGACTGTTATCAGTCAGCTAAAACTTAATTAGAATAATCATATATATGCTTAGTATTAAGTATGTACTTAAATCGTTTACTGAGTTAGCACCCATGACTCTCTTCTCTGTACAGAAACAACTGTATTTTGGACACAGCAGCTTACCTGCAGTGATGTTACTGTAGAAAGATCTTTAAGTTTTCCTTCTTCATCTTTTAAGTTGTACCCCTCTGGTCTCTTATCTCTTTCAGTAATTTTCCATAACTTGATTGTTTTATCTTTGAAAGAAAAGACAAACAACTGTCAGGATAGGGGTTCTGAATGTAGTTACTCATGTTTCACAATATATTCCTTAAAGAAATTTCTACACCTTGGTTCAGAGAAGTCCCATGCTGAAATAGTCTGGGTCACTTAATTTTGCACATCCAGAAAATGTTGCCAACAGAAAAAACACTCATAAAGCACATCCCATACCATCAAACTAAATCAGAGGTTCCTGGCAGCTGACAGACCATGTAGAGCACATGCTGCTCTCATATTCATCTTAGCAGTTTGCAGGCGGAACAGACCAAAACCATTCAGTGTTCACTGCTGTAGCTCAGTTTGACAATTTGACTTTGCAAGGAAATAACCTTGATACTAAAGCCAGTTTGCTAGATTACTTATAAACAGCACAAGAAGAGCATGGAGTAGACAGACAGACCAATGACACCTGCCTGGCCCATCATGGGGATGAGCAGTGGTGTACTGGTATAACATCGGGAGCTGCAGCAAATGAAAGGCTGTGTGAAAAATTCAGACATTTCTCCCTCCTAAGGGATAGCAACTGAGAAATAACTGAGAAAAAACCTGAGAGAATTGTGTTGCGAGGGTAAGAGAGAGTTCTAGGGAGAAAAATATATTCTTACATGTAACAGAATTAAATCTAAACTCTCCCTCTTTCACGATGGGTGAAGCATATGATGACAGAATAAGGATGCCTCTCATTTAGCAATTAGCTTCTGAAGCCAAGAGATTTTAAACATTTTATATGGAGTTTGTCCTGGTTTTAGTAGTAGCTAAAGCTGCAGATTTCCTTAACTTTGATTGTCCACTCCCACCCTGGTCATGCACTCAACCTGCCAACCCTAACACTCCCCAGGCTGAAAAATCAATGCCAACTCTTATCCTGAAAAAAATCTGTCCCTGAGCTTCTAACAGTCGTTCCACTCAACTGTTCATGGAGCAGCCAAAGCCTTTCCAAAGCTTCTGCACTTCAGCTGCCACCACAGCTTTCAATAACCTCAGTTCCTGCATAATTTTTGATTTTGTCCCACTTTCTTCCTTTACCCCTTCTTCCCCAACTACATAGCAGAGCATAATACTTTCCCCAGTGTGGCTGATCCAAATACTTCTTTGAAATGCTAGTAGAAATCATGTTAAAGGCAGGATATATGAATACAGGAATCACTTTCCATGTCTATAGCAACTTTAATTTTGACCTTACTTGTTTTAAAATCAATCCCTCCACTACTCAGTGTTTTTACTATTATGCATCAGTTAGTGATACCGATATGCTAATTTTCAAGCAACAAAAACATTACAATTGACCAATCTACAGAACAATAGGTTAGTTCAATCTGCAACTAAAAAGCTCCATTTAAATATGCAATACATTTAATTTGTATCAGTTGTGTTAATTAATTACTAAAAATACATATAGACCATGTCATGCACTTAGGACTTTTATTGCAAGTAAATAGTGCATTCCTGCTAATCTAGTCTAAAATTTGTAAGTATGGCAATTGTAAAATGAATTGTAAGAAAAAATACAAGCAATTTTCCAGTGTTGGATTTGACTGCTACTGATAAACCTACCCATTTCCTAAGTGAAAATTATTTTATTAGTGGTTAAGGGTATTACATGTGTTGGTTTTCTTCTCCTTCATCTGCCTCTGGACTTTAAAAGCTCCCTAGAAATTCTAAGCATGCTCATATTTTGCAAAATATAGAAATTTCTCTGTGAGGTTCAGTATTCATTCAGTCTCAAGGGTGCTGTGAAGTTTAAATTAATTAATGTCTGTTAAGCAGTCTGAAATTCTCAGATGAAAGGATTTGTATAAGCCAAATTCTGATCTACCCCATGAAGCTCATATCAAAAGTGGCCCCAATATATTCTGGTACAAAAGATACCAATGAATCTAATAATTTGTTATTATACTACAAAACCAGTTAAGTTTACAGCGCAAACCAGAAATTTGCTAACTGCAAGCACTGCAAATCCACAGTGGGATTTGAAAGCCTTGGTGATTTTCTTCTGCCTCCATTAAGATGCTGCAATCAAAGCTTAGCTGATGACTTCTTGGTAATGCGTGAACTAGAAAGGAACCAAGACCCCCTCTGAGGGAGGTGACCTGTGCAGAAACAGCCTCAGACAAAAGTCCTCCTTAGAAGGACAGAAACAGATTTGGGCAGGTACAGACTTGTCAGGTCTCATATATTGAGGGTGAGATTTGGATGGATTCTCCCCTCGTGCTCCCTAACAGAAGAATGCTCCCTAGCAGAGGGATGCTCCTTCCAGCAATTTCCATGGGCACTGTACACCTGTGCCTGCAGAAAGAAAGGCAGGCATTTCACAGTTCTCATTTTTTCTGACCAAAACTGTGTTTTAGGTCCTAAACTACCAGAGAGCAAAACATTAACAATTGCATTACAGGCTCAGAAATTAGTAAAAAAAGAACAGTACTCAAGATGTTTCTACCACCTTCCCAATATGAATGTGTGTAACAGGTAATGCCTTCATTTTCTACAAGTTAGGGAAAATACTATTATCCCTTTTTATAGGCATGGAATTGATATAGATTGTCAATGACTCCTCACAGGTAATCTGTGAGACAGCAAGGAATTCAACACGAGTCTTCTGTATCCTAAAGTTAAAACTATCTTTAAGAGTATGCCAAGAGGTGAATCTTCGGACTTCAACCCTACTCGTGCCAGGAAGCCAGGAATCCTCCTTGACAAACAAAAATGTTTTGTAATTCAAAGCCAAAATCCAAAGACTGTGCCAGTGGCATTATTTGCATTCTCCTTGCCATAAAGAGGTCTGCTGGGATGCTCCAGAATTAAGAAGGAGGAAAAACTGAGGCCAAAGTATTTTGCCAGGTCCTAGGTTTGTTCAGTGTTGGCTGCAACTGGATTAACCCATAGCAACACTAAGAAAGATTATTTCTTCCTTTCTCCCCTCCTATATTAATATTAACCAGAAAACGGATATAAAGGTCTATTAGGCCAACTGTAAAAGCAATGTATCCAAGGACTCGGCTGTACTACTCAGAGTTTCCAAAAACAAACTTTAAAATTAAAAGGGAGGGGGTTACTTTTAATAATCTGCTTTTGTATCATGCACTTGGAAGAAGCCCTGCTTAGTTAAAGTTATCTGAAGTAGAAGAGATATTTTGACTATGCAAGAAGTGCAGAAGTAAACTCCCAAATTTCATAATTAGCTGACTAATCATTACGTTAGCACAAATCACCTAGCTATAACAGGTATGATTCATTTCAAATATTGCAACAGTGGCACCAAAAAGTCAAAAGACAACTTTAAGGAAAACAGACTATAAGACATAAAATAATTTGCTATCTACTGTGAATTAATGTAAATAATTTTTATTGCTATAAATTTTAACTAGAAGTAATCACTTTGCCCTAAAGCGTCAATTCCCAAAGGTGAGATTACACTATTTTCTATCAGCAATTCCCAGTTATGCTGAAACTTCCACAAGAAAAATTATTTTCTGATTACAATGAGACCTAAGATTTAAAATTGGGTATTTTTGTCTCATGTATCACCAGCATTAATAAAGGTTGTGGGTGTCCAAACGTTTCCTAAATGATAACTGTGCATGTTAGGCTCCATTCAGTTTCTTCTCCCTATGTCATATCTGCATATCCCCTCTAATACTGTATTTTTTTAAGCAACAGACCTTAAGCATGTTAGAAAGATGAGTCGGTATCAATGTCCTATTATTATTCCTACTGCCTTCCAAAGATCTGTGTAACGCTTTAGAACTTAAATAAACCATTCTGATGATAATGAATGAAAAGAAAAAGATATTCATCTCTCTCACCTACATTCATTTACACATCTACAAAGAATAAAAGTTATGACAAAACCAGCAGACAAAATTCTAAATCCCCACTGAAACACAGCTGCTGAGTAAGGCGATGCCTTCACCACAAAATTTATTTCAGGATAGCACTGCATGTTAATAACAACAATGGATAGCTCTCTAAATGTCTACAGATAGGCAGCAGGAAAAACCCTTTGACTATGAATAAAATACATAAATAACAGATATCAGAGTCAGTGTGACAGTCTTGGTAAACTCTGAAAGAGGAAATAGCTAGAAATTAACAAATACATACATTTAGCACTAAACTGCACAAGAGCAAAATGATGATATGTCCTATATATTCTCATCTATCTTACCATTTGTTGATAAAAGTGAGTGAGCTGCATTTTGCTGCGGTAACCACTTGATCTTGTTTATTTTTTCTTCAATCTCCAAGCTCTTCAAATAATCAAATTCAGGTTCATGGCTCTGGAAAGTGCTGTAAACATTGTACTCCCCCTGATTGTAAGGCTCATTTTTACTCTGTGGAGAATAAGAACATCAGAAACATGTGGTTTATGATGATAATATAACTCCATCTTTTAGGAAAAGTGTATAAGCAACCTTATAAATTTAAAAATGTTGAAACGATAATTTAATTTCTCATTTAAAACATGATATTGACAGATTTGTTTCTACAGGAATGAAATTTCCTCTAAGTATTAAAACAACATTTAATAAAAGGCAGAATTTTTTAAGAAATGTCAATTATTCAGGAAAGTTTTCTACAAAAGATACTGCAGATGGACTAAATTTAAAAACAAAATATAAAGGTATCACAGCAAAGGCATTGTTTTAAATTGAATGGTTCCATCAAACAGGCAGAAGCTATTAAAACAATGTAGAAGTAAAACAAAAACAACCTTTTTTCTTAGTTTAGAATGTTGGAACTTTGAAGCGTTTCTGTTTGGGACAACAAACTTCTGAGAATAAAATCCTTACCCTCTTTCACCTCCTCTCCAAAGAGGTTGACATTCTGCTTTACTGAATCTTGAGATTATAAACAAGTTTCCTAATTAGATCCAATGAAGATATTAACAATAAAACCAGTTTTTCACATGCTATTAAGGACTACATTGGTAATTCACATACCTCAGGTTCCCTTTGGAATATAACAACCCGACCCCCTTTGTCACCAGTAGCCAGCAGTTCTCCAGTGTGGTTGAACTCAACTGTAGAAATAATATCAGCTGGAGGGAAAAAGAGAAAAAAGACAAATTTTAGACTGCTATGACAAGACAAAACTATTAGAAATATCAAGCACTCCACAAAAAAATGCAACAAATAAGGGATTTAAAGGAATATAGATGAATTCAACAAGTCACTAAAGCAAACAGGCTGCATGCCATTACAATCTACACAACGAAACAAGTGCAAACGTAACGAGGCAAATACATGTTTCCAGCACATCTGCAGTTTCAGAGTGGAGGACACCTCTGGAGAGGTTATGCTTCAAGAAGAGCAATCTCAGGCTGCTACAAAGCATTGGCCTCCTGCTATTTCCCTTACCAAGGACCAGCTTAACATCTCAGTCTTGTTGCATGTATTATTTATTCCTCATCCTTTATGAGGGTTTTAATATAATCCCCTAGCACTAGTTTTCTCAAATAAGTGTTTGAGCCAGAGAGTGCAAAAGCAAAGTACATGTAGCCTGTCATATCACAGATGAATGAAGTCAAAACCAGAACTGTGCAATGCTAGCAAGAATACATTGAAATCATCATTTTTGGTAATTCATTTCAGCACCATAAAAATGTGTCATTAGAAGATAGAAGGATCCCAGTCCCTTCCTAATTTTCAACAACTTCCTTTTCCTAAAGCAAATGCATCAGCTTAAACAAGAAACCTCATCAAAACCTGAGGCCAGTCTTGAGTACAAATTACTATAAATCAGGATGAGAAGGGAGAAAGAGACTGTAGGAGCAAAAGAATTGGTTTTTCTGTTTGTATGACAGTAAATACTAGAATCATAATCCATGGTTAATCCTACACTATTAGCATAATTTGAATTAAAATGCCTAGTGAAATAGTAAATTAAGAAGCCATCATATATACAATCACAGGCAAATGCAGAATATTACTCAGAGATTGCATGTATGAATCCTCTATAATGATAAGTATTCACTCACCAGAAATATGGGCCAGATTTTTAGAAGTGTCAGTAGTTAGCAGGCTCCCCTTTAGGCATAAAAAGCTGTGGTTTTCAAACACATTCATCATCCATCAGTTTATACTGAGAACAATGAGGTGACAGTGGGCTAAGCTCTTTTGAAAACCTAGCCCCAAATGAGTTCACTAAAATTCAAAGGAATTGAAATAACAAGTGGATGTACCATTTATTTGATACATTTTATGAATTGAAAACATCTGCTCCTATTATTCTTTTAATAAACTAGCAGTTGAGTGTTAGAAAGCTTCTATTGCCAGTAGTTCTCATCAGCAACACAGCCACCCAAAAGCCAGATTCTTACTGGAACGTTATAAACAATTCACCATCTAAAAAAGGAAAACTTTACCCTGATCACATTAAAGAAAAACGTCTTTTAATTTTTTTAAGAAATCTTCACCATCAAATTGTTTTGTCTAAAAGAAACCAACAACTTATTATAGAGTGGACTTATAGAGACTACGTATTTTATAGGTGATAACCCCTAAAGCTCTAGTCTTATTAGAGTACAGGAAGAGTAGAGAGACTGATTGACTGCTTATGGTTGGTGATGCTCTGGGCCTTGGGATAGCTTCAGTTTGATGTGAAAAATTACGGGTTTTTTTGTGTTTGTTTTTTTTTTCTAAATCTAAAAATCTAATCAAGTTTTCTGGCATGTAAAGTTCATGCTTCCAGTGGAAGAATATTTCTTGGCTATTTTGTTCTTACACTTATAGTAAGCATGGGCTCCTGCTCATAAAATACCACCTGCATGATTTCATTCATTTAAAGCTGTATCTTACCCCAACCATAGAGGGAGAACCACAGAAGTCTCATATTGACACTCCTTTTAGAACAGAATAAGCATGCAATAGGGGAGAAGAGTAAATGTAGAGGGGAGTAATGTATATCTCTATTAAAGTATGTGTGTATTTGTGTGTGTATGCATGTGCATGTGTAACATATACGCGATTTTCCAAATAGATTACAAAAGAATCAGATAAAATAACTGTGCAAAAGGAATTAATGGCATTTGAACTTGTATGTGTGAATACACTTGCTACTGGCTTGGAATACTTCCACAATGGCAAGAAAAACTCATTCTCTATGTTCACAATGGTCACAAAATACTATAGTACACTTTACTGGGCATTGGATGATGCCCTCTGTAGAGTCCATAGGAGTATTTGCACAGACTTCAATAGCAACTGAACCAGGGTTATAATAAAATAGCTCTGCATTTTATTATTATATTGCATTTGTCATTAAAATATTGCGTGCAGTTAAGTAATTATTGTATAGAGAAAAGCACCTAAAACATTAAGTATCTGTGGGCAGCGTGTAATGATGTTGTTCTGAGGCAAAATTCTCTCCCCCACAAGATATTCCTTCCTGATGCATCCCTCCTTTATATCTGAAAAACTAATTCTGAACTGGAAGCTACCTATCATTTTTAAATTAACTTGTTCTGAAAAAGAGCAGATCCAATATTCTGACCTTGGAGGCTATGCGACTTGTTGGTAAAAAATTATCCTTGAATTGGAAAATCACTTTTATTGATCCTGTAAATAACAGCTGAAAACAACAGCCAACAAAAAATATAAAATCTTATCCAGCGTATCTCTTCAGCAAGTGAACATTAGTCATGCTGTTTTCATAAAAAAGATTAGCCAGGCTGGCTCTTCCCAAGACAGAGGAGGTAGAAACAGAATCAATCAACAAAGCTCTTCATACCATTCTGCAAAACATTCCCCTACACATTTATTAATGCTGTAGCAACATGAGCCACTATGGTCCCATCCTGCAGATTCTTCCATTGGAGAATGGCCCTCTGAGCGTACAGAGCAATTAACTATCAGATTTCACCCTCTCCAGGATATACAAAATGCTCCACAGTGGATGAGCTGATGAATTTGCATGTACAGTAAGCTGTTGGCAAGGGATGGCAGAGATGAAAGATTCCTTCCAGGTTTATTCTGCACTACACCTTCCCTATCTCTGCTGGCAGTGCCAAGCTTTGCAATAACAATTAGGATTATCACAGATAGAGATAATTTACCCATTAAGAACAATTTTGTATAACCTCAGTGCTAACAGGCAAATGTTTCCAGTCAGATTGCAAATCCCAACTTTTATCCAACATTAAGTTTCCTACTCCATTTTCAAATTCCCCATTTTGTCTGTGCAGAAATGTATATAAACTTGAATTTAAAAGTCACGATGCTCAACATTTTCACCCAGTTAAAAGCACAACTTGGACACTAAATACAGACGGTGACTGAGAAAAGCAAACTGAAAACCTCAGAAAGATGAAAACAATCCAGGGGAGCATACACCTGGTCACCAGTTCCACATCCTGCCACAGCAAATATTTCCAGCAGGTACGACACATTACAGAATTCATTCCCCAGGCTAATTTCACATATTCACAGAAAGACATCACATTACAGCTTAAACTGATGGGAAGTTTTTCCTGTTTCAGTCTGAAGTATTTCATTCCCTGACTCCTAATCACCTCTGCCCTTTTGTACCTCATTAACTAATTCCTCTGCAGCTTCACAATTTACACTCTTTAAATGTGTTTAATGGCTATGTGGTACTCAACAGCTGCTGCTTAGCTAGATATATTCAGCTTTTCTAATAGATCTAATCCTATCAATGTACATCTGTGCACATCAAGATACCTCTAGCTGATAGTACTGCTCTTCCCTCAACTTCATGAGTATTGTCCCAGTAGGGATGCAGGCAAACGAACCCTCAGCAGCCCCCCCTCAGGCTCAGTGTGGGGTGAGATGACACAAAGGTTGGTACACGTAGCCCAAATGAATTCTGGCCTTTATTTCACACCATCACATATGTTTCGATGTTCACTTTCTTGCAGGTTTATTTTAAGGGTTTTAAAAAGCTTATTCCTATACAACACAAACAGGTTCAAATACGTTTACAATAATTAGAAAAGCCTTATCTATATAATAAATCTGCATATTTTTGGGTCACTCTAGCATAATTGCATGTCACTTTTAACCTAGTTTGCACTCAGTGAAGCAAATTGAGCATACTTACATATCTGCATACAGTCTTTTGGTAAGAAACCGCAAACTCCAAGAAAAGCTCAACTGTAATTTTCTATGTTACTTTTACTAATAATTTCTACCTTTCTGGGGCATTTTATTTGAAGGGCCTGGTATATTTTATTTTGCTTCAGAAGATCGGGAAAGAAAATAAAATTTCTAAACAATTTCACCCAGCACAGAAATACAGATTTTAGGACAGCAGTAGCAAGTTTTGAGGGCAAACAACATCATGCAACGGTACAGGGAAAAGAAGATCAGAGAATATAAGATTCTGTTGAACTGCAGTGTAATCCTCATAGAGAATTAAAGGATTTGGAATGGGCTAGACTGCTGGAATTAACATCAGTTCCTTTCTCAAAAAAAAGCTGTGAAATCCTGCCAGACAGAACTGGTCAGAACTTCTCCTTTATATCACATCCACCACAATCAGCATGGCAACACTGTCAGCCTGAGCTGACTGAGTCAGCATCTAGGTCAGGTTTTCGTTGCGCGTGTTCCCAGTGGCTAGCAGGCAATCTTGTAGTCTACGTTATTTCAACCAAGTTCTGACCTGGCCTAACCTTGGTTTGTGAAATCCAATAAGATCACAGCACAACCTGGTATGGCTGCAAGCAATGTTCAGTCACACTGATACAAAAATCCCTGAGGAGCATAATCTGGAAGAAACAACAAAGAAGCGTGCAACAAAGAGAGCCATAAAACAAAAGGGCAAATGGCAGATAAAAGAAGAGCGGTATTATAGTATCTCATGTGAAGGGAAGGCCATTAGAGTGAGCTGTGTTGTAAGAATTTAGTTTAGATTTGGACACAAAAAGAGAAAAAAAAAATGATGGAAAGAAAAAGCCTGCTATTTTGGGTTTTTTTTTTTTTTTTAAGCTTACATTTCAAAGCTTTCCTCAAGCAGCTAGAAAACAAGGCAAGCATAACCTCAATATGAGGGTCAGATGAATCCTTCTTTTCTGAAACAGCTGACAGAGAGATTGTTGACAACAGAAAAATTTTCTACTTGAAGCAGCAGACTCTGTAACGCACATTCACTCTGTTTCACAGCAGTGCTAGTCACCATCTTGGATCCAGGGATTGTAAGACACCAGAAACTACCCCTCAAAATTCAAGCAAACACAATGCAAAATCTCACACATCACACTGTCAGCCTTGGCTGGGTCTTAATAGAAACTTAATGCTAAAAGGCAATGCACCAGAGAGCCAACTCCACTCTATTGGTAGACACAATGTTTTGTTGACCTACACACGAACAACCTCATCACCTCTTCAAGTCACCAAAACAACATAGGATACAAGCCAGTACACAGTTGGGTGGCCATATGAGAAGGACAGATGAGAGAAAAAGAGCACAATGATGCACGAGATAAAGAGAGTAAGAGAGGGAGCATGTGAACATGGTAAAAAAGAGCAAGAGCATGAGAAAGGGCACAAAAGCGTGTACATGAAAGAGCATATGCACACAAGAGCTTAAGAAAGCATGAAAGAGCACAAGGAAAAGCCACAGCAGAAGATAAGAAAGTAGTTTGAAATGAAGGATCTATCTGCCCCTTCGCCTCTGGGATATCTGTCACCCTGCCAAATCTTTCACTTTGCCTTTTTTTTCATTTAATATGGCTCTTAAACCTGACGGAGTTTGGGCTGTAAAACAGTAAGTGTTTTCTCCATGTCAGATGTATGGGCAATGCAAAACCTAACAGGAAGCTGATCTGGGCCAAAGCAAACTTTGTGCATGATGTTAATAGCATAACTGCTTTAGGAATCAGTGAAACAAGGTAAGCAATCAATAAGAAAATTAAATCCAGAGATATGTGCCCAATACACTTCATGTAGTTGTTTTTCTAACTGACACCTTGCCTGGCTTCATTTCTAGCAAGGACAAATACATTGAGGGCAAAATCCAAACAGCACCATTTAATCCTGCCTAGCAAGAACAAGGAAGTTTATCAGGCTAAATATCACTTTTCATCCTGAGTATACCAAACCGTTCCTGCTGTGAAATCCAAAATGACAGGGCCAAATGCTGAACAGCTCTTGAAAGCCTGTTTGAAACAAATAATAGTTAAAAAAAAAAAAAAAGAAAAAAATGGAAGCAACATATTTCCTAACCTCAAACCCTGTCAAACACTGAGCAAATCTTTCCCTTTCTTCCATCTTTAATCTCCAACTTTTGGATTTTAGAAATGCTACACATACACACCTTGGTGGCCTGAATCAGTCCTTGCTGATCACGAGACCTTCACAGTACCACTGAGTTTCACAGGTCCATGCATCCCCATATCCTCAGGGACTAAGGAAAGCACACTGAATGTAGGTTCAGTGATGACTCAAAGAGAGAATTTACTTGAAACAGAATCTAAAAATCAAATCCAAAATTTGCACCTCCTCTATGAGCACCTATGACCACTGATCTACCGTTTCTAGCCTTGAGCTTTAATAGAGTTGTGGGGTTTTTTCTCCAATATTTTTGTATGTATTTATTTTAAGAACTTAGAAAATGTTTTCAACAGCTTTTTAATCACATGCTAATTTCTATCTGTATTTCTCAAATTAGAAAAATCAGGAAATGACACCCAACTGTTGGAGCAGTCAATGTGAAAAATATTTTTGCCTACAGGACAAATACGTAAAATAGATTATCTGGGTTCTCTGATCTGTGCTAAAAAAACCACTTCATACTGAATACAAGTCACTGAGATTCGGGTTTTTGTAGAGTGACACCACACACGCACTTTTATTCCTAATTTAAAAGCTCAAATACCTTAAATTCAGAGGTTCTGGAACCCATCTCCCTTCTGCAGAGTATAAGGTCTCCAGGAAAAGAGGCCAAAGAGACTTGACCTGCCCACTGAGGTAAATGGAAAGTTTCCCACTACTTCAGTAGTAAATAAGGTCAAGGAACATTTGTCAGAAGTGGTGAAGTGGTGTAGCTGAAAATTAGGACACATTTCTCAAAATTTTGGCCACAGTTCTCATGCACTTTAGTTTCTTCATGTTCAAGGTGACCTGCTTAGATCAGCGAGACATTTCAAAGCTTCAGTCGTCAATTTTGCAGAATGTCTAATTAACATTAACTTTGCTGAAGTCATTAAGTGCACTGCTTTGTGCCCTCATAATCTGAAATAGTCACTGGACTGATAAAAAGCTCCCTAGAATTACTTTTAATACCTATTTAGGGGCTCCCAAGCAGTGGTACCACATCACCTGGAGTAACTGAGCATCCTCTCTGCATACTGACAGGCAGCGCCAGGGCTGACTCCAGCCCTGCTTTCAGCAGCTAGCTCAGCCGCTGGGGATGTCCAAAGCACCTGAGCCTGGGAAGCACTGATTTCTCCATCCTGTCCAATCTGGACAAACTGGAAAACCCACTAGAAACCCCTTTCACCTTTGGTAAATCTAAGCCGTTTGGTAACACTGCAAATAGCTATTCTTACAAGTAACACTTCAAACTAAGAAAACAGTCCAGATCACTCTCTATTTTAGCATAAAAATATGCACAGAACACTTCTAAAATTCAGATCCGCTAAAAGCTTCTTCACAGCTTACACTGTGTAACACATGCTAGTAATTCAGTCTTCTGAGATTTCTGGGAAAAAATAAAAAATTTAAAAATGCAGCCAGACATTTCTTTCTTCCTGTGTTTGCTGTCACATGAGACAGTCATCTAAGCTAAGGATTCAGCAACAGGCTTGAAACACTCCACTTTCTAAACATCAGCACAATTAGGAAATGTGCCAGTCCACTTACCAACCAGCACTGATGGGCAAAAAGGAAAAAATCGCCATGGGCACCACATTATGTATTTATAATTTCCAGAGCGGGGTTTAAACTGGTACTCACAGAAGGAAGCCTGCCTGAGCTGGGAGCTTCTGCTCAGCTCCATGTTACATCCCACCGAGGAGCTGCAGAGCCTGGCTGCCAGCAAAAAAAAGATTAGAAATGGTGTTGCCAAGTGTTAAAAATGCTAGGCAACCGAGTTTTATTGAAAGCATGGAAAGACCTTGATCCTCACCCCTTATTTTGGAGAAAACAAATGCCAAAAATGCAAAGTGTAAAAATTATTAAAATATACTAATTTTATTTTTACTGTCAGAAGCTATTATGCTTGTTCATAATATTTGCAATGATCTACAATAAGCAAACATCAAGTTTTGCTAAAAGGTTATTATAAAACAAAGACCAAAAAAGCCCCAGCCATATTTAGAATTATAAAGGAAAATCATTAATTTAAAATGTATCAAAGAGAATGAAAAGTCATCCAAAATTTAAAATACAATCCTGAATAACCAGATTCAGTATGTTGTTTTCTATGTATTACATACAAACTTCAATAGAATTTCACTGCCAGCTGGTTCTTTGTTTTTTTTCTGGTTTGGTGTTTTTTATATTTTTTTTTTCTCCCCCCTTAACTGAGCAATTAAATTCCAGAAGCAAAGCTCTCAGTAATTCTGTCACAGCAGTTCTCATGTTCAAAGTGCTTTCTGGGTATTAAACCCCCCAGCAACCCAAGTCAGTCAGTAAGAAAATGTTAGCATTCCCATTTTACACAAAGGAAAAAATGAAACAGGTCCTCCAGAGTTTTTATCCAAGATCAGAGAAGCAGTTTTGAATATATACATACTAAGGGACAGATAACCCAGGTTGTGGCTCAGCAAAAACGTTTCTATTTAATAAAGCTCTTGATCACTTGTCTAGAGAGTTAAGTGTTCCTGTATTCAGTTCAAATGAGTATGCATGTTGTTAAATGAATATACTGATGGAGTCCTAATAAACAAAACCTCACAATAGCATGCTCCAAGGAAAAAAAGCCCCAGTGAGCAGGCTTTTGGGCGAAAGGGGGAAGGGCAGGGGGGAGAATATAATCTTAAAAATCATGAAGGGCTGGAGCTAGGAGCTGGACTACAGCCAGAGCCTTTAAGCACAGAGTGATGACAAGGAAAGCAGAGATACAACAGCCATAGCTGCGCCAGCAAATGAAGGAGAGCTCCAGGACGTTCTTGGGCTTTGCAGTGCTGTGATTCATACCGTTAAATTGCTAAGAGTGGACCTTGACAGGTTTTTTGCTGTGCTAAATTGCTCTCCCCCAAACAGCACTTTGGCATGGCTCAGGGGTTATCACAAGCCAGGGACATTTCTCAACAGGTAGCATGCACGCAGCCACAAATTCTGGGAACAGTGCAGTCTCACTTTCACAGGCACAGCCCCTCCGTGCCCGTTGGCTGCACTGCTCCCAAACATTCAGTTTACTCAGACAGATGTAGTTAGTGACCGCAACTCATATGAATCAGTGTAGCACATAGACCAACACCACTCACACTCTGCTATGTCAAATTACATTACAGTTTTCTCCTACAGCTGGCAGAGGCGGGTGTTTCCCAGAGTACAAGGGGCTCTAAAGCCTGTAGAACTAGCACTGGGAAAACAAACCGCATTTGCTTTTCTCAATTTCAATGCACAGGAGTAGATGGCACTGTTTAAATCTACTGATTGGACACTTTGACTACAGGATCCAAATAAACCGTATCCAAATACCATGAGCAACATACAGCTCTAACTTAGACATCGCTGGACATCTCTGACTCCCAGCAGCGGACCAGTGAGCTCAGGTCATGCATTGGGCTTGCTGACTGTCACAGGAGCTCGATGCGAAGCCGTGTACATACTCATCTAACATTAGCATCTGTTTGCTTGGCAGGCTCCAAAGGCAATTCAGCTGACAACTCTGAATTTGCCTCTGGGTCTGTCACAAGATCATATAACTGTGGGACTTCTGGGAGTACCTAATACTTCTTTGGTAAGATCACATACATCATAATACATTAGATCCATTCTAAGCATCCTTTTAAATCAGTGCTTGGGACCTTTCAGAATTATTCAGGCGGTGTGGTTGGCTTAAGTATATAAACTAAAGCCAAGCTCAAAGATATTGCAATTAGTTCTTGTTTGCATCAAGATCTCTTCAGCAAGTTTATACAAAGATCCCTAGACCATAAAAATCAGATATTTTGGTGTTAATATGGGTTGTTGATACTGATAGAACACCAAATTCTACTCCTAAGCTGGTATAAAAATGAACAGGACAACTGCTCTGTATCAGCTTCACTATCAACCCTGCTGCTTTAAGGTTTGATATTAATGAGGAAATAATATACAAATTTAGTAGTGGCTTATGCAACTTTACATTGGTCTAAAAGCTTATCTCACAAGATTCACATCACAAAAGGCCAAATTCTTTATTTTATATATCTGTATAAATATATATGTATCCATCTAAATAAATGTGAGGAAAGATGGGATTACTCATGTGCTTAAAATGGAGAGCATTCTAAATCACCCAATTATGTCAGGAAATAGAGGAACTCCTAGCCCTGAAAGACTGAACTCTAGATAGCTGGATGTGCAAAATCCAATGATAAATTTGCCCTCAAGTTTAAATGCATCGTATCTCTATAATTACTCATTAAAAAAATTACTTAAAGAACAGAAGACATTAAAAATCAATGTACCTTTCCCCAGTCTGTGTCTGATAAAGAAACTTCAAACACTGTTAACTGCCTTGGGAAATAAGCATTCCTGTTTTGGGATATTCTTAAAGGACATAAATTACATAACAGGACTAAATCAGCATATATTGTAAATGCTATGGACAGTGTCTAAAAAAAACAACTGTTTGATGGCTAGGCAATTTCAGATTTTTTTTCCTACTCTGAGGAATGTAGCAGCATGCAGGTAACCTAGTAATTATATAAAATAGTCCTGAAAGGTCTTTCCAGTCCAATAATACAGTATTGCAAGCAGGAACTGAGACCATTCCCACTGCATTCACAACTGGAGAATATGGACTTCAAAGCTTCAAGCCTATCATGTTTTAACACTAAGCATAATCATTCCTTCCTCATCAAAATCTTAAATGCAAAATATAGCTTCTGCCAGCATATTGCTAATGATGAAAAGCTAAAAACACAATAGGCTGGGAAAACAAACATTGGTAGGTCAGATTTCTGTCTCCTCTACAAAGATAGACCTAGAGCAATTTTCTTAGGACCCTCCCCAGATCAGGGGGAGCTTCAAAGCATATGGTGATTGCTCACAAATCTGCAGGCATCTTCCCCAAGGCCATGCCTCCTGGAACCATATAGTTTGAGAGCTGTTAATTTGCAGCCCACACAGATAACATTTAGACATCTAAGCCCTTGAAAGAACTGCAAGGCTTCCAGCCCCCTCCCAATATCCTTGAAGCTTTGCTTTACAATCATTGCCAGTTGTTAAAACACAGTCCACAGAAATCATTGCTGTGCTCTCAAAGCAGAGCAGCCTTTGCTGCAATACAGCAGTTCTGAGGCATAAGGCCAACTGAAGCCTCAAGTCTATTTTAATCCCACTATAATTATAAATGATGGATATGCAGTTGAGATGCTTCTGAATTTTTGTTTGCATAAGGGTATATTTATGCATTGCAGAAGAGCACTGCAGAGGAAAATCTGAGCTAGTACTGACTGAACTGGCATCAGACCCAATATAATGTTAGCACAGTGCTGTGCCCAAGACAACACTGCTGCCAGGACACCACCACATTCAGAGCTAACTACAGAATATACATCTTCACCATCCTCCATTAACCTCCATGTTGACATATACATTAAATATAGAAGGAAGAGAAAAGGTGTTGACAGGTTTTTCCAAGGCAAAGCAATAAAGCAACAACACTCTGGTTAGCTGTTCGAAGGACCATGACAAGGGGAAAGTTTTACCCAAGTCAGGACCGCAGAGCAGATGCTGGAAAATTTGCCAAAGGCTGGTTGACCAGAGGGACATTGCGTTCCCCAGGCCTGGCACGAGCTTGCTGTTCCCATTAGACCTTGCACTGCAGGGAAGGGGACAGATGCAGACCCAGACACCATTTCTTAACTCTGGAAGAAACTGGCTCACCACAACAATATTTTTATTTCATGTTGCTATCCCTAAGCAATGCAATACTTATCAGCAAAGTAGCAAATAAACTCTTTTTACTTCAGAAAGCAACACGTCACTGCACTTTGCTATGAACACCACCTGAGATCAAACACTCAGACAACACAATGATGGGTTTAATAGCCTCATATGAGCTTGCAAAATCAGCAGCTAATTCATGTGAGAAAGATGTTTGCTTCTACATACGCTTTGCACTAACTGAAGGGTCAAGTGTGAAGTAATATTGTATTAAATATATTGTTAGTACTAAGTAGACTTTCCACTGAAACCAGTAAGGAGGAGTTCTGTAATTATTTACACTACAGGCCTTCTCCAGATCATAGCAGTTATGTATTGTTTTCTTACCAAACACAGAAATTTTGTAGAAACAAAATTATTTTCTCAGGATGCCGTCATATGGATATGATCAAATCAGCCTCCTAAATTTAGTCTGGTGCCTTAGAATATACGTCAACTGAACAAATTACTGTCTGTTAGCTCTTCACATAGGGGTTCTTGAACCTCTTAAATTTCCAGCAAAATGTGGACTTTTATATTACTGGAGTGTCATTCAATTGGAATTGACAAGAAATTGTGTAAGGTAAGCAATGCATCATGACAAATTTTGGATGTGCTACCTGAATATTTGCTTACAGTGGATGCCTGAAGAAAGCAGACAGGGCCTGCAAATTCTTTGCCTCTGTCTCTGTAAAGTCCTATAAACTCCCAGATTATTTAAGGCAAAAAGAGCTTGCAGCAAGATATGAAGAAATACAGGGACACTACTCTAGGCTAAACTAACCTCCAAGAGGAGGTACAATTTTGGAGGTACAATCCAACCTCAGTAAGGACCTATACGCGAGTACACGTGGAAGCTGAAACATGCAGTTAAGCTTCTTTTCCCAATGATTTTGCACAGATTCTTAAGCTCCTTTCAATAGAAGAAATACTTATATCTGACCACTTCCATCCCACTATATCCACTATTCCACTGCATCCAACCCACTGTCCCATTGCAGTATACCCTTGCTGAAGTTCCTTTATTGATTGAAGTGTAAGCTGGGAAACAGTCTTCCGTAAACATTCAACCATCAAGTACTCATTTTAAAAGTTCCTTTTTCAGAAAATAGACAAATGGGAACCATTATCATAAAGGCCCTATTATGAGGAATCTATTGTCTCTCCTGATGATGTGAAATCAAGAGTCTTTCAAAAGGTGTCAGAGTAGTACCTGGCCAGTTGGAGCTAAAAGCATACTGACAACTTCAGAAAGACAGTATCAAACCATACAAAACTTGGTATTTTTGGTAAAGGATAGCAAGACAGTAGTCAACCACTGGAAAAAATCTCATGCTTTTCATCTGTTTTTTGAGTAACGGACAAGATTTACTATCCAGCTGGTAAAATAATGAAGGAAAGAGGCCAGTAAAACTATTCAAAGCTAAGAGAAACTGCCTTGTACTAATTAGAAACAACATGGAGTCTGATGACACTTTATAGACTTCAATTACCATACTCGGCAGGAAAGAGCTTTCAAACATCTGTATGATGATTATTTTCCACTGGGATGTCATTTACAGTGCAAAGTATTAAAAACAGGGCCAAAAAATCAATTATAATCTTTATAAATGAGCATATTCTTGATCTAAGGGATTTGAACTTGTGTGTAGAAATTGGCTTTAAAAGGAGAGACAGAAACTGATCTGACAATGAAAAACAGGCAGCAAATCCCCCCATATCTGATTTGCACAAAATTAAACTTAAGGATCATTAAAATAATAACCTGTATATAAAGTTCAAGAACAAAAGAATATTATTAGAAGTCAAGCCTAACAAAGCAATTACTAACCACAATCGAGGTTCAAGCAGAGGTTTTCTTTATTTAGGTTTAGGTGAACATCCACAAATAGTGTCCACTGACCATGATTATATGCATGAGCAAAGACATGTACACACCAGGCAGGAATACAGAACCAGATCTTTTATTGTCCTAAATTGTTCAAAATTATTATTTTCATATTTACATAGAAAAACACAAATACGCAAAAGTAACGGGGAGAAGTCGGAAGCAACTAATAGCCAATGAGAACGTTATTGCAACTGGTCACTATTTAATACATTAGCACACAGAATTAAGGATTTTTCCCTGTAATCAAATGAAACTGAAAGAATGTGGAAACACATAAATGATGAGAAAAAGCATAAATATAAAAATATAAAAATATAAAATGTACCCCTTCAAAATAAAAAAAAAAAAACAAAAAAAAAAACAACAACTAACCAACCAAAAAAGGTTGTTTTAATGGACTGAATGTTTTCTCATTTACTGATTTTCAAGACATGTCTGTTATCTCAGAGAATATGGTTAGAAGATACGAAAGCAAGGTTGAGCTTTATTCAAGAACAAATGGGAACAGCAATGGTCAACTACACAAAATGTCTTGAAAATATGCCAGGCATAGCATCAGAATCCTTAATCACGGTACAAAATCTGGCAGTGTTAACCTGACTTTGCAGATCACCAATACAACCAAGCACTACAAGTATTTTATACAGATGGTAAGATGAATGTAACTTTTTCTCTTGGAGGCAAAACTTACTTGCCTTTCTAAGGGTAGATTAATGACCTACCAGTATAGTGCCATACTCCAAGGGCATTTTAAATCATGAACTAATATAGCGTGCAGACGCTTGCTGAGTAAAACCAAAGCGTGATATTTCTGTGCTCTAAAGGTTGTCTTCTAGTAATTAAGGAGGTACTAACCTAAGGTGTTGGGTTTGACCTTTAAAGCCCTAAGCAATCTGGAAATCTAGCCAAGAGACCAGGCTTTCTGTGCACTTTCCCTCTCTTCATTCTCTCCTTTTACTTTTATAGCAATGATTAGAGGGAAGCTGCCAGTCCCCCCCTGACATTCTGTCATTTGATCAGACAGGACCTGGACCTATTAAAACTAATTTCAAACTTCACAGCTCATTTCTCCTGGTGGGTACCTGGGGAGAAACTCAGAGGATATCCTGGAAGAGTTGTTTTATGAAGCTACCACTCAGTTTTGCTGTAGACTACTATGCAGATGAGCAATTTTAAAATGATAGTGGGATTTTTATGGTTAAAGCAGTCCAGAACACAGGACAAGATCCCAACTAGCTGTGTATAATGAAAGAGGGAGGATGCTTTCACAATCCCTTGCCCTCTTCATTGCCATGGAACGTCATGGCTGTCACTGCTGTTCTGAAAAAGGGAACTGCACAATGTATTTAATATGATGTACTCCAGAGCATTAAAATAAAGTCTGAATTTCACATGAAAATTCAAGATAACTAGGTTAATGCAGGATGTCTGCAGCAGAATTTCAGCAGCACAGCAGTCTCTGAAGCTGTTTTGAGCAGGAGCAGCTACTTACTTAAGTAGAATCAGCGAGTGGCCACATTCCATATTGTTGGGAATAACAAAGCTGGAACACCTCTGACAGGCTACCTAGGGATTACTTCAGCTAAATGCAGCTTTGTTATCAAAAAAAGAAAAGGATTTTTTTCAGCCTGACAGCACCGTGAAAACTCTTGTTCATACCGAATGACAGATGAACAGAGGTTGGTGTTTATAATTTTCTGCTGGTTAAAGACTCATTCTTGCTCCCATTGAACTAAATGAGGCAAAACTGCCATTGATTTCAATCAGATTGTCAGTAGACCTTAAAGATACTAACCATCAGCACTTATTAATATGGAATTATCAGTAGAAAACATATTGACTACTTGATCTAAATACTTTATCTTCATTCATCAAAACACCTATTCCAAATGAACAAAGACAGAAAACTGAACCCAGACCAAAGGTCATGCTGAACTTACAAATTGCAATGACTGCTGATACACATTACCAGCAGCAGCAGCACGATGTGTGTTGCACCCAATCAAACCAACAGACATAATATGAACCAGGAAACACATGGCACACCCCTGCCCAGTTTCCCAGCAGTTCATATTCTGCCTCAGAAACATCTTCCACCTTTTCACATACAACATGAAGAATCCATAAAAATAATTTTGTACAACAAGATACTTATTTGCAGAAGGTCTTTAAAAATAAAAGCCAAAAATCAACTTGTGACTATAAATGCTACAACTCTTGTAAAAAGCTCTTAAACTCCATCAGTACTATTTTTAACTTCAGAGAAATAATTAATGTACTACACAGGAGAAGAGTGGTAAAAATTCTGAATTTAATTATATGAATGGTATTCTATATACACTTCATTGCATAGTAGTAACACAACCACTTTCATTACTCTTTATAGCTTCAAGATGCCCATTAGCACAATCCCCAAGGTTCCTTATGAATAATTATATTAGGAAAGGGGGACTCTCTGATGAAATGCAATGGGATGTGATGCTTATGAAACAGCACATCTTGAATCCAGATGCTGACATGACAACATCATGAAGAGCTAATTTGCACATCCAAATTAATACCATCATGATGATAATATAAAAGAAAGATATGCATATAAAATGAGCCACGGAAAATAATGTCAAAAAGGATTGAGGCACTTATATTACAAAAATACATCTTTTTGACATTTTAACCCAGTTGGAAAGGTATAAATATGACTAAATGTCATATTCATGAGCACAGAGCTACTTAAGCAGACTTACTAGAATTTAATCCACTATTTGGCAACACATGGGCAAGCTGTTTAATAAATAGTTATACCCATCAAACATGTGCAGCAGACACATAAACAGATGAACAGATTTCATCACATGTTATTAAACATCTGTTTCCATTTGATACACTGAATGTTTTTATATTGTTTGGTGCTTCTTAGGTATATACCATCAACAAAATCAGTAGTGAATTATTTTTTGAAGGATCTCAACATGGGTCAAAAAGACACAAAGAAATGGTGCTTAAAAAATATTTTAAAGAGGGTCAGATATTTCTGCAGCTGTCATGAGTTATCTGCCTGCATAGTTACATATCTGAATAGTTAAGAAGTATCTCCCTCAAATCCACTTAACAGAAAATAATGGGATCTTCATAGAAAGGGAAATAGTTTTCTTCCACTTCAGTGGTTTTCCTTCATGTAAAGTCGAAAACACAAATATACATGTTACAAGGCAGACTCTACCATTTGCTACTCAGACACAAATGTCAAAGAAGTCTGGTCCTCCCTCCAAGCTTTACAGGATGTAACGTACATGGAACCTGTTTGCCCCATGCATTTGAGAATGTGTTCTGTCAAGGCAGACCACATTAGTCTAAAGGATTTTCAACTTTTAAAAAAATTGAAATTCACATCAAGCCAATGGGATCCCTTCAGAATTAAGAAGCATTATATGTAAACTCAGAAGAAATTATAATACTGCTGAAAAGGATATGGCAGAAACAGAAGGAGGCTAAAAGAGAATAGATGGGACAAAAACAAGAGGCATAATATTGGAAGCATAACATTAAAGACATGATAAAGCAATGATTTGTGCAAACATAGCAATTTGAAATTTTCTTATGATACAAGGGTAAGGAAAATCTCATTAATTAAATAAAAATCATATTTAAAGCCAATATTAACAGTGTTCTACACTACGTATTTAGAAATCTAATACAAAATATCACTGACAGATGGCAATCGATAGAGTTCAGGCAAGGTGTATGGCTTATGCACTTATCCATGGTTAGCACTAATTATGACAAAAGTTTACTAACTGGAACAGAAAGACAACAGGGGGAAAAAAAACAGAACAAAACAAAACAAAACAAAAACCACACCCAAAAGCCCCACAAACAAAACAACAACAACAAAACACACAAATGCCAAACAATTCCTTGTCCTCACAACAATCATCCCAAGATTGTGAAAATTAAAACATTTTTCTGGACAAATGACACAATTAGAGCTAAGTGGGATGCTAAGAGGGGAAGAACAGCAAACCTTTCCACTTCATATTTGGGTGGTTATGATGAAGCATGCATCATTTTTTTTACATAATATTACACCTACTACATGAAAAACAAGAATTACAGGGTGTTTCATTATGCATTCTAACAAAACCCTTCCTTTTAAAAGAAGTTTAAAGTGCCAGCTTCTTCATTACCACATCCCAACAGTCTTTGCTTGCTGAGATTGATCCAACACTGTTTAAATCACTAGGAGTTCCTTCCAGGGACTTCAAGGGAAACAATATCAGGACCAAAGACTATGACTAGAATATGCTAACAAAACCAAAAATCAAATAACCAGCAAGACCCACAGGCAACATGCAGTGAGGAAACATATGTGAGGCATAAGTGAAAGCTTTTACTGGTATATGAAAGCATTTTCGTGAGCTTTTGCCACTGTAACCCCCCTGTTTCCTATACTTCTCTGCCTTTTTTTTGTCACCTCTTGCTGTGCACTGTCTGTCACAAGATTCTAGTGGCATGTTCATTTTAATCACCTATAAGGCATCATACACTCTTGTGACACTGAAGTGAATGTATAACACAAGGCCTTTTATTTTGAGAAGACACGACTAACTGCTCTTAGTCATGATATATATTGTACTGACCCAACTAAAAGACAGCCGCAATTCAATGCGGTCCTTTACTTCAAAGGCCAAAAGCTCCGATGCGTCATCCTAAAGCTAATAGTCAACCATCTCCCAGTGCATAAATTCACAAAGCACCATGCCTAAATCCAGAGCTGTCAGGCTAGTTTTTCCTCCTCACAGTCTGCCTGCCACCCAGTCTGTGCTTTGCTGCAGTGCTGAGACCCATTTGTGGCATTATATAGTGCAAATGAATGATATTTTAGTTCCCCTATTGCCTTGTCTGCTTTCCTATAATTCTTCCTTATGTATGCAAAGGTTGGAAGTTCTGTGCCAAAACATGCTACTCCTGAAACTCTATCAGATGATTTAGGATGGTTTCGGCAGACAGTGGTTTCTGAAGTTACATCATGCTAGGTCTGTGCAATCTTTTATATACTGGTAAGATCTAACTTAAGTCCATGTATAATTTCACACATGGTTTATTGCTATTTTATTGTCATTTTTTCCTGTGGAATGGTCTCACATTAACTGTATTATATAATACTAGAACCCACTAAAGTCAGGAGATGCATACAATCTATCAAAAACCCAAACAGAACAGATACTAATTTAGGACATCATCTCAAAACAAAACACTGTAATTCCTGGCATAAGAAAAATCAGGCAGGCAGTTTCTGTGAAATATTTTAATATTACTTTATTAGATACCAAAAAACACAGTAGGTAACAAAGGGTAAAAGAGTCCTGGAGCAGGTCCTAAGCTTTTAAGTATTTTCAGACCACAGCCAGAGAACTGATGGCAGAAGGTCACTACCACTCTGGTACCTGCCATTGTTTGGTAGAGCTGGGATACCACACGGCATAGATATAACACATATTCACTTAATTTAGTAGTTCTAAACATAAACCTTTTAAAGATATTTAAAGATATTAATAGGACAACAAGAGGACATGGGAAGGTCAGTTTTACTGCTAGCTCTGTCACATCCCAGCTATATTCTCTTCTTACATTAGTATAGCAACTTTGCACAAGAACATTTATGCACGTTTTTTAATATAAATAATGTCCAGATAGATTTGCAATAAAGCTCATCATTCATGCCTCCTCACTAGTCTCTTTATTACACTCATTAATACTGCGTTTCTGTCTACAGACCTGTGCCTTCAAGTACTTCCTCAATTTTTCATGTCTCTCACCTGAATAGGCCCATGGGACTTTTATCACAAGGGTAATATTAAGTATATTCACATAACTTTCCAGGATTTTTATGTATGCATCTAGTCTCTGACTTTTAGAGATCATAACTGGAACTTTAACAGTCCTTCTCCAGGAATCAACTAAATGCATACCAAAAGAGATGCAAATTTGCCTGGACTGGTGATAACACTTCTGTCTAAGTGCATTCACAGTTCATGGTAGCAGAAGTTGTTATTTAAAGAAAGTCTTGGGAATCTATACTAAATTTTCACTGAAGTCCCCATATCTTCACAGCCACCTAGATTTTTATAGTTGCTTAAACACCATAAACATTAAAGAGCTATGTGACTTAAAGATTGCATCTTTAGGTTGTCATAATATCCTGCCCAGAAATAAAAATGAATGAACTTTAAATAAAAAACAATCCAAATAAAAAATTAATTACTAGCAGTAGGGAAAGATCATTATTGTTTCCCATCTGTTTAAAGAAAAAAAAAAAAAAATTGTACAAGAGCCATTTCACAAGTCCTCAGCTAGTTCTGGAATTTGAGGAAAAAAAAAATGTGCCAGTTGATGAATTACAAGCTTAATTACATCTGGGATAAGACATTTTAGAACCCAAAGGAAAAATGATTTGCTGAATGTCAGTATGCTCAGATGCCCACCAGCGAGCCGTCCCTCCTCTATTCCAGGGTTTCACTGAAGACAACATACATGTCAACCACAGTAGAAGAAACACAAACTAATGAAACTGTGTGTAAGCTGTAATTACACCGTCTCAGTGAATGGCACTTGGGGTATTGTGAACAGATTGTACATGTTACTTCACACAGGGCTTAATGAAGCATTCCCTGTTCTACAAACTTCACCTCTTGATTTAATTAACCTTCATACCTATACATGCACTACCTACCAATCATAAACGTTGGAAAATCCTTAAATAAACTACAATGCTTTTGACCTACATTAGAAAAGTAACAGAGGTTCAGTTTGGTAGCTCAGAAGTGAACTTCAAGTAAATTACAAGGTTCTTAAATGACAAAAACTCACATGGCGAATCTGGCCCTAAATTAGCTCTCCCAAACATAAGACCTAGTCCCTTAAAATGAACTTGAAATGAAGCAGAATCGATTCATTCACAATAATAAAACTGTCTAAGATTTTACTAGAAAAGAAATAAACATTAAAATAATATAGGAAGCTCCACCTTATAGAAGACTTTTAGATATTAAAATATGTGGTTTTGCAGAACAAAATAGATAGCTAAGTCACAACTTAGGTTTGTAGACACAGCTCTGCACAATATAAATATAGAAATACATAAAACTTACCATTTTCACCAACTCTTCAAAATGGAAAGGACACTCATCATTATGGTCTCAAATGTAAAACTTGACTCAGAGACCACAGCAGTTCATCTTTTACAAGTTTAGGACTGAGCAGGCTGTTTACTGGTCTGCCTCTTCTTCATGTTTTCCAGTACCACAGGGGCTGCACTTTCCAGTCTTGCAGTTTTGATCAGCTTTAGAACCTGGATTACATGAATTCTCTGCTCTAGTAATTTATGGCAAAACACTGGGGCACTGGAAATAAATGGTGTTTTCCTGCAGACTTTGAAGAATGAAACATGTACCAAACACAACCACTCCTTTCATAATTTCCTCCCATATAAGTATAAATTCCTGCTCAGACTCTCATGCTCAAATACAGATATCTAACAGTGCAAAGGGAGGTTCCATCTACTCTCCTCTTCTGGTGGGAACAAACTGAAGAGTCAGGGAAACAGCAAAGCCTCATTTCACAGTTTTCTGCTAACGAAGGGCAGCAGAAACTGCTTCCCCATACTTTGAGGTAACAAAGAAAAAGAAATGCATCTCAGAAAGGCACCTCAACAGCACAGAAGGTACCAGGGCTGCTCCTGGCAGGCAAGGCTCAGCTGAATTTTTCATGAAGATTTAGTAGCTGTGTAAACAACAAAGCAAAACTAACACACTTTCTCTGCTTCCCTTCCTCAACGATTAAATTTTACATAACATACTTAATATTTTACTTCATTAAAAAAAATGAAATTGAAATTATTTAATGCACAAATTTAAAAAAAAAAAAAAACACTCGATACTGATTTAGAGAATACAGGCTGCATTGAAGAAATATTAGTAAAGTCTTCACAACAACAAAGAGCAAGCGAAAGCTGCAGAGATAATTTATGTGAATCTCCAAAGTCATTTTAATAGTATCTCTCATAAAAAATTAATCTGCAAAAGTTAGCAAGCATGACACAGAGGAGGAGAACCAGTGGACTGGATAGAAGTTGGCTGAGGGATAAAAGGGAAAGTTTGCCAGACACAGGAAATGAGGATTGTTTGCATTTTAAAATTGAATTGTCTGTTTTTTCATCCAGTGCTAAAGACTTAAATTACAAGTAAAAAGAAGTAGAAAGACCTCCCTACAAGCCTATGAAGCAGCACAGATTGTTACTTTAAAAAGAACAAAACTAAAACCACATACAATAAAGCAGAAAAAAAAAAATCAACAAAAAGCGACAACATTTATGGTTACATTCTGTCACTCCAGAAGAGAGATTTCAAGGAGGGGGCAGAAACCTGTGTAATAGAGGCCATAAAGCAGGATTTTAAATTAACTGAGAATTCAGCCAACCTTGACAACTTAAACAGAAGGTACCAAATCTGTCCTTTTCCTTCACTGGAGCTATGCTATTCAGTTAGTATGAGAATCTCAACCAATGTCAATGTCATTTTGGCATAAAAGATAATAATAATTGTATTTATGATCTATCCCTCCAAGGCAACATGCAAGATCACTCAAGCAAGTTAAAATATGCCATAATACATGAAAATATTTAATATATTTTAAACTTGTACTTATTATTTTTCACTTCTGTAGAAGATTTGCAGCCACTGTAAAGCAATATAGCTTTTTCTCTTATGACATTTTATTGATGCAACCAAGTGAACAAGTGTGTTGCTCATTAATGTAATGACAGCAGTAGCTAAGCACACTTGCTTACCTCCCCACACTGCTGCTAATTACTCAAGGGCCAGCCTTCACCTTTGTTATTCTCTCCCTGACTCTCAGTTCTTGGGTCCTGGATGCCTGGCAGTAATTTGAACCTCAAGATGCAGAAAGAAATATTGCGATGCCACAGAGTGCCACACTCCAGTGAGACCAGGGACACAGGGCAGGACAAATGACAGTAAAATTGGTGTTGAATGGTTGGAGGAGAGTTTGGTACAGGATACGCTTAGAGCCTGCTGTGGTGGTATCACAGACCCTGTTGGCAGATTGTCCATCACTACCCAGTGTGGTGACTCAGGTGACAGCAGGGATGCTAAGGGTCCCAATCCAGCTTTGCCTCCCACCTGGTAGAAAGCAGAACTGGAACCAGTACCTTCAAATTCCCCTGGGCTAAGTCTGAAACCAAATTCTCCCAATTCCCAAGTTGCCTCAACATGAGTTAGGCGCAGAAAAAGGCCCTCCCTCCTCCTACCATTTTCTCCCCCTCTTCTACAGCATTACCAAACAAGGCAGACACTCACAAGGCAGATCCACGCAGAGCTCAGTACAAGCTCAGGGAATTTGCTAAGAACCTGAACATATCTACAGCTCAGGAACCTCCACAGATTCAGCTGGAGTGCTTAAGTCCACCTCAACTAGAATTGTTGGAATTTTGTGACTTTAAGCTAAGGCAGGTTTGACTTGCATATTTAAGCACTTGGGGATCTTGTGTTTCAAAACAGAAGCAGCACCAATTTTTTTTAGAAACCTCTACAGGCCATGTGGTACTTGAGAACAGGCATTCCCATACTCTGAGGTTTAGACAACTGGTATAGATCCATTAACTGTGTCTGCACCAAAGAGGATAGAAAAGCAATAGATTATCCAGGACTCTGCAATCCTGGAAGTCACAGGGCAGAAGCTGATGTCTCCTTGCAGTCTCCCATCCTCCTAACACAATTGACTCACAGACTGCCCTCACCACACTTCACGTCGTGTGAGGGTTGCTGCTACCCAACTGAGAAGGCAAGAAGGCTGCTGCTACCATCTTACACATTGAGATTCTACACCAGATGTTCACAACTCTTGAAGGGCAATACGAGCAGCCAGGCTGCAATGGCAGGGACCTGGCTGGGTGGGAGCTTGCCACAATATCCTTCACTGCTGTAGTCTGTACACTACCTATCACAGCTATTAACAGTCCTGGAAGACCTAAAAAATCAAGAAAATGTTCAAAATGTGGTGATGGGCATTCTTGTTCAAACTGTTATTTTCAACATTGGGAAAGTAGCTATAGCTTTTATAAACATCAGCATGAAGATGTAGATTCCTTAGGGTGATCACTTCTCCAAGAGTCTGAAGTTCATATCCTGTTTGGAACAGTGAAAGAGTAATACATAGGGTATAATTCTACATTTGTAAGACTTTTGAACTGAATAGGTAGAGAATGAAGCTACTGGCAATTTTAACACCCTCAGATTCTGGTGACTGCAAACAAAGGATGTCTTTCTGGAGCTATGTTGGGCAGCAGGGATCACTAGTGTAAGGGCACGGTAAGTGTTAACAGCGAGCACAGCTGTCTTGCCAGCGTTCATGTACCACAGAAGATACCATGGTCTTCTGGGTTTATAATCAGACCCCTTTTCAAAGTCCATAGCTGTAAACTAATTTATGGCCCCAGTTCACTTATATTTGCTATTATGACAAAACATAAAGCCAGTACAGCTGATACCTGGCTTCACAGTAAGGCCTTTTCCTAGCCTTACAGATAGTATTGTAAATCCTATTCAACAATTAAACCTAGATTCCCCTTTCTTCTTGTTGCTGACAACAATCACAGATGATAGAAACAACAGGTGTTTTGGTTTTCCCCGGGACTCTGAAAAATTAGGGGTCAGTGAACCAAGGAGTCCTCCATTTGCTTGTGTACCATAAAAATAAACCTTGGTCTGCAAAAACCAAATCTGTATCACATGAATTGCTTCAGAGCACAACTGATTGGAGACATTTTTACTCTGGTCTGCAATTTGACAATACCGTGCAGAACAGAATAAAGAAATAGACTTGGAAAAGCTATTTATAGTGCATATGCCCCAAGGAGATACAGCTAATAACTAATTCATTTCACATCACACATTTGAATGCAATATGAAAACTTCCCAGTTTCTTATCAGCACAGGAGAAAAGACCCCTCTGTGTCTTTCTTGAAAATAATTAAGGATTCCTTACCAAAACATTTTAATCAAACTAAGTCTCTACAGCAGTCTTTTCTTTCCCTGCCTTATATCTGTTTCCTTAAGAGGTTCATGCCTATAAAAGTTTTGATAAAAGCATTTAACAACATATCAGTTTCCCAAGTTATTAAAAATTATGCTCATTTTCCTAGATAACACATTTGTTTATAAAATGGTTATTTACAAACTGGATTAAATTCTGATATATTACTGGTCATATCAACAGGAAACAAATGGAACTAACTGCTAAAAAATTCAGTAAGCAAGGCAACTGTAATACCTGCAGATGAGGAGGTTTTGGGTTGGTTTAGTTTTTTGTTGTAGGGAAAACAGATAAGCTAAGTGTTATTCCATGGACTAGATAGCTGAATATTTTATTACAAATGATTAAGAATTAAACAACAGATAAGAAATAAATATACAGATTTGGAATACTCGAGAGACATCCATAACCACATTGAGCCTCCCCTCTGCTGCAACTGCAGCAGAACAAAGCAGCAAGCAGACACCATGCTCAGCACCCCGATAACCACCTAATTTCACCACACCCCCAGTTTTTGTTTTCTTTTTCTTTTCTTCCACATGCTGACACCAGGTGTTATAACAGCTTGACTTCAATGAGAGTGTCCCATGAACAGTGTGGTTTCAGGCAATACTGGTGCCAAAGCTGTATCATAAATAAATCGGTAGGGGATGCTGCAAGGAGCCCCAGCTGCTGTGCCACAGGAGCTGTGACTGTCAGGGGACTGTGCTAATGCCAATAGAAAAACAAGGGCCCATGTGAATGAAAAAAAACAAAACAAAACAAAAAAAAAAAAAAAAAAAAAAAAAACCCAACCTAAAAAACCCACCAACACCATAGACTGTCCTATGGCTTGAAGACTTAGCAGAAAATGACTCACCATTTAACCTGGGCCTTCTGTCACTGTTTAATTAAAAGGCAAGTTTTTGTTAACAGGTTTATGCTTAAATTGTAATTAATTGCTCTATAAAACAATGTGAATTAACTCCATCAATTTGTAATCCAGTGCACCTAGGGCCCCTAGTTTTTACTGAGTAGCATGACAGCATCCTAATTTTACTTTTACCACAGCAGAAGGAGCATGAAAATTATTTAAAACACACATTAAAAATAAACAATAAGTAGATATTGTGGGATTACACAGTCATTTATTTATGATGTAGGTTCAGTGAAAATGCTAGGAAGCAACAGGGAAAAATACATACAATATACATGCCAAAGGCTGCCTTTCTACTAAGCAATCTGGTATCAAAAGTATTTACCTTATACACAGAATGCTTGTTTTCAAATTTATCATTCATAAAGTTTAATGGGTAAAACCTGGAGAAATGTATTTTAAATCCCTGATTAAATCTAACAGAAAGAATGCAGGTGTCCTTCAATAACCCTTAAGGCCTGTTAGGGTTTGGGTTTTTTCCCCGATTAGCAGAATATTCTGATAGCATTAGAAAGTACTGCTCAGTGACAGCTGAGCATCCATTTCCAGAATCAGACCCTTTTTAGGTCTGGTAAAAGGATACACTACATTGTGTGTGTGCATTGATTTTATTTAGGAAACGGTGAGAAGTCAATCAGAAGTTTGCTCATTTTTAGGTTGGGAGAGGTCTTCTGGGGGTGTTTTTGTTCTGTTTTCACTTTTGATGTTTGTTCATTCCATCATATTTACTGTATTACATGTTTATTGACCACATGTTTTAATCTGAATCATTGTATCAATCAGAAAAGAAATACGTCCCCATCGCAAAGCAAATGAGCAACAATATATTAACTACTAAGATTATTAAAGCAAGCTCTCTAAATTATAGTGACAAAAACCAGATAACAAAAACTTGTACAGTGTAGTTATAAAGAGGGCTTAAAAATAACTACTAAATAAAACAGCATCAGCTGCTTACATTGTCAGATTTTAGTCTGATGCTATACAAGAACATGCCGACTCTATACAACTTCTGAAGACAGAAATCAGCCTAACTGTTTAAATTTCTAAATATATAAAGGGTACAACATCAGCTATTGAAAGTGATTGCCAATTTTAATTTTTGCTCACACAATATTTAAAACTTTGAAAAGCAAACGTGCTACCTAGTCATTATGTTAACTCTTTAACCATGACTTCTCCCATTAACTGACAGAGAACCTTTTTTTAAGCTAATATTTAAACTAATTTTTATTAATTGCTACCCCAATGTAATCTCACTAATGGCTTCATTACACAAATAGGTGAAAAAATAAAACCCAAACAGAAAAGAAGAAAATACTAAAAGGAAGTAACTAATACTATATTGCATATAAGCTTTTCTATGTTTTCTTCAAAGGTCAGAATTATCTATTTTCCCGAGGAAATTCCAAATAGTTCACTTTTAAGTTTTATATCAAAAGAAGAGTGCATAAGTAAGTTGCCAGAAACACAAGTTTGTTAAGTTATTAAACTTGTATATTTTAATGACAAAAAACATAGTACTGCATAAGCAAATACACATGACAGCAGATCAGGTTTTTGGAATCCTTGATTATGCAGTATGAGACTGCTCGAGTTAGCACCATCTTTGTAATACAGAAAAGTGAAAATATCTTTTGAATGAGCGAGAAGGCTAAGAAGTGATGTCCTCCTGAAGCGTATTTATAACCACTGCCTTGTGAGGAAACATGGTTTCTGATCATCCTGTCTCCCTATGATGTACCAATACGGGATCCTGATGTGCCAGTACATCAACTTGTCAGAAGCGGCTAGAGCAGCATTAAATAGCGGCACAGTGAGCAAGTGTTCAATGATGTTACAGTGCTGAGTGTACATAAAAGTTCATATCAGTATGCTGCTGCTGAAGAACCATCACTTGAGCTGCTAACCACGTATGTTGTGTTTTTAGATGAGAATGCACTGAGATATAATGAACCACTACAAAAGCAAACACTCTGCAACACTATTATATTCACTCCTCGTACAAAACGGGGCAGAATAACAACAATCCTGTCGCCTGCCCATTGGTGTGAGGAACTGAAGCCTCATCTGGAAACCGACCGTTGTACCAAATTCGTGCTCTTGCCATGAATTTAAATGAGATTTAAAGATCTGCTTATTCCTCTTTTTCTGCCTTATCTCCCAGCATGTTTCCCACTCTCCACCATTTCATCAACGCAGCAAATCCATTAGGCCCAGTGGTTGCAGACACCTCTGACTCTATGGACTGCTTTTTCTAAATGGATCAGATTTACCTTCTGTATTAAATCCAAGACTATATTAATAACTGCTTTATCTCCATAGAATCCCTTTTAACAGTTGAAAATCCAAATTAACTTTTCTCTCCTTACATTGTAAGGTCTCTCTATCTCAGTGTATGCTTATTACAAAAGCACAACCAATCCTCTCCAAAACCAACTTAAGAGATGTCTTCCACTGAACACTTCAAATCTGCATCCATTCCTACTTGTTTCTAATGATATTCATCCTCAGACCTGAGTGCTGAAGAGTTGGAGCTCATAAGATGATCTATATATCAACATGCTCTAACTCAAGCTATTATCTAATTGGACCAGCTTGAGTTTTATTTAAAACCTTTAGTTATTTATTATGACCTTTCAAATAAAGGGAAAATTTTCAGGTCAACCTCTCAAAAACAATGGTAGAATAAATTAATTTGCCATGACTATTTTTCAAGATACCTTTCTACACATTCAATTAATTAATTGAGTGACTACTAAGATAAAGTAAAATTAGCTTGTGATTGTACAGCTGAATACAAAAGCAGCTGACAAAAAACAATATGAGCAAATTTCCAACTTTTCCTGACTTTTGGGTACTTGATTTCGTTAAACATGTTTCTCATTTAACAATAAAAATGTCCCTGGGTCTCAAGTATTTCTGCTCTGTAATTAGTGACTACTAAATCCCTTATATATATTAGTTGGATTTTAAAGCAATCTTCAGCGTTTTGCTACTGTTATAGTACTATGTATACTAACAGAAATCTGTTATGCCACAACAGTCCTAGTCTTGCTGCAATGTGTGGTTAAGAAAAGCCTGAGCCATCCTCTCATCTCCTTTATCAGGGGTTGGAGGATAGCCTGCCCACATCCAGCACTTCCACAGCAGGCATAAAACTCCACAGCCTTACGCTAAAGCATATGGTAGGCTTTAATTTTCTTTTCCACCTCCCAGATATTTCCAATGTGATGTCCATTGTTTCTCTTGTAAAAGGAACCTCTCTCAGGGTCTTTTCTGTTCAGAAATTATTTTGTTGGCAGTCAGAATTTTTCTAAAGACTGTAAATAAATGATACTTTATCAACTAAGACCACCATTAAATAACATCATAATTTTCTAGTACAAAGAAAATTAATTTACGTCACACAAAAGCTTTGATCTGACAAATGCTGAACAGATAGATGTACAAGACTTATCACAAAACACTGGCAGTAGACAAGGAAGGGCAGCATTTGACACAGACCACTACTGGCCAGCTGAATGTCATCACAGACAGTATTACAACCTAGCAAAAAAAGATGTATCCATCTTCCTGTTCCACTAATGATACGCACAGAAAATTATCAATTATCTATGTGTCAAATCTATGACCCGTTGCTGCCAATTGAAAAGACAGACATATTCTTCACTTATTTGCTGTATTTTACTAATTAAACATGAGAATTATGGGAACCTTTCATTAACCCCTCAGCAAGTACATATATTTTAAAATAATTATATTCAACAGATGTTACATAGCAACTTCAAAGCCATATACAACTTGCAAATTTTGTGCGGCCTACAGACTTCTTTATTGTGGTCAGCTGATAATTTAGACTATGGTTGGTATAGGATCTCCCTCAGCAAGATCTGGACATTCACAAGGGGCCAAATGTGCCATCCAATCTGAGCTTGCAACCATTCATTCTAGACTCCAGATGCTCTCCTAAATACTTTGTGCACTAGGGAGAAGCCACTGGAAGGTTTTGTATCTGGACACAACAGCAAAATAAGATAAAGTTCAGCATTTGAAGATGGAGGCAGTGAACAGCCACAGCCCAACATGTAGCATGAAGGAACCAAGACGACATATGCAGGAAGCATTCCCCCCCATATTTGGCCAAAAGAAAAGACAGCTCTGAAGCCTTTTAACTCAATATCTAAACCATGTAAAAATCAGATTTTTAATAGCCTCTGTGCAATAGTATTAATATTCAACCAAAGTCATACTCAAATAAGACAATTAAAAAAAAAAAAAAAAAAGTTGCCTCAGCCTTAATTTTTAGGTGCTGTGGACGATCCAAGCAGAATAATATATTCTGTTGGATACCAAAGTCTTTTAAAATGTGAACCAGCACCACCACTCCAAAACCATCTTGAAACTGGTAGCATTCTGTGTTATTAAAATTATCTCCCTATAGTTCAGAAAAGACACAAGTAGGAAACAGAAGATTTTTCCATCTAAAACAAAAGCAAAGAGAAATTCTGACCTCAGAAAGCAGGCCAGTTGGCACTGAGATTGCTTGCTCATTCAAACAGCTAGCTGAGATACCAAAGCAGATATAAAGAAACCTAATTATTAACTATCATTTAGAATAGCACTTTATTGATCTATTTTTTATTTTGATGATATAGCTGTTATTTTATAGTCAAAATCTGTGCTTTGTTAGAACACAGTCTGTTTTCATTTTATGACTGCTCAGCATACAAAGTAAAATGACAATATTTGTTGAAAAGGAAGTGGAGTTTTGTTTTTTATGTTTTCACTTTTTTCTTTTCTGCGGGTAGCAAAACCAAATAAAGTTGTGCTTACAACAGTCCCACTGTCTACCTGCCACTGAAGGCAAGTTTGTAAATCTCAGGAGAGGCTGTTTCCCACCAAGCTGCAGACTCATAAGGAGCTGGCAACATCAAATGCCAGAGCCAGGCCAGAAGTCTCTTTCAATGAATTGGTACTGATTAAAAGATAGTCCACAACAATGGGGACAAACCGTACCGTCACAACTACCCAAAAAGCAACAGAATAAAGAGTCAAATGAGATCAAAAACGGTTAGTATACATGACTGTACCTTGGTCTATCATTTGGAAGATATAATTTATCAGTGCAAGCAGTGCAGCTTGTCTACTATATTTAGGGCTAAACCCAGATGGATTCAGTCAAGGAAATCTGAGGATTCTAGATGCCACCAGAGTCGCCTTGCGCACAAGCTTCCTTATAGCTTTCCCTAAAAAACAAAGAAATTCAAGACAAAAAAATGGTGAAAACTTTCCTCACCTAAGGATAATTTTTCAAGCAGGAACAAAACTGTTGACCCTGTAAGCAAGCAAGCACCTTGTTCTCCCAATCACTTTCAGTAACAGAAAAATACTTCCTCAGTGGATATTCCCAGACTTACAAGAGTGTAAATCACAAGCTGCAGCCCAGATCTTTCTAGCTCCTGTATTCACTTCCATCAGTGCAATTATCTGAGACCCAGAAGAGTTTCCTCTCTCATACTCTTAACCCCAAAGAAATAGGTACTATTTTTAGAATTACCAGGGAGGTGCGGATACTAAGTCACTGAAATAATTAAGTTCCTTGAAAATTCCTTAGTGTTTATCCCATTGTACAGCTGTTGAAGGGATGCAACTTGGATTAATCAGTTTACCCTCCATCAACAACAGTTCAACATAATGCTTGTTGAAGCAGAGTTTTAAGAAGCATTAACTGCTTCAGTCAATAAAATTTAAAATTGAGCCCAGAAAATCAGTCTACAGGATCTAGAGAACAGGTGCTCTTTCCCTTTTAAAGGTAAGATCTTCCTAATGAAAAATGAAAAAGTGATAAGAAAAAAAAAAAAATTAAAAAAAAAAATCACACAAGCATACAAATAAAATGCTCTATTTTGGAGAAATAAACTCTATTTCTGTCATCAGAACATAAAGAGAGGAAGTTAAGGAATCCATTCTATATTAAAAATGCTATTCAAAACAGACCAGTCCAAACTATCAACCCTCATCCCAGGTCTGTATAGCATCAAAGAAAAAAATGTCATGGATGCATGTAGAAATATAATCTTCATTTTAATTTGTATCTTTCACTTTTCTTCAAAAGTCTTTCCTTTCTAGAAAATACACTGGGAAAAAAATACATGCAAGTACCTAATAGGAGAAAGAAAAAATATCCATTATACATGCCAGGACGATTTCAATGCTTATTTACACATGCTTATATTTAAATTTGCAGAGCTTTGAAATTCAGAAAAGACAAAGTGCTGTATGAAAGCAGCCCTTTTTATGAAGGCGTTTACCATTATGTGAATGTAGTCCAGACAGCAGCAATCCATTCAAGTTGGTTACTCAGGTGTGTATCTGCATGAATCGTACTAAGAGAGTTATCTTTCTACTTATATTTGCACTATTAAAAGCAGTACTTTTAATAAATGGTGAATCTGAATCAAGCCCACAGTATTCTCTTGGTGGAAATGGGGCAAGTCCTCTGGGTATGTGGACCATTGTATCTCTATTATAATTTCCAAAAGCTACAATACTTATACCAGCAGGGGACTGGGGTGTATCACTATTTGCAAAGATTCGGTATAAGCAGTGAAGAACTATCAGTGTGTGTACAACATGTGACAGGTAAATGAAGTGACATGTAGCAACTCATGTCTTTGAACAACAGATCGGCACACAGAGTATCCTTTATACAACCAAACTTAAACACATTTCCCACTTCTTACATTATATGTTCCTTAAAAAGGCAGAACTCTACTAAATGAAATCCCATCCCTTATGACTTGATTTACAAGCTGTGTGGCAAGAAGACATGGGCAGCTGTTAGCAAAGGGCAATTTCTAAGTGAAGTCACATAGGAATATACATGTACTTTTGATGTGACCCCAAAAACTACTACATATCTTTCACAGATATTCTTGCAAAAGTATTAAAATGCAAGGGCCACTACAGAAAATACTTCCGAGAGCCTGAATATTCTTGTCCTCTTTCTGGCTTAAGAATTTCAGATGCTCAACACTTTTAAAATTATATGGTCAGTGACTGTGGTGCTTGAATAAAGAATAAATTAATTTATCTCTATATCATCTATGCTACACCTGGAAGACCTCATCTAAGAACTTATTTGCAGCAGACAACTATATGAGAATTCTGACAGTCATATTTCTGTCATTTCACTAGGAGCCATTTGTTGAGGTTTTCCACTTTTACATTTCTAACTGTCATTCCTTAATAAATGCACTATATTCCCATTATTGAGTGAAAACCAGGATCAAAGACATTAATTGTCACTTAAATACTGGCAATGTGTTTATGAGCATTTCAATTTCATAATCGCCTTCAGAATCATTTCCACAGTATTTTTAATATATGCAATAGTTACAGATTAGCATTACTTTTCATAAGTGCCCTCTATACATTTTGAATGCAACCCACCAGAAAGGTATGATCAGGAAGAACAACTCTCATTCTTTGCTCTCCCTCCTGTATTTACAAAATTTCAAAATGAAGATAAGAATTAATATAAAATATCCCATATTAAATATAGTGCAAAACTATCTGCCATACTCTAATAATTATAATGCCATAATACGTGCTGGTCATTTGTACATATCTTGCAACAGTATACAGTTCTTTAAAATAAGATAAACAACACTAATAAACAGTAAAAAGCATGTCTAGCAATAAAAAGCTCACCTGAAAACATCAGAAGATAAACCATCAGTAAACTGCCATTTGTAAAAAAAAAAACATGCTTAAAAACTGTCTCTTGGATGTATGTTTTTTATGTACTCAGACATCCAGGGGCAACTAACAAATGTGAAACACCACGTATATTAAAAATTTGGCTATCCAAAACCATAAACACTAAAAAAATCTCTTGATTCATCCAGATTTTTCTAGGGTTTTAATTTCACTGAAAAACATGGGAGATTGTCCTATGAGTATGTGTTTAAAGCATAGATTTGACATAAATAAAGATTAATAATTGACCTAAAAAGACTTTAGTCTGTTTAGCTAAAGAGTCAAAGGGGAGCACTCCATGTCCCACTTATTAGGATGCAGGAATCCCAGTGCAATAAATTAAGACTCACTACTCACTGTAAGTGAGGAAGAGGTTTACTGTTCTTTTAGTTTGCTGGGGCAAGTCTTTTTTGCTCTAATCCCTTTTTTCTTTTTTGGTACCATCTTGAAAGGTGGATTTTTTCATCCTGTTTCATGAACTGATGCACATCTTCCTCCTGATCTCTTGCAAAGTCAGGTACCGCGTGCTTAGAAAGCTGTGTTTCCTGAACATCACAGCTGACGACTTTACTATTCTGGTGCCATGTACGCAGCACGCTGAGGTTTACCTGGATGTCCAGTGACAATGAAGAATTCAAACACTGAAATGAAGCTGTTACAGGGGTGGAAAAGTTCATGGTCTCTACCAGCATCATTTAAAGCCTCTCCAAGATTCAGCTTCATCATTTAGTTACTATTCTTAGTCAAACTCTTGATAAGTAAGAGGTGGTTTTGTTCATACTCAGTGAGAGCAGAGATACCATTATTCACTGCCAGCATTTTAGTTCACAGTGGGACATTATTACCTGCATACAGAAAAAGAAGGGGTACCACATAAGACTCTAGGAAAGAAAACAAAAGCTCTCATGACACTTCTGGGAGCAATAAGCAAAGATTTCTTCAGGAGATCCGGCTATCCACTAGGAAAGGATTGTGACACTGTATTGTACAGACCACATAGACAAAAAACATTTGTAGAGCAAATTTTTACTTTTTTAATCTAGTTATTTCCAAATTCAAATATGAGCTTTCATATACTTACTGTTATCAGGTGCACTGCCTAGATTTCAATGGCCTTTTAGTATGTAGCACTGTCTTTTACAAGCACAATTTCTAACTTGAAATTTAAAAGTTTTATTTGTGGTATAGCCATAACTTTGGAAATAAGTTGTTTTGTATAAAAGAAGCAGTGTCTTTTATTTGTCTTGCTGACACATTTGCAGACAGGGCAGGTAGGAGAACAACCTTGCCTTCAAGCAGACAAGAGCTTCTTAAAACCTGCAGAAGACCCACAAAAGTCCATCCTCCATTTCTCGATAGTTCATCTGTCAGAATATATCCCTCTCTAATGACACTGTCTTTATTTTATGCCTGGATCACTGCAGCTACATATCAGCACCATTATGACTTTAAAATCCTTCTACATTATCTAGAAGTCTTCCAGAATTTCCTGATTAGCCAAAGAGCAACACTAAAATTGAGAAGACAAGTGGCAGATTCTGGTAATCTTCTACTAGCAAATAATACCCTGGCAGAAACATACTACCATTTAGTAGCACAACGAAAAACAATCAAAATAAAAATACCTAGTAATTTTTTAGCAGGAAATTACTGATGCCTTTGGGGTGATAAAACAACATAGAGAAATTAGTCAAGTGATTGAATTTTTAATCAGCATCCTGAAAAGGGACTACTGCCATTACCACCATTATTAGCATTTAGTTACACATTAGAATATATATCATAAACACAGACTCCGATAAATATTTTCCCGAAACTCAAATTCTGTTGTTCTCCCCAATTCTATAGATTTTTCAAGCCAACAATAGCTGCTCTTTTGATTACAGCTCTAGCCTGTGTGACCAATTTCTTGTCCTGAGCTGAATCATCACAAAAGCAAGCTGATTGGTTTAAAAAAAAAAAAAAAATGCTGAATACCATAGCAACTAGCTCGCAGCCTTGCTAACATGCAGGAAGGAATTTTTACTTGAACAAGAGCTACAAGTGAAAACAGTAGGCCAAAAGCAGATCTGGCATAATATCAACAACACAACAGAACCACAAAAGTTGCTTACCCCTCCCAATCTTTTCTCTGTAATACCTTTTGGGCAGCAATAAATCTCCAAGTTCTTATTAAAATACAATACAGGGAACAGGGAAAAATGAGTGCTATGGTATTGATTTTGCATATGTATCTAGACACTGCAGACTCTTTTCCAAAACAAACAGGATTAAATTTTGAAAAATCAAGTCACAGAAATGAAACAGTAATAGAGTTTGATCTTCAGTTTTAATCAATAATCATATCACTCAATAATTGAAAGGATTAACAGTTTCTAAAGAAACATCTCCAAATATACTTAACTCTTCATTGTCCAACTTAGTGACTACTTTTAGGAACACATCAAAGTAGCCTAAATATTGATAATAAAGACAAACACTTAATGACACTACACTCTAAGAATTGCATTATGTCTCTAAGGAATACACCTGAAGCAGCATATTGCTCTGGAATAACAGTAAGAGTCTGTGTTGGGTTTACATGGCAAGGTTTTAGTGGCAGGGGGGCTGCAGGGGTGGTCTCTGTGAGAACAGACTAGGAGCTGCCCCCATGTCCGACAGAGGCCGTTCCAGACAGCTCTAAGACAGACCCACTGCTGGCCAAAGCTGAGCCCATCGGTGACACTGGTGGTGTCTCTGTGATAAGGTATTTAAGAAAGGGTAAAAAAGCTGCACAACAGCATCTGGGAGAGAGGAGTGAGGAAACGCAAGAGAAAGCCCTGCAGACACCCAGGTCAGTGAAGAAGGAGGGGGAGGAGGTGCTGCAGGCGCCGGCACAGAAATTTCCTTGCAGCCCATGGAGAGACAATGTTAATTCAGGTTGTCCCCCCTGAAGCCCATTGAGGAATCCACCCCAGAGCAGGTGGAAATGATTTGAAGGAAACTGCAGCCCATGGAGAACCCACACTGGAGCAGGGTCCTGGCAGAAGCTGCAGGCCCATGGAGAGGAGCCCACACAGGAGCGGATGTTCTGGCAAGAACTGTGGCTTGTGGAGGACCCACACTGGAGCAGTATGTGTCTGACATACTGTACTCCATGAAAAGGATTCAATACTGGAGCAGTTCTTGAAGAACTGCAGACCGTGAGAAGAACCTACATTGGAAAAATTCATAGAGGACTGTATCCCCAGAGTGGGACCCCATGCTGGCGTAGGGGAAGAGTATGAGGAGAAGGATCAGCAGAGACAAAGTGTCATAGGCTGACTGCAACCCTCATTCCCCATCCCCCTGCGCTGCTCAGGGATGGCAGGAGGTGGCAAGAAAAGCAAGGAAGTAAGGAGTGAAGTTGAGTCTGGGAAGAAAGGGAATGAGAGGAAGGTGGTTCTGGTTTGGGGTTTTTTGTTTGTTTTTTTTTTGTCACTAACTTACTATATTTTTAATTAGCAATAAATTAATCTTTCTGAAGTTGAGTCTGTTTTGCTTGTGACAGTAAATGATGAGTGATGTCCCTCTCCTTATCCTTTCATCTTATTTTCTTCCCCTGCCCTGCTGAGGAGGGAGAGTGAGAGCACAGCTTGCTGGGCACATGGCAGCCAGCCAAGGTCACCCCACCACAGAGTTCTTTGGTTCGAGGGAAGCCGATATCTCTCCTAGGCAACTGCAGCTACGAAGGCTTTGCTTTGAAGTAGATGAGCCCATCTGTTCTAGGTCAGCTATAATAGGCTTTCAGTGCATTGCACAGTGATGAATTACAGTCCTGTCTCTTCTCTGCCATGTTTGGGGTGGCTTGTACTCTGGAGACTCTATTCAATGGCATAGTAAGGACTTGGACTGAGTTTTTCTTTATAGGCCAGAAGAAAAATCAGCTCCGTTCTTTAGGAGTCATTAAAAACCTGCTATGAAGTAACATCAAGTCAAGAGGACTAGATACAAGGCCCACAGTACAGCTATTTAAATTGCTTTTAAAACTAGGGCTAATTTTCAAACTGAAGAGGACTGAGTTAAGTACATAACTCCACAGTATCAAATTAATTTACTTAATCACTATAAGTAACATTCCTGAGCTTTCACTGGCATTAAGGACTGCTATAAGCCACCCACACCAATGAAAACCCAAACACTTTTTTTGCAGCTAAAATGAGGGTAAGTGCCTTACTTTGGATTCCTGAATCTTAAAATAGTGGCCTGATTTTCTGTTAATGAAATAATGAACTATGAAGTAATATTTTTGTTAATATTATTTTTTTGGATCTGACAAGAAATGGTCACAAAATTCTTAAGGTCTTCTGACCTGCAAACTCGTTGAGTCTCACTGGGAGGTTACGGTCCCAGGACACTCTTCCATCAGAGACCACAGACCTTGAATTAACAAAACATATTTTGTTTTTTTTTTGAAGTGACTTCATCATACTGGTAAATTGCTTGACACATTCTACTTATGTTGTTGAAAATGGGCACATTTCTGTTTTGTCCCAGGTCTCTGATCTATCATAATTCAGACATCAAAATCAGCCTAATTGTAACCATAAATTTGTGCTCAATATATACATATCTCAAAGTATGTCTGTATTTATAATACATAGGGTGTATACAGACTCCGTTATACACCATCAAGAACTATGTACCCATCTCAGAAAGCATGCATGTCTTATATCTTTCAGAAGTTATTTGCTTTATTTTAAAGACACATTCTTATTGAAATCACTTTCTATAAAAAAAGTGTGAAATTCCCTAGTTTAGCTCCATAAGAAGCATATACTTGTTATTTTGGTATCTCAAGTAGAAGTAGGAAAAGCAGGGCAAAGAGAATCCAAGAAACTTAGCAAAACCACACTCGAAAGTTTTAGTTGCCCCTGATTCTGAAACACAGGAGTTTCTAACACTAACCTTACTCATCAGATAGGAATATTTGATGTGCTGATCCTAACAGAGAACTAGCTCTTGCCCATTCCTCATACTTTCAGGATGGGAATTTTTGTTGAGTTTGTTTTGATATACTGTAGCTTTGTTTATAATAGATGAAGCAAGGAATTTTTTTTACCCGAGCTGATATCCAGCAATTCTCACAGAGAGAACACCACCTGCTTTCTGAAAAATACAAAATGGTACTCTGTCATTAGTATTACGCATGCAAGCACATAGCACATAACTCATGTGTCCAAAAATGCACCATACATATATGTACACTGGAGATACTAACATGCTGCTGTAAATATGGCCCTATTACATACATGATCAGACTTTGTTCCTGTACCAGTAATTCTATTCAATTTATGTCAATGACAATTTATACTATTTCCCCAAAATAGTAAATTTACTCTGAGGAGCTTATGATCTTGAGTCAGAATCTGAAAGAATTTTTCCATACCCCAACTGGCATGAAAGAAATTACAAAGTTGCAGTACTACAGCAGAGATTCAGTGACACAATGACACAATGCTAAGGCCAGAAAAGTAGTGCTTGAGATAGGTTATGAAATGAGAAAATAATCTAATCAGTAACAGTCTTAATGATGACTGTAGGTGTTTCAAAATCTTTGGGAGAGGTAACACAAATGCTCAGAAAGTCAAAAAGAATGCTGCTATTCTATTTTACTTCATTCACCTAGCAAAAAGGCAGTACTTGAGCATAAACACTTATATTGTCCTTGTCATAAAATTTATTACAACAAAATAATTATTTCATAGACAGTATTATCAGGAATTTTAAAAGTAACTTGAACTACCAGGTTTTTTTGTCTTTAAAAAACAAAAGTAAACTGTTTATGGATACATATCTGCATGTTAGTCCAACTGCTGAGTGTCTGGAAGCAACTCATTAATGAGAAGAAAACTCAGAGGTAAGACAGTAGAAACTGTTCCTTCTAGTATATAGCACTGCTGATACAGATAGGACCCAGGAAAAGTATTACAAAAATATTGAACACAAAAGGGGGCATCTTAGCACAAACACAGCATACTCAGACATAAAACAATCTGCCTAGTTACAATTCAGTCATAGGAACTAACATCTAAACCATCAAACAGATGTGCTGCACACCAAGCCTTTGATATTACAATGTTCTAATGTAGAACCTTATTCTTTCCCATAGTATTTAGACTTCTGAGTTCAAAAGTGAGTTGACCAAGACAGTTCAAGGTGTTCTGCAGAAAGTGTTTTATTAGTTAATCTCAATAAAAATGTTAAATCAGGAATATAAAACATATGGATCTACCCAAAAACTCTGTCAATGGTTCTCTGCATTATACGCAAAGAACTGCATCCCTGCAGAAGTACGTAATATTACCTTCTCTGAGAAGCTGTTCACCCTGCTATGAAGACGCTAAACTACAGCAATGAAGTTAGCTAATTTGCCCAAGGTCACCTGTAGAATTAGTAGCTAAGTAAAAACAAAAACTTTTTATTGAAGATCAATGAAAAGTTGCCATCTACATATGGATTGCTAGTCTAGAAGACAGAGCCAGTACCATTTAATGCTGTTTTCTGCAGTCCATTTAAAAAATACAAAAAAAATGGTGTGTACAATACAGTTACCCAGCAGATGGGAGACAGAAAATGGAGAAAAAAAGAAAGAGAGAAAAGGCGACATGCCTTTACTTTTATTGTAAGTATTTTGGATTTGCATAATGTTTGGGACATCTTGGATGCTAAGTGACAACATTTAGAACATGCATAATCTAGGTGTGCCACATCCTCTAGGACACAGTTGTTTTCAAAAATTTTTTATTCACTGCTTATAAAGGCACATAATACAATCAATGAACTGTAGACATCTTTATCACATTTGTTTTTTGTGGCTTCCGAGGTCCATTGTCATAAGGGCTTCCTGTAACCAGCCATCTGGGATGAAAGCAAAAATAAGTTATAAGCATCCTTACCTCCAAGTCCATCTCCAGAATCAACCTCATAGATGCTCTCCCCTTCCATGTTGTCTTTAGGATGCAGCAGAAAGTAAGATATTCCTCAGGTGATTTGCTCAGGCTCCAGAATGAAGCTGAATCCACCAACTCTGCAGCCAGCAGATGATATCTTTCAAATAAAAATACAGAAACAAAATCATTGATCCACTTCTATACAACAGAGAAGTCTTTTGATTTCTCCCTTAAACCCCCAACTTTCCAATACTGTGTGTCAGTTATTTCCACATCCAATATCTCAGCACTTTATATCAACACAGTCTTTTCAGTGGGTATCTGAACTCCTTTTTAATTGTAAATTCAATTCCCACTCACAGTACAAACCCTGCACCCCATATAAAGAGGTTGCCTCAGTCGAAATTCCAGGACTATATTGAGGGGGGAAGCCTCAGCACAGAGCCATTCTTATTCATGTGGCCTGACAGGACTAGGAATGGGCAAGATGGAGCAATATACTATCCATTCATAGGATTAGCTCTTCTCTGGCACCATGTGGGTACTGTGAAACCAAATTATATCCAGGTTGCAAACAGCAACACAGACTGAAAGCATAGAGATCATGGGGTTTTTCTTTCTTAAGATTACTCTTAGGGTCACTAAGTTTAGATAGAGAGAGCATCTTCTTTAGCAGTGGACTTGATTTGCAGATGAATGTAAAGAAGAAAAGTGTAAAGATGGGTGTGGACAAAAGAACAAACCCACTACTTGGCTTATTTAAAAGAAAGACAATGAGGGAGCAAAATCTCTTTTCCCTAAACTGAATAGCTAGCTGTTTTTCTATTATTCTGCTACAGTGTAGCTAACTTTTACCACCTCCTTCACTTTTTGAATAAAATAGAAATAACTCTCAATGAATTAAAAAAAAAAAAAACATTAATGAGTCAAGAAGCATCCACACATTGGTGCCTTTGAGAGGCAAAAAAAGACAAAAAGCAATCGGAACAGCATGGAGTTACTGGAGTAGTTTTGCAGCAAGCAGAGAACTGTCATGTATCAGATGCTCATGATCCAGACAGCAAAGCAAGGATGAGTTCCACCACTCAGCCCCCCATGTAAGGTTTGCAATCTGATTATTTTTAAAACGAAGGAAAACAGAAACCAGAAGCCATCCAAAAGATCACAGAGGCTTCTCTCTGCCAGAAATGAACTTGAGCAGGCTGAGAACGTAAAACATGACAAGAGAATGATGATCAAGTACATGAATGATGTGATATATAAAACATAGTTCAGGTACCAATAGTAACTCAGAGCTAGTCATGGAGTGATGTATTGGCTGTCTCCTTGACAGTTTCAAATGAGCAAATAGCAATTAAGCTTTATTTGCAAGTCTGTGACCTTCTCTTTCGCTTTTCCATGTCATCAGGATTGCATTCAAATTGTCCTATGCCAGTTAATTTTATTGAGAGGGTGGAAAAGGGAAAAGTTCTGTATTAACATGAACTGCCCTGTGTGTTTTGTTCAACTCTCTTCTTCAACTTCTAACGAGAAAAAAGCAATATTATAAACAAATCTGTATTCAGACACCAAGTAAAAGAAAATCAATAGTTCAAGTACTGTATCATTTGTTGATAAAAAGAAGGGCATACCTAGAAGCTTCACACCAGGTGACCTCTACTTCTTCAACTTCTTCAAGCATCTTTCTCAGCATCTGCATGTTTCCTCTGGTTGAGCCAGTGTAGGTGTATGCCATGTAACAGAGCATGCATGGCACTGCAAAACACTGAGCAGACTTTCCATGGGGTGAAAGTTGTAGTATAGCCATCTTACACTGCTGATACCTCTTCTTAAACTCACATCAGTGATTCAAGATGTTCTTCTAAATCAGCATTCATGTTTTTTCAGAAGGAATGCTACTGCAATTTTCAAAGGACTAAAGACTGAGAAAGGACCCATGATAATGCTGATTTTTAGTGATGAAGTATCCATGGAAAAAAAATTTAGTTTGGTAAAAAAAAATCCACACATTTTAAAAATATGAAAATACTTACCAAATAAATAACTAGAACACAGCGGTTATAGTATCAAGCTCTGGCTGCGTATTCACACCTGAAATATGTATGTTCCAAATGCTGATTTAGGATACTCCCAAGAACATTATCAATCTTAGTTCTTGTTTATAAAAGTAAATGCCATCAAGCAATGAATATTGGATTCTCATGATCAAAAAAGCTCTACTGCAGATGTCACAAGATTTAGTACTATTTTTACTGGACAAATGGATCAGATGAGCAAATAACCATAATTTGAGAAAGCCAACCACAGCCTTTCAAATGAAAGAAATTATCTTGCAAGTTTCCTTTTGGAAAGGTTTTTTGTTCTGCTCAGATATTCTGTCAACCCTGGGTTTTTTGATGATTGCTACAGACCTCCTGCGTGGTAATACAGAAACCCTGTTAGTATAAAGTAACTGCTGACCAAAGGGCATTGTGCAATGTCTAAAAAATAAACATTGCATTTTTAGTCAGGCTTTATGCCTACATATCTGGATACAAAATAACCTGTGCCCGGCATAAATACCTACTTCTACATCTACTTAGACACAGGTATTAAACAACTTAATGTGTTCATCTATCTGCAAACAAAAATGTGTGTCCTTATAAAAAATGCATAAAGTGTCTCATTTTGCCTTATAGTAATGAACTAAATGAAATCTGTATGCCTTTATTAAAACCTGCAAGTGTAGAAAGTAGTAAATTTCAAGACATACAATGCATAAGGGTTGATTACTAAAATTAGATCTCAGTATTGTGAAATATTAGCACTTCAGTGCAAAGTTACTAAGACATTAAGTGGAACCAAAATCTTCATTGTCTACTTAGAAAATTACTATTATTATTCTTATGGAAAACTGAGATTAGAAGAAGAGAAACAGAAGAAAACCTGTTTTTAAATAATTTCTTATTTTACATATATTCCTTCTGAAACAAATTAATTGTTCTTTATTACATGATTGCTGTCTCTTCCCACTTGGCATCTGTACAAATGTTGCTTTTAATAACATTTTACTCAAAGTTGAACATTTTTGGGGAGAGGGTCTGATGGTGAATAGAAAACCCCCTATTGTTCTGTTCCCTGGCTAGGAAAACTTTTTAATTAAAAATTGAAAGCAAAAGGATGCAGCAGTACTGAAATCTAGAGTTGCTCAAATGTAATCACAGCAATGGGTTAACAACAGAGGTGGAATGCTCAGTGCAGAACTGCTTCATGCTTGGCTGTAAGTTTACACCTTCTACTAGGGAGAAAAAAAAAAAAAAACCTGAAATGTTTAAATTCAGCATTATTACAAAGGAAAAAATCCACAGCAGAGAAGCAGTGAAGTATTACTACAGCTGTTTTAAAACAGATGGGATACACTAATAAGTTTTATACTTTTTAAATTATAGAGCCTTCAAAACCTACAGTACCAGGCACTCCCTCGGTCACATAACTTCACTTTTTGATAGCTTTTGCTTCTTGTTCATCCAAATCCTTCCCCTTGCTAATACCATACAGTAGGCCCCATTTTCCACCACCATACCAGAGTGTAAAGCCACCTGGGACCAAACCATCATTTTGTGCTGGCATCTGGTCCTGAATGAAAATGCTATCATGAGGAAAAAAAAGGCAATGAACACGTTTACTCAAGTTTTGTAACCTGAAGTCTTTGTCAGCTATTAGGGAAGTTGTTTCCAGTGTTGAGGGAACAGCACATGAAAGGAGGCTTGGGAAGAGTCTCAGCAAGACCAGTTGTTCCCAACTTCTGCCTTCAGTTCACAGAACCATCCATGTCAGAGCAAGGCAGTGGGTGGCAGGAAGATGAATTCAGAATGTATAACTAGGTCCTACTAGCACGATTATTTTTTTTTTCTTTCAGAGAGGTCAAAGAAGCCTCACTGCTGTTTTAACACATGCCAAGGAGTTATATTGCCAAGGAGTTGTGCAGACAGTAGAGCGACAGATGAATTCCTGTTACTAGTTGCCTTCTTCAGACCAGGGCCTAACCACAAGTGCTGTACACTGGGGTGCACAGAAGCTGCATATGCTATCCCTGTACTTGCTGTGCAGTCCCACAAACTGGAAGAATCCCCAGCCACAGATACAGTGGTGATCTCTGATCTTTTTGACCTGCCTGAGTCCAAGAAAGCCCAATCAAACGTAAGTGACTGTGGTCCCTTGATCTTTCTGAAATGATCTGTTTAACCCTCTGGCTGCAGATATTGGATTTTGTGGAATTAATTCCCACTGAAGTAACAGAATACTACCACTGGAGCTTATGTACATTATAACAACAACATTTGAAAAAGCATAAATTGTGTTGCAAAAATCAAAGTATGATAAGAATATTTGTATTTACAGTTTAAACTTTCAGGTTTTAATTCTCCAAGTAGTGTCAGAAAGATCATAGAGTTTGCTACATTTCACATTACATGCTAAGATAAGAAACATGTCAGAATTAAAATGCAACGGGAAGAGTGAAGTCACTGCAGTAGCACACTTATCTGTTAACTCAAAGACCCCAGCAGTCCCAAATACATGTCATGGGTGTGCTTTTTCAAACAGCATTTTTTCACAACAGATTCCTACATAAGCCCAAACTTCTAGACTGCAGCTAGACAAATCTGCCCCAGATGTACACTGTCGACTCCTGACCATAAATCGCAGAGGGTCTTTTCAGGTAGTTTAAACAAGAGATCGTTCATCTCCCTTTACCTCTGTCCATTCTTTTCTCTTTGGAGCACACTGTAGAGAGCACAAATAGTCAAACTGCTTCCCTCTCTCTGCTCACCAGTTTTTCTGTTCTATTTATTCAAAACACCATTTTATAATGTTTTGCACTTGGTGTCACTGGAGAATGGTCCCATGCAGAGAACATACTGGGCATGAGAATTAGGTGACTGCAGAGACTGACTTTGCAGCTTTTAAAAAAACATCTGAAGTGAAGTAGGATGCTAAAGTAGAAGAATACAAGATTTTTAGCACTATTATGTTCTTATACCAACCTCAACACAGGAGCAGAATAAAACTGGTCAGTAATTCTTCCATTTAGTTCCCCTGTCTTCAGGCAAGAGTGGGAAGAAAATAAAAATAATCAGAAAATCTGTACTACTACATCAATAGAGAGGAGGCTGGTACCAGATCTACCTCGGAAAGGTTCTGTTCCTCAGAGTTACAGTAGTCCTGTGCCCCTGCAGGCAGCCAACCTCACACAAGGAGTCCTGCTCAACTAGTTACTTCTGCTTTCTCTCAACTTCCATTATTTGTCATAGGAATTTATTCAAAGTTTATGAATTAGTCCAAGATCCTTCATACATATTTAAGTGCTTTTCAAAAAAGAAATCTAATTTTGGAATTGGGCAGAAATCTTGTATTCAGTCAGGCATAACCATGCTTGAGTTAGTCCTGCAGTAATACCCTAACAAGAAGCCTTCCTGACTACCAGACTTGATAATCATAATTCCTTCCTAACAAGGCTTTCAGTGAGACTGTTTTATTATTCAAAGAAAATTTGAGTTGAATAGATTCACCTCATTTCACCACGAAGCTGTATTTTTTTTTTGAAGTATTTCCATATGGAAATCTCAAGGAAGTAAAAAAAAAAATTCATTTTGGACATAGACATTTTAAACACTGACAAAATCCTCAGTTTTCAATACCTCAACATAAGCTCTAACTCAAGATTTTGCAAAGTAAGATCTAGTGCTAACAAAATGGCTTGCTGAGAACAGGCATGAACGGAGATCCATGCATTCTAATCCTGCAAAGTACAGTTCAGGGAGGGGCTAAGAATCAGTACCAACAGATGAACATCACCATTTCTTTCTTCCAAAACATCCACCTGAATTGGAAAGAGGAGCAATTTAGGAAATTGGAAAGAGCAGTCTGAGGTACTTCATTTCTGCACATACTTTGTTTCTTATCAGAGTTTATATTTTCAAATAACTCCATACCTGTTTTACCTGCCAATCCTTTTTACCACTCCCATCACACACAACACTTTGCTTTCCAGTTCTCTTTACATACATGTTGTGACCACTGTGAAGAATCAACAAATGTGCAAAAGGGTTGGTAATTTAACACCTATTTTGGTATTACAGAGTACCGCAAAACATTTGCCATATCAGTCTCTTCCTTGTGGGCCACTGCTATTACAGTGTGAACTGTGCATTGCAAACCAAGAGTTCCCATCAAGCAAACAAAATGCTCTCTGTTACCTTAGAAAAATAATTTGCAATTTGGTTCTTCTGCTAGTGGCAGAAACAGTAATTCTGATGCATGCAGGAACAGCAGAGACCAAGCTAGTATTTGTAAAGCCACCTGATGACATTGATTATGATCTGAAGACATACACTACATATGGTTTCTGCTCTAGGCATACTAATTCAAAAACAGAGGGCAGGGCCAGAGTATTATATCAGAAATATTTTCTTTAAAGCTGTGCCTAAAAAGCCAATTTCTATAACTTAACATTTATTATATGGATATTAGGAATCTGTGTATTGCAGCAAAGGTTCAGAGTTATGCATCTTTGACATCTGCACAAATTGGTTACTTTGCACAGTGTAGTTCTATCATTACCAACACAAAGCACACCTTAAAAAAAAAGGCAAACCAAACCCTCACAACCCACAAGGAACAATTTAAAAACACCCCCCAAAACATACCTCCTTAATGTTAGTGAATTTTCAGTTTAACAGGATGTTGTGTTTCACATTAGAGACAAAGCTAACAATATATCAGATTTTCCTATTTCTAGTAGGATTATTTCCTAAGGATAGAAACTATATTCCATTTTGAAACCCACACTCTTATTGTAAATAGCACTAACTTTAGGAGCGTATAGCAAAATCAAGAAAATAATCAACTTAGTGATCAAAACAGGATTTGCTAAAAACTGCAGAAAATCTGATTTAAAAAAATAAGGGAAACAAAGTAATAACAAAAAAAGAACAAGTGACATAAAAATCCACTTCAGTGATAGCATGGTTTTACTTAGAAGCTTGCAGCGTAAAACCAATTTTCTTTCCTTAGGTCTTAGCTGAAGGCCTAAATTAAGCATGCAATACATACTTAAAGTATTTTCTCATTTGCTTTAACATTAATTTTCAAGACAATGTTGAAAAGCTGAATTTATGCCCAGCTGTAGTTTTTATAACCAACCAAGAGAAATTTAGTTTGTGTGCTAGAGCAGCTGTGGAAATCAATTCTTAATCTATGACCTTGCTTACTGCAGCTTGAAACCCTGCAATAAATAAATGCCTTGAGCCACAAATAAGAAACATTTGTTGAATCACAGGGACAAAGAACACAAATCTATATGTATGTATATAGCATTAGAAAGGTCATATAAAATACAATATTGGCTCTTTTCTTGCTCTAACATAATAATGTTTGAAAGGCAGGACACAGTAATTGGCTGCATTAATACCCAGGTGGTGAACAGTCACAAGTACATATTTTCTTTTCAAATGACAACGTTCATCCTTTTAAAGGACTTCTTGTAGCCTGCCTGCTTTTTTACTATGGACAATGCTACCGTGCTTAGAAATACAAAATCTCGGAAAAAATATCTAATTTCTTTGTCCTAGCACATGCAAAGTCGTTCTCTAATGCATATGTAAGCTTCCTTGTGAAGTTGCTCAGTGTTTTATCACTGACAACAGGAAAACACTAGAGCTCACGTGTTAACCTGCACTTAGTCACAACTACCCTTCTTTGTAAACTGAATGTATCAAATCCTCACCCTATATGTTATTACATATTTCTCACAGGAGTATAAGCTAAAAGAAAAAAATACCTATGTTAATGTTTCATTATTATTATTTTACAATTAGAAATCACAGAACATTCCTGTAAACAAACCTGCACATCTTTAAAAACACGCCTTCCATTCTTGATGTATTTGATTGACTGGTGATTTTAAAATCAAGTAGTACAAAATAACACTAGTTTAGCTAATTTCCCTCTCTTAATTGTCTCCTTCCTGTTATGTTGGAATTCAGATGTGACTGTGACTGACACTTCTTTTTAGATTAGCATGGTGTTATTAGTTTTCACAGCAGGTGACCAAAGTAACTGATGGGAAGGTTTTCCTTATTTTAACCCTAAATAATGTAATCTAATATGTAATAAAGTAATTTGGAGATTCATAATTATCCTTAAATTGGAATTTTAAATAGAAACCAAATAAGAAAAAGACTTGCTTTCTTTAAATGTAATGAAAGTTTTAGTCAAAGTAGATCATTAAGTCCTTTCTAATATTACATTTTCACAAGATAATGTAACACACTGTGATCAGTTCTCAATCAGTGAAAGTTTTGCCTTTAACATAATTAGAAAAGATCAATAATCAAATTTAAATGCCATTTTTAGTTCTTAATCATGGGTGCAGCATCCAAAGGAGTATTTGTGCTCTTGTGACTTCCAGGCATTAATGTCAGGTGCCAACACTCCCTGTACAGGATGGGAAAAGACATCATATCTCCCAGTATGAGACAGAATTTGGAACAATTTTCAGAATACCTGACTAAGCAGTCAGTATAACAGCTAACTGTGTGTACACAATTTGAAAAGACAAGATACAATTCTCATATTATTAAAAAAAAAAAAAAAAGTTGATATTACATTAGATGATGCTTTTCACTGAAAGGACATTGAACAGAAGAACAGTTTAATCCATTTTTCTTTTATTTAGTTTTCACAGTAACTGCAAACCAGCTACTGAAAGACAGAGGGAAACATTTTGGGTATACAGTCTGTGGAACAGGGGATAATATAGTAAGAATGAGATTGAAGGAACCAGTAATAAGTCATAGTCCATTTAATTTATTACCAAGTACTTTTAACTTCTTCTTTACTGGAAGCCTTTAAAGAACTAACAAGTCACTTATTTTAGAACCAGAATTGTCATCTCATTTAGGGAAGGAAGATTAATTAGCAATTAAGTATATTGCTCACAAGCATCATGTTTCTTGGGAGCACCCGGTCTGGGACAGCAGTACTAATAAAACAAAAATGCCAAAGTTAAAACTAGACTTATACTGAAATTACTTGACTCGTCCTACTTAGTTCTACCTATGAGTACAGGCATACCCAACTAATATCCAAAAAACAACTCAGGAGACTTCGGAACTTCTCCAAGGAAGCACTGCCTTTTGTCCTCAATGTAAGCGTTTATTCCAGACTAAGGGTAACTTTTGTGGAAATGATGCCAAGTATTTACCGGTCAGAACTGATGTCTGGAAATAGAGGAGAGACTATCACATTCCAGATGCGCACAATGTTTTCATACTGAAAAATGAGCTGTGCTTCAGCCTACCACAGGACTGACTAATCATACCGATAGCTAAAGCAGAGCAGAAGGAAGTCTGATTTCACACATGCTTTTCCATTGACCAAGAGCAGGAATTTTAGCTTGGCAATGACCTGTGTTTTATGCCTAGTTGGAAAGAAGAATTCACATTCCAATCTAAAGCCCCTCAGGTAATAGCAGTATTTTAAAGGTATAAAAGCATATGTAGTTCCCAAATCTCCAAAGATTTTGCTAATGGCATTAACCAGACCTCTCCACAGCTGTTTGTGGGAACAGGCAGGTATTACCTGGGCAGCTGCAGAAGTGGGGAAGCCCACACAGCAAGCCTTCCCAAGGGGCAGACATCTGCCCCGTCTGGGTGGGGTAGTCCTCACTAACTTTGAGACCCTCTCCTCAGCGCTAAACATCAGGTTCATACTGACTCCCTACCCAACTCTACCTGCTATGTCCTATTTCCATTTTTAATTAGTTTTCACATTACAGTCTTAAAGACAGCTTGTTCTAACTGCAGGAGAGTTGCTTGGTGTATTAATTTGGGTTAGAGGAAAATACTTCCCCACTAACAAAACAACAAATTTACAACGTGCAGCTGATTATAACCAATGACCCTTACAAAACAATTTAAGATTCAATATTTGTGAAACAAAGCAATGTTGCTGATGCTGCACTGATGGTTTTGTATCAGCATAAATGACTAATTACTTTAATCAGGAAGCTCAAAAGATAATGAACTTGATTTATTATAAATACAGGGGCTTGCCCTCTTATAAAAATGACTTGCTCTGCAGTTCAGGACACATTGATTTATGGCACTACTTGTAATTCTTTTATTTTTTACTTTAACATTTAATAAAAGATGAAAAATAAATTGAAAAGTAAACCAGAGCAAGACACATTCCCAATATAATTATATGCAATTCCACAGCAATACTCATACATTATCTATATCCTAATATTTCATTAATAGTAAAGATACAAAAACATGCAGAAAGTATAAGATTAATTTGGCCAACAGTACAGAAAAAGTGAATATTCTTGCCTTTCTCACACACGACTGTTCATTATTTGGTGATACCTGACATCTGTTGCTGAGACCAGCTGAACACAATTCAAATCCAGTTCAGGTAGGAATAACAGTTATTAAAAAAAAAATCTCTGAAGCTAGATTATGAATCAATTATGGCATAGGATCCCATCAGGGAGAGGGAGACTGAATCTGCCTGGAGTCTACTAGTGGATAAGCAAATATCTTAACATCTTTGCTGCAAAGCCTCTTTGGAAAGCACTTTGCTCTGTCCTGAACCCTGCACCATCAGTCCTTTACCTTACCTAAGGGCCATTTATGGACAGATACAGCACTTAAGACATGTCAGGTCCCCATGACGAGGCTTATGGATTTATTGCACTACATTCAAACTACACAATACAGTGACAAATTTTTACAGTATATAACTTTTAAATAAACACAAAAAAAATCCATGTCTAATCTACTTACACTAAGATTAAATTGCTTCAGATTCTCTGATCCACCTGAAGTCCTATAAGTTTATTCAGGCAATATGACTGCCATGGATTCCCTCTTTCTGCATACTTTCATTGCAGATTTTTGAGGAACCCTCAGGTGTATTTCTACGTATTTTGCTGCATGAGTGAAGGGAGAAACAGTATTCCAGAGATCAGAAGAAACATTTTATAGTTCCCTGGTAACCAGCAAAATTCTTCAGTTTATCTTAAGTTTTTGGGGTAATTGCTGGAGCCTCAGGGTGTCCAAGGAGACTGTCACACAACTGCATGAGTATGAGTACAATTGCTCAGCTAGTTATTATAGTGGTAATTATTGTTGCATCAGTACATGCAGAAAATAATGATTAAGAGCAACTAAGAATATTTTCTACATGAAGACTGTTTTCATAAACAGGAAAATCTACTTGATCTAACTTCAACTCCGAGCTCAGCTAAAACAAACTGTATTCCTCAGGGCACTGCAACAAACAGATTATCATCAAATAAAGATACTTGGCAGGCAGGTTCATATTACAGCCGCTTCTTGTGCTGACCAGCACAGTCACCGTGACTTCATGTTCCCCCTGTTTTAATATATCTTCACATTGTCTCTTGTCTCATACTTAACACTAACATTCCTCCAGGCAGAAACCACTTCCTTCTTGTGTGTCTACAGAACCAGCTGTGCCTACTGACTCTTGGTGTATAAATAACATGAAAGATATAAATCTGATCATGATTTATGGCAGAGAGTTGAACAACATACTCAATTAAATCTCTGCATTATCAAAGTCAATGGAAATTTTTATTCTTGAGACTAGGGTTATTCCTGTTGTATATTATAGTTGGCATCTTCCTGGTACAAATCTTTCACATAAAAAAACTTTTTTTTTTAGTCACCTACCAATTTTGATACCTTACAGTTATTATCACAACTATATAAAATGGAAGTAGTATTTTCACCAGCACTTCTGTCAAACAATCTCTTTCTATCAAGCATTTCTTCAAGCCCAGTGGCACAGAAAGTCCCAGAATTCAGATCACTGCAGTTTGGAAGATATCCATCAAAACATTACTAAAAGACATCTGCTTTGGTCCATGAGGGGCACACACAGGACCAACCTCTGCTATATTCTATAACCATTCGCTGACGACCAGACACCAAACCCCACTTCTGCATAGCTGCAGAAAACCAGAATCCTACTACAGTAATTAGAAAATAGATCAGAAAGTACAGGATAGCTATCAATATAGCACAGGCTTCTAAGACATTTAATCACAGTCAGATAGCTCTGATAGCTCTCTGATAACCTGTGAGAAATCTGGGAGATCTTTAAAAGTCTTTGAAATCTGATGTCATGCTACTCATGGATGTCTGAAACTGCATACATAATTTTTAAGGACTGCTGATTAAGATGGCTTATTTTCTTTGTTGGATTTTTAACTCACATGACTGGTTTCATACTTAAATCCCTTTCAAATAAAGGTGCCCTCATTCTATGAAGTAAACCTCCTGGAGTTCTGCTTGTTTTCTAAATACACAATATTAGAGGTCAAGCAGAGACAAGTGTTCAGGGGAGAATTTGGAAAAAAAATAAAAAATAATGAGGAGTATAAATTCAAACATAATCTGACATAAAAAGAGGAATTCTCACCCACAAAATGAAATTCCATTATTTTACACAAAAAGAAACCATTAATTATTAAGTAGATATTTGTTGGTTAAATCTGGTTTATATACAGAATTATTAAGGCAGTGTGAATAGTACTATAGAGCAGCATTTACTGACATCATGAAAATTATTCCAACCTGCAAAACTCTTTTAATTGAGTGTATGTTTCAGGAGTATTTTTTTTGTACAGAAATTTTATGTTAAATTTTAAAAGGTACCTCTGTTGTTTCATAGAAGCATTAAAAATGGAAGCTCACTGTTCCAGACATTTATTTTGTAACAATCATTTAATTTAATATTTTGTTATGTTTGACAACTCTCGTGGGGAGCTAAACACTCTTCTCTGCAGCTACTGTGATTACTAAGAGAAAAATACAAAATAACTTTGAAAATGATAGATCAGGTTCACTGGTGACCTGGTTCTGCTGAGCTCAGCAAAAAGGAGAAGCTGCCTGATACCTTTACCAGTGCAGTCACTCCTAGAGGCTATTCTGACTTGCACTTGCTGGCAGAAGTCCCTAAAGGACCATCTGCCAGCAAGAAATGGAGAGGGGGGGAGGGAATCATTCATGTGTGCACTCAGGTACTGCCAAGTCCTTCCCAATTCTCAAAAACTTCAAATAGTAGAAGCTACCACAAGAAAGATTTAAGACTTCAGTATGCCAACTTTACGTTTTGTGGAGTCCTTAATATAGAAGCTCTTCAACAGAAGAGAAAAAGAGAGTCTCCATAAAAAGAGGAGGAGAAAACTGAATGGATAAAAAAAAAATGTATCTTTTATATTCAGAATATTATGGTTACTGTCAGAGAATCATGGTCAACGTTACCAAGCACTGCAGGTTAACCCTACTGAAACAATATGTCTACAAAAGGCTTACTGAGAAGGTGGGGGGGGGGGGGGGGGTGGGAAGTGTCAAATATACACAAATAAACACACAAATATACAGATGTATGCACACTGTCGTGGTTAGAGCCTGGCCAGAAGCCACACACCACACAGCCACTCACTCCCCCTTCTCTTCTGGCAAGGACACACACTAAGCTCCTATCTTCAAAACTGCTGCTACAGGTCTATTTAACTTATTACTACAGAAACCCATAACAATCCTAAAGCATCCAAAATAGGAGATGCATGGCAGAGCAGCCTATGTTTCAATAACAGAACATGTTGAAAGAGGCAGATCAAAGAGAAAACACTTAAAATTAAATGCAAGACCTTATTCTGATTTAAGAAAAAAAAAAAAAAAAAAAGACATATATTGCAAATACATCGATAAATATCTTTTACATATATATACATATTGAAAAGTTAGAGCTTCACTGGCTTAGCCTGTCCTGCTATGTGTACCCATTCCCACCCTCACAATTCTGTTTTCTGTAAAATGCACCCTTGAAGGCATCACCTTGTAGAGAAGGGCAACAGCTGTTCTGTGCTGGGTCAGAGCAGATGCAGTACATACCGGAGTTGTCTGTATATTATGCTTTCTCAAGAACACTCATAAGGCTTTTTTTTGTTTGTTTGTTTTCCTTCTTCCTTTGCTATTTCTACTGAAAGCATGACTAATGCACGCTCCTGGCACCGTTCGGATTTTTTGCCTCTATGGTACTGGCCAAGGAGTAAAGCGATCTTAAATGAGTACCCCCTACAGTTTTACTATTACAATCTCATCTTCATTCCCCTTCTCACTATTCATCTCTGTTTCTATCCCACTATTCACCATATATTTTTAAGTGACATCTAACATTTAGATTATACACAGTCTTAGACACTGTCCACAGAAATCTTCACTTAGCTGAAATTAGTAATACTAATCTCAGTGAAATGCTTGGTTTCATACCACAGCGTTCTCTGCCTTCTAGCACAGCACTGGACCTTGCAAAAAAAGTGAGCAACATAGTGTTTTTTCCCTATCATCAAACATTCAGTTTAGATTTTAGGTTTACTTGGCTCATGGAAAGAAAGAAAAAAAAGACACACTTGGCTGTCCAGTTGAAGCACAGCATAACTGGTCACATGCTCTGTAGACGATGCAAAACAAGATCTCCTGTTCTACAACAAAAATTGTAACATAAACTGTAAGCCTGTCAGATGAGAACTAGATCTGTTCACTGACAGTTTATAAATCTTTCCAGGATGGAGAGGTTTTGATTTTGTTTTACAGTGGCTTGTTTTTTGTTGATACCAATCACTCCTTCACTCCCATTTCCATGCAGTTCTACAGATAGCTGCCTGAAACAGCAGTTCAGCTGTTTCTTTTGCACATTGATACCACAAAACTGATCTTGTAACCAGAAGATTTTCTGTATCTAATATTAAAACTAACATTTCATTCATTCATGTCCTGTTCCTGTGGAAATATGTCAATGGCAGGGGTCAATGTATGTAACCGAAGTCTACAACACAGCCTCATTTATAAGCAGAATTTCAGCAGACAGACACTATATAATGAAGTTGACAGTTAGCACAAGCAAAATAATATAAATATTAAGGAAGAAAAATACCATCATGAGGGAAATAATGGAATATAATGATCTCTGTCAGTGTGAAACCAGCAGCACCGTGGATCGAAAAATTTTATTACTTCCAGGCAAGGCACAACTCAATACGTCTTCCAGCTTCTTTTACCTGGTGCTCTTTACAAGTGTTCAGCTCAAAGACAGCATGAGACGTGCTCTGAACTTGTGTCAGTCCTCTGCAAACTACAAGAAAACACACATTTGTACCACTCACAGCAACTGAGATTACTCCAAACAAGAAATCCCTATACATTTACTATGAGGTTCAAGGGTAGAGGTAAGTTCACAGTGCGCTTGACACAGTCACTGTATAACTAGGACAGGTGAAGCACACAGGCCATAACATCACTTTTTCTTCCACACATTTAGTGGAGAGGACATCGGGGGTGAGGAAGAAATGTGTAGGGGTGAAGCAACACTGGCATTAATCTAGCAGCAGCCTCCCCATAAAGGCCCCAAAGGTCTTCTAGTACCCTTTGCTCCATCAGGGACAACACAAGCCACCCAGCTAGGAGATGACCTTGAATCAATTTCTTCCAAACATACATTCAAACTATTCCCAACCATTCAGAACTGGACAGCCAAGCATGGCATTCTCATAAGGCCCCTGCAAGAAGTTTTACATTCTGTATCACTTTTTCATTTTTCTCTGCATATCTCATCCTGTGTTTTCGGTGTTTTGTCTGTTAAACTGTTTTCAATGTCTGAGTTCAAATACTCTGCTACAAAATTTAAGGTGATGCTCTCAAAAGCGATTTGAATGAGCCTCAGTTTCCTAGGTGCTCAAAAGAAAACAATTCAATGGGTGAAATTATTATTGCTGGATTCGGTGGACTATTTTCTTGGATGTTCCTTGCAGAGGCACTGATATAAATACATATTTCTTTACTATCTGCATTACAGGAGTATCCAAAGCCTCAAGCAGGGTTGGGATTCTGTGTGCAAACGCAAAAATGCATTTCCTGCCCTGTGAGAGTTTACAGCATCAGCAATGATCCTGCAATGAGTTCCATGTGTGCCAACACTCAAACCTTTACAGATGCCATAGTAATGCCATAGACTATTAGGAACTAAAGAAATATATGAACAGAGATTTTTCATACTGTCATGGTTTGAGCCTCGTCGGCAGCCAAACACCACACAGCCACTCAATCCCCCTTCTTTTCCAGCAATGAGAAGGGACAGATGAGCCAGGCTTGGGATTTGAGATGGGACTGGGAGGGGCAAATCACCCATTATGGTCATGAGCAAAAGGCAGACTTGTTACGGAAAGAAAAAAAAAAAGACCATACATTTATTACAGACACTAACAACACATAACAGAGTAGGACAGTGAGAAGCATTACCACAACCTGAGAACACCTTCCCCCTCCTCTACCTTCTTCCCGGGCTCAGCTCTGCTCCCAATATCTCTACCTCCTCCCTCAGCAGCACAGGGGCAGGAAATGGGGGGTGCAGAGCTGCTGCTTCTTCTGTCTTCAGTGGGGGGAGCTTCTGGAACTTGTTCCCTCTGCTCCATCATGGTCCCCCTCTCACAGGAGACAGTCCTCCACAAACTTTCTCTGACATGAGTCCCTCCCACGGGCCGCAGCATTTCATTATGCTGCTCCAGCATGGGACACCAACTTTCTCCAACTGGATTCCCTCCCACGGCTGCAGCCCTTCCGGAGCTGCTCCAGCGTGGGACACCCCTGTGCGCTGCAATCCTCCCAGAGCTGAACTACAACAGCGGGACTATCTTTTCCCACAAGTCCCCGGCCTTCTTCGGGCACAGCACCTTGATCATCCAGGCAAAACGGAACACAGGCCATAAATCAATGTCTGCTCCACTGTAGATCTCCATGGGTGGCAGGGCGGGGCCGCCCTGCCATCTCACCACAGGATACAGGGGGGTGTCTGCTCCAGCACACCTTCCCCCTCCTTTCTTCCTCCGTTCCTCCACTGACCTTGGTGTTCAGGCAGCTGCCGCAACTCCTCCGCACAAGTCCGACTCCTCCTCACCACGTCTCTTCTTAAATACGTTATTGCAAAGGTGCAGCTGATGGGCTCAGTTTTGGTGCAGAGGTGGAGCTGACTTGGGGCTGGGGGAGCTTCGAGAAGCTTCTCACAGGAGGCCACCCCTATAGCCCCCTCCCCTGCTACCAAAAAACCCCACCACTCACTGAAACCCAGGACACATATACACTGTTATATAGCTGTTGATTGGTAATGATATTTAATGAATTCACTAATGAATTTGGCTGGGCTAAAACTGCCAACCTAGAGATGAACAGAGGTAAAAACTTAGTCCTTCATGAAACCTGGAGACACAGGTGACAAATTCCTTCCTACAATCACAATACTACTAAGTGGTAACATGTTCAGAGCTTATGACAACTACATGGTAAATCTATGAAATCAGTTGCACAGCCTGATATCTGAGCAATGGCTTTTCATTTCCAATAGCTTTGATACTTTAGTCTCCCTTTTACTTACAGATGCCAGTGACAAAGTTTTGATTAGAAGGAATTTCTTTCTGCTGCATCTCAGTCATTTATTTTTAGAAGTCTGGTGCTGACACATGAAACATTTTTAAGTGCCTCAAATAAACACTTCCTTTTGAACAATCTAACATTACACAGTTCATTCCAGATCATCACATGCAGTCTGACACATTCCATCCTAGCTCCAACCACAAGGCGAACGCTTTTCAAGAGATACCTCCAGAAGGCTGGGAATAAGCCAAATCCCTTATGGATCACCTACATATAAATGCAGATGTAGATTATTCTCACAGATATAAAAAACAAAAAAGAAACAAATAACATTTTAGCATGAGGGTTTCCCAACTGTGACTATGCACAGTCCACACATTATTCAGTGTGAACGTAAAGAGATAGTTATTCCTTGTTTGCAGCCCTTGCCTCCGACACTTGACCCAAAATTCTGGATATGTCTCTTAAACGCTGTTGTTATCTAGTGGTTGATGAAAAAAAACAAGTTTATGAATTAAACCTGAAGCCTCAAACCAACTCACTGTAATTCAGAAAAGATAGTTATATATCCTTTCTGAGGACTGATTTAACTTTCCTCTACTTCCATTCCTTGGACACAATCCACAAGGCTATACAATCACCAGGATAGATAAAGAGTGATAAAACTGAAGCCCTTAAGATAGGGATCTATAACTATGAACATAATGCTGAAGCCTTTTCTCATGTGACCAGTCATAGTGAAATCAACAGAATTACTTATACAAGTTCGGACTCCAGGATCAAGGTTATGAGGATTATCCTGCTCTGGGATGCTCTGGGTAATACATTGGTTTACAAGTATGCTCCTTTAGATCACCATTATTCGATGTAAATATGCAGAAAAATCAGACTCTGTATTAATTAGAATTCACAGAAAATGTATGCAGAGACAGAAAGATGAATGTTGTATGAATAAAATACAGTGTGAAGAAAATGGTCTCTGATTATTCTTTTGTGTTTGTACTGACAAGGATTTAACTGTATTTTTGTACTTGAATTTAAAATAAAACCTATTATAAAAAAGGTCTAATTGTGATAAGGTATATAATTATCTTCAAAGGTTTACATGGCATAGAGGTAGGTTTGAGCTGAAATTCTGGAGTCAGTTTGCACAGCTGTGTGGGAGGCCAACTCTGGACCTCTCTACGACTTTGTCAATGACAGTAAGAGGTTAGCAATCTGCACTGCATCTAAAAGATTGAAAAATCAAATCCAAGTGATTTATTGGCACCACACAAACATTAAGTAAGGTGACTTATTAGCAAATATGCCTAAATACTACTTAATGCCATATATTTACATTACAAGGATCCTCAAACTGTTCTTCACAAAATGAAATTCTGGATCAGTCCTAAATTATTTCCCAACAGAACTCTATCAATCATTTTAATTATGAACCAAATCCTGTATCCCTTGCTACACTGACAAAAAAGGAAGTCAGGAAATGTTTTAGCTGTATATGGAGTGACTACTACTCTGATTCATATCCTTTAAAGTAAAAAACGCAAGAAATACCTTCAGGAAGTCTATTTTGGTTAGGAAAATTAACTCTGCTTATTCTAGGTCTTGTGGAAACAGTCAGGAATAAAACTAAACGTAGACAGTTATTTAATTGTACTAATTCTCTTGTTATCATACCTGTTTACAAACAGCCATAGAGGTAAACGGACTTGTGGACCTCAACTAGAAATAACAATTAAGTTCTTGCAAATCCTTCACACAGCATCTGAAGCTACAAAAGTAATTCATCATGACCTAATAGCCTTGCTAAGCCTTTGCTGCTTTCTTCTCAATTTTATTTCTATATTTAAGAGATATGAATTTGGCTAAAAACAGAATACTCCTCACTGTATTTGAAGTACGTAGTTCTTAAATAAATCCAGGGAAGTATACAAGAGTTCATTTGCCAAACTTGTGAGCAGTCATTATTTTTGTCCTGAAAACTCGCTTCAGTCACATTAATTCCTGTCATATAACTTATCACATATCTTCTGGTTTAGAAGACAACTATCTATTGTAACCGCAATACATACCCATTACTTTCATATAATGTAGAATGTTGCATGTCTAACTTTAGACAGGCAGATTTCATTAATTGTGAAGTAATCTAAAAAAGAACATTAGTTTAACAGCTTAATTGATGTTAATATCTAAATTACATAGCAATTACGAGAAGAGAAAATGTTAAGATATGGCTTTACAACAGAAACCTAGTAGTTCACTTAGACACTGGAAACCAACATTCACTTTCTTATCAATTTTTGGTGCATTTCAAAGCATGCCTTCTGGTCTAGTGTTCTAATACGCCTCTTGCACACATGGCTGCCACCAGTAACCACTTTTCTGTACCACATTTACAACCAGGCTGCATTCAGTTATTCACATGCTACTTTGTAGACGTGTACATAAAGCATTGACAAAGTCTCTGGGAAAAAAAAAAAAAAAAAAAAAAAAAAAAAAAAAAACACAAAAAAAACAGTGCAAAAAGAACAAAATGCAAAGGTTCCACCCAACCACAAAGAAATATCAAAATGTGACAACAGTCAAGCAGAATAATGCAACCTCAACGAATCCAGCCCACGCTGCTTTACAATACATAAAGTGATTTTCTGTTAAACACCGGTGGTTCATTCAAGACAAGGGGTCAATCTCCATTCAACAGCCTGTCCTGCAAGAACCACTGCCTGGCAGCGAGAACCGCATGGACAGAAACTCTTCCACCCACTCACCTCCAGAAGTGACCTCTTCAGAACTGGGTTGAGGAACATTGGCAGGACAAGGTGGGGAAGCTTGCATTGCTGCCGCCCTTGCTATACCTGTCCTGTGGAGAAATAGAGGACTTAATTTCCAGGGCTGTCAGTCAGCACCTTCCACATTACAAGTGAAGGAAAAAGAAATTAATTTGACAATGCCTGCTTTGAGCAAGTACATTTTGGGGTGTGGTGAAGAACCCCCATTTTCTACTGAAGTATGTGGGTTACTTTCACACCTTCTATGGAGCTCCATTAGTCTGCCCAGCCAGCAAGCTGGATTTTTGCTTCATGCGTTGTTGATACTCTTGCCAGTTACCTATGTAGCAAGCTGGGATATGGCCACTAAGAATCAACTTAACTAGATAATCTAAATAAAATAAGAAAATTATGTCTAAATTAATCTCTCAACTCTGACATGAAAAAGTACTTCCACTGGGTAGCTCTCTCCCATTCAAAATGGCATGTTTCTTAGTCTGGTCTTTAAATATTTCCTTTACAGAAACCATTACCATATTAAATACCTAACAGACAAGCAGTTCTTTTGCCTCTCCTATCTCATCCATTCCATAGAGGCATTTTATTTTATTTCCACATTAATCTAAACAGGGTTACCACAAGAATCAACTCTAACAAAGTCAACTTTTAAAGGGAAAAAGGAAACTCTCCACTATCCTCTTAGTTTCTAGCTAGGATGACTGTTTTCAGCCATCAGTTTTTAGTGTGGCACATACAAATGATTTGTGTCTACCAAAGCACAGTCGACTAGAGAGAGGAAGAGACAAAACCCCCTCTATCTGAAATATGTGAATAACTCATTCTTTTGAGTGTGGTGATGAATGCAATGTTTTATAATTTCAAAAATAATTCTATAAAGCCTTATTAAAGCAAGTGTGTTTGCTTCCAGAAGTGATCTCTCTAACTTTCAGGAGTACCATGATGGTTTCTGTTGGAGGAAACGTCAAGTTTAGACCTAGAGGATCAGAAGCTAATGGCAAATCATCTTATTCTGATAGGAGTGCACACTGAATACTGATGTTCACAGGCAAGGACAATTTCCAATAATTAACTGGAAATATATCAGCCTTCATTGCATTTGCTTAATGTTGGTCAATAGCAATGTTAATCTTGCAAGTTAATTAAGAGACAAGACAAAACCTATACATGTGAGGTTTATATATAATTCAGAACTTCCGAAAAGCATGGAAAGCAAGACAAGAAAATGAAGATTATAAAAATATGGCAGAGGAACTCTATTAGGGGGAGAAAAACCCAAAACAAACCCCAAATTTTATGGTATCAATTGCTTAAACTCAGTCTTTCAGCTAGATGTATTTTAAAGAGTAAATGAAGGGGTAAATAGAATTGCTCGCTTCTTATTTGGGCAAAACAGACTTATGTATCAAATCACTTCCTAAATGAAGATGTCAGACATGGGTATTTTCTTAATTTTTATGTTTTTATTTGACACTATATACTGCTTTTCTCTTCACAAAGTTTCCAGTTTCCAACATACTAAACATTTCAAAGAAACAAAACAGCTTGTCTCTCTGAACATCTACTATCTTAGACTGACTATGGCTGTCCATGGGCTATGATTATAAACAGACTTTGGCCAAGATATTTGGATGAGGTTCCTACAACAGAAATAATAACAATTGGTCACATATACATATCATATTTAATAAACCTATTATTTAAATATAAAGAAGATATAGCAGGTTGGCTCAAAGAAATAGGACACTGATTAATTTACAGATAGATGTTCTGTTCACTTTCTAAGACAGTGATTATTCTAAGCACTAACAGGAATTTTAGCAAGTCTGTTCCTTTTCTTTATGTGACAAATGCTAGGAGTACCAGAAGGAACCAAAATCATCAGTGAAATCCTGATGACCTTAGGTTTTACATACTGCCTAAACCCCTCTCGGAGTCACCAAAAAGCTGCCCCAAAGAACCCATGATACACAGATAATCTAGATATTACATTAACCATGCACAGATATCACTGATACTTTTCTCTCCAGACAGAGAAAAGAACTCAAACACTTTGAAATGTTTGGGGATAGTTTCTAATAATCCTTGGAAAGACTGGCATTAGTGGAAACAGGTTTCACCTAGAAACACAACAACACAACTGTTAATGTGTATACACTCCCTCAAACACAAACTGATAAAAAAAAAAAAAAAGCCATAACTGAAGGCAAGAACTAAAACAGTCACAGTGTAGATTTTTGTTTGTTTGCTTTAGTAATCTACAAAAACATCAAATGTCGGGCATTTCACACTTTGAGGGTAACCTACATTTGTTTCAAAAATAAGACTTAAGAATTCAAAACCAAGCACCTTACACATTAAATACTTCAAAGAGCCCTTCCTTTGCTTACTTACTCCTGATTTTCTCTCCCCAAGTTAATTATTGTTCTTAAACCTCCCCTACAGTCTATGTTGACCCATGTATCCCAAGTACTTCAAGAGGCACTTTAAACATACGGGCTATTTCTAAAATTATCACTTTCACTGTGAGAGAACTCTGGGAAAGTAGTTCATGGAATAAAAAAAGAAAACAATTTGCCACAGGAGAAAAATACATGTTCCAGAGATCAGTCCAATGGCTGCAGCAGTGGATTCCTCATCACCATTCTTCACTCAGTGACAACATTCAGGTGCTGCTTGAACATAACCTTTCCCGTTCCCTACACGTGAGAGGACAGTACCACTGTGGACTGCAGTCCCACCTGGGTCTCTCCAACCAACATATAACTGGTGAAGAAAAATGAGCCTGACAATTTGTACCTACAACTGAATCATGTTAGTAATCACTGATAGGGAGCCCATACTTACTTTCCATCATCCAGAAACAATGTTGCTAGTACCTGAACTTTAAGGGATAGTCTCCACAGAAAAAGGAATAATGACAGTTTCAATATACTGTATGCTATGGCTTTACTAAGAACCTATGATTTTTTAATACAAGCTAAAAAGAATATTGATTTCTTTCAAGTCCATTGCACACTAAATGCAATTCCCAGTGTTGCTATTTGAAGTATTAGATAAAAATGCCATTTCTCTCACTAAGAAAAGAATCAAGGAGTATTTATAAAGCAGAAATGTCTAAGGCTCTTTGGTGTGTTTCAAACAGTCTTGTCAGCTGGAGGTAAGCAAAAACTTATGCTGATTCATGAAAAAACATACAGAAAATTCACTTTGGTGTCATCCAAGCTTAGTGCCTATATTCACTGTGCACTGTGGAGGGCAAGACATTGCCAATCTAAAAACTTCCATAGTGATATAACTAACAATACAAACTCAGTGCTTAAACTCTCAATTACAATCTAAGGGAAGACAAGAAATGGCTGTAAAGCCATTAAAAAAAAAAAAAAAAAAAAAAAGCTCTCTGTGAGAACCTAGATGGACCCTGAGAAACTTCAGGAGGTTCAATGAGGAGAAGTGCAAAATTCTGTACTTGGGGCAGAAGAGCTCCACACAGCTGGCTGAAAAACAACTGGCAACAACCTAGCAGCCTGGCTGGGAAGGACCTGGGGTCATCCTGAATGCTAACCCACCAACAGTGGGCTCACATCAGCAAACTACATGCTGGGCTAACAATAGGAAGAATGTGGCCAGCATAAAGAGGGAAATCACTCTCTGCTTATAACCGATGAGACTACACTTCCAACACTCTGTCCAGCTTCAAAACCCCCCAGTTGCAGTAGAGAAATTGGACAAAATCCAGCAAAGCCCTAAACACCTACAAAGTTGGTCAAATGCTTAGAATGCTTGCAGAAACTGCAGGGAGCCAGGCTTGTTTAAGCTGGTGAAGAGAAGGCTAAAGACAATTTAATAGCAGTTTACAAGTACTTGATAAGGATTACAGACACTGGAGCCAAACACTTCTTGGTAGCAGTGCATTAAGTTATAAGGTCAAAAGCAACTGAGTGACAGCTTGGGAGGTTCAGACTGGCTACTTGGGCTTCTTCTCTAAAAGGGTAATGCAGAACTGGGAAGGTTATCCAGAGGTTGTGGCATATCCATCCTTGGGGGTTTTCAAGACTCAGCTATACACATACACAGCTGACTTGATCTATAGTTTTGGCAAGATGGTGCTTCCAGTGGAACACTGGACTATAGACTTGCGGAGGCCCTGTCCCACATACACCACTCCTCTGCTTCTACAAAATATCAGTTTATAAAATACCAAACACTCTGGTGTTTTGTCGAACAAAATCCCTTTGCTAAGCCTCCGCTGCTCACTTGTCTACTATGATATTTTCAGACAGATGAACTGACAAGTTTTGAGTGTCCAATGCAAAATGAGATTCTACAGAAACACAGTTAAACAAGCAAATACCTGTTCCAAAAGGTTGGATCACTGTGCTCTATTCTTCGTCACTAACAATTCAAACAAAGCACAAAGACACAACATTCGCACTGAGAAGTGTGCTTCAGAGACCCAGAGCTTGAAAAAGCGACTCATCTCTTTGCTACAGTTTAATGGATTGGACCACAAGGGATTGATACACTCCCACAAGTGACTCACCCAGGTTATGATCAAGTTAATCACAATTTTTAAGACTGATGGATTGAAGTGAATAACTCTGCATTTGGCACACAATTTTTCTTCCCAACAATGCAACTGTGCTAATTCTCCAGCCATAGTCTAATTCCTTGATAGTGGGTTAATCTCTGAGGTAATGCCTCAGCCAAAGAACTCTGGAATGCTCTTAACAGTAATCACCAACTACAGGATGACTCCTCATCATTTTAAGATTAAGTACTAACCTAAATATTCTGCACATAGTTCAAAAAACCACTGTGTCATTATAATACTACCATAATATGAACTTCTTGGAAGCTGTAAAAAAATTATTTAGGGGGACAATATGAACCTAACAAATAAGAACAAGCCCCAAAGTACCTGAATATGTAGATCAAGGGGAAGAATTACTGTTTTGTTAAGACATGTACATTTTTTAAAGTTCTGGTAGAGTTAACCCTGAAAAATATCTGTAACAAAGACATTTATTTAAGGGCTGAAACTATGTTACTGACATTCATGAAATATCCTGTAATTTTTTTCAGAGAGATTTAATTATACCTTTCATGCTACTCATCCATTGAAAGATCTTCTGGTTAGCATTAATTTGAATTCTACTGCAACATAAATTAATACAACTTAGACACATTTATCAGCCCTTTAAATAACAAACTGATAATGTGTCCAGGCAATATATTCTTGAAAAGAAGAAAAAGACATACAATTAAAATCTGAACTAGAACTACTTTGCATTTCAAAAAATTAAAAAGTAGCCTGAAGCTACATTACCTCAAAGAGAAAATCTGGACAGCAGGTTTTCTTCAAGGAAAGACATAAGAGTATTTAAAAGAAAACAATATGTGGCAAGAGTAAATCATATAGAAGGAGTAGGCAAAAAGGTTAAAGAAAAATAAATGGGTTTGTACCTAGGTTATTATAAATTTTAATGCATTTCCTAAGGAAACTTGCAAAGACAGTATTAAGGTCACAGTATTTAACAGGATAATTTTAATAGTACCCTAAATTTAACAAATTATATTATTCATGAGAATTTCCAAGTAGATATCCTAACCCATTATGTAAAGGAACAAAATAATAATTCTAAATGGTTATAATAACTATGGAAAATCTGTTCTTTCGGTTAAAGAATAAATTTTTGATAGGCTAAACATATGGTTTGCTGGTGAGCAGGAATGTAGTCAACCCTAAGAAAATTAACTAACACCTTTAACAAATCCACATAATTTCAGCTCCCAGGATTTTGCTTGTGAAACTGAAGAAATGAAATGCACTTACATTTCCTGACTATGTAGAAAAAAAAACAAGCTTTGTAGAATCCAAGATTTCTCAGTACGTCAAAGTCAGGCCAAATTTCCATGTTCACCTATTTTTGTCCTAAAGAATAAAACCAGTAGTGGTATCGAATCTCTGAAGATTCAGCACAATAAGATTCCCAGAAAGGTTTTTGGTAAGCAATTACTTTGTCCGTTATTGCACTGAGTCAGACAAACTCTTCAAAAAAACATCTTCCAGTATCATAGAATGGTTTGGGTTGGAAGGGACCTTAAAAGTTCATCTAGTTCCAAGTCCCTGCCATGGGCAGGCACACCTTCCACTAGACCAGGTTGCTCCCAGCCCCATCCAACCTGGCCTTGAACCCTTTCAGGGAGGGGGCAGCCACAGCTGCTCTGGGCAACCTGTGCCAATGCCTCACCACCCTCACAGGAAAGAATTTCTTCCTTACATCTAATCTAAATCTACCCTCTTTCAGTTTAATACCATCACTCCTCATCCTATTACTACACACCCTGATAAAGAGTGTCTTCCCACCTTTCCTGTAGCCCCCTTTCAGTACTGGAAGGCCACTATAAGGTCTCTCCAGAGCCTTCTCTTCTCCAGGCTGAACAACCCCAACACTCTCAGCCTGTCCTCATAAGGGAGGTGCTCCATCCCCCTGATGATCTTCATGACCCTCCTCTGGACCCGCTCAAACAGGTCCATGTCCTTCTTCTTTTGGGTGCCCCAGAGCTGGACATAGTACTCTAGATAGAGTCTCATGAGAGCAGAGTAGAGGGGGAGAACCCCTTCTCTCAACCTGCTGGCCACACTTCTTTTGATGCAGCCCAGGATATGGTTGGCTTTCTGGGACACATGTGCAACACCTTGCACTTGGCCTTGTTGAACTTCATGATGTTTGCCCAGGCCCACCTCTCAAGCCTGTCAAGGTCCCTCTGGATGGCATCCCTTCCCTTCAGCATGTTGACCACACTGCACAACTTGGTGTCATCAGCAAACTTGCTGAGACTGCACTCAATCCTGCTGTCCATGTCACCAACAAAGATGTTAAACAGTGCTGGTCCCAACACCGACCCTGAGGAAGACCACTCATGACTGGTCTCCACTTGGATGTTGAGCTGTGGACTGCAACTCTTCAAGTTTGACCATCCAGCCAATTCCTTATCAAGTGAATGGTCCATCCATCAAATTCAAGTCTCTCCAATTTAGAGACAGTATCAGGAGTTATATACTGTATCTCCACAAAGTACATAATGCAGTACTGAAGACAAAAGTAACTAAGTTTACTGTGCAAAGTAATTAGAAAAAATAGTTGCAGAGATTAAAATCATGACTCTTAAAGCACAAACAAAACATGTGGTTTGTATATACAGCCATATATTTTATGGACTTAAAATATGTACATAGAGTACAGCTATACAATGCCATGCACCCTGACCCAATCCCACTGGAGCTAGTGGCAGGTTCTTAATAAACTTCAATGGATACTAAATCACAACTGCATAAAGGCTGTTACAACCTGCCAGAATTTGATAGAAATGCAGATCTAAGTGTCCTAATAAAAATAAGTAGTGTATTTCATTTTTTTCAACCTACCAGAGCACAAAAAATAAAACTGAATTAAACAAAAATAAAAATCTTCATACAACTTCCATTATTTCCAGTCATTTCCAGTTCTATAGTAGAGTGGTAAACTTAAAAAAGGAAACACCACTAGCTTTTTCCTTAACATAATATAGTAAAATCCTGACCCCCTTCTTCAGACAAGTCTGTTGATACTAACCTATTTAACTAGGATCTTACCAGGAAGCCTGCCAGGCCTCCTTCCAAAGTCAGGAATTCCTTTTCAGTAGAATGATGTAGAAGTAGGAACTCCTGACTTTTCAGACAGACTCTCCCCTTGCACCTGAGGATCACCTACAGATTAACCACTCACTCCAACTCCAAGATGATTTTGAGTCACATCTGTGTCCTATAATGTCAGTAAAACAATTGCACTGAGTGGCAATCCCAGGTCTTGCACTCACAAGTTTCAATGGATTTAAGTACAGAGAGCAGAAAGAATTTGTCAAAGAGTACCAAATGAGTTATAGGTTTGGCTAAATTTCCATTTTTTTGAATAAAGATTTCTAGAGCCTGAAGAGTGGCAAGTACTGTCAATAAAAGCCAAGTATTACTACAGTCAAGTCAAGCAGCAAATGGAAAGAAAACAATTCTAGTCAAGGAAGAAATTACTATATTCCCATCTCCTTATTTCTCTCCCCAGCACTGCTTGGATCTACATACACCTGACTTCTCTAAAGTCTGAGCAGGGACTATTACTTCCAGAGAGAGACATGCTGAGAATTTAAAGCTTTGGGGCCCTGCTTGAACAGAGATGGAACAGTTGCCTTCTGGCAGGAATTAAAGTTGGTATGGAAATTTCACAAAAGGAATTAAAAGATGGTCTGGAAAGTGGCCAAAAGGAGATCAAAGGAACTTTAGCAGCATGAAGGCACATACCAGAAGCACATGAAAGGGGACTTCACGGCAGACCATTAGGTTGAAGAAAGTATCTGTTGCCTGGGTAGAAGGCTGTGTAAACAAAGGGAAAATGTAAATTATTCTTGTGAAATATTTAGTCCCCAAACATCCATACTTTCTTGTGTAATTTCCAGTCTTGACCACGTCAGACGTCTAGAAGAAGAGATGTATTTTAGATTCAGTCCAAATTCTGAACTAGAAGGATATGCTGATCAGTTCTTATATCTCAAGTGTGGTACATTACTGGATCTGAGATTGAGATTCCAGAAAACACCAGCTATCTGTGAGTTAAAACATACTAAACACAGAAAAACTACGGCTCATGTCTTATATCATGTCTATTGTGGTAAATATACGATACAGACATGAGTACCTAATGATGATAAACTGAGACTTTCCAAAAACATTGGTATGATTAAATTCCCCTCAGCTAGAAACAGTGACAGAAGAAATAAATTTGGGAAGATTATACAGGGTACATGCAGGCCTAGCTAGGTTTAAATTAGCTGAAAACCTTAGTAGGCCTGGTTGCTGCTAACAGACCAACCATGGCAGCACAGAGCTTGTTACTTAACCCTATTTTTTTGTAACTTCATTAAAGACCTAATCTTTAGAAGTAGTATTAAGGGTAAAAAATGGGATTCTTATTTTTCCAGTGTTGTCACACCAAGGGCTGATAGTAGCAGCGATTCAGAGGTGCATTGAGAAGCTGGCATACATGATACACTGCAAGCAAAAAAAAGAGCAGCAAATGGAGCACAGAGATAATTTGCATGCTTATCCACATATTTACTGGACTTCCAAAACATTTCTGTTTTTTAACTTCTGAAGTGCAGAAGACTCTCCTCTGAAACATAAGCTAATAAAACTTTCAGAATAATTTTCTTCTCTCTCTTTTTATACAGAGAAAGAACATAAAGAGGGGGAGGCCATAACTCATCTTCAGAGTCTTGCTCACAGAATTGCAGAAACAAGCTGGCCCCAGAACAATCAGTTATTTTACAGAAACACAGCATCAGAAGTGGACAGTTTTTAAAGAGGCTAACTTGAAAAGAAGAAATGGACCATCCGTGGATATGATCTAGGTAATCCCAGAGGTGAAAAGAGGAGCTCTGAGGACTCTGAATTGAATAAAAGCTTCAGGTAACTGTTGTGTTATTGCTTTTAAGAGCTATTACGATAAACAGGTGCTTTGCCTCATCGCTGTTTTCTGTCCTACATGCTACTATTCCATATGTCAATAAACCCTACTCATGATTCCACTAGTAAAAGCAGTTTTTGAAAAATAAAATGAAAACACTTATAGGAAAATCTTCCCATGCTCCAGCAGAAGGCTCCACAGTGGGCCGCAGAACACAGAACAGAAAAAACAATTACTCTTTACATGAACTCACAAGAACCACCACTTACCAGCTAAAACACAGGACTTCCTCAAATTCCTTGTCCAGGATAAAAAAAACTGGTAAAGTTACAATTTTCAGGTGAAACAACTGTGCTCAAGTTTGCCAGAACTGTGTGACACCTCTTCTAGCAGCAGGTTCTACCAGTGACGGTAGGCCCTAATTAAAATGTTTAGGTATCTCTTGTCGTTACACATAGTTAAACCTCATCTTGCTACCTTTTATTTATTTTGAATGCAGGTATTAGCACTATTTAACTAACATATCTTGCCTTGCAAACTACTACTGGGTTTCACTTATACAATAAAAACTCAAATTTTGGAGTTACAATTTCTGGACTGCATTAGAAAACTGCAAAAGGTAAAGAACAGGAGCACTTCCATCATTCAGTTTTGAAAGCAGACGCTGATAAGTTCCTTTATTCCTCTCTTCAAGATCAATTATTTGGATTCTACTATTGTGATAGAGCATATCTATCACAACACCACCAAGCTGAGTGGTGTGGTTGACATGCCTGTGAGAAAGGATGACACGCAAATGGATGTGGAAACGCTTGAGAGATGTGCTCATGCAAACCTCATGAAGTTCAACAAGGCCAAATACAAGGTGCTGCACTGGTTGAGGCAACTGCCAATATCAATACTGGTTGGGGGATGAAAGGAAGGAGAACAGCCCTGCAGAGGACTTTGGAGTACTGGTGGATTGAAAGCTGGACATAACCCAGCAATGTGCGCTCGCAGCCCAGAAAGCCAACCATATCCTGGTGCATCAGGAGAAGTGTGGCCAGCAGGTTGAGGGAGGGGATTCTCCCCATCTACTCTGCTCTCACGAGACCCTCCCTGCAGTGCCATGTCCAGCTCTGGATCCCCCAACAGACAAAGGACATGAACCTGCTTGAGTGGGTCCAGAGGAGGCCCTGAAGACCATCAGGGGGCTGGAGCACCTCCCCTATGAGGACAGTCGGAGAGAATTGGTGGTGTTCAGCCTGGAGATGAGAAGGCTCTGGGGAGACACTAGAGTTGCTTATCAATAACTAAAAAGGGCTCATAAGAAAGATGTGGACAGACTTTTTAGTAGGGCCTGTTGCAACAGAACAAAGGGTAATGGTTTTAAACTGAAAGGGTAGATTTAGACTAGACATAAGGAAGAAATTTTTTTAAATGAAACACTGGAACAGGTTGCCCAGAGAGGTGGTAGGTGCACAATCTATGGAAGTGTTCAAGATCAGGCTGGACGGGGCTCTGAGCAACCCAATCTAGTTAAAGATGTCCCTGCTCATTGTGGGGCAGGGATGGGGTGGAGGGTGTGTTGGATTAGATGACCTTTAAAGATCCCTTCAAACCCAAACTATTCTATGATTCTATAGATTTTAGGCATCCTCAGTTATCAACTTGTTAATTCAAATACTAACCCCATTAACCTATGACATGGTTCTTTCAAAGCATGTAAAACTACAGAACTAGTATGTTCTTATAAATTACTCTAAAATTGTAAAGCTGCAGAATGAAACATTTGAGAAACGGTAGCCAACAGATGAAATATTAGAGAAATCAGATTTAAAGCTAGTCAAAATGGTTAACAGTAGCTCTAAATGTAAAAGCATTTTTAACATAGAAATTTGCATTTTAAATTTTGGTAAAATTCAGAGAATATTTTCCATTTAGTCTTAAAATTTCAAAATTATTTGGAGTTATTTGATATATTACTGTCTTGGACAATGAAGATCCATGAATGTATATGCTCATATGCACAAGCAAATTTATGAATGGAGAGTTCCAGATCAGAGGTAGCTTAGCACGAGGCACATTAAGAGCTTACAAATACTTACAACATTTTCAGGAAAGGAAACTCTGCCAAACTGGGTATTTTTTAAAAGAAAACTGGGTAAATTCAATTGTTAACAATATGCCAGCCATAACGACTGCATTCAGTTATTAAAATGTAAAATAAAGGGATAGCTTCCTATGCTAACCTAAATATAACCACATCTATCAAGTCTCATCTGTAATAACCAGGCTGATGTTTGCTCTGTGAAGTCCAAATCACTAATTCCTCCAATTTACACCAACTTCTTGGCTTTCAGGAACAAAAATCGTTTTCTATCTAAATATACTTACACTTAACAATCAGAAATGAATCCCTCTGCAAACAATTCTCCACATTGGCAATCATCTTTGTTAGTAATTATTTATAGTGCAGAAGCATCAAAGGTTTCTGCTTTCAGATTTAACGTTACTGCTATTACTACCGTTGCCCAGGTACATCCAGGATAACTGTCAAACATTTTTCCAATACACTTATAGCTCGTATTTCCCCCTTTCATTCTACTGTGCATAAATATTACAAGAGCCTTATAAAAAGATGGTTTTGAAGCAGTATCGCAGTAAGCATCACTAATATGTAAGCCTTTACAACACTGACTGAACTGGTTCACATTTAACAGTTTGCGTGGAGCAGCGACGGGACCCTGATGACAGACAGCAACTTTGCACCTGCGGAAGTCAGCTCTGCTCACAGCAACCTGTGCTCTCAGGAGCAGGCAGGTGTGGAGTTTCCCTCTCTGCTAGCAAAGAACAAATTTAACAACAGGCCAAGTTTGCTGACACAGTCTGAAAAAGCTGGACTCTTAGGTTGGTGGGCTAACCAGTGCCTCTTTCACTCTGGTCTCCTCTCTGCTGATATTCCCCCTGCAATGGGACAGGCTCCCACAGCAGCAGAGAAGGAAGGGTGGGCAGCCCAGGCTACAGCTACCTCTAGAGAATGGACTATTTGCTGACAATATCCACATCCACAAGCAGTTTCAAACCAAACTCCGAATTTAAAATACCTTGAAATTATTTTGAAGGTATGAAAAAGTAAAAGCAACGTTCTCAGTATTTCAACCTAACCAAAAACACCTGGGAAATATCAATGTAAAAAACACCTGTTTGTACAAATCACATTCTGCAGTGATTTCTGCAGGACAGTTCAAACTTTAAACAACTGAAAACCTTCACTTGGACGTAGCGTAAATTCTTGCAGCTAGCAAATCTTAAAGTTTTAATATAATTGTTTGATTTGCAATATCATCACTGCTAACAGATGCAACTTACTTGGTTTTAATCTAACACCTTTGTAACATTTACATAATGTCCCAATAGGCCTCTACTCTGTATGACCCATTTTCCTGAAATGCAAGTGGAAGCACAGAAATGTTGAATCTAGCAATTAAGTACAAACCTAACTCTGGAAAATAAAATCCATTTTCAAGTAATCCATTTCTCAGAAAACTGCAGCTCATCACCACCACGGGGCAAAATCAGAAATTCAGGGACAGTGCTTCTCACACCATGGTATAAGGAAAGTTCTCCAGTCACAGATCAGGTCTCACTTCCCTAATCAGCAAACACTGACACGAATAGACCTAAATAGTCTGCGAATCATATGGGACTTGACAGATGTAGAGTGCCCTATATACAAGCTCTTACTGTCCCATCTCCCAATGCTGAATCTTCTACATAGCCATTCTAATACTTCTAGATTCCCATATCAACACAGCAGCTGGAAGGAATACAGACACACCAGAAAACATGTACTAGCAGTGACCCACAAGATTTCTGAGAGTGTAACACATACAGAAATATGAGCGCATATAACATGCACAAAACCACGTTCACATTGTACCTGAGGAATGAGAAGCACCACCATGCATATGACCATTACTTGACTACTAGCATCAGGTGTTCCAGTAATTTCTGTAAGACATGTAATAATTCACAGCTACCTATTTCAAAGAGACTACATATGTGAATTTTGCTTTGAGCTTCACTGCTGATTAAAGAGAATCTACTTGACCTAAATCTTCCATTCAAAAGAAGACTACTGAACATCTGACTTCATCTTGTACTGGTTATTCCCATATCACAAGTCTGCACACAGAAATAAAAGATATCAAATCAAGCAGGGTGGCAATACTAACATGTAGCATGACAAGAGTCTTGTGTGCTACCTTGGCAGCCAATTTTGTCCTGCGCTTACCAGTCCACTGTGCCTATTTGTTGAATTTTACGAATCAATAATTATTACTGTATTTATTCAGTTGAATTTTTCTTTTTATCATATCACAATGTAGAAATAAAGATATTCTGTCAGAAATTATTTATGAAATAATGACAGACAGCCTGATTTACAGCTATAAATTTGAAAACCCTGGAAAGATTTATTAAAGACTTTGTGCCAAGTTCTATCATAAATTGAAAGCTCTCAAAGCTAACAGAACGTGAGGTTGCATTGACTGGATAAAAGTTTAGAAATAAATTATTGAAAATTGCTGAACAGCTCACTGATTGAAAACTATTGTTATTCTATTTTAGATACTTATTTAACATACTAGATTAAGAAGAATATGGATACATTAAAAACAGAGAGAAGGAAATAAGCAATCATTTGTTTTTAATTGAACTCTGATAATCTTTATTTTTAGCCAGAAACTGGCCCAACAGGCAGAGCATGCTAAGGCTGTCTCTAATGTAATCAGTATTATCACAGGGCAGCATTAACCGCAGAATTTATGGAAATGGTGTTATTTTGCATAGTCATCGACTAACTGCAATGTCCTGGGTCACTGGAACAACAAAAGCACTATAAACAGGAAGAATTAAGGTGACAATTAATGAAGTTCTATTCAGACTTGAGTTGAATTGGAACTAGAGGATAATAAACCAACTCTCAGTCCTTTACCTTCTTCTGTACTCTGTTCCTAAGTAAAACACACACAAATGTCATTATGTTACACACAGATGTTTCCATCTTTTATTTTTCTTTTTTAAACAGATGAATCAGTAAATATGAAAGAAAAAGTGCTGCTATATTTAGCAATACAGATCCCAAACCCCTGTCATATTAATAATTCACAAAAGTCACTGAACTGCATGACATGTTGTGCTGAAAGATTTTATTAAGAATTGAGTGTCTTAATGTACATTTTTATTACCTGTATTTGCACTGCCAAATACAGTCTGATCTCATTTGCATTTAAGCAATAAAAATAACAAGTACAATAGCTTTTCAGCAAGGAAACATTCCTGAGAAAAGGAACTGTCTTACCAGATATCAGGTTGCTTTGCTAGGTGGGGTTTTTGTTCTTGGTAAAGAATTGGGGAATTTTCACCACAAACCAGTAATACAGACCACACTCATTACTGAAGGCAAGCTTAGCATTAACCTAAGAACTACAGAAACAGTTGATCAACGAAGTGCCTCAATATGGCTAGAAGTGCATTTAAAACCCTTTCTTGTTTTAAAAACATAAATCTCCATAAAAACTTCCTATAATTTTCTGAGATAATTACCTACTCTACCATTCTTTCTCTGGCCAAAACAACTGCACTGCCATTAGCCAGCATATATCTTGCCTTCTCTTAGCATATATTCCTCTACATAAATCCCTACTACGGTGGATGAAATAAACTGTGGAGGGAAAGTCTCAAAGATCCAGAAACTTGTAACAATGTAGTGACACAACATAAGCAGTAATGATTGATTACCTTTTTATGGCTCTAAAGACACTCCATTTTTTTTCTATTATAAAATATTCAGTATTATTGTATCATGTTTCACATTTTAAACTGATGCAAGAAACACATCTATTATTCTCTAAACTCACCTTTTAAATATATGATATATTACTGAAATGTTTGAGGTCTATGTAGAAAACAAAATATATTGCCAAGTACAGTTTTCTTTCCATAATGATGTATATGCTAAATAAACTGTTCCTGTGGTGAACAATGACACTGACTCTACCTGCACATGTTGTTTAGTTTTACATTATTCAATGCTTTCGAATTGTCAGTTTCAATTAGAAATAAATCTGGCACAGAGACCTTGCATAGATCACATTTTAAGCCTGCATTTTACCTTACACATACACTGTAATGTTGACCTCCTGAACTTCCATTTATAAGGTTTATATGAAGCTAAATCTATTACATACAGTGGTTATATAGTTAAATAGACTATAAACCTTTCTATTTATAATGTTTCTAGCCCATATATGTCTAAATATTATAATATATATATGAATAAACTGCTTATAGACTAAATTGCTGAAACTAACTGGTATTTTTGTGTCACCCAGACACTGCTGACACCTGCAAAAAGCCCCAGAGTGGTACAACCAGGTTCTATTGCAGCTCTGTCTACTCACTGTCATGGAAGCAGCTTGGCTTGTTTATCACATAGCTGATATTCTAGATGGTTCTTTTCTTTTACTAATACATCTTATTCACCCCTTGAGGAGCTCTAACACTACACAGCAACTATATATAGTTATTATTTCATTACTGCATGGAAGATCATCTGTTGATTATACATGCATGCAAAGAGAGCCAAGGTTGCCCGTGATGCCTGAGCGCAACCGACCAAAACACTGTGCTCCAGCTTTAGAGATTTATGCCTTTGCAAAGATTGCAACCCAGCTCAGACACACTTGGTAACATTTTACAGGGTACATGTGACACTGGTGAATAATTGCCATGTGGAGGCATGACATTAAAGAGAGACCCAAACCAAGTTAACCCCTTGCCTTTTAAGCATGTTCTGCAGCTCAGAGAGACTTCAGGTGCTCTCTTAGGAGGCTCTAACAGCCAGTCCTTAAACCAGCGCACTGCCTGAAGAGCCAGGTCTTTTGAGGAGGCAGTAGCAAGTTAACACTAACATATCCCTGCTCTCTGGGAATGCTGGGAACAGCAAATTAAGAAACTCCTAAATCCCAGTCTAGGGTCAACTCCTGATTATGATTTCTAGAGAAAGCAGATTTGGCAAGTAAAATAGGGATGATATTATGAGTGCCTAACAGATGTAATAGGAGAATTATATCTATGGAGTATTTTGAATGTGTAGCTGGTACTGTACAGTCACAAGCATTGCTGACAGTGAAATTCATTTTGGTTAAATCTATATTGCTTTTTCCAGGCTTGATTGAATGAATTGCTGCCCTATGTTATCCATGCTGGACATTGCCTTAAATCTCTGAGCTACACAGATCCAAGCTTCAGGTAGTACCAATGTTTGATTTTTCTGCATGCTGAACCACACATCCTGCTGCAGGTTTGAGCATGGGCTTCAGTGCAAGCCTGTGTGACAGCTGTGCTCTAGCCCTGCCTCCCCAGCTTCTCCCAACTAAGCTGCATAAATAAAGATTACAAAGTCAACAACATCACTTGGATGGAATAAACCGTATTAATCCAAATCTTCAAGGCTACCCACAACATTCATCGGAACAGCATTATGAATGAAAGAAAAACCAAATCCGTGCACAGGAAGACATAACTATATGCTGTTTAACAAAGGGCAAAGTTATGCTTTAACAAGGTTTACCTCTGTTCATACTTGACTTGAGGGAGAAAAATAAGTAACACAAGTGACTAGAATAAGAATGAGCACTAATTTCTAGGGTCATTCTAAAACTGTTTCTAAATGAGTTTTGTAAAAAGATAAAAATTATCAATATTCACAACACCAATGCTGAATTGCAGGAGATTAAGACAGGGTTACCTCTTGTACTTTTCTTAAAAAGATTTTTAACAGCCATTCTCAGAAATAAGTGAACAGACTAGACTGATGATGAGAGTGAGCCAGTAGAGTAGTACCTGTTTACTATATTCATCTAATACTCTCAGGTAGTCAGCTCTTACTCAAATTATATCTGAGATGTTTATGAAAGACAAGATCATAAATAAATTTTGTCTTGGCAGATGAAAATGGATAATTTCCCTTAACTTTGGTTAATGAAGAACAAAGATACTAATTTCTTTAGTAAGGGGAGAAAAGCCCCCGAAATCCGTTTTCATTATCTGCAGAGGTTTTTCCTTTAAAATTATTAGGAAAAAAAGGTCTTTTTTCATCCTCTATGATAAACGTTTCACATGGTTATGATTCAATATGTTTTACACTACACTGGTAATTCTCATTATTCTTCAAATATCACATCTGAGGAGGTTATTACACCATTAACATGATTAACTTTTTAATAGAAGTTAAGCCATATGGAACCAATCTGCACCATTTGGCCATATAAATGACTAGATAGTGAAGGTCAGCTTCCGCCCCACTGCACATGGGCAACTTCACTGGCTTCACTTAATTTTGCAGGCCTAGGCCAAGGGAGGAACCTGCCTCTCTCTAGAAACTGAGAGTATAGGCAACTTTTTATTTCTTCCCAAAACAGGGATAATCCATAAAAAGCCAGGGATGAATCAATATGCTAGACTTGTCTGCATACAATCTGCAGAATGCCTTCACCACCACAGAAGCATTTCTCTGGATAAATTTGGGATCATGGAGGTGAATCACACACTTCAATGCAGTTCGGTAAGAACAGTGAATTATATTTATTATTTCTCATTTCATCATTAAATCTGTAAAATAAAGAGTAACCAAATTAATAATGCAGTTGATCAAAGAAGAAGCACCACTGTTTCCCACAACTTTTTGCCCCTGCCAGGAATATAGCAACCATACCCTTCAATTCACTGTTCTGAATCAGATCCTGTGTGGCTCATCCCAAGGTTCTGAGACTGCAAAGCACATCTGCAGTCCTGCCAGCTTTACTGTTAATGTTAAGCACAAGTAACATCTAGGGAGGTCTTGGACTGAAGGACATTCTCTGCCCTCAAAAGCACATATACCTTTTTCTCTCCTTTATTCCTTCCCCCGACTCACTGTCCACCATTTTCTTGTCATCTCCCCTAAAAGACTTTGCCTCTAAGTAATGAAGGTTCACGTTTCTCCTGTCTGGTCCATCATCTTCCCTGTGTTACACCATGGCTCTCTTCTCAATTCTTCTAAGGGTGTTGTGGAACTAATACATTTTACTGACCCAACACCTCCTGGGAAGTTGGTTCCCACAGCTGGGGCACAAAACACAATAAAGATAAAACACAACTCAGCAATGAATCATAAACCTAAACAGATCTCAGAGGTCATCTAGTACATCCATCTGCCCCACGGGAGGCTCAGCTATCTCCAATGTCATTTCTTCCAGACATCTACGTCACCTGCTTTTAAAACCTTCAGTGATAGAAACTACACAAGGCAATATATCCCAGTGTTTCACCACCTTTGCATCAAAAAGTTTAATCTTTCTTCACAGGTCACATCTTCTAGCCCTCAGGTCTTTTGCCTCTCTTTCTTGACAAGTCTCATCAGGTCTTTTCTGTTTTTGTCATGCAAACAACTCAAATTAAAGCAGTTCCCTTCAAAACCCACTTCTGAAAGCGATCACTGAAAAAATGTGTATTGCTGCTGGAATTAAATTGCCTTTTTCCATTGTGCAACTGTAACATACTTTTAAGATTTACAATGACAAAATTATTCAAGTCCTGCTTGTTTTAACTCCATTAGCTTTGTTGTAGAGATACATGTGTAACAGGAAAACAAGTCCAGGTAGTCACTGTTGTCATATGTGTGTCTGTAACCGCCTATTGCCAGAAACAGTATAACATCAACAGTAAAACATCAACCATCAAATCAAGTAATTTTTGAGGTTAAAAAACATAGTCATGTTTGATACAGACAACCCCAATGTTACAAAATAATGATCTATCAAAGAAATTAAATTCCAACTTTCCTCAAGCAAGCAGTTTCATTCAGAACACACTTGACCCCCTAGTGAGAGCAGAACAAATCAGATATGGCTCACAGTTCTCCTATACCCCGTAAATTCATATCACCTGATTATTATTTTTTAAAATCACTGAAGAAGTAAAAGAGGAAGAGAACTAATACAGTTTACCCACATCTTTTTGATTATTACTGGCTTTACTTTCATTGGGGAAAAAAAAGAGGAAGAAAGTGCATATAAAGGTCAGAAATACCTCCTCCTGTAAATGAATTGAGTCTGCTGCATGGAGCAGCAAGGATGGAGGACACCCCTTACCAAGATTTTAAAACTCTGGAAACAAAGTAAATTTGTAGTTATTCACAGACAACAACAAATCAGTACCTTGTCTAAAACACTGGATACAATATAAAGTATTTATTTGTTTTAAATAGTGGATTACAGAACCTTAGACCCCAAAAAACAGACCTGGGTTTGGCCTCAATGAAATTATTTTCCAGGATAATAAAATAACGCATTACTGTCTGCAACTTCATTTCTACATGTATGTTACTTTCATACACACAGCACTAACATAGAACCAAATGCAAAGTCTATGACAGGACTTCAGGTCTTTACAGATGAGAAGTGTTGAAGGTTGTTTCACATAGCCAAATCTTTAAAACAAAATTAAAAAAAAAAAAAAAAAAAACAACAAACAACAAAACACAAGAAACAAAGCACATTTTAAGGACCTATTTAACTTACATATTCATTATGCATTTTAAACAAAGTATATAAATAAGAAATTAAAATTTGTGATTGTCCTCTTTGAGCTGAAGGTACCCCTGAAAAGATTTCACAGATAAATCCATTCCTTCATGATTTTCATGATCTTAAAAGGTGTGGCAATGTCATATGATACAGATGTGAAGAATCTTATTACAGCTGACCAACCGAGCATTCCCAAGAAACATTACAGTAGTCGGATCTGAAGAACTAAGACTTTGCTACTGAAGGTTTCCCATAATTCATCTACCTCAAAATCAGATGCCAACATATTTCATGATGACTTCTGATCACAGGGAAAATACAATTCAGGCCAACATTGATATTCAAAGTATATTTTTACCCATTTCAGACAAGTCACTCCATGTGCAATCATGGAAAAGCATCCAGTCCTTCTGATCCAAATATCAAGTGAAGATAAAACATGAGAAAATCTAACATTTGTGTCAGCAGTGCCCCTAAAAATACTAAAAATCTCCATCTAATTTTTAAAACACCCATAACATACTGAAGAGGAGAATATTGATTTGCAAAATCCACAAGGGATTATTTTCCTCAGATTACAAAATTGACAGACTTGAAAGTCCAAATTGTAACATAGCTGCACATGCCTATTAAATATACATCTGAATCTCAACATGTAGCAAGTACACTCCAGTAATTATACTATGCATTTTGCAGCATCAAAGGCATGGATTTATAAATTTAAGACAAAGTTACTTCAAATGTTATTACAGGTGACTACACAAAACATAAATCACCATTCAGACAAAAAGCATTAACCAAAATTTCAAAACAAACTTAAAAATGCACTGAAACATGAACCAGAATCCAAAGAATGTCCTAGAGGCAAGATTAGCAAACAATTACACCAGCCAGTGGTAACAGTTACAGTAGACAGCATTTTTAATTTTTCTTCTGAAAAATCTGCTTTATGTTTCCAGTATGGAAAAATCATCTTGTTGTTTTCTACATTCTAAAAAAATTCAAATCATCAATAATCAAGAGAGCAGGAGCTGATCACATTTCAGGATGCAGCATGGGAGTATTAAGTGACTGAGCATTGATCAAATGACGACAGAATCTGGAGACTGAGTCTCAAGTAGTATTGGTTGACCCTGATGTTAAGTATGTTCATATTATATAAGCCTACACTGAAGTCCTGTTTCTGCTGCTGAAAAGTGCTGTTAAAACTCTGCACACACAAATATATTTGTAAAGTCAAGCACCTACAAATACATTTCTCCTTTTCAATCAATCTTAAAATGGCCTGTTCTTAAACCAACTTTCTGGCAAGGAAATATGGATCAGCAGCTGACCTAACCATTTCACTGGTCTCAAGGTAAACTCTCTCAGCATTTAATATGTGTTACCTGCAGGAAAATTCCTTTTAATGTAATAAGACACCAGCAATTGAATGATTTAAAATTAAGGTACCTTTTCTGTTCTCATGTACCTTGCACATTTACAGAGGATAGAAAGAAGGCAGCAGTATTTCAAAAGATTATGCTTACATATCCCTTTTAAATGTATACTGTTCTCTAGGGAACAATCAACTCAGCAATGTCTGTGATGCTCAGGCTATAATTATCAAAATGATACGCATAACCTTTATTACACCAGCAAACAGTTAACTTTACAGATTATTTCTCTTACTTTAGTGCTCTCAAATCTTTCATGTCTTTTTAAGTAATCAACTGCTTCCAATCTTCCACATTGCAGCTACTGTGCATTCAATGCCAGGTGCTGCACACCTCACTAGCAGAAACTCAGCACAATGCAAGACCTTCTTCAGCCCATGTAGTTTCATATACTGCCGAAGCGTAACAGAATGCCTTTGGGATTTAGCAAATTCAAACAGATTCTGTTGCTACATCACAAGAAAAACGCCTTGAAAGTCTCCCTGGTTTAAAAAAAAAAAAATAAAAAAAATAATAAAAAAAAAAGGAACAGCCTACATCTACAAACATGACAGTGCATTCCTGGCATAGAGTATGCAATGCAAGAAGAGAATAATGACAGTATTTATGTTACCTTCAGTCACATAGTTGTGGTCTCGAAGAAAGCTGTGGTTAATTTTTCGTGTGTCCGTGTCCTCGCCCATTTACAGCAGGATTACTCAGCATGCCTATCCGCAGTGGACTGATAGCATCAGCAGAGGTCGTCACAAGAGCACCATCCATGCTGCCACTGCCTAGCAGAGGCGGAGAACACACTGGGCTACTGAGCACAGCATAATGAGAGCTAGTGATGCAGCACAGATTGGAGGGGGGGGGGGGGGGGGGGGGGGGGCGGCGGCACGGGACACAGATAACGATTGGAAAAAAAGAAGAAAAAAAAAAAAAAAAGGAGAAGAAAAAAAGAGAAAGAAAAGGAAGTAATGGGAGAAAGACAGAGAGAGAAACGGCTCCGATAAATTATGAATGCAGAAAGCTAGCAGGGAGCTGGCGTGAAGGGAATACAGGCACTTCTCCTGCAGTTAAAGAAAAACCCAATTGTTTAGTCAGGTACTCCTTAAACAAGTGCCCACGCAGAGTCTCCTCCAAGCGCCTGCTGCTGGGGATCTTGCTGGATGCTGTAAAGTCGCAATCAGCGTACTGCAGCAAAACCCGCCCGGAGAAGGGCTCTGATTGCTGTTGCTGCTACTGCTGTCATATGCCTGTGCTGCATCAGAGCAGGCCCCTCCCAGTCAGCCGCTCGCTGCCCAACCGCACAAGATCTGCATGTAGTAAAGTGAAAAATGAGACTGCAGGTAATTATTTTAGCTCTGCTGCTGGTAAGATGGGCAATGACAAAATTAAGGGATGGGATGAGGGAGAAAAAACTTCAAGCTGCTTAAATGGGTTTGCATTGACACATACCACACACTAACGTGCGGCCACAATTCTGTGCTAGTCAATACTGTCATCTGCAGCAAAAGCAACAGTCGCTCAATGTCAGACTGTATAAACATACTGAAATTGCCACATATCTGCCTATGCAAATGGAATCATTAGAGGCAGTGCAACCATTTAGAAGAAGATAAAATAACTGTTATTTATCTTTTTTCCCCCTAGTTTTGTAGATCAAAGAGAAATTACAAAGTATGAAAAAAATGAGAGGCAGAAAACAATCTCTGTGGCTTCCCTGTACAGGAAAGAAAAGCTGGACAAAGGGAATGTTTGCAGGTCATGAGGTTTTCTTAGACCTGCTACTTTCATTCACTGCATTATCCCATCATCTTGGAAAAGCACCGCTGAAATCTGTATGCTCAGAAATAGGAAAACAAGTAGAAGAGGAAAATTACTCATTTACATTATGAAATAAAGGCTTGTTGTTAATCCAAGTGTTTAATGGCTTATATTACAGCGAAATTCTTTCAGCAGAACAGACAAGCAGTGTCCTTAAGCTTTCAGTATCTGTTCACAAAACCATGAACTATTTGCTGCAGAAGGCACGTATTTTGAAAAGGTATAAGCACCACTGAAGTTTAGAAATTACACAAATGGCTCTGTACCAAAACCACCACTACAGCATGAGAAAGGAGTATGTAGTCACAAAACAAATTTAGAGAGGGACAGTATGTGGCTTAGGCCTTGGAACTGAATGCAAGAAATACAATTCAGTTATCAGCATTACTACAGCATTTTGTGTAACCCTGCATGAATCTTGCACAGGGTTTTTTGGTTTAGTTTCTTTTTAATAAATCTAGGACATATGGGTTTTGAAGGTATATTCAAGTACCCTGTTATTACTATAAAATGGGCATGTGATTTTGGAAAAAGTAAAATGTTATGTAAAAACCTGCTCAGGGATAAACATCTAATTTCAGGATGAAGTAAGGTTGGGAGAGAAAAAATAGCAATGGAATGACCTTCTTCCCTTTCTCATTGACAAAGCAAAATAAAACAGAACCATCTTCAACCTGACAAGTAAAGATTATAAAATCTTCATATTTGAGAAGGTGGGAAAGTAGAAGTTATTCAATACTTTTCACCTGTATAGAACACATTTTATTTCTATACAGCTTTTGTAGGCAACAATACTAGAAATGTTATTCCTGCATTGAGAGCATCGGTCAATCCTGTCATGGTACTGGCAGCTCTCCAGTGCCTGCCCTATCCTTTTCAGTCATTTGATGCCTTTGCCCATGCTTGTTCACATACCAAATCCTTTCAACCTCAGGATATCCTGTCTGCTTACACACTGGTACCATGCAGTCCTCAAGCCTGTGCACAAAACCAATTCTCTTTCTCAGTTTAGAGGGTAAGCATACCAGTAGCAACCCCAAACAACCAGAACCTGCTGCCTCACGATCACCAACACCTTCCTTATGAACATGCATGGCCTGGTACATCGCTGAAGCCTTAGGCATAACACAGTATCCCAAAACAAGGATCCAGTCCTACCTGCAGCTTTAGGTGGACCATTCAAATCTATCATTCTGAATCTTCTACATGTTTACTGGAAGCAAGTACAGCACAAAAACTTGATGACAATACTAGCTGCAGTTCAGAAAATACCTGTGAGAACCTGTAAATATAACAAATAAGAAAATATACCTAGAATTTGATTGAAGTTAGAAAGGAGTTCTGGCAAATACTGATATTTATTTTGTATAAAATGACCCTAATCCATGTGATAGAGATGGCCACATTATTTTATCATCTTGGATTTGTTCTTCCAAAGACAAAAGGGTCTATGTGCAATACACATTGCACATAAAATCCCAACTCCACTGAAGTCAGTGGCAAAGCGTACAACAAACAAAGTTTACACTCAACTATTTAATGCCATGGTTAGACCAATCTGGATCAAGAAGGTACTTCCCTTCAGCATCTGTGCAAGAGACAGTCAAACTGTTTGGTCTTAGAAAAATACCCTAGATGCTTCTGTAATGAACTTAAGGTTCCTATATACTCAGTGTAGCTTCTGGAGGGCAGTTAAGACAATCTGAATCAGAAACTTCTTTTTCTCCATTGTATATTGGATGCTTAAGTTTCTCAGTCAGGCACCCAACTTAGATATGCAGCATTAGAGAATGAAGATTCCTCTGCTGAGGTAACACTGAGCGGCTTCCTCCTATTGATTTGATGACTGCTGAAACTGGAGGAAATGTCACCTTGCAGGGCATTTGATCCCAAAAATCAAGCAACACAGTTGAGTAAATGTGCACTGAATAATTTATATCCACAAACACACAGAAAATGAACATGTGTTCTCTCCTTTCCATGAAAAATACTTACATAGAAAATTTATTATTGAAAATAAATAATCAATTATGTGAATGATGTGTAAAGTCTCAAAAAAGCCACAGTTAGAGTCTGTGAAAAAACATTGTCAATCATTTTCTTTGTAAATACCTCTAAATTTCTGGACTAGTGCGTGTCTGCAATTTCAGCAGTGCCTGCTCTTCCACCTAAGTTCACCAATCATTGCCCTGTGTTTGTTTGTCTTCAATCAGTTGAAACTTTGTGATTTCTATGGTCTATCAATCTGAGGCTCTTCCCCTTATTTGTTAGGTGTAATTTAAGCAGTTAAAGACATTTCCATTTTTTCTAGAACCCCAGTGGACATTTTTTTGTGAAGTCAAAATAATAACTCCTATCCAGAGAGAATTTTCTTCTCTCACAATTTGAGTTAGGTTCATAGACAACCTCCTTAGGCATCACATTTCAGTCAGATCATGCTTACCTTGTTCTTCCCATTTTTAAATTAAAAAAAATCTCATAAGGAGGAATGGAATGAGGAGGAAGCTTTTAACAAAAACACTAGACAACATTCCCTGTGTGCATGCAAATGCTTTTCCCAAGATTATGAGCCATATCCTTACTGTGTGTCAAATATTAGTAGTCCACTGACTTAAATAAGTCAGTTCACATGAGAAGGATTAGTAAAACTCTGCTCGAAATTTGTAGAAAAATGCAAATTTGTGAGACAACATTTGCTGATAACTACGTGTGCCATTTTAAAATGCTACTTATTATCAATCCCACTGATAACCTACATAATTTGATCTGGTCAAATATCCAGGGAGAACGGAAAGGAACCTTTGATCAAAAACATATTAGTCACTTGTACTTTCACAGTATTTCACAGTCTTACTCATAAAACAACCCACTAATTGAGCTGAATACTGTACAAACACAGAAATAAAAGTGTCCTATCCTAAAGAATTTACAAGCAAACTATAAAATGGAAAAGCTATGTACAGATCAGAAGAGATATTTAAGTAAACAGTGAGTCAGTAAGGAGGATGGAGTCCTGGTTTTGAGCTTTCTTCAAAAGAAAGTCATTAGAGACTTTGTGGAGAGCAGCAATAAACAAAAAATGGATTCAAGAGGTTGAAAAATAACTGTGTAACAAGAAGAGAGCAATCTTAGAGGTAAAAGGAGGAAGATCAGCTAGCAGGTCAAAAGCTTTTTCTTTTTTTTTTCTCTTTCCCAAAGATGGAAGATATTAAGCTGCATATTAAGGTGCATTCTACAGAGTAAGATGTTCAGTGAAAGTGTCAGTGGAGAGTAAAAGACAGGCAAGGAGGAGAGTAAAAGACAAGGGCAGGTGTGACACAGATGCCAATACCGACTGCAGGCATCAGTAAGAAAAGTGAAGAGTTAAAAGAAGCACAACAAACAAAAATTTTATCTGTGCCAAGAGAATAAAAACCTGATAGGACAGGGAGATAAAACAATTTGAGGAGAGGAAGAAACCCGTATTTTACTTTGTGAGAAGTTTCCAGAAAAGCACTGGAGAAAGGGGAAGGTAGAGAAAGAAAAAAGGAGCCAGAAATTGAGGCAGGAGGCAGCCAGTACACTGAGGAAGGAATAAAAGCTAGCAAAGATACAAATGGAAGTGAGAATGTAAGATTTGGTAACAGTGTAGCCTAACAATGGTAAAAAATTGAAGAAGATGAGAACAAATCTTTGGCTGAAAAGACTGTTGATCATGTTTGCTCACTGCATTTCCACCAGAAAGCTCTGAAGCAGGGAAGAGGGAGGAATTAGGAGTTAGAAGGCAATTGGCCATGAGTGTTCCTGCATGATCCTATTTATAAATACCTGCTGAATGCATGGCCGTTCTGGTTTGCTCCTGCAGAACATTTTTGTTCTTCTTTTAAACACATTCTCCCAAAGAGCTTCTATTTAGCTTTGTCAGACACTTAGAGCACAGCCTTTAATATTTTAAACTCTCAATATTTGAAATAGAGCACCATCAGATACTGCAAGTCTCCATTTTACTACCCCCAAATTGAACACTCCATCTGAATTAGAACAATTAATTGGGCACTCTTAAGATTCAGCTGAACAGGGTGCTGGGCCACCTTGTCTAGACCGTAGTTTTGCCAAGAAAGGTTGGACCAGATGATCCTTGAGATCCTTTCCAACCTGGTCTTCTATGAATTAAGCTTGTGCTGCAGTTGAAAGAAATAGTGATTGAGTACTTAAATATTTTCTTTGTCTAACAAAACTTTTCATACACAGATCATCCTGTTCTTCATTTCGTAAAACACAATGGCTTTAAGTGAACTGGAACTGAATTTTGTATTGGTACAGAACTTTGAATTAATTTTTTTTTTAAAACAAGAGATTTAAAGCACTGTGATGGTTAAAAAAATCCTTACAAGTTAACCAAATTGCGCCAAAAGCAGACTATCTTAAAATATTACCTTAATTTAATGTTTGTGAAGTCACTGGAGGTGTTTAAGTACTTTGACATATTTTGCTTCTAACCTTATCCTAACATCTGCAAACTGCATGAAACACTGCAAAGTTTCTCTTCTTACCTTGAAATGAAATAAGATAACACATACAATTAGTCAGCTACAGAAAAAATACAGCAAAATATTTAGCTAATCCTTTACCATTATATTATATTGTAATTGAATTCACTCACAAAAAGAGAATATTTATGAGCCAGATGTTCTCTCCCTTTACGCATAACCAGTTTATGTACAGAGATGTAAAACACTTACTGACTTCTTCAGTTATGCCATCAGCAAATTAGCTTTGCTGTTTATTTATTTATGCATAATATCCAGGAAAATAAGATTATGTAGCACAGTCACATGTTCAGATGTATTGGAGCACACTGGCTGCCTTTCATTTAAAAGGACAAAGCAACAATGAATTATAATGCAATAAAAAGCTACTCCCCTACTCTTCCTCCAACTGTACTCAGCATGACAGAGAAGGGACTAAGAGCTCTAAGCCAGGGACAAGACAGAAAATTCACTCCCTTGGGTTTTAAGTAGTTTTTACTTCTCACTAATTGAGAATGCTAACTTTAAAATAGTGGCTTTCCTCTCTTAGTACTTCTATCCAGAATGAACATTCACTCTGGATCATACTCTCCCCTATATTTAAAACTAGATCTACATTGCAAATTGCAGCAGAAATACCCAAGCTAACTTTAAACAAGTTAGATCTTAGAAACAGTCCAGCCCTGGTAGCAGACCTCAGCATGAGTTGTACTCCTTGGAGGGAGGTTACAACACATGTGATTAAAGTAGCAATGGTACAAACATCTTTCCACCATTGCTTATTTTGAAGATATTCAAATACATCTCGTTACATGATGCCTACTTGCAAAGCAATTCATCTAACAGCTTTGTGATAAATGACTCTGATAACACTTTGTCTTAAAAATAAAAATCTGTATTCCCATACATTTCTGAATAGTCCTCTTCGTATTTGTCTGATAGCCAAATATGACAGCACTACCATGAAATTTTATTTTTGATTCTTTGACACCTAAACTTAGATACTGCCATAAGTTAACATAAGAAGTAACAAAAAAAAAAATCATATCAATCATAGCTCTCAAGTAAAAAGTAAATAATTTTGTCTTATTCTACACCTCAACAGCAATTGTTTAATCTTTACATTTATAGCATTTAATTTGTATTTCAGTACACACTTTTCAGTTACTGTATATTAAACTGAATATTTAGTATTAAAAATTATGATGTAGCTCAACAATTTTGGAAAAACTAATGACTGCTATCACAATTGGAAAATATTCTATTATTCACAAAGGGGAATTTTCTTCAACACATTACCTTTTGCTAAAAATAACACCTCCCCAGAAGAAATAATTTATTTTTAGCCTATTTCTACATACCCTAGACACAGAATAAAACTAATGGCTCCCAGCACCTAGCAATTTTAGAAAGCAAGCAATTAAAAATCATCATCAAGTAATTTAAATTACAGAAGCCAACTTCCCTCAATATCTCTTACCCTATCTGTTTTGGTGAACACTGCATAAGGATCCTTAGGAAAGTCAGTGACACTTTAAGGTTTTCAGAAAGCCAGAGGACAGGATGAATTGAACCCACACCATGCTCAGTTTTTTACGCAGGAACCAGCAGTTTTGCTCTTTTTTTCTGGTATACTGGTGGTAGTGGTAGAGCTAACCAATATGGAGAGTTCTGAGCCTCATTTAATGATCTTTTCCAAAACTGAGAGAATGCAGCCAGGATATTTTGACATAACAATTCCTGCAAGAAGTCCCCCTGAGGCAGAATAGGTGCCCTGAGCTATGACATCCCTGTGCACCCCTGTGCCTGTGATACAAGCACCTCTCTGGGGCCACTGTATCACTTAGGCCGGGAAGCAGTAGGTTTCCCCATTCTACCACAGCATCTGCATACGCCACAGCCATCTCCCAGCTCCATAATCTGCAGTCTGGCAACTCTACACTGGGCACTGCTTTCAGGTGTTCCATTCAGAGAAAGGAAGAAATTGGAAAGATAAACAGTTTCCTATCTAGTGGCTTGGGTCTGGTCAGAGCAAGCCTGCAGCTGAAGTGCCAGAGCTACCAGGCGTAAGTCATAGCAGCATTTGGCAATGGGAAAAAGTGCAGAAGGGCCCAAATCCCGTGAGCTCATAACCTTGGACAACACTGAAACGCTGTTATCAGAGACAGCGACTGCATCTCTGCCTCACCCTTTAGTGGTTTAAAATCATATCTAAACTAAAATCTGCAATCTATCAGCTAATGATTGCAAGGAATCAGTTAACAAGAGCATGAAAGAATTCCACTCAGTACAGTGAGTTCTGCACACTCTAGGGACAAGTTTTAATTTGGCAAATTTCAGAATATCGTAACAGGTTCCAGCAGGATCTAGGTTTAGCTAGAGAGATAGAAAGCAAGGTTGTAAAATGGTAGGGGAAGGAAAAGCAGAAAGAACAGGCAAGATGTCAAAAGTAGAATCTGGAAGTTTTCCCAGAATTTAGTAATCTGGAGATTAAGCCTATTCAGTGACTGCAGCAGGAATGGGAAGAGTTGTCCAAGGGAAAGAGCAGCGAATGGGGAATCAAAGACCAAGCACTGACTCTGTCCGTGAGGCTTTAGCCAGGTCGTTTCCTTTGCTTGTGTTTCTTTTTCAACCTTCCACTGTCTTGCCTATTTAAACAGAAAATTATGTGGGCATGAACACTGTCTTCCTTACTACAGTCATCAAATGGAGACTGATGCAAGACCCCTGATCAATGCTGATACTTATGAGACACTGTTCCCCAGTTAACAAAGTGCATCTGTTCATAAAGCCAGCTTCTCTGTCCATGTCCTCTAAAACATGAGGCAGATTATTTACTACACTGCAAACAGCAGCACACAAAAACCATGATGTAGAAACTGCAGCATCCTAGAATAAGGGCTCAAGATGAGTCCCAAATAGAAAACCTGTCACTATGCCAAGCCAGCCAGGCACACTGATGGACAAACAAAACTGGAGCCTGAGGAGGAAGGCAGGGCTGGGGACAAGTGTTGAAACAAATGCTTCTAACTCAGCCTTTATTTTCAACAGAGGTTACTCTGCTCCTAAGTTTCTCAAATTGAAACAGAAATACAAATATCAATACATTCCAAACAAGAAATATTATGTTGGATTTGGTATCATTGCATTACATACTGGAGAAAACATACTATTCATTTTGCAAGTTTAATTTAGTTTTATAAATACTTTATACAGATGTTAATTAACTCAAATACTTACAGCATCTCTTGCATGCTGTCTCATACCTAATATATGAGGCAGCATGTCCCTTGCTGCTACTGTCTGGTGTGTATGGGACACTTTAGAGAGAAGGTGATAGCCATGATAGCCTACTCTCTGAATTACCCTACATCAGCAACTCACTACCATGATCTACTGTTGTGCAGGGAAGGAAAACTTTTTAAACATATGCCTCTACATACAAGCCTATAAAATCATGATACATGCAGTTTATTCAAACTAACATCTTTTTATTCACTCACAAAGCAGAAAATCTATCCACGCTACTAAAAAATTATGAACCTGCAAAGCAGCAATAGGTCCTAAGAAGGATTGCTAAAATCCTGCTGGAAAGGGCTGGAAATCATGAAGAGAAGATGTTTCAGTGGCTGTTCATGATGAACAGAGCCCAGACACCAGAGCACGCAGCACTAGAGGTTGCTGATGGGCACTGTCACAACAGTGGAGGCTCAGGAGCAGAACTGCATGCTGCCTCCCTGGCACTCCGCCCAGCACACTGTCAGAAATGGTTTCCAGACAAGACCTATCACTCCACAGCCAGGCAAGGCAGCAATTAAAAAACTAACTTCATATCCTAAAACAAGATGATCCACATCCCAAATAACTCTGTAGATGTCAGGTTCTGGAGTGGGACATGAAGCCTGCTGAGACAGGAAATCCTGAAAAGAGACTAACAGAGAACCTGTAAATATGGACATGGTGTGAAATAATTATAAAATTGTTACTTGGCGGCACTGGATAATCCAAAGAAATTATATTATAATACACAGATCAGAAAGTGCCCTGAAAAAGGAATTTAAAACAGGGATACAGGCACTGACTGAACTCCCTTAGGCTTCAAAGACATACTTGTGTGCATAGTTGGGCAAGAAAGGAATTGGGAAGAGAGGGAGGGAATCAAGGCAGAACAGTATTCAAACCTATGCTAAGGGTGACATACATCCTTCCTGAAGAGCAATGGACCACAACACTCATTTAAGCAGTATCCTGGTGTGGCACATGTGTGGTAAGGCTACTACACAGTCAAAACATCGGGAAAGGAAAGCAGTTTCTAAAACAGCTTCCAAAAATCAGCATTCTGAAAGGATTAAGCTGGTAAAATATACAAATCCTAGAGATAGAGCTTGAACAATTTCAACGGAAAAAGAAAAAAATAATTCAGAGAAAATACATCTAAGCAGATAGAAAGAAACAAACTTTCTGCACAAGAACAAGAGAGGAAGCAGAGAAAATTCTTTTAAATACCATGACCTGTCATAAAATATCAGAAGTTGCCTAACTATTTGTAACACCTCAAAAACATTTTGGAGACTTAAGCAAATAGTTAAAAATCAAATCAAATTAGCAGATTGTGTTCACTTCCACATTAAAAAGCAAGCCACATTCACTCTTCCTAACATTCTGTTAATTCAGAACTCAAGATATTTCAGGAAGTAATAATTCAGGAAAAATTCCTACACATGGCAAGTCTATTAAACAAAATCAACATGCAGGATCATTTATTACTGTCTTTGCATTCTACACACAATCCTACAAAGACGACAGCTTGGAAGGGAACTTAGGCCAAAAGACTATGCTTCTCACAAGACTGCAGAGAAATGACATGACATATGACAGGACATTCATCCTGACTCCTTCCTTCCATCAATGTGTTTAATTAAATCAGATAAGCATACTGCAAACAGCTTTTTCTCCAGCAGTACCTTACATGACAAAGTAGTTACATATTTCTCTGTTCTACAATAACTAAGGAGACATGTGAACCCAGTGATTCAGGAGCACCTGCAGACCCCAGCCATCCTGGGCCAGTGAGAAGGAACTGCTGCAGAACAAAAAAAGCTGTTCTAGAAAACAATACTAATTTTTTTCTCCTATATAAAATTTTCTTGTATATAAAATTTATTGCAATATTGTTGCACAGCCTCAAGAGAGAAATTTCTGAAAAATGAATTGCATAAATATAAACAATGATTTTGCTCTTAGCCTTTCCTCCAGATCATCCAAATATTTAAATCACTGTAGCATCTGAAGCACATTAAAAAATGCTGCACCTGCTGTAAGAGCTGCAATCTCAGAAATAATACTCACCTGGTAAAACAAAAGCTAAAAATAAATTCAAGCTATTAACAGGAAAAAAAAAAAAAAAAAACACCTAAGAGAAAAGAAACACATAAGCATTCGATGGTGTGAGAAAAAAAAAAATCAATTTGTAAGCAGAAATGTAGAAAGTAAGCTGGCACTGAATTAAAGTAAAAGTTTGCAAGACGTGGTAAACTCCAAATTTTGAGGAGTATGAAACCCCATACTACATTGCAGTAAACAGCAAATGTACCTAAATGTTTTTCATTTCTGGCCACCCTCATACCAGCAGCAGGAATCAAAATTCAGAAAACAAACAAACAAAAAACCAAACAAACAAACAACAAAAAATCCCCAAACAAACAACAACAACAAAAGTCACAGAGGTGATGTGGCATTGCAAACAGAATTACAAGGTAAACAATGACTGAGAAGACTCCTGTAGGAATAAACTGAAAGGAATAGAAGTACAAACATCAAAAGGAATCATTTTTATTGTGGCTTAAGACACAGGAAGTGCAAAGTAAATACAAGGAAAAAATGTTGCTTATTTTGAACTATACTTACAAGGGAGACTATAAGTGGAAATTTATTAACTGATTTTGCAACCTAATAAAGGACTAAGCAGCTACAAATTAAGTGTTGCAATGGGAACAGCAGAGGCACCTAACCCCAAGAAGAATCTGGAAACATGGGGTGAAGTGCTCAGCCTATCCAGTGCAGAAACCACAAAATCAGGGGGAAGCTCCCTAGAATCAGCACCCTGAAACACTAAACACAGAGGCACAAAGATTCCTTTCTAGAGTTTAGAGGTCTCACATAGATAACAAAGGAGACATGCCAGCTGATGTAAGATCTTTAACCTAAATATGAATATAGTCCTTATAGTTGGTGCCACTAAACATTCCCTGAAAAAACTAGGAGACAGCCTTACCTTATTATAGAATAGTGTGCTGATAAATTAAATTATATTGGATTTCCCATACAAGTTAAGAGAAAAAAATTCTGGGTATGGCCATTTACCACCTCTCCTGCTGAACTTGCACAAGGTGTCAACGAAAGATGCAGTATTTGTGGAACCAGAAATGATACCAACTGAAAAGAATACAAATCTGTGTCTCAGTGATTAAGATGCTCACCATAGCAAGGAAATTTTGGGCTTTTTGAGCTGAACTTGAGATCAGTTCAAGTTTTTGCCCTTGCAGTTACTTTATGCACATAAAAGAAACAGTCATCCAAATAGCATCTGGAAGCACAGCTACATGCAACCGTGTCTAAGAGGAAATTCAACTTGGCAAAGGAGGGAACAGGAATGCTCACCCAATGCAGGCCAAAAGGCCCCAGCGTAACTTGCTGTTGAAAAAGTGTCCTGGGTTGAGTGAATGGTGGAGTTTTTTGGTGGCAGGGGAGGGGGCTATCGGGGCAGCCCCCTGTGAGAAGCTTCTCGAAGCTCCCCCAGCTCCACGTCAGCTCCACTTCTGTTTGGAAAATTGAGCCAATTGGCTGCGCCTCTGCGATAACGTATTTAAGAAGGGACGTGGTGGGTGACATGCAGTCGGACTTGTGAGGAGGAGTTGCTGCAGCTGCGTGAACACCAAGGTCAGTGGAGGAACGGAGGAAGAAAGGAGGGGGGAGGTGTGCCGGAGCAGAGACCCCCCCTGTATCCTGTGGTGAGACAGCAGGGCGGCCCCCCCCTGCCACCCATGAAGATCTACGGTGGAGCAGATATTGATTTATGGCCTGTGTTTCGCATGGTTGATCAAGGTGCTGTGCCCAAAGAAGGCCGGGGTCTCATGGGAAAAGGCAGCCCCGCTGCTGTAATTCAGCACTGGGAGGATTGCAGCATGCGGGGGAGTCCCACGCCGGAGCAGCTCGGGAAGGGCTGCAGCCGTGGGAGGGAATCCAGTCAGAGGAAGTTAGTGACCCATGACGGAGCAGTGTGGGGAACGCTGCGGCCCATGGGAGGAATTCAAGTTGGAGAAAGTTTGTGGGGGACTGTCTCCTGTGAGAGGGGGACCACGATGGAGCAGGAGGAACAAGTTCCAGACACTCCCCTCACCGAAGATGAAGAAAGCGGCAGCGCTGACGGCACCCCCCCATTCCCTGCCCCTGCGCCACTGGGGGAGGAGGTAGAGATATCGGGATCAGAGCTGAGCCCGGAAAGAAGGGAGGGGTGGGGGGAAGGTGTTCTCAAGATGTGGCAATGCTTCTTACTGTCCTACTCTGTTATGTGTTGTTAGTGTCTGTAATAAATGTATGTTCTTTTTTTTCTTCCCCTAACGAGTCTGCCTCTTGCTCGTGATCATAAAGGGGAAATTTTTCCCCATCCCAGTCCTATCTTGAACCCCAAGCCTGGCTCTCTGTCCCTTCTCATTGCCGGAGGGGAAGGGAGAGAGAGCTGATGCACTGTGGTTGGCTGCCAACCAGGCCTAAACCACAACAAAAAGAAAGGTCTGCTAGGCAAAACCAAGCCCTGGCATGTCACTAACCACTTTAACAATAAAGAAGGGAATGGGTAGTTGCTTAATGGTACAATTTTTGCTAAACTCTGCAAAACTATATTTAACCTTTCTTACAGCTAGACAGGGACTAATGCAGTTGCTGAGCAAGCATAAATGCTAGGCCTTAAAATATCTATAGTCAGTAACAGAATGAACTAATTTCAACTCATGAACTGCTGAGACAGCGTAATGAAAAGACCAGAGCATGAGAAAAGTAATGCAATAATGGTATGCTTAAAACAATTATAAATCAAAAAGAGTAATGTCTGTAAGCTTCAAGGAACAACTCCCCAGGGAGAGGCAAGGAAAACCATCTATGGGACACCATGCCTAAGGGCACAGTGACCAGTGATCAGAGGACTGGAAAAGAAGCAGTAAAACCAGATGTGAGACATCTGGAAAATCAGGGAAGTAAGCTCTGGGTCATGGCAGTTTTGAGGGGAAAAGGGAAGATTCAAAAGTCAACAAGGTGGGTGCAGGAGAAGAGGATCAATACTGCAGACCTCAGCAGCAGAAAACTGACTGTTGTAGAGGTGAGTACTTCTCTGAACAACCCTGATGGACCAGGAACAATGTCCTTTGATCCCCCATACTACGAGTGTGGGCTGTAAGGGCCAAGAGAGAGGTCTTGCATATCTTAGGAGTCAGGAGAGCTTAAGCCTCTGGGAGTAAAAGTGTCTACCATAACCACAGAACTACATATGCCAATGCCTGTAGGTTGTTCCTCATATCCACTGTCATTTATATAATCTCTTTAGTTATAGAATTTCTCCATCAACAAACCTACTGCTATTCTTATCCTCATCATTACCTACCTCACAGTCTGATTGCTGAGATTGTCTGAGATCCTTACTCATTTTGATTATCCCATAGCTAAGTACCACTGATTCTTAGCTGTTATTGCTCTGCTTTGTCCATAAATACTGCCAATCTGTATAAGCTGTTAAAAATCCTACCTACCTCCTTGTATAACTAGTCTTCTTCCGTACTAGAAAATACTGTTGCACACCTGCTCCATAGAAGTTAACCCACTTTAACACAGTGTCTAAAACATAACAAAAAGGAAACACAGTTGCATTTTCTGTTGGGCTAAATCTATGCATGCAAGAAATACTCTAAGCCTGGCTTGAGCTTCCAGGATAATTCCCTGCTCATTTTCAGAAACTCGGTGGAGCAATGGGAACAACCTAGTAAGTTTAGTCATTTCCACAAATAGGCAGCAGATGGGCTTGATTACACCTATTTTATTTATCACATTTATATTTAAGCATATACCTATGCCCTGTTTAGGATCTAACCATAAATCTCATCCTCACATCTGTTAAGCACTTTTAAAAATTTTAACCAGATGCAATTAGATTATAAAAGATTTTTTCAAATAAGATGTGGCTGAAACATTTGGCAGTATGCATTTTGCATAGTTCTATTTAAAGAAATTTAATCTAAAGGCTTATTTGTTAACACACTTAGAATAGTAACTTCTATGACTCCTTGGACAGTAATTAAGAGTAACTGCTTAATTATTCAATTTATCTATAACAAACCAGGAAGATTTATCTTTCATTTGCATCAATGTAACTTGATAGATCTGAGCATTTCAAGTTCATCAGAAAACACATGAATAAACCAGTAGTTTAATACAGTATCATTTCAGAGAAAGCACAATAAACTATCTATCTGTACATATTAGTAAGTAAAATAGAAAACACAAAAGCCATTTAACCTGAAAGCTTAATTGAAGTTCTTTAATAACACTGGGCCTGACCAAATCCCTTTCTAAAGGCACGCCATTCACTACATACTTGCTTACAGTGGTGGAGAGGTTGAGAACAGAAGTTTGATCTCCACCTCTTATTTATAAGATAACACTTAAGAACTGCAGTCTTGGTCTCTTTCAGCTAGGCTGAAGTGGGGTGTGGGCTTGAAGGCTGTGGGGAGAAGGGCTCCTGCAATCCCAAGGAAGCAGCGCCTCTCACTTCTTGGCAAGCCGATGCACCAGAGTTTTGCCAACCCATCCCCTCTGCCACCTCCACCCCCCAACCCCCCCATTTTGCACAGCAGCCACATTCAGCCTCTATTTCACTAAACCAACTTTTTTTAACTGTAAAGATTTTTGATTAAAAAAAAAAAAAAAAAAAAAAACTATTTTCAGTTTATTCTGTTCTAGCCAAGGCTTCGCCTGAAAGCTTTTTTTTTTTTTTTTCTTGCACAGTACAAAATAATTCCATAAAAGGTTTAATGCTCCAAGAATCCTAAACCTTTCATTTCTATTTACTGGGTGTCCTCTGAGCTTGACTCCTTCACCTTCACTTTGGCAGCATGACCCTTGACCACAGAGCACTCACCATAACAAAGATTTACTAAGATTTCACTTTACTGCAAGCGATTTCCTATAACCAGGACTCCTAAATCTCAAAATTTTGAAAGACTACCATTTTTTTTTTTTTTCTCATGAATAACCTTTTTGCGTGAAACAGTGTTCACTACAATAATTCTCTATTATGAGAAAAAAAATATTTACATTTCATCATTTTGAAATTCAGCATTTTGCTGAAATGCAGATCAATTTTCAGACTGAAGCACACATGTAGTAATGTTGGATTTCCACATTTTGACGCGTTATGCAAATTTACCAAAATGGAAATAATCCAGAATCAAATGGAAAGACATGTTTAATAGGGGTGAATATGTTAATGGTGCTGTAGAGAGTGTGGAAATTCATATAAGACAGCCACTGAGTATCAATCCTCTCACCTTTGAGGTGACAATACTCAGAAAGGAATAAAGTCCAACACCTGGGGAGGACCAACCCCATGCACCAATAAATGCTGGGGACCACCCAGCTGGAAAGCAGCTTGGCAGGAAAGGACCTGGGGGTTGTGGTGGACATCGGGTTGAACATGAGCCAGCAGTGTGCCCTTGCTGCAAAGGGTAACGGTATCCTGGCTGCACTAGACAAAGCATTGCTGCAGATGGGGGGAGGTGATCCTTCCCCTCTAGTCAGCACTGGTGAGGCCACACCTGGAGTGCTGTGTCCAGTTCTGGGCTACCCAGTACGAGAGAGACATGGACAGACTGGAGAGAGTCTAACAAAGGGCGACTAAGATGATGAAGGAGCTGGAGCATCACCTATGAGGAAAGGCTGAGAGAGCTGGGGCTGTTCAGCCTGGAGAAGAGAAGGCTCAGGGGGATCTTATCAATGTCTCTAAATACATGAAGGGAGGATGAAAAGAAAATGGAGCCAGGCTGTTTTCAGTGGTGCCCAGTGACAGGACCAGAGGCAATGGGCACACACTGGACCACAGGAGGTTCTCTCTGAACATTAAGAAGCACTTGTTTACTGTGAGAGTGACCAAACACAGGCCTGATTGTCCAGGAAGGTTGTGGAGTCTCCATTCTTGGAGATATCCAAAAACCATCTGGACATGGTCCTGGGTAACCGGCTCTAGGTAGCTCTGCTCGAGCAGGGGTGACTAGATGACCTTCACAAGCCCCTTCCAACATCAACCATTCTGTGCTTCTATGAGATCACATTGTTACAGGCAAAGTTTGAGATTAAAAGATCAGGTAAACATATGATTGCAGTATTTGAAACAGTAACAAAGGAATAAAAAGAGAACAAAAGAAATGAAATTTTACATTACATTTAACAATCAGATTCCCCCTCAGTCACTTCAACATCACACAGAATTTGTCAAGATGGCAAATTTGTCCCAACCCCCATTGTGCAGCTGAGTTGTCCCACAGCTTGTCAGTGTGGTTAAGCATCAGCACTTGTGTCCTGTAAGACAGCTCTGGCCATCACAGGTGGCAGGGCTGATTCAGGGCTTTTGGACCACCCATCCCACCCCCAGCATTGAGGACACCTGGGAATGTCACATGAGCTACCAGGGGATGAAGAGCCCCTCTCCTTCCTTCTCTTCCCCAGCTTTGAGTGTCCCTGAACCAGAACATTCTTTCAGCTTCAAGATCATTTTGCTTGTTCCTCTCTTATAGTACCATTGTAAAATTTTTAAGAGTTTTAGTCACAAACTAAAATACTAGTTGCAACAGTGATTCTTCTAAATTCTGTTGCAGCCAACAAAGGTAGAGTTTCTGCCATTAACACGAGTCTAACTCACTCCTACTTCATTTTATGGTAAAGAGCCAATACTATTGCACTGCCTACATCCTGTTTGGAATAAAAAAAAAAATCCAGTTAGAATGGATTCATGACAAACTAGACTTCAACCCTTAGTTTTGACTTTGGCTGACTTTTGTTTGTTTGTGAAGCACTATAATTGTTTACATACAATATAAATTGAATCTGTGGCATTTGAAATCCAGACTCTGCAAACTCTGTAGGTAACCTAGGGTTATAGGTTTAAAAAAATTGACATCATGACAAATTGCTGTAATTTGAGGAATAATCTGAAATCCTGCTGGGACACAATTGAGTCTGTGAGCCTAGTTGTTAATGATAATAAAAGCTGACACAGTAAAAATGATAAAATTAAAGAGAATACCCAGTAATATAAGTACCTCCAACGTATGACATTGACAATTGAGTTAAGGGGGCTGGTAAAAACCTCATTGTAAGTAACTTAATGTTCTATTTCCAGTTACAGAAAGCTCCACTCATTTGTGCAAACGCAACCACTAAGTGTTTTGTCTTTTCTTGCTTACATCCTATATGTTTGTCATAGTTTTTAAAACATGTAGTTTTCATAATATCTTCAGTAATGCGAGGTCATAATTTCACTTTTTCATTGGTTTGTATCTATGTACCAATAGATAAAAGCTGTAACTTTAATGTAGCACACCCATCATACCCTTCTCTGCATCTTTGACATATCATACACCAGCTGGCAACATAAAATACAAATTGGCTCACTATAAGAACAGATGAATCATTAATTAATTACTCTGTATCAAAATAAGAGAAACTAATTTTACAGTATCAAATGGTATGCATAGCTGTTAATTAAAAAATATATTTAAAAAAAAAAAAAAAACTCAATAAGAAATATTTAAAACACTAATCATAGAATGGTTTGGGTTGGAAGGGACTTTTAAAGGTTATCTAGTCCAACCCCCATATATATATTGCTATTTTAAAATATTAATATATCTCAGGATTTAAAACCACGGTTATTTAATTTTGCTCTGGCTTTGCTTCATTATTTTCATTCTCCAACAATGCCTAAATATAACGGATTAGTGCATATCATTGTAAGCATCATAAGATTTTTATTCACTCTTCATACTGAATTGTATCTTTCACAGGCCTCACACTTCAGATCATTATTCTCAGCTTTGCAGGATCAGGGGATAATGTCTTCTCACAAATACAATTTACAAGACAAGTAAACCATATGCTGCTAATGTTAAAAATCACATAAATCCTGAAACTAAAGCTAACAGGATTCTGACATCTTTTCCTTCTGATAGTACAGTCAACAGGGGGTGCGGAGTTTTCTATCCAAAAATGGCTGTATAATAAAACAAATAAAGACTACAACAAGGGAATAGGTAGCTTGGCAAAACCTAAGAAAACATTTGGATTTCCTTTACACGTGCAGGAAGACTCAGATCCATCCTTTGGACTGGATGTTGTGATAAAGTCTAAAACAGTAACAACACTGACACTTGGCTTGCTTCCAAACCTTTTCCAGCTTAATCCTTAAAATAAGCATTCAAAATTGAAAATTGCAAGGTTAAAAAATACTATGTCTTCATTCATAATTAGCAGCCAACTGCTACTGCTACCCTTTCTTATCATATAGAAAATGAATGCAATTGATCTGCCTTTGAATGGCAAATTGCATTTGCAATTATTTCTGGGCTTTTTCACATCACTGCTAACTATGCATTGGGATCCAAAGCTGCACGCTTCAGCCTGTTATCTTCATGCAGTGGATTCTGAAGGTAATAACTTTTACACAGAATATCCATTATCTTTTGATACACTTCTACGTCGCACAACGTGTAGGTGTCTCAAGTTTTATATTACTACTTATCAAAAACATTCTGAAATTTCTACTAGCTTACCTTCATAAACTATTTATCTTATTATCTTACCTCATAAGATCTTGTCTTTTCTCCTCTCCACATCCATCAGCTTCTCACTGACACCTGCCAAAGAAAGCATTAGGGCCAGGCTAATCAATTTTCTTCTTCGTAGGATTTTCTTTTGTTGAGGTAGGAGCCTTATCAAAGGAAATGGTTTCCAAGAGCCCATCCACAGAACAGAAAAGGGAAATACTGCCCAAGCAAAAATATGTGCAAATTAGTTTTTCATTCAGAGCACACAATAGAACTACCTCACAGCTGAAAAGGAAAAGCAACAGGAAGCCCTTCGCTGGTGTGAAGCACATCGAAGGAACAGTTGTAAGACAACTTCATCAAAAGCCACGGGTCCTCCGGATCAGCTGATTGATTTGGTCATTTCTTCACCTAAAGTGCTGTCACTGATCTCTGTGTTGCCCAATAGGCTTCTGTTAAGTTCTGCAGACTCTTCATAAAGCTAATAAAGGTCTCCAGATCAAACAGTTCAAAAGTTCCAAATTCAAATTTTGAAGCAATGTTCTAAGAGGAATATTTCTTATCTAACAAGACTTATCTAGCAAGACAAGTCAGAAAAATTTCTGCAGTCAAGGGTTGTGAACGATAATCGAACACACAATTAAGTACAATGAAAACTGACCTTGCTCTAAACACTGCCTTATGGGAAATAGTCATAATTATTTTATTTGCCAAAAAAAGGTGAATCACTTTACTAAATTTTAATTTTCAGTAAGAATTAAATATTCTAAATACAAATGTATTTTAAAACTGTACCACAACAGAGCAGTCATAATTATACAAAGTTGATGAGTGCTTTGTCCTACTTTTTACACCAGATTTTTGCAACATTCTGCACACAGATTTTTTATCTGTTTTCTGTCAATACAAAGCATCAATATACAAGCAAATCAAGGCTTCACACCACAGACTGATCCCATTCCTTATTTCACAAGGACCTTTACCTATTTCACAAAGGACTCCCTCTTGAAGCAGTCTGATTTTATAGGAACATTTCCATGAATCAGATTATGCAAGATTGGAGTCCCTTAGTGCTTTGTGCTTGTACAAATAAGCATCTGCTTTGGCACACTTGGCACTAACCTCACATTTCTAAAATTCAAGTATTTTTTCTGGGCACAACCCCAGCCCTTGATTAGAAGAAAAGATGGAATAAAATTGCAAAAGTGGCATATGTTCTCATTTTTACATTGTAAGATGTAAAATTTGTAATTTTACTCCCCCTAAAAGCCACAAACAAAAAAGACAACAAATATTGAAACACAAACTATGCACAATTCAACTACACTACACATATTAAAGGAAAATATCCTGTACATAAATGAAAGAACTTTTACCAAGATCTTTTAAGCACCAAATCATACCTTATGATGGAAGACAAAATAAATTCTAGTAGAGTTGCACTATATTTCCACAGAAAATAATGACAAGTCTGAAAAATGATGCTAAAAATAGACAACACAAACATGTAATAATAGGTCTTGTAAGTATCTTTACGTATTTGCCATTAAGACATTAGGCCATCTAAAGAAGCAGCTGATCTTTACTACAGAAACACATTCTCCCAAGTCTAGTCATCCCAACCATCAAATCAGTTTCTAGATATTAGTGATTAGAGAAAGACCTATGCTGAAGAAAATATATAATAATTTAATTAATATAAATATATAATAATATAAAGGATATACAGTAAAGAAAAAACAACAAAATAAAATAGATTTTAAAGCTTTTTAAAAGTTGCAGAGGGAACAGTTGAATGTATCTAGTATTTTCCAAAGAAGATTTAGAAGAAATGAGCTATGGAAACCTGACTCTTTCTTAATAAGAGTACTTCGGTATTCCAGTGTTCATTGCAAAGCTGAAGAACACAAGATCAATTTAGATTTTATAACCAACTCAATAACGCATTTGAACCTGAATTTACAGTTCCCACTGGGAACTTAAAGAATGAAAAAGAAGCCAGAGCAAACCATGACATGGGTTTTTCATGACATGCCTGCACAGCTATAAAATGTTAACAGTTAAACATAAGAACTCAAAACTTATTTTCCCTTCTTAGTGCAAGCACCACAGTTTAAGATTGTGGCTGCTTCTAGGTTTCAGAGTGAGTCTGACTTACTGAGAGGCCAGGCTTTGCAGATATTAATCCCACAAATGCTCTTTGCACGAAGAAATTTTAAAGGACAAAAGATGCAGAAATTAATAATAAAGATAAAACATAAATGAATATTGCGAGGACAAAGAGGACACTGACCTTAGTAATACTGTTTATATATCATCTTTATTAAATATAGTACATTTAAAATACAAAATTATATCTCTAAAGGTATCAACTCTTGTTCATAATCAGCTACAGTTTTGGAAAGTTATGGAGAAATCATGTCATCAGCACCATGGAATGTTAAAGTCACATTTAAGCTAGGTATATAAAGTTGAACATATTATGTAACTGACTATTACCTAATATTGAAGAAAAATCTGAGATCTTTACTATATGCACAGATTTGGGAGTTGGCTTTTATGTCTCATCGACTAAATATCTAGTAAAATAACTGAAATGCAGAAGTTTAGGGACAAATCAGGAAGAACATAACCTCAATTAACTGTCATGGCTTTAAAAATATTTTTATGTAATTCGTGAACTGATAATGCAGTTATAAGTGAATTTCTCACTTTCACAACATATTAGCAAGGCTTTTGCCTCTCATTTTTAAAAACATGATGAACTTCAAGTAAACTTTAGTCACGATTTCAGGACATGACCCATTTTGGAGCTGTACCTTACTTTATACTGAAGATGTATATTATCTAACACAATGCAAATAGGTCAGTGCTTCTGTTCTAGTTCTTTTTCTTATAGCTAAAATCAGTACAGACTAAAATTAATACAGCAGATAAAGAAAATAGAAGTTATTACCATAGCAATACTCAAGAGATACAATCAGGTCACAAAAACTGGAAAAAAGCAGAAGCATCACTTCAAAATCAATAGGCATTATGAAAGGATGAGTTTAGCAACAGCAAAAACACTTGTGTGTTAAGCAAATAATCACTATATGTCTTAGTTTGGGCTGAAATAGAGTTAATATTCCTTTTCAGGGACTAGATGAGTGCTGTGTTTTGGATTTAGCTTTGGGTTTGGTATGGGAAAAATGCTGATAGCACACTGATGTTTTCAGCTGCTACCGAGACTTCAAGGACTCTCCGACTCTCCATGTCCTGCCCGTGCGCCAGGGCACAGGGAGGGAGCATGGACAGAGCACCAGGCCCAAATTGGCCAATGAAATATTCCATATCATGGAACGTCATGCTCACTATATGGAGGAGGGGTGGTTGGGAAGGAGCTCTCTCTCTCTCTCTCTCTCTCGCTTCAGGGATTGCGACTGTGGGATCTTGGTATTTCAGGGTCGCTGGCCGAGAACGGGCTGGGTATTGGTCAGCGGGTGGTGAGCAATTACGCTGTACATTGCCTGTTTATATATTTCTTTTTGTTTTCCCCTCATCATCGTTATTGTTTCCATTTTATTGCCATTATTAAACTGTTCTTATCTCAGCCTGCGAGTCTCCCTTCACCCCTCTAATCCCCTCCCCCATTCCCAGGTGGGGAGGGGGAAGGGAGGGTGACCAGCTGCGGTGGTTGGCTGCCGATCAGGCCCAAACCACAACACTCTAAAAGGAATGGAAAAGGTGTTCAGCAAACATGTTCAAAAATACAAAATCAGTAATCCACATCACCATAGTATTACTAAAGCATAAGGTGATATACCATCAAGCCTCTGACTTTTAAGCAGAAAATCATTTAAGCAGAAAATCAATAACTTATATTCATAAAACTTCAGCAGCAGAAATGTAAGATGCTGCCAGGATCAATTTAAATCTATAAACCAAAATAGTTTATACTTAATCCCACAATTGTAACTCAAGTGACATTTCCTTCTAGAGTTACAATATGCTCATAAGGCATGAAGTAGTGTTTTTCATCATATGATGCAGCACAAGTTGAACAAAGTTTAGTAACAATTCTCAATTTTCTTTTAATCACAAGTGTTGGTCAAATAAAAGCCAAAAATAATGTGAAACTGATGATCAGTTGCAATTACAAGCCAAAATTAATGTCCCTATTATTGGTATCAAGTAGAAAGCTAGCATGTGGATGGTGATAGCCATGAGATGTCCTTTCTGTTCTTGATGGAAAGAAAAGATTCTCCTGGCTTCTTGTGCTGGACCCTTCCCCCTCTTGCTTCCTTCCTAGCTTACTCAGTTCTGGACACACCCCCTCTGTTTTAATTGCCAATATATCAAATGTATAAATAAACTTACAAATCCTTACCTCTAGTTTCATTTTAAAAACATTCAAAAAGAAGACCTATACCACCACTTGCATATAACCAAACTGTGTCAATTCTTTAATATGTTTCTTTTCCTGTATGTTACATTCTCAATCCATTCTCATCATCTGTTTGTGTCTTTCAGAAGATCAGCCCTAGGGGACAAGCATACAATATTTGTAAGCTCTGCAGCAACATTTATGCACTCTTACATAATACTGCTGTGGTATGACAGTTTCTAGCTCTGGAAAGGACAATGTCAACAAGATGCACATTCAGAATTTACTCTTCATTTGCAGCAGTTTCTTTTTTAAACAACTCTTATTCCTGTTACTAAAACAAGATTGAACATGCTTGAGCATGAAGAAGAGTGAAAATAGAACACTTGCAACAGCAGGTATTATTGGGATCTGCAAGTAAGAGCATAAATATCAACTGTATGTGCTCAAAGACCTCTGTATCTCAGCATCCTGTCAGGAACAGCAGCCTAAAGAGGAATATAAAGAACAGGGGTAGCATACAGAGTCTTCTCCTGGGCCCCAGCAATTTGTAGGCCAGGGACCACCTCAGAATACAGCTTTTGGATTTCAGTAATTTTTTCCTGGATCTTTCTTCCACTAATGTATCCACTTATTCTTAAGCATATGAAAACTATTGATGTCCTGCCCTGTGGCAAGAAGGTCCACAAAGTACTCTCTGTTGGAGCATTTTTAGTAGTGTATAGGGATACTTATACATGAGCAATTTTAGTCCAACTTATAATTGTATACATTGTAATCAGAAAACAAAATCAGGGGATTTCCATTTTTTGAAATTAAATATTTTGATTTAGAATATCTCAGAGCTTAATGTAGTGCTTTTTAAATGCAAGATCAGTTAGGGCTTTTAAGTTTGAACATCAGCATACTGCAACTTTTGGTAAGAAATGGCAATATTTGGAACATCCGCTGGCTCTTAATGAGAGCAGCTTGACTCATACAGAAAGATGGTATGAAGAGTAGTACATCTCTATCATGTCTGTGGACCTGAAAAAAGAGTCTTGTGTTGTACTCCAATTAAAGTAGGCTGGTTCACATCCACATTGCTGTGGACTAACACCTTTCAGATCAGATAGATTCATGTTTACATTGCATAGCACTTGGTTTGTAACTCCTCTGGGCTACATATGGTGCCCCTGAGACACAATACCTGTTGCTTCTTTGGGGATTTTTTTTTTTTTTTTTCAGTTCAAAGCGCTTGAAATGCTGATAAAGTTGTGTTGCACCATACCAGAATTAGAACTTGGTGCCAAAGGCACATGCACAGAAGTAGGTCATCTAAGCATACGAAGATGTAGGCACTGCTGGGACAGCGCTGAAGCACAGTCGGGCTTGGCATGGTTCACAGCTGTACTGCCTAGAGCAGATCCTGAATACTCTATGCCGCTTGTTGTATGCGTGTTTTCTCTTGGAGGGAACTACCTCAAAATTAATTGCACAAGCTAAATTGTCACATCAAGTGAGCAAAGTGTGGGGTCAAACCAAACTGGCACCGTGGAGACACTGTGGCTTTGTCTACACTGCTAAGTTAAAGCGTCAGAGTATGGGTATGGGTGCTGGCATGCAGTTTCTGTACCATTAAACTGTTACTACAGCTCCCAGAATGGTTTTTCTCTTTGCCAGCTAGTGCTCTCCTACACAGTGCCTGGAAATGGTTCAAGGATAGCATGGGCCAGGGACCATATCAGTGGGTAGTTCCAATTTATCATCCAACTTCACTCTGAAGAGTGAAAGAGTTTAGCTGTATAGATGTAAATCTGTTTCTTGGCTTTAGAGCCAAAGCAGAAACACTGGTCCTGTTTATTTACTGGCACTGTCTCATAACCACAGCTCCAGTAGCATTCTTAGCTCAGCATGAGCTAGGACCTAAAGGCAAGATCATACCCCTTCCTATACATTCCTTCCTTTCACAGAAGCAAGGTCAAAGCATACCCACACACTGATAATAGTTTAATTAAAAATACAGGAACACAAGAGCACTATTATCTGTACCAAATTAATGAATTAATTATGTGAGGTAAAAAACGACATTATGCTCCAGCACAAAAAGCACCATAACATTCTGCTTTCCCTGGCTCTAACCTCCAAATGCTCCAAGACACCTCTCAAACTCAGAACACACTTTATTGTACATAAAATAGGCAATGAGTAAAAAGGAAGAAGTTAATACCTTTCTTTATACACAGATGGCAGGAAAAATTGTCAATAGTTGCAAGGATTTTTTCAGCAGATGTCCATTAAGGAAAATTAATGGTTTGTTTCCCCAGTGACTACAAAACAGTAGTAAAGGACTGATTCAACACTATTCAAAGTTAATAAAAAATATCCTATTTGCTTTAAAGAAGTCTGAATCAGTTCTTAGAGGTGTATAAGATCTAGGAATGTGGTTTTCTTCACTCAGGGCTCAAAAACTAATCTCTCAATATTAAAGGAAGTTTACTTTCTAGACAAATCCATTTAGGATTTGCTTTTAGTTTATAAAAGAAAAATTCCTCACTGCTTTTAAATTCATCCACAACCTCTGGCTGGTCTTCTGGCTTGCTCATTCGACTGTTATTACATTTCTCGTTTTGCCATGGCTCTGCAGAAAGGCTTGCTCAGACTGATGTTTGAACTTATATTTTCTGAAGTAACATTAGCATTTATCAAAACCAACCATATACGAGAGTCATAATGAGAGATAAAGAAAAGTAATAATAGAAATAGAAAAACCAAAAACGTGCACAGCATGAAAACTACAAAAGAAAAATATTTCAAGAAGGCCTAAACACATTAAAAAGAACGGGCTCAGTATCCTGAAACAAACTTCACACTAGATACTACTCCTGGATCTTAACTGAGTTGGTGTAGTGTATCAAAATAATAGAGAAAATTTATTGGGTGATTAATCTTCGAAGGTATGTCATATTATTAAGAAACATTATTCTAATATGGTAGGGAAAAGCAAAGTCATTTTCAATTATTATATTTTAACATATATCATTAAAAAGGCCAACAATAAACCTCTCCTTTCAATCGAGAAATTACCTGCTGTGGCATTTGAAAACAAATTCTAAATAGTTTCAGAAAATAACCACCAAATTCAAAGTCATAAAATGTATGCTCATAAAACTTCAGATTAGAAAAACTTGGTAAGAAATACCTCCACTTGGAAAGCCGAATGTCTTGCACTACATTTTACTTTGAATTAATTTTAAAATGTAAAAAATTACAAAGGAGACAGGAATCCAAGTAAAAAACAGCTATAAATCAAAGATGAGTAGCACAAGGTATTCTGAAAGGAATATGAAGACATTCACCTCTAGATGTTGACCTGACCATTACAAATGAACAGTACTTGAAAATTGACAACTGTTCTGTAACTAGTGTAAAATGAATTCACAAACTCTGTTCTGCTGTTGACCAAACCAGTTTGTACATCACGCACAAACCACCAGAAGAGTGGACATCTCTTAACCCATCAATAGAAGAAAAGCCAAACACTGAAAGAGTAAGCAGACTGAGTAGGCACATAACCTGTATATGTCTTCTGAGACATATCTATATATTCATTTGTATTGACTGAGGGATGTTATATCAATTTAATTCAATGGCTCTAGTTGAAGAGATTTAGTAGGATCATGCTGAAGACTCATTCACCTAGCTCTGTTCTCCCAGTTCAGATACTTTTGTTTGTTTCTCAGATCCACATTATTTTGTATTTCTTCAAATTACAATAATTTGTCCTCCAGTGCAGTGGTCTAGTACTCTTATGCTTGTTTTCTTCTCTTTCACCGTCAGGTGGGGACTATAGAACTGACGATCAAACAACATGCTTATTAAAGCTTGTCATTAAACCTAACAATGAAATTCTTAAATTACTATCAGACAAGGAGAACCACTGTTGAAAATCATGATTATTACAGCTATTAATGCAAATGGCATGATAAACAAGTCTTCAAATACGCTCTGGATCTGGGTCCGTAGTTTCACTGAGCTCTCTGCAGAAATTTACTGTATTTTACAAAACAACTGGAGGAGTTGGGTGAGAGTGATCAAATGTCCACAAAACTTTGGATTGCCGCTATTATGTCTTCGAATTCATAGAATGGTTTGGGTTGGAAGAGACCTTTAAAGATCACCTAGTTACAACCCCCTTGCCATGGGCAGGGACACCTTCCACTAGACCAGGGTGCTCCCAGCCCCGTCCAACCTGGGCTTGAACCCTTCCAGGGAGGGGGCAGCCACAGCTTCTCTGGGTAACCTGTTAAATGTGATCTATTCTCAGGTTACACATGGGACAAGTCATTTTCCAGAATTATGTCACCCACTGTAGCCCATAGGTTGGGGTAGGTAGAATGCCAACAGATAGGTGTGATCTCCTGCGGGAAGCCTTAATTGAAGTATGTTACCTGGGGTGAACTCCTATTCAGTATAGAAAAATCTTGGTCAAAATGGCAGTGAACAAGGCAAGAAGATATGTGCCACTTATTTAGCAAGATGAAAAACCCCTCTGCTAGTACAGAAGTGGACCTCAATCAGTAGCTAATACAAGAAGTTCACAGAGCTCTGTTTCATTTTGTAGCTTATGCGAGACAACAGACTACCACCTTTGCCTTAAATTCTGGTTTTGATATCTGCAAAACTTACAGCATTTCACTGCAGTTGTTTTATATACGGATACAACAATTGAAAATATTTACCATTTTAACCATCTATCAAAAGTGGAGTGCATTAACAAGTACTTCCCTAAAATTTTTCCTTTTTCTGTGCCAGGTACTGTGGAGATACTTACTATCCACTCTGTAATTTTTTAAACTGTCCTGGTACTGATCTCTTCAACAGGAAGATCTGTGTGGAGTTGAAAGGGGAAGGAAAAAGGCAAGAGAAAAACAGATGCACAGAGAAGATGATGGGGATGTAAGGACGAGAATTACAAACCATAAAAAAAAAAAAAAAAAATCTTAGAAGCTTACACAGGTAAAGACAAATATACATTTGACCCAAAGCAACCACTCCAGATTGGTTCTACAAGTACAAAAATGTCACAACTGGAATAAAATAAATCACTTCTTAATTTGACTCCAGAAGGCTAAAGCTAAAGCAGAGCAAGTTTACTGAAAAATTAGTAACAACATCCACAGTAATAATAAACGGATTTTATATTTAAAAATGTTTCTGCAGAAAACCCTCCACTTCCTTTAATGCTCCCTGTCCACATCCTCTGCAAATAAGAACATGTCAAACACACATGCCTCCTGGTTCAGTTTGTCTGCAAGTGATGGTAAAAGAAACATTGAGCAAGAAACTGTTTCAGTACTCTTCAGCCTTGACTCGCCATTAGACACTGATATTTCAGTGCACAGACTACATAATCAACATTTATTTCCAATCAGGATCCTCAGCTCTTCAGGTTCAGGTTTGTCTTTTGCAATCTCACTATTGACCTCCTCTCCCACCAGCACTACTCATTATGGCTGATAGAATAATTTGCTATGCTAATGCTTACTGTAAAAGTAGTAAACATGGCTTCTCTCCAAAACAGCAAGATGGAAGATTAGAAAGTCATAATTCCTGATCTTCTCATAAAATAACTGTCCAGGGGTTCTCTTCTCCATCTGCTCTGTGGGTATCAATCTGTGATACACCACCTCGCAGCAAGGACTCAGGCTGTGAGGTAGGTGCCACATCAGATGAAAACAGAAAGACAGACTTCCTGTCTCTGCAGGGTAATAAGACCGGAACAGCACCACTAATGGTTTTGTAAGCTTCTTCAAACAGGGAAAACTACATTTTAAGTAAGAGGATGAAAATTAATATGCAATTTCAATTACCTAAAATAACTTCAGAATATTTAGGTAGGAGCTGTATGACTTGTAAACTTAATCTAAATTACATTAGACTATTCCATTTTTCTGATTAAATCTCCACTCAATGCTATAGCTGAAGCCAGATCCTACCATATTAGCTCCCACTGTTTTATACTGCTCACTGCTTCCAAACACGGTAAATACCAACTTTTTTGTCTTAAAGAGACTTTTGTGACTCAGTACATCTCATGTTGCCTTGGTTAAATTCTTTGAGCTTCTGTTTCAGCTGGCACAGTAAAAACATAGCTGCTGTTTGTTCCATTATAAAGGCTGAAGCCTTGCAGTCTGGGCTTTTGTTTTGTAATCACCAAGACAGGAGAACAAGAGGACAGATTTCATTATAAGTACTAGGAAAGTACTTTAATTCACACTTTCAAAGCTAAATACACCATAAAAAAATAAAGACCCATTTTCTCCCCAGAACCCTCTAATTAATTTTCCATAATAAAAGGAAGGTGAAAGATAGGGTAATTGGCAAAAACTTTACTGCTGAAGGACAGTGGTCTATTAGGCCCCCAGAAAACACACCTTGTATGACCTCTTTACAAGAACAAGAGATCTGTGAACAATTCCTGGTGATTTTATTTTAATTGAAGATCTCTATGCAATACTGACCTGCTCATCTTACTGTGGTATTTGCAAGCTTCTGAAAACACCAAGCTTTCTCACATGCAATACAGTAGCCAGTCAGCATTCCTCCAAGCTCTGGATTCAGTGTCTACAGCCAGCCATTGCAGCTCATTTATATCAGCGCTCAAGTCTTATTTTTTTTTTTGAGAGATTCAAAACCAATCTCTCAGACAAAAAAAGTCTAATTACAGCTTTAAAATCTTGGACAAAAAGATTCTGGAAACTATCTGGACTAGACATCCCTAATATCTGCAACACAAGTGAAAGTCATCCATTTCAGGAGTCTCCAAAAAGGCCATGAGACACTGGAAACTGTGGCTACTTCATATCCATTTAGTGCTGTTTCTACTTAGCACAGTTATTCTTTTGATTCTATAATGACCAATGGAAGAAGGATACAGACTGAGGTGTTTCAGCAATTCTGAGATTCATAAGCAAGGCCCTGGGGTGACTTGGCCTGACCTCCTGAACACACCACACAATTTCTTGCCAAGTACACTAGATTGGCAGCAGGCTAATGCGTCCCTTCAGCTTCCAGTGCCTCTACACTGCTCTGGGTAGATATATTTATTACATTTATTCTTGCTAACAAGTTGATTTTCCATCGACCAGTTACCTGAAGAGACAAACCATCTACCATCCACTTCCCAATTATAAAATAGCTTTTCTTGTTGCTTTGCCGTTAAAATTGTCATAGATTAGCCATGTTTTGACCCATTTCTCTCATCTCTGCCAGCTTAGTCATGCAGTTCTGCTTGAGCTACTTGATAAGGATTCCCTCATTTTTCTTATTTTATGCCCTATGATCACACTTAGCTCAATTTTCCAAAACTAAAACTGTTCCTCATCAACGTTGATTTAAATTTTGTTTTTATTTTGTTGTGTGTTTAAGGAACTGTGGCTGATCCTATCATATTTAGTCATGATATTTCTTGAAGCCAAATCTATGTCTGCTAAAATATCTCCCCACATTTTTAAAGTTCCAACGTCAACTTGCATCATCCAGAAATTGTGCAAAACACTTTGTTTCATTTTTATCTAAATAAATAAATAAATAAATTCATTACTGAAAAATATAAATTTTGCTATCTTCATTCTCAAGGTCATGAAGCTATTAGTTGGCAGTCTTGTAAGTATTATGTGTTAATTTATTGCCTTGTGAGTAGTTTCAAAAAGTTTTTCATATAGACAATAATAGATTATGCAAGCAATCTTCAACAGAACTGAAGAATCTATGATATTTTCCCATCTGCAAGGAAAAAGGCTTCAAGCAGATAAGGATAATTTGAATGTCTTCTTATTGGTACAGGTTTTCTAGTCTTCATAACAGTCCAGGCTGAATCTACATGTTGCCAAGCAATCAAATTTACTGGATTGTGTGTTGTTACGAAGTATTTAAAGAAGCAGGCAAGCTAAACTTCCAATTCATAAACAGGAAAACATCTTTAGTTCTCAACCCAAATGCCATCCTTGAATTCTAGAATCAGCACCGTCTTATACAAAGGTAGATCTGCCATAGCTACAAGAGGCACCTAGGACACTGCTGAGCACTCCACTAAGTAAAGGCTGAAACACCTGAAATCTATCCTGTGTAAAGGTGATTTTTAGCATTTATACTATACTAATGCCTAGAGATTCCTGTGATAGACCAAAGCCTTATGTGCTAGTCACCACACAGAAGCAGTACTGTAAATCCTCCATAAATTTATCTTCTAAACTCATTAGAATGGTATTCCAGTCCAATTACTGTTGCTGAATAAAGCTTAAAATGTAAATAGGGCTTTCCATTTCTGACAGAGAAACATGCAGTCTCTGCACACTACAGCCTGGCAGTTCCAACCTGTCAGCACCAGCAATTTCACAGAAAACCAGCCGGATTATAATCATAACAGTAAAACAGACAGTAAGATCTTGAGATCATTTCCACAGGTCAAACACAGTAAAGAAAATCAGAGAGAAGATGTATTCAGATTAGAAATTAGTCTCCATTATGCAGAAGATCAGATTAGAGGCATATTCTACTCACAACATGCTCTGCAGGGACAAACTAGTTTAGTTACTACAAGCAGTAGAGCAGTGCTCAGCCTGCTCAAAGCAGCACAACTGAAGAAAAAAAACTCAAAGCAGGTTAAAATTACTCTCTTTTACAGAACTCAGATCTCCCTGCAGGTCACAGTTCTGTACCATGTAGGCAAATCCTTCATGTACCCACACTGCCTTACATGTTACGAATCCTTCCCAGAGAAGAGGCCCAGGTTGCAGCAACTACAGCCACAGACCATCACCAGAGTGTAGATCTAGTGTCACCAGCAAGAATTTGGTTTCCTCAATCACAGCATCTTGTCTGAAGTCAGCAACCACTGCTGGGAAGACACACAACTCACCTAATCTGGACCAGGAAGAACATCTTTGCAAACAGGCTCACTAAACCCAGTGAGGTAGCTTTAAATTGGTTTGTTTTGTTGTTTGTTTTTTTGTTGTTTTTTTGGGGTTTTTTTTTGTGGGGTTTTTTTGTTGTTTTTTGTTTGTTTGTTTTCAGGAAATGGAGACCAAGGTCCTGAGGCAAGACAGAAAAAGCTTTTACTGCTGTGCTAGGAGTGTGCTACAGACTTCCTGACCGAGTAAACGAAGGGGTTTTAACTACCTATACATCTGCTGAAAGGACAACACAGAACTACACTGGCAATCCAAGTTCTTGCATTGCATTGGTGACAATTTCCTAACAGAAACGTTAAGAGGGCTCCACTAGCAGTAACACTGCTCAAGCTGCTGCTCACAAATAGCAATGAACTGGTAGGTGAACCTTGTCCAATGGCCTGGGTTGCAGTGACCTCAAGATGACTGAGTTGAGGACCTAGAGAAAAGCTGGAAAGATAAGCAGCAGAGCAGAGAGAGATTTTAGAAGCACGGAGTTAGGCTTATTCAAGGGAACAGCAGGGTAAAATCCAAGGGGAACAGGCACAGAGGAGAAGAGTTCCCAGGAGAGCTCCCTGATTTTTATTGAGAATTCAGGAAGGAAGGAGGCCCTTGTGCAGGAAGGCTAGGAGTTCTGGCAGTAGGCCCACTTGGCTTAGGAAGCAGCTTTTTATGGGCTAAAATTTAAAAAAAAAAAAAAAAAAAAAAAAAAAAAGGGGGGGGGGGTGGGGAAAAAACAAGGACTAACAAAAAAGGAAGCATATAAAAGCACTGTTCAGAAACTTATGGACAAAACTAGGGAGGCCAGAGTTCACCTGAAGACAGACCTAGGGAGGGACATTTCAGGTAACAAGTGAGGAAGCCATGAGTGTGACAGCTGTAAAAGGAAGTTCAGAAAATATGTGGGTGACAGACGGGGGAGAGAAGCCAGTGACAGACGACAAGAGAAAGACTCAATGTCTTCTTTATCCTGATTTTTATAGGAAAAGCTTCTGCACATACCAGCAGGCTTTATGTGGGAGGGTGGACTACGTAATGTGAATATCCCTTCAAACTATCATCTTGTGACTAAGCCAGAAAGTCAAATAACCAAAGGTACTGCAGAACTGAAGTATACTAAAGGATTTATCTTATAATCACAGTGCACTCCCTAGTCTTTCTTATAGTGACTCTCCATATTTGTAGATACACCCCTTAAAGAAATATTCTTGGGGTATTTGAAACGTGTAATTTACTTGCTCCAATTATAATTGTGTATCAGTATGAGCAAGCCATTTTGAAACACTGTATTTAGTTGGCTATCCTCTGCAAATTACAAGCAGAGATACACAGACTGTCTCATCAATCAAGGCAAGACTAAAGAAATATGTTACCAGTAGAGTTTAACTGCTCATAAGCGCTGATAATTGTATCCTGTTGAATTGCTTAGCACCCTGTTGCACTGCTGTAAAGGACAATCAAGCGAGCTAGAGCCACAGTCAGAAAGAACTGGAGAAACAAGGGCAAAAACACTGTTCTCCTCTAATCTATAGAGGTTTTCTACCCTTACCACCAAAGCAACTGAAATACCTCCCTGCAGTGTGTTTCTAGATCTCCTGTCATGTTCAGGTGATGTTTGCTCTCTTATTGTCTCCCCTGTGTATGCCTTGTTTCAGGAGAAAGTGTTTTCAACACTTACGCATTTTTCTGTGACTGGAAAACATAATTATTTTTTATGCAAGGAAAGAGAAGCAAAAAACATTTTAAGAAGAAAAGGGGCTTTTAAGAATAATTTTGCTTTTGCTTTTTTTTTTTCACCAAGAAATCATAAAACATTCTCACACTACAGAAAACTCAGAACATGAGAATACCTAAAATGATCTTTTTAGCTTCCCACCATTGCCAAGATCTAATTATATTATTGAAATTGTTGCTTTTAAAATAATGTAATTCAAAAATATCACATGTATAAGAATTTATCTAAAATGTATCTACTTGTCTCTGTTCTCACCTAACCTGATCCCTGGAAGATGCCTCATTCCCTTCCCCCAAAATAGTCCTGCAACAGTTGTTTCACACCATCTTGAACAGAATGGTGAGCACCACAGCTGACAACACTGTTCCTTTAGCTTGACAGTTACTTTCTAAAATTAACCTTTCATATTTAGTTACTTAATCTTCCTACAGTCCAATTATGAACTCATTTCTTCTTGAGCACAGTATTAATTTATAAATATTAATGAAATCATAAGCCTTGTCTATCGAGCATGGTATTGACCAGATATTCTCCTGATTATCATTTAAATCTATATAAAGAAAATTTAAATTCTCAATTAAACAAACAAAACCCTGAAAAAAATTCTATACTACTTTTATAAGTTGGAGAACATAAAAGCAAGAAAATAAGTAATACTGGGTTGTATTAGGAAAAATTTCTTCACTGAAAGGGTTTTCAAGCACTGGAACAGGTGGCCTAGAAAAGTGGTTGAGTCACCATCCCTGGAGGAATTTAAAAGATGTGTAGATGAGGTGCTTAGGTTTATGGTTGGACTCCATCCTAAGGGTCTTTTCCAATGTAAATGATTCTATAATTCTGTAATTATTTTTTTTTACCTTTAAGTCAAGATACATATCTGCTATAGCTTAGAATTAAATTCCATAAAGAAACTATTCTGGAGATGAAACTTATTTTCCATTTGGATTTAGAGTTTGATTTGATATTTTCCACTTATCAACTACTTTGCATTTTTCCAAGTTACTAAACTGGATGAAGTTTTTAACACTGTAATAGTTTTTGATACATTTTCAGTTTCTTAAAGGAACATTAATACTTAAAATGTCACACTGGATTAAGTGAATAAAAACATAATTATTTCTGTGAGGAAATCAAACACAAAGAGTAGTGAAATCATCTGCTTCCAAACAGTCAAACCAACTCAATATTCGGAATAAAGATGAGATTTCTGCTTCTCTCAAGATTATATAAACTCTGAGGCAGCTGTCAATAACACTCCCACAGAAACTTACATCCAAACCTGGTTAAAAATGGACCTTTTACCCCCTCAGATCAAAAAAAAAAAAAAAAAAAAGAGGAATTGACCCTCTACCCTCTTGAGATCCACAAACCAAGTATTCATTGCAAAACCTCATGCTAGTGAACCTCTGTGAACCTCAGCATTCATCAGGCAGACAGACCCTTAAGGTCCCAGGTTCCTCTGGACTTTACAACACTGTAAACTGCCAAAGCATATTGTGGAATAATGAAAAATCACATCCTATAATCACACCAAAATAACAGAAACTTCTGATGTTTTAGTACTAAGGGATACTATTTTTAAGGGCATTTTTTTTTTTTTTTTAATTTTAGTGCCAAAAGGATTGAGATAGGTCTTTCAGGTGTTTTTAAAAAAATTTTAAATCTTATTATGCTTTAATTCCCAATGGAATCATAACAGGACAAAAATCACCAAAAACGTAGGTTTTAAGAACGCAACCACGGCTGCAACAGAATACAGTTCTGATCAAAGCATAGCTATAAATCAGTGCCAAAACAAGAATACAGGAGTCTCTTCCTCTCATACTCCATCCTAATCCAGCTCCCTGTATAGCTACAAGGTCTGATCCATATGACAGCAGCAAAAGCTGATGCAGAAATCTTCTAATGCAGTACCTCAGTTTAGAGTCCCTATGTGGAAGAAGGCTTCTTAGCCCCAAAGATCTGATTTGGGTCACAATTCAGACCCAGGGAGAAACAAGTACAGCATATTTTCAATCTTAATTTTTCTCATCCATTTGATTATTCTTCACACGTACTGATGCTTAAAAGCAGAAAGGTCAAACTGGCCAGCCAAGAAGCAGCCAAGGGCCCTGCAGTCCCTGAAGGGCACAGAAACAGTCGTTACTCCAAAGAACTAAAGCACAGCTATAAGAAGCTATGCAAAATAACAGGATTTTTTTTCCACAGCTAATTAGAAAACATCTAGCACTTCCAAACATGTGCATGTGTGTCCTTAGTAAATACTCACAAAGGGCCACGTTACAAAGGGACTCTGTTATGTGCACAGACTGGGACAGAAGAACACGGGGAAGATCACAGTTAGATCATTCCCCTCATCAACAGGGCAGCTGATGGTGCCAGCTTCCCCCAGCCCGGCGAAACAGCAAAGCTCATTTTACGATGTTATACTGCAAGAGAGTCCCAGACAGAATTTTACCAGCCAATGAAGTTCTTCTTGAGGCTACCAACTCACAGGCCCAGAATAAAAATATCTTCTAAAGTTTATTTAGAGTGCAGTACCAATCCTCTGAAATCAATTACAGTTCCTCCCTTCACTGATAAAGTAATATACAGTTGTTACCTAAATGGGCATAAAGCATTCTTATACAGGGCATCACTCATCAACAAATTGCTCATGCTACCTGTTTGATTACCAGAAGCCACAGAAGTGTTCGAGCCTTCTCCCTCCTTCCTAGCTCTAAATTATCATCTTCCAAAACCAATCATGACAATATTTCATTTTGATTACATAAAGAGTTCCTACAGACCAAAGAATTACTGATTATATTTAAATGACATATACAGTTGAACAGAGGAGTACCAAATAACCAAATTTAAAAGAATATTTGTACTTCAGTAGCATACTAGCAAATTAGATTTATAGCTCCTAGCCTTTCTTTGACTATTAACAGGATTATAACCCTAATGCCACCAGCCACCAAACTAAAACAGAAATCTCTCTGTTGTCCCAAAATGCCAGGCCATAACACTGCACCTTTGGGATAATGAATTGTCCCTTTCCTTTGACTTTAGTAAAATTATTTGGGTTACCAGAATTGTTTCCAAGCCTATTATTTTTGTTCAAACACACAAATGCATTTTATCTCTACCACAAAGCGTTACTGACAGTTCCTCTAAAAGCTTGAATGTACTACAAAAAATGTAGTATCTATGAGAAAGGAGGACACAGCTCAAAGGTGAGTATTCATGTCATTTACAACAAATTCACTTGCGGCAAATTCAATATTAAGCAGAAAATTAATAACAAGTTTTTATACATAAATTATCTGAATAAACCAGTAATTACTTACCATATGTGGCGCACATAGATTATCTCATTTTCCTTCATAAATATCTTTCAGTGAAATCAATTTGCAGGGTCACCATCTAAGTCTTGAAAGAAAAAAACCTAGCCAAAACACCAAAATCTTTCCTCTTTATGTAAAAGAAATGACAAACACAATCATTTCCTAATGCAAAACAGCAAGCGCTCTACCTATCTAAACTTATCCATGACAGTGGAGAATAACTTAAGACTCCCCCTTGATATCTATGAGGTCAATTCTTTAACAGGTACATTTTCAACTCAGTGAACAAAGCTCTTGAGAATTCAGTGAAGCCATGCCCTTGAACTGTAGATCTGCATGTAAACTACAGTTTAACATTTTTATTTAATACTTATTCTGAGAGAGTAACTCACAGCTTTAACTTGACAACTGAACTAGGCATTGCAGAGACATGTGAAGACATAAGCCTTCTCCAACGGGATCATGGTACAAGCTCATTTTAAACTAGTCTAAAAGCCAGCTTCAGATACAAAATTAGAGCTTCAAAAAAGGAAAGAGGCTTGATGTATTGTATCAATACACTTACCACAAGCCTAAATCCTGCACTATATTTAAATAGACAGCATTTGAATACTTAGCTAAATGGAAAGTACTCAAATCATGAGCTACAGCTGTAAAAATAACAGCTGCTCTACTTATTCTTCCATGAGGATCTGATTAGATTAACACATATGTAACACTTATGATTTATTCATTGGCTTCTCAGTAGAAACATAAAGTAGCTAGACTGAACTATAAAAAACAGGTTAGTATAATTTCTCCTTTTAACACACTTGAGAAATAGCAATATGAACCCTCTCAGCTCGTACAAGGCTTTTTTTTTCTTGTTTTAGAACAGCTAATTTATGCACATGATTCAGTTATCACAGCACTGATAGATTAGGCCAGGAAAATACAGTCAACACCACTTTAAAAACATCTTGATTCCCAGCTTCTAAAATTCAAATATATATATCTGTATCAACAAGCAGTTATACAAACAGAACAGGAAGCTTTGTGCTTCTCTAAGTACATATCCTTTAAGCTGTTAATTAAAAAAAAAAAATCATTTAGGAGTCTGATGGTTAATATCTAATGCACTGAAGTGGTTACTATGAGAAAAATGGCACACTTCTCCCTTACTGCCCTATTGGTCCAATATGGGCAAGCCTGAAATCATCATGTGGCTTTAATATCAGCTAGACTAGCAAGACTGATAAATGCTGACAGATGTTGCATTCATGTGGCATTTTTCAAATTTTTATACTAATGCATAGAATTGGAACCAGAGGTGGTAGGCTTCTGTAGCCAAGATGAGACTGGAAAAGGCATTTTCCATTATATAAGAACCCCTCCATACTCAATAAGTTGCTCTAAGGCAAGTGCAAAGGGCTTCAGTGAACAGCAATTAAATCTCTTTTTCCTTCACTTTCTGAAGTTAATTTGGTAAGGAAAATAAATAAATAAATAAACCAGTAGTCACTTGTGGAAGAATTCTGTTGTCAGGCTGTGGGCAAAAGCCTGACAAAAAGGAGTTTTATGACCTTCCTGGCAAAGATACAATGATTTTCACTGATAATCAGAAATATCTGGCTGAGGCACTGAGGTTGTTTGGGCTTTTCTTGGAAGAAGATGATTTGCAGCTTCATGTTCTATTGCTTGAGATCAGACAGAATTTCCAAATAAACATGCACTACCTACAGCCTAGGTTATTTTACAAACTGGCCTCAAACGTATTCTAAAATCTCATGAAATTTCCCCACAGTCTTCAACATGAAGCCAAGTAGTACATATGTTCCAAATTTCAATGCAATCCCTATGGAAGTAAACGTTTTTTATTCGGTTTTACTAGAACATTTCAAATAAAATTCACAGTCACAACACAGTTGTTTGAGTTACATACGCAAGTTTTTAGCACATAGCAAAAGATCAATGGGACAAAGAAGAGTAAGTAATTGTAATGCACGTTAGGTTGTGGCCACAAAGACATGGCGTACAATATGTGGAAGCAAAGTGTGGTATATGGGGACTGTCCATCACTAGTTACACACCCTACCAGTTGGCATTACAACAGAAGAATGTTTTTTTAAATACTATGGTATCCTTAATGATGAGGAAGCACAGAACTGGATTTCTCCTTTTATGGATGACAACTGTTCATTGAAGTAAAAGACCACTCAATGTAAGCAACAGTTGTTGAATCAAGCTCAGTTAAGCATCCAGGATGTACAATTGTACTGCACAGATGTACACAGAATAAAAAAGGATAAAAGCAAAGACAAATATCATAAAGCATCTTAATACACTAAAAATGATGTCTATGCACCTAAGCATTTGAAAGTAAATGAGCCAAATCCTTTCCATTTTCACTCATGCAAATTCCCAATAAAGCCCACATATTGCTCATTAAGGTCCTTGGTTATAAAACATACAACTTACAGGAGGACACACACAGACATCCTCGTAAAATTAAGATCTCTATACCTGACTGAAAGTCATGTAGTTTGGGGCCTAAAAGTCGTCTGTATAAAAAGATAATTATTCCCTATCTCTATCAAAAATTATTCAATTAATGCTGGAATCACTGGGTAGAAATTCACAGACTGTGTTATGAAACAGGCGAGACTAAATCATTAAAATCACCTCCCTTTTCTGATCATCAGTGTCTCTCCAAAAGCGTAGTGCTGTGACATCAAAGCAACAAGTGACAACTTTTGCCAGCAGAAGCTTTCATAAATGAAATAATGAAACAAAAAGTAGAATAAATATTTCAAATATTAACTATTTTAAAATTATCTTGGTAGTATCTTAATATTAGAGATCGGACAGATAAAATGTATACCAACTGTCATCAAAATAGTCCAGCTGTAGCCTCTAATTTATGAAAGGTCACTCACTGCATATACCCTAACAATGTCAGCAACACTACACAGAACCACCAGCGTAAATGGTATTTCCTAACTATGTACATTCTCTAGCACAGCATGGCAACAACGAAGTGTGGGGTTTTTTAGTTTTCCTGAAAGTTACTGAACACCTCCCTTCAATAGCAAGTTACTATCAATTTGATGCTGTTTTTTCAACTTGTCTGATAAAAACATTAATTTTCAAGTAGTGACAATCTGCAAATACACTGAGCACAATGTTTCCAACACTTTAATTTTATATACATCTTCCCTAGGTAGTATAACAATGTTTTTCTGATATGTAATTATGAAATCTAAGTTACACAAAAATAAAACTGCAAAATTTGTAACTATTCTGCTCATACTCCACATTTGATCCACAACTACAGAGAATTTTCTAAATTTTACCCATAAACATCCCTCTGGAAAAACTGCAATCAGTGCAGGAAATACTGCATGTCTAGTCAAACAACAAAAGACAGAACTAAGAGAAAAACAATGAAACAGAGAGAACAATTAAATATATATACAGTGGCATGTTTATCCACAGAAGATTAAAGTACTATATAAAAGGACTGGAGAAAAGCAACAAAAAAGCATTTTACAAATTAATGTAAGACTCTGATAATGCCTACAGATAGAATTATAAGTATTGCTATAAAGACTGTTAGCCCTGAGTGGAATTATTTTAGGTTTTATATGAAAACAAATGTACAGATCAACAAAGAGCTGGGGTTTTTGTTGACATCTTCACCTGCCTGATCTCTGATGATTCTGTCAGACATTTCAGTACCAAGGCAAGGCATGGTGAGTGTACCAAATAAGCAAGCCTAAAGGACTCCTCAAGCTAGACATGGCTAGAATTTTCCCTAAAGAATAAAGAATTCACATTGTTCCTCCTAGCAGCATCAATGGAAAACACTTTATTTTATTCTTTACAAAATCAAGAAAAACTGAAGGCGCATGCCACTTCTTTAAACAAACAAACAAAAAGTACAGGTGTAGAGGTACACAGTATATATAGAAAAAAGCTGTAAAATAAGGGTTGTGCTATTTCTTTTTAAAAATAACTTTTTTAAAAAAAAAAAAATCTATTAAAGGCTGTCCCTGTGTTGTGGTTTGGGCCTGGTCGGCAGCCAAACACCACGCAGCCACTCTCTCTCCCTTCTCTTCCGGCAATGCGAAGGGACAGATGAGCCAGGCTTGGGGTTCAAGATAGGACTGGGATGGGGAAAAAGACCCCCCTTTATGGTCATGAGCAAAAGGCAGACTTGTTAGGGGAAGAAAAAAAGAACATACATTTATTACAGACACTAACAACACATAACAGAGTAGGACAGTGAGAAGCATTGCCACATCTTGAGAACACCTTCCCCCCACCCCTCCCTTCTTCCCCGGCTCAGCTCTGCTCCCGATATCTCTACCTCCTCCCCCAGTGGCGCAGGGGCAGGGAATGGGGGGGTGCCGTCAGCGCTGCCGCTTTCTCCATCTCCGGTGGGGGGAGATCCTGAAACTTCTTCCCTCTGCTCCATCATGGTCCCCCTCTCACAGGAGATAGTCCCCCACAAACTTTCTCCGACATGAGTTCTTCCCATGGGCCTCAGCATTCCCCACACTACTCTGTCATGGGTCACTAACTTCCTCCGACTGGATTCCCTCCCACGGCTGCAGCCCTTCCTGAGCTGCTCCGGCGTGAGACTGCCCCGCATGCTGCAATCCTCCCAGTGCTGAATTACAGCAGCGGGGCTGCCTTTTCCCATGAGACCCCGGCCTTCTTCGGGCACAGCACCTTGATCAACTGGGCGGAAGCCACAGGCCATAAATCAGTGTCTGCTCCACCATAGATCTTCATGGGTGGCAGGGGGGGGGCCACCCTGCCATCTCACCACAGCATACAGGGGGGTCTCTGCTCTGGCACACCTTCCCCCTCCTTTCTTCCTCCGTTCCTCCACTGACCTTGGTGTTCATGCAGCTGCAGCAACTCCTCCTCACAAGTCCCACTGCACATCACCACATCCCTTCTTAAATACGTTATCACAGAGGCACAGCTGATGGGCTCAGTTTTCCAAACAGAAGTGGAGCTGACTTGGAGCTGAGGGAGCTTTGAGAAGCTTCTCACAGGGGGCCGCCCCTATAGCCCCCTCCCCTGCCACCAAAAAACTCCACTACTCACTCAACCCAGGACACCCTCATATTTAAAACACCATAATAGAAAAAGCAGACAATTGCCCTTGAAATCCAGTGTACTCAGAAATGTTTGGAGACTTAAGCCCTGAGTCTTTGCTTAAAATCGAGTATGTATATTTACACAGTATCATGCTGAGAGGGAAGTTTTAAATAATGTCAGAGTAGTGCTCATTAAAGTTACAATTAGACTAGATTTTTCTGCACATCACGCCATCAGAAACTTAAATCATACTGAGCAACTCAAGGTGATCAGGGTGGTGGGTTGGCATAGCTGCTTTTCACCTCTGGAGGACTACATGCACAAAGCCCATCTCAACTGGGCACAGCAATTACTGTCTGACAAGAACTAAACTGTATTTCTAACTGGATTGAAAGACTGACAGGATTTCATAGAGCTGGATGAAATTTTGTATAAGTGATACCTGCATTCATTATACATAGCTTTAATCACCCTATCTGCCTGCAAAGAACTCATGTCTTCAAGAAAAGTTTAAATATTTTTATAGTCAGTTAAAAATGTATAATAATTGCAGCCTCGGGTGAGCAGTTTCCATTTTCTGTATATATCAGCAGACCTGCGATAGCCCATACCATTGAAACTGTACTTCTGCAGGACTTAGAATAAAGAAACGAAACCATGTTGACTGTTGAGAAGTGTCACTATGAGAGACTAAAGAAAAGATAACGTCCTTTACATGCCAACGTGGAAAAAGAAGTGGCCACAGGCACAGTTCTAACCAAAGTAAGTAAAGAATGGAAAAACTGAATAAGAAAAAAATAAAGCATAAGATTCTAAACAAATATTTATGTAATTCAGAAAAAAACATGCATTGAGGAATACAAACACCCAACAACACATAAGAAAAAAACCCAAACGGAGTATCACAAGATACTGTAGATGATCAAACTCTTTGATACTCAAGACACTGGTAAAATGGCATTTTAATTATCTGTGTATATCTACAGCACTAGAATAATAACCAGTTTAAATCCTGCACATCTGTTGTTCTTTTTCCCCAGAATTTGAAAGACACAGAGCTTAAACCTTACTACATACTCCCCTCCTACTAGTTAGAGTTTCCTCCTATACATGACGTATTGTTACTTTGCTAAAAGTCAAACCACTGCACCTGATCTGGGAAAAGCAAACAGAAAATCTCCATTAGCTGATCAGCCACATCAGAACAGGCTGGCAAAGGGACCCAGTGAGCCAGCACAACAACACAGTTTGGTAAAAAGCAAGCATGTCCCACACTGCAAAACTGGCTGTGCTATATTACCCCTCTGTCACCCCAGCTCTTTTTCTACCAGCACATCTAATAATTAAATACATGGCACGCCTGTCACATTATAAGTCATCCGAGCTGTAGCAATCAGAATTCCTATTTGAATAACGTAAATCATCATAATGCAACCTAAGTCCCCTCTCTACAATCAGCAGCACAAACAGCCATTCCACAGTGCTCAGATGTTGACCTCAGACTTCAGGCAGTGCTGACTGTCCACTGACAAGTCTGAAAATATGCTATGACAGACTCAACCATAAAAATACAACAAATAACTCTTCTGATTTTATTACTTGACATCTACTACATGTATTAAAAAAAAAAAATCCTAAGCAAATCTCCCCGGAGGATTTGAAAAGCTGTGATTTAACAGACATATCACTATTTTCAGAAAGGAGAGGCATCTATGTTCTATCCCCAAATCCCACCTCAAAGAGGAGAACAAAGACAGCAGCTACTGCTTCATGGTTTCGAGCAATACTTTACAACTGTTCCCTATAGAAAAAGAGCTATCAACTCATCATCAAGAACTGATGTGAAAAGCCAGATTTCAGCTCTTACTCAAGTTTCTGAAAGTTCTGGTGTAGCATTCAGTAGGTTCTAAACTGACTCCCGTTAGGATAGAATTCATTTTTGAAAGATTTTCTCCTTTATTTAAAAAAGCAAAGTCACTATGCATTTTTCAAATATTATTAGTCACAGACAATTACAATACAAACTTGTAGCTCTGTAATGACAGAGATACTCAAGATTTACTGAATTTTGAAAATTAGTAATCAAGTGAAAAAAGCACAATAGGAAAGCAACACTAATTTAATAAGTTTAGTTTAAATTGTTTATGGCACTTTATAATGTATTAGACAATGTGCTGTGTTGTATCCTAGTTTACAGATCCTTCAGTCTCATTCCTATACAGATTAAATATTCATCATTGCAGAATGGAGGTTGTAAAGAAACAACCTTTCTGTTGTAAAGAAAAGTATGCCAACCTTCTGAACCCAGTAATAAGGTTTTTATTTCTCATCTAAATCCAAAGATTCATCTCTCACTTCAGTTCCATTTTGCATTCAATTAGAAATGAGTTCAAAGCCTCAAGACTGGAACAGAAGCTAAACTTCCACAAATAAATACTGAGTTCATATTTTCTAAACTTTAAATATTCTTAGTCTACTGTGAAGCACGATGTCTGAATCTGACCATATTTTTCACAATTATTGCTATAAGTTTAATACCACATAAAATGATGACATTACATTAATATACCTGAAATAGACCTGTGAAAATTATATCCCTTTCACTTACTTTTGTTTTTATAGCAATTTGTGAGTATTTACTCAAAACCTCCACTACCTTTCATTTTTATTTTCGATGTTCACACATTTGTTTCTCTGCATTTTTGGGGACCTTCCAAGTAGCTACAGGCAATTGAAAAAAAAGTTAAGATGATAAACCAATATTTTCTTTGAATCAGCAACAGACTACACAGGAAGATATTGCAACTATTTCTGCTTAATATATTCTTTTTCATGTGGAACATTTCTGTAGAGCAAACCATTTTCATCAAAAAATAATTTTTTATTTATTTATGTGAAGTGTATCTCCTTCTCCCTCATACACACAATTCTTAAGTCATTTGCTAGCAGTGCAAATGCAAACAAACAGAAACAAAGAAATCCCGGAATGTACATAACTCCACGACTAGTACATGCTGGGGTTGTGTGAAACTTTTTACCTTTCTTTATTCAACATACACAATGGATATAGCTCACTTAATGTCATACCTGCAGTTCTCTTGTTTTCTCCACACTACTCAGTATGTGGCCCAATCCCTTACATATTTTGTATTTTTTATACCCTTCTGTACAGACAGATTTCCACTGACTTTAGATGTAAGAGTGTCTACTCAGCAATTCAGCATCCCAACCTAGATATCCAAAAAGTAAAAACACGTGATTAGGGACAACACGTTTAAAAGTGCGCTGCTTCTCACCATATGCAGAAACCTCACTACAGGGACAGTGATAAGTTTCCAGCTCTCCAAAATGCTGATAACATGTCTTCCAATTTTTGCAATAGATCAGACAGAGCTTCTACAGAACAGTCTTCTTCATTTCACTACTATGATTCATCTGCTCAACAGGGTGACAATTAGAACAGCACTCATCATATAATTATTATACTACAATGCATACACATAGGGCATTTAAATTAGGCTGCACAGGCAATTGCATGTTTGATATGGCAATTCTGAAGTGTTCTTTAAGTTATTCAAAGGTATAAAGTTTCTAAGTTCATAAAAAAAGCCAACACATTCCATCAGATGACAGGAAACTTAATACCTTCACAGATCACCTGGATCTTTGAAATCATAAGGTCTCCTGGAACATTCCCTGTCTCTGAACCAAGGAGGTCACTGTAGCTACAGGAACTTACGAGTCCATGCTTTTAATAAAAGATCTGGTCCACAAGCACCTTACCAAAGTATATGTGTACCTGAACACTTATTTGAGTACTGCTTCACTTCTGATTCTACCAATGATGCCACATAGACTTCTAGCATGAGGAGCGAAGAAGCAGTACCCACGTATGCTGTGTTGCACTCTAGGCTCTGCAGGAGACTGATCTCCCAGTCTCTCCTCCCCTTCTAGTAATGCCCCTTCCTGGCCTCTCACTACATTCCCAGCCCCTTTTCAGGCAGCTCCAGCACATAACCACGGCCACCAGCTACTACAAGTCTCCTCCACACACTTAAGAGTTTTGATTTCCTTTCCACCTGAGCTCTGCAATGCCAGTCCATTTCTTCTGCCCCCGTATCCTTTTCCAAGGTACTCCTGACAGCCAGTTCCTGCTCTGTATCAAAGCAGACAGAGGTTCTTCCTTTACCCTGCCTCCAGCAGACAGAAAGCTCCAATGCCATTCAAAAAAGAGAACAGAAATTTGTAGGACTTTAATACCAAAAAACATCTCTGATTCAAATCAGACCAGAACTGCAATTAGAGAAAGGTCAATTCAGTTCTGCACTGGGGAACACTCGCTGTATAAAGAACTGCCAGAAAAACAAACAAACAAAAAAAAACACCACACCACAACTATCTGCCCACCTCTACTCTACACCTCTAGCAACATTTATATGAGATTATCTAAATGGTCATTTTTCCGAGGTTTATAAATTGGTCAAAGCAAAGTGGGTATTCACAGGGACAGTGAAAGACACTCCTGAATATCGTCAAATTGACTATATTCACCTCATCAAATTGAAGATCCAGCTTCAAAGCATGCAGGTACTAAAGCTTTTCAAAATAAAGGTTGATGGAATTCTTTCTTTTTCTAATGGGCAAAAGGATACCAGGCATTTTCTTGTGAGGCTTATGCTCAAAGTCAAGTAGATAGTTTTAACTAGAATTTTCTGTGAAAAATCAGCCTGAGGCAAAGCCAATAAAAAAATTATTGTTGGCCTCAATAGTCAGGAGCTGGTCAAAGTTGGAAACTGGAAATACGAACCTGAAAAAGTATACTGCCAACTTCAATAACAGAACACTGCCGACTCCTCTCCAAAACTTCTATCAGAGTTAAAAAATACAATTCAAAAGTCTTTGTGGTAATTTTGACTGGATGACAGAATAAATGATTGCAGATAGATGTAAAATACTCTAAATTCTGAAAAATTAAACTGAAAAATTGCAAAAACTTATCATTAATTCTTTCCAGCTAATTGCAACTGACAAAAATACATATTTTCAAATGAAATGAGAAAAATCCCTAACAGATGGGACATTGTATTCTACATACAAACCCTCCATTTACTAATGGCAACTAATATATTAAAGTCAAATCACATCTCACACCTAACAGCCCATGACACAAGCAGATGGTTTTAATCCCACCGAGGACGATTTTCTTCTCCACTGAGAACTGCAAGGTGACATGGCCATCCACTTTCGTCAAAGTCCTATGTTCCATTAGGAAATCCACATCTCTGGGGCCATACGTGCATTGAGGAAGATACATTGCTTGAGGAAAAATATATGCATTATTAGAGTTACACCAACTTTCTCCTTGGATGGCAGTAACTGTTGAAACTATGACCCTGTTCACAATACCAGGAACTTTTGCCACTGCACAGAAAGCAGCTCCCCACTCAGCCATTCTCTCCCACAGGATTCCCATTGCTTCAAACCAAAATGAGGTTGCCAAGATCACCAGTAAACCCTGGCAGTACTGACTGGGCATTTCACATACAGCCTTATCAAGCGATTTTTTACCCAGGATTCCATTCAAATTCCAGCACTCTGCCTGCCCCTTGAAGAATTCCCATGATTCACAACTCCCAGTCCCCTTCCTCACTTCACAACATTCAGAAACAACAAAGTCCCTGCGGAAAGACTAGGCTAACTCTTGATCTGACGGTAGCCAGAATTTAACTAATCTTTCTGTATTTATCTATTAACAAATTGTTGAGCTACTGGGAATGTTTTGTTTCTATTTTCAGATGGAGTTCAAACTTCAGTTTATAAATTCTTACACAAGGAAACCTGCATTTCATATAAACTAACAACTTTATTTTAAACACATGTACAGTAGTATGTGTGCAGTTCAGAACTTACTTTTGAACAAAATGAAACAGATCAATAAAAGCTTTGGGAAGGCGGTGGGCTGCAGAATGTATTTCCCTAACCCTGGCTCTGAGGCAGGCTGTGACAGTCCCTGTAGGACTCTGCCTTGCAGAGATAACAGGCACTGTCAAAACAGGTTTCCTAGAGCAGATTGCCTAACTATCTGGGAAGGGCAGGATCCAAAGATTTCCCAAGGAGAACATTTTCATATCCAATCAGTCTTTCAGCTCTGCCTAGACTGTCCATAAAAGGGTTCATATTGCAGGCTAAGATGTGATAGAGGGCTGAGAAAAATCAGTCTGGTAGAAACTACATGAAGTTCAAATTAAATTTTTTGTAGTTTACTGAGGAGAAACTCTTATTATTAACCTTCCTCATCCCATGTCACTTCTTTTTCTCTCTCTTTTTTTTTTTTTTTTTTTTTTTTTTAATAACTGGTGAGATACAGTTACATTGTGTTTTTTTGTTTGTTTTTTTTTTTTTTTCAAATAAATTATGAGGTATTAGCATATGCCTCCATCAAAGGGAATTTTTTTTTTTTTTAAATAATCATGAATGCTCAATCCAGCCTACAGATATAATAATCACCCATGGGAATGGGACTTAATATACCAGTCTTCAAACATCATAGTCTCTCTCTCCACTGGCCAGATCTGAAAGGTTAAGAAACATAACGTGGATATTTCAGCCAAGCAACTTCTGGAAACGCTGTAAATATTATTTATAAAACATTTTCTGTGTCAAGTAAGTACCACAGTCAAAATATTTACATAGTTCTAATTTCAAAACAAGGACGCTTCCACCTCTTCACTAACTGTGATAATAATGAAGCATGTCTAACATGACCAAATCAAGGAACTGGCAGACCTAGCTGGCAAACAAAGAAACCAAAAGTACCCTAATACATATTGAAAAGAAATATATTCCGTATGCTTTGGGATATTTTATAATGGAACCTTAAGCTATGGATGTGATTGAATAACAAGATGTATGACTACATGTAGATAAATATCTGGTTTATTTATCCTTGGTAAGCAAATGAACAGACCTCATTAGCTGCAGTTCAGGAGTAGGGCTAAACAAAGAGAAAAATTAGAATCAGATAAGGAAGCAGGCTGGATTATTTATCACATTCAATATTACTCACTTTGAAATAAAGACAAACCCCCCAAAAAAGGCAGAGATAGTAATGTAATCTATTGTTTGTACATTACAAGAAAGCAAAAAGATACACTAATCCAACTGGCCTCTTTTCCTCAGTTTTTCATTACTGCACTGTTTCAGTAAAATACAAGTAATAATAATAGATATAAAATGTGAATCTAAATACCTCTGGAAATTAAAATTTATGGCTCTCCTAGCAACTGTATCTCACACGCTTGCACATATGCAATATTCTGCATGGTATTTGGTGTGGGCTTTTGTGCTTTCACAGCAATGAGGTTGAATTATGGTTGCTGTGGGAACTATATCTTTAAATTTCTCGACTTGTGTATCTGAACTCAAATGTTACATTAACATAGGTAAGCATTTGCTGTTCTTTTTCCACAAAAAGGAACCTACATGGATGGTTACATATTTAACTATTCTCACCAAAGAAACAACACACAGCTCCATGTCTGGAAAAGTACAGAGCTCTAATTATATACATATATGCATATACAAGAAATAAAATAGAGCCACATAAAACCTACAAGTCAAATGCGGCAGGGTACCTATAGAAATAGTAGTATGAGATGATGTCATTACAAGTTTGGGGTTTGCAATCTTCCTTTATTTGTTCAACTTCTTAGCCACAGGGTTCGAGTACAGTCTTTCTTTCAGGCATCTGATGAGAGGATATATATACACACACATTTGTCAGATGCTTTGCAGCTTTGTAAGTGTGAGTGCTTTGCAAGTATGACAGGGCTGTCAAAGCCAGTATTGCCTAGGCCCAGTCAGCATAGGCATTGCTCTGGGTATGTTATGAGCACGCAGTAAAAGGAAACTATTTCTGTCATAAGAGCATCGAGGACTGATATCTGACATGTAATATAGGTCACAAGCTGCTAGAGACTCACCTCGGCATGGGAGAGACAGCCAGCCTCTTACTGCTACTTGAGATGTTCTTTAGCAGAGGTGATTTGTCTCGTGATAGAATCAAGAAGCTCAAACTCTGAGGCCACTCTCCTTGATCCAAAATAATTTTTTTACTATTTCCTCACTAGTACACTTTATGTTTTGACAAGGTAAGAAAAAAGGGGGTCAAGTCCTTTAACACACCTCTGTGTGTTTCTGGAATTGTCACTGAAGAATTATGCCTCTAAAATCATCACATTAGAAATCAGAAATACCAAGTTAGTATTGCAGTATCTTTTAAATTGAAATAAATTGCATTGCACAGTTGCTACTTCCAGAAAAGTCAACGTAACTATTACATTTTAAGCAAGATTTTTAATCACTGTGGAGGAGCATAAGGAAAGGAGGAAATCAAAAAACAACATAAAGCCACAAAGTTCCTGAGGCATGGTGGCACCTTTCTGAAGAAACATCAATGCATAGCTACACTCTCAATGCACTCAGCAGACCCACAAGGTCTCCTTAGCTTCCACTTAGAAAGGTGGACTTTCCACTACAGCAGTTGTTCTTAGGGAGCAAAATCTCTAAGAAACCCATGAAAAGCAGTCAAACTGAAATATGGCTATGCTTTCCTGGTTTAGAATAGAGGAGACAGCATGCACTGAAAGTAACAGCTTGACAAGTTTAAGAAACAAACAAACAAAAAAAATCTGTTCCCATGAAAAAACTCAAGGTAAAAAAACAGATTTTGAATGTTTCCAATTGTAATGTATGAAAAATAAGATTTATTCTTCAAATATGAGCTCATTATTATTTTTAATGGATTATATCTACTTTGCATATCATTATGAAGGACTCCAAGTTAGGGCTTCTTGCAAATAAAAGAAAATCTGAAGCAATGGGTATTTCCAGAATAAACATTCCATTTTAAAGCAGAGTTTATAATGCTAACACAAGAGCTTATCAGCGAACCTTCAAAAATAAAGTTATCTGATAGATAAAGCAGGTATCAACAAAAAACAGTCTGTATTAAAAATTTCAAAGATCATAAAGATTACTTAATAAGACATGCCTAACAAGAAACCACTAAGTCTTGCAATAATAACACTTCTACTTTGCATCTTTGAGACTAGTCATAACACGAGTTTATTCTGGATATTAAAAAAAAGGAATATTAATATAATTCATATTTCCCAAATAAATTGTGAGTTATTTTTACTTCAGAATTCCAAGAAGACACTACTAAATAAGGTAATTAGTTATGGTAGTTGTCTGAAATGGAAAGGCACGTCACTAACAATGCAACCAGGCTAGTTTTACAACTCCCTTTTGAATGACACATACCCTCTCTACAAATAGAACATCAAATCAATGGCCCCTGTTACTGTCTAGACATAAGTGTCTCTGAATTTAATACATCATCTTTAACTGCAATACCAAAATGGTTCCAACTAAAATAATGGAACTGCCTCTTGCATCATACTTCTGAATATTTTGTAAAAATTATATAATACAATAGGTGAAGAAAGATTTATGAGATTAACAGTTTGCATACTTCTGCAATCAGCCCAACTGTCAACTCTGTTTACTGAGACAGGAACCTCTATAAAATGTGCTTGTAAATAAACATAACCAAAACATCTGGAGAATGTATGCATTCTGAAAAGAAATCGTATTTGAAGACTTGAAAACATACAAATAGGTCATCAGTTTTGAGAACATACAAATATTTTAAAATATTGTATACTTGAACTGTAGTAGCCATGTATAACAGGTGTGCAAATTATTATGTATATTAAAAAATAGTATTTATTTATTAACTTATTCTGAAACCTCCTGGAGGAAGAAGATGTCAAACACATGTACATTGATCTAATTTAACTTTCTTTGGTTTTCATACAAATCTTGCATGAACACAAGAACAAAGTGTGTGTGTGTGCACGCGTACGTTTCTGTGCACATAAAAATACATAAAGAAGTTTCAAAAGTTTTTTGCAGAATAAGCCACAATAAGTTCTTTGTGTTGGTACACTTAAGTTTTTGAATGTTGTACACGATGTCCTAATGTCTTGTCTAAATGCTCTAAGAAAGCAGTTTGCATATGTCACCCAAAGGCTACATAACAATAACACTTATAGGTATGAATAGAATCCAGTGGTACTCTCCATGAAAGCAGACATATTTAGAGATTTACTATCTGGAAATCTGCAGTAAGTCAACAGTAGTATACTACCACATACAACAGTATTCAATGTCAATAACAAATTAAATGTTTCATTTTCACCCTTCAGTGGCACCGCAAGGACTATTTTACTATGCTGTATTTGTCTCCAGAAAAAGAAGGCTCCGTTGACACCTCAAAATTCTCATGAAATGTATAAGGGTGATCACCCACAAAGAAATAACAGCACAGTGCTGTATTCACTCTTCTCGATGAAAAATAAAGACAAGTGTCGTAATACCAAGAGTATCCTCCTTAGCTCTTAATGACAAAAAACAGGGAACATATTATTCAGTTGGAAAAAGACTCACCTGTTTCTCAGTACTCTGGTCATCTTAGGAAACAAAGTCACACCACTGCATCAGTTCTTAACACAAAATGACCAACAATGAACCTAGAGGTATGATAGCTTTGACAAGATTTATCATTATAGCAGTTAGCAATCTAGAGTTCCACCAACCAACAAATACCAGAACCTAGCCAAATCATGAACTTTAAAATATGCCCCAAAAAGTCTGGTCTTCTTCCTGACCATCAGTACAAGTTTTAATAAGTACATGTTATAATGCCTTCTCCCAGTACCTTGTGGTCCTTTACTTTTATAGCCCATAAATGAAATATTAACTCACCATAAATTGCACTGCAGTTTAAAAAAAAAAAAAAAAAAAGAGAGAGAAAAAGAAAAAGCATGTTGTAGTGTGCATGTTAGTTTTGCTATTTTACTTTTAAATGGCTATTTTCAAAATAGTGTCTGCACCCATTTACTGAGACAAACAGAAGAAACACCCCTTACACAGGAAAAAAATAGTACAATGGCCCAGAAGCCACCTCCATTTCAGATGGAGTAGACTGAAGGCCAGCCACCACAAAGTTCTTCCTACATGCTACAGAAAATGTCTATAAACATCCATGGCATGCTAGTCATAAACATCTATATTTAAAGAGACTCAGCAAATTAAATAAAAGGGAATGCAATCATTATATCAACCAAAGGTTTTAGGTCATATAAAATTGCAATGTTTAAAGACAAACACTTAACTGATACTGATAACCAAAGGAAATCAAATAACTAAGTCTCTAAGGATGTCCTTAGAAATCAGCAAACTACGAACTGAGAGACCAAAAAGGAATCACATGAAACCTCTTGATTCAGTCTTAGGGAAAAAAAAAAAAAAAAGAAAAAAAAAAAAAAATACCCATGAGGTGTTTTAAAGGAGACTTTGTTAAGTTCAAAACTGCTAGAAATTTATGAGGTAGCTCCCTCTTCTGGATCACCAAACAATGACAAGTCAATTTAAACGGCAAGATGCAGAATTTGGCTACTAAGTAACACCCTTCACTACTTTGGGATTTTGTCATATACAATTACATGATCACACAGAAACATAAAAATGCTAGCTACTGACTATTATTTTGAATAAGGAGTTTATATCTGAGTCACATACTAGGAGAGAAAGGTAACTGAAACCCCTGAATAGTTTAATATCCTTTTGGAATTTTTTCATCAGATAGAACAAACATGCAGAAGAAAAGATAGAGTTCTGCTTTAAATCTCCCTGCATTTTACTGAAAAATGCATTTTACTGAAAATAACTGATAAATAAGAATATTAAAAACAGGTCCCTTTTGTACCTGTATGGCCTACAATATGACTTCTGAATTCATATTTGCAGAAGTTAAGCTTCTGGGTTCTAATTCTTGAAACAGAAGAATCTTATCTTCCTGGAATTTCTTTCAGCTTCGACAGGTTCATACAGAAAAAAAATAGCACAGTACCAAAAACTTATCTGCACATCAGCTATTTAGACACTGTCCAAGACAGCTTGGGTAATTTCTGCACAGATTTATAAAATGGAATTGGAAAGATCAGAAAATAGGCACTCTACCCCTATATAAAATTCAGCTCCATAAAGGAAGCCTGCCTTTCTGGCTTGACCTATAATGGAAGAGGAGTCTTTGTGAAGACCTGGTGATTTTTCTGCATCTCAGCTGGTACCACAGGCAATTCTATACTCTTTAAATTGTCCATCACTATTCAAGCTGAATGATAATGTTTGACTTAAATACCAAAATTAGTCTAAATGGCAAAGTTGCGACACAAGTGAAATCACTGTTTACCAGCGTTATTATTTATAACAAAATCACAATATAAATTACTGTATATTTAATGAGAAAAAGGGAGCATAAACAATGTCCCCATTAAATTCTGGACTAAGTAACTTGAAAGCATGATTTCTGACTTGTTAATACCCACATAATCAGGTGCACAACAGTGTGATTTCATCATTCATGATACGTGTACTGAATGCATCTTAAAGGATGCAGCCAACTGAAACAGCCAAGGAAATTCTAATCATTCAAGCACAGATAAAACCAAAATTGTCAGGAGTTATTTGGATGAAACTGAAAGGATCACATAAAATGATAAGCCTTGTAGACCTGGAAATAGTGAGAGACAGAGGGGAAAGAGCTACAAATTGCTGTGCAGGTACCTGCTGCAAATGGCAGACTTCTAATAACACAGAGGGGAGAGCCCTTTGCCAGACTCTGCAACAGTCAATGGACTGAGAACCCCTCACAATCCCCTCAGCAGAAAGAAGAGTTATACAGGACAATGGGAAAAATAAAACCAAAGCTGAGGAAACCAACAGAAACTAGAAAACTTGACTGCAGATGTAAGTAGAGATATTTAAAAAGGACAGACTGGAAGGAAATAAAAATAATCAATGGGAGATTAGAGTGTAAAAAGGCAATTGGCTGAAGACCACATCCTGGAAACTGAGATCATGAAGGCTGCAGCTTCTGGAGTCAGAGCCAGAGCATTAGCTAAACAATTACAGCATGTTAGAGAGGGTGAGTGAAGTCCTTGAAAAGTGCAGGAAAATCTGAAAACCTGGTTAAAAAAAAAAAGCTGAGTCTGTTTTTCAAGCTTCATCCAAAGAGGAATACCGCTTTTCAGGTTACTGAAAAAGGCGCTAACGTCTTCAGTCAGATATTTACAAATGAAAATTATGATTTTATAAATCATTGCAATTAAATCATCTTAATGTACTTAATTAAATTAGTTTATTCCATAAAAATCAAACCAATTCTTAATCGAAACACAAAAATCAGGAAAAAACAAATGAGAAATAGAAATAAGCCGCTCACCTTCTCCTTTTCATAACAAGTACATATACTTCCTAGTATTTTAGTGTTATTCAAAAAGTCTTTTTTTTATAATAATCTACAGAAATATTTGAATGAAAGATCCTTACAAAACCCATGCCATGTATAAACAAAGACTCTATAAAAAACAGATAAAAATATCACAAAATGGACTATTATTCTGGATAAATATCACTAGAAGTAAAGCTATTGTATGAATAAATATAATTTCAAAATACCTTAATCCTTCCTTTTTTGTCTGTCGTGCTGAACTTGTCATATTGCAACTTAATGCCGGATTGTGCAGTGACAAATAGAAGTATAATCAAATACGCATATTTTCTTGTAAAGAATAATTTACTGGGTCTGCTCTTACACAGCCACATACACTATCATAATGGGGGCAAAGTATGATGACAACACTTTTCAGACAGGAACTCTTTCCCTGCGCTGCAGCAGCTCCCAGACATCAGTGACAGTTAACCAACATAAGTGACTGTAAAATAAAGAGGGATGAAATACAGTTTGTTACTGAATGCATAAACAGGAATGCCTGAAGCAGGACTGGAATAACCGTATCATCCACATACATGGCATCAGAGGGTATAACAGGGTGCACATGAGCCTTGTGATGCACCTTGCAGTGCTGTATGCAAGCTGGTAGCATCCTAAATGTCTGCCCGAGTGAGACAAGGCTGTACCAGACCCTTCCAAGCACCTCCGTTTTCTTTGAAGAAACCCAAAATTGTAGGGTGCAGAAGAGGCATGGTTCACTTTGCTAAATCTCCATATCAGACAATTGGGAGCCCAAAACCGTAAAGCACACCCATCCAGCTAAGGCCTCATGGAAATACAACATCCATTTGTGGTGATCATACTTCAGAAGAAATGTTGGCAAACTGTGAAGTGTTAAGAAAAGAGCTGCTACCATGTCTTTTTATAAGAGACCAGGGAAAGATCGATTGTTTGGTTCAGCCAAAAAGCAACTGAAATGCAGAAGATCTACAGATGGAGATTTCCTATTTAATTAGACTTTACTAATGAAGGCATGACTCACAAGGACATTACTTCAGCTGTAAACTTGTGCAATCACATTGCTTTCCATGGAATTCGTGTAATAATAGAAAAGAGAGTATTGAACCAAATCCAGACTTACTGCCTTTGACTGAAAACTGCAGTAAACAAAAAGCTATTGGAGGTAAACCTGATAGTGATCAAATTCATATTCATCAGCTGGCAAGTCCTCTACTTGCTTCAAATAGTACATTATTCAAACGTACCTTTACAACAAACTAGCATATCATCCACCTTACCTTCTCAATAAATCTCTCTTCAAATTATTCAGAAATAAAAGAGAATGTCAGAACACCATAAGAGGAAAGCTCACATCACAGTTCACAAGGCACTAATGTTAACAAGGCTTTCAGACATGCAGGAGCATAAAGTTACAAAACAGAAAATTTACACTGTAAACTAATTTCAAGTGTCTAATGAGCTAACTTCAAGAGTGAAAACTAAAAAGATGATTTTTGACTCAGTTTTTTCATTAACCATATAATCATTACTGAATGCAATGCTAGCTAGAATAACATAATGCCATCATATAATTCACAGCATAAATTATTTCAAACATGCTTTAACTTCCACAAGGTTTGCAAGAAGTTAATGTGATTTGGAACTTAAAGCAAAGAGTCTGGAATAAGCAGTCCTGTTAAGTCCACTAGATAGTTTGGGCAAATGGTACAAGATTTGATTTTTCAGAAGTCCCAAGTACTAACTGCTTAGTATCTGACATTCAGCTTCTATAAAAATCACATCCTTAACTTTTGTATTTCATTTCACTAGCCTGTAAATGGATACTCTAATATTGTTCTTCATACAGCTTTTGCGAGGCTGCTCTTAACGTGAACAAAGTGCTTTGAGATCTTTAGCATGAATAAAATATACTTTGCACTTAGACTTAGGTTAATTATGGAAGTAGCAATATTTGAAACAGGGTTTTGTTTCAAGGCAGCAAGACTAAATCAAACATGATTATCTTGGCTTTGATTGTGATGTTTTACTTACTATGCTCTATTTTTCCTTGCATTTGAAATATGCAATTTTGCTTTTCTGTTATGTAAATGAATGTTTTTCATCCAACACATCTATTTTTGGAAAAAGAATAATTTTCTTTCCTAGTCTAAGACAGAAATGTTGCAGAACACAATTCTGAAGTCTAACTGATGAGCACCACAAGGCCACTGCAGGCATTCAATAACAAAAGCAGCAAGAGGTGACCAGAGGACTCTCTGAATGTAGAACATTAATATGTAAATGTTTATCTGTACAGATAAATATATAGATAGCACACAACAATATTTAATATAGGTTAAGTGGTCCTATTGTCCAGTGGTTAGGTGGTCCTAACCAATGCAGCTGCAATCACAACAGTTGTGGCCTTTCTGAAAAGTAAAAAGACCTGGGATAAAGATAGAAAAAATAAAAATCTGCATTGCAAGTCACAGGAACAATCCATTTTAAGCTAAGGATTCTGTTTGTCTCTGTGCAATTCAAGTTGTTTTAGAGGTAAACTTCACCAAAGGAAAAGGTTTGTACTTTATCCAAAACACTGGCATGCAAAAGAGGTCAAGCCACCTACCACAGTGATCCTTCCTTTTAAATGTTGTCTTTCACTTCTGCAAAGTGTGCTGATTACAGTGCTGTATGTGTTCCTAGGTATCATTGGCATTTAATAGACAACACATATTCTGGAAAATGCATGTCATATTTATAAAGAATCCTATTAACATAAATGGGGTTTACTACCTGCAGATGACTTTGATTCTATAGCTTGTGTGACCAAATTGCACTACTTGAGCCTGTTTCTCACTCTCTGAATTTCACATATTCCCATGCTGACTAAAGAAGAGAAAGCACGTAAGATTTCCATTTAAGTCACAGAGCAAAATCGGGCATCCATAAATTACCAGTGATTTTTAACACTGAACTGAAGTCAGGGTTAGCAAACTAATTTTGAAAATTATGTCACATGACCCCCCAAAAAAATCAAAGTAATAAAACACCTGTTGAGAAGAAAACATTATAGTCTCTCAAAGCAGTGCTGAAACACTGGTATTTACTCGGACAAATAAGGTTAAGAAGCATATTTTATTCATTAAAAGCCTTAAATGAAAGTAAATGCCAACCTAAAGCTTGTTTTCAATATTCTATGATGCCTAAGAAATGCTGTCACTCATTACACTCCCTCACACGGATGTAATTTCCACCCCCACCTATCGTCATCACATCTGGTTTGGTATGCAGTTCCATACACACACACAAAAAAATTAATGTAGGCACAAAATTACAACATATATTTGAGAAATATTTTAGCATGCAAGTGTGCGTGTAATTAAACATACTATTAAGTATACCTTGACATACAGACCACCATTGAAAGATGGAGGGGGAGGGGGGAGGAGGGCGTGCCAGGGGGGTGGTGTGTGGAACTTAGTCCAAAGCCTTGGTCAAGTCGTAGCTTATTATTAGTACACTGGGGTTTAAATCACTTCTTCAAACAGTAAAACACAACACATAAAACTTCACATCCCACAGAATCACAGATAATAAAACTAAAAGAGACCCCAAACAGGTGGTCCATCTACCTGCCCCAAGACAAGATCTGTAGCTTTACCACTTCAACCTATGTTTGTGAAACAAACAAATATCTCAAGTGAGGTAGATTTCATTGTCCACCTACCCTACATATTCTAGCGCTTGCTGCTGAAAAGATTTCCCTAATGTCTAACCTGAAGCCATTCAGTTACAGTGTGTCACTTGCCTCAGTATTGGAAAGTTTTCCAGTCCAGCTGAACTTGTGATGCATTTTAAGCCCTTACAAAGAGTAAGTGCACTCCTCTCCAAAATGCATAACACCAGCTACCCAAAAAATCGAGATGAGGTCCCAGCTCCACTTAACTCACTCCAAACAAACACTGAAATATGCTCACAGACACTGCACACTACCCATCTGGCATACTGGAAAATAGAGGTTGGCACCTAAGTTTAAATACTCTGAATGTTCAAAATCATATGTGATTCAGAGACAGGGAAGACTTTCTTGCCCTTGCACTGAAAGGCTGTTTCTTTTCCGATCACAGAATATTCAAAAATAAAACTTTCCAGGTTACCCTTCTCTCCACAGTTAAGGGCTAAAAAAAAAAAAAAAAAAAAAAAAAAAAAAAAAGCCAGAAAACTTTGCTGCAGATACTACACAGCTTCCCTCAGACCGGCAGCCACTGATGCCAAGGCCAAGAGGACTTCATGCCTCATAGGCTGCTAACTGCGAAACCTGACTTCTCCCCCTCCCGCCGCCACAAAAAAAAAAAAAAAAAAAAAAAAAAAAAGGCAGCAATTAAGACACTTACAGGAGCAGGAGGCCTGGCGCATGCAAACCATCAGCGGCCACCCCCTACCAGCCCACCTTCCCTCCTGCCCTGGGCCCATGTGCCATCTTTGCCACTCCACAGGCCCCACAGCCCCGGCGCCTGCCACCTCCTGCCAGCAAAGCCACGTTTCTCCGCACGCTGCTGGCCAGGGCAGTGGTGGAAGGGATGTGCCCCACCTCAGCACCCCCGTACTCACCTTCAGAGACCTCAAACCCGGCTGCTCCATTGAGCTGGTAGAGGCACCAGTCAACTGCGCTCTCGCCTGGGGGGCCGCCAGCTGGGCAGGGAGGAAAGGCAGAGTCAATCGGGGGCACCCAGCGCCGGCGGGGGAAGGGGGCTGAGGGAGAGAGAGGAAGGAGAGGGCGATGGAAGGGAGAGGCAGAGCCGGAGGAGTGAGGAGGAGAGATGGAGGGGACAGAGGAGGGAACGGAGAGATGAGGGGGGACCAGGGGAGAGAGAGCGTGTCCAGATACCCTGCTTGTGGGACATGGGTGTTGCCCTCCAAAAGGCGCCCAGTGCTCTGAACTGTTATTTGCTTTGCTCCCAGCGCCGGCAGCGCGGGGCGCCTCCTCCTTCTCCCAGCGGAGCGGGCGGCGCAGGCAGCCGGCGCTGCCTCGGGGCGCTGAGGGAGCCGGGGGAGGGAGGACGGGAAGGAGCGAAGGCTCCGCCCGGAGCTCCCGGCGGAGGCGGCGCAGCCTCGTCAGGGACCCTCCGCGCGCGGCCCCGCCGCGGCCCGGACAGGTGTGAGCGGGCGTGGGGCGGCCCCGGCACGGCGGCGGGGGCTCGGGGGCTGCCGGAGGGGTGCAGCGGGCTGAGCCGAACCCCAGCCTGGCCTTGCTGCCGCCTCCCTGCTCGGCCCGGAGCGGAGGATCGTGCCGGCTGTTGGTTCAACTTCAGCCGCGCGCTCCCCAGCAGGTGCCCCGGCTGCGCCGTGTCCCCCCGCAGCGCCTCAGCCCCACGCGTGCCCGCGGCGCGGCCAGCCTGGCGTCCACCAGGAGCCTGGGCACGCAGCCCCTGGGGAACACCACCCACCAGGGCCTCGGCAGTGGCACCCATTCTGGCACCCGTCCGCGCAGCCCCTCCCGGCTCGCCACACCAAGCACCAGCAGCTGCGTTGTCCTCACGACACCTCACTTCTCTCACCATCCCTAGGCCGCGTAGGCAATCTTACGGATAAGGGCTGCAATTATCATGTAAATGGTCAGGTTTTATATGCGCTGAAATCACTGCAAGGCTGGGGAGTGGTTTTCATCTGGGCTGTGGACCCCTGTGAATCCGCAAACTGTCTTTACACCATCCATGAGTGGTAAGTAAGAAAGAAAACCTGTTATCATGTAAGCTTAAGTGCTCTGTGTAATGACCTCTGACTCCACTGGAAAATGTTTAGGGGAATGGCAAATTTTAAAACCCTGAAACAGCTAAAGTGAACTTATTAATAAATGCCTTTATTCTCAGAGACATCCACCCCAAAAACATGACAGGAAGGAAATGCAAAGGTATCTTACTTGTTCTGTTCACCAGGTGGCTTTCTTGATATCTAATTTAACATGACTGTGACTGCTTATCTTATAGATGGCAGCATCCTGCCTATGTCTTCTTTTTGAGGTGACAGTGTCAGAGGCCCACGTATAGCACAGCTCATGTCAAAAGAGCAAACACGCTTTGTATGGGCAAATGAGAAAAGCTCAAGAAATGATACAGGAAGTCTATAATCAAGACAAGAGGATAAAATATCAATATAGGCACCAGTCATGTCACAATTACGCTGCCTTCTCCATCTAGCTTTTCGTTATTTGTGAAATGGTATGTAAATGGTGGGGAAGCATTATTTTCGTCATAAATTCTTCCAGATATACCTACACTCATCCTCTTTTGCAGCAACTGAACACCCTACTGATGCCTTTAGGTGTGTAAACTGTGGGCAGTTTGATTCAATTTCTCCTAATAAAAGTATTCTGTTCAAATATTTATATTCTTCTCCACTGCATCCAAGACAGTGTCACACTGTGGCCTTTGTGAAAGAATAAAGAGGACAATTACACTTTCTGAAGGAAATAGGTTTAAAATGGGAGTAACATTCTGCAAAGATTCTCAGCTACTTTTAGAAACAAAGCAAAACGCCAACACTTAAGCTTTCCTGGGAACTTCACCTAACTTACAGAGACCATAATGCCTTCTGAGGTAAAAGAACACTAGTTCATTTAGGCAGTGTGTGTATATATATCCCCAAGCCATATGTTTGCTGGATGTACACTAGCTTTCTTGGAACTGAAAATGTTTAAGCTGGCGATTTGAGGAAAAGAGTATCATAGAGCTGTATGAAAGTAAAGCTTCATCCAGCTGCTTGCAGTGATACTAACTCCCCCTCCAAATTACTTACAGACCTTGATTGCTCTTCATGGCAAGGTATTATCATAAATAAAATTAATCTTAGCATTCCATTATTAGCCTCTTCTTTTTGGAGAAAACTCTAGCCTACCATATTAATTAGAGAACAAGGGCCCTGTTCTGGGAGAATCCATTCACATTAGATATAGTTTTTATAAAATGTAGCACTTTTATGCTGTTCAACTCAGTATTATTGACTTACATAGCATTTTTCATTTTGGACTTCAAACATTTACAAATTTATATATTAAAGATGCAAATCACATTTACAGTGTGCGATCTGTTTCTACAGGTATCTTGAATATTGAGATGGGCTAGTTTGCACCCAAGTTCCAACTAGTCCAGTATGAATCAATCTTTTACTTTTATCAATGTAAGTCTGTAGATGGACACTCTTAAGCTATTTGTGATTGTTTCCTTCAGAGAGATGACTGGTTTAACTAGGTTTGGAAATTAGTAATGCTAAATCAACAGACCAACTTAAAGGTGGGAGCGTGTACCACCTTCATCTGATGTCTTTTTCACTGTTGGAAATGAGGTAATGGCATCATATTTTTGGTCATTTAAGGATTGTAAGGTTGCTAAAAGCATGTAATTTACTCAAACTAGATTTTAAGCAAGGTAGTCAAGTTATACCACTGTATTTTAAAGAGTCAAAGTTTTAAAAAATAGTTTAATCTGTTTTGGTTTTTAATAACACCATAATATATTGGACAGAAACTAGTGCAACTGCACACAAAACGTCTGAGGAGATTGGGCTACATTACCCTGTAACATTTTTTAATTATGGGATTGGATTTTTTTTCCTTTTCACTAGGACATTATGCAGACACGGGAGTCTACCTTTTCAGTTCTCAGCATAGGGTCTACCTCTTGCTAGCAGTAATAAAACAAGTGATAAAACCATTTTAAATGGGGTCAGAAGGTCAACCACATAAAATTTAATCTTGCTATAATTTCAAAGATGCAGACAATAATCCATAATGAACTATTATACCCAGAAATAAAGAACTCACGTACAGTTCAAAATAATTTCCAAAAAAAAAATATATATATATATAGTTGTCCAAGATGCAGAATGCAACATCTCTCTGAGCAATCTAGTTTTGTAAGAAAACCAGCCCTAGCATTATCAGTAGCAGCCGCCAGGACCTCCGGGGGCTGTGGGGATTTCGGATACCGGCAGAGCAACTCTGGGCGAACGCAGAGTCACCCCTCGTGTCTCGAGGTCCTCACATTTTAAAGGAAAACTGCTGTAGCGTTTGCTTTTTTTCGCAGAGCAACTTCCCGTGGCGGAGGGAGCCCGCCGCCTCGGCGCGCTGAGGGCGGCGCGGCGGGCCCTGCTGCTTCCCCGCCCCGGGGCCGCCGTGCCGGGAGGCGGGGACAGGGCGGCGGGAGCCGGCCGGGCCGCCATGCACCCCCCGCTCCTGCTTCTCAGCCTCCTCCTCCTCCGCCTGGCCGGCGGCCGCGGGGAGCTGCGGGCCTTCGTGGTCGCCCACAGCCACATGGACGTCGGCTGGGTTTACACGGTGCAGGTGGGGCCCGCTGCGGAGCGAGGCCGGCCGGGGCGCGGCGCGGCGGGGCAGGGGTGGGCTCGGCGGCCGGTGGGGCCGAGCCTGTCCGCCGCCTGACTTCAGCTCCCCGTGCGCCTTACAGCTTGCACAACTACCCGGAGCTGGCTGCGGGGTGTCTGCCCGCGCCTGTCCTGACACCCGCCCGCCTGCAGGGAGGCGCGTAAATCCTCGGCAGGCGCCTCGCCTGCCCGCGGCCTGTGCGGGCCTGCGCTCCGTCACCCGGTACTTCGGGACCCCGACCCTCGTTTGGGGGCGGCGTGGTTAGCTCAGGAGCCGTGGCCCTGAATTTGGGGTTTACAGGTGCCTGTGTACCGCAGGATGCTCCTGATGGGTTTAATTTTTTTTTTTTTTTTTTTAAGGAAAATTTTCAATCTCTTTGATGGTGTGCTTTGATTATGTAGCAGATTGTCTTTTTGTTGATCTTGTTACTAAGCCAAACCCCCAGAAAACAGTCTTTTCTTAGCAAGGAGAGCTAAACATCTTTGATGTCTGCAGTGGGGTTGGAGCCTAGTGCCACAAAAGTGTAGTAGTAGCAAAGTAATTTTTGCTAAATACATGATATGCAGAGCAAAATACATCAAGTGGGACATGGATACCTTTTACATTTGTTAGTCAAAATCCTGAATCCTTAATTTATTTCATTTATGTGAAAGGTGCTGTGGATACTTCACTTGCTCGAGTAAAAAGGCATCAGATGTTTAAGGGTAACTAATAGAAAAGAGCTAATGGGTCACCAGGGAATCTGCTGTGCATGTGTTTCGTCTTCCTTTTTTAGGAAAGATCGGTTAATTTCTCCTTTTAATACTTCAAACTCTTACTCAGAAGTTGCATAAGAGAACACAAACTAAATTTCTATTTTGGGTCAGTTGGTGGTCAAAGATGACCTCTGAGAGAAATGAAACACACAATTTTAGATTTTTTTTTTTATTTTTTTTTTTTTTTTAGAAGATGTAATTACTTGAAGCTTCAGTTCCTCTGCTAGTAAATCACAAGCATCATCAATTCCTGTAGTCAAAAACCACAGAGGTTTACCTATGGGTTATTTCAAATGCCTCTGTAGTGAAGTGAAATGTGAAAGTAATTCTCTATGGATTACTAATGTGATCCCAACATATTTTACGTTTTTGGTTTGCTTAGTTACTAGGTTTCACTCATGACTGAGAACATACTTTTTTTAGTGTTTCATTTCTCCATCTATAGTGTGAAAAGTAAGCGTTTTATTTACATCAGAATAGCAATCTTGATTGTGTGCTGGAAATTATATTATTGATGGAGAATTCCCGATATTGGATGTGTAATAAAACTTTTTTTCTTCCTCTTAAAGTAAGCTATCTGTTGCAATCTGATAATAACAGTGGTACCATAACTTACATGAGATGTGGCATCTCACTGGCGTATCTTAGCAGAGGTATGAAAGTCGCCTCACCATTGTTTAGAATGTAGTACAAAATTTTTTTTACATCATGGTAGAAGTTTAAAATCTATATTTAAATAAGTAAAATCTTACCAGATTATTTATACTGGGTCACTGCTTATTGTTTCAGAGTATCTCATTAGCTGATGGAGGATATGAATTGGAAAGAAAATTCTTATTGTTGCTTGCAAGTATTCTGGTTTGTGAGCACAATTATTTTTGTTTCCGACCCAGATGACTGGGGTTTCTAAACTTTGTAGGATTGAGTAATATATTACTGCTTAGTTGCAGTGTAGTTTGAGTCAGAATAAACGCTGGCTTGCCTTAATTTCCAAAATACCTCAAGAAAATATTTTCAGTAAGTTACCACACAGAATATTGTAGTATTGTATTAAATTTGAAAAGTCCTTGTTCGGCTCTTATAATCTAGTGTGCTCCACTTAACTGTTAAGAACTAAAATTGAGCCTGATGTTGTAATCATTGTACATACACTTGGATTTTAGGATGTATTGTTTGTAGCCAGTTGCCAGTGAAAAATGATAATTCCTTAGCAATCATTTGAGTGTGTCACTGTTGAGTATTAGTAAAACTTAAAAGCTATTCTCTTAGGTAAAATTTCACATTGTATTAAGCATCTAATCATAATCTTGATTTTGAAAAACCCTTCAGACCTGATCAAGAAATCACTGAACAAGTAATTATTCAGATAAGCACTACAGTATTTCAAGCCATTCCTCCTACACTCAAATGTTTTCCCTTTTCTAATGACACATTAGCATTTTTACAAAGAGAGCTGGATTTCAGTTGTGGAAAGCAAGGGGTTAGGAAAAGTTCATTTCTGATTTGGATCACATCATCCCCTTCTTATTTCAAAATGTGATTTTTGTACAGGAAACTTGCCTAAATTAAAACTGTGGATTCATATTTTACATATCATGCTCATTATTTTTTAGGTGGGTGAGAGATCTGTATGTTAATCATTTTAAGATGTAAGTGCATGTATTGTGTGCATTTTTAAGCAAGTACCAGTAGCTTAAGTAGAAAAGTGTTATGATTAGTGTTAAAATAACTGTGCTATAACATGCAGACATCTTTGTTACAAGAAAACGCAGGCATTTCAGGAAATTCTAGGATCTCTGTCCTTGCCTTTAGATGCTGTATGTCATTTCAAATTAGGTGATGTGTGGAAGACTGGATTGGGTCAACAGAAGTTGTTCTGGCAAGGATAAGTGTGCGTGAAGTGTCTTCATGTGCACAACTTGAACAACATCACATTAATTTAATAGCAGAGGGTAGAATATAACCATCTGATAGGTTATTTGATGGTTACAGCTGTCATGTTTGCATTTCAGTAAAATCTATAGGCCTCATTCTGGCATACAAGTTGCTTTAGAAACAACATAGGATAGATGCAAAGATTCTGGATGATTCTACATCAACAGTCAAATTTATTCTAAGAGTCCTGTGCCAGTTTGGTTTTACTTTATCTTAAACCATCAAGCAGAATGGAGTTACTTTTCATGACTGAAACTTCTATGGCCATAGCAGTTTAATTTATGTTATATGTATCACTATTATACTGGCAACGCACAACTGCAGCAGAGTCATACTCACCCTGAAGAAACAATTCTGATAATTCAGGCCATCAGAAGAGCAGCAATGGAAGAATAAAGTGTGCATGTGGGTTTTTAAACTAGGTTGGTGCCAAAGTCTTATTGCTTATGTCATTGCTGATTTAAGGGGAGCAATGAGGAACAGGGTGAGCTGTTCACAGTACATCAAAAAGAAAGCTTGTATTGGTGTCTGTAGAGCCTGGGGGAAACTACACCATGATCTAGTCAGGTCCCCAGTCAGAAGATGTATTTCGGAGCAGAAGGGCCCACAGGTTGTATGTAATCAGAGAGAGCTCTGTCCTTCTGAGTGTACAAAGGAAGTGTGCAACAAATGTGAGGTTTTTGATTTCTGTCTTCGAAACCCAAAGAATGTTTAAAACAGCCCATTTAATATAGGCAAAAAAAAAAAAAATATTTTTCTACATTATTTTTTTTGCAGGAAAGTATGCACGCTTATGCAGCGAATGTCTACACAACTGTTGTAGAAGAGCTAATGAAAGGAAAGCAGCGCAAATTCATTGCTGTGGAGCAAGAGTTCTTTCGACTCTGGTGGGATGCAGTAGCCACAGATACACACAAACAGCAGGTAAATTGTACTAGAGCCATACTTCCTGCTAACAAAGAATCTATGCTCTTTTCAGGGGACAAGGAGGGGAAAAGTACTTCACCATTTGCTTTTAACCCAGATCTTGTGTAAGCTGTCTCTGAATCTGGTACGTTTTATGAAAGGACCTTAACTCTAAAGGCGGTTGCAAGAGGTTAAAACCCCAGCTGTAGATTAGAGCAGCAGGAGGTAGTAACCTTTGCACTGAAGACTTTACAGTTTTTGTTTCATCGGTGACTTTCTTATTTAGGGGCATGCTAGCTTAAGATGTGGGTGATTCTGAAAGAGGCTGCAGCAATATCTGTTAAACATCTGAGGCTCATAAACTGCTGCCTAACACTGTTCACAAGAAGGAACCTTTTTCTTTCCAGTTAAGTACTGCTCAAAAACCTGCCATGTGTAAACAAGGATGTTGCAACAAAGAGGTAACTGTAGCTTCAACAGCAATAACTGTTTCTCAGGTTTATTTGTAAGCTATGATCCCTTTCAGTCTTTAGAGCTTTAATTTATGGATTGTTTTTTTCCTAGTAAAGACATTGTAAAGTTTTATTTGTTTTTCCTCTCGCATGAAACAAACATGCTGAAATCAAAGACTGGGCTGACAGCCTTGCAACTGGTCGTGTGTTGCATTGCAGTGCAAGATATTTAAGTTTTGGACCTTAAAACCAGAGGATATACAGATGCAGCTTCCGATAGGTACTGACTCAGAACTCCATGGTCTGCTTTGTTACAGCCAACAGTAGCATAGTAGTTGTAAGTACTTTACATTTCAGTTTAAGTGCTAGATCTTTAAAGCATTATGTAAAAAACACACCACTTGTCTGGGTTTTTTTTAACCAAATCCTTCAGTAAATTCTGAATTTTCTGTAATGTTTAGTAGTTAAATAATAGTTTACAACTTGTGTGCAGCTGACCTTTATATGAGAAGTTTTACTGTCTGTGGGCAGTTCACTGGTTTTGTGTGGGCACTTTGCCCATGCTTGCCTGTTGCGGGACAATTTTCTTGTCTGTTTTTAATGAGAAAACTGTATTGGAAGTCTGGAGTGGGGAAACTGAAAAAAAAAAAAAAAGCATAGCAACTATTTTGTGCAGGTACAGAAGAGTACTCTTAGCTTTCTAAGGTAAGTTGGTCTTCTTTCAAGTATCTTATGCTGTTGTAACCCAAATATAAAGGCCTCTGTTACTAATATCTGTTCTAGCTATTATGTAGAATCTAGAAGAGTAAATGTGTACCACATTTGACCTTAGTAGTGCAAAACTAGTACATATGATTCAGCCTTTGATATCCTACTGTAATTACTGATAATTGTTGCTTTTACACATTTTTTAGTCAGTTCTCTAGTTACTTCGTAGTTGCTTCTCTGAAAATGAAAATGATTAAACCCAGATTCCTCTTAAACCTGTGTGTCAAACATCTCTAATAATATTTAAGAGCTATGATGGTTGCTGATAAGTGGCATGTTTTTGACATTAGCAAGTTGCAAATATTGGGCCTTGAAATTAGGTCACTCTGGTTACTGTCCTGCTTTTTCCACTTGAACTCTAGCATTAATGATTTTCTGTAGTACAGGCTCTCTGGTTTTAATTTTGCCATTTTTTTCCTTAATTCAGTATTTTACTTGGAATACGGGATTTAGTTCTATTTTCTTTTGAAACGTCTGCTTTGGATTGGAGCAATAGCATTAAGAACTAATAAAAGGTATAGCCTGGGTACTGAAGCTGATTTTACAATTCAGACAAGAGAATATATAGAAATTAAGTATATTGCAGGAGTATTTGACCAGATATGAACCTCTTAGTTCTCTGTGCATGTTATTTCCACAGTATTTTCTTGAGTGAACCGTTCCTACTGCCTTACCCTGGCCTGATGTCTGGGTGTTCTAACTAGGGGGAAAAAAAGATATGTAGCCATGTTTATGTGGTTTGTCAGTGTGAGTTGATGTAAGAACAGTAGTAGTTGTCCCAAGGACCACAGATATGTTCTAGTGCCATTAGTGCCATAGCAGCTTGCTGCTCATAGTACTCCTGTGTCTCTTTGGTTCCTCCTTCCTTTTGCCCAATTCTGGTCAGCAAAAGTGCTTGTCATTAGAGATATTGTTTTCTTTTTTTTTTTTTTTTTTTTTTCCCCTAGGATCAGATATTATTTAAATTACTCAAATTATTTTTTTGTGTTTTCAGCTTCTTGGTGCTTCCATAAAACTTATATTAAAAAAATGTTTCCATGGCCCAAACAAGTATCTTTTTTGGACATCCATCCAAATGGGGAGTCATAGCCATAGATGCCTTTTATGTAGGTCAGGACCAGTTCTGTGCTGACACCAGATACCAGTTATCTGGTCTCCCAGCATGCTAATCAGTCACCACAGTCGGCTGGAACTAATTTATGAATGCTGAGCCCTGGAGCATTTTCACAACATTGTGAACGAGAGAAATGATTATAATCAAAATTGACAATCTGGCATCCTATCTGAGCAGACACAGGGGCATTCACTGAAGGTTCATGGGGAAATAAACATAATAGCTCTGGAATTGGCATCATACATGACAGATTAAAAAAAAAAAAAGGTGGAGATTAAAATACATACTTATATAAACTTTCTTTGATGGAAGTTTGAGGCATCTTTCAAGTTCTAGGTAGTGAAGTAACTATAATAAAAACAGAAGACTGCCTAACACTTCTAGAAAGGGACAGAGACTTATTACTCTCTCCCTCCAAACACCACCTCCAACTTCATCCAGAGCATTTGCTGATATTGTAGTACCTGGCAGCGTACTTGTTTCTAGTGGCTGAAACTGAAAAAAACAAACAAAACCAACCAAACAAACAAAACCCTTGAACAGTTGAACAGATTATAATATATTGACAGTTTGTGAACTAGGTAAAAGACCAGAAATGAAGGTTAGTAGTGGGTTTATCAGGCAGGCAAACCTGCTTCATGTGGAATAAGTATTTCTTAACAAAGCATTCTGTCTCACAAGTTGAGCAACGTGTCCGTGCTCTGAAGGCAAGGTAGATGCATACAGAGTAGAAGGGTTGTGTTTGTGGCCACAGTGCGATGGCATGCTGTGTCTCCCTCCCTCCTGGATCCCACAGTTCTCAGTCTCCTGTTACAAAGGTAGCAGACTCAAGGAAACCCTGGAAGCCTGGCCATTGCTGCTTGTGTGGGGTTGCATATTGCTCTCTCACCCAGTGCCTTCCCTAAGCCAAGACAGATGCAGCAAGAAGACGACACTGGTAGAAACATTAGTATCTTCTGGTTTAATCCTTCAGCTCTAGTTGACTTGAGGCAGGATCCTAGTCTACTGCCAGTGCAGTGTTCAGGGACAAGTCTGGTGTTTCGACAATCTAAAGGCATGGTTACAGCCCTGCTGAGAAACACCAGAAGGTCAGAGTCTACCTGGCAGTGCACCCTTTGTGCTTGCTACCTGGTTTCAGTGTAAGGTGGGTAAATCAATGCACTGTGCAGTGCATTAGTATGCTTCCCACCACCACCTTCTTTTGAGAGTACAGCCAGCCTTCTATCCCACTTTTGTCCTGGATGCCTTCTTGACTAGTGTTGTGTCTAGGTAATGTGCTGTGATCTGAAATGAATTTGCAGCCTTTCTGGACAAGACTGAAATGATGTTTTATGTTCTTTATCTTAATTTCAATATCATAGGTCCATCAGTTGCTTCAGGAGGGACGATTAGAATTTGTCATTGGAGGACAAGTGATGCATGATGAAGCTGTGACACTAATTGATGATCAAATTTTACAGTTGACGGGTATGCATATATGCATTTAACTTTTATTTTTCATTGTTATGACCTTTGGGGTTTTGTTTGTTTTTCATTGCTTCACCCCAGGATTGCTATTATTTTTATACTCTTTAAGAATTGATTAAAGCATCTCTTTATTTTTTACTTGCTGGTGGGTTATCTGTACAGAAATCCTTGCTTTAAAAAAAAAAAAAAAAAAAAAACAACAAAAAAAAAACCCGAACACAGCAGTTTTCCCATAAGAAGAAGTGTTACTGAGAGCTGGCTTGCAGTGTAATCAATGTCAGTTATAAGCTCCTTTGGAGCAGAGGCCTTTTTTGTCTGTGTGTGAGAGCTTAACCTCCTGGGAAGATAGTTAAAATTGAAGGTATGAAACTCTCTGGAAGAAAATACCTGGTAGCAATTCAGGGTGTGGGGAGGTTGTATCATTTAGGCAAAGTATTCTGCAGAACATGGGCCACAGAATGTCACTGAGGTCACCTGGACTTAGTTGAAAGACTTGCTTGATGAAGAAACCCCCATTTGTAATCATGAAGCAGCCCCTCTTAGGAATAGGTGCATATTTTCAAGAGACTAATTCCCATTTTAATCTTCTAGCCATTTGTATGTTACACCTCTCCATCTGATGGTTTAAATAGTCTTTTAATACTTAGGTTTATCTCTGTCTGATTAATGAAAAAAGAAACAGGATAAATCATGCTACTGCTGTGCTAAAGATGCCTATGATAAGCCATGAGGGAGTAGCATGCTTTTTTGAGACAGGAGGGGATGTATTTGCACCAGTCAGTCATGGCCGGTATAAACCCTGCCCATTTCAGGGCTATGCTCTGGGCAGCTTTCTACATGGGAGAGAGTAAAGGGTCAGAGAACACTTTTATCATTTACAGAATCTGACTATGTAGCACCTCTGGACTTGTTCCCTTCTTGTCAGTGTTTATCAGGAGCACAGGGATAGCAGCTGCTTTTGCATCTCAGTGAGTCACCACATCACGTTGGCCAAGAGGAGGAGAGGGAATGAACTGGTTTGGTGGTTTTTTTCCCCTCATCTGACTCCTGTGTTTAAAGGTTGTTCTATGGGTTTAGGACACCAAACTCTGGACTTCTTCAAGGAAAATACTAATATTGACTGAAGAGTCCTTTTGTTAAATGCAAATACAGCTTTTTCTTTCATTGGAGGTAGCTTCAAAAAAACATTTCAAATTTAGTATTTCATTCTGTGTATAAACATAATTGTTTTAAAAAAGAAAATTAAAGTTTGGTAATTTATTTGACAGGAACAACGATATTAATATGTTTTAAAATCCCCATTTATTTTTCCTGGAAGTACTGTGCTCCGTTGAAGTATGAGTACATGCAAACAAAAAAATGTACCTTGCATTGTGTGTGGAGTTCATCTTGAGAAGACAAACCCAGTGCAGACATTTGAGGTCTATATTTCCTGCCTTCTCCTGTCTGTCCAGCCAGCTGTGTTTTGGAAGACCCTAGAAAACTCTACCTAAAATGTGCTTCAGTCAAAAGAGTTAGAATAAACACATTGTTTGTGAATATTTTCACTGGAGAAGACATTAACCATGGGAGAGATGAAGTGAAAAGATAATGCCTTACAACCTCAGTTATTCAAACTTGATATTAAAATGGAATGGAGTTAGTCCAAAATGAGGAAGATATGGTTGTATTTTCAAATAGTTCTGAGCACAAATCCAGAACTATGAAATTAAAATCTGTAAATGTTTGGTTGGGGTTTTTTGGTTTTGGGGGGTTTTTTGTTTGTTTGGTTTTTAATTCTTATTTTATTATGAGAATCCTAGTGTGATATACTGGAGTTCTGGATAAAATCTACTGCTTAGTTGGTTGTTTTACTTTTGCTTAAATGGTTTGTCTGAGTTTATTCTATTGTCTGATCTTTCTGGTTTGGTGGTGTGTGGTTTTCTTCTTTTTTTTTGAAACTCATTTCAATACAAAATTAATAACATTGCTTCTAAATAACATATTGTATCAAGATTGCTATTAACCTTTGGCTTTTTTCTTTGAATATGATTGAGGATCATGCTCATGTTAGTTTTGTTTACTGGATGGCTTGCCTGTCCCTTTGTCATTGATATGAGACTGAAATTTTCTGAGAATGGGTGATACGATTTGAGCAAACACAAACTAAACCCCAGCTTGTTGTTTTCATGCAGACTCCAACCTGGCTATTAGCCTTAACCTAATCTGTATCTAAGTACTTTTTCCCAAGCCTGTCTCTAATCATAATTCCTTTTTGTTATTCATCTTTTATAATGTTAATAAGTTATACTTGGCATAACAAAATAAATATTGTCAGTGTGAAACTTTCTGCTGTGAATCATTAAATTCCTGAAACTTAAAATGCTTTGGAAAACAGCAACAAAGAGCTATCCTTTAAGTGCTTATCTGTAATACTATATGCCTATTAAATTTATAAAATGAACTTGTAAATGTGTTCCTAACTGAAACAAATTTTGCTTTGCAGAAGGCCATGGATTTTTGTATGAAACTTTTGGGATCAGGCCTCAGTTTTCTTGGCACGTCGATCCTTTTGGAGCTTCAGCTACAACACCAACTCTTTTTGCTCTGGCTGGTTTTAATGCTCATCTTATTTCTCGGATTGACTATGATCTGAAGTCTGACATGCAGAAAAACAAGGTAAAAATACCCTTAGGAGTGGAACCCATTACAAGCCTCTACTTATAGTAATCAAAACCATGACATTAAGATAAGCATCTCTCTGATCTGTGCAAGAAAATGTAGGTATTTCTTCTCTAAAAGTGACATGCTGATTGCATGTGGTAATGGTGAAATATGTTAAGTCTGTGTAATATGGTCAAGGAATGCCTTCATGACTTCTGGTCAAGGATGAAGTACAGTCTAGCCTGAAGAAAACACAAAATGCAGGCTGTGGGCAGTTGACACTGAATTAGGAGTGTTGGAACATCCAGAATGGGTTTCAGCTTCCCCTGAGAAAATCTTAAATATGCTGGGTTTTATATAGGCTGTTCTAAAGTGTAGTGTGAATTTGGGCATGGTGGTTGTCATGCTTGGAACATTTATTTGTACCTTTGAAAGTGATAATACTAGGCCAGTTAGGGTGTCAGCTAATATATTTTTTTGCTGAATTCATTTTTTGTTTCATGTTCTGTCTTCTCTCACAGTGTCCTGTACACAGTAAATGTTTTTCTTTTCATATCACAATGTTGGATCCTGATCTGTCATCAGTTTTACACACTAAATAATATGAAAATAACTCATTTCACTAGTATGAGCTGAGCTTTAGGCAGTTTTTATGAATCTTGGGTGAAACTCAAGTGTTTCTGAAGAAGACAACAGAATTCCTGTTGAATTCAGTGAAGTCAGGACCAACTGCCTTATGTTTGCAGTAAATTGTGATACTTCCTTTTTCCTAAAATCTTTTATGAGCATTTGAGTTTTTTCTTATCTATTTTTTTTTTCCTGGCACTTAACTGTCTGGAGTCTTCCAAAACTGTAAAAACTCTGTTTCAGTTGATTAAACATTGATTCCCACTGACTACAGTGCAATCCAGACTACATCTGGGACTTGCCTAGCTTACAAGTGTTCAACTTCCACTGAAAAAAGTGAGGTGTGATGCATGTGATAAGCTAGGCTTACATCTGGATTTTAGCAGTATGCTGGCAGTGTGCAGCCTTCTCTCCTCCATCAATTTGAATAGAAAGAGGCAACACTGTAGACTCCTATATATAGTGTGAGACCTTGCTTGGGGTGCCATTGGCTGGTCTTAAGTAAAAAGCACTTAAAGTATTACAAGTGTTGGAAAGGAAGATGGGCACTCTGAAGTTGTTAATGATGGTATTTCTGTGCTTGTCATCAAGGGTAATGGTTTCTTACCTTTTTTGTTTTCCAGAAGCTTCAGTTTGTATGGCAGGGCTCTACTTCCTTATCTGAAAGACAGGAGATCTTCACCCATGTTATGGATCAGTACAGCTACTGTACCCCATCACAGATACCTTTTTCAAACAGGTCTGAAGATTTCCCAAACAGGCAGAAATATTTATCACTTCTGAGCGTTTATATTGTTGGCGTTTAAGCATTTTCTTTGACGGTTTTCTTTCAACAGTATTCTACTGCTTTCTCCTGACCTGCTGTAGGTCAAGGAGATGTCTAGACTCTGTAGATCTGAGTTGGGGTTATTAAGCACCTTCAGCTACCCACTATAATACATGAAGTTTGCTCAGTACCTAACAATTGAATGCTTAAAAGTGGCACTTACTACTGGCAGGCATTAAAATACTTCAAAATATTGACAGACTTTAAAAATAATCTTTTCTAACACCAGGAGGCTTAGAACACAGGTACTGCTTTCATCTACATATATATACCATGTCATTCCTTATCCAAAAAATATAGACTAAAAATGTGAAACAGGTCAATTACTATAAACAGAAAATGTCCAAAGCAGGACTGGGTTTTTGTCTCTCTGTCTGGTAAGTTAGGATTTAAAAACTCCAGGAAGCTCAGTATGGACTTGACTATTGCTAATCAATTTTCTGTGGGATACTTTCAGCATTATATCAGGCTGAGATTGTGTATATTATCTGTGTATAAATTGAAGTAACTAAAATTTTCCATTTACTTTGTGAAAAAGCTTTTGAAAACTTTTTCTCACTGGCTTATCCAGTAAAATAAGCCTCTTTGTAAACAAAGTCTACTTGGGGAAACATCCTCATTGTTATGAAGCTTGCTGTTTTGTCCTGTGATTTCTTTATTTTATGCCAGCAAGCAGTGGGGACTTGGAAAGTGGCACAGTACAAAAATAAAACTGAACAGCCCCCTACCTCCACCCCTAGATAAACACTAAAACCTAAATACTAGCAATGAATATAAACTGATTTTTTTTGCTTCTTATTCTCTGTGTGTCTGCATTTTATTCCAGCACCTTTTGATGTGTTTTTCCTAGTTGAATAAGTCCTGTTTATAGCCTATTGCTTTCTCCTTCTACTTAGATCAGGATTTTATTGGAATGGAATTGCAGCTTTCCCAAATCCACCAAAAGATGGTGTTTATCCAAACATGAGTCTCCCTGTTACAGATACTAACATCCATCTGTATGCACAAACCATGGTGGCAAACATTAAGGAGAGAGCAGCCTGGTTCCGAACAAGTGATGTTTTATGGCCATGGGTAAGTGCGTGATCAGCTTTTGCTTTAGAAATGGCAAGTACACCTACACTATGGACAGTAGGTAGATGGTACCTTGCTATAGTATGTACTGCAAAAATACAGGTACAAGCCACATGTCAGTAAAGTGGTTTTCTAGTAAGTAGGGTCCAAATGTCTGGTGAGTAATGATTTTTAAAAACTAGAGCTTCCTTGTTCAGTCTGCCAGCTGTCTACCAAGTCTTCTACCCTACTTAATATAGAAAGAAATGTGACAGAATTGTAAAGGTATAACCTCTTGTGAAACTATATATTGCAATATTGCTTCCTTTTTTCTCTCCTTGTTTTGTCTATTTAAATGATCTTTTTACATAACTGCTTAGCACAACTCTATGTTAACAAAAATGGTAGTATTTCAAGAAAATATATTATGCATTAGGTAGACAAGGTCTTTTCTAACTGATGTGTAATCATTTTCTTATACAGTCTTTGTATTTTAGTTAGAAACTTAAGCATATCCCAGCTTGGCTATCAGAACACCTCTTTCAGCAATATGCTGTGTTAATTACGTCCTACACATACGCATAACTGATATGCTCTTGCTATTTTTAAGTCCTTAGAAAAGAATAATGCTGCCTGAACTGAATGTATGGTCTGGTTTTGAATTTTGATGGATGCTGTAGGTCTCATAATTACAGTATTAAAGGATGACGTGTGTTCTTAAGGTCGTTATTTCACCACAACATCTGTTGTTGCAAAGAGAACAAACGTTTTCTGACTGATGCATCTTTGAGTCACTGATTTGTTTTTCTCCTGTGTTTGTGACACTGTTGTTTATATTGAATATTTTTTTGTAGAGGATGAGGGGAGAAGTGGGATATAATACTCTGTAGTTGTGCTACAGTGAAAATTATGCTAGAATGGGGAAGAGGGAGTTTTGAATAGTATAAATAAATTCCAGACATCTAGATCCAAACATGCAGTTTTGCAGTCATGTAAGAAAGTTTTACTCTCCGACTTCCTCATTTGCGTGCATGTGATAATGAGCTTTAAACAAAGTAATAAAAGTGTGTTGCTTATTCATACTGCTATGTAAAGGACTAGAGAGAAATAGATATATGAATACCTCTATAGATAAGCTTAGTTATTTTTTCGTGATTACAAATAGTTTGGAGTATTTGGATTTAAATTCTTTTCCCCCCTCAGATAAAAAATCAGGAAATACACACCTTCCCATTTAAGGTCAGACCTCTCATCTAGACTATTGACACTTTTGTGGTGAGTTATATGGACAAACAAGTGTTTATTCGTGATCTGATAGGTGCAGGAGGAGGCATTGGGCTGTGGGGCAGTGTAAAAGTTCAAACCTGCCTCTCTAGAGGCCGTAGCAGCAGATGGCCATGGAATTGTCTTAAGGGCTGGAATTGCTCCTTGAGATGTTTTTTGGCCTGTGTGGTTGAACTAACTGTACAATAATGTATAACATTCCTGTGCAAGGTTTCAATCAGATACCGAGTGGATGTGATGAGTAACTACAGCAGGTTCTCCTGGATATCCTTGTTCTACAGAGTTACAGTGCTCCTCAGCAACTGTGTTCTGTGTCAGTGTAAATCGAGTTTATCAGCCCAGCATATCCCTTTCTGTGGTGCAAAGTGTCTACTTTTCATGAGGAAGCCTTCTTGGATTATGAGTTGAAAGTAGTGCTCTATAAATATGAAGTAGTTTTGACTGGTAAACATATTACTTCTTCCACGCAAATTTCGGTATTTGGTTTGATATTTTAGTAGTTCATTCTAGTTTGAAGTGGTTTTCCAGGTTCTGCTATATGCATGCAGAAGATCTTGGTATTTCAGAACTTTTCTGTTTTGGAAGTAGAATTTCCACTTTTCTGATCAATGATTTACCATGTTAGGTCTGAGGGACAAGCATGTGACTAGGATTCATAAAGGATGTGACAGTGACCTTACTTGAAACACCTAGTAAATGGGAAGGGGATGGGGATGGCACTCATATCTGAGAAAGAGAGGGGAGAGTAATCGCCTCCGAGTTCAGCTGAACTCATCAGGTTCAACTCATTCACGAGTTGAATGGGTTCATCTCATTAGGTTAAACTCCTTGAGCTCATCAGGTAAAGGTTGGAGTGGAAGATAGGATTGCAGAAAAAATAGAGCCTCCTTGGCCATTTCTTCAAGCATCTTCTAAACTTTGAAAGCAAATTGCTGAAAGCATCTTTATGTGCTTCCGATTGATGCCTATGCTGTAATACTGATACTGTAAGAATACGTGTGGTGCCATGACTGACAGACTCTCATTTTCTTGTTCAGCTATTGTAACTGAACAAAGGCATGATTAGTCATGTCTTTTTTTAAATGTTTGTATGTGCAGATGGTCTGTATTGAGACACCTTCAACAGAAGGCAGAAGTTGTGCAAGCATGCTCAAAAAAAAAAAAATGCTCTAATACACAGTGTATCACCTCTCAACTATTTGTATGAGCATCGGAGGTACTATAGTCAACTGTCATGATGGGGAATGAGCAACACATTGTGTGATGTTTGTACTACAGGGATGTCTGTCCAGATTTGTTTTTTTCACGTCATGTCCTCAGCACTTCCTAAAGCTGTAAGCATTCTTAAGAGCAGAAAATAAGACCTTCCTTATTTTCTACTAAGTGGGAGAAATGCCGGATGTAAAGAAACACAGGTCATCTTTCCAGACATGTATGCATGTATTTTCCAATTGCTACCATGAAATTTCATGCTCTTGCACAGTATGGTTTGTCAACACACTTTTCCTTATCTGTAAGGCTAATTGGCTATCAGCTGATCTGTGCAAGTAACTACCCGTTCTTGACATTTTTTAGCAAATAGCTTTCATGTGGGCAGTCAAGAGCAAAAGAAATACCACTTTGATGTAGGCCAGTGTTAAAAAAATCCTTCTAAATTGCATGACCCAAATTCATTTGGCTGTTCTGTTTTTGGAATTTCAGGGCTGTGACAAACAGTTCTTTAATGCATCTGTTCAGTACTCCAACATGGACCTGTTGTTGGATTATATTAACAAGCATTCTGATGTGTTTGGAGTGACTGTCCAGTATGCCACTGTTGGTGATTACTTCCAAGCAGTTTATAGCAGAAATCTTACATGGGAAATTCGGGACTCTCAAGACTTTCTTCCATATTCAACAGGTAATTAAGTTCACAACTGCATAATGTCTGCCTCAAATGTGCGTATTTAAAATTTTAATAAAGGGAAATTGAGAAAATAGGAAATAAAGTAAGACAAAAAACACCATCTCCTTGTAACATTTATTTACACTACCAGACATCCTCAAATAGACAAACTGATCCCAACTTAGTGGTACAAGAAAGATGGTAAGGTAGTGGTTGAAATATTTCTTTGGAACTGTTGGAAGCAATGGGTGGAGGAAGAGACCCTGATAGAAAGAGCGTAGAAATAGGCAAACTTGGTAAGAAGTTGAACTTGGGGTTTTTTGTTTTGCTGTCTTTGAATATCAATAGAATGCAAATGGAAGCTGAGTGCAAGGTATATTCATGTGTATAATGTAATCCAAACTTTTTAAATGACCTGAGGAAATGTATAGATACTTCACTAATCAGGTTCAGTTACAGTGAAAACAGCGAGCAGTGAGATAAACCTGTAGGCCTAGGCCACCTGGCTGAAAGATATTTCAGCGGATGGATAAAGGAAAAAAGACTGTAAAGTGTGTAACACACTGCGAACTGGTTAGCAGACAGCAGCAACAGGCAAAGGTGTTTCACAGAGGTGTACCAGCACCATTAATACAAGAAATCTCTCGTGACATTGGAGGGGTCCTGTCTGAACTCTCTAAAACTGAGATCCTTGGACTCATTCTGCTTCATGTATAGATTTTGACTATTTGTTTCATGTTTAGACATTTAACTTGGAATTCATTCTTTTCTCTGCCTCCCACACATTAGCATGCACAAATAACCTGTAGTCTCCTAGGTATTCTGCAGTATTAGATGTGCATGTTACGCCTCTCCTCTACCCCAAAAATGAGCTGTAGTTAAGGACACAGTGCTCCAGGATCCAGGGAACCGAAATGAAGCTGGTAAACTGAAAGATACCTAGAAAGTGATTCATGCATGGACAAAGAGAGCCATGTCCCATTGTTACTGTTACATGCCTGGGTTATCATTAAAATATCATTGGTATCATTACAATACCTTTCTATATAATTGTAGCTACCACTACTTCATCACATTGTTAGGCAATGTGGATGTGTATCTCAGACTATTACAACCCAAATTTAGCTTATATATCCAATATTCTGTAACATATCTATTAGCTTTTAAATTAATAAAAATAACTGTTGCTTCCTGTGAATCATTACATGGACTGATCCCTTACTCACCTCCCTCTAGGGATCATGTCATATCTAACAATTTGCTGATAAATGCACTGCCATTTTTAAGTGCTAATATCCTTTTACATCTGGGCTCTTACCTATATCTTTTGGCATAATTTACAGGCAGGAGTTGATTGCCATTAGCTTGCATAATGCAGCACCTTCAGTGTTCCAAGTGGGTGCCCACACATAGCTGCAATTTCTTCCCCAAATGACTTACTGTGCCTTGCAATTGCAGTATAGATTTGAGTGCACTTTCTCCCACATACAATTTTGCTACCTGATGATTAATCCTCTCTCATTCTTTCTATGCCATTTTATTATGAATCACTTATTGGGCTCAGTGTCACTTCTGACATACGCATTTGAAACTCAATTTTTAAGTCCCAGCTAAGTATTTCCTTTTTCTACTCTACATTCGTGTATTGTGCTGGTATGCATATGTGACTCTTCTGCTTGCAACCTTGAAAACTGAAATGGAATTAATTCTGTTTGAACTTCTAGCATTTTTCAGGCCAAAAATAATTTGTCCTGGAGTTTTTGAGCAAAAGATCCCACTTTCTAATTGTTGCCTTTGATCCTATGCTGATAGCAGGTTGTTATGGTTGCATATATGCACTTTATAAAGCACTTTCTGCAACTTCTGTCTGGAAAAACTATTTATCAGTGGCATAATAAAAAAAAAATCCCTCTAAACAAACAAGAAACCCTATTAAGTAGAGATTTGGATGTTTTAAAAACAAATACTTGTTTTACTAGTTTGCTCTATGGGATACTGGAACATATTAGCACAAATACTTACCACTGACCACTTGAGGGCATCTTTTGATGTAGTTTGAAGTGCTACAGTAGTTTGGAGTCATCGTGTCACTCTTTCTACTCCATTTTGAGGAAACTAAATTTAAGATAAATCCCTTTGGCTAAAAGGGGGGAATATAGAGAGCTTGTATCAAGCAGTTACCAAGGATTATAATCCACTTTTTTTATTCATGAGTAATAACATATACTTCAGTGAAGCTTCTGAAATTGTTTTGTGCAGATCTACAAAACAGAGAGTTTTGCAAACACAGGCTAACTTGGTCAATAATGGTGTTGTATCAACACTTATGTTACTAGACCTGTGGGAAAGATTGTAGTTTTCAGAAGCACACATTTGTGGCTGTGTTTCTTTGCAGAGTTTATGACTATTCCATTTGATGGCTGCTGTGTAAATCCACAGCAGGTTTCACGTAAGAAGCTGTACAGTAGTAGTCTAATGAATAACAAATAAGTAATAACTGAAATGGTATTTTGGCATGTATTAGATCTGATCAACTCTTAACAGAGCCGTTTCAAGCATGGACTGGGTTTTATACTTCTCGGAGCACATTAAAAGGAATTGCAAGGAGAGCAAGTTCACTGCTTTATGCTGGAGAGTCTTTTTTCACACAGTATGTCCGGAAACACCCAGCAGGTTCTATTTGCAAATGTAGAGCCTTAAAACAACTTCAGAGCCTCAGATGGGCAGTTTCAGAGGTAAAGACTGATTTAGTTTTTTAATTTGAATGAAAATGTTTATTGCCTAAAGGTAAAGTTTTGCTTAAGTATTTCAACTGGAGTGTCTTGAGGTTTCATTTATGTTTTTAGAAATAACTTTCCTCTTTAGTAAGTCATAAATAAAAATAAAGCAATTTTTCAAATAACTTGTATTGAAAGATGACTTCAGCCCCTTAGCCGTGCATTCAGGACATGATTACTGGCAGATGTTTTCTTCCTCTGGTAGTAGAGTATGTGGTTTCAAACTTTGCATGTGAAATTCCTTTTTTTAATGTTAGGTTTATTTATTTTTAAAATGTTTTTTAAAAATTAAACGAACAAACAAAAACTGAACTAACTGAAAACTACTGATAATCTCTGCTTCTGCAAGTTAGAAAACGAAGAACAGATCTGTTTCTTTAAAGTTCATCAGCTAAGTGATCAGCTTCATGCTATTAATAGTTACAGGCCACAATGCTTTTGCTGTTAATAAATATTTTGTCAGCTAAGTTATTGACCAGATCTTAATAGGAAATTGAAACCCTGTCTTATTATGGTATTTTTGCTGCATTCTTGGTTTTGGTAACTTGTAATTTTTTTCCTCTAAGTATGTAACTTCAGTAATTTCTAAATATTAAAAGAGGAATATGTTTAGAGTGAAAGCTATGTGCATCTTGTCTTTGACCGTTTAATTCTATATATAGCAATTTGGATTAGGCAAAATGTGAATCTCTGAATATAGCTGTAATACCTTATTTTAAGTTATATGTCTGAAGGCTAGTGGACCATGTTGATACAAATCCAAACCTGAAGTTGTCATCCTGTTGCATTGTGACCTTTTGAACTACTCTTAAATGTAAGGTCCAGCACCACGATGGTATAACGGGGACAGAGTCTCCCAAGGTGAAGGACATGTACATGAATAACTTGATGTATGGAATGTTCAACGTGAAGAAGCTAGTGGCCTCCATAATCTTTGACATGAACAAAGCAAAGAAGAACGGAGAGGTCTATTCTTCTGTTTACAATAAAGACTCAGGAATACCAGGTACTTTTTAACACAGCTTCTCCCATTTTCAGGCTTACTTATGAAAGCGATCATGTTTTCCTCCAAAACAATATAATATGTACCACTTAAGTTCTGTGGACCACAACTGGAAAATCCTGTTTGCCTTATAAGACCTGCTAGACCTGATGCAAACTCAGAAGAATTTATGAGCTCTCAGATTTCAACCATCTGAAACCAGGATATTTAAACTGATGTTAGGCAGAGCCCTGTCCCAGTGCATATATTAGACCTGGCTCCCAGATTCAGACCTCAACTGTATAACAGAGGGTAGGAAGACGTGCTGATTGGGATAATTACTAAACTAACCTTACTGTGCAACCTAAGGTTATACAGTAAGAAGCACAGTCACAGTTAAGAATCTCGCTGTAGCGTACTGCCAGCTTGTGTAAAAAATGTAAAGGATTTTTAAGGAGTCTATTCTAAAGACTGTATGTTCCCTCTTATCTTTACTTTGGAAACTTTTTAAACACTCAAATGTAAGTAGTGCCGTGGGCTGCTCAACAGACTGATTTGTTTTTTTACAGGGTTGTTTTTAGATTAGGCTTTTCATTTGATCTTCTGTATAACTGATAAAGTTAATACTGCATGACAGTGAGTTGTGGTAAGCTGCTTATTTTCACTAAATGCATTTACATTCAACTCAGGTCATTTTCTGAAAACACAGTCTCTTTTTATTGGGTAAAGAATAAAGCAGAAGAGGCTTTTATGGAGTACTATAAAATGTTTTCCTTTTTTCAATCATGAAGTTTTACTGCGGGGTCTTATGTTAAAATTTTTGAAGATGGTTGTACCTAGGCAGATCTCTCAAATACTTTTTAATAACACATTTTAAAAATACATAGTTTTAGTGACTGATGGCTTTGTTTGTGTGCACAAAGGTGCTACAGATATTGACCAATATGTTGTTGTCTATAATCCACTGGCATGGAACATCACTACCTTTGTCACAGTTTCTGTCAGCCACTTGGCAATGAGTGTATATGATGAACTGGGACATTCTGTACCAACACAGGTACTTAACTTTGTTTCTTTCCATTGCTTTTCTTTCACTTGTCAGTTTTCACTGGCTTGATCCTACCTCCTATCGAAGTGTGGAAATATATAGTATTATAATGAAAACAAGTATTGGTTAAAACTGGGGTTTTCCTAGTGGTCCTTCAAGTGATTTTTTTTCTTTCTATTTTTTTTTTTTTACTTGCTTGTTCTCTCAACTAGAATTTTTTTGTCTTAAGGTCCAAAAGTGTCTCCTGCTCTTCTAGTGCGTTTGGTTTGTCCTTTGCTTGCCTGCTGTGTGTGACCTGGTACTTCTTATCTTGCTTTTCTTTCTGTAAAAAACATTGTTTCCAATAAAGCCTTCTTGGTTGAAGCCCTGCCCTACAATTGACAGTCCCATTAGTACAATTGACAGATTGCCTTGGGGAAGAAAAGACATTTAAGAAATGTAGGTCTTAATTACAAGCCCAAAAGAACCTGGGGACAGTCAGCTTCCATATTACACAACATTCTGACATAGCCAAGCTCCAAGACAAGGCCAGCTGTTCCCTGGGAGAGAAGGTGGCCTCAAATGAAAGCTAGCACTAGGCTTTCTCAGGAGCATCTGCTGTAGAGAGTGCATCATCATCAATCCCTTGATAAAACTGCAGAAATGCCTCTTGCATGTAAGGCCTGGAGAGGCATGACACAATTCCAGATGCTTCCCTCTGTCCCCAAGATGCCAGATAGCTCAGCAAGTTCTGCCAGCTGGACAGAGTTTCTATTATCTGTGGCTTATGATCAGCACCGTGCATCAAGGCACATTGTAGCCAGGTAGTGGTACACAAGAGCTATCTCCTGTTCCTGCAGATATATACATGACAAGGGTGTAAGACCATACTGCCTTCATTTGGAAGCCATCAGTCTCTTGGGTTAGCACATGGTCACACCTACCTGTCAGCCACTTACCTCCCAGAAGTTCTACCATGTGAATTACTTTAGTCTTGTAAGATACAAGGAGATTCACATCTATTTAAAGCATTCATTTCAGGATTTAGGGTGCCCTGAAGTCAAGCTGTCATTCTTTATTTTAAAAAGACAAAGTTCTCTGTTCCGGAGTTGGTCTGTATTATTTTCCTACATGTTATTCATACATGCATGTGGATAGGCACTTGAGGCTAAATGAAATCTCTTTACCAGTAATGAAAAGATGGTTTGGGATCTTTTTTTCCAGTATGTACTGTTCAAAAGTACATTTGTGTCACCCCATCCTTCCTTTTGAGAGAAAGAAATCTTCAGCTCAGAACCCTGAAGTGAGTATGTGACTGAGAGGAAATGAGGCTTAGCAAGTGCTCTGCCTTCTGCACCGCATGAGTGAGTTGCATAGTGAAGGCAGAGAATGGGAGTAGGCCGTCTTGATATCACTGACATTAGGAGGTCTGCGGTGTGAGTAACTGGACGTGCCGGTCCATAGTGTGAAGGTACAGACAACTTGCTTTAATTTCTGGTTAGTTTATAACTAACCTCTTTTTCCATGCAATCTGTACAGTATTTCTCTAGTTCCATTTTCTTGCCCCAAACCAAAACTACTACTGAATTATATAACATTAATGGGCAGGATATTTGTAAATGAAAGATGATTAAAAACTGTTGTTTAAGGTATTTTGATATTAAGCAACACTGGTGTTCTGTTTCCTCTATGCCACGTGGTTCTACTTCTCTCTCTGTACGCCTTGCTTAAGGTGAGGCCATGTCTGGGTGCTTTCTCTTTTTGCCATGAGTTTTTTCGTACTTGCACTAGTCACCTCCCTAATGCTTCAGTCTCTTTTCTGTCATTTGACTAATTAGTTTAATTTCTGCTCATATAGACATTTCGTAATGTGATCCTAAATCAAGATCTACGATACCACGTTCACATTAAAATAAGACCTAACTCTGTAATCTGTTTAGTGACCTTCTTTCCTTTACAGAAAGGCAAAGCTTAATCCAAGTTCACCAAGCTCCCAATGAAAAGCAGCACAGAACTACATCATAATTAAGAATTAGAAGAATGGCATGTTTAGAAATTTGAAAAAAGAAGAATGGCATGTTTAGAAATTTGAAAAATAACTAGTAGTTAATTTTTGTAATTTAGGGCTTACAAGACATGTCTTTGTACCCAACATAGTTGCCTTGCTAATTAATTTTCTGTAATTGACCGTTGTTGCGTTTGTTAACACACAGGTTCAAAGCTCAGCGGAGTCCCGTTCTACCTATGATCTCTATATTCTAGTTGCAATAAGTGGTCTGAGCTACAGAAAATACAGTGTTAAACCCCTGAATGGTAAACAGTCTGCATTTATTGGAAGATCAGTTAAGTACAAGCGAAAAGACATAACTGGTGCACATCAACAAAGTCATCAGTTCCTTCCTGTGGTTAACAACTGCTACCAGGTCTTGTTTGACCAAAACACAAATCTAATGCACAGCATTACAGAGAGGTGAGATTGCTTGCTTGTTTTCAATAATGTTTCAGATTCTGTAAAACCGTTTGTAAAAATACGCCCAAGGACTGTATTGTGTCTTAATTCTGAGACTTAATTAAGAACATGTTCTTTACAAATACTGTTTTTTATCTCCAGTTCACATGTTCTCCTTTCTACAAGAAACATCAACACTAGTTTAGGTGTGATTTCATGCTATTTCTGTAATGTTGTTGCCCTGTTTAACCATACAATCTATCAAAGATGACACATCGCAGTACTAAGTAGTAGAATCTCATCACATTTTGGAACTACCGAGGGTTATGAATGTGTGTTTGTATTAAAAATAAATAAGTAAGAACATACATTATGGCTATGCAATGAGACTTGCATGATAAAGCAAGAGCTTTCTCATACTAATCAGTAGTGTTTTGCAAGTCCTGTATCACTGTTTCTGTGGTAGGAAACTAAAAAACTTTGAAAGGGAGCATTTAACTACGGAAATTCTATTTAATCGGGCAAATAAAGTGGAAGAACAATCAAGATTGAGGTGAGATTTGGGGTCTGCACTTTCTCAGCTGACGTGAATGGGCCCAATCCCTTCCATTTCACTGGAGTTGTGCTGTTCTTTTCCTGCTCAGGATTCAGGTTGTCAGCTATGTACTGATGGAAGATTTGTTCCCTTTGGAATTGGCCTAGTGACTACTAGACCTCTTTCACCTTTGTGTTTTTGTTCATAATTCTGCCTCCTAGAGTAAGAACTTGTTGTCCAGCTAGAATCAGCTTTAAAAGTACAGATGTGCCTTAATTAAGAGCCCTGAAGTATTTTCTCAAAGTGCCTCTGGTTCTTAACTGTTTCCAGATTCCATGAGAAATATCATAAGAAACACAGTAAGGAATAAGAGAAATCTGAATTCAAATTCCATTTTTCTCCACCCTGTTCTGGCAGGCAGCAAGAGCTGGAATTCAGCATGTAGGAGAAAGGGAGTATTCACTTTCTTCACAAGCCTTCAGGCAAGCCCAGAATGTTTGAGTTTCAGGAAATTTGCTTTGCGGGTAATGGGAAAGAGCAGACCAGCAGGTTAGAATGGGAGCAAAAGTTAAAAAAATTGGGATCTTCAACTGTGAAGCCTTATAAAGTTAGAACTGCAATAGTTAGAACTTCTTGGTCCTGCCTCTGCACTGGAAATGCCCTATAACTGAAGTGGTAGATAAGACTTGGATATGTTTCACTCCTCAGTCATTACAGTTCGTAGGTTGCTGTATTAACACTAACTAAAATTGTTGGCAGTTTAAATTTATGTGCCAGACTAAGTGATTTTTCCCATTTTGCCAGCCAGGCTCCTAAAGAAGAGCAGAGCAGGTAGCTGAGGGCAATATGGAATAACAAATAGCTAAACTGTAAGCTTCAGGGAAGAAATGAGGACACAAAGTAGGTACTAAGTGAGTGTAAATTTTGGTATCCTATTGCCATTATATTCATTACCAGTGTTAGATATGGAAACTTGCATCATGCTGATTTACCTAGCAACAAAATCAGTTAAATGAACCTGATTATTCATTAATAAGATGCAACATACCTCATTTTTGTGCAATGGGTAGTTTTTGATTCTGTAGCAACTTTCACATCAAAACAATGAGCTAATGTGGATGTTGTTCTGTCTTAAGAGGTTTCTATTTTACGAAAGTATAATACAACATAGAAACTCCATTTATTTACACACTGACAGATGTCTTGATGGGAAGCACTTTAATTCTCTGCTGTCCTCATTTACTAAACCTTATAAAATCAGTTATTTGCTTTGAGGAAACATTTTTTTTCTTGCATTCCCAGCCTCATTCCTGTTTCAGTTCAGCTTTGTATCTATTAAGTACAAAATGTGTTTGTAAGTAATATAAGCTTTCCTCTTCTGTGGATTCACAGGGAGACTAACCAGACTGTCCAAATGACCCAGGAATTCCTGGAGTACCATGTGAATGGAGATGTGATGAAAGGACCCATTTCAGATAACTACTTATTTGCCCCAAATGCTTCAGCAGTTCCAGCATCAAAAGCAGTGGGACTGGAAGTGGTTTCTGGAAACTTGCTGTCAGAGATACGGCAGTATTTCTACAGGTACAACACCGCTACAGCTTCACTCCACTGGAATGTTTAATTCTCTGTAGAGATGTATGAGATGAATTCTGTATAGTTACTTCTAAGCAGTGAGGTCTGTGTATTGTTTAGGTTTTAGACAAAAAGAGCTAGCATTCATCTGCTAAATGTGGTGCTGAGGAAGCACCTACTCTAAATAGCACATATTTAAAGGAAGATTGTTCAGAGTTATCTTCTGTGATTCACTTTATAGTGCAGCTTCTGTTGGGATCCTGGTTCCATACAACTCAATGAAAATTGTAGCTAATGTCTTCTTATGTGGGTGGAATTTGGAATTTGGACATAATGGTTCATTTTTATAACTGTGAATATCTTCCTTATAAATGAATTAGAGAAAGGAGAAATGAATCCTACACAAGGACATTCTGCTCCCTGATGAACTAGCTACTTTTCTGTGTTAAAATTATATTAGTCTATAACTCCTTCATCCTCTTTGAAATCTGATTATTTGATTGAAGCCTTTTGCTTTAGATGGCATTGTACAAGGATTGTAGTCAAGAAAGACCTTTGGAAAACAGTGGAATTCTTGCATTAAAATTAGTGTTGTCCAGTTTGAAAAAATGCCTGTACTCTGTAGAATGTAAAAGTCTTCTTAGGGAGTCATGATTATTTTAAAGTTCCTTGTTAATTTTGAGAAAAGCATAGCCTCTCTAATCAAATGAGAAGTCCTCTTTACACTTGCAACACTAAAGAAAATTGTAGGATATCATTTACTCCAGCTGAATGTCTGTACATCTGAAAATTAAACTGAAATTAAAAATAATTGTACATCTACTGAAATACATAGAAAATGGGCGAGAAAGTTGTCGGTGTAGGATGACATCATGAATGATTTCCAAGTCTTGACATAACTGATCGAGTGCTCCACTTTATAAACTCTGTGTATCTCTTCTCTTATTTTTACAGTAATGTTACTGCTCAGGATTACATATATGCAGTATACACCAGGATGTATACTGTACCAGAAGGCTATGATGGGAAGTTGCTTTGCCATAGGATAGAGCAAGAATACAGCGTTGGGCCTTTGGAATTAAATCGTGAAGCAGTTCTAAGAACAAGCACAAATTTGAACACTAGGCAGCTCCTCTACACTGACAGCAATGGGTACCAGATTCAGAAAAGACCATTCAAGGCATATGTGAATAACACAGTGGCTCGGGTAGGCACAAAGGTGTAATCCAAAGTCAGTCGTGTCTTATCTTGGTTCTCCATTACCACCAACTTAGGTAACAGTATCACTGCATGATTTATGGTGTCTTTTCAGAACTATTATCCTATGGTCCAGACTGCCTACATTGAAGACAATACCACAAGACTGATGCTGCTTGCAGAAAGAGCTCATGGTGTCTCAAGTCAAGGAAATGGACAAGTGGAGGTAACAGAAAAATACTTTTTTTTCTGGGAGATAATTTCATGGCTGCTGGTAATATAAGTGAAGTGTGGTGGCTGATTATTGTTATGACATTTACCTTCCCAATACAGGTGATGCTTCACAGGAGACTATGGAACAACCTTCAGTGGGATCTGAATTACAATCTCACTTTGAATGACACTTCAGTGGTTCGCCCTGTGTTTTGGCTTATTTTAGGAACCAAGGCTGTCACCAGTATTTTCTATCGGACAAATGGACTAGCGTTAGAACACAGGCCAGTAGTAATGTTTGGAGCATTATCAGGTAGCTCATTCCATCTCCTGTGCTATCTTTATCATCTGAATGGCTTCTTTATTTTGCTTTGATTTATGCTGTTAAATTTGTAAATGCAGACTTCAAGCCTTCTGTGTGGCAAAGTTAGTATATGGTGGGTTAGGAGGCAGATTTAGAGCCTGCTAATTACTTTGCATTAATGTAAAACATGGATGTTGTCCAAGTGTATGAAATGTTTCTCTTGTTATGTAATTATCTCTACTTTCAGAGGAGAATAAATTTTAAAGCATCTAATGAGAACAAAATAGCCACACAGGGAATTAGTGTAAAGTAGCTAGTGCACCATATATCAGCTTCCTGGATGCTGAGTCCTTAATGACCATTTTTGAGTCAGTCTCTTAAAAATATTTGTTGGACTTATTAACTAGAACTGAAGCCCGGTAGTGGAATAGAAACTTCAAGCTGTAGTGAAATTTGCTTTATGGAAAGCTCTAATATACTTCCCCAGCAGTTAAAATCAATGCTGCTTTCTGCTCTGTCTCAGAAGGCCTTGGAGCAGAAAGCATAGCATTTGCTTTGCATCTGCCTTGGCAGAAAAAACAAAAATCTCTTTACCTTTCCACAGTACTCCAGCCAGGCTTGTGTGTGTGATGGATGTTTGATGTTTGCTTTGTTTCACTTTGCATGAAGGAGATAAACCAAAGCTACCCGGACAGCTTCAGGAGAATTCAGTCTACAGTTCACCTGTAACTGTCCCACCTAATCTTCATCTCCAGACTCTGAGCATTCCAGGGTGGAGATACAGCTCTAATCATGCAGAGCAGGTCCACAGTGTCCGCATGGGTAGGTGTTTTCAAAAGGGTTGCTAGATGTTACACTTAAAGAAGCTGGCTTTCTTTTCTTTCGATCTTATATAGCTAGTACTTTTATTTATTCAAAGTGCTAAATTCCTCTATCAAGAAAGTTAATTGTACTGTATGATTGCTCTACTCAAATAGTAAAATATTTCTTCTGCATGAGTTTATCATGCCTGTTAGTGTCATTCCTGTCAACGGGGGATGCTGAGTATTTTCTGCTGTTGGTCCCCTTCCTAATTTTAAAAAATGGGAATTAAGTTCAAATTATGTGTACAACTTAAAAAAAAAATAGTTAAAATTTGTTTTATATTTAAAATAGAAAAATGTTAAGATTTTTGTTTTCTCTTAAAGGTAAACAGAAGCAAAGTGATGCAGACTTCAGTCGTGTACTGCTAAGAATTAGGCACTTGTATGAAGTTGGAGAGGATCCTGTGCTGTCTCAACCTGTGATGGTAAATCTGAAGGTAAATTTAATCCTTCAAGACAGAATACCACCTGAGGTGTTTTTGTTCCACAGAGAACTGGTTCTGAGGTGAAACATCCTATGTGCTAGAGACTCCACAAAAGATGGATACGAAAATACTAGTATAACCCTAACCTCTGAGTGAAGCAGGTCTTATTTTTACTCAGCTTTGCAACACGGAAGCTGTTACTTCAGATGAAGTTGCCATAGGCACAGCATAAAGATCTGCATAAATATTGGTAGGCCTGGTTCTGTTGAGCTCTTGGTTGTATAATACTTCCTGCAATCCCTTAACCAGTGCAGAGAGTGGGAATCTGTTTTGCTGTTTCTTTAGTTATTGCAAATTATACCTATAGTTAATGAAATGTGGACAAGATTAAAGAAAACAAACTTTTTTTTTCTCTGTAGTTTATTTCTGCAAGTTGTTGAAACTTTGGTCACTTCCATCATGTACTTTGTATTTTCAGTTTCTTGTTTATTTTATCTTTCATGTAGAAGTAGATTATTTTACAATACATGACGAGTTTATTATTTTAAAATACGAAATTTTGATTGTGATGACAGAAACATGGGGAACAAGGTGTAGGGTTTTCTGTTTTGTTTTTAAAAGTGCAGTTTGAGTTTCAGGTCTTGAATGGAGAGATTAGTAGTCTCTGAACTTTGCTACAGCACAAAGGAAGGTCCCAGCATCTCAGCTTCTTAGTTTGAAGCCTGGTGAATCTGTAGTTGGCCTTATGTTGCATAACCTAGGAGGTTTTTAAAGTCTTCTACTACTATGCTTAAGAGATCAGTGCTCAAGATGAAAGTTCTACTCTGGTCTAATTGTGTACTCAACTGGTGAGTGTGATGCTATTTTCAAAAAACTGTGGTTTGATTCCTGTTGTTTTCTTTACTCACAGTCTTTGCTAAAGGGATTAGGATCAGTGATGCTAGTGGAAGAGCGATCACTCACAGGCATCTGGGATATAAACACTTTGAAGCGGTGGAAATGGAATACTGCACAATATCCAAGCAAAGGTAGGTGGAATAAAGTGGTTGGTATCTGTATCGTTGTTGACTGTTGAAGCTTGATGAATGGTCTAATTAAAACTATTAAAATATTTGCAAGATTAAAAATGTATTGTTCTTTTATATGACAGATCTTGTACCTGGCAGAGCCTGCAAGCAGTAACATTTATCAGATTCCCTGCAAATACTCGACTGCTGTATTACTCTGATGGCTTGTTTTGCCTAGAAGTGTTAAAAAGCTTGAAATCTTCCAGGAGTTATCTTTGTTGAGACAGAAGTGGCTACTTCATGAATTTACACTTGTGATACAGATTGATTTTGTCAGATGCTGATGAGTTGTGTTAATCTGAGCTTAAGCATGTGCTGCAGAAAAACAGGCAGCTGCAGTTAAAAATCCCCATTTTAATCAGCTTGAAGGACTGCATGGATAAGATTCAAGTGAGGGCTGACACTCAAGTTAAGTGCTGTAGGTGACCTCATTTCATTTCTCGTTCTAGCTGCAGCTACTTGCTTGGACATTCTCCTGACTGTCACTTACATCCATATATGTGCCTTCTAAAAAGCTTGCAGAGGTTTGGGGCTGGGCTAGGTGAGAGTTTAGAGCTCTACTTGACCTGCAGCTTGACTTGCTTGCTGCTTACTCATGATGAAGAAGAGGTGCATGACTGGGGAGTTGTTTCATGTTTTCTATGTGAGTCAGTGTGTGAAAAGAAGATGAATTGTTGTACGTTTTAATAGTATGAATGGGTGCATCTTAGGCTCCATACCACTTATAGCTTTAAGGAGGAGAATCTGCTCAAACACCAGCTTCTAAGGAAGCAATGAGTTAAAACTGTTGAGATAGAACAATATGTACATTTGAATAAAGCTATTTCTCTAATAAATTATCATCATTTTTCTGTTTTACAGGATTCCCCAACAGCACAGACACCTCAGAAAGCTGTATAATAACTGTTCACCCAAAGGAAATACGGACTTTCTTTGTATACTTTCAAGGTCAATGAAGTTTGACATATTTCAGGAGTGGATATGTAATAGCTTCCAATTTTTGTTTCAAGATATGAATGATGATTCTGAAAAACTTTCTACTGCTGTTAGTGAAAGAAATAGTAATTTTGGAATAAACTAAATTTAATTAAAATGTTGGCCTGAGTTGTGGGTATTTTTGTTGGTTAATTATTTGCAAATGATTTTTTTTTTTCTGAAACGTGTTCAATTCAATAGTTACCTTGCTGTTGCAGCATAAGCATATTGAACATTTTTGTGCTTGCTGTGGGTGGTTTTAAAGTGATTGCTTTTGTGATGCTTCACTGTGGAGCACTGGCAAAGTCAAATTAGTTCTACAGTCTTGAGTTGTCTTTCTAATCAGTGATGATCTCAAGAATCTTCTCTTAAGGTCTTTATTGTTAGAGGAGGTGACTTCCAAATCACAAAATAGTGATTTGCCAAATGACGTTCTGTTTCTACGTGCAAAGAGGAATACCTGTCATGTGTTTCAGCTACTTTGACTTCTGGGCAACAACTGCAAAGTTTCTGCTATGCTGTAAATTGAAATTGAAGGTATTGTTTATATTCCCTTGCACTAAATTCATTTAAATTGTGTCTCTTAATGTTCAGAACAGATTGGCTTTGCTTCACAATGTCCTGGTCCTGGATATTTAGTCCCGTGTTCTGGGTAAATTGTAGCTAGCCTGTCAGTGGAAGGTGTACTGCCACATGGCCAGGAACTAACTCATCACATAACCTGAAGCAAGAACACTGTTCTTATGATACTGTGAACTTTCAAACTTCTCAGGTTCAAAGAATGTGCACAGTGGTAGCAGTGAATGTTTCATTAGCCTTGGGTTGAAGTTAATTGTGGAGGACTGTGTTGAGGCATTAAACTGGCAGTAAGCACAAATTCTAAGCAGATCTGATTGAACAGCCTCGGAATGAAACCTGCACAGTGGCTAGCTTCCCTAATAGCTGGTATGTATTTATGTCCAAAAGAAAAGTTGCATTTTTCTACTGTCCTTCTTAGCTCTAAACAATATGGAGCTGTAGGATCTAATTCTGTTCACACGTCATTGGGCATCTCTACTTACTTCACTTATTCACCATGAAAATGCACATAGCTGAGATGAGAATCAAGTCAGTCACTTCACTGCAGTGGTAATGATGAAAAATGCTTTGTGCAACATTGTACAAAACTGTATTTCTCACCAGTGCCATGTGAAACTGAAAGAGGAAATACGCAGCTTTAAAAGAGGAAATGGGTGCCTTTTCAGTCAGTTAGTAATTCCAGATCCAGAATCACGTAAAGATGACATTTTACTGTGTTAATTGTTCTAATTTACTTCAGCTGTTCAGCAATAATTTTATCCATGTGAAGACACTGTGAAGAGCAAATAAAACAGTGAAAAGGGCTCTCCCAGAACAGCTACTGTCAAATAGTTATGTTGGAAGAGCTGCACCAGTGGTCAATTTTTCTGTTTAGACAGCCTGTGTATGCTAACTCGTTGCTTCTCATTAAAATAACTGCAGAAACTGCCACATTCAGTTACTGGACAAAGAAGGGTTGTTTCATATTTTCTATTGGTTATTTTTCATACTTCGCTATAAATATTTAGTGATATGCCAATCTAACCTGCCCTGCTGCAGTGAAAGCCATTTTCCTGCAACATTAAGCCCAAAGGGAAGGTATATAGCACTATAACTAGGATGCAGTAAAGCATGATGACAGCTATTTTTCGGTTTGTTTTGTGTATGTATTTGGGAAATTAAACATGTTCATCTAAGTCATTTTCCTTGCTTGTACATCTTTTCTCATTCCCTGCTTGGTTATGCTATGTAGTATAATAGGTAATACGGTGTAGGTTACACAGTGGTATGATTACAATTCATATTTTTGTGACTGAAATGGTATTCACTAATACATGTGCTGGTAACAGATTGAACTCTATCTTCAGTGGACAATTTCATGGTCAACCCCAGCCAAGCAGTAAAGGATCTGACAGCTGCTAACTCTGGGCACTGCTTTCCTAGATGTCAGGTTGATATGTTTCTAGTAGGCTATGTTAGAACAAATCCTACAAAGACCTTCTGTATGCAAGGTACTATAAACAGCAATGCCTCATTACCAGCTGATATATCTGTTTGGGGAGGGATACTTCAATTTGTGGACACTTTGTGATTTAAATGAAAAAAAAAAAAAAAAAAACACAAAAAACCCCACAAAATATTTTATCTGGAGTCATTTCAGTGCAACTGGCCTGGCCATCATGGAATAATATGCCGGAGTCAAATATTGTATTGCACTGGAGGCATCCAAGACTGTGGTCTGTAAAAGTCATGGCATTCCTGCTAGAAGATGTCATTGCATATTTTATATATTCTTTTTCCTGAGAAATCTCAGCCTAAGCAAATGGAAGCCTTCAGGTATTCAAATCTCTGTAGAGGGACCTATTTAGTAATCATCCTTCTTCCCTCACATGTATCAAGATAGTGAGGAGAGAAATATTACAGTACTACATCAAGATCTGATGTTAATCAGGGCCACTCTGTACTTAAATACTACTTCAAACCACGCATCAGATGGGACACACAAAAAGAGGGTGGATGTAATAAGCAAAGGAAAAAGACACATGCATGTAGCATATTTGTGCTATGGTAAGTAAACTTTGTTTCTATTTTTGTCTGGAGTTAAGGAAGTTTTTAAGTTTGGTTGGAGTGGAAGAGCTGGGAGGGGGTAGCAGAGCACTTGGGTGTTGGTGAATGAGAGGATGTGACAAGCAGTCAGAGTGAAACTGCTATCAGAAGATTCTGCATTTCAGACTTCTTGTAACAGCTTATTTTGTCCATGGCTTCTGGCTGCAGACCCTCCAAGATGCTGCTGTTCTGGGTCTTGTGGGAGATCAGTTCATTTTGCCTCGAAAGCCAAGTTATGTTCATTCCATCATTCTGTGTAATTTTGAGGAGTAGGAGCATGAATGTCCTCAAGAAGTGGTGGAGTCCTGCTCATGTCCAGGGACAAAGAGTGTCTCTTGATAAACCCTGTTCTACAATCTCCTTTTCTAGCGACCAAGGCCCCTTTTTCATGTTTTCTCCGTTGGCTCTGGGTTCTGCTGGTTCTAGCATTGCTCAGCATCTAATATGGCTTGAGTAGCAAAAACACGACCCTGAGTTACAAAGTAGAAAGAAAAATACTTCCAACTGCCAGGTTTTGCACCTGCTTGGCAAACACATGTTTGGGTTTGTTATATTCTACTTGCCTTCCCATTGCCTTGTTCTATCTCAGATATTTCTACTTACATCCACATTGCTGAAATGTACATATTAGTTATTTGGACTCAGAAATAATTTTCTGTTAGTTTTTCTGCTTTCTAGGAAAAGTTAATTCATAACCTTTATTTTACATTAAACCAGGTGCAAACCTAAATTAAAGCTAAAGAAAATAGTTCTTCTTTCATGCTGGCATTTATCTTGTTTGAGAAAGTCCTGCAGATGAATGTATTGATGCCAGTAACCTAATGATTTTTTTTCCCTATTGTGTAATGATTACATAGCTGCTATTTTGAAAGGAAATTTTTGCAGATCACTTCTTTAATGACTAGATCAGGAAGAAGAATCACTTATACTATTAAAAGTAATCTGAAAATTGATTATGGTATCCACAATCAGCATATTTTTTTTGCCAGTCCATTTGTGCTGTGGAGCTGGTTTTCCTACTGGGAAGTAATTCATTATTCACAGTTGGAAAATAAATAAGGCATGTTTTTTCTGTGCTAATAAATAAGTATGCCAAGAGGAGTCCTACAGTCGATAGCAAATTAAGGTTTTTTGGGGTCATAGATGGATAGAATTAACAATGTGTATGCCTCATACACACAGAATGCTACTGGTTGTCACAAGCAGTTATGAGGTCTGTTACACTGAAGTTAGGTACTAGGTGAAAAGCCCAAGTGATAGCATGCTTTCCACCTTGGGTTTGAGTTGGAAGAGGGGAAGACTCATGAGTTAGATACAAGTCAAATTTTTTGGCACACCTGCAGCTTTCAAAAGTGTTTATTATGATTTGAAGAAGATCTTGAAAAGGCAAATTTGAATTAAAACTTTTTTTAAAAAGAATTTAATAGCATGTCTTTGACTTAGTACTTCAAAATTTTGTTTCAAGTATGAAAATTTCAGATTAAATTTTCATAATAAATAAATGTAAACGGTTTTTGCTCCATTTTCTTATTCCAGTGCAGCATAATTACAACCTCATTTGAGTACTTTGAGTGACATACTCTCCTCAATGCTGTTGTAGATTAATAAACTTTCCTAGCTGATAATAACACCTCAAAAACACTTCTGTCTCATTAATACTTGTGTTATAAGCTCTCAAGCAAGCCTGGCATATAGGTAAGGAGGAGGGAGGGGGTTTAAGTTCTCTTTCTTCAAAAGCTTCAGATGTATTTTTCAGTATGCCTCCACTGGCATTCTTTGAACGCCACGGAGAAAAGTTTTGGAAAGACAGATTTGTGCAAAGCACCAGGAAGAGACTGGCTGTAGCTCTCACTGCCTCCGGGAACAGAGTACCTCTGCGCTGAGCAGCTGCTCTGCAATCATCTCCAGCACACAGGTGAGTAAAGTTACACATTTACAGAACCCAAATTCATCAATGCAGTTTCCGAGGTTAACTAAGATTAAGTTGCAGATAGAAAAGAAAACTTAAAAGGATCTTTCTGTTGTAGATGCTTTCCTGACCCACATAGTTGTTTTGCGTGATGCACTTATCCTGGCAGAAAAGCTGGCTTAAGAAATTTTGTCACCATATTTTTCCACCCACTCAGTAGTACCGTGATGAGAGTTTGTGGGGTTGTCTTGCAAAATGGTACAATGAAGTAACCAGGGCTAAAAATAAACCTTTTTCCCAACCCCTTTTTCTGTGTGCCACTTCATTTTATCTGACAGTAGATGCTTTGGATTAGAACCAAAGCATCTTTCAGCAGTAAATAGAAGCTGTTATCAGCCATATTGAAAAAGCTTCACCTAGTTTCTAGACAAAATATTCTGCATGCTGGAGGTGCCAGCTGCATAACTCAATGCTAAATGCACAAATGTAGATATTAAAATACAAGATAAACTAGTTTTTCCCTTGAATTTACACATGCACACTTCCTTTATTCTATATCTTTTATCAGAAGTACCAAAGATAACATTATGTTAGCTTTTAAGCTAATAGAATTATTTAATATAATGAAATAATATCCTTAAGTATAAATTATTTGCTTTAATAGATCCTTTCATTCACCTGAATTTAAAGGTATTTGTCATGTTCTCACTAACTCTTAAAGGTGATAACTAAGTCATCTGGGTGCCATCAGAAATGGGGATTGCCTACAGCACTTTGTGACATTTATCTTTGCCATCATCTTGTTTTTAATTGTACTTGGCAATCTAAACGGCACTGGAAACTACTTCTGTAAGGTAGATACTGAGAAGCAGGTGAGCTGATGCATCGTGCTTTTGTTGCTGACAAATGGAAAGGAACAGTGCTTTAGGCTTTAAATTTGACTGTGTCTTCCTTACAAATTGCAGTTCAGCTGTTCTGAACACCTGCCCAGTGATGCTCAAACCTGATGTTGGTTCTAGGAAATGTGGTTTGACAGGTTCTTATGAAGTTCCTAATTTAACCTATTCATGTTCTATTTGAGGGGTTTTTTGTGTTTGTTTTTTTTTTTTTTTTTTTTTTTAAGTTCTAGCACTGTAATTTTGATATTATCCAACTGAACATGTTTGCAGGACAAATTTGTCTGGCCTGACTGATACCTTTGCATTTGAAACATCTGTCCAGGGAGTAAGACTGGATAAGTCGAGAAAACAGAAGCAATGTTTTGTCTTCCACTTCTCTGGCCAGTAAGTGATTCTGGGTTAGAGCCCGAAATTAGTACTAGATAACATACAGTTATCTATAGCTGTAGAATTTTTTTTAATAATTGAAGGCAAATGAGTTTCAACATGGTCCTTAACTTGATGACATAACTGCAGATCATTTTATTTAACCCATGCTTATAATCTTCCTGAAACAAGCCTTACTTGATATACATGGCACTGGTATTGCATTAATGCAACTGCGCCTGTAGAGGTACTGGTGAGATGCATTTCTTACACACCGTAGTGTCCTGGATTGTTTCCCATTGATGTTGTGGGATGTCGGGGCCACTGCAAGTGTCATCTTTGACCTCGGCCTTCTTCCATTGCTCCTGGCAATGGACTTATACTACTGTTAAGGCAAAAGTAGGAAAATACTTCTCACAGGATGGAAAAATTTAGGAAAGATTTCAGCAAGATGACAATTAAATGTGTGATAAAGAAAGATAGGAGTAATACTTGGCATCAATGTAACCTATATACAATCATAGTCTCTTTGGCTTTGGATAAGATTCATCAGGTTGACTGGAAAAGGATGCTGACAAGCATGTACACAGTAGCTAAACAAGTCTCATCTTCATAAAACGCCTTTAAGTGAAAGAATACAGAAGTCTGCAATGTTGGTTAAGTAGCTCAAGGCATACTATATCACTTGCCATAATTTTATTATATGCTTAGCCAATTATTATGTATCATATTAGTACATTGTAGGAAATTAATAAATGTTTTTGCATGGGCTTTGAGACTTGTTTCACCGTTCTCCACTCCATTGGGGATTTACAAATCCAAGTCACTTGTCTCCCTCATCTGAGCAGGATGTGACCCACTGTAGGTATAGAAAAGCAGTTCTTTATGTCATATCAGAAGAGGGGCTTATCTAGTCTTGAAAGGTAACCAGTTAGGACAGAGTTTAAAATTTAAAGAAGAAATGTTCTGATTTCAGAGAGGATGGCTGAGTTCTAAAACAGACACATCTGTAACAGCAATTTCAAAGAGTGTAGGGAAAATTTGGGTTGCGTGTAGGTTTCTATACTACAGGTCCTCACCACATGAGGGAAGAGGAAGTTAACCCATGAATCTGACATGCTTTCATTTGTTGTTTTGCTGATCTTTGACAAAGACACTCTGATGCAAGTCCTAATAATCCTGCATGATGATCATAATTTCACTGAAACTTACTCTAACCATGTGTTTTGGCTGCTTAGGTAAGTGCTGTTTATTTTCTTTGTTTTGTTTGTAGTTAGTCACCTGTAATTCTTGAGCTGAATTTAGAAAAATTTCTCACAATATATCCACCTCAAATAGATTTGTGTGTGAGACAAGGAGAATTTTAACTATATTTTCATAATGCTGAAATCATAAATTAAAATGCATGGGGAAACAAAAAGCATTTTCACAAAGAGATTGTTGTCAAAAAAGTATAGAGGAACAAATCATACACTTTGACACCCAAAATTATGTTAGGTTAATGCAGGCACTGTTTTTCTTAGACCTTCAAACTTGAATATGTATTGTGACAAACACTGAATGTAGAATTTTAAAATGCTAAGGAGGTTTTGTTCTAGATCACATAGGTACTGAAATACAAAGCAGATAAGGTTTCATGTTTCTTACTCTATACAAATTCCATTGGATACTACTGAAGGTGTTCAGTATAAATTAAAAAATTGAACAACAGAGAGGGGAAAGTTTAAGAGATTAAACAAGAGCAAAAGGATTTTTCAGTGATATTTTTCAGAAAAACAGTAAAGTCACAAGATGGAAATGTAGCACAATGTATAGCACAACTGTATTTTAAACAACAAACCAAATGAACAGAAAACCTGAAATCAGTGATCAGTTCTCTGACACTTGAACAGCTTCTAAATTGTCATTTACACACTACATCAATTCTTTCCTTTTTTTATGATGTTTATATTACCCCTATACTGTCCATATTGTTCTCTGCAAGTTGTTGATTGCTGCATTGTGGAAAAAACAGAGGTGCCCAACTCCTTTTGGTATGATAAATATGTGGCCTTTTCTAAGGGCAAAGGAAAAAAGTTTATTTGCATAATTCTGATAAAACTTATCGGATGCAGCAGATGCCGTTTAAGGACCAGATAGAGGCAAAATCATCCCATTATTTATATGCTGCTGTGAAATGTGCCTGAGTTATAAACAGCCTAAAATTTGGAGGAAAAACATGCAGTTTAGTCTCATTATTCTCTAACAGTGTGAATGCTAGAAAAGAAGGAAATGATAACTCTTCATGCAGCATATGAAACTAATGGTCTTGGCAGTCATGGGGATAGACATTTTATAGGATTAACACATTTGTGATGAGCATCACTGTCATTAGGATAAAAAATGTTATGTGATATCCACAGGGTGGTTTCACTTCAGAAGAAAATATTCTATACAGTATTATGCAATATCTCATGTAGATCGCTGCCTGTGGACAGTGAGTGGTAAAGAGATTCAGAGCAGGAAAGAGTAAACAATTCTTGTTTCCTCTGATACTGACTCAACTGTAGCTAAAAGCCAGGCAACAGACCTGATGAGACAACTGTGCTCTGCAGGGCATATTGTATACTTATTAAACTAAGGAGGTGAATTTGGTGCTATAAACTACTTGTCAGCAAAAACTTAATGGAAGAAGTTCAAACAAAATTAAAGAACCCACTTCAGAAATGCTGTAGATTAATCACTAATCAGAAGCAGTGCAGGACAAGAACTCCTCCATGGTGACAAAAGTCATAGAGGATTTTGCTTTCATCTTGATGAGTCTTCCACTATTCACTGATGAATCATTCTAAGTTACTTCTTTTGGTCATTCTTTATCTGGCAGATAAATTGTTTAATATGCTTCAGACTCAACCTATATTATAAAAGTTTTTTATTGAAAATAAAAAATAAGTAAATCAGCAAATACACAGAAAATCTTCATTTATTGAATGCCAACAATGATGGAAAGCTTTAGCACACCACATTAGAAGTTTCCTTTAGCCAGAAAGTAATTTTTTTTAAGGGAGAAGTGGGTAGTAACTAATCTTAAAAAAATAATCTCATAATGATTTTACAGCATTGGCATTATTTTAAATACTGTGATTGTAGACATTACAGCTTTAATGTCATCTCTTTGCTGCTTCAACTTTCAAATTTATGTGTATTTCTCCACTAGCTGCAGGTCCCAATAATTTAACAGTCACCCAGACACCACAGAGAATACATCTATCAATTGGAGACTACGCTGAAATTGCCTGTATTTGGGAAAAATCTGCTGTGAGGTATAGAGTAAGCTGGTATCTTGTTAATAAAGAGAACATCACCAAAACTGTATCATCAACACTTCTTTATGTATCCAACATCACCCATGAAAGCGAGGATGTACTAGTGATAAAATCTGCCAATGTAAATCACGCTGGATTTTACTACTGTGAGATAATTATTGAAATACCTTTCTATAAGAAAGCATGTGGAAATGGGACAACAGTGATTGTTGAAGAGAAAGGTAAGCTGTCGAGAGCATATGCATGCTACTTAACTTGTCATCATAAAGATTTTTCAGTTTGAGCTATTTTATACATTTCTTCCCTCTCTCACATCCCTCCCTCAATGCTGTGGCTCTCAATCTGAAAGAGACAAACACAGAGAGGACCTGAACGGCTCTTAATGACAACTGACTTAAGCTCTCTGCCTTAATACCCCCAGTGTAATGGGTTTTTTCTTCTATAAGGGTTTGCTAATGGGAATTATTAGTTAGGGTTCACAAAAAGCTGTGCATCAGCCATGTATTTCACAAAAGACCCAAACACAATTCCTTCTCCGAAAGGATTTGGTAGGCTGGATGTGAGACAGTGAATGAATCTGCCTTGCAGTAAAGAGTGGCTGAAAGAATCACAAGGTTACTCTGTTCAGTAATATGTACCCTTTACTAACCATTTTATCTTTTTGTTACAAATTCTTAATAAGAAGTGGGAGCTAAATCAATATGGAAAACGGAGCAGTATGGGCTCTATATTTATAAGGATTTGTGCCCATAAAGTTGTCATGACAGGATGTTTTATGTAGGCTGTGTCTCCTTATTTTGTTATTGTCATACAGTAACCTTTACAAGGGAGAAATTTAAGGTCCAAATTTTGAATTAAGCATGAGCATTCAAACACAGTTAAATTTTCCAGCAACAGCAGTGAAGTATCTTTCACCTTAAGTTATGAAAAGAATGCGACATACCCAGAAAACAATTTACCTCACTTCTGTTACACAGCTGTCTCAAGCACTATGTACTCAAGCTCTTCTTGAAGATACTGATCTCTGCCTCTCTCTTTCTACATCTCAACTGTAGAGAAAGACTAAGGGACTAGCTCTAACTAGATCTTTAACATTATCAAATATATCTCATATATTGACTGGTCAACTCACAGGAAGTAACCTTTCCGTTCATCCAGCACAGTCCAGTTTATGACACTATTTTACACTATTGGCCAAGTGGTAGTCCAAAGGGAGGGACAAAAATGATCAAGGATTTAGAAAGCATCAGTGGCAGAGAATGAATGAAGTGGTGTTCAAAATGGGGTAAATGAATGTAAAACACGCTGAGAAAGTTAAAATAATCTGAGCTCATAAAATTAGTTGAATGATTAGATCTCTTACTTGGTCAAGTAGTAACACCCTTAAAGTAGAAGCAGAAAAGACTCAGATTAGACACTGAGGGGGAAAAAACCGTCAAACTGCAGGAGTTATAGGAGGATTTGATGTTACTGTTCATGAGGCATGCATTCCTCCGTAATGCTAAAGTGTAGATGACCTTGCACTTGGGGGATAGGGGGAATGGACTGATTCACTCCTGAAGTCAGTTTTAATTTTTAATTTTAATTTCTTTTTTTTTTTTTTTTGCTATGGTGTTGTTCTTCTATTGTATCTTTGAACAGTACATAACTTTATTTAAAATGTATCATTGCAGAAACTCACTCATTGAAAAAAGGAGATCTGGCAATATGGGCTATCATTCCTTTCTTAGTGGCAGTGGGAAGCTTATATCTTTGCTACAAAAAAAAGCAGCACTCAAAACGTTCTGGTGAGTGACAATATTTCCATTAACACATAGTCTCAAAATTAGATGTTTGTTTTAAGATGGTTGGACAGGTGCACTAAGAGGAATTTCAGTGTATAACACTTCCTCACCTGGTCCTTATCTGCTAGGGGCACTTCAAGCTGAGAGGAGGGGTCAGAGGCACAGCTTGTAGTTCAAAGTGAACATTTTTGCAGTCACTTGCCTCCGTTATTTACCTTTCCAGGAAGAGTGATCTCTTAGACTAAAGATCTTGACCTGGCTAGGGTATTAAAGGATATCAATTCTGATAATTTTGTAGCAGACTGAAAAAGTGAGGAGCCAGAACTTAGCTCTGCATCATAGTCTTACTCCTGCAAGTGACATCTGAAACACCTGGCCTAGGAGACTTTGTTCTCAGCTGTTTTTCAAGCTGTGAATTTTTTTAACTAATTAATAATTTGGGGTTTTTGCAAAAATCTTGAAATGAAGGATAGAAGTCACAAGAAAAAACAGCAAATGGCAAGGGTACAGAACAAGTATAAATGTAAGGCATCTGCAGGCTGTGGGTACAGATCAGTGACGTATAACCTAAGGCAGCCTCTTAAGTAACTGTAGCATGAGTATTATGGTTAGCATGTGAGGCTTACTCAGCTTGTGAGCTGTTGGGGATATAGATGAAATATCTATTACTTGAGATGCAATTCAACTTGCAGATTAAAAAGGCAGGGAGAAGGAATTTAGACAAATTAGGTCCTTAAGCTACTATTTCGGTCATTGGAGTTGACACAGGCAACTGTATGAACTGACCCTTTGTAGCTGTCTACTTCAGGGTGAGCTGATCAGTTTTCATGGCACAAACTCTATTGACCAGCTCTCCATCACATAAGGGCTGTTCAGAAACCTGAAGGTAGTTTATTTCATCTGCAAGATGAATACCACTCTAGAGCCTGTCATCAAGACTAGCTATACAAGAGCTCTGCACTCTTCATTTCAGAGCTTTATAGAGCTCTGGTAGGGTACCAGCATGACTCTGGAAATGGACAGTGAGCAAGCAGTGACTGTAACTTGGTTTTTGATAAGGTTCTGCACAACTTCCTGTGCCGGCCAGAAAGCATCAGGAGGAGGAGATGCTCGAGGCTGCAGAACTTCACAGGAGAAATGTATCCACCAATGAAGCAGCTGAGGAAAACACATCATGCAATTCTGTTGAATGGGTAAGTGGTTTATAAAAAGACATTTGCTATGAGAGAAGGACTTTCAGAATGAGGAGCTGGGGAGTGCTCTGAACAGAAAACACAAAACAAGCTTCTGTTTCTAGGATGGTATCTTACTACACATAAAAAAGGTTTAAAGCAAAGAAAATCTAAAAAGTTTTCTTGCAAGAGGCAACACCCAGAAATAAGAGGAAGCACATTTATGTAGTAGGAAAATATTGGATTCTGTTGTTATATTTAATGACACTCTAAAATTGCCTGGAGAAACGCAGCAGAAAGTATAGAATATCAATATATAGAACCTGCATGGAAAGAGTGTAGAAGAAGTAAAAAATGGCAATAAAGCCCATTTACATATAATTGTATACTAAGCTCAAGGGGCTTAGACCAGCTTCATCTCATAGGGCAACACCTGCTGAGAGCAGGTAGCAGATTTCAGGCAAACTCCCTTTTCCAGGAAGTTATTCATCTTTTAGTTACATTAAAACATAAAGTGAGCAAGGGAAAGAAGCCCTAATTTAACTCTTGCATAGGCAGGCACAACTTCCATTACAGTCAGCTGGACAGGCTCGGACAAGCCACACAGAGGTGATGTGAAATGCTAAAGCCCATGGTCACAACTGCAGTTATTGATCTTACAGATTGATGAATTCTGTTAGATAACCCGACTTCAGTCTTGATTTGTTCATATTGGTACTGAAATCATGGTGAGAGACAATATCAGGATGCAGGTAGTAAAACAGTATCTATATTTTCTTGTGCAATGGTCATCATTCTAAATAAAGTATAGCTGGCAAAATTAATTCCCCGTAATATGTAGATTTCTATTCAAGCTAAGAGACTTGCTTTTACAGGAGACATCATAGTAGAAAATTTTAAAAATACAAGGCATGAGATGTTCTGGTCATAGTAATAAAATATTATAATTGCTAGTTATAAATGGATAACTCTTCTACTTGTTAATATTTAATGAAGGCATATGAAAACAAGGTTGAGAATGAGAAAGTAAGCATCACAGGTGGTGCAGAGTGAAGAGTTCATTAGTAGCCATTAACTGCTCAGGGTTTGTATGGATAACAAGACTCATCCAAAGGATGTGTGAAATCAATTATAAAAGGTCTTTTGTTGTTGCTTTATAATTTAGCAGCTGTTAGCCACTGTGATGTGTCATGATATAGGTTCAGTGTTTCCTTTCATATAACAGAACTTTTTGCTATTTTAATAAAAGCAGAAAGAGTGATTTCATAGTGGCATCATTTTAAATGTTAAAGCATAATTGGATCTTATACGTCATTCAAGAGATCCAGTAGTTTACTAAAGTCAATGTATACAATGTGCATGGACACTATATTTCAAACAAATTAAGCCAGAAGTGATGAGCAAATATTATGGTGTCTCTCTCTGACTTTCAATTGTGTTGCAGAACATGATCCGTACAATTTAACATTTTTTCTGCTGTTTATGCAAAAGTAAGTCATTAAAAAGTTCACACTAGTTTTTTACATTGTTTACACTTTTTTTTTAAGCTTGGAAATTTGCCATACATTCTGGATAAGTTTGGGCATCATTTCTAGAACAGGGAACGTGAAGGTTCTGTATGCATCTGCAAGGCTATTTACAGGCACCAATTTGTCACATTATTTCCAATTCTCGGGGTTGTGAAGGCACTCTTGTATCACAGAATTTGAATCAAGGCATGGATTTTATTCTCACCTTCATTGTACGTCATAACAACACTGAGCAATTAGGTCAGGTGTCAACATCTAGCTCCAAGTATCTAAGTTAGCTCAACCTGAGAGGGAACATCCCCATAGCAAAGCTGGCCACTGTAGCTGTTCTTTTTTATATAGCACTTGTCTCTACCTGTCTGGAGAGTCATCCCATATTTCCTGAGTTGAGATGCTCAGGCACCATTTCCCAGACAGTTCTGCTAACTGCAGGGGAATTTGGCCCTTGAGGGAATTCTTGGAGCAGTTGATTTTTTCGTTGCTAAATTCTGCACATTCCAGACCAAACCTAAGCACTGCTGTAGCATAAAGTACACACTTCCAGCTCATGGAACCACACAAAAAGCACACTCCTGAGGGGCTTTGGTTGTACAAAAAATAATAGAAGCATCATCCAGATTAGTTGGCCATACCTACTATGTCTTCTGTTTGACACGCAGCCAGCAGGTACCTCTCTCTGTTCTGAACACTGTTCATTAAAACAAAAATAGTAAACCCCTGTAGTAAAATATAAGTGTGAAGAGAAGAAGCTACCCTTTTCATGACTTCCACCTTTTTATTGTTTTATGCCATGTAAACTTGAGAATTTTATTTGATATATCTGTGAGCACAGGTATTTGTGCACATTTCATGGAGATCTTTAATTCCCAGATTTTGCTAAAGGACTTACCTGAAGATCTCAAATCCTGCGTGTGCTTAGGAAGTGAAAACAGGAAGATTTCTGCACAGTCCAGAATAACATCTGAATACTGCATCAGTTTGCTAGTTTACTGCATCAAAAGAGCATCCATCTAGAAGGAACAGTGTGATAAAGCTTTTGGGAAATATTGGAGTTAAATGATTAGGGGATAAAAAAGCTTTGCCATTTCAGATTTCATAGAACCTGGTTTACACTGGAACTTGACATCTTTGGTATTCTAAATTAGTACTTTGCACCTGGCACCTAATTAACTAAGAGAATTGAATCCAAACATAGAAAGGCTTTGCCTTTCAGTGTTAGTACTGAGACAGTCTTTCCCTCTGAAATTATAATTCCTTCCATGGCCTGTGTTTCTCCCTGTTCTCTCAGGCTGTGCTAGATGCTGTGTCTTGGGTAAAAGTTCATTCTAAATAGACTTTATGGATAAAAGTTATTTTGACTGGAGTTTTCTTTGCTTTTTAAGGCTGTGTCTACACTTTATGAATCACTAGATTCATTTTTGAAATGAATCAAGAGGAAAAGATGACAAATCCACTGTGACTATTGTACCCAATGGAGCAGATGAGCTAATTCTACAAACTAGGGCAGCTGAAAAGTCTAGGACAAGAACCCACTGCCTACTTTGGCATTATTCAGAACTAAAAGGACGATATAATTAAACAATATATGGTTAAATAACTATGAAACTGAAAACAATGTGATAATTTGCTGATGAAGGATGGATTACATGAGTTTCTTGTCAGAAGCATGTCAGTGGGACAATATACAAGAAAAAAGATTGGTTCCAAGCAGTCTCTGAATGTTTTGTCACTAACAAAACACTGTAAGGGGTCTGAATTTGGAGGGTATGTCATTTTAGAAGACTGTCTTCAACTCTTCCCCCTGCGTCCAGAAGCCATAAACTATATATTATCACACTTCAAAAAAATCTTCTGGACTGAACAAGATTCTCCCAACAGAAGCATTTCTTCAGGAAGCCCACGTATAACTATCAGAAGGTAGGGAAGAAGTGCACATGATGGTAATCGTTTGACCAAATAGACAGTACTACCCATAGGATGGAGTCTGATCTCTGAAACTATCATCAGTGCTGACCACATCATAGCCAGAGTGGTTTGAAAGAAAGGATTATATTCCTGTGGAAACGGACTGTTAGTGTTGAAGTGCTAATTCATTCACACACTAGGAAGAGTCTTCCAGAGAAGGTAGTCTCCTATGCACAATGAAATACTAGGTTTAAATGAAGCTATATATATATATATATTTATTATTATTATTATTAATAATTATTGTCTAACTGGTGAAGGAAGGATGCTTGGACAAGATGGGAGTGTTAACACTTGTTCCACTTTTGCCAGCTCTAAAACTTTAAAAAAAAATCACTAAAGAAAAATCAAAACTGAAAATATAAGTAAAACCTGGCTTCCAAGGTGTGAACGGAGGTGAAGAGTATTGACAGCAGAGCTAATGGCAGTTGTCCAAGGACTGCTGAATACTCAGAGCAGGTATCTGAAATGTGAATATTTTTATGTACCGGAGTAATTTCATCTTCTGTTAAAGTCTTTTCAGAGCTCAGCTGGAGGTTAGGTCATCTTGCCAGCAAGAAACGTCTTCACTGCTCAGGAAGTTTGTTGCAGTTTGCATCTGGGGAGTGCAGTAGGCACAGACTGACTTTCCCAGAGCCCTTAAAAACAGTTTGCATAGTCTAAATGTGTGACTGTCTTGTTACTCAATATTCTGTAAAGAAATCTTTGAGGCCATACATCATGGCTTGTGTTCCAACTCTGTCTATGCTATAGTAACTACAGTTCTCAAAGCTATCTCTCAAATTACTGTAGCTCAGCCATGGCTCACTGTTTGGTGTGGATCCTCTTTCCTGGGCTGTTCTGTAACCTGCCCTAAATGTCCTTCTTCAGTGAATATACTTTTGTCCAAAATATGCTGCACAGTGAACATACCCTGTATGAGAGAGACTATTTGTTATATAGTGCATCTCATTATACTTACGTATAAATTGAATAAAGCAAGAGGATTTTCTTTTCTTCCTTTTGAAGTTCAGTTATTTAAAATCTTGATGGATTTTGTCCTGAAACTCATTATCACAAATTTGTTTCCTTTACTGCGTGGTGATACACTGTCTTGTGTCATATTCCTTTGAGGATCACAAACAAGACTCTGGATTTCTACAACCCCTGTAACTATGTTCCCTGCACAAGGAAGTCATAATTAGTAAAAAGGGTGATGACCTTCAACCCAGATCACTGATCAAGGAAGCTCTCAGTTATGCACCATCACTGTGAGTGCAGTAAATTTCGATCTTTCTGTCTATTACTGGTTACTTCTCTGTTTAAGCACGATGAGGAGCTGTAGAGAATTAAGGGAACTGTTAAAGGAAAACCACTAAATGAAGAGATTGCCCCCAACCCACAGTTTAATAGTCCCAAAATCATATTTTTATTACAACACTAGTAATAAATTGTTGATTAAATTGGTTTCTACCAGCAAAGAATGCTGCTATATTAACAGCTGCTCATATTTTGTATGCTAACATAGTAATTTCCAACATCTGGCAGTTGAAGACTACACTCAGTTTATCATGACCTATTTTTATCTATGGATGACAGTGGCTATGAACTAGCAGAATATTTTCACAGCTCCTGATGGTTGTCCTACTCAGCGAACAAGAGTTTGACACCTACGCATCATGTGTATCATCTCTGCTTCTGTACCACTTGGGCAGCAACAAACCCTGATGAGGATAATCGAGGGCAGGCAGACTTCTGCTGTTTCTTCTTCATGGTTATTTTGATAGCTTTGAAACAGAAAAGAGCTCCGTAATTAACCTCAGCAAACATTCTACTGTCCAGTATGATCTCAGTTTTAACTGTCTGTTAACTGTTCACTATATAATGAAGCCCATCTGCCTAATAACAGAACTTGAAGAGAATCCTGGGCCTTTGCTTTTAGCCAGTTTTGGTGGTTATTCTCTCTTGAACAGGCTTCTGCAAAGTGATGGTTCTATTCTGGTTTAAGTCACAGTAATTTAAGAGCAAGACTTGCATAATATATTCTAAAGCCTCACATGTGTTCTGCCCTGCTTCTGTGTCTCATCAATGTACTTGGCCTAGTCACAGTCCTACAAATGAGGCTTCCTCTCTGTTTCTGTCATGCTCATGACCCTGGGTTGGAGAGCTAGTATAGTCAACTTGAGACTACGGCTCTGAACTGTCTGTCTTCCTGCTCCATTGCACAATGATCAAAGGAGTTACAATTTGATTAATCAGCCCAGCACTTAGGCAGCTAGTCTTAGAAACTGGGCATGGATTATTTCAGTCTGATTTTAACCATACTTTTTTTTGAGCCATGGGTTGGGATTCTTTCCTCTCACAGTACCTGCGGAAGAAGAGTATGGAGCAGGTATTCCTGGCTCCATTGCATCTAGGATCCTTGGAAGCAGACAGGATGATGAGACACCTCAACCAACGTATTGGCAAAATAGTCATGTTTGTGTGTGATGCTATGATTAATGTTCTTGTACCTGATAATGGTGCTGTCAGAACAGCAGTGATATTTACCAAAAATTTTTTGAAACATGATTTTATCTGAGGTGGTTTCTCTGTACTGCTGACATCAAGAACCGCTGCAAAACTGCCACTATTCTCAAAAACTCAACAGCTACAGCCTAGGCTTAAATAGACCTAAGGATGTCTTCATTCAACTACTTAAGAACACTCACAGTTTTAACACTTTCTTCTACTAGGCAGGTGCAACTCTGGAGATAGATAGGCTAAATCTATAGAGAAAGTCTGATCTGTGCAAACAGGAAGAGTTTTGTTTGAATTGTATTTTTCACCTAGTCTCTAGCATTGCTTGGGAAATAAAGTTGAAATCAATACTCTGTCCGAGCTAAAATGTTTTTACCCAATTCTCTATTAAAGACTGTGATCTTTAAATAGATCCCGACTTTAAGGCAAAATAACACCTGAGGGGAAATTGAAGCGTGTCATGAGGCCCACAGGGTCCATGTTTCCACTCACCTAAAGAGGTTGTTATGTTGGCTTTATTCTGCCTCGAAGAACTGGGCTTTCAAACTCAAATGCAATTTTGTGCGCTGCATCTATTTCACCATCAGGCACCAAATCAAGATATAATGACACATCCTCTATAAGTAACAGCAGAAATAAACCAGAGAGTAAATCTATAAAATGATCAAAATTTGTTTTTTGTCATCATGTTTATCTTGGGTATTTATAATGAGGGGCAGCAGTAAAGGTGGTTTTTATTATTATCACTTTTAATAAGCGGTCTTGGCTCAGTAAACAGGAAGCTGCAATACAACTGACAAACGAATACGCAGATCAAAAGAGCATTAACCAATTTCTCTGATCAAGAGAAAGGACAGTTGGCAACGCATAAATGCTTCTCATTTTCTACATAATATGAAATACTGAGATAGGAGGAAGGGTTTTGATAAACTACTACATTCTAGTAACAAGGCTTTGGCTAGGTTGCTGTGGTCTGGTGCTGGGAGCTAGTGGATTTTGTTAGCTGATAAGATGTGACAACAATTAATTCTGTGTCCTTTTTCTAGAGCAGACTCAGTTGACAGGACACAGCAACGTCTTATACAGCTAGAGCTGCTCTTATCAAAGTTACTTCATAACTTTGTCTTGGGAAGTATTCAACTCCACAGAGGTAGAGTATAAAAATTATAAGGCAGAGAGGGAGTAAGTGTTTAACGTTGTTAGTGGACTAAAGACAGACAGAGGTTAGAGCTATAACTAAGCAACTTAAGCATTCAAAATAAAAGCAAGTAATTGGATCTGTCATGTGCGTCTGCTCTGAAATACTTTATGTTCTGTTACCTGCTGATGTGCTTGTCTTGCCCTAAAGTTGAATGACTGGCTCTGTGAGCCGGGAATGCTGTATCTATACATTGCCTGGCATAACCAGATTGCAGTCCACAGCTCGGGCTTCTGAAACTGCTGTGGAAATAAATCATGAAAGCAAGTAATATGTATTGCTTCCTTTTTTTTGCCATATAGCTTTTAATTCCGGAAAGAGAAAAGACAAGATCAACATCTCTAACGTAGACAGCAGAAAAAGGTCAGGTATTAAGGTGATAGACACTCCAAAAATAGTAGTGGACTGATTGAGTTTGGTCAGATTGAGTAATTTTCTGACTGCTATCAAGCAGGAAAGGAAATTGAGAGAGTAGCTACGATTTCATTCAAGCTCTTCAGGGGAAAAAAATGAGCCAATTGCCTCTGAGTGGAAAGAATAACAACTGGTGTCTTATCTAACCTTCAGATCTGTAATGTGGTAGCAAAGTAATGTGAACGGTGAGCCTAGGCGCTGACCATGAGGACCTCAGACAGGCACAGACCCTTTCCAAGACATCATAGCCAGTAACCATCACACAAATGGCTACTCTATTAAGTACACTCAGTAGGTACTCCATCTAGATAGAATTAAATACATTTAAAAGATAAATTTTGTCCAAAATAATGCAGCTCCTGTATTTATATCAATGACGATGTTTCCTCAACACACTCAAGCATATTCTGGCTTTAGGCAAAAATCTGTTCATCGTTGGGTTCATGTTCATGTCCAAGACTCTCCCAGTTCTGTGCAGGTCCATTTTGTATTTCCTTGTTTGTTGAAGGTGGTCGCTTTTTCTGAGAAGCAAAACCTGAAGCCAAATTGTTACAAATACATGTTCTGATTCCTATTTCCCACTCCACCTTTTGGTATTTCTGAGCCTGGTGTGCTCATTTGCTGCATCATTAACAATGACAGAACAATGTCAGCGTTTACCTACTGAAAAAGCCCTATGTTTTCTTATCAGTTACACTACACCCTGTGATTACTTTCTGGAAACCAAACAAGCCAGGTCTGTGAAATGTGTGTGCCTGGGGAACTTCCAATTGATCAAACTGCCTTGTAAATCTTCCTGACAATGTATATAGACAGCATCTCACTTCACACACAGTTCTGTGATAATAGGTCAACCTTTCTAATTTCTTCAATGTATGCATAAATTGATATTTTAAAATGCAAAACAAAAATATTTTTATGGTGGACGCAAAAGGTTTTTCTTGATGTATTGCCTGCACAGACACTCAACAGGAGGCCGCTTTCTCTCTGGGATTCCTTCCCTCTGAGGAAATGTTTTTGTACCATGGAGGAAAAGTAGTACTGCTTAGTTCATGAGAGCTTAACACAGACAAAAATATTCTTTGCATATGAAAGTACTTTTGAAAGCTTTTCTAGCATTGACTTAGTCTTTCTTGTGTGTCTTTACCTTTCTCTAACAAATAGGAACTTCCTTTAAGAGGTTCACTCAGTCTGTTTTAAAGTCTACAAAACAACTTGATCCTCTCACAGCTCATTTCTTTTTTATTATTTTTTTCTTTCTTTTTGTCTTTCTCTTTTTCATCTTTATCTTCTTTTTCTTTGTCTTTTTTTCCTATTCTTTCTGACCATGCCATAGAACAACTTTCTACAGTGGTGATCACAGCTCAGCATGATGGCCCTATATCTGAATAGGATCTTATAAGCATTAAAGAAGAGCAAATGGCAATTGGACTGCCTGTGTGAGACCAGCTGAGGAATCACGGTACTTAGAAATCATGACTAAAACACTTGAGTGGACAATATTCAGTTAGTATAGGGTGTGACCTCTATTTCTGCCATTATAACAGAAAAACAAAAGTGGTTTTGGAAGCCTTCGTGTCACGAGCCTTAAAACTGAAGTATAAAAAACCCTGTAAAGATTATCATCCAAGAAATTATTCAGTCAAGGATTGAAAACTAGACAGAAGTATTTACACTGTAAATATTAATTTATTGGCTGTCATATATTCATTGATTTTACAGTCTTATATGGCTATGTCAAATGTATTAATAAATGTGTTTGAGTAGAGTCAATATCAAATGATGAAAGTGTGTTTCCCATGGTACAGCTTTGCCAGAAGACAGTGTTATTACTCAGCTCTCAATGCTGAAAGTTACACAGCCAGTTAGTTGACCTTGGTCTTCCCCATATTACCTGCCTTTAAACTTCACTTAAATAGTATGTGAACTTATTAATTGCATTTGAGAAATACATTTTAAGTATATTTTGAGAAGTAAATTATAATAAACTAATGAAAAACTACATGTATATGATTTACAGAACCTACAGAATGTCACCAAACATCACACTGTGCTTGTACAGACTCCCCTTCTGTCTATGCTCGTCAGTGCCTGTTTAGTCTAACCTTTCTAACTGTTTTAGCAAAACAATGTAGTAATTGCATTATTTAATCACTAGACATAAATAAATTTACCATGCATTGTAGAAATTAAATGACTTTTAAAAACTGTTACCCAGACTTAGAGGAAGATATCAGAAGCAATGCAATGGAAAACCTTGCTCTTTAATAAATAAAATGTGTTTGTACTCTAAGTTCAACAAACAAGCCAAGACACTGGAAAATTTTAGGTTTTTGATAATTTTGTCTCCATGTGGAACATGCAATGCTTGTTTATGATTCAGATGTTATCCTCTTGCTAAGTGCTTCTTGTACTGCTGCCAAGCTACAACTTAATAAACCAGCAAATTCATCATTTCAGGTTGTGTTTTCTTCCTCCCGTGCTTCTTCCATTCAGATACATAGCAGATTTGTGGAAATTGTCAAAAAGTCCTTCTCATGTAACTTCCTTCACCTTTTGGAATAAACTTTAAGGGATGATAAGCTCTAATAGAAGTTTAACATTTCAACTATCCCATTTCAACTATTCATCTGGCTGTGACACAAATGGCTCTTTAGACTAGAGCTGATAAATGTATTTATTCAGACTTTTCCAAAACAGACACTGATGCAAAGAACATAGAATGAAATGTATTCTCTAAGAGAAAATCAGCACAAGGTTGCACAAATCTCATGTAAGCCTGAACATCTGGCCAAATGCCATAAAATTTGAGCATATCATCTGAATGGTTTTTGAAAATAATGTGTGTGACAGTCCACATTTGTGTCACATAAATAATTTAAACACTTGGCCCAAATGAGGAACAGCAAGACCTAGTTCTGTATAAATCCTCAGTAAATACTCAGCCAAGCTGTTGCCTATACCATTATTTGAAGAAAGAAACTGGAAAGAAGCAAATGATTAATATTCTTTACATTAAAATATTAATATAAAATTTAAACAAGCTCACAGAAAATGGTTATCTCACTGGGCAGCTGTACAGATGGATTGGCATCAAAACACTGCTTGCTCTCCTGTGTGTGCCTCCTGTTTGTACTCTGCTTTGCTTTTGCAAACAGTTGTAACAGTCTGTGCCTTGTGCACAGAATTGCTATTTTTAATGAAAAGCAAATTGTAAGAAAATATTTAAACAATATAAAAAGTGTGAATTGAAAACTCTGAGCAGTACTGATGTGTGTGCACATGCATGAATACAAACATGACATTTAAAAAAAAAAAAAAATCAGCAGGCAGTGTTACCATGGTGACCTTTCAGTTTGTAGAAATTCAAGCCCGTGGTTTATTTTGTGCTTTAGCACTTTTAGAGCTGTCTTCTCAAGAATTGTGTGTCACCTGTGTTTGCAGAGGAAAATGGGTCAGAAATGAGGACACCTTTTCTGCCAGGTTATGTGGCAAAAGTGTGAACTTGCTGACATATCCTGCTGACTGAAGTTTATGATTTCCCCCTCTGCCTCTTCAGGGCACTTTTTTCCTCCATTACTAACACCAATGTTCATGATTCAAAGTCATGAGAATGTGTGAAATAAACATTTTGTTTTGTTAGGTTTTCCTTTCAAGGGAGGAATTGATTTTTCTTTAATGGCCATGTTTAATATTCATGTTACAGATATATGTCGGAAAAGGACAAAGAAAAGTCCTGGCACTTGACCCACTAGCAACTGCCATTGGCTGTGTATGCAAACATCAGATGAATGTTCATAGCTAACAAGGGCCAGTTTACTCTCTTCTGTTTCCTTCTTCTGAGGGAACCCCACAGGTATCAACATGCACTTTGATGTGAATTGACTTTAAACCCTTACCCACTTAATGCAAATCAGTTGCAACTATATCATGAGGTTGAAGTCACAGAAACAAATAGTTCTCATGAATTGTTTGAATAGAGCATACAGCCTGAGATGTTGCTGTGATTTTCTGAGAAATGTAAAATCCCTTGCTGGAGAATGTAAGATGGAAAATCACAAGGTTTTTGTTTCAGAAAGGTACTAGATTCCCATGTACTTGTGATGTATAGTCTTGGTCTGAGATACTGTAGCTGTTACAGGACTGATTTTGCCTAGGGAACAGGTGGCTCTGGATGTCTAGGAGAAAGGAGTTTAATTTTTAATTTTTTTCTCAATTAAAAAATATTTTTTGCTAACTTGTCTATAGCATAACATGAGTGGAAACTTATCTTCAAGCATGCAGAGGTATGTCCAGAGACATCCAAACTCAGGTTTAATTTTGGGAATCCATAGTCAGGGCCTTCTACAGAGAACACTGTGCTCTGGGGTCCGTCAACATGATGCATGCATGATGCCCTAGTTCTGATAGGTTCCTGCAAATAATTTGCTCAGTCTGTCCACTCTGCAGACTCTGGTGTAGATGTAACTCACATTAAATGCGCTCCTCCAGGTCTGGCATAGCTGTCTGGAGTTTGACAGAGGCCAAGTTACCCTGCTGATAGGCCAGAAATTTTAACTTCTTCAAAGCTCAGTGTATCTGTAGCTGATCAGCTTCCATCACCTGAGCTAACACTGTCCATGTACCCTCCCAGCACAGACTCTCAAACAGCTCTGTTACATGTAGATGTGGGTTCAGTGTGTTTGGCATTTTAATGATGGGGGGGACCACAGTTTTCAAGCAAATCACAGAGTTCATCAGAAGCCAGAGGACCACAGGACTTCAAAGTGACCTTTTGTTTTTTAGTAGTCAATTTTATTGCAAGGTTTGACACTGCATAGGATCAATAACATGTTATTTCACTGCAGATCAAGATGGATTTTGATACTGGCTGTTTGCTCAAGTATCAGATTTATTCCTTCAGATATCCTCATCTGAGCAAGTTCTTTGTACATTGGCTCTGCAAGGCTCCGTTACTGGCCCTGGAAAGATGCTGGCTCATCAGACCCGTTTCAGACATCCACTACGGACTGAGTGCAGGCCCAGGGGACTAAGCTATCCATGTGGCAAAAGGCCTCTACTTTTGATCAAGTGAATCCCACCACCAGTGTGTGCTGGTGAGGCATCTGGGCTACAATAAGGTCTTCTGCACGGCAGAGAGGGCAGTCTACATCTGCTGTTGGCTCAGCACAGGCAGCACCTTGCAGAGCCCCTAACTATGGCAGTGAAGAAGTGAGATGATCCTCTTCCTCCTGAGCAGGCTAGCATATACTCTGCTGGGCTATCAACCCTCTGCTTGGATGGGGATAACTGAAGGAACAAATCTGATTCTTGAGCAAACAGACTATCAAAATCTGATTTTCATTTGTTAGTCACACTGTGTATCTTGAAGGAGAGGCTGGTTTCTACTGGTGCGCAACTGGTTGTACCAGTCACACCAGGGTGATAAAGCTTGAGTTTTGAATAGCTGTCAGCACAGAGGTGTGTATTCCAAGCAGTGCTCAGAGACGGATGTTTGCTAAGGGCTTAGGGTCCCTCTGGTGTGTGACCACTGATTGGATGGGACAGTTGCATAAAGAACCCCACAGTAAGACCAGTCTCCATCGTCCGAGAGAGCCCTGAGGCAGTTCCTGTTCAGAAGAAAGCCAGACTCCAGCAGCAACATGTCTCAGCTGGAAAATGCGATGGGCATGACCATTGCTGTCTTTGACAAGTATGCAAAGACTGACGGCAACAGGCAAACCCTCACCAAAGAAGAACTAAAGACCCTCCTGCAAAAAGAGCTCCCAAACTTCCTCTCGGTAAGAAAACAGTGTGGCGTAATTTCTATGTAGCGGGTTCAAGGGCTGCCTGCAGACACAGGTTTTAGTATATGCAATGGTTTGTAGAAAAAAAAATAAATAAAAAAGTCTTTGCACATATCGTGTAAAACTGATTCAAATATTCAGGACCATTCCCTGTTTACTAAATTCATCATTGGATTTATCCGGACAATGACTTTGAAATAGATTGGGTTTCATTTTCACAATTCACCTACTTCTCTTTATCCCTAGATTTACCAGCTCACATCATGTCACAACTGCTGTGAAAGTAGTTATATTGTTGGCAGTTGAAGATCTGGAATGAAGATGGGGAATCTCTCTAAATATTTATACACTTACTTTCTCTAGGTATTTATACTACATACTCAGTATGCTCATCAAAATGATGAATAAACAAGAACAACAGATGAACTCAGGGCAAACTGTTTTGCATTTGTCTTTAATAGTAAAAGAAAGACCTGAAAAAGTATTTTACAACATAGATTTGTATGTAATCATCAGGTGCATTTAAGTAGGTTTTATATATATATATAAATAAAATTTCTCTTAGTAGGTATTCAAAACTCTTAATATATTATAGTAAAAGCTTAAGCTGCCCAGGAGACAAAGTGCTTTTCAATTGTTTTTTATTTGCTTCCCTTCACTAAAAATCCAGAAGACACTTTTAAACGTCTTGTTCTTTCCACACAGGAGTAATGTTTATCTATCTGTACAGTTATTATTCTTAATTACAAAAGCCTAGAATTAATGTTCCAAATGTGGCTACCACTTTTTGTATCCAGCATAATTCAATTTTTTAACAACAATTTCAGGGCACTGCAGCTAGGATACTAGATACGATTTAGTATCTTTCCATGCAAGCTATATGAAATCCATGCCTGCTGGATTTATGACTCACAAACGAAACACAGATGCAATACTCAGAATAAGAACCTGGATGGCTCTGGGGGATAAATGAAAATGTCCCTGAAAGAACTCTGTAAAACGGATCAGTGTTTGTGACCCAGCAGTGTCATAGGAACCGTCCTGTTCCTGATCATGGCGCTGTATGTTACCTGCAGCATTTCCACATAAAGAAAAATGAATCCAACAACAAAATTGTAATGCTAAGAGGGCACAGAAATCCCCCAGAAACTTGGTATTTGATCTAAATAAAGGTGGGGAGCCGCTGCACTAGACAGCTACCAAATGGGATGTTGCTCAAAAGTAATTCCTGACTATGTTTACTGGCCAGGCACCACCTTTTCCAGTTCCCCAACAGCTGCTCTTACTGGCTCTCTTTATTTACTGAAACTGCTGGAAAAAAAATGGAAATTTCCAGGAAGATAATTAGCTGAATGTCTTCTTACGTTCTAGTCTCCACCTTCCTTTCCCATTTTACCTATTCTAGGAAAAAGAAAAAAAAAAATGCACAAAATAACATTTTATGTCAGTACTTAAAATAAATGTAAACCAACAATGTCCTGTCTTGCAGACTAATAACTGCAAGAAAAAAAATGAGAATATAAGGCTGACTTCAGAAAAAAAGTTTTACCTTCATTTTCCTGACATTTATATCTATATTTTTTTATTTGCAAGGCTGTTCCGGGAAACAGAGTCTTTTAAATACTCACGTGTATTTCTGGTCTTAGAATTGGTTATAGCTGACACAGCTCACAACTATCTGGAAAGGTCTTGAATCAGTCAGAAGCAGAAATAAATCCATACCACAGGACTGAAGGGTTGGACTCGGTTATAAAGAGTTTCCAGAATATAATTCCCACATGTGCAATTCCGAAGTAATTCAGAGGCTAAAACTAGTTCGTATATTGCACTAAATAATTTAAAATATTCACTCATAAAATTAAAACTGATTGTAATTTGCAAAGTGAAAAGGAACAAAACCTTCCAGACACATTCATCAGTCAAATCTAGGGAACTGGTTCAATTTTTAGTGATTCTAAAGGTGCATATATTTAAAGTGAAACGTGAAATTACAGAATGCAAAATTTAGTTAATTGGACCATGATCAAGAAGTGCTTTCAGATTTCAATTAAGGTAGTAATTATTTTAAATTCATAGAAATTTTCCAAAAGTTTATATAATTTATTTATAGAATAATATCAGATTTATTTTTTGTTTAGCTTTAACAAAATTCCCATGGTTGTTTCCTGTATTAGATAGGTCTCTACTGACATCCCCTGTTTATTTTTAAAACTACGTTTTCTAAAATCATGAGAAAATTAGTGCCAGGACTTAAGCCAAAAAGCCCCCCCCGTAAGCTACCTTAAAATTTTTTTTTTTTTTTAATATATACATTTTGACAAAATTAAAAAAAATAATAATCTTTTTAGTTGGATGATGCCTTGCTTAACATCAGCCTCGAGATGTACTGGTTCAGTCAGTCCATCAGAATGATGATAGCTTGGAAAGAAAAACATGTTTCTGCTATTGTTCGCTGCCGTAACTCAAGCTCAGCATCTCAGCATCACTCTTGCTTCAGGAGGTGCCTTCCCCGGCGCCAGAACCTGTGAGCGGCTTGTGCCGGGCACCAAGGCCAGAGGGAGCACGTGAAGCACTTTTGAGGCTGTTTGTATCTCTGCTAGGGCAGTGGTGCTTAATGAAGCTTATATTTGATATTTGCCCCAGGAAGGCATCATTTTGCAAAACTGCAAATTGCCCAAGCTCCAGCCAAGCCTTTCCAGGGGAGCAGATGGGGAATGCATGGCATTTAATTCAGCTGGGTAATGTCCTCAGGGCTTTACATTACACAGCTTTAATCATGATAAATGTTGTTTTAAACATAGAACACATGCCTCTCCATGCTGGTGCGTGACCACAGTGCTCAGGTATAATAAACCCAAGAGCACATGCTTTCTTTTTTTGGGGAGGGGGTAAGAGGTGGTGTGCTCACTGCCTCCCTGCAGAGGGTGGGAAGATGTGGGTGTGCACCCATGCCATGAGGATGCTGAGACTCACGTTTGGTCCTGCTGTCCCCCAGTGCTCCCAACGGGGGCCTCAGGCCAGCAGAGGCAGGATTTCCCACGGGAAGGGTGTGCTTCCCAGGCAGCCAGAGGAGGAGACGCATGGCTCCCACCGAGATGGGCGAGCGGAGGTACAGCAGTCCCACGCAGTCCCACGTCCCGTGCTGGGTGCTGAGCAATTGTCTCGGCCAAACACAATGCGAAGAAACTCGTGGCTTTATACCCAGAGATAAAATGCAAAAAAACAAGCAAAGAGAAGTAAAAGAAAAAAAAAAAATAACAAAAAAGCAGGTCTCACTAACAGAAAATATGATAACCAGATATTCTGGGCAGGCCTACGGCAGGGCTGCGAGCAGAAGCTGTTACACCTCCATTACACCTCCACCTCCCAGGCAACTCAATTGAAATCCCCCATGGAAAGGTACGGTGTGTCTGAGCTGGCATTGGTGCCAGCTCCCCGGGGGCCCCCCCGCCACACCTCGGCGAGGGCCCAGAGTCCCACCAGGGCCCTTGTCGGGTGTGGGTAGTGACGCTGCTGCGTTAGGGTTTGTGCTGCCGCTCACCTCAACCTGCTCCTTTTCTTTTGCAGTCAGGGAAGGACAAGGATGCTATCGATAAAGTCTTCAAGAACCTGGATGCAAATGGCGATTCCCAAGTGGACTTCAAAGAATTTGTCATCTTTGTGGCATCTCTGACTTGCTGCTGTCACAAATATTTTGAGCAGAAAGCAGCCAAATAATTGTCAAACTGCACACAGAAGCCATCTTGGCCTGTGCTCCATATGCTAGTGGTATGGATCCCTTCACTTTGTCTGTGTACTGCCATGCAGTTTACAAGCATGCTGGGCTGTAAAAATAAATCCTACTGTGCTTAATTCTCTGTCTTGAATGTTAATTTCTGTTGCCTTGTAGAAGAGCCTGACTTTAACAGCTCCCACTAACTCATATTGAGCAGTTTCTCTGTTTCTCTGCTTTTAAAAATTCTATTCTTAGCCAAAAGACTCGATATTCATCCCACTGCAGAAGCTGCACAAGGGTAAATGCTGCTGGAGCCATGAATCATCTGGAGGCTGCTTTTATATAGCAGCATCTCTGGGATGCAGGCCACTGAGCTGAGGCTGCAGCCCAAGTCCACGCGTGTGCTGCCACGGCTGTGACGGTCTCACCGGGGCTGCCTTTGAGCCGGAGTGGTACCCTCAGCTGTGCGGTTGTTGCAGGACTGCCATGTAATCTCCTTCGTGGTTAAAAAAAAAATATATGAAACAAATCCAAACGCTTGTTTGGGGTTTTTTTGCATCATAGAGGATTCTGTGCAGCTTTATGTGCTGGTGAACGATCTCATCCAGCTCATATGGATTTACTTCCTATAACAGAATATGGCTTTTGTACCAATATAATGATATTACTCTACCATTGGCAATGTAGGTAGGGTTGTATGCTATAACAATTCTATTTTTAAAAAAATTAAACACCCCCCCAAATAGCATGCCATAATATTTTTTCCTGAAGCAAGATTAATGGCAACAATTATTGCTTCTTTAACCAAAAAACATCCGTGCAGAGAAGTAGAAGAGTTTGCTTTCAGTGGAGCTGGCAACAGACATCAGCTGTGACTCTGCAGCTGGAGCAATAGTGAATCATTCTGTATTTTGAAGTGCTTTGCAGGTGAAAATCCCAGTGCAAATTGCAAAATCATCAATTTTAGTTCCTTTATCTTCAGAACAGTCCTGTTTGGTGCTATTCCAATCTTATGCCAAGAGCCAGGTCATTCCCTGTCCTACTACACACGTGAACACGCTGTGCAGGTAGAGGTGCTGCAGCTCCCCATGCAGCTGCACACTGGTTTTGTGCAGGGCTCTGGCTCCAGCTGGAGGCCACAGGAGACCATCCAGCACAGCAAGCATAGGAACAAGAGCTCTATAGGTGCAGATATCCCCTGCTTTAACTGGAAAAACATTTTCATTTTCCTGCTGAAGCCTGGTACAATGAGCTAACTGACCACAGTCACATACCTGGAGCTGGAACAAGAACCTAGTTTCACTGTGTTTCCTGAGTCTGAAGTTAAGTCACAGGGTTGACCCATTCATAACCATATACAAGCATACATATGTTTAAGTGTATTCATCTTTTGGGGAACCTGCTGGGAAAAGTTTGGGTTTATTAAATTATTTCAGCCTGTTTTATCCATTACAGGTGTCCTTTCTTCTAGCTGTCTTTGGTTGCTCAGTTTGGCTGTACCAACTAAACACCACTTAAAACTTCATTCCTAATTCCAAGGGCACAGTGTCCCAATGCACTTTAACGGACGTGCCTGCCGGCTGCTTTGGCAAAGGCCCTGCTCTCATCTGCCCCAGCACCGTTGGGTCAGATCAAGCAATCAGGGGCCAGGCTTTCCTTGGCGAACATGGCTCTGTCCCCCCCAGAGCTGCCCAGCCCCTCAGAGCCTCCTGTCCCCCTTGTGCTACACATGGCTGGTGCACACACCAGCACACACCTGGCACAGACACCCACAGAGGGGTGCCCCCACCCGAAAAGCATCAGAGCTACAAGTGGCAGCAGCGGCTGGCACAGCTGCAAATGGCACTGCAATGGGTGCTGTTAGCCTGTGGCCACTATTAAATGGGAGACCATTATATGCAACCAAAAACTAGTGAGTGTTGCCCCACATTCATGCCTTCTCCCTGGCACCTTGCTGAGAACAGATTCCCAGCTTAACAGGGACATACAACAGAAAACTAATGATTCCTCATTCTCTAACAGACTTCACAAACTAGTATTTGTGTGTGCAAGAGATCTCTCCAGAGCCAGGAACCATGCACGTGTGTGTCTGCCTGCGGGTGGGAGCATGTCTGTCCCCTGCCAAGAGGGGCAGCAGGGGTTTGTCTCCACGCCAGCACTGCTACAGAGCAAGCTCTTGCAACCAGCCGTTTTGAGCAGGGGGTCTGCCTTCTAGTCCCCAAACCCTTGTGACATACAGTCATGCTGAGCAACACCCAGAGGGTTGCTGAGTTCCTGGATGGCTGGAGATGAATTGCATCACATATGCTACACTTGCAGAAGTAACATTACTTGCTTTATTGGCAACAGTAATATTTCTCTGAACTACCTGAGCAAGAAAACTACTAATGGTGAAAATGTGCAAAATTCGTCCCAATACAGGGATCCCAAATCAGCCTTTTTTCCAGAGACTACTCTGTATTATTTCAGTTGTTTGAGATATTTTTAAAGCTCTAATTCAGTACATCCCTGCTCGATGGCTGCTGTGCAGCTCATCACTTGCAAGGGCTGGGAGATTCCAGTATCACATCTCTCACTATTTTGTCAAGGCTATAAATAAGCAAAGCGCTCTCCTTATTGCAAAGGAAGTTGATCATAAATTACAGAGGTAAACTTCATTGGGTATCTAGATATCTAGTGGTATAAATCACATTCAGGTGAGGAAATTTAGGTGATACCTGTCACCAATTGATTGGTCTATCCTAATTTTTTTAAAATATATTTTTCCTTTTCCAAATTTAGCATTAATATTTGAAAGGGTTCCTCTGTGTTGCTTCATAATATCCATCCTCACTGAAATTATTTTTTTAACCACAGTGTGGCACTAAATGCAGTCTTTTTATTACCCACTGAGGCCAAAATTCCATTTATCATTATTGAGACAGAATATAAAGAAATTGTGTTAAGATTTTAAAAATTCCAAGAGTGTTCTTAACATCATGGCAATTTTATTCCTAAACAAATAACATATGTCCCATCAAGAGCATTTCACTGATTGCAGTGGAAGCAGCAGGAGCAGAGAGCCAAGCAGAGGCTCCATCTCTTGGGCTTTTGGCAAGGTTTAGCTGCACCACCCCAGTCTTACCCTTGTGAAAAAGTCCCCTGTTGTTTGTAAATTGCAAATCCCTTGTGCAATTTATTGTAGTATTGTTCTACACCCCATTAAGATCGTTTTTAAACCACATCTCTTAAAGCGAATGTTGGTGGAAAGCTCCTGCCTTGTCAGCCAAGAGATCCACCTTATTACTCCATTTTATCTATTAGATTTTTAAAACTACACTATTCAGCAATGAGAGCTGTAATGTACCCCACATTTCACTCATGTCTTAAACATCCAGCCCCCGGTGTCTGACACCCACCCAATTTCACTCACCTGCTAATGCCATTTTGCCCATTTTCCTGATACTGTGCAGATTTTTTCTGTGCTTATAGGGCACTTGAAGACTTGGTTTACTCTGCTTATCTGCAGTCCTGTTCACAGCAGCCCACAGCTGCCTTGTAACCGCTTCACCTCCCAAAATAGGCACCAACCAGCTGTGATGAGCTCGAGCCCTCACTTCCATGAAGGAGTACCTGAGCCACCCCGAGCCATCAGCTCAAGTATGCTATGAAACGAGTGAGATGTTATTTTTCTCACTGTTCCTGCAGGCCCCAACCCTGTAAACTCTTACACTTGTGCTGAACTCTGGTTCAGCCCCCTGGTCCCACCGGTACCTGTGGGGACACCCGGAGAGCTTGAAGATGGTGCCAGGAGCACACACAGATGCTGTGTGCTGCTTTGCTAACCAGAGGGAACTGTGCATGTTCAGAGCTGCAGAAAGACTGGGAAGAAAGGGGGTTGGTGGTTTTTTTTTTTTTTTTTCCCTTTTTCCCTGCAGATCTTTCAAAAGCTGTAACTTGGTGCTGAATATTCATTTCAATGTAGTATTGAAAATTCAACTGATGACACCTCAGAGAGAAAATGATCCAGGAATAAAGGAAATTAACATATAGCTCCCACCTTACCATAGAACAAAAGTGACTTTTCAGAATATATTATTTAGCCTAAAAGCATTTGAGCAGAGTGACTTTAATATCTTTCAATCCACTACTTTCCTTCCCCCGTATTATTAATTTTCACTATGAACCTACAGTTTACCCAGAATATATTGTGTATTTCCTTCCCTGGGTAAAATTTTGTCATTCAAGGTTCAAGCTGCAGAGATGCTAGACCTGGGTTTATATCTACCATTTAATCTCAGCTCTTAGGCCTAAATGTATTATGTAGGATGAGATAGTTTAAGAAACTGTATAGGCAGCTCTAAGAGAAGGGAAAAGACAACATAAAAAGCAGCTCAGCAAATATGAACTAACAGTTGTGGACAGCACATGTTTGAGTTATGTTTTTAGTTATGTTGACAGAAAGTAAAAGATATGGAAAAAGATACTACCAGCAAATTATGATATGGGAAATCATTGAATCATAGAATGGTTGGGTTGGAAGGGACCTTAAAGATCACTTAGTTCCAACCCCCCTGCCATGGGCAGGGACACCTTCTACCAGACCAGGGTGCTCCCAGCCCCGTCCAACCTGGCCTTGAACCCTTCCAGGGAGGGGGCAGCCACAGCTGCTCTGGGCACACTGTGCCAGTTCCTCACCACTCTCACAGTGAAGAAACATTATCTGTGATGAGTTTCAGATTAGGCAAGGCTTAAAGGCAGAGGTCAGAAAGTCAGCTAAGCAGCAAATCAGTCAATAGGTATTTTTGTTGTCTCATACAGAAAAAATATAAATCTGTATTAACAGTAGACACCTTCTATAGATTACAATACTTCAGTATCCATAATTGACATTTTGAAATTTGGTGGGGTACTGCCAAGATTCTTCAGTTTTTAAAATGACATATTGAAATCTTATTTCTGAGTGTATGTACAGGAGAAAATAGGTGTAATGTTACCTAACCTTGAAGTCACTTGTGGTCACTTACATTATGGTTTTACCTGGGAAGGTTCCTCATTATTTTACCTTCAAGTTCACTGAGGGTCATTGAAAAAAAATAATTCACTCAGTCAAACATAGTGTTTATCTCCCCACCAACCCCAGTTTGGGGCTAGAAACTGGACATTTCTTTCTCCAAGCCCTCCAAGCATTCCATGCCAGCAATGTTCACCTTCAACACCTGACCTACAGCACCAAGATTAAGCTCTTTACAAAATACACTTTAGCTGATGGTTTCTTTATAAAAGGTGGGTAGAGCAGGAGGAGGAGATGTTACCTATATTTTATGCAACAGTCTCACTGTGAAACGCTCCTGTAGGAGCTGGGAAATTGTATTCAAACCTTCCTTTGGCTGAAGCCCACACATGCCAGCTGAGTACACTGAATAGCAGGCGCCAGGGTGGCAGGGCGCCCGGGGTACCTGCCACCAGCTCCCTCCATCGTGTCAGAGACCTGTAAGGCAGAGGAGGACTGAAAAAGGACACATGAGGAGTAACAGGTCTCTTTAGCCTTGCAGGTGGAGTATATAGCTGGCAGCGCAGGTGTCCGTGTCCCAGACATGCTATAAGGGTATATTTTGTATTTTAGCCAAAAACTATTTAATACAAAATACACAGCTGGCGTAACTGAAAAGATACTCTTTGCCAGGTGAATTCCCAAGCCACTGAACAGCAGAGCTATGGTCGCTGCTCCAGTCCTCTCTCTTGAACAAGGATGAATAGGCCTCAGCAGAGCTGGAGAAGGAGCGTCTCCTCCTCCTCACCTTCATCCTCTTCCCTCAGGGATCACCCCCTCCTCCTCCTCCTCCTACCTTGTAAGACAGTGTAAAATGGCGGGTGATGCTCAGCCCACCACCAGCAGAGTGAAAGTGGCACGTCTCTCCCACCCTAACTACTCAGCTGTACTCAGTGAAGTTCTTAAATGAAAAAAAAAAAAAAAAAAAGCTGACTCCCGCTCAGGTACCTGGAAGGAAGGATCAAGATCTCTGCTTTGCTGAAGAGGATTCACAGCTGCAGCCCAGGTGAGGTTCGGAGCTTGCCCGGCGTCCCCTGGGACATGACTTGCTGCCTGTGTCCATGCAGCTCACCAACAGACTTGTGCTTTGGGGCCCCTTCTGAGATACCTTTCCCATGTGCTGGGAGAAGAGTCTTGGGGCTTAACACAGGTTTCGGCAGTCTGCTCAGATCCACCCACCTGGAAATTAGTCATTCCAGCAGCTATTTGACTATGCTTTTGTACAGCTTTTTCAGGCCATTTTCTTCCCCAGACACATTCCCTTTTTTTTTCCTTCCTGGTCAATTATTTTTTTTTACTACTGTACCAACCCGAAAACCTCTGGGTCACAGCTCCACTCTGGAAGCTGCTCGTTGTCTGAAAGGAGAGAAAACTTAATTTTTTAAGAGCTCAGCTCTGCTACCCTCCAGCAAGTGACCAATATGTGCATACACTATATTATGCTGCAGGACAAGGCACCAGACTATTCTATAAATAGGTTTGGTTTTGTCTAGTAAACCTTTCCATTATATCCAAATAAATGTACTGATTCTTCTTCCTCGTGGTTTTATATCTTTCTATTTAGATGCAATTGTCAATAACATTTTCTTTTGTTTTATGACAGGCAGAGGTATGTCTCTAAAGTATTAGGTAGCTATTGACTGTTACATTCAGAAAGAACAAAAAGTTCCTGAAAAAAAAAGGATAAGAAAGCTGAGCAGAGGTGTGCTGCGAGAGCCAGGAACTTCCTCTCCAGGATGTAAGTACAAGCACAGAAAGACTGAAGCAACCTGCAGGTCACTGCCACAGTTTCAGCCTTGCTACCTAAAAGGGTTTAAATCTGATGAAGGCTTGAAATTTCAGATTGTGGGTTTGCTTTGGAGGCATTTTAATGTTCAAATATTTATTTTCTCTTAGCGCAATGAAATCCTTGTGCCTGTGATTATAGCTCTCTTCTTTCTTCTCATTTCCAAATCATACTCTGTAATTTAAGTCTGTGATGCTTTGACTGAGTAGTTTTGGATGAAGATGTTCTGGAAGCCACCAATATATCACAAAAGTCAATTTTGTGTTCCTGAATTAACTTCCTCACCTGTGCTGACCTCAGCTAGTTCAGTCTCCCCATACTCTCCATGAGATTTCCTATCTGTCAGTGTCAAGTTAATAGGTTTAAAAGGCTGAGCAGTAAAACCTGCAGAACAGGTAAAAGGTCAAAGCCCTGAGAGGGCTGTCTGAAATGAATATTTAATCTACCCTGACAAAAAAAAACATCTTCCTCCCCAACACCGATTTCTCAAATAAAGCAGGTGAAAGAAAGAAAAAGCCCAGAGCTGCAACTATAGGGGAGCTGGAAAGGATCTAAAGTAAATGATAAATCCCAGGTAAATCAAGGATGATGCTAGTTTTGTCACTGAGGACTCTAGTCAGAGGCAAAGATGTGCGTCTGGCCTGGGGCTCAGCCTGAGGATGAAGAAAGGGAAAGCCCAGAGCTGCAGTTTTAGGGTGCTGGAAAGCAGCTTCCAGAGCTAACTTGGGGCTGCTGCTTGATTTTGTTACTGCATAGTATGTGGTCTGAACACGGATCTGGGTGCCCAGCCACGTGCCACCTTACACTCCAAATTCACAAGGATGCTGAAAGCCACGCACTCCTTAGGCTGGTATTGTTCCCAGCCATCATCTCAGAGGTAGGAGAATTTTAGTCTGGTTTTGGCCGGGATAAGCATAATTCCTGCAAACCTAGCTATTGCCATACCGGTCTTGCAATAGGAAGGCTGTCGGCTTTCTCACATCACGAGGCAGCAGCAGATCCTCACTGACAGCCTGCCCTTGCTACCAGACTCTGCAAGCGCATCGCCTCATCTCTGCAAGCTAGAGAGACCAGGAAGATAACAAAGGGCAGGATAAAGCCAATGCAGTGCAGTGGGGTGAGGCAGATCTGCAAGAAAAGACACTTTCCCCCAGCAGAATTTGAGCTGTATCCTTGTTTTTCCCTGCTTTCCATGTTTTCCTCCTTCTTTTCCTTCCTGTTTTCTTCCTGTCTGAATATGAAGGAGCCTTTCAGCAGAAAGCCACTCTGTGGTTTGTTTTGTAAATAACAAACCAAAGCATGTCTCTCCTGCTAAGTCCCCCAAAATCAAGCAAAAGAACTGTCCTCTTCTTGACAGAGGCGGCTGCTATTTTGGCTCGCCGTTCAGCCAGCACAACGTAGTCCTTTCTACTGAGTCTTGCACTGCTGCATGGCAGCTCAGTCTTTCAGCCCTCAGAGAATGAGCACATTAGGAGCTGAATATAAGCAATGTTTGCTTCCAATTTGCTCAGGCTATGCCAAATTACTTTATTAATGGACTGGTTTGCAGCAGGGTTCAGATAAAACAAAGCTGTGCTTTAGGTTTGGTTCTGCAGTCATCCCAGTTTTAGAGCAATAAAAACGAAGCAATGTTAACTTTCTTTCTGTGGGATATTGTCTACAGAAGCATGAGCTAAAGATCTCTCTGTGGGCAGCCTGCCCTCTGCAGAGCCCAGTGCTAAAGAAAGCAAAAGGACAAATAATTTTATTTTCCTGATACCTTTGATTAGGAAAGGATGTCTCTTCAAGAGACAGTTCAACAGCTTTAAATATCTGTTTAATAATTCTTTTGGGATAACGAGTGTGGTCCTTCCCTCCACCAAGCAAGTCCTGGGTCCATTTGGGTCTCCTCCTGCAATCCTGCTTTTGGATTAAGTTCTCCTCCACAGGAGTGTTTCGTGTCCTCAGGAAAGCTGGGGGAAGGCTTTTTGGAGAGGTGCAGGGGACCTCAGGACCAGTTGTCTGGGGTATCAGGAACAGAGTTGCTGACAGCAGCATGCAGGCAGTGATAACTCTGTGCTTCAGAAAATATTGAGAGAGGCTGCTAACCCCTGAATAGGAAGGGGCAACAAGTATCACCCCCACCACCCACCTCACAGATGAGGCCTTGAGAGTCTGGATGATAGGGAGAGGAGGTAGCTTTACATAGATTTCTACTATTGTAAAGCATAATTTTGGCAACTTTAATTCTTTGCCTCTCAGAGATGAAAACATTGAATACGTGTGCTTGGAAATGTTTTCTGTAGGAGAAATTGGTGCACGCAAAGCCATCTCATACAGAGCAGTACAAGACATGCTGGAAGGCTGCTGTCTTGTGAGAAGATGTCCAGAGCCTTCTACAAACTGGCCCCATGCCTGGACTGAGAGTCAGCAGTGCTGCACATTGTCCCATCCACCAACTTCTCTGTAACTCAAGGAAGTCATCTTTAAACCAAAGGTTTTAGCAGTGACTATTAGCTGCTGGGCTCTGCAACTGGTGGTGTGATCTCTGCCTTTTTTAAACCTACCTGTTCTTTGAAAGAATCATCTTCAAATAAATATAAATCAAATATTAGTATATTTACTGTCCTGTGAAGCCTGTTACTGTATTTCTTTTACATTTTTTTTTTAAAGACTTGGGCTTCATATAACACTGTAAAAATAAACCAGAAAATTGTTTTTTGTACTGCCTGGGGAAAGCTAATAGGTCGAGCTGGTTTGTGATAAATAGTCACCTCCCTTTTAATTTTTTTTTTTTTTTTTATCTTCAAAAATGTACATAGTACTGGAGCACAGCTAGAAAAGAACATAAGAAGAAAAGGAGAACATATAGACCTGTTAATTGTCACACTTTACAACCCCATGATCTTTTCAAATGGCATCAAATGTCAGCTATACTTGGGGACCAGAAGCAGTGGCCCTCCTCCTGCCCAGATACAGGAACACTGATATATGGTCATCAAATAAGACGTGGACCTTGGCAGAAAGATGTGGCAATTAAGATTCTTGCTTGGAAGAGTCCTCAAAGGGATTTGAAAAAAGTGCTGGATCCCCAATTCCCGTTGATAGCAAAGAGTACTAAGTTTCACAATTGGTCAACAATATGGGATGATGGAAGACAATTCATGATAACACACAAAAGAGCCTTAGATGCTGTGTTATAGGATATCATTTGTTCTCTATCTGCATAGTGCCTTTGTTTCAAAGTACAAGTGAAGGATAACAGCAGTGAAACAGAAAGCAATACTTGACAATGAAAGCAAACAAGCCATCAGCTCTGGATCTCAACTGAGAACAATAGATTGGGCTTACAGAGAAAAATAAAGGATCAAGACAGTGGGCAAAGCAGCATCAGAGAAAGAAAATAAATTCTTATGGCTATAGGTAGAGCTGAAATTGTGAATGATAAGGAAGTACTTTTTTGCTGCATTACCTCAAGGTAAGATGCAGAGACCATGTCTACTTTTCTTTTAGACCCTTTCTCATGTCCTCCTTTGTGGATGTGCCTGACCTTCTGAGGAGCACTGCAGTACTTAGCAAAATCATTTTAGCTTTGTTTGTATCCCTCAAATATCTGAATCACCCAGGCCCTTTGCCCCCCTCCTTCCCCAAAGACATTCTGCCTCACCCTTGTCATCATCTACCCTCCACCAGGAGAACTGGTACCCATTTTCTCCCCTCCACTCTCTCCTATGTGCCGTGTAGGGTTTATCTACCTCTGTTCCAGGAAGAGTCTCCAGAGACTCTTCTAGACAGCATGGGGGTGAGATGGGGCCAGGGAGGATCACCTTTCAGGGCATTAAACCAAGACAGCAGTTACACTTTCTGTGCAGGAAGGATCAAACTCCTTCACTGTTGTCCAAATAAAACCAAATGTATTAATTTCCATAGGCCCTAGGAGAAGAAGTGCTATGCACAGCCAGCAGCTGAATGACTGAAGCTGGTGGTCTTGTTGTCCTGCAATCAGTTCTAGCATGATGTGCCAGACGGAAGTGGACTCTGTCTTCCCAATTCACCCTGGAAAATCCTGAAAGCAAATACTTCAGGACATACAGAGCAAGACGGGGCCTCAAGACAAGTGATTCTGCAGAAGACAAGAGATGTTAGCAGACACATCTCTGTCTTTGGCTTTCTAAAATCCCACGAATTAATTATAATAAATAGCTGTGCCAACAGGTTTGGGCTCCACTTAACAAGACCCCTTCAACAAAGTCTGGAGCCTTCATTTTCTTTCCAGACTGGCTTCTGCAAGATCAAGGACTACTTGCTCCAACAGGTTGGCCACTGACCTACATAGAGCAACAAAGCTCAATGCAATAAAGGGCAAAGCTGAACTTCCTTTTTAAAAATAATCTAAGTTTAGAAATAATTTAGATGCTGGTGTAGCTGTGTGACTCCAGAAGCTGCAGAGCCTAAAGCCAGTGGTTTAATCTGCACCTGGCTCTTGGCAGACCATGTACTGCTGCTGATTTTGCATCTAAAAAATCTCTATTTAAGGTGTTACCAGTTCTGAATGGCAAAGGCATAGATGGAGCCACAAAGAATCCATATTTCTTAATACGTAACAGTCTCTAAACAGTATTTTGTATTAATTTAAAGAAGTCTGCTCTAATTTATGCATACTGCCCAGCCCAAAGGAGGTTCAAATTCCTGACCTAGGCCTCCAGGCAGTATGGCAAGATAAGTAAAAAATGTTAATAATATCTCTCATTATATGTCTCTAGTTGCTTACATGTCTTTTAACAGTTTTCAGAGCTGGGATTTTCCAAACTGCTCAGTGTTGGTCTAACTCTGACTTTGTTGCTTCCAGTAATTGAGGCATTCATTCAAAACAGATCTCAATATGAATATATAATTTGGGATTTAGAAATAAATTTTTTTCTACTCTTATGGAGTAATATTTTTCTTGTTAAATCACATTAACTCAGTCTTCTGCCAGCCCTGAAATAATTTATCCTGGTAGATCCTATATTCATCTTGCTGTTATTCAAAGTGGTTGATGTTTGATAACCCCTGGCACACTCAATCTTATAATTTCTTAATTTGTATTGGCAGATTTTAAAAGTGCAAATTATGTCATATCTAAACAAAAAAACCCTTACATGTGAGAAATTACTGGGTGTCCATTTTGTGATCGAACACATACAGTAAGATTAGTGATCATCTGTAGCTCAGCTGTTATTTTTACTGGGTTATCAAAGCCCTGGGGAGGATTTTGTAAAGCTATTTAGCCTGAAGGGAGGGATTAAAGAGGTTGCTCCCCATGAAACATCTGTTGCAAATGTACTTTCTAATATTCAGAGCAGAATGTTAAAATTAATCAGAAAGGGGAAGAGCCTCTTCCCTGTTCAGCAGCCGTACTCTCTGTTCAGCCATCCCACGGGTCACCCCACTGTTTCTTTCCCAGCTCAAACCAGAAACTTCCCCCACCACTGTAGAAGAGAGGACTTCTTTGGACGCTGTGCCTCTCAACACACCTTGATGGAATACTTCAACTTCTTCCTCAAGTTCTCTTCCCTTCTGTCAATTAATGAGAAACTAGGACTTGAAGCAACTGTTATAGCCAGAAAGCACAACCATCCATGATCTCCTTCTATTCTTGTCCTAGTTTCCAGACTCTACACTCATGTTTTTGTAGTATATGCACTGCACGCACTTTTTTTTTTTTTTTTTTTCCCAAACAGGTACCTGCTGAATAGTGCATAATCATGCCTACTTTGAGCAATAGCTGATTATTTTCCTAAATGGAGCCCATTATCTACAATCCCTGTATTTGTGTGGTTTAAAAAAAAAAAAAAATCTGTACTAGTTAAAAAAAAAAAAAAATAGAATATTAAACAAACTTGGGTACTAGAGGTTCTGATACTGATATGGGCCAAGAGCTGTTTTCTGTACATTTCTTCTCCTCTCACAGGGATCTGTCAAGCCCACTTATCCCAGCCCCAGGATGAAGCTTGTTACTCTAGGGGCACGGATAACTTTTTTTTTCTCCAGTAGCAGATAGGACTAGGTTGTGCTATGCTTTTACTGCTTGTAGTATTGCTTTCTATAATATGTGGGGAGAAATGAGATATCCTGTAATAAGCAAGCACATTCGCTACAGAGCAATATATACTGTGCAGACTTAAGTGCTAAAAGAAGTTGGATAAAAACAAATTCTCAATTTATTCTCCTGGTTCATGCACAGGAGATTTTCAGAGAAATTGAGGAGACCAGACTTGATGTTCCTCATTCTTAGTGCTTTTTTTTATTATTAAGAAAACAGTCTGGTTTTTGTTTGGGTTTTTGTTTTTTTTTTTTTTTTCCAAAGCAAAAGGAGAAGTAACTTAATTCTTTCCTTCTATATAAGAAAAGGAAGAATTATATACCTAAACTTATAGATGCTGGGCTTAGTAAACTGAAACTTCAGGATGGTGGTGGAATGGCATACAGGTAGCATCACAGTAGAATCCTAATCAGAGCCATAAGTGATACTGATCACACTGCATTTCTGTCCTCAGTTCATCCAGACAAGTGACAGACAACTTAAAACCACATCATTATTATTGCTGACGATAATATCCTGCCAAACACGTGAAGAGGAGTTGCATGACTATAGTGGCTGCCGAATGCTTAGCAGGACATACGTGTCCTTGCCACTCTGTGCTCCCAGCGCAGAGGAAAGGGGCTGAAATGCCTTATTCCCCTGGGCCAAGTTCACCTGCTCTGGCTGAGCTGCTGCCAGCACATTTGAGTGCAGCAGCACTGCAGAGGCAATGATGCACCTTCTATGCATGTGCTGAGAAGTAACACAGCAAGGATACTAAGGCAAAAAACTCCTAAAACTGGATACCTGGGGAGCTCCCAGGAGGGCCCAGGACTTATACCCTGTATTCATCCAGGAATGGAAAAGTTTTCTTCTTGCAGAGCCAGGTTGTGGTAACAGGAAGTAGAACAGAAATTCTTAAAAGACTGTTTCAGGCTGATATATATAAGAGTTAGTGATAGACTTTCTAGTGCTGAGTATGAGGACAAGGTCATAAATAAGAAGGCAGACAGTAAAACAATAGCAAATGCCTGCATCTACTACTATAAATTGTAACTCAAAGATTAACAGGTATAGATATACCAGCCAAGCTTCTCTACTATGGCATGGGCTTTAAAAAGTCCTTAAGCACTTCACCTGGTTGAGCTTGTACCAGAAATCCTGGCAAACACATCCTGAAGCCTGAGAGTGGGTACAGTGACCAAATGACCAGGATTTCTTTCCAAGGCAATGATGAAGAGGAAACCAGATTTTTCCCATCACTGGTATGTACAGGCTATGCCATGGTGATTTGGGAGTCCACCTTCAGTGCCTTTCAGACCTTTAGGTTGAGAATAACAAAATAGTGAAACATGTGAGTTCTTGTCTACTAAAAACTGAAGTAAATCCAGAGCAATATCACGGGGTTCATAAACCAGCTTGTAAATAACTGCTGAAAACCTGCGTTATATTAAAACTGGTGATATGTGATTAAAAACAGCTATCATTCCCCTCAGCCTCTGTGCCCACACCTAGGTGACATGCTGCCCCTCCGTGGGGTTCACTGGGACTCAGCAGTTGACTTGGCAACTGTTGCTGTAATAAAATATTTTCCCTCCAAATCAGAAAGTATTAAAAACATACTGACAAAATGCACCTTGCATTTTTCTCATGTAATAAATTTGCTTTTATATTTAAAGACCATACTTCTTCCCCTGGCAGGACATAACTGTGGAATATTTATTTCCTCAGAAGACACTGTACCAACCTGATTTCTGGAGGGCCTGTGCAAGGGCGATGCAAAAGCACAAAGGAGGAGCTTTGTGCAGGTTGCTGCTGGTGGAAGCACAGGAGATGTTCAAGGGACTTCCATGGGCTTTGCTGAAGATACTGCAAGGGGCAAGTCATACAGCTTGCTAACTCAGCTGGCTAATACAGGACAGAGGTCTGCCAAAGCCCTCCCTACTCCAAGGACTGTCACTTGGTCACATCAAAAATTTCCTGCACTCCCCATAGTGAATGGGCTTCCCTTCCAACATGCTTCTGATCGTGACTAAAGGCAGGTGACAGCACTTACTCATTCTATAAGACCACTACAGAACCTGTACAGGTTGTTGTGATCTGCTCTTAAAAACATTTTGACTTAAGCTATTCTGATAAAACCCCATGTTGAAGTGTGGGTGTATAAGAAAGAAGCTAAGACAATTTGCAGGTATACCCTGCCTTTGGGGGCTGCTGCCTGGCTTTAGGGGACATGGAGCTGTTCCCTGAAAGGAGTCACCAGAAATAACTGCAGCTTTACATGACACCTGCAGCCAATTTTCAAACATAGATGACAAATATCTTCCCTTGAATATAATCTTGGCTATTCTATTTAATAAAGACATCTATTAACTAATTGTCGGCTGGTGGTTATACAGCACGCCCAAGTACAGCAGGATCAGAATTTGTGGTGTGAATGGTAGCTGCCTCTTTTTTCCTACATTTTTTGCAAGATAACTCTGGGGAGGCATGCAGAAAAGCAAAGCCTCTGAAACACATGTAATTAGATAAGCTGAATCTGCAATGTAGAATTTGGAAACTGTCCAGGTTCAGGATGGATAATTCAGTAATCTTGCTGGGTGATAGTGGACTATCCCAGATAGTGATCTATGTGTGAATCAACAGCTGCTTTTCTGGGTTTCCCTTTCCCCTCCAGCCCAGCAATTCATTTGACCATCCCTTTTCCCATCTAAAGCTTCTGGGGTTTTTCACACTGCCATCCCTCTGCCCTGAAATGCATACATACACTTGCTTTTTTCAGGACCAGTTTTGCAGGGGTAAAGAAATGGAGGTGCACAGAGTAGCAAGACCATTGATTGTACTCAGTGAGTAATGGGGCTATGGAGGAGATGAATTCCCAGGTCCCCAGTCCTATGGGATATATTCTGTCTCTTCTTCTTAACCAAGAAGCACCCTCTTCAGAGGAGTGAAGAAGACTCTGTATATCTCCTGCTGCGGCCCTCACTGATATTTATGTCACTGGAACCAGACTGTAGAAATAAAGAAATCAAAGGCACAAGATTACAACTTGCACAAGGGCTGAGAAGCTTCTTAAAGCAGCTCCAGGGCCAATCACAGTCATTGAGATACTCTGAATGAGCAGAATTGTGTGTATGTCAAAGGGTAGCTTGATGAAGAAACAGATTATCCTTCATACTGGAAAAGTAGTATCTGGGACAAGCTTGCACAAATTTATGATCTAGAACTCAAGGTGTCTGTGGCCCTTGCATAGCTAACTGCACCCAAACTGTAGACTGCTCACAGGTTGAGGTTAATTCACTGGAATCCTGGTCACCATCTTTTAGTATTGTCTGATAAGTGCTGGGAATGTGTCACATCCCCTGCATGATCATATCTGGGAGCCAGAGACAAAACGCAAGCTGGTCCGTGGGGCTGAAGGCAGCAGGGAAGGTGCAGAGCTCCCAGGGAGCACAGTGATGGCTTCTGCTGCTGCAGGGAAGAGAGAGATCAGGAGCTGGGGGGGGGCAAATGTCTTTGCTGGAGGACAGAAAGTGAAGAGTCTTCAATTCTTGAAGCTGCACAGCAGATTAAAAAGAGGAGTCACTGCCTGGCATTTTCTCTCTCAATAACAAACTGCTGGCCAGTCTTTTGGAAGGAAACTCATTAGTTTGCTTACAGTGTCACCAGGAGCTCTAAAACAATTTTTCTCTAGTTAGAAAATACTTGGGTTTAACTGACACTGGGAGTGCTGCAACCCCAGGGAAAAATATGATGAGGGAGGGGGAGACAGGGCTGAAAATGCAGGAGACGTGCTGTGTTTGCACAGCAGGCTGCCAGTCCCCCAGCAGCCTGTAATCACTCCTGCCTGCCTTGCAGAGCAGGTATTCGATACGTGTGTGCAGAATACGGCTGAGGAACACCTCTGTGCTCCAGAGGATGTTTCAGCTTCGTGGGCCTGTGAGCAACAATCAAGGCATGTCTTACAAATAAATAAGTTTTGAATGACACAACATGTGAAGGCTGATTTCAGAGGGCTTTGTGAGCTGAGCTGGATTATTATGTATATAATAAGGTGCAGACAGTGACTGAAGCATTCCCTGCAGCTCTCTCCTCCCTTGTGTGAGTTCCCTGGTACTCACTCACACATTTGGTTTCACAGTGTAATCTGTCTTTCTGCAAGGAGTGCTCATTTTCTGTGTCCTCCTGCCTAAGTTTTGCAAAGCTGTGAAAGCAGACAATCTTTGAGACATCTAGCACTCGATTCCTTTTGGTCGAAAAGTTTGAGTTTCCATTTTGGGAAAACAGTTGTGGTGGAACTCCATTGCAGGAGGACTTTTTAAAAGCCTGATGTCTGATGTCTCTTCAATTAATCATACTTTCCAAAAATGTTTATTTAGTATGTCAGAGCTAAACAAAAGTGCAAAGAAATCATGCACATGCAATATAAATTACCCATTCAATTCTAAAATCATTCAGGCCTCGTGAAATTTCTTTGCTGGTACCTGGACCTATTAGCTGAGGAAGTTCTACCTAAATCCACGCTCTTCAAATCAGAACTGAACTCATTTTTTTTGACAGAGCAGAGAAGGGAGCCTGTGCTTTATTATTTTTAATAACAGAATAAAAGAGTTTTCTTTTTCCATGATTCTCCAGTGAGTATTTTTCACAACCAATATATTTTCTTCTTTTAAGGTAAATATATCACTCTCTCGCTGGTTAAAATATGAAGCCAAGTAATCTATATTAATCTCACCATTTTAAGCTGAAAAAACCACCTATACTCTAAGCTAACAAGAATAGACAGCTGACCAGCATCAAGGTTTCTACAGTGGTTTGACTCTTGCTGCATGCCTGCTGTCCAGACAGTTCTTTGAATCTAAAGGCCAGAATGAATGTGTTGTCTTTATACTGTATACATGCATTTCAGCTCAAGCAAATTTATCTGTGGACACATACTGACTCTATTTCTTCTAACAAACACCTCGCTATTTGTCTCACCAACACATACCTGCATCTTTTCTACCATTGCAATTTCTGCATGCGGTGTGCACATGCATGCAACCCAAAAAAAGAAACACCCCAGAGCACGAAATTGATGAAGTAGTAAGCAAAACCAAATGGCATAAACCCAGGTACTGTAGGAATACAGTGAGATTGGAATAATCTAATTTACAGTTCACAACCCAGTTTTCCATGGGAGCAAAAGGTGATGCGGGAGCCACACTAACAACTTCTTTCTAACAAGTCTATTGTCACTTGAATTGTACATCAGAGGATCATCCTGGTCACAGATGCAACCCAGACTTAAAGGTCAACCTACAAGAGACCCAACCACCACCATAGTGAAGTTCAAGAGAGATATGGACTTCAGAGGAGTGAAGAACTTATTTAGTATCCAAAAACAATGCAAATTCTATCGTGATACCATGAATAAAAACATATTAAGAAGTTCAGAATTTCTCTATTAAGAAGTACAAGGTTGCCTTAGTCTTAGGAGCCCCAGACTATTTGTTAATAATATTAGTTGGATGGTTACTATGTGCTTCCACAACAGGATAAAATGATACTGAAAAGTTTCCAACGCTGTTTACTGATGTATTACGATGTGGTTTAGAAGAAATAATTTATTTTAAAAGTATGCAATGGAGAGGCAGGGCTGCAAGGCAAGGTGACAATCAGCCCCCAACTGTGTGACACTTTCTTTGGGTACCCTAACAGGATAGCCTTAAGATTACAGCTTTTCCTCCCAGCTTAAAGATAGACTGATGGACTGTCAGATTAGTCCCACCACTGAGCAGATTAGCCTTTCCCTTTTATCTCCCAGGTTTCACTGCCTTCTGTGTTTCTCCATCTGATTAGATGAATTATCAAAGCATAATTTTGTGTTGAGCAGAATACCCCATCCCAGTGCAGCATGGATGGATTTTCAAAAGAACCTAATTGTGGTTTTGATGAAGCTTTTGATGAACAGAGAAGATGAAGCCTGCTAGTCCATGCAATGAGTCCACCGGGTACTCTTAAAGGTTAACTGATGGGTGGTCATTGCTCTCTCTGAAAGGCCTCCAAGATCTTATTTTTTAAACTCAGGCTCCATCACTATAACCTCTCTGTTTTCACTCCCTCCCCTGCGCCTTCCTGCTGCCTCTTTGCCCTGAGCCTCTCCCCAGTGTCTACCACCACCACCTTGCCCCACAACTGTCCTGCTCCTGCCCGGATCTCCTGCAGTCAGGGCCGGAGCCAAGCCAAGCAGCCTTGGTGGAGTTTATCAGATCGGGATCTGCCAGCAACAGGTCTTGGTCCCTGCCGGGACCGGCGTACCTCACCACCAAGGCGTGCCTCTGCTGTCTGAGGCAATGAAGGGGATTGAGGAGCCTCAGTGTCACCCAAAGCCAACCCAGACCCACGGCACCATTCCCTCCAGCCATGCCATACCGCATCAGGAACCTCTGCGCAAATGGCCACGTCTACATATGTCAGCGATCCGCCTGTCAAAAACAGTAGCTTCAGTCTTGAAGTCGGTATGTGGATGATGCTGCAGCCAGATCAATGGACACACTCACTCTCAGCAGGGCCAATTATCCAGGGTAGGCTGGTGGGTTAATTCAGTTCCAGAGCTGGCTTGTTTTCTAGCTGTGACCTTGTTTCCCTCCAACTTGAGTATCTTTGCATGCTGTCACACTACATCTTGAGACCTGGCAGCATCTATGCCACTTCTGAAATGCCGCTTAGTCATTTAGTTCATATAAGCCTTGTCACACTCATCAGAGCTATACATAAATATGTTTTAAATATCTAGGCACCAGCACACTTCTCAGGTGGTTTCAGGAATCCAGGCCACACAGCCATTTAATGCCAACCTGAAAGTGGCTGATTGCTGCTTCATGCAAAACCTGGACTGACGCGTTTTTTGATACATCTATCACAAAAGCAAATCAAATTGCAGCATGAAATACAAGAATCAAATTAAAATACTAGTGATCCCCACACTACTAGTTCATGTGAAGAGGGAACAGTTAGAATGAACACCTAGAAGACTGAAAATCCACCGGAAAAATCTAAATTCAGTGACAAGCCCTGAGAACTGCTTACTTTTCTTTGAAGAATAAAACCCTTTCTGTCTCCCTCATTGCTCTTGAGGGAGGAAACAAACGCTTAAAAGTTGTACACAAAGTCATCAAGAAAAAAGCTTAAATGAGATGACTGTCTTCAGATTTACTTTCAAAATAAATTCCCTTGCACTGGGCTCATAGTCACAAGGCTCAAGGCAGTGGTAGCAAAAAATCTAGTAGGCCTTCACCATAATGATACAACCTTAGTCAAAAAAGAGTTAAAATTTTTAAAAGTCAGAAGAAAATTGTAGTATTTCCTAGTCATCAAGGTTGAAATATCTTGTTACTGCCATAATTCTCCAAGAAGCAATTGTATTACTAAAGACGTTATGAAAAAAATTGAATTTTCCTGATTACTAGGAATAATGTAGTAGGACCAAAAAAAAAAAAAAAAAAAAAAAAAAAAAAAGAGAAAGGTTTTGTTGAGTATCTTTGAGGGATAGTCATAACAAAATTTCTGAAAAATTGTCACTTTCATCTCTCAGAAAATTGAGCCTGTAGCTATATTTTAGATCTTGATAGAGACTTAGTATTTATGTCATTGTTACGCACAACTTTATATGTATGTTAATGTACTATTTTTAAAGTTTTCATAATTTTTATGTATAGATGATTCATTTTAAGCAGCAGTAAAGCAATCTTGAAAATTTTCATCTTTTTTTCCACTCAGTTTTGCAAATCCAGTCACAGCTTTGCATAGACGTGAGTTTGTAACTGAGTATTTTCAGTCTATGTATTTACAGAAACAGTTCTGAGTTAATGCGAAGTAACCACGGAAGGCTGCAACAACCTTCAAACTCCAGCAACACTGTAAGGAGGTATTGAAAACAAGCTGCTGTTAAGAATAACTGTTAAATAGGAAATACAGATGTCATGGCTGTGTGGGGAGGGTTTTGCAGGAGGCTTTGGGAAGGCGGGGGGAAGGCAGGCAGGGTGGGGAGGTGCGATTAGCCGAGGCCCCTGGCAGGGACGGGGTTATCGCCGGCAGGGACTCCTGCCAGGTCATGGGGCAGTACTCTGAAGCCCACAGTCTGCAGGAATTTAGTTGCAATAAAACCGGATAAAGTGTGTTTTCGTAAACACGGAAGGGACGCAGTTTCACGCTGCGGAAACAGCTGTGAAAACTGTCGATGTTTCATAGTCTGACTTGCTCAGCTTCAACTTTTAAGATATTTAATTCTTCATAGAATATTTGAACAGGAAACAGCAACCACGAGTAGAAATTCAAAGTCTGAGTAGGGGGAAAGAAGTATTTTCGAGGGAATATGCTGTTTGGGATTTTGCTTTTGTGAAATCTGATAAAAACAGAGAATTGACGGGAAAAAAATGAAGTAAACTTATTTATCAGACATGTTTTCCCACAGAAATATCAGTGAATCAGAAACACTTCTTCCAATTCGTGCAATCTCCAGTTTAGGGAAGTACGTGACTATTACAGGGGGAGTTTCAGAACTAAATGTCCGGATCTCTCAGACCCAGATCCTGCATAGAGAAACCAAAAGGAAAACCTTGGGTACTGCTGGCACTTCCAATATTACATCAATAACTGCGTTGCTTCACTCACCTCATACTCACTGAAGGGGTGCTATATTTGTCTGCAGCTGTAACGCCATGGCATAGTGACAACTCAGTATGAAAGTGCGTGGGCCTTCACTGCGTAGCTTCATCTGTGCTTGGGCTGATCTTTCATCCTGAGCCCTACCAGCTGCCTTGGCAGGGCTCTGGGTAGCAATGTGGCACATTCACTTTCAAAGCTCTATTTCATACTATGCCGATGTTTCCTTTTTTGCTTATAAAAAGGTTTCCATTTTTAATGCTTTAATTCCTGCTCAAATTTTAGACATTTGTCAGATGATAAAAAAATCGCATGTGGACCACTAAATATTTACTCCAGCTCCATGTCTACTACTAGATGACTTAGACGTTACTCATATACTCTTGTACAGATCAGAGAGCTTGTGCTTGCAGATCCCTTACAGGACTAGGGCCATACTTCATGAGTTAAGAACAGATCCCCATGCTCAGCCATGTTTGGCTTTGGCAAGTTGCATATGACGAGGCCAGGTGCACTGGTTGGGGTCTGGACGTCTAATCAACCAGAAAGAGCAAGCAGCTATCTCTGGCGTCCTCCCTTGTCCCCCAGCAGAACACATTTTTCCAGAGCCACTGATATTCCTGTAGCACAGACCTGATTTATAACCAGTGCCTCCAGGAGCTACTGCAGTGCACATACTTAAATTGATAGTAATAGTTACAGTAGCACAAACTGATAACATTTTCAGAGGATCTTTCTGTAAATTACTTGTATTTACAGAAATAAATTCCAGTGGTATTTCCTATTTTCAAACATTAAAATGTGTCAATATGAATGCTCCTGCATTTGTATAAAAATATCCTCCAGGTGCTCAATGGAAAACATTATTGAAACATGTACAAACATAGAGACATATGAGAGAAACACAATATGAGAGAAACACAATATGAGAATTAAAGAAATACATTAAATATACTCTACCAGATAAATACATTAAATAAATATGTGTTTTTAAATTGCTTATTCAGCCTATATAACAGTTCCAGCAACTACATTGCTCAGGTGGATGGTCCTCTCAACTACTTCCAGTTGAAGTACACAAAGTTGAACTTAGCAATTAGATAAAAAAATTGAGCTACTTTCTAATTTCCAGATGTTCGAGCACATTAAGCAATTAGCAGGAACACTTCATGGATTAGCTTTTGCGAGCCCTGCTAGAGGGGCCTCATGTCTTTAGCCTTGCTGGAGCTGCACGCTGATGAGCTCATACACAGGTTAAACCTGCAAAGTCCCACACCATTTGCAGCAAAACACTTTGCATGTGGTAGTAGGATCTCTTCTATTAACTCTGGATGATTTTAACATCTAAAAGTTATTTGTTTGATAGAGGGCAGTAAAGAAAGGTGAAAAGGGCTGTCCCTTTGACCCACAGTGCAGTGCTCTGCAGCAGCACGCAGTAGCCTTGGGTGGTTTTTATGCCCAGGATTAACAGGGATTGGAAACGATGCAGAAGCAGCATGCTGAATCAAGGGTCAGAAATCGCTTTGCAGAGCAATTTCTCCACTAAGGTTCAAAACCAATGATGATTTCCAAGTATAAATAAACACCCTAATGCCCTATATTCAGAATTTGGTTTTTAATCTCAACTTTTTGTACAGTAAGTGGTGCAGCTCAGAGCTTGTTTGGATGAGCTGACAACACTGCATTTCATGGCACAGAGGTTTGGCTGCAAGTGACAAAACCCTCAGAAAATTTGGGAGAAGTGAATGCAAATAAGTTTGTTAAACTTTGACAGCAAACGAGAAAAAAAAAAACAAAACCAACTTCTTTTCAATCAGAAACATCACTTCATGCCCTCTTTCCCTTATTAGGAAAGGCAACAAAGCATTTCTGTTTATGCTGAACTTACTCCTGTAAGTATGTACTCTTTCTAAAAATCTTTATCTCCCAAATACATATTGACCTTTGATGAAAAAAAGATTCTTTTGGATCCATTCTCAGTCAGACTGATTTATACTTATGGGTTTATTTTTTTTCCTCATGCTCATTTTGGCCTTATGAAGGATTCAGTATTAAGGAAAGTGAAACATTTGTTTTGCTGAAAAATCCTCTCCTTGTAAAAGCAGCATGTATCTTTTTTTCCTCATCCTTGATTCTCTATTCCTTTGGTCCATTTCTTCTCCAGTCTTCAAGCATCATAAAAGCTGCAATTCTCTTTTCCCTAGGTTTCTGATAATTATCTCTTGTTTCTACAGGCTCTCTCCTATCCCCTTTAAGAAAATTGCCAACACTCTACAAACTGCATAATGAATAATAATGAAGTATTTTATTGCACACTTAGCTGTAAGCACACTCATGAATTATCTAAGTTTGATTATGAATAAAGATTTACACTTAACCTTGCCTCAGAAACATACATGCATTAAAAGTGTCAGTGATATCTGTGAGACAGAAAGGTCTCCAAGTTTTTTGTAACAAGGGGGAAAATCCTGTCTTGATTTGCTCTTTAGCCATCTCAAGAATATATCTGTGGAATAAAAGTATTTTTTTTCTCTTTGCTGAAGGACAGAGTTGCAGAGTTCATAATGCCAAACTAATGTATTTATGGTCTGAAGAGCTCTTCTCACCCCCAGACTTCAGGCTTACAGTGGAATCCAAGGTATGTAATGATGATATGAACATGATATACTTTACTGTAACCTGTTCTTGAGGCAGCTGTTAACGCCAGTCTAGCTTTCTGTAGTCTGCAGCCAAAGGAAAGTTGTCCGCAGCGTATGTATGGCTTCAGTCTGCAGCATACTTACTGTGAAGTCAGTGGCATGTTGGAGTAGATGACACAAAACCAAAGACCCATTTGTTAAAATTAAAGTCTCAGATGTTAACATATATTTGGGATCGTTTCTCTGCCCAAGAAGTTAATTTCCTCACAGCTAAATTACTATTGTGGTAGTGTCTAAAGTCTCACACAAAGATCCGGAATTACATTGTAATAAACTTTACAGAAACACTGGGGAAGATGTTCTGGCTCCAAAGAGATAAAAGTCAAAGGTAGCAAAAAGGTCAAAATCCATAAAGGAGAAGCCAAGAACTGCAGTGCCAAGGGAAACAGAGAGATACACTGTCCTCCCCACAACTGCTGAGTAGATCAAGAACAGAAGGATTTGAACTCATTCTTTTGGCTCCTGGTCTAATCTTCTATTGTATGCTGCTGCTTTTGACAATCTTGATCAGGAGAGAGATGCCTTACTAGGTCAATACTGCCCCAAATAATAGATTTTTAAGTTGCTCTTGTTATATAGACATTTAAATTTTCAGCCCCAGTTTATGCAAGTCATATGCTGCTTTGTTAACTGGGAGATCACTATGCTTTTCACTAAGTGTACATGCTTTCAGTGGCATGCAGGTCAATAATATCCTTCTCCCTGCTTCTTTTATAAACATGTAACACTTATGCACATGATGTAGATCCAAACATATGTGCAGTGAGATTCTCTGCAGCATCTCGGTTAGTGGTTCTGGTCCTGAACTGTCAGGGAAGGGAATCTATCAATCTTACTGCTTTTTCTTAGACTCTTGCTCTCATTGATCTGCAAAAAAAAAAAAAAAAAAAAAAAGAATATGAGTAATTTTCAAGATCAGACCTTCAAAAAATTAAGTAGTGTGAAAGGATTTCTTGGTTTCATTTACATGCAACACTCCTCCTAAGACCTCCTCATAGAATGTTTACTTTTGTGCAGCACTATGACATTGTTGACTCATATGTTCTTTTGTTTTCTTCTATAATCTTCAAATATTTTTCTGCTGAACTGTTGCTAGTAAGTAGTTCCCATTTCTTAACTAATAATTTATTAAAATTAAATTATGTTTATCAGTAACTAAATGTACCTCAGCTATGACAATACCAAGTGAAGTATTATCAAAGGCATTAGCCTCATCACATATACTTACAGCTTCTCCCTATACTCGTATTTATGTGCATACATTAGTGAAGGCAATGGCAACATGTATTGACTTTACTGTGGATTAGATTTCAATTATTACAGTTTGTGGAACAAAGACATAATTAAATTAATGTGATATACTGTTACTGTAGGATAACTTTACCTTCTTTGCAACATTTTCTAGAAAACCAGTTCTCTACAAAGTGACTGTTTTCAGTCACACTGCCAAAATATAAAACTGCATTCATAATTCAGGTGCTGTACACGAAGTGCATCTTCAGTGTGGAGGCCTCAAGACGCTTTTGGAGTGCAGGGGCATCACCCATGCTTGCAAAGAGGTGAAGCACTGGTATGGACACAGCTATCAATCACCTACACCTGAGTTTCTCATTTACAGAGCCAGCTATCAGGTACCAGACTGAATATGCAAGTGCACAGTGACAGGCAGGCATTGTGGACAAGTGAAGATAAGAAGTAGGTGCAAAATTTTGCAGCAGATCAATGTGGACAGCACAGACATGCTATTTATCTTCCCAGAGCTCCTTGGAAAGGGCTCAAGACACCTTCAAGGGCATTTCCTCTTACAAGAGAGAAAGTGAGTATCTCCATGGCTAAACTCCTTAGTGATCTATAAAGGATTAAGCATTAGGGAGAAACAAAAAGAGCTAAAGTTCTGTAATTGATTTTTGGCAGAAAGGAACACTCAGAAAACCCCACAGATTTGGTAGTAGAAGGCAAAACTGATTTCTTGGATCCAGCGCTGCACAGAAATATGAAAAGGGTGTAGACAGGAAAAGATGACAGCAAGACCACAGGGCAAAAACAGAGAGTAGGAGCTGGCTGCATGTTAAGAGAATGAGAGGGAAAATAAGGCAAAAAAAAAATATTAATGTCAATTTTCTTCCCATGAAATCCCTATTTTTGATTTTTTCCATTTTACCTTAGCCTTTGATGTTAGTGAATAGTATCTGTTCATTCTGGCAATAAATCTAACCCACAGATTCTAGACCCCACTATTTAATGAGATTTTGGAACTTTGTCATTTGATTATTTGCACATTTCTATCTGATTATTTGCACATTTCTACTGAAATATTTGTCTGTGTGACATTCTGACCACTACATCGATCATAAAACACACCTTGGAGTAGAGTAACAGTGGGTTTTGCTTGCCTTAGCATTTTTAAAATTGAAATGCAATTCCAAAAGAGGAGCTAACCTGCATGTGTAGAATCATGAGGCTACTTTCACATCCTGCAAATACATTTGGAGAGAGCAAAATTAAACATTTAAGCATGCTGATTAAGGCATTGATTCTGCAAATACTTACTACCAGCCTTAATCCCTTTGAAATCAGGGGGACTATTCACGGTCAGAAAAGCTGTGCCTGTGAGTAAACATTCGCCTGTCTCAGCCCTTGAAAGCAATTGCAGGCAATGTTTTTCTTCTAGATGGAGTGTGCTCACTTGTCGGCAGTCCACAACTATGAAATGACATATATTATAATTGTGAAAATTATATAGGACTGCCCCTAATAACAGCCTGTAGTCAGTAATTGGCTCAGTGGTGAGACGAGAAGCGCTTAGTCATTCTGAGAGAGGCACGCAGGAAATGCCGAGATGAACTGTCGTAATTAAACACATATTATTAGTATTTATTAAAACACAACTAGTTACACTGGTTGTGCATATTCTGTAGGCAGACCTTCTGAAAAACTGAGTAATCTAACCTTAGTTGTACAATATAGGCCTTGTTTACAATAGAAAGTTGTGCTGACCTAACTATATTACTACAGTTAAAGCTGTACATCTCCTGTTTAGAGGGAGCTCTATCAGAACAGCTTATTTTTCCTTAGCAGAAGGAAAACTAGGGGCAATATAAAACACCTTTGTACCGGTATAAGCATGCATCATTTTAAACAGTACAATTAAATGGGTTGTAAAAATTTACACAGTTCATATAACATAGTTAAATTGGTACCCGATTCCCTCTTTCACAAATAAATGCAATCAATGAATCGCACCCCTCTTGCATGTAAGGAGGAGGATAAGAGAGAAGCAAAAATGCCCAGTGTTTAGGTTAGAGCCTTTTATGCCTGAGCATCTCGTGACCTAACCAGCATTTGCAACTCAGTGAAATGCAATGTATTCATTTGGTGGCTGCCCGTAAAAGTACTTGAATCAGTCTGAACTGATTCTTTGAATAGAAACAGAGAGGGAATCACTTGGCTGGAGGGAGAGAAGCTGCTCATTTAAGAAAACAGCAAAAGGTCACAGAGGGATAAATGTTTCTGCCAGCATTAATTTTACTATAATGTTCCAGTTTCTCATCTTGAAAATTGAAGAGATTTTTCCATGTTCTTCCAGTCAGAGAAAATAATGCATATATATGAATAAGAAATGCACTGCGTTATGGTGGGAGCTGGTTAATACTCCCTGAAGAACATTTTTGTTTTCCAGTGATCACTGATGAGCACCACAGTGCTGGTGGACAGACAGCAGGACCAGGCAGCAGAGCCTGGGCTTCTGCTTGGGACACTGCCTCTGGCCTGCTGGAAAACCTTTGGTAACTCACCTCTTCTCTCTGTGTCTCAGTTTCTTCCTTTCCAAAATGAGAGAAGGTCAATTTGCACAGCACTTTGAGAAATAACAATGACAGACAAGTGCTATATATTAGTTGTGTGGAATTGTTATTAGCTCCTGTAACTTCTTTTGCAATAGCCACCAGTAAAGACAGAAAATTCAGCTTTGGTTGCTTATTAGATAATTTACTAATTTTGGATCCAAATCTGAATTCAGATTTCAAATGAAGTTCAAAGCTTCAAGTTATTGAATGTGATTTTTGAGTTTCATGTTACAGAAAATGCAAATTTTCATATAGAATACCTCAATAAAAGATTTTGTTCCTGTTTATTACTTTGAGTATCCAAATGGACACAAGTTATCTGCTTAACAACACTACCTCTTTTTGAAGACTCCCTTCATGAAGTATTTATAGAGAATTTGCTACAAGTAATTCTAATACCAATTGCTACCAATAATTCCATTAGGCTGAATCACTGTGTAACCTTGTTTCTGACACTATAACCAGACATATCACATGAAGTAGTGAACTGAATGTATCATGCACTGGGTGGCTGCTGAGAAGGATATACTGAAATATAGGAAAAAATAGTACACAGACATGGGATTTAACAAAGCAAGCTAGGATTTGAAGCCCATTATTCCTTGCTGTTTCTTACCAGTAACTTAATAGAATTAAACCAAAAAAAAGAAAAAAAGAGTTTTTATTTGCATAATTACCTGGCATGTGTCACATCATTTACATAAAGTCTCAAATATGGAAATTAAACCATTCACTTGTCAAAATATTTTCAGGATCAGAACCAATATCATAGAATCATAGAATGTTTTGGGTTGGAAGAGGCCTTTAAAGGTCATCTAGTCCAACTTCCCTGAAATAAGCAGGGACACCTCCAACTAGATCAGGGTGCTCAGAGCCCCGTCCAACTTGGCCTTGAATGTTCCAAGGGATGGGTCACCTACCACCTCTCTGGGCAACATGTGCCAGTGTTTCATCACCTTCATCATAAAAAATGTCTTCCCTATATCTAGTCTGAATCCACCCTCCTTTAGTTTAAAAGCAACAGATCCATGTCCTTCTTATGTTGGGAGCCCCAGAGCTGAACACAGTACTCCAGGTGGGATCTCAGAGTGCAGAGTAGAGGGGGAGAATCACCTCGCTCAACCTGCTGGCCACACTTCTTTTTAGGCGGCCCAGGCTTTCCGGGCTGCAAGCACTCATTGCTGGCTCACGGTCAGTTTTCCATCCACCGGTACCCTCAAGTCCCTTTACAAAGGGCTGCTCCCAAACCCTTCATCCCCCCAGCCTGTATCGATACTGGGGCTTGCCCATATGCAGGTGCAGATCCTTCCACTTGGTCTTTTTGAACCTCATGAGTTTCACATGGAGCCTACTTCTCAAGCTTGTCCAGGTCCCTCTGGATGACATCCCATCCCTCAGGCATGTCAACCACACCACTCAGCTTGGTGTCGTCTGCAAATTTGCTGAGGGTGCATTCAATCCCACAATCTATGTTGTTGATGAAATTATTAAACAGTACTGAAGTTATTAAACAATACAGATCTCTGAGGGACACCACTAGTCACTGATCTTCATTCAGACATTGAGCTGTTGACCACTACTCTCTGGATGTGACCACCCAGCCAATTCCTCATCCACCAAACAGTCCATCCATCAAATCCATATCTCTCCAATTTAGAGAGAAGGATGTTGTGCGAGACCATGTCAAAGACCTTACAGAAGTCCAGATAGCTGACATCCATAGCTGTTCTCTTGTCCACTGATATAGTCATTCCATCACAGAAGGTCACTAGGTTGGTCAGGCAGGACTTGCCCTTGGATACTGTTGGGTGTTCCCATATGTTAGTTCCAGGCAGTGTGTTCTGTCACTGTAAAATCATATTTGGTGTCAGTTTTACTGCTTTAGTTCTGTAAAGGATTAAATATAAATAAACTGGAATAAAGGAAACAGAAGCTAGTGTTGGCTGTTTCTATAGTAGGTGTGGGAGAACAGCTACTCTTGCTTAATTGAAATCGTCTCTATATCTGTTGTACATTTGTCTCTCTTTTGTATAAACTAGCTAAATTTATGCATATTAATTACACATTTTATATTTGAAATGTTTATATTATGATATTTTTGTTGATACAGCAGAGTAAATAATCTAAATCATATATCTCAATAATATGATTTGTCAAATCATTCTATCTGTTTCATAATGGAATACTTTACTTGTATTTCCTGTATTCTTGGTATATGTAAGAAATTCTCTTTATATGGCATTGAATCTTTGAATTATAATAATACATTATTTCCTGTAAGACAGAAACTTCCTAGGTGTGAAAACGGTTCATTCCACAATTCCCAGTAAGTCTTTCCAATATTTAAAGTTATATAGTCTTGAATACCAGTGACCATGGCCCCACTGGTTTTATCATTATCAATTTGACTGAACTGTTGGCCAGCATGCATGTCATGAAGTAAATGAATAGCTTTTGTTTTATTAATTGTCTTTTGGATATCATCCCAGCATCTTCTGGCTATTCCAAATCATGTTTGCTAGAGATTGGCTTGAATTAATTCTCTAAATTCAATGACTTCTCAGTTTAAGGAAGTTCAGAGGCAGGCTCTGATGTACTCCCTTCTCCTACAAACTTCCTGCCTGTGTCCCTTCATCTTGTCCCATGCAGTTATCTGAAAACTCTGTGCAAATTATGAAAGCTTTTCAAAAGGCTCTAATTTTGCCCAGATTTGTATGAAAATAATATTAGAAACATGTATATATGGATGATGAGAGCAGTCTAGGATCTTAACATGTTGTGTTCTTCTCGTTTGATTAGTTGTAAATTGTATATCTCTCTAACTTAGAAAACCACTTTAACCTGTGATTAAATCCCAGTGAAATCAAGATCTCAGCACACATTTAAGACTTAGCCTCCACGTCAGTGTTTAAAAGAGCAGCTTAACAACATGCATTCCTGAAGGAATATTTATCATGGTAAACCAGTATTTCCCTGTGATTGGGTCATAGTCTGCAGGCAATCCACCAAAAGAGATCTAAGAGATCATGAGACACTGAAAAATTTATTAAATAACACTGAGATAATATTAAATATTCAACTTTTGTGAGGTCTGGCGTAGTAAGTTTGGTAGCTCCACCCTTTCCATACCCCGCAGGTGACTCTTGGCATTATCTCAGTACTCCACAACCCCCTCTCCCTTATCATCCACCTTCAAGAATTCAGTCAATCTCTTGAAACACACACGGAAATGATGTATGCTTATACTGAGAAATGCAGAGACATACCATTCAGCACTCCTATCTGAAAAACACGTCCAATTTAGAGACATTAATATATATTATCATATACCTGTACATTTATGGATTTCTTGTTTTACTTTTATGAACCTGTGCAACAAACTTTGCAATACCAGTATTTCCTTCTTTCCAGGGGAGTAAGGGATTTGTGTATATTAACCAGGTAAACATAGATTCATCTCTGTATAGCATCTTCTTTGACATTCAGCTAAACTTAAAAATCGGCTGCATCATCATTATTCTGTGCTTTCTAGAAGTCCACAACTGAACTGTCAGCATGCTGGAGGTGGGAAACTATTAGAAACTCATATATATATGCTATACCCTGTCAAAGTGTGGGAGAGCTCATATGGTCCTTCTGCAGAGCCCTTCCAGGCACTGGGGCTTACAGAGTATGTTCCCTTCTGGAAAACTAAATGTACTCAATATTATTTAACCTGCTTTATCTTCAGAAGCAGGTTTTCCAATACAATACAAATACAAATATACAAATACAAAAACAAATACAAATACAAATACAAAAGCAAATGCAAATGCAAATACAAATATTCTTCTGTGACTTCTTGTGGACTCCCTTATATTGTAGTGTACAAATGGTTTTTTTGATTATCTGATGTCACATAGAAAAGGGACTGAAAGTGAAAGAAACAACCCTTATTCAAGACAAAATGAGTATTCATGGTTGTATGTGGTTAAACTTTCCCAGAGAGATAACTTAAATGATGAAGCTTATTTTTTTCATTGGTATTATGTCAATCTCTTACCGAGACATTTAGCCACTGCAAATAGTAACTGATATTGTCTGCAAATATGATACACTACCATGGGTGTTGTGCAAGCCAAATACAGCCCACAAGACAATTCTTCTCATACTATCATTACCATCTTGCACATCTTGGAGTGGAGATGAAAGGAAATGACTAATTCAGAAGGTGCACGCATCTCAGAAGTTGCTTCTTCCACATGGAGGAGTGGTTTGCCATTGCTTGGCAAGCAGAGACTGGCGTATTTGTCCAGCAGCAGCTCTAGGGTTAAAAAAGTGGAGAATGCAGGTGCATGAACCTCTGATAAACCTTCTCAGCTCCTTCTGGGACTGGGTTGCTGCTGCAATAATATTATCGCAAGAGCCTGTCCGTAGAGAGTTCTGCCACTGTTGTGTGTGAGTGCAGAAACGCGTTAGAACAACCTCTCTATTCAGCCCTGGGAAGGCCGAGAGCCTGGGGAGACCAGCGGGAAGACTGAGCTTCTACTCAATGGAGAAGTACCATACTGTCCACTATGCCTATGATGATGTACTCTTGACAGGTGATAAATCATGTCAACCTCCCTAGCTGCCATAACATTTCCACTGCAATTATATCTATGTATCTATTTATTGTGATGTTTTATCTTGCAGGTTTTAAATATGATGTATTAAAATTCATTGCAGTGTAATCCAAATGCAATGAGGCAAGTAACTGTAAAAGCCAAAATTAGGATACAGAGAACAATGTATTTCAAATTAAGTGGGAACAAGATTACTTGTTAGCTGAAAATAATGAGCACCTTCAGTGCCTTATGTGCATGCAAATGATAGATGTGCCAAAAGATTATAATATCAGCTGACATTACAAAACCTACCACCATGAAAAATAAGAGAAGTGCACTGGAGAACCTAATCATTACAGAATTAAAAGAAAATCCCCCCCCAATCAACATCACAAACAAAGAAGTACGCCGATTTAACGTGCCACTACATAAACTCAAAACCTGGCTACCCGCGATGAGACATGCCTCAGGTGAACCCCTGAAATGGGATGGTGAGCCAGAAAAAGGTATGCAGTTACAATGTTCTCCGCATCTATAGGTACACAAAATTTAACAAGTCATGGAACCCTGTTATCATCTCAGGTAGCTATAGAAAGCAGAATAGTTGATGCAAACAATCACATGCTCAAAATTTGAGACCAATCCCAGAAAAATGTAAGCACTTACCATTGATTTTGGATGAAACTGCTAATAGCAGTGAAACTAGGCAGTCACTGATTTCAGCTGAGCTACTGCTAAGGTTTTATTTGTAAAACAAATGAGGCAGTACTTTTAATGTACATTGGAAGTACTCCTTTCTACCACCAGATCATGTAACAGTTTTCAAAACTCCCTTGTCACAAATAATGACAAGCAGTGACTGTCTAGAATAGTCACTTAATGAGTTTGCTGAAAACAAACTGCATCTGAATACCTCACTTTCACTGCACGATGTATTACCAGCCAGTTGGTGATAAATCTATGAAACAAGGAACATGAAGACTAGCCTTGTATATATGGTTGACCTCATTCACAGAAGAAATACTGCACAGACACACAGATAATGTATCAGATATCTTAAGGAGCTGAATCTAAACTATGGGAATTTACCCCCTCTTTCAAAAGTTGGGTGACAGTAAGCAGGGAAGCTGCCTTCTTTACTTTTCCAAATGTTCATGTCTTGAAGATGAGAGAGCAAATAACATATTTAATTTATAAGAGCCTGTCTTCCTACAAGCTTTGTAATAGCTCCAGTCGGCATGGTGCCTAAAATCCATGAGAGCTATTCAGGTCACCTATTATCCATGGAAGAGCTTAAAATTTATTAAAGTTTCCATGTCGGACTATAAAATTTGCTACAAAGACCTCCCCACATACTTAAAAGTATCCCAAACTGAACTCTTAAAGCTGTAAATGAGAAAGGAATGCCTAAACTCTAAAATCATCCCCAGAGAGCCTGTTCCCACACCTAGTATCCATGAATAGTCCTGAATTTAGTTCAAAATCCATTTAGTACTCCCAGCTAACATTAGCACTCTTATCCTGCCTGTGAAGCGAGTTCTTCCAGAAAACTGCTCTAACCAGCAGTGTAGAGAATATTTTAGGATTAGGTCTGTATCCTCCATCCTTTCAACTCTCAATAACTCACTCAAGAGATAGAGATAGTATTTACACTTTGCATTACAGACTTGGGTAAACTGCATCCATATAAATAAAAATAGAGTTTGGATTCTAAAACTTTTAGAATTTTAATTTCAAAGGAATATCATCAGCAAGAAGATCTAGGGAGTTTGGGTCTGGTTTTATATTCTTCTTGGTTCTGCCTTTCCTTTTTGAACAATAACCTATTTGCAACAAGAGGGATGGAGTGTGGCCTGTATCCTAGGGCATTCTACCATTTGCTCATTCCTTTGGAAGATCAGAATCAGTGGTATCAGCTTACACAAGAATGAAAAGACCCTAGAAGAAACATTTCTGTCTTCCAAGACAAATGTACAAATCAACAGATTGCTGTGCACAGGGCTGTCACAGCTACATCCTCCACCAGTACCTGCTTGCTCTGAAGACAAAAAATAGTATTTTGATCTCAGAAGTTATGTTTACAGTGGCATATAAACCAAGACCAGGGTATAGACTTGAACACAGGACTACACAGTACACTGTTAGCACAATTGGCCAGAAACAACTGCCTAGCATCTTCTGGAGGCAGCATATGGCAAGAACCATCCCCAATAGGAAACCTGGATGCAGCCACACTGGTTTTGGGGAGTGAGGAGAGAAGAAAGTGCAGTCATGTGGATATGAAAGGGGGACCCTTAGAGCCCCTGATTCCCTGTAAAAATGTCTTGGTGTCCAGAGTTATTTCTGGCAAAGCCAATCCTGCTGATTCTTCCAGTGGTTTTCAATAGTGCTTTCCACTATTAAACTCTAACCAGTTCTCCGTTTCAGCATACGGGAGTCCTGGATCAGCTGGCAGCCCTAGGCAGTCAGGGCAGAGAAGCCAGTGCCTCATATAAGTGCCCTGAATCATAGTTTTTTCATAGGCTTATAGTTTTTCACTTCAAAAGAAATGTTGCCATAATATTTTTTTGGTTTTTTTTTTGGCACAGCAATGCTTCAATTCCAACTATGGAAATCACTTTTATGTACAACAGTGAAGCATGGAATTTTCAGCTTGTTTCTTAAGGATATCATTTCCTACTTGAAAAACTCTGCAATGAAGTACTGTTCAATGTACAGAAACACATTCATCTGCGAAAGTATGCTCCCAGGAATAAAAATCTGTAAAATCAAAATATTACAAAAGCCAGAAAGCAGTGCCCTTGGCTGCCAATTCTTATTCACCACTGTTAATATTGACATTGACATTTAGGAATAAAATATTTGTTCTGAGAAATAAACTAATCCCTTATTTGATGATACTGCATTCATTTTACTCCTTTAATGGATAAAGTCCAAGCGATCCATTTCGTAGAATTATACTCCCCTCTGTGATCCGTATTTGTGGCCCAAACCTGACATCTAATATTCCCCTCTGATAAATCACCACTGGATTAGCTTGGTCTTTAGTACCTCCTCCCTGGGTTATCCGATCACAGTAAGTTCATGGGTTAGCTCTATCTGGGCCTACAATCAGCCTCAGATTAAAAAAAATGTTGCTTTCTTAGGGGAAATGACCTCCGTCTTCCCCACACTTGTAAAGCTGACTGGGTCTAGACATGTAACCAGTCCTTTATCTCATGACCTCTTCAACTGTCAAAATGTGTGGGGTTTTTTTAACATTAAGGCAGCAATTTTCATTCATCCAGTTAAAGCAATGACTGCTTTAGCTGATATTGAAATAGTATCAAACTCAAAGACACACCTATTTCCACACAAAATCCTAGTGAAACCAGAAAACAAGTAGTTTTCATCTCAACAGGGATAACTTTCTTGAGAGAAAACGCCTTTATAATATAAATACATAAATTGGCTGTGGAAAGCGAGGTAGTTTGTTTCCCATTAACAAGTTCCAGTGAGTAATTCTGCAAATGAGCATCTAAATATTTAGTTAGAATTACAAGCCAAAATATCATGAAAGATACTTTAGAGAGGCTATGAGTATATTTAAGTATATTGTAAGTATTAGCTACTTCTTCACATAAAAATATTCTTTCCTACTCTTGTCCTGCTCCGTGCTTTCTATTTCAGGCTGACAGCCCTGTAGTCAATCACACTAGCTAGAAATCCCTCCTTAGTCCAGTTACAGGTTTGGAAATGCAGGTAACTAAGTCTCAGCATGTATTTCGAAACTATTTTTTTTCTAAGATCAAAATAGTAATTTTTTTTTGGTGGGGATTCAACACCCTTTTTTAAATGCTGATTTTTCCAACCTTGATTTTTTTCCTTATTCCATATGACCTTTTTGTAATGGCTGCTGGTATTAATCAGCCATTCTTAATGATTCTTCGATATGTATGGAATTAGTCATTTTAATGGCAGCACTTCCCAGCTTATCGGTTTTATCAGAAAGCAGCAATGGCCATTCTTCCTTCTGCTCCCACACAGATAAAACAATTCACACACACGAAACTATACAGAGTGAATATAAGTTTATTACAGCCTGTAAGTCATAAACATAAGTTTGTTACAGCCTGTAAGTCATGCATACACATTCCCTTACTTGCCAGAGTTTTCAGAACATGTTTGGGTGTGGGTTTGTTTTTTGTGTTTTGTTTTCTTTTGGTTTGTTTTGTGTTTTGGGTGTTTTTTGTTTTGTTTTTTTTTTTTTTTTTTTTTTTTTTAAGTCTGAAAACATGCACTTTTTTTGTTTTGCAGTTTTTTACCATGGGATCTGATAAGAAAGATTTTTTGATCACTCAAAACATGTCAAAGTGCCAGGACAATAAGCCATTAATACACAAAGAATCTTTTCTTTTACTAGCCTCTGCAACAGAATATCATGTTAAGAAAATGCTGATGCATTGGATGAAAAGAATAATACCTTTGATGCAATTACTTTAAGAACTTGATAGATTTTTGTGTGTTTCTTTCATTTTTGGATTCATATGGATCATTAATAAATACGGAATGGCTCTTTCAGTATATTAATTCCAAAAGCTGTGGCCAGATCGTCAGCTAGCATTATGTGATCAACTCTGTTCTCAGCATTTTCACTGACTGAGAATATGGCCAATATCTGAAAAAAAATGTTTGGAGGAATTAGTGTGGAACAATAATTGTATTTCTGATGAGTAAGGCAAGGATTGGATGCTGATGCTGCAGGCTACTCAAGGATGGTTAATTGTATTCATGAACTATTTGTAAGACAGCAAGCTGCCAAAACCTCAGACATTTCCAACATGGTAATTCTGGAATGCTGTAGTAAATAGGAAAAAACAGATGTCATAATGTGTTTCATCTAGTTTAAAACTTAACATGTAATTAACTTAATGGCTTGACAATAGCTGATGTAGCAACAAATATAATGCAATTAAATTAGTACCTCATTATGACATCAAATTCTTCTACATACACATTACAAAAAGAAGATCAGATTTTGAGACACTGGTATATTTTATGGTGACTAACTGTCTGTAAAATGCAATCACATGTAATACTTGCTTTGTATTTCATTACTTGTGGAAATTATTTCATTTTTATAACACTGTACTTTCTGTAGTCTCTTCATTATACCATTAGTGAAAGCTGTTCCTTGGTTTACTGATTCAAATGCTCTATCTAGGTATTTGGACTTTTACATTCATTATACAGTATAAAGCTTTCATTTTCTTTCTCTTTTGTACTTCTTGGCTGTTTGTCCTGAGTGGTGTAGGCAATTATAGCAGTTCTTTCACATCTTCTCAGAGTATTTCTTACAGTAGACTTCAGGTGGTCTGTTTTATGCACACAGCAGCATGTTGAGACAGAGTCCTGTTGATGTATTATTTGGACTTCCCAAAGGTTTCTCAAGGTATCATTAGGGTTTCCCAATTGTTAGGACTGCAGGATGAAAAAGGGTAAGAGTACACTGAAGCAGAATAACTTTTTTTAAAAAAAAGTAAAGTCCTAAAGAAATTTCAGCACCAAGCCCAAGCATTCTTGTTAGAGAACAGCACTGCCTGACCTGTAATTTCTGTGACAGTTTCCTATGTGCAACTTGTTTTCAAAGAAAGCAAAAAAAAAAAATTATTTTGAGGCTATGGAGAATTTTATTAAACAGAAAATAATTTTACTTTGAATTATGTGATTGATCTTTCAAGTGACTCAGATCTTCCAAACTCATCATTCCTATTAAAGATATTGAAAACTGTTAGAAAGAAGTCTGAAAAGGAAAAGGACAAACTATGGGCTAATGCAGATCCTACTAAAAATGAATGTTACTTTACATTCACTGCAGTAGTTGAAGTCCTTGATGCTGACAACAAAGTAGCCCTCTGATGCTGTGGGTATCTACAGTTTGCTTTTTTACTGTGCAGGGATATTATTAGGAAAGAGGGATCAGTAAAAAGGAATCTGAAACCTGATCTAGTTCTGAGGAATGCCTTTTGAATGTGTCATTTGAACCTAGTTATTACTTCTGGGAGGTGTGAACGTTTTGCATGAGTCTTTGCTAAAAACCTGTAATGGACCGTGAAAAGTAGTGAAAAAGTTATGCAAGCCTTCATACAATTAAGCAAAGTAGTTTCAGAGAGATAATTATGTACTTCTGAAGCCATTCATCAAGATATCCAATAAAATGCATCATGTATCTGTTGGATGTTCCTTGTTTCACCTTAAATTAAGGTCCATACATTTTATGGATTTAAAAAATACCTATGAACTTATGTATATATTTAGATCCTGCACACTTAGATGATCTTTTTTGTTCTTAAACTACATTTATTCACTCATGAATGTTGCTTTATCTCCATTTCTAAAACGCTGAATGGGCAGATTGTTTCTATCAAGCATTTCATATGAACAGTTTATGAGGTGTGAACAACAGAGGACTGTCTAATGATTGGTTATCATGACTTTCAAAGTTAACTGATACAGAACCCCTGCACAGGGAAAAACAGTTTTTTTTTATTGCACCTAGCAGGAAATTTTAGGGAATGTTATAAATTGACCAATTTTAAGGAAGTAAGATGGATGGCTGACAGTAAAATGCTTACAAGCCATGGCTATGTAATACTGAACTGCTGTGCAATTCCTCCTTCACTTTGTTCCTTAATATGAAAAAATATATGGTGAAATTGATACATTTTTAGAAATTTATTATAGACCCTTTCCAGTAGGGGTCAGAATGAAAAAGGGAAACAGTGGTACTTGCTGAGGCTGACAGCTAAAAGCACAAGTCCATCAGTCACTCAGATGTCGCCGTCTAGCATGCTTTTCAACAGGATCACTTAGCCTTGGTTTTCCAAACAAGCGCTGTCACCTACAATGCACGCCCACCTAGGTGTTCTCGATGAAAGTGTAGGTTGCCACATACGGCCAACAAACAGCATTCCCATAGAGAACTTTCATCTTTGACAGCAGTTCAGAAAGGAAAAACCACTGATTGGAGTTAGTGTGCTCTATCCCTAGGGCTCTCTGGAGGAAAAGTTCATTAGCTGCTTTGCATGCCAAGGGACCAGCTGTCCTTCGGCACATGAAGCAGCTCTGATTGACCAGGAGGACAAGTGGGAAATAAGCTCAGAGCAGTGCCAGCATGGCATATGGTCACGTACCAGCTGTTTCTGAAATGCCTGCCAAACGGAGATCAGAATCGGGTTGGCTGTTAAGAAAATAAAATCCAACAAAAAACAACAAGCAAACAAAAAATTCCACTGTCGGGATTCCTGAGATCTGACCACAAAACCAGAGCTGTCAATTTTAAATGTCACACAGCAACTACGTGGATATTCAGAACAATCTGTCATTGGCTTGCATGCTCTGACTTGCTCTGTTAGCAGAACACCAATGTTCTGAGCATCTCTCCCTTCTGCAGATAAAAAAAAAAAATTCTAGAGACAGTGAAATAAGGTAAGTGGATTCATATTAGTGATATACATTACTAACACACTACGTTCAGAAGACTGAATGGAGATTGATTTAAATTGGTGCCAACTCTTAATAGAGACCAATTCCAGGTGTCCCGCATTTTACTATAGTTTATTTCTACCCTGAAAAGGGGATTTCAGATTCTGAGCTCATGAACAAAAGGAGATTTGATTGTGATTGGCGCAAGTCGTATTACAGTGTTGGTGAGATGCTTCTGATAAACCAGTGGAATGACTCAGCAGAAAACAGTGAGCAGGATTTTTCCCCCAAAGCTTTTCTGTTTCAGCTTTTCATAACTAGAAAATAACTTGAACAGTTATTAAATGGCTCTGAGAATTCTGCTGTCCTCCTATCACAGGATTTCAAGCACTACTTTCTCTTTAGAGCTTTCCCATAATACTCCTTCAAGGTTTGGAGAAAGCCAGACTGATGAACTGCACATTCCTATGACATCAATTACTGCCTCGGCAGTGTTTGAAAGCATGTCGGTAGCTCATGTAGCTACAGAATGCTGCATATTTAACTTCTGGCTAGCCTAAATCAAATTTATGACTAAGTGTCAAAGTGCTAAGGATGTCCAAAAAAAAGTGAACCCTAGCTAAAACAAAAATAAGACTAATGCTGCTCCTGTACCAGGAAATGAGTACATAGGCTGGGAGGCAGTGGTTACTATCATGGCTTGCGTTCATGTTTCTTACAAGACATATTTTTTATATACAGGCTTAACTTGTTGAAAGGCCTAAATGGGGCTACATCCGGGGTGTGTGTGGATCATCTTTTCAGAGGTAAGCCTGGTTCCAGTGACTGAAGATGTTTGCACAGAAGGAACAGTGTTAGCCAACGTAGATGACATACTGCGTTTTAGAACTCTAGGAGCCACACATTTAGCACTGAATAAAAGAAAACCCTCAGGATTACGCACAGAGGACTTATTTTGACACCTTACATAATATTGACTTTCCTCAGACCCGTATGTGTTCATGTATTTGAGAAATGTGAGGTACTAGTATACACCTGAAAAAGGCATTATTATTTTCCCAATTAAGAAGCTTAATTAGTACTTTGGTGTGTCATGTCATATTTTTGGTCTTACAGTGGGCCATTTTCACCCATCTACTATGCTAAAAATGTTCCTCTTTCATTACTCTACAGTTGTGTAAACAGTTTTGATTAAGATGGCATTTAATCAATTGGAATAAAATTTTCAAAGCTCCCGAAGAGCTCACTTACTAAACCCGACTTTCAATAGCACTGGTCTTCTAAAAAACAACTGCCCTTCCAGACGGGCTTTCGTTCAGAAGCAAAATAAACTTTATTTGCTAACCTTGCCCTCAGAGTCGTTAAGGATTTCAAAAGGACCTCGCATGACAAACACCGCCACGCTCCATCATTATCCCCCATTTCCTCCTCCGCATTCCCGCCCCGGCCCCGGGTGTTTCCCTGCCCGCCGTGCCCTCGCAGCCCGCCCTCCCGACGGGGCGAAGGCTGGCTCCCGCCGGCTGAGGGGGCGAGGGGCCGCCGCCCGCCCCCCGGAGGCCCGAGGCGCTGAGGCCGCCCCGCCAGGCGCTCTCCCCGCTTGGCCGGTGACTTTCAAACGCCTCGCCCGCCCCTTTTTGCCCTCAGGCGCCCGGCGGACAGCGCGGCGCTCTCCCGGCGGGCGGGGCCGGGCCGGGGCTGTACAACCAGGGCAAAGGGATACTTCCCTTCCTCCCCCCCGCCCTTCCTGCGCGCCGGCCCGCCATGAAGCCGGCTGGCTGGCGCCCGGGCACTACGGGACGGGGCCGGAGAGGCGCGGCCCGCCCACCCCCCCCGCCGCCGCCGCGGCGGAGAGCTCAGCGCGCCCCCCCGCCCTCCCCCTTCCCGCCCCGCTGCGAGCGCGCGCCCCCGCACCCCGGCGCAGCTCCGTAACCCCGGCGGCGGGATCCAGGGCCGCCCCCTGGGCGGAAGGATACACGGGGAGGAGCCTGCGGCGCGGTCCGCCGAGGCGCTGAGTCCTGTTGCCGGGTGACGGAGCGGCCGGCCCCCCGCCCTCCCCGTGGCGCTCGGAGCCGCCGCCGCCGCCGGTTTACGTAACGCCTCCCAGGGCAGGTCCCGGCTCCGTCCCGCCCGCCTCACTCGGGGACGGCAGCAGCGGGACGGAGTCCGCTGCCTCCTCCGGCTGCCAGAGGCCCCAGGGCCCCGCTCTGCGCCGCCACGGCAGGTAAATACCCGCCGCGGGCCCGGGGAGCGGAGGGAGGGGCAGGGCTGGAGGGAGGGCGGGAGGGCGGCTGCCGCCCTCCCCGTGGCAACGGGAGGACGAAGCCGGGAGGCGGTGGCGGGCGCCCCCTTCCCTCCTCCTTCCCGCCGCTGTGCTGAGGGACGGGCAGGCTCGACCCCTGGGGAGGGCAGGGCCGGCAGCTCGGGGCCCGGCCGAGGAGGCCCGCGCCGGCCCGCTCTTCCCTCTCCGCTAACAGCCCGGGAAGAGGAGGAGTTGCGGGGCCGGGCCTGGCCGGCGCTGGGAGGACGGTTTCCCGGGACGGCGCGTCCCGCTTCTCCACTGCGCCTGCCGCAGCGCGGCGGGAGCGTGCCGGGGAGGCCGGGGGAAGAGGGGAGGAAGCGCGGCGACGGGAGGAGAGGGGCCGGGGAGGGGGTGACAGGGAGCGTGAGGGGCCGGCCGGGGGGGCTGGCTGCGGAGCGGCGGCGGGGCAGGGCTCGGGGGCGGGGCCGGGGGCCCGGCCGGGGTGCCCCGGTCCGAGCGCCTACCCAGGATCTGAGCCCTCCCCGACTCCCCCCCGCCCCCCCCGCTTTCTCCCGGCCCGGCCCCTGGGGTCCCAGCGCCAGGTGAGCGGCTTGCTCCGGGGGGGGGGGGAGGGAGGGAGCTGGGGCTCCGTGCCTTCGGGCCGGGAGGAGGAAAGGGGGGAGAGGAAGGCGGCACCCACCACCCACCCACCCGGCGTGGGTGCCGGCCGGCGCCGATGTCAGCCGGCGCAGTGGACGGGAAACCGGAGGATGCGGCGCTTCGGGTCGTGGTAGCGAGAGACTGAGCCGGGCAGCCCCCTTCCCTGCCTTGCCTGGCCGTGAGGTTGGAGTGGCGGGGCTCTCCGTACCGCCCCCCGCCCCATCTCCGGGCCCGGCTGGTGTGCGGGATCGGCTCAGGCCGTGACCTTTCATCCTGTGCGTAATCGTACAAAGCGCAGCCGGCGGCTGCTGACCGGCGAGGAGGAGCCGGGAGGCCGGTATCGATGCCTCGGATCGGGGCAGATGGAAACGTCCGCTGGCTTAGCTGCGGCGTTCCGGGGTTACCTCGGGGGCCGATCTGCTGGGACTCGCTCCCCTCCTATTTCCCGCCCCCCCCGCTTTCCAACAGCATTGTCCTTTAGGGGCCTATTGAAGGCAAAAGGCGGATAGAAAGGCTAGGGCTGCTGCTGTTTCAGGAGGAGGAGCTGGGCTGATAGGAGACGGATGGGAGCCGCATCCTATGGCCGCTCGGAGCTGCGCGCCGCCGGGGCGGGCCCGGCAGGGCCGCAGCCGCTCGTCGGCAATGGGCGGGGGGGGGGGGGGGGGGGGGGAAGACACACGGCACGGACAGACAAGGTTTGGCGAAGGTTACAGCTGAATGCAGAAGTAACACGAATTGACACTTCATTCCAGCAAACTCATTTCCATCTTCTCCTCGCGGCGGCTGGATTAAAAGTATACATTTATTAAGTCGTGTTATGAAACTTTGAGAAAAGCGAAAGTGCGGTGCTTTTTTTCGGGTTTGTCTTTGTTTTAATTACTCATTGCAGTACCTGATTCTGATCTGAAGGGTGAAAATATCACGATTTGCTTGTCCTTTCAAATAAAAGGCATTCTTGTATTTCGATGTTTTCCGTATATAAGTAAATCGGGTTGTAGTTTATAGGCCTGGGATCAGAGGACACTGTGGCGCGGGTGGTTGATACTCCTCATGCAAACCCTTTTAAATGTTTAGGTTTTTACCCTGCTGTGTCACACCATTTATTACTTCTGTGTTCCTGGGATGAAGTGGGAATCGTAGATCAAATTTGATTTCTTGGCTGTCAAAAGTGAGCTTGTGATGATTCAGTAGATAATTGTGTAAAAAAACTACTTCACTGCAGTGCTTAAAACCCAAGTATTGCGGGCTTCTCACACACCATGGGAGTCTGCAATTGACATTTTTCTTTATTATTTAAGACAAAAATGTGCCTTATAGAAGTAAATGACATGGAACTTGATTGTTACTTGACATGTAACTGTACAGATTTTATTTTGTACTAATCCTCCATCTGCTGTTTCTTGTCAGCATGGATATGCTAAAATGGTAGTGTACAACCCCTCCCAATCAATAAAGCATATCATATAGGTATCAAAGTCTTCTGTTTTGATCATTGAGATAGAAGAGGACATGTAAGTAACTTGAATAAAATGGGTATCTCACTATATATATAATGTTCTTCATTTTCGAAGACTAAGAATAGTAGGGGAAATACCAATTTGTACAATCCGTTGAAAGCATCAGCAGTTTATATCCCCACCATATTCTGCTTAGCAGATATTCCCACACGTACAGTCACAGAACTTTATCAGTTAATTTGTTTTGTGCACCATGGGGGTAATGATTCTTTGAGGCTAGAGATTCTGCAAATTTGGATTGGATACATGACCCTCTAGCTTTTCTGCTCATCAGCAGGGGAATTGAAAGAAAAGGAAGGGGCAAACAGATTTATATGTGACCCAAGAGGTAAAATTGGAGGCCTTGAACTTCTGTTATCTTTATATGCTGATTTCATAGTCTACATTCCCCACTGATTTTGTTGTTGCTATTCCTTATTCTTCCAAGTAGGAGAAATTCCATAGGGGTAAAATGATGTCAGCATTTTCCTTTGCTTGTTTGCTGTACATTCTAGCAGCAATAGGGACAGAGGAAGATCTAGATACTGCTCATAACTTTATTATTTGTCCTTCTTGAGGATCTTGTTTCTAGGTGGATAGGGGGAATGAAGGAAGCCAAGAGGTTGGTTTTATACTTAGCACAGGTGAATTTTCTGTGGAATTTTATTGGGTTCTTAGGTGTTGTGCTATAGCATCAGAATAGACTTTCTAGCTACTTAGCGAGAATCCTAGCAAAATCACCTATCAGTTTGCTGCTTCTCTAAGCTTTGTATAAAGCAGCATGCAAAATTTGTAATCATGGATTTTGAAAGTGGCGTGTAGTAAATATTTCTTTTAAAGCCATCTAAATGTTAATGTGTTCAAAAATAAGAAATTTGAGTTTTTTTTTTTTTAATCTGAGCTTTTTTTTTTTTTTAATTTTTCAGAGTAAAAGACCCTTACTTCTTGTCATTCCATTTCAGCTTTTTTTCTTTCTTTTTCTTAAGGCATGCATTTATAGCATAGGTTTCATACCTGTCTGTTAGACTGGTAATATGAAGCCCCTAAAATTGTGTAATGGTAATAACAACCAATAATTAATAACTAAAAATACTATAAGTTGGATAACAATGCCTGGTAAAGCAGAATGTGATGAAGACAGCAAGACTTAGAATTCCTGTAGGCTAACAGAGGTAGTGGGAACTGTTCTAGTTATCTGCACTGCTAGTGAAGCTTGGCGTAAAAATTGTTTTCTAGAAGCTATTTAATATGGTCTGTTTATTGGGATGGTTTCTTCTGTATTGTGGAACAGAGATTGGGATCCTTCATTATAGTTCAAGAACAGTGATGAGCTGGTTAGGTAATTTGTAAATGTAATTATAGAAACAAGTTGTTGTGTTGTGTCCATCCCCCTAACTCCACCCCAGGAATTTTTTCTGCGTAAAGTCAATTTTGTGATACAAAATAAAAATGTTCTAATGAATATTTGAATGCTCAGTTGCATTTCAATACACAGAGAAAAATAAAATTGCTTGATAGGAGGGAAAAGTATATTTTTTTCATAATTTGGAAATAATTTACCAGATTTTTTCTAGACAGAAATGCCAGGTAACTGCAGGACTGTGAGAGTGTTCTAGTAGAATAAGATCTAGATGAGCTAGTTACAATATCTTTACTAAAAACCATCTTGTTCTAGTTTCCCAAAAGTTAGTTGGGTGCATTTATAATGGGTGCTGAAGGATTGAATATGTATTTTATTGGGCCACAATGGGAGTTGGTGGGGGTAGGGGGAAGGGTTGAGTAGTTTGAACATTCAGTATAAAGATTATTCCACAGACTTCTACTAACTTATTTCTCTAGCCTTATTGGAAGCTACTGAATACTTTTATTTTTTAATATGCTATTTCCTTTATAATTTTACATGCGTTTGGATTTACCTGCATAAAACTTCATTGATTATTTCTGCATCATCTAGATTCTCTTTATATCTTAGCTTCTGTATGTCCACTTCAGTATCTGTCTTTCCAAGAGAATTTATTTGTAAGACAATAGTATGGAAACCTCAATTTTAAAGGATTTAAATTATTTTTTCCTGTTGTGATATTGCATGTAATAGATGAATTATATACTGCTAAGTCTGTTCATAGTCTGTGTTTAGGCTTGCTGTAACAGTTATAATTTTTAAATGTAATTTGGGGGATGTTTAAATTTCTCTTTTTTGCTGTATTGAGGAAGAAGTTTCAAATGCGCAGTCCATGCTAATTTTACTTTTCTTTGTAACTTTCTAGGCCTTATCCTCGAAAGGATTGCATATGAAAATTTATGCTCTGTGCAAAAAATCTTGTTAATAAATAAAAATAAATTGTAACGGGTGAAATCTAAATAGTTTTCTGTTCTTTTTGTAGCTTTTAAAGATCTTCCTCTAGTTACTGTTAAATTTACATAAAGAACAAGGTCTGCTGGATAGAATGCTGGACTAAGACTGAAGAGACCTGCAGTTTCTATCAGCTCTCTTACTGAATAAATGAAAGCAAATTGTTTCATCTTAATGTACCTTTGTTTAAGATGCTGTGTGGAAAGGAGGAGCTGTTATGCCTTTTATATGTTATTAAATTGTGCGAGTGTGGGTTTTTTGTTGTTCTTATGGTTTGGGTAGCTGCACTAGCTTCGTCATAGAAGAATTCTGAAGGGAGCCATAGTTGCGTTGCAGATGAGGTTTTGTATATATAGACTGTGGAAGAAAGTACAGAGAGAGGTAAGAGAGTATGAGACTAGGGGCAGCTGAAGGCTAGAAAAAATAAAACTACTTTTCATAAGATTATATAGTATTAACGTCAAAATAGCAGAGTTGAGTTGCAAGAAATGTACACTCTGCAAAGTTATTCCAGGTAGTGTTAGTTTAGTCAGGATTTAGACTGAGATAATAATCTTCAACAGTAAAGTGGGAAAATGTGCTAAACCATACACAGCATGATTAAGGAAATTATTTTGGTCATTTAGCATGTGTCATATGTTCTTTCTAAGAAAATAAAGTATTAGCCTAAAGAAAAAAGGCTGCTTGAAGCATCACTAATGAAGAAATCTCTAATGCACATTGCTGCCATTGGCTGAGTTATTAATTCTCACTAAGTCCTTGTGACACTGTAATCTGTTATTACAAACTTGAAACAAATTTGAAGACGCTGTGGCTGAGTAGGAGTGCAACATTCAAACACTGCATAGAATTTAGGACACTGGTGTATCTTCAAAGAAACAGAGCCAGCTTCCAGTGATTTGTCTGATTGATAACTTTACTTAGGAAACTTCAGGAAAAACTTTTTACTGTTTCATGATATTTTAATTCTGCTGGCTGAAGATTATGAGCTAATGACTGTTACTAATTAGCTAAGGGTTGCTATTGAGTGAATGCCTATTCTCCTGGTTCTGTCTTCTGGGGTAGAAGTTCACTCTGCTGCTTATTTGACTATTGCATTTAACAGTGAAACTGAATTACTTATATCAATTCTTGTTTTATTGACGTTTTTATAGCTGCTTTGCTGGAAGTCATGTTGAATTGTGCGAGGTGACCCAAGAGTTTTAAAATGTTTTTGTAAGTTGAGATATTAGTTTAATTTTCATATTTATATAAGACATTTTTTCACCAGCTTCTCTGAACAGGATATCTTTATCAGCTTGAGAGAAACCTCAGAGTTCCAGTTTTTAGTAACTTTGTTCTTGAGTTGTGAAAGACATGCCTTAGTCAACAGTGCAGTAACTTCCTTGAAGAGAAGCAATACAATGCTGACCTGCTGGTTTCTGTAAAAGGTTTTCTGGTGGTTATAGTTAAATATTTTGCATTTCAGTAAAATAAGATTTCCAGCTGTTATTTGAAGTAGCAAAGAGCAAATTTATTATTTTAAGAGCAATATTAACCCATCCTACCTGTTCAGTTTGTAAACTTTTTGTTTGTTTGTTTTAAATAAGCAGTAGCATTTTTAGGCAACATACTGAATCGTAAAAGTGGAGGTATGATATGGCAACAAAAATCACCACTGTTTTTAAGGAAAAAGAAGGAAAAGTTATTTTCCTGGCAGTCTTACAACATAAACTAAACAAACAATGCCTATGCAAATACACTCAGATTCTAAAATGCATATTCTTTCATGTGAATTGTTACTCTGTTCAGAATTGCAGTCTCCTACTTCAGATCTCAATTTCTTAAATATATAGAATTTTATTTGCTAACATTTTGGATTAAAAATTAGAGGTGGTAGAAGTTTGGGGGAAAAGCATTTGAAAATTTTCTTTACAGGTCTGCCATATTTTCTTTGTTGCAAAGTTGTTATTTTGTCTGCTGGTTAAGTCATGGAGCTTGCAAATTCAACTTATCAGAACTCTGTGATTACTGAGCCTCTTGTGGCTGACACATATTGTACATTTTTACACAGTTATTAATGAAAACACTGTCTATATGTGACTAATAACTGAAGTTATGATAATGTATTTTTTTATGAAAAGAGCTATTGAAAAGACTATATAGTTAGGCAGTAGTTATATTTGGTTTTAAACTTTTCATGAGGCTATTTTAAGCTTTCCAAAAAGGTAGTAATTAGCTCCTTTAATTGCAGACCAGATATGGAAAACTTCAATAGTAAGCATTCAGAGAAGACCTCCATACAAATTAAATAAGTTAATAAAACAAAGTAAAATGTATAGTGTGGTCATCAACTAGTTAGATGTTTATATACAGCTGAATTATTAACTTTGGAAGTATAAATAGCTGGAGAAAAAACATAGCCTTTAAATGGACAGTAGTTATTGGATCTTTGGAATTCATAATTCATTCCCCTTTTCCTTCCCCAACTGAAAGATGCAATGTATGCCTAAGAATAAATTGTGTATTGGTTGAAATAAATACTATATGGTTGCACTAAAAGAGAGCCACTGGGCTACTTGGTGGTACAGTAGCATTCCAGCTGATGCGAAGAGCACTGAATATTTGACCAGCGTGGCCCCACTGGTGGCCTGGGGGCTGATGCTGGTGGCTGGCTGTGCCTTGGAGGAGGCTGGCAACGCCTGCTGGGGCACATTGGCGTCCGTGTCTGCGCACGGAGACGTTACAAAACTTGAGGCAAGTCTGGTTTAGTGAACGCACACGTAACTTGGTGCTTAGGCCTACAAGCCATTACTAAGCCATTACTCCAAGCCTGGGAAAGGAGTTCAAACACTGAGGCAAATAGCTGTTAGTAAGAGGTAGTTTGAACTGCACCTTTTAGAGCATCAGGAGGGCAGGAAGAAGAGTGATCAGAATAGTTGAGAGAGTATATCTGATCTTTTCGTTACTTGACTGCATCCTCTGTTGTATTGTTAAGCCCCACCTATACTCTACGTACTAGCCTTTCTATCACCTATAGTGAGACACAAGTAGTAGAAACCTTACAGATTTTACATGCCGGAAGTCCTGAAGATAAATGTCTCAGCTTAAAATGCGTGCATCCCTTGTGATCTTAGTTATATTTGGGGTTGGGTTTTATTAACTCCATTTATGTTTCCTTAAATCAGAGGAAGAGTTATTGAAGTATAATGATGGTAATCAGTAATGTGTGGTCTGTTGCTTGTGTACACAGTAAAAGATACAGCTTTTGATAAATAGTGTTCCTGTGAAGCTTCTCACGGGACTGAACAAAAAGACTGTAACTGTCTCTTCCTTCAAGATACAGCTAGACAAGTATTTCTCCCCAGGACCTCTCAGGCTTTGTAGCAGTCTACCCAGGCAATCCCTGTGTGTGATAGACTTGAGGTAAATGGGGGAGAGTGAGACATTTATCACTAGCTTTGCTCTGGTACACTGATATGATCTCCATTTTTAAATCGGAAAACTTAAATCATACCAGTGTCTTCAATGGTAAAAAGAAATGTGTCAGAACAGTCTGAAACCTGATGTTAGTGGTACTGAAATTACACCAGTGGTTGGGGAGTACTGTAAAGTATGAGCTGAGGCAGCATCTATGTTTTTGAGATGTACACATGTTGCTTTCTGCATTGGCACTCACTTTTTCTTGAGTTATCCACATTATGGTGATCTGTAATATTCTAGGCTAGCTACAGTGCAACACCTGCCTCTCCCTTACCAAACTTGAAGCAACCAGCAATTTCTTTATCATCTCCAGGCTACAGCTGCGGTGGGATTCTGTTTGTTTCACGGCTGAATCTGCTGAATGATAAAAGTATGAGATATTGTTGCATGGGTCAGTGGGGAATTTCTGTAAAAATATTGGAAGTACATATCATATCTGTTGAAGTACCTGGATTGGCCTCCACACTTCATGTTCCTAAGAATAATGGTGGTCTGAAAGGCTTGCACCCGAATCAGCTAAAATGTAGTTTCTGAACTCTGCCTTCCTCATGTGTTCTTGTTAAATACTTAAGTGGATCTAACAGTGGGCTGCTGCTGAAAGGGGCAACCCTACTTCCTGCCTTATGCTAGATGTAGAAATTTTGTGGCAATGGAGCAACTTGATTACTTATTTGTATTGTATTTTTTGGAGACTGGCCCACCAAGAATGAATTTTTTTTTTCCATTTAGAACAAACTGATCTAGTTCATCTCTGCAACCACACAGTGGATGGGTTAAATACAAGGACAAATGGGTGAGAATGCCAGGAAGGGACTATGGGAGAAACAGGAGAACATCCTCTCTTGGTAACAGTATACGGTTGCAGTGCAGTTTGTCTTACCTTAACTAGCCTTTGAGTCAGCCATGCAGGTTCCTCTGTCAAGATGCTGCTACTGGTGTTGTTCTTTTGAAAGTTGGTTACTGCTGGTGTAAGACCCATCACTGCTGGTTTTTACAAACTGGTACTTGTGCTGGCAATAGTAGCAATTACTTCAAATTTTGTCGGTTATATGGAGCATTGTTTTATGCTAATTTTTAATGTGAAAAATATTTACTTGAACTCATTGTCATTAGATTGTGGATTTAAATTTATAAAAAACTAACATATTTCTAAGTTATGCACTATGTGTACATTTTCCTTTTTTCAGATGGGATTTTTTTAAAAAAGTAGTCTTGTTTAAACAAAGGAGCAAAATTTAGTTCAAACACCAGTTTTAAGAGAGCTTCACATTTAGTTCAAAATCCAGTCTGGACAGTAACAAACTAAACTGGAAAAAATTTTCTCATGGCAGTTTACATTCATTGTTTTTTAAGAATAGAATGCAATTATTAGGACTGTACTGGTAGCTGGATAGCCTTGTTTGGACAAATTCTTACCTAAGTAATGTAAATGCTGCCATTGTTAATGTCAGCTGAGCATTAGAAATTGGTGAAGTGGTATTTTACTCCGAGATTCTGACAGTCTTTAAATTCATTAAATTTGATCAACGTTTGAAAGTGTTTTTAAGAGTTGTAAGTCCTTAAAATTAATATGGAAATTTTTGAAGACATAATGCTTTGGGTTGGGGGGGTTGCAGGTTACACATGTGCTGTACTTAGACTTACCTGGTACAACTGTACGACAAACTGTGGTACCAGAAATTGTTTTATTTCTTGGGTTTTATTTTGTCAGAAATGCTTTGGTCTTCTGTATGTTTATTGAAGTGGAAGTGGTGGCTGTGTGCTGCATAATGAAGTGCTTGCTTTTGATTTTCCTTATGCATCTTTAATACTGAGTCTTGACCTCCTAGAACAGTTTCCTGAGTGATGCTAGGAAATAACAATACTTATGTCTTGAACGTAAAATTTGCTTCCTAAGTTATCAAGATGCCTATTGAACCATGCTGTACAAAACTTGCCAACTATTAGGTCTCATTAATTAATTTTTAAGACACGTTACATGTAGTGAAGAACAATTTCCTAGGTCTCCATTACATGGAGATGCTTCTTTACAGGCCTGCTGTATGTAATAGGAACCCTTTCAAAAGAGTCTGTTTATGAAGCCTCTGTCAGGCCTTCTTAATCTATAAGGTGATGAAGTTTTCGTGTGTGGTAGACATAGTATGCTGCAACTGCTCTTCCTGGCATTTGTAGGTTTTGCTGCTAGGCCATGCTTTTTCCTCTTTCCGTCTTGCGTTTTTTTTCCTAACTTAAAATTTGTATATTTTTCAGTTTATATTACATGTTTGTTTTAAGGAAGTGGAGAATATTCAGATTGCTGGGAATTTGGGGTCTTGGATATGCAGCTGAACCCCTAGTGCAGGTACTTCACCTGCTAATTCTGCAGTCCATTACAATTGTTTCCCATAGCTCAGTTTTTGCTCTCTGACAGGATTAATGTTCTGACATCTTGTAAGAAAGTTCATATATGTTAATAATGTGCAGCCCTGTGAGTGCATCAGCTAATTGAACTCCTCCAGCTACTGTTTTCTGAAGTGTTGTTCTTGTATTATGGTAAGCATGAATGTTTTATAAGAACAGCTGTACTGGTTCAAACAAAGGCTTTGTCAAATCTGGTACTTGTCTGCAACAGCATCTGTAAGTGAGTAGTTAGGGACAAAAAAGAACAGGGAGAGTACATGTGATACCTCTCCTGAATACTCCCTCAGCCTCACACCGTGTTCATTCTAGGGGATTTCCTGAGCCTGACGTGGTTTGTCTAGTTGGAAACTCTCAAGGGATCTCTGCTGTTCAATTTTCTTTGAAGCCCATCTAGTTCTTTTGTTCTTTCTTTCGTTCTTGTCCTCAGTATGTTTTGACAAGGACTTTCTAGTAGCTCTGGTGTGAGGTTTTGTACATAGCTCTTACTAACTCATTGATACTTTCTACTAAAAAAAAAAAAAGACACTGAATAGTCAGTCTTTATCCATGGAGAGGCATGTCGTCTTTGGTATTACAGGACCAGGGTTGCACGTTATGTACAATGTGCGTGCAAAACATTATTTCAGTGATGGCTTCAGTTTTGTTCTGTGATTTGACTGCTGCTGGGTTTGAGAAATATCTAACATACTACTTAAAAATAGATCCTTGGATTAATAGTCAGCTCACAATTTATTGATCTGTGTATTGATAGCATGAGGTTATTATTCCCGCTGTGTCCCATTTCAAGTTTACCTATGCTGAATTTTGTTTGCCTTCTTATTGCCCAGGCCAGTTTCATAAGGTCCTTCTGCTTTTTTTTTTCAGTTATTTTGTGTTCACTATACCTGATGGCTCGCTGTCGTTTGGTAGCTTCTTAACTGTGTCATCTCATCTTCCAGATCTGTTACGAATTTGTAAAGCAATGCAGGTCCCGGTGCAGAATCCTACAGAACTGTGCTGGTGACCTCCCTGGTGTCATCTTGGTTATATCTCTGTTCTTTTTCTTTGCTAACCTAAGTAAATGAAGTTTATATATGGTAGCTCTTGAATCCTTTGAGTAATTCCAGTAAGCTTTTATATAGGATTAGCAGCCTCAGATTTTCATTTGGGTAAGTGTTATGAAAATAAGCTTGCAGATTTACAGGAAGAAAAATCCTGCAGTAACACCCACACACTAATTTCTGTCTCCTCTCTGGGAAGACTTGACTGGAGTTACGCTAGAAACATGGCATAAGCCCAGCCCCGCTAGATATCAATAAACCATAAAACATATATCATTACAAATGAGATTGTATCACTCTTGCAGTTCCTGATAATACTACTTTAAAAAAAGGAAATTCTGTGTATATCCAGAAGTTAATTCACAGAGCTGCTTTTATGCTTCTGACCACTTGTAGTGTTCTTGCTTTAATTCCAGCCAGGTGTTTTAATCTGTGTTTCTCATGGCACGGCAATGCTTCTGAAGCTTTGTGGTAGAAGTTGTTTGAACTGAGATGGAGGAAGAGGTTTGTTTACAGTGTGGACATCATAATTTTTTTTTGTTTTACGATAGTGTTTCAGTGCTTTGGTCATGAATCAACTCCCTGCTCTGCTGTTTATTGTACGGTATCATCAAAAATCACCAACATAAAAAACCTGTCCTTGCTCTGAAGACTACACAGCCAAATTTCTTAGATTATCGAGGAATGTGACTAAAAAATAACAACTTCTTTTACTTCTGAATTCACATGTCTTTTAAATGCCATGTGAAATTCATTATGGACACAGATTCCATTGTTTGCTAGATTTTAAATAGGCTTTGTTTCTGGGCTTTGACAGTGCTCTCCCCAGTGTGTGGCTGTTTGGTTTGTCTGTTAAGGGTTTGTTTAGATTTTTCACTGAATGAAACAGAAGGAATGATGGTAAAATTGCTGATTCCTCCATAATATGTAAGAACAATTTTGGACTTCTGTTACAATCATATGATGTGATTGTGCTTTTGATTATCAGTCTTCTAGAGGGGACTGAAATTTACTGAAGTGAATATGTGATGTCACTATGTTATTGACCAAAATTGATGATATTTTCACTTTGATTTATACAAATTAGTATTTGCATATTTTTGCTATATGTAGATGTTGGGGAGTGGAAGGGTTGTTTTCCTTTAATACAACCTTTCTCAGAAAAAAAAATACTTCTAAAAAAACTTTGTCCTGGTTAAAAAGGTGGACACTTATATCCACATTAAATAAAATCAAACAAACAAATAAAAAAACCCCTCAAACAAGTAAGAAAGAACGCTGTAATATATATTTTTTTTTTCTATGTGCATTGAAAAAATTGTCAAGCATTGTCAAATACCGTAGTGGGGGAAGAAAACTTTTGAAAATGAGAGCTATTAATTGTAAATGTACTGGCATATTTCAAAGAATAACAGAGGAAACTTTGTACAAAACAGCAGTTACAACTTAACCATTGTGTGAGAATATGTCTGGTCTAATTGTTAACATAAAGCAGTAGGCAGAACGAAGCACTGGAAACACAGATGTTCTCCCTTTTGGGAATGGAAGGAAGGAAAGAGGTAGCAACTGCAGCTTTACCCAAGAGATCAACTTCTGTGTAGCAGAAGTGTCAAAATACGTAAAGAGTGACTTTGAGGCTTGAGAGAATTCATTTGCAGATGATAAATAATAAATTAGTTTTCAACTTGCTTCAGCATGTAGATCCTGTGGGTTTTGTTTGTTTGTTTGTTTTCTACTGAAAATGTAGAGCCCAGTGTAATGAATTTAAGCCTGCAGACAATTTGCTTCCCTTAAGTTATCTTTTTATGATCTCCAAGAAATAGTCTGTGGACCTTTAGTTTAACTGAAAGGGCAATAGGAAGGGGTATGTTTTTTTGATCTCCTAGTACAGTATTTTCTGTTACTTTAAGAGTTGATAGTAGGTATATCTTTAAGAAAGCCTGAAAACTTGTTAAATCATTGTCTACTTTTTTTTTTTTTTTTTTTTCCATTTACCAAAAAAATGTTTGAACCTTGCTGTGTGGATACATAATTTTCAGAGGCCTCTTGGTGCTGATAAAATACATATGAGGTTACCTTAGATTAATTCAGTGGGTTTTGTGGTTTGGCCTTGGTTACTGTTTTCCAAGATTAGAAACAATTGGGAAAAAAACACTTTTGAGATCCTTAAAATAATTTATTTTTTGTATGAAGGGGAATTATGGAGAAAAAAAAGCTGTTGAAGACATGGAAGTGTCTTGCCCGGCACGAGCTTTTAGTTAATCTGCTCTTTCTGTTGGTAGTCTGATAAGACCAGTTACATATGCTAGCACTTCCTTGGTGGGCTTGTATCAAGCTTCGCTGAAGAGTGATTTAATTACACCTTTCTTTTACTGCACTCCTTGGTAATCTTAGTGTAATTTTACACTGTCATACTTTATTCCTGTAGACACAACTGTCAAAAGTAGGTATTTGTGTGGCTCTCACTATTGCAGTACCAAGAGACTTAAAAAAAAATATTTTATGTATTTGTTATGACAATACCCATATTCCATTTCACTTGCAGAGAAGACTAGGATTATTTAGTCTTCAGAAATGGTTATTTACCATGCAGGAATAACTGTTGTAGGGAACAGACCTGGAGTGTTCCAACTTCAGTTTCTGTACCATTGATCCTCCTTCCTGTTTCTTGCTATAGGTGGTTTAAAGTTGTTGCGTTTCCATAACTCAATCTCAGGAGACTAAAACTCAGTTATTGTCTTCTGCTGTCTATTCTAGGTAAAAAGAATGTCTAGTGTCATTGAATAGAATTTTGAGAAAAAGTATCTATTCTAAAACAGTCTAAATTGTAAAATCCGAGTGTTTACACAGTATTGTATTCTCATTCCTTTACAAGACACTTCATAAATTGCCTTTTGTGCCTCTAGTTGTTAAGCTGTTGAAAGTTTATCAAACTGACCTTGCTAAGGGCACTGATTAGTATTACAAAAACTGATGGTTACTTAAAAGGAAAAATTCTACTAGGAAGTGGAGTAAGTAGAAATTATTTTGAAAGAATTTAATCATATATTTTTGATTTTAGGATTGCTACGTAATTGGTAGTTTTCACAAACTACTGACAGGGATGTGTAAATTTTTATTTGGTAATTCTTATTATAGGGTGTGTCCCTCCATCATATTTTATAACTGGAAATTATGAATTCTTTCCAACTTAATAGTTAAAATAACTACTCTTGCACTAATTATGCAGGCTGTATTGTAGTCTGCCTGTTCAGATTAACCATGGTCACTGTGAGGATAGAGAAAGTTATTTTTAACAAGACAGTCTGAAAAAGATGAAAAAGGGATGATAACTTATTTGTCAGAAAATATTATCTCTAAAATCAAGCAGATATGTTTGCTCCCTGAGTGGCTTGTATTAATTTGATATGGATAGACTCTCTCTAGTACTGGGATGAGAAAATACTCAGTTTGCATTAAATTTTCTTAATTCTAAAACATAATGGAAATATGTTTAAGACTTTGTGTAAAACAGAGTACTTGAGACAGTTGTAGGATGCAAATTCTCAAATATTATTTTAGAATTTTTGTCAGTTTGGGGTTTTATATCATGTATATATTTTGAAACTTAAAATCATGTTAAAATAAGTAATTGAATATGATATTCAAAAAAGGTGGACTATAATACTTGAACATCATAGAAATTTTGTTGTCTCATTTCTTAATACCTGTGATAACCCATCTCGCTCTTGTCTCTCCCCTCTCCTCCCCATCTAAAAAAAAAGCAAGGCAGGCTTTAACTAGTCAGCCAAAGTCAATCAGATTTTGTCAGCCTAGCACTCAAGAACTGAGTTTCTTAAATGCCTCATGAAAATAAGTGTTTAGATAGAAAAGAGAGGCCACATTATCACCTCATTCAGGACAGAGCTGAAGCATAAACTCAGTCCTTACAAGGTGTGGAGAATCTAAACCATGTGTCTAAGTACTCAGTATCCAGAATCAGAATGGTTTGGGTTGGAAGGAACCTTTAAAGATCATCTTGTCCTTGCCCACAGTATGAGGGGTTGGACATCTTCCACTAGATCTGGTTGCTCAGCGCCCTGTCCAGCCTGACCTTGAACACTTCAAGTAGGTCATCCACAGCTTCTCTGGACAAGCTGTTCCAGTGTCCCACCACCCTCATTGTAAGAGATGTCTTCCTTATTTCAAATCTAAATCTGCCCTCTTTCAGTTTAAAACCATTGCCCCTTGTCCATTCACTACAGGCCCCATCTTTCTTATAACCCTCTTCAAGTACTGAAAGGCCACTATGAGGTCTCCACAGAGCCTTCTTGTGTCTAGGCTGAACAACCCCAGCTCTCTCAACCTTTGTTCATAACAGAATGTATTCTATATCCCTGTGATTATTTTTGTGACTCTTCTCTGGATCTGTTCTACCAAATCCAAGTCTGTCTTGTACTGGGGACCCCAGAGCTGGATGCAGTACTTTAGGTGGGGTCCCATGAGAGCGGAATAGAGGCGGAGAATCACCTCCCTTGACCTCCTGGTCACGGTTCTTTTTATGTAGTCCAGGGTTTGATTTGCTTTCTGGGCTACAAGCTCTGGCTCATGACCAATGTTTCATTCATCAATATCCCCAAGTCCTCCACTGTGCTGCTCTCCATCCATTCATCCCCCAATCTGAATTGTTACTGGGAATTGCACTGATGCAGGTGCAGGACCTTGCACTTGTCCTTGTTGAACTTGAGTTTCACATGAGCCTGCTCCTCAAGCCTGTTGAGGTCCCTCTGGACAGCGTCCCTTTGCTCAAGCAAAGCGATTGCACCACTCAGTTTGGTGTCATCTGCATATTTGCTGAGGCAGCACTCAATCCCTCTATCTATTTAACTGATGAAGATATTAGATAGTATTGGTCCCAGTATGGGCCTTAAAGGGACACCGCTCATTACTGGTTTCCACTTGGACATTGAGCTGTTGACTGTAATTCTTTGGACATGACCATCCAGCTGGTTCCTTATCCATGTAATAGTCCATCTGTGGAATCCATATCTCTCCAGTTTAGCAGCAGGGATGTTGTGTGGGACCGTGCCAGAGGCCTTACAAAATTCTGGGTAGGTGACGTCTATAGGTCTTTTGTTGTCCACTGATGCAGTCGCTTTTGATTGAAGTAACTAAAATTTCAGTAGCCCATTGGTTTGCTATATTAGATACTCAAAACTGTCAGTGAAAGATATGATCACCTTAATCAAGCCCTCGCCATCCTGCCTCTCTTGCCTGTGTTTGGTGTCTTTGCAAACCAAAGACTACTTGGAATGTGTGTTCGCTGCCCCTTTCCATTCTCTGTACACTAAAGGATTATGGGTAGATGGGGGACCTGCTGAAGTAGAATAAATTAATTTATTGTTTGGTCATTTTCTCACTTTTTTTCCCACTGTCCCATCCCTGATTTTCCTCCTCATCTACCCTTTCACAATTCCCCTTTCCAGTGGAACTTCCTGTCAACTCTGTCAAAAAGTTGTTGATTTCCTGAACATACAGGTAGTTCCCTTCCATGTCTCAGAAAAGACAAATCAAGAGTGTCAGTCTTCCCAGATATTTGAAACATGGAGTTTGGGGGGCTGACTGGGATTGTGGCATTGACTTAGGGAGAGTGTTCACCACATGCTGTGATGTGAAGTACCAACAGGAGAAGGACAAAGTAGATATTTGAGTGGAATTCTGTTCTTCAACAATTAAGAGAATATGGAGTACTTAATATTTGGACTTGTGGCTTTTGATTTGGGGTATCTTGGTTACAATATTAGACTTTTCTCATACTTTCTGTTCTCTAATTACGTGATGAAACAGTAACCTCTAGGCCCTTTGCAGGATGTTTCTACCTCCTGTTATTTGTTTATGAGATTCTGACTAATATAAACACGTTACTGACAAAGATTGTATACTCTTGCATTACCAACTTTCTCAAAATGAGCATTGCCATCAGAGAAGTAAGGCAACTTTAGGCATAGGATTTTGTCAGCTTTGTGACAACTGATTATAATAGCTTTTTTGTTGATGATGTTGCAATTGACTCAGTAAAGATCTGGAATATACAGTTGTACCTGGGTGGTGGTGCAAAGGAAGCTCCTAAAAACTATGATCTTTTGTTGTGTGGACATAGGAATCAATTGTAAGGTCACTTTTCAATTTTGTTTGGCCACAAAACACATGCTGCCTGCATGGAATGTTGCACACAGTATATAGTTTAGATAGTTATTTTATGTGACATCTGTCTTGAGTGTGTTGGTCATCTTGCAGTGGGGTTGAAACAAAACAGTAGATTTTGCTTAGATCCTTTAGTCTTTGTTTCCTTTTAGTGAAGGGACACTTCCTGCTAGGATTTGAGCTTTGTTTTCTCTTGCCGAGAAGCTGGAAAGGAGAGGGAAGGCCTACACAAATGCCAGATTGGCATGTGGTTGATGGACCGACCAGTCCAAAAATGCCTTTTTTTGGACTGGCGGCTTCTGGGTTAGAGCACAGAACGGCTACGTGTGTGGTGCTTGCACCTTCTGCCCCTCACTTACCGAGATGGATTTGGGGCTGTGGGTGGTATAAGCCTTAGGGTGGTTTGTGTCTTTTACGATGTGGTTCAGAGTGTAAGCTCTCAGGTAAGACTGGTGTATACTTTCTGTAAAGAGGGTTAAATGTTAATTCTGCCACTGATAAATTATGTTCTGCTTAAATTTTTTAAGTTACTCCAGAGGTTTATATTTTTATGAGGACAGATTTTGGATGATACAATGCTTTGCTGGCCCAAGGCAAGGCAAATACTGAAACTAAAAAAAAGAAAAAAATCCCCCCAAACCCAAGCCTGAAGGTAGCAACGACTTAGTTGGTAGGATTTATGAAACTTCTGGCCAGATGAATTTCATAAATTCAGTGTTTTATAACCAAGACACTTTTTTCTGTTCCAGAAACAGAAATCACTGAAAAACAGTAGGATTATATTGTCTTCTAGTTATACAAAATATAGTCAGTCTTTATGCAAACTAACATAGATTGCATTTTTTTTTTTTTTTTAATCAGAGTGGTTTTTTTAAGCTGATAGTAATAAAATTTCATCTTTCCTGTAAAGCTAAGTCAAACGTGTTTCAATCAATGGATTAGTTGTGAAGTCTTTGAAAGTGTGTCTCTTCCTGCATTAAAAAGTACCTTTTCTAAAAGTCAACTTTAAATTCCCGTTACTCTTCAAAATGACACTGAATAGATGTACTATTTATGTGGAGTAAGCAGTATGTAATGACTGCTTTCTACACTGGGTGTTTTTTTTCACTGTTTAATATTATTCATGTATGGATACGTATTATCACAACTTATTATTTTTTCCTCTTTATAGGTCCTGCTGGGGACTTGCATCTGGCCTCAATGTGAAATTAAGGTAGAAAAACACATCTACATATGTGTTTGCTATTAGGATTTAGTTTATTCACTGGTCATGCCTGAAGAGTGATGTTCGCCTCTAGACGGCTAACTGCCAGGAAATATAAATGGTTGTCCTAGAAGTCAAGCCTCTCTCCTATTTACTGGAGTGAAAATCACCTCCAGATATCGACGGAATATCAACTACAGAAAATGCTTCACGTTATAAGGATGCCAACCACCTAGATTCATGCGCCCTATCTGTACAGTTGTTGTGGATGGTTTGCCATCTGAAAGCTCCTCAAGCTCTTATCCAGGCCCTGTATCTGTTTCTGAAATGTCTCTGCTACATGCTTTGGGTCCAGTGCAGACCTGGCTGGGACAAGAGCTAGAGAAGTGTGGCATTGATGCCATGATTTATACTCGGTATGTCCTCAGTCTTCTGCTGCATGATAGCTATGACTACGACCTGCAGGAACAGGTATTTACATATTTTAGATGTTGTCCAGTGAAAGTGAGTTTTTGTATCAGTTATGTTTTGTGTATTATACATGGGTATGGCTCAGATGGGGGGGGCGGTTGTCTTTCAGTGTGTGGGTGGAAGGGAGGTATAAACCTCATGGGGAATCAAATTTGATGGGTAAACTGAGATTAATGTAGTTAGCTTGCTGTATGAGCCGTTACATTAAACAAAAATATGATGTTGGTACAGTTGATATCAGAATTAACACTGGAATGTTCTGTATCATAAATGCAGACATTCAGTACTCATGATTATAAGGTTAATTTAACATTGGAGCATTAGTAAACTAATGTAATTCTTGTAAACTGTGTGTCAAATTGACCTGCTTCACAGTAGTTTGTAGACTCCCCATCACTTCTCATGGATTTCATCTTGTGCTATTTTCAGTAAAGAATAAAAAAAAAAAACCCACTTTTTTTTTTTAGTATTCAAGTATTTAGAATACATTATTGCACATACATTATTCATCTTTTCTAAAAGAATGTTAATCCTGAATCCTGATAAAAGGCATCCGGAAGAGTTGTGGAACAGTGAATCGCTATACATGGCTGTAATTCAAAAAGGGCAGGAGAAGAAAAGTGAAGCTATGTTTCAGATAGATGCAACCCTACTACTGTCTCCATGTGCTTTTAATGCTATGGATTTTACATATCCCTTGAACATACTTTTCAGACCTAATTTCATCTTTTTTTTTCCTTTTTAATTTTGCTATATCATCAAGCTATATCAAAATACTTCTAATAGTGGAGTTTTCTGGATATAGGACTCAGGGAAGTTCTGGTGTTTTCAAGAAGGGATGAGGATGCTGTTTGTTGATTGTACACTTTGTCTTGTAAGATGATTGTGTTTACAGTGAGAAGGAAGGAAAGCAAATACCTCTTCTTAGGTGGTTTAATTATTAGTGCTTTTTTGTTGCTGTTGTTTTGGTTATACTTCACACATTGCCACCTAACTGCTTCAGAACTTATATTACTTTCTAGTTTACCTTCTTAAACATCCAGCAGGAGCAGGGCAAGGTATTGTGGAATAGCTATAAGTGTATCTGAAGCAGAAAAATATTCATGTCAGACACTGCCACTTTCTGAACTGTTAGCAACCATTACTGTGCATAAAAGCCTTCATGCTTCCATTGTGCAAACCAGAAAACTTTATGTGCGAAAATAATTTTTGTTCAGAAGTTTATCTAGCAGCAGTGGAAGTCACCAGAACAACCTAATGACTAATAATAATAATAATAATAAAACCCACCACTGTAAGCACTCTTCAGAATGTACCTTAACAATGAACTCCTGTAGGTCTTGGTCAGACACAAATAGTGGTATTATATATTAACAGAATAAAGTTCCAAAACCTGTTTGAAAGGAGGGTGCAGGGCGAGGACAGAAAAAAGAAACCAAGTGAAACAGCACCAGAATTTGAGGAGCTTTATAGATAGCCCTGTGGCCTTGAGGGAAAATGAAGACTTGCTTCTTTTCAGTCCATTTTAGAGCATAATCATAAATGTGAAGTCACTACTGTGATAATTTGAAATTACTGAAGTGCCAAAGTTAAGTTTTCTTTTTGCAAGAAGCAGGGTAACTATGCTATGAAAACCTTACTCAGTTTATTTCTCATTTTGATACCTTAACTGAGTGCTTTGTGGGTTGATAGACGAGCTTTAAGGAATGTGTCTGTTCTTTTTCCAAGCTAATTATCTGAACCTAGTGAGCCAAAGACAGAAGAGTACCAAATGCTGACAGGGTAGCCAAAACCTGTGTTGCTGCGTGGGTGCTGTAGTACAAACGTACAGGATGTCTGCTGAATGATATCAAGATTTGAAGAAGCTGGAAGTTTCTTTTCCATCTCCTCCAATTTGATCCTGCTTATAACATACTTTTTTTGTATTTGTTCCCTCTGCTTCAAATAACTGTTTACTAAGTTTTGAGACCTAATACCATTTTAGATTTGGGATGATATTCTGTAATGCGGATTGGATGCATATGTTGTGAAACATTCTGCTACCTAATTCCTTTCTCAAGTAGTTTAGTCTTTAAAGACTGCAAATACAAATTTCTTATATGAAGAATTGAGGAAATCTTAAAACATACATGCTTGTTCTTTTATTTATTTTATTATTTTAAAATTTATTTTTATTTTTCTTATTGCCTACTGGTTATTTGTATGCCCTGGCATTTTAAAAATAATTTTGGTTTGAGTGATTCAGAAACAAGAAAATCTTTAAAGCATTTATTTGCATATAGGCAGTTTCAATCCAATTTTGGTGGTGACTACAACATTAAGACAAAGGGGAAAAACAAATACTAGTGTTATTTACAAATAGAAATCAGGGAATAGTACAGCAATTAAACATCTGAATGAGAAATAATTTAGGAATAAAATACTGAGAGTTGCTGAGCTCCTTTAATTCAGATTAATTCCCACAGAAGAACTGGGTTTTGGCATTTCAGGAATTTTTTCTCCTACATGATTACTTTGGTTCTTGAGAAAGATGACAGAATTTCCAGGGAAAGGACTGTTCTCAATAGTGGGTTTATTTCAGTGATTTCTCCCCAACTTGGAGGACAGCTACAAGGAGAACAGCTACAAAGAGGATAGAGACTCTCTCCTCACAACGAGCCACTTGAAGAAGACAAGGGATGATGGATACAAGTTGTGCTGGATGAAGTTTCATCTCGATATGGGAAAGAAATTTTTTTTTTTTTTTTTAAATAGTGGGAGCAATCATTCTATCATTCCTGAGGAACAACCTCCTCAGGAGCATGATAGAGTCTCCGTTGCTGGAGATTTTCAAGGTGCAGTAGGACAGGGTGCTAGATAATTTTATCTAGGCTCCCTTTCCCTGTGAAAGGGTCGATCAGATGACCTTTTGAGGTCCCTTCCAACCTGGGCTGTTCTATGATTCTGTGATTCTTTGCTTCTAGAACTCTGCTTTGGTGGGAAGTGAGTAGCCATCACTTCTTCCCAAAAATACAGTAATGACTGTTTTGAACAGGTTAGAATGTGGTCTGTGAACACCAAGAATGGCATTATACATACAAACAATCCATTGCAGTCTGCTTTTTTTGAGGGTAGGGGTGGTGAAGAGGGCAGGTTTAGGAAGTCTTAATCTTATGGATATTGTTTGAATCATCTTCATTAGAAATGTAGCAAACTGAAGTTAAGGTGGTCATTAAGATCTTTCCACCTCAGAATGTTGATGACACCATTAGCACCGTTTTAGTAGCCAGGGAGCCTCCTTCCATGCTTTCTTTATAGTGTTCTGGTGTCATCAACTGTAGAAGGGAAATGGGACTCTGAAGTTCCGCACTGAGGTTTTTTCAGGTAAGTACAGAAAGATTTAAAATAAAAAATTAATGAAAAAACATCCCCCAATCTTACTAGGCATACCCAGCTATTTAAGATACTAGCACTATTCTGTTACCAGTCACTTCTGTTTATGTTTAAAATTAATATTTCAAAAGAATATGGGAGTCTTGTTTGACTAGGTCTTCAGGGTTATTTTTGAGCATAAGCAGGGTGTTCCTTTCTGGTTTTTTAGTAACACATAATACGTGGTTTCTGGTCTTGATTCTGCTGCAGACCTCTGTGGCTTCCATCACTTGACCTCTCTTCCTCTAATATCTGTCTCTATATGGTGAGGTAGTTTGTGTGGATAGAAAATAAAATGTGTTTAAGGATTTGGTGTGTGGGCTTGTTTGTTTGTGTTTTTTTTTTTTTTTCCCTAGGTATTTTTTTCTTCTTTGTTTTGTTTTTGCTTCTTTTGTCTTTTTTTTTTTTTTGTGTATGAGGCTGGTTTGGGGAGTCTTTTTTGTTTGCTTTTTTGTTTTTGTTATTACTGGTAATTCCATGCCTTGCCCAATTAGAGTGGTCTCTGTTGGGTATCATATGGACTCAGGCTCAATATCACAAAATGATAGATCAATAGTTATGAGTTTTCAGAGAGTTGATAGAGGCTTTTTGCAGGTACTTGCGTGGAGGGCATTGGAGGGAGGCACAGTACTGAAAAGATAGATATGTGAAAGTAAAACCGTAATGTACTACAACCAAATTTTATTGGAATGTTTGCAGTTTCTATTCTGATTCATTGTCTTAGACTGAAATATCTATTAAAATATTGGGAAAACTGATAAACGAGTTTATTTTGTCCAGCTGTGTTTCAAGGTACTAGAAAACCTTCAAGAAAAGAATCTTGTTTATGGTAAATTGCACCATAAATTCCAAGATCTTCCAGAGCTGCTATGATTATACATGTGCTATCAAGAGTTACTGTAACACCTCATAAAAAAAAAACAACCCACACTTTACATGTTTTTTCAAAATACTCAAGTACTGAAGTTAACTTAATTATTGTTGTTGTTTATCACACAATTCTTATTCAAGCCATACTTGCTACTTTTGGAAATGAGTCTAAAAGCTGAAGATGTAGAAGTTCTTAAGCAGTCCTTCATTCTTAGCTTGTGCACTGTTTTATTTTGTTGTTGTTTTTAATTTACATTTTCCCCTCTGCTTCCCCCCCCCCCCCCTTTTTTTTTTTATTTTTTTTTATGACAGTGATATTGCTGGTGGGAGGGTTTCTGAGGGCGGAAGGTAGAAGGATCTTTGGGATTTTTCCCCAGCATTGACTGATGGAGGTGAAAACACACAAATAATATGAATTGGGTTTGCACATTTTCCATGATTACTGAGAGACAGGATGTTCACAGAAGTAGTTTGCGTTTTTGTGGCTAGTTACTTTAGGTGTGTCATATCAGAATATCAGAAGACAAGTAAGGACTTCAGGGGTAGATTAGTTTTGCCTTTTTTTTTTTTTTTTTTTTTTTTTTTTGGCCCCCTAGAGACAAAGATATTTCTTGCTTTCAAACTTCCTAGAGAACATGATTCTCAAATTGATTTAGACAGATTAGATGTCTACCTGGTCAAAATTACTAAAGGAATCTATCGAACCATGTTATATAACATATTATATTAATTATTTAGGTGTGTTAGGGTTTTTGCTTGGTTTGTTTTGGTTTTGTTTTTTAAGATTAGAGGCCTATCAATGGTCTCTGTTCAAAATGTTTGGAAACCACTGATCTTTTGTTCTGAGGTAGATGACTTTTTAGCTTTTGGTCTGTTAAGGAAAACCTCATAAAATTGGTATGGATTTAAAGACTGTGTAATGGTAACTAAAGTGCAGAATGTTTCTGTTAAGTACATATGCTTTCATCATTTGCATTTTATTACTGATTTTTCTTATTTTGGAATAAAGGATAAATTAAGGAGAAAAAGCCATGAAATTACTGACAAATCTTTAACTTTTGGGGACCCACAGAATTGCTGTTGGGGCAGATCTGAACATTATGAGACAGCCTTTTGACTTCACACTAGATTGATTTTCAGACTGCCTTGCTCTTAGTTTCCTAATGTTAAGCCAGCTAGGTGCTTTTAAGATTTGTGATTGTTATTTAAATGCTAATTAAAGGTATATTTGTAGATATATGTGTTCTCAAACCAGTTTGTAATACAGTAAATATTGCATTAATAGAGTATATCTGTGTGAAGCAGAAGGCATTGCCTTAAAAAAATATATTGTGTGAAACATTAATTCACTGATCTTTATTTGTACAGTATTAAAATCAGTGTTCTGTGTTGTATCTTTTATATACTATTTGTAAGCATAGCAGTTTCCGAATGGAACAAGTTCATGCCTTTTTTGCCTGCAGACTGTTCTCCCTTTTGAAAGGATGGAGTCTTTATTAGAAAACCCCAAACCTAACAGCTAGACACTCTGCAAGATAAAGGCTTTGTTTGTAAGCCCTTGGTCATGCAGCATGAAGGTCTAAATGCATGTTAGGCATACTTTCCATATCAAGTGACTTCTGTTGCTTTTGATCTACTTCTTTCAACTTATTTTTGGAAGTTGACGTTTTTTTCTGACCCTCAAAAGTAAAAATTCTAACGGAGTTGTTTTTTTTAAAAAAGATAATATTTTCCTAACTCTCAGAATTAGGTAGCTGTTGTACTGCAAACTGTCATTCTGTGACCAGCATGAAATTTTACCTTTTGATTTTTCAATTTATAAGAGGGAGGGTTATATTCTGGAAGACTAATTATTTGTAGGCTGATTTGAAATAGTTATATTCAGGTGGTCTTTTACATGGAGAGATAGAAAAAGTCTTCAGAACGATAGCTGCATTTAGGCCGACTCTCTGATCATAGTTTTTATTCTTGCGTTTTCATCATTAGCATGTATGTATTTAAAGTCCAAAGTTATGTTTTCTTTTTTATATATTGAGAAGAACAGAGCAGTGGAAAAGAAATGTCAGCCTGCATATAAATTTTGAGTATTTAACTTGTTGGTTTTATCTTCATAAATGCTTTTGGCCTCTCACTCTGTACTGGGGTGTGGATGTCATTGCCAACGCCTCCGCATTTGGCTAGTGCGTGCTGGGGTAACACGGGACACTTTTTGCTGACAGCACTTGTGATGCACTTGCTAGATAGATTCCAAGATCCACTTGAATGTGGGGCATTTGTTTTCCCTGCCATCTCATGTTAACCCAGTAGAGGGACCTGATGTCTAGATTTATATTCTAGTAATAGGTACTTTGGTTTTTACATATATATTTTAGGGGGAGGAGGATGTACTTTCTCGTGTTTGTTTTGAAGTGAAAAACGCATCCATTATGAAAAGATAGGAGAAATGAGGATTTGGTCCTCTGTACTATGCTAACCCTGTGTTAAATGTTGATCTGGCTGGTATGCCTATTTAACAAAAGTTGACAATGGAGGTTCTAGTGTAATTACAACCGCTCTTTTATCATCCCTAAGAAATAACTGTGGGTCATGCAAACCCAATTTTTTTTTTTAATGCATTAAAATATGCAGAGTATAGTTCAGTTACAGTAGGGTAATGCTGTGTGACTGCTGCACACAAGTGTCATTAAATTTCAAAGTTGACCGCAACATGTAGAAGTAAATTTCTTGAATGCAAAACATTTTCAGTTTAGTCTGTATTTGTATTACTGCTTATTAAGCTGTGCAACATTCCTGTAAGAAAAATTTTTAAAATTTTCTGACCTTAGTTTTTTAATCATTACCCAAACTAAGTATGTAAAGTTCAAGTTGTGGAAATTTGTGTATGAGGAAAAGAGTGGTTAGGTAGGCAAGGGAACTGTGAGACTGACTTCTGCCTGTACTTTTTTCTATGATTATTTTGAAGTCCTTAGAGTATTCAGATGTGTACATGTTTGCAGGGTTAGGTATAAAACCCCTCTTTTTCTCATACATAAGCATGTAAACTGAAGAAAGAGCAGATTAACCATTTTTAGTAAACAGTACTATATCCTTTAGTTAATATGTCCGTAAAGCTTATTTATTAGTAGAAAATAGTTTAACTTTTGTAAAAGCTCAGACAACTAAGTTTAAAAGTTCACAGAAGAAAACTTAGCTGTGCTCCCTCCCCATTTCAGGAGTGACTAGCTGAGGATTATATAACTCCCACTGTCATATTTAAACTTTGGAAAATAACTTGCTGAGAAAAATCGGGGGGATGTGGATTCCTGTTCAGATAAATAGCGGAAGATGATAGAAATGGCTTTACTGTATAGGCATGTGCCTCAGAAAACTCCCAGATATTCTCTCTGAACTGCTGTGTGCTCAGAAGGATAGGGCCTCTTGTTTTCAGTCTTCCAGCAGATTTGTGATTTCCCCCAGCACAATGGGTTTTGTCCTGTGAAAGCACCTGTAGCTCGGCTTGTGAAGAACTGCTGCACCTACAGTTATTTTGCACGTGCTGCAGTCATTTCAGTTGGGTTCCTTTGCAAGTGCTGACTGTAAAAGAGCTTCCAGCCAAAGCTCATGTAACAGTTCTGACCAATTCAATTGCAGATCTCACTGGTGCAGTATCTCTGTGGGACTTAGTATTTTCTTTTATTTTAAAAAAAATATTAATTTTCACTTGATATCTGACTTGTTAATTAGGAGAGAAATGCTCTGTTCTATATTTCTGTCTTGATGACTGTTAGATGTGGGGTATCATGTACTATGCCTTTGTATTCTTTATTCAGGTTTAGTGATAGGAACTGTGGTGGCAGGGATTGGAGCTCAGCAGTTAGGGTCTCCGGGTTGTGTTTGTGCAAACTGTACAGGTTTCAGGGTAGTTGGTTTCAGCTGATATGTTAGTGCAGAAGGAAAGCATTTTTCTCAAGGCCTGTGGTTATCTGAGAAATTTTTCTTTCAAACTGTCTTCCGCCTTTGTACCAGCACGGGTGATTGTGTTGAAATGCTGATTCCTCTGCAAACATGTCCTGAAATGGACATTTCACATATTGGAACAGACATCAAACTTATGTAGGATCTGTGGTGTATCTTATGTTCTATCCTACTGAAGTAGGCACATTAATATAGGTAAAATGTTATCTTTGGTTTCTGCCCTGAGTAATCAAAGCTAACTTTTAAAACTAGTACTATATTACCTTTTGTGACTTTCTAAATAGCATCTAATGCTTAGTTGTGATGTATCTCTCACAGTTATGCAAAAAGAATAACAGAATCACTTCTTTATCATGACTACTAATGTATTCTCACAAAGGCTTACATAATGCAAAGCAGAGATACAAGCTCAAGTGCCAAGCGGGTTAGTCCTCCTAGCAGTCAGAATTTATTTGCAGCTATCTCCATGCTGGTATAATTGTAATGTTTTGGATTCTGGGGCTAGCTGAGATACCTCCTTAGTGTTCTTTGTACAGTAGACCATTGCGTGACAGTACACTCACCACATGTCTCCAAGCACTGCCTATATTCTTTGAAACCAGGTGATTACAGTGGTCAGTGATGCTCGCCACATAACTTTATCCCTAAGCCCAAGAGAGCTACCATAAATGCTGTGAAGTAACTTCTCCAGTCATAATATGTCCCTTTCCCATTCAGGTATCTGGACTCTGTAGTGGCAGTTTCTGCTGAGTTCTTGGCTTTCTTTTCTGCCATGTAGGGAAGATGTGCAAGTAAAATGATGTCTGTGTAGCTATACCTATAGCCTTGCTAAATTTTCTTCTTTTCTGCTTTTATTTTAATGGGAAAACTCCAAAGGCAGCCTGCTCAACAAACGTAGGATTTCAACAGATGCAGCATTTGCATGTTCTCTCGCTCTTGGGAGTGGGTGTGATCAAATTTCTTCTGCGTGGTTTCAGACTAGAGTAACTTCTAATTAGTGAACAACACATAGACTGCACTTTCAAGTTGGTAGAATTATAAGAAAGAGTTTATAATTGACAGAAACTTGGACTACAGGATTTTATATTCAGATTGATGGGGTTTGATAGCTAGAGTTCTTCCCAGCCTGCAGATAGTGGAATCATCAGTCCTGAATGCCTTCAGGACCTTGAAGTTGTAGCAGTGCATGATGTGGGCTGATATATTATCAGCTGTTCTGTTACAGTCCAACTGCATAGGATTGTAATGTTCCAGTTATAGAAACCAGGAAAGAGGTGTCTGTAGCAGCTAGATGGTTCCCTGGTTTTTCACAAATAGTTTTAGATGAACTATTTCTCTGGTAGCATCTGGATTTGGAGTAATTGTCTAACATTAAAGAATGTTTTCCACTCTTCTCCATTCTGTGGTAGCGTGGTTTTTGATATGGAGAAGACTTTGTGCTTCTCTCTGAAAGTGTACTTGTCTGCTGAACCTCCTGTTGCATGTCTTTTAGATATAAGCATAAGCTGAGCTTGTGCCACTGTTCTTGTATTTTCTTCTAAATTGTCTAGCGTATGTATTATCTCATCTTTGTCTCAGTCTGAGGCAGCCTGTGAGGAATGTCTGAGCTGATCCTGGCCCATTATAGACCTTTCTCATTAATTATAATGAGATGCAATGTCTCTTAAAAAATTTCACAAAAGCCATTATGAAAAGGTCTATATCCCTGTGGCCCTAAGCAATCTATGAGAGTGTTTCCTGAACCTCAGTTTAGGGGGAGTATCTTTTCAGGGAAGATCACCTAAGGTATTTATACATTCTGCTTCTTAAATAATCGTAAAGGTAAAATACGTACGTGATCTGTTGGAGTTTTCCCCAAATTCTCAATTATGAGATCCTCCTAGAGGTAGTGAGGATCTATTCCATTTTGCACATAACTTACAGCTATTTTATTCCATTCCCTGCCTATCCAAAAATCTCAAGAATTGTTTTTTTGGAGTTCTTTGACTAAGTTTTTGGAAAAGATTTCTTGCTATGTGCAATGGTTCATACCTGTCTACGCAAAGATTGCATTTAATTAAACGTCAGTGCTGTGAAAACTGTTGTTGACAGAAGAGACCAGGACTGCTGGACTACCTGGGTTTTCATTATGTCAAATTATATAGTCTTTGATTTAATTTATTCACTACAAACCTTGATAGCTGTCACTATCATTGATATATCTTACATGAGACTATCAGGGAAATGTTGTGGACTGTGTTGATATTCAGGAATTATGTTGGGTGTGTTTGTGGAGAGAGAGAGGATGTGAATACCTTTGGAGAATGCTGCTGGCTCAAATTGAGACTATTCTGTCTCATAGGCAGAGTAAAGATCTGCAGATTCTCTAGTTCTATCAAAACATTTTGGGGTTTATGATGTCTTGTACAACCCACGACCATGGTATAGCAGTTGGTTTGGGTAATCTGTCTTTTCTTGGTTTTGAGCTTTTTTCTAAGGAACAACAGCATATGCATTCACCATTCTCACTGTCCATATGCGAATTCATTCTGTTTTTTTTCCCTTTGGCCTGTCCAGTAATTTCATGATCTATTTTAATTGCATTTGAGAATCTTTATAAAAGTTTTATAAGAACAGTTTCTGCTACAGCTGGGTAGAGGAGTCTGCAGACTAATGCCCCAGTTTAGAACAAGAAGACAAAACTTTATCTTTGTGTACTGTACTGGACAGGAACTGGCCAGGCATTCAGTAGACATATAACTCCAAACTTCATGGCAAAAGTACTGATAAACTGTTCTATCCAGTCTTTCACAAATGTTTGCCTCTCTTAAAAAAAAAAATGTGGGTAGTTTTTTTTTTATACTTCCTTGGAGATATCTCATAATCTGTTGACTGACAATTACAAGAGGGAAAAACTGTTCCTGTATGTTACTCAATCTTGCAGGACTCTCTCTGCATACCTTAATTTGGAGAATTCTTTTTCACACTAGATAACCTTGTCTGGATGTTTAGATTGCTTATTTTGATGGTATTCCTTGAGTTGAATTCTTAAAGTGAGAGACTCTGTGTATGTGATTACTTTGTATTTGAGAAATTATGACATTGAATGCTTACTCTTTTTTTTTACATGAACTTGTTACTAGAACTTGCTTGTTGAAGCAGCATGTTTTGGCAGGCCAGCAATAATTTCTGCAAGAACAAGAAATGCAAAGCTGGTAATATGCTTGAATAGCAACTGGTTTGTGCTGAAATTAAAATGCTCAAAGACGAGGAATTCTTCAAAATTTTCTGACTCAAAAATTTTTTTTAACTCAATATTTTATTCTCTTCTCTAAGAGAATGGAAATTCTTGCCATAAATGTATAATTTGAAATATATAATTTGAAATATAATTATATTTCAATTATATTTCTCATATATAATTTGAAATAGAAATGTTGACCACATAGATAATTAAGGCTGTTTAATGCATGATTTGAAAACTTGATATACGTTATATTTGTTCATCATCTTAGTGTGTATATCATTCAATCTGTAGTGCATTTATGCAGGGAGAATCTTAGAGAATCAGTTTCCCCGAACTTACTTCAAGAAACAAATCCTGACTTTTTAAATCATGTTTTTGTGCTGATTTGATTTCCCCATTTGGGGAGTCTGTTGATCAGGTTATTCAGTCTTATTATTTTCCTGTGTGTTTTGCTGAGAATGCAAAATTTAAGCCTATTTACTTACCTGAATAGAAACTGGGACCTTGAGTCATTTAATATCTCTGCATCAGTGAACTTGACTTCAGCTTTTATGAAATACGGGTAGTTCCTGCAAGATTCTTGAAGTATGTTTTAACGCTGATTTTCTGTTTGTGTAGTCTGTAAGCTTCAAAACTATTTTCAGTCTTAGCACAAAGTGTCATGTTTGTTCTCTTTCTGATAGTTGATACTTCTCTATTATCTTTCTAACAAATTAAGAGGAATCACTACCTAACTTGTTTTTCTTTTGCTTCTCTAATTTCTTGCTAGTGGGAAAAGAAATGGTGGAATTTCTGCTTTTGCATAGTTGAGCAGGAGAAACAGCTTAGAAATCTCTTTCTAAAATTTGCACCTGTATATTAATTTAAGATTGAATTAAGCACTCTAAATACTGGATTTCTTGAGGCAGCATTAGCATAAAGAATACAGATACTTCACCAACATTTCTTTAGCCACATTTACACTTCTTAATTTATTCTTGTGTGATGGTTTGAGCCCAGAGGGCAACTGAGCACCACAAAGCTGCTTGCTTACCCTTCCCCCTCAGGGATGGGAAGGAGAAGATAAAGCAAAAGGCTCAGGAATCAAGATAAGGATGGGAAGGGATGAAAGAATGTTAATTTAATGCAAACACTAGCAACACCACCACTTAACAAACAGAGTGGGACAGTGAGAAATACAACCACCTCTTACAAACACCTTCCCCCCACCCCTCCTTTCTTTGGCTCAGCTTTGCTCATGATTTCTCTATCTCCTCCTCCCCAGCGCTGCTGGAGGGGAGGGTGTGGGGGGTGCGGTTAGTCCCATGCTCCTTCTTCCCCAGGAGGAGGACTCCTCACACTCCTCCCCTGTTCCAATGTGGGGGTCCCTCTCACAGGAGACAGTCCTTCATGAACTTTCTCTGACATGAATCCTTCTCAACAGGAGACAGTCCTTCATGAACTTTCTCTGACATGAATCCTTCTCATGAGCTGCAATTCTTCCTGAGATGCTCTGGCATGGGCCCATCCCACATGTTGCAGTCCTCCCAGCAATGAGCTGCCCCAGTGTGGGCTTCCCTCAGAGTCCCAGCCTTCTTTGGGTGCAGGCACACCTGGGCTGGCCTGGGGTTCTCCATGAGCTTCAGGTGGGCATCTTCTCCACTGGTGACCTCCATGGGCTGCAGGGCGACAGCAGGCTGCAGGGGGATCTCAGCTCCAGCGCACCTCTCCCACCCCTCTTCTTCCTCCTTCTTTCTTCTACTGACCTTGGTGTTTTCAACTCCAACTCCTCCTCCCAGGTTCCCTTTCTTAAATATGTTATCACAGAGGTGCAGCCACCATCACTGATTGGTTCGGCCTTGGTGTAGAAGTGGACCCAACTTGGAACCAGGGGAGGTTCAAGAAACTTCTCACAGGGGCCACTGCTGTAGCCTCCCCCCGCTACCAAAACCCCACCACACACACAAACCCAACACACAGGTCATGAAACTTTGCATTTTCAGTGTCTTCACAATTAAAAATCTCTAATATGAAATTTTCTACTCACCTAGTAGGTAGGTGCAGTGGGACTCTGAAGAATAGGTCTTTAAAGAGCAGTTCAGATATTCAAACTTGAGTTTTTCCAGTATCCAGATGGCCTTGACTTCGTGTTGATACTTATTTAATATCAATATAAAAATTTAAGTGGTGGTAGTCTGTTTTAAATATTAGAATTTTGTAAGCCAAATCTCAGTTTTTATTCTGTGTGTATGCATGCTTTTTAGATCTGTTAGTTTGGGGTGTCAATGCTTTTATGAAATACTCAGTGACCACTGAATAGAATTATGAAAATTCAAAGTTAGGGTAGAACTCTTACATTAAAATGAGCATTATCATATAATCTTTAGTTCTGTTAGGGAACAAAGGTAAACAAAGGCATTTAGTAGCTGAAGAGAACAAAAGTCCTTAGTGATTCTTTTCATGTGAAGTAACTAGTTTTCTTCATGCATGAAGGCAAGTATATTTTGTTGAACTGCTTTCTTTCCTGTTTGTCATGGGCTTAATATTTTCCAGTCTAGGGAGTAAACCTGCTAATGGGCTCCTGACCACTGGAGACAAAGACCAACAAAAAGTGACTGTGGGGGGGGAGGGAAAGCAGGATATTAATTTAAAACATTTGAAACTACTGGATTGTCTCTTTTTTTTTTTTTTTTAAGTCAATTTAGTAGTCATAGAAGCAGAATTCCACACGGTTTATGTGTCACACTAAGTTCTACAAACACACTCTCTAGGGTATATGACATTGTTGACTTAGCCTGTAAAGCTGTAATGCTTTTCTTCTTACTTTTTTTTTTTTTAAATTGATTTTGAGTGGTTCTGATAGATTACAACACAAGAATTATGTGTAAGTTGTTTTTGTTTTTTTTTTTTTTTTTTTCTCTTCCCTGTTCTGTAGTGTTTTATGGGTTCAGTATTTGATTTGTGTGCAGAAAGTACAAGGTCATCAATAAATATAGTCTATATCAAATACATATATAGAGCTGATAAATATTGTAGTTTAAATGAGGATTTCAAACTTCAAAATTTTATGTGGAATAGCTGTAACGCATGGTGTTTCCTAATCTTGTAAAATCTGAGGCTGAAAAATTAGCAAACTTGTCCAGGAAAAAAAATTCAAATCCTCAAGTTCTCAACAGGCTTTTTTCCTATAAAACCTAAAATGGCAGTGTGAAGCACTGGTAGCCAGGTGTGACTGAAAACCATATGTTCAGAAACAAATTCTCAGTATATTGTATAAAGAAGTAGAAAGGAGGAGAAGATTCTTCCAGAGCTCTGTCCTCAATCTCTGCGTCCTGCCAGATGAGTGGTGTTGCTCCCGGTGTGCATGAACAAAGTGCTTGCTCTGGAAGGAGGGATGAGACTGTGGTACGTGGAGCTCTTTGGTGCAGGCCTAAGAGGGAGTTCCATTTAGCCTCCCTTCCTTGTTTAAACAATTGGGTATTTGTTGCGAGGATTATGTTTTTAAAAATTGAAAAGTATTAAAGTTTTGTAGGCAAGTGTCAGATTATCTTTCAAACTGTGTCTGTGGAGAACTGAATGAATTGCTTTATAAATATCTGTAAGCATGAAGGGTCTTACTGCTCTGCTGACAGACTGTGAGCATGCATGGCTATCAAAGCTGCTCTTGCAGAGGGTAGCTTTAACGTACCAGTACAAAGCAAAGCTTTGCTGGCATAGATAAAACAAAATACTTTAATATATAGCAGTTTGGTAATGTTTTCGTAGTGTAGATGTTGCCTTATCTCTCCACCTAAAAGTAGAGTCAGTTAAGTTAACCCCGTGCACATTTGCTGGTGTGCCTGGATTCTGTTTTTGAGTAACGTATTGCAAGTGGATATGTATTTTTTTTTCATTTGTAATTGTGCCTGTGTGGGTGAGCAGGACAGGCTTTGGAAGCTGGTGGAGGGTAGGTGGGTCTCATCAGTTTGTATACTTTCATGTGAATATTGGGAGGAGTTAGTGTGCTCTACAGCCTCACTGTATATAAAGAAGTATATAAACTGCAATTTTGTAAAAGACTTGTACATTTATTTTTAAAAAGGGGAGTGTAGATGTGCAGTCTATTGAACCTACTTTCTGATAATTGTATTTTTCTTTTTTTTTTTTTTTTTTTATTAATTCTTTCTGTCAGCCCTTCTAATACCAGAACATTAGCCTGTTCAAATTTATTGTTTGAAATGAATCACTGGCATCTTGCACAAGTATAAGGAAAAGCAGAGTGACTGGTAGCTTTTTGTTCTTTCAGAACTAAATCCATTTCTCCAGTTTTGGAGATCAAATAAGACTTTAAGTAGTAAATCCAACAAATTGATTTGCTCTTTCCTGAAGGACTTGGTCAGGTAAAATCACGATTTCAATGACTGCTTCTGAAGGTGATTGGCCCTTCTCCCCCCCCCCCCCATTTTTCCCCCATCTTATTCTTTGATTGCACAGAGACAACTAGCTTCACTGACAACTTGTTTTTACTTCATTTTGAAGCCATGAGGAATTACAAGTTGTTTTAAGTGCCTGTAGGCCTTAGCCTGGATTTCATTAGAAACGGTAACAGACATGTTGAAAAGGTTGAAACGGGTATGCTAAAAAGCATCAGATGTTTGTGGTTCTCTCTGAAGATGATTTAGATGAGCGTACATTAAAAGATGTTAAAGATTATTTTGCTGGTAACCAAAACATTTCTTTGAGATAAACACGGGAAATCATGTATATATATGTGAGTGGACAGTGAAGAATAAGCAAGTCTGATAATAAATTTTGTAAATTCGGAAAAGTAACACCAAGCAGATGTTATGTATCTTCAGATCATTAATATAATACAATAATGTTCTTATTTGATTTTACTGTTCTTAATTAAATGTTCTTACATGTATGGGAACCCAACCCTCCATGTCCGTGTCTCCCCTTCCCAGTGTCTAATTTTCTTCTGAATTTAGTTCATTTTCATTTTAAGATGGGCATTGCTATCTCTTTGTCAATGATATTTGTTGTTAGACTATGAGGCTTTGGGATCTAACATTGGGTTTTCTTCCTTTGGCTTGTTTAGCTTTCTCTTAAGTTTGATCCCAACTGACCTACTTGCTCTTCGTCCTTATTTTGGAGATCAGTGAAAATCTCTAATGTATTTTGTGTAAATTACAGTAATACATTCAACCATAAGTTGGCCATAAAATGATCTTTATGAATATGCCTTGCTATTGGAAAATATTGCAGTGAAGTGTGAGTAGCCTCCATGTCCTGTGAAAAACGTGTTTTTTTGAATAGTAAGTGCAAGTTTTCTACAATCAAACTAATCTTTCCTTTGGCAAAAGGTAGTTTTTAGTAGATACGATGAGTTTTTTTTTTATTTTGAACAATATGTTATTTGTAGTCCTGTTCTGCTGTAGTACTGAGATATTAATGAATTTTAAATAATGTAATTTCTTTATTTTGATTTTAGGAGAATGACATCTTCCTGGGCTGGGAAAAGGGAGCTTACAAGAAATGGGGAAAGAGTAAGAAAAAGTGCTCTGATCTAACACTAGAGGAAATGAAAAAACAGGCTGCTGTCCAGTGTCTTCGCTCTGCTTCTGATGAAGTAAGTTTGGACTATTTAATAGATTCTTAAGACTTAATGCCCGTCTTTGTTTTAGACATATTTAGCTTGTGATGCTTATCTTTTAGTTTGTGGCTTATTAAAATGCAGGTTCACCCAGAGTTCTCTGAGAGTTCTTTGTTTTTCTTTAGGAAATTATGAAATCTGTGTATGGCGGCAGTATTTCACAAAAGATTCTGTACTATGTAGCTTTCCTTTCTGTAAGCCCTCACCTATTCTTGTCAGGGACAGTTGCAATGCATTGGTTTGTGTTGAAACTACCGCAAAGCTTTGCATAAAGATATTTCTTAAAATTCTGTATTTACTTTGTGTTGTGAGCAAGCAGCAAGGAATGGAATATTTGGGCGGAAAGCCATCTTACTTTGTGCATGCTGTATGTGTAATCCAGAATTGCTAAATAAAACGCAATATATAGTAGCAAATGTTCACTTTCCAGACTCCAAGTGGAAGTGGAGTTGAAGTGCACTGACTGGACAAGGTGAGGGGAGGTGAAGGCAACAGGTTGAAGGAAGATAACAGAGACAGCAGATACCATGTAGCTCACGGAAAAGTGGAGCAAGGGAAGGACCATCAAAAGAAATGTTTAAAAAGGAAAAATAATCTGTAGCACAGGTCAAAGAAAGCACTCCAGGGATGTTTTTCAGACAGCAGAAATGAGAAAGTCTATCTCTTAGTTTACAGAGCTACAAATACTCCAATCTCTCCCTACTGTAAGAGGAAACTGCCATGCCTATGCACCCTGGTTGCACTGTTGCTCTGTACAGCTTCCTAGTCACAGATTGTGCTTGCACAAACATGTGTGTGGTTGTGTGGAGAACTGGATTGGGAAAGTGAATCAGTTTCCTGAAATGAACCTAGTTGGGGCGGAGGAAATTTTAACCCAGAGAGATTTCCTGGGCAGATTTGTAGCATAGACACTTGTGCCATCAAGGTATGTGACCAAGAACAATAAAGGAAGTGGAGTTGATTTATGTGTTTATTCCCACCACCATCTTCAGCAGCATTGCCATTTTGTACGGGTTTACTGTTTGTGAAGCTACTTGAGCATTTGTTCAGTTACTGAAGTGCTAATTGACTAATTGGGAGATTTCTGAACTCCCATTTTCTCATTACTTATTATCCTAACAAAATGATGCAAAATACAATTTTGTTGGTAATTTGTTCGGCTCTTATTGTTACAGAATATTGAGGTCAGCACTCTTGACTACCATGAAAGTTAATTTAAATATGAAGCAAATATGAAGAAAGAATTGCAAGTAGTAATGACTTTCTTGAGGATATGACAATCTGTATACTCATTTTATGAACAATACAAAGTAGTAGTCTCATATGTAGACCACAGGAATACTGATGAAATTCCTCTCTTGATGCATCTTCACATAGCTGAAAATCAAGGAGCAACACTTAGAGCTAAATTTATATTATATAGAGAAATCTAGTTGAAAATAAAAAGGAGGGAGGTAAATTTAATAATAATGACTGGTCTGCCTCCACTTGAATGTGTGTATAATCTAAAACAGAACAAGTGAAGAAACCCTTCAGCTAGAGTTTTGAAAGAATAAAGATGTGTGATCCAAAAGGCTGAACAAGTAACTTCCTCCTTTGGCTCCTGCAACCTTGTCAGTTTTTCATTGTTCAATATTAACCTATAATCTACAATTTGTAGACTTCTGTTATTTCAGGACTGGTTTGATTTCTCTTGCATGCTCAGACAATTAAGCTTGCACATTTGTTGTCTTTAACAAGATTGTAGGTCATATTTCAAACACAGGGTGGAACCTTTAAACCTTTAAAAAGAAAAGTTGTTGCTTAAAGCTGTTCTGTAGGTAGTTTTAGCGTGTGTATTGCATAAGAGAGAAATACAGATTCCTCCCCCCTCCGCCCCGGGCCCAGAGTTAGAGGGGAAGGGTGATCCTGCTTTGATGCTAGTGATATTTTAAAGTAACTTGTAAGGTATCTTTTCTTTCTGCTTTTCAAACACATTTCCTATGCTGGTGGGTTTCTGCATTTAGGTTTGTATGCTAATCTGATAGGAATAATCAATAGTTTTTGGGCTGTGAAACGCAATGTTAAAATACTATTTCTGCTGAGGGATTCAAGCTGCTCCATGCAGTGTTCATGATTTCACCTCTACAAAAAGACAAAAGTGTACTCTATTAACTGTAGCCAGAACTGATGATTAGTGGTGTGTGAGTGAGGAGAATTTATAAAAACTGCTGAGATACAAATAAATACTTTTTTTTCCAATGCCACTTGAATTTTTTTAAATTGTTTTCTGAATCACCTGAAAATGTTGACCTGTAGAGCTTTTTTTTTTTTTTTTTTTTGGCAAACAGGTAGCTGTGTTCATTAGTATCTTCATAAATATGGCAACCAGCAGCTTTGTTCTCACAGGTTTTTTTTCTTCTTGCAAGGTGTCTGGCAATAGTCCATGTGGGCAGTTCTGGAGCTTACTTACAGTTTTGCTGTCCTTCTGTGATCCTTTTTTCAAAGTAGGTGGATACAGAAATACCAATATCCTCACACAGATATGGAACACCTGCTCTTCCAGCCTAACCTATTCTATCAACCTTAGCATTGGAGCAAAGCAAGCAAGGTTGAGGTAACTCCATTATTTGGAATAATAGAAAGAAGTCTTAATGTGTTTAAACTTAAGTATATTTGAATAAAATTGTATTTAAGTGAAATGGGTAGAATGTTTACCCTGTGTGTGTCTGTAGAGGGAGTATATATACACACAGCTGTGTGTACACACACAAGCAAAAAAAAAAAAAAATAGGGAGACAATTAAATGAAGACTTTAAGATTCTGCAGCCTGATCTGTTTTAGGGGGAAGAACGGGCAGAGGATGAAAAGGTATGGAGGGTTAATAATAACTTTTCTAACACTCATAGGAAGTGACAGAGATCCAGGTACCATAATTTTGATGTTTGTATTTAATTACTTTAACCAGTAATGTGTTGAGAAACTGCACAGTCTGCTTCCTCCTCCCTTGCCAGCAATGAAAGGCCCTAAAATTGGGTGATCACTTCAAAAAGATGCTTGATGGGCAGAGGAAGTCATAAAATAGAAGTCATAAAATAGATTAGATGAAAATTGACTTGATAACAGTAAACACTGTTTTGTCAGTCTTTCATTTAGTGGGTGACATAAATATTTTGAAGTTTTCTCGTGGATTTTCATTTACATGGTATTAATTCTTAGAGAATACTTTTATTTGGTAGCTTAGTTTTGTTTGAATTAGGTTTTTTTTGTCTCATTAAAAAGAGTAATGCTGTAAAACACTAGCCTGAGACAGAAATCCAAGATTTTACTTATAATTTTATGGTGCAGAAAACATGTTTGACTTCAGAAAGCCTACAGTTTGGTGCTTATTTCTAAACCATTTTGGAAGTTGTGGAGTGTCACAAGTCAGAGAAGCTGCAGTCTTTTGACAGCTCTGCATCACTGTGTCTTGCAGTGGCAAAGCATGTTGTGGACGGAGTGCTTTTGTGAGAGGAGGCCTGATTTTGACAGATACTATCTGGTATATGTAAGAATGCAAGTTGTTAATGTATGTACATTTTGAGGACAGTGGCTTTTGTGTGACAAGCACTTTGGTGTCTCAAATTGTCTGTATTCATATGAATCTGTGGCTGCAGATGCTCTTGATGCAGTCAGAAGCAGAGAAAATATAAATATGTTGTAACTTGCCAGAAAATGAAGACAGAATGATGGTGAGAAGAACTTTTAAGACAAGTACTTTAATGTAGCAATCAATTGCTATTCTTACTGCAGTTCTGAAGTTTATTTTTTCCCAAGCTCTTGAATGGAGTATAAATAGCAGTTCAAAGACATGCTGAAGAACTGTTAATATTGACCTTGAGTAGAGATTTTATCTTAATTTTTATCTTGCTGAATTGTAGAAGAAATTTTAAAACATTGGTTTGCAATTAACTGGAAAAGTAGAGTTATCCATTCTAATGAAAAGTTGGGTAAAAACCACACCTGTTTAGGACTGGGGCAGTAATTATGTAAAAGTCCTTTGAGGGGAAAAAAAGAAATTTTATCCTGAAATTACTGCCTTAAATTTTAAGTAAAACCAGCTGTTTCTATCAGTATTAAATTACTCTCTTTTTTTTTGTTTTGTTTTGTTGTTGTTTTTTTGATTCCTGTCTGGTACACCTAGAACTGGGAAGGTCAGTTTGTTCATGTATAGTTTCTGAGATGATGGGTTTTTTTTGTTTAAGCCTGAAAGTCTGTAAATTATTTTGGATTTGAATAATGAAACTTGTTAGTAACAAGACAGAAAGCAATATCTTTGAGGCTCTGAAGTTTAGTAAAAAAGTAAGAGTTTAAAAATTCACCCGTGTTCTGTATTTTTACAAAGTGGATACTGTCTGAGCAAGACTGGAATGAAAGGTTACTTGTTAAGACTGATACATGTAATTATTTTCAGTAGGTATATTTCCTAGTAATAATACTGAAATTACTTGTGTTCCCTGCCCATTGGTCAAAAATCCAAACTTAATTAACTTTTAACTGACTAGTTTTCTGCCAAAAGTTGCATTGCTCAACAAAGTAAGCAGGTTTTCAGCTGTGTTATTGCAGTTCCTATGTAATATAGTTCACTCGCTGAACACTTGTAGTATTACATGTGAAATTACACCCCAAGATGGTGCTAGAGTTTCAGTTAAAGCAATCTGTGTATCTTTATTCTGCTGAACTGTATGAGGACATTTTAAGAATGAGTAAAAAAGACTACTTTCATATGTATCGTACTTGCTGCATTGTTGAAACCAGATCTCCCAGACTCTTTCCTTCTCTGCCAGTAGACGGCTGCTTCACCTGTGCTGTTCCACACACTGAGACATTGCTAGTGTCCGATGCTGCTGACCTCTCAAGGCATGTCCTGATGATGGGGTTCAGGCAATGTGATCTGTTCCTGAACTAACCAGGCTCTCCAAATCTGCTAATTGCCACATGAAACAGTGTACAGTATGTTCAAGTAAGAATTACTCTTGGTTGATAGATTCCATCACGAATTTTGAAAGAGCACTGCTCTGGGGTATTTGACAAAAGCAAACAGTGCCTTACACCCCACTGTTCTAATAAGTTACCGCTTGGGGGTAACACTGAAACAATTGGTGAAACTTTGTAACAGTGATTTCTTTGAAATATAGTCAGGTATAGTCACACTATTATTTGGAGCCTTGGCTTTGCTTACTTTGAATTATGAGGAGGGAATGTGACCCTTCTGATACCTGTGTTATCCTATGGGAGGACTTAGAGGAACAAGTGTGTCTCTAATGAACAGTATTGTTAAAAATTTGAAATTATAATCTTATTCTCAAATTTACCTTGTTTTCAGCACAAATTTGAGGTGCATCTGAAATAAGATTCTGTTGAAAATTTAGCATATGTCATCTTTCTCACTGTAAGCACAGAACTGTCAAACTTTCCATGCAGTTACTATAGTTTCTACAGATAAACTTTATTTGAAGAAATAGGCTTCTAATCAAGCCAAATCAATCAATTGGTCGTGATTCCATGTCTGAGCATGTTTTTATTGATGGGTTACTCTGGCCAACTATTGTAGTCTTCAAAGATTATGGTATCTGTATGCCAGTTAGACAAAGGCACTCTTCCATAATCTGTCTTGCACCTGGCAAGAGTGATGTCTGAGAACTGAGGCAAAAAGACTTGTGGAGACTGGTGCAAGGACTATGTTTCTCTTCTTTCTCTGTAGGATGCCAGATTATTAACTAGATTATTTAAAATTCATTTTAATCACTGATTGACTTCTGCTATTCTCTTCTCTGATGTAAGCCAATATTAATTAGGTAATACGCTCTGTCCACCATGTTGGGGTACCACGGAATGGGCTAGTAAACATTAGATGGTTTGTTAAGTGATGTAATTTATGCATCTTCATATAACTAGAAGTGACATGAACAAGAGATGTGTAATAAAAGTTGCATAGTATTCTTCTGACTTAGCTTTAAAAATAAGTGAAAAACATTAGTCAAAAAGCCCTGTAGGGAGGGTGACAAAGTGCTAGCATGAACACTGTTAATGTAAAGATAAAGGACAGCACAAAAATGAAACAAGCTGTGTAAAAGCCATCTTAACAAAGCAGAAAGATGAAATGCTGAAGTTGCTGTTGAAACGTCTGAATTTATTAAAGCAAAAAAACTACGTTAAGGTTCCAAAACAACCGTAATGCCTCTTGAAGCATATATCCTGACTAGCCCAGTCGTACGCATTTCTGTGTGTCTGAGGATAATTGTTCAGAATTTTTTCCAGGAAATGTCAAAACACTTCACAAAACTACCAAATATTATCTTTCTTCTGAGTTGTATCCTGACGACCTTCTGGAAGGGGATATACTAGCTGTTTCCAGGACACACAGCATTATTTAGGAAAGGATTTAAAAATTTTTCAGGAACCAAGAAGAATTTTAGACAAGATATATGTTTTGAATAATAAAATCAAGGTAGGACTGATGTTACTCAGCTTCTTCTGTGGGAAGGCACCATAGGGTTTTATTATTTCCAACAAGTCATTGTTTTCTATGATAATTTAATTTGTATTGATTTAAGAGCATTTGTGTTAGCTCTGTGTTATCAAATCCGTTGGCTTCAAAAGTTTTCTCCATTCATGTACAAAGTAAGCTACGTGGTACTGAATTTTGCAAACTGTATTAGCCTGTGTTTTATAACTTCGGCTACCATATAGAAAATCAAGGTGAATTTGTCTTGCCAAGGTAACCATCACAGAATAAAATAATTGCAGTAAATAAATTCCTTTTTTCCTTATGACTTTGGCATTTAAATAGATATTCATAGTACCACATATCTGATTTGTCAGGTTACTGAAGCTGCTGCCCTGAATGTAATAGTAACTTTAATGGAAGTTGACAAAAATTTTAATTATTCCAATTTTTGTATGAGTTTTCTTGATATAGAAAAAGTATATATTGATCTGGAGAAGTTCTTTGCAGGAGTTTAGTCTGCACAGAAGTTGCTTCATAGCATTTTTGGGGGCTTTTTTTCCTCAGTTCATATCAAGCCAGCAAAAGTAAATTAGTGCTTATCTTGTATTTCTTGTATCTACTCCCATAGATAATTTTGTCTTGGAGGCTGAAAGTAGTTGTTCAGTATGACTGAAAGTTAATTCACCTTGTGTGTACTCCCAATGAGAATGGGAGCAAAATGGGTCAAGACAGCAGCTTCTCTTGAGAAGTGTGGGGCAGAAAGAAAGTTTACATATGCACGTCTTGGAGGGAGAAGGCAGCACAGTCTTTCAGGTACACAAATGTGGCCACGAAAATGTCAGAGAAGTCAGCTACAGAGCTCTCCTGAATCAATGCCTTGTGTTTCATCGGAGAACAATGTTATTAGATTGTAATTTTCCTTAAGGTAGAACAATAATTTTCATAAAAAACTTGAATTGGGGCCCCTTATGAATTCTTATCCTACGCACAAGCAAACTTCAATTAATATGGCAGAGTACCTACTGAGGAAATTTCAAATGTCCTTTCTGCATTTCACTTGATGCAGAAAATAACTTTTGCATAATTGATGGGAACACACTTTAAAAAGTTTCTTGCGTTCCATTGATAATATAAATAAGAACATTTCATCATCTGCAAGCTGAAGTACTGAGATTAAGTGAAATCTTACAGCAGCACTGCTTACAAGGATGATTAATATTTTCTGGCTTTGAAGTCAGCCTATTTGTTTATAAGCAAGGAATAATAAGAAGAATAGTTTCTAGAGAGGAATTATCCTTTCTTGGGGGGATAATTTATCTCAATGTAGTCTGCTTTGGGAGAGAGCTACAAGAATCAAGTTTTAAATAACACAAGTCAGATTAGCTTCTCTAGTAACCTACATTGAGGGATAGTGTGTTCATTTTAAGTTAATTTGAGCTGGTAGTTGACCTCTTTTATCTAGAATTACTATATAACATGTGCTATTATCTCTTAGTCATAGAATGTGCAGTGTGAAGTGGTGAATTACAGCTCTGAAATCTGATTTACCTTTCCTAATGCTGTTTTAATACAGAAGGCAGGACTAAGAGAGTTGCAAGGAAGTATTTTGATCTCCATGTTGGAGAGCTATTGCTCTTGTATTGCTTGAGATTGCCTTGATTTTTGTGATGTTAGGTCAGTTTGTCTGCTTGGAAAGGGTTATTCTAAGGTCACACTCTCATTGAAGACTACTTGGATCAAGTATTCATGAGCCCTAAAAGAGAACCTAATAAGTAGAATTTGTTTTCTGACTGGTGCTAGTGTCTTTGTTGTAAATCACTATGTATTCAAGTGAAAAGATAAAGATTTAATTGTGTTCTCATTACTGAAGGGTCAAAAAGGTGTTGTACAAATACATATTCTTAAATGTTTCTTAGTGCCACCCACTTCATTATGCTGGAGGAAAATCCCATGATGCAAGCTGAAACCTTGTTTTATTCCTTTGAACTCTACCTGGATTAAACCCAGGGCGGCTGCTGTTTTGGTTGATTTATTTATTTATTTATGTAGTGCTGATTGTGGGGTTAGGGATTTTTTTTTTTTAAGGGATTTTTTTAGCCTTTCTATCTCTTGAGCACTTCTTTTGAAAGTACTTGTAATCAGATGAATTATACTGTATCAGAATGTTAGAAAATGAAAACCTATACTTTTATCTAGCTCTCATCATCCTCCAAAATGTAGAAATAGATGTGTGGTTGCAATGAATCACATTTTGTGCCTTATTTAGTTCACGTGGTTTAACAGCTGATTCATATGGGATAGCTACCTAATCCTGCTCTTGGTGACAGAAAAAAAGAAGACAAGAAAACAGTCCTGGTATGCTACAGTCAGCATACCATCTCTGGCTGGAGAGTGCTATAACCTGTTAAAAGAATGATTTGAAACTATGAATATATTGATTTATTTTAATTTCTAGGTTGTTTGAACTTGTATTCTTTGAAAGGAGCATCTATGTATTCTACTCTAACTGATCCTGCTTCAGCAGGGGGTTAGACTAGATGATCTCCAGAGATCCTTTCCAATCTAAACAATTCTGTATGTCTAGGAAATGGAAATGAGAATTTGTTTTAAAAGTGTAAGCTGGAAAGCTCTCAAAAACCTAAAAAAAATATGAGTGATTATTTTAATTGTTAGAAGTAAACTGAAGCGTAATGCTTTTGTCTTTGCAAAAAGCTGAAAGAAGAACAAGGAACTTTCCTCATACTTTGCAGGTGTGAAGTAACAAGTCATATTTAGTAAATATTTACACTACGCAGTTCAAAGCTTCTGGAGGAAGCTATTAACTTAGTTAGGCCAGAACAAAAAAAAAAAAGAAGCCCCCCCCAACACCCAAACCAAAATGCCCCAAAACAACCCTTCCTTTTGAGTAGTATAATCTGATGGAATTGTTCAGTTTCTGTGTATATTTGTGGTATGTCAGATGTGGAAAGCTCATTCTAAATACTGGCTATCAGAACTTTGTTTTCCTTTTTTTTTGCTGAATTTTCAGCTATTGCATATGTGCAGATCTGCAGAACAAAGTATACATTGACATTACATTTTTTGGATGGAAGTATGAGAGTCATATCTAGACATTACTGGGTGACATGACAGGAAGGGGTGAAAGCTCAGTGAAAACAAAAAATTTTGCTCGCCAGTACTGTCCTCAGTTCCATAGAACAACTATTTGAAATAATAGTGGTGCATAAACATTTGTGATCAAATTCAGGAAAGACTTGTTAGATCTCCTGGATGGTGACTTGTTTGCAACATTCAGACATAACCTACTAGCACAGATGAATGTTAACAAGAATTAAAGTCATTTGTCAAGAATCTGAGAGAAGCTAATGTTTCACAGCTTCTTACTAAAAGCTCTCAGAACAGAGAAGCCAGTGCCCACTGTTGACATAGGCAACAGTTTTTAGTGGATTTGCCATTGGTGTGCATAACACTGTTTTGTTTCTATGGTTCACAATTAAACTGATTATTTCAAATTTTCTAAGAATATTTCAAAAGTAAATTTACATATTTAATATCTTCTGGGAACATTTTCTGCAGCTATACAGGGGTGTGAACATATGTAAAAAAGCAATTGGGTTGCTTTAAGCTAATGAGTTGCCACTTGTCATCTCTGACTGCTGTACTTCCAAAGTAGTGCATGTTAAAAAGATCTTTGGTTTAAGATTTTACATTATGTGTGTGTGTGTGTATATGTGCCTGTGTATTAAAAACAAACAAAAAACCCCACCCAAGACTCCCAAACAAAACATCAGGAAACTTTTACATATATATACACATGTGTGTGAGCTTTATTCCTCTCATTCCCTGTTATGCAGAACTACGTTGATACAGCTCTGAGCATAGTCATGTTGGTCAGTAAGGAAGATTTAGAATCCTGTAACTCCAGCAGTCAGATTGACTGTTCTTGTTCATGCTGGCTGAGTTCAGAAGCTTAATTTATCTGTTAGCATGGTCACTCCTATGCCAGTAACATAACACCTATCTGTTATGTAATCCTTTCCTTGCTTCAGCCAGCTGATGAAAAGCCAAAATAACTTTTGGTGGAATTGGATGTAAGTTAAAGCAGGGGAAGGAAATAGAAACATGTTGGAAACAGTAGAACAGAATAAAATGTGCTTGGTGTGGAGGAAGGGTTTTTTTGTGCAAAATGAAAAATATGAATTTAAATAATGCTGTGCTGCCCTTTGTAATTTGAATGAGAGAAAAGAGTTAGTAGAAATCTGGGTCAGTAGTTTATATAATTTTACTGATAATTATGAGATTTGAGCCTTTCCTGTTGGAATTACAAAAGCAATCATAACTAGGCACTAAGACTTCCATGTTGAAAAATGGTTTTAAGATACTCCAGTATTTGTACTGTTTGGGGGACTGTCTTTAAATGTGAGCATAAGCAAAGCAGTTCAAGTGGATCACCTCATTTTGTTAACGTATTGTGTCCTATTGAACCAAGCCAGTGCCTGGAATATCTTACTTTCTGTCAGTGGAGTTGCTGCAACTACAATGCATTAACTTGAACAATTTAAAAACACAGCAACTAAATCTCATAGTCAGAGAACAACACTGTCATATACAAAATAATTGCTGAGGCATTTGTTACGTTAAGTCTGCAGCTTGTTTCTATATACTGCAGTAAGAGATTGAGTAAGTGGTCTCCAGGGACTTGGCATTCTGCACAGTGACTTCCCCCCCTCCTTTTTTTTTTTTTTTTTTTTTTTTTTTTTTTAAAGCTAGCGCTAGCTACATCAGTGTGCTATGCAGGACAGCGTGTAGCATGTCAGCTGACTCAAGTATTAGTTTCATGGTACGGGAGGAAATGAAGCGTTTGATTCCAAAAGTTTTCACTTCTTCGGTGTAATGGTGAGCATATTGTTGCTGGGTTTGGGGATTTTTTTTTTTTTTTTTGACATGTTGTTGTAATTAAGGAAGTGAATCCATATTCCGTATATTTTGAGGATTTGCTACAGGTGTCCTTTTGATTAGACTGTTCAGAGAGCTAGGCAAAAACAAGGCCGGCTCCTCCTCTGTTGCCCTTTTCAAGGGATAAAGGGGGAGTCAGGAGTGGTATAGGCATAAAGTGACAATTATTACAACTACATAGGTTTGCCCATATTACTGTGCAGCTTGGTTCTTTCTAAATAATTTAATTTATGTTGGTAAATTTACTGATATAGAAGATGCCTTCTAAAGTTTAATATTGCTAAGTCATCCTCTGTTAAGTGTGTGGCATAAAGGTTTATATTTAGCACTTCAATGCAGCAATGCAGTTAGGAATAGAAAATTGCTTTCTCACTTGACTGCAAATAATTAAAATTTAGGAGTTAGCGTATAAGTCATTGCTTCAGTATATGATTTTTTCAAGTGTGTGTTTCTGACATAGAATTAAACGAGCTACTTCCACTGTATAAATTAGTATTCCCTTTTCCATAATTTTTCTTTTGCTTTAACGACATATAGTCATATTTCTCAGCAATTTCTAGCCAGTAATCAGCAGAGAGGAGAAACTCTTAGATCTTGGAAAAATTAAATCTTTATACCACCATGGTGACACAGCAAATCAAACTCTTTTTTTATGTTTCTGTAACTTGGTATTTGATCTGTGTTACCTTTGGAGAGAATGTGTATTCCATGACTATATGCACACAAAATCATGTCGAATTCAGAATGTGAGATAATTTTGTAGGAGGTTTGTGTAAATCTCAGCATCTGCAGGTATGATGGGGACAAGATGCTGGAGTTGTTATTGAGGAAATGGCTCATAGGATACAAGGAGCTGCACAGTTCTCCCTTGTACCATTCCCAGCTGTATGGTAACGTGCAGGGGACTTCTTGCAGCCTCCTCACTTGTTTCAGATTGCTGCGTTTTGCTGTGGTTCCAGCCTTCTGTTTGCAGCTATGGGAAGTGCAAAGTGTAATCTCCAAGCATGATCCCTGAGCATCAAAGTGTTAAGAACACAAATATCTATGCAGTACCCATCTCACCTAGTTTTCCTTCCAACAGGAATGGTCATTTCAGGCTGTAAGTTGGTAGTTAGTATTTTGCTGACTAGAATTCAACTTTTATTCCATTAGAGTAGCATGGGGTTTTCTCTTGTGGGACAGTTGGTAGTATATTGTATCGATGTATGTGTTTATTTTCAATATTCCACTGTTCTGGTGCTTTATCTAGAGCTGCTTGCAAGTGCAGGCAGATAACAAAAGCAGAAGCATGTGGGAATAAAACTGAAATGGGATTTAAAAGGAAGCTTGGTTGTATGGAAGGCTTATGTGGAGGAAAATAGAGGCTTCTAGGGAAGATAAGGTGTTTATTTCTCCCTCTGCTCTCCTAAGATGTTATAAATACTTAAAAAGAAAAAAATTGGGCATTGTAAACTAGCAAAACTATGGGATAAGTTTTGGATAAATATGCTGTGGAAGCATTTCCTCTCCCACTCTTCTGCTTATACATACATGTTTTCATACTGTTTTCCTTTTCACCTTCATTCCTGATCTTCTCAAGCCTTTTAACAGTCCTTTCTCACAGGTATAAATTGTGCAATCAAAAGGGTCAAGCTTAACGTTTCAAAATGCATCTTAGCGATCAGTTGATTCTTGAACTTTTTTCCTGAGTCTCTTGGCTGAATCTTAAAGTGATACAGTGCAGTAAATGTGACAGTGCATAGTTTCAGAAACCTTGGATACACAACAATGCAACAATGTGACTTGCAGTTTGAAACCTGTGTGAATGTATCAATGTGTGTTTCAGGGAATCATTCTGAACTCTAATGTATTTATAGGAATGGGTTTATAACTAGTACTAATTTTTGTTGCTTTTTAATGCGTAGTTACCATTCAAAAAGAAAAATACATGTCTCCTAAGATATATTTACTGTATTGGTCTCTTTCTATAAAATGAATATTTGTTTCAGTAAGTTATGTTTTCTTTTTTCTCTCTTTCCCTCTGTGGTTTTATTGTTGTACAGAGCTCTGGGATTGAAACATTAGTGGAGGAGCTTTGCTCCAGACTGAAAGACCTTCAGAGTAAGCAAGGTGAGGAGTAAATCTTTAAACTTCAGGGGACATATATTGTATTTATCAATGGTGTAACATTCTGAGACGTGAAGGGTGGGGGAGCAGGCTGTTAATTCAGTAGCTTTTAATACAGGCCATCCAATTTTTAAATATATTTTAATAATTTAATTCAAATAGTTATTTAAGCAATTCTGTAGTAGTATGTTTTGTTTACCTAATAGTCATTCACAAATGGATTTTTCTTCATGAAAAGCTATAACTATTCATATCCAACTATGCCTGCTTTTTTAGTAAATATTCCATATTCAGCATCCCCCTTCCACACCAGAAGAAATCAAAATAAGATAAACTTGATTCAGTTCCTTTTGTGTATTGATACTTGCAAAGAGTAGATTGGCCTCAAATTTGTTATGCAGTAGCTATTCCTGTGAAATGCATCCAAGTAGTCATCACAGAGAGGTGTGCTTAAAATTTCTGGGCTTTAGGGTAAGATAATGGGGATGTTATGTTGTCAAGCTTAGGGCAGGGAGCATAATATAAAGTTGTGGTGTCTCCAATGAAAGTTCATTGCATACAAATGTTTGTTCAGGTGCACAGCAGCAGCTTTTGACAACTACAGTAAAATGAATATGCTTATCGTGTATTATAAATAGCAATAAATAAGGGATAAATATTTACCTGGTTAAAACATGATTTTAGCTGTTTCCATTCCCTTTTTCTGTTTTAAACAGTAATTACTAGGGCAGCTGCTAGTATTCCGTAGTGTTATGCTGTGACACTTTGTTACTGAGCCACGGTCATGCTGACCATTTATTTGGAGGGGGGTGCTAAAAAAAAAAAAAGGAAAATTAGTGTGTATCTCGTGGCATTTTTTTGGTGTTTTACGGATTTTAATGTAAAGAATTAGAAATATTTAGAGCTACCTCTCGCACAGGAATATACGCCTTTATGTTCACCTAAAGCACAGCAGCTACTGCAGGGGTATTTCATTTTAGTGAAATACATGAGAAGTTAGATGTAACCATTCATAAAAATATTTAGTCAAATAGTTCATTTTTTTAAAAAAAGTCCTTTTTAATATGTAGCAATGCAAGATGGAGATAAGGATTTGGATATGAAAAGACTAAAAATTCAATAGGAGGTTTCCTACTGAGGGCATTGCTAGCCATGAAGTTGCATACAAGCTGCTAGCCAGTCACGTTTGGTGAAATTTTCAGGGCTTAACAAGACAACTGTGGAAAACTAAATTCTGGGCTGGTAACTTGTAGTTTCTTTATGTATAATAACTAGACTATACATTGTCATGTTATTTACAGTGTTTTATGAAAATTTGCTACTACTACAGGTATGCATCCTGGTGCTTTTTGTTTAAATACTGTTATAAAATGTACTGGCTTATAAATTTTTGAGTTAAGCTTTTGGAATTTTCTTCCCAAACAGAGGAGAAGATTCACAAAAAGTTAGAAGGCTCTTTGTCTCCTGAGACAGATTTATCTCCCACAGCAAAGGATCAAGTAGAAATGTATGCATTTTTTAAATTGTTGTTATTATCTAAGATGCTTTTATCTTTTCTCCTTTTACTCTCATATTTTAACACATTGAAGTTAACTTAGTGGGGAATCTGGAGGTTTTTTTATGGTTAAGAAATACATTTTTTTACCTGTCACCTATTTTGTTGATCTTTATTATTACTTTTGTTAATCTTGTATATTTAAATATGAGCATTTGGTACCATGGGCTAGTTTAATTTCTGGCAGAGTCCTTACTGCTTTCTTTTGACTATATGCAGAATTCAGCCATTTTAGTCTCCATAAGACCAAGTCAACCACACAAATTAAAAGCCTTTAAGATAGTATTAACTGGCATGGTAGACTTGCAGGGAGAGAATCAGTTTTCTGGGTTCATAGAATCATAGAATATTTTGGGTTGGAAGGGACCTTTAAAGGTCATGTAGTCCAACCCCCCCACAATGAGTGGGGACATTTTAAACTAGATCAGGTGGCTCAGAGCCCTGTCCAACCTGACCTTGAACGTTTCCAGAGATGGGGCATCTACCACCTCTTTGGGCAGCCTGTTCCAGTGTTTTACCACCCCCATCATAAAAAACTTCTTCCTTATGTCTAGTCTGAATCTATCTTCTTTTACTTTAAAACCATTACCCCTTGTCCTATCTTGTTCAGAATTCTTTTATCTTCTGTTGCAGAAATGGGAAATTGAAACTCTTATCATTGCTTCTTTTGGAGATATGACTGTATCTCTTAATAACCTTTGGTAGCATCAGTGTAGTAAAAGTGTTGCTAAATGGATGATACTTCTTCAGTGAACTGATGGTGCTGACGTGCATTTAACTTAAGTGACTTCTGAATGTTTTTTTATAGATTTTCAATGAAGTATATGCGATTCAGCATAGATCTCTTTACTGTCAAACACATGCTACTTTAAACATTGCAGAAAACCTTATTTTAATTCTGTCCCTGTTGCACAAAGCTGTTAAGCATCTTAAACTACTCAAGAACTAATCTTTCTTTGCAGTAGCTTTTTCTTAATAACTGGATGATAAAACTATGTAGAATGTAACAGATAGTGTCATTTCACAAAGGAGAATTAAAAAACCTGAAATTTGGGAGTGAACTGACTGAAAATCAGGACTTCCTCATTTATTCTCTAAATCAAACATGTTTAAGAACACTGCAGTGAATTGCTACATTATCTAATAAATCTGGAGTCAGCCTTCACTGTTTTAAATATCCACAGTTTCTGTCTACAGTAAAGTTTAGTACTCTCTAAAAATGGGGTTGTCTTACTTGGAAGTATATTTTTAAACCTATATTAATATGAGCACTTTTAAAGCTTATCTTAATATTGTCTTTGTTATCATTCAAATAAACAGTGCAATGATTGCATGTGCATATGTAGAACAAACTAGATTTTTCTGGCAATTAGATTGATAGTGCTTTGATGTGGTTTTAGTAATGTTTTCTAATCTTAATGCCTGTCTGAAGTTCTGCAATCTGAATGTCACCTTCATGTTTTGCTTTCAGGTACTATGAAGCATTTCCTCCTCTTTCTGAAAAGCCAGTTTGCCTGCAGGAAATTATGACTGTATGGAATAAATCCAAAGTATGCTCTTACTCTAGCTCCTCATCTTCATCCACTGTTCCACCAACTAGCACGGATACATCTTCTCCAAAGGACTGCAATAGTGAGAGTGAAGTAACTAAAGACAGAAGTAATAAAGCATCTGCCACTGTACAAGAAAGAACCCAGCAGAAGAAAAGTAAAAATGAGAAAGAAAACAAGTTTAGTAACAACACTGTTGAAGAGAAGCCTGTTCTGTACAAAAAGCAAGTCCGACATAAGTCTGAGGGAAAGATGCGTCCTCGTTCCTGGTCATCTGGATCCAGTGAGGCTGGCTCAAGTTCTAGTGGTAATCAAGGTGAATACCAGGCATCCATGAAATGTATTAAAGTAAGACACAAAACAAGAGAGGTTCGAAATAAAAAAGGGCGTAATGGGCAAAGCAGGCTTTCAGTGAAATCTGGTGAAAAGGCTGATAGAAAAGTCCACAGCGGAAGCAGTAGCAGCAGTAGCAGCGGGTCCATCAAACAGCTGTGCAAAAGAGGTAAAAGGCCATTAAAAGAAATTGGAAGAAAAGAAGCTGGCGGTAGCGATGGAAAAGATTTGTATTTAGACAGCAGAAATGAAAAGGAATATAAAGAAGAACCCTTGTGGTATACTGAGCCAATTACAGAGTACTTTGTTCCTCTTAGCAGAAAAAGCAAGCTGGAGACTACATACCGCAACAGAGAAGATATATGTGGCGTAACATCAGAGGCTGTAGAAGAGTTGTCAGAATCAGTGCATGGTCTTTGTATTAGCAACAATAATATTCATAAAACATACCTCGCAGCAGGTACTTTCATCGATGGTCACTTTGTAGAAATGCCTGCAGTTCTAAATGAGGATATTGACCTCGCTGGGACCTCAATATGTTCTCAACCAGAGGACGACAAATATTTAGATGATGTTCATCTGTCAGAACTAACACACTTCTATGAAGTGGATATTGATCAATCCATGTTGGATCCTGGTGCCTCAGATACGATGCAAGGGGAGAGTCGGATTTTAAATATGATTCGACAAAAGAGTAAAGAAAAAACTGATTTTGAGGCAGAATGTTGCATAGTGTTAGATGGAATGGAGTTGCAAGGGGAAAGTGCAATATGGACAGATTCGACCAGCTCTGTTGGTGCTGAAGGGTGGTTCTTGCAAGACCTTAGTAATTTAGCTCAATTTTGGGAGTGCTGTTCATCTTCTAGTTCTGGTGATGCAGATGGGGAAAGTTTTGGAGGAGATTCTCCGATCAGATTCTCCCCCATCTTAGACAGCACAATGCTTAATTCACACATGCTTGCTGGCAATCAAGAGCTCTTTTCAGATATTAATGAAGGGTCTGGTATAAACTCTTGTTTTTCAGTGTTTGAAGTGCAATGCAGTAACTCTGTTTTACCGTTTTCTTTTGAAACACTCAACTTGGGAAATGAAAATGCAGATTCTAGTAGCACTGCTAATATTCTTGGGAAAACACAGTCTAGATTGCTAATATGGACCAAAAATAGTGCCTTTGATGAAAATGAACACTGTTCCAATCTTTCAACAAGAACCTGTAGTCCATGGTCACACTCGGAAGAAACACGTTCAGACAATGAGACTTTAAATATTCCATATGAAGAATCCACGCAATTTAATGCAGAAGATATTAATTATGTAGTTCCTAGAGTGTCTTCGAGTTATGTAGATGAAGAAATTCTAGATTTTTTGCCAGAAGAAACCTGCCAGCAACAAGCTAGAACTTTAGGAGAAATACCCACTTTGATTTTCAAAAAAAAATCTAAGCTAGAATCTGTCTGTGGTATTCAGCTAGAACAAAAAGCAGAAAGTAAAGACTATGAAACTACACAAGGGTGTAGTGAAAGCAGTCCGCATGGAGATGGCTACAGCTCAGGGGTTATTAAAGATATTTGGACAAATATGACAGACAGAAATTCTGCAGCAATGGTAGAAATAGAAGGAATAGAAGATGAATTGTTTTCAACTGATGTAAATAACTATTGCTGCTGTTTGGATACAGAAGCAAAAGTTGAAACCCTCCAGGAGCCCAATAAAGCAGTGCAGAGATCAGAGTATCATCTCTGGGAAGGTCAAAAGGAGAATTTAGAGAAGAGAGCCTTTGTCTCAAATGATTTGTCAAAAGTAGATGGTGGTGACTATACTACACCATCAAAACCTTGGGATGTTAACCAGGATAAAGAAAACTCATTTATACTTGGTGGTGTGTATGGGGAGCTCAAAACATTTAACAGTGATGGAGAATGGGCAGTGGTGCCACCTAGTCACTCAAAAGGGAGCTTATTGCAATGTGCAGCTTCCGATGTAGTGACAATAGCTGGTACAGATGTTTTTATGACTCCAGGTAATAGCTTTGCCCCTGGTCATAGGCAATTATGGAGGCCATTTGTATCATTTGAACAGAATGAGCAATCAAAGAGTGGAGATAATGGATTAAATAAGGGTTTTTCTTTTATCTTCCATGAAGACTTACTGGGAGCTTGTGGTAACTTTCAAGTTGAAGAACCAGGGCTTGAATACTCATTCTCTTCCTTTGACCTGAACAATCCATTTTCACAAGTTCTTCATGTAGAGTGTTCGTTTGAGCCAGAAGGAATTGCATCTTTCAGCCCTAGTTTTAAACCTAAGTCAATTCTGTGCTCTGATTCAGACAGTGAGGTTTTACACCCCAGGATATGTGGTGTTGATCGAACGCAGTATAGGGCTATACGGATTTCTCCAAGGACTCACTTTCGCCCAATTTCTGCATCTGAACTTTCTCCAGGCGGTGGAAGTGAGTCAGAATTTGAGTCAGAAAAAGATGAGGGAGGTATTGCTGTCCCTTCTCAAGTAGACGTATTTGAGGATCCACAAGCAGATCTCAAACCTCTGGAAGAAGATGCAGAAAAAGAAGGGCATTATTATGGAAAATCAGAGCTTGAATCTGGAAAATTCCTTCCCAGATTAAAAAAGTCTGGAATGGAGAAGAGTGCACAAACATCATTGGATTCCCAAGAAGAGTCAGCTGGGATGTTGCCAGTAGGAAACCAAGATCCCTGTTTAGAATGCAGTATGAAAGAATCAGTAGATGGGAGGGCGATGGAGAGCTCTAAAGTAAACTGCAGAATAGTGGAGCCACGTGAGGAGACTAGCAGGTTTTGCAGTTGTAAAGCAGGGTGCCATTTCCCCACGTACGAGGATAATCCTGTTTCTTCAGGAGAGCTTGAAGAGGTATGTGGATATATAAAATTACAGAATTTGTAGCTGGCAGCTGATAACCAGCAATTTGTCATGTGATAGTTCAATTTAAATGTTTGTAATTGTATAACTCTCTAGAAAATACAGTTTTGTAGAAGCACTGGAGGTTCCATCTGGACATAAGAAAAAGCTTTTTTACTGTAAGGGTGACCTAGCAAAGGCACAGATTGCCCAGAGAGGTTGTGGAGTCTCTATCCTTGGAGATATTCAAAAGACATCGGGATGCAGTCCTGGGCAGCCTCCTGTAGGTGGCCCAGTTTAAGCAGGGGGAGTTGGACATGACCTCCAGAGCTCCCTTCTAATCTCAATCATTCGGTGATTCTGTGAAAAATGAACCATTTTCAGGCATTATGCTGTCATCTTGCATACCTTTAGAAATATATGCATGTGTATATTCATGTGACTTTAAAATCTGTTTACTTTAGGTTTTTAGCTTATCTGATATACATACAAAATGTTAAATGTACATAACATTTGAGTAATGAGATGATACCAATTTTGACTCGAAACATATTTTAAAATTTCAAAGAAGATGATCTGAAGTCGGTCTTTTCAATATAGTTACTTCCAAGTAGAAGAATTTGAAGTTGAATTATTGGATGTCAACTTAAGCAAAGAAAGGTTTGTAGAAAGGCGTACTTGTCTGGAAATTAAAACGTTCTCTTGTCAGCATAGACACAAAAAGAAGTAAAAACATGGATGCAAAATCTCCATCACTATCACAGTACTCTAAGGAGGCCTAACTATAACTATGGATTAAGCTCAGAGTTGTTTTTCAGGTAATTGTAGCCATAGGTTAAGTAATGATTAAGATCAAAAATCCTTTCCAGCCAAAAATATCCAAGTTTGTCTTGCTGTGAGCACCTTCTGTTCTTGAGAGGAAATATTTGAGCAACAAAGTAATTTAGTTGTGTGGCCAGCCCAGAGATATTGTCTGGTTAGTTATAAGTTGCATCTTACATTTTCTTTTCCTCTTCAGCCTCCTCTTCCACATACTCAGCAGTTTTATCTACATTAGGAGGGAATTTTTTTCATTTTTAACTGAAGAGTTGCACCGAGCTTGTGTTGTGTGACTGTATACTCCTCAATTATAAGTCTGAAACACTGATTCATGTATGCAAAAGCTAACCTTTCTCTTGCTAAAACTAAAGCTAACCTTTTTGTTGAACAAGATCAGGGTTCCTTATTTTCCTTCTTCCTCATTGTTTCTCCTCTCACCCTCCTTTAAATGAATTACTATCGCAGCTTCTTTTGCCAGGGTCAGTAAATTGATGTCTACTGCTTGCACAAGAGAATAAAATTAGAGACTTCTAGAGCCTTTCTAGACATCTTGGTTCCTGCTGCTTTTTTAAGTTCATGAAGTGGCTCCAAAAATCTTTTCTGGAGTCTGGGAAGTTTCTGTGTTTCTGCCAGGCCTTGCAGAAAGAGTCACCAAAAAAATGAATTAACTTAGCCTGTAAGCCAGAACAGTCTGGAATTACCTTTTACCATGAGTAAGCAGAATCTAACGTCATCATGCAGTAGGACATACTGAATGAACAAATGGTATAATACAGTAATCTGTGACAGCGAGAGTCTCATGTTCCTTCTAGCCCTTTCCTGATCTCCCTTCTGGATGCATAGTGCTCCATTCAATAAAATATTAATTGTCTGATATAAAACAAGTTAGCAGTACTTCTGTAGTGTGTGGTAGTTGTGAGGCTTGGAAAAAAAAAATCTTTGGTACTGAATAGTGCTCAGAATGCTCTGGTATTTTATTTTTTAAGTTCCTTAGTGCAAGAGGAAAACTAACTGCTTCCCTTGCTTAGGTCACATGATTCTGTAGGCATTTTCATAGCTTCAAAATTATAAGCCACTGAGAAGTACAAAAGGCCAACAACCATCTCAGCAGTCTAGACTCCAATTTGATTTGCAGTTAAGCTCTTCCTAGGAGGCTTGAAGGGCCTGAGTACAACCTAATCTCAAAAAGACTGGGTTAACTAGTCCTCCTGTATCTAGCATGTCTCAAAAGATGTGTGCACACTCTGGGCTCTTCTGAGAGCCATTAGTGTTCATCTGAAGATAATCGTCTTTTTGGCTTGAGAACATTTATCTAAATTTATTATTGTAGCTAAGTCTATCTGTAAAAGAAGAAGGTCTTTTAAGCATTAAAACAATTTTAATATGTTCGTTATGAGGTAAACATTAATCAGTGAAGATGATGACTGTATCATGCCAGAAGGGGTGCAAATGTCATGCAAGTGTGCCTTACATGTGTGAACTTTTTTCTTTAAAGAGTGATGATATTTATTTTATGAGCATTAAACAAAATCAATACCAAATACCTCAAATTAGAACAGTTCAAGAGAAACATTCTTCCTGGACACCCCACATGTACATGCATAGGAAAAAGAGTTTTAACTTGAACAGATGCTATGGAGTTGTCTGATTAGTATACATCAATATTTGTAAAGAATGTTTTTAAATGAAACTTCTGTGCTTCCTTTTATTGACTTATGACAAGAAGTTACTGTTTAACTTACTACTGTCTAACATAAAGTTTGTGTTGTGTTCTGAGGTACCTCCGGTATTTTTGCATAAATAATGGATATGAAAATACTAATGTAGACCACAGTGTAATAGTAACACATTCTGGTTTGCATTACATAACGAATTATGTACGTGCTGTGCAAGCACACATCTTTGAGTACTTCCTATTTATAAGACTGTATGAGAATCTGGTTCAGTTTCCTCCCTCTTACCTTCTATATTAGAGCACTTCTTTTAGAATTATAGCATATTTTGCAGCAGGAATTTGCTATTAGCTCCTCTGGTTCTTCAAAAATGAGTGATAATTATATACCTAGCCTTCAGATTCAAAACAAAACAGAACACAAAAAAAAAATCCCAAAGAAACAAAACCCTAAGTACCCCAGCAACCCCACATTCCCCCTCTGCCTCCTCCCCCCCCCCCCCCAAAAAAAATACCCGAAACCAACCAACCAAAAAAACCCAAACCAAACAAAAAAAAAACAACAAAAAAACAACCAACCAAACCCAAATCAAAACAAGACAAGAAATTACCATTTAGCTGTGGAGTCATGGGTAAGTACACAATCTGGTCCAGTTAATGATCTCTGTATATACAAATGCTGAATCTCTTATCAACAAATTTTATATGGGCTCTGATCTAGAGGTGTGCCCTAAGAATGCTTAACCTGTTGAGTCCTTGAGATAGATAAAGGGACTTTTGGATTTTGTTGGGATTGGTACCAAACTTTTAAGGTCTGAACATGCCTAGGACAGTGCATTTGGAGAGGAGGAAATTCTACTGGAAAAAAACATAAGTGTGTATGGTTCTTAATTTTTATTTGGCCTAATAGATCTGATGAGGTACTTGTGCTTGACTGGAGTAGTGCAGTGTAAGTGTGTAACTCTGCTAGGAAGGGCTGGCAAGAGGGGAAGGGAAGAGGGCTGCCTTACATACAGTGGTTCTGAGGTCAGTAGTGCAGGAGATAACCTGCCATAAACCTAGGTAGTGATAAGAGGGAAACAGAATTCAGAGGGGTCTGCATTGTGCCTTAAAATCAGGAGAATCAATTGGAAAAATCAAGAAAGAGCATGTAGAATCATCCAAATACAAAGCAGAGGACTTTATTGTAAAAGAGAGATTAGTTTTGGGGCTACCTTAGAAAGAATTGGTCCAGATAGTTCTTGATACATGCTGATCATGGCAGATGATGGAAAGCTACAAAGATTCTAACTTTCTAATCAATAGGACACGAATTTGCTGAGATTTTGAAGGGTGAAAGGATCTTGTATGAGAAGGACCTTAAAAAGATAGAGGTCACAATGACAGTATAAAAACTGAGGGGAAAAAAACAAGCTTTGAGGCCAATAAAACAAAGATTTGGTATACCTGAAAGTCCTAGAAGTAAATCAGAAACAGAAAGATGACTGAAGGATATTTCTGAGAGACAGAACTAACACACTTGGAAAGTTATGAAAAGATGTCAGAAAGGTATTGTTTTAGTGCATTTTTTTGTCATTGTTTAAATTGTTGACAAAAAAGACAATTAAGTGAAGGAGTAGTCCAGATAAATCACGCTGTTTCAGCTAGTCATAGGAGTATTCAGCTAACTATCATGAGGAGCCGCAACTAATTTGAAAAAAGTCTAGTAGAATACTTGTTTGAGAACACACAGAAGATAGAAAATATATAAAAGGCAAACACACTTCCATCTTTTTAAAGAGGAAAATGGAACTTGGGGTATTACGTATGACTCTTAAATTCCATAAAGTGTTTAAAACTGTGAATGGCACAGATGCACAAGAAACTGAGAATGTTTCTAAGTGTTGGTTTGTCAAAAAGATTGCACTCTCAAAATAACAGTCAGTGGCTTACTAGAGGACAAGGGAGACGATTAATTTGTCTGGTCTGGGGTGTAAAATAGATGTTTATGAAAATCCCTTACAATATCAAACTGGGAAAATCTGCAGTTACTCTGGAACACAGGATTAGAATCAAAAGGTTGTTAAATTGGAGAAATGGTCTGAGAAATAATATGCAATTCAGCAGGGACAAATGCAAAATGCAAACTTCTAAAGAAAATAAAAATCCTATTCATAAACAGTGTGAGCAGTGGCAGGTGAGGAAATTATGTGTAACAGAAGCATCTTCAAGTAGGTCATAAGCTGAGCATAAATCAGGAATGACACACTGCAAAAGACAAGAACATTGTGATATATAAATAGTAATGCCCTTCTGTAAGAGGGGAAGTAATTGCTCCTCTGTAGCTGGAACTGGAAAGCCTTCTGCTGGAGTACTGGTTTCAGCTCCCATTACCTTGTATCAAGAAAGAGGTTCTGAGGAGTGTAACACAAAGATTACTACTTTTGAAAACAGAGTCAAGGAACTGAGGTTGTTTTATCTCCCCCCCACACACACAAAAAAAAAAAAAAAGAGAAACTTGAAGAAAAACCCAGCAGTTTTGCAGAAGCCATGTTCACACTTACAGGAGATAAGGAAAGAGCTGTATTTGTCCTGTAGACTCTTGTAAACACATAGGAAGTGGATGTGATGCAAGGGAAATTGAAGAAAAATAATTCTAAACAGAAAATGAGCTTACTGCAAGGCGTAATTATTTTTAGGGAAGCAGTGGAAATTCTGTCTTGAAGGCAGTTAGTGTGTAGGAATAGTGCATTGTAAATTGATTCCATCTTTGTTCAAGAGACCGGATGATCTCACAGGGTCCCTTAAACATCTTTTCAGTGAAATTCAAGAATTAGGTGACTGCCAAATAGGTTTTCAGAATCTAAAGTCTAGACTTGGCTCCATTTGTTCATTTGTGACCAGCTCTCGAGCTAAATATATCTTCCCTGGGCATCTGATGAGCTGAAATCAGGATCTGGTCTTTTAGAATGGGACTCAATAGGCTCATTGCTGCTTTGACTTGAAAATTATTCATGTGTTTCTTGTATTCTTTCTGATAGTTACGGTTTGCAGAACAGGTTCAAGGAAATTTGTACTTATGGGTTAATATGACTTTTATTTTTTCTGTGGTTGGTTATGAAACTGTCAGTCATAACACTTCAGATAATATTCTGATCACAATGGGGCTTTAGTGCTTATTCTGTTCAGATTCTGAAAAACTCTTGTCACTGCCTCAATCTTTGTCAGCATGCATTCTGGAAGAGTAGACATACTTAATGCTGGTGTTTACAAATTAGTATCTGAAGGCCATCCTGAAAGACATATAAGTTTAGATGAAAAATAACAGCAATTTAAATGAAAAATAACAGCTATTTAGATGGGTAGCTGGAAAATTTAATAAACGTTTTCATAAAAAGTACCCTTTTTTCAAGACTTTCAGTCAGCGGGTCCTTAAAAATTGTAGACCCCAGTTCTGAGATGATGCTTTGCATCAATTTTGCTTGAAGAATGAAGTTCTGACCAATATAGCTTTTCCAACTAGCAAGTGACTAATCTGCCATATGAACTTGCTGTGGACTTATGTCTGTAACTGTCGGGAAAAACTTGTGATAGAAGCAAGGAAATCAACAAAAATGATTGCTACCTCATACAAAATTGTTAGTTTAGGAACAGCAAAAAAAATTTGTACTAATATGCCCCCCTGTGCAGACTGTTGCTAAAATAAGAATTAAGTTGAAGTAAGAATTAATGGTCTCTTGAGAGATTTATGTGAGGCTGCAAAATAAAACTATATTATCTTCTGCCAAGAAGAATGATGTAATTTCTTATTGAGCTACTTGTATGAGCAACCAAGCTCTTACCTGAGTAGAAATAGTTATATGTATGTAACAAAATAAAATAAATATTTTAGGGTTTGTGGTGGGGTTTTTTTGTTTGTTTGTTTGTTTTTAATTTATCAACATGCACTTCCTTTTTAATACATCTGTATAGGTAAGGAGAGGTGGATGGAACCCCACCCTCCACCCCCTCCAGAATTTCTCCTACCTTTTGTTCCTTGGCTTTTCCATCTGCACACTTATAATTTGGTTAATAAAACCTCATATTGCAGATGTGGCAGTACCAGTATCATTTTATCATATGATTGGTCTTTTTGTTGAATTCTGCTTTCATACTTCTAGACCTGGTCTTTCCCAACTTTGGTAGTTGTTTTCTCACCTGCCTAAATGTCCCTGTCGGAGATATTCCTAGAAGTTGGCTTAGTATCCTGTCATACAGAACCAACAGTTAAATTTCAGCTCTGTCAGCAAACCAACAGTACCACTCCAATGTGCTGTTTATCAGTCTGCCTACTGGTCACAGTTGAAAACCATGGTGTTGGACACATTCCTTGCTGTGGAACAATTTACATGAGCACAAGAGTAAAATGCTCCTCCCTGGCATCTGTTCTGGTAGGCCCAGCTCCCCAGTCTGAAGCGTGTTCACCAAAGCAGCTTGTCCTTTTCCCCAGATCAACATAATACGATATTCTGCTGCATACTTGCAATACAGCCTCATCAGCTAATGAATTTGATGTTGCTGTCCATAGCAGTCTTGTGAAGAAAGCAGCAATACAATAAAACTGTGTAGAACACTAAGCTTTCTTGGCTGCTTTATTTGAAATACAGGAGTGGAAGAGGTGAGGAAGAATCTTGTTGGCTGTAGGAAATGGCATTCATGATGTAGGAAACAATCACTTGTCTCCTTGTTTTTCCTTTTAGTCAGTTGTATCCTTAAAACATTGAATAGCTTTTCCATCATGACGCTGGGTATCAAATACACTGTTTGAAATGGCTTTTACCCACTTAAGCTCACAAAATCTCTACTTAATATTAGCTGCTTTACTTCAGCCAGATTATGGAGTTATTTCACTCCAATTTGATCTTTGAAGCAGCACTGCATTTTGGTTTTGGTTGAAAAAACCCCTAATACTTGATTTTATTCATTTAGAATGTATTTGTACTGATGTTTGCAAGGAATGGTTGTTCTTTTGTATACCAGAGGTTTCATTTGAAATTTTAGATGAAAGACCTAAGTGGACAGCCCTGCTTGTTGTATGAAGTTCTTAGGAAGGTTCATTTGAGAAAACAGACATAACATGATGTTGGACGGAACAAATGTGAGCCAATGAAAGACAACAATGGAAGTTAGAGTCGTGGCACTATTCTGGAGTTGGTATTTTGTATTTACTAGTTGGCAGTATTTTTTTAGGTCACAGACATTTTCATGCTGACAGACCATGCAATTATAGTAAACATCTAAACAAATGTAGGAAAAAATGGTTTTCGTCAGTGAATGTATAAAATGGGCATCAGCTTGTGCCCTCCACTGCCTCCCAACCAAAACCCCCAGTTGGCTTTAGTGTGGATAGCGGGTCTTTCTACATTTGTCCTTTTGCTTTATACATCTGACCTTCATGGTGGTTTAGAAATGAACACAAGTCATTCCACAAGGGTCAGTGTGGGGGCAAGAGGGTCAGGTCTGAGCTGAGTGAGGTGTTGCTGGGCTGCCTCTGCATTCAGCCAGGAGCTGTGTCTGGCTTTCCCTAACTCCTGGTAGCGAGGCAGAGGCGGAGGGACACGGGAGCTGATGCAGCTGCAGCCAGCATCAGTTCAGTCACTGAGCCACCCTGAAGCAGATACGTAGGCTCTGATGGTGACTTGGCCCAGGAAGCAAGACCACTGCAGCATGTTATACCCTGCCAGACTCCAGCTGGCTTCACTTGTGACTGGCTGTGGTTCATCCAGCTTACTGGGTGTGCAGATATGAGTGCAGGTGTGACACCAGTGACGTGGGAAACTTTGAAGTTAATAAAGCATTGTGCCTGTGGAGTTTAGGTGCCTCAATCTATAGCCAGCAGCAGAGTGAGGCTTCCATGATTGAATTTATTTGTAAATCCACGTAATTTTTACTGAGTCCTGCTTCAAATATGCTTGAGCTTCCTTGGTGGGCTGACTGTGGTTTTTTCTCTTATTTCTTTTTTCTTTAACTAAGGTTTAGCATTCTGAGAACTCCCTTTTCTGGAGTTGGGGTTTGAGCTTTTGGAGGGTGGTTCCAAAAGGACTGTTAGGAGAGAAAACCACAATGGATAAATTCGATATTCAGCATACCAGTATTTCACAAGAAAAAAAAGAAGTTTAATCTGGCATGTGCTTCTGAATACATCTCTCCTGAGTTGCTCAGCTGGTTTGGGAGAGACTTTTGTTTATTAAGTAATAAGCATTTATAAGTTTAGATTCTACAGATTTGTAGTTCTACAATAACTTCAGGAGGAACAAAAGGAGGTTCGTTAATTTTCCATGCTTAAATGTTCTCAGGTTTACAGAGGAGGAAACCGGATAGAAAGAAACTCAGTGTTGAAACTCATTTGTTACTGGTTTTTAGTGGCGAGTTGCATGATAGTTTGTTTTTGACTCATTCTGTCTGATATCTATAGGGATATTACTATCTGGCATCATCTTTTGAAGGTTAATGGGTTACCACAGGTGCAGTTATAAAACTAGAGGCATGTCTGTTGTGACAAGCCTTTGATGTTTTAGCCATGACCGTTAATTTTATAAGGAAAGAGCTCTGGTACACTTAAGTGAGCATTAAAATATAGTAGTGGTGGGCAGTATTTAAGCGTCTTCATTGAGTAGATTGAGATTATTTTTAGCATAAAGACCAATTATTAATCATCCTCATAACCATTTTTTCCTCATGTTGACACATTAATTCTGTAGTTTAATTTTATGTTATCGCATTGATGGTAATGGTACTACTTTAAACATTAAACTTTGCTGCTTTTTGTTTGCTTTTGTTTCTGTTTGTTTTACACTGAACTATTTGTTATGTTAACTAATGTTGTTTCATTCTATTTTCATCTCTTGGGTAGCCATCCGTTCTCTCATGTTTTATACTTAGATTATAAAGTGTAGGGCTGGAATTCATATTTTTGTTCTAGATTTACACAACTCTATATCAACAGAGTATGAGCCCCTGCGTGGAGTTCATATTGATTATAAGAGTTCAGATAATGGATGGTGTACTATAGTTTGAGAGTCCTTTCCCATTAGTATTAGAAATTGAACAGTGTGACTTTAAGATCTAATAAATTGGTTGTAATACCAGAGTTTCCTCCTTTACATGTAAGTATATTATTTATGGCATAATGAAGCATGATTATTGTCTAAACACTTTCCTATATTGAATACTAATCTGCAGAGAATGAGTGGCAGCCAGGAAAAGCAATGCTGGTGGGAAAAGGCGCTCTATTCTCCCCTTTTTCCTGCATCACAGTGTGAAGGTAAGAAGCTAAGCCTGTTTGAACTAACTTTCTGTTGCAGCTGTGTTAGAATGAAATGCTCTTTCTTACGCATTGGAATTGCTGCAGATGAATCGGAACTACCATCTGTATTTTTAAAAAAAACAGTAAACTTCCATAATAAATTCCAAGAGAGAATTAGGATGCTTCAGTTGCATTTGTAACAAATTTCTAGCATGCTTTTAAACAGTTTTAAAATGAAAGTACTTTAAAAATAGTCTTAATGTTTATGCAAATTTACTGAATTCCAGAGCCTGGAATTAAGTACACAGAATATTAATCTCTGACTCTGAAAATTCTTTATTACATTTTAAAATATGTTTTAACCTGAATAATACTTATTAGGTAGCTAATTTTATAAGAATGTGGAAACATGATAATTACCTTTTATGGGTTTGCATAAATAACATGCCAGTTATTCAGTGAATGTGTGGAATTTCTCTCAAGCTGGGAAGTGGCCTCTTGGCCACTCCTTTCACAGTGACAGTCTGGAAATTTTTCTGCCCCACGCAGAGTAAGTCCAGTCTTGGTAGGCAGGCTGCTCACAGGCGGAAGCAGGTGTGCTTCCAGCCCTCCCCATTGCCTCCCAGGAATTCATAGCATCTGACAGCTGGTCCAGGCCCAGGTTTTCAGTGGACAGGCAAGAATCCAGACAGCTTTTTTTTTTTCCTGCATACCAATTTACCTTTTCTGGGGGGAAGGGAAGAAGCTAAATGAGAACATTCTATGTACTGAATTGACAGGCTGTCTGATGCTTTCTGTTGTCAGAGGCTCAGTGCAATAAACTTTCGATCAGAGACCTGGTTCCTTAATAATCTGGAGGGAGATTAGTCAGTAATTATTACTGAACTATTTTTTGAGTGCACCTCAAAGTGCAACCAAATAAACTGTATTCTCAGTGCCTACATGCCCTTACTTGGCTGTTTAGGTCAGTTTGGGTTCCTTTCAAGAACATCTTAACTTACTTCACTCCCAACTACAGAAGTGTGTTTGCACATGCACACACACAGAATAGATTAATGCCTACAGGACTTTGATTTGCCTCCTGGACTGGTCACAGAATCTCCCATATTAGAAAAATACTCAGTATTTACAAAGTAAAGATATTTACTGTGCTTTTATAAAGTTGTGGGGTTTTTTTCATGGTAATAATTGAAGAGGTATTATTAGTCTAATAGTAAATGCAGTGACTCACGCTCTTGAGTATGTATTTTGCACAGAGTAATCCTTGAACTCCTGTGAGTGAATTGTCTCATCTTTTTGCTGACATCTGCTGGTGAACCTGTATAATTACGCAAGTGTTTCACCACCTTATTTCATCAGAGGAAGACAGAATATACAGTGTAAAATACTATGATGTCCAGAACCAGCTTGGTACAGTGGCAGAATTTCTGTGAAGTAGAATAGTTCCAGGATTTCCTATTTTAGACTAAGTTTAACAAAACCAGAGCTTTATCCTCAGAGTTAATGTTATTCTTTCACAAATTTTTAGCTGTATCCAGTTTTCTTATGAGTATTTTTTATATATGGATATTGATGCATGTGATCCATATATAGGATGTGTGTTGATATTATACATGGAAGTTCACTCTGGTAAGTAGAAACCACAGCCATTCACATCAACTTTTTATTTAGCTTCAGTCAGGATCAGGCTGCTGTTGCAGTATATTTTGTATGGGTATAGAAATAGTTATGATCTGGAGCACCATGCAGTTTCAGAACTGAAAAATGTACTGGAGCGTTTCTAATAAAAAAGTAATTCTTACTCTTTGTACCTTACTATTTTAGATGCTTCCATTAACTAAGTAGCTTCTGTTTTTTTTTATTATTATTTGGTTATCCAGGTAAGATGTGAAGAAGCTTCCATAAAGTATTATGCTTATCTTTTTAAGGATGTCAGACTATAAAATCTCCCACAAGCACAGAGTTTACATGGCTTAGGGTGTGAATTTCAAGAATACTTCTCTAGATGCTTTCATTTTGGCTAAATGTAAATAACAGTGTTCTTCAATTCTGTTTTTTCTTCCTTTTTCCTCTGAAACACCCCCACAAACACAATGTAAGAGTGTTATACAAATGCCAAGGGAGAGAATGGTGTAGGAGAATTTGCAGATGTAAAGGAAATATCCAATGATGATGAACATCTGTTAGATTTTAATATGGTAAGTTTGTTATTGGTTTGGGGGAGGCGTTGTTTTGTTCATTTTATAAGGCTGTGCTACTACATCTTCCACCACGGTTTTCAGTCTGGCCTCAAATGAAATTCCTACAAAAACCTTCAAAAGCTTTTCTTTCCTTCCTTTGTTTTTCAGTCTCCTGTGTGTCTTGAGCATTCTTCAGAAAACTCCTCAGTGTTGTAGTTTGGGGAGTACAACCCTTTGTACAAAGAGATGCACTTCTAGTCGTTAAGCAAACTCGGTTTCCTTTGGGAACACTTGGCTTTTGCTTGTCGTGTGTCTTAAACATGAGTTGTCTTTTCCTCAACTTCTAATTTCACTAAGCGTAGAGTGGGCTGATGTGCACCATGGAGGCAGAAAGGACAAGTAACTAAAGGCATAAATATAATGTATGCTGAATTCTGTCCTGCTTACAAGCAAAAAAACCCTGATCTTTTTCTGTAGGGAAAAAATTTCGAGTACATGTGCACTTACTGCTATACTTCTAAACTTTATAGTGATGAAAGCACTTAAATTTACATTACTGTGACATGCTTGCTATAGCTTTACTGAAACAGCTGAAAATATATTGTGTTTGCTTGAAGTTCAGTGACATCTGTGCTGTGTTTTCTTGGTATTTAATAGTTACTACCAAATTTTGAAGATAACTTCTACAGTAATTTTCTGCCATGACCTGTGATAATAATGCATTCTAACTGACTTCACTTTTGATTCTCTTGCTGGTTTGTGCAAATCCTAAAATTAAGGAATAGGGAAAAATAATAAAAGCCCCACCTTTTTCTCCTGCTGTTCTGCAGTCCTTTCTACATAGTGGACTAGGTCAGGAAAGAGGAGGACTGGCCCTGTAATTGTGACATCTCTCTTGAACAACCGCAAAACTTTATAAACTCTCTGCCCAGAAAAAAGCAGTCATATTCTTTATTGTTCCCCATCAACACTGTCAGTTTAAATCCTTAGGTTTCTTCTGTTTATGAAGCAAGATGTGCAGATGATATAAATGCTGAGGCAAAACCAAATGGCTTCAGGAAGAAGATCTACTCCAGTGATAGCTCCAGCTCTGAAGACACAGCTTCAGAAGGTGGAAGTGAATGGGTTGATCCGTGTGAGGAGGAGCTTTTTTCTCGAACTCAACTATAAAAACTGCAGAGTAGAACAGATGATTTAAAAGTAACATGAGATGGAAAACTATCCTTCCCGAGGGTCTGTAGCTCTAAAACAACAACTTGAGTTTCCTCTTCAGTTAATGGATTCAGATGTGTATTTATCTTTCTCTTCTTGCTTATTTTATAGATGAGGACACAGCTGTCCTGTTGAAGATTTTTTTTTTCTTTCCCCCAAAAAACTGTTAAATTCTTGGCTATTTGAACTAGACTAGATTGTGTTGTCAAATCAAGAATGGATGTGCATGTGCTTGTCTTAGTAGTACCACTGCTTTTTTGCATCTTAATTGCAGTTATTTTCATTCGTAACTGTAGCCCTACCACTATTACTATCTTCTTAGCATCGCAGTGTCTACAACTACTTCTGCTATTCAGAGACTTCAGCTTTCTGCACATTAGGCTTTGTTCTTTAAGAACTGGGAGATAAATACTTAACACTGTAATCTATCAGTGCCTTTCTGAATGCAGGAGAAAAGCATGAATGACTTGTCCAGTCTTCATTCAGTAAATCTCATAACTTTGAAGTAGGAACAACAGGGTTGTGCTTTAGAGACTTACAGAAACTGTGTTTTCTATCCTATGATTCCCCCCTCCCGCAAACCAACACTGAAGATACCATGGTTTGTATTTTTGCTAACTGGAGAAGCCAAGGATTTTTTGTAGGTATGGAGGCAATGTGGGGTTTTTTTCCTTTTTTTTTTTTTTTTCCTATTTTTTTTTTTGTCCTTTTTAGCAACTTGCCAATGTGGGGCAGAAGTTTAAAAAGTAACACCAAAAATAATAAACCACTGGGGTGATGTGTGGATTGTTGTGAATTTTGTAATGAGTAATGAGAATGTTGTCTTGTTGCAGATGATGGCATTCATGTAGCCTGCAAAAGCATCCCTTACTGAACTTGAGCCTGAATGACTGAAACTATCTAAAATGCTCAGTGTTCAATGTTTAAATGCAAAGGGTCAGTGCTTCACTTGAAAGAAATCCTGTGGCTGCTGCAGTTAGCTGCTGTTGTGGCTGTAATTTAGTAAATCTCGTAGTTCATTTTGTGTTTCTGAGAGAATGTGTGGGGCAAGTTATGTGTGTGGTGGGTGGGGGTAGGGAAAGCGATGACTTACAACATACATGTGTGATTGCAGTAGTGATTGTTGCTTTATGTGACTTGCTTTTAAATTTTATTTTGTTAACTTAGAAAGTCAATACATTGTCAAGTTGCATCTGTACAAGGCTATCAACTCCTTGTGCTTTTAACACATTATGCAAAATGTATAAGCCAGGAGGAGCAATATTTGCAAAACTAAACATTCTAAGTTTTTACCAACACATAGTTTAAAAAACAACAACAACTAACTAGTCTATACAATAGCAGCATGTCTATAACATCAGGAAGTGCAGAAAGTCCAATACTGACTTGAAAAGCTTAACCATTATTTTTGACAGGCAATAAACCTCATGAGAACTATAGCTGTTTGAAATGTGAGCTGAACTGCCTTTGAAATATGTTCTGTACTAGAAAGGTTTTCAGAGTATAACTGGGTTTTTTTGCCTTCATTCAATTGATAATGTAAGAATTTAAATACGTGGTTGGAAAACCATGCCATTTTTTGTGCAACACTTTTGTTGAGATCCTTACTTAAAATTGGCTTGGTTTGTCCTTACCCAGGGACTTTCTTTTGGTTCTCCTCTTAGACTATGTTCTAGGGTTTGTATTCATACAACTCTTTTGACACTTTACAATTTCTTTTCTTAATTTATTTGCAGACTTTGGATAGATTTTTATATATTTTACTTTCTTCTGGAGCTTCCTTGAGAGGTTGTTTAGCACCTGCACTGAGAACTAGTTAACTGTAACCTGAAAGTAAAAAAACAACTTTACACAATAAATTCTTCAAATCACTACAGTGAAGAACGGAATAAAACTTCATTCGAGAACAAGAAATGACCAAATGGACATATTTCAAACACAAACTTCAGCTCAGTTAATTTTGGCTAGAGCTGCTTCTTTGGTAAGAAAGGGCTCAAAAATAACAAAGGTGTTGCTTATAGTTACATTGTGGCATGTAATAATTCCAGCACCTTTGGGGAAAATAAAATCATATATTGAGCTTGGGCAATAACAAATTGTCTTTACTTGTTTTCATAGTTTAATGGCTAAAGCACTAAAGCTTTCAGTGAGAGTTGAAGTGTGGTTTTTAGTTTTTCTGTATGGATAGAAACACACACACAACAACAACAACAACAAAAGCATTAAAGGTTGGCATACGCTGAACCGCACTGTGGTATGAAGCGCATTGCATATCCATAGCACTGAAGTATCAGTTTTCCATTCCTGGGCTGAAATTTGTTTCTACTTTTTGCTTCAAGTGGTTGTATTGTTCTGATTTCACGTACACCAGAGTAACTGATTTTGTTTTCTTGTGGAGTTACTTAACACCGAATAAAAATATAAAAGGACAATTGGATAGCGTGTGTGCGTGTTCATTTTCTTTGGCTAAAGTGTATAACATAGATACAACATGGCAGTTAAGCATTAAACATTTTGGAGAGATAGCATGAGGTATCTAATTTGGGAGTTGTTTTCATTGCTATAATTTTTTAATCTGTTTTTTTATTCTTTTTCAATATAAGGCAGAAGAATTAAATCCACTGCATATGTTCCTTAAAAAAAAAAAAAAAAGCAAACAAAATAAGCTTAGTTCCCACTTTATGGTATTTTCTACAGAAATAATCAATCTCATTCCAAAAATTAGTTTGTAATGACAACTTCACGTTTAGAGAACATGAGACTTCTTAAAAGCAAACAAACAAAAAAACAGCAAAAAAACCCCACAAAACAACCTGAGCAAATCCAGACCCTCTCTCACATAACAGGTAAAGAACTTCTATACACTATGGGATCTAAAATAGCAGACTTCTATTTCTGCTTTCAACTTGTGGTCAGCCACCAAATGGCCAGTACTTTTAGAAAAACTGCATCTGTGACAAGAAAATGCATGCAAAGACTCAGTTTTCAACAGCTTACATTCAGCTTGGAGAGGTGTGCGTTATGTTGCTGTATGTTTACAGCCCTAGTGACTTGGGATTCCGTGTAGAATGATTCTGACTCACCTAAATTAGAAGTGCAATGAAAACAACACATAAATACACACTTGGGAAATAATGGAGAACAGCTGGGTGAATACTTTTGTTCATTGGTATCTAGCATGCTTTAAACTTGGTAACTAAAACTTTCAAAGGCATAAATTATTTTTAATTATTTCTTAAATACAGCAGAAGGACTAGTGTATTTTCATTCTGTTTATAGAAGATGCTTGATAAAAGAATTCAATTTAATCAGCCAGGCCTTTCAGTTATTCTATCTGAATTAATATTAACTCCACAGATCCTAAAGAATTAAGTTTCCATTGTAAACAAAGCTGCTGTCATGCAAAACCCACTGTATCATCCTAGGCAGCAACTACATCTGCCAGTGGTAGCACAGGCTTTAATGCATGTCAAACTGACTTCAGGGGAGTGCTGTCTGCAGTGAAAATGCAGGGAAAGGTCCTGCAGCTCCTGGAGAGCCAGTCTTCCCAGGATTCCTTGACAGTAACTCATTCTTTTCCTGCTAGAACCAGCACATTTAAATATTATCTCCAGCGACTTTGTTATCTACCTTTCACGTACAGCATCTCATGGAATTGTATCACCTGTGAAACTAGTAATAACAAGATTCCAGAGATTTTGGGCAAATGAGACTTAACTGGTGTATTTTAACTTTCTACAGTAAGATCCCTTTTCCATGTTCAAGTTGCTCTTGAAGTGTATTATAATATGCAAGTGCTTATAAACTTTATAAGCTACCTCTACGCTCCAATGTGATGATAATGGGATTAAAAGGAAAACCAAAGCTGACCGAGCTGGCAGTGGGACAGCACGCTGCAGAGAAAAAGTGACTGGGTGGCAAAACATTGGTTTCCCTGCCCTACTTCATCGCTGTGTATGGCTTCACCTATAAAGAATGCACTGACAACAGAGACTGAGATGGAAGACTGCCCTGTACACTGCCTTCTCCTACCTGACAGCCTTCCTGTAGGGCAGGCGCTCTGGAAGAACTGAACCTGTTACTGTAATGTATTTGAACTGCAGAATCCAGTTAATCCACGAACGTGAGGTGCAAAAGCAGTCCTAAATCTCTATTTCCCTCTCAGTACAATGTAGGGTCATTTTTATTAGCAGCAGTAACAGCTATATAATATTTCTACAATTGCTTCTCACATAAAGATTTCAGAAATTATGAATGAAGAAAGCTTAACTGCCCATCCTTTCTGTGTAGACCTTATTTTACTTACTACAATGAAACGGAGACACAGATGCAGCGACTTTCCTTATATCACAGAATTGAGCAGTCTCAAATTCTTTAATTTCTTCTAAAATCAAAGCAATCAAGCCTGTTAAAAAGTATAGATGAGGATATTTTCATATTCATTTCAGTGCTTTTCTTGTTCATAGCCACAGAAATGCCCGAGCAAAGGGCACTGTGGTACAGTAGCAGTACTGAAAGCAAATATATAAGCACTAGAATAGACTGCCTAAAAAAGGGATGCTACTTCCACCATTGGAGATTCTTAGGAACAGATCAGACAAATATGTCATTAATCATCCAAGTATGTATACATATATCCTGCCTCAGGGGAAAATCAAGGAATTAAGTGATCTCCAAATTTCTCTGAATTGTTTTCCATATGGGAACAGCTTACATACAGAAGGGCTATTAAATTGATTAATAGTTTACAGAGGAAAAAAGCCAAACATTAGATTGCCTACGGGACATTAAAACTTGTGCAATTTTTCCTTTATTGATCCCAAACTTGTAATTAAAAAAAAATACAACTTGTGGGTGGTTTAAGCTCATCGTTCAAAGAGTCATTTGCCTCATTAATCCCTACCTGCTGTGATGGGCCCGCCCCATCCCTTCCAGATATCGGACAGGAATTGGTACTGAATTTTTCTTTTTTGCACAGTTACTTTATTCACGCAGTAATGAATGTTGAGGACTGTTAGTATCCTTTCTGTTTCTAATACACTTTGGTAAGATTTTTCCCTTCTACTTTTTTTTTTTTTTTACACTTCATAACTTCTAATTTTTGTATTGATGTTTGGCTTTTAATTGTCTTCACTTTGCAATGGGGTTTTAGCCCATAGCCTTTTGACTGGAACAATTATCTATTTGATAACAAAGTCCTCTTCAATAAATCTCAATTGCCATTCATGCTTTTAAGATATTTTTACTATAATTTTATTCAATACAAAAATACTAAATTATTTGAAGCACTGCAGATCTATAGAGACATAATAGTTGTATCTGTTATCTACGCAAATTGAACATTACTTGGTTTTATTCATCATTACTAGTTTTAAACAACCAATTTTTAGTCCATCACTTCTTTTTTTTTTCTACTGAGCGCCAATAGAAGGTTACCATATGTTGGGTGCAATGTCTTTTGTGTTACAGAATTAGTATATTTGCTTTTAGAAATGTAATTTAAATTGTGCTTGCTTAAGAGAATAAATCTGCTGTAGCATCCCAACTTCATTATGCAGCTGTGCATAATAAAAACCTTGTTTCCTTCTCTGGTATGATTTAGTGATGAGGAAGATCTGTAACAGAAGTACCGTGGAGGCTTTGTTAGCAATTATTTATGGGCACTGAAGATTCTGCAGTTGTGAGATATTAATACAAGTAGCAACATTTTTTAGTTTGTGTAGTCTTACTCCTTCACATTACTCATAATGTCTTTCCTAAACAGCTTGTAGACAGCAATAGAAACAATCTAGTTGCATGCATCATGTTTCAGGAATATCAATTCAAACGTGCTGGAAAGTCTCACACTATTTCCCCCCCCCCCCCCCCCCCCCCTTCCTGCTCACCATTTTCTTGCTGTCTCATAGAGGAGAACTTTAATCATGTAAGTCTATCCTTACCCAGTGGTAACAGAAGGGTTAACAGTAATTGCAGTTACAGACCTGGCTTCATTCTCCTCATCTTTTATCAGGTTTAAGTACCTACAGGAGGAGGCAGCCTTTGGGGAGAATGGAATGGCATGTTCTCCAGCTGTTCCTGATTCATCCCAAACCTATTAAAATGGTTTGGTGCACAAACGTTCTGCTGCTAGTTGGAATGGTTGCGCAGATGGTGGCTGAACTGGAAATGGACTGCTATCAAACACAGATGTGCAAAAGACAGACAAATATTACTTTTGTGTGAACATAATTAATTTCTGACAACTTTGAAGTAGAAGAGTATTCTCAGTTTGTCAAAGACATCACCATTTGCTTGTGAGGGATTGGTATTTCTGATGAAATCATCATCCTGCTGATTGCTACAAGTCAGTAGAAATGTGAATTCATTCATTGTTGCCTTTTCCTGTGCCATAAGACATGCGTTCGTTACTTTACCATACATACAAGTAATTCTGTAAAGCAAGGAGGAAAAAGATCGTCTCATCTCTGTTCTAACACTTACCTTCAAGAAAGCACTTTCTTGTCTCTTGGCATGATAGATGGTAACAGAGATTATCCATCACTTGCTACACTTAATACACCTACACTCTTGCTTGTGTGAGCTAAAACTAAGTTAAATGATGGGAAGTGGAGGCAGGAGCTGTTGGTCAGCTAGTATTCAGTAATGTGAAACAGCTGTACCTTCACAATATGCAAATCTTTGGTTACTAGAGAAAAAAATAGTGTATCAAAATGTCTTCTAGTTTATGACAGAGAATTACTAACCTCAAGATGGGTAGGGAGCTGCACAGCCAATTCAAATGAAGCTCAGTTTGGCTGTCTGAAAGCTGCTTGCGTCATACTTGGCTTCTGATGAATGAAAATTCAATCTAGATGTTCCCATCTAGTTCTTAAAAAAAATTAAATTAGAAGTTGTATCAATTACAAAATTGCTGAAGCTTCAAAACAGAACTGAAAGCCTAAGCAGAGAATGATTTCCCACATCTGCACACATAAGAAGCATGAGGGAAGCTTGCGTTTCTGTTCCTTAACTCTAAAGGAGCAAAGGAAGGACTTTGCATACTTTTTTCATATGTAGTGTATTTTGGAGAAATTAGTGAGGCAGAACAGAGCACAAACTCTTCATGCTTTCTTGCAGAGTAACCATAAAACTGGTGTATCAAATCCTGCTGGCACGTATGACAGAGCTTTTGAATTTAATGTTTTCCAAAAAATGAAATTCTCTAGCACTGATCTATTATTAGAGTATTTTACAGGTTTACAGCTTTACCTGACTCTGAATCAATGGCAGAAGACTGATGATAACTACACTGAGTAAGTGCCACAACTAACTTACCATCCTTTTGAAGTTTTACTTAGAACCCATCTGTTAGAACAGGAAGACTTGATTTCTCAGCATGCCCTTATGAATGAACTTTCAGTTTTGCACTGCTGAAAAACAAAGGCACTAAAGGTCCCCTTTACATTTAGTTATGCATTTATACTTCAGTACCTATTTCCTTTCAGTAATCAGGACATGCCATGCTTCCAGGACAGCTACCGGTGTGATGCTGTATTTAGTTATATAATGTCAGCCCTTCAGCTTTAACCAATATAGAGGAATAATAATGCACAATGCTCACAGACAGAAACTACATTATCTCAGATGGAGGCGGCTTTAACAGAACTGATGATAACTGCTAATGCAAAAAATCAACTTTTGCTAATAGCTCACAACAACCAGAAATGCTATTTACCCTTTTCCACGAGTTACAGTCACTCACAGGCAATAAAGAATATCTTTTTTTTTTTTTTTTTTATATTGACTAGGCTGTGGTTTTCTGTAAACGTTTTGAGGCTCACCCTGGTATTTTCACACTGCCTAGCACATTGGGACCCTGGTTCTGTTCTTCAGTGCAAAGAACAGTAAGAATTTTGTTGGGAGTGGGTATCAAAAAACCTACCAGCTGAATAGGAAGTGATCTGTGGGTTAGAAATGGAAAATACCCACTAAAATAAATCACTTGGAATGGGATCTCAAAGGTATTATGATTGTTAGGCAAAATGCTATCCTTAAATAACTGCTGACTCAAAAAGTGTTTAAGCGCCTAACTCCTTGTGTGACTTAAAACTTTTTCCTGTACTCTACTTTCTACTACTGATGAAAGATCTCCTGCAGCAGATTCTTCTAATAGTTTTTTCAGCCTAAATAGTATTACAAAGATAGGAGCATCATTATTTCCTTTGAGGACACTGCAGACTTACAGAATTCATGACTGTATTTCCATTCTGTTATTTACTTTAGGAACCTAACAACCTTGACCCAAGTTTGGTGATACTGTGATGGCAATACAGTCTTCTGGTTGCTCCAACAGAACTGATTCCTACTCAAAACCAGAAGGAAAATGTTAATACTGAAAAAGGAATTCGTAACAGCATATGCTCCAAAATAGTATGTCTCTTGCATATAAACAAGTTTTATAGTGTTTCAAAGCTGTTTTGCTTTTATTTACCTTTTAATACAGAAGCTGTCTTGCAGAGTTTGTATTGATTTTCGAAGAAAGATACGGAGAAATTAGTGCAAATCTTAATTGTTTTATGTTGATAGCTTTTTTAGAAATCCAGCAGAGTAAATGCTGATATTTATCAGTCTCTGACCCAGTCACAGAAAGCATCTGCAGAGGTGTCATTTTTGGTTGATGGTAGGTTTTCAGTGCCTACTTCTCATCTTGATAATGATCTAATTCTCATCTTGATGGCATGGAACTGGTGTCAATGGGGTCATGGTGGCAAGTACTTTCACACAAGTTTACCTCAGCCTCTTGCAACTTATTTACGTTACTTGCCCATATCAAAGCCTGAATAATCATGGGTTTGCTTTTTTTGATACTGAACTAATTACATTAACAGAAATGTCTGCATTTGCTGCACTCACACTTCCAGCTTCGGGGTAGACATAAGAGGTGTGAGGTGATGAGTGGCTGGTACTTAAGATGATGGTACAGCTTTATCTTACTGCCATTCTAGAGACATTATTATTGAGCCTAGGTGCAAAACGCTTATGACCTCTGCAGAAATAAGCAGTGTTTCAAAGACGGTAAGGAAACATGAGAGCGCTGTTCCTGTAAGGTACTGCCTGCTCGTTAACTCCTTTGATTTTAGCATGGGGGTGGACAGAAAGGGTGTGCATGATAGGTTCGCTATGCAAACGCCAGAAGGGAGCACTCTGAGATGTAAGGCAGGAGAACGTTAAGATCAATCCAACATACTAGTTGACACCGTAGAGCTTCCACTTCTGGCATTACGGGTCAGTTCCACAGAGCTAAGGATGCACATTCACTTGATGCCCCAGACCTTCTGCAGTCCAAACTTAAAAAAACCCACCAGATTTTGTTTTCCTTTTAAAGACAGCCGGGAACACACAGGCAGCAGCGACACAGACCCGCTCCCCCGCCTCGAAGGCCACCAGCGGGCAGGGCCGGCCGCCCCGGCCCCCCGCGCTGCCAGCAGCAGTACCGCAGGGCGGGCGGCAGCCTCCCAGGAGCAAAAGAGGGGCTCCGCTCCAGCGCCCGACTTCTCCGAAGGCGCGCTCTCACTTAAAGCTCACCCACTCTTCAACCCGTGCCGTTCCCCAGGGCCACTCCGCCGCGGCTGAGGTAGCCGCACCCCCCAACACACACCCCTCAGGCGCGCTGAGGCGATTCAAAATGGCGGCCACCTCCCCCCGTGCCCCCGCCCCCCGCCGCGCAGGCGTTTCCTTCCCCGGCGGGTACCGCCTCTCACCGCCGCGCTGGGCAGGGGGAGCGGAGCGGAGCGGAGCGGAGCGGAGCGGAGCGGAGCGGAGCGGAGCGGCGGGAGGGGAGGGAAGGGAGCGGAGTCGTGGTGGGCTGGAGCGTCCCGGGAGGAGCCCGGCACCTGTCCCGCTGGCAAAGCCCGCCGCTGCGCCCGCAGCCAGGTGCGCGCTGCACCGCGCCGTGCCCGCCGCGGGGGCGGGCGCCATGGGAGGCCCTGCGCGGCGCGGAGACAGCGCCCGGCGGGCGGGGGCCGCGCCGCCTCGCCTCGGCTGAGCCCGCCGCTCCCCCGCGGGGACCGGGCAGCGACATGGACCGCCTGCCGCAGCCGCCGGCCGCCTCCTAGTCCCGCAGCAGCAGCTGTGGGGCGGGTCGGGCATGGCCCAGCATGAGGAGAGTGACGGAGGGCAGCGCTACCCTGGTGAGGCGTCGAAGTTTCTGCGTGGCTCATTCCTCTTCGGGCGGCGGCTTGCAGCCCTGCCGTGCGCCGGGGGGGCTCGGCGGCCCCTGGCGGGTTGAGGGCCAGTGCCCGGGGTGAGGAGGAGCAGTGCCCGGGGTGAGGAGGAGCAGTGCCCCGGGTGGGCCGTGAGGGGCTCGGTGGGGTGGGCCCGGCCGCTGCTGCGGGGGCGGCTGCTGGGGGGGCCCGGCCGTGGCCACCTTAAAAAGTTAGAGGAGCGGCGCGGCGCCGCCGGAGTCTTCGCCGAGTGGTTTAAAGACCGCAGAGGGGGGGTGAGCATTGCTTCCTCAAGGCTTTGGGGAAGGGCATTAGTTTTTTTTTTTTTTTTTTTTTTTTTAAATTAAGGCCACCAGCTAGGAAACCTTCGCAGTGTCGGGCCAGCCTCAAAGCACATGGAAAAAAAATCGACTTTTATCTCTCTCGCTGCCTCTCTTTCTAGTCAGAGTCTCCTAGGCGATTCCCAAAGACCAAACAAAACTACAGCTAACATTAGCTGAAGTTCTCCCGACGCTGCTTGCTAATCTAATATGCCCTCGGGTTTTTTCAGTAATATTGGTGCACAAAGGAAAAAAGCCATGTAAACTGTTTCTGGAGCAGAGGCTTTAGAAGAACACTGTGACTCATTTATATTGCCTGGCTGACATAGCAATAAAGTGGAGAAGTAGTGAATAGTTTACTTATGATCGCTCTCCCAAGCGCTCTGCTCAGAAGCCGGATTTGTAAAGCTCACGCTTCGTGAAGGGTGCCAGCTGGGAGTTAGATAAAAGACTTCTTAATAAAAAAAAAAAAAAATCCCAACTTGTTTCTTTCTGCCATTAAAGTTGTGGCAGTGCTTATGTATGTAGCTTTAATGGCTGTATCTTGCACTTTGTCAAAAGCTAGACTTCTGTGGCCTCAGGATTTCTTCACTGTTGGCAATGCTGTGGCTGTTAGAACATGAACATAAACAATCTGAACCAAGAGATGTTTAATAAACAAAACTGGATTTGATGCTTTTGTGCACTGAGGTCACCTGCAGTTGCACTTGCTAGCAGCAATATATTTTTTGGTACATGCAACAAAAATATTGTCAAATGCATGGAGAATATAAACCCTTAAATTTTTTAAGAAATATTTTTCCTTTAAGAAGAAAAAAAAAAAGTTACAACTTCGTAATTGAGGAAATTCCTTGCTCTTAAAAACTTAAAAAAAAAAAATGCTGGCAGAGGTAAGTGTTGAAGAGACAAGATGTGTGATAACAATCGAGATGTTAACTCTTTGAAAACTGAGTGGTATATGAAACCCATTCCTCTTCTTGTTCCTGTGAGGCAAGAAGAAATAAAGCCTGTTTTGTAGATAGTTGTCTTACCTTTCCTTCTAAGCAAGCTCGTTGCCTAAATTGCATTGCAATTCACAGAAAACTTGGAAGAAGATGGCTTGAATTGGCATCTTTCTGATACTTGTTTTACTCATATGGTTTGGCACTGCTGTTAAGTTTCTTTAAATTTTACAATAAAATGGGTTAAAAAGCCATTTTATTCTAGATATGAGAAATTATAATCAAATATGACTTGTTCCCTCCGTGTGGTTGAGTGATATGCAAAGGCAAAATCTGTTTTAAAGCCTTTGGTTATTGTCAGAACACGCATTATTGCATGCCATGATCAGAATCTGGGGAATGTGAGGCCCTATGGACAGCCATACTGGGATGGACCAAAACTCCACCTGTCAGAAGAATTTACCTGTGAGAGGGCGTGTTGTTTAGGAATCCTCAGTGAAATTTTCTTCCCCGAGTTTACATGTAAACTTCTGGCATCCACAGTGTACTGCGGCAAGGAGTTAAGCAGTTCAACCACACTTTGCATGAATTGCTACGTTCTGATGTTAGTTTTGTAGACAGGTTCAGAATTATCTGGTGCCCCTCAGCGCTCATGTTGGAAGAGTTAACAAGTAATTAATGTGTACTTATCCTCTCATTGCCACTTCTGACATCTGTGTTTTCCTATCTCACTTTCCCTTGTTATCTTTCTTCTGGGATATTCACTTTTACGAGATTATGGTTCCTGTAAAACATAGGATATCAAGACTTTACAAATACCAGGTTTTTTTTTTTTTTTAATGATAATATATTTAAATAAACCATGGGGATTATGAATGTTTTGCAAAGTTGCTTATTCTTTCTCAATAGTTTATTATATTACTCATACTTTAATAACACCATGTTTATTATGATGATAATGTTACAATGTAATGTAAATAAATTATTTATGAAAGGAAGTTAGTATGGGGGCACATGATACTTAAAATGTTTGACCTCAGTTGTCAGACTTTGCGCTAAGCAGATAGGCAGCTAAAATGAGGAGTATAAATATCACTTCACTACATTCTTAAAAACAATGCTACAACAACCTAATGCAAAATGAATCAAGGAGTTCTCATGTATGTTTTTGACAGGTGATTACATCTCAAGTTTTCATTTAAAGCCCTTGATGGGTATACTTCAAAGCTTCCCACAGTTTTGCTGAACTGTGTAAAACCTTTGTAGCTTGTTATTGCATAATTTGCTCCAGAAAGCTACAGCTGTTATATATTTCTGCATTTGCTGGTTGCCCATTTAAAGGATCTTTACCTGTTAAATTTCTTGCTTAAAAAAATACCAAGCCAAGTTAAAATAGCTTCACTACCTCACGTTTATTTTCATTTCTCTTTGAACTCTCTTGTTAACAGAATTGCTTGGCCTTTTGAGCTGCTTTATTTACTGGCTCTTCCAAGGCCACTTGAATATTTAGCATTTGTAAGCTTAGTCAAGAAGAGCCATGCAGTTAAACTAAGGACTGGCTGCTACTTGGGAAAATCATTGAACAGAAGTGAAGGCAGTCACTGGAGGAATTAATTATGAGACACGCTTGTGTTGTTTACCCAAACATTATGAAAGTTATTCTTGGCTGATTATAATTCTGTAGTATGTTTTCTGGGCTGCGTTTTCTAGATGCGTTAGTAAGTATGAATTGTGATAAAGCAAACAGGCCTACACTTTTGCTTATTACAGTTCCATAGTGTGTCTGTGTATGTTTTAGAGTAATGCTGGGGCTGGGTGGGCTGTTGATTTAAAGAGCAATGTAATGTGTATTAAGGGGTGAGTGAGCATTGGGAAGAGGAAACAGTCAGACTTATGCTAGAAAAATAAGTGAATCCGAGCAGGAGACTCAAGTAGATGCAACAGTAATTATATCTAATGCTCCATGTTATGTCATATTTGTACACTTCGACTGTCACAGTTGACTTTGTGAAGTAGGATACTTTGTTGCCTGTATTCAGGGATCATTGTTTAGGTTTTTTGTTTGTTGTTTTTGGTTTTGTTTTTGTTCTGGCCCTTGCAGTTTTAATTTAGTGAATAGAGAGTTTCATAACGTCTGCAGTTAGTGTGCTAGCTATCTCAAGATATCACTTTAAATTGCGGAGGATATCAACTTTTCAAACAATGGTAATTTAAAAAAAGAACAGTTGCTATAGCAACTCTATAAGAACAGTGTACATCTTCACAAGCTTTTTAGTCAAAACAATGCGTTTGAAACCTTGCTTATCCAAAGGATTAGGCAAATGATGCATTGATTGGTTTGGATAGGAAGTACATAGTTGGCTGTGAGAAAGCCCCGGAGAAGTCTAAAAGATGAAATATCAAGGGTTGCATCTATGTGACTTTTCCGTACACTTAGGAGTGGATTGAACTGGAGTGTCAGATCAGCTAGTGAATAGCATTTGTGTAGTAAGTTAAAGAGTTGGTATAGCATACAGAGTATGTTTGGATTCATGAACTTGTCATGTGTCTAAAAACTTGTGTAAGAAAATGTTTTGGTTTGTACTAGTGAAATACGTTTGAAATGTGTTTTCTGTCACTTGCTGCCTGTCAGTATCACAAAGTTGAAGTGTATTGATGGGCTTAGATCTAAGAATGGACGATGTGACAAACCCTGGTGTTTGCCAGGGCTTAGGTACAGCCAGTGACTTGGAACTGCTAGGAGGAACCAGTTTTCCCAAATGAGGTGCCTGGGTTTTGTTTTGGTGTGGGGATTGCGAGGGGTGGTGGTGTTTGGTATTTAAAAGTAGAATGTGGCAGGGATCTCCTACAGGACAACTGCTACCTTTAAGTGCTACACTCAGAATAGGAGACCTGGCTTCAAGAACTGGAGAAGTATCTGTCTAGAAAGCAAGCTGTTTGCAAGATGGGAGGAGTATTCTTTACTCGTTCACACTTGGTCCAGAGTGTTTCAGAGTGAAGAAACCAAAGCAATATGTGAATGTTTGTTCTGCCAACTGCTGCAGAGTAATTACATTGCAAACTTCAGCAGAGCTGTAGATAATTTAAGTGTTCATATAGAAAGAGACAATGTATATAATGTCACAGTAGTAATCATGTAGCGTTTTAAAGGGTCTGTAGCAGTTCTGGGAGCCAGGGCAACAATCCTGATGGTGTTCCAGGTTCATGAAAGGCTGCAGTTGCCCATATGAACAGTGCATCTGATCTGCAGCTCATTCTTGACTGCCCTCTCTTTGCAGGGTCACTCAGATGTAGGCTGGAAGTGGGGCACTGAGTGGATTAACTAGCCTGCTGGCAGCCCCTGGGGAGACAGTGTGAATGTACATTGCAAATATGAAGGGTAGTGATCCCAGAGTGCAGTAAATAAAATATATTTGTAGGTGTCAGTTTTACTGTACGTGCACTAATGAATTATATCATGTGTATTGTCAAAATGTTGACTACATTGATAGCTTTATAGCTATTCAGATTTTTCATCTCTTGCTTAATGCAAAAATGATATATTATGCATTCTGTTTCAGTGACAAATTTATTATCAGTTTTATGGTTTCCAGAAGAATGCTAAGAAATTCTGTTTAAATGAACACTTCAGAATTTTGGTCCAAGTGTATGGAAACAAGTTTTGTAGCCCCCCAACATCAGTAAATACGGATTTACAACTAGATAAAAATACATTTCAAATGTTTGTCTTAGTATTGGCATGGAACATTAAAGTACTGCAGTTTTTATAGCATGTAATTTCACTCTCAGGAGATGTGTACGATGCAAACCTGGCACACAAACTGCTTATGAAAAGCTTTTTGTGCTTGACATTTTCTAGAAGCCTAATTTAAGTTGCCATTGTCCTGTTTGCTCAAGTAGGGGGAAGGGATAGTAATCATGTGCAAGAGAAAATTAATAACTTGTAATTAAAAGTCTAAATTAAGATGGGGCTGAGTGTATTTAAAAAACAAAACAAAAGAAAACCCCAGCAAACAGTCAAGAACAACCCATAACTTTTCTGCAAACTCATAATCTTGTATTTTCTTTCTTTTTAACCAGTTACTAGTTGGGCCAAGACAACTGATATAAATTTATCCAGCTCCTTAAATGGTTTGAGCTTCATGAGAATTCTGGATGCAAGAGTGGGCAGCAGTATCCAGGGCCTTCAAAACTTGAACTCCGGGACCACGAGATCTCTCTCATTGCCCGAGTATGGGCCTGGCCAGCTGTCCAGTGTTTTGGAAGATTGTCATAGCCTTAAATCGGTGGATTCTGGCATTCCAACTCTAGAAATAGGAAATCCAGAGCCTGTTCATTGCAGTGTGTTAAATGTGAAGAGAAAGCAGTCAGAACCTGAAATTGTGCCTGACAGGGCTTTTCAGAGTGCATGCACGCTGCCATCTTATGTGCCTCCACAGTCTCTGACTTCTGAACATGACCCTGCTGTGCGAAAATCCTCTACTTTCCCAAGAACTGGGTATGACACTGTCAAACTTTATAGTCCAACTTCAAAAACTCTGAATCGAAGTGATGATATCTCTGTCTGTAGTGTTTCTAGTCTTAGCACAGAACTGTCAACAACTTTATCAGTTAGCAATGAAGACATTTTGGACTTTGTGGTCACAAGTAGTTCAAGTGCAATTGTGAATCTTGAGACTGATGAGGCGCACTTCTCGGATGTTACCCTGAATTCCACTAAAGAGACCAATGATCAGAGCCAACAGGAGTGTTGTCAAGAGGCAGACATCGACAGTAAACGAAAAATACTGGGACCTTTTACGAACTTCTTTGCCAGGTAATGTTTCTGTAAAATATATCTGTATTTTAAGTGGCACTGAGTAAGATCAAAGGAGAAAGGTCTTGCATGATAGTTTACTTTGAAAGAGATAATAGCTTGATATTTTAAATTGAATTGGTATTAACAATATATTTTTCCTGTTCTGAGTATGTAGGCAAATAGTGCTGCAGACTAAGGCTCTGAATCCTACATTGTATTATATTTATGGTATATGGAAGCGTCTTAAATCTTCTTAAAAAGATTCCTTCTACATTACAGTAGAAGGAGTTCTGACTAAGGCTTTTTTTTTTCCTCTGAACCAAGGGGTTTCTTCTTGGCTTTTTGGAAAAGTGATGCTTTTTGTGATTTTTTGGCCAAGGTCTTTAATCCCGTGTCACATAAATAGGTAAATATAGGCAGGATCCATACCTGTATTGAAGAGCTTTGACATCTAAGGGTTCTTAAGTGGTCAAGTAGTGATGGAGTGTTTTATTGAACACTGTAAGCTTAAAATACAAACATTTGCCAAACGCATGACTACTACAATTTTTCCAAATCTCAGTTACAGTTTTGTTAATACCTTTTTTCCTTTGTTTCTGTATGGAATGAGAACATCTAGCATTTTGTTACTCAGTTGTTGAAATGAAAGCATTGGCCCCTCAAAGCAGTTGCATGACCTCTTCTAAATGTGGCCTTTGTATGAACGATAAGGAGTTTTAAATGCAGATAGTGAAAGTGGTGAATGAGGAAAAGGACTAGTCTACTTTTTGATGTTTGGGTTGTTTATTGGTGTTTTGGGGGTTTTATTTATTTAAGGCCTTCATAATGTTTCTTGGTTTTGGATATAATATCTGAAGTATATATTTTGAAGAAACAGTTCTGCAAATAAACTTTAGACATCAAGCAGAGTTGGCTGCATCAAACCTGTTTTGAACATGTGATTGCTTCAGCTAATCTATTTTTTCCCCTGTGTAATTTTTTTTTTTTTTTTGCATGAGAATAGGCTGATATGAATAGGCTGATAAAATACTTACAGAATAGGCAAACATAATTCTTTGAAAGGCTGCCTTATTTGCACTGCTTAAGAGAAGCAGTTTCTTTAGATCTACTGGCTGAAGCCTTCATTGGTTTTTATTCTTAGGTTAGAGTACTGTGCAGCAGAACTCCAGTCATCAGTCATGTTTGAGGTGCTGAAGCTTTTGTGGACCTCTGTCTGTTTGTTGCCATGGAACCAGACTTAATTCTGGAGCAGGAGGCTTCTCAGCACTTCAAAGCATGAACTTTTGTTACCCATTCTGGTAATACAACTGCTAACTCAAACAAGTGCTGTCCTTCAGACTGGAGGGAGCACAGTCAAAGAGACGCATTTAAACCCTGATCAAAGTAGGATGTTTAACCACTTCTCAACTTTTCGCATCCAGCAAAATAAAGCCATCTGTCCAAATTTTGTTCTAGTGTAGCCTCTAGTGGTTTTGCCAGTGTTACAGAAATGGTGATACTCACTACGCTGATCTTTTAAGCATGATTTTTTTCATGTACATTGATTTCCAATAAGAAACAAAGGCTGTCCTTACTTCCTTTCAAATGGGGAACAGGTAATCTTGGTCACCACGTGATGTCATCATAATATGAGAATTAAGTTCAAACTAGGTGATCAGCTTTGAAGTTCCAAATGCTCTGTCTGTAACCTGGCTTTTCATATCCTTCCCTTTAACATCCACTTTCTGCTCAGATTTGAAAACAAGAGCTACTCACTTTTTGTCTGTACTTGCACTCCACATACCTATATTTTATGCATCCATTCTCTTATGTCATGTGGCCTCGCGGTGAGTTTCACAGGTATTGAACAAGCAGGGAGCTTCTGAGTGCCCTTCTGTGCCACAGGGACTACTATCTATATTTACCCTATCAGTGTTGTTAAGGATCAAACATGCTGTTGCTATTTTTTTATATCTGCAGTCTTCTGTCCATGGAGTTGTAATTGCTTCCTCTAATGATCCCATACAGTCCCTGTTGCTGGTGGGCTCCTTGGATTCCCAGGGCTTAAAAAAACACATCAGCAAAAGGACTTGGGCCCTGCAGTGTTTTGTTTGAAAGGTAACTGACTACTAGGGGCCTTCCCACCTTGCTCACCCTGCACTGTGTGCCAGGGTTTGTGTATGGTGTTAGGCAAGGAGGCATTTGCAATAGTATCTTTGAAGACCAGCTTGCTGAGAAAGGAACTTCTTGCAGTAGTTTGTAAAAAGTGCCAGAGAGGACACAAACAAAGTCCCAGAGAGGAGCATGTTCTTAGCATATCTCTCTGTGCTGAAAGAGTTTCACATGAGATTCACAGTCTTGCAGGTTAAGTGCGTAAACCTTCCATTTTGAAAAGCAGGGATGAACTATATCAGGAGAAAGCCAGATTTCTTTGTCTTTGGTTAGTGGCTGGCATGCTTGTGTACAATGTGGAACAACAAGAACCTGAGTGGTTTGTACACAGCCTTTCTACCTTCCAGCAGCCTGATGGTCATGGGGTAAGGCTGCAGCGTAAGGGCTCTCAGCCTTAATCTGCAGGTTTAGCTCTTTGAGGGCTTCTCTGAGTAATGGGATATGGGTTTGAACCACTGGAAGTGAAGATGAATCAGCTTAGTTTTTGCTCAAGTTGTTGACATTTGGTAAAAGGAGAAACCTTGCTTCTTGAAACAGCAGCTGTGCTCGTATTGAACCCTGTCTATTGTCTGAGAGTGTGCTAGTTTCTCTGAACTTGTCAAGACTGACTGTGCTCTGGATATGTCAGTTAAGATTTGCCGTTCCCTGTAGAGGTAATACTGACGAAAGTTACATGCCTCCAGTGCTTGGTCACATGCACCTAAGCCGCTTGTGTATCAATTAAGGGTAAATCTTCTATAGTATCAAGAAAATGTTTAGAATGTAGAATTATGCTTTGGAATGTAGAATTATTTCTTAGCACTCTGTACATTTGTTTTTCCTTGCAGGACTGTATGTCTGTGTGGACATGTACTATGCATCAGGTTGTGTGTTCCGTATTGATTGTGGCAGTATCTGGGGTGTATTCTCAAGTGCTGGTCTTGGCTTGGGACTGCAGTTGAAAATTGAGTTGCAGAGGAGATCAAAGAAAGGAGAACCCTCTTGGCTCATTGCCCATCAATCCTGGCACCTTTAAGGGCACTTGGGAATAGAGTGCTCCTGCCCTGCCTTCTGGAGCACTATGGTGAAGAAAGTTTCCTGGGCTGCTTTTCTGGCTCAGTTGCTGTCTCTTTAGCAGTTTGAGACTCCCAAGGGTCTGGTTGTTTCCTCAGGCTGTTACATGCCTCTTTGGGTGTGGCAGGAAGATACAAAGTGAGAAAAAGAAGTCTTGCTTACCCATAGCTTTCCTCTTGAAAGAGCTTAAGGTGTCACAGGTACAGTGCTAGGTGGAGTACTAGTGCTCTCATTAGGCTCCAAGTTAGCACATGAGAATGGATTATTGCTTCCGAAAGCAGCAGTAATGCTACCTGCTGACAAAGAAACATGACATGCTGGTTGTTTTCAAGTGTCACACATGTTTGTATCAGCGTGAAAATGCTGGAGGTCTTTCACATAAAGCATGAGTTTGAATTAATTTCCTTCATTTGAATATATGCAGGAACTTGGTTTGAGAAATAGTGTGAGCAGACAAATGGCTGGGAGGCTAAAGAGTCTCTGGCTTGTCTGTCCCTTTGCCTTAGTGACCTAGAGTAGCATGGGTTAATGTGTTTTACCTTTGGACTTTGCTTCTCTACAGTATTGCTGAACCACAGACTTTTTAAATGTTCGGGTTTTAAACAGCTTTGCTGAATCAGAACTGTTGTGAACTTACTGTAGAAGTTGTACTTCCTATTTACTGTTTTCATTTATCATTTTAGAGACTGAGAGTGAGGCTCTTTATGGTCACAAGTAGAGTGACTATAAAAAGGACTAGGACTATGTTCAGTTAAATAATAAGCCATGCAGTTCTCTTCCTTTTTAATGGACTACAAGAATCTGAAGTCTTTATTCAGTTCACTGTTGTGGATATTGTCTATTTATCCAGGAATCTGTATCTTCTTTTTTTGGGGCTACTCCTAGAAGTTTTTCATCCAAATGTTCTAAGTAGCAGGATCTCAGGAAACCTCTACAGAGAATAGGGACTCCACATGAAATAAAGGGCTTTAAGAAGAATATTGTATTGTACTGTTTCCAGAGAATTGTTGTTTCTGAGAGAAAGCTTCTGAAGCAAGATTGTCATCCTATACCGTACATAAAAGCACAAACCTAGTCCAGACTGTGGCCTTACTTGCAGTCTGATAAGAAGGGCTTAAGTTTCAAAATAATAGCTACTGATTTCAGCGTTAAGTCTGAAATCATGTGATTTTGATATGTGTGTCTCATATACACACACAAATATGTTTTGAGGTGACTGGTCACATGTAATTCAGAGTTCTGAACTTAGGAATTAGGTCCACCAATAGGACAGGTAAGTCACCTGTGTTAATGAATAGGACTCTTTCATAATACTGTTTGTTGCTTTTAATGAGTGGGCAGTTTATTTTACTTCTCTAATATTGGTGTTAAAAGGAAGGTAGAATAACAAGGATCATTATAGTGTTGATTTTCCACTTTTGTCTCTCCAAAAAGGGAATTCACTGACCATAGAAGGGAAGTGAGAGGATGAAAATAATTATGATTAAGCTGAGATACTAAGTTTTATATATGATGTCTCCTGTGTGTGTTTTATGTTAAATGAAGCCTATTAGAGTATAGGCTGCTCAGGAAGAGACAGGTTGAGAACAGGACTGAAGTGTGTAGGAGGAGGGACAGAAAGAGCTGGGTGTGCTGTGTGGGAGGATGCAAGTGCGCTGCTTTCAACCACAAACTAACGAAAACTAGCTGAGCTGCAGGTGGAGTCATCCGGAAACTGGGAGTGAGGACTCCAGAGACCCAGGCTCTGACAGAGGGACTGCACGGACACCCAGCGCCGGCGGCCTCGCTGCCCGGCGGGCGGGCTGTGCTCCCCGGCGCTGCAGTTGCCCAAGCCCTGGGTTTCACCCTCCTCTTGGAGAGAAAAGAGGAAGTTGGTGGCAGTTTCATCTCTCCCCTTTAGTTTATCTGGCTGCATTTTGCGCTAATGGTTATCAGTAACGGGCATCTAAAAGGGTTGGGGAGAGAAGGAAGCAAACAAGCTTATGTTTCAGTGGTGTGGGAAGCGGCATAGGCACTGAGGATTAGCAGATAACGCTGGAAACAATATTTCAGCAGCCCATGAGGCATTCAGGTATACTCATCTGATGGCTGCTTCAGTCCTCACAATATGGTTTTGGATACTACTTATTTGAAAGCCACTTTCTGTCTACTTGAAATGAAAGACTAGTGGTCCTTATCTGGATTTAACGATCCCGTATCACTGTAGAGCAAAAGAAGAGTTGCAACATTTTTCTGAAATAAACACTCTCTCTCAAAGCAAATCTTCTGTAGGTACAAAGTTGGAGTTCTACAAAGATAACAGCCTATTCTTTTGATAAAGGTTGAAAACTGTATGGTACAGTTTTTACAATTCGTATCCTCTAATTCAGTGTATGAAGTTTTGAACTTCATGTGGCCTGTTCTCCACTAGGTGTTGAACTGAAACTGTCCACATTAATTTTAGCCCTTATTTTCCATTTATGTGTGAAATAATGTAACTTTTGTTTAGATTTGCTGTTCTGATAGTTTTTCCTTAAATTTTGCATTAAATCTTATTTGAGATCTATCTCCTCAGAATAAAGGAAGGTTGCTTTTTCAGATAAAACCTGTTTTATTTAAAGTCCTATTTGTGCAAAACCATTTTCAGTTACTTGACAGCAAAACTAAGAGGCTTGTTGAAGTTATTTGTTCATTATGTAAGTTAAATGAAAATCTGCTCAGCAGTACTTGAGTTCTGGGTTGTTTTTTTTTAGTAGTGGTAAAACATTATGAAGTGAGTGAATAAATGTGGTCCAGTTATTATTTAAAAGAAAGTAAAATGTGTGTTTCTTTTTCAGTGACTGGTGGGAAGCATTACAAAAGTCTCACACAGGCTAGTGAATGAGATCTGTAACATAGATGGGGGTTAGATGTTGCTTGCAGCATTCAGCTATAACGCCTCCCTCCCCCCGTGTTCCCCTTCGCTTTCCATCTCCTGTATGAGACTGCCTTTTGGAAAACCCACAGTTGGTCAGCTCTAAGCATTCTACATGCTTGCTTTTGAATAGAAATAGTAAAAATTACATATATTTTGATAGATGTATACAAGACTTCGGGAACTAATTCAGATGAATTAAATTAAGGTCTGTTCATTCTGATTTGTTGTTTGATGCATTAGTGAATTAGTGAGTTAGGTGGTCTTTGTATCTTCAGTTAATTCACAAGAACTTTCCTGGTGTTTCCCTTTGTGAAAAGGAACTGTGAGAAGTGGATGGGCACTGGGGAAAAGGGAGAATATCAGCATGATCACTGCTGTGTGACACACTATATTTATCTCTCTAATCAAAATATCATTTAATGTTCAACTGACTCTTTTGCTCCCTCCCTTCCATATTAGCAGTATTAACTGTTGTAAGTTATGGCAAGTACAGAAATGATGAAAAAAATTGAAATTGCTCTGACTGTAATGAGTACTTAATTCAGGGTCAGCATTGTGATGGAATGTTATACATGCTTAGAGATTTTCAAAAATGCTGTGAGCAAGATGAAATTAGATGCAATAAATATCAACTCTTGCTCCTTCATATTATCTTTTAATATTGTCTCCGTGCGTTATGTAATCTATGGGGAAGTTGGAGTCAACATTACCTTTTGTTTTTAAATATCTTTATAAAGGCTTAAACAAAAAATGGTCTGTTAAAATTCTATGTATGGACAAATACTTGTTTAACAGAAATAGTACCTGGACACCAGGGGTTTTCTGGAGCAGGAATATGTATTTTTATGCCTTGCTCTGGATATTCAGCGTTCTTTTAAATAAATGGTTGAGCTTGCTGGCAGGAAAAAAAAATATTTTATATGAACTGTTAATTTCAATTTGGACATTAGTTACCTTGCTTTTTTAAGGAGCTATCCATATTAAGCCTCTCTTGGTAGTCATTAAATGCCTCAAAAGTTTTTGAGCCATACTGTAAGAATAATAAAGAAAAAACCCTGCAGTAAATAAGAAATCATTCATACCTTACATTGACAACTGGCAGAATAAACACAGGAACTTGGTAACAATCATGAGGTAAGACAAAGTATTTCTTTAGTGCTTGGACTCCACTTTGTGAGCTGCAGCCTCTGGCAAGTACCAAATCACAGAACAGTTTGGGTTAGAAGGGACATCTGGAACCATCTGGTGTAACCTCCTGCTCAATGCAGGGCTGACTTCAGCACTAGATCATGCTCCTCAGGACCTTGTCCAGGCAGTTGTGATTATATCCCAGGGTAGAGTTACTAAACCCTTTCTAGGCTATACGGTCCTGGATTTATACACTACCACTGTGATTTATTTTTTCCTTCCCTTTTATCTAGTTGGAATTTACCTTGCAGCACTTTGCTGCTTTGCCTCGTTTTTTCTGTTTGCATCTCTGAGAATGGTCATCCAGGTTAAATGATCTCTTGGCATCTCACCTCTCTCAGCATCCCTGCTTGTATGTTGTATGGCTCAGCACCCGGTCATCATAGTGGTCATCCACTGGACTTCCTCCAGATTTTGATCGATCTTTATTTTAACCCAGGGGCCCTAAACTAAATACGGATATAGTCTCATGGGTACCAGGTAGAGCTTTGAATAACTTTTTCCTCTTGATCTTGCTAATACAATCCAGTGCATGTTTAATCTTTATTGCTGCAAGGTCTTACTGCTGACTCAGGTTCAGCTTTTTGCTTATGATGAAATTTCATGTATTCATTCTGGTTTTGATTTGTGTGGTAATAGTACTTCAGATCAATGAAGAAACTGATTTAAGACTCTGGGAATAGAATTTTGAGTTTTTCCAATAACGTTGGGGTAACTGGAAGTTTTACCAGCTAGAAAAGAACCATTTACGTAGAGCTGGTTGACTTCAGTAGTTTGAACTTGGACCCAAATACTGCTTTTGTATGAAAGTCCTAACTTGCTGAAACTGCCATTTCTGAGAATACTGCAGCATTCACATCGTAGGCTAGCACTGTACACCATCTACATGCAAAATTGTTCTTGCTTTGCTGCAACCAGTCCTAACCACTAAACATGCAGGATTACTGTCTGTTCTGTATTTTCATGTCTTTGACACTTTAGTGCAGACAGCTCTGCTTTGTTCCCTGAAATGGGGGCTACTCTCTAAGAAGAAAAGGTAAATGCAGAACACTGTAGTCTTGATAAGTAGTTTATCAAACCCTGTCGTTTCCCCAGAAGTTGAAAGAGGGATTTCCAAGTTACCCTATTGCAAGCTATTGGGTATCCTGTACTGCTGACTTGTATTGTATTACTGTCTCCCTCAACTGTGGAAATCTTTTTTTCAGACCTGCAGGTATCTGTTGCGCTCTAAAGTGTCATTATTCTTGGTTCTTACTGAACATACTGGAATGTCAGTGGTTGGAAAACTTTGCTTATAAAATGTGATAGGGATTTATAAAACATAATTTGTCATTAGTTACGTCTTTTGTAGGTAGGTCAATTTCTAGGCTGTCTGGCTCTAATTCTGTTGGCTTTGTTTATCCATAAACCAGGCATTGTTCTTCCTTTACCCTGACCTTTGGCAGTCTCCCAGAGATAAAATTCTGCAAACTCTGCATTTTGGAGTCTTACTCAAAACATAACTTTTGACTTGTTAATGATGGTTCTTCACTGTAGCCAAAATGCTTGAACTTTTTTGATGATGCTTTGTTCTGTTGTGTGTGTGTTTTTTTTTTTTTTTTTTTTTATTATTTGTTGTTTTGTTTTGTTTTTTGATTGTTTTTTTATTTTTTTTTTATTTGGCTCTTTTTGGGGGGATGATGTAGTTTTTTTGTTTGGTTGGTTGGTTTTTTTTTTAATAGTGTAGCTTGACTGAGAGGTGATCTGGGGTTAGGAGAGGGGAATGCAAGAACTGACAATCACTGCATCTGGTGAATTATTTCTAGAAACCAGTGTTGTCTCGTCATGGGTATCAACTGTTGGCTTTTACCTGTAGAGAATGTAGATTTAGGGCTTTTCAGGAGATGTTGTTAGGTCTTCTGACAAGAATTTCTTCTCGAGTCCATCACAGTCATCATGATTTATATGTCATAGTCTTGTCCCTTCACTAATCAGGTAACCAAAATTCTTGTGATAGATTATATTGCTGCTTTTTCAGGGTTTATTTTCTGTGCCTTTGGAAATTGTTTAAGTGGACAGAGTGCAAATTTGGAATACCTAGAAGCGAGAATCGATCTTCTGTTTATTGAGGGTAAGTTGTGAAGGTTAGGTCTAGTACACACTACAAAAGGTCATTGAAGGATGAGAAGAAAACAGTGTTATACCTTTTGTCTAAGTTCCATAATAGTGTGAGAATGTTTCCTAGATAGTGTTAATTGAATTTGTTCCATGTCAGGTAAGATGGCTGGATACTTTTGCTCACAATGCAGCAAATATTTAATACTATTTATCCTAATACATTTTTTCCTTAAGTGCTGTATGTTACTTAAAATGTCTTGTTTCAGTGTAGGTTTCTGGATACCTTGTGGAATGTTTGTGGAGACATCTCTTACACTGTGCTTGTGCTCAACATGGGTTTACCCAGTTCTTATGATTAATACATACTTACTGTCAAACTCTTTATCTAAAGCCCATTACATGCTCCAGTATGACTGGAGCCTTTGCATAGGCTGATGGGCTCAAGCTCTTAATGCTCTCTCCTTGTGTAGTTTAGTTATCAGGAAATTTCAGGATCTTCCTCCAGAAGCAGCTGAAATGAACCTTGACTTGCCTCTGTTTCCTACCTGCTTCTTAAGAATACATGCAAGTCTGATACTAAGTTGAAATAGTTTTTCAAGATAGTTTTTTTCTATAAAATCTGAACCTTTTGAACTTTCTCCACTGTCCTTATTTTTCATCTGCTCTATTCATGAGACTGGTAAATTCTTCCAGTTATTAATTCACATGACTATTACAATTGTTTTGTCTTTTGGAAATAACCTTCTTAATGAAAGACTAGTTAAAATTTGGATGTGAGCATGCATCTTCGGAGCAGGAAATGTTGTATGTGTTTTTAACACTTATAACAGGAATTTACTTTCAATTGCAAATTAGTTTTGAGTAAATGCAAATTAAAAATTGCATTGGTCTGTGCATGAGTTGGGTCAGTGTCTAGTTAGTTCTCATGCATGTATCTTTACAGCAACTGTCTTTTTAAGAGTAAGGAACTGTGCTGGGTTTGTGTAGCGGGGCAGGGGGCTACAGCAGTGGCCCCTGTGAGAAGCTGCTCAAAGCTCCCCCAGCTCCAAGCCGGACTCGCTTCTGGCCAGGGCCGAGCCAATTGGAGATGGTGGCTGTGCCTCTGTGGTAATGTATTTAAGAAGAGGAACCTGAGAAGGGGTTGGGGACTTGTAAGAAGAAGTTACAAGGAAGACACCTGTGCAAACACTGAGGTTGGTGGAGAGAAGGAGGAGGAGGAGGAAGCGAGGAGGTGCACCAGGGGAGAGCCCCCCTGTATCCTGTGGTGAGACTGCAGGGCTGGCCCCCTGCCACCCATGGAGGTCCACGGTGGAGTAGAGGCTGACCTGAAGCCTGTGGAGGAGCCCACACCAGAGCAGGCGTCTGTACTTAAAGGAAGCTGGGACTCTGAGGGGAGAAGCAGCCCCCAGTGTTGTAGTTTGGTGCTGGGAGGACTGCAGCACGCGGGGGTGACCCACGCCGGAGAAGCATGGGAATGGCTGCAGCCCATAGGAAGGACTCACACCAGAGAAAGTTCATGGAGGACTGTCTCCTGTGAGAGGGGAGCCTGGTGGAGGAGGGGAAAAAGAATGCCAAGAGGCCTGTCCCTCACCCTGACCTGAGAAGGAAGAAGCAGTGAACTGACTGTAACTCCCATCCTCTGACCCCTGTGTTGCTGCGGGGTGGGGAGATAGAGATATTGGGAGCAGAGCTGGGCCTGAGAAGAAGGGAGGGGTGGAGGGAGGTGTTTTTAAGATGTAGTAATGCTTCTGACTGTCCTTTCTGTTATTTTTGTTAGTGTTTAAATTAAAGTGATGTTCTTTTTCTTTCCCTAAGGAGTCTCTTTTGCCCATGACTATAATGGGTGAGTCATCTCTCCCTGTCCTTATCTCCATTCCTGAGCCTTTTGCTTCATTTTCTTTTTCCCAGTGCTGGGGGTGAAGGGCTGAATGAAGGGCTGCATGGTGCTCAGTGGTCCTCTGGGCTCAAACCGTGACAGGAACGCATTTATTTGCAGATAAAATATCTATGCTAGGTCAGTGTTAATCTGCCACAGAGCAGCATATGCCATCTCACTTTTCTTTTGATCACAATCATCATTCCGTGCTGCAAGCCAGTTGTTCATGTACTGTGGGACTTGTCTAAGGAGCCACAGCAAAATAGTTAAAAATAATCAATTTCAGATATTCAGAAGAATCCAAATACTCTAATAATGAAAACTCTTCAGTCCTAATCTTCTCTACCTTTTTGAGGCACCTATTGTATCTTGGGAGGTTTTTCGGAAAAAAATAAATACTGTGCATTGCCAGGAAGTCCCGGTCTCGGGTGTGTGTGTGCACCAACAGGCATCTGACTCCACCCTCTGACAGCTACTGTGTTGGAGCCCGTCCTTTTTTCCTGTTGTTCGAGTGACATGTGACAGAGAAACAGTTCGTTGCCTCCGGTGGTGCCGAACTTCAGAGGTATCGCAGGGGGCACAGAAACAAAAACTATGGCAGCACTGTGTCTGCTCCTTTCAGTGGATCGGTTTGTATACCGGATGGGAGGGGAGTGGTGGGGAGGGATGACCTTTTAAGAGCTGGCTTCACAGAAGTGGCTAACCTTTCCTGGGACAAACCACAGCTGAAATATGGAAAAAGTGAATACTTGAATCTTTGTGGAGCAGCCTATGAACTTGTCATGCAACAGTAGTTGCTGGCAGTTGTGTTACAGCCTTCGTGTATTTATATTAAGAGAATTGGACAGAACTAGATAAACTTTCTGCTTTGATGGTGATGCAGGATGTAGCTTTTTCAAGCTTATGCTTTTAAACAGTAATAGATGCTATATGGATAGGTTTGACTTGATTACTTGTTACTGATGTGATTCTAATATTTTTTTTTTTTTGATTGAGGCTTCAACCTGACCGTGACAGCACACAGTGCTACATAAATACTGGCAATATATGCATATGTAGTATGTATGTATGGCAACTACTCAGTAAGTTTATTTTACCAGTGCTTATAGAACCAAAATGAAGTGGTTCTCAAGTTTTATTAAAAAATAAGGTTTTCCTGACATTGATGAATTTATCTACTGGTATTAACTTCCCCTCTTCCCCACAAAAAAGATAGTTGGACAGATGAGTATATAGTAATGGTGCAGTATGTATATGTTCAAGCAAAATGTTGTTCAGTCTCTCTCCTGTATCACAGGGTGCATTTGTATGTATGTAGACATTAACTCTGCAGTTAGAATTAAATTATCTTCAGGCAGGTAATTCCTCTACACAGCTCAATTTAAATAACAAGGCCAAACAGCTGTTTGGTGCCAAATATTGTTTTTAGGGGTCTGTGCAAAAATAATTTCCTGTTTGAAATGTGATCTCAGTTTAACTTCTGTGCTTGGTTTTCCTAAAATAATCAGCTGCAGACACCTAGTGTAAAATAGTTAACGTGTTCAATAGGAATTCAGATGTAACCCATGACACCTGAATGGCTTCACACTAATGATACTGCAGACATGATGTATCATGTCAGATATTCCTGTTAATATCCATGTTATAAATCAGCATGATGTGCTCTAATGGTTGTGAAGAGGACAATGAGATTGACAGATAATGGCCAGCATGTGATCTTTTCTTTCAAGGGATGTCAACTCTTTTTACATTCAAGATCTCAAATTAATTTTTGTATCTTAAACCACTTGTAATTAGAGTTTGAGATGTTTTATCCTGCGCTTGTCTTTGGAGCTTGTCTGTTTGTGTGTTGTTGTTTTTTTTTTTTCTTTTTTTTTTCTTTTTTTTTTTTGTTTGCTTGTTTTTTTTTTTTTTTTTTTTTTATTCAAATGGGGAATTTTTGTTCCTTATTAACTTGTACTTTCCATTAGGTAAGACCTCTTTAAGTTACCTTTAGAGTGGAATTTTTTGTGTGTGTGAATTACATTTGCTCAGAAGTGAGACTGCTTAGTACTTTTTTTTGAAAATTCTGGGCAGTTGTGTAAATGTGGGAGGAAAGGAATTCCTTTTTGTGCTATGGCAGCAGAAAAATGAAAGCTTTTGTTATGAATTATTTGACATATATATGGCAGAAATAATTATTTCCATGTAAGGGAGTTATGTATTTTAAGGGTCTACTTTCAGTCTGGAAATCTCAAGTAGTGGCTGTATCAGGGCCCTGTAATGTTGTCCTGGTTTATTGCAAAGCTCTGCAGAAATTGGGCCAGAGCACATTCCATGATATTTTTTTTCCTAAAGTTTTCCAAATTAGGTGCAAAGGGAGCAGCATCTCTTCTGCTCCTTCCATGCCAGCCCAACTGTCAGGTGGTTTACCTTTGGCTTGTTCCAGTCTGGGGTGGATCAGGGTTTAAGGATGCTGTGTGTCCTCAGTCAAAGGAGGAATGGGTAGTAGCTTGCAGTTCTGCATCTGGTTGTGGCAATTTGTGGCTTCTGATAATGTTACGCCTTTTTGGAGTTTTGAGACTCTTTGGAGTGCATGAAGAGTGGGGACATTAACAAAACACCAGGACTTAGGCACAGACAGCAGGGAAAAATAGGAAAAGGAGAGTAAATTGCTCTTTACAGAATGGGAATTATATATTGACCATGCCTGGTGCTCTCGGTTCGACATATATTTTAAATTAAAAAGTGAACTGGAAATCCCTGACATCCTACAAAGAGAGGAGGAGATGCCTAATGCCCTAGAACGTACAGTGGAAATCATGCAGACAGAGACCAGTGAGTTGAGCAAGTGCTGTGCCATCTCCTAGATAAGCTGTAGAACAGATTATTTATTACAATGCTCCCTCTAAAGGGAAAATGGATAATTAGAATTGTGGAACTGAAAGCAAGTATGTGAGATTTGACTTTTCAGGTTTAGTTCATTTTATGCAGGCACTTAGAGCGGAGAGCTTTTATACTTTATGATTCCAATTCATCTTTGTTTTGGTCTGAGGATAAGGACCTACCACTGCTCTTAGAGTCCCTCAGAGGAGATTGGGGGGGATTGTTGCTTGTATATCCCTGTGCTAGCAACCTCTAATGTGGATAGATAGGGAGAGAAAATTGCCTGTTCGTCCTTTCATTTTCATGTTATTGCAGTACTAATGAACTGTGGTGAAAGCTTGTTACTTGCAAAAGAGGATTTGAATGTGCACAGAATTGTCACACAGGAGTGCCTCCTTATGGGGCTCTTTCAGGTGTCCCTGATGCTAGAAGACTTTGTTTTCTCTGAAGACAGTACATAGTCTGGAAATCAGTTTGCTTGTTTCTGAAGTAGTAAGAACCTGAACGAAAACCTTTTGCAGGAACAGCCAGCCTGTCTAAAACTAAACACTCAAACAGAATGCGTTCTTTATATTGCTAAGGTGAAGGAATTGCTGGTGAAAAGAAAGCAAATTCAGCTGAGATACCTTCCTTAGAGGTTGTTTCCCCCATTTCCCCCCGCTGCCCCCCCACACTAACAATTGTAATGATAGCAGAGTAGTCACACTTGTTGATTAGAGCTCTAGTTAGCTTATAAATCTGAAAGTAACATTACAGCTATAATAGTGAGCTACAGAAGAGCTTCATAATACTGAGGTGGAGTATGCTAGTTATAGAGACAAATTAAATCTTTGGTTTTGATCCAGTAGTTTACCTGTAGAATTACAATTTAATGCTTTGAAAAAAGTGGAAAGAGGGAAAACATGGCAGTATGTTTCTACATGTTCTGTGCTGCTGTTCTTTAATGCTTTCCCTACAGTTGCTTCCCCTACATCTTTATACAATTTTTTTACTTTGTGTGAGGTGGAATAGGGGAAAGCTGAAAGGGGTTTGTGGAAGTACAGTTACTACTTAGCTTTGACGTCAGTTGTTGTTGACTTGTATGATTTCTGTACCTAAACACTTTGTTCTTATCTTTTAATATGATAATCTGTTCCTGTTTTGTGTTTCAAGGTAACTGTACCCTTGTGATATAGAAGCATGTGATAATTTGTGTAAATATATGCATATTTAAGGATGGCAGTGCACCCTATTAACCTTACAATACATTCCAGCACACTCTGATGTTTGTGCCTTGATTTTTCTCATATTAAATCTTTCTTCTGTATTCTAAGCAATATTATCTCTGTTTGTGTATTTATGATACTGTTCATGTTAGCTGATCCAAAGTGGCCAGGAAAAACAACTTCTGGTGTCCAGATCGTTCCTATTGCAAATGTGTATTCAGTACTTTGAGAACAAGAAGCTTAATATAGTTTTATTTCCCAAACTGCCACACTTTATGAATAAGAAACAGTTTGTACGTAATGGGTCAACCCCCTGGGCATTAAGGTAGTAACTGCAAGGAAAAGCAGTAATGCCAGACTGGAAGCATCTGTGATGTGAAGGTGCTGTAGCTGCCTGCTGACTAAAGTAGCAAAAATATTTTTGTCTCAGTGGAATTGTTTGTTTGTTTGTTTTTTCTTTTAAATGAGGGAACAAAATGCTATAGTCAAATTCCTGGGAAAGCCTACTACAAGGTATGTAAATTATTGAGCTAACCTGGACATATTTAAATATTCGCTGAACTAGACAGTACGACAAAAGAAAATCTGTTACTTTAATAAGCCAGATGTGCCATGGGTGTAGAATATCTGTTGTGCTCTTGGAAGAGCTGAGTGCTACCGAAAGCATGAAGACTAGTCTGTACCATATGTCCAGTTTTGGAAAAGCATAGTTGTGGTAAGAAAATGCAAGTCTGGCATACTGTTTTATGAGTTAAAAACTAGCAATGTCAATAAAAATTTTCAGTGGCTTTACGTCTAGCTTTATGGCTGTTACTACAGTGTTTAAGCTGGTTAATTCGAGACATAGAGACTTAAGAAATAGTGTATTTTGATATCTGCTTTTAAGGTTATTCAGGAAAAAGAATCTTTTATGAAAGCAGATCACATACAGTAAAATGCTACTATGTCTGCAACTTTTGTGATTTTTGGTACTAGTGTGTTGTAACAGGTGGGAGAAGAATGTTTATGTAGCAAGAGATTTTGTGTCTTGGTCTTAATTTAAAAGAGTGAGGCTGAATGATCTAGAGGGAGACTAAAAAAGTCCACTTTTAGAATGTTGCAAATTTTTTTTTTTTTTTTAAATAAAAAATCTTGCTTAACCAAATCCACTGCCTAGTATGGTGATAATGCTGCATGACGTACCCATTGAGGATGGGAAACTGACTACCAGCACAACTACAAAAGGAGTTGGAATGTGTGATTGGGATACATAAGGTTAGCAAATTGTCTGTCCTTCTGTTTATTATAATTAATCAACCCTTAATCAAACTTTTTTTTTTCCCCCTAGGAATTTGTTTACCAGAAAGCAAAGTGCAAGATTTGAAAAACAAAATGATGTGGGATGGAAGTTATTTGGAAAAGTACCTCTCAGAGAAAACTCACAGAAAGATCCAAAGAAAATACAAAAGGTATTTGTTCAATTCTGTGTTAGGATTAGTGGTGAATGTAGAAGCCAGTTAAGTTTTTGATCTGTATATGTGATTATGAAGCCTGTTTGAGTTGCATGCAGTTTCTTGGACAGTATCAGAGAAGATTCTACATTGAAATTGTACTCCCAATACAATAGTGCCATTTAAAAGAATGTGTTCTACGTGGTCACTGCATTGAGTACTCTGTGAAAACACATACTACTTTGGTATAAAGCATTTCATGTGAAGGTTCAAAGTGTTTTGATTTTTTATAATCGAAGTACTTGTTTTTTATAATCAAGCTTAGTAGGTATTTTGAAAATCTTTCAAACTTCTTTATCTTGTTCTAGCTTTTTTTTTGTGGTCTTTGTGTCTTAGACCCATCTGTAACATGCTGTTTGAAGGGAAATTGTGTTCTGCTAGGCCTTGGCTAATGTATGTTTAAGTAGTAATTAAAAGTACATTAATTCAAGATAGAGTGAGTGTGATATAGTGCCAGAAACTCGTGTTGGAATGCTAGTTTCACCCATTCCTTGTTTTCTGAAGTATTTCCAGTTTGGAGTTGAAATTTTCCATGTGTGGACCTTGATGAAAATTTGGTTACTGACTTGAAATGTTGGAACAATACAATACAGTTCAAAATAAGTGAATGGAAGAAAACTTGGGGTTTTTTTCCCTTGTACAGTATAGTTCAAAAGGGAGTATGTATTGAAATTGTTTATTGGAGTGGATCCCTGAATAGAGAAAAACTTTAGCAACATCAGAAACACCAAAGAATTTAGGTTTCTCCCTCCCTTCATTGCTGCTTGGCTAGTTTTGACATTGGTTTTTGTGTGTCTGTTGCTTATATTTGCCAGTAGTTAGGCAAACTTCAGCAGCTGGTTTTGAGGGTGGGGGAGGGAAGGGAGTGAAGAGGTTATAGCTATACATTATTACATTGTTGAAAACGTGACATTCCAGAGGACTGGTTCTACTACAGATGAACCCAAGCACATTGCTGGTGAATCAAATAACCTGCCTTCCCAGTGGAGAAAAATTTTGTGAAATCCAGCTATGTGGTCAGCAGTTTGAGCTGCTCTTTAGTGAGAAGAAAACATCCTCTTTCAATCTATCTGTTCTGGTTTTGGCTGGAATAGAGTTAATTTTCTTCCTTGTAGCTGGTACAGTTCTGCATTTTGGATTTAGTGTGAGAATAATGCTGATAACACACTGTTTTAGTTGTTGCTCAGTAGCGCATATCCGAAGTTAGGCATTTTTCAGTTTCCCATGCTCAGCCAGCGAGCAGGTGTGCAAGAAGCTGGGAGGGAGCACGGCCAGGACAGCAGACCCCAACTAGCCAGAGTGATATTCCATACCATAGAACGTCATGCTCAGTATATAAACTGGGGGCAGATTGTTCCTCGGGCATCGGCGAGTGGCTGGTGAGCAATTTAATTGTGCATCACTTGTCTTTTTCTTGGGTTTTATTTCTCTTTTTACAATATTACTTTTCATTACTATTAGTATATTTTTGTTTTAGTTATTAAACTGTTCTTATTTCAACCCACGAGTTCTACATTTTTTTTCGATGCCACAGGGATGGGGGAGTGAGCGAGTGGTTATGTGATGCTTAGTTGCTGGCTAGCGTTAAACCATGACACTGTCTCACTTGATCTGGGATTTTTGGATTACACATAGGCATTTATGTGTTTGGGGCTTTGTTGTATTTCATTCAGTTCTTACTTGTTCAAACCACTGTGGGAGTAGGAAGGTTTGAACGTAGGAAGAACTTCAGAACCAGCTACTGTTTGTGAAAGGAGAATGCTGATTTGAAGGACTGTGCTGCTTAATTTAGGGTGAAGTGCTCTGGAAATCCAGGTGTGTCATGTGACTATTCTTAGCTGTAACTAGGCTGTTAAAGTGAAATTCAAGCAACTTTTTGAAGTTGTCACTATGATCAGTCATTCAGACTTTATCTACAGATTTTCTTGATACAGGTAACAGTTCCAAAGTGTTCACCAAAGATTTTTGATGACACGATTGAAGAGGCTTAATAATTGTAATATTCTGAAACTTTGCAGTATATTTTATTGTATTAATCTGTTATTTGATAAGTGGGTAAATAATTTATTAACACTTTGTGGTTGTTACTGGTACTGTGAATATTTTGCCTTTAGATCCAAACTATTTTACATCATGAGTATTCAGTGTTCCTAGAACATTACAGCTTTGGTTGTATTAAATTTGTTAGAAAAAAATAACTATTAAAGAATTATGTGGTATGGCATCCAGCCATGAGTGAGTTTCTGGCAAGATTGCAAGTCTGAAATAATTGTTTCCAATGCCTCTTGGATAACAATAACTAATCCTTCCTAATTTATTTGGCACTTTCCTGAAGTTTTTTTTGACAGGTAGACTTTGAGACGTGAATAATGCTATAAATAACTAATCGAGCCTCACCAGCACCCAAAAGCACATCCTGATTTAGGATGCCCCTCGCAGGTTGCTTTGACAATGACAGAGTAGCACTTGTTGCAGTTTTTTGCCTGTTTGGAGGCATGCTCTTAGCCTTTTGATTTGTGCCTAAAGAACTTGCATAAGTGTAAGCGTAGGAGGTGACAGCATATGGCTACTGGAATGATGCCTGTTGGCCAACACCAGTTCCTTCTCCTTTCTGGAAAAAAGGGTACTAGGCCAGAAGGATAAATGCTCTGGCTCTTTTATTTCCAAGGCCAGAAAAGTAGGTTCTTGAAAGATCCTTATCTCAGGTATTGAAGAACTTGGAGGTATGCAGTGAAATGTAGGAGCTGGGGAAGAAGACAGCTGTGGTCAAGGTAAATGTTTCAGTGTCTGCACTTTTTCCTGTGGGGCATGAAACAAGGTGGCTATTAATTGCCTATGCTTAATGTATGCTTTACTTGAAATTGGGCTTGATTTTTTTTTTTTTTTTTTTTTTTTAGTTATTTATTTTTCTTTCCAGAAGTGCTGGGGTCTTCCTTAAAGCTGAGTTCAATAGGAGTTACACTTGCATTATATGAAACGCACTATAAATACTAAGTGCCCTGAGAAGCTGGTGGTTTGGGAATGCAAAATTGGTAACTGTTTTGGAGCATGAGACTCCATATCTTGATCACTAGGGTTTCATGACTTGACTATCGCACTGTCTTATGCAAAAAGTTGTGGAAAACGTGAAACGTTCTTCCATAAACCTCTCAGTATGGGAGCTGGGTCTTGAGGACTGTGCAGGGAGCTGTGAGACCCTGAACAGTGATGGCAACGTTGTAATTGTTAACTGAATGCTGTCAGCGCTAGGTATTGAGTGTGAAGTGTGGAGAGCACAGTTGGAGTGGAAAAGGCCCCCCCCTACACGGGAGGCACTAGTTCAGAAGTATTCCTTTAACATAGCATTGTGTCTAACTTCCTATACACTTAAGAAAACCAAAGTGGAGGGAGAAAAGGGACAGTCAGTTTTTCTGATGTCGTGGGTAAACAGCAGGGTTTTGAAACCTGCTGACTGTTGATCTCTTGAGCTAACAGTGATTCGCAGCAGCGGTCGCCTGTCACTCCACACCATGCATTTCTGATTATATTATACAACTGGGCTTGTGCAGACTTGATGAGAAAGTAGTTAGACATTGCTCATGTGATGCAGTTATCACGAGTATTGCTTCCTTCCCATAGTAGACTATTCCTTCCATGTTCTGTATGTGCGGGATTATCTGTCTTGAGTCATAGGACTCAGTGCTCTGACAGACTTATTTCTAATGTTTTGTGCTGCTGACCCAAGGTACAAAAGTATGGTGCATTGCTGTGCCCTTGTAACTAACTTTTCATTGCTCTGCCTGTTGGGTATTCATCTGGATTTGTACGGAAGAGATACTCAGTGCTCTGTTCAAGGGATTCATGCCTATTTCCTTGTGGCAGAAAACTGACAGGCTTCTGAGAATCTGTTATTTGAGATGTCTCAAGTTTAGGAAAGGGTGTATATGTAGATCGTGTTGTGCTTTTGAATTTGAGCCTCTCCCTCTTGTTTCAGTTCCTGCCTCTGTTGGTGCTGGTACTTTGAAACAGGAGTTGTTTATTAAGCAAGAGCCGTTCCATTCTCTGACTGCTTGGGTTTGACTTACTGATTCCTTTCCAATAAAAAACCCCAAACTTATTCATACCACAGAGTCCACGTCTTCCTGCAAATTGTCTGCTCATCGTGATGTTACTGTCTATGTGGTGAAATACTCATTAGCCCATAGGTTATAGGAGACTGCCAAACTACAGAGGCTGCTGAGTTATGTTTCTATTAGCAAAATCTTGGTCTAAGTTAATTCTGAAAGGTGATATGTTCTTCATCGTGATTTTTACTTGGTTATGGTTTCCCATCTTGATAAAGGAAACAAAAAATCAAGTTGCATGTAACTTTTTTGAGTATCTAAGAAGCTGCAAAATAGCCTGACCACAGTAGTAGCTATGGTTATCAATTTCTGTTTGTATCAGTCCTCAATCTTCACAAACCTAGGGAAATCTATTTGATTGTACTTGCTTGGTATGAGACTCTTCGTACACAGGAAATAAGGTGACTGAGCCACCAAGCAGCCCTTTCTCAAGTCAGCTTCTTTTGCTTCTGGACAGACATCAAAGAAATCCTTTGTGCCAGGTCACTAATTAGAGCCTTGTGACTGTTCCATTAATTTGGCTGTAGACTCCTGTAGGGAGTTCATTGGTATGTTCATCATTCTGTTTTCTGATACCTTTATTATATGGAGAAAAGACTTTTTTTTTGTTTTTTTCTTTCCTGAAATGACATGAACAAACTTGACTGCAAACTTAGTCTTCTGAAAGATACAGATTATGTGTTTCTGTACACTTTTTTTAAACTTATATGAAGGGGACAGTCTTTAAAATACATTCTTACTGTACATCGTCCTGATAATTTCCCCATAATAATCTTGTCTGGGCGTGAAAGAAATTTGTGAGAAATAATGCAGTTTTGAGATATGTGCTTATGTAAAGTACAAATGAGGGGAAAAAAGTAATTGAACTGTGAGGTGGTTAAAAATTGATTTTAGGAAATACCTGTTCTTATTTTCTTCCTGCCTTCTACTTGCAAAATATGTAAATAAATCATGAACACTCCAGACCCTCAAACTTCAGTTGCCATTCACAAGCTGAATGTTGTTATACCATGACTGAAGATGGCTGTAAATATGCAACTGAGTCAGGCACAATATACAAGTAGTAGTATTTTTTTTCCCTCTGACCAAAATAATGGTCAGGCAGGTTTTTGAGCACATAAGCCTTTTAACAAGTCCTATAAAAGCTTTTCTGGCAGCACTCACTTGCTCAGCTAATGTATATACAGCATAGCATCATAATCTATTTTACCAATATGGGAATTAAAATCACTCCAGCTAAGTTGTTGTTTGTCCTACTTTTAATGCCAAAAACATACATGAATATTAGTCTTTTGATGAGGAATCAATATTGGCATATGTTAAGGTTGGATTGCTTTGCATGATCACCAAGAGCTTTTGTACATTTTTTTATCCACTTAAATGTTTTGAAGCTTAAAATCTGTCAGAACAAGTGATCTCATCTGAGAAGCTGGAAGTGCGTTTACAATGGAAGTTTACATGATTCATATTTTGTATCCATTATCTTCAGGAATCCTGCTTGAGCAGAACTGGTTATGCCAGTTGCTTTTGTAATTGATGTGTGAAAATTCGCTAAAAGTCAGATGACAGTGCTTCACTGAGAATAACCACCAAAGTGAAATTCTCTTCTAATAGACTGTAGAGCTGAGCTAGGCTTTGTGGTGTGTTTCTTTCAGGAACTCTTTTCAAGATTGGCAAGAACAGCAGATGTAAATACCATATGTTTGCACCTTCTGTTTGTTTTTGGGGTAGGGGGGTGGGTGTTTTCCCCCCTACACCCCCCCAATGGTTTTGTTAGTAAATGATCTTGAAAAAGAAATTCCTTTAAAAACTCAAGAAGAGGTAACACTGTTCTTAGCATATCCTTTGGTTGTCTCCTCTTACATGATCAGTCGTCACAGAACTTGTTTGCAGCTGGCCAGTCCAGATCTTTGTGTATGAAGAGACTAATGTGTATAGAGGAAAGTCCTATTTTAGCTATATCCTAGAGACACATTATATCTGTCTTCCCCAAATGACCAGCTTAAATGAAATTACTTTTTCCTATAGTGTATATCTCTTCTTTGGAGTTGGGAGTTCTTTGGGGAGTTGGATTCCCCCCATGAAGCCAACAGTGATGAAAAAAGTCTGTCCACTGCAGCTGCAGTGGAAAACTACAGGGGTTTATATGCAGCTGGGGATAACAAGTTTGTCTGGGGAAGGCCCCAGGAGCAGGTTTCAGGTGTGTGGTAGGTGGAATGGCAATGGAAGAGCTTATAGCCAGGCTTTTCAGTACACCTCGCTTGTTCTGCCCTTACCGCTACAACAGTCATTCCAGTCCGATTGTTCAGCCTTGATGGTCACATTCATACAATATTGCTTCTATCATATAAGCTGCCAGCAGTCTGTTCCCACCTCTGACTAGCAAACAAAAAGTTTTCATTTCCCTCCCCCCCGCCCCCCCAATCATTCCTGTATTAGTTTATTTTTTCCTTTGAGGAGAGGGGGAGATAGAAAAGTCTTATTCCTTTTTGGTACCAATGATAAAATTTCCCAACTGGGCTGTCTTCAGCTGGAGACACAACAGGCTTTCTTTTAGGAGTGATACACTAACAGGAAATAAATCAACATGATTTACCAGCTATGTTTTCCTGTAATGACTAGATCATGACTATACATGGGATCAACATTCCAGTCAATTAAAATCAATTGTACTTAAGAGGTTTACACTGCAGCATATGGTAAAGTGAAAACAAGCTCTTGAAACAGCTAAATACATTGCTTGGTGCATAGGTGATGCTTTTTTATGGGATGAATAGTTAAGCTTATAACAATAGTCTAGTAAAAACCTTCATAAGCTGATTTGGATGAGTTACCATTCAAGTGGGTCTTCACTTGATTTTTTTTTTTTTTTTTTTTTTTTTTAAGCTATAACCCTAGTGATTAATAAAATCACTTTACTAAGTCTGTTTTTTTTTGGCTTGAACCTATTAGATGGAAGAGGTACAGAGCAACAGCACCCGGCAAGAAATTACAACCACCCATGCTTTAGGCAGACAGTGATAAGAGCTCCTGTTGAGAGCAGTGTTGTTTTATCTGTGGTAAAAAAAAAAAAAAACAAAACAAAACAAAACCAAACAACAAAACACAAAGAAACAAACCCAAACCAGAGAAAAGTCTACCGATTGCTAACATGTGGAGGTTCTCGTGCAGCTCCATGTGCAAGAGCACTCCAGAAAGAAACTGTGCAGCGTGGCTAGCTGCTGTCACGTGTTCTGCATCCGCAGCCCTCTGCTGATGGGTGGCAGTGGTCTAAAAATACTGAGCTTTTCTAAGAATTTGTGGTAACTGTGCTTTGTGCTGTATTCAGATGGTCCATTCAGGGCCTTCTGAAGAGGAAGTGGTTGGTTCTTGCTGGCTGCTGATTCTGGCAGGAGCTAGATCTACGACTTTGCATAAAGCATTGTCTTCTGCGTATACTGAGTTTGTCTTCGGATAGATCACTGGATAAATTGGGACTAATTGCTGTAGCTGTTAGTGGCGGGGTGAGTGTTTGCATGTAGACTTCATTCACACGTTAAAGCATTCTAGGGTATAAACTGCATAGTGCATTTTTTTCTGCTCTGCAGTAGAAGTCCAAGGGTATAAATGAGTCACTTCCTGTGTTCTCCTGGGTTCATTTCTACTTGTCAGCCTTCAAAAAGGCAGGATTTAGATCTGTCATGGTGTGCCTGAGTTCCTTTTATTAAGAACAAAGAAACAAAAGCTCAACTGCAGTGCAAAGAAGGCATAGTTATTGTGGTTAGTCTAAAACTGACCTATGATTATTCTTGTTGCAATCTCTAGAAATAAAGGTGTAACTCTAATTTTCATGTCTTTCCTTATGATCAAATTAAAAATATTTTTATTCTATTGTAATCATACATAAAGAGCATCTAATTTTTGTGAAAGTAAGCAAAAGTAAAGAAGGGAAACCTGTTTTGTCACTGATGAAGTCATAAAATACCTTTTTTTCCAGAAAACTGTACTAAATAGATTATTCAGCAATTTCCAGTAGGCTGTACTACTCTACAAAGAGCGTGTTGCCTTTGTCCTCACTTGAAAGTTACCTGCCTTAAACAAATCTGCTGTCATATTTAAACAGATAAAGCGAGAGTAATAGCTTCCATCCACAGTAAATGAAAGGGTAATTTAATACTATGGCAGAAGGGGATTGTTCCTGAGTATTTTAACAGTAAAAGAATGTAATATGACTCACCCAGGTGTCATAATCTAGCAGACTCTAGCTGCCAAAGTGCTTTTTTTGATGCTATTGGAACTTCTTTTATGTTATGAACATGTGAAAGCACAAAATGTGTTGCAAACATCAGGCTAATAGAAAATAATAAACTTTGAGTTTTAACAACTCAAACATGTTAAAACATGGGTTTTAACAGTTACAACAGGCTACAAAATACTTTTGGAAAGAGGTTGGTTTTCTTCCTTTTCCAGTTTTAAAGCATTTATTTGAGCTTTATCACTCTGTAAAGACCCTCATAAATTGTCTGGGTCAAATGCCCTGGAAGCTGGAGGGTCATAAATTATGTGTAAGACGCAGTGTTTAAGGATAGGTATTTTCTTTCTGGAATAGATGTACTAAGTAGAAGTAGAAGCTTTGTTAACTGTTACTGCAGTTGAAATGTCAGCTGCTAGTCTCTACTGAAGGATCTGTTTCAACACCACTGGTATGTTTTAGGGGAAATGCAGTAAGTTTGAAGTTGTCCAGTGAGGTCATAACACTTGTCTGTCTTAATCGAAACAGTTACTTTGTAGCCCAAGTTGATGCTTGACATTGGGTGGACTATAAATTCACATGGCACAAGGTTATTTTTAAATGCAGGAAGCCACAAACCCATGGAAAAACGCTGGACTTCTAAGGATGGAGTACACAGCTCTTCTTACAGCCAAAATTTCAAGGCCAGGGAAGACAACTTTTCAGAAGACCTGATATTCATCAGTCGAAGTTTCGTTCTCATTTTTTGTTAAATGAGAATCCAATATGCAGCTGACATTTGTGTCTTTGATAGTGTTTATAGATAGATACTTGAACACCTACATCTTTGTGTAGCTAGTAAGTTTTTTCATTACAGTAACCTTCCACCATCCATGTTGATAGGCAACACAGAGGAGGCTTTTGCGTTGGTTTTTTTTTTTTTTTTTTTTCCACCCATGGGTTTTTTAATTAAAACAGAAGTCTGTAGAGAGCAAGCCTGGAAATACTGGCACATGCTTTTGAAAGTTGCATTGCACAGATACTTGGCAAAACATTACTGTGAAGCAAAACTGGAGATAAATCCTTAAAGGCAGGTGTGTAAGCGTCTAAATATTGTGGTGGAACTGCCTATCCTAACATGAGACTGGAACTTGCATTGCCAAAATGTAAAATTGAGAAAGCTTAGCTTGACTTCAGAATGTTATTTTTGTGTAAAACAGAAGTAAGCTCCCAAGAAACCTGACCCAAAGGTTTTCTTTGTCTTCCAGTTTACACATCTCAAACTTCATCTAAAATTAAAGAACGGGGGAGGTGCAGGTTTTGAAAGGCTCTTACCATGCTCACTAGTAACAACAAACAAAGCTGGTGTTATTTGGTCTCTGCAAGTGAATGGAGTTACTGTATGTGTGTTACTGGAAACCCTGAGGATCCAGATGTAAGGATTTTAAAAAGCCAGACTAGTACTTTTTCCTTAAGTGTCTTTCTGAAGTACAACTGTGAAAATATTTCTTCAAATTTTATGTTCTCATTCTCCCTCTCTCTCAGGGGACACTTGATCTCATTTTTCAACATGATTTTATTACACTTTTTTTATGCCTCTTAGTAATTTCCACATTTTTTTTTTCTCTATTGTAAAGTTGTCTCTGTAGCATGACGAAGTTCAGTTGAAACAGTTTTATGAATACTAAAGCCTGAAAATAGTAATTACTTTAAGCTAGACTATGAAGGTATTTTGCCTTCCTTCATACATTTTATTTGTATTTGTGTGTAACTTAAAGCTGCAATCTCTTCTCAAACTGAACTTTAAGTTGTAAAGAAGATTATATTCAGGAAAATTTACACATTGATACAGTTCTTTGTAAAATTCAACACAGAATGCACGAGAGTCTACCCGTCAGAGCAGATGATATGAAACACACCAGTACAAAATAAGCTTTTATTAGACATGTAAGAAATTGGCACCAGTAGCTGCTTCAAGAGGAATTTCAGGGATCAGAGAAGCAAACACGGATGTAGAAAACCACTCAAAGAGGCTTTAGTGCAATAGACTCACCACCTTGCTTTTCTATCATTTCTAAGGGCAGATAAGTATCAAACTTGAACAGGTCAGAGATCCTTTGATACGCAAATCTCGATGAGGAAGCAAAATAGAAATTAGCAGGGGGATTTGAAAAGAGGGAGTGAGGTGGAATATGGTTCAAAGTATCAAGCGAAGTACCTTTTCTCACACTAGTTTGGTGTACTACTGAAGTCATGTAGCTGAATACAAGCCTGCACATACTTACCTACCTAGACAGCTGTTTGCAAACAAAAACACTGTGTGCTGCGGTGGGTATCTGAACATCATAATATGAGGATTTGTGCATGGCAAAGTAGATGGCATTCTTGGGTGACTTTAACTCTATCTTGAAGATAACAAATACCTGAGGTCATATTTACAACTCAATTTGAGAACTTGCAAGATAAAATGTCATATTTCTGTTACTTCTTTCCTGTATCCTGGAGTTAACCTGGTTCTTTGGCCATTTCAGAATGGTGTCAGCATGAAGCTGATGTGGCATGAAGAGTCCTTTTATTTCTGTGTCTCAGAATGAGGGAGATAGTTCTGACATGCTCTTCAACCAGACTGAAGAGCATGTTATTTGAGACTAGATGGGAAAGGTAAGTTTTCTTCTGCAACATCAGCACTAATGTGAAATGTCAGAAGAAGTAGTTGCTGAGAGATTATTTAAAATGGTATGGTGCTGAAGCTGTGCGGAAAATTGAGGTGGAGAGATCAGTGAGCATACATACAGTTTATGTAAAATTATGTTTTTACATGAAGTCCATATCCAGTGTAATCCCAGTCCCTGGAAATGACATTTAAGTGATATGCTGAAAACAGGTGTTGGTACTATTTTATTCTGGCAGATGTTCATTAAAAAAAAAAAAGGAAAATAACCATTTAGCTTGTATTCTTTTGCTTGAGCATTTACCAGATGCTTGCCTTGCCGGAAGCCTTTCTGGTAGTTGTTTCCACTTGTTTGATACTGTAGTGTATCAGACAGTGCACCTGTTTATATATGCAGATTAAGTTACATCCTTTTCAGTGTTCTAAATAGTAGGTCTGGGTTTTTTTTTTTTTTTTTTTTTTGTTACTGTGACTCATATTGGAGTCACTTGTAACAGTATGCTGTAGAATGTCATTAAAGATCCCACATCTGACAACAAAGAGCTGTTCTTAAGCCTCATGGTTCATAGGTATGCTTTGTCTCTTGAGTACTTCAAATACAGGGAACTATTTTAGGTTCCTTCCTTTTTTTTTTTTTTTTCTTTTAATAAAGCATGTCACTCTATATGAACCAAAAAGCACTTAAATTATTTACATATAACACAAATGAAACATGAACCCCGAGGGTGAGAATCATCTGATATGTAGCGCGTTGCATGATTAGAGGCGACAGACTCCAAAACAGCAAACTGTTTTTCTTTCTTGGAAGACCTAACTTGGCCTTATTTAGGCTTGGATTTTAAATGATCCTTAATTTGATGCCTCTGTTCAAAATATGATACTATAAAAATAAGTATATGTAAAAATTGTTAAAATAGTCCAGTGGCTGGAGCACAGGACTGCAAAGCAGAGTATGTGGCTTCTAGTTCTCTCTTTACTGTTAACCTTTTGGAAGTTGCATGCATTATTTTATTCATTTAACTTCAGTGTGAGTGCATGGGACCACAGTTGCAAGCCTAAGTTCCGTATCACCTGTAATCAGAAGAGACAAGTAGTTGCTACTCAGGGAAAAAAGGGGAAATTTCATAGCACTTGATGCCTAAAAAAAGGTAGTGTGAGGTTTTCTTCACGTGAACTGACCGTACTGTCTTACCATTAGACTTCTTAAGCATTCCTCATTTCTTAGGTAGGGAACAGGAGAATACTGTGGTACTAAAGATGAGAAGGGTGTCCAGGTAGAAGATGAAACTCCACACACAATGTTATTTCAATCAAGTTCTGTCATCCCATTGCTATCTTCTGTTCTGGTATCATTTCTGTAACGTAAGAGGATTAAATATATATATATATAGATGAGTAAAGCAAGTAGGGCTGATGGTTCTGGAAACATTAATTAATTGTAGAACTTGCCAGATCACTTTGGCAAAGTACTCAGGTTGAGTGTGCAACTCTGATTTCTCAGGTTGTTAGATCAGTAACTAATAAACTAATTGCATTTCAGAATAGTTTGTACTGGTTTTGAAGTTATATATAAAAAGCCCTCATATATGTGCCCTAAGGAGTTGTTTGAAAGTTGAATGTCTGAGCTCAACAGTTTGTATTCTCTTTCTGTTCAGTTTTGAAGGATATTCTTATAATCAAATCTTTGCCTGAGGTGTCAGTCTCCTTAAGTTCTCTTTGATTGATGTATATGTAAGAGCCTCCATTAAAAGAACTTTTTTATGGTCTGGTGCCATGTCAAGCATCAGATCTTTGTTTCCTGACTCAAAGATCATCACAAGGTTGATGATCTACTGGTTTCAACTAAGCTTCTGAAAGAAACAGTCCTCCTGCTTGCTCCTTTTTCCTTTCTTTTACTTCCACATTTACATTGTTCCACAGCAGACATTACCAGAGTAACCACACTAATCCAACAAAACAGAAGGCTAGTTTTTAGCAGTATCATTTCCCTAATTTAGTGCTTTGTACAGTCACACAACTACTTAATGGTGGCACAAAAGAAAGTTGTGAGGGGCCAGGACAGGGAATGTGAGTGAATTGCTGGATGTGTACCAGCTTAGATTTGTCTGGTAAACCACTTTATTTATAAAAGGCAAGAGATTGCAGGTCGGGAGATAAACATTCAGGGGAAAGCTGTGAAGCAACAGAAGGGAACGTTGAAGCAGTATTTAGGTAGCAGTCAGACTCAAAAACCAGCAAAACCAATTTTCTGTTTGTTTGTGCAGTCCTGGTCCAGTTGCTACCTCGTATGCTGAATGAGATGGGAATTCCAGTGGAAAAAATGTCATGTAATTAAAGCTTGTGCATAACTTGTTTGAGTAGCCTCAGGTACTCTTATAATTGCGACAGCCTAAAAACAGTGGCTGCTACCAACTGTCTGTGTAATGTGTGGCTAGCTGTGGTTTGAGTTACAGAGGCTACGTAGCTTTTCACTCCACAGAAGTATCTTCCCGTGTCACCAGACATCGCTCTCTCCCCATCAGTGTTTTGCAGAACACATAGTTGATTGAGCCCCTCTTTTTGTGGATCGACAAATGTCTGTTTCCTATGTCCAGAAGAGCTGTATATTGTTCTTTTCTGCCTGTGAAACCACAGAGATTTACCACAGGAATACTGTTGTCCACCTAAGGTTGCTCTTCCTCATAATATGAAGTTTTTTTCTGTGTTAACAGCTATAATTTTAAATAAATCTTTTTTTGATACGTGCGATAATTTACTGTTTCAGATAGCTTACAAGAAAAAGCATTAGCATTTGAGGCTGCAGTGCTTTTCATGAGTGATGTTGACTTGCCATTGTGGTAATTATTAGTGATCTGACACTAGATGGCAGATGTCTGTAATTAATTGGTGGTGGTGGGACTGAAGCCCAGATACTTTCAGTGGGCTGGTCCTCATTTAGTATAATACCACAGTGTCTGTGAATTAGATAAGTCACAGGTTGAAAACAATAGCTGATACAATGGCTAGCAATTTTGAGAAAGTAAGTTGTCTGAACTTTTGCAAAGCAACCTCTTGAAAGCAGAATACTTCAGTGACTTGGGTTGTTTTCAAGTCTTTGCTGCTCATTTTGTGATGCAGCATCAGGCCGTGATAAAGGACCTGAGCAGCGCAGCCTGGCAGCTGCAAACTATAGACAATGAGATTAAGGAATATGAAATCCTTAGTACAGTACTGAGAAAAGGACAACTAACGGTTGCAGATGAGTGGATAATAGGCTAAAATGTGGGTCTGCCAAAGATGGTGCTGCAGCAACTTCTCCCCTGAGTTAGGTAGCAGAGATTTTGAACAAATGAAAAATGACAAAATTTATCTGGATTGAGGCAAAATACTTAACAAGATGTGATGTGGAAGTTGTCTGAGCTGTGGAAGAGATTTATATCTATCTGTCTCTCTATATGTATCTTTTAGAGCTGTCTAAAGAGGACAGAGCATGAGTTGTACTATAAATGTGCTCATGCTATAGGGTCTATTTCAGCGTAACACAGCCGCGGGTTCCTCGGGACTGATGTGATGGCTGGGAAAGTTTGGCCCCCCCTTACAGCTGGGGCTGTGAGAGCGGCTGGCCCGGCCCGGTCCCGCAGCCGGTATGAGCAGACGCCCGGGGAAACCACGGGACAGAGATACCGGTGTGTCAGGAACGCGGGTGGGTCTGTGGTTGCGTGTCCCGGGGCCGGGCGCGCTCTGCGTGCTCAGGCAGCGCAGGGTGAGAGGGAGCGCACCGATCGGGTGCGCTGGTTCGGCGGGTGATTGGCGGGGCTGGCGGGGCGGGGCGGGGTGGGCGGCGGCCGGGGCGGGGCGGGCGGGCGGCCCGCGAGGCCGTGCGGGCCCGGGCGGCGCCGCGGCGGAGAGCCAGGCCCGCGGAGCGGGGCGGGCATGGGGCTCCGGCGCCGCTGCCTGTGAGGGGCCGCAGCTTTCATGGTGAGCGGGGCGGCGCTGGGGGCGCGGGCGGGGCAGGGCGGGGCGGGGCGGCTGCTGGGCACTTGGGTCGGGGGAAGACGGGGTGGGTGGGCGCGGGCTTCGGCCCGTATCGGTAAACCCAGCCCCGTCTTTGTTTCAATCGCCGTGCTGGGTCCGGTGCAGCACTAACTTGCCGGGAATGGTGGGGCGGCGCGGTGAGACCCCGGGGGTGGGGGGCGGTGGCACGGCCCGGCCGGGGGCACAGGCCCGCCCGGGGCTGGCAGCTGGGACCCGCCCGTGCGGAGCTGCTGCCCGCCGAGCAAGAGCCGAGCGGTCTGGTGTGTGTGTGTGCCACTCTCGTAGCCGGCGTGAATATTTCACGTTCGGCTTCATCGGCGAGTGGTTACCTTGAAACAGGCAGGGCCAAAACGAGATGTTGACCTTGACAGAGCGGTCTGTGTGATTGTAGGTTCGGTTCTGCTGCGCTGCTGGGCCCCGGGGGGTCTCGGTGCGTGCGATCGGTCACACAGCTCGCTCCCGGTTAGCGCGGCTGATTTTTCAGCACTTGCCCAGTGTTCTGCTGGGTTATTTGTGTTTCTTCGTAGAGGTGGTTTGGGATCCCTTTGCGGGTTAGCTTCTCTTTCTTGAAGAACTATGGAGGATCACCACAACTTGAGCTTCTTGCATTTCAACTGGAAACCTGTCATGTTCCACCCAGAATTAAACTTGGTTTCGGGGGTGTGTGTTTCTATGTTTTTTTTTTGTTGGGTTGGTTTGGGTTCTTTTTAAATCAGTGGTTTCATCTACAGCACGTTCTCCTAAAATATCTTCATACCCTAGTTCAGTTATTGTGGCTGAATGTTGAACAGATTAAGATGAAACCTGGAAGAGAGCCTAAGTGATCTCAGTGATAAAAATGTAGTCTAAATTCTAAATGATCAGCTCATCCTAAATTGATCCTAAAATTAACTTGCAATCATATCCAGTTAGTAACACCTAATTACAGTATAGGATTTAAATAGATGCTGAATTATTTGCACCTGTGAGACATTTGAGTCTGGTTAAAAAAAAAAAGCTTAAAATGAGCTATTGTGTGATTCAGCCTATTGCAGTATGTCTGTATGTGCAAATACTTCTACTTGCTCAGTCAGCAGATACTCTTAATGTGTATTTGTGGAGGTTTCAATCTGCTTCATTGCTGTATTGTACATCGTGCTCAGTTTGAAATTGCATTCTCTTCTTGATAAAATAAAAGGTCATTTTCATGAGCTTTTGTCTTCTGTGAAGTTTGGCCGTTTTGGTTTCTTTGTTTTTGTTTTGTCAGGTTTTTTGGGGGTGGAGTTTTTTGTTTGTTTTTTAGTTTTTCTTAATAAATAAGTCTTGTAGATAACAGCTGTCACCAACAGACATTTCTATTCTCTTTTGGCTGCCACTGAAAAGGATGAAATTACTACAAAGGACTCATAATCAGATAAAATGTGCCACTCCCATTCTTGCGCTGCTCCGGCTTCTTTACTGTAGGGTAGTGCTGAGTAGAATATGTCAGTGAATACTTACAGGAATGCGAGGTGGGCTTTTGTTCCTTAAGAGGTTTGAATAACTGTACTAATACACTAGTACTGTAACTAGCCACCGATACTCCAAAATAAAATACTCCTTAAACAAGAAATTGTTGGGAGAATGATAAGCATAGTGCTAGTCTGGAAAACTGTGCTTAGCTGAATGAGATTTCTCAATTAATTCTACGACATGGAATAAAATCCCCATTGCAGCACAGTGTATGCAGTTTTTCTTACCTTCCAAAAGCAATTTTGCTCAGCAGCTGGCTTTTAATGAAAGAAGACCCTGAAAATGATTTTCATAAGCCAAAATTAAGCAGCTTTTCTGGAACTTCTACTGTAATAAGCATTGGTTACATGTGTTTTAATATCAAGCTCTGTAATGCTTTAGGGAGATCAATACATGATGATTTCTGAATATTAGCAGTTTCTTGTGGATGCTGAATGGTTTTTCTTTCACTAGTTGTGTCTCAAAAGAGTATAAACATCAGATTTAGGGACAAGGTTCACCTTGTCTGTGGAAGCAGTAATAGAGGTTAATATTTGACTATGTTAATTTGTGAAAAATAGTTAATAGAAAAATCAGTCTCCTAATAGAAACTGGAAGAAAGAACAGCCATTTGACTAATTCTGTCAGCACAGTAGATACACTCCGGGGTTGATGGTACAGCTGAAGCACGTTATGATGGTGCAGTTATACATGGGTCACTATCAGCGGCTTGCAAGGAGTTATTAATGCAAGAATAATGTCTTAGCTTTCTGAATATGCTGTCAGTCACAGTACCTCTTTTGTTATATTTCTTTGCCTATTTTCTTGGTGGAGGTTTTTTTGTTTAGTGACTAGCTTTGCCAGGATGAGCATTATCCATTTACTAAACAAGCTAAGTACTATTCAGTAGTTGAAATACATTTTTCTCGGTTCTTTTCCTTGTTTTCAAATTGATGTCATGCGTAGCAGTATTAACTGGTATTAATGAGACAGACATTCCAAGTTCATGACCATGTTTCCCGTCACAGCAATGCGGGCATCATAGGATTGATTGTTGAAACAGTGGCCGGTTAACAAACAAGGGAAGAGAGTTTTTATGTGTCCCTAGAGCCTCACAGACCTGCACCCATGAGTCCCACAGAACTAGCTTGACCTATAATTAAATTGTACAACACAGAGTAGAAAACCACAAGCTGTGTTGCTCTGCATTTGTGTGGTATTCATCCATCTTTTTTTTTTCTTTTTTTTTCTTTTTTTAAGGTGGGGTTGGAGGAGAAGGCATTTCTGGAAGTGGTAAAGATTCTGCTTTAGTTTCTGAATAATCCAGGCTGGTTTGATTGTATTGGAAAGGTTGGATCTATTGCCAGAGGAAGTTTTAACATAATTGACAGGTTAGGTGGAGAGAAAGAAATCAGTACCATTTGAGGAGCTGTTTGTGCTAACAGGAAAAACCCTATGGCTGGAACACTGTTCATAGTGTTCATTTATAATGTTTAGTTTTCACAGTACAGTTTCCTTTTTTTTTTTTTTTTTTTTTTTCTTTTAATAGAAAAGCCATAAACAAGTTACATATAAAAGCAGGTGGGTTTGGGAAGTGGTAAAATTCATTATAAAGTTGAATGTAAAATTATCTATAATATGGATTTGATTTTTCTGTCAGACTGTTTGACCATGTTTGTTGTTTGTATATCACTGATACTTTGAATACTTAATGCTTGCTGTAGTACTTCAAGCTTTGGAGGTGACGGGAGTTGTGTAAAGGTTGTTTTATTCCATTAGGTCATGGTTTTTGTATGTTTTCTTCCAAAACAGTGTTTGTAGGAAAAATAAAAATAGCCTGGCACGTGTAATGTTAAGTCCTCTAATGCAGATCATAGTGATACAGTAATTAAGGGTGGAAGGACTGCTGAGGGGCTAAGTCCCCTTTTAGAGCAGAGTCTACTTAGAGCAGGTTCCCAGACTCTCAGACCTGAGCTTTGAATGCCTTTGAGGTTGGAGATTGCACCATGTCCCAGTGTTTGACTACACCCCTAGTGATTTTTTTTTTTTTTTTTTTTTTTTCCCTAAGACCAGAATTCCCCTCACAGCAGTTTGTGCCAGTTGTCTTCATATTCTTTATACAAGCACTTCAGAGCCCTGTACTCAGCCTTCACCATCCTGTTACTGCTGGCTGCCGAAGGTCCCTACAAAGCCTTCTCCTCGAAAGGCTGAGCAAGCCCAGTTCTGTCAGCCCCACCTTGGGTGTCACTTGCTCCAGACTCCAGTCATCTTGGTGCCTCTCACTAGCCTTGCTCTAGTGTGCCAGTGTCTATACTACAAACAGAAATTAATACATTATGCTCTGTTATGATTTAGGATTGTCATACTTCAAGGCATAAGAACAAGTGTGGAGTTTATGTCTAACCATGATTTTAAGTTTGTTTTTTTTTTCTGTTGTTGAACTTTTGCATCTGAAAATAGCTTGGGTAGGAGAAATTTTACAATGAGATTTTAAGACAAGGAGCTTGTGGTCGGTTTTGACTTGAATTTCAAAACCGTGTAAATCAAAACAAAAATATTTTAAATAGGTCTTATTTTACACCTCAGTATCTGCTGTTTGTAAGCTCATTCTTATCAGTACTTTGTAAAACCAGGCTGTCAGTCAGAGGAGCTTAAGATGTTTCTACAAATAGAAGGAAGAGAAAAAAACATCAAAACTGACTTTGGAAAATAAATTTTAACATTGTTTTCAATTATGAGGTTCCTCTGGTTGAAAAGCTCTGAAGGGATGACGGTTGGGCAGAGCTGTAGAAGCAATATCTTGAAGACTTTTGTAGACCCTTTTTAAATTCTCATGTGCATCATCTTGGTGTTCTTCACTCTTGTAACTTGCCCTGTCTTTTTCTTTAGGAATATGAAGAAAAAACTGGACAAGCTCACAGACCACTCTCTCCTAAACAGAATGTGAGGAAGAATCTTGATTTTGAACCACTCTCCACAACAGCACTTATTTTAGAGGACAGACCAGCGTAAGTTTTGGGAAATACCACAGTGAGAGTCTCTTTAAGATTAGTCTAGCAAAGCTTTTTTTAACTGTGTGTATTAAACAGATTATTTAAAATTTAGAGCAGATTTTTTTTTTCAGGCTAGTGAATATGAAAATGAGATGATTATGAAAAAAATTATTCAAACAAAAGTAACATTATAATAAAAGCAATGGCTTTGTATGAAAGGAGGTAATTAGGAGAGCAGAGCTCTATTTCTGAGTAATTCTACCTTCTAAACACAAATAAGGGATTTTTATTTTCCCTGAGAGAACATAAGCATAAAATTGAAGCTAGTATATGCTACAGAAATTGAGAAGCAAGGATACAGTGTCCTGTTTACACAGAGAAAGACCACACCTCCATAAATAATGAAACAATACAATGATTGTTCTGCAGTGGGATTAGCATTGCATTTTAAAGGTTGTCAAGTACTTGGTAAGTTGTTTCATGCTTCTCTTACTGCAAGGAGATTCTTGCATCTGCAGACTAACTCCATAATGATTTACTGGCAGTTGCTATGCCATGGTTTGCTCCTGAATTACACAAAGTCAATCATGCTTATTCAATTTATGAATGGTACCCTGCTTTACCGGTATGGCATCTGCGTTTTTAATATAGCTGTGCATTCGTGTAATGAACTGGCAGAACATAGGTCTGTGTTTCCATCAACAAATCTGTATGAAGAATGCTCATATCAAAGTAATCTAGTTGTAGGGTTACTTAAGATACTTTTCGGTTTGACTGGTATACTATGTGACAAGACTTCTTGGGACATCTAGAACAATGTAAGAGTGATTATTTGTTAGAGCAGGTTTTATTGTGTACAGCTGGAAACAAAACATACTAGCTTATTTGTTGTATTTAAAACCTGTCTGTTAAAAATCATTCTTTATGTGAGATAAGCTGAGAAGTAGTGTCCAGATAGATTGAATTAGTGATACATTGCAGGATAACATTCAGATTTCGCGTTTTTTCCTACTGTTGATAGACTAAGGAACTTTTAGCAGAAAAGGTAATTTTAAGATTTTAAACAATGGAATCATCATTTCTTTTGTCTGGTGGGGAAAACTGCTCTGGACAGCAGTGCTGTCCTCTGATGAATCTTTCTAAAGAATCTGTTTTAATTGTTTACTTACAGTTTGCATACTAATTTTTTTTTTTTTTTTTACCTAGTAGGGCTTAAGTAATTTTTTTCTTATTTCCTATGACAAAAAGATTTAAGACTTCTGGAAGAAAAACGTCATGAGATTTTTTTCAAAATGGCTGCTCTTGGTTTTGTACTTGTAGGGTTTAGGTAAAACTTTCTAAGAAAAGTCATCTCACATATATGGTGATGTCATTAAGAGACAGGACAAATAATTTGAGTGGTGGAATTTAAGTTAGCAGAAGTTGCATTGTTTCATCTGTTTTTCCTTTCCAAACTTATCCTAATTTACACCATTTGTAAAGACTTGGATTTAAAAAATATGCTGGTCAATTTACATGAATGAAACTGGAAAAGAGTAGAGTGTTCTCTGTGGTTAAGATCCACTTTTCTTGTTCTTTTAACAATCCTGAATTTAAAACATTTTCATTGACATGTATCACATGGCTATGCATACTTTACAGGTTATATGGTTATGTAAATAGTGAAGCATACCACTATTCATGGTGACTGTTGATGGCCAGCAGCTGCCTTGTGTGACACCTTCCAGGAATGCGAAAGTGAATTTTTGCTTATCTCTTTTATTAACCAAAGATATAAACTGTCCTAGGAACATGATACAGAAGAACAAAATACTTAGTCATTCCCTGTTCTGATGTTCTGGTAATCCTGTAGTTCTACGAGATTCATAGTGTGGTTATGTTAATTACAAATATGATTAGCTTAAAGTTAATATGGTCTGACACAAGAGTATGTGTATTTGCATGGCAGAGATGTTGCCAGTCCAGGCTTTAATCACAAATCAAAATGGCTGTGTTGATATTGATAACTGGAGAATATAGAGTATGACTCTGATGTCACTTGTTGCTGTAGAAGTGAGGCAGAGGACTTAAGCCTGTAAAATAGAAATGGGGTCTGGGAGAGCAGAGGGAAAAAGGAAGCTGGTGTAGGGAGTCGTTACTGCATGTGTAAGGAAAGTTGTGGATGAAACTCTTAACCGAGGTGCGCCATAAGAGAGAGTACAGTCTTCTATCTTATCTGTAGTGATCAGTTTAAATCAAAACTACCAACTTGGTATATACCAGTATATTCCCTTTATTTATGAAGATCAGCCTGTGATTTCAGTTGATTTAATAATAAAAATGCTGAAATTACTAAACAGAAGGAAATTACTCAGCATATTTTGTGTATAAAAGTAGTTGTAGCTGGTCAGTGTTCTCTCCTTCTCTTCTGCTGACTCTGGCAAAAAAAAATTCTTTCCAAGGATCTGTTGCTCTACTCTTTGATCAAATATTTTGACAAGAAGCAGAGTATGCTTTTCTTTCAGAAGTGTGTAGAATTTTCTTCAGATAGATGTGACAACGTTAAATGCTGGTTTTGTATTTTTTTTTTTTTTTTTATTTAAGGAACCTCCCTGCAAAACCAGCAGAAGAAGCTCAGAAACACAGACAACAGTACGAAGAAATGGTGGTTCAAGCAAAAAAAAGAGGTGATGGAATTTCTTGTCTTCAGAGGAGAGCAGTAAAGTTAAGGAGTATTTTTAAACATGAAATGCACGTGTGTCAGTCTGTTGTTCTGTAACATGAGGGATCCATACCTCCCCTCAAAGAAGAATCAATCCAGAGAAGAGAGAGGAGCAAAGGTAGTTTAATTAAAAAGCCCCACCCCAGGCTGAAGAAGAAAACAGTCCTAGAATCCAGCAGGAAAAACTTTTAATTTGTAACTCTTAAGTAATTGAGCTACATCTGTTTGTGAGTTTAAAAATCTAGGAATATATTGAAGTAGATTAGTCCTCTCAAATTTGACTGATAGACTTATTTAGATAACTGCAGGATATTAGATAGTTTTATGCTGGGAATAACTTGTTGAGGCTGTAGTACATAAATACATGATTTTCCACATACGAAAATGTGCATAGTTATGTTCATTTGGTAATTTGTCTCCCAGGTAAAATTTACAGCTTTCCCAAGGTTTTGCTCATAATTTCTTGTCTAACATTGTTCACAGAAGTGTCTCAGCAGCACTGTACTGTGCACATCAGGTAGAGCTGACAGTAGTGATTTCCTTCTGCTGGTATATTTGACCATCTGTGTTTTCTAATTAAAAACAAGCATTGCAATAATAGGAAATTTGGATTCACAGAAGTTTTGTGTCCAGTGGGAGCTACTGGAAATATTTTTTTTCCAGCTGGCCGGACCCCTGAGGCAGATGAAACAGTGGAAAGGTGATATGAACACAGCACTTGCTTACTTTGTGCAGTTGACATATCAATAAAACTCTCTTCCTGTGGTTTTGAACATCATACATCTACCGGTGAAGTTCTGACTTCACGTGACTCCCATGCTAGTATATCTACTTAGCATGTAGTAGTCAAAGGAGTTCCCTCTGTTATTTCTTTGCACCTAGGATAGAAGGTTTGGGAGAAATGGGATGGTGCTCAGGTGAGGCATTGGGCCAGGTCCTTGTGCTGTCTTCCCTGCACTGGAGTATGTCATTCTGTCCACATAAATACCTTGACAGACCCATTTACCCTAAAGCCACTCCAGATGAACAGCTTTGCAGAGTGATGTATTGTGTAGAGGTCAGGAAATAAAAGAATGTGAACACCCTCTTTTTGTTTAGAGAAAAAAATCAAAGCCTGCGTTTAGGCAGGCTTACTAAAAGCTCATATTAAAGCTGAAAATACTGTGAGGCTGTTGGTATGCTTCTGCTCAGGCACAGCCTCTGTTGGGTTTTAAAGTGGACCCATCAGATTGTATGTGTTTGTTCCAAAGACCTTGTTCATGGTACTACTGTTCTTCAGTTAGTTTTCTTTGTCAGGTCAGTACCTTCAGTACCTTTCCAGATTGTAGTGTGTGTGCGCACACACCTCCCGTGTTTCTGCTGTGCTGCTATAAAGAGTGACTGCCTGCATTTGTTAAATTGCACATCTAACAAATTTGCCAGTGGAAAAAATAGTAGTTGATGATTCAAGAAGGAATACTGAGTGATAGTGCAAAAATGTAAAATATGTTTAAACTGAACATGAACAATTTTTAATTTTTAATGAACTGAAGGTTTCCAGTATATATATGTATGTGGTGTATGACATTTAGATTAACCACACGCTAAGTAGCATCAAAAATGGTGGCTCTTCTGATTTCCTGACAATATATCTAAATCATAATTTACAAAGGCAACACATAAGAGTGAAAATAAAATAAAAATTTTCTGTTATTTTAGCCTGCATTTTTGAGTCTGACATTAAAAAAGGGGTGGGGCTTTATTCGGAAATACTCTGACCTGGCCTACTAGGTGGGGTGGTTGGCTGTCAGAAATGCTAATTCAAAGTTACTAATGTGGTTAGATTTCAAGGATCAAAGGAGCCATATACTATCCAAATCCCTTTGTCCTTTCCATGGAAAATAAGAGCCTTATGCATAGTTCCACTTCGTTCTTTATTCATGTTTGGCATCACTGCTTAGCTTGCTCTATGTTTGGGAAATTTTTAGAATTTGAACAGTTCACTGTACATTTCAGTGAATATAGTGTGCTTTTACATGGCTGTATAGTCATGACTAGCTAACTCTGAATATTCAGTTTCTGGTTTTATTAACTTAAAAAGGAAATTGCTTTTCTGCAGAGCTTAAAGAAGCTCAGAAGAGAAAGAAACAACTGGAAGAACGCTGTAAACTGGAAGACAGCATCGGCAATGCTGTTTTAACTTGGAACAATGAAATCTTGCCCAACTGGGAAACCATGTAAGACAGTATGTTATACTGAGTCTTAATTAAAATTGCTGAGTCAGTATCCTGAAGAGAAGTTACAAAGTTAGCAAGTATTATTTTAAATGGTTTTGGAAGCTCTTCTTTGAAAGTCACTTTTGGACAGTTACAAAGAAAATGAGCAACGTACAATTCATTATTTCTGCAAGGTCACTGGAAGTGATGCAGTTCTTATTATTTGTCTTCAATGGAGGTTCAGGATATTCGGAAACTGAAACACTGAGAAGTGATCTGTGGTAGAGAATGTAAAAGCAGAAAGCATAATGCTTGAATGCTATGCACTTATCAGGAATGAGCTTTTCTTGACTACTTGCACTGTTGGTATTATAATATCAGATGTAGATTGAAATACGTGTATCATATTATGAAGCCTCTTTAATTGCAGCGTGATTTACCTGCTGGGATAATCAAATGATGGAAAAGAGAAGTAGGGGAAAAGTTATTTTAAAAAAATATTAAGTGCTAAAAGATTTCCTACGAAGACACAGCACAGGCAGTTGGTAAGCTACCTTTGCTGTCTGTTTTTTCATGGACTTTGCTAGTCATCTTAAAAAAAACCAAACAGGCCCCTCTCACCCACTCTCGGACCCCCACCCTCCACAGCACCAACATAAACCAACCTCCACAGCACTCACAATTGCAATTTGCTTAATCATGGATTTCAGTTGTCCTGAGAACATATGTTAAAAACATGGACAGAATTTTTGGAAAATGTGTTGCTGGAGAACTGAAGTAATAAATTAAGTATAAGCAAATGGTAGATTTACATGTCTGTCTTTAGTATTTGAAGATGCATCTGGTACGGCTGCTGTAAAAATAAGGAGACCTTTTCCTGTATTGGTTTATAAATCCAGAAGTTCCCCAGTGTTTTCATTATTATACATTTTAGTTCAGATTCTGCTTTTAGATTGTTGTGGTTTTTGCCACTACCACAAACTTTAATTGGTGCTTAGGTGCTATTCTGTTCCTCCTTCTGGGCACTCAGACTGATGAACATCAATTGCAGCCATTTCCAAGACTGTGTTCTGTTAAAATGTCTTTCGTGCTCCCACCTAAAGTTACTACTTGTTCCATCTTCATGCATTTTTCTGGAGGGTTAGAGCTGCAAAGCTGAGTAGGAAACTGCATGTCTCATTTGCACAGCGGGGTGGTGACTGAGGGGACAGGGTAGACTTCCATAACTCGTTTCTGTATTTAATCTTACTTGGAGATGCCCTGTCATTAGCACAGGTAGTGGCATAGATACAGATTTTGTTTTCATTTGTTTATTTCCGTTTCCTGTGATTCTTGCTGGTCAGGTTGCAGATTACAGATATTGTAATGGCAGTGCTTCTGTCAAAATAAGCCATTAATTTGGAAGGAAGTAAGCTTTCCTTTGCTGTTCAAAGCAAAATAGTAGTGAAGAATGGGTATGTGCAAATTGCATTGGACCTGACCCGTTTTTCATTTTGATTCGGATCCCTTCAGCACTGGTAGGAGGAAACATCTGTAACTCAGCTGGCAATGAAATATTTCTTAGAATAATCCATTTTACTTTAAACAGGTGTTGTTCCCGTAAAGTTCGTGAGCTATGGTGGCAGGGCATTCCACCGAGTGTGAGAGGCAAAGTCTGGAGCTTGGCAATTGGCAATGAGTTAAACATCACCCATGGTGAGACTGTTGTTTTGTGTACATTATCTTTCAAAGAGAAATAGTAAGGGGACAGTCTTGTATTTGTTACGGTGTATCAGAACCTGAGGTGTGAGTGTGAGGAGATGTTATCCAGTTACGCTTCTCTGTGATGCTTTGACATATTTGGTTCAAAAATACAGTGATTTTAATCTTGTAGCTGCCTTAGGACTGCTGCTGTGAATTGTTCCTGATTATTGCTGTCACTGTGTCTTGCTTTGATGTTAGATGGAGATGATCAGAATTAATGACGCAGGCTTTTTTTTCTTTTTGAAACAGAATTATTGTTTGGGGTTTTTTGTGGGTTTTTGTTTGTTGTTTTTGTAATGACTGAGTATGCATATTGTGTGCTTCCTTTGGTTTAGAGCAAGACATTAGGTTTGTGAGAGATTAAAAGACCCCTGGGAAAATGCTGTATTTTTGTCTCTGTGTGTTTGTGAAAATAGTGTGCTACTTCAGAGTACAGAAAAACACAGCTCTGAAAGACTAACATATGTAATTAATTCCAAAATAGAAATGTGGTAGACTGCCTGTAATCCTGCTGCATTGTGCTGCTTTTCTGTGCTTGGCTTAGTTACCTTGGGTATAGTTCTTACGTGGAATTTGCTAGATTTATGTCAGTTACCCATTCAGACTATAATTTTGAACAACAGTGCTCTGTAAGAAAAGTAAATGCTTGAACATAAAATACAATTTGTGCCAAGATTGCCTTTCCTTTTTGCTTAATCTTAAATTATAGGTCAGTGGAACAAGTCTTCCAGAACTGTAACCTACTTAAAAGTTCAATTACTGTGTTAGACTTACTGTTACTTTTAACAACTGAGGCAGCATTGCTCGTATGGTAGGCAGTACCTGACAGTGGACATGAGCATACACAAATAGCGGACTTGGTTTTCTCTGTTTTTTTTTTTTCCAGAACTGTATGATATTTGCTTGGCTCGTGCCAAAGAGAAATGGCGATCACTTAGCACAGGAGGGGCTGAAGTAGATTGTGAAGGTATGCTTTTCATGAACGATTTATGCTGTGTTACAGCATAAGAGATTTTGTAAAATTGTTCCTTAAAATTAAATCATAGATTTTAAGCAAAAAAAATACAGCTATAAATATGCGTCTGGTAAAAAGAAAATTTATTTTTGTGGAAGCAAGAAATAGGTGTATTCTTTCTTCTCAGTGAAACTGTGGTCTCATAAAACATACCTGTTCATTTTTCTGTATAAACTATCTTTAGATACAGTTCTTATTTGATGCCAATTTGTAGGAAAACTAGGAAAGTTTGGGGATTATTTGAATTGCAACACAAAAATCTGTTGCTGCATCTGTAGTTTTGGAACTGAAACTCAAATTATAGCAGAAAATTGTGCTTTTGTCCCTTACTGCAGCTTTGAGCCCATCTCTTGGGTGTGTTTCAGAGAGCAGCAATTTATTTTTGCAGACAAAGTGGTTTGAGATTTACTGTTGATTGGAAGAGTTGTCTGTTTTTGAGAGGGTGTAAAACTACTTGCAGATGCTTGAAATTGCATTTGATAAGTAATTATGCTGAGCAGAAAAAGGAGAACGTGCATACTGGCATTTATCAACAGAAAAATATTTTTGATTGGAAATCCCCTACTTTGTTTCCTTAATATTGTCCACATTTTAAGTAAGATGACATCTAGTATGTTTCCAGCTTCCTCTTGCACTTTATTTTCTGAAGTGTAGATGCTTGTGTGATTGGTGTAAGCGTTGACTAATGACAACCTGTGTTTTTTGATTGCTCAATAAGTAGCAGTAGGTAATTCCCAACTTTACTTAACAGAGCAGACAATAAATATTTTTTTTCATATCAGAAAGAAAACTGATACTTTAGAAATTTACATTGTATGAGATTCTTTTCAGTTACAGAGAGTGCACTGCAGTGTCCACGATCTTTTACAACACATGCAAAGAGTAAATAAACATGATTTTGGAAGAAGAACTGACAGTAGTAGTGATAGATGGCATCCATCAAATGCTGCTGCTTTAGGACTTCTCTCCCCCACCGCAGCCATTCCACAGACACAGCTACTTCAGGAGCCACTGGGAAGCCTTGCTGAGGGTGAGGGGTCACAGGCTAACAGGCTTGTGTCTGTCTAATGATTTGTCAGCAGATACCAGTAAAGTGCCTGGCCTCCCTTGCCCTGAGCCTTTCCCCCCATCACTTCAAAATGTATTGAAGGTCGATGTGCACTATAGGGGTGCTCTGAGTCAGGACATACTTGCTGCTTAGCCTGTATGCTGAATTCGGGGAATTGTCTGTACTCTTATTCCCTAGCATTTGCATCAAAATAAATGAACTGTGAAAAAGCTAACCCTTACTGGAAAAAAAAAAAAAAAAAAAAAAAAAAAAAAAACCAAAAAACCCACACACAAAAAACCAAAAACCATACACTGATCGATGTAGTAAATGCAGTAACTTTGGCTTTTGTAGATGCTGGATTTTCTGCAGCTGACAGAGAAGCAAGCTTGGAGTTAATAAAGCTGGATATATCAAGAACGTTTCCTAATCTCTGCATATTCCAGCAAGTAAGCAATGTTAACTTTTGTCTTGATTTCTTAGAGACATTAAATTTACGTAATCTTGCCTGTCCCTTGGTTGAAATAACCCATTTAGTTCAAATCTGAAGGAGTGCACATCTTGAGAGGAAAAATGGAAAACTATAAATAATCTAGAAAAGAGTAACCTCAAGGTACTATACGTTTGGAAGAGGCAAAAAGGCAATCTGTTGGCTAATCATCATGATTCATCTAGCCCTGTCGTGCTGGTTTCTGTCTGATGAAGTGATGCAGGTGAGTGTTTCCAAGTCAGTGAATCAACACTGCTGGGTTGCAAAGATACAGTGAGAGAGAGAGAGAGAGCACAGCTCAAGCAAGCAAGATCGGGTGGCCTTTTTTTTTTTTCTTTTGTTCCACGCAAGACTGATTTAACTTACATGTTCGTGGTGTGCTTTAATGACTCATTTTAACCAGATATTTTGTCCTTCTATACAGAAATCTCAACAACGCTGTAAAAAAGTTCACATTGTGATAAATCAACATTTTTGGGTGAAAAACTTTTCCTTTTAGAAATTCTCAGCCAGTTACAGTACTTAGTGTAAGATATAGCAGCTGTTAATAGTTAACAGGGTGAAATTCTTTTTAGCTATACATGTCATTCTTGATACGTTCAGTGTGTGTTATGGCATATTGTTGTTCTTACTGTTTTCTACTTTCTTGACACTATTGTCGAGTGCTGCTAAGCTATAAGGAATATCTTAGGCTTATATTCCTCTGGTATAAGGACTTAGTATGTGATGTATTGGGTGAACTGTATGCATTTGTAATAAATATGGTATGGAGGGCTGTTTCATTCTTTTAAAACCAAAGTTGTTTTGAAAGACTTGAGGCTGTTCAAAGCCGCATAGGAAAATAATGCGTTCTTCATCAGAAGTGGTAGATAATGTGTGTAGCACTGAAGGGTTTTTAATATGTTTGGTAGATACTCAGATGTATTGTCTTGTTTTTGTTTAATTATAGGGTGGTCCTTACCATGACACGTTGCACAGTATTTTAGGAGCCTATACTTGTTACAGACCTGATGTAGGCTATGTAAGTGAAGAATTTTTTTTTTTCAGGGGTGGGGAGGGAGAACTAGGGGAAGGAGGATTGTGTTAATCAGTCCTTTGTAGACCAGTATTAAATGATTTTGTGAATACCTGTGGGATTTCTGTGTGCTTTTGTCTATTCCAACACGTTCGAGAAGTGTATATAATGGTTCTGTTGCTAGATTTAAGCTTTTTACAGGTTAAGTAATTGGAAAACTCAAAAGTACATATTTGTAGTGCTTGAAAATTGGAGTCAAAAGAGAAGATGCTGTTCTTAATGACAGTCTTGCAGAGACTTGTGAATATCTTATGCCTCTTGATATGCATTTCTGTGCCTTAGCACTGAGCTTCTGGAACAGTCTTTAAAGCAATGCCTGTTGAAGCTATGTGAGCTCCCTCAAAGTATTTGAAGTAGTGATTACGAGAGGACTGAGGGGATTTCAGATATTTCATTTAGTCTTTTGTTCCAGAGCAGGGACATACATACAGGAGCTTATTCTTTATTTGGGAGCAGTTGTCTTAGAGCAGGCAAATGTAGAAAGATAACGTTCCTATTCTGTGAGTAGCATGTGATGCTTGGCACAAACGGCTGAATGTGAGTGCTGGGAAACTAGAAAAAGGGCAGATTATCAGGTCGTGTGTTTCATTCGGCATGGAACCTGGTGTTTTGTTGGGAAGGAGCTTGTTCCTCACATTTGCAGGAAGGAGTGTCTCACTTTGGTCCATGTGACTCTGCGATGGCAGCACTACACTCTGAGTGAGCGAGCTTTGCCTAGATTGAGCATTGATTCCATAGCATACTTTGTAGAAATATGCAACAACATCATGAAATTACAGTAAATGAAATGAGCTTAATCTTAAAATGCTACTGCTTATCAAATGAGTCATTGCAGTTTGCAGTTGTCTGTAGCTGCTGGTAATTAATTGAAAAAGGAAGGAGCAGGCTCTGTCTCTAGTGTCCTAGTCCAACTTTCCACAAATAAGGGTATCTATGACCCATCCCGAGTAGAAGTTGAATTACTTAGAAACAGCTTATTCATCAAAAAAATCTTCTGCATATTTGAAAGTGCTGTCATCCCAGCCTGTTTTAGGAGTTTTACTTAGAGTCTTTGAAAGGAGGCAACATGGGGATCATTAGCTTCCAGGCTCTGAACATTCAATACCAAAAGGTTATGTGGGTTAAAAAAATCCTGCCTTTTTGAACTTCTTGCAAAATTCAGCAGCTCAGCAAGTGCTTTAAACACTAGTGATTGTGAGGACAAAATGAGGCAGTATTCTTGGAAGAATACAGTTATTGCTGAACAGTAACACTTCTCCTTTCTTCAGGTACAGGGCATGTCATTCATAGCAGCAGTATTGATCTTGAACTTGGATACTGCAGATGCCTTCATTGCTTTTTCTAACCTTTTAAATAAACCCTGTCAGATGGCGTTTTTCCGTGTGGACCATGGCCTTGTAAGTATGCAAGAAAACTGTAATCTACATGTTGCGGATATGTGTAGGGAAAGTTTTTTAAAAAAAAAAAAATTGATGGTCTCATGTAATGGTTCTGCTATGAAGATAATTAACTTTATCCCAGCCAAAACCAGCACAGCTCAGTAGCTTGGGAAGTAAGTCAGAAGTTATTTTAAAACAACATGCTTGATAAACAAAAAAACCTCCAACACACACAGATGTGCACACCCCCTCAAAAAGAACAACCAAATCAAAACCCACCCTTTTGAACCAAAACTAACATTTTTGAACTGGCAGGTGAATGAAACTGTTCAGCTGCTGTTTTATGATGCTTAGAAGATAGTTATGAGAATTTAATTGTAGGTGTTTTTCAAATCAAGTACTCTAGTTGAAAGCTTAAAACACCTTTAATATTAGACGTGTATTGAAGGTGCTTTTTATCCCAAGCTAACAGGTTGCTAAAAACAAACTGTAGCAGCAGGAACCAGGTTTCCCAAATCTTATTGTATCAGCTGTATTTGAAAAGGAGTCTGGGGGAATCAGATGAGCAGACCCCTCCATTTTTCAGTGGGAACTGGTTGCCTGAGTCTCTCTGGAGTCTCAAATTCCTTGTTAGCATGTACACTGAGCTACTTGTGTACCATAGCAAAATAAAGACACATCACCTGCAATGTGTTTTTAGTTTATTTTAAAAGTTTGGGGTTTTTTTTTGTAAAATATATGGCATTCTGTATTTCTTTCTCTCTTACTTACCTTTTAACACTATGAAAATAGGATCTGCTTCTCAAGAGTTCAAATGGGAGAAATAAAGCAAGGGAATGGATGACATCAAGAACAATCACTTTTGTTGCTTAGGATCCCTAGCATCCTACTGTTTATCAGTATTTCACGCTGGAAAAGCAGTATGTAATTCCCTGTTACAGCCCCCGAAACTCAACAGTTGTGAATGTCCACGGGGAGACATACCACAGCGCAGACAGCATTGCTAGAAGGAGTATCAGTCATATCCATGACTGTACTTGGAAAAAGAGGACATGATCGTGCATTCACTGTGTAAATACTGTTCTTGTGAAGATGATTTTGGAATAAAATTTACTAGAAAAAGCTATATTTTTTTTTAGCTGAAATAGTGAGGGTTTGTATGCTCTTGGATAGTGCCGTTTAATTTCATTAGCCTGACGAAATAGAGCCTACATGATAAATGAATGCTTATAGAAGAGTAGAGATGGTGACACGTGGAAGAATATTAACATATCGTGGAAATTACAAAGCCTGATTCACATCACAAGGAAAACTTGTACTTAATATTTCAAACAGAGTAGTGAGGCATAAAGTGAGACAGTTTTGACTTCCTGTGGTTAATACACTGATCTGCTCAGTAGATGAGCAGTAGATGGTCCTCATCTTTTTATATCAGTTTTACAGCTTAATAACAAAATGCTGATTTGTTTTAACATATAATAAATTAAAAAACAAACAAACAAACAAACAAAACAAAACAAAAAAAAAAAAAAACAAACAAAAAACCCATCATAAATTAATTGTGGAAATTATAGTAATTTATACTGATTTGGTTTCTTGTGTTGGTTACAGTTTCATTAAACTACATTATTTTTTTTTAATTGCTACTAAGCAAATGTCTTGTTGAATGTTGATTTGATCAAGATAAATACCTGAACTGCTGTTGCATTTCTAATAGAGCTGCCTGCATTACTATTAGTAGATGCGATTGTGGCAGTTTTGTGTAAGATCCCTTCTCCAATATACTTGAAACGCTTTAGTAGAACTCTTTTACTGTGGTACTAGCATGTAAACAGAACATTTTGGAAGTAGGACCATCTGTTGCATTACCTGCTTTCCTCCTTTATCTTTACAGATCTCATGTAATGCTTTGATTTCATGCATTTAAAAACCCATGTTGGGAAGCTGTTTCAGTTGTACAGTTCTCTAAAATGAATTTCTAGATTTCTGGTGTCATGCTTGCATGAAGCTGTTTTTTAGTAACTGATGGTTCAGAGATTTTACATAACTTTGTATGTCTATTTCTGTAGCATGCACCCATCTTTTGATTTGTTTAGAAGCTTTATACTCTTACTGACTACCAGGCTCCATTTTTATTTGCTACTGTTAATGAAGGTAGTCTACCATCTGTCACTTCATTCAGATGAAATGGGCAAAGTTTCTGTAAGGACATTAAAAAAACTGGGAAACAAATCTGTCATCCTTTAAAAGGTTTTCAGACAAAAGGCTCCTTTTCTCCCTTTACTGTTGTGGTGTTTTGGGGAGAAACGTGCTGATACAACTCATACTTCGAAGAAATCACAGCCATTCTTTACTGCTTTTATTGGGATATTGCAATTAAAATTACTGAATCATGCAAGGACTCTGCTTAACTTTTCTCCATATAGTATTGAGAGGATGGAGGGAAGGGGGTAGTAAAAAGCCTTTTGTTTTTAACTCTTACTTGGATTAGAAGATTTTCTGTGCCCTCTGTTATGAAATTTAACCTAAATATTCAAATTTAAAAATAACATTAAAGTCTTTGTGTTAAAAGCAGTACAGTTCAGGGGTTATGGTATCAGATGGGAGTTACAGTCTGTTATTCTGTGGAGGTGTTTTGTCTCAGTCTCTGGCTTTTCTGTGTGAACTTTGTCTCTCCCTCTTTGCAATAGAAATGCTATTATTTTAAAGTGTATAGTATAAAAGAAGCTTTGGTATTAGAATATGATATATGATTGGAGCCAACTGGACACTTCACTCCTGCTATGGACTATTAAAAAATTTTAGTTTCATATTTCATTTTATAATCTATTCAGCCTTGGATTTTATTCAGTATTATATTAAATTACTGCCACAAGCATAAAGCACCATTCTGTTACCGTAATTCTTTTGAGAAATCAGCAAATAACTTATCTCCTGCTGGTACTTTTATTTCCAAAGGAAGCTGGCCAAGACCCAAAACAATAATTACATTGTTTAGTATGAGAACAGTGTATAGGTGGATCTTAAACTCTGTGTGCTTGCAGATGCTGTCCTTTATGTAAATGTTTAGCTTTTTATTGTGTCATGTAACTCATCCTGTTTTTGAAGTGCATTAAATTAACAACAGATAATACATTTAAGACTACTAATACAGCTAACTGCTTTTTTCTCCCCATTGTATTTTCCCAGATGTTGACTTACTTTGCTGCTTTTGAGGTATTCTTTGAAGAAAATCTGCCAAAGTTATTTGCTCACTTCAAAAAAAATAACTTAACTCCAGACATCTATCTTATTGATTGGTAAGATGTTGAAAGTATAATTAATGTGCATACTAGCATATAGCTCCATGTCAGTATTTATGACAGAAGCTGGAGTGCTCTTACCTGGTTTAGTATTCTTTTAAGATAAAGGCTTTATCTTTTGTTCAGTACTTGAGTTTCTCAATCCAAATCATTCCCACATACTTCTGTGATGTTTAATGTTTGCCTAGCCTTTATTCTTGTATTTCTGTTGAGTTTGAAGCTTATTTTGAAATACAGCTGTATAGCAGTGTTCATCCACAGTTAGTGTGTGTTTGGATTGATCTTCTGAGAAAATCTGTTAGTTTTTCTTCTTCATGTGCAGGTGTGTAGCAGGGGTGTATATCCAGACAGTATCGCTAGTCTTGCATTTGAAAGTATCTCACTCATATTTTAGGTGGTCCTAGATCCTGTTTAGAGGATCCCAGTACAGGTTGTTTAGAAACTAATCTTGACGCAGGCCAATTGAATAACTAAGGGGCATTATTGTGTTTTTAATTACTGCAGCCATTCCACTTAGACAGGCAATGACAATCTTTTTATTTGGTGAAACTGCCTTCCCTTTTAATTCTAGTATAGTTAGAACCTCTTTCCATAGAGAGTAAAGAAGACAGGGGTATTATTTGCGCTTCTGCCACATTTCAGTGTTGTATAAGGCACTTCAGATTGAATATTTGCATTTGTTCTGTCAGAGTTTGGTTTGGGCCAGCTAAAATGTCTCTTCTCAGCAAGCAAGACTTTGTTGTCAGTTTTGGGATGATACGAAATCTTTTTTGTGAAAAATTTGTTTGCCCTTAAACTGTTGACAACTTCTCATGTTCTCAGGTATCTGACTAAAGTACCTTCAGTAAAAAATTAAATTCCCAGTAGTAACAGAATTTTTTTCAGAGATTCGTAAGTTATTATTTTGGAAAACATTTGTACTGTTAATGCAGTTCTACCTGAACCAAGGTACCCTGTTGATACCTTGTTGATCTTTAAGACCTAGCTGTTAGTACTGAACATGTTGCTGATCCATTGGAGAGAAATCCATTTAAAGTAATTCAGTCCAATCCAACAGCTCAGAGTTTGAATACATGGGTTTTCATAGGATCATAGAATTGCTGGGGCATTGGAAGGGACCTTTGGATATCATCTAGTCTAAACCCACTGTTCAAGGCAGGGCCAACTAGAGCAGTTTGCTCAGGACCATGTCCAGTTGGGTTTTGAATATCTCCAAGGAAGGAGGCTCCACAACCTCTCTAGGCAATTCTGTTCCAATGTTCAATCATCCTCACAGTGAACAAGTTTTTTTTATTTTCTTATGTTTAAATGGAATTTCCTGTATTTCAATTTGTACCTGTTGACTCTTGTCCTTTCACTTGATACAACTGAGAAGAATCTGGTTCTGTTGTCTTTACGCCCTCCTATCAAGTATTTTTACACGTTTAGGTCCAAGCCATCTCTTCTCCTGGCTAGACAGTACCAGCTTTCTCAGCCTCTCCCTGTGTATCAGATGCTTCAAGCCTTTAATTGTATTCATGGTGAGCTGGATTTGCTCCAGTATATCCATGTGTCTCTTGTACTGGGAAGTCCAGAGCTGGCTCACCAGTGCTGAGTAGAGAGAAGGGATGGCATGCTTTGGCCTGCTGCCAGTGCTGTTCCTAATGCAGCCATGGAGTTTGTGGATGTTTTTTGCTGCAAAGGCATGTTGCTGACTTACATTCAAATTGTTGTCCACCAGGACCTCTATGTCCTTTTCTGCAAAGCTGCTTTGCAGCCTGTTGGCTTCCCGCATGTATGGGTGCCTGGGCTTATTTCCTCCCCAGGTGCAACGCTTGGCCTTTCCCTTTGTTGAACTTCAGAAGGCTCATATCAGCTCATTTCTCCAGTGTCTCAAGGTCCCTATGGACTTGGTGTATCAAACAGTCCTCCTAGTTTTATATCACTTGCAAACTTGCTGAGTGTACAGCCTGACTCATCATCTAAGTCTTTAATGAAGACATTAAAAGTATTGGATGAGTATCAAACCCTGGAGTACTCTACCGGTGGATTGACTTGATGCTGTACTTCATGGCACTAATGAGAACTTTCTGAACTTGGCTGTTCCAGCCAGTTTTTAGTCCATTTATCTAGTCCATATTTCATCAGTTCATCAACAATGGTTTTATGGGATTACAGCATTGAAAAGCTTGGTAGCATCAAGATAAACAATATCCATTGCTCTCCCCATATCCATCTAGCCAGTCATCTCATTGTAGAAGGCTATCAGGTTGATCAGGCATGATTTTGCTTGCATAAATCCATACTGACTTATCCCAGTCACCTTTTTGCCCATCATATGTTTTGAAGTGATCTCCAGATATTTTTCTTCCATTACTTTCCTAGGGACAGAGATGAGGCTGACCAGCCTATACTTCCAAGGATCTTCCTTCTTGAAGATAGGAGTGACATTTGTTTTTTTCTAGTCCTTGGGAGCTTCCCCTGACCACTGGAACCTTTTAAAGATAATTGAGAGTGGCCTCAGTGACACTCGTGTGTATCTCACCAGGTCACATGCACTTGTATGTGCACAATTTGTTTAAATGTTCCCTAATGTGATCCTCTTTGCTATAGGCTTTCCCACAGGTCTGGAGGACCTGGGATTCCTGAAGGTTAGTCTTCTCAGTAAAAGCTGAGATGAAGGAGGCAGTGAGTACTGCAACCTTCTGCATGTACTTTTTCACCAAGGTCCCTGCCCTGTTCAGCAATGGGTTCGTGTTTTCCTGAGTCTTTTTTTTTTTTTTCTGCTGATATACCTGTGGAAAGCCCTTCACATTGTCCTTAACGTCCATTGCCAGATTCAACTCCAAATGGGCTTTGGCTTTCCTAGCCCTTTCCCTTCAAACTCAGACAATGTCTCTGTATTTCTCCAGGGTCATCTGTGCCTCCTTCAGTCTCTTGTATGCTTCCTTTTTATATTTCAGTTTTGTTAGGAGGTTCTTCATCTATACAGACTTCCTGCTGCCTTTGCTCGAGTTCCTCAGTTTTCATATGCCTCTTCCACAGAGGATAGTGTAACACGAGCTTTGTTTGACTTGGCTTTTACACTATGATTAAATTTTAATGCAACATGAGTAGGAAAATGAGGGGTGTGTAATGGATAAGCTTATTTCTCCCAACATTTAATGGGAGAAATACCATTGGAAGGACTTTTAAGACTAAAGGCTGAGAATATTAGACTGAACTAGGAGAATATTAAATTGAACTGCACAGAGCAGGAAGATGCTAGAAAAAATACTGGAAAAGGATAGAGGGGAAGGAAGAGGGCAGAGGCTGGTATGTTCAGTGATAAGGGGAAAGATGTTGAAATAATATTGCTTCAGACAATATTGTGAAAAGCCTGTGTGTGGAGGAAGCAATTGAATAAAAGGGATATAAGAATAGGAAGACTGTAAACATGCTGGAGAATAACTGGATAGACAACATGAAAATCACCAGGTTATAATCTTTTCAGTGGATTACTAGTTTAATACAATGCTGTCATAAGTAAGGTGATTTTTTTATGTAGAGGAGACTAAAAGCTAATGCCTTCATGGTACAGGTATGTTAATATCACTCTGTTCTCTAACTTTGAGCTTTACATTGTAAAGAAATCCTGAGAAACAATACCAGAAATTGGAGATTTAGAAAAAGACTGTTGATGAAGGGTTGAAAGTTTACTTTCCCCTCAGCAGTTTTGCTTTGATAGACTAGTCTTCATTGTATTTTCTTGAGTAAACATTTTATGTGATCAGTTGTTCTCTCTGATCACACTGATAGGTTAAATCAGTAAATTAAATTTTTTTCTTTTTTTTTTTTTTAATGAGCAAAGAACTGAAGTGTTGAAGTGTGTGTGTGTGTGTATGTGTGTGGGGGGGGCGGCTTCCCTTGTGTTCCTTCTGTGGGTATTCTTAAAAGCACTTGAAAGAAACTTCTGTCAGGAGTGCTTGTGGATGGTGCTTCTCCGGGACTTTGTATGAGCGGACTTACAACCCTCAGCATTTCTTGCTGACTACCTGCATCCATATTAAAATTGTCTATTTGCATCCCAAGGACAATGTACTGTGTTCCTCCCCATCCCTAGGGAGTCACAACACTATGATCTTTCACAGGAATGTAGGTTACTTGAGGTAGTCCTGCCCAATCATATATTAAATTTTTTCACACTTGTCTTGAGCTGAACAGCTTGTCCCACTCTGTCTTTAATTTTGTTAGACGGTGGAGTTGGTATTTAACTGTGTAAGATTTAGGTATAATATTTAAATTTATATGTGTATCTGTGCATGTGTATATAAGTATATGTATACGTGTGTGTGTGTGCATGCATATTTATATGCTCTCTACTTTAAAATACTTTGTTCCCATAGGAAGCAGATTTAGAATATTTTTTTTTAAATGGGCACTGGAAACTTAGCGAATTGGATTTTACATGTGCTGTCCTTCCATCACTTCCAGGAAGTAAGACAGAAAAGATGTAAGGAAAAGTTTGGGGGGTCTGTGTTCTTACAAGTGAGTTACTATTAAAGCTAAGGACTTTGGAAAATGTTGTTTATCAGGTTGCCTGTGGCTCATGGCTGAAAGTGAATTTGCTGTAGTACTGCTATCATTGAATTAAAAACAGGACTGGTTCCGGGAAGATAACAATGTGGTTTCAGTGTGTTTAACATCAAGGAAGAATATGGTACAGTGTTGCTCTGAATAGACAGACCTTTTGGTTGTAGGTAAAAATCTCTGTGAAACAGCCTTGCTCTAACAACATTATTTTTATTTAAATGCGCCTTTGTTCTGAGCTCCAGAGGGATGCCTGCTGCTGTTCCGGTGGCTGGCATGGTTACTGTGCAGGCATGTGTGCAGTAAATCTCAGTTGGTGCCAGCTCTGGGAGGGCTCCAGTAGCCAGTGCTGCACAGACCAGTTGCTGGGAAACCCTCCTGCTCCTGCCACAATTACAGTGGAATCAACTAGTCTCCTTTGTGCTGCTTCCTGTAACCAGTGCCACAGGGAACGGTGGTAAAATTGGTATGCTTAAATGATTTGTTGAAGGGTACATTCCAAGAAAAAGAAATGCCGTGCGTATAGATGGGCCCAGCTCTACAGGTGATGCAATGCTGCTTTGAGTTTTCTTGGGGCTGGTAGAGGATTTAGGGAGGGGAACTGCCTTGCCAGTTCGGTTTCACCACTGCCTTCTGTGATGGGAAACTGCCAAGGACTTAAGAATTTAATTAAAAGCTGCAGTGGTATGATTATCAGTGGATACCTGCCAGAAGTAAGGCACCCATCTTTTAAAAAGGATCCGTGTGCTTCAAGCCCAAACTCCAACTCATAAATCTCATGGTAAGAATTCAACAGCTAGATAGGTTTTTACTTTTTTTGAGGAATATAAAGGGAATCAAGTGTGAGAGGGGTGTAAAGAGCGATGTGCAGTCAGGTTCACAGAGACTAGGGGGGAAATAGTGTGAATAGCTCAGTTTTGGCCCCTTGGCTCTGTCAGCCGATGTACTGCAGGCTCTTGTGAGCAGAGCAGAATGTGGGTTTGCAAAGGACACATGCTGTCTAATTATGGCCTGCTGCTGCTCTACAAACACCTCTTTATCCCTACTCAGAAAAATGATTTTGGCAATAATTGTAGCCAAGGGCTTTGTTTGTCCTGATGGATTGATCAGTGGTTCTTTAATATTGCATTGACTATGCTCTGTGCACACTAACTTTCTGTTGGCACCATTTGCTTGTTACGATAAAGGTCCCAGCCGCTTTGTGCAGACGTTTGTAGTGGGCACCTCCAGTGAACTATTTACAAGCTTCTGATCTGTTACATTAATTAAAACCCAGTCCATATCATGCGCTTCACCCTCTAAAAAACATGAAGCTCAAGATGATGCTTTAAATACATGCCTCCTTTTCAAAAGTAAAACTGGACTGTAATTCTGTCCAAAAGTTTCTTGATGACATCCAGATTTTTTTAAATGGAATTGTTATTGGACTTCAGAACATCACAGCCTTCAGCCCAATTTACAGTGTGCTCATCCATATGTCACTGCAGGTTAGGGTGGAATCAGTAGGAATATAGCACTGCTGTGTAGTACTCCTGGGTGAGAGAGCAGGGTTTTTTGGGTGCTTCTGAGTGATTGGAAATTGCTCAGAAGCTCAGACAGTATTTGTATTATATTGCTACATTTTACAATGCAATCAGCTTTGCTGAGTGCTAAGAAGTTGCTCTTGGAGTCAGTATTGTATAGTACATAATAGTTGTTTTCATTTTCCTAATAAAGAACAAAGTAAGGCTTCTACTTTTTTTTTTTTTTTTCAACTGTAATGACTTTTAAATTGTACTAAATAAACTCTTACCAACAAGCTTATTGCAGTAGCTCTAAAGGTGCTGATAAGAGCAGAGGTGCCACTACATAATACAGTAATGCATGGACACTTAGAAGGATGCAGTCTTTTGTCTCAAAGCAGATCTAGTTGAAATTGATATAAATTGTAACAACTAAAAAATTGTACCACGATGAAGGATCCAATAATTAAGTTAAAATGCTGAATTAGGTCATCAGTTTCCACAGCTGAACTCAGAAGCTGCAGAAGTATTTTTGTGTTGTTGCAGACATGGGAAAAGAACGTGTAGTGCAAGAATACAGACTATCTGATTTTCATCAGCATTGCTGTGCATGATTTGTCAATCCAAAATCCGGCATGCCTGTCTTCAGTGCTGTTGCTAATGATAGCATATGAAGACTTTTTAATTAAAAAAGAAAGAAAAGAGGAAAAAAAGAGAGGGAAGAAATTTTTTAAGAAAAAAGGTACAAAGGAAAGAAAACACAGAGCCTGTGATTATCATGGTAACAGTGATTTCTTGATGATAACGTGATGGTCATACGCTTTCCCTGTGAGTAGCAAACCATCCAGAATTCCATGCGTCTACTTCAGAGCACACTTTGGTTGTGAGCAGGGCTGGGAGGAGTGGGAACATCTGGTACTTCGGGTTTTTCCCCTCTTCCAAACAGATAACAGCCGTAGCCTGCCTTTGTGTTACTCTGGCACTGGACACCTCTGTGCTGGTTAGCAATGTTCTCTGCACCTGGGACTTCTAGTGAGTTGGAAGAGAGCAGAAGATCATCCTGCAGTGCAGTGAGAGCAGATCGTGTGCAAGTAGTGTGCTAGTGCTGCCGAGAGCTGCTGCTCTCACTGTTCCTGCCTAGCAGCTGCTTTATTACTATAATAAATTTCAGCTGGATTTCAGACCAATAGCTCAGATGTCTAATAAAAAATGTCTTTCAGTAGGAAATGTTTGAAAGGAGCAAATGCTGTATCCATTCATAGCGGTAATGATTTCCACTGTTGTTTCATTGCTTATTCTAGGGGGCTCAGTTTCCATCCTTAGGGCTTGGTGCATTTAATTCCATGCTAGTATTAATGAAAGTTAATTGCCTCGCGAATTTCCTGCAAATCACACTTCCTTCCAAATTATGAAGAGATCAATATCAAATACCTTATTTGATGTGACAGCTTTTTTGATGTGAGTAAATGTTTTCCTACAAAAAGTAGTGTTCTAATAAATAGCTCTGAGTATTTCTTCTGACAGTTAATTTTCTGCATAGCTGCAGATTTAATACGCATGGGTTGAATCATGACAAAATAATAGCTTTTCTGAATAAAAACAGATCCAGAAATAGGCATTGTTACTTATCTTTAACCAGGTCTTGTTTCTGGCTGAGTACTTGCCTGCTAATTAGTGACCAGGAAAGAACTCGGCTGAATTGCTTCCTATTACACTGTTCTTTTTAAATGGAAAAGCTGTTGGTGTTTCCCGTGTGTGTGTGTATCGACAAAAGGTCTTAATTCTGCCATGTAGATACTCTGCAGCAAGACATTTTTATATGACATGTGACTGTACAAAAATGTTAAAAGAGTACACAAAGCTGCAACACATGATTGGCCGATAACCCAAAGAAGGGGCTTTTATCATGCCATTCTGATACATTCATGTATGTATGTAAAATACATATATGAACAATAGTGGGTTTTTTTAATCCCAGACTCTACCTCTTATTTGCTTAATTTTATACTTCTAATTTAGCTTTTTGGAGAGCAGAGTTTAAACGATTTCCATTTGGTATAAAAACATTGCAATGAGATGTAAAAATAGAAAAAAGTAAGATCCTAAGGATCCTAAACCTTAAATCTACTTGTCACCTGAATTTGTGCAAAGGGATTAGTTTTGTCTCGCTGCTTGTTAAAATGAATGTATTTTCCCATTTTCCTAACATGTGCCGACTCACAGAGAAGCCAGACACTTGATGGCACTTAATTCAAATAATCTTACATAATAAAAAGCAGATACTGCAGAAAACCTTTGATTATTAGAATTTGCTGTGAAAATATATTCATTCATATTCTATACCTCTGAGTGTGTGTGTGTGTGTGTGTGTGTGTGTGTGTATATATCTATTCCATTGTGTTTTTTTAATGTAAACCCACATTTCCTAAATAAAAAAATTGAAGGGGATGGGGAGTCTTAAACGCAAGAGAACTACTGTTTGGTGCAGTGCACGTGGAAAGAAATGTTAACAGGTGTGGAAAGGTTTTATTTAAATTTGACGCTTTGCTGACCTCTGCTGGAGAAAGAGTTATTTGCAGTTTTACAGAGATCTTTGATGCAGTGCATCACTGGATAAATGTTCTCTCTTTAAATGCTGAAGGAAAAAATCTGTGTAACTGTCTCCCATTATACACTATAACGTGATTCCAGGAAACTTAATTCTCTTCACTTGCTGTTATGACGTTGTTAGTGGTAATGAAAACTGCTTTGTCTTGTAGAGAAGCGTTGCATAGAGGAGGTAGTAGGGAGCATCTTTGTGTTCCTGGCTGCAAGGCTGTCAGCATTTTGATGAAGGAAGAAATGTGCTCTTGGCAGTTAATGAAAATACAGTTTTAGCAACTGGGAGGAGGTTCTTGCTTCTGGTGTTACCTTTGCTCTTTGGGGATCACATCCGTTCAAGCGCACTGAGCCACCGTCTTACCACAGCTGTGTACACATTGTCTCTGGACATCTTGCCCGATCCTCTCAACTCACGGGAGTTCAAGCTGATATTTTCTCCAAAGCTTAGTGCTATTATTACTTTGCCAGTCAATCAAGCCTGGAACACAGAGTTAATTTTACACATCTCCTTCGTGTGATTCACAGAATTCCTTTGCAATATGTCTTAAGGTTCAGCTTTTTGTGTTCTCGCAGTTAGAACTGCATCAATCCTCAAGATCAAAGTGATGATTAAATAGGCCTTTCTCTAGACCTGTGGCCAGTGCGTGTCCCTCATAAAACCATGTATATTGTTTCTTCTGATGTAATCTAAGAAAATTGAACTTGGAGACCCAGACTGATAGCAAGATGCCTTAATGGTTGTTCAATTTTATAGTGTTTCTTGTATTGGTATGCTGCAATTAATAGAAGTACTTTTGAAATTTAAAAGAAAAAAAAAAAAAGAATATTCAGTTATAAATATTTGAGAAGCCTCAAACTTACTGATGGTCAGTCTGTGTACTTTTGTGAGTCTCTAAGACATTCTTGTCCAGTAACTCTGAAAATTTTATTCTGTTTCCCAGGATATTCACATTGTACAGCAAATCTTTGCCACTAGACTTGGCATGTCGTGTCTGGGATGTGTTCTGCCGGGATGGAGAAGAGTTCTTATTCCGTACAGCTCTGGGAATATTAAAACTTTTTGAAGATATTTTGACCAAAATGGACTTCATTCATATAGCTCAGTTTTTAACAAAGCTACCAGAGGACTTGCCTTCGGAAGAATTCTTCACATCTATTGCTGCCATTCAGATGCAAAGTAGAAACAAAAAATGGGCTCAGGTAAAGAGGATGTTAATCTTTGATAACAGATGATTGTACTGTACTCATGAAAATGGGGTTTGGCAACACCTGGAAGGATGTTTTAGCAGAGATAGTGTTTGATTTTACAGGTAGGTAGGACTGTATAGCTTGCTTCATGCTTTTAGTGTGCATTGAGGTGAGTGGATTTCCTGAGCTTACTCTCCTCTGGAAAGTGAGAGCTCAGTCAACATTCAAAATTGAAATGTTGAGTAAAGTCAAGTATCATACGATTTTTTAAATTTATTAAATACAAAGGCTTCTGGCAGCACTACAACTTGATATTTAAAAGCAGAAACTCACTCTTTGGGAGAAGGTGAGAATTTGTCAGGACACGTTGTTGTACAGTCATCTTAATACTCTTGAGGATCTATTTTGCCTAATTTGGGGCTGTACAGAAGTGTCTGCATCTCTGACTTCTTTATTGGAATTTAGCACTGAAGCCTTTATTTCAGAAATTGCGTCTCATCACTGTAATTTCAACTAAATTCCAATTTAAAGAAAAAAGATGGAAGTATGTCATCTGAATATGGCAATCATTAAGTGGCTGTAACAGCCATTCGTGCCGGAGATTTAGGTCACTGGACTCCACAGTGTTTGGAGTGGAAACTTTTTTTTTTTTTAATATTCTTTTCCTTTCTTCAAAGTAGTAATACAGCCTGCTTCATGGTCATGCTGTAGTAGAGCTCTGCCCATTTTATCCAAATTCTTTTTTGCAGTGAAACTGAAAGGTGATATTAAACGTAGCGGTTATGGCAATTCAGCTGCAAATGGGACTTTATGGTTCTTTCCTGGAGTAATAGTCAGCCTGTAGATACTGGGGACTACCAGCTTGTTCTTTGAGATGAGAATTTCTAACCTTCACAGCAGGACTAGATGGTAGCATTCTCAGCCTTATCTTGTATATAAGCGGGAACACAACCTATGCCACCCAGCTAAGAGTAGGACACTGCCAGTATTTCCTTTGTGACATGGCTTTCCTCACAGATTAGTTTGCGTTTCCCTTCTGGTCTTGTCATAAGTTGCTAGTACAGATCCAGCTTTGTTTCTATCCTCAAGAACATTTTTCAGCCAGTAATGTCTCTCCTAGTAAACTCCCAGTCTTGCTTCTTGTTCATATGACTCAATTTATTTGTACACATCGTGTGTGGATGAGGGTCACATACCAAATGAATTCTCAGACAACTGCTGCTTCCCTTGCAGAGAAGGAGAGATAGGGGTCCCATTCTGCCAAGTAACCCAAGTAACAGGCTTTCTTAGCCAGTGGTTTTCAGTCTGTAACACAGGGGAAGGTTTAGTGGTGATTGTCACAACAGGAGGACTTCAAGGTAACAAACCTAGCCCAAGCAGTCTTCCTTCGTCTTCTCATCAGCTTCATTCTGACTATGCTGGAGGCGAGCATGCTGTAGGGTTGGTGTTGGCTGACCTCTTACCTATCTTGACTTCCGCACCAGCTGGCTTTCTTCACCAGGTAGTTCCACTGCTGAGTAAGCTTCCATCAGGAAAGCCTGTTCACTCTCTAGCCTGCCATCCTTTTCCAAGCCAGAAGTGGTAGGGGCTATGAATTTGCTCACATCGTGCACTTGCTGGGACTGCTTGGTTGCTGAGGTACCACTGTTGGAACCAACCTAGAAACGTTAACAAGACAAAGATGGTGTGGGATTTTGTTTTCTCCTACTAAGATGTTGCCTGTGATGGCTTCTTACCTCTGTGCAGTCTTTAAAATTCACCAGAAAGAGTTTGGACTCAGAAACCTGAACTTTGCCTTTCTAGGACAGACGGACTTTTGGTAGTGTGTGACTTGGTTGCACAGATGGAGTGCTGGGTATGAGTCCCACACAGTATGCTCGAGAAGTCTGTCTGCAGCTGGGATGTTTCCTCGGTAGATAATTTTCTGACCGAGGCTATTGCTGGAGAAGGCAGATACTTTGCTGTAGTACCCATGTATTTTCTGTAGGGAAATACCTTTTCAAATTAGCAAAATGAGTGTCAGGAGTGATGGATGCGCCACTTTGAAGATAAACTCTTAGGTGGACTGACTGACCATGTGCACTAGTTCCCAGAGGATGCAGAATGCTCTTGAGCTTAGAAAAGTGGGCTTTGTGTTCTCATCTCTAGCATCATCTCATTTGGTTACAGCAACTGTACTGCACAAGTGAGCAACAGAGCTTGAGGTACTACTTCTTTGTGACTATCTGACTGTAGAACTCAGAAGTCAATTTAGGTGCACATCTCAGCAGTAGGTGTACTTGGCAGTCAGAAAAACACCCACTTACTGAACCTCTCACCTTGCTGTACCATGGTAATTATGGTTCTGTTACCCTCTGGGTCATGTTCTGACCTGATGTTGTCTAGAGATGATATATGTAGAACTTCATCTAAAATGTTACAGGCTGCATAGGAAGCTGGTTCCCTCATCAGATGGGCTGGTGTATATTTTATATCTCACTCCATTTTTCCTTGGTCACTCTGCTCAGGAAACTAAAGGCTGAAAGGAGTCCTGGTAAGTCATGGACACAGCACCTCTAGTAACAAGGACTCTCGTTATTAATAGGAAACCTGCGAAGTCTGTTTTACTTCTGGAATTACCTACAAAGAACTCCAGGGCCTTATTCCAATACAGCCTTAGACTGAAATGTGAGGGTGTTGCTAAACCTACTGCTTTGTCATCAATAGCAGAGGACTAGAGATGGTAAAACAGACTAGAGTGTTGGCTTAGCATTTCTGTAATCTGTATGCTTCAAATTTTATAAAGTTTTCCAAATTACCACAGAATCTGAGCTCTGTTAATTGGCTTAAGGTCTGTGCTTTTCTGGGTCAGTATTTTGGTGTCATTCTCATGTTCTTTAAAAAGGGTAACTTTTTTCCACCAAGGACGTTGTTTCTATGGCATTTGAAACTCTCATAAGCCCATCTGATGAGTAGCTGTTGGTTTACCCTGAATCTCTGTAAAGAGGATCTCACTGAAATCTCTCTCTGATTCTAGAAATCACTGAACAGCCAGCCAGCTGTGGCTCAGTTCAGATCCGTGTTGAACTCTCATTGCAACAGCTGTGGGTGCTTTTGCACTGAAGTACAGGTGATGGGGTGTGATTGCCCTGTGAGGGATTTAGCCCCACCTCCTGTTAATTCTGATGGTGTGGACGTTTGAAGTCAGTCAGAGGGAGAAAAGAAGGTTCCTTACTCATAACTGCAATTGTTTGAGATGAAATGTCCCTCAGTACCTTCTGTTCCAGGGTGATCCTTGAGGATGTTGCTGGACTTCTTCAGCAGAGACTAACTATAGGGCAGGGAGTGTGTTAAGCAGCATGAGAAACTGGCTGTTGCTGTGCCCTTTACACGAGGGCTAACAAAACAAAATTGTGCATCAGATACTAGGAAATACAAGTTTTCAGTGTGGATGCAAACGCAGACTTCTTGCTTCGGAAGAAGATGTAAGCAGATCTGGAGACAGTGATGTGCTCTAGGCAAGCACCAGTCAGCACTAAGATAATTCTGTCCTGAACTCTTAGATAATATCATATTGCTCAGGCTGCTCACTTGTGCTTTCAGACATTCCATTTATCTTGAGAAGTATAACGTCCCCTCAGGCAGCATCCTTTAATAGTGCTACACTCGTGTAATCTGGGTAAGAATCTCATCTCCAGGCTTCAAAAGTGTGCACTGGGGAGAGATTGAGTTTAAACTTCTGTTAAATCCATTTGTATCTACCATGCCACAAGGACTTACGGGAGAGGTCTCTGTCAGTGCAGAGGTTCTCTAAATCTGATTACATTTAATAGTTGAAATAGTATTGCTTGGAGATAATTAAATTGAAAACTCTTCAGACAGTGATTTATTGAGTCACTTTTAAAATCTAACACTTTTTTCTTCCTTGAAATGTCTAGATTCTGGCTGCTCTGCAGAAAGATAACCGAGAAATGGAAAAAGGAAGTCCTTCACTCAAACGTTAAAATTACGGTTGCCTCCAGTGACTCACGGGAAAAGAGCTAAAGTGGCAAAAGTATTGAGTACTGTTTGATATGTATGAGCCTGCAAATCAAAGTGTTATTTCAGAGTTTTGTTTAGTAGTAGAATAGCCTTAAAGGGGAGAGAGGAAAAAAGAGGAGGAGGGGAGAAAAAAAAAAAAAAGGAAGGAAGGAAATCAGGGGAGAAACCCCTTATAAATTAAACCTAGGCATAGCCTTAAACTTTTAGTGGAATGAGCATTTGCTGTGAACAGCGTTACATGTTCTATACTTCTGATGAGGGCAGTGAAACTAAACAATATTAAGGGTTTTTTAAGGTGTTGTTTTTTCTTTGATGTTTTGAAAGACTGGGCATTCAGCAATGTTGGTTGCTTTGAAAGCTATTCCCCAGTTTCATTCTTAGGCAGGATATATTTCCCATACCTATAACAGTAGCAGGATCTAGATTTCAAGTAACTGGTGCTGGAATTTATAGTTAAATGATATAAGGACCATTGCTTTAGAAATGCTTCTTGTTTTATAGGCTGTGGGTCCCCTTTACCAAAGAAATCATGTAGACATAGAACTACATTCCATTCTTTAATAAGAAAAAGTTAAGTAGAAGGTAAACTTGGAAGGGAAGTCACGCTAGCAGTGCAAAACCAATTATTCTTCAAGATGCCTTGGAAATCTATGTTTCCAATCTGGATGCATATGGAAGAAGTTCCGTTCATCAGACTAGATTCCAAACTCACTGGGGGGTTTCTAGTATTAAGCTGGCATCATTTCCCAATTGTACTCTTTTTCCTCTGTTTAAAGCCAGGATCGCATACTACTAAATGTATGTTTCCATGTCTCTCTTTCTGGGGCAGTGCCGTTTCAGGGTGTTCTTGCCTACCAGCTACTTAGTCCTGTGCTGTCTCTCCAGTCATGCTGATAAAACTGTGGGCTGTGCAGGTAAGCTGAGAAATGGTTAAAAGCAATTTTTATACTTTAAACCGAGCTCTGCTCACTGGCAAAACTGAGGAGGAAAGGGTGTAGGGGAGAAGTTACATAAGCCCATGTTGCTTCTGAAAAGGTTATGCGAGATCTCCTGAAGCTGCTGCTGCCGCAGTGGGAAAGGGTTACGTGGAGCTGATCTGTATGTAGTGACAAGTGAAAGAAGTTTATTGGGGAATGTGCCAGACAAATACCATCAGGATAAGTACAAGATGTCATTTCCTAGCATTTTATCCAGCCTCTAATATATGGGAGCAAGTTACAGAGGCAGGAAACTACAGTTGCATAATTCTGTTACACAGCTTAGATCCTCCCTGCATTCAGATGAATGTTGAGCTGTAAATCATGAGTGCCTCTGATTTACAAGAATGTTTATTGCATAGTGTGTAGTGTAAAACCTATTTTATAAATAATGACCATCATTGAAAAGGGAAGCTAACTGAAGCAATATTTGTGTTAACTGTAAACAGGAGTTATTAAATCCTAGCTATATGATCAGCGGTTTCCCAATGCTCTTCAGTCTCTTTTATGCTGATTATTTTGGCATTGTCTGAATAAAAAAAAAAAAAAAGAGAATAATAGTTGCACACTGCTCAACTCAACATATAATGTAAAGGACCATGGGACGTAATCAAAATGCAGTCCTTTAGTACAAATACTGTTTCTGCAAGGGATAGTTTGATTGTAATATTAAAAAGCGAGAGCAAGATTCCCTGGTAAGTGAGGACTCATAATCACTCTGGAAGATGTGTGATGCAAATGCAGCTTGCAAGTCTGATACCTCATTGGCCTCTTTTCCTGTCTACTCTGTGTACCTGACATCATGGATGTGGTTTTTTTGTTGGCCATCTTAAGTCCTCCGTACGACTTGTTCTAGGTCATCACTTACTGAAAATAGGTATCAGGATGTTGATATGAAACAGATGTTAATTCTCCCAGAATTTGTATAGTTTTGGTCCTTCAGTGACCGGTACTTGTATGCTACACTGCTTTGAAGTGCAATAGAAGGCTGGAAGGTCAGTAAGTGTTTTTTAATACTATTTCTTCTGTTACTACAACAAATATGCCTTTCCGTGAAGGATATGAGAGGCCTACCATCTGAAACATTTGCACTATGCTTTTAAACGTTTTATTAAACACAGACAACTTTTTTCACAGTATACATTTTTTAGGTGATACTGTAACTGGCTTTGTGATTTAAGTCTTCATTGCAACTAGATTTGTATTTCCTTTTAAACCAAGTCTACAAGTATGGCTCATTTGTCTGGTTAAAATGCATTCTTTAGCTCCTAGGTATCTTTTCAGCCATGGACAGCCTGTTCTCCTTTTTCTCTTCTCAGTAAGATGTTGAATGGAACAGTGAAAATGGGCATAGTTGTGGGGAAAAAGGCCTGCTGCAACACTTGTGCACTGTTTGTTACTTGCAAATGTAATTATTTTGTTTTGTGATTTGATCTTTCTGTTCTTAGAAGATGTATATATTTTCTAAATAATTTCTTTGTGTATATAAGGTATGTTCTTTAATGAAGAAAAGCAATGCAATAAGGAGCTTTGCACAGTTCGTTTTCAAACAAAATACATTTGAAAAAAGAAATCACCTGCCTAGAGATACCATTGTTTCAACTTCTCAGTAACTTGACTTGAAGGTAACGCTTGAATTTTGGTTAAAACCAGAGATGAGTAGTAAGGACATAGAATTACTTGCCACTGAGCTTTTTAAGTTTCTTGCAGCATACCAAATCTCTTAATTAGCTATTAATGAAGATTTCTGTAATAAATTCAGGGATTGCATAAAAAGTTCTGACAATTTTTTTGTTCAGGTGCTTGAGAGTATATGTAACAAGATGCATGAGATTTTCTTTAATTGGGCAAGTGTCCCCATCAAGCCAACTTTCTTTTCTTCATGGGTTTAAGGAAAAATAAAAATGCTGCAATACGTTAGAAGTCTGCAACTACCACTCACTGTACATGCAGCAGACTAGAGAAACCAGAAAACTTCAACCAGGTTTGGAATTCTGTATCACCTGCACTTTATTATAAAGCCGTTTTGCAAATTCAATCAGCAATCAATCATTAACGTTATTTCATTTAGTAAAGAATTTTGTTTGAAATAAAAAGGTACCTTGTAACAGCTTATTTTTGAATGTTTTAAAACTAGAATGATGTGTAGAGAACTGTTGATACATCCCCTGTACATCATATTTAAATTGGTTTTATGTAGTTATCAGATTTGTTTTGTTTAGATATATGTATCAAACTGGAACTTTTTTCAACTGTAAATATATGGTTTTGTTAAATAAAGTCATGTAAAGTTATCTTAATCACCTATTGTCAGTGTAATTCAGAGAATAGAAATTCAAGTACCTGTCTGTTACTTCACAGGCTTCTTTAGCAATTTTTGTCTGCCCAAAATCAGGACTTTGGGACATTTAAGTATTGCAGGTGGAAGATTTTCTGGTGATGCTGTCAGTTCTCATGTTAAAATACCTGTTATATTACATGTGGCATTTAGAAGATTTGATACTTATGGTTTAATCCATTTCATAGGCCTTTCTTTGGACTAGGTCTGAGGTCTGATAAATTTATACGAAAAATAGATGTATATACATCTTTGAGATGCACGGAACTCAAATGCCTGAATACTTTATCCTTTCTGTATTTTAAAAGAAGAAAAACTGGTCTATTGCAAGTTTCATAATCACAAGGCATTTTTGTGCTCAATTTACAGCAGTGTTGTTTTCATATTTACATAGTCCTAATTTCAGATTAAAGTGGAGATGCTTCTTGTTGTTTACTTAGCTGAAAAGAGGTTAAAGCACCAAATAAAATATAAATAAAAGCAAGGGAGAGAAGACAGCACCAGTGCAACAAGACTATGTGGGGAATGTAGTCAAAGAGTAGGCTGCCATGATTGTAGTTTCTCCAGTAAACATCTCTCACTTGTACTGAAGTATCTCACTGGTTGATTTGCTGGACTAGAATGCAAAATCAATTGCTTTATTTAAGCCTATACCAATTTGATACTGATAGAGCTTTGTGTTGTATATATTATAGGAGTTGGACAAAATGGTTCAAAAACAGATTTACTTTTCCTTACCTGTTTTCTCAGTACTAATTCCAGTCTGTTCGAAGAGAAGTGAAATACTTCCCTGCGTGTCAGCACATGAGATTAGGAAGTAAAATGACATTTGTCTTCACTGCTTCCTGACAGAATGTCTTCCTGTATTTGTTGGAAGAAAATTGAGGAAACTTTGATCTTCAATCTCAGGGTGCTCTGGAAGTCTGGGGTAGCAGTGGATTGTCTCAAGAAATCAGTGCTAAAAAAAAAAAAAAAGAAGTGGTCCTGGAGACAGCACGTGAAGTTTAAGCAAATGTCTTTGTATTTGTTTCAGTAGAAATACTCAGTTCAGGAAATATACCATCGACCTCACTGGCACCCTAAACTCTTGAATTCTCCAGATGCCAAGCATGCAGCAACGAAAAGCATCCAAGATTTACCTTCCCTGCTTCTCCTCCCTTTATCTGTCTACATTTGTTGCTTGATAGGGTTTTACAAGTTAAAGGAAGGTTTATGTATCTTAAATCAGAAGCACCAAGTGTAAGAATTTTCCTGGCAGGAATTTTTAAGAAGTCGAAACAGGTAAAAGTAACTTATCTTAGAGAGATGACTGCTGATCATTCTTAATTATTTCTGAAGACAGTTTTGTGGAACACGAGGAGGTTGCTTGACTTGTGCAATAGCCACTCTTTCAGCAGAAGAGCTCACTGTCAGTACAAGGCTGAAGATGAAAGGTACTGAGTTTGGTGTTTCTTTTTTTAAGATACGTGGTTGGCAGTTGTCTCCTTTTGCTATTCAGCAACAACAGAGAGAGGTAGATCTACTAGTATTTTGTGAAAGGTTTTTGAATATTAGTTGTGTAATGTCTCTTCATGAGTACAGTGTTTGAGCTACTGAAGATAGAGAGTATCATATTTAAATCTGTCATTAGTGAAACAAGAGCTTGCACAGTTCCACTGTGTATGCAATAGTTCTGCAGAACTGTGAGGGCCTTAGAAGAATATAACTGAATTGCTATTGCATGATTGCAGTAAGAGATTACTGATCTCTCATTTCACTGTGACAAAAGAAAAAGATTTAAGCCTTCAATAGTGTAGTCACCCCTTTAATTATGTTTTGTCTTTTAAATATCCTGGCAATTCAGAAAACCTACTTCAGAGATGACTTAAAAGAGAAAGGTGTAAGCCATTCCTATAAATGTCTTTACGTAAGTTCATCTACTTTTTATCCCCCTGTAAGTGCATTCAGTGATTTGTGTACTTTGCTTAAAAGCATATGCAACTTATTTCGGAACTAGAACCAGCAGCTCAGCAATACGGGTCCCATGGGGTGTAATTCCAACGTGTGGTGGAAAACCAAAAGACTCCATTTTTCTTCCTTCCCACTGGGACGTGCCGCCTTTCTTGCAAAATTCACAGCTGTTGAGCCCTTAAATCTGGGCCTTTAATACCCAACTGACTGCCAAAAATGGGACTAAAGATTGTGCATCTGTCTAAGCAAAGTAATGATACCACAAATAGAAATTAACAATGAACTCAGTAGGACTGATTGGATAATTGGGCATATCAGCTAGTGGTGGCCTGTAAGGAGCCTGCCAAAGTTGCAGTTCCTTCAGTAATGAGAACATAGCATGTCACAGCTCCAACGTTTTACTGTCCTAAGATGTTTCTATATTCTTGGCATCCATCCCACACCTTAAATCAAAAATAATGCTACACTAGCAGCAGCAAGAGCTGCAGGATATAGATCAGTCTCATAGACAGTTTGCCATGGGGAAACAGGAGTTTAAAGAACATGCTATTTTGAAAAGGGAAGCAGCTTCCTGTAACTAAAGCTCTGTGAGCTGTACAGTCACAGATGTGTAAATGTTTGTCGCTCCCTCCCCTTCTTCAGTCTTTTTGTCTGGAATTCTGACAGACTGTAGTCGAGCAGTGCAGATTGGACTAAAACAGTGATGGGCTTACACTATTCCACCTCTTCACACACCATCTATGAGGAAGACAAGGCTGAGTACACCCTAAAACAGTAAAAGCTGAAAGACCAAAAAAATGCAAAACTGTGGTTTTGAGTGGTAATATGTATATATTTATACTATAAAAATAATTCTTAAAATGATAAACCTTTCTTCTTGTGCACCACTAAGGCAAACCTGGCAGCCAAGTATATTTAGAGAGTAGGTGAATTATTTAGTTTATGTAGTATATTGTCTGTTCTCGGGTCATAAGCTTCACTCCAGTTCTCAGCCTTATCTGTGAAAATCACCCCCTGTGCTCTGCCCTATGACAGGTGTATTTATTGTAGAGATCAAGTCGATACCAAATTATAAAATCCATACAGACGGTGGCAGGATCAGGATTGAGTTAGGGTATGAGGAGTTCTCTGCTTATACAGTACTGCCATGGTCTTGCAGGACTGAATGGTGAGATGGTTTTCTAAAAGTGTAGATGTTTGAGGTATTTTTTAAGACAGGCACATGTATCTGGTTTCATTCAAAATTAGTAACTACTGGAGTCTCTTCACTGAATGCGTAATACTGACACTTAGAAAATGCTTTTTGAGGAGTACATGTGTAATGTATTCACCAAGACTTGCCAAAAAGAAGCACGTTAAGAATTAGGACTGTGGAAAACTCTTGTCTATTACTTTTCCATGCTTTGTTTTCTGTGGCCATCCTCAGCAAGGAAAGAGGCATTGGCTTCCTTGATTTTTTTCTGAATTCTCCTGCAATTAAGGATCAGCCCAGCATGGTGACGTTTCAGTGCTTCCAAGCGCTGGCTTAGCAGCTCTACAGTATCCACCTTTTCCTCTAAGTCCCGAAGCAGTATCTCATTTCCAAGCAACCCACACTGCTGCTGCAGTTTCATATTGCTCCTTCGCAGCTTGTCTCTGGCCTGTTTTGTTTTAGTCAGAATGACTCTCTTCTGTGACAAGATGGTCTCAATGTTCATCAGTTCAGCCTTCCTGACTTGGTTTTCAGCTTCCACAAACTGCAGTTTTTCCCTAAACTGGCTGAGAATATGTACCGTGTTCGATACCTTCTTTTTGAGCTTCTGAATTTCATCACTAAGGTCATCAATCTTTTGCTGTGTTTCTGATTCTCTTTCTTCATGTGCTCAAAGTCCACAAAGTGTTGACCTTCTACCCCTTCTCCCTCAGCCTTCAAGATGGTTTCAAGGTTTTGGATTTCATGCTTCAGCTTGATGTTTTCCACGCGGGCCTAGAGGAGTAGAAATGAAAGAATCACTGCTCCATTTTGTTAGTCCTTGCCTTGCTAGGGAAGAAGTGCTTCAGTTTAAAATAAGTCATTGCAATGCTAAAGCTTCGAGGGGAGGCAAGCTGCGCATGTTACCTGTTGTTTGATACCGAGTGGTGGATGTTACCCTGGCTGCAAGAGGAGGGAAGCGCTGGGCTTCCCGGAAATTTTTTGACGGGAGAAGAGAGAGGAGAGGGACGGCCGGGGCCTCACCTGGCGCACTCGCTGCTCCTTGTCCTGCTCCCGGGCCTGGATGCGGTCCACCGCCGCGCCGCCCCGCCGCCGCCCGAGGCTGCCGCTGGCCACCGTCTTCTTGCGGGCCTGGAAGGCGGCCCACTCCGCCCGGGCCCGGGCCTGCCGCTCCTCGCCGGCCCGCCGGCGGGCCTCCACCTGCTGCTGGCAGGCGGCGGCCTCCCGCTCCCGCTCCTCCCGCAGCTCCCGCAGCCGCCGCAGGCTCTGGCCGTACCGCTGCGGCCCGCCCGCCGCCGCCTCGGCCCGCGGCCGCCGCTCGCCCTGCCGCAGCCGCAGCAGCTCGCCCAGCCGCATCTGCAGGCGGGCGCTGGCCTGCCGCAGCCGCTCCCGCTCGCCCGCCAGCCCGCGGTGCTGCTCCAGCAGCGCCTCCCGCTCCCGCTGCTCCTCCTCGCTCTCCTCCTCCGCGACGCCCGGCTCCTCGCCCACCGCCTCGCCGCTCCTCCGCTCCGCTCCGCCGGCAGTGGCCGGTGCCGAGGGGCCCGCGGCCTCTTCGGCGCGGGCGGCGGGAGGCGCCTCGTCCGCGGCACCGTCCCTGCCGCTCGCCGCCGCCTCCTCCCCGGCACCGCCGGCTGCTGCCGCGGGCCCCGGCTCCGGGAGCCCCGGCGGTTCCGTCTCTTCCAGACCCGGCTTGCTTGGCTCGCAGGGCTCCGGCTCTTCAGGTCTGGGCCCCGCCGCGACCTCCGGCTCCGGCGGCTCCGAGAGCCCCGGCGGCGCCCTCGCCTCCGGCCCCGGCTTCCTTGGCTCGCAGGGCTCCTGTTCCTCCGGCTCTTCAGGTCTCGGCTCCGACACCCGCGGCGGCTCCGTCTCTTCCGGCCCCGGCTTCTTTGGCTCGTAGGGCTCCGGCTCCTCGGGGCTCGGTTCCCGGCGCTCCGGGGCTCCCGCCGCCGCCTCCATGGCCCTGCCGCTCCCCGCTTCCCCCGTTGCCCGGGCAACGGGACTCGGTTCCGCCGGCCGGCGCGGCCCCGCCCCCTCGCCTCGAGTTGCCACTCAGCGATCGGGTCGCTCGGGGCCGCCTCCCCGATTGGCTGCCGGGAAGGAAGACGGATCCCGAGCGGCCAATCCCAGCCGTTCATTCGTTTTAATACCCCCCGCATCCGGGCGCGCCGGCCCCATTGGCTGGAGGCCCGAGGGGGAGGGCCAAGATCTCCACGCTCATTGGCCGTCGGGCGCGGGGCACCGCCCACCGGGCGCCCCGCCATTGGCGCGGCCGGCGCGGGGGGCGTGCCGGCGCGTGCGCGCGGCAGGCCGGCGGGCGGGGTAAGATGGCGGAACTGGGGAAGAAGTACTGCGTGTACTGCCTAGCCGAGGTGAGCTCCCTGCGCTTCCGCTGCACCGAGTGCGCCGACATCGAGCTCTGCCCCGACTGCTTCTCGGCGGGCGCCGAGATCGGCCCGCACCGCCGATGGCACGGCTACCAGCTCGTCGACGGCGGCCGCTTCACCCTCTGGGGCGCCGAGGCCGAGGGCGGCTGGAGCAGCCGGGAGGAGCAGCTGCTGCTGGACGCCATCGAGCAGTTCGGCTTCGGAAACTGGGTAAGGACGGCCGGGGGGGCCGCGGGCGGGGCCGCCTCCGCGCCGGGTGCTCCCCGGGGGACTTGCGCGGCGCTGAGCGGGGCCCGCGGGAGAGCCGCCGGCCGGGGAGCGCTCCGGGCTTCTCGGACCTGCCGCCGCCCGCGGTTCCAGCCTGCGCCTTTCCCCCACGTCCTGCACCCTCTCCGTCCTGCTGCTTCTCCCGCGGGGTGCCCCAGCCGTGAGCTTGCTGCGTGCTCTCTGCCTCAGTGCGGCGTCAGGCTCGCTTTTGAAAGGTAGCGGTAAAAAGCATCGTCCTTTGGTGCGTTAATTCTGACTTGATGATGACTCGCTTCATTAAACGTAAAGGCTTTTTCAACATCTTAAAGTTTATGATCATTGAAGCTCGGTTTAGTTCTAAACTAGAAAAAGAGTAAATACTACATTTCTTACTGTATGTGCTATCTTTCTTTATTTCCACGTTGCTCTAAAAGTACCTCAGCAACGCAAGTGAGCCAAATCCAGACGACGCGGTGGTCTCGGTGCTGGCCTGGGGCTTGGGCAGCTTCCTGGTGACGGAAAGCTGTCGCTGAGAGGGCGGCGGATGCTCAGGAATTCCCGCGCAGATCCCGTGTCTTGATGGCGTTCCGGTCCCTAGAGGATCTGCTGCAGCTTGCCTTAGTGATGTTTCTGGTGCTGTTTTCACGGCCTACGTGACTCTGTCTGCTTCTAAATACTTGCGTGGACCTAAAAGGGCAGATCTGTTGGAAACGTGACTAACTTCAGTGTTGCCAGAAGGGTTTAGGTGTTGCGAGTTGGCTTTTGAGGAGCGGGGAAGGAAGAAGTCACGCTCTTACCTGAGCGCGCGCGATGCTGGAGCTGTAATGGGCATCGTTTTATCACTCCCCCTTCTTTTCTGTTTAGGAGGACATGGCTGCTCACGTGGGAGCGTCCCGAACGCCTCAGGAGGTGATGGAGCACTATGTGAGCATGTACATCCATGGCAACCTGGGAAAAGCCTGCATCCCCGACACTATTCCCAACAGAGTGACGGATCACACGTGTCCCAGCGGCGGCCCGCTTTCGCCGAGCTTGACCACGCCGCTCCCACCGCTGGACATATCGGTGGCTGAACAGCAGCAGCTGGGATACATGCCGCTGCGGGACGACTATGAGATCGAATACGATCAAGACGCCGAGACTCTGATCAGTGGCCTGTCGGTGAACTATGACGACGATGACGTGGAAATAGAGTTAAAAAGAGCTCACGTAGACATGTACGTAAGGAAACTGAAGGAGAGGCAGCGGCGTAAGAACATTGCACGAGACTATAACTTGGTACCAGCCTTTCTGGGGAAGGATAAAAAGGACAAGGAGAAAGCTCCCAAACGGAAGATCACGAAAGAAGAGAAGGAGTTGAGGCTGAAACTGAGGCCTCTCTACCAGTTCATGTCTTGTAAGGAGTTTGAAGACTTCTTTGAGAACATGCACAAGGAGAGGATACTCCGAGCAAAGATTCGGGAGCTGCAGCGGTATCGCCGAAATGGAATCACCAAAATGGAAGAGTCGGCCGAATACGAGGCGGCCAGGCATAAACGGGAAAAGAGGAAGGAGAACAAAAACATAGCTAGTTCTAAGAGAGGGAAGGAAGATGGTAAAGAAGGTGAATTTGCTGCCATTGAAAACCTGCCTGGCTTTGAACTCTTATCAGACAGGGAAAAGGTGCTCTGCAGCTCTCTAAACTTGAGTCCTGCACGTTATGTGACGGTAAAAACTATAATCATTAAAGACCATCTCCAGAAAAGACAAGGAATTCCTTCGAAGAGTCGCCTTCCCAGTTACTTAGATAAGGTACTGAAGAAAAGGATTTTAAACTTTCTAACAGAAAGTGGTTGGATATCCAGGGATGCTTCATGAAACTTGGCTGATTTGAAAAAACACAGCAGAGGCCCATTACAGCCTCAAGGACTCCGTTATTTTTTCCTGCCCTCCCCAAAGATACAAAAATTATGTCACTTAAACAAAAAAAAGTAAACCCCCGCAGTATTCATGATCCGTGGTTCAAATAGACTTTTGCTTTGGATCATAGAAAATACTTAATTGTGAAAGTTTGACATTGGATTTCACTGCTTTTGGTACATTATTAGAACAGGTTTCTTTCATGTGAACTTACTCAAGTCCAGTGGTCCCAGAGTAGTTACTTTACTCGTTCCTGTTGGACAAATGAGTATCAGTGTAATCCTTGCTTTTCTTTGAAGGTGGGAGATAGTTTCATTTGCTGGAAACTTTCTTCTCCCTTTGCTGTGTGTTTTGGCTTAATGCTGGCAGCAAAGCGAAGCTTACAAAAGTCCCGAGCGCAGGAGCACGGTGAGCAGGGGTTTTTGTAACCGTTGCTAAGCTTTCAGAACATTCTCCTTAGTAACTACAGCCGCGGCACTGGGACAGCAGGGTGAGAGTTTCTGTTGAGAATACAGCAGGGATGAGCCGTGGCAGGGAGTGGAAGGAAAGAAATGCGGTAGGTGAGATGCCTTCAGGTGCTTGTGCTGTGGAAGGGGTTCTCAAAGAGCTACCTTGACACCCAGCTGGTCCGGACATAGCTTTGACTGTGAGTTTTTGCTGAAACAGACTCCACTGGAGCTTCACTGTTAACTACTTAGCAGCAAAGTTGCAGGAGTACCTGGCAGCTGTGGTGCTCTGTTCAGGAGGGAGGGTCAGCGCTGCCGTGGAGCGGCTGGTGTGGGCCAGAAATGGGGTTTGGGACAACAGGCAGCGAGTTGTCATGCAGAGGTTGGGAGCCTCAGGCAGCAAAATCACTGTTTCTTCTTGCTGGGGGAGCCTACTCCTCCTGCTTTGGTCTCTGTAACTTCTGAGCTTGTATGGGCTGAAGAGGTGTAGCTGCTGCCTCCGGAATTTGATTGGGACTGACGGGGAAAGGGAGTGAGATTCTCAAGTGGAGTGCGATCACTGAGATTGGTTTTTAAAAACAAAAGTGAAAAGCGGTGCCGATTAGGTCAAGAGTCACAGCTAACGTGCTCCTAAAGTGTGGAGCTGTAAACCAAGCCATTACGGGGTTCTAATTGCACAAACCTTGAAATGTATCGGACTAAATGTGTTGAAGTTGAAATTACTGATGTGGCGGGAGAATGGGGAGTGCAGCCCACCTCGGTGAGAACAGTGCACCCCGAGAGGGAACTCGTCACAACTCTGACGACTGCTCTGAGCTGGTGCTTGCGACAGGCACCAGCAGGTGACAGAAATGTCAGACCCACAGCAGTTTTAGTAAGAATAAGGGGAAGATGTTGAAGGAGGACTAGAAAAGGATTTTTATGCTCATTTCATCCTTAAATTCCCGTGCTGGTATTTAACCAAATGAATAAAAAGTGGTGGCTGCCGTGTGGTGGTTGCACAGTGTTACTTGTGCCTAAGCCTCTCTGCTGGTCATGTCCGGGGCGGGAAGCTGTGACCCGAGGCCGGCTGGGCAGGGCTGCTGGAGTGCAGGTGTGCCAAAACGTGGAACTTGACTGGCTTCACAACAAGTGCAAGCACTGGACACGCCATCCTGGTTTGAGGCTTTGGGCTGTAGTCAGTGAGGATACTTAAAACAGTATCAATTCTGCAACTTGGCAGAGGTATACTGATCAGAACTGGGTTTTAGTTAACGTAGCCAGCATTACCAAAATAGTGTTACCGGTGAGTTTAGAATAAAAGGGGTACAGTTACAAAGCCAGCATTTCTAAGGAAGAAAAAACCCAACACTCTAGTGCCTTTTTCTTTTGAGCCTGTGGTGTTATGTCCCTTCAGAAAAAAGTAAGGGCTATGTTCTCACAGATGTAATGCTTTGTTTGGCTTACCTGTAAGTGGCTTGTTGTGGAATACTTGAGACAAGACTGTCTCTCCTTGGCAGCATTGGAACTAACTGCAACGTGCCGAGTAGCTTTAAGAACCACCCTGTGTGCGTGTACAAACAGCACAAGTTCATAAGGTATAAACCCTTGGTTATTTTCTCTGTCCTACTGTGGAAAGGAAGCTCAGCCTTTCTTTCTAGTTATACAATTTGGTTCTTGCTGTAACTTATTACTTAACTGCCATAACATACCAGTATTGATAGTGTTCTGGAGCCTCAGCTCTGCATGTAGCTGAGAGTTTAAACGAATCGTTTTGGTTTTTATTTGCAAATCTGTGATTTTTATACTTCTACGCTGTTTTGGCACATCTAAGTCCAACTGAAGCAATAGTCTAAAGCCCATCTGAACAATAACTTAAAAAAAAAATCTAGGCACCAAGGACTCATTTAAATGTTGAAGTGAATTCTGCATTTAAACTTTGTAGTTTAATTCCTCAGCCCCTCCAAAATGTTTCTTTGGTGCTAGACGTAACTTATTGAACATCAAAATGAATGTAAAATAAAGTATTTTTAATGTATGAAATATGGATATCAATATTTATTTTATACTTGCAAGCAAATTCAAGGTGGTAAATGTTTGCTTTAGCAAATACTAGTCCCTTGGAAAGGGCTTCCCTAGAAGCAATGTCTCAGTGTCAGCTATGCTTTTAATTTTAAAGGTGACTTGCACTAGAGGATGCTGCTGTTCCATATTTTCACATGGAACTGATTTAGTCTAAGCATTCCTTTGTTATGAGCTGCTGTTTTTTTTGTTTGTTTTTAAATTGAGATGCAGTTATGTTAATCCAGCAATTTACTAGAGCTACGCTGCTTCTCTTCTGTGGTGAAGGGGCTGAGAAAACACATGGCAAAGAGCTCTTCAACTTGTATCTTGTGTTGATCTGGAAGTGCTTCCTGTACTGTACAAATAACCTAGCCTTCATGTTGCTAATGAAAAGGTGTTTTATATGCTTAATGCTCTTGACTTTTCTAATTAAAGATATTACTAATGATAGTATCTGTCCTAACAGCGTTGATGTAAGCCTATGAAGAAGTGACATTCTGTAAGCTGTTCAAAATACTGATCTTCTGCTACTGACAGAGGCAGCAATAAGTCTGTTTTAATGCTGTATGCTTACTTCGCTCAGTCCAGTCCCAGTGATGTTTTACAGTCACACTTGCTCATTAGGTAACAAGGGAGCGATAATCTCCACTCCATGTGTACTACCTGGTGCAGAAGGGCTTGTTACAGAGTATTCTGGATACAGACCCTCCTGCCCTACGTTCCGTTGCAGTCCTAGCAAGCATTAAGAACAGCATTAGAAGGTTTGCATGAGTCTTTGACCATGAACTGCCTTGTAAATCACACAAATTAAGCACTCTGCCAATTCTTACTCTCTCGTGCGGCGGCTGCATCAAATTTCTTTGCAACTGTAATGGACTTCATTAGCCTTTTGGTTTACTATCTCTTCTTGCAAAATGTTTTTGCATGTGCTGCCTCACTTGCTCTTACGTGATGACACATTAAATACTGTGAAGGAAGGTACCTGGTGAGCATATTCAGCTCATCAGCTTCTTCCTTAAAGGGAATGTTGCACTCATTTGAACAGTGTACTGGTGTAGCTGTGCCAGACACACAAATGCCTGTGCTGAAATCATGTAAAACCGAACTGATGTTGTGCACACTCAGCATTTTACTAGGTTTTGGCATTGTATATTGGTAAATAAACTTGTATTGAAGTTTCTTTTCATTATCGATTTAATGGTAACACAGCTTGTGTAATGAAGAGAATGGCTTAAGTCTTTGCAATAGCAAAGGGAGATGCATTTTAGCTAAATGATGATGGGTGGAGAAGTGGTCTTTATGAAGTAGCTAAACCAGAGGTACCTAGTGGTAGCTTTGTTGGCTGCTGTTATGTTTAAATTTCAGAACCACCCCCCCCCATTCTTTGATTTCCTCAGTGCTTCCTACTGTGGTATGGCAGCGTGCACAGGGCTTGGGGCTCTCAGCAGAGACTGAAGCTCTCCATGCTGAAAGCCTCTCTGGAAGGGCAGGCCAAGGAAAAGGAACCACTTAAATAAGATACTTGGTTATCAGCTTTAAAGATACTAGTTTGTGCTGAACATTTAACAGTAACTTGTGTTTATGTAATCCAAAAAAACAGTTTGTGCGGGGCACTCATTAACAAGATCTTAATCTGCTAGGGAAGAAGCTGTCCCTTTAATTGCCCTACTGGAAAAACTTCTATATTTACGAAATTATTATTAGATTTAGTTTAGATCCCGAGGGGCTGAGAGGGGGTAGAACAAGACCTGAGAGTTCTTAAAAGGTCCTGGTCTGTTCATGGCATGTCAGCTGAGTGTGGGTTCCAATCAAAGTGCAACACAACGCTTGCTTCAATCCTACTTCACATAGCTACAGCGCGATCTAACTCAGATGGAAGTAAATTACTTCCCAAATTCTACTTAAGTACATAGAATCCTCTATTTTTTTTCTTCCCCATAGTTTTACACTCAATCTTTGTATTTTGATCCCTATACTTGGTTAGTTTAAAAAACCACTGCAGTTTTTCTCCCTGCCCAGTCAAAACATTGATTTTCTTTCTTAGAGTTGAGAAAGAAAGAATGAATCCTTAAACATGACTAACCCCCAACCAGTAGTATGCACTTAGGTTGTTCCTATTTAACTGATTCCCATGAGGCAAACTAGCAATGGGAAAAAAGTCTTAAGGAACAAGTAATCACTTCTCACCGTGAGTAGGTCTAGTGTTCAGTAAGCTGTTGGCAACTCTGCACCTGGACCAAAAAAAAAAAAACCAATACTTGACTTTAAGGTGAAATTCCTTAATCTAAAACAACCAGAATCTAGGGTGAGAAGTTCGCAAGTACTTACTGTTCACCAGGTCCTAAAAACATGCATGAGTTTGAAGTTTCTGTCCTGTGTGTTCAATGTATGAGATTTTGGGGATAAAAGAGGACAGATGCTTTGTCAGTTGTGTAATTTGCCACGTTCCATCCGCTCCTATCTAGGTGACCAAACAAATGTAGGACAAAGCATTCAGTTAACGGTGTATTGTATTTTAGCCTGATTCTGCAGGATTGGGAGCAGCAGGTGGAGTTAGACATAGCAAGAGCTGTGTATGGGAAAAGTTCTGTTGCAATTTAAGATGCAAGCTGAGTATGAAACTGTGTTCACATTTTTGTTTGAGCCACTTACATGCAATTAGTTATGTAATTCTAAAAGACAGTATACACCAAACTCTCAGCTACTTGCTTCTTTGGCTATTCTGGCTTTCAGCAGGGTTGTAACTACAGTTTGCATAACAAACTGACTGTAAAGCTTGGAAGTTACAAGACTATAAAAATTATTTAAACCAGTTTATACAATATTAAATTAAAAATCCAGAGATAGGATAAATTCTATTGGTTCTTCAATGCCATACAAGTATTAGATGGTTTTCTTGAGTCAACGTTACTACAGAACAAAAAGGGTTGAACAATTACAAAATACATCTACTCTCCATTGCCTTTTATTTACAGGTCAGAATTCACAAAGGTTTCAATTTCAGTTGTTGAGAGATTATTTCGGAATAGACAGGGCATTTATCACATGAATGTGTAAAGGCTGATGGATGCTGGCAGCAAATGGGTTGTTGTACTACTTCACCCACTTCTGCAATGGTAGATTCTACAAAACAGAAGTGTTTGAACCACTATTTGCATTTTCAGTCTACACAGTGATAAATGTGAGACTGCAACACTGTTGTGAGCATTTTGTTCCTTTCAGTGTAATGCACCTTCAGTAGCAATAGTTGTAAAAAATATTATCTAATCTAAAGCATTAGAGGACTTAATAGCTCTTATATTTCACACTTAAGAAGAGAGCTTACGGACCAGTGATGTTGAAGGCCACTAAGCAGAAGAATTTAATCAGTTGCTTCATTTTCACTGGGAGACCTCAACCAATTCATTTAAACCTCTCAGGGGGCAGAGGAACAAAAAGAGCATAGTGTAAGAGAAAAACCATCCAGCTGTTTAATAGTTGTATGGCATTTTAAATTCTCAGATTAAGCAGCTAAGCATCTTTCACAACACCCACCAAGGCAGGCCGCAGTGTACGCCCATGCAACTTATAGCCAATCTTGGATACTAATGCAATAGTGCCAGGCTCCTTCCCTTCCATGGGAGCATGGAACAACGCTTCGTGTTCATAGGGATCAAACTTGGCTCCGACAGGGTTCAGTCTGAGCAGGCCATGTTTTTTAAACACTTTTTGAATCTGTACTTCTGTCATAACAAGACCTTCATATAAACTCTTCAAGTGAGGATTTTCATCCTTAATTTCTTCTTTTGGAACACTTTCTGTTGCTTTCTCCAAAATGTCTGCAACTTCTAGTAAGTCCTTACAGAAGCTCTGAATCCCTAAAAAGGAGTAAAAGAGAAAGGAATGGGATTAGTCCACTGAGGGAAACAAGTGTTTAAAAAACCCTCAAACCACAACCACAACACCTACAGCAATAATCTGTACTCTTTTAGATTTTTAACAAGATTTATGATAATGTAAACTTTTGGGGTAAAATGTACTTTCTAATTTTACTTGATGATACAGAACTATCACAGATATCTTGAAATCCACATCACCTCCTGTAATTCTATGGAAAAACTGTATTTCAAATTAAAAGAGCTAAAGCTATGCTGATGATCTGACATTAACAGGTAAAATTTTAACCAAAGTTACCAAAACCTTCAGATGGCTTAATGTAATTTCCTCATGTCTCTCTCATCCTGAGATTCACCTAAAGCTCAAAGCATTATGTTGCCCTATTCCCACCCTTTAATCTGATGTGCTAAAAATATCTGCAGAAGAAAAAGCATGTAGTCAGACTGATGAGAAGTCCAAAAGATAAACAGGGATTCTTCCCTGAATTAAAAGAACTCACACCCCTCCCTCCCACTGCAAACCGCTTTCAGAGAGTCAAGCTGTGCCTTGTAAAGACTGAGCAATTCCTAAACTAACACTAGTCCATGTCCTGAAGCTGTTCTCTGGCTCACACTTAGAGTCTGGTCTAATCTCAATTAAGGCAAACTGTCTCTAGCTAATCACAAAAAATCAAAACAATTCAGGAGAATAACACATTTCTACATACAAGTAAGCCAATGACAAACTGCATTGTGTTTTGGTAGCCTTTGGTTTGGTTTGGTTTGTTTTTTTTTAGCCACAGACAGCCTTTTAATTCTAGTTCACTTTTTTTTTTTTTTTCCTTACCAAGAAGCAATATGAGCATTACCAGAGGACAGATCTTTGGTTTGAACAAAAAAACCCAATGGAAGCACCTTGCAAGACCTGTAGGTATCAGCTAGTTCTCAGGTAAGGGTCACTTTAACAACTGCACAACTCTGTAGAGACCTGAGCTCTTTATAGAATCGTAACTAACAGTGTACAAATAGTCCCAAAAATATGAACAAATGGATCAAGATTTTAAATTAAAATTAAAACTGTGGTTAGGGCTGAAGTGTCCCAAACATAAACTAACCAGTTGTCTAGTGATCTGGATCAAACCAAATAACCAGACTCTTCAGAAGGTGGTTTGTCTTGTTTTGTATTTTTGGTGTAAGTTATCTCTGCAAATACCTGTGACTGCATATCTGTCAATTTATGCAAGTCTCAGAAATTAATTTCTCTTCCTCCAACAGAAAAAGCAGTCATATACAAATGATAAAACTTATAAGCATGCAGATTATCTGCAATCTAGATTTAATGAAAAATTTTATTTGTATATTTATTTCTATTGTAGCATCTCTGAGCTCAGACATCACTCAAAGTCCTTCTCCACTTAGTGTACTAGTGAAACAATGCTTATTGAAAATCAACTTCAGAACGAAGCATTCAAACACTCATGAAAATGGTACAAGAATATTGTGTAACTGAGAAATGCTTTTTCCTACAATACACATTAACTGAAGACCCTGTATTCAGAAATTAAAACTTCTGTATTCAGGATTGAACTATACAGCTGTGTCTAGTGTGTGGCAAAAAAGGCCAAATCATTTTTCAAGCCAGAGTGACAGTCCAACACTGAGATAATACAGCACTCTCCTGCTGCAGTATTTGCATAGAATTTCTGTTTTACAGACTTGTGTTTGAACTGTCAAAATGATAAATCAGATGTCAGTAGCTTGGCTCTTGAACAAAGATGTGTTTCTATTGTACGTTCCTACCACTAATAAGAATTCACCCATCTAAATGTATTTACTTCTATTTGAAGGCGGTGGCCTTCAACAGAACAGAAAAGCTTTTAAATATAAAAGGCTAAAAAACCCAAACCAACCACAAAAGAACTAAACAAAACACCAAGAACAAAAAAACCTAAACCAGAAGGAAAGCTAGTATTCTGTGCTCTTGGTACAGTTTTTCTGCAGTCAGTTCTGAGACCAAAGCGCATGAAAAAGGCAAACTTCAGGCTGCAAACCGTACTGAAAAATTTACTAGTGTAGTACATATTGTAGGATATCAGATACCAAATTTAAAGAGAATTTGAAGTTGTTGAGTTTAACAGATAAAGTCTTGCCCTTGTCTAGCTATATTATTGCAATTGAGGCAAAGTGAGGAACTGTTCAAACCCCTCTGCCTCAAACACATTTTTTTAACCAAGCAAAGTCACTGGGATGTACAACGTGTCAGAACTGTGGGCCAGTCACTCAGTCTTCCAGGCTTTGCATTTCCTGGGCCTTATGAGTATACACAAAAGGAGGCTCCACTGACCGTATAACTTTGCCTCTTCTACCAGTTTCTGGCTTCTTTGCCTCACGTTTTCTGCATCTGCCAAGGCACGCTTGTACTTGTCCTGAAGAAGAAAAACCAGTAATAGATTTTATTCCTGGTGGTTGGGTAGCTGCCAATAATTCAAAATAGCATATTCAGTATAAACCAGAATTTTAAACAGTTACAGAGCCTAAACCCACCATCTGAAGAGTAGTATGAAGACAACGTGCCAATTATCACAGCATCCTTCCTACCAGGGCAGATGTTTGCTTCGCTTTAGTGTGGACAGAAGCGAGGGAAAAGAAGTAAGATGTGTTTCCACACTCAGTATTTGTCAACAGATTAGCTGGAATAAATTTTTAACTCCACAGATATGTCAAGTTTTATGAATCAAAGACTTCTGCTTTTTCTCATGTGTGTTCACAGAAAGCCTTCATTAGTCAAAAGTATTTTGACACTGGCAAACAAGATTCAACCCAGCCATAACTTTCAAACCATCTCATTCCTCTCCATACATACCAGAGACTGTCTTCCAGTTTTTAAAAATTTTATGAACTATGAAGTCTAACTCATAGTTGTTCAGGATAAATTTTGGTCTATTCCTAACAATATGGCCATCTAGCAGCAAGTGTACTAAGAATGAAACTCAGTAAACGGGCACTTCAGGCTGGGAGCTTCACCACCTAACCCAGAACTCCACATTGGGCTTCCACTCTGAATACGCTTGACCTTCACAGGCTAGTGAAGAATCTTAAAACAGAATAAAAATAGTTAACGAGCTGACTGAAGAGCCATGTTAGGTAGCCAATAGCAAATTGAGGGGAGCCTCAATCCATCCCACTCCTACTGGTTTGATGCCAGTGCCAGCAATAGATGCCCAGAGCCTGGAGAGGGATCACAGCTCAGCAGAATGCTGGAAGAGTGGCACAAAGGAATTTCAGCCAGTAAGTCAGCTGCATCATGGGCACAACTTAAATGCTGCTATGCAAACACACATATTGTGGGGAATAAACAAGAGAGGCTGGAGACGTGCGTACGCCTGCAGGGCTACGATCTGATTGGCATCACAGAGACGTGGTGGGATGGCTCCTAGGACTGGAGTGATGGAATGGAAGGACACAGGCTCTTTAGGAAGGATGGGCAGAGCAGACAAGGAGGGGCTGTCACCCTCTATATCAGTGACCAGCTGGAGTGCCTGGAGCCCTGCCTGGGGATGGATGAGAAGCCAACCAAGAGCTTGTGGATCAGGATTAAAGGGAAAGCAGGGACAGGAGACGTTATAGTGGGGGTCTGCTACAGGCTACCCAAGCAGGAAGACCGAGTGGATGAGGCCCTCTGTAGACAGCTAGGAGCAGCCTCACATTCACAAGCCCTGGTCTTCACAGGGGACTTCAACCACTGATATCTGTTGGAGGGACAACACAGCAGGGCAAAAGAAATCCAGGAGGTTACTGAAATGGATTGATGATAAATTCCTTCTCCAAGTGATAGAGAAGCCAATGACAAGAGGTGCAGAGGTGCTGTGCTGGATCTTGTTCTACCAACAGGGAGGGGCTGGTGGGGAGTGTGAAGCTCAAGGGCAGCCTTGACTGCAGTGACTGTGAAATGGTGGAGTTCAAGATCCTTAGTGCAGCAAGGAAGGAACACAGTAAACTCCCTACCCCGGACTTCAAGAGAGCAGACTGGCCTCTTCAGGAATCTGCTTGGCAGAGTACCATGGGGTAAAGCCCCAGAGGGAAGAGGGGCCCAAGAAAGCTGGTTAATATTCAAGGATCACCTCCTCCAAGCTCAGGAGAGATTCATCCACAGAGAGGGAGTCAGATAAGAACACAGGAGACCTGCATGGATGAGCAAGGAGCTCAAACATAAAAAGGAAACCTACAGGTGGTAGAACCAAGGACAGGTAGCCTACTGGGAATACAGAGAAACTGTCCGAGCAGCCAGGGATCGGGATAGGAAGGCTAAAGCCCTGATAGAATTAGATCTGGCCAGGGACAGGGAGGTCAAGGGCAACAAGAAAAACTTCGATAGGAATGTCAGTGATAAAAGGAAGACTAGGGAAAATGTGGGCCCTCTCTGGAAGGAAACAGACTTGGTTACCTGGGATATGAAGAAGGCTGAGGTACGCAGTGACTTTTCTGCCTCAGTCTTCACCAGTGAGGGCTCCAGCCACACTGCCCAAGATGCAGAAGGCAAAGGCGGGGACTGGGAGAATGAATAACTGCCCGCTGTAGGAGAAGATCAGGTTTGAGACCATCTGAACCTGAAGGTGCACAAATCCATGGGATCTGATGAGTTGCATCCATGGGTCCTGAGGGAACTGGAGGATGAAGTGGATAAGCCACTATCCATCATATCTGAAAAGTTGTGGCAGTCTGGTGAAGTTCCCACTGACTAGAAAAGGGGAAACATAGCCCCCATTTTTAAAAAGGAAAAAAAAAGGAAAACCCAGGGAACTACAGGCCAGTCAGTCTCACCTCTGTGCCCAGCAAGATCACGGAGCAGATCCTCCTGGAAGCTATGCTAGGGCACGTGGGAAATAAGTAGGTGATTGGTAACAGCCTACATGGTGCCTGAAGAATTTGGTGGCCTTCTATGATGCGGTTATAGTGTTGGTGGATAAGGGAAGAGCAATTGATGTCATCTACCTGGACTTGTGCAAAGCATCCGACACTGTCCTGCACGACATCCCTGCCTCTAAAGTGGAGAAACATGGATCTGATGGATCGACCACTCAGGGAGGATAAGGAATTGGCTGGATGGTTGTACTCAAAGAGGTGAGGTCAATGGCTTGATGTCTGAGTGGAGACCAGTGACAAGTGGTGTTCCTCAGGGGTCAGTATTGGGACCGGCGCTGTTTAACATCTTTGTTGGCGACACGGACAGTGGGATGGAGTGCACCCTCAGAAAGTTTGCCAATGACACCAAGCTGTGTGGTGTGGTTGACATGCTGGAGGGAAGGAATGCCATCCAGGGGGACCTTGACAGGCAGGCCTGGGCAGACCTCACGAAGTTCATCAAGGCCAAGTACAAGGTCCTGCACATGGGTCAGGGCAATCCCACGCACAAATACAGGCTGGGTGAGGAGTGGATTGAGAACAGCCCTGCCGAGAAGGACTTGGGGTGTTGGTTGACAAGAAGCTCAGCCCCGCAATGTGCACTCGAAGCCCAGAAAGCCAACTGTATCCTGGGCTGCATCAAGAGAAGTGTGGCCAGCAGGTCGAGGGAGGGGATTCTCCCCCACTACTCTACTCTCCCAAGACTCTACCTGGAGTACTGTGTTCAGCTCTGGGACCCCCAACATAAGGACATGGACATGTTGGAGAAAGTCCAGAAGAAGGCCACGAGGATGATCAGGGGGCTGGAGCACCTCCCCTGTGAGGATAGGCTGAGAGAGTTGGGGTTGTTCAGCCTGGAGAAGAGAAGGCTCTGTGGAGACTTCCAGTACTTAAAGGGGGCTACAGGAAAGGTGGGGAGGGACTCTTCATCAGGGAGTGTAGCAATAAGATGACGGGTAATGGTTTTAAACTGAAAGAGGGTAGACTTAGGTTAGATAGAAGGAAGAAATTCTTCACTGTGAGCGTGATACAACACTGGCACAGGGTGCTCAGAGCAGCTGTGGCTACCCCCTCCCTGGAAGGGTTCAAGGCCAGGTTGGACAGGGCTTGGAGCAACCTGGTCTGATGGAAGGTGTCCCTGCCCATGGCAGGTGGGGTTGGAACCTGGTGATCTTTAAGGTCCCTTCCAATCCAAACCATTCTATGATATGCTGTCAACAGAGATGTTAAATGACATCTCAACTTTGTCCTTCAGTGCTTTGGGAAGGGCAACCAAAAGGAAACTCAGTCCACTTATGATCCATAGATGCTGCTTCTATAGAAGGTTCTGGGCTACCTCTCAAAGTCTCAAACACTCTAGAAAAACATTAAATAAAGCACTCATGCAGAAAAGAAACAGCTTTGTTTAATCCATGCCTCCCACCTCTCAGGGCATACTTCACCCTCTGCTGAAGTCATGCACAGGAGAGATTGCAAGATACATTGCGCTGGACAGAGGGAGCATGATGCTTCAGCCTTGTGTTTGAAGGGCTCTCCAACAGAGAAGGTTTGAAACTTCCCCTTCCTGAGTACATAGTAAGTACACTATTATATAAAAGCTAAGCATCATTAACCCTGACCTTTGAAAAGCCAGCAGCTGTTTTCAGAAAGCCTACTCTTAGCATACACAAATACGCACATCAAAGACACGTTCAAACTGTTCCATGGGCTTCCAAAAATCATTTCTCCACTGAGCAAAACTTAAGTGAACTGAAGTCAGTGAAACTCAGTAACAAATTTTCAGGCTGGAGAAGGTCCAATTTAATCCAGAAATCAGAAAGAAACTATCCAAAATCTTAATTTTGAACCAGGGATGCACCTCAGGTCTTACAGTACATCTACTCCTAAATTTAAAGAAATTATTGAATTGCAGGTTTTTATTCAACAACTAAACTGCAGTCACATAACTGTATCCACATTGTACACTGAGAACCTGTAACGAACACTCTTATGTATGCAGTCCATAAGTTATGCTACCTGATGACCAAAAGACACTTACAGTAACTTCTTTTAGTTGTTCTTCCAGTTTGGCCTTTTCTTCAGTTAACATTTTCTCAGCGCCGCTGGGTTCAACCTTCTGCTCAGTTTGGCTCTGACTCTGGTCCTCTTCCAAGTTCTGGCCAGTATTTTTCTGTTGTGTTGCTACACAAAGCAGTCGTGGAGAAGTCCTATGGCAAAAACATGTAGACAGTATTAATCAGTTCCTTAATCTGTAAGGTATTAGCATTTTCTGGACACACCGGGCACTTTGACATGTCACCGTCTACAAAATTCTCATATTAAGGCAGGAATTAATACAACAGTTCTAGATCTGTGAAAACTGTTTGCAGAACATCAGAAGTAACTGAACTTAGACCATCTAAACTGTTGCAAAAAAGAGCTTTGCTCTAAGATAACAACCACTGGGCAGCAGCTTGTAAGTACCTATTATATACAGTTCATAAAGTTGCAGCACTTTTAAGGGGAATACAAGCTCCTTTTCAACACAGTGCTCTATCAGGAAGCCAATCCAGTTTATGTGATGCAACCACCTGCAATCGACTCACAGAAAATACACCAAGAACAGTGGTTTGGTGCCGACTGCTAGAGAGCAACAGAAAAGCACTTCCTGTGTCTCTGCTGTCTCACTGCTCTATCACAAATATCACGTCAAGAAGGGGCCAGTCTCCATGAAAATGACTATTTACCCCATCCCAACGTTTCTTAGGCTGAAGCAGCCGAGCCACCTGAGCACACGGGTTTACGGACGAGGCGGGCGGATCGGCGCCGCGGTGACAAAAGGCCTCGGGTCCCTGCGCGCCACATCAAGGCTCCAGGCCCGGAGGCCTTCGCACGTCCAGGCCGGACCGCTCTCCCGGGGAGGGTGGGGGAAGCCAGCCCGGGTCAGCGGGGAGCGGCAGAGCGGTGCGGCCCGCCCGGGCTGTAGGAAAGGGCTCCTCCGCGAGGAGCCGGCAGGCCGGGCTCGGGGGGTGAAGCACCCCAGCGCGGCGGGACCGGGTCCCGCGTCTCCTTTCGGCCCGGGCGGTGACGAGGAGGCGAGCGCGGACCCTTCCCGGCGCGCCCGGGCCGGGCCAAGCGGCACAGCGCGACCCTCACCTCACGGAGAAGCTCAGCAGCGAGTACCGCGAGCGGAGCGCGCCCCGCACACACTGAGCCACCGCCGCCATAACGCCTTCCTGCCCGCCCTCCGCCCCGCCCCGCCGAGCCGCCGCCAGACCGTCGCCAATCAGCGAGCGGACGCGCTAAGAGTGACGCGGACGAAAGCCAATCCACAAGGCGGACGCACGCCTTAGGCCAAACCGTCGAGGTGGGGTGGTGGTGGGGATGTGGGTGGATGGAGCCCGCATCTCTTCCGGGGCGCCGCGGAGCGCCCCTGGGAGGAGCGCGCTCTTGGCCCCGCCTCCTGGTGACGCGCGGGTGGGCGTGGCCGTGGCTGAGGCGACGGGGCGGAGGCCAGTTTGTCTTGTGAGGGCGGCGGGAGGGCATTGAGCGTGGGTGTCGTTGGGTTCTTGCTGCCCCTCCAAGGGGTGCTAAAGCATAATGTCTGGAACGAGAGCCTGCGCGAGTTAGCGAGGCACTGCCTAAAGTCAGGCGTTGGTATTTTCCTGTCAAAACTGGTCAACACAAGATGGAGGGAGTTTGGTGGCTGAAGTTGGTCCAGTCGGAGGGACCGCATCTTTCCTGTGCAAGTTGTGACTGAAAAAGCTTGAAGATTGCACTTTTTTTTTTTTTTTTTTTACCTGCTGAATAACCTTGTTATCAGTAATACTTTGTATCATCTGTCAATAGTTTGTACGCAAACCTCCGTGTAAAGGTTTTCATCAGGTGTGTCTATACATGCCCACTATTGCTTCTGAATAATGGTGATCTAAAATCTTGAACTGTCATTAAAAGGGATAATGTTGCTAATCCACAGCTTCCAAATTTGGCCACCTGCTTGTGCAACCTGTTTGTGCAAGTGGCCCATATAACTGTAGGCTACAGAAACTGTGCTCGGTGATCCTTGGATGACTTCTTACCTTAAGCAGTGTTGTCAATTACTTCGTCACTATCCTGTTAAAAGGAAAAAAAAAAATTGAGGTCACTCATTTATTGTACAGTCCCAAAGTGAATGCTAGATTATTCACAGATGCCTGAACACCATCTGTTAACCTGACTTTTGCATGTATTTGTGCACTTTCCAAATGAAATCTGAGGGATAGAGGAGATGCAGATTCCATAATGCAAATTTAGTAAATGTCATATTCAAGTGTGTAATTAAAGTATTACTTGAAAAATGAAACTGCAGAAGATGTTCTGGCTTGCTGCATGAGAATCCTGTAGAAGTTAAGACCCTGCTAAATTCAGTCAAACTTGGGCAGAGTGCACTAATTTTTCAGCATGGCCTTTATTTGGCAAGTTTGCTTGTCTATCATGTGTTGTTTCACAGTTTCTGCAGAAAGGATAAATGGTATAACAAGGCCAGTGGCATCATACTGTGACAACAAGAAGTCTTGCTCTCTCTTACAGTTACATGGATTTGGATTTCTCCTCCTGTGAGAAGATTTGGAAGAGCTAGAAGCATACCAATAAGCACTCTTGGGTGACAACAGGCAAGAGCTCTAAGATAAGAACCAAATGGTTTTGCAGTTCATGGTTTTTATGTTTTGGCGATCACTGTTTTGTGATGTGACACTGGTACAGTCCAATGGCTTGCCCATACACAACACAGCAAAGAAAAAGTGTGTATGCCATGTGCATTCCATACATGGAGTGGCTGTGGTGCTGTCAGTATCTGCTTTCTGGAAAGTAGATAAGCCACAAATTCCAAGCTTCATCTTCAAATATATTGAAAGATATATAGTTGAGGAAATCTGTTAAAAGATGCTAGTAATGCTGAGGAAGGAGCAGAGAGAACAAGGAGAAACATAGGAATAGCTATAAAGGACAATTCCCACAGAAAGCCAGGAAGAAATGAGACAGAGAAGATAAGTGGATCTTTAGGTCTGATGTTTTTAAAATGTTTTCTGGAAAGACCATTTGTTCCTTACAAGACCTAGACAAGGAGTCTGCCTGTCTCATCTTTCTTGTCTGTTGTTTTTACCTGGCACCCTTCACTTCCTATTTCAGCCTATCTTTATTCTCTGCTGCCTACCATCTTTGGAAGTTGTGCTTGATGAATGAGTGATCACCAGATCACAGAATTGATAACAAAAGGTTGAGAAAAAACCATTGCCAGCATGTCTCATTAATAACTGAGTAAAATATATTGGACTCAGGATTTCTGAAACAAGTTCCTTCTAGTACTAGGACCCATTTACCCCAAATGACAGTTCACAGGCCTCTTGCAAGCAAATTTTCAAGTTTCTCCACAGTGAATATTAATTTTGTTGTGATTTTCTCAACTTGAACAGCTGTCAGAAAAACCCTGCAGCTAGCGCAGATACTGATGGGTCAAGACTAAACAGCATATGCAGCACAAAAGAAACGCATACAGGTTTTCGTGGAACTTGTTTGCATCATGATTGATGTTGGTTGTAAGTACTGTCCCTCTTTGACAAAAAAAAAAACAACAAACTTTTTCATGCTGTGTTCTGATTTACACTATTGCAGTTGGTCCTGTTTTAATTGTAGTGCCACCTAGTGGGTTGGATTTTTTTAAACACTACTAATGAGTGTTTAGCATCTGTTGATTGACCTGCTTGGCAGCCACAGATGTTCAGTAACAAGTATAGTTTTGTTCTTGAGCACACCTCTCCATATCACGCGGTCTTTTGCTCTTCACATAAATAGCGGGTTTCAATATGATTTGATGATAAGTAATGCTTATCCTGGATTCTAAAACATTAGCCAGCTGCTACTTTTCAGTTTCATGTGGTTGAAAGTGACTAACCTCTAATTTCTGTGGACTAGTGATAGAATCAGGTAGTCTGGATATTATTCCTGGTTACTCCAGTGATTCCCTTTGTGGTCTTGCACAGTTATTTTGCCTAACTTCCACATTTCTACAACTACAAATTAAGGGTTGTTATCTTTCAGTACCTTACAAGAAAGTTGTTTAGAGAGCACGAGGGAATTTCTATGATATTTTGAAAATTCAAAATGTCAACTGAATGATAAGTCTCTTTTTTATTATTAACATTGCACTTGTAGTAAAGGGACTTGTAATCCTTCGAGATGGAAAATGCCATAAATGCAAGATTTGTGCTTTGAAAAGGTAAATTAAAAATTAATGTGCTTCTGTTTCTAACACACGCACACACACACAAAGCTAATTCTATCTCCTAATGCTAAGATATAGTCTATTGATATTCAACCGGCAAACAGAATGCCATTACATTTGTGTTTCAAATATGAGCTGTATTATTAATGTTTTGAGGGTAAAAGGGTATCGTATCTTTTCTGATCAGATATGTTATATGTCATCCTAATCAGAACCAGATATTGAGCTATGGTGGGCACAAGTAGAAAAAAAAAATACTAAGCAATATCTTTGTAAATATTCTGGCAGTGGCCTTTCAGGCCAATTACCAGGAAATACCTACAAATTACCTATGCAAATTAAAAAATGTTAATTCAACTGTAAGACTGTTAATGAAGACAAATTTGTTACTCATACCTGTGCCCTTTAGAAAAGATTGCAGATAAGACCACTTATCTTAGTATTCCGTAATCCATTGTGGGAAGATGTCTAGTGGAAAATTAAGGGACTGATCCTTGTGTATAAATAAAAAATTTTCCTCTATAAGAATTATTGAGACTGAGGATCAGCTACACCCTGGATCCGTTTCAGACAGAGGAGAGTAAAGATTAAATCATTACTTGAATCCAGAAATTTTAAATCCTGAAATGCAGGTTGGGGTGTGAGAGGGAGATAACCCTACTTTCTTTTAATTAGAGCAGTACTAAAATGGTTAATCTGTATGTTCAGAATTTATAATTTTTAATGCAAACATTTTAAGAAATCTCTCCCAAGAGGGAATGTGTAATACCTACTTTCTGCCTAGTTTCTCCTTAGGCTGAAAATAGAGAACCATACATCGTGCTCTGATTATAAAGGGTACTCTTTGAGTTCCCATAGCTTTCTGCTAACTAGTTTGAAAGGTACATTTTGTAACTATCTTGTTGCCTGGAGAATGTTGTCACTGTGTTGGAAATCTAATAGCTATAGCCACAGGGCTCTGAAGAGAGCTAATTAGAGCAATTTAGAATAACAAAAGTTCTGTTCTGGGAGGACACTGAAGAGATCCTTTCCCAAAGCAGCATGTCACAATTTCAGAGATAATTTATTGTAATAGTCCTGCGTAAGTCATCTGGTATCCCAAGGATTTACAGATCTGGTTATTAAGGTTTGTTCTCTTAGCCCTCATGTTATCAGATGCAGGCAGGTATGTCTTGTAATGTTCCTGCAGATATAAAAATGGAAAAACTCTGTCAATCAAGCATTGTCTATCTTACTTTAGTCTAGTTACTAGTCAGAACCAAGATGTTCAAATGTGCAGAAGTAATCTTCTATCATGCTGATGTGGCTTTCCACCTTGAGACAAATGTATTGAGCTTTGAGAAAAGAGTTTTCAAATCAGTTGTTATTCTCCTAGTGTAGTATAATGGATATTCTTAATATTTTTTAATGAAAATAAATTGTTGCTTTTCAACTTACCAGAGCAAGTTGATAGAAGAGGAGGTCAGCTCTCTTGTGTCATGTTCAGATTTGCCAAGGAGACAGCAGTTGTTGGTATCCGTTTCTGTACAAAGGCTAACAATGTAAGTGCTGTTATTGGAAGGGTATTTTGACATTCAGAGCTACCTTTTTCTTTCTTTCTTAATTTTTCTTTAAATTTTGATGAATTAGTTGCTGTGGGTCCATTTTTGCTGCCCTTGTGTACAAGTGATTTGTATTAGTCAACGGGAATGGTGTATGGTGAAGGACTGCCAAGCCAGGTGCTAGGCAAATAGGCTGCCAGTAGCACTGTAAAAGCCTGAGGCCTGGCTATTTATTGCTCAAGTGTGACTTGTGCAAATGTTTTTCCCTTGCTTTTTACATTTTTTTTTTTTTTTCTGATGACTGACAGGATGTTTAACAGCATGCTTGATGGGGCTGGTGCACGGCGCTCTGTTTAGGCATGATTTAGTGCTCTGATTCACAGTTCAGTCTCATAGGTAGGCAGTTCTTCGTGCACCCAGCTGGCTAACAAAGGAGGAATGCTCATTCTGCTGACGTTGTGCAAGGGTATTGAAAAGCTATGAATGAAAGAAGCATAAAGCAAAATTCACAAAGGTTATTTCTCTGCTTTTATTCAACTCTTCTAGAAAGCAGAAAGAGCTTTTAATTGTGTTTCGATGTGTAATTAATCAGTGGGTGAGCACTCCTGTGGGACCATTGCTGTGCTCCATTCAATCCTAATTTGGCTAGGTGAGTCTGGCCAAAATGGGGACAAAGAGCTCAGATAAAAATAGCTGGAGTGGGAGGGAATAAAAAGCTTTGAAAAATCTGATTGCCACATAAATAAAATCTGCCTAACACCTTTTTGGTGCTTTATGTGGAGGTCATAGTCTCTGAACCTGGACTTAAATCTGTCCCTAAAATGAGTGCTTCACACTTTGTTTCCTTTCCACAAGCATCTTGAAGGCACAACTTCAACCCTATTATAGGAGCTCATACCAATCATTAGACTGGTGAAATTTAAGGCAGAGGTGTGTGTGTTTATCAGATTTTTCTCAAAATCATTTAGGTTTTGTTACTGATATCTATGGTATAACTCCAGGTTTTGGAGTTTATTTGAGTGTAAAACATGTGCCAGGCAGGTACAGACAGATCCGAATGAAAGCCCTTGTTTTACATCCACAGTACTTGCACCTTTTTCAGAAAGCAAGACCATGACTGCTTTAAGTTTTCTAATAGGTGTCACCCAAAGTACTTTCACTGCTGTTTTAAAGGTCACCTCAGCTTTATGAATCACCTCAGGTTAATGTGTTATTAATCAATCAGAAACTGGTTGAAAATTATTGGTTCAGCACTGTCAATGCTTTCATGCTAGATGCTTATAAAATAAAATAGTAGGAAGGGAGTCTGTACTTCCATGCTATGTGTTAAATAGGAATTCTGCTGCTGTAGCTAAAACCACATAGTCTTTCCCTCTGACTCCATTACCAGCTGCTGGTCCCTGCACTGTTCTCCGATCTGACTGGACAAGCTGCTTCTCATTGTCTTTATAAGCCATTGTTGATCCTTGAATTTTTCCCTGGCTTATGCTGTCCTTTCTCCTTCCTCTTTTACCTTCTGCTCTGCACTTTCCATCACCACGTCTGCTCTGTTTAGAGTGGAAGAGCCTTTTTAACACACCGCTTCCATCTCTGCTTACTTACGCACTCTTGGGTTTTGCTGAAGCTATCCTTGCTTAAGATCTCATCATGATTTACGATCAAGAACACCTTTACCTTTTTAATATTAAACATTGCTTCAACAACACTGTGTTCATTTCTAGAGATGGTGTGCCTGGTACCCTCTGCTCTGGACTTTGATATAAGTGCTGGTTGATAATTATGCTTGTGTTGTGGTAAAGCATTAAAGTGGAGAATCTCTGCCCTGCCATGGCTTCTCTTTTAATTCATCTTTATTACTGAACAAAGCAGACTCTTCCATTTCAAAGAGCTTATAGCTTTTTTTATGACTAGTGCTGTCTGTAGTTTATTAGGGCACCTTTTTCTGCTTGCTTAATTTGTATTTTAAGTCTATTTTTTAAATGATATTTCTACTGTGTCTTTTTAAATGTGTTTATTACTTTTCTATGACTCCCCAAGTGCCTTGGCTGGCAAAGTCTTAATGAATAAAATTACTGTCACGTTATAGCTATAAAAATGCACTCCCTCCTTGGAAGGGGACGTGCAAGTTTGAAGGAGCTAAGGAAAATCAGAAGTATAGTTATCTTGGAGTTATTTTAAGTATAATAGGATAAATACATAGGAAAAATGTAAAATCATTTCTCAGTTATGAACTGTTAATGTATTGATCTTCCTAATTCTACGTTACGAATATAAACCAAATGGTGTATCTGTACTATTATTACAGTGATGTTTACTCTGTAGGACAGATCCATCCAGGCCAACTTTGTAGAATTTGAACACTGACACTAGTCTGGAAGTACCAAAGAATTCCATATGTGCTAGGAAACCTGCTTGAGTGTCGTGGTACATTGCCATGCTAATGATCTCTGAGCTGGTTGTGCTTCTGGAAAGCAACTAGTATCTGAAGCAGCTTGTATCTCATACAACTCTTTACTGCCCTGCAGACACATTAGTGACTGTCGACACATGGATTTGACAGCTTTACTGTGATTTGGAACAGAAAAAGCTGATTTGGACTGCTGGTGGTTGTTTTTCAATAACAATTGTTAGTACCTTGGTACAACACCAAGTGAATAAAAGATGTTCAAACAAGAAGTTGAGGCCACAGAGATAGCTCTGAGAGCTGTAAAGTAGATGCTATACTCTTCTGCCAGAGGACGGCATGACAGACTCAGAGGATCTGTTCTCCTGATTCTCCACATTGCAAATAACTGTGCTTCAGAGCCAGCTTTTCAGTAAACTGCAGCTAAACTATGTAGATCATGTAAGCAGCCAGCCAGTGCAGCAACAAGCAAGGTCAAGCAAGAGCATAGCACAGGAAATATTTATGCATTAATGGCAATTTCCTTGTTACAGCTCATGGTTTGTAAGGAATAAATTCCCAGTTGGGCGCGATTCTGAGGCAGAAAGCAAATTTACACAGCTTTTTACTTTTCATATATTACCTGCCATTGTAAGAGCTCTGCAGATCACTGTGTAAGTGCAAAATGCCGATAAAGTTAGGTGATGACTTAAGGCAGTCTCAGCTTTTCAGGCAGAGTCACTGAATGGGAGAGACAGGATACATTTATCTTCCTCTGTTGGCACATTGTGATGGGTTGACCCAGGCCAGCAGCAACGCACTCACCAGCCGCTTGCTTATGTTCCCCCACAGCAGAAACAGGGGAGGGAATCAGAAGGGCAAAAGCAAGAAAAATTCATGGGTCGAGAGAATGACAGTTTAATAAGTGAAGGAAAAGTTGAAAAAAAAAAAAACCAAACCACCAAGCGAGGCAAAAGTAATCACCATCTCTTCACCAGCAGACTGATACCCAGCCAGCCTCTGAGCAATGGCTGCCTTGGGAAGACTCCCTCCCCAGTTTTATTGCTGAACATGACATATGGCATGGAGTGACCCTTTGGTCAGTTTGGGTCAGCTGTCCTAACCATGTCTCCTCCCAGCCCCCTGTCTGCCCCCAGCCTGTTTGCTGGGGGCAGAGTGAAAACCAGAGGTGACCTTGGCACTTCATAAGCACTCTTCAGCAATAACTAAAGTTTTGGTGTGTTATCAACACTGTTTTAGTCATAAATCTAAAACATGGCATCATACAGGTTGCTGTGAAGAAAATTAACTCCATCCCAGCCAGAGCCAGTATGTAAAATAATATATAGGCCTTACTCTATAATGGGATAAACACTGTGCTAACTATAAAAACAACTTGACTGCATTTGTATCTTCTGTTCTTACTTTCTGTATTTTTTGTTAATGACATGTATCCAGCTGACACTGAGAAATCCTAGTATCTTAAACTCCTAATAAATTTTATGAAATCTATAAGCAAAATTTTCAAATGGAATGACTGAAACTGTGCATCTGATCTCTATTTAAGCTCATAAGTATTTTGGCCTTTAGACGTATTCTTCACTTGCAGTTCCAGAAAATCTGTAGTAGTCTTCATTTTACAGGGCTTGTATATTTGTCAGGTTTTGTTTGCATTTTGCAATATATTTTCATTGTATATTTAGGTGAAATTCTAGTTTGGGTAAATCTGCAACCTAGATAAATACAAAACCTCTGGATTAGAGAAACTTGTTCCTATAGAACTGGTTTTCTTCTAGAGCATTCTTGCCCTCTCATGAAATCTCACTCTTTAGGGACTTTCTGGAATGTCTTTTCTAACATTACTCCCTTTGCCATGCAAGAGCTCCTACTTTACTTGAACTGCTGTTTTTATTTGAAATTTGTTACATTTATTTCTGGAATGGAAGATCACTTGGAGTAGAGGAGCTGAGATGTCATGTAATGTGAGGTGGAGGTAGTACTAGGCTGGAAACAGTAATACATTATTAAAACCAAGCAGTGTTTTGACGTACAAAGGGTCAAGAGAGAAATTGAATGTCAGACTTCATTTTGTTTGGCCAGTGATACCACTGTGGAACTTTTCTACCTGTTGTTTGGGCTGGCAGCAGAGCTCTCTGTCTTTTCCATATAAGTTACAGAGAAAGAGATTCCAGTGCTAAACATGTGCAGTCCTTTTGTAGACACCCCACGTGCCCTACCTGGATTCCAGCAGCTGTTCCAGAAGTGCACAAGCCTTAATAAGTCTTGTTTTGTTTCCACCAGGCCCATACTGATGTCTCATTTAAAATGTTTTTAGCTATCTGTTTTTAGGCACCTGAATCACTCCTAAAACATAAGTTCTAGCAAGTAAGTCTACAAAAATCCTATAAGCCGCAGATCTACACCTAGTATATCAGCTATACTATTGCGGCTGGTGTACAAGCTCCTCTGTGCCTGTCCAAAGAAGAGCCTCTCAAAGATATTTAGGGCCCAGCAAGTTGCTCTCTATCTTGCAATCTGTATGCAGCTTTACATCACTGGGGCTTGTCTGCCTGTGCATCCCCTGTGTTTGTGCATCCACTTGGCTCCTGGCAAAATTATTTATGCCCTTTCCAGTCTGCCTTCCAGAATCATCCTGAGGCCTTTGTCTGGCTCAGTCTTCTGGTCTTCAGTCTGTTTTCCCTGGCTCTGTTCTAATCTGCTTTGCTCAGTATTTCTTATGACTACTACTCTTGTCAGTGATTTACACAGCCTCTTCAGGAGATAGCTTTCTCTTGACTCTTGTATTTTGTGCTCTGTCTTGTAAGCTGGCCAGACATGTGGGGGTCACCATAACCTTGATTTGAATCATCTGAGTGCATCCATCCCTATGTCTCATGTTGAATTACTAACTATTTACCAGCCTGTTCTTGCTTTGAATCCTAAGACAACCTCAGGAGACAGGCTTTTAAACCAAAGCATTGGCCTAAGCAGGCTTGGAATGCTCCTTAAGAGCCTCCTTCTGTATCTTTGGTTAACTAGTTCCTTCTAAGTGAATAGGAAGGAAGATCACGTGTTTGGGATGAATGAAAAAAAGTAGTTTAACCTCAGAAAGGACTTAAAAAACCTTAGTGAAAGTTGAGTTTGCTATTTCCATGTCAGATCTTTCTTCAGCAAGACTTGTGATGAGCCAAATGCTCATTGCTTGTCCTTGATGTTTCTTGGTCTCTCTACGTTGGTGCCAGAGATGAAGTGTGTATATAATACATACGTACAGAAATATGTGTAATGATCAAGTTAACATAGTGTCAGGATATTACCATGTCTGTTTGAGCATATCAGTATGTATCACAGACTGAACTACACACTTAAAATTTATTTCCTTGTTTAGAAAGCATGCAGTGCTAGTAATGGCTTTACAAAGATCTCTTTTCAGTCATGTTTAAGTTGGTGCATTTGTTCCTATTTCTTAAAAAAATATAATGTTGATTTATATGATTTAAACATAAATACTTACCTGGTGCTTGTACCGTATTGAAAATAAACCCCATTACATTTAACAAAAAATGCTGCCCCCCGTATGCCACACATAAGTGTCAGCCAACATGCAGCAGATTGGAAAGATCTGTTATTTTTCTAAAGTTCTGAAGTGAAAAGAACATGCCTGTGAAAATATTTAAGTAATATATTCTTCTTATACCATACCTTGTGCTCAGTAGATGCCTCTGAAAATCAATAAAAACATATTGTACCTAATGTATTCTGTGTTTTGCAAGGAGGGCAGGCTTTTCCCCCTGATTTATTAATGTTTGGAAAAAAGTCATTGCACATAAAAATCCTATATTAAAAATAGTAATTCATGATGTTTTAATATCTTTTTCCCCTAGTTAAAGAATAGTATGAAGTATAGGAGTGACTGTTCTTTACTGCTATGAAAATATTTCTGTTTTTTGACAGTAACTGGCATCAAGAATAACAATAAAAAAAAATATAAGTCATACTGAGTATTCCTCCTCTGATGTTTTATGTCTACTCAGAGACGATAGGGTATGGACAATTGTTCAGCAGCAGTAAAGTTCTCATTTTTATTGTGCAGAGCTAAATTTATCCTTGCTGTAATTTTTCTGAAATCAAGAGTTACTTCTGCTAGGCATGAGAGTGACCTGTTCTGATTGTATTGCTGTTCTAGGAGAGACTATACTCGAGCAGAGTTTCTTCCCTTCAGCTGAATGCACACATACACATAAATTGTGTTTTCCTCTGCAACTGCTTGTGTGATTATAGCCAGCACAGATAGAAGAGCATAGTAACTTGAATCCGTGGCTTTCAGGTGGATGAGATAAGCTTTTGTTGTTTCAGAGGAATGATGCTGTTCCATATCACGTACTTTATCTGAAATGCTTCACCACACACCCAGGTAGTCAGAAGCCTTCTTTAGAAACAAACTGGGGTTAGTACTCATGAGATGTTCAGGCTTGATATATTCTACAGAGTATCCAGGAATCAAGTGGAGGGAGGGAGGAACTTTTTTTTTTTTTTTTTTTTTAAATAAATAAGATTCTAGTGTTGTATTAGACTATTTTGTGGCTATAAAAAGAAAAAAAGATGGTGCAAAAGAAAATAGGCTGATGTGAATTTTTGCAAAGCTTCTATTTTATTGAAATAAATGTGTCAGAAAGGAATAGAGGAGTGTAAGGTTTGCACAGACCAAACTGATATTTGACATCCAGTTTCTATTTTGAGATTATTCATTTTTTCCCTATTAAGCTGTACGGACCCAAACTGAACAAGTTCCCTGTAAACTGAAGATTCATAATTCACTCCCAACATTTCATGTTCCAATCTCCCTTGTATTGATGTGAAAATCTGGATTTTTAATACAGATGATTCATTTTTTTTCTTCTGCCTTGGAAGTATCATGCGTCCAGAAATGTATATGGTTCTTTTCTGTGCCTGTTTATTTTTACTTATTTTTAATGGATTCTCTCACTCTCATCAGTAGCATATGTATGATAAAGGTTGCCATGGTAAATACGATTTTTTTATTAACATTGTAAATATTAATTTAAAACATGAGAAGCTGGTAACTGAGATGTTAGCACTGCTTTGGAGATTTTCCTGCTCCTGAGGTGATAGAAATTATATATGGGATTAAAAATTCGAAAAACAACATGTCTTGGGAAGGAGGTCCCGTAGTGAGAGCAGAGCAGCCAAAAGGCACAGAAATGTGGGGTATTTGGACTGTGAAACTGCTGGGTTTGTGTGGTGGGGTTTTTGGTAGTAGGGCAGGGAACTACAGCGGTGGCCCCTGTGAGGAGCTGCTCAAAGCTCCCCCGGCTCCAAGTCAGACCCACCTCTGGCCAGGGCCGAGCCAAGTAATGACTGTGGCTGCACCTCTGTGATAACGTATTTAAGAAGGGGAACCTGTGAAGAGGTTGGGGACTTGTGAGGAGGAGTTACGAGGAAGACACCTGTGCAAACACTGAGGCCAGTGGAAGGAAGGAGGAGGAGGAAGCGAGGAGGTGCACCAGGGGAGAGTCCCCCTGTATCCCATGGTGAGACAGCAGGGCTGCCTGCCTGCCAGCCACCCACGGAGGTCCACAGTGGAGTAGAGGCTGACCTGAAGCCTGTGGAGGAGCCCACACCAGAGCAGGCGTCTGTACTTAAAGGAAGCCGGGACTCTGAGGGGAGAAGCAGCCCCCAGTGTTGTAGTTTGGTGCTGGGAGGACTGCAGCACGCGGGGGTGACCCACGCCGGAGCAGCATGGGAATGGCTGCAGCCTGTGAGGAGGACTCACACCGGGGAAGGTTCATGGAGGACTGACTCCAGTGAGAGAGGAGCCACGTGGAGCAGGGGAGGAATGTGCAGTGTTCCCCTCACCTCCCAAGAAGGAAGGAGCAGTGAGCTGAGTGTAACCCCCATCCCCTGACCCTGCACCACTGGGGGAGGAGTTGGAGAGATGGGGAGCAGAGCTGACCCTGGGAAGAAGGGAGGGGCGGGGGAGATGGTTTTTGGATGTGGTGAAGCTTCTCAGTGTCCTACTTTGTGTATTAAGAGTTGTTTTGGTAGCATTTGAATTGATGTTCTTCTTTTTCTTCCCCTAATAAGTCTTTTTGCCCATGACCATAATGGGTGAGCCAGCCCTCCCCGTCCTTATTTTGATTCCTGAGCCTTTTACATTATTTTCTCCTTCCCATCCCTGAGGTGAGTGAACAGCTGCATGGTGCTCAGTTGCCCTCTGGGCTCAAACCAGGACAGAAGCAAAGACCATAGGAGGTCAGACATAAGCTGCAGAAAGTTAACACTAGAGATGACATGGAACCAAGGTTCAAGTGTTAAACTCCTTCCCTACATTTCTGGACCATTTGCAGTCAGTTCTTTGCATCAGAGCGTGACTAATTATATATTAAAAAAATATGTGTGAAGAGATGTGGTCAGCTTTAAGACAGGGAGGGGCACAGGGCTGGCCTCCCAAAGTTTCATTTATGACATTACATCTAACTTACTGTGCTAAACAAGTAATTTTAGGCAGATTTTTGAAAACTTGCAGTTACCCAAGTTTCATTGAGCTCAATGGGAGTTACCTGCCAGGAAGTTCCTGAAAATTCACCTTTCTAGACATATCATATCTCTAAAATTCATGTCCTTCAGCCTCTGTTAGATCGTTTGTGAAATGAGTGCAATACGGCTTTCTTTCTTTGGAGATGGAGAAACAGAAGTATTTTTGGATAGGTGGTAGTTTTGTCCAATGAAAAAAAAACTTTCTGCATAACCTGTGATTCCTGATGAATTTCTATTCATCCATGAGGTCCCTGGTGTTATGACAGAGTGATAATTTTACACTATGGATTTCACTTTAGAAGCAGAAAGTTATGAGGTTGGTTGTTGTCTTGCCCCGGGACTTTGACTCGTATTTGATGCTGTCACTGAAGAGTGATTTTAGAAGCAGCTACACGATGAGAGGTACTATCTTTCAGCTGATATGTTAAATTGAGGTCGCTTCTGTCAATAGCCCTCTTAAAAATCACTTCTGTGTCTTGTCAGACATTCCATTTCCCAGTGAAATTAATTCTAAAAATCAAGGACTGTGTCTGAGATATTATGAAGCCCGTAATGGTGGCTCTGTTTGCCACATCTTCATTGCACTACTGGTATTTCACTTACTATTTTTGTCAGGACTTATATTATAAAACTCAATTTTACTCTGTTCTATATCACAAAGCAGCATATGTCATGCTAACTCCATTGAGCAGAATAAGATTACTACATGAAACCTTATATCATCTTGTGATATATATACACACAAGATTACTCAGAAAATAACTTTTCACCACTGTAGACACTTCATGGTTGCTGGAAAAAACACTCCATACTGAAGGTCACATGTATATATACACTGATTTAACAGCTCTGTTTGCCCTTTGCCAGAACAGTGCTGCTAGCAGAATGACAGGAGACTAGTAAAGCTTCATACTTACAAGGAAAACCTTCTGATCCCTTCTGTTTAAAGGACTGAAGTACCTTATATTAAGGGGAAACAGAACTTAGTAGCTACCTTATTTTTTGAAAATAAAAGCATTCTCAACTCTGTTTCACCTTGGCCACGGTTAAGACTCCAAATGTGTCACGTATGTTGCCATACAGCACACCTTAGTGATTGCAGCATTAGATTTGACACTTTCAGGTTCATAATTCCTTGTTTTGAATCATGTTGGGGATTTTTTTTTTTTTTTTTTAATACGGATAAACAGTACACATAGTTCAGTGTCTCTGGTTCTCTCAGCTGATATGTTAAAAAGCATAGTCCTGTCAAATTCTTTGTAGATTGAAGTCTTGTAAACCATTCACAAGAACAGGATTTAGGAAAGTTGGTTTTGGGTACATCTCTCTCTTCCATACTCTGTTCACTGTACTGTATGCTTTTCTCCTTGATGCATTTCAGTAGTGATTTCAAAGGCAGGAAGGCTTCCTCTCTGCTACTCTCATGAAAAGCCACTTAGATTTTGCTGATTTGTAACCTACTGAAATAATTTACTGTTAGCGTCCTGTACCTTTGAGGTGGCTCGCAAAAACCTGGGTCTTTCTGTTCTGTGCGTTCCCAACTGAGATGGTTAGTTTTGCAGACTCATGGTTTATGTGTTCTGTCTTACTGTGTATCTAGAACTAAAGCTCGTTTTGGCTATGTGATGCTGGTTAATTTCTTGTCTTAAAATGTTTCACAAAAACAGTAAGTTTCTTTTATTTCTGTGGAATGTATTTGATAAGCAACAACAGTTCACATTCTTCTTTTGTCAGTACACAAAAATTATTTCCTAAGTGACTTGACTTCTAACAGACTCACATTCAGTTTTTCACAAGGTGTTAACTGATTTTATTAGTGGTTCCAGTGATACATTATGACAGAAGAATGTTGTATGTGACCCAGTAGTGTTATGCTTTTTGTAGTCCACAAATCAATAAATGTACTTAGAAAACTAAACTCTAAACCCATTAATTATAGATATAGGCAAAGGTCACTCTATCAAGTTCCTCTCCCTATTGTATTTCTAAATAAAGAAATTATAAAGCAGTATGCAGTTTGTGAAGTCTAGTGGCAATGTTTATTTATATATATAAATTAGACTGTAAGGGTTCCATTTTGGAAATGGACAGGAAAAATTTCGGTCAGCAGAATTCCCTACCCGCTTGATAAAAATGGAGGTCTCTCCTAGTGTAACAACAACAACAAATCCAGAAACATTACTGTGCTCACTGTCAGTATCTCCACATGGAATTACTTCTTGATTGTAAAATGGCAGCAGAGTCTCCCAGCACTTTTACAATAACTAAGCTGGGACCTAAACTGGTATTCTACCACTTGCAGTTAAATTATAGCAATTATATAAAATAAATAGACACTTTTTGATATTTTTTCAAGCTCTGAATGTTGAATTAAAATGTGGAACTTCCTAATTATGTCAAATGCATGTCACTTGAAAGCAATTCAGACATTACGGAGAATGGTAGAGCTTAGTCAGCTTATTTCTTCCACTTAACTTGAGTTCGAATGTGAAATTGCTTTAATAGCTTTGTTGCCATTTTAAATGTTTTACAGGCTTTCCTTCTCCACAGAAGTTTTAGTCACCATATTTAATTTAGGAATCTTTCCTTAAGAAATCAGTATTTATAAAAGTTGGCAACCTTGCAGACAAAATTTTGTGTTTATTCTCAGGACAGATACAGCATAGACAAGAAGAATGCAGTGCTATTGCTAGACAGGCATGGTCATTTGGATCAAGCTGCATCAATTAAAGTCATCACCACAGCCCCTGGAAATGACACCACTGTGTCCTATGCTCTGCGTTGTGCAAGCGCTCTCAAACCATGTCCTGGCAAGGTCAGCTGAGACAGCTAGCTTTGCACTGAAGGAAAGGAGAAGCATTTACTTGTTTACTAGTGTCCTGGGTTGAGTGAGTGGTGGAGTTTTTTGGTGGCAGGGGAGGGGGCTATCGGGGCGGCCCCCCCCTGCCACCCATGAAGATCTACGGTGGAGCAGACATTGATTTATGACCTGTTGCTCCTGCTCGCCTGATCAAGGTTCTGTGCCCGAAGAAGGCCGGGGTCTCATGGAAAAAGGTAGACCCGCTGCTGTAATTCAGTGCTGGGAGGTTGCAGCATGCGGGGGAGTCCCACGCCGGAGCATTTGGGAAGGGCTGCAGCCGTGGGAGGGAATCCAGTCGGAGGAAGTTAGTGACCCATGACGGAGCAGTGTGGGGAACGCTGCGGCCCATGAGAGGAACTCATGTCGGAGAAAGTTTGTGGAGGACTGTCTCCTGTGAGAGGGGGACCACGATGGAGCAGGAAGAACAAGTTCCAGACACTCCCCTCACTGAAGATGAAGGAAGTGGCAGCGCTGACTGCACCCCCCATTCCCTGCACCTGCGCCACTGGGGGAGGAGGTAGAGATATCGGGAGCAGAGCTGAGCCCGGGAAGAAGGGAGGGGTGGGGGGAAGGTGTTCTCAAGATGTGGCAATGCTTCTCACTGTCCTACTCTGTTATGTGTTGTTAGTGTCTGTAATAAATGTATGTTCTTTTTTTTCTTCCCCTAACGAGTCTGCCTTTTGCTCGTGATCATAAAGGGGGATTTTTCCCCATCCCAGTCCTATCTTGAACCCCAAGCCTGGCTCTCTGTCCCTTCTCATTGCCGGAGGGGAAGGGAGAGAGAGCTGCTGCATTGTGGTTGGCTTCCAATCAGGCCTAAACCACGACACTTCTACTAGCAAAGGTTTGGGGGCAGTAGCCTGTGACAAGGGATAGTAAGAAGCCACTGTAAATTTCTGATAGCTGATACATGCTTCCTTGCAACATGAATGTGAATGATGACCTGAATTTCCATTTCACTTGTTCAATGATACTTTAGTCTTATTTTGGAATAGAAGAAGAACTTTTAGCATTATGAATATGTTCATTTTTTCTGTAACTTTGCAGTATGGATTGTGATGCAGGTTGTCTCTACCAGTGTAATGTGAATGCAAAACACTTTTATTGTGAGTTAATAACACTGAACACTTCTGCCTTATTTTAAATTGCTGAAAGTTACACAGAGCTATGGACTGTGGGGCTTTGGGGTCTTTCCAGAGTTGGTAAAGGGACTTGTGATAACTCTGTGATAACTAACGAAAAAATCTAATGGTTATACATTATGTACACAGCCTGTTTTTATATAGCAGACATAATTTTGCTTGGTTTTAAGGTAGCATTTACAAGTAATTATCATCATGCTTTTTGAAATGTTAGCTTCTGCACGAGAACTGGTCTACCTGCTTTGTCAATGTTGGTTTGACTTAGAAGGGCACCACTGAACCAATATTTGAATCAGCACTGGTCTGTATAATGTTGATGAAATTTAGGTAGACCTGCTATCTAGAAGGTGGATAAAGGGACAAGTAGACTCTTCAGCTAGAGGTTAGCACACCTAATGCAGAGCTTCAGATTGCTAAATGTGCAATGTGGTGCAAAATTAGCCACTGTAGTTCCAGCCGCAACTGGCATGATTTAAGGTGAGCTTTGACCTTTCCCTGAAGAAATAAGGACTCCTCACACATTCTGGCTTCTTGGCTCTGATGCAAGGGGAATAACTTCCAGCCGAGAGATGGCAGCATGCAGCTTTAGGGCAGTGACACTGCCTAAGGCTGTGTTAGGGTAGTAACTGCTCCAGACAGCTGCTAAAAATCTAGTTTGTATTTGTTAGTTTTGAACCATAAAAATATAGATATCAACTCAAAGAAGCAGATGCAAACTACACAGGTGTAAACCAGATTAGATGTAACACAAGAATGTCATAATATTCATGCATAATACTTCAAAATATCCTTCATTAAGCCCATGCAAGTCACAAAGAGATCTGGGGGGAAGAAAGGGTATTACATTACAAAAATTACTAAGCCCCACTGTCTGAATCAACTCTGGCACTGGAATGAATAAATGTCATGGAAAGTCAGTAAGACTTGGCTCCTGGGTAACCCATGTTATTTTAAATGTCATGCTCTGTACTAAATAGTGCCTCATTTTGTACGTTACTGAGTCTTCTTGGGAAGTGATCTAGATTAAACTAATGCCTGTGAAAGGAGCAGTCACTCCCTGGTCATCCATTTCTGGTTTTGTTTGATTCTTTAAATATTGATACCCCTGAAAGGAGTCTAAGAGAAAAAATGGCTCATAAACTAAAAGTGACCTGAATGGCTAATGAAGATCTATGGCAAAGAAACCAAAGGCAAAGAAACTCATATGCCATATGAGTTCTGAGACAGGACTGTTGTGTACAGAGGCAGACACGCTCGAAGCTCTTAAGTGTAGTTCTGGTCTAAAAGAGGGTTTCATATATACTCACAGTTTTCCAGGAAATATTTCACTGAAGTTGTATTTATGCTAAAATAAACATCTTTAATTTATTGAGCTGAATACTATAGTGTTTTCCAGGTTTTCCTCTCTCTAAACACTTAAGTGTCCTTAAAGTAACACAGATGGTTTTGATTGTCAAATAGTTGTTAACTTTGAATTCCAGGTTGTTTTCTAGATGCAGGTTGTTTTCTGGTTCTGTCAGAACAAACATCAGATTGTGTATATGCTGGTCTCTACTCTTCCTTCATGTTAGTCTTGTGCTCAGTGCAATTAATTGCTCAAACACATACTGAAAGTAAAACGTGTTCTACTGATTAATAGCAATTGGACTTTTCAAAGAAGTCACCCTCTGAGATCAGAATCTGGCATCCAGTTTCCTTTCTAAAATTTTAAGTATCTTTCCTGACTCTTTTGTGAACATGAGAGAGATTTTAGAGAACCATCTTTAAGTCTACAACAGGAGTTGAAGAAGCAGAAATATTTTGTATTGTTTCTGTTCTAACCACTTACATGCTTGATTATAGTGTTCTCCTGTATGACACTATCGAAAAGATCTGGCAGTTAATAACTCTGTTTTGAAAGCTGTGTACTTTGGCTGTAAATAGCATTCCACATGGAAAATTGGCACAGCAGGTGTCAGCTCAGGATACTCAGAATTCTTCCTCCCTCTGCTACTTAATCAGGCACAGGAAATGTTGTAAGGATTTGGTGGTTTCATGTTCCACAGTGCTGTTTTTCATTCTCATTACTCCTATTTTACCTCCTATCCAGCCTTCCACAAGATTCTTAAATGAATGAGGTTCTACAAAAATGCAAGAAGGAGAACTACATGTACTGCAGGCTTGGTAGCATCACTTCAGTCCTGAAGAGATAATGGAGCAAGTGATGTTGGAAGCTACTTCCCAGACATTTGAAGAGTGAGAAGATAATTGAGAACAGCACATATTTACTGGGACAAATGATGCCTGACCAATTCATTACCTTCTAGAATTAAATGAGTGCTCTGTGGTTGAAGGAATAGCCGTGGATGTTTTCTACCTTGACAAGGCTTCTTACATGGTCTCCCGAACCATCTTCATAGCTAAACTGGTGAGATATGGATTGGATAGTGGATGAAAAATTGGACTGTTGGCTTAAAGAGGAGTGATCAATGGTTTGGAATAAAACTGGCTGGAAACTACAAGTGATCTTCCTCAGCAATCAGTACTGGGGCTGATACTGTTGAACATCTTCATCAGCATGAAGGAGCAACATGCACCCTCAGAAAGTTCATGTATGATGCCAAATTGTGTGTGTGGGAGGGGAGCAGTTGATATGCTAGGTTGGAGCAGAGCTTCTGTACACAGGGACCTCAACAAGTGGGAGGAATGGGCTGGAAGAAGCCTCATAATGTTCACAATGCAAACACACTGTTCTGCCAAGACAGATTAGTACAGGCTGGGGGCCAACTGGCTAGAAAGCAGCTCTGCAGAAAGACCCAGGGGGTCCTAGTGGACAACAAAACAATCATGAGTCAGCAGGAACACCCTCAGAGCATTGAAAGCCAATTGCATACTGGGCTGCCTTGTCAAGCCAGCAGGTCAAGTGGTTATTCCCCTCTATTAATTAGTTACAAAACCACATGTAGAGAAATGTGTTCAGTTTTGACCTCCTGTGCAAGAGAGAGATGAATAAACTGGAGCAAGTCCAGGAGGGAATAAGATGGTTAGGGAACTCCAGCATAGGAAAATTAAGGAAAGTTAAAGCCGTGCAAGGAAAAGTTGAGAGCACTCTGCTTGTTTACCATGGACGAGTTAAAGCTAAGGGAGAATCTAACTGCAGTCTTCCATTACCTTGAAGAGGGATATAGAGAGGATGGAACCAGAATTGCACAGCAAAAGGACAAGATACAATGGATACAAGTTGCTACATGGAAAATTTAAGGGCATTGGGAAAATTTCCTATGTATAAGGTAGTTTTATTTTACAGGAAGGGTGCTTAAGTACTGGAACAGGTTATCCAGAGAGGTTGTGGAGTCTCCATCCTTGCAGGTATTGTGACTGTTATGTCCCCAAGCAACCCAATTTTACTTTGGATCTCACCATGTTTTGAGGAGGAGGTTGGGCTTGTCGATGTTCAGAGGTCTTTTCCAACCTAACTATTCCATAATTAACCCACTCTGTAATTTCACCTCTGGACATGACATCCTTCTGAAATGTAGGAGAGATGTAGCAAGGAGATGGGAAAGAAGTGTGGGGTTTGGAAGTTATACTGTGTGCTTTCATAGATTTTTTAGATCTTATGTTAGTCCTTGAGTCAGGTCTCCTGATTTCCATGGGTGTATTGATCCTTAGAAGTATCACAGAGCTCAGGTAATGCCTGAATAGCATCATAGTCCAGTGTGCGGGACACAAGACAGAGCTAGCATGTGGACTTGACCATGCTGCTGCCTTGATAATGTACAAGTCAGTAGTTTGTTTTCCCCTCCCATTCCTTCTCTATTTAGACTTGAAACTTTTTGGATCAGGAAGTTAATTTTTATTAGTTGTTTAGCACACAGCATGACAGGGCCTCATATTGGGTAGGTCTGTAAGTGTTTTTTTTTTTTTTGTAAAACACAATCTGAGGTGAACAGTGCTGTAAAAATGCAAAGTGTTATAGCTGGAATTTCTCTCAGAGTACTTGTCGTGTAACACAAAGAAAATGAAAGGCCTCAGTGCTGTACTGCTCCCAGTGAGAGACTTAAATATACTCGTATTATAAATGGAAGTGTTAGCAATGGTGACTGGAGACTGGTATTGAATTAGAGTAATCTGGAGGAGAGAGGCTAAAGAGTCTTGTTGGAGTTAATGGGGCAAGACAAGTGAGAAGACTGTGTATTTGCTCATAAGACTCTGCTTGTCCCTTGGCTCACTTTTCTTCCGTCGTCCCAAAATAAAAATAAACCCACAGTGCTTTATTGGGGGCTGAAATCCCTATGTGACTTGGTGGAAGACTTTCTGTTGATTCTGTAGTGTTAATTCCTGGAGGGTACTGTGAACCCTTGACTTTCCAATTAAAGTTGATGCAAAGTGCTCACAGGATTTATGAGCCAGAATTAAGAAAAATAACTGATGTGGAGTGCTGCCATAGGCTCTTGAGATTCTCTTGTAGCCAACTTTGCTGTCACTAGAATTGTTTCTCGCCAAGTACTGCAGCTTTCTTTCTTTCCTTTTCCAAAATGGAAGGAAATGTCTGATCACGACATGTGCACATGTTCCCTGCAGCTTCTTGCAAAGGCAGCTGGAACAACTGTTGAAATGAAGAGTTCAGAGACAGTGCATAGTTCTTGTGGTGTTGCCACCCATGAGGCAATAGAAGAGCAACCATAAAGCCCACTCCATGGCCGGGGGCAGATTAACTCACTTGTGAAGAGTGCTGTGTTATTACTTTTTCCTGGGCCATGTAACTGTGGATATGACTGGCACATGATATGGTGCTTCAGGAGTGTTAAATACCTGAATAGCCCTGCTCTGCTCCCACACACAACATCGGCCAAGCTAATTTCTGACCATTGGATAAGGGAACTGTGAACTGGTTTTGCTGATTTCCTTACCTTTCCCAATCTGAAAGCCTACATCTGAGACAGCTCAGGATGGGGCTGAAGCTTTTCAAAATATTTATTCCTAGCAATTATTTGTCAGAATTCACCATTTTCTTAAGGAAAAAAAAAAAAAAAAGAAGAAAAAGGGATTCTTACCTACTGAGGGTATAAAGCTGTGATTTAAATTACTCTGGAGATGGTATTTCCAAAATAAATACTAGTCTTAGGTTTATATTGACCTGTCCTTTTGCTCAGTTTTGCTCTGATAGAGCTACTATTAGCATACAGCAGGTGACTCAGAAAGCTTTGAATTTTATTTTGTTACTGCCCCTGCTTGTCTCATTATTCCTCATGAAGTTCCAGGATGTGATCTATGAGTAATCTGTAAATATATGCAACTAGAAAGGTATTGATGGTCTTTCAGATAAATCACAGGACTTGATGGCAGGAGTTGTATGTTCTTTCAGCTTCATTAGCTTTGTGGCCTCCAGCAAGTCACTGGATTTTGGTGTCTCACAGTACCTATCTGCTTAAGTGGGCTCGGAAGCCCTGTCAAGTACAACAGAGACTCAGTATTTATATAGATTTGATGAACTTCTAATGGACTATTGTGTGAAAGTTGCTGGTATGATTTTGTATGCCTCAATCCAAAATTTAGAGCTCACTGAAGTAGCATGTTTCTGGTAAAAACACTGCTGCTTTTAGTTCTGTTGTTTGGAAACTGGCTTTAAGTTCATCCAAGGGAGGAGAAATAGCAACAATGGCTGAAGTCTATGAGGAGATATGGTATAATTCAGCTTCTGCCTTTATGTTGTAGCAGCATTGCTGTCATAACAATAACTGTTTTTATGATGGTCAGTATTATAGTGTAGCTTCAGACGAGGAACTTATATCCCTCTGAAATTAATAGGCTATAATCTGAGTATCTTGACTAAATACATAGTTGAGAAGAGGTCTCTTCCAGTAGCAAATTTTCTGACAGAAAGTTCTTGACCTGTTGTACTCTTGGGAAAACTGACCTACAGCTTAATCCTGCACACAAAATGGATTAGTAAATGGCCAGAAGTAACCTGATGTCTTTGACAAAGACAACATTCCTACTGATTAAGGATTTTTTTTGACAGTTCATTCTATTGTAGACTATGATAACTGCTGTGCATGGTGACACCTGGGAGATAGCCAAAAGAGGGACTATTATAAAGCATAATTGATAATTTTTCCTTTTTTGTTGAAATACACTTGTGATAACATAGCTTATTGTTATGTTTGCTGAAAAAGAAATATCTCTGCACATATTTCTGTAAAATTTAGTTGGACTTTTATGAGTAGTGTATTTTTATGCAATAAAGAGAGGGAGATAAACTGATAAAAAGATCCGGAAAGATTAGTTGAACTGTACTGGTCTCAGACTGTATGTTGGAGTCACAGGTCCATATAACTGCAGTATGGAGAATTCTTATTCATTAATACATTTTATTTGGTACGATGATTTTAAAATAAGCCTCTAAAGCTTCTGTATTTTTAAGGATTTTGTAGTTTTCTTTAAAGTATATAGGCCTAATGGATTGACTTGTAGCATAGAAAAGGCTGAGTAAAATATTTTCCTTAAGCTTATGATTCTGGTACCTTTACCTGCCCGTCCTTCTAGTTCATTGAAATTAATTGAAAGTTGTGTGGATAAAAGTTGGATTTGAGAACAGATACTAACCTTGACATATTCACACTCTACAAGGATAACTCCTTACTCCTGTTTTTCACAAGTGGTCTAATTAATTTCAGTGGAACTTGTCACAAGACTCAAGATTTTTGATGGGTTTAGGGGCTTTTATACTGATTCTAAAGTAGTGCAGTCCACTTAAGTTCCCGATGCAGTTTGACATGAATACTGTTCTAAGCTTTGACATAGAATAGTATAGCTGTGTGCTGTTAATCAGCTTCTGTGTCTCACTCCATGTATTTGCTTGTGATTCCTGTGTCTCCCTTTAAATTGTTTGATTAACTAACGGGAGGTGTTACTGGAGTTTTTCAGGTGCTTTGAAATCCATGTATGAATGGTGGTGTACAAGCGAAAAGCTGTTCTTCAGCAATGCCAGGAAAAACAGGCATTGCTTTGAATGCGGCCCATGGAGTTATCCTCAGTCACTCCCTTACCATTACTTGGCTTTATGAAAAAATAAAGAAAAAAATGGGGTATGACTGGGCTCATTAAAAACATATTTTGTTATTAAGCATCCTATAAAGAACATACTGTAATATCAATTACTGGCTTCAGCAGTTTTGGGAACTGGGAGTGTCAAAGCACATGAAAGCCAATATGCACCAATGGTATAGTCATTGATTTTCATAGGACTATGGGAGTCAAAAATGGAAATTGGTATTGGAGTGATGTCCTGGGTAATTGACCATTTAAGTGATTCAGTAGTAGTCCTGTAGGTAAGGGAAGAGGTGCCCTTCTTTGGTGCCTGTTCCATATTAATGAGTTTTGTACTAAGCCTTTTATGCTTGTTTCATTTATAGTAGAGCTCTAAGTACCTGATCTTGACTTGAGAGTACTTGGCATCTTGCAGGATCAGGAATTGTGCCTGCCGAAGCTTGCTGCATTTAATTTAATTGTATCATTTTATTCACTGTTACTCACTCCATCTATCCCAAGGGGAATATAGAGAAAGGAAAAGAGAAAGGGGAGAGTGCCAGTAAACTATAATAGCAGAAAGAAGGAACTAATTTTAAACTGTTTTGAAACATGCTTTCTGTAAGCAATGTTGTCCTCCCAAGTGGCAAAGAGCTTAACTATTGAGAATAACTGCAGTAAACTCAGGTTTTCTTCCAATGGCATAACATAGTGTATTGATAACATCTACTTAGAAGCACTGTCTGAAATGGTTTTCTAACCAAGGGAAGTTGTTAAGTGGGTAGGACCCAAAACCTCAGAAATCCTTATTATGATCATAATTTATATCGAGAGTTGTACAGAGGGTTAATAAAAGACTTAATAGATATTTGAGTAAAAGGCAAATCAGCAATTACAGTCCAATAGGTTGCTTATGATCATTGCCTTTAACTATCCATTAAACCTTCTAATGATATTGTCAGCTGTAATATGTAAATCTTTTAACTATACCATCTTTATAACATGTTACAGTCATTTAACCTTTATAAAATAGTTATAAATGGAACCTTATTATAAGTGTAGCCCATATTTTGTGTCTTTGGTTTCCACTTTGCAACATGCTGTTTATTGTGCAGATCAATATTGTTTTATTGCTTCCTTGTATTCCCCCACCTGCTTGTATGTAAGAAAAGAGGATTTTCTTTAGATCAGTATTGTCATGCTACTGTGGAATTGTGGAAATGTGTTTAATTACACACACAAATATTGTGAATAGCTTCTGATAGATCAGTTCAGGAAATGCCAGAATGAATGTTACCTGTCCCAAAGAAGGCACATTCGACCCTGATGTGAAGGGCTCCCATTTTACAGTATATGAAATTGGGAGTTAAGCCTCTGTGTGGTGATGTACGTGAAACAGTGTTCCTCCTCTTCCTCATGTGCCATGACATCCTACCATGTGGCAGGACCCACATGACAGTGTGGGTGGAAGGAAGATCCAGGCTTGGTGACACGTGATTTGATGGATTCACTGTTAGCCCACTTTGAAGCAGGAGAGTATTTTTGAAGCAGGTCTCCAAGTTGACAACACTTACTGCGCCTTTCTTTGCATCATAGAGCAGTTGCAGTTTGTATGAGCTCGATTACTTTCAGAGGAAGATAAACCAGAAGATCCACTGCAGGCATGTACCAAATATGCCCCAATCCCCAATAATGAGGACTGAAACCATGAATTGCCCTCAGCACGATGAAGTTCCCCATCATGAATTGAATGCACACCAAGAAAAGGCTCTTGGACATTTGAGAGTTTGTGCAGCACCCAGAAAGTACTTTTAGTGCTATATAAAGGCCCATGGGTCAAGTATGTCTTGATGTTTGCTGCTGTGGACCATCTTGAAATTTTCTCCTTTTTTCTTTTCTGGGACAACTCCTACCTCAATATTCTTTACTTTCTTTATAAGCATTATCTTGTGTTGCAGTCTGTCTTTGCTGACCCTAGTTCTGAACAGAACCTTGGTCTATTTCACAGTATCCCTCTTTTTTTCCTATCTTCTTATTATTTTGGCCCACTCCTTGCTGTCTTGCCAGGTGGAAATGTCTTGCTACTTCAGCCTCTCAGAAGATCCAACAAGGTACATGCTGCAGCCCCAGGAATATAACCATGTTTATTATCTTGTACTGTGAGAAAGCTGAAAAATTCTCCAGTGGCAGAATAATCTAGTGGCAGAACAAAGAGCTTGCTAACCTCAGGATAGCTTCTGGGTGCAAGGGGACTGGCAGTCAGTGGTCTACAAAGTACTGGGCGATGAAGGTTCTCTTGATAACAATTACACTTTTAAGGAGACACAGTGGATGTACCCCTGCTAAGGAGATCTGAGCAGCTTTCAGGTGGGACGACACCTCTGAAGCTGCCAACTACTTGGATGCTTGTGCCCTGGGTCCTGGGATCATCATCAGGGTCCTGGAGGAGAACTCAGTCTCTAATGCCACTCCAGGGAAAGATGAGTATCACAAATGACTCCCACAAAAACCTGTCAACATTGAAGGATATTTCTTTTACCCGCACTATGCTGTGGCCAATATCAACACTTCCCTGTGTCAGATTTAGTATTTTTGTTTTAGGTAAGCACAGGTCTGCACAGCAATGCTAAGGATCCCACCTCCTCCCTATGAAAACAAGAACAAGTGCAGGCTGGTTTTGTTTCAGAAATCAAGACAAGGGTTTATCTTTATCTGCTGTTACATTAGAAAATTACAAAGTTTTCTGTCTCCCTTAATATTTTACTCCTCATTTCATCTTCATTCTAATGAAGGCAAACCATGAGAATGGTACCAACCTTAATGTTAGTACATAAACTATGTGTGTATTTTAGGTGACTAGCCATAATTAAGGCTTGGCTTATTTTCCTCTTTCTTGGCCTGTGTGATAATGAACAAACAATTCTGATGAGTTATTTACCAAACTTGCCTGTAATGATAAAGCAGAATAAAAACCAGGCAATTTAAAATTATTTAAAAAATTGAAATGAAACATATTTTCTTTTGAAAATGCATCTTTAAAAAAAACCCCACCTTTAAAACATGAGCATATACTAAGCCCTAATTTCAGTAAAAATTACTTTTAGTTATTTTTATGCATAAACGTTTGTCAATATTTTCAATAGTCAAACTATTGCAGTGACTGAGTAAGTGTTTGAAACCATAGGTTACTAGGGCTATATAAAGGTTTAGTTTTTCTTTGCAGCCCCCAAAAAATGCTCCCTTATTTTGGCCTTCTCAAATAGTTCAGTTAATAATTATTTAACTCTAAGCTGAGAAACTGGCCTGTGCTGAAAAAGCAGAAAAACTTGGTTTTATCTCCCAAACTGTTGATAGGATAGGAGGATCAGATCTAATAATTAAACACTTTGAGACAACAGCTATGAGAGAAAATAAGATTAGTTTACTAATTTTAGATTAGTAAACACTTGTTTATCAATTAGAAAATTTTTAAAAGAAAATGTGAGTTGACAAACATTTCATGTATATAGCAGATTGAAGATTTTTACTTATAAAATAGCTTCAAATGCTGTGTTATGCATTTGGGGTGAGTTAGAATTTTTAATCCAATTTGGTTTGACAGAAGTTACACAAAAGCAGGCATTTAATAAACAAGACAGATGCTATTCACAAGAGTCCAACTCTAAGGCCCTAAAGAGTCAAAATAATTGTGTATTATTCAAATAAGGTGTTAAATTAATTCATTTTTGTCAGCAAAGAGAAAATAACAATGCATGCCACCACTGAAAATTAACTAAATAAAGAATACAATTGCAAAACAAAAGTAATGATTATTTAAGGTTTTCTACTTGGTAATTCAAATTATCATTAAAATCTGTGACTATTAATCAGCATAGTTACAAATTATCAGTAATTCAAAGGCAGCAGCAGAACTTTCTTTACTCTTCAGACAGTCTCAGTATTCAAAGATAGACATTTCTATGGCAAGATGGGAAATAGAAGAAAGATTCTGTGGAAGGAGGCTGACAATGATGTTTTCAGTAATCCCTCATGGTAAAATGCTTATCCAGCACTTAAAGCTGAATTGAAATGTTCTTACATATATTGAAATGCTAACTTACTCTACAGGAAATCACATTCATTTCAGCATCTTGGACAGTAATGTGGTGGTTAGTCAGTCTAAGAGTACAGATAGTCTTTTGCTTTTTTAGTTTCTTCTTTCTTACTGCTGGTAAAGTTTCTCTGTATTTTTAACTATAAGTAGATAAAAGTAAACTGACCACCATAAGGAGATTGAACCAGCAAAAGGGGTTTACCTTTGGATATGAACTTAACAGAAAAATAGCAAGGTCTCAGAAGACCATTAATTTAATAGATATTAATTTGGACTGAAAAAGGCTGAGCTATATTTTTAATTGTACACTTTCAAATTCTGTGCTGTTACTTCAGGTTGTTTCTCAATGGATTCAGATGATATGTGATGAATAAAATATTGATTGGTGGTTTCAGATGACAGATGCTTCTAAATCTGAACAAACATAACTAATATGAAATTCAAATTCTGATCAAACAAAAAATTAATATGAATTTCATATTTTCTTGCTTTTAATAAGCACAGATGTCTTGCTAGTGGCTCAGGCTCTGTCAAGCATCACTGCATCACTTTTTATGGGCTCAAACATAAAGGTGTAGAGATCTTTATGTGCCTTATATATCTAGATATGTACCTTGCATGCAGAATTAAACTGGTTGATATTCAGGCATAACTGATGTTGATTTTCTTGAATGGTGATTGTGATCCTAATGAAAAAATCCTGAAATTCTTTGCTTTTCCAGTACAATAAGCATTTAGTAATTTAGGACCAGAAGGGTTCTAGCTCATCAGTGAATCACATCCTCTGGCCTTGCAGGCAATTTGATCATTTAATCCCTTTAACAGACTGATGCAGGTCTGTGTCTCTTACTGCTTGACAATGGGTAAAAAAGATAAAATTGCTGATACTTGGTTTATCTTCTGCCACATTACTGAAGATAAATAATACCCCCATCTAAATGAAGTGTCTGTTTAATGAACGATGAAGTGTATGAACGTAAAAATTGCCATGTAGGTCAAAATATTGTGTGTCTAGTCCAGTATTGTAGTTTGACAATGTCCTGTTCCAGAGTGAAGTTTAAGAAACTTTTTTCTGAATCATCGCACAGTGACCTTCCTCTGGGAGAGGCATTTTTGTAATGGTTGTCACTGAGAAATCCACCCAAACAGGAGGTTTAATTTTTTTTTTTAATCCTGCTATATAATTTATGTATTCATTCTGTTTATACAAACATTTAGGTTTTGCTTTTAATGCCATATAGTGATAAATTTCAGAGATTAAGCTGACAATTTTTATATTTTAAGTATTTCTGCCTCTTATCTTCACTACTTCACTGATTGAAGGTATACTAAGCCCTGACTGACTGTGGCTATACCACTGATTAATTTATATATCTCCATCATATGTCTTGTTGGCATCTTGCTGAAGCACTTAGTTTCCTCCATTATCTTTGAAAATATGATACCGAAAACTAAATGCACTATTTCAAGTGAAGGCATACTAATGGCTAGAATAAAATGGCATGATGACATTATTTTTATTCTTTTCTGTATTGTTCCATTACAGAAAATAAGTCTGACAGTCTCAAGAAATAATTTTTTCCCTTCCTTCTCCCATAATCCTAACACATCGTTTGCCTCTTTATTTGCAGTTGTGTGTTGATAGAAGCTTTTGTATTTGCTCTGTTTGCAGTAGTGCTCCTGTCTCTTTCCTGAAAGGTTCTAATTAATTTAGAATTTATCAGTGTCTAAATAGTTCAGGCAGGATTAATGTGTAGTGGTCTGTGTCTGGATTAAAATCCTCATGCGTTGGATTGCTGAGCAGACTGTCAAAAGCATGCAATGCCTTTCAGTTCTAAGGCAGTTTGATATGGTAGTGACCATAAATTTTCACCAACGTGAACAGAGTTTGTGCTGGTGTCATCTTGGTGCTTTCTTCATAATTTCTATGTTTTTTGGAAACCTAGAGGACAATGATGGCCTGTGCAGGTGTCTCTGACAGGTAAGCCGGAGTGAAAAATCTGACACTGATGCTCACTATGCATTATTCATTCTAAAAAGACCCTGGGGAAGGGCAAGGAAGTATTATTTTTGTCAATCAGGGACTTAAATCGTATTTCTGCCCTCCCTGGAGTGATGTCCTGAGTGTCTTTCATCTGGGTCAGACAACTATGTTATATAATTCCTTTAATAAGGTAACCAAATTCAGCCTAAGGATGTGCTGGGGACTGTGGCCATGGCCAAAGAATCCAGCAGTAATATACATTCTGATTAGGAGGCACCTATGCCTGAGGATTATAGCTTCATCAGCTGCAATTAGCATGAATATGCAACAAGCTGAAATATGTCCAAGAGCACAGGATGAGAAAAATCTGAAGAAAATTACCACTTACATCCCATTGCCTCAAAATACTTAAAATGGACAATAAATACATGTCTGTATAGGAGCAGGACAGTGTACAGCCTATTACCTGGTTGAGTCCTGATGTGCATGTAGATACAGACATCTCACTTCATAATAAGAATGTATAGAATATATTCAAAGAGTGAAATAAACACAAAAATAGACACTGGGTAAATGAAGTATCAAAGTATGAGTAGTTACGTATCATTTTAAATTGATAGAGATAGTAGTTATGTAGTAGATAGATATATATAGTACATGTACATGCATGTTAGATGCAGGAATAAACTTAGTCTTATTCCATAACTTACTCTTCAGTCTTTCAACAGGTAAACTGAGGGTCTTAATGTGACTGAAGGGAAAAACACAGAAGCTGTAATTCAAACATCAAAGCAGACATGTTTAAGAACATTTAATAAGGAGTAGTCATTAAATAGAGTAAAATCAAAGCTTCCAGCACTTTTTCTATGGTGAGACTGTATGTTAGGATAATAGAAGCTTCGGTGATGAGGATCAATTAAACAAAGTCATATGCAGACCATAAGTAACAGAACATTCACCACCACTCTAATGAGAGGGCACTTGATTTTAGCAGAATGTGTTTTCTTTTTATTGAATTAAGTATGCACATTTTAGGATCTAGGATTTTTAACAAGTAGCAACCACACCTTACTTCTATTCAGGCAGGTATTATTTATATGGTAGAGACCATAATTTCAGGTATTATAAGTTTGTGACATGACTTTGCCCAGATCAATCTGGAACAGACTTTGCACCTTATTATAAAACAAAGGAGCAGGTAGGAGACGTGATGTTTTGGAACAGTAGGCAATATAGAGAAGATTGGTGTGCAGCAAAAACTAAAACGGAAGTTGTCACCCTGAATGGGGCTGGAATTCATTGTTCAGAAAGTTAATAGTTTACAGGTCCTTTTCCCTGGTGAGCATTACTAGGTGTTTAACATCACTATGCACTAGGAAGAGTTCAGTACAGTTTAACCAAAATTGTTGCTGAAAACATCCAGTAACTAATAGTAATCTATCCAACAGATACAGACTTTATTTCTGCAGTTCTGTTTTTGCCATTATGTCTTTAATCCTATTTGTCCAGAACACATACTCCCATCCACCCTCGCAATTTCTGAGACACTGAATCATTTCATTCCCCTAAATCCCTCTGTGACTAGCTGATGAATTCATGCAACTCAGTAATCCTGCACCATTTCCCTCACTGAAGTAACATATTCAGTAAGAGGGAGACTTTAACTAAGGTCAGTGCTTTTGCACCAAGTTTCTTGGGAACCAGATGTTCATGTGGCAGACTTGCTTAATGTCTTGCAAAAGTGAATTCTATTTCATGAAATTAATGGCACTAGGATGTAATTCAGATAGTTGTCTGGCTAGTTTGATAATGCCATCTGAAACCAGTGGAAAATGACATATAAATAATTGAATTTCACATGCCTGTGTTGTTATTTTGTTGTTGCTCCATAACTGTAGCTTCATAGATACAGAAAGGTGTGCTTGCTGCCGTCTCCTTTTATATTTACTTTGCATGTAGAAAGTTAAAATGGTGGTACAAACAGAGCAAAGAGATATAAATAGAGAACCATCTCTCTATATCCGGTAACAGATGTTTCGGGAAAAATAAAAGAAACAGGGAAAATACTGAATAATCTTCCCCTGGTGCCATCCAACCTCTCTGTAAATGGCAACTTAGGCACTTTCAGACCTGGATGTTTCATCTGTACCATGATGCTCAAAAGCCTTGATGTGCCGTTACCTCTCTCTAATGTCTCTTTATACTTCTGGCTTCAACAGCATCTCATGCAGAATTTAATTATGTTAAGAAGTGTTTCATTTTGTATGTTTTAGACCTGCTGCATGCTGAATTCATGAGCTACTTTCTCCCTACCAATTATTTCATAGAACTATATTGTACTCCTCCAAGTACTTCATCCAAGCCCAAGAATCTGATTAGTTTTTCCTCATACAGATGTTGCTCATGCTTCCAATCAGCATTGTTGCACATTTCCTTCTTCTAGTTCTGTTACTTCCTTTCTAGATGGGAAGATCAGCACTCCACACAGTGTTTAAAGTGTAGGCACACCATATATATATATATATATGTACAATAGTGAAAACTGTCTTTGCACCTGTTCTTCATTTCTTTTTAAAAATGCGGCCATCCTAGGGGAAAGAGAGTATTTGAATACCTTGTCATGCCATTTACAGTCAGCTGTGCAGTTCATCTAGGAAGACCAGATTTTACCCATTCAATCTCTTCTAATGAACCCTTTCCTGGTCTTAAAAGAGTTTCAGAACTCCCAAATGGTCAGATTCTCTACACTGGATATGACTGACTTTGGAGCAGATAATTCTTTGGCCTGTACTTCCTTTGGACTTTTCACTTCTGAGCCTACAAACAGCTACTGCTGGCTGTTTCCTTGGTGTAACTGCTGATCCCCATGTTAAGTACGCAAAGGTGCTTCCCAGTTTATATGTGCCAGTAGTCTCCTTCTCTGTTGCTTTGTTTATTGGCTCCTCCTACTGCTTTCACATGCACGGAGTGCCATGTTCTTCCTTCACTATGTGCTTCCCTTTCAGGGTCTTCCACTTCTAAATTAATTTGCTTGTATTATTTTTCCCCTTCTCATAATTTTTAGAAAGCAATGGTGAGAATTTAATGTGATGGGAAATAGGAGGTCTGTGGCCCGTTTTGTCAAGCAGGATACAAACTTGACAGAAAAGGTAATCTTAGTTCATAAGAGCTTAATATATAAGTTAAAGGTAATGAGCTATGACAAGGGAAATGGAGCAGAACAACGAACTGTAAAAACCAGAGGTAGTCACAGTGGCACTATAAGTGGACATAGGTCCAAGTTGAACCTGGAGACCTATAGTATTGAAACACAGTGTGGAAGAAATAGTCCTTGGATTTATAATAGGCAGAATCAAACCTTTGATTCAGGTACTACTAAGCACTAAGGTAAGAGAGTGTTAAAATTAAGACAATATTTTCCTGTGGCTCAGACCATGTTCAAGTGAAGACTTTAAAAAAAAAGTATCTGCAGCTGCAGCAATAAAAATGCTAAGTAAAAACACTAAATAAAAAAAACTAAATACACTGTAAAGTTAATAACAAGAACTCCTTATCATAGTGTTGTGTTCATGGTTTTATGCACAGGAGGTCTTTTGTACCCATGACATGATAAGAAGTTATTATTGATAGATGAATCATCTGATTAACAAAAGCTACAAAATATTCCACTACTAACAAACTTCTACCTAAGATATACTTTTCTCCTCATAATTTTTTATAGCGTCTTAACGTAAGGGTGCTATCTTAGACCTGTATGCACAACATAGAAGGGGTTTTGAGAATAATAAATGAAAGTTGCTATAGAAATAATACAAGAGTGCTTAAGAATGACTTTTAAATGGTTCGGTGAAGTAGATACTGGAACAGCAATCTAAATTCTATCAGACAGGGTAATGGAGGGTAAAGAAGCTGGCAAGCAGAGTGACTGGAAAACTAAATAAGCCTAAAGTGTAGAAGAGCTTTGAAAAACTATGCAAATGGGCCAGGAAACTAATGTATACATGAAACACTGTAGCTTGAAAGGAGTACAAGGAATATCTGGCTGAAAAATAGTCAAGGAAGACCTGAGCCAAAGGTGTTATTGAGTGCTTTTGCTCTGGATGCATGGCATCCATACAGCTGAGGGCTAATTTCCCATTTGTGGTGTTTTGATTTAAAATAAGGCCTGTATGCATACACACATGACGAGTAATGGTCATCTGGTGAACCTCTTAGCTCTAAACCAGGATCAGTTGTACCTCAACCATTCTTACAAAGCATTTTTCTACTGGTCCTTAAAAGCCTGCATGGGGATCTGCAGTCACCAAAGGCATTTTCAGCCAAGTGTTGGCAATTCACCTTAGGAAACTTTTCCTGATACCTCACCTTAATATTTATTTTCTGCACTTTGGACCCTTTACTTCTAGCCACATCATCAACTGGCAAGAATGAGATGTTGCTACTATATTAGCTTGAATCTCAGTCTTCATTTCTCTGCTCCCACAGTCATCTGTAATGTCTGTATGATACCCTTGGGCTCTGGTCTGGAGTGATGCACTCACCACTGTAGATGGGGAACTCAGGTCATTGACCAAATGGTACAGGTGCCATATTTCTTTCTAAGCTATTTTACACAGAAATATTTGCACATTGACCTGATAGATACTAGTAGCTGCTATTCTGACTGATACCCTAAGTGTCTAGTAGCCAATCACAAATGTATGAATCCTCCATATTAAGCCTGGAAGAAAATCCTGGCTTGAAAGGAGAACACATTTTAGAGAAATCCATGGGATTACAACCTGGGGGGGAAACATTCATAGCTGGTGAATTCTAGTTTGAATGTGTTTAGTCTAAAGTGTTCTGACAATGGAGTGCTTACTGATAGTTATTTGAGAAATACATGACAAAAATAGCAGAGAGGCAATTTCGATTCTCATATGGAACAATCACTGAGAAAGTTGTTCCCAGTGCTTTTCTAGAACTAGACGAGTGTTCACAGGTTTCTTTAGCAATAAAAAGTGCTTTAAAAAGAAAGCTAACACCATAGTCCAGCTATGTGACAAAAGTATCCTGAGTGAGTGGATCAGCATATCACACGTATATCACAGCAGAATCCTGTGGGGGTTTTATAGATTTGGTGTGTATTGATGATCTGGCTGCCGTTGAATACAGTAAAACAGCAGATGCTATGTTGAAATTTTGATTGAGGAGAAGGCTGTTTTTAAGTATCTCATCCAACTTGGTTCCTCTAGGATTTGGAAGGAAGGATGTTCAGACAACATGGCAGATGAATGCCTTTTCTGCACTGGTCAGTGCTACAGCTGTCCTTGGTCTATAACCGAGCCTACGCTTCTCAACACATGTGCTGTTTGGAACAATTAACTCTGTTGACTTCAAAAGGGAGAAGAATTTGATGTAATTTGCTCTGTTCTTAGCCAGTTGGATAGTGCCACACATTATTTAGTTTTGATTAGCTTAGTCAATGCACAGGGCTAGTAAATGTTAAACATTAATATTAATCTTACAGCACTGCCACTTACAGGCTCTTGGCATTCTGATCCTTAGCCAGAAGTGCAGCTGTGCAAATGAGGAATGTTTTGGCTTCAAAAGCCAAACCTTTCTGCCTCTCACACCTGTACATGTTTGGAAAATAAATACAGCCAACAAAAGCTCTTCTAAAATATTATTGTCCATAGATTCCCTACCCAGACACTTGCAAGACATGCACACACATATAAAAGAATGAGAAGCTATTCTGAGAAGTGTAAAGCATGTGTATTGCCCAGAAGTTGCTGTGATCTACTCATGCTCATCAGAAAAGCAGCTTCCAGGAGGTATTTGATTACCTGCAGAGTCTGGCCCTGGCTCAGTAGACTGGTATATGATTATCTAAAAAGTCTCATCTTGCTCCCCCTGAAGTCAGTGACAATGTTCCCATCTTGTTGTCATTAGTGGATCAACTCTTGGCAATATTTCATTAGACTGTAGTTCACATACATGAGCTTCCAATTAAAATCTTTGAAAATATCTCCTTTCTTGTTTGTTTGTTTTAAGGGAGACACTCAAACATTTCTACCTGCCTTCTGCATTTTTTGGTTATTTTATTGTAGACTCATGGGGTTTTTTAACACTCAGAATTACAGGGTCAAAATAACTACAGGAGTAAGTGGTATGTTACTCTACTGATTTCAGTGAAGTTATAAATGCGTAATTTACAATCTGCATGGCAAAATCTGGCAAAATGCAAAATCTGGTATTAATAATCTCAGTTTTTGTAAGAAAACCTACTTTGAACACTGCTTGTTGCACTGTATTTTTGAAGATGTTAGTTCAGAATGAAATGGGAATTTGGTAAAATTGTATTTGTGAAAAGAATCAACCGCACAGGGGATAATATTTCCTGAAAGTTTCACAGACCCTCATGAAATCTCAGCTGCTGAAAAGCAAGGATCTGTATTAGTACAGGAAACACAGATGCCTAATATGTATCTTCTGGAGGTCAAGAGGAGATAAGAAGATCAAAGGTGGCATGGAACATTCATAATCAATAAACCTTTTATGAAAAGATGTCAGATCCTGACTTGCCCCTGCAGGGAGCTCCCAAAGGAAGAAGCAAGTGTGTGTGTGAATCTCTTCCAGGTGTCCAGTGAGACAAGTGATTCAGGAAGGAGTTAGTGCAGTTACTGTTGGGAGTTTCAGCTGTGTAAGTTAGCATAAGCATAGCCCACTGGTAACATAGCTGGTGAAGGCATGACTGAACTTGTTTAGAGCTAGTTTGGTTATCTCTTTTAAAAGAAGTTGTGAATCTGGTTTAATGTGTAAAACTTGGGGAGACTGCAATTACAAGATGATGATGGGGAATATTGGCAGAACTGTTTAAAGTGAATAAATGTCATGAAAGGAAAGAATTGAACTTCTCAGAGAGACTGAAAGGATATCTAACTGGAAATAATGGAACTAAGTCAAAGCAAAACTGTTAGGAAGTGTATTTCATTTGCATTGCAGCTCTACTGGCATTGCATTTTCTTACACTTGAGCTCATTTAAGGCATACATCCACCTAAAAAGATCACTGTGGGCTTGGTTTGCCTGGTAGCAAGTCTGTCTAAGGTTCAGAAACAACATTTATAATTGGAGAAGAAATAAGTGAATGGCAGTAGCTGTTAGGACATTATTAAATTTGATGTATATGTCAGAGGTGGTTAAGTTCTGAATGGCTAGAGTCTACTTTTATTCTCAGGTGGGTGTTTGGTAACCAGAACTAGCAACTGTATTTCTGTGGCACTGCATGGCCTGACCTAGATGCGCATCCTCTGTATAACCCACGCACAGAAATGCCGTTTAATTTGGCTGGTCTGTTGATCTGATGTCAGTCCTGGGATCCAGGTATCTCTAAGATTTCAGCCCTGCAAGTCCTACAAACCTCAGATTACTAAGTGGCCACTCCTTTCAACTGTGCTGCAAATGAGTTTCCAACCTTGGTTAGGGGTTTCAGCGTGAGTAAGACTTCAGGGTAAGATGGAAATAAAAAGTCCAGATGACAAATATGACAGCTTGCTTTGGACCATACTACCATGAATTAATCCTTCTCCTTTGAAATGCTAATACTTAGTGAATGGACATGAAGTCAGGGTTTTCTTCCTATTTATTTTTTAAAATGTACAAAAATGTTTTGTTTCAGGGGATGCAAAGAAAGATTCCTAGTGAAATCAGTGGATCCACTTGCATGACAAGTTAAATGTGTACTCAAGGTCTGCTGATTTGTGAGCCTCGGCATAGGACCTTCCTTTATTGCTCTTTTTTTTTCATTGCAAAGTCAGTAATGTATTCAACATATTTTCCACAATTTATAACCCAACACTGACAAGAACTGTATCAAATGCTGCTGTAATGACTGATTGAACTGATGAAGTCCAGGGGCCATGTGAAATATTCCACAGCTTGACAAAGAATTAGGCTGTTTTTGGAGATGGGGGAAGACTCAGTCAATATAAAAAAAGATCAGGTATGCACCCTATTTACAGTAATACTCATATCCCTAGGAATAACTACTACTACAGCTAAGGTAGAAAACCTAGAAAACGAAGGTGCTTTTAAAATAAAGTGGTAGAAATAAACTAAGGATGAGAAAAATTCTGCATTGAGCCAGCTACAACTGAATATCTTCACTACTATTTTCTTCTGCTGACAACAGAGACCCCATGAGAAGTCTTGTTTTCTTCCCAAAACAGAAGATTTGTGTCCTGTAATGCAGTTCTATGCAGGCTAATACTACAAGAGCACTTCTGGAAAATTGCAGAAACAATGATTTATTCCTGGGTTGAAAGCTGAACAAGGGAAAACACATAAACACTGCACTATAGGCACAAAGGGTGATTATTTTTGCCACATGAAACAGTTTTAAAATTAATGGGAAAAAGTAATTTTTGACAGCACGGTGAAGGTAGTTTAGGTCTTATAAAAATAGCTGTGGATGGTATGTTTGCTTTTTAGACTGCTATCTTTGCTCTACCATTCAGGTATTTTGAATGGCTTTTCTTGAATAAGACTTGGAGTAATTATGTTTATTGATGAATGAATTTATATGATTACAGCAGACTAAAATTGCAGAATCTTTACAACACCAGAAACAGACCTACAGACTTACTGTATTTTTCTTGAGCAAGTTGTCTTGGGATAAAAGATCTGATAATTCTATTTGATTGATTCTCCCCCCCTCCCCCCCTCCCATTTGTGTTTAAGTATTTTGGTGGATAAATGTACTACTTTTCTAGGTGCTACACTCTGAATCATATATGAAATTAGAGTGAAGTATGGGAATTTAGGAGTAGGCTTGTCACTAAAATATATATAGAAGTCATTCTCTGTTTCTTTGTCCATTTTTACAGTTTAGGTGATGCAAAGTCAGATTTCACATGCTCTTTCATGAGCCCTAAGCAGATTTGTTTTGTTATGTGTTTCTAGCGTCCATCTTTCCCAGACTTTTGGTTCCATCGTCTGTAGATCAAGGATACAGAATAACCAACTGAATATGCAAAAAAGAATCCTAGTTAAGTTCATTTTTTTCTTAAAAATTATTTCCCAAGTGTCATTTCAAACCCAAATGAAATTATCTCAGGTCCTCTAATGTAATAACCACTAAAAGCTTTTGTAAGTTTAGTGAGGCAGAAGATGATGAGAAAAATCTTGCTAGACCCTTCTGCCACAGCACTGGAAAAGAAAAACTAAAAAGTTGAAAAATCATGAACATGTGTTAAAGAATGTGACACTAAAATTGAATTCTTGACTCCACTTTGTCTTCCAACATCCTGAGTCTAGAGGATTAATTTATTCTGTGTTTTCAGTCTTTCTTTGAAAACATGAGGACTATCCAACTTCATAAATGCCAACACTGAGATTTTTGTCAAGTCTCCTGATTCCAACAGCTGAAGCTCTATGAAAAATATTGTGACTCTATAAACTGCTGCATAATCTTTATCTATTGTTTCCTACGGATACATATTTGCTCTTATTTGCTTCTCACACAGTACTTATTCCCAGTTTCCAGGTGAATGATATAGCAGGCATGTGGAAAGCCATGAAAGTTTCCCAGACTTCCCTGCTTTTTGAGAATTCCAAAGAAAATTGAAACAGCCACTCCTGCCAGATTTCTAAAGGCAAATTCATTTTCTGAAGCATTTGGGCTCTTAGCTCCCATTGATCTTTGTAGAAGATGAGCCAAAAGCACTGAAAATGCCTACCTGCATCTTTACAGATTTAGGTTCTTTCAAGATTCTGGATCAAAGGGAAGTTTGGGGTAGGCTGCAGTTGTTCGAGATTGGAGAGAAAATATTATATAGGAAAGAAAAAAGATAGAGAAATGCTTTTCTTTTGGATATTTTTTCATCCTGTGTGTTTATAAGAGGTTATTGATAATGGAATTTATAGGGGGCTGTTCAAAACAGTTTGATATTTATGCACCAGTTTGTTTTTTTTCGAGTTAATTAGGTCATCCTATATTCACAGGACAATACTAAAAGGTACCTTTTTGGGAAAAGTAGTATATTGTCTTGATATAACTAACCTGGCTTGGTGCATAAAACAAGACTTTAAAATATTACAAAATATGAGGGTTTTTTTTTTGTTGTTTTACTAGCTCAAATGCAGGGCAAGAATGATTTAAAAGAAATTAATGTTTAAATGTAGAAATACAGTTGATAAGGGGAGCCTTGGAAAGACCTTTGTATTTCTCCAGCATGTGATTCCAACGCCCTCCAGCCTTTTACTTACACAAAACATCTGCCTTCAGCTGTTCTATTTTTCAGAAACAATAGCTTGTACTGGAGGAATTGGTGCCAGTTGTCTTTTATGTTTCTATTACTTTAATTTTCACTATTACCCATATGGCTTTTTTTTGAAAATGGTCTTCTCCAAAATGTGTAATAGTCAGGTTCCCTGGCATCTGATAGTACACATTTTTCACAGTGCTACATTACTTTCAGTAACTTGCTGTCTTGGGGAAAGGGGAGGAAGACTTACCTTTATCCATTCATCTAGGCCATACATATCTGTATTGCAAACAAACACGGGGGAAAAAAAAAAAGACTTGAAAAAGAATAAGGCTCAGAAAAAAAAGTACTACCTAAACAAAACTAATGTACTATTCTGTTAATTATTTAAAGCATCTATTCCTGATGGTTGTTACTTTGAGTAAATCTGTTTCACAGATTGAAAGTAGTGTGGTCTTCTATGATGTTTTAGTTGAATATGCCTTCTACACAAAACTCTCTCATTTTTGTTGGTTTGGCTTTGAACCAGCCAGTGCTATATCTGCAGACCTCAGCCATGAGACAAAATTTAGCAAACTCCCTGGAAAACTGACAGCAAAATCCTTCCCCACCCCTGTAAATAGGCACACAAGACCACACAGTTAGTACCCAATCCCACACCAACTTAAGCTTGATTGCTTGCAATAGAAAGGATTTGCTCTGTTGGGAAAAACCTATTAACCATAAATTGGAGACTACTCACATCTGCATTCCTTGCTAAGCTCTTCCCATGAAGAATTCAAGAGGATTGAGGTAGCTGTAAACATGTCATACTGACTTCCCACTAAACGTTTACCAGATGGGAAGCTCTCCTATTAGAAAAATGGTGCCTTCAGGAATCTTTTGCAAAAGACCAAAAGACTGATTTAGAATGGGTTGGTTTTAGTTGAGGTTAATATTTATTTATTTATTTTTCTGATAACATTTTCTCAGAAATGCAACCATATTATCAAATTGATTAATAAAATTACACCGGTAAAAATACAGGTACAATTAGATCAGAATGTAATTGGTTAGTAAGACATTAACAGTATTTTTTAAATAAAAAGAACTGCATATCTGTACCTATATGAAGCTGAATGTAAACCTAAGAATTACATACTTCACACCACATTTTACTTACCTAGATACCCAAATCTTTCCCAGCTTTCCAGATTTTCTCAAATAAGCTTCACAAAGTTTTAGAACAGAAAAAGCACGAGTGCAAAGCTGTTCTGTGAAAACCAAATTCCCACAGTCTTACTAGCCACATAAAAGAAAAAGCTTTTCTTGTGCTGTTATGAGCTCTTAAGGTCTGTTAAGGTGTAGACAATCCAACTCTCTCATGTTTTCAGAACTCTCCTCATTAATTGTTGGTGAGAAATTATGAAGGCTGAAAACAGATAATCTTACAATAGCCACCACAATATTATGCTTCACCATATGTCTTCTGTTTCAGACTCTGTGGCATAACAAATCTATACAAGTTAGTTGCATTTTTGTTTTTTTCTGATTGATGGAAGATAAAACTTTAGGGGCTCAAGGCAGCTTGTATTCATTGCCAGCCTGTTTTGTAAGTGACAGTAATTTTACAACTTTTTTCTCTTCAATTTCATGAGCTAGGTCTAGGGAAAATTATAGTGTATATTTACCTACTTACTACTAAAAATCCTGCAAGGTGCTGAGCTGTTCAGTTACTTTCATTGAATTAGATGAGAGCTGAAGATGCTCAAATGATGAGGTTTCTAGTCTACCTCTGTGGCTTCTTGTTTATGTGCTACTGGCCTATATAAACGTGGGTGGTTGTGTCAGTTTTTTCTGCATACATACTGTTTGCTAGCTTGATACTGATAAAATTAGAAGCTATTTAGCTTTCCCTCAAACCAATTACAGCTCTTCCAAATTTTTTCTTATAGGTGTATATCAGTGAGTATACTCATACCTGAACACAACTCTCCAGAATAATCAGAGACACTACACTATACTGAAATCCTCTCTCTTTTATATTGTTCAAATTTGAATAGGATAATTGAACATGTACTTTGTAGCTTAGTCAGTCCTTCATAGAACAAAGGCAGCTACGCACTTTTTTGACTTCAGAACTGCCTACAGAAGTAGAGTTTTGTTTTTCTAGTGACAAGTATTGCTTCCTATTAATTAGGCTTTCTTCTGTGGGCATCTGGGCCAGCTGCTGACAGCAACGTATTGGCGAATTAATGTGAACAAAACAATCTGACATCTGCTTGATTTTTTATTCTCTCAAACGGAAAGTGTTAAGACACCTAAATTTGTTTACTGTAGAAAGATTTTTTTTTTAATGGTAGTAATACAAATAGAAATTATTTTGGACCCTGAAAGGCCTAGCTAAATAAAAACTAATGCTGTTTGGCATAAGGGAAATGAGGATATGGAATTATGTATAATAATTTGCATTTAACATAGAAGAAAGCATTTGTTTTTTGTTAATTGGGTAACAAGGCAATAAAGCTTTGCCATTTATTAATTTGTTAGTTTAGAATGTGGTCAGAGTGAGTAATAAGGCTGTTTTGGAGTCAGGCATTCTGATAAGACTCGTGTGAGATTAAGTTGTTTTCATGCATGAGCATTTTGTGAAAAACCCTGCAGGTCACTGTGCTCTTAATGATGTTGTTAACATAAACACAATATAAATGGAAATTGTTTTATATCTAATGAATAGAATAAGGTATACTAAATGCATCTGGATACATTAATTTAAATCAACCTCTAAAAGAGGTAAACAATCTGTATGGAGCATGCTTAAATGGGTAATTCTTCTGTGACTTTCTACCATATTGCACATCTGTGGTCATCTTGTGTTATCAACCTAAGAAGGCTATGAGTATGAAACATATAACAAATTCTTATTAATATTTTTATTTGCAAGAGTACTTATTATGTCCAGTAGCAAAAGGAATATTAGCATTGCATCTTGGTTTCTGCTCTAGAAGAACTTGCAGCTTTCTGTAATACTTTCAGTGTTTCATCAGGAATGAACCTGGTAAAAATCAAGTGGGTTAACTGAAGCCTTTTTAATCTTAATATAATCCGACAGTCAATAAAAATGCAAGGAGACTTTATTAGTAAAGCACTCATAATTTTGCCATTAACAGGAAGAAACTTGCCTTGGATTTACAACACACTAATTCTTTTTCAAGCTTTTTCTATTTCTATTATGGGACTAAAGGAGCTCAGGGGTATCTGATCCTAGGTTATTTGTCTTTTTGTCTGCTTGTGTGTTTTTGCTGAGCCAGCATTTCTAGGAGACATAAAAGGTGACAAATTTAGGGAAGACTCTTTATTCTAGGAATCCTTAAACTCAGTCTAAACTAGGTTTTTGGCAACCCTTAAAAAGTTCCAGTTAAGCAAATTTGAAAAGGGGAAAGCCCTTCACTTTTCAGAGTTGGTCTATTAAATCACTTAGCTTGCTTGGGCTTTCTAGACAAAATTATATGTGCTGGTCTATAAATTAGCTTCCTTCCTTTATTAACATGCTTGATATTAATAAACCTAGAAAAATCAGTAGCAATTCTGTTCTATTCTGTTGGTGTTTCAGCTGGAATAGTCACAACAGAGTAAGAAGTAAGTATTCTGGTCATGCTTTGGACTAGAAGTATGTTATTTTGATTGTCCCTTGCATAACCAAACATTTCTATGAAACTGGATCAACCTTTGTTTCCTCCCTTTGTACAGTACCTACCTAATGCAATTGGACCCTGATCTGTGATGTGGTCCCCTGACTTTGGACAAAACAAATACATGGTTTCAATTCTTAGATGATTTAGCTACAGGAATTTGGATGACATTAATTGGAGTTATATAATGAAACTTCCTTTCCAGTTTTGAAGATCTCAGCCTTCTCATCCAATCTGCTTGATACTCATTTTTTGAGACTACACTGTCATTAAGTATACACAGTAGTGATATAATGCAATACAGGTGTTGCTGCTACCATATCCCTAGTCTAAAGTTACAACATTTTATTACTGTGAATTACTGATACATGAAATATGCATTTTTTTATTGGATTGCAAGATTCGGTTACTGTGTATTAATCTAGTTGATGTAAAAACAGCTTCAACAGCGATTGAAGAAGTGGCCAGGTAAAAGCCTTTCACTTAGTGGCAGAAGTTCTCTTTATCCTGAGAACATCTATTGTGGAGACAAGAGATGGTGCAAATATTTTCACAGCATTACCCACACATCTGTCTTGGTTATGATAATCTCTAAAGGGGGGAAAATAGAGCAGTTACTTTCAATTCCATTTAATCCTTGACCTCTTAAGAGCTTGACACTAAGGGATTCAATTAGTGACAAGCACAGTGGTAGGTTGAGTGATTCATTCCCATGTATTCAAATCTCACAATTCATACAGAGAAATAAGAATTACATCAATTTCTCTCTGCTTTAGCTTCCTTCAGATGAGGTTTTTAATTGACTTGCCTAAGAATAATGGGCCTGTGCAAATTATTCTTCGTCAGTGAGCGATCAGTTGAGCTGTGTGTCTGACCATCCACCTTGGTCAACATCTTCTGAACCTGTAAGACAATTTCAACTAAATTGGAAAACAGGGGGAGGTCACAAAAACAAATGGCAAATTTTGTGACTGGGCAGACAAGGACGACTTTAATAGCAGATTTGTTAGGTTCCTGTGAAGATACATGGGCAAGAATTCTGATAGTGGGAAAAGATTCAAGCAGACCTTGCAGTTGACTGTAAGATGCATGGCTGGAGGAATCCAGGCTTCATTAGTTCTAGAAATAGTGCTTGGTTTTCTTTTTCAGTCTTATTGTGGGAAATGTCAGTTACTGACAAATACAAAGAGCTTGACTCTTAAGAATGTGGGTGTTATCTCTCTTCTCTTATCTGCTGCTTACTGGGAGCTCTACCTGTGGAATACAGTGGTGAATGCAAAATGGATAAGCATGACAAAGTCCCAATTGTATTAATTCCGATGAAGTATTAGTGTTTGTGTGCCAGTTTTAATGTTAGGGACTCAGGCCTTTACATCTGCTCTAAGTATTTTTAGGATATTCTACAAATGTTGAGTAATATTCCCAATTTCATGGGAGATAGGCCATGATGTCAGAATGGAAATTATTCACTTCCCCATAATGACCAAGTCACCATTCATGTTGGTCAATAAGATTGTGGTTGGTCCGTGTTTTCTTAATAATTCAGCACTGCATTTTTATGCTGTTCCCTTTTGTGCAGAGGTGCAAAAGATGGAAGGTGACACACTCAACATGCAAATATTACCCCAGCAGGAAAGCTTTTCCACTTGTGGATCTTCTGTGAGTGAATGAATCACTGCCTAATATCTGCACCCCTAAAGACCACGTCCAAACAGCAATAATTCAAACAAGCATTTGACCACCAGCTGTCACTGAGACCAGTTTGCAAGAGTCAAGGGTTTTTTTCGGGAGAACTTTCTGCCCACTTAAACCCTGGTGGTTTTCCCCTCACAAGGGTGGTATTTCAGAGGGGTAAGACACTGTGAGGAAACTAACTGCATGCAGAGATCATTCTCATCTCACACCTGTGTTTCACTTCCTTTAGACAGCTCCCTATAGCTTCTCCTAGGCCTTCTGAGCTTTCAATATTGTCTCCAGAAATCAAGATTTGGGGAAGAAAAAAGAAAATGTCCTTGCTTTTTACACAAGATGCAAAGTGCTTCACTAATGATCTGAATATGCAGCCCCTTCAGGAGTCCCAGGGGCAGCTTCTGGTGAGCGGGGCCAGGCAGTGCTGCCTGCCGGCTATCTGGGATCTTGCTGGCAGGGCGTTTGGGGCCGAATCTCCAAAACTGGCAGCTGGAGATTCCCAGAGGAGGGGAAATTTCTTCTCTTAATTCAGGCACTGTGCTGGAGGAGCGAGGGGAGCGGCTGCGCAGAGGCCATTTGGAGGCTGTGGGACTGCGCTTGGAACTCTGAAAGAGGGCTTTATTGGGAGCTGCGGAAAAAGCACATGGGATTTTTTAAAACTTATTTTTCATCTTTATTCCTTTTGAAATGTGAGAGTCATCCTGCATTTGAAGCTGCCTTATAGTTTGAGCCACTATAGTAATAACAGGGCAGGTCACCATAGGTCTCCTAGCACTGAAGGTGTACAGCTAATATGTAATCATATAGCTTGCTGAAAGTAATTTTTACATGAATTTGGGATGACCAGGTTACTTGAGGTCATTATGGTAATCATCCCCAGACTGTAAATGGTATAGTTAAACTAGTGGACACTATTTTTTCTATTAATCTTCTTAGAAAAGCCTTTGTAATCTTAATTTGCTAAGATGTTAGGGTGAAGACAGATTACAACTAAAGCTGGTTTACTAACTTTACCCAGCCCAGATCTCTTCTGTTAGGTGGCATCTAACGTGTCAGCCTGTAGCTGGAGTCATCACTACCCTCAGTCAGCTAACGTGTTTTCTGACATTTAGGCCTGAGCAACCTTATTTTACTGTGAAGCTAGATTCAGCTTCGGCGTTGGCCCAGGTCTGCACAGCAGGTTGGACCAGGGATCCTCCGGAGGTCCCTGCCAACCCCAGTCACCCTGCGATTCTAACCCACTCCCTCTCACATCACCAAACCGCTTCGCAAGCCCCAGTTTAGTCACAGTTACACAGCAAGCTGCAAGAACACCCAATCTGTGATGCCTAAATCTTCTTCCACCCCTTCACCTGTCTGTTTTGAGTTATGCCACACTGCCCAGACCTTGTTGTTGCCGCTCCTGGCTGCGACCACGCTGCCTTGAGCATCTCCTGGTGCTTCCATGGGTCAGTCACAAATTACAAGCCACATGTCCCCACAGTGGGCAATACTGGATTAGCAATCGGCTCTGGACAACGCAGGTGAGGAGCCCGGTGCCTCCTAGGAGCCGAGGAGCAGGAGAAAGGACAGGCTCCCGTTCTCCATAGAAGCACTTTTCGTCTTAATCACAAGAATCGTATTTTTTTGCACCTGCTTCATTCGTTCCTCGGCTTCCCGCTGCTGCCGAACAGGCCCCTTCTGACTTTTCCGCTGCAGCCTCCGGGGACGAACGGCCAAACCAAGGCCAACCCCCGTGCCGGCAGAGCCAGGGCTCGCCTGCTCCCCGCTCAGCGCCCCGGGGGTGGGGGATGAGCTGCGTGAATTTTGCTCAGCGCGCTCTCGAAAAGCCCCTCCCGGGCGCCCGGCGTGAAACTTCCCAGGCGGCGGGCCGTGCCGTGCCGGGGGGCGGGCGGCTCCTCTCCGCCTCTCCGGGGAGATCCCCGTCCCACGCCGCTGCTCCACCCGCGCCGCGGGCGTGACCCCGCGTTGCGAGACCCGCCGCCGCCGCCGCCGCCCGGCGTTTCGGCGCGAGCCAGCAGATGGCGGCGCCGCCCCGGCTGGGCGCGCAGTACCGCGCACGCCGCTGCCGCGCGAGCCCCGCTCCGGTTACAAACCCTCCCCCGCCCCCGCCCTCCGCGGCGGTGTCTCCCTCCCCGCCACCTCCCCGCCTGTCACTTACCACGCCGGAGAGCCACCATGGCGCACGGCGGGCCACGCGTGTCCGCCGCCGCCGCTCCGCGCGGGGCCGCCCGCCTGCCGCCGCCGCCGCCGCCGCCGCCGCCGCTACTGCTGCTGCTGCTGCTGCCGCCGCTACTGCTGGGCGCCGCCGCCGCGCTGCGCTGCGCGGAGCCCTGCGGCCCCCAGCGCCCCGGAGCCCTGACCCGCGGGGCGCGCAGCCCGCCGGAGCCGCGGCACGGCGGCGGGGCGGCGGCGGGGGGCAGCCGCTCCAGGAGAGCATCCTCGGCGGCGGGCCGGGAGCAGGTCTCCCTCGTCAGCACCTCCTTCGTGCTCAAGGGGGACGCGTCTCACAACCAGGCGATGGTGCACTGGACGGGCGAGAACAGCAGCGTGAGTGCGAGGGGCAGTGCGGGTGGGGTGGGGGATCCCTGCCCTTACCCCTGCCCTTGCCATTGCCTTGCTCCCCCCCCCCCCCCCCCCCCCCATCAACTTGCGGGGCGCAGCCTGCGCTCGGTGCGGCCGGAGCGCGCAGCTCCCGCTGCCCGGCCGGGGGGCGCGGGGGTCCCCGCGGGCCGCTCTGGGGGAGAGCGGAGCCCCGACGGCCGGTGAGGTGCCGCCGGGAGGCGAAGCGCCTCCGGGGTCGGGCCGGCCCCGCGCACCCTCCGCCACTTCCCCAGAAGTTTGGAAAGTTTGCGAGCGCGCATCTCGCAGAGGGGCCGGGTGCGCGCTGTGCGCCGTGCTGCGAGGAGGAGGAGGAGGAGGAGGAGGAAGAAAAAGAGCAGAAGGGCTTGACCCCGGCGAGGCGGGGCGGTGTCCGAGTGCGATCGGCGGTGCCCCCGAGGGCTCTGCGAGGGTCTCCGGGTGAAGGAGAGGCAGGGGGCGACCCGCGGCGCGGGGATTATCTCCTTCAGCCCCTCATAAAGTCCCAGATAAAATTGTCGGGGCTTAATCGATTCACCTCGGTTCAGTCATCCCCGTGTAATCTTTCCCGCGCCGCGCTCTGCCTCAAGCGCCAGGGAAAGAAAAACCCCAAACAAACAAACAAACAAAATATCAGATAAAACCCAGCCCCGGGCCTGAGGTGGGGGTGAGCGGGAAGGCCCCGCGGGGCACCGGCCTGGCGGGCGCGGAACCTGCGCCCCGGCGCGGGAGGTGCGCGGGGAGCGCTGGGACCGAGCGGGCTTCCCACGCACGGCGCGGGGCTTCACCCCGCGGGGGCGGGGGGTCCCGCAGAGGTCCGGGCACAGCAGCAGCTCTCCGAGGGTTTTTGCAGCTTCATCGGTGGAGAAAACTCGCGCGGTGGGACCGGCGTTGTGAGTGCGTTAGAGCAGCGGCGTTCACAACTTTTCGCAGTTAAAGCAGCGTGCCTTGCCTTTAGTATTTAATTGTCTGGTTTAGATAGCAGCTGTCACGGTGAGGGCCCATAATCTATTTTTAACTCATTTTCAATTTCAACGAGTCGTCCTTTCTTCATGTATCGACCCATTAATGGGTGTGTATTTGCACGGGTGGTTTCAGGGATTTGCCACTTCTAATTTATCCTTCACTGAAACATTATATCATAACAGAGGGTGTCATAGGTAAATATTACACAGCACCTTGCACTGTCTGTGTAACTTCATAGGCAGAAAATATCATTATGAAGGCTCAAGATCAACTTTCTCCTGGAGGATTTTACTGTTTCTGGAAAACTCTTGAGTATTTTTCCTACAGTTCAGCTAAGCTCTGACTCTGCTTGAACTCTGTGAATTTAGCATAAAGTTTACTTAAACTTGTCTCCATTCAGAGAGCTTGTGTTGTACCTCTTACAAGTTTGTGAAATATCATCCTTTCTCTACGATCCCAAGTCCTGCTTTTTGCCTGTTTTGCTAGGGAGTTACCCGGGATGTGGAGCTGCTAAGGCTCCACTGGTGAGGATGCAGTGATTCCCTTGAGCACACCGAGCGCTTGTGTTAATGCTCTTGTATAATCAGGTGTCAGAGTTGGAGTCAGGATCATAAAGCTTGACACTTTCAGAGGCAGTTTTTGATTTGCTCAGGAAGGAAGCGTAAGATGATGGCCATTTTCTGTGAAAAGAAAATGTTGCAAATCAGCAGCATCAGCTATTCTGACTGTCCTTCCTCCATTTCTCTGCTGTGAGACTGCAGCTGTTTTTTTTTTGTTTTTTTTTTTTGTTTTTTTTTTTTTTTTTTTTTTTTTTTGTGGACAGTGCTTGCAGGCTGTTAGGACTACTTCCTTGAAGAATTCAGTATTGAAAAGTTGGCATAAGTTCATTTTTTGACATAAAAGGCAAGTAACAGCTTTCATGCAAAGCGCTCTGCACTCTAAAACGAATATAGTAGAACCTTGCTAATCCACATTTATGACTAGTGGTCTCTGCTTGCCTCTGCAAAGATTTAATAACAGATGCTGCAGTGAGGGTTTGTATTGCTAAAATGTTATTATTTTTTCACAGTGTGCTACAGTTCACTTACTAGAACACGACCAAGTACCCGCTTCAAAAGCAAAGATAAATGGCAACTGTCAGAATAAAAGAAAGTGGTTAGTCTTTGCTGCAACTTAGTTCTTTTTTGTTTGCTTAGTTACTGTCCACTAATTCAGTCTTGCAGGATGATACTCTCATTATGAGTGCCTGGAGACGTTTGCTACAGTGTTTACACCTTCTAAAGAATACTTTTGCAGAGTTACTTTAAAAGTATGTTTATTACTCTGCCTGCCATCAGGTGATTACTGTCAGGCAAGACTGGGTTTGAACGAGTGACCTGGCAATGAAAGACCCTTTTCTGCCTTAAACCAAATGAGAGCAGCCAGTCTTTTTGCACTGGATGTTTTACAGTATGACTGTCAGCATTTTTTTGCACCTTCTTTTCTTGTTAGCTTTGTTTTATTGCATGCTTCCAGTAGAAGAGCTGATTTTAACAAAGGCTTCCAGAGAAAAATGATTTGTAGACAGTCTGTAGAATATTTATTTATTTATTTATTAGAAGAAGTGGAAGAAATACACTAAGCCCAATGGAAGAAGGATGGGTTTAAAGGGTTTGGAGAGAATTTTGCTGCCTGTATGTATGTCAGATTAAAACAATGGAAAATAAGTACCTGATCCAAAACATATTTAAGGTAGTCTTGAATGTTTGTTTGTTTATATAGATATGTATGTATGTATTTATTTTACTCTGGGTTAAGTGTTTGGAGGTAGGAACGCTAAGTTCCAGTGCTCCTCAAGACTGGAACCTTATCCTGTGTTCTTAAATATATGGCAAATCTTGCTTGCCTCAGAAGCACAGGCTTGAGGCGTGAAGCGCTGTTCTGTCCCAGGCGCATTGCAGTCAAGGGGAGAACTGCCATTCATAACACCGGGGTTTTGGATCCAGCCCTGTGAACCTCAGGAGGCACTAAGCAATCTTAAAGTGTCACCACGTACATTTGGCACCTCATTGGAGGTACTCAGCACTTTGTAAACCAAGGGGCTAAACTAGTTCCTTTACCCTTTACAGCTGCATGGCTGAAAATTTGACAGTGATGAGCTCCAGATGACCATATATCCTCTTAAACACCTCACCTAGTAAAATAAGCGAAGAAGAAATATGTGGTAGGGTTATTCCTTTGAGCTCTGTGATGGAGAGACAAATAACTATAAAAGCTGAGGGGGTAGCTGCTTCTCTGAGGGATGTTCACCTGCATGAATAGTTCATTGAAGCTGCCACCATGGACTACTCGTGTGTGGATCAAGGGCACATAAATAAATTTGAAAGGGGCAGAGGTTAGTTTGATGTGCACATGGATCTTTTAAAAATTTATTTACATCTTGTAAATCTTCCTGTGCTGCAATAATAGGAGTATGTGATTTTTGGTTGCTTGAGAAGTCTTGAAAGAAACTAAGGAGGCTATAAATTAAATTGGTCCTTTCTCCTCTCCCTTCTTTTCTGTACTGTAGAAGTCTGACGTACTTTATTATCATCTTGTAATGCCATTGGTTTTGTGAATTAGGGAAACGGTCGATTTCATAGCACAGCAGAGTATATGGTTGCACTGATTATAAAGTGATCTTGAATAACTGGGAAGATCATCTGTATGCTTCCTTGCTTTGTTGAGAGTGCTGTGCAGGGAGGTATGCAAATTGCTTCCTGTTTTGTGTCCTCATTAATTTTATTTTGTATTCTAATAATTAATTATTTATAAATTCCATAAATGATAGGCCTGTCTCTGACCTTTCTTCACACTAGTGATGCTAGTCTTTGTATCATCATGAGTGTATTGGGTTAGTGAATTTCAACACTTAGTATTTTTTCTCTTTGTCCCCTATGCCCACAGAAATCTGTTGTGCACTATTACTTTCAAACAAAGGCTCATGCAAGTGGAACTAATTTCCTTTCCAGTCTTAAAATATCATAAACTGAAGACATGAGAGGTGGGTGGTGCAGCGCACCATTTGCTCTGGTGAGGGCTAGTGATTGACATTTGTGTAACTGATAAATAACATGGAGTCGTGCACTGGAATATATATAGGTAGCCTGTTTACCGAATAGCCTTTTACTGTGTTAAGCTGAATATGTGTGTTCCCAGGTTTACTAAAAATACACTACCCTTTCTGATTTGGGGGAAAATAGTCAACAGCTTTTAAAAACCCTACTTTTCCATGGAAGAGACCTTATAGTCATCCCAGGAGCTTTTTTGTGTGTCGTGGTTTAAGCTTGGTCGGCAGCCAAACACCACGCAGCCACTCACTCCTCTTTCTCTTCTGGCAATGAGAAGGGACAGATGAGCCAGGCTTGGGGTTTAAGATAGGACCGGGAGGGGCAAATCACCCATTATGGTGATTAGCAAAAGGCAGACTCGTTAGAGAAAGCAAAAAAGAATATAAATTTATTACAGACACTAACAACACTTAACAGAGTAGGACAGTGAGGAGCGTTGCCACATCTTGAGAACACCTTCCCCCCACCCCTCCCTTCTTCCCGGGCTCAGCTCTGCTCCCGATATCTCTACCTCCTCCCCCAGTGGCGCAGGGGCAGGGAATGGGGGGTGCAGTCAGTGCTGCCACTTCCTTCATCTTCGGTGAGGGGAGTGTCTGGAACTTGTTCTTCCTGCTCCATCGTGGTCCCCCTCTCACAGGAGACAGTCCTCCACAAACTTTCTCCGACATGAGTCCCTCCCATGGGCCGCAGCGTTTTCTTACACTGCTCCGTTGTGGGTCACCAACTTTCTCCAACTGGATTCCCTCCCATAGCTGCAGCCCTTCCTGAGCTGCTCCGGCGTGGGACTCCCCCGCATGCTGCAATCCTCCCAGTGCTGAAATACAGCAGCGGGGCTACCTTTTCCCACAAGACCCCGGCCTTCTTCGGGCACAGCATCTTGATCATCCGTGTGAAACACAGGCCATAAACCAGTGTCTGCTCCACCGTAGATCTTCATGGGTGGCGGGGGGGGGGGTCACCCTGCCATCTCACCACAGGATACAGGGGGGTCTCTGCTCCAGCACACCTTCCCCCTCCTTTCTTCCTCTGTTCCTCCACTGACCTTGGTGTTCACGCAACTGCCACAACTCCTCCGCACAAGTCCGATTCCTCCTCACCACGTCTCTTCTTAAATATGTTATTGCAAAGGTGCAGCTGATGGGCTCAGTTTTGGTGCAGAGGTGGAGCTGACTTGGAGCTGGGGGAGCTTCAAGAAGCTTCTCACAGGGGGGCACCCCTATAGCCCCCTCCCCTGCTACCAAAAACCCCCACCACTCACTCAAACCCAGGACATTGTGCCAGATAAACAACTTTCCTTGAAAAACTATCTTCTTTTTGACCCTCATGGGCAATTCCCATTGTGTATTAATACTATCTGATTAAAAAAAAAAAAAAAAATCAAAACTGAACCAGAAATATGGGGAGAATGAGCTTTGTGTTCACAATTGATTTTGATTCATGGACTGCTCTTCATGCTGTGTGCAGACTGCTGAAGTGTTGTGAACAGGACTTAGGCCAACTAGTTCTAAGTCTGCAGTTTCATGGTGCCAGTATTTTCTTTTTTTGTTTGTTGTCAAAATATTAAGTCCATGCAGGCACTTATTTGTCCTTTTTTGATGTCAAGATCCCTCATAAACACATAGTGCTCTCTTATGGAAAATAAACATAAATGCATACAATTTTTTCCAGACTTAATATTTAGCAGCACCTTATCAGAAAGGAAGGTTTATTGCACATCTACAGAAATTGCTACACAAAAACTTTAGCTGATCCAGACTTTTCTGTATTTGTTATACAGATACTTTGTTTAATTTAAAATATATTACTCTTTGTGATACAGTTTCACCATATATGATTTATACAGCCCAGTGATCACTAAATGTATCCTTGTGGCAGATATTTTATTTAATTGGTTTTCTGTTTTGTTCAGTTTGCAATAAATTTTGCTGAGGGGATCTATAAAAAGCATTGACTTCAATATTGCTATAGCAGTATCTGTAATGGTAAATGTAATTATCTATCCAAACTGGGCAAAAGTCCATATGTGGTAAGGTTTTGGTGCAGTTTCTCCAGAGTAGCCACACTACTTCTTATGAAACTAAAGGGAGCACGAGGTCAAAAATCCTGACAACTCAGACCTTTGATAAATGGCAGATATATTGCAAAGTGAAAGGCAGATTTCCCACTGGGAGTTTTTTTTTTTTTTTTTTTTTTTTTTTAAATTCCTCAGGATGATAGTGTGATAAAAAACAAACAGAAACTAAACGCAATAATCATATTTGAATGGAACAGCAGAATCCCACATGGAAAGCAGAATGATTTTAATCTGACTGAACTAACTCTGGAGTTTAACTTTTTTTTTTTTTTATGATATAAATTTTATGGCTTACTCCATTTATTTACTTCTATCAGCCTTTGTTTTCCTTCTCTTCCAGCCCTACAGCTTGCTAGTCTTGTTGCTGCCTGCTGAGCTCTTTCCATATTTCATCAAATTCTAGCTGCTAAAGAGAGAGCACCTCTTCTCATCCCCTACGTAGATACTTAAAATTGATACATACTTTTATTAGTAGTGTGTGTTTCAAACATGCTTGAAAGTCCTCCTCCATGCATAGCCCTCCACACCTGCAGTCATACCTGTTTTTACCTGGTTTGCTGGTTTAACTGGCATTGCCTGGTTTGCTTAGGAGCAAGCTACTAACAGCCTTAGCATGAGTAGGTACTACTTTGCCAACACTGGGACGAATTCAGAGAGTTTAAATCTAGGAGGGAAATTTAGCAATGGACACTAAAGACAGACACCAGATTGAAATTCTATCTCTGTTACTGCTGATACGCATGATAAACCAAATCTGGCTTAACACCAAACATTAAATATGTGTTTAGGCTCTTGATAGCAGGTTCACATATCACAGTGGGAACATAATGCATTCTTCCCAACCTTGACAGTGTTAGGAATATACTGTTACAGATCTTTGGAGAAAAATGAGGACATCCCTTTTGATTTTATTAAAATTCAATAGGCATGTAGATTCTTTTTGAGTGATCGGAAGGGGAAAATGATGAGCTTTTCAGAAAAAAACAGTAATTGTTCTGCTAAAATGTGAAGTTCTGTGAGGTGTGTACTGATTTATGAATTTAAAACATGAAACTGCCCAGATTACGGAAGTCTTTATGCCAAGCCCTTTGTCCAAATAAAATATTTTCATAGAATCATTTAGATTGGAAGAGGCCTGTAAGATCATTGAGTCCAACCGTAAACCTAACACTGCCAAGTCCACCAACATTGCCAAGTCAGCTATGGTCCTGTCAATTAAGATCAAAGGATGTTAGCATAAGGGGAGATAATCTGCAGCGCAGTGCAAGTGAGATCCGTCTAATTCCTGAAAGCACAAATTCATTGAAGCAAAAGCTGAAATTGTAGGTTGAAAATAGTCTACAGTATACGACTGCTTGATGTAGCTCAGGATGAAACTTGATGACCTGCAACATGCCTTCGGCATTTTTATTCCCATAGTCTCACATTCCTTACCAAACATTCCCATCCCCAACCCCCTGCCCTAGTAATAATAATTTAAAACCCTAACAAATCACCAATGACAAAACCACTTTTGAAAGAAATAATGGATGGGATCCTCTGTCGTGCCTAACTTCAGTTTGGACTTCTGTTAGATTAAGACTCCATTGTGTTAGATATTGCACAACCCCAATGTAAAAATACAAGTGCAGCTCTAAAGATTTTATAATCACAGTTCTACCTGCATACATCCATGAGAAACAAATTACATGCTTAAAGGATGTACATTGACAGAAATTACACAGAGGTCAAAGTTTCAGTCCAAGGGCTGCTCCAACAGCTTGCTTAAGTATTTTTTTTCTTCTAATGACTTGGAATATTCATACATAAGCATTGGGCAAGGCCTAAAATTTCCCCTCTGAGTTGAGAGTTAATTAGAAGTTCAGAAACATGTCCACTGTGGGTGTATGTCTGTAGGTATGTTGTTCTGTCTGTCTCTCTTTTGTCCAAACCAGTAGATATGCAATGCATCAAGAAAAAGTGGAAGTTCTAGCAGTAAGGGTTTTGAGTCTCTGTACTGGCAGGAAATGTGCCTTTCAATGATTCATGCAGAAGGGGGAATTAGACCCTTCTGCTGGGTGAGCACTCTAACCCCAGTGCTGTTCTGCAAGTGTGAGGAGGGCAGTGTCACCTCCTGTGCGAAGCTGTGTTTCAAAGGGGGCTGCCACTGTGCACTGTGAAATGCTCAGTGTCATGGGTGTGTGCTGGCACATCTGCAGGGCTCGCTGGCTTTGGTAAGATGAGTGGAGAAATGCCGTGTTTATGGGTCCTCTTGGATTTCATCAGCTCTGGGTGAGGCTGTTGTGGGAAGAGGAAAGATGCTGAGGAACTGCTGTCTTGCAGGCCGGAGTGTGTGTGCCACCCTCGGCAGAGCTGGTGATGCTCCGCACAGCCCTGTCACTGCGTCCGCAAGCTCTGAAGCAGAACTGGGGTATTCATGGCAATATCTTGGGGAAATTTGAGGCTTGACCAGAGGTAGAGTGTGAGGTTCCAAATGAATGGCTGTTAGGTTAAATTGAAGCTGAATAGGGGTATTGAGGAACTTGGCCATTTACCTCACCAGTATCTCCAGAAACAGCAGTGGCATTACATAGATGGTTTTTATGCCTCAGTTTCCTACCTGCAGTGTGAGAATAACAGTACTTCCCTATCTCTTAGGATTGCTGTTGCTCTAAATAAGCTGTGCACTTTGATCTTAAAGTAATGGTTATCACCATAACACCTAAGAGGCAGGACCATAGAAAATCACATCTATGGTTTCTTTGTTCCTTTGACTGTTTCACAGTACAGTCTAGGAATTAGAGAAGAAAAGGCTCTCACAGGTCATGCAAAGTTGTCTGCTTTTTCTGATGTTTGTTTTGATCAGGGCCTCTTTTAATGTGTAGTCCAGTTTAATTCAAATGCCTAGACTCTGGCACTTCAAGGTCATTGAACAGATTTAAGATTATTTGACTAAAAACATTTTAAGTGAAACTTAGCCTGTATTTAACATGATTTTTTCTGCCTTCATTTACTGGTATACTGAAATAACTGTGCTTCTTTCTCAGTGATTGTACCTTTCCTACTCCTGTAGGCTAGTAATTATTTCTCTGAATAACATTTATTTTGGCCTTTAAAATTTTCTTTTATAACACACTTCTGCTAGCTCTTTAATTGCACCATCTGGATAGGTCAGTACTTACATATAATAGTACCTACATACAGTGCATTTGACTGGTACATTTTTAGAAATGTACATACACACAGAGATTATTGTTCATTTCTGTCTTCCCTCTAATCTCTCTAATGTCCTTGTGATTATCTGTGTTTTCTAAAAAGAAAATGACAGAGAAGTAAATAGATTTTTTTTTATAAGTCATAAAAACACTTAAATAATTTGGTCATTAGCAAAAAAAGCTCGTTTCTGTGGTTACTGTGCATTAACATTGTTGAAAGTTTGTTCTAGAAGATGAAGTCGATGTATTTAATGGCTTTTTTTTCCCCATTCACTTTACAAAATCTGTTTCTTTCACGGTGTTTGGAAGCTTATTGGAGGTACGGTATAACTGCATGAAGTGTCGTAGAAGAGTATCTGCAAGCACCAACTCCTGTGATGTGTCCTTATTCCTACTGAGCAGCAGGCCCATGTTTACTGGCCAGCGTGTTCAGTTTTAGCAGATAGCAAGCTATACTCTGTTAAAACACACTTTTTATCACTCTTACTGGCCCTTCTCTGCTCCTCAGAGTGAAAGTGCCACAGGGAAAGATCAGTCTTCCCACTGCATGTGCATGAGCAATATGTGTTATACGGGGGCTCTGCTCTGAGTTGGTGGCATTTAGGTGCTTCTGTACTACCAACAAATAATAATGATGATGGCCGAGGATTGAGCTGTTCCACCTGTAAATTCTATCAGTGTGTAGCCTAACTGGCCTCCCTAACTGATCTACAGTAAAGAAAAGTTGCTTTTCTGAGGTATTGAAGAACAGCCTGTTTATGGGTCATGCATTCCCGTGCTTGCCTCTACCAGAAATTGTCACTTCAGGGCAGATGCCCAAAGGGGTGGAGCTGGAGGGTTAGAGGAATGTGTTGGAATTGCTCTTTGAGGCTCTGTGGATAAGGCATAAAAACAGAAATAAAACAAACAAAAGCAATACGTGCCAGTGACAGGTAGATTACTTTCTGGGTACATAGAGATGTCTTTGCCAATCCATTACTGCCAAAAGGCAATGGGGACCCATTGGCATGTAGTGCACATAGACAGTGCTCCAACATTCAGCCTGTTCCAGAACTCATGAAATGAACTCTGGGGAGATTGGTAGCAGCAAATGCCTGGAGGTGCCCGGGGACCTGGCTGGTGATGCTGGAGACACATAACCACATGCAATTGTGTGGCACAGAAACACTAATGCTATTTTGCCCAACTCACTTCAACCTGCAGTGATCTCCCCAGTGGGAGAGGAAGTCAAAATCAAATGACTGGAATCTGCTATGTGTTTGTGAGTTTGTATTTACCGGCCCTAATCTTGATGATTCATACCTAAATAAACCCCAATATCCTGCTCCATGACAGGTTGGTACTAACATACTTCTGTCTGTAAGTTCCCAGCTGGTTTTTAGAGTGATCCCACTGTGCTCTTTCTGAGCACTTCATGGGGCCCTGTTGAGGCTAGTAAGGGTTCACATTAGATTTGGCTGCTACATATTGATTTGCGAATACGCTATGTGAACATCATTCCTTTTGGCCTCCCTCATTTTAGTCTTGTAAACCACAAAGTTTAATTGATATGTATAGGACTTTGGAGTCTTGGGTGTTGTAGTATTTCATGTGGTTAAATCATAGAAGCAAGCAGGCATATGAACTAAAAAGCTTTCCTCTCCCAGGATCAGATGCCCCCACACAGGCACTAGGACTTAATCAGAATTGCAGCTTTTGATTTAGAAGGCCATTTCCTATTTTGCTAATTTGTTTGGCTTTTAATCAGTGGTTTCCTATGTTTCCCTGCCTGTTTCCCAACCACATAATGGCAAGTATGTCAAAATGTCTCATCTGCCTTGAGAGCAGTCTTGAAACATGTTCTTTGCCCTGAGTGAGAAGTACAAACTGAACAGAAACTATGCAGAACATCTATGTTGGGAGTACAGTGGCTTTGGAGTGGGAACTGTGTCCTGAGCACCAGCGACAGACTATAGTGGATTGGCAGTAAACTCCCTTGTTGCCCTTGGCTGTTCTGGGGGTAGAGATTGGGATGCTGTTACTGCTGGTGGTTCTGAGCTTTTCTTTACCCCTGCGTGAGGGAGGCCAATGCTGGCGAAGTCATCTGAGACCTGATCCTGTTCTTGAGGTTTTGCAGTCTTATAGGAAAAACAAATATGAAAGAATCCAGAGTTATTTTTTTCCACTCTTGTATGTGTCATCCACCAAGGTGCTACTGAGCACATGCAGGAGGGAGGAGGATGTGTGGATGAAGCAAAAATGCCCATATTTTTGGAGCAAACAGCCCACTATCAGTGTTTGAAATTTCTCTTGGGTCACAGATATTATTATTAAACTCTGTCTAAAACCACTGTAAAGAAAAGAAGCACGAAAGTACATGGTGCATCAGCTGAACAGCATTTTTATAGGTCTGTGAAACCTGCTTTGTGATTCACTGAATAAGCTGTTGTCTCCCAACAGCTTCTGTGAAGGAGGGTGCAGAAGAGATGCATTCCCCTGCATATAGGCTGAATCAGGCACCTCTGCTTAAAAACTGTAAGATGTAGCTCAGCAAACACACTTTCAGTTCATAATGCAATACATATGTTCATCTTCATGCAGCTTCTCTCAAGGGCTACTGCGTGGAGCACTGAGGGCCACTAACAAGATCTCCTTTTCCTTCCTTCCTCCTCTTCCAACTGCTTTAAAACAGATGTTTTTTTATAATGTGGGCTACATTTAGAGGGCTTTGAACCTTGGTATTCCTTTTAATAAACTAATTGCTCCTGGAGAACTCTAAGAGATGGCATTTTTTAAACTTCATTGTATAAGCACCTTGTGCCCTGTGTTCTATTTCTTTATTTAAAAAACCCTTGGGAGAGAGGATGGAGATGATTAATATCAGGCTACCATATATAATCATTGTGAGAGCTAGGCTGTTAGCTGGTAAATTATCAATATAAAATATTTTTTTTAGTTTATCTAACTGCAGAAGAGCCACTTCTTAAACTGGCACGAACTGGCACAACATAAGAATTGAATGAAAGGCAAGCTTCTTCGTCAGTGGGTGAACTTGGTTCAGCTTGGTCAGTCTGTAAGCAAGCAGGAATGTTCGAGCTGCTTTTGTGTGTGCTACAGAGGCAAAAGATGTTTTATGAACACTGGAGCTGCATGAAAAGAAGACCCTCCACTTCCTGTTCGAATCAATGTCCATATTATTGTGAGTGATTACATCTTGGCTCTAATGCTTGTGACTGTAAAGAGACTGTTCCTGAAGATGGGAATGTCAGGCTAGAGAAGGATATAATCTTTATCTTGTTTGCAGAAACTGCCAGCAAGTCTGGTTATTTCATTGCTGTATTTTGTGAAGTATATCGAGGCTCCCTGAGGGAGCAGGACTCAGTCCAGCATGGTGTTTCACAGGCGTCGGTAGCTTAGAAGTCAAGCCCATTCAGATGACAGCACTGAAATTCACGTTTAGGCATAGACTATGTGCCAGGAAATAATATAAAGAGTTCATAGTCTTTGATCACACACAGTCTGTTGTATGTGAAGGGTTTGTACAAAATATGCAAGCTTTTAATTTTTTTAGTCACTAAATAGACTTGTATTTATTAACTGAACCTGATTGTCACAGTCACTATCACTCAGTGAGAAACTCTGCTCCCCTTTAGGCAACTTCTGCCCCTGTCCTTTGTGTCTGCTACTTTTCTGTCTGCCTTTTTGTATGTCTCTCATTCCTCATTCCTCTTTTCTTTTCTCTCTCTCTTTGTCTCCTTTGTTATTCTCCCTTCGTTTCTGTCCCTGTATTAAATCACCTTTCTCATCCCTGAGGGCTTAAATAGCATCATCTTCCCTGTCCCATCTGGAAAAAAAGATCTTCAAAGACATGGTTAGTAATGACACAGACATGGTTAGTAATGACACAGACATGTCATCAGTTTGGGAGTTGCCATTCCAGGGAATATAGATGTTCACACTTGGTCACATGTTGTCTGCAGGCTTGGACAGATAGTGTGGCATTGCTTAAGGAAGTCTTGCGTTCATGCAATAGCAGATGTTTTTAAAAAAAACGTCCCCAAAATACATCATCTAAATTGAAACTGGCCCAGGAGCAGTGTATTTCACCTCATGCCCCCAGCCTAAAGCTGTGGAGTGACCTCTTAAACTCACCTAGGGTGAGTTTTAGATTGAGGACACAAAGTGAAATACAATGCTTCTGTCTCAAGCTTCTGGGTGAGTTTAAATGATCATAATTAGAAGTGAAAGATTTAAAATCTCATTTCTAGTCATCCAGTTGTATAATCTCCACATGCCATCTTATAAGAATTTGTATACTACCCATCACTGGAATCACTGTGCTGCTCATCCAGGTTTAATTGAAAAATAATCATAATCTATTCAGCGTTAGATCTAATGCATAAATCAGGTATTGTGAGCAAAACACAACTTCTGAAACATCTATTACCATGGATTTTATTGTCTGGATTAAGTTCAGATATTAGTGCATGTAATTATGATATGTGGGTGATGTCATTCTGGTATGTGACTTTGCCAAGTCTGCCTCGTTATTACTTTTCACAACCTATAGGCAATGAATTCCTTTTTCCTCTAAATGAAATGAAATATTTACAAGCTGTTGCTTATTGCAGAAATTTAAATGAATAAAGGTTCCTTTGAAAATGAACGCAAGCTGAGGAAAGCAGAGACAGCAAATGGATGTGAAGCTGTCATAGGAGGGAAGCTGCAGCTCATATATGCAAGCTCTGTGGCTTTAGCTGAGCCTTGAAATCATGGGAGTCAAAAGCAGGAAAGTGCTAAGGTCCTGGTTTCTGGCATAGCTTGTTTCTCTGATGCAAGTGCACTTGCTGTGCAGTCACTACAGTTCATGGACTGAAAGAAGATGAACAGATTTAGAGTGCTTTTATCTAACATGAAATTGATACTGTCCTATGGGAATGACTTCTAAGAAGAACATCAGAATGTCTGTACTAGGCTAGACCTGTGGATATCTAGGGAAGGGCATCAGATGAATATTTTGTGATCCTTCACCAGACAACTTATCTGGACAACAGCAATTTGTGGCTCAGGGATAACTGCTAAAGCTTTCCAGGTGCATGAAACATACCTTGTTTATAAACATGAAAATGGGAGGGAAGATGAGCTTACATACTTAAATGCAGCAGCTAGCCAAAATTGCTAGTACTGAATTTCTGTTGATTACATCATTCTTTCCCCAAACCTAAATGAGTTCAAATTTTGGGGTATGTTCTCTGAGTATTTTAAATTTTGTGGATTTGTAGCTACTTTTTAGATTTTCAAAACCATTTCTTACTATCATGATTTAAATAGTATTTAAATTCCAACAAATTATATAAAATAGCAAATAGACCTATCAACACATAATTTGCAAAGTCCTTCTTTTCTACTTTAAGTTTCTCACCAATTTGGGAAGTTTAAATGGTACCATTTCTCTTGACTGAATGTTGTTTCTAGAAAGAAAGATGCATGGCAAAAGAAGTTTTTAGATGTCTTTTTGTTTATATGGAATTTATTAAAACATCTTTTTAGAAGTGTTGGACAATGGTACTATCATATGGAAAAAGTACTAAGTATCTTGAATATTTTCCTTGGTTATTTAAAGTTGAGTAAATGTTCATTAAATGGACAACCTCATCTGAGCCAGGATTAACTTTAAATTCAAGCCATTATTCTCTTGGTACCTAACCAATACAGTTAATGTTCTTATCAACAAGTGAGTCTCATTTTTAATTTATGAAAGTTTACCTGAGAGTATTCAAATGTCTCACTTTTTCCAAGTATTAAAAAATGCCTTTGATGTCTCAGCATTTGACTTTAAAACAGCTGATCTTCTGGTGTGCTGTATAATAAAGTTGTTTTGATACATACAAGAAATTCTGCTTGTTCGTTCCAAGTTTGCATGGCATAATTAAGCTAGGGTTTTGTTCAGTAAAGGTTGGTTATGCTGGTAGAGCAAAAATCAATCCTTTTCTTTTAAGTTACTTCCAGGCCAGTTATTAAACAGGCATTATCAAGTTTCGTAGATTTTAAGAAGTGGTGAAGGTGAATTTTTAAAATCTTGCTCATTCTTATTTACAAATAGTTCATGATTTTTAAATAAAGATTTCTAGCACTCTCTTTTATTTTGTAATATAGGATTGAAGAATATCAATAAAAGCATTCAATTATAGTGGACTGCCTATACACTCCACAGGAACCTGTGCCGTGATTTGATTTCTCAGCTAAAGCAGCACCTTTTAATTGACTTAAATTTCACACATTATGGAAGCATTCCTAGCTTTGAATTGTGTCACAATTAGTGGAATGTTCACAGTAATGGAAAAGACAAGGTGCAGGAGCCTACAAAATGGGAAAAGTAAACAGAAACAGGTAATATCACAGAAATTATATTTTAAATGTTGAATTTCACACTGTTCTTTCTTATTGTTGTTCCTCTTCAATTTTTTTCCTAAACATTTCTATATTATCGAGTTTATTTAGAAAAACCGAGTTTGCTAGCTCCAGCAGAAGTTTGTGTTTTTTTGCCATTCTTTGCCTTACCTTCATTTCTGTAGATTGGCTAATTTAAATCTTTCTAGCTCCTGTATTGGTTTATTCAGCATCGCTAGGGTCAGCATGTTACATATGGAAGGCACATCAGCTGGAGGAAACTAATATCCCGATCAGCTTACCATCACTGCAGATAGAGGGAAAGCAGCTGGCATGAGTGAATTGATTTCTGCATCAATCTCCTTGCACAGGCAATCAATTCAACAGAGAGAAACGAGACCGGGGTCCTCATCACCTTTCCTGTTGTAGAAGGCTCCCTATATCGGAGTCTCATTCTTCTGAATTCACTGGTGTACTCTGCTGTCACTTAACTATGAGAGCAATGGTACTCCATACAGTATTACTGAGCCCAAATCCTGTAAAAGGCAACAGCAGGCTTCAGTGTGTTTTGGATCAGATCCTTGGGCTATTGCTACAGCTGTTCTAGCCACCATATTAGTTAAGAGGTGTTTAAGCCCCGGAAGCGTTAGGAGAGATCTCTCATTGCTAAGTGTGAGGCTCATTCAGATAACAAAGCATGACCAATTTTATTTTTATTTTTTTAGTATATCCAGCTGCTCCATGTAGTTGCTGAATCGCGTGCATGCTAATAATTCTGAGGAATAACACATAGTTTTAGTAGGCATCACTATTATATCTACATGGGGAAAAACACATGGTGCTTTCATTCTCCTCCCTCACTTTTTTGGTGAAGGAACAGTGGTGCAGCAAAGCAGGTCTGTTCTATAATAAAATTTTTCAGGGCACTACACTGTATAACTTAGGTAATAGCTTAAATAGTCAAGTTAAAGAGAAAATAATTAGAAGGCTAATTTGGATTCACCCTTCCTTATTACCACTTAAAGATGTTGACTGTAGAGTTCTGTTACTGCTTCATTTAGCTTGACTATTGCAATGACCCTGCTCCTTGTGCGTCAGACTGTTCTTGTTCGGATATGAAGTAGGGATTTTGTGTTGCGGGATCAGAGCATGCAGCACTTGTGGCTTTTCTGATACCATGGAATCAGGAGCAAATAAGCTGACATTGGCCTACACAAGGGAACAGACTTGCTCTGCTTTGGTTCCAAAGGTGTCATTGATTCTATTTGCATTACACAGTCAAATATTTGTATATGGTATCATTGAGGCTGACAAAAGGTTGTCGTGGGGCAGTGTTGATGTCACAAATTGTGAAATTTACTTGTTGATGGGATAGTATAATGTCAGCATGTTGTGATGCAAATGTCATAATTTTGTGATGTGAGAAATTGTTCCTAAGGATAGATGTTCTAAGAGACCTTAACGGATGCTGGAAAAATGAATAGGTTTAGATTGACTTTATTTGTGTCATATTTAGGAACAGTCAGAAGTTTAGAAAGAAAAGCTTGCAGCAATTTGTATCAACTTTCATTCTTGTAGGGTCTTTCCTAATGTCACAAGCTTCAGTCATTATATACGTGATGCTTCCTTAGCAAACAAATTTGTTGACTCATCATGCTTCAAGTCGGCTCCAGAGATGACAATTCTTCAGTAGCTAACGTGTTTAATGGGACCATTCTCCATTTGTAGCAGACTGGATTTTCCTATTTTAACCACAAAATAGTAAGAGACTTTGGAAAGTTTCCAGTCTGTCAAAACTTAAGTGCAATAGGAAGTAAGATAATTTTGTTTGTATTTGTTCTGTCCTTCATTCAAACCTTGTTAGAGGCAATTGTGAAGCATACTAAGCATGCTGTTTATACCTTATCTACAAGGCAAATTCAGCAGGGATGGCTGTGCTTTGTTAACAGAGATAAACCAAACCAGAAGTATATTCAGTATTGCAATGTACCCCTGGGAAGTTCCCCATGTATGACTGAGACATACTGTAAGAAATCGAAGGGGAGGATGTTCAGTAGTTTCCAGAAGACATTTTAAATAAAATTAAGATGTCACTTGCCTGACATTGGAGCCTTTGAGAATGTTGATCAGGTTTCTTAAATATGAAGGGAATATTCTGGCAAGAACTGAAGGCTGCAGCTTTTTCTGTGGGAATATAAATAAAATACAGTGTGTTCTCTTGTAAAATTTTTTAAGTGGGGTTGGGATGGTCAGTTCCTGGATGTCTCCTTCCCAGGAGCCAGGGGAAGCTTGTCCACTTATGTCGGCTTTAACTATGGCACTACTGTCAGAGGACCATGCTCACGTGAACTCTTCTTGCTATACTTGGCGAATATTGAGCTAATGCTTCATGATTACACCAGGCTGTAACTTGCTGCTAAAGAAGAGAAATTGAATAAAGAAAAAACAGTGTTTGATGGAAATGAACAGTGTTGAACAAACTTTGAACAGCTTTCTGATTAAGATATTTGGACATTGGGAAGTTTTTTCAAACCATTTGTTCTGGAACTGATCCAAAGCCAGTCTTTCTCTTGAGCAAATTCCTGAAGTAGGACATTTGTTTCTCAGATTACCAACAGTGTAAGCCTCCGTTTCCGTAGTTTCTGTGACAGTTCAAAGACAGACTCCAGGTGAGTTGTGATTTCTTTACAGAGGACTGTCAGTGGTTGCAACATGATGCGGTTCCTGCAGAAATGGCAGATGAGGTGTGTCTGGTTGTTTTTGCATCTCCTGGGCTTTAGGAGAACCATTTCTGGTTTGTGGGGCTGCCGGAAGCTTTCTGTTCAACCTTGAGCAGGTAACTTGAATATTTCTGTATCTAAATGTCACATACGGAAGTCTTGTTCTGCCTCTTCAGTTATAAGGGCAACATCAAAGTTCATGAAGTGTTTGGATACTTTGGAAATTTGTGTGATCATGTTACCATAGGTAAACAGAAGGGAAAAGAGAGGCAAGCTACACAGGAAAGTTATTTTTCTGATGTTAGTCTGATATAAGGGAATCTCATTTTACAGTCCCTTATCCAGAGCTTTCATGTGGCTTTACATCCTACATGATACTGCTTTTTAAATGCTGTCCTGTAAAAACAGTAGAGCATTATGAATGATTTTTCATTTACATATATTTTTCAAGTCTGATACTTGCATTATTGAAATATGCTTCTAACGAGGCCACTTTTTATTTTGATATATGTAATTTTCCTTCATAATAACATCTAGTTGAAAAATCATTAGGAAATTTTACTTTTCTTAAAGAATGTTTGTGATTTTAAAAATTCTTTTTCTCAACAATATGTTTTTTTAAATTTTAATTTAGTAAGAGTTATAAATTTCTTAGAATCATTGCGTACATAACAATTTGAGATATGTCTGGCATTAGTTCTGTAAAAACAATCTGGATGTTCTCTGATCTGGATCTACAAAGCCATAAAATATATATGGCACTGTATTAAGTTTTATAATGCTCGTTACTTCAGTGTCGTACCTGTTGGGTAGAAAATCACTGAAGCGGATGAAGAGTATTGCTCTTTGAGCAGCAGAAATATTGGAAGTGCTTTTACATGGCCGATTCTAGATATGAGTTTCACTGCAGGGTTCAGCAAAGAAATAATTAGTATTTAAGCTGTTTGCAAAGGAATATGACTATTCCTCCAGATCAGAAGAAATACAAATCAGTGGAGCGCTGCAGAATTTTTCTTTGGGCTAAAATAATTGTCATATGAGGTCTTCAGGATATAATGAGGGATATCTGTGTTCTAGCAAAGTGAGCTTAAAACTCAATATAGTAGGACCCTGGTTTAATTCCTGAATCTTTCACATGACTGTCATTGTAATTTGGGGCTATGCTCTTTGTTCCTGTTCCAGTTGTTAGAGCTCTATTAGCAACGTAATCTATGTGTCTTTAAAATTAAGTGTGCCTTCATATTTAGTTACTTTCAGGATCAATTGCTAAGCTACTTAGACAACAAATTTAACCTACTTGCTTTGTAATCGCTGTAGTCGGTACTCTGGAAGGCCTGGAATCTACATGCATGTTGTACAACATCGAGCATTGTACTCCAGCAATGAGCTCCAAAAGGTTAAATATTTAGATAGTGTTAGCTAACCCTCTGCTTATAATTATAGCCCTAAAACCCCTCAATATTTGTCTTGATATCTTTCTCTTTTTTGAAAGGGATTTGTATTTATGTTCTGTAGAAAATGCATTTATTTAATGGGCACTGCATTAGCATTGCTAATGGTCATAATGTGCTTAGCTTCAAAGGATACCTGCTTTGAAAATTACTGCAGAATAGTGGACGTGCCACCATTCACTTGGGAGTGTCTAGGAGAAAGTCATATTAGTGTTTTAATTATAGAATATGTTGCCATAGTGTTCTACTTCCATTACTGAAGTGCCAGTTGTTTGGTCTCACTAGAGATTCACAGGGGACGAAACAGTCTTGTAAGTATCGTGGTACAAAGCCATAAGAAAACATGGAAGTTTGCAGTGGGTGCATAATCCCCAGCTCAGTTTTGCATGATGAGAGCTTGTTGTCTATGTTTTGGATGTAAGCAACTTCTGAGTGTAAAAAGTGGAATGTATGCCCCATTTATGTGAGCGACCCAGGTTCACCTCTTTATTGTGTGGGTTTAGATGCTTTGCAGTATGCTGATTTTGCATTCTCTCAGGTGAGAGCCCTTTTAAAACAAACTCTCCAAATCCAATGTTGTTTTTAAGTTGGCTCATTTCACTGCACTGCTGCATGGTGCACCTCTGCCACCATTCCACTGACACGACTGAAAGGGGACAGGCAAGACACAGGCAAGGGACTGAGAACAAGTGGCTGGTGCAGTGGGGGCACGGGAACTTTGGGAAGCAGCTTTACTGCTGAATCAGTGTATTGTGAAACAGATTCCTTAACCTGTAGTTTGCTACCTGTTTCTCTGGGTAGCATTGTTGTCTGAAATAGCCACAGAGTATTTCCAGGTCTGTACAAACCCTCTCAGCTGGTGTCAGTGCAGTTGTTTGTGGAGAACTGAACTGGAGAATTGATCATGATAAGAAGAACCTGGACAGCTGGGTTAGACTATTTAATGTCTGATTTAAATCTGCCTTGCCTCGGTTTACTTCTTTCCCTATCCACTAGCGATATGGAGAGAAGTTTATTCCCTGTCTCTTTTCATCAAGCTTTAATATATCTGAAAGCCTTTATTATGCTTCTCCTATGTCTTGCGTTGTTTAGATTTAATAACCTCAGCTTTGTCATCCTTTCCTTGTTGCTCACTTGGTGCTGCTTTTCTAGACCTCTCATCATTTTTATTGCATTCTTCCAGGCTCTCTCCAATTAATCCATATTAGTTCTGTGATGCTCTGGCATGAACATGCTCTTCCAACTGAGGTCTTCAGGCTGGAGTAGAAGATTCCTTTCTGAGACTCACAGTCTGTATGTGTCTTGCAGCTTCTTTATCCATTACCTTATGGTGCCATACTGCTATGAAAAAGGCAGGCATTACTTTCTCATGATTCATTAACACTCCCAGCTCTTTTTTGCTGAGTGTACTTTGCTCTTGCCTATTCTGATTATGTGCACTTTAGTATTTATGCTCATTGACTGACATTGTTCTTGCTGAATGGCACGCTGCCATTTTTGATCATTTTTCCAATTTCTGAAGATCACTTTGAGTCCTCGTCCTATACCTCAGTCTGTATGTTTCAGCTTGGTGTCATCTTCAGATTTATATAAGCATAGCCACTTCATGCAGAAGTTAAACAATACCAGATTATGGATGTGTTCCCTTGCAAACCCACTTGATAGATGGGGTATCTGTTGCCTCTCTGTTATCCCTAAGGCCTGTTACTCTGCCATATGAGGGAATTAGATATTTTGATAGTATTTGCTTTTGAGAATTTCAAATTGGACTTCACACTGCTTGCACAGAGTTTATTGTGATAGCTTCTAGAATTTTTCTGGGGATTGAAGTTACACTGACTATTTGGTACTTTCCAGACTCCTACCCCTTCTCCTCTTTTTATAAAAATAATTTCAATGCCTGTCCTTTTCCAGTCATCTGGCACGCACCCCAGTTTCCATTAGAACTTAAAGAAATGAGTGAAACAATCTCAAAAGTTATGACAGTGTTTGAGAATGTGAAGATTATGTTAATTTCCACCTTATCTACCAATGTGTTTTTGTTGCCTTGTTCTTTGTTAAAATACCACCTAAATTCTTCTTTCACCTTTCTCCAGGCACCTGTTACTTTTCAATGCATTTCTCTCAGCTTTGCCACTATAGCTCTTTGTGCAGCCTTGTGGTAAAGCAGATGAGTGAACTGATTTTGGTAAGAGTAGCTCTGTAGTCATTCTCCACGATGTCTTTCCTTTTGATGCTTTGCATGACACCCCTGCCCCTACACTAGGGGGAATCACATGTGGAGAAGTCTGTATCCAGAAGTGACTAGCAGGAAATTTTGGTCTGCCAAACAGTCTGTGTCCTGCTGTGTTCCTTTTCCAAAATATGTCTTATGGGTAGCTTTGTTCATTTCATTGGTAAACTCCATGAGTTGTATTATTTGTCTTGCTGATCAAAATAATGTAAAAAGAGAGGAATCTTTTAGAAAAAATACAAATTTCTGTATTTCTGTGGCTTTTACTTCACATGGCAAACTCTGCTTTGAATTAGTGCATCTGCTTTAAGGCCTGCATAGTGTCATCGGGTTTTGCATGCCATGGGCTGGATGTTCTTCCACGCTGGCATATGGGCACACAGCATATGGCCTCCCACACCTTCTCCCACCTCTGCTTCACTGAACTTTTACTGCTGGACATTCTCTTGGTCTTCCACAATTTGTTTTCTCTTTATTTCTTCTTTTTATTCTCCTGACATTGCTAGCATTTTCATTTTCTCTCCCTCCACATCCTTAACTCTTCAACCTTCATGAGCTTCATAATACGTTTCTGGATTATAGACATTTATAGGTAAATTTTGTATGAGCAAAATATACAACTGATAAAAATAAGTTCTATTAAAATCAGGGAAGGATCAGAAGCTCTGGGTGCATGTATATATACTTATTTATGTCTCACTTGAAATACTTTGTAGGTTAGCTTCTCACTTATGTTTTCCCCAGAAAATCATTGAAATATTTACAAATAATGACCTCTGTTGCCTTGCTTGTATGTTTATTTTCCTCTGTTCCTTTACCCATGTGGCCAATGTGAAATCTCTGCTTCTGGAACAGCACCTTGTATGTCAGTATAATTTTGATTTTGGTCTTGGAGTAGGACACATATAGGTGTTATGGTGAAGCAGGTAATAATATTCAGCAGATGTTAATGCATTAAATATAAGAGTTCAGAGGCAGGCTTCTCACTTTTATTATTATTACCGCACAGCTTTTAAGTGTCCCTGTGTCTTCCTAGGTAGATATCTGGAATTTATTGAGTGGAATAAATTCCTTCTGGGTGTTTACAGGCAGAAGTGACAAATGTGATTTGATAACATTGACAATTACATGATTCCGTTTCTGCTGGTGAATCCAAAGCAGCTTTTGAGCGCAGTATGAAATGAAGTTATGACTAAGGCCAACTAGTGTGAGTTACAGTAAAACCAAGTGTTTGGTAAACACTCAGAGCTGCAGTTTCTTACAGAGACATTTAGACAAGAGAAGAAAAATATCAGAATGTTAATGAGCTTTATGTCTACAAAAATTAAACTGATTTTTCAGATAAACAGAAGTGCATAGCTTGCTGAACAGAACAAAGAAGAAGCCCTGGTGGTGCTCATACCAAGCCGTTGCTACAGTCAGTGTGATGAAGCTGTTGAGGAAAGACTTTTGAAGAATAACCAGTAGTGCAGGGGGTACTAGTGAGCAAAGTGTGTCTGCTGTGCACACAGGAATGGTGTAGTAATTGCACACAATGTTAGGTGACTGTTTCTGGTGCAGTTCATACGTAGCAAAATGCCTCACTGTCTTCTGTGCGCTACATTTCAAGCTGAGCAGGTTTCATAGACTACTAACGGCATTTATGTCGGTAGAAAATGACTGAAAATGGGCAGGGCTTGCCACTAAGCATGAGGAAACTGAAATGCTGAAGGTATGGAACTGTGTATTTCCCATGTATTTCTACAGAAGTCAGTAAAACCATATCAGTTGTGTACACTGTCCTGGGGGACCTGTGTTGTAAAGAACTAAGAGCTGTAATATGAGAATTACCACTGGTAGGATCCAAAGCCTTCACTAGCTGAGGGCTGTGCAAAGTCAGTGCTCTTTAGGAGAGTGCTGAAGGAAGGCTTAGCATGCCAGAAGAGAGATGTCTTGCGTCTTCAAAAGACATCCTGAAATACCTGGTGCTAGGCAGTTTCACTGAATATTAAAGAAGCCTCTGAACATTGTTACAGCTTAGACCATATTTTTTAATACGATCAGTGAGTTTTTGGAGCTCATGGTGTTCTTGCTGTAGGAAAAAATAAAGGTGAAGTTCATAAATATGTAGCAAAGGCTCTGAAAATAATTTCAGAGAATTATGGAAACAAATAACAGAGGAGATTGTGCCAATGGGAGTTGCCATTGTGATTTTAAGTCAGCCACCTCTCTAAGAGCCAGGAAGTTGAGCTCTGAGATAATGCAGGGTCATGTTGGAAGTGTGAATATATTTAGAGATGTGGGAGTTTTGTGATAGGGAAATGTGATACTGTGTTATGTCCATCAGGCTCAATTTTTCACTTTGGCTTTACTAGAGCCAGATTTGATTTTTGAACAATACCTGTAATCAATCCCTTTCTGACCCTGGTAATCTATCTTTTATTTTCTTTCTGATCCTTTTTGTCTATTCAGATAAAACTTCAGGGAAGAGACAGTTTCTTACCAAGCATTTCTCCAGCACAAAGTGCAGAGGAATCCCAAATTTGAACAGAGTTTTGAACTTCTCTAGTGCAGAGAGAGGAGTTCACCAAAAGCTGAGTTGATGCAAATCATTTTGCTTGCTGAGCTGTAGCAGATCTTTAGGAAGAGTTTACAGTGAGAGCGTTGGCTCCACTTGTCTAATAATCTATGCTTCAGTAGTTTGTGATCCCATGTATGTTCTGCTTCAGGCTAGATAATTAATGTTGCCAGCGGTTATCACTTTCTGTGTAGTAACTCGTATCTGTGCTGGACTAGAGGACGATAAGCTTTTATTCCATCTATGGGTTGCTGTGCATCCTCATGCCACCGTATATATACTACTTAAACAGTAGTAATATCTCTCTCTGGACTTTCTCACTCTTGCTTTTCCATGCCAGTGAGCATCTTTCAGGGTTTGAGAGTGAGTGGATGATACACTTCACTGGGGAATGAGGACTGTTAAGAGGAGGTCATGCTATATCATGCCACAGTATTTCTTTATCTTTAACTTGGGCGGACAAGACTTCCTGCCACCTAGAGAGCATATTTTAAACTTTTGGGGTGGGAAAAAATGCTTGTGCCTTTGCTTCCTGAGTTAGAGACATGTCATACAGGGCAATGCAACATGTAGAGCTTAACAGGAGTATTTAGCCATTGGTCCATATCAGCACACAGAAGATCAGCCTGTAGAGTTTCTGGTAACTTGATGATGGCTTGCAACGAGCTTGTTTGAAGATGGTGCTCTCTGCATCTGGACAGCACCAGTGGCTTAGAGTGAGCACAGGTATGGCTCTGTGCTCCCAGTTTTCTTGAGAGAATAGTTTACTTTCACAGCATCCAGTTGTGTCTAACTAAGGAGTAGAGGGAACAAGTGGGGAGGAGGAGGCCATTACCATAATTTCTAATTGTAAATACTTCAGTTTTCTTTACTCTTTTCTAAATCTGGGTCAATAAGGAAAAAGCAATAGAGAATAAGCAGAAGTTATGAGTAAGATGTACAGTGTAGCCAAGCCCCAAAATGTATACAAGATCACAGTTTGATTTTTAAACAATTGCTTAAACAGATAGTTTATTGATAGAAGGACATTTCTTGAGTTTGAAAATGATTTACGATTTATAGAGTAATTGAAGTGGCAGTTACTTCATCACACTTAAGTTTATTGATTCCATTAGTACATTGACCTCCTTTCTGCTGAACCACCAGTTTGAATGTCTGTGCTCTGTGGGATAAATTAAAAGGAAAAGTCGCCATTTTCCTAACAATGCAGAACCCAGTTTTCTGCAATAAATAAAGAAATGAAAGCAAACAAACTAGTGGAAAATGAAAAATCGCAGGAGAAATGATGTTTTGAATCTCTTTACACTTGATGGATTTTTCAAAGTAACTTGTATTTATCAGAGGATGTCTTTTCTGCAGGTCAGTGATGGGTGCTGAGTTTGCTTTCTCTGTTAAAGTGGCCAGCATCCATATTCCAGCAGTCTGAATAAGCAGAAATCCAGAAGAATATGAAAACTATCATATGAATGGGAGAACAAGGCCAGCTGGGAAGTGATTTCTGTATGATTCCATTTTGTATATTCTACATGCTAAATAACAGTTTCTGCACTTCTATTTCCCTCCTGAAAGATCGCTTATAGTTGGGCGATGCTCAAAGCTGCAAAAAAACTGTGTGGAGCATTGGCATGTGAACTCAATGGGAACTGAAAGACAGAAATCACAGAAAGACAGAAATCACTCTTTGCTTATGTTCTGCTGGGGCAGCAGCTCCCTCCTCCTCTGGCCTCTTTAGAGCAAGCTGCCTTCTGCTGCAGTCTTGCTCGGTCTTATCTCACCTTTGGGAAGATAGTGGCTTTCTGCACCAAACAGTGCCTGTAAGAGCAGGAGCTGCTGCTTTGCCAGGAGCAAGTGATCCTCTGTCTCTGTCTGCCCTCCTCAAGTTCCTGGCATCCTTCAGCTTGCGGCAGTTCCCCTGGACAGTGTGGTATGAAAGCTGCTGGTCTGCCATGGAACCGAGTGTTCATCTAGTTCAAGCATGGCACTAAGGAATGAACATTTGGCTTTTGCTGCATGTCCCTTAGATTTGATAGGTTTTCTGCTTTCTTCCCTTATTCACTGATGAAAGTCAGCCAGACTGAAAGGACATGTTCTGCTCTTTGTAGCTGGGAAACAGAACAAAACAAAGTAAAGATTTGGCCCTTGGGATAATTGAAATGAGAATAACCCATCATTCTGTGTCTGGTGGAAGGATAGTTAACATTTTTACCACTGATGGTGTATGCTGGGCTCATTGATGTAAAGCTTCAAAAGCATCTATAGGATATTCTGACCATTTAATCATGAAATTCTGAAAAATAAAGGACTTTGATTACAACCAAGGCTCCATATAACGGCATCAAGCTAACATTCAAGGTTTCTTAGCAGTACTTAGATGCTAGTAGAAGTGGTATTTAGCAAAGTCATCTTAGGAACACCATATTTTTCACAGCATGATTTGTGCCTGGATTACCACAAAGTGAGTTTTGACATGATTCCAGGAGCACCTTTTCATGGGATTTGGTCCAGGCATGCTGTGCTTTCACTGGAGTGAGCCTGGACAAGCTGAATGGGAGAAATAGAAATTGGGAACTGTCATGCTCTTTCCAAAAGGTTTTTCCAGCAGATTTGTTCTCATCGTGTTGCAAACTGGAAACTTTTGGATGCAGAGCCTGATTCAGAGACCAAAGGGATTGCATAGTCTCACATTTATTAAATTGTGATGTGAGTTGGGCCATATGGCACAGAAACAGAACAGGGGGATTGTGAAGGGTTTTCTCCAGGGATCCAACTTTTTTTCTGTGACTACAGTGGAGTTATTACCATTTTATGGTGCAGACATGCTCAGATGCTGTACTGAGAAGTGCAGTATAGTAATTTGAACTGAACTGAATTAATTTCTTTATATGACAACAAAGTCTCTGGCCATATTACAGGGTTGGCCTCTTGTCATCTTTTTTGATTGTGGTACTCTAAATTTGGACCATCTGTGTGGGGTTATATTAGTGTTGTTGCTCAGAAGTTTACAAGCTTTCTAACAGCCAAATGGAAAGGGCATTTCTCATTATTGTACTGATGGCTGAGACATTAAATGCTTGTTGTTATGTTCACAAATGAGGGTACAGATTTTTGGCAAAACCAAGGAGTCAGATTCACTCATGCAGATTAAGGTCTTATTACAGTATGTCCAAGGGGGTTGTATACACCCAGGTTGAACCACTGGGTCTTTCATGTGAAAAAAGGAGTAGGTTTTATATAAATGATAGAATTGGCATAATACCTTTTTTTTTTTTTTTTTTCCTTTTTTTCTTTCTTTTTTTTTTCTTGCTTTCATCAGTTTGATTAAAGAAGAAAACAGCATCTAATTTAATTGCCCTTCCTCCTCCCTGTAAAAATCTGTTTTACTGGCAAATTAGAGTGATGAGAATTTCTGAAAATTTTATCAAGCAAATACTTTCCATCTGACAAGTCTCAAACTCCAAAGTTGCCAGGAAACCAGAAAGCTAGTGTGACGTTAATTAGAGGAGATGGTCTGGCTCTTGCTTTTGCTATCTAACTCCATTTTTCTATCCTTGCATCATTTCACAGAGAAAGCCCAATAACTATTTTAGGTTCAGTAACCAGCTGATTGTCTTGTCCTTTATATTGCATAGCATGAATAAAAACCCAGTTTATTTGCAGAAGTATCATGAGATATTTGTGCTACCTATGAAAATACAATAAACTTTTTAGATTTTATGTGGCCTGAGCTTAAATGAGAAAAGGGAGAACAGCTGAACACATAAAAATTGCAAGAAATACCTTCCACAAGCTCACTGTTATTGTTTTATTAGAATGATGATTAGGAACCAGTATGAATATTTTGAATACAGAAAAGGTTATGCTTCCCACCTCCTGATTTAAGGAGATGCATAAGGATTAAATTAAAGTAAATATGCCTGTAATTTACTGTATTGCCTTCATTCAGCATACTTGCTCTTTGACAAGTATCCAGCTCTGTTCACTGCCAGCTACTTCCTAATCAAGTAATAGATGAGGCTGGAAGGAGGCTGCTCAACATCCTCTGGTTGAGCTTTTGCTGCTGGGTAAAGAGGTTTAAGGGTTAAGATGCAGAATAAGCAAGAGGAGGCAGGGTGCTATAGGAGCATGGATACTGGGAGAGTGGAGGGTGCTTCAGCTGCTTGTTGTAGGCATTATTTATAACTTTTTCCTTAAAGGGTCATTGATTAAAGTGCATAAATGTGATTAAAGCAGTGGATTTAGTGTCTACAGTTGTGGTGTTGATACTTGTGTCAAATGAAGTGATTCACTATCTCCCTGGCTAAGGACTGTAGGACAGAATTTGTAGAAGTGGTGGTTTTGGATGCATCCATGTTGTCTTTGTTGCTAGCCTGAATATTAGTTTTTTTGTCACTTAGCTGTCATTCCAGTGGCCTCCCATCTTGTGAGGTTTATAAACATCTGCTGTCAAAAAAATCCCACAACCTAATTAAGAAGTAAGTTTGCATTTAAGATGAAGCATCTTTAGCCCTGGGATCACAGGGACTGACTACATACATTGTGTTTGATGATGGATATCATAGTTTTAGATCAACAGAAGCCAGATCAAAGTGTCTAGTCTCTGGGATCTTGAGCTTCTGCATTGAATCTGTAAAATGGGAAAAATTATGTATCCTTACATTTGTATAGTTATCCTGAGAATTACTTCATTAAGATCCAGTTGCTGGTGACGGGAGGCCTACAAGTATGTGGTGGGAGTGTTGGCATTGGGTATGGTTACATTCCTACTATATCCAATTGGATTTCATGGTATACCTAGTGATATTTTTGAGGATTTCTAAAGTTTAGTACTATGGACTACACTGAGATGAAGGCAAAAAAGTAGAATCTGAAGTTCTTGTTTTTCTTCAAGACTATCAGTTCATGTGACTCTTCCTTTGGAACCTGAGATTTTGTTCTTTCCAACCACGGTCCAAGTTCAAACAAAAGTAAAATAATGTTTTCCATTGTCTCCCAGTAGACATTGGACATGCATTAGATATGTTCCTATGCCTTAAATACATTCTAAAATGCATGTAATGGCAATAGCTCTGGTTTGTGTTGGCAAGATCAGTCCTGCAGCCTGCTGGATGCTCCTGCCAGTTCTCAGTGCCCTTACCATGGCTCAGAGTGTTCTATGTGTCCCTTAGGGCATGTAACCAAACTGAAATACACTGCAGTGCTCAATATTTATATTTTCATTATACAGGTTTTTTGTTCCCTCTCTCTTTGTTAACTGTTCTCTTCGTCTGGCTTTGGTCTCTGAATATTCTCAGGTCCATAACTGATTCTAGGTTAAGGAAGTTTTCCACTGCCTGTCTACTTTGTATTCCTTAATGGGACGCCTTCTACGGAGGAGTAGAAACCTTCAATCTGTGAAGATCTGGTGGGCAAAGAAGACTTTTTGCAGCTGAATTAATTTTTAATGGCACATTGATTCAGTGTCTAGCAGCTTACATTTCAGAGTGTACAAGACTTACCCTTTGTCCCATCCCGGATGCACTTCCCTTTAACAGTCACTGTTTGTGTATCCTTTTTTGATTTTCTGATTTAGGACCTTGAAATGCATTGGTGCTGCTTCATTAAGCTTTATTTAGTAAGAGTGGATCGCGTTGGTGATCAGTTAAACCGGTAAACGCTGACATTCAGTGAAACTACATACATCCTTGGTGTGCCATCATGGGCATGATGCTGCTTTTCTGTCTGCTGACATACTCCAGAGCAGAGGCCGTTTTAAGAAAGTGCCATTCCTAACTTAACTTTCACATTTAGTGTGGAACAACGTAAAGCGCTCTATCATCGAGCAGGAGCCAGCATTCCTGGGTTTGGTTTTCCAGGCAGATTTATAAGATGCTGGGAGTGCAGACTTTGGGATGCTGGTGCTGGCTGTCCTCCTAATTTGCTGTTGCTGTTTCTTACTGTTTTACCACAGCGTCTAAGCACACCAGGCAGGGAGCTGAACATCTTTGCTCTATGTGCTCCGTACATGCAGCACGAAATGTGGTTTGGGGAACACTTTACAAAGTCATATGAATAAAATTAATTTATGCTAAAGTATTTAGATGAAGGTGGCTAGGTTTTTTTTTCTTTTTCCCAGAAGTGATATGCTGCTTTTTCACCCATAAAAAGACCAAGGGCCTAGCTCTTATGGGAATAGCATAGTATAGCAAAACAAATTAGTATAGCAAAACAAAGAGTTTTAAGTGATTAATAATAATAATATACTTACAGCTCCTTAATTATTTCAAATATTTAAGATTTTTGGAGACTAATTTTTTGAGGGTCTTTTAAAAAAGGTCATTTGAAAGGACTGGGAACACAGTACTTTCTGAAAATTAGGTCTAGTTATGGTTGCCCAAAATGGAGATGAGTGCAAGTCAGCTCACCAGTCACTTTTGAAAATCTACGTCTATCTGATGTTGAGGAGCCTAATTTGAGGTCCCTGTCTGGAAACACTGAAGCTTTTATTTTTTTTTTCCCTAGCTTCATTTAATCCCTCTGTACAGAGGTCTAAAAGAGATACACCTCATTATGTTGCTGTCAGAGTTAATGCTTTGAAAGACTGAACACTTTACAAATTGCACCTCTAAAGTATTCATTTATTTGTTATTGTGGCCCCTGGTGGAGACATACTTTGCCTTTCTGTATCTATATCTCTCTAAAATGAGCACAATGGTATTTAGTATTAATCCATCTTTTTCCTGTGGGGAATGGAAACTAGTTGATGGAGGTAGGAAATTCTGATGAGATTCCCCTTTGCAGGTTTTGTAGCTTAAGAGTTCCCTCTGCCACTTTGCTGTCCCCTTAAACTGAAAGTTTAAGCTGTTTCCCTCTCTCGTTTTGATGCCTGCTTTGTAAAATATTCTTATTAACATCCGATTTGTGTCCTGCATTGTATCTGGTGCTGCTGTGTATCTGAGAGGTGCAGGCATTTCAACCCACAGTGACTTTGTGGCTTGTATTCATATTCAAATTTTGGTATCATCTATCTATGAAATTATTCATCAGATTCCTGTGTGAATGCTTTTAATGGTTTAATGTGTTCAGCTGATAACAAACTGCATGCTCAAATGTAATGTTGCTCTTTTTAGACTTGATTAGACTCTATCCTTGATTGTGATTTAATGGCTGTTCACAAGCTTGTTCGCTCTTGCTGTTGCATATTAAGTACCAAAGCATCCAGCCAGGTCTGCCAAAGTCTTTCAAGGGACCACGGTTTCTCAAGGGAGATGAAAAGCCCTAAGTAGGCTAGCATTTTGATTCAGGACTTGGATTGTATTTGATTGTTCTTGATCACCAAAGATTTTGTCCATAAATTCCTCTGGAAATGTTTAAGTGCTCAAAGACTTGTCTCAGTGTTGGATTTTACTCTCCTAAAATGCTATCTAAACAATCAAACAAAATCTTTTTTAAAGCAATTAGCACAAGCAATAGCAGTCAAAACAATTCCAAATGTAAGTTTTATTCACCTTCTCCTTTTCGTTTCCCAAATGCCTATCTGAGCTATTGTGCCAGAAAAAGCAATGTATGACTAGAAGTCAGGCATTTCTCATATGCTTTGTGCATCATCTCTAACATCTCGTATTTGTGTATCATGGGTACTTGCATCGCCCCAGCTACCATAATCTCTGCTTTTTAGTGTATGTTATTCTTCACTGTGCCATTACATAATTACCAATAGACGTAACACACAGGAAGATGTAGGGATTTCCACAAGAAGTCTACAGAGCAATGGCTTGATCTGAAGTCCTATGCTAATACCATTACCAAAGAGTCACTTTTCCAGAAGTATATAGTGTTTTCTGTTTAAATTAGGAGAGTATTAATAAAAGTGTGATAGTGATACACAATTTAAGAGATTGTTTAAGCTAGGTTTGAAGTTATACCATATGCTTGAGCAGCACAGCAAGAGATGAAAAGACGTCAGTAGCTTTCTGGATGAAGGGTCAGATGAGGGAAGATGCCCACTGGGCAGTGGGAATGTGGGACCACAGAATCATGTTGATGTCTTCTAGTGATGTGCTCCTCACCTTTGGATAGCATGTCTTTTATGAACCATAGTGAACTCATGTTCACTAAGAAAATATCTGTAAGAATAAATTAGCTTTTAAAGTGTAGGTTGATGACACCTGACACTCAGGTGATGTTGGGAGTAGCCTGTCAGCAATGACATGTTTTAAACCAGAACTAATTTCCACAGTCTGCATTAACTGTTGCTTTTCTGAAGAAATAAATAGTCTAAGGATTTGCCAGTGCTTTTTTATATCAGTGAGCCTGTATTGAATTTGGTGGAATTATATCTGGTTTATTCCTGTTAACTGAGAGCTTAGTTGCCAGTACCTCTCCTTTCCTTTCTCATTTCTGGCTGTGGTTAATGTATCTGTTGCAAGATTATTGCAAGATGATGACTTCATTTTAGTTGAAATATGAACATGAACTGAATGCTTTTGAACTGCATTTTATTTGTTTATTAAGCAAAATATATTGATTATTAAAAACCAAAAGAAGAGCAAAAACCTCTTATCACCTAGAATACACTAGAGTAGAATAGAATAGACCTACAATGACCATCTAGTCCAACTGCTTGACCAATTCAGGGATGACCAAAAGTTAAAGTGTGTCGTTAAGGGTGTTGTCCAAATGCCTCTTAAACGCTGCCAGGCCTCGGGCATCGACCACCTCTCTGTGAAGCCTTTTCCAGTGTTTGATCATCCTCTCGGTGAAGAAATGCTTCCTCATGTCCAGTCTGAACCTCCCCTGGCACAGCTTTGAACCATCCCCACGTGTCCTGTCACTGGATCCCAGGGAGAAGAGCTCAGCACCTCCCTTTCCATATCCCCTCCTCAGGAAGCTGTGGAGAGCAAGGAGGTTGCCCCTCAGCCTTCTTTTCTCCAAACCAGACAAGCCCAGAGTCCTTAGCAGCTCCTCACGACATGCCTTCCAGCCCTTCATCAGGTTTGTTGCCCACCTAGGGATACATTTGAGTATCTGAACATCCTTCTTAAATTGTGGGGTCCAGAGCTGCACACAGCACTCCAGGTGAGGCCTCACCAGCACCGAGCACAGCAGGACAATCCCCCCTTTTGCCCGGCTGGTTGTGCTGGGTTTGACGCGCCCCAGGATGGGGTTTGCCCTCTGGGCTGCCAGGGCACATGGCTGGCTCGCATGGAGCCTGCTGCCCACCAGCCCCCCCATATCCCTTCCTGCAGGCCTGCTCGCCAGCCACTCCTCTCCCAGTTTATACCTGTGCCTGGCCATACTCAGTCCTAGGTGCAGAATCTGGTAATTTTATTTGTTAAATTTCATCCCATTAATCATTGCCCAATTCTCCAATCTATCTAGATCCCTCTGCAAGGCCTTCTGCCCCTCAAAACAGTCAACAGCACCTCCCAGTTTGGTGTCATCAGCAAACCTGCAAATGGTACATTCAACTCCTGCATCCAGATCATTGATAAATGACTAGAACTGGCCCTAGAATTGAACCCTGAGGAACACCACTTGTGACTTGTTGCCAGCCAGATGTAGCCCCATTCACTACAAATGTTTTGGGGTTTGCTTTTTTTTTAGTCCCCATGAATCAGAAACTTTACTTCAAGGCAAGTTTCAGACAGAGAAGGTTGGTGTTGCAGAGCTCCCCTTGTCCATGGTTGTGGGCAGCCTCCAGCTGCCTGTGAGACTGTAATGTGGTGTAGACTGGGGCTGTATGTGCTTCCTTGTCCTCAGGTCAAGGGCTCCGCAGAAAGCTGCAGAAATCTCCAGCTGAGTGGCTGAGGAGGGAGGGGACAGGAGTGCGCCAGGGTCTAGTTGTGTCCCTGTCTGGGCTTGAGGCTGTGAAAAACAGGACAATATGTATAAACCATGGGAGCAGCCACGCTCAGCCACCATGGCCAACCCCAGGGCTCTCCCAGCCTCAGGCCGAGGCTGTCAGTCCCACATCTCCCTGTCAGCCTGGAAACACCAGTCCAGGGGTGGCCATGTCACCAACCTGGCCACCAGCCTGCTGCCTACTGTGACATGGCCCCTACATTGCTGGGGCTGGTGCCAGGAGCAGGTAGCTCAAAAATGGCACCAGTCAGGTATTCTTCTGATTCCTTATCTTTATGTCAGTGTCCCAGTAAAAATTCACAAATCTCTGGCTGAGCGGCTGAGGACAGGAGCGTGCTATGGTCCAGTCACATCCTCTTCAGGCCTCTGGCCCTGGAAGGCAAAGAAAGAGCAGCCACTGACTGTTGCACCACAGGCAAACCCTTCCTCCCTGCCTGTGGCCCAGCTGTCCCTCTTCTCCATCCTTTCACCTCAGCCTTTGCTCACCCACCAGCTCACCTCCAGCCTAGGCTGGCTCACCATGCAGACATTTTTACACCTTCCCTGCGCCGGCCGTGTCACCAACCCCACCGTGACGTGGCCACTGCCCACATTCTGCCTGCTGTCGGAGAGCCGCTATAGAATCGGTGGGAGGGAGGTTCCAGGGACAGAGAAAAGGCCCTGCCCTCGGCTGCCCAGGGAATAAGGGCTGTTGCTCTTCAGATTTACTCAGCTGCAGTGGGACAGGTGATACCTCAGGCCTATGAGCAAAATGGCCAACACAGACTGTTGCCCCTGTCTGTGTGGGGACAGCCTGTCTCCCGGGGCTGTGGTCACATCACAGCCCCTCATCACCCCCCAGCCCATCCCACCTCCCCTTGGCCTCCTCCTTGCTGTCGGGGCCGGGGCAGCGGGAGGTAGAGCGCAGCATGAGGGTGCAGACAAAGAAATGTGGTGTCTAAACATTGGGGAGCAATTCAGGTGCTTAACACGCTGACATAGGGCTGCGTGGGCTGTGTGAAAGCCCAAGAGCCTATGAATATACATTAAATTGACAGAATACTGGACCTGGGAAAAATACCTGCTTTTTTAGATCAGCCAGGTGGGGTACACTGAGGCATCTGAAATTGCACTAAACATTTATTTTAATTCCAATTGTAATGCCTGGAACTTCACTGGCTCCATTGATGGACAGTTAGCTCACACCTGGCTGCACACCTGTGCTTGGGAAAGGTACTAAGCTCTCTAGCCTTTTATTGAGCACATTTAGAGATTAAATGCAGAAAGTTATACATGAAATAATGATTTTGCTGTAATAAGTAGTGTGGTAGGTACCAGTTATCATGGAAAAGCCATAGGAATGACGCAATTTTGACCCCTGGTGAGGAGGTGCAATTGACTTGTTTTGAAAGTAGTCTTACAAGGACCCAGGTTCTTGTACTCTGCTTTAAAATGCTTGCAGAGATTAAAACCTCAGCATGCCTGTTCCTGTCCAAGTGGCTCTTTTGTGCTTGTATTCAACCCCATGCCTTCATCACTGCCTGCTAAAAGTCCTTCATTTTTCCATGGGGAAATAATCACCAGCTGAAGTGGATCAAGAATTACTTTTACGTGGATCATACTCAGTAACAAGTTTAATTACAGCTGAAGTGGCAGATATTCCCCTTGTGACACATCCTCCCTTTATTGGCACCAGAAGAAACATTTAGCAGTGGAGGAACTCCAAACTTCCAGGAGAATATTCTGCTTTTCTGCTGGTCTGACCAGGTGACTCTTAATGTTAGCCCAGCTGCCCCTTTCATCTTTCTTTCAGGAGAGAAGCAATATATATTTTGTGATTTAATGCATACCCAGCACAAGGACTGGGTATGGTATTTTAAAATCAGCAAAATATTCTGCAAGCTTAAATTGCATGATAGTATTTTATTAAGGCAGCAACTCTGGATTTTGTTAAGAAGTAATGTAGACATTTTTATTACTTATTAATCAAATCCCAGATATGTCAGGAACATGATTTAATTCCTACTTAATAATCCTCTAAATGCAAATATTGGAACTCTTTAAAACAATCTAAATATTTTTTCACTTGAGCTTGATGAAGCTGATTAAGAAATACCTGCAATAAGTTGTTTTAGTTCCAGTGTAGATTATTTGCCTAATAAAATAAATTGCCACCTCAAAGAAGTGTAAAGAGAAACACTGGAACATATTAAGGGCAAGATTTTCAGAAGCACTTTGCAGTGGCTTAACTCTGCTCTGTGAGTTTTACCTTTCACTTCAAATGGAGGAAGATGAGGGAAACACCCAGTGTCCATCTTGGATAAACAGTGCAGTGAGAATGCAGAAACATTTTTTCTCGACGTTCTCTATAAAATGTTTGTGCAGCATTGCTATGAAATCCTAGTTGTCTTGCTAAAATCAAAAGTCTTCTGCCAAAGGCAAGGACAGGTTAAACAAAGTGAGCTGAAAAACAGCTGTTACACTCACTGGCAGTACTTTATTGTCTGTGTCTTGTTAGCTTTTTGTTGGATTTGGCTCAGTTCCTTGAGAAACAATCCCATCTCTTGAAGAAATAAACCTCATGTTACCACCTTAAAATAATATGAAAAGTGTTTGATTCTTCTTACTACATTCCTCCCATCTTCTGTCTTTAAGCTGTGTTGTTTGGCTCTTTTTATGTCCGTCCCTTTCGGTACTGAACCTGATACTTGCAATATTTTTCGTTGCTTTATCCCCTAAAAACTCAAGCATATGACAGTGCTTGCCAGAACCCATTCAAGCAAAGCATTACCAGTTTATGAAATATCTTTAATTAATATGCATATACTTATGAGAAATAGGCGGTGTTAAAGACTGTTCAGCCAAACTGTTGTTTTTATCCACAGATCTCCCCTCCTTTGTTTGCCTGAATCTCTGTTGAGTCATTACTTAAGCCTGAAGTCCTTCAGAGGGTGGGGGATTCGGGTAGTTTGCCAGGGGGCTGGGCCCCACCCTACCTGGAAAATAATAGACCACGCTAGGGAAACAGTGTGGATTCAATTTGAAGTTTGAGAAGCGAGAACGTTCTGTGGCATATCAGAAATGCATGGCTTTTAATCCACTTTCTCATGCTTGGCTCTTGCTGATGTCCTTGCACAGTGATCAAACATGACACACAACATGCACTACCTCAGCTGAGCATGATGGCGCAGTGGTGGGCACACTTATGGCCTTAAATTTGAATTTTCCATGATTTTACAATAGATGGAGCGTAACTCTGTGTTGGTGCTGATTCACTTGTGCATGTTATGTGTGCTGAGAGGGAAGGCACCAGGGCTTCCCCCATGCCCCCGTGGCCTCCTGGAGAGCAGGGCAGGGCAGGGCAGGCAAGCAGTGGTGTTTTGCCAGTTTATGTTGCATCAGCTATTCACAGCCACCTATTCTGCAGAGAACCCAGATTGCAGATTTATTGGTTGTTATTAATTGTCCTGGATGTTGATAAAATACAGAGTGAAAAATATACTGAATAGTAACTGGTTTCTTTTCTTTTGGGTGCTGGAGTTAGGTGCATCTCCTAATGTAAGCTACACACTGTTGGAATGTAGAGCGAGTAAAGTGTCCACTGGAAATTCATTGCTGGAGAAACTGAATGTAATTGCCTTTGAGAAGTGGATATATTAATTTCAGGACCCTGCTTATTAAGCTTCTATATGGAAGGAAAGAGAGCTTTCCATGAATGATCCTTTCATGCAGATCAAAAACATCTCTCCACAGCTGTCTGTCTTTTCTAACTCTTAATTCTGTGCTAGAAGCTCACAGGTAACTGTGCATTTGCACACTGACAAGGCTTTGGTTAGGCAGAGGCACTGTAAGTGATGTCATCTGATTTCATGTCCAGTCCTTAGCCCTGACTGTCTTTGCAGCCTTAAATAAATCACTTAGGCCACCATTTCTTGAATGTCAATGTCTGAAGTTAGACATCCAGAATTGTAGTTAAGCATGTAAGTAGGACTGCTCCGATTTTTATAGACACTGACTCCCACCGCGTCTTTATGTGTTATGTTGTGTGGGGGTTTGCAGCATTACTGAAAACTAAATGTGGATTTAGGAGCATAATGTAAGACAGCCAAGTTTGAGAATGTCAGCCTTGACCTACACAAGCTTAATTTTTTGTCCTTCTCTTACGCTAACCTAATAAGGCTTACCTGGCTGAAGAGACTGCCAGGAGGACTGATGGACAGTGAGTTTTCTGATTAGGAAAGTGCTTTGATCAACTAGTAGCTGATATTTTCTGGTTTATTAATAAAGACAGTTATTGTTACAATATAAGGAAGGAGATTTCTTCAGACCCATTGCCCAAACATAGCGCAGTTGTCATGTGCAAATGTAGCAGTCTAATGCATTTCTGAATATCAAGACTGTGCTGTTAAACACAGCCTAGTTTGAACCACCCTCCAACAAAACAGATGAATGGCAGTTTCTTAATGAGCAGTTAGCTTCTTAGAGACATGTGCAATATCGTACTGATGAGATAAGGGCTCCTTTGTGGTACTCTGGATTCATAAGCATGCTGTCTCCATGGGCCGCGGCAGAATGTTTGAGGATTTTACTAAAAAAAAAAAAAAAATAAAAAAATTCCACTGTTTTGGTAAAGTTTTGGGGCCACATTCCAATCTTGTTTTCATCACATAATCTCTGGCATAGAGAACAGAGGAGTTTACAGCTACACTGAGGGCTAACTTCCTTATATCACGTGGGCGCCAAAGTGTAGAGCTTTCCTTTTAAATTCCTCTAGTCTAGGTTTACAGTGTCAAGGACATGTTAATCTTGCTTCATAATATAAAGGAAGTGAGTTCCATGGCATAATTTAAAGGACTAGTTTTGGTGGTAGTGAGTGCAATTGCAGCGTTCAGCTTGTTACAGAGTTAAGCTCAAGAGCGTGTGTGTTAAAAAAGAAGTTCCCAGTGAATCTAATATTGTTTGCAGGCAGAAGCATCTTCAATTCTGGTATCCCTCTCCCTTTCATTTTGTGAGTGCTGTCACAACTCTGCCCCTCTTGGGGACAGACCAAAGTCTGCTGCAACTTTCTGTGGAACGTGTATCAAAGCCTACTTTTGTCTTGCTGAATTCAATGGGAATTTTGTCTTTAAATGTAGTGGCAGCCCTGCTGGATTCCTTCTGTTATAATTTATTCTTTAGGGAGTTTATGTCCAGAAGTACTGACCGCCTCTTGCTTCCAGTGACTTAAACATGAGCTGACTGCTTATCACCCTTGGAAGGTGGGATTCTTTGCTGCAGAAGATTCTAGTTTAAACATAATTGCTCAGAAAAATGTTTCCCTTGGCTCCTGAAGAGACTGTGTTAAGTCAGGCTTGGTTTGGTGTGCTTTAATACAGAGGTGTGACAGTGCTTTTCACGTAATTGGGCTACCACTGAAAGCGTTGTCCATTTTGATTAACATAGTGCAGTTTTTCTTTTAACAGGTAGAGAGCCGGTACAGACACAGAGTCATTTTGACTGCCAGAAAAACATTCTTCAAGCAAATGGGTTTATCAGATACTTGATCAATCTTTCAAAATCCAGCTGTTGAGCAGAATCAGCACAGACAATTGTGTTTTCTGCAGTTTTAAATAATGTATCAGAAAGGATCTTGACTTTTAAGAAATGCACTGCCTGTATTGTTTTTTCACTCTGAAGCTATGAAGCTGCTTTGCTCCAATTTGGATTCAAGTGTCTTGTGCAGCACAGGGCTGTGTGGGGTACACAACTGCTGGAATTGTTTCTTTTTTTAACTAAGAGATTGGCAGACACTTGGCTGAGTCACAATCATGAGCCTAATTTTAGCTGGTATGTATGTATTGGGAGAATCTACCAGAGACAGTTGCATCTCAAGGGTTGAGAGAGGTGACGTGAATTTAGCTTTCAGGCTTCCTGGAAATCAGCTTTTGTATCTGAATTCTGTTTCTACTCTTGTGGCTTTGTACAGTCATATTATATGACCTTGATGTTGGAACACCTCATTTCTTTACCTTCAAAGAGTTTATCAGAAGGAGACAATCTAGAATGACAACATCAATACTTTGACTGAATCTTGTTTGGTATGTGTTTGACTTCTGTTTGTGTTTTGAACATAATGAAGTCCAGAGTTTAATCTGTCTGTAGCATCCCAGTTCATTTGTTAATTTTATCCATATGCAGCCTTTGTTGTTTTCCTCTAGCTGACCTGGGAAATAGTATCCAGGAAGGTGTGGTAGAAAGTAGTTTGAGAGAAGTTTAGTGTATGCAGTCAGAGCCCTCCAGTCATTCAGGTTGCATAATCTGGCTGCCAGCACTCATGCCACTGTTTAGTGGCTGCTACTGTTATTTTAAGGCAGTAAAAGTATTTGAGTACTGCATTTTGCTTTGCTGCTCCACCTGTATCAAAATAATGCAACCTCTGGCAAGAGCTGCTTCCTACTTCTGGCAGCCTGTTAGCAAAGCGACGTGAACAGCAGTGCCTGCCTTTAAATGCTGTGTACGTGAGAAAGAAAAGGCGTGTGCTTTTTATGGCATCTTGCTGTTCCCTAGTGCATAATTCCTGTTTCCTGTGAGGCAAAGGTGTCAGACTGGATTGTGCAACGGGATGGAGGCCAAGCTGTCATTTATTGCCCATGTTCAGAAAGCAGGCATTAGTAGTACCCAAGTCCCTTCTCGGCTTTGTGTTCTGCTCCGCCTCTGTGTGTGCCTAGGTGGTAAACTACCATATGTTGCTTATAGAGAATGCAAAGGCAGTGTATCATTTTCCACTTAATCAGGATGTTCCTAATTGGGAAATTGCCCAGAGAACTAATAAAGCTAAATGTACTCAATAACTACTGTTTAAGAGACACAGTAATTCAGTTTAGCAGGAACATCTTCAGGTGATTTACAGGTACCTGGGCCACATCCCATTTTTAAACTGGATGTGGCCTGGTTTCTCCTAGGAGAGCTCTTACTTTTGTCAGAGTTATGATGCAAGAAATGTCTGTACAAACAGCTTCTCTCACCGTCTGATTCGTATTGAAGCTTTATCTTTTCTAGACCAGGTAGGCAGGTCGTTCTCCCAGTCATTGATGTGGCTGGGTAGCAAGCCCAACTCCAGCTCCAGGCAGAGCCACTTCTTCCATTACCCTGAGGAGTCTCAAGCTGTGGGCTGGCGGTGGTGATGGCCCATCATTTGCTTATGCTGAGCATAAATACCTCTTGGCCCTGGACACATGTTCCCAATTTGTGCTAGTTCTTGTGTTGTCCTGGCAAACTATTTGTTCAGCTGTGAATCAGCTAAAGCTGGATACTGATCTGGCTGAAAAATAACCCAGAGAAAGGGGGAAAAGAAGAAGAGAGGTGTGTCATCCAAATAATTTTTCTAGCCTGGTTCACAATGTGGCTACACAAACAGCTGTAAAAGCACAAAGAAGGGAGTGGTGGGAGTAAGTGGGTGAGGTCAGGGAGAAGGGAGTCTATTTAAGACAGCACTGCTGCCAGAACGTTACTTGCCAAATTACTTCTCAGCTCCTGTGTTTTCCTGAACATTTCCTCACACCTGTTCTGTTACAGTAAACTCTTATGGATGTTACCACTTCTGCATAATAACATAACAGCTGTACTGGTTCAGACAAAGACTTCATCTAGTCCAGTATCCTGTCTCCAACAGTGGCCATAATAAGCAGACCCAGGAGGTAAGAAAGGCACAAGCATGTCTGATACTTCCATGAATGTTCCCTTGGACTCAAACAATGTTTAAATCAGGGGATGTCTTGAACCTGATCCGGTTCATTTACACAGTAACTCTCAATGGATCTCTTAAGTACTTGTCCAACTCAAGTACTCCCCTGAAGGCCATGTAAAATCAGGGTGTTCATGACATCTTTTGGCAAGGAGTCTCACAGTTTTCTTACTTGGGATAATCATGAAGTCCATAGGCAGGACAGACCTGTAGTATCAACGTGAATGGGCCTGGGACCATGTTGGTCCAGAGGATGACAGTTGTGGGAGCAGCCCAGGACTGTCACACCTCTGCTCAATGAGTGTGCCTTCCAAACCAGGGTAACTCCACTTCTCCTCCTGTTGGGACTGGTCCTTGGCTCACCATGACTCTTAGGCTATGACTGAGGGATTGTTGTCCACGTTGACACGAGCCAAGTTGGTGTGGGGCCCCTCAGTGGCTCCCAGAATGGGCAGGTGAGTTCCAGTGCTTAGGGGTGTTCCCTGGCGCTCTTTAATTTACAGAAGGAGTTGCAGTCATGATACCTTCAGTGAATCACGTGTGGGCTAATATCATTGAGATATTCCTAGATCAGCATTTTTAACCTTTGAGGGTTTTAGGAAGATGATAATTTCCTAGAGGAGATGATAGTGCTTATTTAGTGTACTTAAGTGGATAATTCCATTGTCAGGTTTAATGCCCAGTCCAGTCATCTGTGACCTATTGTCATTATTTTTATTAATATATCTTTTTACATAATGTTGACTCACCTATGCAGCAGATGAAAATATTGAAGAAACGGCTTCCTTGAAGAACTGGAAGGAAGTATGATGAAGTTGGTAACATCTGCTAGCCACTGCTCAGTGCAGATGAAATGTTTTGGTTGTCTCAGTCCAGTAAGTGAAAGCAAGATGTGAAAGGTAATTAAGTATGTGGAGGGTAATTAAGTTTGCAGTTGGCATGCTCAGCTGAAATGACCAGGAGGGAGCATCAGGATGCACATTAGGTGTTCTCTGAGGTGGATGAATTGAGTTCATATCTGAAAGCACATTGGTCAGTGGAAAAGCTTGCAGCCTGCATCAGTTTTGTGAGTAAATGAAAGTTTTTTACATCCTAATGCTTGTCTAATTCCATTGGGATTCATGATAGATTATAAACTGGGTAACTGAATACCATCATTTTCTATGCACATCTGTGCTTTGTGACCAAGTCAGTGAATTTCAGTGCTGCTCGAGAAGGGTGAATCTGCTGAGGCAAGGCCATGTTGACAAACTAGGGCAGATTTAAAATGTTTGTTTAGTGGTGTGTTTGATGGAGATTATAATTGTTGCTAGAACATAACTGTTTACTGGGATGAGAGGGAAAACTCTCCATCTCTTTTCACCTGATGTTCATCATGTTTCTCATGGTAATCTGTGCTCGGGCCTGTGAGACATTCCTGGTTGGTGCAGAGCTGCTTGAGCCACCTGAGTTGCTTTGTCAATGAGGAACACATGCACAGAAAATAAAATTACCTGGTATTTATTTGCATATTAAAATATTTTTATGAATAGGCTTTACATTCCTTTCTCCTGTCCCCTTGGGATGTGATTCTCCCTTTGTAAGATATTCACAATTTATGTAAATGATTGTGATTGCCAAACTAATCAAACCAAGGACAAAAGCAATCACAGGCACTCATCTAGCATCCAGCTTCCTGTCTCCAGCCCCCACATTAGCTTCTACTTCATTAAAACATATATGACCCAATTCAAGAGCTAATTTGGATGCAACCATTAGGCTTCTGTCCTCATCACTGGTAGAAGTCTGAGGTTCATTTTCACACACGAGTGAGCACTTGTGGCTTTAAGATGCATGAAGGTTATTGCTGTGTATGTGCATATAAAAGGGAGAGGGAAAGTGGCAGACAGTGGACATACTCATTATTTCTATAACAACGGCATTGTTTTATAAGGTCTTATTTGTGCTCCACCTGTGGAATGCTAGGCAGGATATAAAAAATATATGGATGAGTTAAACACATGAAAGGAAAATTGAGCCTCTGAGAAGGGAGAGTGGCAGGATGCTTATGTTGCATCGTAACTGTTGGGTGGCTAATACAGAAGTTGGTGGTGGTCTCAGTGGAGTTCCTGGTAGAAGATGTCTGGTCGGATCTCCAGAGGTGTTTGGGTCAAGCCCAGAGACTCTCTACACACTCTGCAGTTTTTTGTTTTAGCTTGCTTTATTTTTTTCATTGTAGATAGCTGTTTTAAATGCCTTAACTTCAAAAGAAGCCCTTAGCAGGCAGAGTTTTCAAAAATACTTAGAAGATCTAGAGATTCAGAATCTCAAGGTATTTTTTAATCCAGCAAATCCAAGTAATTCATCCCAGTAATTTCCCAGTCTTGGGAAGGATGTCATGACTGGATTGTGTCAGTAATATCTACCGGCATGTGTGGTTGGCAGGGGTTTCTTCCCTGGAGCCACTATCGGGGGTATCAAGTTACTTTCCGGACTGATGGATGAGTCACTAGAATCTCTGTTTTGTTTGTGCGTTTTATCAGAGATCATCAGGCAGCCGTCAGTATGATTGACTAACTCCGCGCCAAGTGTCAGGCAAAAGTACCTGAAGTGAAGTAACACAAGTGACAGCTAAAGAATAAGCAACGATCTGTCTTTTCAAATGAGTTGTTCTGTTGGCAATTTGACAAATTGTATGGTGTAACTGAAAGTTCTAGTTAATGTGTTACATTACTTTATTTCAAAATATTCTGTTATAAATTGCTTACATTTAAATTCTGCCAGATAGAATGCTTAATGATATCAGTACAAATACAGTAAAATTGACATAAAAATGCTGAGACAGTGCAAGTCTTATGAGATTTATTCCTAAATATATTTACAAAGTCCTGTTTCAGCATTTTTAAAAATAATTTGACATTTTTGTTTTCTACAAAATAGAATGTAATAGGAGAGTTCTCCATATAAATGGACAAGAATGAGAAAGGGTGGGATTGGAAACAATTTATTCGCCTGTAGAAAACCTCCTGCAAACTTTTGCTCAGCAGATTTATTTAGGTGCCATACCAGCTGATTGATCTAATTTGTCTGCCTTGGACAGGTAATTCATGTTTTTCCCATCCTAAGTAAACCTGACTTCTTTTTTCTTTCAATTTGATCAAAATTACTCTGGTTCCATGATATTAGGATGACATTTTAATGGGACATGTAATTAAGGAGTGTCTCCATGAATTCCAGTTTTGTTGCACAAATATATGTCAGGAATGTTGGAAGAATTTTATTCCAAACTTCTGTTTTTCCTGGCTGGTTAATGCCTTGGGAGAGCTCACAGCTCTTGTGATCATCGACGTTTACCCATGGTTTTGAAATTATGCTTATTGTATAAGAAAATGTGAATCATGGTTAATTGAACAATGGCTGTATTAATTTATTATGACCATACTTCAAGGTCTTATGATTCATTTCAGTCTGGCCAGTCAGTGTTTTGTACATAGCTAGCTAATGATATGGCTTGTAAAAAGTTTTACTGGAAAAATTAAAGTGTGATTTTAAACAATTGCATTTTTACTGGTATATGTCTCTATGGGTATATCCCTTCTCTACAATGATGTTTTTTTTTACCTTTTTTCCTAGAGTGACAAATCAAATTTGTGACTAAATTGAAATATTCTCCTCTGATTCCAGAGTAAGCATCCCCACATGAAGAGCTATTTGCAGGCAATCAAGTGTCCATATTTTAAAAACTTGCTGTGAAGGTGCTTTAAATGTCATTGTTTTATTTTGCATTGCAAAGGACTCGTGAGTGTACGTTGTCATCTACCATGCTTGACTGAGAGTGCTAAGTCAATCATATGTGATTATTAAAAATGTCCACTGTCCATTAAATTGCTAATACTCTATCTTGGGCTAAGATTGTTTGGATGTTTGCAGCAGCTTACAGCGTCTAGGTGCTTTAGGTTTCCTGTCATGCTTCTTAGTCTGATACAGTGTGAGGACGCACTGTTTCTGTTGGCAGGTACAGATTGTAGATTAAGCATCAGTTGTACAGCAGTACATCTCCGGTTTGTCTTCGTCACCGCTACCTGTTCATGCTGTGGTGGAGTGTCCAGGAGTCTCCGTGAGAACAAGAGCAGACAGCAGAACAGATTTTCATAACTATCACTTCTTTTATGACACCTTGCAAACAGAAAAGGTATTGTTTTTGCACATAGCTTTCCTTGAGTTTTAATCTTATCCCTCCTGATGATGACTGCATAGTTGTTGGGAAGAAGCATAGACTGCAGTTATCATCATTATGTTGAGCCTTGGGGCTAACACAGAAGCTAGGGGAAAGCTACTTGCTAGTTGCTCTGCTGAAAGCAAGGTAGCATCTTCTCACTGTCACTCTGGAGGGGCTGGTCCTCTGTCCTGCTGAAGCTAAGGCCCTCCCTCATATTTTGGTCTGATTTAAGCACCACTGGCATCAAGATGTGTGACTCTCTTCTAGTGTAGCCGATGTGACCAGGTTTCTTCGACAAAATGGGTTGATACTGGAGCTCAGATAGCGGCTAGATGGTTAAGGCCTAACATAGATGAGAAGGAGCAGAGACCATTTAAATAGAATATTACAGCAAGTTATTGCAGAGAATATAGCCACTACTTGCCCTGAAGATATTTATCTGTTCTCTAATAGCTGAATTTGCAATGACATTTTAGTGCCTGTGGCAACTAGCACCATAAGAACACTTTCCTTCAGATACAGGCTTTGTATCTGAACCTTTACAAAGCTGCAGTACCCACAGAAGCTGGCATATGTGTATGCTGGAAGCAACGAGGCTGTGCTAACTTCAGCAGACCCCGCTGCAGCTCCAGTGAGGCTGGTTGGTGTCCAACATGGCCAGTGGCCCCTCGCTGCATCATCTGACTTGACACTACCTGCTCTGCAGCTGGGGTGGCAGTTTTGAAGAAGAGAGGAGGGGAAGGGAGTGCTCTAAAACTCTTCCTTCTCCTCTAGCATCCAGTGAGCCCATTTCTGTGCAGGATTCTCAACCAATGAGAAGCTGGGTTTTTTTTGGAGGACATATACCTGCTGGCATCAAACCAGAAAGTGTTAGACATGACAGTGCTTTTGACATCCGTCATGGAGAGCTGTAGGTGGAATCTCCTGGCAAGAGTTTAAAAAAGAAGAGAAGACAATTACACTAACCTTGCTTCTCCTCTCCAGTTTAAAACAACTTGGAAGTTGGCATTTTCGTTTTCATTTTCAGAAGGATAAACACTAATCCAGAGGTGATGATAATGGTTGATGGGTTTATTTTCGTTATGTAGTGAGTGTTGCATTAATCCTTTTGTTCTGTGATTTATGGATAAAAATAAAACTGCCAACAGTTCTGAGAATGCTGGGGAGGCTTGGTTAACATACATATTGAAATAAAAGAATAAATAGATGAAAAAAATTACATTCTTTATTAGTGAGTATATTTCTTTCAGGCTGATTTTTCTAAGGCAGATAATAAAATTGTGTTATCTAAATTCAAACAACAATATTTAAAATATTTGATAACTTTTTTGGCTCCCTTTTTTACAATATATGCCTCGACTTTTGAAACATAGAGGTCATCTTCTTAGAGTCCCACCATTGCCTTAATTTGCAAATTGTCTCCTTGAAATATCAGCTATACATATTTTTCATTTAATAAATTAATTTTTTAAGGAAGCAAGAAATTGATTATTCAATTACTGTGGATCAGGCACCAAACATCCTAGTATGTTAGATGGAGCATGAAGCTGATCAATAAAATCTATTTCATCAGCATGTCTTAGCAGTGAACTAGCTGCTTGAGAACAAATGAAAGCACACACATACAAACCCCTGTCTTTTCTAAATGTTTTCAGATGACGTGACTGAAACACAAATGTCCTGTGCAGTAGATTTGTGTATAATCAGGGAATGTGTTTGCATTTCATTCCTGGAAAAAAGTTATATACATATTTGTTTGTATTATATATGTCTGAGATATATGGATCCCACGAGTAAGAAAGACATAAAATCTACATGCAGAAAAATTTTGTGTATCTTTACATTAAAGCTGTGCTGAACACTGGCAACTGTCCAGAGTCAAAACTGTCATGGTTTGTATGTGTCTGCCTGTTTTCTTCTTCTTAAAGATCCTTTAAATCTTTGCTTGAGAACAGGCTCTTCCAGATAGTTTATAGAAGGTGCTGCCAAAATCTTCTCATAGTGGACATATTAGAGGCCACACAAAACAAAACAAAACAAGTCTTTTCACTGGGAATTTATGTGCAGATTGATTGCTGAACACTTTGCCTACTTTTTTTGGGTGTGTGTGTGTGTGTGTCTCAAAAATGTTCCTGTTGCAGTTCATGGAATGGATCATGTCTTAATATGTACTGCATAAGAATGACAACGTGTATCTATTTTGGAATGTGGACAATAGACTATAATGACCCTTAACATCAACTTTCTTAATGTTGCTCCATTTGGATTCTAAACATGCAGGCATCAGACCATTGTTTGCTATTGCAACTGTTTACAAAATAATGATTGTGCTGGGTGGTACTGTAATTATTGACCTTTTGTTTGCATATTTGTTTAACAATCTTCAGTTTGGATTCTCCAGGCCAAGTTCTGCACTCTTCTAGATAAGTCTCAGACCTTTGGTCTTTAACAAATATTAAATGTGGTTTGCGTAATGTACTGAGATTAAGGAGTCGACATTCTAGTAGCTTCAGTGGTGTTCCTTTCCATTTACACCTGAATAACCAAGATTAGAGTCAGGTCACTGGTGTTTGAAACCCTATTTTTAATGTTTCATTTACTAGAATCCATCTAATAGTATTCAGCTGCTTGAAAAATTTCAAGGGAGCCAAATTAAGTATTGCTTAGTGATTTGGGAGTCTTTCCTATATTTGAACATTTTTATTTTGAAAATAAAATTGAGCAAGCTAATTTTAATGCATTTTGCAAAGCTCTGCTTATGATCTGTGCTTTCTGTTACCACTACACTCTTTTCCAGCCTGAGATCCCTCAGCTAGTCTTGGGAGATGTTATAACAGCAGACGAATCTTTGTCCCTCGGTGTGTGAACCTGTAAAAACTACCACCACCACAAGTCTACACAGATGAAGGAAGCAAAGCAAGTTAAACTCAAGGCAGATTTATGTCCCTCTTCAGCCAAACACTTCAGCATGCATTTGACTACAGACATGGGTTTAATCCATTTTTAGTCAACAAATCACTTAAGCACGTGACTAAGTCCCACTGCTTTACCATGAGAGGTGAGTGTGGGTGTACATGCTTTGCTGACTTGGAGTCTATTCTGCACCTAAGTACAAGTGTCTGATAGTGTCATGTGTGTGATGGTTGTGCCATGGTAGTTAGTTATAAAGCCACAAACTAAGAGTGAATCATCAATATCACCACAGCAACATATTTTTTAATACTCAAAGCCTTTGTCTTTTGTGAGACAGAATCTCTCTTTATAATGACCCTGGTAGAGCGGTAAGGAGGTTTTTATTGGAACAAACCACGCAGGGAGGCTTGCGCATGTTGAAGTTCAACCAGCAACTCTGCTTTGTGCAGGAGATCTCAGTTTGGACTTCAGGTCCTATAGTTGCCTCTGGGATGCTGCCCTGCTGCTCTCATGCACTTGCGGAAACCTGTGGCCATCCCCACACTGATGGACGTGCGAGGAGAGGAGCCCTGCTGCTCCCCGGCACCCGCCTGCAATCTAGAAAGGATCAGGCTTTGTTAAACCCACAAACATTTGTGTCTCAGTGGCAGCTACATCTAACCGTGCCATGTAGGGCCATCCATGAAATTAAATTATTTAATATACCAGATTCTCAACTGGTGAGATTCAGTACCTGAATTAATTACAAAGATGTAAACCAGCCAAGGGGAGGACTTATCTTCCTGTGTGTGTTTTCTGTTCACTGAATTTGCTCACTGAAGCAAGCATCTGAAGTGCCTTTTTTTTTTTTTTTTTTTTTTTTTTTAAAATAGCAGTATAAATTGACTATTTTGAGAGAATGCAAATGTTCAAAGTGAACTAATTTTTGCCTATTTTGTGATTTGAATGATTGTATGAGAAAGTGAGGCTTGTATCCCTTCCAGTCTCCAGCAGGGCACTGAACTTTCTAGAATGAATTTAGTTCTCTTATTCTCCTCATTAGCATTGGTACAAATGTTTCTGTGAAGACTCTAAAAAGAAAAGATGCTTTTTGGTTCTTTGCATAGTGATCTGTAGTCAGTCTGTGATTCCTTATGGGTTATAGTTTGTCAAACACCTGTCAGTCATGTAATATTCTCTGCTTTGTCGATTTCTCGAAAAAGGGTGTAGGATTCTGTTTTCAACTTGGTGCTTTAAAATGATTTAATAATCATGATGAGTCAAATGTTTTATGAGGCTTTTTGGCTTCTGTATGCTTTTCTTGATATGGATGAAGGCACTTGAAGCTGAACTCAGAGCAAGGGTCAGAAGAGGGGGTACGATGAGATGACCATCATGGGAGTCCTTTTTTCCCCCATAGCATTTATTTTGATAATAGAGCTCTCGATGGCGACAGAGAGGAGATTCATGACTGCTTGTGAGCAGGAAGGCATTGCAGTCATAGCAAGGTTGGGCACCCATATGAAGAGTTGGACAATATTCTTTCATTTGTTGGGATAATTAAAGTTTGAGGTTTTTTCTATTCCTGAGAAACAGCAGGAGGAGGAGAATATTAAAAACTACACTGAGAAGATATCGCAGTGACTATTGCAACTATATGCCTTATGTTGTTCTCTACCTCAAGAAGTTTACGTGGACGTAGTAGAGACACTTCTAAATTAAAAAAAAAAAACAAAACCCCAAACCAAAACAAAGACTGAAATAATTTGTTGTTGAATGGGGGAGAGAATAGAGAAATGTCTGGCCAGCTGATCTCTGTCCTGCTGGTTATCTTGTGGATCTGACTACTCTAATTTCCCCAAATTTATATCCATTAATAATCAGAAGTTAATGTGGTAGAGTAATTCCAGTCCTGATTCTGTGCTCTCCCTCGTAATTATATTACTTGAGACAGTTTGAGGTGCATAGGGGCAGTGCTATCCAAAAGTCGTAACCTTCTGTCCATCTTGCAGGAAATAAGTGCTATTTCATGGGTGTCCCCATCAAGAATAATAAGCTTCCTTCCCGGATGAATATAGTTGTTTAATGGTTTATGTTTACATCAGTCTCTGTTAAACTTAAACTGATATTTTGTGCCAAACGAGTGCCAGCTAGTGCTGAGAAGCCTTTCCAAATGCTCTGCCCAGCTCTTCCAAACATATACTGTTTTTAATATGATACAGTCTTTGCAGTTTACTGATTTAACAAGCTTCAGCTGGCATTGGCCTGGCAGTACCTCTACAATATAAGTGTTAAGCACATGTCAACTCTGCATTTCAGTTCTGGGAATGAGATTTTATCCAACTTGCAAATTCTTAGGGTTTGCTTACTGACTGTATTTATAGTTGCTACTTTGAATTTTTAGGTGCTGGATGTGTTAAACAATGTCATTGCCCTCCATGACTAAATATTTGTAAAATTTGCTATCATACCTATTATTTTAATCAGATAAAAAGAAAGAGAACACTTTCATTCCTGAGAAAACTCTCTTCTGTGTTAATGGATATGAAATAAAGGATGGAAGAAGCTGTATGGTACAAATTGGTTAATACAGAAATGCACAGGAGAATTAGAGAACACATAAGAGGACATTTTCCCCAGGTAATATAGCCTGTAATTTGTTACTCTGCAAAGCAGATGATGTGTTAACTGTACAGCTCAAAAGACACACTTCCATTGTAGTTTTTGATCATTTGAGCCAGTGAAGACCCTTATGACTGCTCGATCTTGAAGAAATAGATACTTTTTTCTTGATTTAGCCATTACGTTTGTAGTTTAGCAAGATTTAAATACTGCATAAGCTCTTAGAACTTTCCTTCCTTTTGATACACACATTATAGTCATTTTTTGAAGCAGAGTAGTCCTTTCCAGTCACAATATAAGGGTTGCTGAATAGTTCATGTTTAATTCCTGAAATGTACATTTCTAGGTATATTCCTGTAGATGAGACAAATGTAGGATAACATTATGGTTTTCTTTTCAATTCACATGATTAATTTTTTCTCATGATATGGATACAACCTAAGATTTATCAGTTTCAATTTATCAGGTCAATAATGGCCTTTTCTCCAGATGTAATATATTGAGCTCAACAGACATCAGCTTTTTAACATTTCTGTCTTCTAAATTGCTATTTATGTGGAGAAGATGAGTCAGTGGATCCGCTGGATTCACATTTTCCAAGGTCTTCAGAATGGAAGATGCTAGAGGAAAATGAAGTACTGAGTGCCTTCTGGGTCTAACCGTCAGAGGTGGGTTGTTCTCTGCCTACACTAATATATCATAAGATATTCTTTGCTGTCCACAAGCTAATAAACTGTACCATGTGCTATCAGAGAAGTGTAAAATATGACCTTGAAAATTTGATATCCTTTTATATTGAGGGCTAGATAAGACATGGGTTCTTTATTTACTGTGAGGATTAAGAAATAGTTTCATATTTAATGGCAGCTATTGATTTGCTAGATTTTTTCTTCTATCCTAAGGGTTGGAAAGAGGAGTGCTTTTGCTCATGCATGAAGGAACAGCAACCAAAATTTTCAAATCCCAGGCACATCTAAAGGTACATCCCTAAATCAGCATAATCTGATTGGTAGTCTTTGGACTACTTCTGCTTGCTTTCTGTTTCCCTGAGAGGAGTCAGAGGAGACGGGGATTAGCTCGTCCTATACATGGAAAGGCAGTCAGATGTGTCACTCCTGCATCAGCCTGGCCTATGAGAAGACCCCCAAATCTGGGATGTGTAGTCCCTTTTATATATGAGGTTTTATCACTTCCTCTTAGATAACCAAGTGACCTGATCTATATCAGTGCTAAGCACCTGTAGCCTCTAATAACGTTTATACTTTTCATGGTGTTCATAAATGTTTTCCAGCTTTAGGATGAAGCTTTCAGTATTTTAGCCTTTATTTCAATGGCTTGATCATAGGCTTCAATTCAGTTTGCTGGAATAGTCTTCTAGATGCATGATCTCTTTGGCTGCTCTTACCTTCCTTCCCTCCTTCTCCAATCCTTCTCATCTATAATCCCCTGAGCAGTTACAGCTGCTGTTCTTGCACTCATCTGAGTCAGCTGTAGTGAATACTGACAAATGAACACATAACCATGATTCCTCTTCACCCCAATGTTTTACTCTGTTATCCTGAGCTGACTTGAAGAGCAGGGATGATTTGAACATCTGTGTGTAGGTGCAGTTAGAAGTGTATCACTTTTCCAGAGCTCCAGCAGCTTTATGCCATTGTGCCTCTGTCTGGGTTTAGAGGCTGAGGCCATTACATTGAAGTCGTGTTCTTTTTTAAGCTTCAGAGTATCATTTTGTCTTTGTTGTATGCTTTTGCTCCTTACCATGTAGATGGCTTGCATGACTAACAGTACTTTTGCTACAATGGGGATTTCTGTTTGCAAGGACACCTTTCCATAAACAACTTCGCTGGTTCAGTCTTTTAAGGTGGAGAGCAGAGGTTTTTTCATACATAAATTTGCTAACACAGCATTTGTGTTGTACAAATAATAGTGCAAGCCTTGCTTGAATCACTGAAGTAGCAGATTTTGTGTGTAGTTTGTATGTGCTAATGCTAAATATTGCTATTTCCTTATCTTCTTATACGTTGATATGCAAGGTGACAAGGTAAGTTGAAAAAATTGAATTAATATCAAATGTTAATTGTTTGAACAAATTATTTAAAGGACTAACTCTTTTTTGCTCATTACCAAAAAAGGAATATTTCAAATATATTAATCAAATTCTGTGTGAACTTTGCAAAACAAATAGTTGAATTTAATTCACTGCATGTTGATGGTTTTCTCTAGCTTTGCTTAACTCATTGAAAGGATCTGCTTTATGATGTATCTGAACTCTATAAGCTTCACTGGGAATTTGGTCCATTCATGGAAGACACTTTTAATTTATTAGGCAGTCTGGTATATTCTTAGAACAAAAACTTCAAGATGTCTGTGAAGGATTCAGTATGTATTGAATGAGTATGTGATTTGTGTACTTCAGGAAGAGAGGAATTGATTTATCATGTGATCTCTTGCCTATATAAAAATTTGCAATATGCTAACAAGGTTGAGATATTGTTGCTATCACATTGGAGGAAAGCCAAGCTCTGCTTGTATTTGGCTTCAATTCTAGTAAGTAATTTTTGATCATTTCAAATAAATTATTCGTTTTGTGTAATTCCATAATGCCTTGATAACAGAGGCCTGTGCTGCACACCTGCAATGTCAACTTCATGTAATAGCTACTATTTGGGAGGAACATAATAGAAAATGGTAGAATAAAAAAGAGTAGAATATAAACTTGCTGGTTTCACCTGGTAGTTACACTAAGAGTTTTACAGTGTGCTTGTTCTCTAATACATTCCTGTCTTACATTCCTGTCTTACACATTTTTCCAACACCTTCAAATAATCCTAGTAACATTTTGGAAGAATAAATGATCAATTTCTACCAAAATATGGGCATCTCGTATTGCTTTGGTCTCATGTTGGGAGTGCTGGCTGCACTTGTGGCAAGCCTGCAGCTATTTCCCACACCATGTCAGGTCTGTGGTTTTGGCATTTGGGATCTGGTACCATCCAAATGAAAAGGCACATGGATAAGAATGAAGCAATATTTAAAATACCAGTTTCAGAGCGTGAGCTCTCTCTGTTCTTTTTCTTCAGTAACACTGAGGTCTTTCAGTGGTGCCTGTTCATTCAAAATAACTGTTTTCTTCTTTAAGGGACAGAATGATGCCATTGCTGTAATGCTTCTGCTGGGGTACCTGTAAGGGTTGTGGTTAGAAATGCAGCTTCTTCTGTCTTTGGTGGAGAAGAAAGAAATTGTACTCCTTAGTGGAGATACTGCATAGCTGTCCAGAATGGAAATCTTTAAAGAGGGGAATTTTTTAGTGAGTCATAGATATTCATGTAGATACTGTTTTTTTGTTTTGTTTTGTTTTTTTGCTTTTTTTTTTTTTTTTTTTTTCCCCTGGCTGTCTCTACTAATTATCTGATAGGGAACTACCCAACCAGAAGGCCAGGCTGTTGCTTTCTAAGCTTAAGATACTTGTATTGTTGGAATCTAAATATAAAGCTGCAATCAATAGGATGATCAGTTTTCTGCAAGCAAAGGGAGCATAGTGTATGTAATAATCACTTTGTGTATATGTAGCTTGTTGAAGTGATTAGAAAAATGATGGCATCAGCCTTTTTATTGCAGCAGTTGGATTAGTTAAGGCTTTGGCTTGCAATATTATCCGAGAAACGGCAGATAAAGCAGCTGTTAGGGAAGCTTTGCTTGTTCCCATTTACAAGGAACTCACACCTCACACCTGTACTTGTTTATTTTCCAGTGTGTGGGGAAAAGGCTGAGAGGGATAAGTGGCCAGAAATTATACCAGTCCATTACAGTTTTCATGGTTCATATTTTTTTACTGTGCTATAAGTAGTTAATCTGAGCCACCCATGGAGACACACATAAACCACATGCCTCTTGTGCTTTAGTGGATGATACTGTTCGTCTTAATCTTTCCTGACCGATATGTTGGTCCTGACATCTTAGCCTTTTCCTGTGTTGAACAGTCCTTCCTTGCACATAATCCTGGTTTAGCAGGACCCTCTGTGGAAGTACAACTTTATGTGTGGGAGAACTTGCAGAGTCAGGTGGTGATTTCTGTTTTAAATTCCTAGGTGCATGGATTTCTACTGCTTATTGATCAAAGGCAGTAGAAATAAATATACACATGCCAGGATTAAGACATACAGACACCATGCATCTCTTAATTTCTTTGGGAATGTATGATTTGAAGGGTAGATTTTCAAGTTTGTTTGTTTTTTGGGGGGGTGGGTTTTTTTAAACTTACCTTCTTAAATCCTCTCTGGGCTTTGAAATACACATTTCATTTTCAAAGGCACTGAATACTGAATCTCCTGACATCAGATGCTGAGTACTTTCAAAGATTTATAGGTAGAGATTTAGAAATCCAATTTAGTTTCCAACAAAGTATGAAGCTCAAGATGTTTATTAAGCTTTATTTTTTTTAAAAAAAGTAAGAATATAAGTATGTATTCTCATCAAGATCATTATTTCTTTGCATTCATAAGAATATGAATGGAACATTCCTTTTCTCACTGTGGTGATGATTTATATTGATGCTTCACCTAGAAAAAGTTTTCTCCAAAATGTAGTTTATATTTGCAGTTAAACAGCAGGCTTTGGCAAATATCTTTTGACAAGAACTTTTAATAGCTGGCATCCAGCCACTGAAAATACACAGTCCTTTCTGCTTTGCTCAAAGCTGCATTGTTCAAGAGCAGAGCCATTGTTGAAGACCATGGAAAATGAGGGGATTGTAGAGGCAGCTTGGTTAAAGGCTTTGCAAATTTAAGACAAGGCTTTAAAATATTTCTGAACGTGAAAAGAAGCATTCATGTTTTGGTGAGGTGTGTTTGTGTAGACTCCTGTTTGCCATGTGTGTCTTCATAGTCATATACCTTGTGCTAAATGTAGACAGATAGGGCCGTGTCAGATCTGTATGGGAACAGTAGTCCACTGTCAAATTTACTTCAATAAAAACGTCCTGCTCTTGACATTATTAATTAAAACTAGGAGGCTTCCATTAACAGTTCTGGCACTCAGAGGAGGAAAGGTGATCTTAAACATAGCTTGGACCTAACCCATATAAAGATTTTCATAGCTCAGCATCAACATCTTGAACTGTATTAGAGTTAACAGGGCAGTCGTATGGTCTGAAAAATTGTTATATTTTGTTCCTTGTGGATAGCTGCTTTCTCCATTGCTTGCAACTCTTAAGTGATCCACAGCTGCTCCATATAAAAATCAATACAGTAATCCAGTCTGGAGGTCCTAAGGTATAGCAGCAGTAGCAGTTATGCTTTGACAATAGACTTCTAAAGTGTGTGGGATGGCTTCATTAAAGTGAATAACTTTAAATACACTGCCAGTTTTCTGAGGCTCCTCTTATCAGGGTTGAGCTGGAGTGGAGATCTTAAGTCAATACAGCTGCTCTATCTGAGCAGTCCAAGCAAATGGGTCTTAATGGTGGCTGCTAGGGTGGTAATGAAAATCTGTTACACCTATTGCTTGGTGTAGCAGAGCTTTAGATACCACAAAAGTTTGCCTTCAGATGAGATAAGGGATTAAGATTAATTTAAGGTGGACAGAGCAGATGGTTAAAGAAAACTAGTCACTCTGTATTTCAAGGGAACAGCAAAGACTTCAAATTACTTTGTACTGCCTTTGTTGCTTTTTTAATTGTAGACATTTGCCAAGATTACTTTGGATGTGTGCATACCAGTAAAGAAACTTGTAGTTTATGCAAACAAGGAGTATAGTCTGTATGTTTATCTGAGATAAAGAAGATATTTAAGCTGTTAAGGAGATGAAAACATAGTGATAGAAATAAGCCCATATAGATATGGCATTATTGTATTTGGTCTTCTGACAGATACAGCCCTTGGAGGTGTAGTGCTATGCTGTCTTTAATATAGAGATGTGGCCACTGAGACAGTTGGTCAGAGTTGGAAGTTACTTAAATCAGAATGCAATATTGCCTGTTGAGGTTTGCAGTTGTAGGGGACTCTACCTTCATCGATCAGATCAAGATGGATGGCTGCGAAATTGGATCTCCAGCCTCGCTAAGCCACACTGCAGTGTGAAGGATGCAGGCAGAGGAATTATACTCTGGTTTGGCCACACTGCTCTAGCTATAGCCCCAGGGCTGCTGCCGCTGTCCCAGCGGTCTCTCTTTTGGCTGAAGCCTAACTGCCTTGCCCTTGAAGAATATAAGATAAAGGAATGTGTGTTTGAAGAAAAAAGAAAATGTTTCTAGCTGTCAGTGCAGTGTGTGTAGCAGGCCTTTTTGGCTCTAAGTTAGCTTCAGGTTCATATGGGAATTAAAAAGGTCAATCTCTTGTGAAGTAACCAACAAGATCACAATAAGTTGCTCAAACAGACATCCCTGTTTCTCTGAAGCATAATCTATCAATCATTTCTCAGCCTCTTACTTTGCTGTCATGAGATGATAGCAAATTAATTGTAGGTCTGTACATCAAACATTTAAGTGTTCCTCTGTATTTCTCTGCAAAAATAGGTTTCAAATGACTTGGAAATTGTAATTCTAGTGAGCACTCTCCTTCACCCATAACACTTTGTGTCTTTATAAACTCATGAACAAGAATTACACTCGGTTTTAAAAATTTGTTTTTTAAAAATTAACGACTGTTAACAGAGAAGGATGGCTCTTAAGTGGGCTTCTCTACAAAAATTACAACTACCCCCCTAACACCCCAAACCCCTTTGTTGCTCAGATTTTTCTAGCAAGCTGTCGTCATCAATGGGAAGAAAGTATCTATGGAATTGATTTGCTTGACAGTGTAGCAGGAGTGTCCAAAATAGGTCAAAATGCAGCATTGCTTACAATTTTTGAAAGGGCAACAGGCTCCTGTGAGTTTGTGTATCTTACTGCAGCAAACGGGGATCTTGACTGCCTATGCATGTGCTGTAGGATTGACCTACAGAGCCACATAAAATGGCATGGTTGTAGTTTCACAGCAAAGTGAGCCTTAAAAATCCCATTCTTTATTGCTTAAACTGATTAGAAGTCCAGTACCTTTTGCAGGGATTTTTGTAAATCCAGTTCTGTAAAGATAAGTATCTAGGTCAGAAGCCAGAGGTTCTGTCACCTGTTTTTTCAAAGCTATAGTGTGTTTGGAAACTCTGTAATAAAGTTGGATTGTTATAAGGAATCCATCCAGTGGGTTTCTAAAACACTCATTGAATTTAACCTGTAAAATTTGACTTCCAGCAGGTTAACTGAGGATTGTCAGCTGGTGCCTTCATCTCAACATAGGCTGGCATGAAAATTTTGAGCAAAAGCAAAGAAAAAAATTCTGTGTTCTCTTTGTCCTATTCACATGCCTTTTGAGCTCTTCTCATTTACTTCGCTTCCTTCGTTACATTGCAAAATTGAGTTTAACTGTCTGTCATTTAGCAATGCAGGGCACCCGGCTGTGTAGCCTCGTTCTGCTGATAATGAGGGTATTGACTACCGTGCTGATGAGACCATGGCTGCTGGTCCATTGACCCCGTTGGGTGCATCCAGCCAAGCAGGGGCTGCCAGTGGCAAGGGAGGGAGCGAAGTGGCCAGGCCAGAAGGGATGTGAACTCCGTGGAGCTGAGGCCTGGGTACAGCGGCTCTGCCTGGGTTGTGCAGAAACGAGACACCAAATGCATACTTGTTAGGGCAGAAAGCCTGTCCCCCTGAAAGGATCACTTTTGCACTGAAGGACTTTTTTGGACTATATATACTCTGGTGGTGACTGCTTTTTTTTTTTTTTTTTGCTGTCAAGAAGTGATACTTGTTGCTCTGGAAGTCAGTTTAATGAATCAGCTGTCTGTAGCACTCTGCAGAAGATGCATCCTTCTGATATCAAAATATCAGGTGTTTTTTCTCTTCAAGAAAAAAAGGTTTTTAAAGAGTGTTTAGGTGCTTAAATATTCAGGCAGAGACCTTGTGAAATTTTAAAAAAATCACCTGTTCTTAGCCTGCAGTTACCACAGGTGCCTAAATGCCTTTAAAATCTGCCCAGGGGCTTCTCTACTCTAGATACTCCTTCAGTAAAATATAAAAATTATCAGGATTAATTCACTAATGGAAAATGTGTGGTAGTTGGGCACTGTGCTGAGGACAAAAAGTAACTTCCAGGAATCCAAGAAATCCAAGAAATGTCAAATTTACATAATGCCTTTATAAGACCAATATGAGGTACATAGGTCTGACATGGTGGAGGTAGTAAGAAAGAAGAGATTGTTCCACACACCCTCTAAAGAAATAACATCCCCTTAATGGCAGAACTCTGGGGTCCTTCTTTGCAGAAAGCAGACTGACAGCATTTGTAGGTTAAATGAAATGAATTAGCAAACAAGTAATTATATTTGCATGTAACCTTGTTAAAATAATATCCTGTCCATCTTAAACTTGTCATATTAGACATATTTAATCTTTGTGATGCATGGAGTGGTATATTATGTTTGACAGCTTCTAAAGGAAGAAGTACGAGAGCCTGTAATTGGAATGCTGCTGTTGGATAATAATGATGAGCACTTCTCATCTTCAAAGGGTTTCCAGCTTCTCTAGCTAATCCACACATCCGCTGAGTGGGGCAGGTAAATTTAATCCCTTGTTTTACAGATGGGGAAACTGAAATGGAAGAAGAATCACTAGATTAGAACTTGAATTGCGTAGATGCTAATAGTACTGTGTAAAAACAAAATTAAATTTGCACACTCAAAATGAAGTAAATCTTTTGCTCAAATTTAGATTACATACATTACATCAATCATCCTGATATTTGACCCTTCAAATATAAAGTCAGTCTCATGCACTATCAATATAACAAATGTTCTCTAGTAATCATATTACTGTTGAGTTCAATAATCTGTACAAGTAAAATGTGCAGAGTTTCTGAGTGAATCTGAAGATCTGATCCTGAAAGCCTTCTGAGTATAGAATCTGTTTTGTAACTAGTGGAACTTCAGACTCAGAGAATTGGTAGAGTTTCACCCATTGCACTGGCAAAACTCTAACTGGATCGTGCATCTCCCTGGGCAGTTTGACTTGTTGAATTGGCATGTTAAGGCAATTTGAGTTTACTGGTTATTAAAATGGTAAAATGAAATCAGTTGCTGAACGGGACATGTTCCTTTCACAAAGTGGTTGCTTTTGGTGTTAAACAGATAGGTGGTTTAAAAATAATGTTTTCTTTTCATTTAAGGTCTGTAATTTATGTTATTAAACTCAGAAATGTTTTAAAAAATTAAGTTTGCCTACTACTGTTCATAATTTATATTTTAATTTCTTTTATATAAACAGCAAAAGGTGAGTCAATTATTACACATATTATTCACCTGTGTGATTCTGTTGTCCCACTGGCTAGTGAGTATCAAATGTACATTAGAGATTTTTACAAAAAGTCTTTAATGAAAAAGTAAATACTAGATTCTTTCATCCTTGTTTTTAATTTACTAAAGCTTCCCCAATGTCAACAAATTTTAATGTACAGATGAACCAGAAACTGAAATGTACTATAATCCCACATTGGAACCCAGTGGATGAACTTTATGTAGCTGGTGATCAGACACAAAAATATTCTGACAGATGATATTTCTAATTACTATCTATTGGGAGAATGCTTTCTATATAAAAAAAAAATGCCAGCAAAAATTGCAACATTTAAAAACCTCATTAATAAAACCAGAAATACTAATTTTTCCTTTTCACTGCTAGTTGCCCCACTTTCACTTATTTTTACATTGCAGCGCTGCCCAGTAATTTTGAGAGTAGTTGTCCTTTTTGTTTTCTTTCCCTTTCGTACTTTCTGGAGAAATTCCTATATGCACTGGTTAGTTCCCCAATAAAAGAAAATGTTTTCACTTAGTCTTTACCTGAGTTCTATTGGCTGAAATGACAACAATGTTAAAAATCGATGTGCAGAAAGCTGGATCATTACTGAGGTTTTCCTTTGAACAGTTCAAAGAGACAGCAAGCTCAGGAAAACAGCCTGAGTAAACTGCATCGTGATTGATTTCAAGTATATCTGATGGAGTATAATTGTCTACCCGTTCACTTCTTTTCATTCTCCTCTCTACATGCTTGTGCTTTTGGAATCAAATAATCAGTAGCAATAATCACAAGCAGCAAGAATAAAAAAATAAAATACATAGAAATGATCCCCTGTCAGTTTTGATTGCAAAACCGAATAGCAGTAACTTTATATTTCATTTATGAATTCCCATATTCCACTATACTCTCAGCAGAATCTTTGGGAAAGCCCTGACTCCACTTTATAGTAACTTAATAAAAATGTACACTTCGTTTTACATTGATGGTTTTGCTGATAGTGGCATTGAGACTAGATTTTTAAGTGTGTCAACAGCATCACCAATATCTTCTCCCTCTTAATTTACTTTAAAATATGGCAGGAGAATCAGTACTATGAGGGGTTAGGATCCTAACATTTCTGGGTGGTTGGGTTTTTTTTGTTGGTCTTTTTCCTTAGTTTTTTAATTGACATTGATGGCACTCACAATGAAGACTTCAGTTCAGAAAATACAGCTCTAATTGGCCTTTTTGAACAGAGCATTAATTGTGGAATGTGGTCTAATACTTATTCAATATAAATCCAGATTATTAAATTGATATTAATAAAATTCCTTCAATAAGAGTCTCAATTAAAAGAAATTTAGATTTTACTCATATCCTTAACCTTGTAAATTTACATCAGCACAAACTCTGCTGCAAACTGTTAATATAAGAAAAAGAAATTGTTCTTCTGTGGTGTTCTGCCACAGGACATAAATCTGTTTCATAAAATCATATTCTGTTTAAAATATTCTAAAAATTATTTAATACATTGGTATTTTTGGTTTCAGGCACAAACAAATACCTTAAGGCTACCGAAACAAATGGTTTTGGAATGGTTCTAAAAAAAATGTGTACAATAATACTGTCATCTTACCTGTGTATACTTGTAGCATGCCTGTGAATTGCTGCTATTGCGCTGAAAGGAACTGCTGTCATGAATGTGAACCTTTTTTGTTTTATTGTATGCTCCTTGCTGTAACTGCTTTCATATCATTGAGGATATCATCCGAGCACTTGATTTCTTGTGAATGTTCACTCTAACATTCTATGTTACTTTTGAATTTTCTTTAGTCCTAAATTGCTCTCTCAAACAATGTCTTTATCAGTACCTCTGGGGTTCTAGGCTTGCAACTTCTTAATGTTTTAAGTATCAAATTTACTACTGAAAAACTCTGTGGTTTTTTTTGTTGTTGGTTGGTTGGTTGTTTTTTTTTTTTTTTTTAAATGCTAGACCCATAAACTCAATTTGAAATGTGAGAATTAAGTTACGTTCCTCCTTTTTCTGCAAGTGTGTGTGTGTGCACTTAAATCTATCTACAGTAAGAGATAAGCTTCTTCAAGCGGAAGGTTCAGTGACTGTCATCAGAAAAAAAAAAAAATCCACTTTTTTCAAATTATACCTTCAGTGACCTCACCCACTGAAGGCGATTGGACTGTACAGTGAGAACAAGGTTATGAGGAACGAAAGCAGTAATATTTTGTTTTGTTCAGTTATGTCTCTGCAAGGAGCAGATGCCGTGGAAAAAAAAGATGTAACTTTATTTTGAAGCTCTTCAGAACAGAACAATATTTTTGAGTAACTAAAAAGTCATGTCTGCTGTAATTTTTATAGGAAGATCAATATACACTTTCTAACTATTTTAGGTGTATTAAATCCTTCCCTTCTGTCCTTTTTACGTTTCACACAGTTAATCATTAACTACGTTGATGTTTCCTTCTCTTTCCTTCATCTCAACCCTCACAGGTTTAGCTTGCTTTGTTATTTCATTGTAGGTGAGTCCCTCCAGCTCTGATCATGTGTTGTTACCCTCTGTGAGTGCTTTCCAGTTTATCTACATCTTTCAAATAATATTACGCATGAAAGTGCTGGTTAGTCAACTAGAGCTGTGTTAACACAGCCTGTTAATAAGTGATTTAAATGTTTTCAGTTGTGTTAATATGTTAATATAGATAAATTTGAGCAGTAGGATATTGGCAAATACAGTTCTGTATTGCACAAACTGTTGTATATTTTCTTCCTATTTAAGCTGTGACTTTAAGGGAGTGCTATTTATTTCTGCTGTTCTGGATGAATGCTTACATCTGATTCAAAGAAGCATAGGAGGACTTTATGGTAGAGAAGGCCCTAGCTACACTGAGACCTTCACAGGTAGTGAAGTTTTATGGGAGACAACAGTGAATTGGTTTCTGATAAGAATAATAATTGTATTAATTTATTATGTAATTGTATTATTTTTTGAATACAAACTGACATTGTGTGTCTTTTGTCTCAAAATGTGTTTTCATTAATTAGGCAAGATAGCATAAGGCATAACTCATCTCTAGTTTAAAATAAAGGAAAACATTTATGTCTGATGTGTGGACCTGAGATTGATATCTCTGTTCTTGTATCCCCCCTCTTCGTGTACTTCAGGGAAGTTCAGATATATTGGTATAGTGTATGAAACTGTACAGCAAGCAAAATCTGTGGAATTTGAATTCAAGATAAAATTCCACACACAATTCTATTTCTATATTTAGTGAGCTTGCAGCCTATTTTTTCTTATATTTTATTCAGTTACTGAAGTGTTTCTACAGGTAAGTCTCCTGGGATTAACTTTTTTTTTTTTTTTAAAGCTGTCAGTATGTCAGAAATAAACCTTCTGTCATTGGAAAAGAGCAGACTTTGAGATGTGGTTCTCAAAGTCAAGATTTTGGGCTCTGATAAACCCCTTTTACTTACATATCCATAATCAAACAGCCAGTTAAATTCCTAGGAGAAAGACAGATAAATGTAACGGCTGATGCTGCATTGTGTGTGACTCACAGGCCTGATCCAATTGCCCATTAAAGCACAGGGACACACATTTTGGATTTCATCTGCTTCCAAGCACACAATTACATGTTGTTCCTCATTAAAAATATTCGTTTAAAAATAGTACAGGGATGAAGACAAAGCCTGGAATACCTGTTATAATGATAGCCTGGAGCATTAGAGATACTACAAGCTTCTGATCTTGGTGTGAAAATAGTGAGCAAATGGTAAATGTCTGTGTATCAAGAAGGCAGTGAAGTCTTCCTGGATACTCTCATGCACACTTTCTCTTTGTTGTGGTGGAATTGGGTCTATACCTCTGTGTTTTAAGTCCTGTCCAACATCATACATTAGTTTTTAATTACACTGCTCTTCAAATCAATGTAGATCTCCAGGCTGTTTTTAGAGGTGATGGCTTAATACATTAACACAGAATATCAATCACAATAGTTGTTTATTGCTGGAAATACAGAAGCTGTGCCATTCATAGATGGGGAAGATTGCCTTGTGTCTATGAAACTTGAGAGACTGAGACTCAATTTCTTTTTCTTCCCCAGGTTTCCTGTCCAACTGTGGACAAGTCTTTTAGGTTCATAAAAGGACTTGGGTCCTAGTACTTGCTTCTTGGGCTGTTTATTTCCCCTCTCCCATTTATTTATTTTTTTTTTATTTTTTCTTTTAAACTTGTCAAATACATAAGCAGTAAATTACATGGACAGTAGAAGTATTGGAAAATATCTCTGTTCCATTCTTTTTAATGACCTGGTTGTTAGAGGACCTTCTGCCAAAGCAAGAGCTGCAGATTTCACTGTAGGACCAATATCTACTGGATAAATGTTTTCTCCTTTGTATTAATACACAGAATTGTGAATACTTGAGAGTAGTGAATGATAGTAAAAAAACTGAGAATAATAAATGTAAGTAAATGCATAACTGAATGCAGAATTAACTCCTCTGCCATGAAGCTTTGCATTTTCCTTGTTGCTCTCAGTGATTTAAATTTAACAAATAAAACTTGCTCAGTACAACTTCTAGTGAAAAGAAGAAGAGAAGCTGGTTTGAATGGAAGCCTTTGCCATTGTGATGGAATGGTCTCCTTGGAGTCCTTGGGAAAATGCTTTTGGGAAATCTGCCTATTGATAGAGCCAAAAAGAAATCATAGAGGGGCCATAGGAACAGCAGTAAATTTGGAAGCAAACAGAAAGACATTTTTGGAAGGTAATGCAGGAGGTCTGAAGTGCAAGATACTGAGGCAAACTGTTGGAATAATTGTTTTCTTGCTGCCATGATCATCATATGTACTAGACAGAGAGATGAAAGACTAAAACTGAGTCACCTGTGAGCAAGTCAAAAAGGCACAAATCTGGCAGAGACATCATAGTTGATTTTTCTAAATTTAGATGCTAAAGCAATATTGTAGCTATATAAGGTGAGAGGTAGCTCAGTATATGTGGCAGAGGGGTTCCATTGCTTTTTAGTGGCAGAATAGAGATGTGTCTGGGTGGCTGGGAAAGTTCCTGTTGCGCCCTCCACCCAGACTGTTGCCAGACCCAGTTGTCAAGAGAAACAGAGTTCTCAGGTTTTAGGTGAATTCCCAGCCGCAGTGGAGGTGCAGCTTGGAGCAACTTCCCCAGTTAGTAGGTGTGTGTGTGCACCTCAACCTGTTACACTTGTCAGCTTCAAATACTGCAGAGCTGTCGGGGAGGTTGGCAAGGCTGCGACTAGCAGGACAGGCCCTTTGTAGGGGAAATATGTGTGGTTCCCACCCTTGGGAAACTGCTGCTATGAAAACTGCCTTCAGACAAGAGGCATCCCTACTGCAAAGCCACTATACATGTCACCCATTTGAAAGACTGCTGAAAACTCCTAGATTTCCTCCTCAGTTCCTTTTTTGGTGCTTTGTTTTTTCCTCTTCTCTGCCAAGTTTGTTTACATTTCATGGCTGTGTGTATTGCTTGTAGGCTATTTAGTCTCTATAAAGGACCTGTAGCAGAAAAAGGTCTAATAACGTGAGATGCTCAGTTCTTGTTAGTGCAGCTGCCATGTGTGTAAAGGGAATTCTGCACGGGTGGCTGTAGGTGCAAATTGAAAAAAATGGGGAGGTGATGAAGAAATCGAAGATGTTGTGAATGTGAACAGAGAAATTTGATTGTTGAACATTTCTTGTCCTGCAGCATAAAATAATTATTGATGAAAATTTTATGCTGCAGAAAATCTGTTTTGAGCTTTGTGCACACAAGCTTTCCTATTTGGCATGCAGATTTAAATGATGTGGAGAAATGCAGCATCTTTTAGAAAGCAGCCATTGATGATACTGGCACTAACCTGGAATCTGTTTCTATTTCCTGTGAGTTTGGCAGAGCAAGCTAGAAAAGCACTAAGCATTCCTTGCTATTCTTATGATGAAGAGGACCGATCTTTTGCACTGCACTTTGGGTTCCTCCAACTCCACAGAATAGATTATCTGTTGCTTTTTCAGGAAGAAGTTACAATAATTGTATTGATTGTCTTTCATTTGACTCTTGACTGAGAGGAATAAAAAGCTTCAGGATTATTGATTTAGTTTTGCACTCAAGTATTTTACTTTTGTTTTCACTTCCCATAGGACCTAATCCCAAGGCCATTTAGGCAGTTGTGTAAGGCTTTAATGCAGTAGAGATAATGCAGTTTTGCTCTGCAGAAGCCTGAATCAGCAGACAGCCCATGTGTCTATCTCCTTGCTCAGGCACTTATAACTATATCATCTGAGAATAAGTCTAAAATTAATTAAGAGAAGTTTAAGCAAATGGTTTATTTTATTCTGCCCTCTTAAGAACTACTATTTTCTCTTATGCACCCAAATGACTTCTAGATAGATCCTTGCTGTATCTATCCCTGTCAGTGACCAGCACCAGAGGAGCAGGAATTTAGGGCTAGAGATTTTCAAGTGTCAAGCACACCTTGATCTTGTTGTTACTGAAATGCTGTATCTGTCGTAGTAGAAACGGTTAGTGCATTGTGCTTTGGAACATCCATGAATAGGAGTTAGGCAATGTTGTCATAGTCAGCACTTAAATTTTAGTGTTTAAATGTTATTTTCTTCTCCTTACACCCTATTCTGCATCCCCAAATAAAGTAGAGCTCAGACAATACCAATCCAAGGAATTCTGTAGGAAAGGCTGATGAACTCTGTGCTAGCCACAGAAGTGATGCTCAGCTCTGAGGCTGGAACTGAGAATCCCTTTTTTCAGTCTCTCAGTGCTTCAGTGTTTGTGGAAAATAGTCTCCCATGAATATGTTGGATTTTACATTTAATACTTCTCTAATTACTTTACTTGGGAAAATAATTAAAGATACCTGTAAATATAAACAAAATTTGGTTGGGCAGAAATATTTAGGCACAAAAGATGGCAAAGCAAACATGTAGTACAAGATAAGCACAGAAGCATGCCATTAAATACAACAAGTAAAACTTACTTCATGGATTAGGGTCTGTTGAGTTTAAAGGCTTTATGGTTCAAAGACCCTACAAAGAATCAACACAACTTCTCTATCTGGCAGTTTATGCACTGTGCCCATGTCTGTAGTGCTAGTGTGTGTAGGAGGAAAGGAGTGGGGCACATTAATTAATTGTTTATATAACACAGTTCCTATGTTTGCTGTACCATTATTAAAATCACACAATCCTGTAATAATGTAACTTTGTCTTGGACTTCTTGGCCACATTTTCTCCATCACTTTCAAACATTTTTTCAGAAGTTACATTGGTGCTATATCCCTCTGTCACCTCATTTTCTTGATGTTGCAGGTAAGGCATATTAAAAGCTAGGAGATGCTTTGGGACAAAAAGGCATGTGCATCTAAAATTGTTTTACTATATTAAATTCAGCTTCCACTCCACTCTGAAATAGTACCTTATGCACACCAGAATTTTAGGAAAGCAATTAAATATACTTAAGTCCAGGTCAAGTTTGTTCTCTTGGACAAAGTTGTTTTTCCTGGGATGGTTGGTACCTAATAATGGAGTCTGGTTCTCTAGTCTTAGTTTTGATTTACTGGATGACCTTGGTTAATCTTTCCTGTTTCTGTCCTCATTTGTAAGATAAAGATAAGGAGGCAGAGATCCATTGCACAATGCTTTGTCATCTCTTGATGAAAAATGCTGTGCCATTTCCAAGTTTTTGCTATCATCCAGGTGTGGACATCAGTATACTGTTTTCCTTGAGAACATTAAGTGCTTCTCCAACCTGTTTGCTTTTTTTTTTTTTTTTTCCCTCCAAAAAATGTATATATATACTTTATGTTCGGGAACTTTCTAGTACTTTAGAAAGATCGGAAGATAACATTATCTCTGTTTTACAGATGTAGCAATAGAGAATCTGTAAAGAGTAAGATCCTTCTTGGAGATCATACATCTTGCTCAGTGGTCCAGGTTGCTGTCTCCCAGCAGCTTTAATCACTAGACAACTTTGCTATCCTTTGTAAGTGATGAAAAAGCCATCTGCTGCTTGTGGTTGCTAGGGAGTCGCATGCTGCCCTCAGGTTAGGCTGATCCACTTTCTCTCACATTTGTCCTTGTTTGGACCACTGCACTGTACTGAGCTAAAGTTGATATAGCTCTTGTTTCCGCCAACATCCCCCCCCGCCCCCCGTAGTGTGGCAACTGGACAATTCGAGGTGGGCTGCATGAATTTAAACATGTAACCTCTTAATACATACATACAGAAAGGAAGAGTAAATATAGATTTTGTAAAGCGTTCCTCTTCTACTTGCTTGTTGTCTGAGGCTTGCAGCATGGATGAGGAAGAAAACTGCTTTTAGTGAAGAATATTCACACCCAAGACACTGGCAGAATACTGAGTTTAATATAAATCTGTCCATTATGGCTCTGTGGGGAATTTCCAAATGTATTAGCATTTTTAGGTCTTCTTATCAGCACTTGAAAGATAAAGTGGTATGAGATGAACGCTTCTCCCATAGCGTGCTGGGTTTTACATGCACTGTGCACCCAAAATAAGTAGGAAAGTCTAAAAGGGGATTTATAAGCAGGTGTTAAAAAATGCAGTGAATGATTTTTCATATGGTTTTTAATTATGGTTTGTCAGATGTCTTCTCATAGGAGCATAATCACAAACCAGATAATCACTGATGGTTTATTTAAAGAAAAAAGAAAAGAAGAAAAGGCAGGCTGTGTAGTGTTTTCATGAGGTACTGCTGATGGGGGCTCTGTGTGTCTCCATCATGTTTATCTCCCTGCTCACTGTCGTCATGGAAGCTCAGAGCCAACTGGGAGATCCTGCTCTGCACGGGACTGGATTACTGACCCTAATGCATGGAAAATTGAATGTATTAAGCAGCAGCTGCATTTTCAACCCTAAGGACTTCACAAGGAATTTGAAACAAAAGGCCAGAGCCCTCTGAGGAGATTTTCATCCCAGGAGGGAGTCTCATTTTTAAAAAACAAATTAGCATCACCATAGAGAAGCAGCTTCCAATGACCAAAAATTAGAATACAAAATGAAAGATTTTTTCATTTTCCTGAGTGCTGCTTTCCATCTCTTTTTGCCAGTCGCAGGGGTGTTCTTGTTTTAGATGTAGCTGAGGTGAGCTAAGCTCTGACCTCAATGCAGTCTGTTGCACTCACATTGGAAGTAGGAAAACTGGCAACATCAGAATGTCTTGCCATTCCTTGGGTGAAAGATAAAAGAGGCTCATTCTTTTATAGAGGGTTAACAACAGCGGTCTCTTTATTTATGTGTATATAAATTCACTAAAGGTCCATGAAAGGAGAAATCTACAGGAGTTAATCTATTAGGGACAGATAGTTTGGTTTTTTTTTTTTGTGTGTGTGTTTTTTTTTGTTTGTTTGTTTTTGTTTTTGTTTTTTTTTTTTTTTTTTTTTCCTCCTGGTGGCAAATAAAGTATTTCACAGACTTCTAGTTACTTAGAATTTTGGAAAGACCTGTGAGAACGAAAGATCATGAGCTATAAAAGCTTGGCTTGCATGTGGAAAATGTGGATGTCCTATCCCTCAGAACAGCGATAGCCAGGAGCTGTAGGGAGAGGGCTAAAAGGTTTGCGTTTGGAAATGCAAAGGATGGAATTGCCAGAGGTAAGGCATGGACAAGCTCCACGTGTCTCCTTAACTCTGGTTTGCTGCTTTGTCCCACAGATCTGTGTTGCAGCGGCTGGGCATTGAGTTGCATGGTGAGGTTAATGGCAGATGTGTGTCTGTGAGGTGGGAGGCACAGGGCAAGCCTGGGAGGCCTGTTTTGCCATTTTGCCCCCTGGGGCGATGGCAGAACAGCTTCTGCCAGGGAAGTCTGCAGAGGCTGTGTGCTGAATTAATGTAAAATGTGTTTCATCTACCTTTTCCTATGATAGATGCTGTCTTCTGAGTTCAGCGTACATCTTTTGAACTCCTCTATGGGAGCTGTTTTAGCCTCGTTGCAAATGGTAGCAGATTTCTAAGCTAACAAGTTTACACTGATGAGTGTTTTCTCCTTAAGCCTGGCTATCCAAATGTAATAATACTCTGCAGATTTCCCCCTAAAGGGTGCCTGTGTAGCCTGTCACTTTGGAGAACATCCACTAAGCCTGAAACAACACTTCATTAAAAAGAATAAGCAGATTTTAATGATAGCTGTTGTTGTATGAGATTTTGCAAGTGAAGCATGCATTTATGGTGCAACCAAACCAAGAGCAGACCCAGTAGGACTGTCACTGCTTTTTGACGTCTTGCTGTAGAAAAGTACTAAGAATATCTACAGTTATGGGGCTTTATATGCAAAACACTTTATAGATATTACATAAATAATCCTCACAAAATATGTACTCAAAGCCAAACTTGTCCCAAGGTCTTTCCTTGCATCTCAGATAGTTTCTTAGTTTGTCATCCCAAAGTCATTCATGCAGTGCTCTGTGTTAATTTGTTTTTGATGGTATAGTACCTGACAAATTGTAGTATAGGAATGAAATAGGTAACTACCTGATTTATTTTAAAGGACTGTATGCTACATCATCCTTCAGTATATTTGTGTAGAAGTCTGTATGTGGGCATATGTCTCTTTGTACAATTAACAATAGTGACACAACAGTTTCACCACTGAAAGCTCTGGTTTTGGACACTCTGTAGAACTTAATAGGAATCTTTTATTGTAAAGGTGGTGGCAAGATATCCTTTTTCTGTTCTGAACACCGAACACTTAAAGGTCATGCTTGTTGAGAACAGCAGCTTTATTTTTGCCACGCAAGTGAAATGTTTTGTCCTGGTTTATGCATTTTACTCTGAGGAGTGAGTTGTGGCACCTGTGATGTGACTTCACGTGGTTTCAATTTGGTAAGCATTGGGTGACATACACTACAGCCAATGGGGGCTCAGGCAGAGAGACACAAACCACCCTGCCATGATTTTGATAAAGAAAGATGCTGAATCACTGTCTGCCCTGAGGAGATCTCCTTCAGCAACACAGTTAAGATTAAACAACAGTAACTTCTCAACTGCTCACTTTTTTTTTTTTTTTTGTGTCTACTATCATGAGCATACAGTAATGGTGGAAAGTGGGATAGCCAAAACACTGCACAGGGTAAGATAATAATGGTGAATCATGATAGGAGAGATAATGAAACAGGGATCTTTTCTCCAGTGCCAGAACTATAAGGGACCATGGGGGAGAAAAACAAAACAAAAAAACCCCACAGAAATCCACACTGATTAACGTGGCAAAAAAGCAGAGATTCTGGCATCTCTGTATGTGAATTGGGAGAAGACAGTGGTGACAAATGGACATGCAACAGTGCCCCCCAGACATTTTCAGCTGATTAGAAGCACCACAGATGAGCAGCTGTCATGCCAATGAAATATTGCGGAATTGAAATGAACTTACAGCTGTTTGGGGTGCCAACCCCCATACTTCACTTTTATCACTGCTGCTTCAGGCTCTTATTCTTTACCTAGTCAATGAGACTCCCTATCTCCCTGCATGCATCCCATTTAATTACGTTCATTTTAAATCAAAACAGGGCTCAATTTCTGCAATCCTATGTTTTATAAGTTGGTAAAGTATGGAGGAGACTCAAACTGTTCTCAAGCACACCTGAGATTGGGTAGATTGTTGCTGGTACAAGTGTGAAGCTGATCAGCTAATAGCTACAAAAGTTTGGGGACCACTAGATTTTAAAAACTTTTGGTCTCTCTCTACTTTCTGCTGTTCATTTGCTTGCCTTTCTTTTCCATGATCTTTTCCCTCTAGCTCTGTACAGAAAGCTTGTTAATATTTTGTTCAGCTAACAGAATGAGGTTGCAAATAAGGGAAATATTTCTCCTGAAGTAGCTGTATCCTTAAAAATAAATACTTATATACTTAAAATGTTGAGCCTTGGTATAACATGTAAAATATGTTTTCAGATCACTTAGCTGAAGCCATGGTGTGAAAGGTAATTCTAATTGACTGCTGGGAAGTAGGAAGTGTAGCTGCTCATTTTCTGCTTTCAGTGCTGAGCTATTCATGGAATCTGCAACTTTTTTTTTTTTTCTTTTTGGTTTCTATTATTTTCCATTATTCTCTAGATTTAGCTGCTTCTAAATCCAAAGGAATACTCTGGATTTAAAATATTATCTCCAGGAGTAGAAAGTCTCTTTTCCTGTAGGATGGATGTTTTGCTCTTGAGTCTATTAATTATGGCCTTTTCTTTCAACAGGAATAATTGTGTTATTAATAGTCTTTTCATGAACAGAAGAAAGGCCTCTTTGGAAGGAGAATGCTCTTGCTTCACAAAAGGTTTCTGATAGCCTTAAGGTGGATTTATCTGGTGGAGCCTTGGCTAACCTTCATATTAAACAGACAGAAGCAGTTTAGGGAATTTGGGGATGCGAAGCAAATTAGAAAATAAATTAAAAGCATTATAGCTCAATAGTAAAAATTAATGCAGCTGCTGTAAGCTTCATCCTGAGAGAGTTGTCAATATCTGCAAAGCTCCTGCTATGGGGAAGAAAATTAACATGTATTTTAACATTTGTGGTTTGCCCCACAAGAAGCAATTTGAAAGAGTCCCCTGTAGCTTTGATGGCTTTCCTTATCTTAACTCCTTCCACGCCAGCGCCCTGGGTGTCCTCTGGGGACTGCAGAGTGAAGGGGCTAACAACCCAGCCCAGGCAAAGCACGTTAGGAGTAAAAGCTGTGCAAAACAGATGCTGAGGGCATACGGATGTCCAGGCTTCCCTCTGCAGCCGCTTCTCTGGGCTCCCGGCTGTGCAGGTTGTGGCAGGCTTGGTCCAGCAATTTCTCTGTCTTGCAGATGAATAGTTTTGGGTTAGAGGCATCAGTTGAGACTGCGTCCACAGAACAAAAAAGTCTCTTCTGTTCTGCTATGGTTTTGTTAGTGTTGGTGGCAGAAGAGCAGGAATCTCCCTCCCCCTCCTGTATTCCAGCCCTCTGCGGTGCCATTCCCTCTGCAGCAGCTATTTGTGTCTGCTCTTGTCAACGGAGATTTTAGTATTGTCGCTTTTCTCCCTGACACCTAGGTGGAGATTCTACCAAGAGATCAGAGAGGGCAGTGCTAGGTCTCCTTTTACTTATGGAACACAGAGAGGAGTGCTGCTCATCTTAAACCAACATGAGACAAATCTTCCAAAGCAGAAAAGAGTAAGGTAACAGGAAGTCTGGCTTCAGCATGGATGGAGTCATTCAGAGTGGCTACATGAGAATTGAGGATAACAGAAAAAACATGTTAAATTACTGATTAAAAAGAAGACTCTGTATGACATTTGTGTTCACAGGTACTCTTAATATAAAAAGGAATTGAAAACTGTTGTTGCTGTTGTTATATTCTAGTTGCACTGGGCACTCTTAGTCAGATCTGGTCCATGGTGTCTAGAGAACCATGTAAACCCATAGTAAATGAGAAATTATGTTCCAGGGAGTTTGTGATCTTGATCAAAATCAGATGTTTCCAGGCATATGAAGGGATGGAAAGTGGTGAGGGCAACCACAGTATCGCCCATCACTGGCTAGGTAAAAATCAGTCCCTACAAGGGTAAACAGAAGGAAGTGGTATCTGGCCACAGTTAACTGTTAACCTTTAAGAGAAATAGATTTTAGAGAGGGACCTTTTCAACTGGTCCTGAGACAGAATTCTTAGGGCTAGACATGTCAGAGGGAGAGTTTGAGGTGACATAGGACAAATGGCTATGTGAGGTTGCCATTACTGGTATGTTGGAACATACTGGAGTGAGACGAGTAGCGGAAACACAGGCTGTGCAAATGCTTACTGCAGGATACAAGGAAGGTGATCTTGAGTGAGAGAAAACGGAGAGACTTCAACGACAAGAATGATGTATCAGGGCTTTATGATGGTCTTCATGGAGATGAGCTGGGTGTTATGAAAATGGCAAGTATGCACGCTGGGTGCATACTCCTCTGTGAGGAGGAGGATGCAATCTGTGGCAGAATATGGCAACAGAAGATTGGAGAAAATGTTATACACTTAACTCATTTTCTAGTATCTATGAGGAGATATCCTGGAGATCTCATTCCATGGTTGAAGATAAGATAGGAGATACTTTTATAAATTTTAGCTTGCTGGCTCTTTTTATAGGGGTTTTTGTGTCTCTTAATTTTTAATAAAAGAACTGCTTGATGTCTTTAATGTATGCTACTACTCTTTAAACATGAATTCTAATCCTGACACTGTGAAATAGCCTATAGCATGCTTCTGGCAGAACATGACTTGCCTCCAGAGCAAACAAGGAAACTCATCTTGAAAATCTGACCTTTGCTTAATTTCTTTTTACTTGTTCTCAGTATGTTTCTCCTGTAGTCTTCTCTTTATTTAAACCATGGGAGAGTAAGAATGTTAGCTTTGTCTTTCTGCCTTCTTTAAGGTACTCGGTGAACTTTGGATGCCTTGTAATTGTCTATATAAGGAGAAGGGTATGATCAAGGAAGACGAGAAATTACATGTATGCAGAAAAAGATGGAGCGGAGTATCTGGAACAAAGTTGGACTGAAAAATTCTTATCAAATGAAAGCTCACTTAGGCATAACTCTGCATCTGGTATGTAGCCTAAACTTCTTGCAATCTCTGCTACAAAACTAGAAAAATGCTGTTTGGGCAATGTGCTTGAGCTCCAAACATTATGAATGGAGTAGAGGGGCCTAATGTGTGACAGTGGGTGCTAATATCTTTATTCTGCTGCACCTGAGACCCTGACATTCCCCTCCTACTGCTGCTGAAAATACAGGTCAATTAATGGAAGCAGAGTGCTCATTTTTGAACCTGTATTTAATTCCCTGAAGCTATTATTGCCTTGAGGGAGTGGGGGAAAAGTGGAGAAGATAATTAGACTTGACCTTCTGCTATGGACTTGTGCAAACTGTTGGATTAGCAATGAACACTTGGTTAGAAAGCGGGGTGGGGGGGACAAGACACATTGCAAAGAATGTTGCTGAATATGCAGGAGAATAAAAATTGAAATGGAAAGGACAAGAGGGAAACTAAAAACAAACGCTGAGGCCAACTCTGTAAGTGGAATGCTGACAGGAGTTAATGTTTTCTTCTTTTTTGTTGTTAGAACATCAGTGATAATCAGACAAAATGGTACTTACTGCAGAGAAACAATTAAGTTGGGCCTTCACTGCCTGAACGATTAAAAAAATAGAAAGGAAAAAAAATAGGAATTACACTAAGGGAACATGTTATAACAGAACTTGCAATGGCTAAGCAGCAGCCATACGTCAAATAGATGGAGCAGAGCAACCGATTCTGATCAGCTTTTCTTTTCTTTCCCATTTCTCACTGCACATTCTCTCACATTATCCAACTATTAACATTACTGGCTTCCATTTTGGTGTGAATTACAATGGCTTGAATAAGTCTTTTTTGGAAACCATCTGGCCTTAGACATCAAAGAACAGCTGTAGATAGAGCTAGCTTTTAATGTAGCTAAAGTTCACGTCTTTGTATAAAATAAAATGGAGCAGTGCCCACATTGATGCTGGCATGGTGACTCTGAGCCTTGGGGAATTCAATTTCTCATTTTTAGTTTTGTTACCTTCAGCCTCTCCCCTGACTAGGAATTCTGGGCCAAATCCTGTTCACTTTGCTCATGTGAAAATAGTTTCTGATATCAGTAGAATTCTTTACTTGTATCTTTAGACCATGTAGTCTGTGTCCTAAATGTAGGCATTATTCAGCAACTAGAGGTGAAAGGAAAAGAAGGTGATATGAAACCCAACATAATTAGAAATTTTGCTATGACTTAAATTTTGATAAATACTTTTTTTTTTTTTTTGTTTGAGTCTTTGTGGCACTGGAAATCCAAAACCAAAATCAGTTCAGCAAAATGAAACACACCAGAAAACACTTCAAAGGGTGAAACCAAAGGGCTGCATTCTGCTCTCGTTTCTAGTGGTGTAAATCTAGACCAATATGGACATCTTCCAGATTTATAAAGCTGTCACAAACAACCGTACCCAATGTAGGAAATGGAACTGATCATTGTTTTCAAGACCAGGCTGAGTGCAGGAGGGAGAATTTGAAAACTTGACATGATTTATGAAAATGTATTAATTTTCTGAATTCCTAGGACTTTAGCAGTAGCATTACAGCTCAGCTGGAGCTGTAACAAGAAGCTAGAAAATTTCAAAGGCAGCGTTAACAGGCAGGCTGCTTCCAAGAACGGGCATGTGGTTGTTGCGTTGTTGCATTCCCTGTGCGTGGGCCCATGGAAAGGAGAGCAGTGCTGCGACCCTTTGCTTTCCTTCCTAGCCCTGGGGTTTTGGTGCAGTGGGTGATGCCGATCTGGCCCAGCCTCACTGTTCAGAGGAGGGCAGCAGTACATAAAATAATTCGTCATCTTCATTCCCTCTTCTGGCTTTTGAGAATCTGAACAGAACCTGAGAATGAATGACCTGGCTTGCTGATCATCACTTTCTACTTCACTTTCTGTAAGTGAAAGTACCTGTGGCCCCTGTGTACCATGAAGGAAGCAGAATTATATTTGTGTTACTGCTTTGGTAATGGGCTGCGCTGTCAAAACAGAGCAAATGGGGATTGAGCAATGAGAGAGGAAACTAATCCCCTGTTTATACCAAATCATCTTTCATAGCCCTCTCTGAGATGAACAAAGAGAAAGTGAAGGCAGGGGAAGAGAGTGCTGCAAAAACATGTTTCAATTACTTTATGAAGAAGTAACTAAACGTTCCTCTTTAAAATTTGCTAAGCTTCATTGATTTAACATTGCACTCAACATGGGAATTTTCCTCCTGAGCAGCTAGGTTACATTACACCTGACCTCCTCCCTGCTCTTTCTTTTATATTTCAAGAGTGACTTTTTAATAATGATTTGCAAAACAAAATGACCTTTGATTTTGTAAGTGCTCTCTCTACTTTTCTGTATTCTTTGGCCACTGAAGTAATTGCTTATAGGAGACAAATATGTTAATATTATAAAAAGATCTCTATAAGTATAGTGTATCCAAACTCATGTCCTTATCCTGAGCAGATTTATTTTTAAGATAAAGTGCCCTTGCATGCAGTCTCACATTTAACAAAGTGCCGTGACCTATAAATATTCCAGTGAACATTAAATGAAATAGGTACTGGGCTGGATGAGTTCTAATATTTTGTACTTCCTCCATGGAGTCTGAAAGTTAATCCAAAACCTGCTTCCCTTGGGCTGCCAAGGTAATGAGAAGAAAAAAAAGGAAAAAAGAAGAAAAAAATCCCCAACAAACTGCAGGGTAAAAGATTATTACAGGAGGGAATGAAATGCTAAATGGAGAGATTAAAATCATTGCCCAGCTACACTGTAGGTTTATACTTGGATTATCTAATGAAAGTGCAATGAGGGGAGTATATATGATGTATGTAAATGTGATGTCAATGTAAATTATATGAGTATCATCCTACATCTAAGGAGGTAACAGTGCTTTAGATACATTAGTTAAAGATTATTTATAAGATATATTTTCATATTTTAAGTAATACATAGGTGAATTAGCTGAATTGCAGGAAAGTTAAGTGACGTGCTGTAGCTACGGGGTCAGTCACAGAGCTGGGATTAACTTTCAGTAACCTCGGAGCGAGGGAACACGGTGTCCGGCTGTGCCGATAGCAGAGCTGGGAATAGAGGGTCCCTACATGCAACTTTCATCAGGATAAAATTACAGATCACATACAATGTTCTGGTCAATTAAGGTTGAAAATAACCTTCTGATTGTCGAAGATTATTTTCACTCTTTTCTTTGTTTCAGTTGTTCTGGCATGTTTCTGGAGTGTGGGTTGCCTGAAGGGGGGACTTTCTCTGGCCTCCTTGCTGTGACATCTCTCTGCACGTCTGTGGCCCTGTGGTTAGACAGCAGTCAGGGAATAGTATTAAAGATGTATTCATGAGCTAACTTGGTCCTGAGGAGCCAGATTTCACACTTGTCTGCCTCTTTCAAAAAGAAACAGGTTGTGATTCTGAATAACCTTCTGGAGGCTTTGTTTCTCTTCTGGAGACTTTACCATCCATGGATGTGTTCAAAGTTGAGTTGTCTCTTCAGGCTATAATTTGCTTTGTGAATGTCTCCCCAGGAGTCTTGCTTCAAGGTGGGGGAAGGATAGGTACCTGCTCTAGCTACTCCAGGCTCTTTTGCTGATATTTAGCCAATGACTTCTCAGATTTGGGCTTTCTGGGAATTGTGTCTCATTTTTGTTTTCACCATACATTTTCAAAGGACTCAAACTCACCATAGGTATTGTTGCTTAATTAGTTACTGTAAATCAGCTGAGCTATGGTGACTTTCTGTGGCTGCTTGTTGATGAGTCTCAGCCTGTAAGTATGCCCTAATTGCTTCACAGAGCTCTCCAGTCAGATCTCAGTGATTTAACTGACTGCACTAGCTTTCTATCTGCTCTCTGTTTTTCAGTGATGTCCAATGTAAGAAGTATGCTTGAAGTTTTAAATCTGTTGCTAGTCCTAGAGAAAGCTTATTGTGCGTTCATTTTAAGATTCGCCTTACTGTCCTTTTTTTTTTTTTTTTTTTTTTTTTTTTTTTAGTTTTTATTTTTATTTTTATACCAGAGTGTATATTACTTGATAATTTGATCAATGATGCAGCAACAAAGGCCAGCCAGTGCCTCATTGCCTGTTGTGCCCTCTGGTTTGAATAGTAACAGCACATTTTCATGCTGAGTTTAGATGAATTGGCTCCTGCCTGTGTGTGTGCTGGGTAATGTCCTTTCATATTCTTGGCATTGGTAATGAATAGGATTTTGAATGCAGCATGCAGATGTTAAGGCTTATTGTAGGAAAAGCCCTCACAAAAACTTTAAGCTTCTAATATGTGCCTAAAAGCCAAGGAGGGTATCAGAATTACAGTACTTATTCAGTTCCCACTGGTTGTTTGCTAGATCTCTGATTGACTGTACAAGCATTTAAATGCATTTGGTGATGGGTGACTTAACTTTATAGTTCCCAGATTGTTTTTTTCCTGTCCTTTTGTCCATATATTTGAGAACTTTGTCAATCTGCTTGCTTTTAGACCTGCACCTCCATTTGTTTTTAAATCCTGAATATCTTCTTGAACACTAGTGGTGTTCTTGCATCTTAATTAAGATCAAAATTTGACCTGTATTTTTGACCCTGAGGTAACAAAATAGCTCTGTTACTGATGCCATGGTTTACTGTAGGAAATCCTAAAAAAAAACCCCAAACAAAAAAAAAAAACCAAGAAAAAAAAAAAACCAAAACAAAACAAAAAAAAACCAACCAAAAACCCCCAAGACCCTACTAAATTATCTGTTGCCTGAAGATAGTCAGAGTATTTGCCATCTTGTGATTTGTTTGCAAACCAGAAAGTAAAAAAAAAACCTTTGCATTGTCAAAACTGTCAACTTCTTATTTTAACAGGGTGTATTTCTCACACAAATTATAAAAAACTAACAAATAACAAATCTCCTCTTTTGAGGAATTACTGAGATTTGCAGATACTATTTGATTTTACAGCATAGAATAAAGCTATTGAAAAGCTGGATTTAGTACAGACAGTTAAGAGGGATTCTGTGTGTTCTTTTTTTTTTTTTTCCTTTTTTTTTTTTTTTTTTTTTTCCCACAAGAGACATGTTTATTTCAGCTGTGGATTTAATCCTTCCTTCAAAGAGAACTGGAGGATAAAGTGAATGCCAGAGCAGCACTGCAGGTTTCTACTGTACTTTTGCTCTTTGTTGCTGTGGTGCTAAACAAGTTTCTGTTAATGTGGTGGTGCAGGTGAAAATGCTGGGACTTCATTAACAGTCCTGCTGATGAAGTGTGATCCAGAATAAAATCCAGTTCCTCCTCTCTTTGCCGAGTTAGATTTGCAGGACAAGAAGAAGCAGAAAGCAGCACGCCCTGCACGTGTTATTCCACTGAACAGATTTCATCCACCGAACAGATTTTACTCAGACTCTACATGGGCAGTAAAGTAAAAGAAAAATAGCAATAAAAATGTGAAATCTTTATGTAGTCACATTTCTGAGTAAAACCAAACATCTGAGACCTTCAAAGTAAGACTTCACAGGCAAATTACAATGGGTCATATGTGCTGTAGCCAAAATATACTAAGAAAAATAACTTGAGAACGACACATTAGCAAGGAAAAGGTAAGGAAACGAACACATCATTTTACTTTGTAGCCTGTGTAATTCAGCACAGTGTCAGAGAAGGGCGTCAGACTCTGATGCAGGCGTGTGTGGTTGTAGCAGTGCCTGGTTTGCTACCTCCTTAACTCCAGCATGCGTAAGGTGGATGGTCTTGTGGCCAAAGACCTTGTCTAGGTCTCATGAGCAAATCTGAATGAATAATAAGGATTTTTCCAATTTCCCGGCTAAAATGAATTTTAAAAGTTGGAGACCAAATAAAAAGTTTTAAACCAGGTTAAAGCCACTGATTTTTTTTTTCCCCTGCCCATCGGTTTCTTCTTTCACGTGAGATTAAATTCAGTGATGTGTGGGTACTGTTGCTGTGGGATGGTATGAAGAGGCAGGCAGTGACAAGAGAGTCCTATCTGATTAAAAACTAGCCAGCTCACTGAAGAATTACAGTAGATGCTGAAGAAAAACCTGTTTTTGTTCTGTCTTTCATAATCTCTCTTGTAGAGCTCTTTTATAAACAGTGTTTTACATGAAACAATTTAACTCATATTAAAGAGTGCCTCAACATGTTTTTTGAGGCATGAAGAAATAAAACCTTTTTTAACAGTGGGAAGTATATCTAACACTTCACTGTTTGTATCACAACACACAAGAAAATGAAAACCAGAAGAAAATCAGTCAGACAAAGATGGTAACAACAAAAGTTCTTTAAAAGCCAGTGTTTCTTGTCTCCTGGAAATGCAATCAATATATTCTCTAAAAGCTTTAAGGCAGTAGGTTTCTTTAAATAGTGGAGTAGCTTTGAAATTCCCTTTATACCTGGGTAGAGCGACATTAAATCAAGAGACAGCATCATCAAACTTGCTTTGACTGATGAAAGAAAAGGGTAGTTGTCTGAACCCAGTCCTTGTTTTCTCCAAGAGATCTTGCTAGCTGCAAGTCATTTGAGACAAAAATCAGGTTCTGCATCCATTTACGTTCCTTTGCAGATCTGACCAGCACTTTCTCTTTTTCCCTAGGAGTCACCAAAATCTTTACTGTTTTTCACTCAATTGTATATATTAGAGCCTTTGCTTACTTCGCAGGGCAGACTTCAGATGATGCATAAAACTTAGATCATGAATATTGGTGGTAATTAAAGATCCATGGTATGTATTAGGTTCCTAACTTGGGTATCTGGGCAAAATTCCAGCCTGGGTATGTGCTGTCTCACTGACTTCTGTGAGCAGCTTCCACTGGGTAAGGTATTGTATTCAAGTCTTCTCCTACATGAGTGCGTTATATTAGTTGCTTAGTCTGCTGGGCCTGTAGTTCTAGGAGCTGGTCGCTCATTTACCCTTTGAAAAATGACTAATGATTTTAGGTGTCTATCTTGTTGCCCTGTAAAAACGTCCCGTTCTGAGAGAGCACATCCTCACCACTTACCGAAAACCAAGTTCTTTCAGTATTTCTTGTTAAATTAAGCATGTGAAATCACTAGTTATTTTGGAAAAAATTAAGATTTCAGCAGAAATTCAACAGTTTCTGGGTGGGTTTCGTTCACTGGTAAATTTCAAAGTATTTACCAAAACAAAAAAAAAAGCTCCCTTTTTGACAAAATACCCCCTCCTCTCCCCCCAGTAACACTGAATTTGCCTGAGAATATATATATCTTTCTGTCAGAGAAGAATCAGGGAGAACTGCAGTTTGTGCTAAGTCTTTATTTGAAAGGAGTCAATTAGTAGGAGAGAATTCTCACTGCTATTATCTTAATGTATTCATATATTTATAAATATTGACATTATGTTCCAATGCATTGCCTGAGTGTTAGTTGAAAGCTTTTGAGTATCTAAATCATTAATACTGTAACAGATTCTAGTTTGAAGAAAATAACGCTATTTTTTATTCCATCAAATGCTTTGTGAGATCTGTGTATGCTCTGCTGTGTATTACTGCTAAGTACCAAATTCCTGAAGAAATAGGAGATGTAGCTCTAACAGCATCTTAAGCTGCTCAGTTAGAACAGAGGACTAAATATATCTCTGGTCATTTTTATTTTAAAAATTGAGTTATATTGTAAGAAGACACTCCAGTAATTCATCCCAAGGGACTACCATGATGAAGTTAATACAGCAGAGATTTTATGTCTTCCAATATCACCTGCAGCAAACTGTGTTGTAACCAAAAACATGCTGCCATTGTGGAAATAACCTCCTTAGGCATAAATTCTGTGGTTTCTTGAATAACAGGAGTGGAACTTCAGGATGAGAATTTCCAAAAACATAGGACAGATATTAATAGGATTATATATATATATCTATAGTGCCTCTGAGAAGAAGAAACCTACAGACAGCTTCACCATCTTTAAATCTGATACACATACTTTGCTTTCTGGTGTCAGGAAAAAATCACAGTAGTTAATGTCATGGATTCTGAGATGCCAAATCAGCAGATTTTTTTCCCCTTTTCCAGCTGCATTTTCTCCTGTTAAGGAGGAAAATAAAAGAGGAAAATATGCAGTATGCCATCAGATCTGATCAGGAAGCCTCTGTGATATCGAGGTGAGACTAGAAACAGTTCAGGGACATTCGTGATCCTTTGCTGCTACTAAGAACAAAAAATACATTGGCTATTAGTAAAAACTTTTTCACCATAAAAACTGTTGGTGTCTAAACGTTAGAACAGCTGCCCAGACAAGTTGTGGGTTTCCCAGCATTTGGCTAGGTACAACCCTCAGCAGCTGGCTCTAACCTGGAAGGTGACCCTGCTTTCAGCAAGACATTGGACCCAATGACCCGCAGAGATCCTTTCCCTTATATTCTGTGATTCTAAATATGCATCTGGATATTTGGAGATGAATTTCTCACTTGTTATTTTAATATCTTCACTGAATTCTATCTAAAAGATCTGTCTGCATGCCATTACAGCAGGTGATGTTAATTTTTACTTCAGTTGGAATTAACACGTTCTGTGTCTCTCTAGTCCTGTTCCAGTACCCATTAAATCAGACCTTTTATGACTCTAATTCATTTCTCTAATTTCTCTAATTCATTTATACATGTGACATCTATCACAGTGAGTGGGAGGCAGTTCCACAGTATCACCGTATTAAAACCCCCCTATTTTGTAGCCTAAAAGTTTATCTACATTTTTATTTGCATTCCTTCCCATTGCCTTCCCTCTGTGGTTTGTGAGACCCTCTGAGTTTGTCAGACTGTTTATATGAAGCAGAAAAGGTAAGAAAAACAACATATTGAATAAAAGCGTTTAGTATATAACACGGGATTGGGAACTGTTGACCATGACAGAAGATGAAAGTGTTGAAATTCAAATACTCATTGTAGGCAGTGTGTTCCTACATCATTCTCAATGCTAGTATGCCTTGGCTGTGACAGTAAGACATTCTGCATGCAGAAGTTACATCTTCTTCTAAGAGTAGGGCTGGTGTGCAATGGATTAATCCTCAAAACTTGCTGACTAGCAGCAAGCCCTTGGCTGGTTTAAGAGCATCCCAGCTGAGGATCTTGCCTGTCAGTCTCATTGCTCCTGAGAGGAGCCAGATTTGAGCCAGTGACCCGAAGGTGAAAAGCTCTGTATCCCATTAGATATTCTCTGGGGGATGTTCAGTCTTTCCAATTTTAACTGTTTAAGAATTGCTGCGTTTTCTCTGATGGATGCATTTGGCAGAAGTGAACTGTTGATAAGAAATGAGATCAGACCTATCCTCCCGAGATTTCCTCCCTCACCTGCTCCGCTTGTAGCTTGATAGTTTGTATAGTGAAGAAATCAGTTATTTACTAACATTTTACAGTAGTTGAGCTGAAAAATGTCACAACATCTCTCTAATATAATCTTTAGATCCAAATTCCACAAGATACTGCTTTGAAATGACTGGAAATATGTATGACTGCAGCAGGCAAAAAAATTGTAGCTAACAGCTTTGCAATCAAGATGACTATATATCTGAGTATTTCCTAATATTTGCAGCTCTTCTATTTTGAGAGCAGTATTTTTTGGTATTTATAGGCCAGATTCTTCTTGTAGGTTTTATTAGTGTGAGGGAGAAATTTTGGCTGCTTGGGTTTATCCTTCGTGGTTCTCACAGTTTTACAGTGGCTAGTTGTGTAACCCTTTTTATTACTGGCAGGTGCTGCCAAGCTTTCTTAGTGCACAGTTGAGTGTGACTAACTTTTGAACAGGCTGTAACAGCAAGAAGTCTTATCAACTGAAAAAAAGTGGAGTAATTGTCTTTATCTTAGTATTTTCTGGTCTGAGCCAGTGGTTATGGTTCCAGTGCATCGCTAAAGGCAACCCAGAAGCTGCCTTTCAAACCAAACTTGTAGGCAGTACAAGCAGCAAGCTTGCACATGGAAGCACAGAGTGCATCTTCTTGAACCTGCTGGGCGCTGGAGCCTGCTCTAATGTGCCTGCAAGGCAGTTTGCAGGTGGGAACTGGGTGTAGCCGCACTGTGTTTGTAGCCACCTCACAGACTGCTCTTTAGAGCTCCTAGCCAATGACATGACCTCCCTGGGAAATGGGAGAGTAACATCTACAAGTCTATGCAAGAGATGATTGGTTTCAATAAAAATACTGCTGACTGTAGTAAGCAAGTAGCGGACTTTCACATGAGCCTTATTCTTTTTGCTGGAGGGTACATACTGTAGGAAATTACTTTTATTCCAGGCATTTCTGGCTTGAACGGTGAGTGAGAACAAGTGATTCTACTTGAAAGAGCATAAGATAAAAAAATGAACGGCGATACCGATATATATATATATATATATATATATATATATATATATTTTTAAGAAACCAGTTGAATTAATTCTGTTCGGGTGCTCCTGAGTATGGCCATATTGAGCAGCCTGTTAGAAGGAAACCAAGCAAGACATCTCTTACTATGTATGGAGAATTGATTTGAGCCGATAGCCTGGAATGTTGGAGTCTGCTACTACAGCCGTGATGCCACCAGTGGAGCCGGATGACATTCCTTGTGGTGCCTGACGGGATGCCTTGGTGCAGTATAGCTCTGCCAGCTGTCTCTCTTCCATGGAGTGTAGCACAGTTCAATCTTGTTTTTATTTTTTAATAAGTGTTTAATAACCATTTCCAAATCTGTGCACAGTTGGAAAGTGACATTGTCAAGAACAGGTGCAGCCATCTGAAATTATGTGGTGATGCTTGTTGTAACAGCACTGGGAAGGAGTAAAGCGAAAAAGTTTTTTTTCCTTCAGGGCAGAATTGGCTAAATGGAATTGAGATATCCTGAGATAAAATAATTACCCTCTCAGTTTTGGCTAGCTTTCCATTGTGAGAGAAAAGGGATGGCGTTTTTGGCTAGGAATAGAAAGTCATATAGTCTTATCCCAGCCTTGATATCAGCTTGCTGCATGACTTTTGAAAAGTCATATGGACAAAATGTTGAGCTTACTTGTTCTACAACCAGGTGCTTATATAAGCCGCCTACTTTCTTAAGGTAAACCCACAACTCTGCTTTTCATTCTGGGCATCCAGTGTTCCCAGCACTTGATATCTGGGTATTTAACTGTATATTTATACAGGCATTTGGGACTGAATATTTCAGCTTTATTTTTTCTGTAGGAACTCTCTGGGTTGCAAGGAAAATTAGTGGAACATATAGGTGTGCAGCATCTTCTGAAATAATTTATTTTATTTCTTAGTTTCTTTCTGGTTAAATTGGAGGCAATAATTAGTATCTCATCATGTTGTTTTAAGGCTTTTAATCAATTGGAGTTGGGTACTGTGAGATACTGAACATCATCAGCTCTGATGGATATTAATAGATGAGCATTCAGAGTACCTGATGAAAGAACGGATCTTAGTATTTGTGAATGCTTTGAGAACTTTGAGATGCTCTTCAAGTGCTAAGGCTTTTTAAAATCCTTCTTAATGCTAGCAAGCCACAGCACTGTCAGTGGGGACTAGGTGTTTGTGGCAATTTTCTTTTATTCACGATATGTTTTACTACTTTTTCTCTCATCTTTTCCACTGACTGCTTCATATAAATGTTTTGATGAACTCTGTGAGCACTCAGAACCTCCCTTCTTGAAACTCTCCAATATCTTTTTCTCTGTTTTCTTTTTCTGATACTCCACCTTTTTGCTTTGCTTCTTCAGTGTGACAAAACAGCAGGCACAGCAATCCCCATCCTTCAGAGCAAAAGGATTACAGGGGTTAGATGTTGTAAAAGTATACATTGAATGCATAATTCCCATTAGGAAATCAGTTTGTTGACTAAGGGAAAGTAGCTGGGGAGGAAGGGAAGAGAAGAAAAAGGCTTACTTAAAATTGTCATTCCCAGTTGAATCCTTGTTAATATGAACAGCTGATGTCTGTGGAAACTCTCTAACCTCATGGCCCTAACCATGAACGCCCTCTTCATTGCTTTAGCTCCCTTTTTCCTAATAAAGGGGTTAACTCAGTAGATGGCAGTCTCTTTCCTCCTAGTCTGTGCAGAGAGGCAGTGAGCTGGAGCAGCAAAGCAGTTCTGCACAGGCCCTCTTTTGGGGAAGATATAAAGCCCATACAGTGATGGACTGGGGTCAGTCAGGATTGCTGCACAGATTTCATGAAAGTAGGTGTGTTCCACCCCAGTAGGCTATAGCTCTCATAATTACATCTTGTCTTTCCAAGTTAACAGTTGCTATTTTTATTATACCGTAAAGTTTGGAAACAAACAGATATGAGATCCAAGCCTTGTCTCAGTAAAGGTAGCTTTACATGACTGTTGAGTAGTGGAGCTGCTCTTCATTCATATATGGTAGTGGAAGAGGGGTAGATCCCAAAATATTTTCTTTAACAAAGTCTTTGTCCAAAAATATGAGAAAAGGCACATGAAGGTAAAGTAATATGGGTAAAACCTTAATAACGAATAACATATGAGGACATGTGCTGTTCCTGAGTGCAGCTCCTCACACAGAGACAGATGTCCCCATGGATTAAAGGCTCTTTTTTTATTTCATTCACAATATGATAGTTGCAGCAAAAACCTGCACTGTGTTCAGTATAACACCAAAAATAATTTACTTTGTATTTTGTTACTAATATTTAGTTTAATGGTTAATATTTTATTAAAACATTTTAGGAAGAAATAAAATTTGGTATCCATTGCTAGATTTTGTGTTAAAATATTGAGAACTTTCAATCCTAAATTAACGAATTAGACTTAAAAAGTCACTCATGAGACTTAAAAAGAATTCAAAATGTATTTTGAAGTTGGGTTTTATTGGCTTCTGAGTGAGGTTCTGCATGGTTTGACTTATTGCAAGAGAAATCGGGGTGATTTTAAACACTGCTTTGGGTTGTCTGCTGTTATCTTGAAGAGGCAAGTCAACTTCTAGCCCCAGTCACCATCATACAATGGCAGAAACTCAATGCTGGAGTTTCCAGTTGAGGGTCAAATAGTAGGCTGGATTTCTGGAGAAAAACTTAGATTTTTTTTTTTTTTTTTTTTTTTAACTTCATTCTCACCAGCAAGTACAGTGACCAGAGCATCAATGTGTCTGTGAGACAGTGAATCCATGAATAATTGGATAGCTGCCTGTTACACTAGCTGGGGTTTGTTTAGACCTCTATCTTCCAGTCCCACACACTGTGCTGCAGTAGTCAGGCTTGGAGGTCATATATACATGCGTGATCCTTGTTGCTCTTCTATTAGTGCAGAAGAACATACAGGCCTGAATGGATAAGTTATTGAGGTCACTATAAAATGTCCTTGCTTATTATAATTTTTCTTCTCTGAGTTTAAAAAAAAAAAAAAGATAGCTGTTAATACCTCTAATTTTGGAGCCTCTGAATACATTTTGATTAAGTATTTTGTACCCTGGATTTTGACATACTGTACACTGCCATCGTATTACTACAACACCTGCTTCGAATTCTTCTTTCTCCTACCTGTCAGTGCATCATTTCATGCTCCACTAAGTGGTGCGAATAGCAAAACCATCTGTTCATTACTCATGTAGCCATTGTGTGAAATATGAATGAAACATCTCATGTCTGAAAGAGTCATTGTCAACTGAGTCCAGCTGGCATGGCTGTATTCTGCCCAGAATCCAGTCCAGTTGCTTCCTTCAGTTGTTGTGCTTAGTCTCAGCTCAGTACTTGTTCAAGCAAATGTCTAATCCATGATTTGAAGTCTTCTGTTTATTCACTTTCTTCCCCTTGAAGCATACTTTAGGGTTGACATATTTGCTAGAACATTAGCTGTGGCATGAGGCCATTCTTTGATTTTATCCATGTAGGCACAGATAAGTGAATAATATCTGTGTGTATACCTACAAATAAGGGAAAGAGATGAATTTGTTATGTATTAGGGGAAGTTAATGAATATGTTAAAGAACTAATTTTTTCCCCCACATTGTCTTTACTGAAATAACTTCCATCAAAAGTTTTCTCCACCAGGCCTAGAGTTCTATCTCTGTCAAAGCTATTTGTACCGTTCTTTCTTTTGGCAGAAAGAATTGTTCCTTGGTAAGCCATCATTGTCAGTACTGCACAGATCAGATGGCAATGGCTTCTAAAATAGCAGGTTAATATCCCTGTCTGACAGGATTAAATGCTTAACAGTGATTCTTGCTTTTACAGCTATCATAGTAAGTGATGCCATATGCAATGATAAAGATGTGACATTGTTCTGCTTGCCTTTTGGAGAATGATTAAATGACATGCTTAAATCCTTTGTGGCCTCACAGGTTTGATGGTACTGAATGATACAGTGGAACAGGACAGCTATACCTTAAGTGAGGAACAATGGCTAAGTAACATATCCAAAATCTAGTTTATACTTATAAGTTGCAGGCAGAAGGAACAGCATGCATTATTTTCATTTATAATGAACAAATTGCTGTATTGTAAAATCTGTCTCTCATGTAAGGTTTCCCATAATCCTCATAAAAGCACTAATCCCTTTGGGGTGAGAAAGACTGGATGACAACACATTCAGTAAAATCTTCATCATCTCTTTAGACTTCAGGGTAAGATTCTGTTCGTGAATTTAAATATCATAATAGAGTTGCCTACATGTGAATCGGGAGTCTAAGCTTCTGTTATAAAGTCAGTAAAGGTCTCATTATAAAAGTCTAAAGCTGTTCAACTTCTGAAGCAGAGCAGCCTAGGGCTGTTCAGCTGACCAAATTTAAGTGCCTGTTTAAGGATGAGCTGAGCAGCTGGCATGGACTCTGCTGGCTGTAATGAGTGCTCAGGTGACTTCCACCTGTGTGTAGCACATACATTTAGGTGTCCATCTGTAGAGCTGGACCCAAGTGTCTCTGTGCAGTTTACGAGATGAGTATGCCTTTGTATAGTCCATGGAACAAACTGAACCCTTTCAGCACAACAGATGAGGATGGTTTGGCTTGTTGAGATAGAGCTGTCAGGGTTGGGCAAACCCTGGGTCAAAGGTGGGTTGTTTTCTACTTACAGACTTCTGTGGGCTTTAATATCCATGCACCTGAGGTGTGGAAGGAACAGCTGAGCTGTAGGATTTTGAGGCTGTCATAGGACCTCAACAGTAAGTGTAGGTACTGAAACAGAGATTGTCTAAATATCTTTGAGGACTTGGCTGTTGACATTGTTCACTGGTTGCTGACATCATATTTAAAAATGGTGTTTAGAGTGGTAGTTTGGTCCACTTCCATATTTTTTATTGCTAGCATAGAATTAAATAGTTGTGTTGTATGATATTAATCATTCATACTAGGATATTGCAGAAGACAGCATTGTGAGAGATCTCAAATGCTAAAATGACCATCATTATCTCTAAAGTCAGTATTAACTGTATCAGTATATTTGGAGAAGGCCTTGGAAGTGTGGAGCTTGGGTGCTGCCTCATCCACCTTTAATCTGGGTTCTGTTACAGGTGTTTAAGGAGCTTTTCTTCATGCTCAAGTTTTTTTCCACTATGGAAGTAGGAAAAGAGGGCTTACTCTAACTTTGGTGTTTTCAATCTTTTTGGATGTTAATCTGTAGTCCCTTATTGCTTTTCATTTGAGTATCATTTATTATTTCACATACAGAAATGACATAATTAACCAAAAATATTAGGAATATGAGAATTCTTAGACTAGATTTTAATATAAGATTATATTTTTCTTTTAAAAGGAAAAGTTGTAGCTGTCTGGCATAAGCCTTTTGCCATCAAGAACAAAACCTGCAATTTTTTAGCTATGAGCTCCCTGTAATGGGAAATTAACCCTTATATAATCACGCAAGTAGCACTTTGCAGTAGGATAAAAGACAGCCCGCAGGTTTGTATTATGTGCAGTTTCCAGGTTTGTAGGATGTGAGCAGGTTTGGGTCAGCCCTGATGCTAGAAAACGATGCAAAGTTGAGAAATCTGGAAAGTTGCCGGTGTTTGCTTTGCTTAATAAAGCAAACTGTAAGTCAAACATTTAATCACAGCATTCTGGTAACAGGGGGCCTGTTTTAATACAGCTCTTTTATTGGCCTCTTTGTAGTTCAGAAATAATAAAGGCGATCCTGGCGGATAAGGTGTTTTCAATGGAAGTCTCATGTGGAACCTTTATTTTCAGACGCAGGCCTTGTATAACCATATGAATCACCAACATGAGAGCTGTTCTGATCTATGGTGGTTTTTCCAGTAGGGAAATAACCTGCTGAGTTTATTAATGTTTGTCTAATTTACATCATTAGGGTCATTTTTTTAAATAGCCCTGTCTGTTTGCTTTATTGCTGGTGTGCGTGTTAGGAGGAGGGATGCCAGAATGCGAGAACTGCTCATTCTGAGCGAAGCAGAAAGCTGAGCCTTGCGTCCTCCCAGGTGCTCCCTGAGCAGAGAAAATCTTTGAGGCTTCAAGCTCTGAGGGCCTGCACACCACGACAGGCATGCATGGTTCAGTGTGGTGTTTCTAGTTCCTCAAAAGTCCTTTGTAACAGCAGAAGAGCAGGGCAGGGGAGGCAGGAGAACCAGGCTCGTGTACTCAGCAGGGAGACAACACGACACCTGTTTTGAGATTTTAAAGGGGAGTCTGTGCCATCCTTCTTCCTACAGGTGTTGCACATATCAATTAGTGAAGGGGGATTTTTGCAGCTCTTTGTGTGCTGATCATTTGGCCTTGTGCTGCTTGTGGTGGAGAGGAAGCTTGGCAGTGGCACTGGGGAATGCTATGGTGTTTCTGAAAGGCTTGTCCAGCTCCTCCAAAGCACCTTCTCCTCTGAGGGACGGAAGATGTTCTTTTGTGTCATTGCAGGAGACAGTATAATGTCTGTTACTACCACTGCTAGCAGTAATACAGGTGAGACTATTTAGTTGAAAAGATTGGCCTGCAGTTCAGGCTAAAATTCTGTTTTTTTTTTTTTTTTTTTTTTTTTTTTCTCATTGTTCATTCTAAAAGGGGAATAAGTGAAAGGAAAAGGTCATACTGTAATTGAAATCTATCAGACCAAGTTGTGGTCTTTGTCTTGTGAAAATCTGTAATCTTTCTCTGGTTTACTAGCTACTCTGGATTTACTACAATGAGATTAGAATTTGATTAAGATACTATACTTTTTGTGAATGTTTTTAATTGATCTCCGTTTCTCTATCTACATGTACATAGATGATAAATAGACAGTTGCTTATACTTGACTAAAATTGTACTTTGTTGTTGTAGTGGCAGAACTAATTCAGTTCCACAGTTTCTGTAACTAAATCCTTTTTACCTGAGTGGGAAAACTTTAAGGAATTTTCCAGTCTGAGCTGTAATGCCTGTTGAGTTTGCCAGCGAGCAGCAGTGAGGTGCTCTATCCCATAGTGCATCTAGCCAGGCAGGTAAACAGAGGCAGAAATTTGGAAAAATCCTGACCATTACCATTTCTGAGTTTATATTAAGTTTCTGAGTTAAGTTTAACTCTATCACTAGTACAGTGTTATACAGATTCCTTGGAGGAGTGTGTTTGAATGACTGATTCTCATTGTATAAATATATTGCATAATTTAAGGATTTGAGGTTATTTGGATTTTGGATAAAAAGGAACTCTGAAAGAGCTGGCTAATCTGGTACACTAACTGTACTTAGCTCTGTATTAGGCTATAAGGAAGAAGTTACAGGCAACATATTTTCTTCTTTTTCCTGGGTAGGAAGTTTTTTTTCTTCTCTTTGTGTGGACAGCTGCTCAGCTGCAGGTAAAAAATGTTAGAGTTTATGGGACTGCCAGCTGGAGCCAATTAAAATCTAATGGTCCAGAGCTGGCACTAAAATATCTAATTCTGCCCTAGCAATGTAGAGGTTTTGTTCTGCTGCTTATACATGATTTAAAAGGTTTACCATGTTGTTAAGAAACAGGTTTACTTACTATTTTGCAAACCAAGACGTGTTTGAGTTTAAAATCTGACAGAGAAATATTACAGTGGGGTCCTTTAATGAAGTCATAGTTCCAACAAACATGAATTGTCATGATGAAGGGACTTTTCCTCCATGACATTATCCTCCCCTAAATACATGAGATGGAAGCAGAGCTAAATGACTTGCTTTGGTCACATCAAGAATCTGCTACATACCTAGGAAAAACCGCAGTTCTGAAGACAGATGATCTGTCTTTTAGTTCTGACTGCCTCAAGCAAAAGAAACCTAGGACAAGACTAGAAGCTTGAGTTACAGTATTGGAGAGTGAAAATCATTATTATTGAGAGTAACATGGGCAAAGGGAGACATGGATGATGTGTGCTAGAGGGACAGAACAAAGAGTGAGAGCTCAGCTAAAAGAATTGATTTTTTTGGAAAAAGAATACAGTTCATTTGAAATGGAAGGACCTGTTGTTTGTCCTTGAGAGGTATGTTTCAGACTAGACTCTGTGTAAATGTAAAGGCTTAAAAGGCATTTTTGGCCTTTCCAAGATTAAGTATTCTCAAAGATTGAATTGAGACTTTCTCACTTAGTTTTGAAGGTGGGAAGAATTTCTTTTCCCCAAACATACAAATTTCACCAACACTATATGAAACATTGCTCATGTAGGCAATCTTTCTGTCTAGGAAACCTTTCTATTTCTTTACGTTGTGACAGTTTAAGAGCATTTCACTTAATGTTTTCAGTGAGAACATTTAATCTGTTAGTGACCGAGGTTCCTGTGATAAACAGAAACTCAATTGCTTGTGATTGTTTCTCCACATTCTTAAAGATTGCTCAGGGCATAAAAGGTAATGTGACAACAGGTACAAAAGTAATCCTGTAGATGCATGAAAAACGAAAGAGATGATTCTTAAGACATAAGCCTAAAGCATATTGTCCCAAGGTTTCCACAAACAAGCAGGATGTACCTTTGGAAGAGTGAGAAATGTGAATAGTGCGCATTTGAAAGTGTGATAAACTTGTGCCTGATTTTTCTGTTTTGCTATGCAGAGGGCAGCATGGATAGCGAAACAGAAGCATTCTGACATTTATTCAGAGATTCATCTATTCAAAGACAGGTCAACATGGCTGATTTGAATCTTGAACTGACCAGTTTTAAGCCAGAAATGGCTTATCCCATGCATGCATTTCTACTTGATGCAGGTGGTCAAGTTGCTCTAGAAGGCAGGAAGAAAAGAGGATTGGGAGGGCAATGAAAGAGCGTGAGAAATATTTGAGAGTAGCCATACTTGAATGAAACAGATTATACAATGCCTGAAAAACTTGTGTATTTGGATGAGGTGCTTCAAAATGTCAAAGGAGGGTCACAAAATCTAGGATGCATCTAATGTAATGGTAACTGCAAACAGTTGATGTTTGTCCTGGTTTGGCTTGTCACAGTGTTTCTCTGGCTCCTGAAGTACTTTCCACTACTGTTGGGATAGACTTTAACTTGCTGTCTTGACGTTCTGAATGCCAACCTTGGATCACTTTGTGTTGAGGAGCTGCACCAGGTGCACCTGCCTGATGAAAATGTGGCTTCTTGGCTGTTGAACCCTTCCTGTGCCCTTGTTCTCAGGGCTTTATGGTAGTTGGGGTCCTTGGCCAACAGGGGCTGGTATTGACCACAGGTCAGATTTGGGTTGGGTATAAATGGAGTCCATGGGGGAGCCATTTTGAGCTAGTCCTGCCTGGAGCAGCATGATGCAGGTAAGGAGTTTCCTCTTAGGTTTGGACGCCACCCAAGGAAACTCCTTGGTGTTCCTTGGGTTAGAATGCTGCCCTGAGATGTTCCTTGAGGTTGGGAGTCCTTACTTTTCATTATGCAAGTGATTGAGTGTTTTAGTTGTTGTTAAACCCCCGGAGAGCGTTTTGGGTTGTTGTTAAATCACAGAAGTTTGTGTGGTAATAGTTTTTTCTCCTCTCATGGACATTTGAACCTGCTGTTTGTATGTTTGCGGAGTGTTGATTAATTGTGCATAAAAATAAACTTTATTTTAAATTATTTGTTTATTTGAGAGTTTCTGCAACAGGAGCATTTACTGTTAGACCACTTGGAGGTGAAGATGTGGCGCTCAGAGAGAGCTGTCCTTGAAGGAAAGGGACTGGGGCCGGGTCTAATTTGGCCCCAATTTTCATTTTTTCAAATCTTTCCTTTTCTAAAGCCTTCAGGTACCATTTCTATCTGCTTTTGTGAAAATAAGTTAATGAAATTACAAGTAATTTCTTAGAGCTTTGCACAGTTAAAATTATATAGTTCTCCTCCTTATGATATATTCAGCTCCCTCAATACTGAAACCAAGGAATCAAACAGAACTTGAGATCCTACTGCTGTAGGATGGTCCTCAGGCACAGAACTGAGATATGCTTTCAGGAAAGCATTGGAAATATTGCATAAGTGGTGTTACTATGCCTGTATCACAGCCAAAACACTTCCCTCTCTGAACTTGTCAATGTGTCACTTACAATAGGCATTAAATTTAATATTTGGAGAGACACACAACTTCATGATATTAATAACAGCTTCATAATGTTAAAGAGAAAGATATAACCTAATTGGAGAAAGCATGTTGACTTTTTTGGCTCATTTTCAGGCAGGTAATTTATTAGAAAAACTGTAGTACTCTAATTCCTAATCCATCTCCTCTCCCCCAGTAAGTAAGGTAGTTACTCTGTCTGTCTCTGTTTTAGGAGTACTCTTGAAATGCCATCTTTTTATGTACATGTTTTTTAGAGAACATTGTGGAGGAAAAGTAAGAAGAAACCAATCCAAATCAGAATATGGATGATTCATAATAAGAATATTGAGGCTGTAAAAAACCCTGGTAGGGATTCTGATGAGTTGGCATATCTCCTTCCACATCAATAAATTTGTCACTGGTGAAAGTGTTTATTCCTTTGCAGTTGTGTGATTTATGCTGGACCTTTTGTACTGCATATGTGGACCTATAGCTCATCCTCAAACAGTAGAAGATGAACTCTGACTAATATATCTCAGTGACTATCCTGCAATTTATGCAGGATTAGTGTTTTAAAAGGGTAGTGTGCATGATTTAAGTAGGATTTGAGTATATAACCATGGTTTGTCCTTTGCTGTCAGCAAAGCCATCCTAAGTTCATTTCTTTAAAGAAGCTCCAGGCCAAATGTCAGGAAAAATTAAATCAAGCAGTGATGTAGTCCCATAGGGAAAAAGTATTTCAATTGTGAGGTATTCACGGATACAATATGTCATCCTGTAGTGTATGACTGTTGGGTGCACTTACAGGCAACGTGGCTTGGTAATTGCTACTTGTTAAGAAATTTGGCTACAATAAAAAATAATCTGCCAGTGAGAGAGACAGTTTTGTTAATTTTGTTTATGAGAGTTTCATCAAAATTGGAAGGATGTGTGTATGTGGTGGCAAATCCTCCATGATACAGCACCTTTTATTAGAGAACGTTGTTCTTGTCTTTCAGCAAGGAGATATCATAATCTTTTAGAGCTTTGGCTTGTGCAGTCTGAGAAACAAGTTGGACATAAGCCCCTTATTTTTCTCAGGCACCAAAATTTTGCTACTCAATTTGTCCTTCCTGAGGGCAGGCATAAGTGAATTTTCCGTCTTTCCAACAGATGTGGGACAAAGCTAGGTTTGTTGGATCAGCCCGGATCCAAACCTGGAAAGAATTAACTCCACCCTCTGTAGTTTTGTTTTCATAGTTTCTTTTTTTTTTTTTTTTTTTTTTTTTTTCCTGGCATATTCTAAACAAAACAAACCAGATTCTTACAGTTCAGATTTTTCTTTAGTGTGGATGCCTGACCCAGGAGCAAGATTGTGGAGGTCATAGTTAGAGGCCTGGCAAGCTGAGATTGAGCCGCAAACTGCCTGTCCATGAGACACTTCCCTGTCTGTGCTGTTCTATTAGCTTATTCTATAAACTTTTCTGGGGTCATGGGGGCTTGCAGTGGTTTTCTTTATCATCTTTAATTACAGATGGGTTAACTTTGTAATATCAATAGCCGTAAGGACTGATGTGTAGCATTCAAACATCCATTATCATCATTCTTAGTCCTGTTATTTGACTATTGTGAAGCATTACATGTGGAGCACACATATGATTTAGGAAGAGTATCTTTTCAGATGCAAATGGACATTTAAATCATAAGAAGCTCATGCACATTTGAGAGCAGCATCCTTCTAGAATGAAAAGATTTATCACGTATTGAATTGTTAAGGAACAATAGACCTGCTCCCTCAGCTGGCCAAAATCATTGTATTGCTTTGGGCTTTAGCGACCCTCTGACATTAATGATCTAGCCCAGTATTGTTCCTATAACTGAGGAAAAGAGTAATGAAGTCACATTTCATGGATTTATTTTAAGGACGTGAGAAATAGAAAGGGCCAGATTCTACTTCAGCTTGTGCCACTCTAAGTCTGGAAGACATGAATTAAAAACCCAAATTAATTTTAAGCAGAGCACTCGTGTTATTCCACAGTAACACTTTACTAGCCAGAAGCTTAAAACCAACGTCAGAAAAAGATTGAATCATGAGAATTTCTGAATAGTTTCATTGTGTGCTACAACAATGCATGAGATGTTCTAGGTAAGGAAATAGGTTGCATGGGATTTTGAATGGGAAAAAACCCTCATGTTGTTAACCCTGTGGAGTCTGCAGACAGAGAGATGTGCCAGGAAAATTAAGGATGAGCTATCACCGGACAGGTTCGTCAGGCCCTTGCATGTCTGGCAAGCCAGTCTTTTTGGAGAATGATTCATTATTCATGGTCTATCTGCAAAATAGTTCTTTTCATATCAGATTCAGCTTTGTTTATCACTTTTTTTTGTGTGGATTTGTTGAATTAAAAGACCCATCTAAAGGAAGAGAAAGTTTTTCTTGTATCCTTCACTATTCATGCTTCTTGTAAGTTTTAGAAGAATTGTGAATTTCTCTGGGTCTATTGGAACTGAAGTACTTTGGGAGACAGTTAAGTAATGCCTCTTCACTGGAAAGGAGGTTGGTTGACAGATCAAAGTGCATCTTTCCCATAATAGTGAGCAAAAGATTTTACTTGAGCTGCCTGTATGATCATAAAGAGATGATTTATTTTCCTGAGGATTCAAGGCTGATTTTGAATTCACTGAATCTTTCCAGAGTGCATTTCATTATGGTGGCTTTCCTTTGTTATTTTGCTGGAACATTTTGTTTTGCTTGGTTTTAGTAGTTTTCCCCAGGTCATTCCAGAGACCAACCTAAATGATGCTGTCACCCACAGTCATTTGTTTTAACTATTTATTTTTCTAATCAAGATGTTACATAAACCTAGAGTTACTAAGAGCATGGGAGCATGTCTATTGATTAATTTCTTACAGAAAAGCTTTATATATTTCATTATATAAATGCTTTTCTAAACATCAGTACTGTCTGTTTAGACCAGTATCTAGTGTTCAGAGATCTTGGGTGAATAAGCATTCATTCCCATTCTTTCTTCCCCAGGTTCTCATTTATTTTGTTTTGTACCAGTTTTCCTGCCTTCTTTGATATTACTGCCTGCAATATTTTTCCCCTTTGATTTGTCTCCTTTCCAGCTATTTTCCCCTTTCTGTCAGTGGAACCAATAATTACTCAGTTTTTCCTAGATAGTTAATTTCCTCAGCTGTTTTCTTAGTCCCCTCATTTTTTTTCATGCTCTCTCTCTTTTTGATTATTGAGAAGCTCTTTTCCTCCATCTCAGTTATATTTTATGCAGTAGTTTCCTTGTTCTGCCTTGATTATATTGGACATGAGATGGTGCTTGTAGTAGTAGTTACCTCTTGTACAGTTGTTCAGCAATACCTGCAGGTATTTCCTTCCTTCTTAGGTAATCATTTGTTGCCTATTGGCCCTGTTTGTGGCTCTGAGAGATGGGAGCTCTCATTGAAGCTATTAAGAGGTTTGTTAAGAGGCAAAAAAAGATAATATTCTGCAGTTGGTAAATGAAACAATCTCTGCCGAAGAAGGTTAAAGACAGCGCAGTTGGCAGTTGTGATTTCTACTCATTCTTTGGCAAAGAAATTTATGTATGTGTTCATAAATGGTGTTCTAGGTACATTGGCCGCCTTGGAGTCATGGAGATCTCCCACGGGCTTACTGCCTGCTCCTGGCCTGGATTTGCTTGTGGGAGGTGGGGAGGGTGCAGCCCAGAACCAACCTGTGCTGCAGATGGCAGTGGATGGTCAACCAACTCCTCTTGGATCTGTGAGACCTAGCTGTCCAGGCCTGCAGCTTCACCTTTCTTTGCATTTATCCATTGAAATGTGTAGTTAAAATTTTTGGATTTGTTTATGTAGTTTGGTGCATAATGATAAATATGCTTTTTTACAGAAGCCATTTGTAGCACAATGGTTATGTTGCACTTTTATTTCTGAAGACTTCAGGGATTCTTTGTGGGCCATATGACTCACAACTTTGAAGTCACTGAGCAAAGGGTCAAGACCTTGTTCACTCAATAGATGCTTTCAGCTCCAAGTGCTACTAGTACATTCAGGGCTAAAAATCTTGTCTATTGAAACAGCTGTAGCTTCGAAATACCGTGAAGCTGCATTAACGCTTCATTTCCTGCAGTGAATCATTTTGCTTATTAAATATAAGAGCTAGGGACATTGGGGTGTGGGGGGAGGAGGGGAAGAGAAAGAAAGAAACTCTCAGTGCTCCGTAATGGATATTTAATTTTTTTTTTTCATTGGATAACTTTATCCCCTCACATCAGTAAAATGCAATGTTATTGAATAATTATGTGTTCCTAAGCTTTTCCAATTGATCTACTGTTGTGAAAATTTATTCAGTAGATTCACCTGAGTGACTTTGGACAGCAAAACACAAGGACATTATGAATAAAAGAAACACTTATTTGCCTGATATAATGGAGTGTTGTGACCACAGGAACATCATTGTCAACCTCTATTCTAGATTAGAGTAGGTTTGTTGTCAGAAAAATGGGTGTGTGGCTCAGAAGGTGACTTCAAAAATGATTTGTGAGGCTTCATATTTATTCTCTCCCTGTACTTTCTGGTCTTAAAATTTAATTTTGGGTTGGAAAATCAAGCTATCTTCTTCCTATTACTGTTAGCAGGAGAGTGATTTTTTTTTTTTTTTTTTTTTTTTGTTGTTTGTTTGTTTCCTTGAGAAACCAAATGGCAATTTTGCTGAGTGAGGAAGCAGGAAAAATAAAGCCTAGCTGTCTTCTCTTGATGGACTTTCTGTTACTACTCTTACTTAAAATATAATTTAGTTTTAAAAATACTCAGATTTATGAGAGAATATACTTGGAGGAAATAATGTGCCATTATTAATGATTTGCTTTTGTCAATAGCTTCATTTTGAAGCAGCACTGTCTTCCCTGTTCTGTATTAGCACTGTGAACAATGAAAACAGAAAAATGCAATGTCATAGATAAAAAGTATACTCATTACTATTCCCCTATTTTCCTGCAAGTATTCATCTTTTGCATTTGTCAGCCTTACTTTAAAATATGAGGTAAAAATTGTTTAAATGTTTGTCAAATGGGGATGTAGGAGTTAGGAAATGCTGTACTGAGAAGTTATTTCAATACATGAGATAATATATATGCTATGTAATACACACGGTTTGATATTATTAAGACATCATCGCAGAATTAACAGATTTCAAAAAGACACTGTGTAACAGGCAATGAATAAGATATATTGCAAATAAGGTCATCTTGTTATACAGCTAGAAGTAATAAATTTATACTGCTCATGATTGTTTTTCTGTATACATTTATTCTTCAATGGCATTTGAATTTTTTTCTTTGTGTCTCAAAACAACAAAAGACCTTACTGTAAAAGCTCAGAAACAATGAAAGTAGAAGGAAAATCTAAGAAAGGAGAAGAGGCAAGGACCATTGTAGAGAATGGGTGGCAGAGTATGCTCCTTCAAAATAAATTTTTATATATTTTCAATAATATAATTTTAATGGGAGACTGTAACCTGACAAGATACAGAGTTGCGTAAACAAAGAGAAAAGGAAACCTTTTGTGCTTTAAGTTTCTACACTATCTTAAGTTTGAAAATTTCAGTAGAAAATATTAAATTTTGTGGGTTTATAATTAAATGTTTTAATTTTAAATGCCATTTCCATCTAGCTTCTTCCCTCTTTTTTTATTTTACCACAGGGAAATGAGAGGATGTGGAAAGATTGGGAAAAAAACAACAGTGGAGGAAGAAAAAAAAAAAAAAGAAACATATAAGTCTTGTCAAAGCAATTAAGCAAAATCTCCAAACCTCTCTTCCAAAAATGTTGGGTTCTGAGAAGTCCATTTCTGTCTACAATCACCTACTTTGAAAAAAAATTTACAAGTTCTATTTGCTAAGTTATTATGGATAGAAGTGAGAACATCTAGCATCTTTCTGAATGATATGACAATTATAATTACCCACACAAGGAATAATTTTTGAGAGTGGAGGGATCTTTGGTGCAGGTGTCAAAGACATGGCAAGATGAAGTGTCTGGAAACTGAAGCTAGACAAATTCAAGCAGAAGGTAGAACCACAGGTTTTCAACAGGGGTGTGTGTGGGGGGTGTTATCCATAGGAACATCTCATTGGGGATGGTGCTCTAGCTCCATCGCTTGATATCTCACATTGGTAGGAAGCTTCCTAAAAGATGTACTGGAAGGAATTGAGAGTTTTTTGGGAGTTATACACTCCGTTCTGTCGTAGATGATATCAGATGAGATATCACAGCAGTCCTTCTGGTCTTAAAATCAGAATCTATGATACATGTTTTCAGGCAGGTTTGTGAGTCTCTCTTCTATGGCTGTGAGATTCATCCTACATGCTGAGCCAGAGTAACCAGACGCGTTGCACAGAAAGGCTTATCTGGCTGTTTGAAGGGGACAGTTCGGAAGACCTGTGTGATCCCGTACAGCATGTGGTACAGTCAGGGCTGCAATATCTTCTGTGAACCGGTTGACAGCTGCGCATGTTGGCTTGTAAATGCATACAGCTGGGACACCCTCATCGCTCCTCTGCATGTGCTTCTCTACGCTTTATTCTAATTCCCACCTCAGCCCCAACCAGCTGGTAAACATGCAACAGTATACCAATGTCCACTCTGTCACAGGAAGAATGTATTGCTCAAGTTGCTGCAACCGACTTCTTGAAGGAACCTTAATTTGGAAAAAGGAATTTTTGTGCCCTACATTATCTGCTGTCTTTTGTAGCTTTTACCAAGAATGTTAATTGCAAATCCAGGGAGAAGAGGAGGATCATTTCTGTGAGGTTGGCAGCTCTTTACTGATGAGTAAAAAGCTGTCCTGCTGAGAGCCAAGGTGAGCACTGGAGGATTTGCATTTTTCACCTGGTTTTAATGTTTCATGGAGTTAGATGTGTTGTCACTAGCACTTGTGTCCCTGCAGAAATGTACTGTTCAGGTCACATCCTGTAATTTCAGGCAAAGAATAGGTGGAAGAGTCAAGCTTTACTGCCATCATTAGCTACCAAGTTTAATAGCATGAAAATAAAGATATTGAGCATAGGGTGAACATTCCCTGAGTAAAAGAGGCTGTTGCATGTGAACAGGAAGGTTTTACTTTAATCGTGTGAAAATGACTGAGGAGTTGGAAAAGTTTTTAAGGATATTCAGAGCTAATATTTGCAGTAGCTGAAGGAATGCAAATGGGACAAGAATTTTACTCACTTTTTCTTGGTTCACTATCACTTCAAATGCAGTGACAAGAACCAGAATAGTATTACAGATTTGTGGATTAGGATATACAGTTCCCACTCATTAAATAACATAGCTTCATAGTTGTCCAATGGATAAAGAAAAGTAATTTTAGGTTCACATTGTAAAGGGGGGGAGATTGAGACAACTGAAATCTATCTGAGTTTTTCTCAGTACAATATTTGGCCAAGAGAGGAGCCTGTCTTATGCTAGGGTCAGCTACAGGTGGTTCTGGCTCCTGGCTTGCCCAAATTTATGCCTGTGTGATGGAGCAGTGTCCTGTCTGCCAGGTTCCACTCTTCCCAAGGACAAGGGGAGGGGAGTTGGGTAGAGCTGAGGTGGTGACTTCGTGCCTGCTCAAGACTCGCTCTTGGAAGGAGACAGGAGACCTTTTCATGGCTGCATTTTTGCTATCCCAGTGGACAAGAGGAAAGTCATATCAGGTTAAATTACATGCTCCAAAAGAATTCATTAGTTAAATCCTGATACATCAGAGGATTTGTGCAGGATTAGTCAGCATTAATACTGGGCCACTAGGAGTTAAATTATCTTCCCAGAGTCTCAGAAAGGAGTGGAATCAGAGCCAGGATTTGAAGCCACATCATGTGGTTGGACAATGAGTCTTGGCTCTCTTTTCATGGTGTACGGATCAGCTCGGTAGAAACATCTATTTTTTTGTAATATACATATTCAGAATATCTGCACAATTAAATTGTATCATTGACCCTTCAGCAGTTGCATTTGAGACGTCTGTGGACTAGAGGATTCAGACCTTCGTAGATTTTATATTTCCTAAATTGATTTTGGAATTATGTTTTCACTATTTCAAATTTCCCCCCTGAAATACCAACATTTGATATACTTTCTCCATCTGTCTCTGTCCAGATTCTAATGGTTTGTGAGGTAAATTTAATCTCTCTATTGCATTGTTAGATTCAACGGCTTGTCAGCATTTCCACCCTGAGCCGTGTTATGGAGATCTTTGTAACTGATCTGTGTACTAGTGAAATTTGGGCTTAAATAACTAAGATGTGAGTGGTTTCCCCCCCTGTTGTTTATGGGCAATTAAAATAAATTGGTATGGAATGTGGTTTTAAGTTTGAGGAAGACCTAATGTTTAGACAGGGAATTACTTAGGAGGTTGTTTTTTGCTGCTTACAGTTAGATAAAGCCTGCCTTATTAGTGCAGTTTGCACTTATTGTTAATCTGTCCATGCAAAACAAACAAGGAGATTGCCTAATTCTCTTCTTAATCTCACTTTCTAAAAACTGGTGTTATTTCAGCATCTCTAATAGAATTGCTGTAGATTTACACTGAATGACTACTATGACATGGTGAATAATGCTCTCTGTCATATGTGTTCATTACTTGGTAATACCTGAACTCTGCTATCTTTAGTTTCATTGAGTAGTATCTCAGGTCAAACAGGGTATAGCTCACTCCCCATGTGTACTTTGGGCATGTATATTTTATTCCAGGCATTTACTGCTGCAAGCACTATATGCCCAGAGGGTGCAAATTTACACAGCTGTGTGTCCTCTTACATGCAATTCATTTAAGGTATTCACTGCATCAACACATAGTGAAGCAAAGTATTGGCCCAGTGCTTGTGGCAGCATGAGGTCTGAACTTTGTGCTGGCTCTTAAGATATCCTCATTTGGAATACTTTCCAAATTTTCTATGATCAACCTTATATTTGTGCCATCTTATTCCTCTTTTCAAATCTAGGTATGCACAGTGTGTATGTTAAGGAAATGAAATCATCTGTTTTAAAATCTCATTTTAGCAACTCTACCTTGTGTGCATAGTTCTGTGTGTGCTCAAAGAACTAGGCATGTGGTTACTCATTGTGAGATCAATTCATCAGAAATGAGTAGGACAGAGGGAAAGGTTTGAAGACAAACAAATGTGATCACTTAACATGTTTTGAAATAAATTGCTGCCTGGGCAAAGTATGTCAGGGAGAGATCTGAAGTGTGATGAGATGGGCAGAGCCTTGGCAAGCTGATGCAGATTGCATGGTATCTTTTACTAAGACTGACATACAAGTGGCAGTGCAGGACCATTAGAAATTAAAAGCCTAAGTAAAACTTTTTACATGCTTCCATTCACAATGCAGACAGTAGAGACCTAAAAGGAAGTGTACTACTTTTTCTGAGAGGGATTTTAAATGAGAATAGCATTAATGAGGATTAAAAACCCAAATGCTTGTTGTATAGGAAGTGGGAGCCAGTCTGTGACATTTATGCCATTCCTCTGCTGCCAGTGTCTCTATTTCAGTACTGCCTGTGCATCGTGGAGTGGGTTATACCAGTGTAGCTGCTGGAGAGAAAGAGTTATAAGATCTTCTTAACCTGGTAACAGTCTTAACTCTGCTGGCTGATGATACCTGGTTTAGAATCCCTTTTTGGTGGTTCTAACTGTTGAGTTTATAGCAATGGGTGTTCTCATTAGTGCTTCTGGCAATTTGCTGGGCTGTTTGTCACTGAGAAGTGACCTGTGTTATGCCAGTGCTGTATAGGACAGTCTGGGGCCCCTCTAGGTATTAGATGCTGGATGATCAAGGCTAATAAAACATCTTCTCTGGAAAGTCCTGCAGACTTAAGAGGTTGATTGTCAGCAATCACATTCTGAAGCTGCATTTCTTTACTTGCTTTGTGCTTCCTTATGTTTGCTTACAAAATAAACCTCCTATATTCAGTGTTGGATGAAATGTTGTCTCATCTGAAGTCATTGGGGCCAGCATTTGACTTCTGATCTTCCCAGTCCTCATGCTTTCCCCTGGTCTGGAAAGGATTAGGGATAGTTACTAACCTCTGTTCAAGAGCTGAAGATGAGCTCTCCCTTTCTACTCCAATTCCATGGGATGCTTATTTGGGAATAGTCCTGATCTTGTCAGAAATGTTTACTGTATACAGCTTCTAATTGTCCTACTTATTGGTATCAGTATGAGGTTACATTTATTTTGCATTTGATATGATGGACTAATTCTTTTCAGCTTTTTAAGACTTTATTCAGCTTCCTCTAGGCATCTTATTTCTAAATGTATGTTTTCTATCTGTGACAAATGCCAGGATTTGGCAGCCTAAAGGTAGAGGTAGCAGGAGGTGGGGGAGTTCAGTAAAGAGAAGAATTTGCCTTCTGTTTGGAGAGAAAGATCAGTAATAGCTTTGATCATTGCATTTTTGTAAATGATTTGACACAGATCACTGGTGACTGGACCATGCTAAAACCATGTGGTCACTTCACATTAACAATCAATATATAAGTGCAAGGCAGACAAGAACGGCATGAATAACTGCTTTTCTTGAATGCTTGGCTGCTTCTTGCCAAGTACAATATATAGGTGGCTTTTAGAGATTGATGGATGAACATAATTTTTGTGGTCTCATGTGTGGGAGCTTAAGCTGCAATGATAAAATCCAATTTAATATTTTTTTCTTTAGTGAAGGTCCGGCAAGGTTAGCTGTACTAGCAAGTACCAACTTCAGTCTTACCAAGTTTGGTATGCTTCTAGCATATCAGTGGTGGGAGATAGGAGGATAGACTGAATTCACTGTTTTCAGTTCTTTTTGACCCCCTCCATTAGATTTCTTCTGTGTATAGTGATCTGCGAGTGCTATCCTTGACATTTTTTCATGTGGGTGAGTGATGCTGAGAGGTGAAAATGAGCTGTTCCATCTACCCCCTACACACTTTCTTCTGTCTCTTTTATGTGTCATCTATTTAACTTTAATCTATTTTCCTTGTATTAATTCTCCTTTCATTGCTACATGACACCAAGGAATGGCATTTACACTGAAGGCTTTTGGGAATTTGGTTACAGAGGTAGGGAGTCAGACATTGTGAATAAGCAGACAGAAGATTGGCGTGTGGCAAGCATTTCTTTTTCTGCTGATGAGCCCGGCTCCTGAGCTTTTATATGTATCAGAGACCAAATTCACATCTGACTTGGCAAAGACCCCCCTAACTCTGGAGTAGACTGATATAAAACCTCAGGACAGAAATTTGTCTGGTTTCTTACCAGCTCCATCTTTGAAATGTAAATAAGCTAGAATTGATTCTCTGTGTGTGTGTGTGAATGTGTGCATACCTTCATACTTACTTCCCCAACTGACCAAGTATTTTAGAATTCTCTTTTCTGTGATTTTTCTCACCTTCTATTTCATCCAAGGCCTTTCTGCCATTTCTAACACGTACAGAATGCTATGGAATAAAAATCCATGTAGAGGTAAGCACCTTAACCCAGCAGTCTGCTCTTTACCTTCCATGCGGGCAGATGCATAGACCATTTGAACGCACTCTAGTTTGAGAAGAAAGCCTGCTTCAGAGGAAAGACAGTGTTTGAGAAATAAAACTCATGCTTTCAAGGACTGGGGCAGAGGTGGAATGCCATTCAGATTTTTCTTCAGTTTATCCTTTCTAAAATTTCAAATTTTAGGTCAAAACCATGTTTCTCAGAGAACTCCAGCTACTTCAAAGTCATTCTGCCTGCAAAAGTTTCACAGCTTGGGCTGAAGTTACTGATACAATAAGCTGCTGTGGGCTTTGAGATCTTGTGGGGTGTTCTAGCCAAAAGGCTCTTGTTCATTAAAAATTGAAGTGGAGGGTTAAAAACAAGCCATGGGAGAGAATGTGCAATGTTTTTTAAAAGTCTAGGCATTTCATGCTTCCTAAATTTTTAATATTAGTTCATTTTATTGTGTTTTCTCAATGTTAAAAAATGCTGTGCAGCATTCAGAAGAACCCATTTTGCTGTTTTTGTAATTAGTTATTTTTTATCTACCTGTTCCACCATAAATTAGTACCTTGTCTGTTACAGACACGAACCGAGAAACCATTGTTCATGGTGTGTATTAGTATCACCCTTTTGCATATAGAGGGTATAGGCATGGGGAAATTTAGTGATTTGGACGTAAGTTCTACATCTGCTCAAGGCCTGGATCCCCAGGAACAGAGCCCACATTTTGCAAAGTGTCTGAAAATATTAATCTGTTTTATATGACAGGGTCTGCCATTGAACATGAGAAAATGATTTAAAAATTGTGCAGAATTTAGTCTCCCCAAATACTCGCAGTGTTAGTTAACCATCAATATTCTAACTCCTGTTTTATTGAAAGAACTCAGAGATGTGAATCAGTCTTTCTATGGCGTGCCCAAGCCAGATGTCCCAAAGAGGGATTATAAGGCTAATGTAGGAATTCTCTTGCTTTCACAGCAGATCCCTGCTCAACTTCCACCACTGAGATATAATTAGAATCACAGTCTTCTGTGTTAAATGCTGCTGCTTAGAAGGCAAGTGTGTGAAAGACGGCAAGATGATATATGCTTCTATGTCATAAAAGCAGTTATAAAATTCTACCTTTATTCTAAATTAAAAAAAAAAAAAAGTTGTATCTGTTAAGTGAGTTTATCCAGGTTCAGATTGTGAAAACATTGGAGTTTGCATCCTGTGTAGCCTTAGAACTAAACCACGTAGTATTGTAATCTGATAAATAACATTAAATTTTTTTTTCTATTTAATTGTATATATTCCTATCTGTATGCAAAATTCAATCCATTTTTTACTGTTAGCTTTGTTAATAATTTAATTGATCTGAAAGTCAGATTTTTGTACCACAGCTTCTGCTTGCTAATATTTCACTGAGTTGGTTTTAAGGCAAATCTGCCTTTTTAAGCTCAGTTTTCCTTTTTAGCTAATCATCTTTGACTGTGTACCAGGAATTGTCTGAATGCTGCTTCTTGCACTAAACATCTAGTTCATTTCCTTCCTTGTTATAAACCCACTTACTGTAACAGGATTGCCATTTATTTCAGCAGTACAAAAATATTCTGTATCATTATCAAAGTAACCACCTGGAGTGCTGTAAGTAATGCACATAGATGGAACAAAACTCTGCTCTTTATTACAGATTTTTGAATGCAAAGTGGCTGCATGTCAATTTAAAATAATTATTGACCAGTAGAGTTGGTCAAGATTTATACTTGTGTAATTGAGAGCAAAATGCAGCTTCATGTATACAGCTTCTAATAATGTAGCAGTATTACATGAGAAGTAAATCTAAACTTTATTGCTGTCTAATAAATTATTTGGTGAGCACTGTAATTAAACTACAAACCAGTTCATTAGATGCAGGCAGTATCACTAGATTGGTTGTAATATAAGCTAGGTAGTTGCAGAATGTGAGTGGCTGATTGTGAATATTATTGCAGTGACAGCAACAGTTAATTCAAATAATGATGGAACCTTAACAGATGAGGTTGTGTGACAGAATTAGCAAAAGCAGATTTGCTGAATAATTGGTTCTTTCTTGGTACAGTAAGTAATTGATTTCTATTCTCTTCCTTCTCCTCCTTCCTCTTACAGTTGTAATCATCAATCTGATCATATGTAGATAATGCTCTGAGACTTCAGCTACAGCTGTAGCATGAGTTCAGTGCCTATTGAAATAAAACAAGCCTGGCAGAAGAAATGCCAAACCAGATCCATTACTGAGCCAGCAGGTGCGTGGTCCAGGAGTGGCGGGTTGGGAAATACAGGCACTCAGCTGGGAGTAACAACCAACTGCACTGTGCTGCAGCCAGAGCAGGGACAACACAGGGGGTTCTGCCACAAGCCTGCTGAGTTGTTCTACCTGCTCCTATTTTTTTTTTTTTTTTTTTTTCAAAGTTTCAGCCTAATGTAATGCTTTCCAAGTGTAAATTGCTGTGTCTGCACTGCAGATTTGATGTAGCTGTTCTTTTCTTCTTTCACTTTTTTTGACTTTATCTGTTGCTAAAAAAATCTGTCAGACTATTTTACTCACAGATCAAACGCTGTTTCATGCTGTCCTTTTCTCTTACAGTGTGAATACTTGTACATTTTTATATACGAGCCACTGCAAAGTGTGTGCATGCATATGAGCTCATTAATGTATACGCCTGTGAGGATGCACATGCTACAGTGTTTTCAGAGCTATAGTGACATAGTTTCTCAGCAAATGCTTTCAGGGTGTGTAGCATGATATAGTACATAATCCTGTTTAAAGCTTTTTTTTTTTTTTTTTTTTTAATAGCACCAGACTGTGGGTTGTACTGCCAGATTCTAATAGACAGTAGTTGTTGTAATAGCCATTTTAAGGAGAAAGGAAAGACATGAAGTAAAACACTGGAGGCAACTGGTTAAAATGTGGCTTGATAGGCAGGTGTCCAAAGGTCAGATGTTGCTCCAGATTCTGTATTAGGATAAATAAATTTTCATATACAGTAACATTTCTCAGAAAGTTTAGGATTGGAGCTATATTTAGTACCTCAAGGACCCTGCTTTGATTTTGTTTTTGCATGCTGAAAGCTTTGATTGGACCTGTGTGTTAACTTGCCATCACTTCAGGGAAGTGTTACATAGATTCATCAATACTCATTTTCCTGTGCCTTGACTACCTGATGTGTTCTGCAGCAGACGGGGGGAATAACAGCTCCCTGCTGCTGATACCACTGCAGTCTCTACACTCCTCTCACACACAGATTCTGTTTTTTAATGCCATATAACTGCATTTAGGAGTTCAGTAATTTGGGACATCTACTTTGCAAACTCTGACAGTGCTGAAATAAGCCTCCTGAATAATTCTTAAAAATAACATTTTTTTTGTGGGGCTTCATACACTGGAGTGGCAGGTACAGACTGTGCAGATATAGAGAAAACTCTTCCTTTTATATGTGGTCTGTGTCATATCTTCGCCATTATTGTATCTTCTGGATTCAGGCATGACTCCATCTGGATTCTAGAATTCCTCTAATTTTGGGTTAACCTTTTGTGTTCCAATTTCATAGAATAATGAAGTATTGACCCAAACTATGGATTTAAGTGTCCACACAGTTTGAGGAGAGAAATTAGTTAGATAATATACACATTTTGATTCCTCTCTTACTAGCATGCATTTTCCTGGATTCTGGACAGTTGGGAAAGTCAGGCTTTTTAATTTGCAGTCCGTAGGATTCTTGCAGATGCTTTGCAAATAGTTTCATACTACAAGAACTTTGGACTGATCTTCTGCCAAAATCCAGGAGATATCATCCTGCTTTTTCTGATAAAGCAGACAGTCTTTACTAGGTATCCTCTCAACCAGGATCTAGACAAGCATAATGAAATATGGGCTGCTCTCTTATAATCTTCAGTGATCGAATAACATTTAAAATAATTTCCAAATTGTAAGTTCAGTTGCAGTTCATCATTATGCTCCTTGTTTTAAAGAGTTACAAGATTAGGTACAACAGATTAACAGCTCAAACCCTTGTTTAAATATTATAAAATCTGAATACTTTCTAAATCTGTAACTTCATACCTTTATTCTGAAAACAATTGCATATATTAGTTATATTGTGCGCAGACTTCTGTCATTGTTCCTTTCCACCCAAGGAAGGTTTTTAAATGACAATGATTTTTGTTTTGTAATAATTTGTAATATATATAAGATATTGTGATAATTACGTTTTTTCAGCATTTGGATGCTACAGGATAAATTCAGCTTTGACTCTGGACATTTGTGTTGATAAATCATCAGTTATTGTTTAGACAGGGTGCTAAATAAGTAACAAACATTTCATTTTCCAAATTCTGCTTTATGGACTTTTTCTTACCAGTGTTGACTGCAGCATCCAGTTGAGAAGTGCTGCCCCGTACCACTGGTATTGAATTTTGACAGTTTACATAGAAACGTTAGAGAGTTCTTAGTCCCAAATTTTCTTCATGTTTCCAGTTATGCAGCTGATAAAAGCTGTTCTAGGAAAGATCGGAGTTCATGTTTCTTGTGAAAGTCATGGATTTGCCGACACTTTCTCTAGATTTAGTCTTTTCCATCTGGAATTGTAACAAATGTAAGTTTATGGATAAGTAGCTCTGGCACCAGTCACTTTTTACTGTATTGTCAGTACTTGTGGAGCAGAAATCCAGACTCTCATAAAAATATGTAGCATCCTTGTTTATTTGCAGGTGTACCAATTTAAAATTGTAGATTTGCTGCTTCTACTGTTGAAATGAGTATCTTTATCAATGATCTGGATGAGGGGAATCAAGTGCAGCCTCAGTAAGTTTGCAAAAGACGCTAAGTTGGGTGCAGTGTTGATCTGCTTGAGGGCAGGAAGGCTCTACAGAAGGATCTGGACAGGCTGGATCGATGGGCTGAGGCCAATTGTATGAGATGGACTTGGCAGTGCTAGGTTAATGGTTAGACTTGGTGATCTTAAAGCTCTTTTCCAACCTAAATGATTTTATGATTCTATGAAAGTGTGGAACAGTGTGTTATACTCAAACCTTACAACAAACCACTAACAGGCAATTCTTGAAGGATTTTTAAATTTAATTCTGTGTTTCCTGGCTGGATTAGCTTTCTTCTCCTGTGTTAGTACAATGAAGGTTCCACTATAAAGTTGTATATAAAAAAGTATAATTTAAAGAATAATGTGGATAGATGCTGTTTGACTCTTTGATAATTATTATGGTTGTTAATCCTTAAAGATCCAAGAAGCTATGTGAGACTAATTGGGTATTTTAGAGCTCTGCTATGTTTATCTAACAATTTAAATGCTTCTAAATTTAGTTGGAAATTTACTTTTATTTAAGACTGGGTAAAAAGAAATGGATGTATTTAAATGGATACATATTCTTCCATGCACAACGGTATATTGTTTTTAAACCAGTTACATCAATTTAATTTGCATTTGAATGTTTACTTATGGAAATTAAATCTGCCAGAGTCAGATTTATTTTTTAAGGGCAACCGCATGGGGTTCAATATTGCAGTTTGAAATGACGTTGTTTATGGTACAGACACAACTGAGTATGGAATGACTCTAATTGGAAGGTAAAGCAAATTGATTTAAACAGTCTGTAGTGATGCTTAATATAAGTACCCACACAGTACAGTTGGTAAGCGGTAACTTCTTAAGTGATTGTAACTCTATGCCTCTCAGTAAAGTGCATATATCTTCAGGAGAAACTTAGGGCTTGGACTTGTAATCAGTTTACTACTGCTTAATAAAGTACTGTGCATCAGCTGAGGCACAGCAGTGAAAGCCCAGCAACATAATCTACCTTAAATCTCAGTGTAAGAGGTTTGAGCTATGTGGGATTACCTGGCTGTGGTCTGAGAGTGTGCATAAGGATAACAGAGTTGTGTTAACATGAATTTGGGACAGTAATGAATAGCGTGTAGGGATAAGTGTTTCTGTGTTTTTCCTAGTGTGTTAAAAAACATCGGTGGATTACAGCCACCAGTTTGTAAATGAAGAATCTGTTGTAGTTATTCCTGTGTTACTCTCCAAAGCCCATAAATCAATTACAGAGGTATTTATTTGAATTTTCTTTACAAATTCCATTAAGTCTGTATTTAGAAGTTTAAATTATATACCTTGATGTTTTTCAAAAATGTTGAACTTTCAAGTCATTGGAAGTTGCTACAGGTTGAGCACTTTTTAAAAACAAGTCACGTGTTTAGGCTCTTAATAAAATGTGTGAGCCTAGTTTTAGCACCCTCAGGATATTAGACCCAAAGTCTTTTACATTAATAAGATGCCTTCCATTTATCTTAAAGATATTAACTCAATCTGTAATTGATTCTGAGCTATTACTGCATTTTTAAACATAACTTTTTTTTTTTTTTTTTTTTTTTTTTTTTTTTTTTTAAGAATACCTCATACTGCAATGGAAGGGCTTCTGGAGAGGTATTCACATACAGCAATCACCTCTGTGTAGCTGTACAAAACAAACCAGTGACTCAGTTAGAAAGAATTGTTCAGGGACTGAAGCCTGTACAATACAGGTCAGCAGGTAAAAATGCAGACTCTGTGTAATTGGTAGCATTTCTGTTATTTACAGATGTAACCTCTCCTCTGAGTTCTTCTAAAAGGTAAAAGATGTTAAAAACCAATATTTTGAGTTGGGCTGCTCTCTGTGAGGTGAAACAGTGCTTCCCTTCCAACTCATGTTCTGTTTCTCAGCAGTGTCAAAAAGTAGTTTAAAGTACGCTTGTTCACATAGTGCTTAATTTTGAATAGGAAAAGAAATCAGGACATCAGGACTGCAAGCATACTCCCATTGACTTGAATCCAGTCATTTTAATTAATACAGCCTAAGCTGGTGTAGAGTACTGTTATTTACCCAGTTGGCCAGGTGATATGAAGAAGACGTTAAGATCTGAGTATAATTCTTCCTGCACATGCATTTATTTTGCTTTAAAAAGCCGTGGCAACCTGATGGTGCTGCACAAGAGGCAGGAACCAAACCAAACTCTCTTCTGTTGAAGACCCTTCAGGTGAGCTCAGAGGCTTGTGGCTGGGTGTGCTGGACCTGCTCTGTTGATAGCCTGAGGATGGCAAGCTTCATGCTGTCTGTCACTGTCACCTCTGTCCATCTGGGTCTCTGGTGTCCTGTCTATCAGTGTATGGGGAAGCAAATAAGCAGAAATCTAGAGCACTCTTTTGAGACTTCAATGATTTAGTACAATGCTCAGGTTTTCTGTTTCTTTGATTAAACTTCTTTCCAAATCTCAGTTCTGTGTGTTTAAAATTAAGATATATAAAATCAAGATTAAATAGTAAGCTGGAATGATATTTTTTAGGAAATTAACCAAGATAGGATCTTTACTGTCATGTAATAGAATATTTTTTATTAATTCATTTAAATAGTCAAACTCAGATATGATCAGAGAATTAATGAGATTACATTTGATGTAAATTTCAATTCATTATTACTGTCTCCATGTTCATAGACTCTGTAATAATGTCTGTGTACCATGCTAGTTCAAAAGGATAGGCTCTGTCGTGGAATGCATTGAGTGAGCACACACAGTTGGGAAGTGTCTTGGAATGAATTAGAATTGCATATTTAATATTGAAAGATTTCTGTGATACTGTAGTGATCTGTAAATATTAAGACTGAAACAGTAGCTGATTAAGTCAAGCCACTCTGTCTTATGAACACAGTTTAGGTAACAACCCCAGCCTGGGTAAAGGAGAAGGGTTTTTTGTTGTTTTTTTGTTTGTTTCTTTTTTGTTTGTTTGTTTTTGTTTTGTTTTGTTTTTTTTTCATTGGTTGATTGGTTTGTGGTGGCTTTTTTTTGTTTGTTTGTTTTGTTTTTGTTTTTTTTTTTTTTTTTTTTCACTTCCATTAATTATTGAGCAGAAATACCAGAGGAATTAAGCTTCACTGTAACTTTTCCTCAGGTGAATATCCTCTTACAAAAAAAAATCCACATAAATAGTATAACGCATGTCGTTTTCTGAGCTTAAAAAATAAGGAAGAGGTGATAGAAGTTTAAAAAACTAACAGTTTCTAATCAATTCTTATCTCAGGTTTTTAAGTTTATTTAAGTTTGTAAATGTAATTTGGACTTGAGGAGCCTCTGTATGTATTTCACTTCCAGCTTGGGTCTTCTCTGGCCTTATTTTAGAAGCCTGAAATGTGCTTTCATTTTCTTTTTGGTGTCACCTGTTTTCCTTGTCTTCCAAGGGATACTTTTTTATACTAGCGTTGCAGTCTACAGAAGAGAGGGTCCAAGACGTTACCTGAAAGCACAGGTTTAAGAGTATGTACTGCAAATGTCATTATGTGATTCTATTTGTTGGCAGGCCGTCTCTTTTTCATCTTTCCAAAAGGCAGATGGGCTTGTTTTGATATTATTTGAAACTAAATTAAGGTAGGAGAATGGTTATAAAAAACATGTTAGTGTTGGAATGAGAAGTTTAGAGGAGCCCTTTCAGGCCCGTGCCTGTGAATAAGAGTGTCAGCAAAGTAAAGAGTAGGAGGACTGCGTCTGACTTGTTTCTTTTCACTACTTTTTGTCCTAGTTTTTCAGCAGCAAACTAGAGGCTGGAAGCTGCTCAGTGGCACTGTATGGTGCTGTGGCTCTCCTGACAAGCCTATTCCAATGTTATCCAGGTATGAAAAAGCCTTTGAACCCTTTTACAGAGGTGGTTGAATGTGACTTTTTCTGGTAATTCTTTTCCATGTTTTCTTATTCAGAAAGGGTGACAACTGCCTCTTTCCTAGAAGCTGAGATCTGAAATTGAGTAGCTTTAGTAGCTGTCTTTCATCATTCTGCTAGGAGGAAGAGGTCAGGCCACTTAAAGATGATGAAGACTGATATATCACAGACAGGGTCAGAATCAGAATTTACTTCATTCTCATAGAATTACATTAACTCTTGAAGAGCTGGATTTTGCTCCAACTTCTGCTCTGTAGGCAGTATTTTCAGCAGACTTTTGTGGATCAGTTTACAGAAAATGTCTGCTGTCAAGCTGAATACATCGTCTTCATCAGTGATTATATAGATCTATTTTTTCTCATCTATCATCACTTCATGAACAACTATCTTACATCTCCCTTCACAGTTTTAGTTTTCTTTTTAGTTTGCTTTAGTTACTGAGCTGCATAAAAGTCTTTCTTGTACCCAAAGTAGGAATTATCGTAAAATTCCAGTGCATAAACTTTCCTACAGTACATCATGTGTCCATTGATATCAGCAAATTGAGTTGTGTGAAGTACATGGCATGGAGTCTGTTCTAAAAAAACAGGTTTGTCAGCAGACCCTTCTCAAATCCCTAGTCAAGAGAGCAGTTGGCAAGGTCCGGGTCAGGTAGTGACCATGGACCCAATGCTTGGCTGAACCCAGATTTTGCCAAGAATCATCAGTTTCAGAAGGCTGATGCCATATGACGACTGAGCAGTGACCTATATTATTGTTTAGTCTTTGCATGCCAAGTCTTTTGAAGCCAGTGACTTGAAAAGGTAAGTCCTATAATTTCCATATGTAAAACCAGGTTGAAACATACTGCTGCTCTGATACAGAAAGGCTGACATTGCTACAGCTTTCTCTAGCAATTCCATAGCTGTTGAGGCATTGTTGGCCGCCTATGTTGTTAATGGTCCATGTTTAATAAAAGTAACTACTTCTGTTCCAGATTAATACCTTGACCCAGATCTGACAATCTCAGAATCATCTATCACACACGAGTTTCTCATCTCCTCCTGTTGGCAGGTTCTGTGCCTTTGTTCCAGATAGAGTTGCTCTCTCCTCTGATGCAAATGTACAGTCACTTTCCAGATAGAATCTCTGTCCCATAAAAAAGATTTATTAATTCCAGAATTCCCTTTCCAGATTTAATTAGTGACTCTCTTAACCAATTTGTACTGGCACCATATTTCTTGTCCATTTCCTTCTAAAAAGGTTCATAAGCTAACAGTGTAGTTGACAGTGAATTGACAGCGAATATGTAAATAAATGAGTCAACGCTGGTCTTGGAAGGTCCTAATAGTGGCACAGTGTTCTTGTTACAAAGGTTTAGTTGTTGTTGAAATCCGGTAAATGAAACTGGAGCTTTAAAACTGGATGTGGCTGCTACCTAGAATAGTTTAATCCTTTGCTTCCTCTAATATGATAGTGAAACAGTATAGAAAGCTCATTTGTCATGTTCATATTCAGTGGTTCATAGTGAACCACAGTGCAACAAATTTTGGGATCCTGTTTGAGGTGGCAATTTTCATGACTTCTGGTCATGTTCATATTAGAGATTTTCTCTCAGGTATATGGAACGTGTTTGGTTTTAATCCCTATATATGTAGGATGGAGTTTTCAAAACTGTCTAGTATAGTCTGCTCCTATTGAGGTTCCTTCTGGACTTGGTTCTTGACTGTATTCCATGACCAGTATACCCTTGTTAATAAGGAATTACAAACTTGTGATTTCATCTGATTAACTTTCCATGGCAGTGCCTTTATTCTCTCACTTTTACTATATGATAACATTTTTGCTGTACTTGAGCAAGGACTCTTCTGAAACATTTAAAGTCTTGAAGGAAACTCAGTGTAAAGATATTTGAAAAGGGTTTCTTCTTGAAAATCCCATTATCCAAAGAATACATAGAGGGAATAGTTATGGTACCATGAGGCTTCGTATGAACGTAATTGAATGGAAGGTAGTATTTTAGTGGTAAGATTTATGCTGTACAAAATACTTGACTGAATATCACCTTGCATTGAATAATAAACCAGTAGGTGAGATCATCCTTTAGGTAGTCACAGAAATGACTGGACATATTTGTCTGTCTCCTTGTTATTCTCTGCTTCATTCTTTGCCATTCTTTTCCTCTAGGTCTTCCTATTCAAATTCACCATGCAGAACAGCTGCCCTGGGCAAGCTCCTGCTGAGCCAGGCTGATGGGGGAGTGCAGATTTTTGTTCCTTTTCTGTGATAAGTTGTGGGTGAATGTTGGACATAATGAACCCAGACAGAAAAAAAATAAAAAATAACATACTAAAAAGAAAACAGAGCCTGAACACTTTTGGGGAGGGTGGGACGGTGCTCTGGGAAAATGCAATTGCCATGTATTCCATCTGTGTCGGCATCGGAGAGGAATGGTTATTAGAGCAGGACCCAGAGCATCACACCTGCAGTCCAGTCTCTGTGGGATAAGTAATTACGTGTTAATTAACAAGTCTGGTATGAGTGAGAGTTTGCATGTCAGCAGATAATCTGTATAGTGACTAATAAGCTGCAGAATGTTTTCAATTAGCAGGCTTGAAAAGGAAATCCCAGTGAGTGTTTTGCTTGGTTGGGAAAGGACTGAATGAATACGCTCTGTTGTTTGGACCCTCAAAATAGGAAAGTGGCAGACTTAAAAACTACATTGTAAAGATTAAGATCTGTGAAACACATACGCTTAAGTTACTTGCTACTGCTATGCATTGATGAAATCATACAGAGTAAATTTCAGTGAAAATAAGTTTTTCACTTGATTAAATAAGATCAAACATGGAAAAATTCCACTCTTGTGTAGATTCATTAAGGCATTTTAGTAGTCTAAAATGTATTTTTATTACAAGTTTTTTAATGGACTGAAGTAGGGATAACTCCAGAACCTGTTCATTTGGGATGGAAACAAATGTTTCATTCTTTCTTTGACATAGATTCTGGGAATAATTGATTATACTCCACCTCTGTTAGGCTTTTCACTGTGATCATCAGGTGTTAGATTCCCTCCATTATATGTTTACATAGTAATGTAAGGAGAAAAGTTATTTCCCAGTGACCTGGCTTGTCTATTTTGACTTGACTTTATTTTTGTTTTGTCCGTATTTGTACTCAGGGGCCATATTTGGAGAGATAATTTCCAGAAGTGTTTGAGCAATTTTATCTTAGGATGGTATTATAAGGGCAGGTAATCTGGACACTATCTTCTAATTAGCTACAAGTAAGGATTGCTCATACAAGGGAAGAATGATTAAAAGTTGTTTAGTATGTTACAATTTATAAAATTAGAATATAAAATTTTTCCACTAGATTGGACAATTTAAAACGTTCAAGACATCTAGTGTATACTTTGAACAACTTTCAGGCCCTGCAGATGGATCAGAACTGGTCAAATTACCTAAAAGGCGTGGTTTTCAAGTTAGATTCTTGATAGGTGAGCTGTAGTCAGAATTACAGTCAGACAGAAGACATACACTGTGTTGGCTCTGGTGTATTGAGAATTACTGTGATGAAGATGTGCTCAAAATATGAGTGATTTCCAGGCGTGTGAATATCCAGAAGTACCTGTCACTGGCTCCATGTTGCACAGCTGCTTTTAACCTTTTCTCCTAGTGAGGCTGTTTTTTGAGAAAGAAAGGCTGATAGAGACCTGCTTTGTCCATTCCTCACCTGCTGTGGCCCATCTTCAGCTCCTCCCAAGCATCGTGGGAGCTCTGCAGAGCCCACCCTGCCGGGGCTGAGCTGTGTGAGCAGGAGTACAAACTCCACTCCTGTGCTCTTGCCACATTGCATATCTCTGATAATGAACATTTTGCAGCGAGAGTTTTTTATGACCTTGGAACAAGTGCAGCTTGGATATGAATAATGTCAACAGTTGTAGATTTTTCTTTTGAATAATAGTCAGTCTTCAGGTTGGCAGTGAGCTGTTGGCATGTCTAAAATGCAGAGTACAGAATCCCTTCCTTTCATCCTCTTACCCCATGGAAACCACTGAACTTCAACTTGTAGTGTTCATGGATTGAGTTGCCCTTTATGGACCTTCTGTCAACTTCAGAGGCACTGCTTTTTCACCCAGCCCCCATCCCTCAGGCTGCTGCTGCTGCTGCCATGCTTAGGGAAGCAAGGCAAAGGCACATGGTAAGATGTAGTAGAGTTGGGCTGGTTACTTTAAAAGTCCAGATGCTGCAAGAAGTTTTCCCCAATGTCTCTGGTATGTTCTCCTGCAGATCCCTTTATGCCTGCTACACTGAACTGATGCTGGATGTGAGATCTTGATACCATCTAAGGCATCATGTCCTTCATGGAGCTAAATTTTTTTTTATCTTGTAATTAATTTATAAGGTCCTCTGTAGTACTGTTAGGAAAGGGAACTGTCCTTCTAGAGCAGGCAGGCATTCTGCCCTGTCAGATAAACTATGATCCTTGACTTCAAGCCTTTTTGATTGTCATGAGACGTGTTAGTGCTCACCTCCATCAACTGCATACTAGCAGGTTATTTTTAATTAATCTAGTTCAGGATCTTTCCTTCCTCCCACCACTTCATGAAGGATATCTGAGCTTGTATTTCACTCAGATCAGCTTGAAGATTTTTTAGCTTTCTCTTGTCATGTTAAAACCAGGGTTGTTTGAAGCCTAAGAAATGGCACGCATTTTTCATTCTGAAGATAGCATGCATCTAGAATTATGTCCTCACAGGTAATTGAAGTTGTGGCTGTTGTACCAGCCACCTCTTTTCACACTGTCAGGGAAAAGAGGTGCCGTGGAAGACTACTAGCATCTCAAATCAATGGTGTTTCTAACACATACAGACCATTATGTGTATAAATATGAAGATTTTAAAATATGTTAGAGTGACTGTAAATTGATTGACATCAGAGGTTTTTCCTTGGATAGAAAATGTCATTGCAGTCATCTTGTGTTAATCCTTCTGGTTTTCCATCAGTCTGACAGCTGTCCTTAGCTTATTGTTGAGAATGCTTGTAAAGGGGTGACAAGTCATATTATTCCTCCCTTACATGGCTTGTTCCAAATTTAATTAATCTAATGTAATTATTTTAAAAGTAATTTTCCCTCCTACTTTTGGGTAAGGGTAGAAATGATCTAATTACTTGCAATTCCTCCTAGAAAGTACTGGGTGCATTCCTGCCTCCCCTGCAATTTGACAGGTTATGCTATACAAAAGGCTGAAATAAAAATGCCACTGAAACAGTAGCAATTGGCAGCACACTGTTTGACACCGTTGTACCACTGAACAAATGGTCGGGACTTTTAAATTACTATGAAATAAAAACACATGGAAGTGTAATGTAAAGGACTTGACTTAGACTTTCAGATATTTAGCCAACCTTGTGGAAGTCATTTAAATTCTCTGTACGTGTTTGTCTCTTGTTTGCCGTTACCTGTGTGATTTACAGTTTCTAGAAATTCCTCTCATGAATGTCTCTAATATGCTTTGAGACACCTGGCTGCCAAAGAACAATAAATATTATCAAATACTCTTCCAATTCTTAGAGCGTTTGGTACTGCTGACTGAACTGGGGTCACCACCGTAGCTTTAAGAACAGACTCTCAAAGCACGCAGTCTCAAGTGAGGAGTAGTTTTAAAAAGCTCATTCTTTTCCAAGGTCTATAAAACCAGCTAATCCTGAACAAAAGCTGCTGTCTTTAATCTTGCTGTAATTTCTGAAATGTTAATGCCTCTTGTCCTGGTTGTCGCGATGAATCTGCCTCTATGCTGTTTGCAAGGGCTGGTTGAAATGGTGTGGGATTCCTGAGCTGAGGTGGTTGGCCAAAATCCCATCGTGCTGTCTGCTGCGTGAGCGTGCATTACCCTGGCTGGGCTAGAGTGGCATGCTGAACCTGCTGGGTTTTTAAGTAGGCATCATAAGTCAGACACTTTATTGTTGAAGTGCAGAGTTTGGTCTCTTTAATTATTTGTTAGCCATAAGAATCTGAGGATTCATGAACCGTCTCTTTTGAGGAATGCAATGATTTAATCAGATAAATGTTTAAAGTGGGGCTAAGATAGCAGCTAACCACAGCAGAAAAATATTTCTTCCTTTAAGATAACCTCTTAAATATATACATATTTAAAACCATTTTATCTTCTCTGTCTGATTCTAAGCACCCCTTCTGTCAGCAGCAGACAGAATTAAAAAGAGAAAACCCTCAGTGGATGCCTTTATTTTTTTGTGAAATGTGTCAGATGATAAACAAAATGTAACTGGGTATTTATTTTACTTTTCATGTGCCCTGCAAACTGTGGAAGGCAGCAAGAGAGGGATAGAGCAGCAACAGCCTCATAAGCATGGCTTTTTCCTTTTTGCTGGCTTTCTGTTTATACTGCTTTTGAGTGAACACTGGGCTAGAGATGAAATGTCTTTACTCATCAGAGCTGCTGGGAATAAACTGGTGCAAAAAGCAACTCCTTGATTACAAGATCTTTAGGTAAATGTTACCCTTGCAATAATTGCCATTTCCCCTCCATCTCCTCCGCAGCACGTTTTGTTCTAGCAGTGCATAACAAACAATAATAGCAAAAATAAGGCGTATTTTTTACAGTGGTTATTTTCTGTCTCCTTACTGAAAAGGACACATAATGGAATGAATCTGGCTTCCCATCTGTTGCTAGGTGCAATTCAAAGTGGCAGTTTTGACCTATAAAGATTTGGCTGGTTTGCGTCATGCTTACCCTAGAGACAGCCTCTCCCCTTTAATTTCTCTGTGTCTCCATTTTCCATCTGTGAAAAATCAGAATAACACTACTTTTCTACTTCACAGGGATTTTACAAGGACACATTTATTAACAGGCACAAAGCATAAGCTCTATATTAGACATCACACGAATACCTATGTTTAAAAAGTTGCTGCCACACTCAGTCCTACAGAACCCAAGTTGGTTGACCTTCATTACACAATAGAAGGTGGTTTGTTGTCCTAGGCTGTATTATGGATTGCCAGCTCCTAATCTTGCCATTTTTAAACACATGCATAATATGATACTTAAAAGTTGTCCAGCTGAATTTAGTGTTTCCCATTAAATAGACTGGGACATCCCAGGGGTATAAAGTTAGAAGTGCATTTACATGTTGCAGTTTTGGATCCCAAATAAAATAAGGGACAGTGGGGACCACAAACTGTTGGCTTGTAGGAGGTATATGTGAGATATTTACTTTACTTGAGATCATTTTCCGCAGAGCACATATATCTAAAATTGTGATTGCCTGTTGTATTAGAAATGAAGTAGTTCTTCAGTTAGCTTCATAAATCAGAGTTCTCAGGTGTGCTTTTGCAGTCACATGCAGGTCAGGTTTAAGCAGTTCAACATGCCTATTTCAGAGAAGATATCTCCAGGGCATGTTGACTGATCAAAGCAATATTTTACACCTGTACTAAATTATGGACTCAGTCCTGCAAGAGTTCATGGGATGAATAGGGGCATTTTAAGGAGCCTTGGCTTTACAGGAGCAACCCTTCAGTATAGATGTATGGCATTTCATACCTGTCCTGTTTCCAATGTGATTGTTGGAATGACAAAATTCAAGCTCAGCAGTGGTAGTAGTTCTGCAACTGAACAGTGGACAGGGCAGCAGCATTTCTTGTGGATGATTACAAGACATGGTTCATCAAGCTAGATGAATTAACTTCCTCACTGGTGTGGCTCTCACCTTGGACAAAGTGAGGTCTGTCCCTGCCAGACCTTTATAACCCTTGGTAAAATGTGAGTCTTATTTCCCTCCTGTGCTAGGCATGGATAGCACTCTTCCCATGATGCTAGCCCTTAGTGGGGATTTTGGTGGCTATTGCTAAGCTCACAGAGACAGACAAGATGCAGGCTGTGCCAAAGTATCACATGGGAAACTGTTTATAAGGTCTATTAAAGATCATTGCCATATTTTATGTTTTCTATCACACTACATCCAAATATCTATTTTAAAAATAATATTATCTTCATAATAGTAATGAAAATGGATCTTGTTTGATATGATATTGTTCTCTTAAAACTCTATGGTGTTATGTATATATGCATGCACAGGCTTTGCAGAAGATGCAGAGTTTTCTACAAAGAACTACACCAGCTAAAAAAAAAAAAAAAAAAACAGAGCTGCCATCTACCTGAGTAATTCCCCTTAATTCTGTTCTTTGAGGTTTTGATAAATGTAGGAGTTTAGCCTTTTCAGGTCTAGCTACTCTTTAGGAATCTTTTTGAGAGAATTTAAAAAATAAATAAATAAAATTAATCTGCAGCAGAGTTTTTTTCAACCTGTGTTCAGGAAAATGTTAACAAACTGCAAATAAGTGGAAAATTTAAATATAGCTTAAAATGTATTCATTTTAGTTAACTAAACAAAACACATAAGCCCCTTCATTTGAACATCAGTGATGTGGAAGCTGCAGTTTTGACGTTTGTCAGTGACAGAGCTTTTGAGAACGGGAAATAAGAATATCAGGGAAAGATAGAGACAGGGTCTCATCCTGCAAGGCTTTACTTGTTTGAATAGCTCTTCTTATTTCCTTAGGGCATGTTTGCAGTGTTCCCGTGGAAAGGCTCTTAATTTTGCTCAAAGAACAGGGTCATGAGGAGGTGACTTCTCCCTGCATGCGAGGGAGCAGGCAGGTCGAGCTGCGCTGAGCCTCCTCGCATTCCTCCTGCTCAGCCCAAGGAGCAGCGCTTTGGCTTGACCGCGTGAGCTATCTCATGGCACCTCGTTAGCATGGGATGATGGCTTTATTGGGGGAACAAGTCGTAAAAAAGCTTCCTTTGGTTAAAAATGAGCAGTTTCATTTTAGCGTGATGACAGCCTGATACTGAGGATTGAATTTTTGTGTTAAAGCTAGTTTTAGTGTGTGTGCAGGCAAGAGAAGAGAACTGTGGACTCACATGCCTAGAAAGCAGCCATTACAGGTGGTGAAATCAAAAGAAAGAAAACCTGCTGTGATTTTTTTAATTTTAATTTTTTAAAACTTCTGAGGTTTTCACTTTCCTGCCAGCTCAGTGGACATCTCTTTAAGTAGTAAAACCCCTGTGTGGAAGTTCAGTCCCTGAATCTCACTCATAAGTGTTCATGAACAAAGTACCAAGGATGAAGGTGTCAGATATGTTTTTTTACTGCTACTTGTAAAGCAAACATTTAGTTAATGTATTGCATGGTCCTGTATCTTGTCATCATGGAAACACAGTCTACCAAAAATTTCTGTCATCCATCCCAGAGTTAAAACCTAATGCGAGAAAACGTGTGTGTGTTCCCCCCCGTCCCTTCATGTAATGTAATGCTGGTGTTTAAAAATCCATATTCACCTTTCATGTGAACATCCTAAAGTGCTTTTCAGATGGGAAAACTGGAGCACAGATTAGTGACGTAGTACTTCTGGCTCCCTATTACAATATATTTATTTAATCTTTCTTCTGTATCTTATTACCTAGGAAAGCGGAGCTTGTTTTTTAACAGTTCATACCATAGTAGTGTCCCCACCCTGCCTGGTCCTGAGGTCTCCAGCTGCTACTGCAATGTAAATAATGCATATCAGCAGGTCACCTGGGGGGTGGTGGGGGAGGAGGGGTTGGGCAAAGGGACCAGAACCCAGGCTTCAGGGCATGTTTTCTTGGCTGCTAGACCAGACTGCATCCCTAGTATTGTTTTTCATCATTGACATTATATTGATGTCCAAGGAAAATGTCACAGAGAAGCAACCATGCATTTGCTGAAAACAGGGCTCGCATAATTGTTGTTAGACTTACAAGCATAATGCACACATAGCTCACCCAAAAAAGCACATGATTATCCACGGTCAATCACAAGGTGGTACGTCTGTCACTGGATAACCACAGACATGCACCACAAAGAACATTATCTAAGTTCTTCAATGCTAAAATGACAGACCTCTAGTCCTCTACCTGACAAGTCAGCATAAACAAATATACGTGAGATCTGACTCAAAGTCTTATTAATTACTGCTTATTTTTTGTGATGATAGCCAGTAGAGGGCACTGGTAGATGTCTATATAGTACAGAACTATGCATTCACTTTCCATAAGAGCCCAAATAAACCTACACAACTTATTGTGACTCGCTGCCAAGAATATGTTGCATTTCTTGCCACAGTGCTTTACCCATCAGTATTTTAGGTCTGCTTGAGCTGCAAGCAAGTGGATTTAGTTCTTCAGCATGTGTTGTAGATGTCATGCTTTAGGTCAGGTGGTCTTCATCTAACTCCATTGACAACAAGAACAATAGTTCATGTGATAGATGATTTTCTGCTAAAATAACAAATAATATTTGCAGATAATGCATTGAGATATTCATATGTAATATGCATGTTTAGAGTTTAGGTGGGGAAGGGTGAAAAGTGTTACCTATCTTGTATAATTTAGCTACCTTGATTGGAGATGGTCCTAACTGGAAATACTATAGTTCTGTCCTTACTGGTTAAGGTTTGAGGTGCAGCTATTCTCTGTGACATCCGTACTTGCCTAGATGGTGTCACATCCATCTAACATACAGACATACTATCTACAAGGGAGACACTAATTTAAAAGGGGTGTTTGGTGTTGTGGGCAGGTCAGTAAATTAGTTGATTGGCTGTATGGACCCACATTCTCATATGAGACACTGTGACCCTGAGGCCCTGGCCCATTCTCTGCTATCTATATATTTAATATATTTTTTATGTGATGGATCCATTTATGTCCCATTCTTTGTGAAATAACTAGCACAGTGGTGATCAGAGTTGTGATCAGAGCCCCTGGCCGTTACCATGTCATGAAAAACAGCAATGCAATTTCTACCTTTAAGGCCTGTGATGAGCTTATCGTGGTCTTCTATGAAATATCTATCTTTTAAATGGTGTTCATTGTTACTCCTCATAAAGTCTGCAAGAGGAACATTGACTTGCCACTGAGAATATTGAATTTTAGAGCAAACAGATCAGTTTTGGCCATTTTGTGGTGTTTTGGTGCCTTTGTATTCTTCAGGTTAAAGTGCTATTTATTCTTAGTGGTGTTGACCTGATTTTAATCCTAGCTAATGTTTTGTAGCCATTGAATGGAAGATATTGAGTGAAAAAATAAATTCAGTCTTATAGAATGATGCTATATGAGCAGTTTAAAAAGGTCAGAGATGGAATTCATTTTCTCTGTGTTGCTGGAACTCCTGTGTTTGAGTGTTTAGAAACTTGATATGCCTTTATAGCAAGTGAATAAATCAGAGAAAACCTAGAGCTTTATATTGGCAGTTCATGAATACCTCGCTGAGTAGCTTCTCCTTGGAGGTAAATCAGTGAGAGGTAAAAGGTGTAGAATGTCTTCAGCTATTTGTGGATGTAGAACAGATTGAAGCAGGATGGAATAGAATCCATCCATGAGTTAAGTCACCACAAATGGTTTTCAGTCAATGCACAGTTTCTGCACATACTAGAATAATAAAGAATGGGGGTGGCCGTATCAGAGGTCATAAGAGAAAACTAAAGGGTGTTAAATGTTCACATCTGTCAATCCTGCGCTTCTTGGAGTGGATGGAAAATAGCTGAAGAAATCATGATGCGTGTCCCAAATGACTCTACGCATGATCTGGGAAGTCTCCAGGGACTAGATTTTATTCTGAACACATACTATTTTTCCTTGTCAGTTTTCAAATTGGCATTGCACACTGTTATTAAGCTATTACCCAGTTTTTGTGAAATGCACAGAATCTTTACAACAAGATAAACCCCTAAGTGAAAATCCCAATGTCTTGCAACAAACACTTGTTGAACAAAACAAAGTTCATACAACTGTTTTCTTCTGATGATGTTGAGGGGTATGTACGTTTAATACACTAATGTATCAGCAACTATAATCAAAATGGGAGTAATAGAGAGTCTAAAGACATGAAAATATTTCATGAAACCTACTAATGAAAGTTGGATTTTGTAGATTGCTCCCTGGAACAGCAAGATCTGCTGAGCACTTACATGTGATTCCTGTAACTTGATCAGGGCACATGGTGCTACACTTACAGGAGAAGGGAGAAAGCTTCCTAGCTGATACAGTACAATTTGTTAAAAGGTGATTATATTAATTTCTTGACAAATGCTTTCAACTGTACCAAAGTACCAATTCACCTGTGTATTTAAACAAAATACTGATGACTGATAAGTATTTTTATTGTTTTGGAGAGTTTAAAGACTGTAGGTTTAGTATAATCTGACTGTGATTTCCATTGACTTTGGTGGAATAGGCCTAGAAAATGTTTTTTTATTTTAGGGGGAAAATACTTTGCCTTTATCCTGTAGTATTAAAATACTTAATTTACACAAATATTTAGAAAACATTTGTTCTTTATTTCTTAAATGTGATGTCTGCATTTCAGATTTATGGTACCCATCCCTTATGAAACTGGGAAATGTAGACAAGGAAGACAGGGAAATTATTACAAGTATTCATTTAGTTTTTACACTGATAGATATAAAAGATTCTTTTGGTGTTCAATTTTCTACAGATGGAGATGGTTTAGAGCATATATTAATCTATGGTGGGGTCATGTATATATAAACTCTCAACATTTGGAAACAAAATCAATCTTCTTATAATCTGTACAAAGTTTTTAAGGAAAGACCAAATTCTGTCCCTGGTTATTCAGAAGAAGGGACTGCGTTTGCAACAGGACAACAGCAATTCTAGCAGATTTTTGCCATATGTTCAGTAATGCCTTTGTTTCACTACAGGAAGGTGACTGTTTTCAAATATCCTGAATTTTCAGGATATTTTTATATTCAATAAATAATTTAAAAGAGTTTGGATTAGGATGAATGATTTTAATAAATGTATTTTAAATTAAACAACGTTGAAATATGAATTTATTTTTTCTGCCTAGCTCCAAATTGTCCATTGAGTCATATTTTTTGTTAGCTCCAGATTCTTTCCTGTGTAGAGTCATGGGGGACAGCAGACTTAATCCACGCAAAAGTTTTTGCCTGGGGTAATTTTTGGTAACTTTATGCTCAATTGTTCAACGTAATTACAAAGAGGATTTTAGTGATAGTTTATGAGAAATAGCCTCAATGAACCATTGCTAAACACCATGGCTCCACAAATGAAATGCTTCATCACAGTCTGCTAGTTCTGGCATCAGGTTTTTTGTTTGGTAAATAAAAGGTGATGTGAGTAGATTTGGTGCTGAGCTCAGCCTGTAAAAAATAATAATTTCTCCCATACTACATCAAGATTTCTTGCTCCGTATATAATTTACCTGCACCGAGTGTAATGAGACTCTGTATAAGCCATCCCCACAGTAGAAAGAGTAGATTTTCAAATGGGCTGGTGTATTCCTGCTTGGTATCTGTGGACTATGGATGGACGATAATAATAACACAGCACTGGACACCGTTGCTATAATTGTATTAGAGAGTCTGCTATTAAGGGTAGCATTTTTGCAGTGTGCATGTTGCAGGGGGCTGTACGATTTAACCTGGGCACTAGTATCTATTACAAAAGATTAGGCTTGCTTAAATTGATAATACAACTCAGAACACGAAGGAGAATGACACCACCAGCAGATGTGGAGCTTTATAAAAACTGACCTTCATGCTATTGGTACAAATAACAAAACCAATGCTTGACACTGAATCCTAATAAATGAGATCTTTGTGTTAATTCAGATAATGTAATGTGATTTTGTAGACCTTTTCAGGTGCCTAGAGTAAGTCTCCACTGCAGCTGTGAAAGGACGAGTCCAATTACTGATGTAATACTGCTTTTCTGAAGTGCCTAATAGCCATTCATTTACTTGATCAAGGCCACTGTTGGCCCTTTGCTCTCGAGTGAAAATGATATGAAAAAAGTATTAAAAATATTTATATGTAAATGGAAGTATCTATTCATATAAAAATAACAGGAGTAACTCATACCTGCTCCATAAGTTATCTGGAAATATACCTGTCTATTAGAATGTAAACTTACAGTAGATTTGTATTCTCTTGTCTTCAGCTGGTCACAATATTTTCCTTTACTTCTCTGTATTGCATACAGGTTTCTGAGGTTCCTTTCAAGCTGTTTCCTTAAATATTTGATCTAGTTAGTCTTATGTAAATACTAGCAATTTAGGGCAAGATTCTGATTGGTGTTCATTCACCAGGGTCTGGAGTAACTGTGCTCAGCTGAATTATTCTAGACTTGTGTGGTAAAGGAGATCACGGCCTGGTCCCTACTAGTTAATATGAATTGTAGTCTTCTATTTGATTCATGTGCATTGTTCTCATTTTCCTTAATGGATGTTGCACACATATATTAGGAGAGTAGGCCCTATTAGGAACTGTCTAAGAAGTGAAATGAAAATTATAATCACTTTGTCTTGGATGAGGTATTATATTTATTCTATGGGGTTTAAAAGAATATTTTAGTGTTTAAATTATCTGGTGCATTAGAGAATGGTTTAGATAGGCTTTGGTTGATTGACAGCAGTGGGTATATTTTAGAAAATTATTATACGCATTGGGACTTTAATTTTGCTGTGAATTATATTATTTTTGGAGATGTAAATTGCTATGTCTCCCAGGAGACAGAAATAGCATGCTGCTTATTTGATTTTTAGCAATAATTAAAATTATGTGTTAAATTAGGCTCAGGTAGTGTCATGAAACAGGACAAACCTACTTGTATGTGGGAGTTCAGAGCCCTTGACAAAGCTGTGATTTTTCTGTAGTAAAATGAGCTGGGTACCTTGTGTTTCATATCCTAGAAATCACCCTGCTCCACATGTTTCATTATGTAAGAAGGCCAAGTAGTCTGGCAGAGAGACAAGGCAGAAAAGCCATTCACTGGGATTGAGGGTGGGTGCTCTCCAAATGAGAATTAAACTAATTGAAGGACAGATGAGTGGACTTGGAGCTATTGCCTTGCCTTGTACTTAGCTGACAGAGAAGACTGTAATTTTGAATGCTGTCGATCCTTTAATTTTCATCTCTTGCCGTTCAGATCAGATGAGGCTGTGACTGAAGCAGTAAGTACCGACGTAAGGGCTTCAAGAGAGAATTCACTGCCAGCTGAATAGTGCAGAGATCTGCAGGTTACATCTCACTTTTCAAATCACTGGGCTTTGCGGTAGGGCTGTAGGAGGGAATAAGGTTAAAGAAGGATCATTGGGTCTTCTTGATGTTTGGACTTCATGACTTCCTACCAACAGTCCCAATCTAGTTACAGTTGTTATTTTCTCCCCTGGAGAAGAGAAATCACGAGAAAACTAAAGTGATGTTTGTTACAGCTGATGGGAAGCAAATTGAGTGCAGTGGTGTGGGTGATCTTTATTGAGGACTAGGTGGCAATGTCACATATCACCCTCTGAGCAGAACCTGGCAGGTGTAAAGATCCTCTTTCCTTTCTAACTGGAGCAGGGGAGGGTTTTCATACTAGATGGATGAAGTAAATGTGAGAGGACTCAGGGAGTTCTTTTATGCCTGTAATTGAGGAGAATCTGAGATAAACTGTTAATCTCCAAGGGACAGCAAAGAAAGTTTTATCAGTCAGTCAGTTGACAGCTTTGTTCAGAGAAAAAGACTCAAGTGTGAGTATCAGAACAGGGTAAGTTGTTTCTAATTAGGGTGGGTATGTTTGTTCATGTGCATCCTTAAAAAATCTGAACACAAGGTGTTTGTCTGAAGCACGGGGCCGAGATTTGGAATAGCATTCAAATAATTTCCAAAATTCCAGCAAGGACAAATACAAGTCTACCGTATCAGTGAACTGCAGAATTAAGATTTAAATTACTTTTTGTTGTACTACATTGTCAGCAGATACTCTCTATATAATGTTGTAAAAATGGAAATTCTCTGAAATTTAACCATACCACTTCTTACTGAGGTCATCCAGTGCTTTGAGACCACTTATTATCCAAACATTGGAAGGAACATCATGAATGGATTCCTTGCATTGATTGTTTAAATTTCTTTCCATTTTTCTCATGGGCCTTACAGGTATGATCTTATCTCAAAATACTTGTATTTAATGACAAATCACTTATATGTTCTTTAATCCTATAGGTGACAACGTATAGTCATAGTTTAGGATGCTACAATTCAGCTGTGGTAGGAACCTACAGTCTCTTGAGCCTCAGATTATAATTCTTAGGGTTTGGGGAGTGTAAACAAAAGTTAGCAATGTGGTATTCAAATTTGTGGAATTAGAGCCCATCCACCTAGGCGTCTCTCTAGGCAAAACTCTGAACATGGCTGTAAACCAAATGTAGGGAGAATGCAGTCTTGCAATGCTGCATCAAATCAACATGATCCCTATAATCTCTATTGCCAGGTAGTACTTGATTTTTCCAAAGGCAGGGATAGAAAATGACCCATAATAGGTAAGTGCCAAATAAACATAAATTTCAACATTACTGAGGCTTATCATAGGCAAACCCAGAGAAGTAGAATAGTATTTCTCCAAAACATTATTTATAACATTAGCTGCTGTATTGATTTGATATCCTCTCAAGCAGTGTTTTCATTGACTTTATGTTCTTAGCTGTTCATCATAGTACTTACTCATTTCCTCATTCCTTTTCTTTTTCATACTTTGAGGCAAAAATGTAATTTCGTCTCAATGACAATAGGACTTAGTGATTTTTGCATTCATAAAAAATAAAAAAGCCTGAGAGGTTCCCCAAATCCTCCACATTCTCAATTCATATTTTTCTGTATCACTTTACCCAGCCTCCTGTGCCTGCATCTTGATGACAACTTCCTTGGCAGATCAAAAATTCTTCCTGCTGTCAGAAAAACTCCTTATTTCTGGCTTCTGTTGTTTGGAACAATTTCTTCACATCTCTCCATCTCATCAACTCACCTTACTTCACCTGTCCCTTGTGCTTCACATGTCATCTAAGAATGTATCTCTCTCCCTTGTCCCTGTCTGTATCTTCTTTGTCATTCTTTTCTGTTTTGGTATTATAGTCATTAATTGTATATTTTCAAGGTAAAAAACAGTAAGGGCACAGTTTGTTTGAAAAACTCAGTATAAGATGAAGTTGTATAATTTTTGCTTTATTCTGTTAATTCTCCAGGCTGCTTCTGTTCCTGGAAAAGTGAGGCTCAGTTTCTGGAAATGTTCCCTATTAGCTCCCAGTTCTGTTGTGCAAAACTGCATCTTGAGGTTGGCTTATCTGTCTTGATTATAGTTATGTAGAAAGGGAGGGCGAGCAGCCTTATTTTTCTACTAGTTCTGTTAGACCAAATGAGAATCATTCCTTCTCAAAACCATAAGCAAGCATTATGCAGCCATTTGCTATGTAGGACATGTAAGCAAAAGCCATCACAGGAAAATATCTTGATTGTGAAATATTGATAGGTTTTTTCTAGAGCTGAAACTTTAATACAGTGTGTTACTGATGTCTCTTGCACCAGAACAGTGCTGTTGAATCCTGCTTGTGCTGTTGAATTTAGTTTGATTGAAGTCTTTGGAAATACTTTCAGAACTAAATGTGAGCAGAATGAATTTAAGTGTTTCTTATGATTATTCCCTGTTTCCACAATACAAAATAATCATGTGTTCTGGCTATATCATCAGATGCATGGTAGGTTTACATGCCCTTTGGACAGCTGTCTGTGGCCATCGACTGTGTTTGTAGGCATGGTCTCTGTGGCCAAGTACTGCCGGGCAGAGGTAAGGTTGGCAGCTGAGGTAGCTGTACCAGTAACAACCTGGGTGAAGAGCAAAAAGTGGTTTTGCTGAAAGAATCAGTATAGACCTGAAGGGAAAGGTGAGCTGGAGTAACCCCTGCTGACAAAAAACTTAGGTTCTTTTGAAACACGTCTTCACCGTGAGCAATTTTTTATTGCAATACATCAGTATAGCTGTAGTGGCAAAACTTTCCCTATACAGATGTGACCAAGAAGGCCAGGGTCTGCCCCAACCCTAGTTGAGCTTGCTGTGTCTGTTAGCACCCTCACTTGTCTTAGCTCCTCTGTAAACAAGGGCATTACTTTTCTGTCACATGAAATGATTTTGTGTTAAGGAATTGTGCTGTCTGGTAGGCAAGCTGCATTTCAGACAGTGTCTTGGCACAGAGGAGCTATCTGGTCTCAGGGAGTGGTGTTTTCCTCTGCTTTTGAATGTATCATGTATTTCACAAATGAATTTCTTAGTCTGATTGTGATGCCATGGTGTGTGGATCAATACTGTTCCTCTGTGGCAAGGTGTACAGAATGCCAAATGTGTTCGGCAGTCTGTTGTTATAGACAACTTAGGAGAGCCAAGAAGCCTGCAACCACCACTTTCATTAAGGGTAATTATCCTTGAGCAGCTGGGATAGGAGCAGAAGCCTGAATGGTAATTAGCTGCAATTGTTAGGAGATGCATTTTCAGGTTCCTGTACCATTTTTGTGTCTGTTTGAAGAACAGACTGAGGGAATTTTGATAAATCCTGAGTCCTTGCCGTTGGAGAGGTGCTAACTGCCTACTGATCAGCTCAAATTAGGATGTTCTTTGCATGTCCATGTGGTCTTGCTGCAGTGAGAAATCACCCTGCACTTGGAGGGTTTGGATCTTTGTGACAACATTAACATTTTCCTATCTGTTTTCTCAATAGATGTATTGCTTTATTATTGAGTTTTATGTTATAAGAAATTAAAGTGACAACTACTGCAGATCTGTTTCAATTCAGTTTTGTTATACAGGTAGAGAGATATGTATAGATGTCACCAATGAACAGAATTACCAGAGTGGTAGAACCAGACAGATACACAATCACAGTCACAGATAAGATTGATGTGCTTCTATCCACCAACATTTGCAAAATGTACATTTCAATAGAAGTTTGGTGATAGATTTAAATGGAATAGTAAGTTTTTAGTTTTGAAACTTTTTTTTCCCCACAGCCTTCTTTGGTGTTACGTTTTTGTGTCAGTAAATAGAATTGGAAGAGTTTGACAAGTAGTATCTCCCTGCTGCAACATCTTTTCATCAAATGAGAAAAATTATAAAGAGAAGAATAAGAATAAAGCTCTTATCATGCAGCACAAATCTGCTAGACACTTGATCACCTCTGCTCTGTCCTTGGATAATAACAGTCGTCTTTATTTAATAATGATCGTCTTCAAAACTTTTTACAAGTATTAGTTAATGAACTCTTGGAGCACTATTTAACCATTAAAAAAAGGTGCATGATGGAAAACTGAAATAAAGCTATTAGGTAGTACATACTTTTCCTGTATGGTATTTCCATGTAGGAAACACTTATTGTTAGTTTGGAAGAAAAAATAAAGATTGAAGACTTGCTTCTGTGCTTTGTAAAGGACCCATGAACAATTGTGTTGGTGAGAGCCAAGGGCATTCAGCATGGCTGTGCTAGATGCTGGGTCCTGGTAGGATTTGTCCAGGATGGACAGTTGTCTTTTATGGTTGACCAATTGTATTTTCCATGATAACTGGCATTTGTAGTGTACTATGTGGAATGATTATTGACTTCTTTTCATGTTGTGTGTGAGAATAAACGATAATCTCTGTCTGTAAAGCAGGCGTAAGTTTCATAGTATTATAGATTTGACTGTATATCCTTAGAAGCGCCTTTTTTCCTGCTACCTCATACTTTTTCCTGAGTTAAGGTTTTTCTGCTTTCTGTTGGAAATCTAAAACAATGGCTTCATCCCTTCCTTCAGTTCTAGCAGAGTTTCAATATATGCTATTTATGACAGTAATGAGAATCACTGATGCAATGCATCAGTGGGAGTGGAGAGGACTCCAGCAGAGACTGAAGTGTTTGAGGAGCCAGGCACAAGTCTGATTTTTGCTATATGCATTGAGGTGAGTTTTTCAACTTTCTGAAAGCCTTTTTGGAAGTCTACACTGATTTCTGGAGAGGAAGCCATGCTGATCTGTCTGTTAATCAGTAGGAGAAGTTTTCATCTCCAGATACATTTCTTCCTTTGACTCTTTTCCTCTGCAAACTACAAAGTCCAGCAGCCCATGTTCTGTTGTAAGTGTGCTTTGTTGGTACTGGTTCATGGTACAAAGGCTTGGTTGTAGTGAAGCCTAACAGAGAAGTGCTCAGAGGATGGAGATGTCCTGAGCTTAAAATAGTGATCCATTTATAAATAACAGAATCTATCAAAATACCTTCATTTGCAGCAACTCTTCTCCCTGCCCTCTTTCTTTTTTTGGCTAATCTTCCTGTCCAGCAGATGTTTGCTTGTGGGTTCTGTGAAGTTACAATTTAATAATTGAAATTCCCCTATTTGTTGGCTACATGTAGGCCCCCTGGTGCCTTGTTAAGTGCTCTGCTACAGTGAATGTTCTTAATTATGTTCTGGAAGACATTGTTCAAGTCACAAGTCATTTACTCAAGGTTTGGGCCCAGCAGGTAAACATTTTCAAATTAATTTAGGTTGCTAAACAGAAACCACTTGGATCTCTTGAATGCTGATAACTTGCACTTTCTACTGAATTCAGTGGGAGAAGAGATTATTTACTGCATTTTGAAGTCAGGCTGATTGCTGGTTAAATGACAGGATAGGCTTTTACTAGTCTCTCAGTTTGGAATATGTTGAATATGATTCGGCTAGAAAGAGAGGTGTCTATAAAGTGTCTGACTTGCATATTTAGAAAGGACACTGGGCATGTGATAATGAAACAGTTGCCTATAAATTACTAGAAACAACATCTGATCATAAATGACTAAACATGAAGATTTGTTGTTCTCTGTCTTAGCAGTTTTACATAAAGTAAAACAATAAAGCTGTCTTAAGAATGTCCATTATTCCTTTATGTATGCAGATATGTACTATAGCAAAGGCTCTAAATATTGTAGATACCGAAGGTATTTACAGGTGAATGATTCTTCTTTTATGATTTTATATAAGGACATAACTTTGTTTTTATGGACCTTCACTTAATGTAAATGTGTTTGGTGTTTTTTTTTTTTTTTTTTTTTCTCCTTTCATTGAAAGCCATAGAATCTTTCTAATTTCTGTGCTGCCATTATCGTCATCAGCTTTGTCCTTGTGCCCTTGCTAATGAATGACAGACATTAGAAACCTAGAGTCAGCAAAATTAATACAGGACTATATGTTGCACGAAGGGCAGGGCTCCCAGGGCTGCACTGCTGATGGACATGGAGCTTTACAAAAGGAGACTTATATCTTGACCAAAACCAGATGCTGACAAATAATAGGGGAAAGTGTTCCCCTGCCCCCCATATCCAGTTGTAAATCAATCAATAAATAAAGCTAGAAAGAAAACTAAAAACCCTCTGAACAGATATAAATCTCCTTTAGCCTATCTTAAATAATTTCACGGATTTTTAGTGAGAAGAGCATGCCTATGTCCTGCTCACCAATAAAGAAGTGGAAGGTTGTGAGTTTGACGTAAGCACAGCCTTAGTTTCTGATGCAAACACACATCAATTATAATGATACCTGAATTTCCAGAATCTTAATTTCAACATGGTCTATTGGCAGAAGCATAACTCATTGGAAGTGGTCACAGTGGTTTATATAGCAGAATTCAACCTGGATATGGTGTGTGGTTTTTTATTTGTTTGTTTGGTTGTTGGTTTTGTAGCTGGAACTGGGGAGTCCTGTTATTGTATCTTTAAGTAGATGCAGTTTTGTTTTTTACTCACTCCCACTGTTGATAACCTGTCCGCCTTTAGAAAAACTTTAGCTGTTTTAATCTGAGCTAATAGTGGTGAATATCAATACTTTTTAGTGCTATACTTCAGTTTCCATCTGTGACTTTGTTAGTATAGAACTTCTGACTTCAGCATAGCAATCTTAATCATAGAAAGCATTGAGCTTGCAGAAAAACTGTCAACAACAGAATTTAATTTTATACATAGCTGTAATTCTATAGTTGTTAAGATATCTTTGGGAAAATATCACTTCAACACACATCCTCATGCACCTACAATTAAAAAGATTATTTTTTTAGCTAGGTAAAGCCAAAAATTATTGTCACATGTCATGCAGGTTGTACTGTCAGGGTTCATGAATTAAAATCCACCTATTTGTAAGTGAATTTACAATAAAAATCCCAGTTTTCATCAGTGAATCTTGCTGAAAATATTGCACATGTAGGGGAGGGACTGGAGACATCAGACCCTGTGGAAGTGTACGAGAAATACAACCCTGACTGACATCTGCAAGCAAGGGGGGTGCCTGAGGCATCTGACAGGAAAGCTATATGCAGATAGGCTACTCAGTCATCAGGAGGTGGGTGGCACTGATGGTGGGTTTGTGAGACTGGTTGTGTGGGTATTTGACAAGTGGGTGTTTGTGGAAACTGAGGGGCTCCTATTGGAAGAACACATAAATAATGGGGTTTTGGGCTACTTTGGATAGAAAAGCAAGGAAGAGCTTAGAAAAAATGTTACTGGATGCTTGAGGGGTGTGTGGTACAGCTGGATTTGGAAGAACACAAGACTGAGTCAGCACAGTAGACACTCAACCTGCTGGTGGTGCTTCCATGTCCCTGTGGCTGTCACTAGTGAGCATTAGGCAGCTGGAGAGCAGGTCCTCAACTGCCCTTTCTGCAGTGGTGACTGGCATGAAGTTCCTGTTGTGCACTTGCTGTGCTCAGCTAGTCTTGAACTATGGATCAGAACCGGTCTGGGGTGTGGAGTGGTGGAGGACCTCTCTTACGACAAGTGAGCAGCCTACCAGGTTTCTCCAGGTAAGTGGGTCACAAAGATGGGGTCCTGCTTAAGTGCCAGTAAGCACTTGCATACATGGTTAAAAAGAAAAAATACTTCAGTAGAGCTGGCAAGAAAGACAAAAGCTGCAGACATTGTGGATGTAGTGGTTGAAACAGTTATCAAAGTGGCAACTATCTTTGTAATAGAGACTTTAACCTCTTAATTTTTAACATCGGGGATGTTCTCTTTAGTTCCATTTCTACTGAGAATAAAGAGATGACGTGCCTAAGTCAGGTTCTTCTGTCCTGCCACTATCCCGGGTCCATATATATATGAATTTCTTTCTGCCTTCCCGCTGCTGAAACCTGTTTTATAAATAATTGCCAAAGTTTTCCCCTGCATCTGAACTTCCATTTGCTTCCAAACAGCTAGCCATGATGTAGCTGTCTCCATGTGTGCCAGATGACTTCCTCAGTTGTTTTTTTCCCCAAAGAATTACCACTCTTTCCTTCCACTTTCTGGGAATGTGAGGATGTGCCTTCACAATTCCTAAGTGACCTAGATCAAAAGGGACAGAATTGTCAAGAGTTATGGTAGTTTCCTCTTCAGCCTATTCATCCTACTTGCCTGCTGATCTCCACATGCTTTCCTCTTTTGTCAGTCTTTTAGTCATTTCAATGGGACAATGTTTCCTATAATATTCATACGTTGATATCAAAGGGTTTATTGGAATTCAAGAAGCAGCAATTGCTGCTATGTATCAACAGTAATTAACATTCTTTAAATCCTCGATCCTCATCCATAACAATATAACATCAAAGACCCTGAAGATAAAGGAGCAGTAGCGTCTAATAGTGCAGAGATTTTTTTCACCAGGTCATATATCTACATTTGTTTATTAAGACTTTATAAGCAAAACTAGAAGTTGTATTATCTTTATTACTTACAGGAATCCAACTACTTTATCACATATGCAGAAGGTGTGTATGCCTGTCTACTAGTATAAGGAAGAGCAAAGAGATCATGATTAGGCAGAAAAAAGGCTATTTGAAGGCTTCTGTGTGTTGAGGCTTTGGGTTTATCCTGCCAGTTCTTCAGAACTGATGCCCCACTGTTGTGTAGTGAAGCACACTGGGGTGTTACCATACTTTCCTCCCTGCAACCTTGTGGGATGGTTCATCTTCCCCTTCCTTTCAGAGAATCTATGGATGGTTTTTGGTGTATGAACTCCTCCATGTTTTTAATCACCAACATATCTAGTATATTCCATTTTTATTCCATTCCCCCCCACCCCCGGGTTCCTTCTTTTCCAGTTGCAGTGACACCTCTTCTTCCTGGTAAGGCATGCATTTCTTTCTTTTCTCTAACACTTCTGTTTTTTCATATTCAGGAGTGCAGTCATTAAGCCCCAAGGCACTGTTATGTTATTTGCTTGTGAGCAGAAAGGACCTTTCCCACCCTTGTTTCCTGAATAGTTAAATCACAGTAGAATATATATTTAGAGAGGTCAAAAAATAATCTGTGAGGTAGGAAAGCAGCCTGTGCTGTACTGGCTGGTGTCTGGAAGAGGTGACAAAAGTGTCTCTTCCAACATCTTGTTGGTGTCCTTCAGACTCAAAGCCTCGAATAAAACGGTTTACCATCTCCCATCCCAAACGGCTTGCACTGAGGGCAGTTCTAGTCCTGACTCTGGACAGGCACACTTCATACAATCGCTCAAATTCCTCTTCTTTTATTGTGAAGGCTAGTGGACCAGTCTGAAGTATTACTTGTTTCACTGTTGTATCTGTAATAGTTTTTGCCCTTTTATTCTTCTGCAGCTGTTACACTGCATGCTTGGAGAAGATAGAAGGCCTTTCAAACCAGCTTATATGACCTGACAGGGCCTTGGAAAAGGTATTTTTCTTAAACAAACAACACACCCCTCAAAACAACAACAAAAACCACCTGGTAGCCATATCTGAATAGCTGCAGATACTGAGATCAGCACTGAATATCTACATAGTACTCTCACCAACAAAAAACCTCTGTTGTATTATGGAAACTTCTTCCTACTGTTTTGGGTGTCCTTACTGAGAACACAGTCCTATAAAATCTGTGAATAGAAGCACATTGTTTATTAGATCAGTAGACTGAACTGCTATTGAACTACTCCAGACTCAGCAGCCTTAGTTTCCTTTGGTAGATATATTGATGAACCAACACTAACTCCTTAAGTTGTTTATGCTTTATGTCAGAAGACCAATCTAATGCTTTTTCACTCTCTTCAGAAGGCTGAGAGAACACTAAACTTTATTTTGCTTTCCAAGTTAGTATTACACTGAAAAACATGTATTCAGCTACTTTCAGCTGCTGTCCTAGTCTTTCAATGCCCCCCAGCTGCACCTACTGATCACTTGGACTAGTTTCCCTTACCCAGCTTTTATCTTTGTCCACCTAGCATCAAAAATTGGTAGAAACAGCAGTCTCAGCTGGAGGTTAACAACACTCTTCCACGATCATTGCAACAATATCCTTAGGGACATGACTTGATTACACTACATGGAGTTTATCCGAACCACCAAATAGAGCAATTGATCACTTAGTAAGCATGCTAAAAAGCCTGAGAACGAAAGAGGACTGCTTCGGAGGGGCATCTGGTGGGACAACCTTAAACATCACCCAAAAATAAGTTTATTCTGTTAACACGCTAGGAATTCTAGGGTGCTGTCATTGAGGAGTGAACCTTCTTTTTAGTACATCAGTATTAGAAATACTGGGATTTAAATGTGTATACATATACATACAGTGAGCAGAGACTTCTCATTCTACTAAAAGTAAATTTTCCTTTTTTTTCAGATACTGGTGATGAGTTGTGACTAATTTTTAACTGTTGGAAGAGTAAAGAAATAAATCTCAATTTATTCCCAGTTTAGGAGGGCCTTGTATCAGACCATACTGTGGTTTTACAGCCCTCAGCATCTCTCTGTGTCTAGCAACGGGTATCTGGGCAACTCCTCATGTAGGCTGCTCTATTAATTGCCACTGGTTACCCTTCTGCATCAGGCACTTCTCAGTTCCCTGGTATGACTTGACTCTGCAGTTCAAACTCCAGTGTTCTTTGACTTCACATTATCTCTAAATGTCAGCTGGTTGGGGACTTGCCTTGTAAATAATCTTTCTCATCGGATCCTCAGAATACCAATGACTAGCTTGCACATGGACCTTTTCCAATTTTTTTATCCACTTCCCTAGCAGTCGTTTCTTGAATTGTTACATCTGGTGTGAAGTAGTTGCCCTGAGGCTAAGAATTAGAGCTGATATCTTTAAAAAAACCCCAGCTTCAGCATTTACTTTATAAGTCTACATATGACTTGGTGTGTAGGTTTGTGAAGTGTGTTTGCATTGCTCCCCAGTGCCTTAGGAAGCACCCTTGCTAATTGTTTGCAAACTGACTTTTCACAGATAAACTCCTATGTCTTACATCTGGGCACAGAACTGTGGCTGGGATGCCCTTGCCAGATCTGGCACAGCTGGCTTCTCTTCACTTGAGCTGTCTCTTAAGACAACTGGCACGAGGAAAATTGCATGAAAGCATTTGCAGTGCATACAAATAGGCGTACAGAATTACTCCTCCTTCATACTGTCTGGCTTGCTATCCCTTTCTATGTTTCAGAAAGCTGGTCTTTCCTGCCTCCTCTCCTGCTTGGAAGTGCTGTGAAATTGCACAGCTATCTCTAAGACCCACTGAGAAACTGCAAGCAAGAGGTTTTGGTATCACTATTGAAAATTCTGATAGATAGAATGCAACTTTTTCTTTAACATTTTCATATGAGAAAAGCAGTAATTCCAAAATTCAAGTACAGAAATGTTTGGTTTGAGCAACTTGATCAGTAAATTTAATCTCATGTGGAAATGCTTATGCCATCTGAATCTGCTGGCAACACATATACAGGTAGGATACAGATACAGGTAGGATGCAACTATTTGTTATCTACTGTAATAGATAACTACTGTCTTGTTATCCAGCTTTAATGCTAAGATAAAAGTTCCACTGGGTTTTTTGGCTGGGTAGGCATGGTTTTACTTGGCAAATGCAGCTGGCTTGCTGTTTTAGTTCACCCAGAAGTGACGCAGCAGATTATACTGATATACACAGACAATATCATACAGAAAAAGTGAAGAATTTCAGAATGTAAAAGGAGAAGGAGGGAAGAGCAGTAATTTTTATGAAAGGTTACTGTTTACTCAAAAATGTGATCTGTCTGTGCTTTGTGTTGCCAAGGTGAAAAGGCAAAGGGCCAAGTCACTTTGGGATTCATGTTAATATAATTCCATGGTAGAATAACAATATTTTTCTGTTATATAAAGAGAATGCAACCAAGTTGCTTATTATACTAGACGCATATAACCATATAGTGTTGGAAATCCTGAACTTCAGAAAGCTAGATTTAGCAATGAGTGATATAAGCCAGGAAAGGGGAGGACAGAAATCCTGGTGTTGGTGGTAACAGCATGATTAGCAGTAATCCCAGTTGCCCAGCCATGAGAACAGAGTTCTTGTGTCAGGCCGGTGAGATGCATAAAGTATTTTTTTAACAAGAGAGACAGCACCTTTTACGATCCTAAAAACAAATTAGCCAAGACTGGAGTGTAGTCTGGGAAGATTGCACCAGATGCTTGTGGGTTGCACCGAACCCTGCTGCAGAAAACCTGAAAGCTGGACAGGTTTCTGCACCTTGGTGAAGGCAGAGTAGGTGTTTGGAGAGCAGGCTGATGGAGGTAACAAAATCACTGTGATGTTCTGCCAGGTGCCATCCTAATGTGGCTCAGGGCCAAGCCTGAATGAGCTTCCTGGCCCCATATCCCCACACATAATGGTGGCTCCTGCTGCTTAAGGACCCAGCTTGTCTGCACAGCCTGCCAACATCTCCTCGCTGCTGCAAGGGCAGAGGCTGGCAGACAGAGGCTTCCCACCACGCTGGAGAGGATCATGGGGCTGGAGCCAGAGCTGTCTGCCATCACCTTGGCAAGTGGTGTACCCTGGGCTGGGAGGGCAGGCTGGGCACGTGCTCTCAGCGCTGGTGGAGGCTGGTGGTGAAGGCAAGTGCTGACTATGAGAAGGGCTGGGTGTTCCTCCACTGGCGCAGCCAAATGCAATTTAGTCTACTCCTCCCAGAAGCTGAAACGTGACCCGGCTCTTCTGAAAGAATTTAGCTTTGAAAAGCTGTGCATCCTGCCCACAGTCATTCAGCTTTAGAGAGTGGAAGGTCTCATGGGTTCAGGATGCATTGCTAGTGCACATGGCCTTGGATTTAGCTTAGTTTTCCTGTTTGTGAGAGAGATGCTGAGAAAAGTTCATAACACACAGATTGAAAAACCACAAATGTGAGCATGGTTTGAACACTGTACATCTTGGTGAAATTCATCTCCTAAACTCAGAGGCTAGCTCCACTTTGGGGGGGTTAGCACTGGAGGATGGACAGCTGGAATTAGCAGAGGCACAGAGTGAACTCCCATAGCTTAGAAGCTCTGTTTTGACGTAGTCTGCCAGCCTTCACAAGGGGACTTGGCTCTATGTTGAGAAAAACCCATTGTTGTCCGTAGTCACTGTTTTACAATTTGTTTGAAATGTTATCTTTAAACTGCTAGATTTTTAGTGCATGCAGGGGCTGGTGACTTGAATCTGTTACAAGATACGGGAGCACAGGACAGTGGTCTGAAGAGCCTGCTTACTTACAGACATGAAGGAGCTGTTCGGTTTGTTTTTTTTTTTCTTTTTTTTTTACTCATCACATGCTATATGTCCTAATTATATTTTTATTCATTAAAACAATACACTTAAACACATTTCTTAGTGTTGCATTGCCTGGAGCTGTTAGATACTCTTACAGAGTAATTAGGTAGTTAAGACACTGTTAAAGCATGTGTAGAATTTGAATAACAGTTTTTACTTTTAAGGCTTTACACACTGCTGAAGGAGGAAAAGAACCCAAAACCAACAACAAAAAAAAAAGGAAATTACACTAAGAAACATAAACCAGCTTTTAAGTAATAGTAAAAAGTCAGGCTTGATCTCAAAAATTCAAGGACATTCAGAGTTAAGGCTAAAAATCCATGTTGACAGTCAGCCCTGATTTTTATTTCTTTATTTTTACAGTAATGAGAATGGAGACTGGAGTTGTCAGACCTTTAGCATTAGCTCAGAATCCGATTCTAAGTCAGACACTTAATAGTGAAGAAGGAAAAAAAAAATCAGATTCTTCTAAATCACTTGCAAGTCAGTTTTCTTTTAATAACACAGTGTACTATTTCTACAGAGAAGAGAAGGTCTTAAAGAAAGCTATTCTTCTGGACAACAATATCTCCGCCCTGGCATGCTAAGATGCAAGCATGAAGGCGGTCTCTGATCGGCAGCAAATGTTCATAAGGAGTACAACAGGATCACTGTGTAGGTAGAGGAGTGATGTGAAAGCAGAGAGGTTTCTGTATTCTGCAAACTGCAGGTGATCAAAAATCAGGAATTTAAACATTCAGAAATCAGTAAGCATCTTACTGAGTGCATAAATATGTGTATATATTCTGTCTATATGATCAGTATATTATATACAGTCAGTACAAAGATAAACATATAATCAGTGTATATGATATTTCTATCAGTGTTTACTTCCTGGACTCTGAACAGCCAATGTTTACTTGCTGAAGTTTTTTGAACTTTTCTGTAAGCTTAAATATTATGACAGAACCTGTTACAATTTAAAAAAGAAATAATTTTCTGTAGTCAGTGTTTAATTGCAACAAAATCATAAAAGTTAAAAATAATTGTTATAAATTACTGATGCTGAATTCTTTTCCGTTTGGAAAGGTCATTTAAAACTTCTGTGATTTGCATTTCATTGATGTGGAACTGTACATTTACAAGAATTTAGGTGAAATGAGAGGCAGAGATGAGAAAACTCGCGGGTTTTTTTTGTTTGATTGTTGTTTTTTTTTAAATCTAAAGAGAACTTGTCATTCTGTCTTGCTGCTTGGCTGAACAGTGTTTCCTGCAGATACGATGAGACCTCCTCCTACTGTTTCATTTTATTTTAGACACTGAGTGCATTCAGTGTCTACACAGGGGATGAAAATCTCAAACCGTTTTGAGTGAGAAATAGTTGAAATCATACAAAACAGCTACTGCACATTGATCACTCATCCCAAATGGCTGTGGTCAAACCCTTTTCCTCAGGAGAGACAGCTTTTCCTGCTGGGCTCTAGTGCTTCCCATTTCAGCTATGAAGGAAGATGGTCTGATGGGAATTTCTTTAATGCAAGTTCCTCTCATGTCCTCATCAGTTATTGGCATCCACTGCCTTTGAGATGAAAAATAAATCTCATGATCTAGAACTCAAAGAAAATGTTCCCTGGATTTCCCTTAGGAGAACTAATCCCTATTTTAATTGGGAGGCAAAACTTTAAAAAGACGATTTTATTAGGCTTCATGTTCCATGAAGCAAAAGAGCAATTTGCACAGCAGCAGCTTTGTATTCCAGTGGTAGTAAAAGAAGTGCTTGAAATGGGCATAAAGGTTGAACAGAAATGCATTTCAAGTGCATTAAACATCTTCTAGGAAAATATTGCTGTCATGCTGTGTTGTTTGTTTTGGCTTTGTGTGTGTGTTTTTGTTTTTGTTTTTTTTTTTTTTTTTCCCTTAAAATATACTTATCCTTCTAAAGAAAGAATAAGCTGTGTTTAAAAAAAAAAAGAAATCTACTAAAGAACATCACTATAATGGCTACTACCTGTTGCTGGCCTCTTCACATTTTTATTTAAAGCTCTAGAGCTTTCATATTCTGAACATATCTAGGGAAATTGCCATGCAGTTCAGAGTCATTTCAGGACATTTGGAGTTTAAAGGCTCTCTATGCTCCACCTTTTTTTTTTTTTTTTTTTTTGACAATGTTAATACATTTAGTTAGGAGAGAAATGTCAGAAATATCACTGTTTCTATTAAAACTAATGTCCCTGCATGATGCTATAGACAAGCTGATACTCGCAGTAATCTTGAAGTAATAAGTTGTCTTGGGTAATGTTCTTCCCTTTGCCCTCGATCCCACTCCAGCATCGCGTTCTTTATAGCCCCTGTGGATGTGCGTGGCTGCTGTGAGCTGGATGCAGGCAGGCTGTACTGCGACCACAGACATGCTCTGATTTTTTTTTTTATATGGAAGATATATGTCTCTTGAGGATTTTTGTGGGCAAAGAAGTTCAGTTGCTGGAAAATGAAGGATAGTCATGCCAAGGACAAACCAAAGTAGCTTTATCATCTTACAGCATGGAGCTTTTTATTTGCAGAGGAAAATAGTGTATTGTGGTTTGGGTTAGTCTGGATCTGTGGCTTGGAAGGGTTGACTTGAACTTCTCCGAGTCCATGTTGTTGAGTAGTATCCTGCTCAGGCTTGCCTGTTTTCCTAATTCCCTTTTGAAATGCAGTTGTAGTGATTTCTTAACTTTGGGGTTTGCAATCTTTCTGCCAAACTTATTGCATGGATGGTGAACTTTCAGCTGTGAAATTCTGCATGAAGGGTGTTGCAGGAACACAAAAACCTGAGCTAATTTCCCCTCAGTTTTCTCCTCCCCCTGGAAAAAAAAAAGGATGAAAGGCTTTTCTTAGAGCATCTCTAATGAGTTGTTCAGATTCTACATCTCCCTCTGCATCTCACAATCAAGAGTAAGTGGTCAGGACTGATTTTACCTTAATATGAAATATCTGTGTTTCCAGAAGAAAGGAGAATCTTGAATTTACTTAAATTCATTGGGAGCTCTAAGTAATTCAAGACACAGCACATCCCATGTAGATCTGATAGCTGAACTGTATATCAGAGAAATACAATTAAATGTAATAAAATTTAGATTTGAATCACAGTTTTTCCTCAATGTAACCCTAAAGTAAGTGCCTTACATTAATATTTACAATAGATATCAATCATTGCAATTAGTAATAATGCTAATGAGACAGAAGCAAAATAGTAACCTTACTAAAATTCTCACTGCAATAATGTAATGACTCAGACATTTGAAGTGAAAATGAATACAATGATTACATTTGAAAAATATTTTTTTTGAGTATTTTTCCTAAAAAGACTCCTTATAGTTTGATTTGTCACTAAGGTTTACAGTAACCTGTAGTGGAAATGCAGAGCTTCATTAAAATAAATAGAGATCAGGAGAAAGAACACCTGGAAGATCTGGTCTTGTAGCAGACTCCTGCTGGAGCAAGTTTTGTTATCATTTCACTGGGGTTTCGTGTCTTGAAATCTAAATATCATTTTGCATAACCTAAAGTCATTAGGAATTAAGAATATTTATGGTAAACATAAAATACATGACAATACTATCAGATGTAGTATTCATAGCATCAGGTGTGGCAAATATGTAGTGATCAAAATAGTGAGTTTTCAGGTACTTCCCCTACTTTTCTAATCAAAACAGCACTATAAAGTAAAAGTACTTAATTTCATATTGCTGTTATGATCTTTCTGCTAACTCAGACAGTAAAAGACCATAAATACTTCTCACCACATCTTAGCCTAGGAATGCACATTTAAAAATGGATTCTTAGTAGTTTTTATGGTTTTCTGTATTATCCAGCCAAGAATCCTCTGTTCTGATCCTGATTATTTTCAAGCTGCGATCACGTAAGCCATAATGATAATGAAAGATATTTTGATCTCTAAGAAAATATCATAAACAAGAGAGTAGAAAATTATTTCAGTGCTGTCTTGGGCTTTGCAAGCTTAACAATGTGACGCATCTTATGACTGCAATATTTGCAAAAACACTTTGTCTCACAGTTTCTTTCCCAGCTTTTCATTTAGACAGTCTTCCCATCTTCTTTTTTTCTCTCCATTTCAGACTTTCTTAATTGGTACAAGACCTAGTGCACAAAAATCTCATCTGAATGCATCATACAGAATCTACCTGGCTGTAGCAGAAATGTCTGTCCCGTTTTTTTTTGTTTGTTTGTTTGTTTGTTTTAATTTTAAATCGTTACTATAGTAAATAAAGGGTCCCTTCTGTTTACATCATAGGGGTTGCGTACAAAGAAATGAATTGGCTTCTGTCTGTCAGTTGTAAACCTGTCTTTTCCATTACTAAGAATATATTTTCTGTAGAAACAACTGCTACAGTTGCCTGATCCTGTTGGCTGTCTACTTGTGGTAAGTGTGGAGAAGTACAGTTTGCAAAATTCTATGTAAACTGGGATTTTTGAGCCACTGCTCTTGGTTCTTTGCTATCAAGAATCTCCATTATTCCTTGGTTTTGGAGAAATTTCCCCTCCATCTCCTCATTTTGGTGTTTACAGTCTTAGAGGATTTATTTTTTTTTTTTTTTCCCCCCTGTAACTATGCACTCTTTTTGTCTGGTCAAACTTCTGAGAAGGCCTGGTCAACGCTGCTTTTCCATCTCGCTACTGAGCACAATATTTGATCTTGAGGTTACCCTTCTAGAGAGATAGTGTGTTTTGTTCAGGTCATTAGCATGCTGAAATAATTGCTTATGGAATGAGAAAGAAGCCTGTACTCAGTCTTTGAGAGTTTTGGACTCATTTTTCCGATTGCATCCATGCAGGTAGAACTGTTTTTCTCCTGCAAGGTGAATATACAGGTTTGGTGGATTCCCTGGGCCCATGAAGATCGTTGATGAGAACTGCTGTCCCTTGGGTGCCTGTTTCATGGCCAGTATGGAAAGGTTGGCTTGGCTTTATCAACTGGTGAGTTTGCTGTATCTGAAAAAGCACGTTTTATGGCTAAGCAAAGACTGAGCAATCCAAAGTTATTTCCGTAAAATGAATTTCCTCTTCCCTCCTCTTCATGCCATCTCAGTTCATGGGTTAGAAACACTGGCATTAGGGTCCTGCAATATTGTTATATGTGCTGTATATACACTTTATATGGAATTAGCTAGACTTGTAAACATTTTGGGGCAGGGAACTTTTGGGCTTGATGTTTGTGCAGCATCTAGCACAGTGGGTTTAATTTAGAGACCTAAAGTGCAATATCATCATGAAAACTAATGGTCTGTTAAAGTTCAGGGGACAGCTTAAGCAAAACGAAATAAATATTTCTTTACCTATCTTGTACCAGACTTTAGGTTCACTGTCTTATCAGAAAATCTTTACATTTAAATAGCTCCGGATAAATCAAAAGGAGAAGATACAGAACAGTTATAGGGGAGACACAGGGCTCCATACTACTTTCCAGACTAACCATCCTGACTGTGTTCCCTGTCATTCTTATTTATTTTCACATACTGTGAGATCTCTTTCATCCTTCCTCAACAATTTGAAAATCAGTTACTTCCTTTTTTCTTCACAACACTTCTGAACTCCCAACCCATTGTTAGAGGCCTATCAGTGTTTTCTTGTCTTTAGGACAATTTTCCTTACTCTCGATTGGACTTTCATTGCTAACAAAGAATTTGACTGACCGGAGAAACTGTAATCATTTTCTTGCTGGTGGTTTGGAAGAGAAATTTCCAACACATTGAACAAAGCTAGTACCTATATGTACCTCATACTGAGGTTCCATAAAAATTCAGTCTTATTACTGCAAGCTTTTGTTTCCTGAAAGCTCCTGCGAGTTGTTCCTTCACAGGAGATGTTTTGGGACCTTAAACTTTATTTACATCTGGATATTGTGCCTGCAGACTTACCAAAGAAAGATACTGACTGATTAAAAGTAGTCTTTTTGTATTCCAGTTGAAGAATTCACCATCTGTGATCTATAATTAGACTTCTTACTAATTAGGTATAACAAAGCTACATAATGCCAAGTTTGAGGAAGAATTTGATAGAAATACAATGTAATATATGTCTGATTGTTTTATTGCTTAACTCTAAATAAAATGTTCCTCTCATGTCCTGGACATCCATAGTTTCCTACCTTTGTAGGTTCAAAAAATTCCTTTCAGTATTTCGTGACACTACGTTGGTTGCTATAGTGATACCAATTTCCTGTCTCAAATTATTGTACTTCAGAGGTACATGAGGCCTTTTAATCTTCTAAACACACACCCCCCCCTTCCAATTTCAGTCTTTGATTTTACAGATGCTCTTACTCAAGGACTGGAATTCTTATATTGTTGGTCTATTTTTTCCACTATCTGATGGAAACCAGAATAAATATATACTTTTCCCCCACAAGAATAATGAATATTCCTGCTGCTTTATTGGTAACCTCTCTGAACATTGCTCTATATCAAAGCCTTACAAAACTTATATTTAGTTTTGTTATGGGTCACTAAGCATAGGCTGTTCACCTTGACCAAATCAAGAACAGCTGCACCCAGTGAAGTGGAATTTCCACACTTATGAAAAGCAGCTTGTCAGACATCGTAGATGTTATGTTGAGCAAGGTGCTACTGAAGCCCAGTATGAGAAGTCCAGTTGGGCCAAGTGTCCATAATGTGGCTTGATGGGGACTGAACCCTGACTGAGACAGTTTGCTGTTTCTGTGATACGTGTAATAGAAAGAAACCATAAAGCAATATTAGCTGATCAATGTACTCTTTGTTAATCTGCATTTGACAAAATTTGTGTTGCAGTTTAATTTTCTGTAAGGATCAAGCATTTTCTGGGGGGTTGTCACTGTGCTGGGCATCTTCATATTGCTTTCCACTCTCTCTGTACATCCCTTTGAGGGCTGCTCTGATAATGGGTATGGCCTGTTGGTCTTTTGATGCAATATTCCCTATTGATTATATGGTCTAATTGCCTCTGGTTTTTGTTCTCCTTCTGCAGTATGACACTGCCACCATAACCTTGATCAGCATATGTGGAATTTGGTATGTTTTGTGAGATGTGTAGCCCTAAGCAGCCTCAGTTCAAAGGTCTGTATTGCTAAATGCTTTTTTTCTCAGGAATCACTCATACAGATGAATGATGCCACTTCTGATATTGATCACATCCTGAAAACTCTGTGGAATCAGACAGACTGCTAGAGTTTATAAGCAGCAGGAAAAAAATATTACTGAATAAGGTAAAAAGGAAAAGATTCCATGTGGGTTTACTGGATTTTCAAATGTGCAACAACAGCGTGGGGGAAGGTGCATATAGAAAACATTCAGGAAAAGGAAGGTATCTGTGTGTCTGGAAGCAAGTGATGTGTTTGTGTTTTAGTGGGTAATACATGCTAAAACTGAAGGAGAAATGGGAAATGTAGAAGACGGATTTGTATGGATCTTGGGATTAATTCATATCCCATGGAATTACACATGAATTAAGTAGGGTGGTAACGATGTTTGTTTAACTGAGAAGAAATGCACAGTATGCTCTTCTTTATTAATGTCTTTCTCATCGATATACATGCTATTCTACCCCATTTTCTTTCTAATTTAGGCTCTTTTCTGAATTCTGTTCCTTGAGTGGCTGTCTAGCATGGTGGATTTATGATGTTTGTTCAGCAACATTCCTACTTTCCTGAATTCAGTCCCACATGCGTTTAGCATAATCTTCGTTTGCACTTCCACTTGCTGCCTGCTTGTTTAGCTGCTTCTCCCAGGCCATTAGTTCAGTTCTGTTTTCTTGTGGGAAAAAAATTTCTTTCTGTGGTTGAAGTAATTAAGTCTCCTATGCTAAAATGATCTTTTCCAGGATACTTCAGACTTATTCTACTATCATTCCCTTGAAATCTATATGTGATGCTATGGACTGGTGATAGAAAAAACTTGGCTTCTCATGCTCATTTTCCAGACAATCGAAGTTTCTGTGGCTGAACTGGTTGGCAGCAGGTGGGTCCCAGAGCAGTAGCTGCACCACACCATTAGCAGCTATTTGCTTTGGCACCCAGAAACTTACTGTATGGTGTTGTCTTTTTTTAATTTGTATTACTGTTCTCGTGTAGCAACTGCTCGTTTCACTATCTGTTTTTAGCTGCCTGTGTGTGGGCATAAAACCCATGCAAGGATCACTGTACTGTGGTTGTAATAGCAGAAAATAGATGTATTTTCATCTGTCAAAAGATCTTTAGATCTTCTCAAGAAGTAGTGAACTGTGATTGTGCAGGGTGAAAAGGGTCTTGTGCTTTTTAACTTCTATATGATGACACAAGGGACAACTGTGTTTCTTTTTTCTTTTTCTGTTCCTTTTATTGATTCTGGGAATTCAAGGCTTGTCTGGCTCAGGGGAATCCACAGGATTTATCTTTTCTCTCTTTCTTTTGTACGTATTTGACTTCATACCAATAATTGGTTTAAAAGTATTTTTATTAGCTTTTTAACATTAATTGAATTGCAGTGCTAACTCTCCACTTCAGCTGCCAGTTTATGCTGTTAACCACCTCTCAGAAACTGGAAGAGTATTGTAGAACAAGCTAGGAAGATCAGGTCAACCAGCGTCAGAAAATTTTTAAACCTTTAATTTTTTTCTTTTAAAATTTGATGTGGGAATAGCAAACCTAGATTAAAAAATTATGTAAAATTAGTATTTCTCTAGTTGCAGACTAGGTAATAAGTCAGATCCAAGGTCAAGCCAGGACATCCAAGCAATGATTCAGAAACATCAGGGAATGGGAGTGGGAACAGGCACACCTATGACACAGCTCAGGCTAGGACCCTGTGCCAGAGCTGAAATTAAGATCCCAGGGCTGTGGACAAGAGGGTGCATGGGTTGGGGTCCATGGTGAGGCTGCCCAGGGCAAATAGGGCCTACTGGTGCTCTCAGGACCCTGGCACATTTAATTTTCTTAAAGCGTTACTGGGAAAATCTTATGGCCAAAGTGACTGTGACCATGTTAGAAGTGCCCAGTAGAGCTGAAAGGTGGATGGTGCTGACTATGTTGAGAATGAACTTGAGGAGCTTGTGATGAGTGAATGCTGGCTTTCAAATGGAGCAGTTATGAGGAAGAATGGAGAGGAGATAATATCGTTGCCACAGCGGGCTGGATGAAGACCACAGAGACCTATGATTCCAGTTCATGTCCTCTCTTACCAAAACTTCTTGTACAGTAGAGACACCTGGTAAGGGAAGAGGACAAGTATATTTCTTAACAGCTAAAAAGTTAATAATTATAAAGGAATTGTTCTGAAAATAATCAGTGGACTTACGTCACACTTGCTACAAAAGCCCGGCTTTCCAAAACATTTTTGTGCTTTTGATCTGTTAACTGCAGGTGATACTCATGTCGTATTCATATCAAAATATCCAATTTCAGACAGAAATCAAATACTTAAAATAATAAATAAATTGCTGGTATTACAATTTCTGTAAAAGATATGGGTGCAAAAAGAGATGACAGTGAAGAACCAAGGTCAAAAGTCAGTTTCTTACTACTATCTGACTAATAGTAAAAATATTTGGTATATTGAATCATTTGTCTTTCAAGTAGAAGACTCTTGTGGTAGGGGTGTATTTTGCACAATGCACTTGGCCTTCTGCCAACAGATAAGCACTCCAGATTGATACTAATGAAAGAAATATTAATGCACCGTAGCATGTCAATTATCTTGAAAAGGTCTCCAGCAACCATTTATCACTTAAATTTCATATCTTGTAGCTGAGGACCAAATTGTGTTACATGTTAGAATAGTTCTGCCAAATTTGATCCATCATTAACTTTAATTTGTTGATAATTTGAACATGAATTTTTATCTAAGTTATGCATCTTTGTCAACTTGATGGAAACATCCTGAATTGTCATGTTGTCATAGATGAGTGATGCTGTTTCCCAGTTGAGACTCAACTGTATTCTGAAATGACTTTAGGGATATATCCCCCCAGGAAAAAATCCTGAGGCCAATAACTTTATTTGTTGCATGGGGGGGAAATAAAAAAAAAAAAAAAAAAAGGAAAAAAAAAAAAAAGCTTTTATGACTTAAATTGGATTCTCCATTGCTGAATCATGCACAGAAACTTAGTTGTTTTTTCCTTCTTTAACCTCATCAGTATGATGGCTTTCATTGTTAGGGTTACCAGGCTTTCAAGCAAAGCAGAATTGTTATAAAGGGGAAAGGTAACACCAGAGTAAATTTTATTTATCTGCTAGGGGGTTTCCAGTGGATTGGGTTATATATCTCAGGTGCAAGAAAGCAAATGAATCCGTTGTAGAGGATGTGATGCAGTCACAAGCCTCAGCACTAAGGAACATTAACATCAGTTGCCTCAGACTTCAGATAAAGGCAGTACCCCATAGGGGTTTGACCAAGGAGAGTCAACACAAAAGCATCCTCCACTGTAATAATGGGGAATAGATATCCTTTGGCTAATGGAGTTTGTTGGACTTCTGCAGTATGGGGTGGCTACGCCTATTTACTAGTATGGGGTAAATGTGGCAGGCTGTGGAAATATGTATCTTTTTGTGTAATACTGGACCATTTCAAAGTTCATCAAGTTCTTTTCCCTGTACAAGGCATACTTTTTCTGATTGCTTTTTTAAAGTAAAATTCTTCACGGCTTGCAGAATTCTGGCCAGATGAAGCTCAGAGGAGGCTCATACATAGCAGGTTTTAGTTCCAGTTTAATATACTTCTGTAATGCACTTAGATACTGTTTTTAGGAGTGTGGTATGAGTGTTGAAGAAGCAGAATGAAAATCAAATAAAATGTATTTAAGCAGCCAGTAGTTAATTTAACAAGCTCAGGTGACACCTTCAGTTGATATGAATTAAAACCAGAATGAAAGAGACAACAGAGGGTTAAACACTGACTGTAGCTGTATGAAGCACCTTGGAAATGGGAGCAAAGCCTTGGTATTGTGAAGAAACAAATTTGTTTTCTTTCTGAAAAAGCTATGTCAGATCAGTATTCTCACCTATGTTTGAATGGACAATGCAAATGAATTCTTCATGCAAAGCTCAGGGTTGCTGCGTATGTTGTATTTGTGCCTGTGTTTGATTTAATTTACTATTCTGAGAATCTGTGGCAGTATGAAGGTCTTAAGTAGCCTTTCTCATCACTTGGTATAGTGATTAGAACCTTGCATTATAAGTCAAGAGATCATGATTGTAGTAATTTCTCCATTATCCAGGGTACTGGGAGATTGGCATAGGCTTTCGATAATGTACCTCATCCAGGATATGCTTGGAGTGCAATTTAAAGACCCTTGAATCACTGTACTGAGCTCCCCATGTTTCTGGAAAGGCTAATTATCTTAGGTTGTGAACATAAAATAACTCTGTTCTGCTTCTAGACAAAACCTGGGCAAGAAGCAGCAAAAATGAGTTGTTGCTGCACCTGAGCTAATAAACCTTAGCATGCTCTGCCGAGCGCTACATCCATAACCCTGTGCCGTTAATTGGTAGCTTGAATAATTTGACCACGTCTGGGCATAATTGACAGAGTTGCCAGCACTTTGAAACTTTGTCACGTTGTCCCAGCTTTACAGTGACCAGCAGTTGGTTGTCACTATCTCTATGAATTATTCTGACCCCACTGCAGTGGCTCTTGTGCGTAGGGTTATCTTTTGCCTCAGTGTATAAAGTCCTGGTGTCTGTCAAAGGCTGTTGTGCTGTGTACAGAGTGGAGACAGTTATATTTCTCAAGCACTGTTCTACATGAAAACCCGACTGTTTGTGTGGTTTTATGGTGGTATTTCTTTAGGGAACCATGATACATCATAGGGGAGTTCTTTTCTGCTTCTCTTAGCTTTTAAATCAGAGGGGCAGGGAAATTATAGCAGGCTGGGTTTAGAGAGCATGCTGCTAAGATGTAGGCTCAGTTATGGTGCTGTCACAAATGCATAAGTGTCAAGTCGCCTACACTACCTGGTGTTAACATCCCAGGACAGTTAATATATCTGTTACTAATTTCATGTTGCTTTAAAAGCACCATGATTCATTAGTGGTACATGAAGAAAACCACTCCAAGTAATATCTCAATTTGCCTGTTTTGCAGAAAATTGAGTGGTGCTCTGACAGTGGACATATGAACATCTCTTTATCTAACAGTAGTATAAAGATTTCTGATACATGTATCTTTCAGTGTCACAGATGGAGTCATGCACTTCACTTTCAAGAGAGAAGCAACAATGTATTTTATTGATATAAGTGAGTTAACAAAGTTGAATGGTCAATGTGACAGTGGTGTAACAAGATTCAATGGCAAGGTACACTTGATTATTTACTGAATAGAGGTCAGGGTCAGACAAAACTGTCAGGGAGACCCTCCCATTGAGTCATGAGGTTCAGAAAGGACAACCCTTGCTTTCTGAACTCCTCAGAGAGGAGTCTAAGTGCAGCTGGATCCAGTCCTAGTCCTAAAGTTGGTCAAAAGTTTATGTTTAAAGGATTATATATGCACAATCAATACTTTGTATCATTTAGCGAAGATTTCAAAGTTTCAGCATGCTTATTCCCAATTCACTTACTGTGTATCTGGTGCAATAAGGTTTCCTTCAACATTGAGGAGTAACCTTGAGAGGTGACCCTACTTGAGGCGAGATCCCAATGTGCAACCCGCTGCCATACAGGAGAGCTCAGTGGGCCCTGGGCTGTCCACTATTCATGGAGTAAGATGATTGACTTATAGTCATACTTGCATACCAGCTGTATTTCGGTTGGTGCATGCTCAACTAGCCCTCAACTGTTGAGCAAGATTTATAGACCTTAGCTATTGTGTTGTTATCTGTCTCCCCAGAGTCCAACTTAAACCAGATGCAGCCATTATGATCACTGCTGATGACTATTCTTTAAGTAGAAAAGGGTGGAGAGGGCAGGGAACACACCGCCACGCTTAATAAATGATAAGGGAAGCTTTCAAATTTTTGTAATAGTTTGTTATTTTTCTCTCTTCTTACATACATTCATGGTTCATGTAAGTTTGTTATTGACTCTGTTCATAGCCATTCCTGCCTTGGAGACTTTAAGAAAAAAGAAATTTAAAAAAAGAAATTTAAATGCCAGGGATCTTTGTTATCAGATTATAACACCATTAAGTTGGATCTAGGGATGGGGTCCATGACTGATAGCATGTCCAACATTTTCCACTGAATGGCAGATAACCTAGATGGCATCCGAAATACATGGCTGGATTTTGTAACACTGCATGATCCTGACTGGTCTGGTCAGAACTACACCTGTATAATTGCTCAATTGAGGATGGCTGGGGAGCAAATTCACCTGTATTTGTGGCTCTGCAGCAAGAAGATTGCTGTGAGGCTGTTCTCTGTCCCTGTGCCTGCCTTAGGTAAGAGAAATTTGACTTCTGGAGCTGCATAGCAGTGAACGGACTCTGACTGGGTTTGGATGCCTGTGAGCGGGTTGCCTTGGCACACAGTCCTGGGAAAAGCTTTTCCTGTGGGCTCTGGGCACGGCCCTGCATGCTCTCTTCCCCTTAGTCCCTGGGCTGTGCGATCCAACCGGACAGAAGCACGGTGGCCAGCACACTGTCGCTCTGTTCTTTCTGGGAGCCTGTTGCTTCTCCCAAGTCAGTGTGAATTGGAGATAAGAGTCCAGCTCCATGATCATTAATCCCAGACCAGGCGCTCCTTCATCATCCAGCAGCCCAAGTGTGATCTGGAGCAGCACTGTCAAATTAGCCAGGCAGCACAGCATGAAATCTGTGCTGGCTCCGTGCCTGATGCTGAAAGACAGATGTTACCTGATCCATAGGGGTGATTGGAACAGTGCAGGCAGATAATACCTAAGCCAACATAAAACTTGACAATAGAAAATTAACTTTTCAGCGTTTGCTTGTCAGGTTTAAACTGTCAGGGTGAGTTAATACTGAAGCAGTGGTTTGGTGTTTTCTTTAGGAGCCCGAGGGGTAGCTCTGTTGTAGTGTCAAGCTACAGCCTAACTCAGATTCAGCAGCTGTTTATGTGAAGCTGGTGGTGAAACCTTGAAAGAAAATGTGTGGTTAAATGTCTTCAACTGCCCTGAAACCTTACCATGAGAGAGGTTTGCACACAGTGAGCACTATAGCTCTTCCTAACCAGCAATTGGACTCAGTTTATCTTAATTTTAAAGTAAGCAATCTGAGCCTGTCTACCAGTGTGCCACCTGTATGCAATACCATTAAATGAAACCAACTGCAGATGAAGCACAGTTAGGCACATTGCTGAATACTTCATTTTTCTTTATTAGCTTTTTTTTTTTTTTTTAATTTTACTATTATTTTGATCTTGTTTCTATTTCTTTCTTCCTTTCCACAGTGGGAGAAGGAGATTACAGTAAAATGAGATTTTTCTTCACATTATCAGCTACATGATTTACAATTTTAAGGGCAATGTTTGTAGTCTAGAAATGTGTTAGATATTATCATAAAAGAAAGGAATGCTTGGAAATATGTCTTTCCACCAAAAGAAAGAATAGCAGCAGTGCATATTATGCTCTTTTGTGAGGAAAATCTGGTTGTAAATTGGTGCAAATTATTTACACAATTCTAAGGCCTGCTTAATAACTTACAGCTAGTTAATACTCTCACTTCCAAATCCTGATCAGCTGCAATGAACCATTGTTTCAACAGATAACTTTACAGTCTGCAGAACTTGCTAGAAAGTCGTCTCTGTGAGATAGAGGTACATAGCAGAATCTCACCAGTGCAGATAATTTGTGTAAATGTTAAGGCTTATTCTTTACTGAATTAGTTCATTGTCTAGGCTGAAACTACATCGACTATCAGAACATTGTCTTAAGGATATAATTTTGTCTTAAAGAATGAGTAGAGGAAGGACTCCTTTTCATGGTGTAGTGTACTCTTGCAAAATTACAACCATTGAGGGGAGATTTCTTGCTTTAACACATCTGGCATTAGCTTCTTGGAGACAGGCTATGGTTAACTTTTTTCTACTGTGCCTTACATTACTTTGTATTTACCAAATGTTACCACAGTAGAATATATCATATTATTTGAGATTCTTTTAAAATATAATCTGTAGTTACGCTGAATGGATAGATGACTTTTTAAAGTGGACAGATGACTTTTTAAAGTTTTTTTTGAAGCTACCAATGCTTTCTGTTTAAAATGAAATGATCTGTTTCAGAAAAGGAGATGCAGCTTTAACAAGATATAGGGGGTTTGATATATTCATGTAGAATTTAATAGGACTTATTCTGATGCATCACAATGGACTGTATAAGTGATCACATTCATGTAACAGCACATATTCATATAACACTGGCTGAGTCTGTAGAGAAGGAAAGAAAAAGGAATCAGACCAGCCAATTTCAGTTTTGTGGAAAGAATTTTCTCTTAACTGCAACTGCCAGTCTTATTCTTTCACAATGAGACATTCTTAGAAGCAGAAATTCATTGGTGTAATGAACATACATTCATCCTTGTGGGGGCGAGAATTAGGTGCTGAAATGAAGTGCCTGTTTTAAAAAAAAAAAAATAAAAAAAAATAGCCCATGACACCTCTGACATTTACAGAAACAACGTCATTCCTTATCCAATTACACTTTAATACTACAAATAAATTTGAAATACTGTGTGCTTCCAAGGTGCTACGGGCATGTAGATCATGTTAAAAATTCTTGTGTGTGTTATAAAAGAAATCTTAGTTGATCATCAGTGAAATGGCACTCTTCTTTATTACATTAAAATTCAGTCACGTTTGAAGAATTGACTCCAGTAGGAATATCAGAATTAAAAAACAGACTAATAAAAAATCCTGTTGCAATGCATTTTTTTCTTCAATTCTAAACTGCAGCTGATCAAGGATGTTTGCTAGCCCATGGTATGAATGGAATAAAAGTTGGTTGGGAATGAATTGCTGCTGTCTAAGTCAGCAACACAGTTGTCCTTTAGAAAACGAGCTTTAGGAGTTAAGCCCTAATTTGATGAATACTTGGTATGTGCCTGGGTGCTTTGCTGAATCATGGTTTCTGTGCTAGAAGTCCAGGCTTGGCTCATCCTAATTGACTCCCCTTTGGGCTGTTGCAAAGTGTTGGCTGGGTTGGATTCTGATTCTGGGAATTCTGCACACTTAGACTGAGCTTTTTTTGTTGAGGCAATGTCTTGTGCAATAGGGAACTACGTGAACTTGCATGTCCCTTCTGTGGCACAACTAATACTTAAACTCTTTTTGTTAAATAGAAGCCTGTGTTTCTGTGCTTCCTAAAGGTCATGATTTCTGTCCCCTTTGAGCACCCCGTGCAGTGTAGTAGGGAAGGGTCATTTTAGGTTTATGATGTGTATTTGAGAAAGTCACCATTCAGGCTCGGAAAATGTTGCTCATGCAGCTGAACAAGTTCATGCTTGTTGCAGTGAGCTGTGGCCACTTGCTGCAGCTGTGTTGCTTTTCTTTAGTTTGGTGGTTGGTTTTTTTTTTTTTGGGTTTTTTTTTTTTTTTTTTTTTTTGTTTTTTTTTTTTTTTTTTCTCAAGCTATGGGTCCTTGTGCTCTGGAAGGTTCTGAGGTCCTCTCTGTGTTTGTGTGCAGTTTAGCAATAAAAATACTTTGTCTTTGGCTTTTGTTTTTCTTCGTGTTTTTTTTTCTTTGTTGTTGTGTTTTTTTTTTTTTTTTTTTGATCAGCAGTGTTAAGACAGCAATTCATGACATTTTTGGTCATTAGCCTCCATTGTGGTTTTTACAATACACCATTATTTTCTTTCTTCTTCATAATGGGCTACTAGTCCAAACCCCTTCCACTTCTGCTGTAGCAGAATGGATTTAACAGAAAACTCACTGAGCTGAAAAAGAATAGTGACTCATCTCCCCTTACTCATCCGCTCATGTACATCTTAATAAAAAGAAGTTTGTTTAATCATTTTGCTATGAATGTAGGGTATAGATTCAGCCTTGTCTTTTCAGTCTGTCAAATTTTTCATTTAAGCAAATGTGATCAAAAGACTTAATGTACTCTTAGAGCCAAGTGAGAGCTCGGGGCAGATCCCAGTCACTCATCCTGCTATAGGAGCCCTGCTGCCCGATCTGGCTGCTCCATCTCATTGCGGTAGGAGATGTGAAAGACATGCTTTGCAGCTATAGCCCTGGTCGCTCTGGGAAACCAGTCACCCTAGCTAAAAATAGTCTCTTCTAAGTTAGCAGCTTTGCTTGTGAATACACAGGCATGAAAAGCTGATTTGGGTATTAAGAGATTCCCATGGTAGACTGGGAACCAGGGCTATCTAGAAAGAGACAGCCAGGAGAAAGAGATGATAAAGATGTAGTGGTTTTAATTCTAGCATTGTCGGTCTATGGAGTGCTTGATGTTGCATCCTTTAATTTTGCTAACCACTGTGTATTTCCTTAAGATGTTAAGGAAAGTCAGAATTTCATCCCACTAAATGCTTTACACATGTATGAGAGAAAACCTTTGTCTCAAAGACTATGATGTTTTAGGAAACCAGGGACTAGGTGAGGAAAACAGGGAATTATTGTATCTTTATCCATGGGAAATTACGGTGAAGGAGACTTTCTTAAGAGGCTGAAAATTTACCACCAGAGGAACTTGATTTGAATTTTCTGTGTTCAGGATGTGAGCCTCCAGACCAGTTCACCTCTTCTCCTTATTCCCTTTGACTTGTCTCAGCCACAACCCCCCCCCCCCCCGCAAAGCTTTCTGTAACTCCATTTCTTTTCAATTGTGCAGCTGAACTGAACTCATCCTGCTGTTGGTGGGAATTTTTCCACTCTGGAGTGAAGCTGGACTCGTCAGTGTTTTATTTGCTGGTGGGACCCACTCATTTTGTCAGCCATAGAAGATTTTCAGATAGATCATCTGTGGTACAAGGAGGAAAATAAAGATGGGGGTTGTGAAATGCAATAGATAAAGGCTTAAGTGGCCAGAATTTAAATCTTAAATTGCCAATTGCATGGCTGGGTAGAAAAAGGAAATGTGGAAGAAAAAGGAGGCAGTAAACATGATGATGAAGTGGATATTACTCAGAGTAAATTATAGCATTCCTGAATGAATGTCTTATCTTTAACAGAGAAATCATTAAATGTTAAACTCACACTATTATTTGTGTTTCATTGGGTAGACTTGCATGTGCAGAAATATCCATTTTAATTAGTGTTGAAAAGAAGTCTCGTGTACAGAGCACTGCCTGGTAGGTATTTTTATACTCTCAGTGAACTCATTTTATATGATGATGATTTCCTCTAATTTTTAATTAACATGTCTAAGTTAGAGTTGGGGAAAATGATCAGTGTTTCATTAACTGCCTCACACTTGGAGTTCTATGCAAACCTAATTGATATGGTTGCTACAGGGTACTTTGTCAAAATGAGCTGTCCTGCCCCTACCTTTCACTCCTTCCTTTTCAGTTATATGAATTTGAGTGACAGCCATACTGCAACAGCATATAGTTTTACCCCTAAAATGACAGCATATGATGTGGCATTATATTTCAATGCAGTGCTTCATTCAGAATATTTCAAAATATTTTATAGACTGTGTATTGGAAGGTAATTTGTTTATCACAGTTATATAGTGCCCCCTCCCCCCTTTGCAAAGAGTGTATATAACAATGCTTAGGAAAAGAAGTGAGGATATTTCTTGCTCTTTCTCTGGAGAAAATGATTAGCTCAACTCTAAGCATTACAATTAAAAATGTACTTACTAGACTGTAACAAATACCCCTAAATTAATAATGTTTAATATCTTAAATTGTTAAAGCCTACTGTTGATATTTATTAATTTATTTAACAATATATACAAATGAATTGCAGTATCTTACTGGAAAAAGTGGTTGAGATGTATGAAGGCAAGATGGACTAGTGGTAAAGGTGGTGTACTTACAAGGCCTTGGCTCGGGTCCTGGCTCTGCCACTAACCAGCCTAATGACTGGGACCAAGTCTCTGGGTACAACTATTGGTGTACTAAAGTCAGTCATTTTTTTGGGGAGGAAGAGACTGTTATTAGTCATACTTTTTTGTAAGTGAGTACGTTCATACAAAATGTTTTTCAATGGGTTTAGGTTAAGATATAGTTATTGTAGCTATAGGATTTCTGTTCCTCTACCATGATAATAAGAAAGGATATGAAAGCAGCAAAGGTAAGAAAGAGTGGAAACTTAGCAATGTATTCAGTCCTCTGCCCATGAATTTTGCCCTGAAGCCGAGTTAGAGATTGTAGTGTCTGAGTAGAAATGTTATCTCTGAACTTTCTTTATCTCAAGAAAAACAAGACTTTTTACTGTCTGCTTATCACAGTGAGAAGAGCTGAGTAGAATAGCAGTAGTAGAGTTGATACCTTATAAATTATTCAGATATGTTTTTATGAAGCTGTTGTAAGGAGAGTAAAAGCTTTGTTTTCTTTATGAAGTGGTAAAAATGGTTATGATATTAAAATATACTTGTTTTCCTCTAAAGTTTTGGACTTAGAAAATTGATCAAGAAATCTTTTGTCTTAAAATATTGCATTCACATGAGATTTTAAGGCATGTGAGATTAATTTAAAAACAGTTTATGTGACATATAATTGCAGAATAATTGGGGTTGTAAGGGACATCTAGACCTGTCATGAGAAGCTCAATGCAACCTGGAAAGATGGGTTACATAAATCTTTGTCTTTGCACCTTGTATTCCAGCTCTGAGAAAAAAGGGATAGGACAGAAACCCAATCTGAAAGAAGAGAGGAGGGTAAAGAGTGCTCAGTTATAAAGGTGATATTAAGTGCAAATTCTAAAGATTCATTTTTCTGGAGAGATGACGAAGATGTGAGTTACGGAGAGATGAGTGAGAGTGTGTCTTTCAGAGGAAGCACATTGCAAGCCCTCAAGCTAACTGAAATGCTGGAGCCGCTTTAGTGCTAAGCGTGATGTAATGCAGTGAATAGTTTACTTTTTAAACTGTTCCCAGTTCTGCAATTTGGAATCTAACCCATTGCATTATGAGAACATAATTTATTTTTCCTGGTAGGCTTTTTAGCATTGGGTAAATATGACAGTCGGAACACATGGTGTTTCCTTAAAAGCTGTGAATTCAAATGATGGCTTAGTGTTGAAAAAAGGATCTTGGATGTTTACAATCCAAGGCAGGTCTGTCAGCTACCAAAGTTGGAGTGTATTTTCCACCAGCTAGACTAGTCCATTTGGGGCAAGTGCCAGGAAAAAAAAATAAAACTTCCCTCAGGGAAGCAGTGGGGACTTAATTCACAATTTTGTGAAAACTGATTATCTTAGTTTCTAGGTTTTAGTTTTGAATCTAGTTCTAGTCAGTATTTCCTTATTTTCAGTCACTGGTACGGACACTGACATGAATTTTGCTGTTAAGTTTGTAGATGGCACATAAATCGTTAAAATAATGAAGGTTGTTGCAAGGATAATCTGAAATGGCCTATAGATGACAAAGTTCTAGCAAAATTAATTTTAGTACAGCCAGATGAAAATCTGTACATCAGGAAGTAAAAAAAGTAGATGGAAGATTCTCAGAGTGGAAGGCTGCTTTGGGAAGTAGCAACCCAGAAGTCAGTGTAAGGTTATTACAGGTAGCTTGCTCAACAAGTACTTAAACTGAATTGGTATGGTAGAGAGGGCTCATGAGGTTTGTTTTTGATGCTGAAATTCCTATCTCTGTTTGTGAACTGAACTTGGAAGATTGTTCTTTCTTTCATACTTTTTTATTTCCGCCCCCCCCCCTCATTTTCTCTGTCAGTAGACTTTTCCTTGACAAACTTCCTCTTATGCAGAAAATCAGTTGGAGTCTACTGGCAATCAGCCCAGGGAAGCAGACACTAGTTAGAATAATTATTGCTGAAGGTGTAGGTGGAGGTCTACAAACCCTAAGGCTAAACAAGAGGAGACGGATTAGAAACAGCTCTTTGGAGTCTGAGAGATGAATAATGTCTGGGCTTGGAAAGTTCTTGGGGAGAACCTGGTGGTGTGGATGAAAAAAGGGTGATTATTTTTGTATGTATCTGCATTAATTTAATCCTCCCTCTGCATGCCCTAATTTTATTAGGTGTTTGCCACGTAATCTTTCTCTTGTAGGGAAAGAAGAACAAAATATTTAACATAGCTCTCCAACAGCAGCACCGTGTTGGCTTATCCCAGAATCACTATTCATGGAAACGTGTGATGAAGCTCCTGTAAGCTGTGGGCTGTCTGCAAAGGGTGTATCAAGTACAAGTCAGAAAATTAACTTGTCTTTGCCTCTAGTAGCTGCTGTTCAGATCTGGTGCCCTGACTTCAGAAGTGTTCTCAATTCTAGAGGACATACTCTGATGATAAGGGGTGAGGAGTGGACCCACAAAAATTGATCCAGATGCTGAAAAACAAGCTTTATGAGGTGCATTGGGGAGGCCAGTCATTAATCTTACCAAAGCAAAAGGTCAAGAGATAATGTGATTGCTGTGTATAAGTACTTATATATAGAGAATATATTTGTCAGCAGGGACCTTTTAATCTCCTATACAAGTGCATTACAAGATCCTATAGCTAAAAATCGAAGCTAGACAAATTTAGTCTAGAAATAAGTCATCATTACCTGGCTGTCCATATAAATAAATACTGGGACTCTTTACTGGAGGGAGATGTAGTAACTATATGTTTTTTGAAAACATATAGGTAGCTGTATTTTGAGCAATGTGCTTTAAGCATGCTTCTGAGTTATATGTATTTGGGTCTGGAAGGGAAGGAGGAGAGGAAGCTGAACAGGAAGGACCAGATGATCCCTTCTAGCTTTGGACTTTGCATCTGAGATGCCTTCAGTGTATTCCTTTCATTCGAGGGCCATTTGAGTGTTCATAATGGCTGCAAATCTCAAGCAAGTTGATAATTATCTGATACCTCAGAGCATCTGTCTGCAGGAGATTAGGAGAGAGACTGTTTCCTCCTGGACATGTGGTTGGCTTTAGTTGCAGTCGCCCCTGCCTAAGTGCACCCCCCAACAAGGGTATGTTTCTTCAGGGACTTGAGGAGAGCCACAGCCTGGGGTGACACAGTGCCTGAGATAATGAATGCAAGGAACCTAGATCTCTGGCTTACCACCTCTTTATAAAGAGAGCTTTTTAGGAAATACAATTGTTTTGTGCTTTACAAGAGCCATTACCACTGCCCAGAATTGCTGCTCTCCCATTGATCTATCAAGAGACCATCTTCTCCTTACCCCTGTGTCACAGGTAAACAGTCTTGACTGTGGGAATTTTGTCCTTGTTCTCCCTTCCCAATATAAGAGCAAATTATTAAATTAATGATTTAGAATAAATCAGAATATCATGCCTGTTTCTGATGCATAAGTCTTCAGGAAAAATCATAGGATTTTACACAAAATACAAATAATGTTAGGGTAAGTTGGACTTATGGGTACCTTTTAGGAGCTAGAATCTAGATTTTAGTGAATCTAAAAGCTAGACTACAAAATGTCCTACAAGCTGACATGCCTAAGTACAGAAATCATTCACTTCACAGTAAAAATGAACCACTGATGGGAAGAAAAAGGTTTATTTTTGTAGAAACATGTATTCTTGGGCTGTTTTTTTGTTTTTGTTTTTTTTTTTTTTGTTTGTTTGTTTTTTTTTTTTTTTTTTTTTTTTTGTGATCATTACCTGCTATGAAGACCATTATCCTTTACTGCATTGAACATTACTGGAATTAAGGCTGTAGTTGCAATTCCTTTAAGAAATATCTATTTCCATGGATTTGCAGCTCAATTCTGAGATTTCTGGATAAGAAACATTTAGCTACAGGCAGTTATTTAATTTTTTATTTCTGTCCTTTTCATTTGGTGTCAAAAATAAAATTTTAAACATCATTATTTTCTGAAACTATAAAATAAACAGATTGTCTTGGAAGCTTACTGATTCCCCCCATTTTATTTTTTATTTTTGTCCATCCCCCTATCCCTCTTCTAGCTGAAGTGGGATGAATCCTTTTCTGTAGTCTGTCAGTGTGAAATAACCATGAGAGTCACTGCAAAGCTGAATGTTAATTAATAATTAAAGACAGATCCAGAGGAGTGTATCTATAATGCATTGATTTGTGGGGGGTGTGGGGGGAAGGGTATGTAAGTTGCTTTTTTTTTTTTTTTTTTTTTTTTTTTTAAGAAAAGAAAGACCTAGCATCTAGTCTTGATTTTAGACAGAAATTCATTTTACAAACTTCAGACTAAGCTTCTTATTAGTCATAACACCGTTCCTGGATACAGTGAGTTAGGTATTCACTTTGCAGGTCTCTCAGTCCTTGTTCATATTAGCTGGTCTTGCACAGACCATTAGTGTTCTTTGCTCTGAGAAAATAAAAAAAAAAGCAAGGATAACCCTAGGTACCAGGGTACTAAAACCAAAACAAAGACTTGCCTGAGCTGTGATCAGAGACTGTGCACATTTCCCTAAGCTATTTCTCTTAAGTCACTGAGGAGTAAATATTTCTTAGGGACTGACAGTTCTCCGAAAAGCTTAACCCACTGAGAAAATGGACCCTGTCTGAGTTGGATAGGAACCAAAGAACTGAACCGATGTGTTTGAGCATCTGCTTTCCCCTTCCTGGCTGATGCATTTATCTGGTAGCACATTTACTGTCTTTTTTTTTTTTTTTTTTATTCATGGGGAATTCACATTGTTTCCAGGTATCTGATGATTCCTATTTTTTTTGACTGTAGTGCTCTGTGTCCTTTACATCCATATTTTGGATCTCTTCTTTCTTTTGATCAAATATTTTTTGATCATTGTCCTGTTGTGCCTTAGTTAATTGGTGCAGCTGGTTAAAATCAGTATGTGTTATATCTCCTCCCTGAGAAATGCCTACTATCTAAAAAAATAATGGCATTGGGAGAGGTTGGAATATTCTTTCTGTGCTGATGAAAGGATATTTTTTTTGTTCCAAAGTGTGGAAATTAAAGGAGTTGAATGTTGTTTCAGATGTATGGTTGATACATTTTTCATGTGGCCTTTAATCGCGTAAAATTCTTGCAAAATACAGTATTTTGTAAAAACCAGATATATGTAGTTGATCATGGATTGACATACTAGGTCTGAGGTTATTTCCAGTAGTTTGTCTCTGCTTTCTCTTCTACACTGTGAGTGAACTTTTACTTTAAGAAATGTCTATTTAGAGAGATTTTCAGAAGTGTAAGTTCCCACTATAGGATAAAAAAACTTGCATCATTAAGTATAACCCTAGCTGTCCTCTTTGAGTGGTCTCGTGTTGCTTATATCTTGACATTTAAAGTCATAAGTTTATACTATGTGCATTTTGTGGAAAATACAGCGTGGTTGTTTCTCTTGTGCACAGAACGTATGAGAATTTTGCAAATACTGGTTTTATCAAAATTGGATCCTTCCCTTCATTAAAGAAATTTCAAGATCTGATTTACTTTTAATATGTTTAGAATGGGCTTAATCCAGATTCCCATTGGTTTAAGCAGACTTTGGATCAGACTCGGTACAAATGGATGGATATGGAAGAGTGAGGAGGGAGCAAGAAAAACATCCAATTGCTAACAACACTATGCTGAGAAGTTGCCATTGGGTTTGGGCTGTATCCTCTGCATGCTGATTGTTGTGCCTTTCTGTCATGGCATCAGTTAAACCCAAAGTCCAAACTCAAGCAAAACAATTTGCAAGAATTAAAAGGCTCAGATATTTCCTTTGTTTTGGGATAAGGTAATTTCCATAAGAAAAAGACTATTGACTTGTAAACAGAGAAGTCTGTGTTGTAATTTTCAGAAATAGAATATAAATAGAGAGGCATTTACAATACAAATATAGAAAAAACTCATTAGAGAAAAAAGATTGGAAAATAAATAGCAGTTCCAGAGAGATGCTCAGTATAATGAAGGACAACAGCGAATGTTTCTGTACACTGAACAGAAGTTTTAACTGTTTAATAGTATTAAGTTCTGTAACAATGTACCATGTTATGAAATACATCATAGTCATACATTCCATTTTGAAGAAATGAAAGGTATTTTTTTAATAGTTACAAAAACTAGTCTGCTATACCTTCTGAGATTATATATAGTTGCATAAATTTATTCTCTTTCCTCAGATTTCTTATTCCTTGACAGAAAGGCAGGTAGGGCAAAAAATGAATTTTTGCCATATTGAAAATGTTGACTTTTTGGCACAGTTTATATGACACATCAGATAGGACATCTGAGGTATAGAAGCACATAACTACTTCAGACCTCCTAGCTCTGTAAAGTGCTGGTACATTGCTGTAAGTCATGGGTACCAGCCTTTGAGTCAGTGGCCTTAAAAAAGTGCAAGGGGGTCTGGAAGCATCATGCATTGGAAAAGAAGATCCTTAAGGTTAGTCCTGTCTCTGTCCCTAAGGGCTGATCTATCCTAAAGTTAGTTATACATCTGTGCCTCCATTTACCAACAGTAAAATAGACAATACTACTGTCTTATGATAAGGGGATACAAGAAACCTGAAATTATTGCATTTCTACATAAGAGTCATGAGAAGGTGTGCTAGAGGTAACTGTTCTAGGTATGAATTAAAAATATTTTCCTTCCTAATATTGTGCTGCTTGACTGTTGTACCTATCCTTATACCTATGAAGACAGAAAAGAGTAATTCTCATAACACAAAGAAAGATTTTCTTAACCTATTTCTAAAACAACCTGGGATCACAGGGGAGAGACCAAGCATGAAAACCATCAATCTCTAAGGGGGAGAATTTCACATTAAGAGTTGTTACTGAAACTGCTTTGCAGCCCTAGCTACAGCCTGCTAAATGCTGACATACAAAAACTGTCTCCAAAGAATCTGTCAAATGCCTAAGTCTTTGCTGGAGTAAAATAAAGAAATATAGACCTCATTTATCAGAGCCTACAATCTTTTCCAGCTTGTATCTACTTGATCCGAAGGTCATTTAAAATGTATTAGAGGTTTAAGATTGGAATGCGAGACTAATTTGAAACCTGGCTCTAAGATGACCGAGCGTGTTAATATTCTTCATAGTGGTTAAACTAAAGCGTAGCATCCATGTGGCAGGACGGCATTAGCTAGGGATCCAAAATGATGTGGCATTGCCTGGTGAAATAGCTGTTTCTTTCCATAGATAATGCTGTATAATTCCACTTAGCTTTAGTGGCCTTGTGGCTCTTAAAGTAATGAACACCTAGGGCAGAGGCTGGGTGAGGAAATACAAAAAGCTGGCAAAAACTCAGTGCTCACAGATTGAAAACCTCCTGGCTTGGCTTTGGACGAATGTGGAGAACTCTCCAGCACTCCCCTGGCCCCTTCCAGTGTTTTCTCTGACATATTTGGCCCTTGACCAATTTTCCCAACTGCTCCCAAGCCCTTTCTAATAGCTTTCTAACCCAGTTGGATGTTCCCTCAGCTCCTTTACGCCCTTTCCATTGGCACGGATATGAAGTTCTGCTGCTTCAGGGATAATGCTGAAGATAAATGTGCTTTCATCCTTCTTCCTCTCAAAGGGGGTCATTCCCAGTATTTTACAGTAGCTGAATTCTGTTAATGTAATTTGAGGTGTTCCAAATTTATTCTAAATGTGGCCAAAGGGAGCAGACGGGCTTGGCATTTGAGTGGGAATGGTCTGTTTTCACACCATACTAGGGGCAGTGTGTTGGTAATCAATTATTTTAGCAAGAAATTAATTATTTAGCTGAAATTAATTATTTTAGCAAGATATGTACAGATGAAACAGTTAAAATGAAAGGCAAATGTAGAGAGACCAACTTTCACCCAGTAAAGGACAATGAGGGGATAGCATTTAGCCTAGTCTGCCCCTGTGTGAAGCTGCAGTACAAATGATCCTTGTTTGGAGAGACACCTGGGCCCACCCCAGTGGGAGGGTGATTGTGCAGGGGAACTAAGGGATTTTTCAGACAGCACTTGAAGTAACATACCTAGATCTCTTCTGTGTTATTCCTGTTTTACTAGGCAACCCCTTGAATTCCCACCACCCCCTATCTCCCGCTCCCCCCTCCCACCCCCATTTTTGTGTCATTCTCTAAGCCAGATTTTGTCTGTGGAATAAGGGGTATTAAAGTACCCCTGAGCATGTTGAAATCGTAGAATGGTTTCAGTTGGAAGGGACCTTAAAGATCATTTAGTCCCAACCCCCCTGCCATGGGCAGGGACACCTTCTACTAGACCAGGTTGCTCAAAGCCCCGTCCAACCTGGCCTTGAACCCTTCCAGGGAGGGGGCAGCCACAGCTGCTCTGGGCAACTTGTTCCAGTGCCTCACCACCCTCATAGTGAAGAATTTCTTCCTTATATCTATTCTAAATCTACCCTCTTTCAGTTTAAAGCCATTACCCCTTGTCCTATCACTATGTACCCTTGTAAAAAGTCCCCCTCCATGTTTCTTGTACACCCCCTTTAAGGACTAGAAGGCCAATATAAGGTCTCACTGGAATCTTCTCTTCTCCAGATTGAACAACCCCAACTCTCTCAGCCTGTCTTCATAGGAGAAGTGCTCCAGCCCCTTGATCATCTTTGTGGCCCTCCTCTTAACTTGCTCGAGCAGGTCCATGTCTTTCTGATGTTGGGGCCCCAGCACTGGACACAGTACTGCAGGTGGGGTCTCGTGAGAGCAGCGCAGAGAGGGAGAATCACCTTCCTCAACATATTGGCCACACTTCTTTTGATGCAGCCCAGGGTACAGTTGGCTTTCTGGGCTGTGAGTGCACTCTGCCAGGTCATGTTGAGCTTCTTGTCAACCAACACCCCCAAGTCCTCCTCCACAGGACTGCTCTCAATCTACTCCTCACTCAGCCTGTATTTGTGCATGGGATTGCCCTGACCCATGTGCAGGACCTTGTACTTGGCCTTGTTGAACTTAATGAAGTTTGCCTGGGCCCACCTCTCAAGCCTGTCAAGGTCCCTCTGGATGGCATCCCTTCCCTCCAGCGTGTCAGCCACACCGCACAGCTTGGTGTTGTCAGCAAACTTGATGAGGGTGCACTCAATCCCATTGTCTGTGTTGCCAACAAAGATGTTAAACAGCACTGGTCCCGATACCAACCCCTGAAGAACACCACTTGTCGCTGGTCTCCACTTGGACATCAAGCTGTTGACCACAACTCTCTTGAGTGCGACCATCCAGCCAATTCCTTATCCACCAAGTGGTCCATCTGTCAAATCCATGTCTTTCCAATTTAGAGACAAGAATGTCATGCAGTGTCGATGCTTTGCACAAGTCCAGGAGATGATGTCAGTTGCTCTTCCCTTATCCACCAACACCGTAACCCCATTGTAGAAGGCCACCAAATTTGTCAGGCACAATTTGATGTTAGTGAAGCCAATGTTGGCTGTCACCAATCACCTCCTTATTTTCCATGTGCCCTAGCATAGCTTCCAGGAGGATCTGCTCCATGACCTTGCTGGGCACAAAGGTGAGACTGACTGGCCTGTAGTTCCCTGGGTTTTCCTTTTTTACCTTTTTAAGAATGGGGGCTATGTTTCCCCTTTTCCAGTCAGCAGAAACTTCACCAGACTGCCACGAATTCTCAAATGTGATGGACAGTGGCTTAGCCACATCATCCTCCAGTTCCCTTGTGACCCACAGATGCATCTCATAAAGTCCCGTGGACTTGTGCACCTTCAGGTTTCTCAGGAGGTCTCAAACCTGATGATCTCCTACAGTGAGCGGTTCTTCATTGTCCCAGTCCCCGCCTTTGCCGTCTGCATTTTGGCCAGTGTGGCTGGAGCACTTGCTGGTGAAGACTGAGGCAACAAAGTCACTGAGTACCTCAGCCTTCTCCATGTCCCAGGTAACCAGGTCTCCCCCTCTTCCTTCTGGAGAGGGCCCACATTTCGCTAGTCTTCCTTTTATCACCGACATTACCTATAGAAGCTTTTCTTGTTGCCCTTGATGTCCCTGGCTAGATTGAATTCTATCATAGCTTTAGTTTTCTTAACCTGATCCCTGGCTGCTCAGACAGTTTTAATGCGGTTCATTGCAACACGCATGCTCCATATCATAAAAGGTGTGAAACAAGTTTTGCATTTGCTTCTGCTATGTCTCTTGTCTTCTGACTAAAATATTAATCTGCATCACTGTCACTGTAATATAACTGCTTTGATCTTTAGCATTTCTGTCCTGGCAGTATGCCTTTCAGGTAGGAGTGTGCTGTTGTCCCCTTCTGTAGATCATGTGGCCATGTTTGTTTTTCTCATTTATAAAGAAAAAATTTAGGTACTTACAATATTCAGGAAATATAAAGTCTAGTCCTTATTCATGTTAAGAAGGATATTAAACATTGCAACTCTTTGATCTTGATGTAGCGTCAAAGTTCTTGCTCCCATATACGGTGTTATAAAGCCTCTTTATGATAGGCAATTAAGTCTTATTTGAAGACTATAAGCCATTCTCAGAGATAATTAAATGTAATTTTGAGGTCAGTGTAGGTTGATGCAACCTCTGATAAATATGATGTTATCTGGTACAATGATATTTAACCCTGTGGTTCTGGTGAAGGCAGAACATCTGTGAGGGAGAAGAACCAGTATAAAAACATCTGCCAACAGCCCTGCATCAAATGAACAGTTTTCCCAGCTTGTGGTATCCTCTACAGATGTTTCCATATGTCTTGCATAATACTGTCTTTTTTAAAATAAAAAGAGTAATTATTTTTACATGGTAATTTTAAAAAAAAAAAAAAAAAAAAAAGCTCTGGCTTTGAAAAGGGATTTAGTGATGCAGATTGAAAGCCCACTTTCAATTTTTGTATTTTACTATTGGGCAGTAACAGTGCATGACAGACCAGGAATTTTCACAAACAGCACTTAAAATTTGATCTTTCTTTTCTGGTAGTGAATAGCCATATAACATCGATGACCAAGGTAAATTGCCTGTCCATAATATTGGATTCCTGAAATATCTGGAAGGAAGTAAAAATGTTTTACATATGTCTTCTTTGGATGTCAGCTCTGCTTCCTTTTGAATTTTCATGGGAATGGAAAAGAATATTCAGACAATAGGTTTGCTTCTGCAGGAAGGATTGATAATCCAATTTAGAATACATTATTTAAGGAGATAAGTAAAGCTAGTCTATATTTCAAAAAAATTTACAATTAGGAGTCAAGCTAGACTAGGAAAAAAATATTCTTGTTTCATGCTTTAGAAATTCATTCTCTTGACATGTTTACAGATGTGGTTTTAAGAGTTTATCAAATGCTATGTTAAAAATATAAACCTAAAAAATACCCAGGTTGTGCAGAAAAAGGCAATGGCAGAGTACTGGAGATTTTGCATGAGAAGTGACATTGTTTTGGGCTCTTTGAAAAGGAACAGAAAGTTTAACTCACCAAATAGTTAAAATGTTAGATGCTGTTTCCCAAGCTGCAGATTTAATCTAGAATTTTGGGCCATGTAATTCTGTGGCCTTCAAATTGAGTTCCCATTTGTTTGAGCAAGCTCTGAATCTGCAGTGTGCCCACAAATCTCAGAGCTGCATGTGATGATTATAGAAATGAGTAGTAACATGAATATGTTAGAATAGCAGCAATCCAGATTGGTTGACCAATTTTACATATGCTTTGATTTTTGAAGACTAAGCATTAAAAAAACACAATAGTCTTTATTGTGTTGATGGGTCAGGCAGTACCATCTTGAAGCCTGTGTTTATCCAAGCAGCCAACTGCTAAAAATTTAAATAACAGCCCAACTGCCTAAGTAGCAAATTGCTGAAGGTTGGATAATATATTTGGGAAGCATCTTTATTTAAATGCTTTCCCCATTCTTATACTTTTGTATTTTTTGTTTGCTACTGTTGGAGACAAGTTACTGACCTAAATGGACCTGTGGTATGAACCAGTATGGATACTTTAGCCCTGTGGCCACCTGTCAAATATGATTGAAATCAGTCAGTGGATTTAGAACGATAAGGTAGGTATAAGCAGCCAAAAGCATATCTATCTATACAGTGTACACGTAGTGCTGTCACATAAATATAATTTTCTTAGGAGCTTGCACAGGAAGTCTGACATGACTTGTTGATGAAGACTTCTCTTTTTCTGAACTTGGACTGTAACCAACTAAAGGCAGCAGGTTGGGTTTTTTTTCTGTGTTTGTACAGTGCTAACAGAATAGAATCCTGTTCTGTGCTAGATAGTGGATTAAATATATGCTATACCTTAAAGTTACTCTTCTGTATAAATGTTTGCAGGGTCAATGTGTAAAGTACTATGTTTAACATGGCTTTGAATCTGGAAGCAATCGCAGCCACTGCTTTCAAGACCATGCACTTATTCAGCTCTTGTGGATAGAAATACTTCTTAGAGAATAGGAATTGAGCCGTTATTGTGTCTTACCTTGAATTATGGATAAATTCACTGTACAGAATTATTACTAATGCTTAAGACAAGGTTCAGTCAGTGACTTCATATACAGTAAGTTCTATCTTCTTCCAATACATTTCAGTTGGAAGAACTATAAATCTAATTCTTTAAGTCTTTCCTGTTAAGTCATGGGTTGCTTTTATGACCTTTATTACCAGAGAGGAGAAGCTTATACAGTGAATCCTTAATAGCTCTAGTAATGGTCTAAATGTCTCCTTTTACACCTTTCATCATAATGCTGCAACAGAGTAAAGCTAAACATTCTTTCTCAATTTACAGTTCTCCCAGTGTAATCAAATTACTATGAAGTAGTTCATAGTATTAAGACAATTTGTCCATATAACAGACCTGTGGTAATATAACATTATATTAATAATCTCTTGGGTTTTACCTTTTTGGTAAGAGTCTTTGTTTTAAATAGTGAATGTAAAAACTAATGTCGACCTTAGCATGATGATTGAAGAGCCTGCTGCTCCAAAATTGGAAATGGCTTGAGGGATTGGAGCAGTAGATGATTGCCGATAATTTGTTAAGGAGTTTTTTGATTACTAGTTGTCAGAAAAGTTTTGGAAGTACAGGAGGTGGTGGTGACAAATTAATAGGCTGAGCCTAGAACATCTTGATCTCCCTGAAATAGTTATAGTTTAATAGCTGAAAAAGTGAGTTAGACTGTGTTCTTGAATAAAACAACAGTATATGTTCCAGTCATATGAGTATTAAGTTTCTGCTCAAGTGACTCTCATAAACACTCCTCTTGATTTCAGTGAGTTCATTCACATGAATTAAATTAAGCAGATGCTAAAAAGTTTTCAAGAACATGAGTCTGTTTAAGTAGTATATTTTCCTGGTAGCTCTGGCTGCCCAGAAGTATTTACAGTGTGCTCTCACCTTCTAATAAACTTGGAAAAACAAAAAAACTTGCAATCATACTTGCAAGTATGCGTCTTTTTCTATTAAACTTCTGAATAGATGCAAATAAAACAATGAATTTGTCAGGACAAATGAAAGAGGTCAAATAAAGCTTAATCCATAAGAATCTCCATGTATATAAAAAAAAGAGAGATCTGTATTAAGAATGGTCCATGAAAGAAAACATAATGGAGAAAGCATAGGATAGAGAAAGCATTTTTTCCATGAATCAATGTTGATCAAAAAGAGAAGGATCTTAGCAAATCCTTCACAGAAGAGGAAAAAAACCCCAAAGATAAAATATAAACACCAGGGAAAGTGATTGATCTAAATTTCATTACTTTTCTCAACCCTCTTAGGTGACGTGGTGATGAAAAGAGAGGATTAAAATGGACTTCTTTAAAGCCAAAATTTTATTAGGAAATTATTAAGAGCGCATTTTATCTCTTAAAGTGAAGGTTTGCTCCTTTTGGTCCAGCCTTTCTGCAAAAGATTTTCAGAAAAGTGTAAGCAAAAAGAAGAGGGGAAAAATGTAGATCATTCTAACTTTATTTATTTATGGATAATAAGATCTGTGTAATTTTCCATTTGTTTTCCCTGTCTGTCATTCACTGCAAACTGAAGACAGGTCTATATCCTATATATCTATATCTGTGCGTCAGAAACTGCTACAACTCTTGTTTGAAGAACACTTTTGAGGTGTGACTACTATAAGAGTCAGAATCCACTGAGACAGGAACTGTGTTATGAAAGGAGGAGAATGGCATGTGAGAATCAAAATTCTCTCTGTGCACATCCCCTCTCCCCCACCCCACCCCTCCCCAACCAAAAAAAAAAAAAAAAAAAAAAAAAAAGGTGTGGGGGGAGAATGAAAAAGTAGAGCTAGAGAAATATCTGAACTTTATGGTCTCCTAGCCTGGACAAATTGATCAGAATTACAGTTATTACTTCCACTGAAAAGTTACTTCCAATGCACCTTGCATATGTTTTTTTGAATCCTAAGGGTTTTATCTTCCATACCTTGGCCCATATGGAGAAATACTGGCCAACTCTGGCTTTATGGACAGGTTAAGGGCTTTAGTAAAGGAACAAAGAATAGAGTACTACTGTTGTGATAGAAGTGTAAAGTTTTAATTTCCTTTTTTCTTTTTTATTTTAAATTTGTACTGTGTGACATAGTTGGTGCATACCTGCCATGTAGCATCAAAAAAAAAAAAAAAATATTGGAAGGAAAAGTGTGAAAATATTGCCTCTTGAATTCTATGCAGGGAACCTGGCAGGAATCTGGAGATACAATGCTCTGTTTATTGTAATGTTCCTGAAGGGAGGTGAAACTGTAGTGATCTGCCGTCTTTCTGCAAAGGGGCAGAAGACACTGGGATCCGAGCAAGCAGTAGAAGGGTAATCAGAAAGCTGTAAGATGTAACAAAATCTGCTCCTAAGAGAAGTCTGTAATGCTCAAATACTGAGCAAGGGATCTGCATCAGACATCCATGTCTTTATTTTGGACCAAATTATGTATGTATTTTTACTTGTGTTTACTTAAAGCCTCCAAACAAACAAAATTTCAATCTTTGAGCTTCATTAATGTTTTCCTTCTTTAGTGGTTGCAGGTAGAAAGGCCTTGGTGGTGTTATTGATAACAAACATGTCTGAGGGATCTGGGAAGAAGAAATGCTTAGGGACTTTTGTTTCAGGGCAATGAAAGGAGAAGGGATACATTTCTTAGATATATTTAACCAGAAGCACTATCAGATTTTCATAAACCCCAAGTACACAACAGTGAATTATTCTTGCCACCTCCATTGATATACTGTGGGAACTAACTCAAAGAACTGGGTGCATTTAAGATGAAATGGCTTAATACGGTTTCACAAGTCTCCTCATAAAAGAGGAGACTGGATGCTCTAGGAGATGTCTAGGTAACCTTAAAAATCCATCTTCAAATAAAGAATCTGGTGAGTCTAATTCTCCTCCACTGCCTACATTTATTTTAGCTATGAAATAATAACACAAAAAAGCTAAATTTATTTTAGTTGTCTATGATTGATTGTAGTATGAACTGGTTAAGAATTACACCTTTGATCACTGCTTAGTTGCTGTTGTGCTTCAAGCTGCTCTCCATCTACAGGCCATCCAACGCTTTCACTAGGACAGCTGTCTGTATGAACTGTTGGCTTCCATCCAACCTGTAAAATGCTTGTAATTAGGAAGTCCCATTGAAATGAAATCAGTGAAACAGAGCTCTGCTCTTATAAATGACGGACAGAATCCAGAGATCCTGAAGACCTTTATGTTTTTGTCATGAAATGGTTCCTCGTGTTCCTTGGATCTGTTTATTAACTGAGAAAAAAATACCATTCTGGTTATCAGGGTTGCTATTTAACCTGAAATGATGCCCACAATCCAGAGGACAATGCCATAAAATCTGTTAAATAGCTGACCTACATTTTTCAGATATCGGGATGAAATCCACTAGTGTAGTTACAATAGTGGTCAGCCCCCCATCAGACTCGTACTTTGTAGGTTGTGACCAGAATCTGCTAACAATTTTTAAGAATTCAAAGATGGCTCATTATGGCTTTGTTTTTCCTACTGAGTCATTCTCCGTATTTATGAAATGCAAAATAAGGTATTTTAATTTTTGAACGAATTTACCAGTCAGATTGGGAAATACTGACACCTGTTTCTCAGAGCTATGACTCAGATTAAGGCACCAGTTCTGCAGTGTAAATAAGACATCTTGCTGCATATGGCCACTCCCCAAAGCGGTTTGCAATTACTTGAAAGCCATTCATCTGAAGTGTGTAGAACAACCGTAGCTTTCTGATTTGGTGTGTGCATCCCGTAGATGAACTACGAGCAGTACGGTGAATCCACCCCTTGTTCCTGGAAGTCTCTAATGCTTAGGACAGGTGCTGAATTACAGAAATGGTTTCTCTGGAAGGTACTTTGTTGATGGCTCCATAGAGGTTGAGTTAAAAGCAGGAGAATCGAGGGTAACCCAATAGGATATTCTGTGTTTGATCATAACCAGTTTAATTCAGGAATAAAACATTTGGCTTACTATGTGGCAGGGTGGCTCCATCATACATTGCTGAAAATCGTATGAATTTTGAAGGTTATTGTTGTTGGATGTACAGGGATGAAAAAAGATGGCTGACTAAGTTCAGGATTCAGTCTCTAGTTCTGCATGAATGTAAAGAAACAAAGTGTAATCTCTTATATATTTTGATTTCTTTCTTATTTTCATGCACCAAATATGCATTCTGGTGTGTCTTAAAGAAACCTTCCAGGTCAATTTTTGTGACCTAAGAGGAATATCAGTTGTTCAGAAAAGCATGGTCTGAAACGTTTTTTCCTTAATTATTGGAGCCAATATATGCTCCCAGTAGTGAAGTTTCTCTCTTTTTCTCCTTAATTGCAAGCACCAGCAGAAAACTGTAGTTAAGACACTGACAATAGAATAAATAGCTGACCTGATGGAGTGTGCTTGGGCTGTAGCCAGGAATTTCATCAGTGGATATGCTCTCCTTTGAGAAATGGCTCTTTCTCTTGGTTTTGCAAGTCTGGTAGTAACCTCTTTAAAAGTAAAAGATTTTTTTTTTTTTTTCTCCTTGCTTGCTTTATTTTAAACCAAGCCTTTATTTTTATAAACCATCAAATTCCAACAAAGTGGTCTGGTAGGTTGTGACTCTTTTGAGAATAGGAGAGATTGATACTATTTGTGAATTATGGGTTGGCTCTGCTTTCACTTATAACAATATACATCCAGCAATACATGTGAATTTATTAGGCTTAGATAACCCTGAGTGAGACTGGTATTATAACTCAGTTCTGCAAAACATTGTATGATTTCCAAAACTCTGTGTATAACACCTATGGTCTGGAATTCTGTTCTCTCACAAGCTCCAGCATACAGAGACTGCAGCATAAATGTATCATCATCTAATTATCTGAATAATCAAAGTGAATGCCTACAGTTGCTGTTTGCTGGAGATTTCATTTGGTGGTCAGGAGCAGAAGAAGTGCCGGATAAATAACAACATGTTCCAAACTGTTGGAGAATGACATTGACCCTACATTAAAGCAATCCAACAGCTGTGCAAGGAACCAGAGGTTTTTCCTGTTCTACCGCTGTGGGGTTGCTATGGGAACGTGGGTATAAGAACCACTAATATGGACTGGCAGCAAGTGAAGTAAATCTGTATTAAATGATCTAAATATAAAACATAGCATTCAGCTTGATATACCAGTCATGGACTAATGCTTTACGTTGTTTGACCAGTGAATTTGTCAGATTCTGAGCAAATGGAAAGTGTTTCTTGCTGACTCTTCTCAGAGGCTGAAGATGTTTTATGGATTAAATTTGTTTGTGTATTTTGTTGGCTGTTGGTGATATAATTGAGTAGTTCACAGAGTACAGAGATGATTCCTGAAGGAAAAAAAAGGTGATAATTCTAGGAACGAAAAATGACAGACATGAAAGTTGCATTTCTCATCTTGTAGGGAAGACCAGAGCTCATTTTCTACCCGGATTTGTTATCTGGGTAATCAAAGTTAATCACCATTGTTTAACACTTTGGAATAAAAAAAAAAAAAAAAAAAAAAAGTGTCTGTAGGTGTCCAAGAAAGTTGACTCCTGAATTTAAACTAGCAATCAGATTGGTTCTTCCTGCTGAAAAAGTCATACAAATTGCTTGGGGCTGTCATGTGGAGGGGGGATTTATGTGACTGTTCCAACACCACCGCTCATGTGAAATAGGCAATTTTTCACAAAGTCACCAAGTTTGCAGAAAACTTCGAGTGCTGAAATCACTCTTCTTAGAAAGAGAAAGGAAAAAAATCCCACTCCAAAAGTAGAACTGGTAAGAGGTAAAATACAGTGAAACACAGTTCAGATTTTCAGGGCCCTCGCTTTTGCATTCACCAGAATAATGCTGCCCGTGATCTACTTCTGTTTCTTATATCAGCTTTTATATATATAAATATATTTATTCTCATTTTCTTTTTAGGTGATCCTGATCCTTACCAAGTATTATCATACTGACATGGGGAAAGTGCTGGAGAGCTCTTTGTGGAGGTAAGTTCTATGCTTTTCCTATAACCTTCCCCCCCATTCTCAGAATAGATCCGTCTCTTCCCTTTCCAAACTGCTGCTGAGTTGAGTTGGTGGCTGATTGATGCTAATATAGCAAGATTATCCAAACTGTCATCAGCTCTTACTCCTTCTCTTCCTTAAATGCAGTTCCTGCAGTTCAATAAGAAAGAGGTTGACGTGAGTTTTAACAATAGAGACAAGCAATGATAAAGAATAAGGTACCTTCCTGAAGCCACTTTGCAAGATGCCATACTTTTCCTTTTCTTAGAAAATTTGCACCAGTTAATTAAAAACTTTTAAATACTTATTGTGTTAGGATGTGTCTGTTGAGACTTCTTACTGCTCTTGAGTACTGTATTGAGGTTGGTAAATAGTGTTGATTTGGAAGCAGTCACAACTGGATGAAATATAATACTGATGCAGATTGTATTGTGTTTTATGACAACTGGAATTATGTAGTAATCCAAATAAATTTCTAAATTGATTCTTATTTCCTTAATATTCGTGAATTAAGATATCAAGATGCTTGTTGCCTGTGTGTGCACAAATTGCATGCTCAGGTGTGTATCAGCACAAAACCAGGGCTAGGGTAAGTATACATTATGCTAGTCATACTGGTTATCTTCTCATGTGTTAGTTTTGTTTTGCTAAGTGGGCTTTCTGTGCTTTAATTTTCTGTGTATCTGTATAAATCTTCCAACAAAGATTTTTGCTAGACCCATTTAAGTACACTTCAAAAATGAAAGTATTTTACTGTTATTGATAAATACAATACTGAACCAATGTTCGCAATGACAGTTTTGCTGGGTTATCTATAGCAGTAGAAATATTCTTGAAATATTCTGCCAGGATATCTAAATAGTTGTTATAAATGACAGGAGACTTATCTGAGGAGTCTTAGGTGAAATTCTTATGTACCCCATAAGCTTCAGGTCTAGAAACAAATGGGTTATCTAATACCTTGTGGTTTAGGTACTTGTAAACTTCATATTGTTCCAAGAGCTTGTATGGGGACTCAACTTTCATCTGTGTGTGTAAGGAGCTTTACAGAGTGAATCCAGGAAAAGGGGTGGGCAAGGGAATAGGGAGTTGGAAAAGTCTGTGACCAGGAGGTGCTGCACACCAACAGTGTTACTTGTTTTGAAGGAGGATCCATTGTTTTAGCCTTGTGGGATTCCTCATAGTGACAGCATATCTTTGCTGTCATACTAGTGGCTGAGTAGTACAGTCTGGCCAGGGGCAGTGGTCCATGCATCACAAGGGCATTTTCAAGTGAAAAAGAAACTTCTAGTCATAAAAAGGGGACTGTTCAGGAAAGAGGGTAAGATCAAATGGAGACTGCTTGATGTTGTCTCAGAATTGGCTTTTTTAGGGCTATGATGGATCATTTGTAATTATTCTTTAAACTTCCAAAATGCGAAATTAATTGCACATTTGTTTCTGTTTTAATTTTTGTCCAACATCTTGTGCAAAGACGACAACCAAATGGCAATTTGGATACTCACGTAATTGCGTAAGCACACGTTACTTTCCTGTTATAAGCCCCTGGCCTATACAACATCTGCATTGTGTTTAAAGTTTTGCTATCCATGCTTCAGTATAATCTATCATAGAAGCCTTTTAAATTTATTCAATTGGACTCTTCAAAATAAACTCTCTGCTCTTTCAAAATAAACATAAAGCAGGCTTCAGATAATGTTGCTTTCTTTTGAGAACATAAACACTTTAAACAAGGTCATTCAGACCTTGCTGACAGCCGGTGTAAAGAACTGGTGCGAACTGCATTGAAATAAAATTGATGCTAGCCTGCATCATAGGGAAATCAGAGACTTTTATTTACAAGTAATAGATGTACCAGATGCTTTGGTTGTTTATAAAACTAGGAAGGAAAAACTGAAAGGAAGCAAGTGCTTAAGATTAGCACTTGGGCCAGGGTGGGTATCTGATCCATCCCTAGATATGTTCTGCTCTGGGCTCACCTCCTTCTTCCACCTTTGCCAACTGTGGCATAAAAGCAGCACATGTGGTTGTCTGACTGGGGGAGTTACAAAGTGCCTGGCTCTGGGAAAACACAAATGACACCAACTGGTGCAAAAGTATCGAATAGAGCTTCTCTCTGTTGAGATGTAGTTCATTATTTATTTTTATTCTATTTAGTACAAATATTGTCTGTGAAGTTGGGGAACTTCTGTGTTTCTCTCTGTGTAAAATGGTTGGGTGTAAATTGGTGAAGCTACATGTTTGTTGATAGAGCCGGAGTGTTTTACTCATATTGGTAGCCTGCCCAGAATGAACGGTGTGCATATTTTTATACTTCTTTGTTTGATTCTGTTTTGCATTTCTCTCATTTACATAAGAACAAATATGTAGTAAAACAGGTGTGAAAAATGGGGTAGCGTTTTTTGTCAGCAGAAAAAAGCCATTAATTTTTGTGAGGTTTCTGTGCCATACTGGGGATGGATCCTGACTGGTTATTTTCTGAATCAGTCCACTGTTTTTCTTCTTCCTACCTTGCCTGCCTAGATCATACCAGACACTTTATATTCTCTAAGTCTCTACGTGAAAGTAAATGTGTTTTATGACCTGATCAATACCCACCACATAAATTTTTAAATGTTATTAATCTCCCACTTCTATCTTGCTGATCAGTAAAAATTATTCTGGTTTGGCATTAATCAGTTATTTTCTTTCTTAAAAGCACATTGTTCTTTTTTTCCTCTAACACCTACTCCCTCTCCTTTTTTCCTCAATTGCTCAAAATAATTATTTTTTTTTTCCTTCCTTAGTGGAACAAGGAATTAGATGGGAAGGGTGACTCAGTGGTTCGGTGATGTTTCTTTGTTCTTAGTAACCTTGGAGTTGCAGTCAGACTTTTAAGAGTAATGCAAATGGAGGGGGAAAACACCAGTCAGAGGTACATGCCCGCGGTAGACGTTATGTGAAGAAGATAGATACATTTTTTTTTTTTTTTTTTGGAAGTGGATCTAGGTGATGAATTTCTGTGCCTCTGCAGACTGTTGTTAATTTCTATAGGTAATTTATGCCTGCCCACAGAATTCAGGTTACCAGGATTGGGAGGTCTAAATTTTAATTACCTTGGACTTTTTTCATTGTTGAATAAACAGTGAAAGTGGTGCTCGATAATGAAAGCCTTAACAACTTTTTAGTAGTAGCAGTCATATCTGGTTACACTGAAGAGGTGGGGGTATAAATCTTGGTGGAAGCATGTAATTAGAAAACACTAGGGTGTACTCCTTTAGTCAGCTATTTATGAAACTTTGCTAATTTGCTTATTAAGTAATTGTTAAGGTTGGGATAAATTGTATAGTTATTTGACTCAAAATAAGGTTGGGAAATAAACAGAGATAACATTGGCTTTATTTTGAATATAAATTAAAATAATTTATTGAGAAGGAACAGAGGATTATCTTCGGGTTTATTTTTAGAGTTTCTAAACTGCAGTATGTATTGGGAATACAGGTTGGTTGTCATGTTAAGCCTCATTGTCATAATAAAAAAGTTGATACTGTGACTAAAACTTAAAACTCAGGTACTGAAATTATCCTCACAAATTTTGCATATATTGAAGATACTTTGCATACCAGTGCTGTTCCTCTCAGAGTCCACACACATCTTTTTCCAGTGCATTTACAGTATGAAGGACCCGAATCAAACAAACCACTTAGTGTAATAGATACTTGAGTATGTGTTTTCATATGCTTTGTGGACCAGGTTGTGCATCAATATATAGGTGTATGTATTTTACAACCTCAGGTTCCTGCTTGCATAAGTTTCAGGCCTGCAGCTTTAGATGTATGTACTTGAATCTTATAATCAAATATTTTAACGTTTAAGTTGGTAGCCGCTAAAAAATTAATGCCAATGCTTATCTATACACTCAAGTTAATTAATCCTAATGTCTCTTTGAAATATATATATAATGTTTATTACTCTATTTTATACATGGTACAACCAATATGGTAACTGATTGCTGAAGGTTATGCAGTGACTCAGCATTCTATGGCCACGAAATTGGCTTCCAACCCTGTGCTTAGGCTGGCTCAGAGTCCTGTTTGTGGTGTGCATACAGCCTTCCCCTTCTTATCTTGACCGAAACAATGAATAATAGATGCTGCTGCTGATTGCTAATAAAGTTTTGATTGCATATTATCAAGCTGTAATGATACAGTAGTGCTAAAACAACTTGCTGTGTAATTGCCATTGTTCCCAATGGCATCACCGTGTTGTTATTGCTTCACCACAGCAAAACAAACGGCATTATTTGATGTTAACTGCACTGTTAACTCTTGTTAGCATTGTGTGCTGAACCGTAGGTAGGCCTGTTTTCAGAGATGTTGGGATATTTTGCCCCATGTTGTCAATAATGAACTGCTAAATGAAGAAACAGACTTCCCTGCCTGCTTAAATATGGTTAGGTACCCTCACTGAGCTTCCTGGGACTCCTTACTCCAAGTGCAGCCTGAGGAGGGAGTGAAGTTGCAGAGCTGTGTGAGGTTTTGAATTCAGGTCAGTGGCTTGGTAGCTGAAGGTAAGAGCAGTTGGGTGAGCTTTGCAGACAGCATGAGACTTGGCAGACCTCACAGAGTCAGGAAAATCCTGTCTTTGGTGGCACAGCGGTTTCCATCTGTACCCACAAAAAGCTGTGTATTCAGGGCGAGCCTTGTTTGTACAAGCCCACTGGCCATCAGTAGTGATCAATGCACGGTGACCACATGGTGCTTTGGGCATTTCCACTAGGGTGCATGCCTATGCTAAGGTTAAAATCCAGACTACAAAAGAGCATGAGATTCTCTTAAGATAGATGCAGTGAACAACATACCACTTGAGAAATTTCCAGAACCTGTGTGGCTCACAGTGTGTAAGAAAACAAGTATGGGCATTCGTTTCCAAACTCTTTGGACTTGTAGGTGAAACACATTTCACATATTTCCTGAAATTAATTTAAAAAGTAAAAAGAATATGCCAATATAGAGTCTGGTGCCCAAGCGAAATTCTTTCTTGGTGTGAAGTGCTATTTAATAAGTGAGCAACTGTATTCTGCAGCAACATCCACTTCCAGATGGTCTTATATTGTGGTTCTGCTTTGAAAAGTGACTTTGTAAAAATGGCCCCAAGGGATAGAGTTACTGAGCCTGTGATTTCCATATCAATTTTTCTCTCTTTCCAAATAAAAACAAAAAACAAACAAAAAAAAAGTATTTCTAATTATTAGCCCAGCAAACTCAGCTTGAGATCTAATGTCTAGCTGTGCTTTCTCTGGCTAATGCATCATTCTGAGTAATGCAGGTTCTTCAATCAAAATAGACTGCCCTCAATTATAACTGTGGAGCTCTTCCGTCCTCTTATTATATCCTTATTTACACTTATTCCACGGTGAAAAGATTTTGGACAGTACTGTTGATAAGGCAGTCCTACAATCAGAATTTTGTTTCTCTTATTGAACAACAGATTTTTATGCTCTCTATGATCATATTTCCATATTCACCAAATAGCATTACAAAGACTCATTACCTTTGCTGCAATTTCTGTCTTGCTAATACTGTACAGCGCATCATTATAAGTTGAATTGTGTAGGAAAGTTTCTATTTTAAATTTATTTTGGACATCTAAAATGAGCTGTAAAACCATAGTTAGAAAGTGAATGTAGTGGATGTCAACCTATCAGCAATGTTTTGTTAGGTGTGTCAGGTAAGAAAAATACATAAAAGACAAAGGAAATGAAAGGAACATGTCTTGATAAACCTTGGAATATGCAAGAAAATGGGGAGATGCTTATTGATGTTTTTAATGGGCAGTGGTATTGATTTTGGGTCCTGAAAGGTGTTGATGTTGTAGTGTGCTCCTGTAGTGTGTGCTCTAATGGACACACTACCCACCATAGTCTTTCCTAAGATCAAGATCCGTCACATTGGCAATGACCTTGTTGTTACTTTAGTGCTGCACTCATCCTGTAACATATTTTGACTGTAACTTTTGACCATTCAATAAAGGAAGGAACTTTGGTCGTGGATGTTGGGAATCATTTTCTGAGTCATGACTCATAGACCCCTCTGAAAGAGATGTCTTTTAAATGGTTCTCCAGGGCATAGGACTTAACTTATGGAGGTCCTTTTATGTCTGTGTTACCATAATAGCATTTAAAAAATATTTTTATATCTAGTATGTATGAAGGTCTGAACTGAAAAAAAATAAATCCCACAAGCAAGTAAAAGCTACCAAAGAATTCTATCCAAAATTCTTTACTGAATACTGATTGCTCACAGATGAGAGGACTGTGTCATAACTACTCTTCCAAGTCCTCAACAACTTGGAGTGGTGATGATGATTTTCAATGTATACATGTTCCTACACTAGTTTGCAAATACACAAAGAATACATGACATATGGATTAAGACACAGTAGGAAAGCTGTGATTTATATAGTTAGGAAAAGGCTTTTGCTTGCAGTACACTTGTGTTTGTTGCAGCATGGTGCTGACCATGTTAAACGTATCTTGGAGCATGGGAATTTTGCTACTTTACAGGTTGATTTATTTTCTCTCTCTCTCTCTGTCTCTCCCCTATCTTTCTGTCTGATTCTCCTGTCTCTGTCTCCCCTGTCTTTCTCCTTTCTCCTCCTCTGGAAAAAGAATTAACTCATAACGAGTGAGTCAATTTATTAGAGAAAGAGTAACCATTTATTTTAAATGGTTTAAGAATTCTGTCCTATTGTTTGAGTAACTTGAACCTAAGTGATAGAATTTCTGATTGCTTTAACTGGAACTGGTACCATAAACATTTTTTATAAGCACAGACTGTGTGGGAAGTGTACCACAGGTTCTTGTTTTAAGTAGATGCCTCTTGGCCAAGACTGACAGTAATAGAATAAGCAATCTTTCTTATCGAAAACCCATCCAGATCAGTAGCAGTAGGAAGTTCAGGAAAGCCACTTCACTGGTGTTTCCTCAGATCTGTCATGGTATCTTATTGCATAAGTCTCTCTACAAGAAATGATCATCTTTCTTGCTAGCCTCAGCAGACAGGTTTAAGATGAGGAGTAGAGAAAAAATGTCCTTCTATGCATTAGTCATCTGTGGGGTTTGTAATTTTGCTTTTGTGTTGCTTTTGCCCTCCCTCCCAGCATAAAAGAGGTGAGCTTGCATTGGCACTGCCCACAATCCACTTCTATACCATCAAACTGAGAATTGCAATTTCAGAGCTTTTATTTTTTTTTTTTTTTTTTTGTCAGGAATGATTCCTCTGTACTAAATTAATATAAAAACAGTTGAGCCATCAGTTTTTAGCTAATAAGAAGTACTTTGCTGCATTGTCATCCATTAACTCCTGCTGTCAGCAGGCCAGCACAGCAGGGAGGTAGAGGACCCGTAACCTAGGGGCAGATGGAATGACACCATATATATATATATTAAGCAGTGTTTCTTTGCGCCTCTGTAAAATAGAATAAATAAGAAACCACAACCAAAGCAGCTAGTTTCATCACTCATCACATTTTTATGATGATGAATGATGTATAAAAACTTTAACAGGATATATTTTTAAAACCTGAAAAGGGCAAAGTCATGGCTTAGGGGAGTATATGGTAAAGTAGATATGACATTTCACTTACCAAATAGTGATGCTGCTGATTCTACCTTCAGTCTACTGTGTGACCTCACTTGAAGAACCTACCTTTCCTCTGCTTGGTCTTTGCACAATTTGTTTCTTTGGAATATAACTAATTTGGAGAACTGATTGTACAAGTGTAGTGGAACCCCTGTCAGTGCTGGGGCTGTAATGCTGCATTAATACAAATGATACAAAGGAGCTGTAATGTTTAGGGACAATTAACGTTTGTCATCTTAAAGTTTTTGGCTTGAGCCTGAGAAAGACAGGATACCATCAGAGAGCACTGACATACTATGAGACTCATCCAGAAATGCTTACCCATAGTTTCACTACAAGGCAGCTGATGACAAATGCCTTTTCTCAGCTGCTGCTTTGAAAATGCTGTTTTGCAACCCTCTGTTGCTTCTCTTAGTGTTGTGCACCTTGTATCACTGATGTGGTATGTGGCATGCGAGCAGCTTCACTTGCTTCTGTAGTATGTGTGGTCTGCTCTAGTGTATCCCCTGCAAACTGATTGCAAGTTAATTTGGTTGTTGGGGCTGAATGAATGAATATCTGCATAGTTAATTAGGCAGAATGGTATAGAAAAATGTAGTGTTAATATTTTATACTCTCATTATCCCTGCAGTATGGAATATATTTTTCAGTGTGAAAATAACAAAGGCAGTATTTCCCACGTAACTTATTTATTAGGAACTTTGTATTGTCAGTCATCTTTCTCTGCTTTAATTTGGTAGGGAATATGACAATTAAAAACTCTATACAGGCCAGTCTTTAAAATGTAAATATATTCTTATGTGCTGAAGAATTTGGGGGTGTAGGTAGTTTACAAATATTAAACCCATAAGTTTACAATAAGTATTAAATGTCTTGATTCTTTTTGGTGTTCTGAAATACGGAAGGTTAGTTGAGAGTTTTTCTTCCTTCTCCCTGTAACCTCTCATTGAACAGATGATTGATAATTAGTCAGTTAGTCAACTGAATCTCTGTTCCAACTACTTTTGGGTTTGTTTGTTTTGTTTTCATACAATATTTGGTTTGTCCCTTCCTACTTCTTCTCCCCCTCTTTCCCCTTTGGCATCATTTCGTCCTATTTCATATAGACCAGGGATAGCGACTTATTTTGCTTCAGCAAATAGACATTCTGGAGCTAACCTTCAAAAAAATAATTCACTTTCTCACCATTTTACTCTCCTAGTGACCTTTCCTTGCTAGCTGTTACCCTCTCTCTTTCATAGCACTGGGTTTCTGTCTCTTCCAGACCTGACTTCTCCAGTCCAGGCTGGGGAAGATGCTTTTTGTATGAGGTGTTAAGTGCCTAGCAAAAGTTTTTGCATTTTTGCCCATCATGTCAGCTGCAAAGCTGACTTTTGAAGCTGTTCCAAAGCTGATGTTCTTCTTATGACAGAGCTTACCCCCCATAGTTGCTTTGACAGACTGTAGATGTTTCCATGACCTGTGAGCACATTTGATCCCAGTTTAATATCATAGGATCTGAAACTATAATTTCAATTCAAGGTGGGGGGAAATATGTGTTATTGCCTATTTGTTGAAAAACACCTGTCTGTGTTAATTTATTTTTTTTCAAATCTTGTATGTACTTTTTTTTTTTTTTTTTTTTTGCCAAATGGATATATTTTTTCTTGAATAAAAAAAAAATGATAGAACTGATAAAAAAAGCATTGCAGTATCAGTGAAATACAGCCACCTCTGGGCAAAAGCCAGGGAAACAAGTAAAGCAGACATGCAGTAAAGTGTGCTTTCTTAATATCAAAAAGACTAACAGTTCAGCTCAAAAGTATTTACATCATTCAACCTTTTGATATCCAGTCTTTCAAGCTTTTCTTTCTGGCAGGAAGAGGATGTATGGTCGTGCTTTCTGGATGGTTCATATAGTTTTCTGTAACTATCTGAATTCCGATCCGTCCTTAGGATCACTGGCTGTTCTGAAGGCTTCAGTATAAAATGTTAACACATGGGAGAAAAAATTATTTTAAATTTTACTCTCTTCCAAGAATTTTGAGACTTATCACTGTTTTATCTTAATTCTTACCATATGCTGTCCACTCCTTAATTTCGTAATGTCTCTTTGGGATAGAATTTAAAAATAAAGTTGTACTGTTCTGAAGTACACTGACTAGCAATTGAGATTTCTCTCCCTTTACCCTACCCCTAGGCAGTGTCTGTGCTGAATACCAGTCTCTCAGGTTTCTGTAGTTTTTAATTTGCTTTTTCTTCAGCCTGACATGGAAAATTAGAAAAATAGTAATATATTACTTTTTAGCCTCATTTAAAATTAACTGGAAGCAAAATACACACGTGATGGATTTTTGTATGTGTGTAATACTTAAGCTCTTGGTGCTATTTTGGTGAAATTTTCAGCTCTGCACTAATGGGAAGGACACATCAGTAAAATATTATTCCTCTGCACTGTGGGAGGGCAGCAGTTTCTGGAAAAGTGCAGAAGCCCAGTGTGAAATCTCTCATGCTTTGTCTTTCCATATGGCCTCAGGTGAATATATGAATCCATTGGTGTTCGAGAGTGGAAAGTATCCAAAAATCATATTTAAATAAAATTAAAGAAGGAAAAAAGGTTAATTATTTAACAATCAGAAAAGTATGTTATAAATACGCTGGATAAGCACCACGACCTATCACAGCATTACCTTCATAGGTCACGATTAGAGGAGACCTTGACTCCTTGCTTAAATATGCTTTAAGTACAACATCTCTTAATGTGCACTGTTATGTGAAATGCAGGGTTGGATTTTCAAGAACATCACAGTGATAATAGCTTCTCAAAAGGCATGATAACGTTTGTAAAGTACTTCAAGAAGTAAATACAAATATATATTTAATTATCAAATTATATTTGATTTCCATGCTAACTGGAAGTCTTGGTCTTGGAACTTGAGTTTTTATAATTTTTTTTGAGATTTCATCTTTGGAATTGATACACATTGATATTATTATAAGGAACATAATTATTTAATTTTTCTTCAGCATGTTTCATAGGGCTGGGAATGGAACATAAGTTTTCTGATTCCTGGTTGATCACTTACATTAACTGCTTTACTGGGAAGTTTCTTCCGTATTGCATGCATTCAGAGAAGGACTTTGGTTGCAGGGAAGCTCTGGTGGTTATCAAGTACAACCCCTGACCAAAGCAGGGATCATTGCAGAGGTTAAGTAGGTTGTTCGTGGTCTTGTCCTGTCCAGTTCCGAAAATATTCCAGGTTTGAGATCCCACAGCTTCACTGGACAACCTCTGCCCATGCTTTGCTGTTCTCATTGTGAGGGGTTATGTCAGATGGATTTTCCCATCTTGCAACGTGTGCTTGCCATCTGTTGTCTTTCACTGTATACCCTGGTCCTGTCCTGTTTATAACATCCCTTTAGAGACAGGAAGACTGAAATCAGATTCCCCATTAGCCTTGCTTCCCAGACTGGCCTAACCCAGCTCCCTCAGCCATTCCTTGTACATCGTGTGCTCTAGTTCCCTCACCATCTTAGTGACCCTCCACCAGACTCGCTCCAGATTGCTGATCTCTCTCTTCTATAAAGTGACACAAAATTATTTTATCCCATTTGTAGAAGTGAGATGATCTGTCCTCTGGGGGTCCATATCTGCTGCTCTCCCCACATAAAGTAGACAGTACTTGGATGAATGGTTTAGAATAGTTACCTTATTTATATGGATATAAATGTAAATGTGAAAACCTTTAAATGCTGAAATCCTTAACAGGGGAAATTCAGTTCTTTAAAAATTACTTAGACACCCAAGTCACTTCATTACCTCTTGAAAAAGATAACAATGGTCTTGTTTGAACCGAACCTCTCAGCATAAGAACAGCGGGGATGCCAGCATTAACTTTTTGTCCTCACTTTTTGTATGCAGTATGAATTCTTGATAGGTTTTGATTTAGTTGCTGGTGCATTATTTATGACATCTCTTGGCTGCAGCTGCTGTAATCCACGAACCAAAGCCAAGCCTATTGTTTCTAGTCATAGAATTGTAGTTTCTTATAGAGCAACTCTGAGGTAATTAGACAGGATGTGCTGTAATTGGTTGTAACACAGGCTCTTCTAAATAAAGCATTAATCAGACTGAATGACAGATTAAAGTGTTGTTTTTTTTTTTTTTTTTTCTTTTGAAGTGTTGTCTACCACAGGTAAACATTGTGGCCACAAACATTAAGAAGATTAATTTTGCCAGGAAAGGAAGGAGAATTATGTGGGCTTTAAAATTATTTTTTATTATTATTATTATTTTATTTTAATGATCCTTCACTTAGAAGAAAGTTCTTTTAAGTGAGAATATTGAAATGTACAAAGCAGAGTTTCTGAGGGCAAGAATTCAAGTACTAATCATGGGATGTGGGTAAAGCTAAAGTCTTATTCAAAGAGTGGACTTCATAGAGCAGTTTTTACTGCTATTGGATTGACGATATTTTAGACAACTTTGAGTCATCTTTAACTTGACTTATATTTTCATAGCTGTATATTCTTGATTGACAGGGTTTCGAGGGCCAACTGTAGACACATGAAACTGCTGGAGTAAAAACTGCTAATTGCTTTAAAAAGTGACTATGAACTGTGAAGAAAATTGTAAGGGGTGCAGTTTGATGGACTCCTTGTCTCTTGGCATCTTTCCATCAAAGCTGAATTCTTTTGTGGAGTATATTGAGGGATACAAGTTAACTGAAAACAATGTAAAGGAAATGGGATGAAATTCAGCATTATCTCTGAAGATGAGAATATACAGTAGCCACACCAAGATCTATGAGAAGCTAAAGGATTTTCCTCAATTCATGCAGCAAGCTTGTGAAACAGTCTTTGCCATGAGAACATTCAGGACTGGGAATGGGAAACAAGGGAGTCAAATTGTATTTGTTCAATTGAAGGTTGTTTCTGTGAACATGTTATTTTGCCATAGTGTTTTGTTAGGAGAGATATTAAAGAACAAAGGGTCAAAGCTTTTCTCTTTTATGATTCTGTCCTGTTTTGACTCTATACGTTCAGTTTGACTGGCTAATGGGGAATGGTGCTTATGAAGAGGCTCTAGTCTACTCTCTTGCAGGTGGCAAAGCAAAGTGAATTACTGTCTTACACATTACAAAGCAAGTGTTGGGATGACACTGAGGCAGAGCCTAGACCAGACAGGGATTATTCCAATTTTTGTTTTACTCCAAAGAGTGCTTCATATTCAGTATTTAATTTTCCTTCGCACACTTGCTATAAAATTCCCATGAGAAGTAGCAGCTGTTGTTGCTGTCATGCTCACAGTGAGCTGGATTTCCCCGTTGGCAAGTCACAGACTGATTTCTTTACCAGAAAACATTCACTCTAGAAGTAGTGAACTGTGTGGTGTTGCCCTTGGGGACAAGCTAACTTGCATGGCCTCCACCTTCTCTCCTTGAAAACAAACCATATTTTACGGCACAAATGCATGTGCCCTGCTGGGGGACAAGGCTATAAATTGACTTAATTGGTATAAAGAGGGCTAGTGCTTTTGGAAGCAGTTGGGCTGTAATGATTTCCACAGGTTACAAGTCAGTTCCTAAAACTAACAGTAGACTTCAACTGCAGTTTGTACCAATTGTGGATATTTTAGAGCAAACATTTGTGGAGTGCAGTGTTATTTATTATGGAAGTAGTAATCATCTGTTCCCATTCTTTTTTCCCTCTGCTTGGTAGCCTCCAAGGAGGCATTTCTTTGATCACTGGAGTATCTGTTCCACAGATGAAGTTCTGCAGCAGAAAAGGGGTTAAACTTGAACTCAATAGCAGGATTTTTCTCATCTTAACAGTTTGCACAACTTTTTTTTTTTTTTTTAATCACAAAACATTTTCATCTGGGCAAAAATTCGATGATCTTACTTGGAGTGGGAGGAAGAAAATGTCAGTTGTGTGCTGGTTAGATTATTCTGAGTAAAAACTGTAGACTTGAAATGCCTTGGGCTTTCTTCATGCATCTGATGATGATTGTGTTGGTTTGGACATTCAAGTGGAGAGAATTGGCATGTTCGAATGAAGTCTCCTCATCCATTTATTCTTAGATCCCTGACCTATTCTTTGCGCTGTCACAAGCAAGGATCTTTGTTGAGCTTCAACCCTTGTAACTCATTTTGTCACTTAGTGTAATGGGCAGAAGATTTCGAGGAGGCACACTGGCTCTGGAGTAGAGTCTTGGCTCTTGGTTTCCTTCTGTGTTTGATAACAAATGGCAAGAGTCCCAGTGTTGAACCAAGTCCTTCTGCCTAACCAGGCTTAACTCAATCCTGACTAGGCAGCTGAACAGCAGTGAGAGAGCCAGTTGCAGAAAGACAGTAGTTTCTGTCTGTCATGGTTTGCTCACAATGCCTGGCTTAGATCTGTTTTGAAAACAAGCAGATGGATCAGTCCCACCTCTGCTTAAAGATCTGAATATCAAAACTTTAGCGTAAGAGATCTGATTGCCTCTGGCTGTCTGGGGCAGTGCTCAGAATTTGGTCAGTGGTAGGGTGCACACTTGGTGTGGCATCTGGTGCTCTCATACTTTATTTTAAAATCAGCATGTGACTCAGAGTCTTATAACTTACCAGAATTGTGCTTTAAGTTAGTCACTGTATTTGTTCACTTGCTAAATAAATTAACTCAGTATTTCCACAAATGATAAGTAATTACTGATAATTGACCTAATTTTCAGAGAGTGGGTATTCAGTACTTTCTAGTTACCAAGTTCTTCCCTCGAGTACTCAGAATGGGAGTTACCTGAAATTTTTATCATCTTTGAAATTAAATGGTGAGATTTCCACAAAAAAAAAAAACCATTTGGTAAACAAATAAAATGTACTATTGACCAAGTTTAATGTTTTAGTTACTGAGCTCTCTGGATTTGGTAAGGATGACAACTGTTTTATGTGATAGAATAAGAAGTGTCACAAAAAAGAAACTGAGAATTTGAACCTGTTTTGTTGACTTCCACTTTGGTTTTCCACATCTTTACCAAAATTCTGCTCTTAAGCTTTTTTTGTTAGAAATTAATCTGGGAATTTTTGAATTGATATATTCTGATTCACTGATTCTTTGCTGTGTCATATTCTGAGACTTTTCTACCTTTTCAAATTGAGCTTTCCTGATACGCATTCTCTATTTGAGGGGGTAGGGCAAAAGCACTATGCAGTATCAATAAGTCACAGATTAAATATATTAAAAAATGGGTAATTCACAGATCTTTTAACTTTAATTTACGTTGAGTAATTGTAAGTGCCTGGAGTTTAGCAGTGATCAGTATCAGCCTTGCTTCTAGTCAACATTTTAACCACTTATTTGGCAGTAAATACAAATCATTGCTGATTACTGTTACGAGTGACAAAAAAGAGTTGACAGAGTTATGAGGACCAGACTGACAGAATAGCTTTAAGTTGGCATATTAAAACCAAGTTCAGACTAATGGAATGCTATTTATCTGGAAACAAGAAATGTGGGATATGATGTACAAAATATGTTGGCATACGGTAGAAAATTGTGACAGCAGAAAGGCTGAGGGGATCAGAGAGGTGACCTCCATGGTTGTGTCTTGGGTAATTATGAACTTCATGTAAACCACACTCCTGAGTAGGGATAAAAGCAGTATCTTGCTTTTTGTGCACGTTGCTGCAAGTGTGATGCTGAAATGTCAGGGTGTCCTGTCCATACATTCAGATGCACGTAGAAAAGTGCAAGAGAATCATGGGAGTGTTTGAAAGCTGGGAGAAAATGGCCTGCTGTGAGAGATACACAGAGTTCAGTCTTTCAGCTTATCAAAGGGAAGTAAAGGGCTCTTTAATCTGATGGTTAAGTTTACAAGAGGGCTTGATGTTTGCTCTGCCTAACCCTAGGTGACCCTGGTTGTAGTCAGTAGGCTGCAGGGAAACGATGGCTGTGTTTCTTCATCTGTTTTCTCTTTCTGATATCCCCCATCTTACCTGTTTTGACAAAAAATACCTTTCTGAATCCCTGTTCCTTATCCAAACAGATTTCTCTGTAAACTATTTTCTGGCAGTTTTCCTTAAAAAAGAAATGAAGGCAGTAACTGCTCTGTTCCATGGATATGTTTGCTCTCTGACTATTTTTGCAGAGGTGTGATAGAAGGAAGGCAGGCCAAAGAGAAGTAAGAGGCAAGTAAGAAAGTAACTATGTGGAAAAATTCGTCACTATCCTTTACAAGAAAGCTTTCTAGCATTTTGACATGCCAAATGCTTTTTGAACAACATTAATTAGTTTATAAATTTCATCCCACTTAAAAATTAACAGTACGTAGCACCAATTATGCATTGGAAGACTTGGTAATCTCAGTCTGATTGCTCACAGCAGAATTGTTAAAATGATCAGAAGCCCCACCAGAGTTGATGCTGATTTATGTTCCCTTAGGCAGCTGCAGCAGGAGGACCAAGGAACTGATACAAATGTACCTGTGGAATATGCTCTTCTCCTTTCATGTGGACAGTTCAGATCAGAGCTTTGGCTATTTGCACGATGATTGGTTTTATTTTCTTGTCTGTTTAGTTTCATCAATATGAGTTTTTGAAACTCTGAAACCTCATTAGTTAATCCTTTTAAAGACCATATGAAGTAAAAAAGTATCATTGCTTTTGTGCAATAGAGAGACGGGAAGGAATCCAGACTCAGACATGGTGATGTTCACAGAGAGCCTGTGTAACTAAGGTGTCATAGTAAAATGCAGTGTGTACAGACCATTTCTGTGTGCCTTCAGGTGCCTATGCACTCTCAGGCTTTAGGATTTCTTTCTGAAAGCAGAGGCAAGGATATTATTCCTGTTTTGTTTGCTTGTCATCCATGTATTCTGTCATTTTGAATGGGCATGTTTTCCCAAGAGAGCGTTAATTAGAAGGAAACAAAATACTTCAAATTGCAAGGTTATCAGCAAATGCTGCATGAATGAAAATGTTAAATGAGTGAGTCTCCTGCATGTCTTCTGTGTCACAGCTGCCTATAGAAACAATCACTAGAAAGAGACAAAATGTCCAGTGGCTTAAATTGGTAGCATTTAACAATTTGAAATACTCTAATTACCGATATACTTGTTAGAAGGAGAAAGGGTTAGTACTTGGAGGGAGAACAGAGGACTTACATGATTCAGAAACACTATAAATTAGTAAATGTGGATTTTGTTTAGGTTTAAATAGAGGTGTTATGAAATTATGTTAGACAGCTTGGATGTGGGGCATTTCTCTGAGTGGAGAATGTATGTTTTTGGTATATTTTAATAGTTGATTTGAGTAGCATCCACACTGGGTAAGCAGTCTTCTCTAATTTGAAAAATTATTCAAGTTTTGTGCTAAATTGCAGTTACACTTAGATGGATGGAAAATTATAATAATTTAAAATAAATGGGCAAGAAGGGGAAAAATAAATCAAGATGAATTCTCTATTGGAGGATATGATTTTGAAAACCCCTTCTATAAATGCCCTCCAAAACACCTTGTACATGCAGAGAAAGCTTTTTAGGACATCATTGTTTTAGGAAAATCTTCTTTTACATTTTTTTTTTCTTTTTCCCCTTTATTAGATGAGGAGTAAGGGAAGGTGAGAATAAACTCATTGAGTATGGTAAGAGTCAGAGTGATGTAGTGCAAAGCAACATTAGAGTCCTTCTCAGCTATATATTCATCATTTTCAGCCCGTTATTGTTTGACTTGGGATAAGGAACCATTGGGTCTTTATGAGTCAGTTCTGGGCACCTTCTCCTTTAGAATGAAGATAAGGAAGAAAAACAGATTCTTCAAATGACATGACCTCCATGTAAATCCTGTGGAAGTTACATTAAAAGAAGAATAACTCCCTGGAAAGCTTTTTCAATGTGAGAATTGAATTTAACAGGCTAAGGTTCCCATAATAATAATAATTGCACAGCTAAGGATGATGCAAATTTAATGGCTCTAATCAGATGAGGTGAAAGAAAGCAAACATTAGGTTTATGCTTTAATTTGTGATTTGCTCTACTGTTGATTCTTCAGTGCAAGAAAAAAAGTGTGTGTTGTGTGGCGGATTTTTTTTCTTCTTAACATAGACAGCTTTGGAAAGTATTAATCAAACTGAGTGCTCTTCATCAACATAAACTGATTCCAGCTTAAAATGATACATTTTACAACATTGAAATAGTTTATCATCTAGAAAATGAGAATGACCATAGCAGGTCACAGCAGAGTACTGACCTGGACAGTCCTTCGTCTCTGCCAGTAGCTCATACTAAGTATTTATGAACTGTAAGAAAAGGACACAAGTCTGTAGTGGAGTTTCACAGAATCACATAATGATTCAGGATGGAAGGAACCTCTCAAGATCATCTAGTCTAAGGCCCCAGCTCAAAGCACAGTTGAAGTTGATCAGGTTGCCCAGGGCCATGCTCAGCTGAGTTTTGAATATCTCCAGGGATGGAGACTCCAAAACCTCTCTGGGCAACCTGTGCCAGTGTTTGACCCTCTTCACAGTAAAAGGTCTTTTCCTGATGTTTAAATGGAATTTCCTGTGTTTCAAGGCATACCCATTGCCTCTTGTCCTGTCACTGGGCATCACAGAGAAGAGTGTGGCTCAGTTTTCTTTACAACCCCTCCATCAGGTATTTATGTACATTAATAAGGTTCCCCCTAAGTCTTTTAATCACCAGGGTAGACCCTCCCAGATCTGTCTCTCGGGTCAGATGCACCAGTCCCTTAACCACCCTCAAGGCCCCTAACTGACTTGCTTCAGTATGTCTATATCTGTCTTGTGCTGGGGAGACTAGACCTGTACCCAGCACTCCAGACTCACTCATCAGTGCTGAGTGGGAAGGATCTCCTCCCTCGACCTGCTGGCCATCCTCTTCCTAATGCAGCCCAGGAGGCTGTTGCCCTTCGTTGCTGCAGGGACACATTGCTGGCTCGTGTTCAACGTATTGGCCACTCTTATCGAGTGTCATGAAATTCCTGTCTGCTTGTTTCTCCAGCCTATGGAGGTCCCTCTGAATAGCTATCTGATACATCAGTCACTCCCCCCAGCTTTGTGTCATGTTCAAACTTGCTGAGGTTACAGTCCATGCCATCGTTCATGTCATTAATGAATATTGTAAGCAGTATTGGCCCCAGTGTCAGCCCATGGGGTACATTGCTAGTGCCTCACCTCCAGCTGGACTTCATGCTGCTGATCACAACCTGCTGAGCCTAGGATTTTGGCCTACCTCACTATCCACTTGTTATCCCATATTTCATCATTTTGACAACTAGGATGTTATGGGACAGAGTGTCAAAAGCCTGGCTAAAGTCAAAACAAACAGTATCTGCTGCTCTTCCCTCATCCTGTGAACTACCTAGAAGGTTATCAGTTTGGCTAAGCATGATTTTCCCTTTCATAAATTCATGCTGACTATTCCCCAAACTCCTTGTTTCTGTATGTAGAAATGGGCTTCAGGATTATTTGCTCCATCCTTCCCAGGGATGAAGATAAGGTGGACATGCCTGTAGTTCCCCAGATTCTACTTCTTGAAAATAGGCGAGACATTCATTCCTCCATGGATGCTCTCCCAGCCTCTAACAATTTTTGACTCGGGCAGTTCCTGAGCCTGAGGTGCAGTCCCTTTTTTAATATTACTTCATAGATTCCCCCCCCCCCCCCCCCCCCCAATCTGGGGTTCCTTTTTTTTCACTCTTTTTTTTTTTTTTTAATGTTTTTTTTTTTGTTTGTTTGTTTTTGTTTTTGTTTTTGTTTTTTATTAATTTGAGTACCTTTTTTTTTTTTTTACCACAATTGTGGATTATGATGAAACACCTCCTGCACTTTATCCTGCAAGCTTTTGATTTTATGGACACTACTATTTTTGGTCCTTGAGGAGAAGTAATTTCACTCCTTTCCTTGCCCTTGTCTGTCTTATGTGTATTTCTTTTGCTTCCCTTGTGTCCTGTTTGAGGTAAGTAGAGCAGTATTGAACACAGTGTTAAGGGCACAATGAGTGGGCTAATACAGTGCTATACCGGCATTTTCTGTTTTGTTCTGTTACCTTCCTAAAAATTTCTCAGTTTATTTTTTTTTTTGAATTGCCGTTGAATGTCAGATTGATGTTTTCATGATACTCTGTATGATACCACTCTGGTAGCTTTACAGAATGGTAGTAATTTGTACAAAATGCTTAATTTTGTATGTAATGTTAAATCATGCCTTTTATCTACAGTGAATTTCTTTTGCCATTTCAATGACCAGTCACTCAGTATCATGAGTGTAATCTGCAACTCTTTATACTTGCTATTATACTTGATATTTACTTGTTATTGTTTTACTGTATTGAATGATGTAGTGTCATCAGCAGACTTTTGTCACCATCTGCCCCTGTTTCTGTAATTATGAATATGTTGAATAGGACTGACCAAAGTACTTTGTGGGACTCTGACTTTTCTCAATTGCAAAAATGAATCAAACCTTATGTTTCCTGTTCTAGAACAATTATTCCTCCAAAGGAAGACCTGTCTTCTTGTTCTTTTATCCTCTAGCAATATAGTTTCTTGAGCACATTTTGTCAGGGATCTTTCTAAAAGATTTTTAGAGTAGGCTATTTGGTTGAATTTTTATATATTCATCAATTCTGTCAAAAAACAAGGATATTAATGAGTCATGCATTTCCTCACCAATGTTCTGTGGACTCTCAGTTGATATCTCTTATTTTTCCATGTGTCAAATTACAGAATTGGAATAATTTTTACTTGCTTGCCTGGTGCTGACATTGAACTTTACTGCCCTGAAGTACTTCTCTAAAATGCTCTTGGAGACCTTTAAAAAAATTGGAATCCATATTTGCAATGTCTATTTCTCTAATACAAACATTATTTAAATTAGAAGACACTCTCTGTAATTAATGCCTTAGTAATTTCATCCTTGAGTTCCTTGAGAACATTTGGATGAATACCATCTGGTTTGGGCAGATGAGTAGTGTTGATTTGTGTAAAATGTCTTTCACTAACACTTTAATATGAGACATATCTTAATACAGTGACAGCAAAGAAGAGCTCTGACATGGGAACCTCTCAAAGCAGCTCCAGGGTGAACAAAGATGCAGAACATTACTTTGCTTTCTCTCCTGTGGTCTCATCCCTGGATGCTCTTTTCTCACCTTGCTCATGTGTTGGCTCCACAGATTGCTGTGGCAGACTTCACATCTTTTGGTAGGTTGACAGATTTATTATTACAGTGTAAACTTTTACAAGTTGTGTTTCAAAGGTTTTTATTTTGGCCGATTGCATTACAGTGTTATCCTTCTGAGGATTTTTTTCCCTGTTATCTTCATCTGGACAAAAATTCAGCTTGTTAAAGTTGACTTTCTTTCTTCAAGCAATGTTTCTTTTTAACCATGCCTTTATTTTCTTTCTGAAATTTGATCCCATGCCTTTAAAAAGACATTTCCGATATTTTACCTTTATCATTGCTGCTTTTAGCTTTCTTTTTTTACCCAAGCTTCCTCCTTTTTGTGCAAGAATCCTGTTGAATCCACTCCCATTGTGGATATTTTGGCTTCCTTGTTTATGCACAAATGTTGAATTTACGCCCGCGCTGATCACGGTTGCAGACTGATTCATTGACAGCCCTGCTGAGACCCGGTGAAGAGTTGCATCCCCTCGGAGTTTCCTGGCTAGCTGCTCATGAGGCAGGGTCTGAAAATTTGCTTTTGGCGTTGTTCCCTGTTATAACATTTAAGGCACCGAGTCATTGAAATCTCTCGTTACTGCTGTGTTTCCTGATCTTGCAGTCATTGAGTTCACAAAGCAAATCGGGGTCACTGCTCCCATCCAGCCCAGCCTGGTGGTGTTATGCTAGATATTGCACCCTGCACTCCCCACCCTGTGTGGGATGGAACTTCCAGTCCACAGGGATGGCGTGTTACTTTGTACAGTTAACCTATTTATTTGATTTAGCTTTAAGCTTTTCCTGATGCATAGAACCCTTGCTAGCTATTCTAGTTTTTCTGTATTCCCCCTCCCAGTATTCAAACAATCTACTAATTTCTTAAATATCTAACATTTTTATAGAAGGAAATTTATTTTCTGGTCTGACAGTATTTTTTTTCATGCTTGATTAAATGGAACTCTTTTATCTGACTGCTTTTAATCATCTGCTTTTTCAAATTTGCCAACATCTCTCCTGTTCTTTGCTTAAGAAAAAAGTGTTTGATTCCCTTCCCAAAAAGATTTATTGTCACAAACTGCATGTTCTCCTGAACCCTTGAGCATTCTTTTTCTGTATGTCTTTTCTTAATTTGCTTTCTTGTCATGTATCTATCAACATTATTGACTTCAAATTTACTAGTAAGTAGAAAGATGAGAGGAAGAAATCTGCATTATTTTTTCTGTTTTAAAAAAATAAAAGCAAGTGATGCTAAATATTATCACATAGATTAAATTTTTTTACTACCAATATATTTTTTGGGGTTCTTTTATTTTCTCTTTTTCCTATAGCTGTGAGTTCACACATTGGTGAAGTCAAAAATGAGGCAGCGCTACATTTCTTTTTAGGGAAGAGGATCCTTCACTCAAAAGCATTCCTGCCTTTCTCCCTCACTCCAGCAGCTTCCCTGGGAAAATTCTAACTAAGAGTGAGAGGAAGCCTTTGTAAAATCCTTGGCCATGTGTTTTGCGTACATTTGTCATCTGGCCTTTTTCTTTTTTTTTTTTTCTTTTCCTCCTCTTTTTTTTTTTCCCTCCCCTTTCTTTTTTTTCTTTTAGTTATACATATTTGGTGTAAAACCAAGTTGAAACTAACCAGAAATCAGAGGCTTTGATTTTCCTGGTGAATAAAAAGATAGCGCACATGAATAAAACAGACTTTGCGTGTGTGCAGCAGCTTCCCACACTCCTTCCATCTAGCAGCCAACACTTTCTGTTGGCTTTTCAATTAAAGCTGTATGCATAGGGACGGATTTGCATCATTTAAAATAAAACTGCTGTTTAATGCCTCGTAGACGTTACCTCCAAAACATTATTATTCATTAATTTTTATGGCTGGAAAGAGCTTAGTCATCTGGATTGTAGTTTATCTCACTACCACTTATGCCTGTAATAGGTCCTGCCTGTCTGTGATTTGAGCAGTGATGTTTGGTAGTTGTTTCCTTGCTGTCCGTGCCTCTTGCTTCTGCCTTCCTCTTTATAGGGAGACAGACATCTCTTGTGTTCTTTCACCCAAGAAAAGATCTCTACCCATCTTCCCCCACACATTTTTTTCAGGATGGTCTAATATATAAGCAGAAATGTTAGTAACAGTAGCGCAGCATTTCCAAGAATAAATACAATTATTGATTGTTTCTAAGAGGGTAATAATGGATCAGATTTACTAGAAATTTCTTAAGGTTTCCATGTATTTCCAAATGTGATTTCATATATTTTTATAAAAGGGCTTTTGTTTGGTTTTGCTCTAGTAAAACTCTGTCCATGACCTTTCTGTACAGTGCAAGGTCCTTTTCTTGCTAAGGTGCCTGTTATAACAAGTTTGTCTATCAGACCTGTCAGAAAAAAAGGAGGAAGTCTTGTCCCCTCGTTCCTGTATATCTTTCATCAGGTATATTCTATCTCTGAGGAAGAGGAAAGGATAGTAGGAGGTAAGAACTTGAAGGAAAAAAAAGAAAAGGTGGGAGGAATTCCTAGGAGACTATTTCATAATTTCTCTCTTTCTCTGCAGAATATACTAATATACAAAATGCAAGTAAATGCTGCATGCCAGCTCAAACCATGTATTAAGGCTTATATCATCATTAGATTGCCAGCTTGTGTATGTCAACTCAGCTGTGTGTATTTAGGGGTATATGGTTGCACAAAGAGGCTACTTGGGAATGTGAAGTGCTTTGTAAGCAAGGATTGATTGACCTTCCTTTGGGATTTTGCACTGTTCCTCATTGTCAAGACCAAAACAAGGTCTAACCACCAAGGAGTGCTTTTTAATTGGCTTTTATTGCTGGTGTCAATGGTTTAGGATGGCACATCAGGATATGCCAGGTATATACAGAAAATGAATTTGTCTGCCATGAGGTGGAAATCTGTTCTGTCATTCAGCAGTGGAGCTGTAATCACTTTAAGCTGTGGCCTTGTTGGATCCTATCACCAGGCAAGCAGGGCTAGACCAGGCTTCTCAACTGTTATATCAAACCTGGAACTACATGCTAAGCGTAGTGGGGAGAAGAGGTGTCCACCAAATAACTGATACTGCCCCCCTGAGTAAAAATTGATGCCAGTGCTGTCTTTTTGATAAGATGCTAAATAAAATCATTATCTTTTGCTATTAGCAAGCTAGTCTTTATAAAAGAAGAGGACTTAATCCTGTTATCCTGAACACACTTGAACTGCTAAATGCCCTTTTCAGACTTTGTAGGGATGTTGGTCATCGGTAATGGTGATGTGATACCCTGTGTGTTTGTGTGTTTCTGTATTCGCACATGTATACCATTTAGAAGAAATTCATTGTACTTTCAAACAGAGGAAATACCAAGTACTGCAGAGATCTACACTCTTAACAAAAAAAGGCATGAATAGAACCTGGGAACTGAAGCAAGACAAATCCAAATTAGAAATCAGGCACACATTTTTGATTGGAAGCATAATTATATGCTGAAGCAAACCAACCAGAGTAAGTGATAGATTCCTCTAGTCAAGTCTGGGTGGCTTTTAGAAAGACATGTGTTGGTCAGACAAGAGTTACCATCCTCTTGTATAGCTGTACTGTAGCAAAATGCTCTGGCTAGTTTTATGCAACAGGTCAGGCCAGAGGCTCTAATGGTTCTTTCCAGATTAAAGCTAAGTGAATCTAAATACTAACAGTATTCCTGTGAGATGGATGTATCTAAAACCGGAAAAGAGCAACCTTGTTAAAATGTACAGGGGCAAGTGTTGAAGGAAGGCTTGTGTTAAATTCATAGTTTAAATTCCTCAGTTGTAGCTCTGTTTGTAGTATGATTTTTTTATTCCTCTTCTCATGGGCATGTTCTTTACCTGTGTTGGCAAAGAATTTGAATGTAGAACAGCTTTACAAGTTGGGATCTAACTGCATTTCTTAATGTTCTTTTGTCATTGGTTGGATTGAGGGGATATTAAGATGCTTTCATTTTCCAATGAAGAAGAAGGAGCAGCAATTTAAATTAGAATTTCTTTTCCGTCCTGGTTTTGAAACAGTTGACCCTTTTCAGATGTAGACATAGGAACATTTTCCTCAGTGCCTTTTCTATTGTGTTGTGGGAGCTGTATCCTTCTATTTGTCATTAATTTGTGGCTTCTGTATCATCCGGAAGCTTGGAGAAGAAAATTAGACAATGTGTATGAGAAAATTCCAGTGGTCTTACACTGGAGGAGGCACTTTATCCATTGCCTACACTGGCTGCTACATCAGCCTTAACATCAGAAGGAAGAAGCTGTGTGCCAGCAAAGTGGGGACAGGGAATGCTGAAAGAACTGAACTGTGCCAGCCTCTGAGGAAATTGTAACGATTGTCCTCATATTCTAGCATCTCTGACACTGTTTCTATGTCTTGGGGGAATGAAGGGAAATAAGGTTTGAACAGGCATTTTTAACTGTTTTTCTGTTCCTTTTTGTAACGCTCACTGTTCTGCCTGACAGTATATTGGCAGCCAGGGACTGCTGGCTTCCCCTGGAGGGGGAGGAGGAATCCTGCCTTAAGATTGCATGGACACAATCAACTTTCAGCAGTTGTAGATCTTAGCCACCCAAAGCTGCTGTTGCCATCGATCTTCTTAGTTTCAAAAATGTTCTTTTGAATACATTTTCTTAAAGCTAAAGGAAGATATCATATAGATTTTAGGACAATAGCATGCAATATTTTAGGCACATGGTACTCTGGGAGACTGAAATGTATAGGATCTCCTGGGGGATGGCTGTTTCTGTCTCTTTTATTTTAATTTTATTTACCTTTTTTTTTTTTTTTTTTTTCCCTGTGATATGCAGATTATGCGGGAAGTAAAAATACCCTTCCAGCTGTTTTCTCAAATTTTAAATTTGGTTTCGAAGATTCTTATGAAGTCATCAGTCACCTAGTTACTACACATAAATGTGTTCCTACATGTAACAGGTTTCAGATTTCTGGCTGAGTTCCTCTTCGCCTGTGTCAGAAAAGCCCCACAAACTACATACAGCTGGAGCTAAACAGAAATAATCATTCTCTGTAAGTGCCTTTACTCTGTACAGCAAATGGACCACAGTTACTTAACTGCTTTTTAGGTTTGTGTGTATTTTTTTTTTGTGAAAACTGTACACAATATTAAGGAAGTTATAAATTTTAAATTGCCCTTCTTGCTACTTTTCTTCTACTCAAAGAGTAATCTGGAGTTGGGGAACTTATTAGTAGGTTCTTGAATCCATTTGTTCTGCCTAGCAGAAGCTATCTAAAATATTTAGCAGTGTTACTAGAAACAAAGAGGAAAGCAAGGAAAATACAGATGCTTAAGCTTTAATGAGCAGAGTTATAACTAACTCCATTTCCCTTTTCTCCTCTTCATGTAGGTTTTATTTTTAAAGGAAGAGCTTTCCTCCAAATGCATCAAGTGACTGTAAGCCCCAGACTTTCCTATTAACTTAAATGCCTAAATTAGGTAGGTAGCTGCCTGAGGTCAAACGTATAGCTAGTGGAGATGAGTAGAGGCCTCCAGAGGATTATTGAGAAGATAGGAGTGATGACCTGACCATGGCAGTTGCCCTTCTCCATCCACTGATTTCTTCAAGGTGAATGTTAAGTGGGATGGATCTGAATCATCAGAGTCCCACTGGGAACGGAGTCGTCAGTAGGTACCAGCCCTCCAATTCTCTTGGTTTGGAATCAGAGATGGTGACCTAAGATACAGTTAGGGGCAAGGTGGAAACAAAAATGCAACACGATGAGCTTGGTGCCTTGTTGAGCAAAAAACATTAAAGAAGGTGGGAGGGATACAGTAGGAGAATGACTCAGTTATGGAGTGAGAAAAACAGTAGCAGATCAAATTAATCTTTTAAGAATACCTTTCAGTTGATGCTCATGTTTAGTTCACTCTCATTACTTAGTCCACGCAGGACATTTCTGGAGTAGGGAAAGATTTGCTGATTGTATATTGTATACTTAGAGGTCTTGCTAGGTATGTGATGACAACCACAAATGGAGTCTTTTTGATGCAATGGGGATGTTGCTGCCATTGCTTCCTGCCTTGTTCAGTGAGTTGCTAGATTTTTCCTTCCATGAAGAAATATCCAAAAGACATGGACACCGCAGTCCTCCCCAGCTGGCTGTAGGGATAGGGAGACTTCCTTTTCTTATGGGAAGAAACATCTTAGTGTGCCATCTCCATCTGCTGGTTGAGCAGATTGGCAACAGGAGTATCTGAACTGATTTCAGAAGAAAGAGAAATTAACACATTGGAAAATATGAGTAGGAAAGTAGAAAGTCTAATACACACTTTAACCCTTACTGAAAAATTGAATTTAATCAACAAGATATTAAAAGATTCTCCAAGCCTTCCCTTGGATGATTTAAATAATCTTTTATATTTTCATGGCAGGGATATAATTACATATTGTTTGATTAATTGTGTGAGGTATTACTGTGGAATACAATTCGACTGATACAGGCATATCAGTATATCTATACTACTGAAAATGTGGTAAAATAAGCATCTTTACTTGGAGAAAGTATCATGGTTTGTTTTAAAATTCAACCATGTGTAAAGCAATTATATAAATTGTATATTTTACAAGCTCTCTCTGTTTAGTTTCTGACAATGTGTTTAATATTTTCATTGTTATACTTCGGGTGTAATATTACTTAATTGCTAATGAAAATGTTCAGCCCACCTGAAAAAATGTATTACCTAAGTACATCTATTAAATATTTTCTATTCTGTCCAGAGCAGAGGAAGTTCTCATTTTTAAACTGGTTGGCACTGAAGTATTCACTTACTGTTGCTACACTTCATCATGTGAAACGTGCTTAGAGGAGGAACTTAGGAAATATATTTTCTTTTTCAGACTTTAGTACATAAAATAGTCTGAGTGGCAGGCTGATAACCTTCAGGGCAAAGGAATTTCTTCTGTGCCCAAATAATGGAGATGCACGTTCAAGTCTTTCCTGGATCAGACTAGAAACCTTAAAAAGGGTAGAGGTGAGCTCTAACAGCTGGCAAGTTTTCTTGGCAGGTTGATTTCACTAAAGCAGTATATTAATGAAGTCATGTTTTGTAACTTTGAAGTTCAATCATTAAAAGGTGCATATTTACATATTTTAAAATTTATATGTGTATGTGCATATTGCAAGTAAGTCCCTGAAGTTTAGCATTTGGATCTTCAGCATAACATATCGATGTAGTTTCCCTGCTGTTGTTTTAATCTATATTCAAAACAAAAAAAAGGTAAAGCTTCTATAAGTACTGTTCTTTCCTTATTTCCACGGAATACAGTTACCTTGATATCGATCTATCCCTTTATTCAAATGTCGGGTTTTTTGTATGCATATGTATATGTAACTACACAGAGAGGTGGAGAGAGGCATGGATTTCTCAGATGCACATTTCAATTAAAAGAAAACAAAAGTGATACAAGAGCAATTACCGTCATCATCTTCGACATCTCTGTTTAGGGTCATGGTTTTCCATCTGGATATCATAGTGACTTTTTGATGGAAAACCAGTGTGGCTTCATCTCTACTGAATCCATTGTTTTGAAAACAGTTGCAGGCAACATATATTAACCATACAATTGAGGCTGAAATTAATGTAATTTTTTAAAAATATATATATATATATATTTTTTTTTTTTTTTACTAGAGGGCTAAATTTAAAAAAAAATTGAAACAAAGCAGCATGAGTGTTTTAGTATTTTGGAAAATGTTTGAGGTATAGGCTAGCTCTAATTAAGGAGCAAATTAAAAAGTTATTGTGGTAGGCATAAATTTAAAATAAACTTTGTTTTTCGCTTTATGTTTTTCCTCTTCCAGAAAGACAGACAATGTAGTTAATATTATGTAATTGCAACATGCAACATTAATGCTTTGGTATAACTAAATACAAAATCTTAATGCAATAAGGAAATGTTAAGTGTTTGGACTTGAAATCACTGATGCATAGTTTTCAGTGTATTACATATGAGTAGTTCTTCCAAAACCAGCAGGGTATGGGAAGGAATTGGTGTAAATTTGATTGGCTATTCATTGCTTAAGAGCTGGTTATCCTTAGGTAAGTTCCTCTGTCTAATCTTTGCCAGTTTGTAAACTGTGAGTGTCAAGAATATATATCCAGTATCAAAAATAATTGCACTTTTCATTAAGTCTTCTACACGTGGTTGTCTGATGTACATCCTTTTACTCCATCTGAGTTTCACTCCCATGAGAGGAGGAGGTAGTTTTGCCTTCATAACAAATATTTTCTCTCAGTAAGTACATCTTTGATTAAAAGACAATTTCTATCTTAAAAAATTTAGCCCAAATAGAGTTTGAATAACCAGAAGCAGCTGTGCAACATTTCCATTTCGTCCTATTAGAATATGCAGTATATACCCTGGTACTGCAAGAGAGAAAGTAAATACATGAATGCACTTTGAAGAGGAATAGCAGTCAACGTTTTCATATAGCAGTTGATTGTACATTCCCTGATAACATACCACTACTAAGAATTTCAAAGCCTGTTATTTGTTGCTGCTTGGATTGGTGGAAAATATTTTAGCAATGATAAAGCCTGTGAATGTTGGGTCAATGGGCCTACTAGTGGGGCTTTGTTCTAGCTCCCACTTAAGAGGCACTCACTGATATTCCTTCTTCAACCTTGCCTACAGGAAACATAATTAAAAAAAGAGAGCTTGATTTATTGCTCCAAGATTTCAAATCCAAAGAGCAGAAAATATACTCAGACTGATGTGAAAGGATATGCTGGTGTGTCTACCACAGAAATGTCTGGTTTTGATGTCTTTCCTGGAAAGTAAAAATCATTCTTTCAATGCCCCTCAGGCTTTTGAACTCTTAAGACATTCTTCAAGCCATAGGTTATTTGAACAAATTACTCATATCTCTCTAGCAGGTCCTTCCTGCAGGGGTGATAGCACTGAATTTTTTTTTTTTCCCTTTGTCTTGGATTTATATCAGTTGAGAATATAGAGTTCTGGTGACGTTTAAAAGAGGGTAACTATATTTCATATACCATATACCAGGTGCTTTTTCTAAACTCCTCTGAAGGGGAATATCTACCCCAAATCAGGATTGCAGCTGGAGTTGTACACTTGTATGATATCTGGTGTCATTTTGGCTGAGCAGGTCAGAGGCAGATTCCCACCTTTGGAAATAGTGACTAGAATGAAGCCTCAGCTCTGAGAATGAGAAGTCACCAGAGGATAACTGTTACATGGTTAAGTTGTGGAGCTGATGTAAATAGAGAGGTGACAGGGAAGGAAAGCAGCTTTCTCAAGGGTTCTTTATGCTGTTGAATTTCTTCCTCTTTTCAGTGCCAGAAGTGAGTGTACAATGCTCTAGTTTCTCCTCGTATTGCTGTCTTTCCTTGGAAGAAGGATGTTTGAAACTATAGTTATATCTTTGGCCTGGGGATTTTGGGGACCTGGACCTCCTACCATGTGAGAGAGACTTCTGTGTCCACATGCTACACAGTGCAATGGAGGTAGCAGGTGTCAGGATGAAGCTGAGTTAAAGGCATCTCCAAGGACATCTCTAAACTGGCCCATGCCCAATGATGGTGGTTTAAGGAGAGGTGGCATGGCACAGAGGTAGCGCAAGAGGTCTCCTGACATCGGAAGAATGTGAATTCCCTTTGTAGGGAGTGGGAACAGATTTGTTTGTGTGTGGTCTGGTCTCTGAGACTTCATTAACCACAGTTTAAAACTCAAGGGAAGGGCTAAGTGAGCTGGAGAAACAAGATCATAGAATCACAGGCATGTTGGCTGGAAGTGAATTTTAGAGATTATGAAGTACAGCCTCCTGAGATCTTTGCATTGGACAATTTTACCATCAGCAGCTGTGCAAACTGAGGTGAGGGATTATTGCTGATGTATCTGTGGGGCTGGGTATTTAGCTTATATATATATGCATCTGTTTTAGCATTTTCTTGTTTTAGTACTGTTTCTTTTGCTTGTAATAAAGTTACCGTATAAAGGGCTTCTGAGAGAGATCAGGCCACTGAGGTGTAATCATATAAGTAAGAATCTTTGCATGTTTGCATCCTTCCACCTTTGTTGCTTACAGTACTGCTCTAAACAAGAATTTCAAGACTCGGCTCCAGACGTTTGACTTCGAATGAAACTGGAGTTTGGGAAGTATTTTTTTGGAAGAGACAATGGCAATATTTCACCAACGTGTGTTAGGTGAAGTCAGACTGGTTTTAGTCTGTCCATGTAAGCAATGGAAGTGCATATATGAAATGATAAGGCAAATAATATGGAAGTGGAAATCAGGCTGGCGTACTCATGGATCACTCCAGGTTTTATTTTGTATAATATACATTTATCCCTTAGTGTTATTTTGAAGATAGGTAATAGCTGAGAACTGCCTCTTGCCCTGTTTTTGAAAGATCTTAAGATATCTGAAGGATAAATGTTTAAGAAACATCTAGTGGTTTTGAAATATGAGAGAATCATGATGTTGGGAAGTAAAGGCCAGCTTTTATCGGCAAAACTGGTTCAGCAAAGGTCATGGTAGGAACCGTTTCTTAGCTCAGTGCTGTTTGGAAGGGTCTAGCAGAGGGAGGGTGCAGCCTTCATTGCTGTTGCCCATTGAACCACTAACATCTAGTGTGTGACTGCCAACAAGGCTGTCAATTAGTACTAATTGTGTTGATAGTTTTTGTGATTTTAATTGAATTTTTCAAGCCATTCATATTGCTTTCCTTGGTCTTGCTGGATTATTTAATATTACCCACAGTCTGTGAGAAGACATTTATGCTTATGTTGCATTGATGCCAAATTAGATGGTTTAATGACTACACCTTGTTGAAAACTGATGCTGGTGGATTAGGATGGATGGATTTCCTGGCTTTCCTGAATGGAAATAAACACTGACAGCATCTAGGAATAATAATTTGTTTTTTAGTTGAAGACTTTTGCAGACAGTCAACCCTTGCAGGTATTAATAAGCCCATCTGCTCTCCCAGCATTTGCCCACCAACTCAAATAAGCCAATATTATTATTAGCAACTAGAGATAGATGATGGACTCTGTCTTTGAAGAGGTGAGTTTGCCTTCATCAGCTCTGATGAGTTTTACTTTAATTTTTATTACCTAAGGGTTTGTTTGGGAGTGATGTAAGAGGGTGTCTGTGTTTCTATATATACTGAGAATTTCCAGGATATAAAAGTGGTATGTCAGAGCAGGAAGGGGAAGGTGCAAGCTGTTGGTCTTCTGCTTCTTAATATGTTTCAGGATTTTTCTTGGTTATTGTAGGGATCCCCACGTTGACAGGACTGCTCAGCTGAGTGCTCTGGCGTGTTGCCATTTACTAACTTTCATTTGAGTCTAATCTGCAAAGTAATACTAATTTTTCAAATAAATATTTTAAAGCTACAGGATGTTCCCACACTGAAAGAAACCCCAGGGGGTCATCTGCTTCCTCTTTCCTGTTCCAGCAGGAGAGATTATTTCTACCTCTTTCTTTCAATGCTGTTTTTTTTTCCAACAGTACCTATTGTCCCAAGCTATGCAATAACCTGGGCACATAGCACTGCCAGTCACAAGTAACCCATGAGCTCAGCATTGCAAGTCATAAGCAGAATGAAATATTTCCCACCTTTTATTTGGCTATATAGTGCTGGATGGAAAGAAAAATGTTATTTTGCTTTAGGAAGTGGTGAACCTTTACGTTCCATAGATTAACTTGCTGTGTATTCAGAACTTGATATATTCTAGCTTTATGATCTTAATAGAACCAAGTGTAAAATTCTTGTTCCGTAGAAGGTTGTTACAGAAAGAGGTGAAAAGCCTATTTAGTTGATCTTTGAGGAAAGATATCACAGAAGTATAAATATCCATTGGTGTTGTACTTAAGCACAATTTAAAAATTAATAAAGGAACTAGAAAGTGTACAAAGTTTCTTCTTTGAATGTTTTTTAGATGAATTCAGAAATAAGAAACAAGCATGACTCAATCAGTTTTGAATTATTTTTTCTTGCTGTCTGGCATTTTTGCCTTTAGGACCTGTATTTTGAAGGTTTTTTCTACATTCACAAAGAACAGGAATTTTCCTTCACAATGTTTTTGAATAAGAAAAAAAAAAAAAGAAAAAAGCTGGGATATCTTGGTGGTTATGAATCTCCCTGAAAGGAAAGAGGTCATTTAAATAAAAAAAAAAAAAAAGAAAAAAAAGAAAAAAAAGAAAAAAATTGGGAAGTGACCTTAAATTTCAGGATGGTGGTCAGATTTGTCATAAGATTTCACAGTATGAAGCAGAAGATCATTCCCATGGCTAGACCTGTGTCTTGCCTATTCCCAAGACAGGCTTCCCTTCTCTCTCCATAATGCCCACCACCTGGTGCAGCCAAGGTGTGCTGAGTTGTGGTGTAGGTATTTCCTATTCCAGTGGGTTCTTATGCAGCAGGATTGTGGGAAGACACTCAGAATCCAGCTACAATTCATGTTCCAGGTCCCTTCACCTGCTGCCATCCTCCCTCCTGACCCCAAATAGCTCTGGCCTTGTAATGTGCATTGGTACAGGTCTGTCACACGCATGAAGACAGTAAGGACTTGAAAGTTTTTAACAGTGAGGGCTATGTATAGATCATATCACTGAATGTTTCTGCAGAAATACAGTATTGGTGTGACGGCTCTTCCACCATGCAAGAAGTCTGGCTTTTTATATTCTGCATAGGCATGTGGAATTCCCCCCAAGTTATTATTTGTTTCACACTATAGGAAGGAAATGACTGACTGAAAAATGATTCAGGATCCATGTATTGCATCAGAAGAAAAAAAAAAAAAGGTTTTTTTTGGGGGGGGTTATCAATACGGGGCACTTATGAGCAAAGCAAATACCACAGTGTTTAAATTGTCTTTTTCCTAACTGCCTTAAAGTTGGAATAGTAATATCTATGCTAACTTGTGAGAATGCAACTGAAGCTGTATAACATCTGAAATTATTGAGTGCAAGAGGTAAACTGCATTTTTAGAATACAAGTATGAATTCACAAATGCATATATATTTTTAAACATGCAAAACCACCCTAGATTAGCAGCAAGGAATTGGATTTATGCTGTTGGATTGCTTGTAAACTTTGTTAAGTGTCAGATGGGTAGGGCTTTTGCTCAAGTGGATCTGGGGCAAAATCTTGTTTTCCTTCATTCACTTGTTCTAGATTCAGGACACTGCAGTTCCCTGCAACAGCTGATGAGTTGCGTAAGGCTTGCAATCACAAATCTAGAACTCAGCAAGGATGTAAAGGACAGTATTTGTAGATGTATTCCTATGTACAGTATAATATGTTATATGTTTAAGTATGTGTTTATAAAGATAGATTATTCCAAAAGTTTAAAACATGCAAATCAGGATAGATTATATAGTTTTAAAGACATACTCTTTACAGGATAATATTATTTTGAAATGGACTTTATATATATGTTATCTATATATATATTTATATATATATACTCTATTGATAAAACAAAACTTAAATTTAAAAATTAACTATTTTTTCAAGATAAATTACTGTGTTTGTACTCAATTGTGTGTTAGAACATCACGTATTAATATAGTATGTTATTTATTAAAAATTAAGCCTCTGAAGAAGATTTTAACTTACTTATTGTTACTGATCTTATGCAGTGACACTTGAATATTTTTACTTCCAAATGCTGAATGGGAAGTCCTGGAATGGAACAGCATTAATTCACCAGCAGCACTTTCTGATTGTTTGCATCTTTTGGCTCTTCTGATTTAAATAAGTAAAGTTTGTTGTGGAAATATTAGCTATGTTTTAATGTTTGTTGTGGGTGCTAACCAGCTCTCCTTCCAAGACTGGTCTGAGCTTGCAAAACTATGCATTCTTATACTAATGAACTTAATATTAGATGTTATACAGTCTGCTTAATAAAACCCAAATGGGAGTAGACTATTGAAGATATTCTTCTAAATCCTTTCCTCTTGTGCAGTTTCTTACTGATCTATGTATTTTATAGTAAATGAGTATCTGCAATTACTTGCTCAGTTGGCATTCTTTCCTAAATGCCATCTTCTTATTTGCTTGGTTTGTATTCAGGAGAGTACCTGGGGAGACAGTGGCCTTATTTATTTTAATGTTATAATAATACATTTTAGTTTACTTGTTTAAAACATCAAATGTACATTCCATGCAGTAAGAGGAAAAACATCTTTGTCTAGTATTTATCATGAGTTGCTTTAGTTGAGTCAAAATTGAGATCTTCTGTCCTGTAAACCCATTTGTCCATAATTTACTGACTGTGAAAGCCTGTTACTTGATTGTCCTTCCCATCCTGTGCTGACTGACTGGTTTGAATTTCAGAAGTAAATGAATTTGTGAGAAATGGTTTGTTCCAATCTGGCTTTAAGGCTTAACGAGACTGTAATGTATCTAGGCTGAGGTTTCTGTTTGATCTCATAATAGTAGAAAACAGAGAAGTAGTTTGCACTAATCATTAACAATTGCTAATACATTTGTTTCTCTCTATTCTAACAGAATGACTCTCTAATGCATGGGTTGGAGGTGGGCAGATGGTAAAACCGGAAGGGTTATATTCTCTTACTTCTTTAATGTCACTGGCAAAAAATACATAGTTGGTTATGGAGAAGACTGGCCATCTTTCTCGTCTACCTCTGCAGGAGTTGAAGATGGAAGGGTCAGTGTTGCTCAGAATAGCAAGAAGTTTTTATTGGGAACCTCCTCCTCCCGTGAGCCGCTCTGCAAGCATGAGAGTGCTGATCCTAATGCCAGTGGAGGAAGCAGGCTGCTTTCAGTTATGCCCCGCAGGAAAGAATAGAAGAATAGTCCAGAGCAGTGTGTTGGAACTGGTGGCACATTGGTCTCATGAAAGTAAGAGTTCACTTTTAATGTAGTGACTCTGGTGCTCTCTGAATTAATTCCTGAGACTCAGTCTTTTTGTTCTCTCATTGGTGTTGAAGTAAATTATGTGTCCTGCCAGAATGGTCTGAAATGAATATACTTCCTGTAGGAAAATTACAAAATTAAATTAAACTTTAAAGAAACCACAGAATCCCTTTTGAATATTTAATTTAAACCTTGACTTTCCCCTGTTCCCGCCCCATTTGGCCTGACATGGGACAGAATCGGAACTGAAGAATGGAAACCAGAGGTGGGAGGGCAGTCCTGAGCTAGAAGTTGGCTTTTTGGATGGTGACCAATCATGGGAGAAAGCCAAACTGGAAAACCTGCAGAAGTGTTAAAAGGCTCTGAGTCTACAGACCTGTGGCTCACTGATCTAAGCTAGAAAAAGCTGCTGATATAAAAAGGTAGTACTAAATGTATTGTAAAACTTCTGGATGATGAAATAATATATGCAGTGAAATGGGAAACAATATTGGACTTTTCAAAAACATCTGGTTGTTCTGGGGTGATTTTTGTTGTTTTTTTTAAGTCAAATAGGACTTAAAAAATCCGCAGCATATGGGAGCTGCAAATTCCCACCATGTGTTGCTGCTAAGTGTAAGGATGTATGGTTTGTGCCATAACTTTTATTGTTTTTAAAGTGTCTGTGTGATTTACTGCTTGCTTTGCTTTCCTCCCCACCCCAGTGAGTGAAGGCTGTCAGCTTGTGGCAGGAGAGAGCATTAGAGCCATTGCAGATGACATTGTGGTGATCTGGAGATGGATGTAGACCCTGGCAGAAGCAGACCCTGGAAGCCTGAAAGTTTCCAGTGTAACTTGACTGCCCAGCTCACTTTCCACAGACCCTGTCAGAGACACTTAACTGTGATGCTGATAAGTACTATAAAATGTCATGGATGTTGTCTAGAGCCAAGTCCTGATGGTGTTGCATTAGATTTGATCATGGGAATATGCATTCTCTTAGAAACAGTTCTGATATTAAAAATAATCTCTTCTTGCACCAACATTTGGCTGACAGCTATATAGGCACTTCCCAGTAACAACTCAGATGGCTCTATTTGCTTTTGGAAGGTTTTGCTGCCCAAGTTCATGGCCTTCCCTGCCTTTCTCCACCCATTTTTTTTTTTTTTTTTTTTTTTTTTTTTTTTTTCCAAAATAGGACTAGATCAAGACTCAGTGGGTACTGCAAGAAACCTTAAGCTTTTTGGTGTCTCGGTGACAAAACAGATAAGGAAGTCAAGTGTCTCTTCCTGGCATAGGAACATTTACTGATTGGAAGAAACAGTGTGTGGGGAATATCCAAACATTTACAGAGAGAAGAATGGTCGTGGCAGCTGCACCATATTTTATGACTGTGATAAAGATAAAATCATTCTAGTGCTCTTTTGAACCTAAGAAAATGCCTTTGTTGAGGAAAAAAAAAAGGTATTTTCCAGTGTATATGAAGAAACCCACATTCATGCTACACTTAAATTTTAGTGTGAGAATTCCAGCAAGAGGTAGGAGTGTTTTCCTTGGTGCAGGATGCTGGGGACAGATGAAGCAGGGCCCAGACAAGGTGTAGAAGGTTCTCGGAGATTCTTATGCCTTATGATGTCTTTTTTTTTAAAGGGAATTCAAGATTAGGTGATCTGGTTTACAAGAATGGGTATTTAGCGATAGGCTAGCTCCTTTCTTTGAAACTTTGTCAGTGTTTGAAACACTGGGATAACTTCACAGTTTGGAGCATGTTATGCACATTTTGGTGATGTGGTGAAAATATTAGAAGATGCCAGGTGGGTGATATGATATTGTGGGCGGATGACAGGGACTATGACTAAGACTTGTGGAGGTCCAGTCATAATGGAGACCTTCAACAACAGATGCTGTATAATTTTCTAGTGCAAATGCAATGAAGAGTATCTCCCTGTAACTCAGAGCATTAGCATCCCGGTGAGTAGGCAGATGGTTCTGGAAACCACCAAATGAAGGCATTAACTACCTGTAGTACATGTTAGTCTTTACTAGTAATGATGGTTTATTGGGCTTAGAAACAAGGCACACATTTTTGTTTTTTTCTTTTGAAAGATTTCTTTGTATGTGATGACTGATGTTTTCTTTGCTTGGAGTTTTCATTGAGGTGTTTTGTTTTCTTTTTTTTTTTTTTTTTAACCACTTTTAAAACACTAAAGGTTGATAAATAGTCTGCAAAAACAGTCTGCTAAGTTAAGAGATGCATCACAGGATTATTCCTAGCCCTGAATAACGAAGACTAATCAGATGAGAACAAAATGCAGTCTGTTTTTTGCCTTGTATTCTGTGAGATAGAATAGATGGATCATCTTCTAGCTCAGGCATAAATCCTGGGTTTGGCTCTGCTATAAAGTTCGTATATGGCGCTCTCAGAGGCTGTTCGAGGAGCTTTCTCTAGGCATCTACAGAGGATCTCAGTGACCAGTTTTGTACATTTAGGAAACATGAGGTCAATTGTGTCTCTGGGAAAGCGATTCGCTGGGCTGGGTACACAGCTCTGATCACTGACAGCTTAAGTGGGACACAGGCACTGCATTTCTCAAATCCCAGGCGAAGTGGTCACTTTTGTGCAATCCTATCTTTTTGGACACTATTTATACTTGTCACAGTCTCAGTACAGTTATAATCTCCACCAGGGCCACTTGGATAACATTACCTATCTTTCATGTTATATTTTGACATGCTGAAACTTGATACAAAAACCATGGAAGCACCAGATTTGTTATGAAGATATAAGCTGTACTTCACAGGGTTTCAGGCCCAAAAGAACCACTAGGGGATTTAGTTCTAAATTTTTTTTAGAGAAAATCATAGAAAAAACAATATTTTCTTATACCCAAATGCTCCTTTGTTTGATTTAAAGAATTTTTGTCTTCTAAAAACTAAATTCTTTGTTCCAGAGAACAGGAGAGATCACAAAACCTCCAATACTTGATACCCTTGGAATGACAGGGAATTTATTAGGTATTATGTGACTCTATCAGAAAAGAATGAATTCATAGGCACCATTTTTCTGGTTTTATCTTTTGCTTGTAGTTAGTTTCTAATGATGTGGAATGAACTAAATAGAGTTCTTTCCCCTTCTGCCTTTGAAGTAAGTCTAGATAGTTGTATGGGGGGGAGAAGGTGTTGTTTCTGACCTCAGTGGGTGATTTTGGAAGCCCTAAAATATGAGATTTCAATAAAATTATTTTCTTAATGGAGAACAGAAGTTATTCTGACTCTTTTGGGAGTAAGACAAGAAATGCTGTTTTCCTGTGACCCATGAAGGAATAGAGATGAGCAGGTAGAGGTTTTAGAGTCTGTTTACCTTTATAGTCTTTTCACCCCTGAAAGTTAAAACATGATCTTTCCCATCTAGTCCAACAAAGCACGGTGACTGCAGAGAATTTCTTCAGGAATCTGCAGGAAAAAATTAAAAAGAGAAATATATTATAGGAGGATAGCATAATTTTCTTTTAAGGACTTCAAGCAATGCAGAGTCCCGTGGTAAAATATTTCAATTTGATTTTCCCAGCTGTGAAAGTAATCAAAAGCTTCTTTCAAGGCTTAACTTGCTAATGAGATCCAGTGACTGGAAGTTAGTTATGCCATTGTCTCCATGATTAACTATTTCCATCCTGTAATCAGATAGCTTTTATGTGTGAAATACCTGTGCGTGGTGATGAAGTCAGCGTATAACATTCTCTTTGATGATCTGAATATGTTGTGCTTCTTAAGTCTCACATCATAAATCATGTTTTCTAGGCTTGAGTCATTTTTGTGTCCCTCTTTTGAATGTTTTCCAGTATCTCCACATGTTTCTTGAATTGTGGGCATTATGCTGGTATTCTGTCAGAAGTCTCACAAATAATATAAAAAAAGTGAGATGAATTTGCCTAACTTTTGATTTCTCTCCCCCCGCCCAAGAATGTCATAGGTGTTTCACTAAGAAAGTCTGTCAGGAGTTTACCCAGAAGTTCCTATCCTTCTCTTTCCTCCAGCTTATCTTTTTTAATCTCACTTCTACCAAAGCTCTTATTCAGTTCCCCAAAGTGGATGGCTGTCATGGCATTGACTAACTAATAGCCTTCAGACATCCAACTCTGGAAGTATCTATCCCTTTTTCTTTAATTCTGTAGGAAACATAGGCTCTTATTTTAAGAACTTTAACAAGCATCTAAACTAAACTCCTTAAGTAGGCAAGTCAAGTGCCATGCTGAAGTTCCCATTAGGCACATGAAAACTCCATTCTTAATTCCCCTTGTGTTGCCTTGCATTTGGTTCTACTAAAATTAATTTTGTTAGAATCTCCTTGTAGGCAGCAACTCAGATCGCTTCTCAGACACCATGTTTTCTTCCCTAACCTTTGAGAAACTGTCTCACCTACTCCTGTTTCCACAGGAGGTAATATATTTTTGATAAAAATAACTTCAGTTGAAGAATGAATCCCTTACGACTTCACTAAGTGAGGAGTTGTCAGTATCAAGAACATTTTTAGACCTGTGAGTATACTACAATTGAATCCAAGTACACTCTGTTAATTCCACATCATCATTTTTTAATTGAGATATCATGTTGTACTAAATCAAATGCCATGGAGAAATCAAGTGCACTATAGCATACAATTGCCTTTGTCAACCAGACCTGTTATCTCTTCACAAAAAGACAATAGGTTTGTTTTACAAGACCAACCTTCCATTAAACTAACTGATTGACATTAATTAGATTTTTAGCCTCTAGTTCTTTGTTGATGAAATTCCAAATTAATCACTCCTTTTACTGAATGCTAAATAACTATTCTAGAGGTCTGTGGCCCATCTCTTTATCGTTGTTTAAATATTGGATCTCCTTTGGCAGTCCTTTATTTCTTTGGAATTTCCCCAGTTTTCAAAGGTTTATTTAAAAATTAATATTAGCAATTCAGGAAAGCTCCTCAACATATCCTTTTAAGATTCAGGGGTATGTGTTATCTAGGCTGCTGATTAAGCATTGTTTAATTTTAGCAGATGTTGCCTAACATCCTTTATTACATATGACAAACTTTCTATTCTACCCGTAAGTTTGCATGAGGTGAATGCAACCTCCTGCATACTGAATACAGAGCATAAAAAAACCACAATAGTTTCTTTTCAGTTTCATTGCTAATTCTATGTCTTATTTTAAGCAAAATACTTTCTAGTCCTTTTTTTGTGTTCATCTGGGTAATGATGACTTCTTGGGAATTTAAAAGTTTTTACTTGTAAAGACACCCTCTTATTTTGTTAAAACTTACAACTTAAATTTATGTTGTTGGTTTTCACTTTTTAAGCCAACGGTTGCTTTAAATTTTGGAAAAATAATCCTCCAGAGTTTTCATATTTCCTGTAAAATATGTGCTTGTGCTTTTAGACAGAATTTGTTTTTCTGTACAGAAGTGTTTTCTACAAGGTAAGCGCAGTGAAGTCATGATCATGAGTATTGCAGTCTGATGTTAAGCATATGTTTTTTAAAACAGCATTTCATATTCAGATATCTGAAACTGATAATGGGTGATCAACATGGAGTTTTTGGGGTTCTGACATGTTGATTTTGTCAATGGATGAAGGCAAATATTTGTCTTTACTAGAATTTCCTTTACATTTCTCTGTGGAGCTGAGCAAATCAGCTGGTGCAGAGCCTGTGGAGAGCTGTGCCATCACGGAGGCTCCATGCCATCAGTGAGTTCCAACAGGTCATATCTGCAAATATGACACCCTTTTAACAATACTCAGTAGTATTTGCATAATATTACAGTGAAAACTGTTGCTTCAGACCCTCTAGTGCATGAGGTGTTAATGCAACATGCTAGATCTCCTGCTTGCTGTCCCTTCTATGTTACAACTGCAATGGCTTTAATATTACTTCCTACTCTCCCAGTGCTTGGGGAGTTGTGGTTTTGGGTGTTATCAAGCTGTACTGGCTCCCTCTGGCATCTTCCATGTACTGCACGGGTGATTGCTCCTGCCCTTAGCATTGTTTAGCCTATTTGGCAGCAAAGAGATCTGTAGCCCCCAGGTTTAGATATACATTTAGCAAGTGCTATGGAGGGAAAGCAAATACCCTGAAGCAGTTGATGCCCGGTGTGAACTCAAGACAGATGCGACAGCCACGCTGCAGCAGAGTCTGTTCATGATGGGGCTCCGATCACTCTTCTTTCCGTCTCCTCTGTCTCAGGATGCTGCCACGGTGAGAAAGGGCTGTGTGCAGGGAAGTTTTGTGGGGCTGATTAGGAAATCTGCTCCTCAGAGAAAGGATGTCTGTTGAGATTTTTTTAAGCAGCAGAGAGGAACAGGAGAAGAGGGATTGAGAGTTGAGGGTAAAGGGCAAATCTGAACTGGAGGAGCTCAGGTACACACAGCAGCTCAGTCTCACAAACCTTTCTCTAACACCAGCTGGATTGCTTCTGATATCTGAGTTATGGGTACGTGTCTTTAATATCTATTTCATGTAGAAGTGGCTCACATAGCTGTAAGTTGCTCTTAGCCCCAAGAGAATGGTTGAGGATAAAATCTAGAATTTGAAATATAGAGACTTAAGTCAGTGGAGACTTGATGTCCTAAGTGTAATTTCCTCCTGCAAAATATAACATGTTTACCACAGTATTTTCTATACATCTTACCCACCTTGTCGTATTTTGGTTCCAAGTCCTTTGTTTTCTTCCCTTGCTCATTAGTACTCCTACAGATATCGGTGCATCCTCGACTGCTCTGACTGCTGGTGTAAAGATGATTTTATTATGAATACAATTACAAATGTTCTTTATTGTTTGTTTGACCCTTTTTAATCACTTTAATTACTTCCTTTCCCTGAGTTTGCTGACTGCTGACAGATGGACTTTGTTTTCTAGCTGTCACTGAATGTATGGAGACTAAATAACCTTGTACTTCAATTACACCTTCAATGCTTGTGTCTCTTATAGAAAATTGATTAATCAACTAATTGATAAAATCTGGCTAGGAATTCACTAAATTCCTTGTGAGCACCAAAGATGTGAGGGAAAAATGGAAAACCTATTTATTCTAAATAACTCAGTAAAAAAAGGTTTTAGGAAACAACACCTGCCTTAATGTGTGGAAACCTACAGATATAGGCAAAATAGCTTTATATAATGTTTCTCATTTTATTAAGAAGGAGTTTCTGATTTGCCAGAGGGGCTTACTTTGCAGCGTTTTTGCAATATGAGTAAGGTGGAAAGAGAAAATTAAAATTAGAGTCCTGGCAGCTTGAATGTAGAGTGTACTCAACAGTGGTCTTTGTTCTTCTTGCAGCTCCAAGCAAGGAAAATCTCCCATGCTGTTCAATTTCTTGCCTCAATGCATATATTTGAAGTAAGGCTGAGAGTCAAAGTCAGTGGTAAAATTCAGTGCCTGAGACATGGGAGTGAAATGGAAAGGAGCTGCAAGACATCAGCCACATGATTCTAAATCTCATTGATTTTATCATCTTCTTAATATGTTGGAGTTCAGAAGATTTTGCCTTTGCATCCCTCTTCCTCCACAGGAATGACAAAAAGGTTGTTTTGACCTGTAAATGCTTTGGAGTCAAAGTGTATGTGCATGTATGGATAAGTCAGCCACTTTCTACAACTCTTTGTGCAACACATAATATGCTGCAGTTGATTCCTTGGGTTAAATTTGTTCCCATAGCTAAGCTTTTACTAAAAAAAAAAAAACAACAACCAAACCATCACTACCAAACAAAAAAAAACCAAACCAAAACAACAACAGAAAAACCTCAAAACCAATCAAGCTCCTTTTCAGTAATTTCTTTCAGTTGTTAAAAGTGTAAATGAGCAGCTTCTCTGTTTTTAAAGCCTGACTGTAAGAATAGTCTTTAAAGGGTGTTATTTCATTGAGATGCCAAACTGCAAAAAATCAGATTAAAAAACCGGTGTGAATAGCAGCTCTTTTAAGTTTAGTTAATTATTTCATTGCCTAGATTAGACAGTGGAATAATTAACTGAATAATATGCTTGATTTCCAAACTCAGACAGCTTCCTCATGTATCTGAACCTTTCGGTATTTCCTCTAAATCTGTCAAATTTTCTGCTTTCCCTATAGCCTTTCCTGACAAGATTTATAATACCCTTCTGTGTTTTCAGTGCAAAACTTTCTCTGTGTTGCAGTTTAAATCTTCAAAGCCACCCAAGTTAATCAAATGGAGTATAAAATTAAATATGGGAGTAAATGAAGAATTGATCATTTAATATTTAATTCACTTAAAGTTTTTATTTTTCAGTGTGCTACAAGATTTTCCCCTACACTGCAGTAAATTCAGGACTCTTATCTTTGAATTGAGGCATTTTCCCCACAGTACGTGGTGCTTGCATGGAGCAAGGTTATTCCCCATGGACAGAGATGGACACTCACTAACTTGAGCGGCAATTCACTTCTAGCCCTAAACAGGGCTATTATTATCTCAAGTTGGCAGGTGAACTTTATAGATCAAGTATAAATGATATATCTTTGAGGGAAGTATGGGACATTTTCTTCCTAAAAATCTCTGATTTCTTCTCTCCTTTATGAATAGCAAAGGGCTACTGCTGTTACTGCAAGTGCTGCACTGAGTGGCAAAGCAGCTCATTCAGCACAGCTGCTTTCCATCCAAAAATGCCTTCATGGCCCTTCTGGCTGCTTTGGGTATGCCTGGCTATTGGAAAACCAGGAGTGATGTTGTGCTGCTTCAACTAGCCTTAATGCAAGAAAGAGGGAAATCTTTTTGAAATTAAAGAAAGAATATATTGCTACAAAACTGTCCTGGATTTTCTAAAAGAAGCATTACTATATTTTATAAGTATGAAATAGGATTAGATTTAATACAGAGAGACTGCAATCTCTTCAAAGAGTTTGTCTCTTTATGCTTCTGTGTACCATGAGCTATATATTGTCAAGTGAGTATATTATGTCATGGAAGTTACAAGTTCAGTTCAGGATGACTTAGCTCAAATTGCTGCAAACTGTATAGTTCCAGTTCAAGGCTCTTATAAGCTCCTCAAGTATGAATGTTCTAGCTCAAGATATTTATATCTCCTGCCTGTGAAGACCAAGGTAGTTTGTTTGTTCTGCAAGAAGAACAGCTTGAGAATTCTTTTATCCTTTTCTATTTATTTCATTAATATGTTTACTTGTGGTGTTTTATTTTTTGTGTCTCTAGGTTTTTCTCACTTCTGAGCACTCATGGTACTGTTAAATATGCAAGTAGCACATTCATGACTTCTGCTCAGTAAGGGTGAAAAAGAACATACACAAGCATCAAAAAGCCAAAACCAGACCTTAAATATCCAACTCTAATTTGACCTGAGTTGTATCTGCAGTAAGATAATGTGTCGCTTTGTCGCACTGACTACTTATCATATAATAAAATGGATTGTGCCATAAAAAGTTAAGATTGTCAGATACATCATATGTTGTCCTGGTTTTGGCTTTATCACAGGCTTTGAGGGCAATATAAAATTTAACTCACAGACAAGAGAAAACTAGTCAGTCTGTGAAATTTTTACATTCTCTAAAGTTACATTCTGCAGACTTAGGGCCTTGAAACAGCATTCATTTCTTACAAGTAAAAACCTAATTCATATGAATATTTAATATAGAAAATTATATTTAATGTTTGAAATGCATTAGTAATTACTGGTTATTTTAACATGAAAATTTGAAGCGATGTTCAGGTTAACCTTGGAGTGTTGGTATGATGTGAAAGTCAAATGAACGCCAGTACTCCAGGGGATGTGAGAGCCTCTGGGAGGCCATATAGCAGCATGAGGCTATATAGCCTCCCGTATAGCTCACATATAGCTCCATAGGCACCACAGATCCTCTGTGGTACCCCCAGCTGGTGCGTGGTGCCAGGGCATAACAGAAACCTTGCACTGAGACCACCAGTTCCCCACACTGGGGCAGGGCAGTCACAATCCCAAACTAATTTTGTGTAAACTGACGTTTACTCTTACCACCTTTATGGACCTTCTGCTGGTGAAACCAGTAAAATCTGTTGTGACTCACTTCGGCTACACATGGTGAATGAGCAAGCAGAAGAATACTCCTTTTGCAGGTCCCCCTGAGAAAGCAGCTGTAGGAGGGAGGGAGCAGGGTTGCAGGGTGTGCTAATGCAAGGGATGCTCAGGTACACAGACTTAGTGGGAAGCCTTCTCCTAAAACATTGTAGTTTCCTAGTGTGTAGGTCAGGTTCCCACCTAAATGTGATTTCCTGGAAAAGCTGGCTTTTTTGTTTAAAGAAAAACCAGTGTTCTTGGAATTTCTTATTTTGTTTGATTTGTCTGAGATTCCTGCTTTACAGATGCTGCAGACAGCAGACCCTGCTCCGTGTTCAGAGTGCTTGCAGCTCATAGAAGTGAGCTGCTTCTCCTGTGCAGAAACCATTGTCCAAATACAGCATCCAAAGTAGATTGTCTCTGTGGAAATTCCCACAGACTTGGCTTTCTACTAATGAGACGAGGAAAAGAGGGAATATTACGAAGACAGAAAGCTTCCTTTTTTCTGAAAACCTTGTGTAAGGCAGCAGTTTCTACATGTATACTTTTGCTCTAAGCAAATCATTGTCAAAAGTATGTCTTCCATAGCTCAGGAGTTTTTTGCCTTATTTGGGTATTATTATATAGCATTATTTACATAAATTTATGTAAATAAATTTACTAATTAAAGCTGATGCATTTTCTTTCCTGTTAGTTTTCTGGTACTGCCTTCCCTTCTTCCCTATTCCATTAATAAAAAGAAATTAATGTTCTTGGAATTCAGACCCTAAAGGATGAAGATAATGTTAATGTGCAAGCTTATAATACTGTCTCCGTTGTATATGGATATAGATACAGATTTTCATTACGCATAAATCTTTATGATGTTCCAGAATTGTCACTGAGAGCTTTTGGTTAAAAAGGAAATCAAAATTAAGGGTGAAGATAGAAAGACAAAAGTTGGACTTTGTCCTTTGATGTCTTACAAATAGGAGGTATGTATCTGGAAAATGACTGCTTTCTGAGGCCTCCCTCTGATTCAACTAATCTTTTAAAATTGGTGCTGATACTCACTTTTGCTCAAATCTGGGAATAAAACCTGTTCTAACAATGACCTGTGATCTGCTTCTGTTTTTCTCTGCACTTTTTTCTGCCTCCTCGCCTTCATATAAAGCCTGCTTGTAATAGAAAAAAAAAAATGATCAATGTGCTATACACAGCTAGTTTTGAAAAAGTGTAAATATGTAAAGATGCATTCACTTTGCTCAAACTTACCCAGTTCCTCTATTTTTTCTATTAATGCTATGCCAACAACTTACATGCAAGCCCCCCATCTAGCTGAGGGTCATCCATTAATTTTTTAGATCTTTGGTTTGTGTGTTGGAAAGATGAAAGACCTAGTGAATGCATGCAGATTGTCTGTAATAAAATGTGAATTGGAAACAGATTAAGCAGAAATTTGTGCATCTGAGTTTTAGGCAGAATTCTGAAGTGTGCACACTTGTGTGCAAACATGGGCCCTAAATGGTAGTTCCCATTTATTTTGATTTCTTTGAGGTCTGGTTATATGATTTTGGAATACTTTTGGTGATAAAACTAGTTGGTGTTTATTTCAGTTGATGAAGGGGTCAGCATTATTCTTTCAGTGTCCTAGTCGTGGCAAATGGACTGAAAAAATGACTAAAAATACCCTACAGTGTACACCACTGCATGTGGGTGCTGGTGAATAATTCCCTTTTATTGGATTAAGTCTAACCAAACTTCTATTGAAGTAAGCTAAGTATTTAATGGAAAACTCTGGGTTTTAATGTACAGCCAGGACAGAAATGATGTTTTGTATTTCACAGAATTTATCACTACCCATTGTCCAAATGTTCTGCTCATTTAACTCTTAGTATGTCATTCCTGTTTCTATTAAAGAAGGGAGAACTGAAGGAGTCTCATGCTCTGGGGAACATGGTGGAAGCCCACAAAGCTAGCGTACTGAAGCTTGTAGAGTTGCTTTCCTTTCCATCACTTATAGTTATGAAGACAGTGGCTACTCTAACAGAGCAAACAGACTGTGCATATCCATAATGGATCAGTGTCCGAGACAATGGTTAGATAACTCATGGTCTGCGAAATCTCTTTCTAAGAAGCCAGAACACAAATGTTGGAGCAGTTGGTTGTTGGTGGCTGTATGCATCCCTGGGAGTGGAAGATGAAATGCTGTGGTGTAGTATGCACATTGGGGTAGGCTGCTGCTCCACAAAAAATAATAGTTAATCAAACAATATGTGTGTTTTGCATAGCTCAGAAGTAGCAGCCTTTGGTAGTAGTTGATGAAGCAAGCAGAGCATGAGGAAGATGGAATGGTGGTGGCACCAAATTCCAGGGTGATATTGCCTATGAGTGGAGCAGGGCATATGAGAGCACAGAAACATCTGGGTTGTGAACAGATGCTGTTACATCTCATAGATTTGTACAAATGATTTTGTTTCAGTGGTACCCACATATGGCTGTCGGCTCTGCTGTGCTGTGTTCTGTGAGAAGGCAGTGTGTTAATACCATCAGTTAGAGTATTCAGCCAGGTGTTAAGTTGAACAGGAGTCGGATGACAAATGAACAGTTGTTTTTAGATGGAGGTTTTGACCTGTTATTTAGTGTCTTCGTACCAACACATAGCACTTAGCGTCATTACATTTGCTTCTCCCAACATTTAAGACTTTTGATATGCCGCGGTCTTGATGCAGATAATGATATCCGTGGAGCAAATACTTTCTGTGCTCTAGCAATTGCTTTTATATCTCAAGATAACCTTTTCCCAGGAAAAAGAAATTTCATAATCAGGAGATGTGTCTTTTTCAGAGTCAGTTAGCTATATATCTCATGTTACTCTTGCAGAAGGTAATATTGAATAACGGCAGATGTGATTACAGCCCTGTCAATTTTGATATGAAAAGGTGTCTTAAGTTCTTCTTGTTATCCTCATGATACTGTCTCTAAACGATCTTGATACTTAAATGGAGTTATATAGCAGAAATTGAGATGGGTGCACTTTTGTGCCAGCAGTGTGCAAGAGAATTACAATCTTTGCATCATGTCCAATTTCATAGAAAGTTTGTTTTTACCAGACTAAAGCAACACAATTGTGATTTAAGAAACTTAAATCCTTGTAAAAACTAGAAAATGTTTAGCACAAGGGGTTTTGAAGACCAGTGTCCTCTCACTAACAGTGACTTGCAGCAGATGCTTAGGAACCAGTATGAAAACAGACATAAGTTATACATTCAGAGTATATACTCTTGCCTCTGCCACCAATCAAGCTTTTAAACCCACTGAACCAGACGTTGCATCAGGATTACGGCAGCCATTCACAAATCCTCCTTTGCTGATGCAATACAGAGGAAGAAGACCTACAAAAGAACCCATAAGGTCAAAGTCTGTCCTGTGCACTTCCAGGATTACTCACAGGCATAGGAATCTGCTGCCTCTGCTATGAGCACCTCTTTTGGAAAAATTGTCCACTTTTTCCTATAGCCTACTTTATTACCATCCCTCTTTTATGCATACAAATTTTTCTACACTACCTCTGTGAAACCTCATCTTCCAAATCACATTTTTTTAACAGGATTAATATTTTCTTTAAAGACAAAGGTTTGTCGTGTGCAGTGTGTGTCCCAAGTACTTAATTCTCAACTCTTGCAGTGATTTGCTTTGATTTTGGACAAGACTGTTTATCCACTTCTTGGAAGCAGAGGTAATATTATTTTCCTATAGAGATAAGTTTAAAGTTTTTTAATGTTTAAAGATACTGTGCTACTAGGTCCATATTTTATTCATGAACTGGACAGTGAATAAAGCTTATAGTACAGTGAGATCATGAGATATTTCTTAAGAGCCAGCTTAAATTTACCTAGTGGTGAAAATTCAGTACGCAGCTGAACAGCTCTGTCTGGCATTTCAGAAATATACATCTGAAATACATTGATCTTTTTTCTTAAACAACACTTCATTGTGGGTTTTTTTAAAGTAGAAATAAGTAGAAGTTCTTTACATCATACCTGTGTTTGCAAAGAACTTCTATGGAAGTGGTTAAATATGCTCTAAATTTTCTTATGAGGTGTTAAACCCCTTTTCTTTCAGGCTTTGCTCTCATTCTTAAAATGTAAGAAGCCATTTGGTTCCCCCTGCTTTGCGCTGTCCATATTTGCCTGCTTACCCAACCTGTCATGCCAAAGTCAGTTTTCTGATTCCAGCTCTTCTAGAAACCGTTGAAAGTTCGAAGCTATATTTTTTGCCTTTTAACATGTCAGAGAAATAGTGATTTATTGCATTCACTTCCAACTTGAAGTACAGTGCAAGAGGCTGGTTCTCATCATGTTTTCTTCTGGTCTAAAGCACACACCAAAATGGTTGTGTGTTTGCAATGCACAGAGAAAATGATGCCAATTAACTGGCATAAGTGGCTACTAGCACGTGGGTGATGCTGAGCAAATGTTTCTAAAATTAACTACTGAAATGGAATAAGAATAAAAACTTCTGTTGTGTTGTAAGGTTCCTGTAGGAATCCATTCTCTCTGATTTAAAATGTAGAGAGGATGTTATCTCCTTATAGCCGCTGCTGCTTCCCACCTCCTGCCTCATGGAGTGATTTGTTTTTATGGCAACATTTTTTAGAAGATTGAGAAAATATAGAACGTTACATCAGAAAGAAAGATCACTCTCTTCTCACTATTTTAAAATAGATATTTATCCTTTGTCATGGTGTAAATTAACTAAAAAACACTATGCTAGAAATAAATGTACTCTTGTAGTGAGTGAGTCAAAATGATGGAAACAATGCATTTTATCCAATCCTATCCTATTCTATCTTTTTTTTTTTTTTTTTTTTTTTAATTATGCTACCTTCCTTAAATGATAACACTGATTTTAAATGCAGCAAACAATGTAGTCAGGAATAGTGCAGAGCTGCTGCTGTGCACTTTGTCTGTGCCAGCTCAGGACTGAACCGAACTGAACAGCCCGTTTTCAAGTTATTCATGAACAAAACTGAAAAATCTTTTAATTGTTGACCTTCACAGTGAAAAAGCTGGTTCATTAACTTATAATGTCACCTGACATACTGTGCTTATTGATTCATGGGGCCAGAATTGTAGATAGGAATGAACCAATGTGATTTTACAGTAATTTATTATAATAACTAGTTATGATTGTTTGATGGCACCTCTTCTCCCTTCATCTTCTATATTTTTGCTGCATCTCCCCAACTCCATCGGTTCATCTGACCTTATTAGTGTCTGTTTAATGCCAAACGCATGAAGTTTTAATCCCGCATTAGATAATCAAAGATTTTTGTATTCACCAGGACAAAACACAGGTTTTCATAATGATGTATTTACAATTCTCCTCTGGGTCAAGTTCAATAGGAGAAGAAAATATTTACTGGATACCTCATTTAAAAAATTGGTTTGTATCTTCAAAGTAATGTAAATATTGTTTTGCTAAGAAACAAAGAGCTGATATAGATTAATTTGTACGTGTGCTAAACTGCTTTTTTTTTTTTTAATTTTCATCTTTGGTCCTGATTTTGGTCTTGTCAGCTTGAGATCTCTGCAGGGAAAACTTCATAAATGCTTTACTAATCTTTAGTAAATTAGTCTGTAACTTAAGTAACATTTGATCTCATTATCTATAAAAAGCATGGCTTGCTACAGAATTTAATGGTGATTGTTGAATCAGATGATGTTTTTTATGCTGGCTACGATAATCTCTGGTGATGTAGATGGATAAGCCATTATCTGACATGCATCTTATAGAGATGTATAGTAGATAGCTCAAACTTGGACAGGAAAGTGCTGAAGATATTTCGGGGAAAAAAAAAGAAGCTATTGATCGATTACTTATTTTTGATGCATTTAATCATTATGATAATGCACATGGTATTAAATAGATCTGGCAGGTTTTATTTTGTAGATATAGTGTTTAAAGGGGAGAATGTAATTGATTTGAGTGTGAGTGGTCTAAACTCTCACCAACAGGACATACTAATGCTCATGTCTGCTAAGAACTAAAACCTTGAAACACACACTGTGACAGGAAGTGACTGCACCTGCTGTAGGTGACTAAGCCACAGTAGGAAACTGCTATAATTGTTTGTTTTCATCATTTCTATTAATTTTTGAGACTTTCCAAATGTCGATCAAACTTTTAAACTTTTAAGGGTGTTTTTTTCCAGTGTGGACAAATGTTTCCTCGTCTGGATCTGAAGTCAAGGCAGTGAAGTGTCCTCCTTATCAATAATATGAAAACCCACAAATGATTCTTTTCATTCCCTGTCCTCTGTGAGAAAAGATAAGGCAAAAAGCTTCTGTACACATGAGAGATTAGAGCAGACTTGTGAAGTAATTTAAAAGGTTAATGAATTGCATGTGGTTTCCCAGAAAACGTGTTTCTGTAGATGTGACTTTTAGGCAAAATTTGACATGTGATTTTGATAACTGAGTGTAGTGATAGGCCAAAGCAGAATTTTATCCAGATACTAAAGAATGCATTTGACTGTGAATTATCAAATTGCTGACTGTATTTATTCCAGCATTACATACTAGGTTTCTCTGAAGCTCTGCAGTGAAGAGAATAAAACCAGCATGTCTTGTTCAGGTATGACCATTCGTTACTTCTGGTGCATGCAGTTGAGGTCAGGCTCTGGAACCTGTCACGACCATTGTGTGTCGGTGGATAAGGGTAACAAAAGTCTCCAATGGTGAAATATGTTCCATCACCTGCAAGGGCTCTAGTGAAATCTCACCAGTGCTATATGGATTCTGTTTCTAGTGCTGTGTGTAGCATGGTTATGAACTGATTTATCATGCACTTGTATCACTTGTTGGGTTTTATTATATCACTCCAGATACAGAGATAGTCTGATACGGCTTCCAGATCAGTTATTTTGTAGTTATTCTATCAGCTTTTGAGTTGTGCGATGTATTGGTTAAAGCACCTCCAGAAGATCTTCATTTTCCATACGTTACTGCAAGAGAAGATAATATTTTAGTGCAATGGCATTACTGGCTAAATTCTTTGATGAAAGATGTAGAATAGTTATGCAGAGAGCAGAGGAGAAAGTTCTACTAATGGTTTCAAGGTATTTACATTCTGATTCCTCCTTTCCAAGACTTACTCTACAAAGGCTGTAATTGCCTGTGCTTGGTCTATGCACAAGATTGAGATTTTTTTTGGCATGAGAGGGAGGTCTGTCAGCTTTTGGTTTTAAACTCAAAATGGTTTAGTCATTATACAAAGACATAAGAAAACTAAATAAAACAATCGTTCCAGTTGTCATTATGCAGAATTAGAAAAATTTGAAATGCCTAAATAAAAAATGAACAAAAGCTAAAATTTGGAGTTGAAAAATCCTTTCCTTGGAAGGATAGTAGGGTGTTTTGAATTAGGTTCAGCAGTGACAAAATGTTATTTTTGAATTGACTAATACAGCTCTTTTTACCCTCATATGTCAATGTTTCTAGTGAAATCTGGCTTAAGGACACATGCTTGAGTATCATTTTCCACAAGTCATGAGCCTTGCTTGTTTTGTGATGGACTTACTCCTAGTCATATTGTTTGTTATGCATACATTGGGAGTTTTTCTCAGACCAGGGGAAAAAAAAAATTAAGACCTTTGCTTGACTGTTTGTCTGAGTAGAAGGCAGTTTACCCACTGTGTGTCCAGTTCTCTGACCATGTCTTCTGCTCAGGACCTAGATGCATTTCTCCTTAGAAATGTTCTTCCAAGTGGTCCTGTGGTAGCAGGGCCCCATCAATACAACGGCTGTCCTTGAAAAACAGGGGAGAAGGTGGGTTCTGAAAACTGTGACTCTAGGATGAGAGGTTTCAATTTTTCCTTGAGTTTTTTTGTTGTTGTTGTTGTTGTTGGCATTCACGGGGGTCTGGGACATTGTTTGCTTCAATTTTGCAATTTGAGCTTTGTTTGAGAACAGTCAATTATTGACAGATTGAGACAATTCAGACTTAAAGCAACCTAGGAAGCCAAGTGATCATAAACGATAGTTGCCTAGTTTCTTAAATAAAGCTATTCACAAAGTTCTTTTAAAGAAGTAATTTAAATCTTCATGACATTATGCTTGTTAGTTCTCAATAATAATTGCCATTTATGATACTAGTGTGCAATTGTTACACTCATTGGAAGACCTTAAAGAATTCCACAAAGCATTAATAAACCTTGCAATTGCCCTCCTAAAGGAAGTATTCATAGCCAATGGCAGAGTGAAAAATATAATCTATGGGTCCTGATCTCCAAGAAATGAAATAAATCTTCTAATGCAGGCAAATGTTTTTCCCTGCATGGAAATTCCTTTATATGAACAGGGGGAATAGCATAGATGGGTAGGTTTTATGAATGAGTGCTTTGGGACTTATGTACTGATTTTCTTGAACTCTTTCTCATAAACTCTTTTTTTAAAGATCTTTTTGAAAGAGTAGAAGGAAAATTTGCTAATAGAGCTATATAACAATGGTTATCTTCTGTATTGTTTTTTTCACTATGGTATTACAAAAAATAAAAATACGTGCAGTGCTTTTGTGAGCATTTGAATTGTAAATTAGTATTTAACTGTTCTGCTGCGATGATATCAAGCACTACCAACCAGAGCTGACACAAGTGATATGGAAATATAGAACAATGCAGTTTTTGCATCTCTGAGGAGATTCAAATCATTAATCTGTGTAGAATAAAGTATATTGAACAGATATCAGCTATATGAGAATAGGCACTTTTAACTGAGTCAAGCTTAGTCCCTGAATGTAAAAATGCTTCATTTACATAACCAAAAATATGCTACTGTAGAATTTTTTTTTTTCTGTATGTGAGAAGTTTTCTTTATTTAGACCTATAAAAGCATGAAAGGTCAAATTAGTATTATGGTTTTAATAATTAACATTCCACTGTAATTCAAGTGTATAGTTTAGTTTGATGTTTTTATATCAATTTCTCAGGAAGTATAGCAACTTAAAAATTAAGCTTCATATCACAAAAAAGCAGTTCTATATTAAGAGGGAAATAAGTATCATGAGAATTATGTGTCTGGTGTTTCCTTTCTTCAGCTAGCACAGGGCATTTTATTCTCAATTTCTACTCAGCAGAGATTTTTTCCCATCCTTTCCATGGTCTGTACGATATTGAAATAATATTGCTGGGTTTTGCATTTTGGAAGGTAAGAAAGGTGCAACCCAGCTGCACTTACAATCTTCTGCTTTTTCTGTTGAAGGAAAAATGTTTGATGCTATATTGATTCCTATTGTAAATCTTTGCACAATTTCATTGCATTACATTGCTGTAGTGATACAGCACTAAACAAAGACTATTTTATAGCTGCCACGGATAAAATAGCCAAGGAGGGTGCTCTTCTCCTCAGGTCCTCAGACCTGTGCTAACACTAATATCTTTTCTGCTGTTAGTGATTTTGGAAAAATGCTATTACTTTACATTACTGTCATGCTTTGTAAAAAGCAATATACCAAATTTAAAAATAAATGTAAAAAAATCTACTCGGTGATGGTTTTGGTCTCTTTGTGTGGGGTTGGCCACCTTACTGAAGACTTTCTGTGAAATGCACTATAACTGGTTTGGTGCTGACTTTAGCTTGTGCAGTGAGTTGTTGGTATTCAGAATTTCAAATTCAGTATTCAGTCTGCAGTGCTGCATAGAACGTTACAGACTGAATATATTATGAGTAAAGCTGTCAGATCTACTTCAGGAGAAATAATTAATGCTAGTTACAAGGCATGCTGTCATCATGACAAAATCCAAATGTTAACTTGACTATACCTGATCTAGTGATCACTGATCTTTGTAAGCATCTTGTTTGGAGGCTGTTGTATGTTTGTGGCCCATGTTTGAATAGTAGCTACTATTCTTCCATACTCAAAAGAACAAAACATCAACAACAGAAAATTGTCCCTTTTAGAGATATACCTTGGGAAAAAAGTCAAGGATTTAAAAGGAACAGATATAAGATTGTGGATAAGCATAAAGAGAAAGAGAAAGGGAGATTTTTGCAACGGTGCAGTTACACTTTCAAGTAAGCAAATTACTACTTCTTGTCGATACAAGAAAATCTGTATGTTGATCTTCAAGCAGCTTGTGAGTACTAGATGATGACCAATGATCCATCTAGGCCAGTGTATAACATCTGAGTACCAAATGCTTAAGAAAAAGTGCAGAATGTGTTAGAAGGTTTCTTTGGTATCTAAACTGGTTCAGACCCTGAAGAACTGAGTTCGATAAGGTTTTCAAAATGTGCTAGAACACTTGCCAGCAACTCTAGAAATTTTTATTTCTCTAAATATCATGGCATGACCTAAGTATCATTCTTAGTCTTTCTCTGCTTGATTTCTTTACTATGTGACAGGGAAATCCATGGATTGGTTGCTTGAGAAAGATTGTTTTGCTTGATCAGGTTTGATTTGATACATTCTTTCTTTTGTTCAGTACACCTTTTATCATGGTGCTGCATTAAAAAAAGTGTCAGATCATCCCTCTGTAGCCTGTGCTTTTGTTATACAGTATGCTTATCATGTTTCCTCTAATTTTATCTTCATAAAATAATATTTCAGTCTTTTAAATCACTCTTTTTGAGGGAGTACTGCTATCGCTTTATAATTAATCTTATACATCCCCCCCTCCCTGAACCCCCTTCAGCTCTTTAATAAAGGGCTTTAGCCATTTGGATTAAGCATAAAGCAGACTAATTCTGCAGCTAGAAATGGATTTAAACTTGTACTTTAATGTTTTGCTGAACCTTGGCCTAAATGGATAGATTGGTTAAATCAGAAGTGTTTCTTAATTAGTATGCAGACACTGGTGAATGAATATTAATTTCTTATTAGATATTTTTGGATTTACTTAATAAAATTACTGATAATTTCATAAAGGACTATTTTTAATATTTTTACTCTTGCGTACTACCATCTAAATATGTGAGGGTTTTTTTCAGATCTTGCTTTCTTTTGCTCTTTAATGGGTCAACACCACATTTCAGAAACGAACTTGTGTTTAGTGTAGGACCCAAATCATACATCTTGGCATATATAAAGAGTTCAAGAAAATAAGTCCTCCACTTATCAAAGGCTATAAAAAAAACCTTGAGTGACCTTTAACTATTATGTCATAATCATGACTATATAGCATAGAACACCATATAGGATTTCAAGCGAAATAACTTAATATATGTTAAAACAGTTTAGGACATTGGAACAAATCTGTTCCCTTTGGTTCCAACAAGCCACATGCTGTAGCAGCTTTGTTAATCTTCCAGTATATGTAAGGCACACCACAGTTTAAATCTTTGCAAGGGATAGGTACACATACACAAACAATAAAATGATTGTACGAATTAGGTGAAAAAAGTTTTATAACGTGGATTTGTTAGGATTACCTTATTTCAAGGCCTGAGCTGCCTGTGCAGGGGGAGTGCAGTGGGAAATGTAATACGGCTTGGCTGATGGGTCTCATTCTCTCCCCCTCTTCCTCCCCTTTTTTCTTTAGTTCCCAGCCCGAAACATGAAGCTTTCCCAAATCCACATCCAATCCACAGGGATAAGTTGCTGGGAGTCAGCCTTCCAGTGAAAAGTGGCTGGTCTGGGGCACCGACATCTGTGGCCGTGACCTTCCTGTGAACCCTGTAAAAAGTCTGTTGCCATTTTTCTGCATTTCATTCAATATACATGGCAAAGATTCACTAATTGCATTTGCTGGGCTGTGCTACCTTTAAAACACTGCTTTTATAATGTTCTTTCCCCTCATCCACTGTATTTTCCTCTTTTCTGCAGTATCTGGAGAGTATCAAACGGATAGTTGCAAACTGAGTATGAGCTTTTGATGTCCAGACATTTGGAATATTGCTCACCATTAATGGTGAGAATAAATATGTTATTGAGGGATATTAAAGACAACTGGAGTCTTAACGATGTCAGGCCTGAAAAAATGATTATTCTATCAGTAGAACATTTAATTTCTGAAAATTAAATTATGCATCATTTCCAGATTTGTAATAAAATAATTAGTGCCTGCACTTTCTCATTATGGAATGGTTTGCTCCAATTTCTTTATATGAAAAGAGCTTTGTCATTTAGTGAGGAGTAATATTGTAGTCAAGTTTTACACATTTTATTGTCTGAACTTCAGCTCCAAGAATTACATGTCTACTTGGGAAATGAATTCACAGTACCACAGAGGCTGGCAAGCTTCCAGATTTTAATTGCTTACCAGTGAGGTTCAGGGCAGACTGTTCTTCATAGGGTGGGAAAATGAAAAAGAAACAAACCTCAGTTGTGCTAAAGAAAATGAAAATCACCTTCTTGAAAAGAGTATTCACCGATAAGTGAAACAAAGAACTGCATCGTAGTTATCACTGCATAGGGGGCTCAGTGGCTGAATTAACAAAATTGGGGAACTAAGCAAAGTTGGTATGTCAAAGCAAAGATGGTCATGGTATTTAGCCAAATCTTACACCTTTTTGTATCTAACTTCTTTTAGGCAGACTGAGGTAGCTGATGGGGAAAAAAGGGACTTAAGATCAAAATCCATGGGAAAAATTGAGAGGAAGGATGGGCAAAAAAGCTCTGTAGTAACAAACCAGAGAAGTAGCTCTGAACATGTCAGGTGCAATGTAAAGGTACTGTGCAAGGAGGTCAAATGATGAGATTCTGTTACTGAAATCCAAGAAATCTGGATTTTGATATCTGGCTCCACAGGAGGCTCTTCTCATGATCTGTCATACCTTGTTTCTGGTGTGCTCTGTCTGCAAAGAGGAAATATTTGCCCACCTTTTGCCTAAAGATCTCTTTCTCTCTCTCTTTTAAAGAAGTATTTTCCATTGAGTAACTTCATATCATTGCTTTCATGTCTCCATCTTGTAGTGTGCAACCACCATCATACCAAAAAGGTAGTGAGAATAGCAGAGTGAAGGACTGGTGAAGGGTAAATATCTGAAGTGAATTAGTAACTGTAAGTGTAGAACACTCTTTGCAGTTTATTACTATCATGCTGTCTGGAAAACATTATTTATTTGATACAACTTTAAATAGGATCATTGGTGCTTTGAGGAGGATGACGTGTTTCACCTGCTGACACTACTTCAGCAGCTACATAAGGCTGCAAAAGGGAGAAAAAAGGAGAGAGGACAGTGTTGAACAGGCTCAAGTCTAGGCTCTTCTAGAAAGTCTGATTTCCACAAAGTGAAGCAGTTAATAGGTGATAAAAAGTGTTTTTTGTGTTTGCTGCAAAAGTGGGTAGAGAACTAATGGAGCTCTACTAGGAAGGATCTTTATTGCACTGTGCATGAATAGATGGAAAATAACATGCTTAATTGGGGTATGAGTAACTTGGGAGATTGTGGAGGAGGTGAGATGCGGTAATCAACAGCTGTAGGCAATCTTGGCAGCTGGAAGGGTGGCTGGATTGGTGGTGGAGGGTTTCTGTTCCAGGACTTGTTTACTTGAAGTGTGGACAGCCTGATAGCTGTTTGTCTTCTAATGAAACTCAGAGTCTCAACTTCATTGCCTCTCCTGAGCTTTCCTTTCATACCTGTTAATTGGCTTATACTAACATTTTAGCAACCCCTGTATTTTTCATTCTCCTTTTTCATTGCCAGCCTGGTAAATGACAGGAAAGAGATCAGTACAGTTTAGCTGAGAGAAAAATATTTCTGTGCAGTGCAACATGGGCACTAAAATATATTCACCTAACAAGAGGAAACATACTGCTTACATGACTTAAGATCTCTTTATCTGTCAAAAATTACGTGCTCAAATAGGTACTGCTCAATCTCAAGATACTAATAGTACACATGGTGAAAAGAGCTCTAGTTAGATGTCGGATCCAGAACTTTTTAAGCCTTGCTATGCATTCACTAGTGTTCACACTCACCAATGTTCATACTCGTTAAATGTAACACTCATTAAAAATATATAATCTGTATTCATAATTTTAGTTATCCATCACTAAATCAGATTAACAGATCACCATACAATTTTACATTCTTTTTACAACTTAATGGAAACGATCCATTATTCAAATACTGAGCATTGCCCATCTGTACTCTTCTTTTTTTTTTTATTTTTTTCTCCAGTTGAGTCACCCACTAATGACTGACAAAAAGTGTAATGCTGACAAATGTATTTGGAGATCTTCAAGATGTTGCTGCCATGACCCACTGTAGGGCTTGGTCGGCGTTCTGAGTCACTGCTCTGTGCTTCTGACTTCTTTTGCATCTTTGGGTGGGATACTCCTGTTTTGGCAGTGCCTCTGAAGGATGAGATCTCTATAATTGGATTAATGGATTCCCTTATTTTGTCTGATGACTTTTCCTATTTTTCACTTTAATAATTTTTTTAAAAATGGCCTTATGTCTTGGTAGCTTCTTTCCAATGAGAGGATATCCATTTTAATCAAAATAATTAAAGGGATTTTTTTTTGGTAAATATCTCATTCTTTTTGCCAATAGTGCCATAGAAATACTGCGTAGCATTGTCACATGTTTTAAAATTCTGTGTAACTGGGATAGGAAGGACGCTGTATGTGTTTCTATTCCAGTTTATGGTTTCTGAGCATACTAAGGAAGTAAAAAACAATATGATATCATACTTTAATATTGATCACAACAATAACTAGCTACAAGCATATCTCTCACTGATTTGTTTCATCTGGGTTTAGCTCAAGCAAAACCTTCACTCCAAGAGATTTCTTCCTCAGGATTTCCCTATCTGTCTTTTATTAAATCTAATTGTTTTTGTCTTGAACAACATCTCCAGAGGAGGCAATTGCTGAAAAATGCATAGCAGTCAGTCCTTAGAGGACAGCCTCCATTCCCCAGACCCCTCACCATGAGGTTTAGGAATAGGGTCAGAAACATTCTAAAAGCGTTAGCAGCTTCTCAGCCACCGTCAATGCCAAATACTGCAATTGTAGGAGAAACAATTGTCAATCTGTTCTTCTATTCATAGTCAGCAGTGAACAAGCAGATACACAGAGTGCCTCAATTCCTGGACAGTTCGTGTCACTCGGTGCATAGGGGTGAGGAATACTAACCAGACTGAAATTTCACAAGGAATGCTAAGGGAGCGGGGTGAAAAAGGGCTATGGGGAGGGGTAAGTCTGGGTCCAGTCGTTGCAAAAAAAAAAAAAATTACTTTCCAGCACCTGTGAAGACTTGTACAGCTCATGATGAATTTTCTCTCTCTCCTTCTCTCTCTGTAGTATTTTAGTGTATAATTCCTGTAGTATTATAATTAATTTAGTATTTTTGTAATTCCTTTGGCCAACTATTGACAGGTTGTATACATAACACATTTTTAAAAAATACCATTTAGTAAATCCAGCACATTCCCTTTTATTCTTTTGTCCTCCTTTACCCTTCATTTTGCCTCTACACTTAATTATATTTATGCTTACCAAAGAGCTGCTTGCCAAAGCTACCGTCAGTGCGGATGCTGGGTAGATGATGTGCTGGGGGAATAGCAGGGACACATTTTGTTTCTGGCCATTCCTGATGTAGCCAGTGCCCAGCAGCACTCCCAGAAGTGGTGAGGTGCCCTCCTGAACCTGCTTGCCACTGGGCTGATGGTCTCAATTGCCTGTACACAGAGGTAGGTCTTCAGTTTTCTGAACCTGCTCTTTTCTTCCCAATTTTCCTTTTTATTTCTACCTTGTTTCCCACACCTGCCCTCTGCCTTCCCTCCGGAGCTGCCTCCCAAGAGCTGCTGTTAAGGGGAGTGGGTGCAAGCTGAGCTTGCCAGCTGTGAAAGGTTTTCACACAGAAACCTTGTAGGAGGCTGAAAGGTGAGAATTGTTTTCTTTTTCCTTAGTAAACACTTGAAAAAAACAACTTTGACAATGAAATAAACCTTCAGAAGTGATACTAGAAGCAGAAGTGAAAATTTTCCACACCAAAACATATCAGGCAATGTGTGTTTTAATTACAGGAAAGCAAATGAAAAAACCTGTGAAGTCTGTAGTTTTTTGATTCAATAATAGTAGTTTTGTGAATTGCTGAGAGAGAAGTGTTGCCATGCTGTGAAATCATCAAATCCCCTCATGCTTGCCCTATGTCTGTAAAACAAAATCAACTCCACTTTACGTATTTATCTAAAGCTTGCTCGCTGCTGCTGTAAGCTTCTTCATAAACAGAGTGGATCTGAGTTATTGATCACTCAAGTGAGGTACTTTAGTAACAGAAAAGTAAAGAAAAAAACCAGTAGGTCATATATCAATATTCTAAACATTAAGTAAACTTATTTCATACACATCCTTTCCTAACCATGCATTTAACAGCAGATTTTTTCTATGTGGGTCCAGTGATGCAGTGAGTCGGGTTAGTTCACATGTTGTGCACAATATGTGATTTCATCTGCATGTTTCCAGTTCAGGAAAAAGTGATCAGAAAACCTGTAGAGATAGGATGTGAGCTTTGTTCTATAGCTGAAGCATGATGAGCCAATTTGTACTGACCTTTCGAAGTATTTGGACAGGCTCTGACATTATGAACATTTTCTTCTAACATTCAGTGGTTTGCTAAGATTACATTTTGTATTTCCTATTCTCAACTCCCTGGCTGCTCAGCCTTCATATTTCCTTCCCAAATATATATTTCCTGTATGTCCTTGTGTCTTTTCCTCTCTTTCCCCCCGAACCTTTCTAATTTGAATTGCTTTGTTCTCTTCCAGCATCAGTCTCACCTTCATCCTTACCCTGACTCTGTAAAGCCTTTCAGGAGCAATCTTCCTCTGAGATCCCCTAATGTCAGAAATCAAACAAAGCAACAGGAGAAAGAGCCAAGCTTAATGATAAATGCATCTTTCTGAGTTTTGGTATTTAGCCTGCCTTGTTTTGTTGGGGTTGTGTGCTTTGTTCACACAGTAGAGACACTTCCTTGGAGAACTTAGAGGCTAAAAAGCACCACTGGAGAAACCGATCAGTTAAAGAGGTTATCAGGTACAAGCACAGTATGTTGAACAAAAAAATCCCCTACTAGAAAAGAAAGACCTTTTATTTATTTATTTTTTTTTTTTTTTTAATGGTATAAATGGCAGTAGCGTGTCTTCAGGAGGAATGTGAACAATGAGAAATCTGTGGGGGAATCATTTGCTTAAGAGAGTTTCTCATGTAAGGGGCATGGGAAGGAGGGGAGGGAAGTTGGGTTGGTGGAGAAGGAGGCAGGGGAGCAACTTCATGAGTGATCAGAATGGTTTCCTGGCCTTTCTGCTCCAAGTTCAATAGAGCTTCAAACTGGAATGAAGAATTTCAGATGACAGTCTGGCCTTTTCTAAAGATGAAGGGGTTTGTATCTTCCTTAAATATTTAAAGAACACAGGGAGCACTTTGAAAAGACTAAAACATCGAACTAGGCAATTAAAAGAGAGAAGATTCTGCTGAGACCTTGTTTTTGAAGGTGTTCTGGCGAGGTAAAAAAGCAGGCTAGTCCAAATGCTTAGTACACAGAAGACAGCAGACAGTAATTGCTTAAGCAAATGCGTGTTGTAAAAAAAAAAAAAAAAGTGAACAATGCAAAAAAAGGTCAGTGTTCCAAATTTGCTGTTGAGAACTCGAGTACAGCTGTGCATGTTTGCTCTAGGAATCTGTCCACTTGCATGGCAGTGTGTAATATCCCTCTGTACTGCTGAAATTAGGAGGCTTCCAGCATTGTTCTACTTGGATAAAATTATTTAATTCAGAATTATTTAATTTCAAAATTATTTCATCCTGTCATTGGGAACTGATGGGATATCCTGAGATTTATTGTGCTCTGTAAGTTTTTGAAAACTGACAGATTTTTTCATGGCTGAAAATCTCTCCAAAGCATTTAATTTTAAGATTTATCAATCATCAACAAACTCCCCACCCCCCACCCCTGATACCACAAGGATTTTTGTCCTGAATTAGGGGTTCTTTGATACAGCTATTGATACCTGTAATGTACTTCAGAGGAGCATAAATGGGAAAGGCATAGGTCATTCAGTATTGGATATTCACAATTGAAAGTATCCTAGGAAAATAATTGGCTTCAGAATACTTTTGATTTGTGATTAATTATTCACGGCACAATTTCTCTAGCCTATCTTCATCCTACACTTTAATCTCTTCAATTTGTCTGGTCTTCGTTGGTTTTATTTGTAAGTTCATTAAAATTAATCTTTCTGAAAAAGAAATCTGACTTTGAATATAATCTTGTTTGTGCAATGAATGTGGACATTTTGCTTTGTTACATGCATATATATTTGGGGGAGTTGCCTATGAAAGGGTAGTCACGTGAATTAGATGAATGTGCAATTAGTTGCCTTTGAGTGTAATATGTTACACAGCTTCCCTTCTAGAAAACATTGGAGTATCTGTATGGGCACATTCCACACAGCAGCACTGCCTTCACATTGCTGTACATTTTTGTAAAAGATAAAAAACCACTACTATGAATGGCTTCAAATTATTTGCAAGTGGACTGCAAGTGCAAAGCTGGAGTATGCTTTAGGTGCTGTCTTTGGTTTCTTAGTCCTCATTACATCCCATATGCTTGCTGCTGGTATCTTAGGGCTGGGGTTGCACAGGCATTTTAAAGATAAGAAATTCCTCTGGCAGCTCCTTTACCTCTCGTTCCCCAGCTACGAGCCACTCGTCCCCGCATCGTCCCCTGGGCAGGCGCTCGTGTTGGTGCAGCTGCAGTCACACAGGGCAGAGTGAGGGGCAGGCCAACAGCTTTGGGAAGGGGAGCAGTTTGCCAACAGGTTTTGTTGCACCAGTTGCTTGCTCTGGCTCACTCTTCTCGTCAGGGGTTTTGGTGCAAAGGTGGGAGCAGTGGCCTGTGGCAGGGGAGCAGGGCTACAGACAGCCTATGTATCTACTTCTGAAGGCATCAGCAAGCAGTACTTTATTTAAGAGAAATAAAATAGCATTGCAGTCTGTCAAAAAGAGCTGAAAGGATGAATGACATAGGATGTTTAGGATGGTATTAGTGCTAATGAATTTAGGTACTAATCAAGATTGATACATGGTTTGCTAAAGTGGTATTTTAATATATTGTTGTTAGAAAAAAGTGAAATACTGCTTCAGCAATTTTGTTCCTACATCTTCTCTGGTGTATTTGACTGGAAAGTGGCACAGGATACCCTCTGATTTGGGACTCTGTTTTATAGCCATTTGCTTGAGTTTCATGCACTTTCTTTTGATCTCTTTAGAAGTATTTCTGTACCTCTTAGCAGATACATTCGTGATCAGGTAACAGTGTTTCATCTGAGCCTTTTCCAAAGTTATAATGATGCTCCGCTAGTTCATATTCCAGGATGAGTAAGTATCACCTTGTTTTACTTGCTATGAAGTTATTAGTTTTTGTCCTCTGTATAGATTTTAAACATGCTTTGAATTGAGTTGGATTTGCTTAGCCCTTTTTCTGTGAACAAAATAAGCAGCCTGATTTAATATTTCTTAATTAGCAGTCCCTAGTATTTGCTGATAAAAGTCACTTTGAAAATGAATCCAACCAAGGATGCTATAGTACTAGAAACACTCATTAGGTATTTCTGTCCATAAGACTGTTCCAGATGTTTTCCCACGTTTTACTACTTATATTTGGAATGACTGGCAGTGGATTGAGAGGAGTTTGGGGCATAAGTCCTCAAAACAGCAGATCTGCAATTTAGCAGTTGGCTAGTGTGGACCAGAAGCAAGGGGAAATAGAGTGGAAGTGTGTAACCAGCATGAAGGGAGGTACGGCACACTGGTGGTCGTACTGTTTAGGCACCGTGCAGCCAGCTCAGTTGAGGATCGGTTTGCTTCCTTCTTGTGTTTCAAATCTTTACTTGGTGTGAAGGAAGAAGGGAAAACGTAATGCTTTCAGGGTCCTGTGATGACTAACCTCACTGAAGAGCACCCTGCTTTAACCCCACATCTTAGTGGAGTGTTTCAGAATCACACAAAGTCTGGATTTTGGTCTTGGCCAAAAGTCTAAAATCTGAAAGCACTGGTGAAAGCCTCACCACTTGGGGGTGATGAAACATCCCATGGAGGTAAGGGGATATTTTTCAAATGAAAGGAAGGAGTTGGAACTGAGAGCTTCCAGTGGTCAGCTGGATCTGGGTAGGGGACAAGTAAGGAATCACAAGGTAATATGGGCAGTATAAGAACTTTACTGGCAAGACGGTACTGTGCTGTGTGGTCAGCTTGCTTGTTCCTCTGCTCTGGGAGTTTTAAAGGTTGTTTACAGAGATAAAGTGGCCAAGCCTAGGATGAAGTGAATTCATGCCAGTAGCCTTCCTTTTGGGTAAAACTTAAGGGAGCCTGGAGAGAAGCATCTAGTATTCAATAGACAGGTGCCAGCCAGTAACAAATGACTGTATGGAAAGCAAGCAGCACACACCAATGTGTTTTATGGAGGGACAGCAAGATTTAAAATGCATACAAAAAAGGAAGTGTGTGTTTACATATGGTCACATGTTTATCTGTGTCATCTGAGGCTCTGATGATCTTACAGGGTCTTCTCTCATGAGATACAAACACTACCTAATAAGAATATGAAATACTCATTGTACTTGTCAGGGATAAGTGCCATCTGAGCTGAGATTTGAGACCTCTTCCCAGAAGAGCTGTTCATTATGTTTTGCTGATAAATAACACTTGGAGCTTTACATGTAGGATGTAGCACATACTTTCCTCTTCTTCCTGAGGTTAAAGTTTGTAACACTGGGTGAGGGGAATCCAAATCTTAAATCCTCTTGAATTATCCCAGTATCTATCTCAATATTCATTTATTGGGAATTACAGATACCACCACAGTCCTATGAGACTACAGATTAATCCTAACATCTTTGTAATTTTGGAGTTTGGTTTGATAAGGTGCAGTACCTGGTGATTGTTTAAATGCTGACTGTATCTGAAACACTAGAAAATTATTCCTAGTATTCTGCTCTAACAGGAGTATAATTTAGCTTTTCAGAGGTTTGCCTTAACTCTTAATTTTTTAGCTTTCAGAAGCTTTGCTGAAATTGATATTCAGAAAGGAGACGTGATATTAACAGGCAATGAATTTTTCTGTTACAAAATATTGTTATCAAGTCAGCTATTGACATATTACCAGTGCAGAGTTAAGCAAATATTTAACTGCAACTGTACATGCTTTGACAATTATCTTCATGGACAAAATTTTCAGCTGATATATTCAGAATTTTACAGATTGAAGGACGTGCTAATGGTAGGGGTTTTAATTTTTGTGTTGCTTACGTGTATATATTTCAGACTAGAGATTAATTTAGAAATCTGCAGTAGCTGGTGTCTAGAGAGTTAAACCTGCTTTGTATATGAATATGTTAGCAGCATTTTCCTATAGTGGCATATTTGAAAGAACCGAATGCTGGAAATCCTTGACTAGCCATACATTAATATTCCTTGCAGAAATTCTGCCACTTTGGCCTTCAGGTAGTGGGTGGTAGAAGAATGATGGTTGTTACTCTTCTGGACGATGGCTTTGTCTTGGTTCACTGAGTTTCTCTCTCCACAAACATATTACATTCGAATCGCTACTCACCATGTGTCCCAACCGATCCAGCCAATATTGTCTCCTTTTTCCAAATGGGCTGAAATTGGGCAGTCAAATGGAAACTCCTATTCACAGTTTGTGATATAAAAAAAAAAAAAAAAAAAAAAAAAAAGAAATGCTCCATTAATCATTTAGTTTGCCCTTCATTCCCACTGTAATGAAGACTGAGAGGCAACATTAGCCCATCTGAAAGGTTTAAGCATTTGAGATTGATCTTGAATTGGGATAAGGCCATCAGTGATATGATACAGGATTACTAAGGGCTTAAATAAATAACTTATGTCTTATAGCTGTGTTAACATAATAGTCATACACAGTACTTTTAGGTCCTCTCACTGCTGGCAGTTTTGGCTGTTTGCTGAGAAACTTGGGAAGGCTGCTTATTTTGGCTATCCATTATTTCATTGCAAAACTTATAATGCTAAGTGAGGCGGGAATTATTTTTTAATAACTGTAAAATAAAAATATGGCTGCTTTGTGCAGAGTTTCATCAGTCAATGTTGGCAGCATTTTTCTCTTTGTGGATCTGGGATTTGATTCCAGATCCAAATCCCACTTAGAGACATAGACATCGATTGTCTCAACATCTCGACATGGTATCTGGTGTTTTCTGTGAGGTGTTGAGCCACATCCATGCTGGAAGTATGAATTCTGAAATTACAGGAACGATATATGGAAAGTGTAGAGGAATTCAGGGTGTATTGTAGTTTATATTTTTCTTTTGTAATACTTTTTTCACAACCTTTATAATTAGGACGGAGCATCTATGGAAACAAGCACTGGTATTCAAAGGACTTCCCATTATAAGTGTCTCCATTAAGTAAATAGATGTAAGAGTCATAGCAAAGCAATTTGTTGTTTAGCTTTATAAAATAGCAGTGATTTGTGCTTATTGAATTTTAAAATAGCGCAAAAAAAGTGAGAGCAGAATTTAGGAAATCACTATGCAGTTCTTGTTCACTGTTACAAAAAGTTGAGTGATGCATACAAATAGCACTAATTAATTTTTCAGTAGGAAACCAACACTTCATGCATATTGATTCTTCCAACACTGGCATGAAATTGGTTACACTATTACTATACTGGGAGCAAGAGGCATTGCTGCAGGGAATTATAATGTGTGTAGAAAGTTGTTATGTAATCAGCACTTCTTGGATCTGCAGTCTCATTGACTGGGAGCATTAAAAATGGAAAAATGTATCATTCTGGTTTTACCTATTACTTACTTTGAAAATGTATGAAATTGAAATGTAATTTGATTTTTTAGTTTAGGTAAATTAGGCTATGATCGGTCTGCAACAAATGGAAGGATTACTGTGGTGCTTGAGTCAGGGTTGATGGCAAGCTCTAGGCAATGATAGTCTTTAAATGAGCTGAACTTGTTGCTTGTCAAATGATATTTGTCAGTAGAGCAGGTTTAATGTGAGATTTTTAATAACAATAAGACTTTGTGGTATTGTGGAATTCTCCTTAAAGTTCTGTAGAGTTCCTTTCTTCCTATTTATGGATAAAGACTCAGAATACGTTTTGTTTTGTTTTATCAGGCTTCAATTTTCAAGATAATAAGATGTTAAAAAACCCTAAGAAATAGTTAGACTGCAGCTGTTAATGCTACTTCTTTGCTTTTAACTTTTTTCAAATGCAGTGAAAAACAGAAATGTACGTGAAATTTCTGTACAGCAGAAAGCTGAATTGGTCATTCTGATGATAGGGAGAGTAAATTTTCTGAAATGTTTTTACAACAGGAAAATGTGGTAAAATAATAAGTGAGTCATGATAGCTAAAACTTCAGGTCATTGAGGCAATGCCTCTGCATATCCACTCTGGACTTAGCCCATTAAGTACTTTTTACCTTTGGATGACGAAGCATGAGAAGGAGGGAAGGCACTGTTACTGCTGGAGGATACAGTATAAAAATGTTGGTACAGGGCTTCTCACGGTCACTGTCACTTTGCAGTTCCCTTTGATATGGTTCTACATACTTTTCCTGGGACAGAAGTACAGTCTGCAGAATTAAGAGTTGATTAGGTTTCCACCTTGCACCAAAGAAAATATTTCTGTAGCTTTTGTATTGAGATAACTTGGAACTAATTTAGACTGGGCATGTCTGTGGCTTTATGAGTTGACCAAATTGTGTTTAGGCCCTTGCAAAATGTCTAAATTACAGTCCATGGCTTGGCTGCAGCCTCTGGGATGATTCGTCCAGACCTGGAGCAATTACAAAGTCTTTTTCTTCCCCTGCTCATGTCACAGTGCTTACTCTGCAAACTGCTGCTGTAATCTCATGTTTCCCAAGAATGGGGTGACTTGCTATTGATATATACCACAGCAGACGTTTGGCTCAAAGACTTGAGGATGTTGAACAGTCCAACCACAGAATGCAACAACAGAATTGTAAAATTTTGGGTGTTAGTGAAATAATTGCTATCAATTTCACTAAATGCAATCTCAGGTGTTAGAAATGTAGAGCACAATACAAATTTCAGTGTCAACATTTTCAGCGTGCTCTAGAAAAAGAGTTCTAGTTCACTCCCAGCCTTTCTTTATGTCATCTTTAGAAACTTTCTCTGTTGCTTAATCAGCTAATACGGAATGGTTTGGAATATTGTGGAAATTTCTTTTGTAATGCTCTCTGGAAATAACAATTTATCCTGCCAGGCAAAGGGCTCAAACAGTTTTCACCAAGCTGTTGTATCAGGACCGCTCTTAAGAACCAGCTGCTCTGAAGATCTGGGAGCACAGGGAATTTCATTTCACAACTCTGGTGCTCTAATACATAGCCAGGGCCATTTTAATAGGTCAAGACCTTGCCAAACTGATAATTAGCTAAGTGTTTCTAATGATTTTTCAGCCCTACCTACTTTGTATAAAAATACCCAACTGAACAGACTTACTGCATAATATTAAGTTTCTTGATATGCTCTATCAAATTTTGGGTTCATTAAATGATTGAATGACTCATTCATTCTTTATACTACTCAGAATGCAAGCTGTTTTATGGTGGTGGGGCAGAGTTTCTCCTGATGTAAATACAGTTCAGTGGGAAGAACAAGATTCAAGTCCCATTCTTTGAAGAGACATCAGAATACTGTTGTTGCTTTTTAATTGGACTCTGTTAATATTAGAGTGATACAAACTCAGAGTAGCACAATTTCTATATGAAAGAGGAAAAGGAAAGCACTCTGGACAACCCAAACAAAAATTTATTGTCAGATGGCAAGGATGGGGTAAGGTAACACTGTTGAAAGTGATATTTTACTGTTTATCCTAGAGCATTAATGGAGGTATTAAACTGGCAATGAAAAGTCATCTCTGGAATTCAATCTGTTTTATAAAGACAATTGTATTTGAATCCCAAATCTTTTGATGAGAGCAATTATTATAGTCAAGTAAAGGGACTACAGTTTGTAAGTGAGAAGGGTTTTGTCACCTCTCACTAGATCTCAGACTCACTGGAAAAGTGCAGAACAAAAGATTTCTTTTGAAATAAGTATAGCTGTAGCCTGATGGTTTGCTCCCCTCTCCTCCCTGATTGAGCTGTATTACTAGTTTTAATGCCCTGGTATATTTTCTGGTACTATGTTTTAAACCCCCTGTATGAGATTCTATAGCTACCTGACAGCCTGTTCTGTATGTTGTACAGACAAGTCTTTGTGTGGAATGAATCCCTCTAATGCCTTTTGTGGCCAGCTTCCCCCCTCCTTTCACAACATGTCTCCTTTCATTGAGTATGACACTGATTCACACTGTCTGATCTGTTGCTTTTAGACTTCTGTCACTTAGACTCTTCTCCCCAGTGTCTTGTGGCAGATGATTACTAAGGTTATTCCTCTTCCATATTTATTTATTTATTTATTTATTTTAATTGCAACCTAGGCTTTGCAGCTTGCATTTCTCTGTAGAGTACAGTAGAATATCTGAAATAGCTATCTCACCTTATCTCTGTATTTCTAAGTCATTAACAATTTTATTACTGCTTCTGTTACTATTAACTGTAGGTTTATATTTTTTTAACCTATTTAGCCTCCTGAATCTTTGATCAGATTTAATATTGACCACTTTTAGATTCAAGATATTACTCTGTTTAGTTCTCTTTTCAACCACTGTAAATAAACCCCTACCAGAAGGGATTATTCTTAAAAGGTGTACTCTCACCTTTCCTGCCAGGTATAAACGAAGCATTCTCATTCCCTCTCATCTGGGATTTATCTTTACACCCCTTCCATTGTTTTGCTTGTCTACTTCAGATATTCTCTAATTTATTAATGTTCTTTTTGTAATAAGTGCCCAAAATGGCATGCAGTACTTTAAATCACAGGTGCTAAATAATTTATTTTCTATAAATAATTCAGCCCATACTCTGTTAATGAACTGATCCTGCCTCCACGGAAGCAGCTGTTTGTAAGTGTGTGCCAAATTGTTTGTGCAAACAAATTTCCAGTGATGTGATCTTGAATAGTTCAGCTGTTTGGTTTTGATGGTATATGACTATTAACATAAAGTCTTGTTTTACCATAGTCTTCCTCAGTTAAATTGGTGCAAAGGGCTTATGTCTTAAGAGGACTTTGACTTGCTCTTGAGTATTAGTAGTGTTGCAAGTTCAGCTCATCAGTTTATTTTCATCAATAGAATCTATGCTCTTAGTCCATCACAAATGTGAAATAAGATTTTTGCCTCCCATTCAGATAAACAGGTTTAATTTAAGACTGTGCACAGGTGTTACTGCTCACAAGTTTTCAGCACATACATCTGTATTCTTGGTTGCATGTCTAAACTTAATTTACCCTAAGTGTGTTCCTAAGCAACTTCAGCTAAATTGAAATAAATATATGCCTTAAGCTGAAATGAGAGCAGATACTAACACTGCAGAAGTGCTATGCCATTCTGCAATCCAGTCCTGTCCATGTGCCAGGATTGCAAGAGTAAAATTGGTCAGTGCAAGAAAATAGGATTATGGAGTGCCATTCAGTGAAAAGAAATGAAGGCAGGCCTGCTAAAACAGGCAAATACAGGAGTTATCACCAGGATCCTTTATCTATTCCAATAATCACAATCAGAATCCTGTTCCAAGAATTAAAGCAGAAGCAACATCTAACAACATAGGCACAGTTTTTCATAGATTATATCAAGAGTAAAATTTGGAGTTTAATTCATGATTATATAATTTTTAAAATACAAGATTTTAAAAAAGATGTAGGTGGGACCTCATCTGTCAGTGAGTCAATGAAGGATAACGTTTTCTGTTATTAATCTGCTTGCCACAGTCTGTGGGACTGGAGGCACTGGATTTTGACAGAGACATTGAATCTTGTAACAAGCTGTTACAAGAATATTTTAAGGAAAGTATCACTTAAAATTATTTAACAAACATTTTGTTATCTTGACTTCATATTCAAAGGCTTAATTACCTTGACTGTAAGATGTTGTGTCAAGACCATTTTCCTCTTCTGTGCTTTTCTGTCAGCCTCAGATTGGGTGATACAGATAATGTAGTGATACAGATACGTAGTAGTACTGAAATTCTGTATTAGTTTAGGTCTATAGATAATTTGTAATTTTTTTAATTCAGCCACTTTAAATTAAAAAAAATCCAAAATATCAAATTATAGATTTAAAACAATCTTGCAGCATGTGATATATCTAAATTTAGAGATAAAGTATCTCTGCTGCTATATTCTGAAGGGAAAATTCAACAGACTGGTCTTGAACGTTAGATTTCAACTAGGCAAATCAGCTGTAATTCCTCTCTCTGCAAATTGAAACATCATTCTGGTCTTTGATTTTAGGATTTCTCAATTAAGGAGGCCATTTTATAATGCCTTTCAAAAGTAGTAGAAAAATTCTATCCCATCCTTCACAGACAGTTACAGGAGATGGTATTCCTTTGACTGATGGACTGATTTTGACTTCTAGTAAAAAAATGAATTGCAGCCACAACTATGAACTTTCTATTTCCAATTCCCATAAGTGCTCTTCTATTGTATATTAAGGACATGAGATCTGAAATAAGATTTAGTATGGAGGACTATAATTCAGAATTAATAGAATAGCTGGAGTCATATCAAGGTATTTGATTGGCTAGTGTACAGCTTATTACTTCTTTTTTAGAGTTCATTTAAAACACATTGCTTGAAAATAGCTGTATGTCTATGACATTTAATTTTCTTTTATGACAGCAATAAAGTGAGTACAAGTAATTTCTGTGGAATCGATTGTCAACAAAGGTTAAATGTCCCAAGAAGTACTTTGTGTCTCATTCATTGTGCCTGAAAGAGGTGTGGATAGCTTAAAAAATTGAAAAAGTGTTGACAAGTACACAAAAGTCTACTCTAAGGCATAAAGATGAGAAACCATATCAAAGGGGAGATGTGGGATGGAGTACAAAGAGGTATTCACGTTTGGACCAAGAGGAATTAAATAACTGAGAGATGTTCTACAAATAGTTCCTGGGAAACTTCAGGTTGATATAGTGAAAACCAAACAGATCACAGTGAATTTCAGTACAAAAGTGTAGCTTGGCTTTATTATGATTTGACAAATAGAGAAAAGCAAAGGAAATTGAAGGAGAAAAAAGGTGAAACTTTAAAGTATTCAGAAATGGCAGAAGTAAAACAGAGAGCAACATCTGAATCCTTTTATAGTTATTTGAGATTAAAATAAAAACACTTCAAAGATTTGTTTTAGCATATCTGTGGTGGCATGCAGCTCCCAGCACACTAGAACTCAGCTTTTTTGGAATTCTTTGTGCTTGATGATAATAAAAATACTTACTGCTAATGCATAGATTTGTGAGCAAGATTATTTGGCAAACTGGTATAAGTAGGTGACAGAAAATTGGCTAATAACTTGTGGTAGTTATTTTCTACTTTTTGCCCACTGGGCCCAATTCTGTAGTCCCTGTAGGGCATTACTGATTCAGTGTCATTTGGAGAATCTTTTAATAGCAGTTAAACATGAACTTTCAAATGTGGAATGACAATTATGCAAGACTTTTCCCCTGATTAAAGACAATATTTATTTAATACCCCATGATTATCTTTTAAAGACCTGATGGTATGTGTGTTATTTTCATAATAAAGTCTTTGAAATTTTGTAGTGATTATGTTATGTAATCATGAATTGAGAATAACAAATAGCATCTTCTGTAGGAAAACACACATATCCTTTTGTTATTTCCGAATTATAATATGTTCTAAAAGCAAAGCAAATTGAATCCTCCAGCTTAGATGGATATTAAGAGCTCCATTCAGGAAAGCACTCAGAAGAGCTTAAGCATGGTCTCCTCAGCCTTCAGTGGTTTTAAAACCAAAATCAAAACAGCAACAAACGCCCTTCAATCCTCCTAGAACTGTGTGATCTGAAGGCACCAGTGGGCCTTGGTAGCCCTGACCAACCCCCCCCTTGGGGCATCTCCCAGCCCCTGCCCAGAAGCCCTGTTTCAGCTCAGCCAAGGATCATCAGCACCTGCCTGAGCCACATTGTGGATGTGTACCTGTCTCCAGCTCTGCCACCACATGCCCCTGCCTGGCCTTGATGACCTGGACCCTGACGTGCAGGCTGACTTACTGGCTGGTCCTCAGACCTGCCACATCACCATGATATTGCTCTATGATCTGGACTCACGGTTGACCCTGGCCACCATTTGCAGTCTGTCCAGCTCACTTTACTTGACATGGTAGGATGGGGCCCTCATCAGTGAGGTTCTTGCCCTGCTGACCTTGTCCTTCAGGGAGCAGTCGCACCTTGTTGCTCCTTGACAAACCAAGGATAATTCCATGTATTTTACAACAGTAAGAATTGCCTCTGCATGAATTCAAACACTGCAATCTAGTGTTTCAGTAGTTGCTTTAGGTTCATTCTATTATAAATCCTGGTGAGGGAGGAAAGGACACAAAATACATGAGATACACTCTCTGTTGCCTGCTTCTGCAAAACAGTTTAAAGGGGATGTCCTATCTGAAAATGTAAGTCTGAAAAACCACTTTTCCTTTACACTTACAATTAACTTCCTTCTGAGAAAAGTGCTGTGTGTCCTGCTGGTTTCTGGAACACAAATCTGAGAATGAAGAGAGATCAACCCATGTAGGAACAGAGAATACACTGGGCTGAAGAGTTTCGGAAGATCATAGTCAAAGACTTATTTTCCAATATTGAAACTGCAGTAAGTACAAAATTGCATCTGTTACATAAATACAGTGTTGGGGATGGTTGAACTTTTTTCTTTACAGGGTGTTTTGTCTCTATGATTTTTCTGCTGTTTTGTTATGTGACTCTCTAAACCAATTGGGATACTGGCTTTGATTTTGTTTCTGAAAAAAACCCCAAACAAACACAAAAAGCCCAGACAAACTCAGAGAGGTTTCTGTTATGAAAGAAAAGCAAGTGATTAAGCGGTTTTACAAAGAGAGACTGTACATTGATCCTGCCAATTTAGGCTGATTTATAGTAGAAGATATAGCATGCTTTCTAATCCAAATAAATACTGAAAAATTCTTAGCCTAATCCATGGATATTTTGATAGATGAATATGTGAAGACCAATATACTGAGCTGCAGGCATCTTCAGTGTTCTACTTGCTTTTACTCTTTATTCTTACATACCTGTTAAAGCAAGAATGGGAAATTTATCATGAAGGATGCTGGCACATGATGTGGTAGAGCTTTTCAGGGAGATGCGGCGGCTCTTCTTCGATGGATGTAGCTGCTGAATAGCTCTGTGTTAGCAGCATAACTTCATCAGTTCCTTCTCTGAGCTGTCTCCTTGATTCTCTCTGTGTGCTGCCACTGTCCTAGTAATAACAATCACTGTTATTTTTCTAATGGCATTGTTTTACAGCTTGACCAGTTTCCCCGTTCTAATCATGAGATGAGCACACAAACAACTCCTTGAGCACTGTGCTACATGCTATACATGCCATGCCAGGGCAGTAAGACGCGGCTGGTACTGTGGAGGTGATTACTTAAGTTGCTACAGGCAGTACTGGTGGTGAATGTGTAATTGCAGCCCAGCTCCCATTAACTTTCAGCCCCTGTCACTTGTGCTTATGGAAATCTGAATCATTGTGTATGTCCCAGTAATAATCCTGTTGTAAACTTCCAGTGTATTTGATCTGACTACTTGGTGTTTTCAGACTGATATACCTGACCTCTTTTTGGCATATCTGTCTTTATGTGCCCCCTGAGTTGACAATTACTTATTTCCTCTACAATGTGAAGACTGTGAGATGCAGCTGTAATTACTAGCTTGCTCAAACATTTTGGAGGTTCTGAGCTGTTGTAAACATTGCATTAGCTGAGCACTTCCCCTGCTAGTGAAACCATGTGCAGTCACTTATCACAGCCTGCTCTCATTTTTCACCTCGGAAGAACCGAGTTTTTTCAGGTTACTGCTGCTAAACAACTCATAGTCTTACAGCTCCTTTGCCCCCACTCCAGAGGGGCCGTGATCCATAGTGTAAGAGTGTAAGACCACATTCATATTCATAAATTGAATGTATGAAGTGTGTAACTTGAAGTGAAATTGAAAAGAGGAATATGAATTTTGGAAGAGGGAAAAAAAGCCTTTCAGGATCACTTAATCTCTTTTTGCATTTCATCATTGTAAAAGAATACCTAGAGGAATATAGGTCTTTTATTAACCTGAAGACTGTACTGCTTGCGCCTTATATTAAGTCATCCTGTTGCTTTCACTGAGGCTATTTAAAGGAATAAGACATGAATCAGTATAACATTCAAATCTTGCTCTATATAATGCTTGAAATTGTATTTTCAGAGTGTTTTCTTCTTCATCTGACTTGAGCTGCCTTATGAACACTTTTGTAAAAAATTAGAAATGACCATTTAACACATTTCTCTGAATCAGCTGTGGAAACTTGCCATGTTTCTGTCACCAACCCATAAGCAGGTTTGAGACCACAATATGAGAGCCCATGAGAGTTTGGGAATAACTCCATAATTTGTTCTGAAACTCAAGGTGGGAAGGTTATAGCAAAGATGACACTACTCTTGTTCTTTGGTTTGCTTTATGATCGGCGAATGTTAAGAAGCAATATCTCAGTTCTCTGAGACAAAGGAAAAATGCATTTATAGCCTTTAAACTAGTTCAGAGATTATGTTTGTTAATATTTAGAAAATTACTCCCTCACTGTCTGCCCAAGGTGATGGTTAGCTCATTATCAGCCACTAACAATTAGCTCTTGGCTTCTGCTAGTTCAGTGTATTTCTATTTTGAGGTGGATAATGCTCTGGTTCCCTCTCTAATTTATTTTTTTATCATAAAGGTCAGATGAAATAAACTTATTCTAGAGATGGATCTTGAGGGATCCAGCCGTTTTTTCATTATTATGTGCTCTTATATTACACTATGCCAATGAAATACATCATCTGTCAAGGCTCACCTTTCATTCTCTTTTCTTTTAAATATACAGTTACACTTTGGAACATAGCATGGAGAGTTTCTTATAAATCTGATCGAAGTGTGATGGCTCCCTGTTGACTCGTGCAGGAGATGGTAATGGAAATCTTCACACTTTTGGCTCGAGTTTGAGCTGGGGTCTTCAGCTGTAGCACCATGGACTGGGCCAGCACATACTGCCCAAGGGGTTAAATGAGCACTGTAAAACTAGATAAGAATCTTTCCAAAACTTCAATAAGGTCCGGACTTGATCCTAAATAAACATTAAAAAGTTTGAAAAGGACATAGTCCCAAGATGTGCTTTACATTCACGAGCCACAGATTTTCACATGGGCCAGAAATAGGTTTTGATTAATGAAATGGCAGTAGTTCAGCTGGAGGTGCTAAGAAATACACTGATTGTGTGTAAGCAAATAGAAATTTGACTAGTGCATGGTTTAGTGGCCACGTAGTGTCTTTTCAGGCTTATGTAAGTTATTGATAGAAATGTTTCATGCCTCCAGTATATTTTAACCTTCAATTGAAAGTATATTTATTTGTGAACTAGTAATTAGCTCTACTGATGTTGGCACATATATTTTGCCATTTAGAGGGGACATAATATGTGTTCAAACAACTTGCTATATAGTAGTAGAGAGGTAGATAAGTTCTTTAACTTTTATTTCTGTAAGAAATATTTTATGGGGCTTACAGCTGAAAGCCAGTCTCAACTCCTACTGTGGATCGGTAGTTGCTCTATAATAAACTTACGATGCTGTCACATGATGAAATATATAGATGTGGATGCACTGTTGTGTTATAAATATTTGATTTTGTGTTTTTTTCAAAGTCTCACAGCTTGAATCATGGGGTTTTGTTGGTTTCCTTTACAGATTATATGAGGGTAAGTTGATTCCACATTGTACAAAAAAATACCTTTGGAGGAGAAAAGAGATATTGAATATCAAGCACAAAAGGGTTTATAACAAACAGTAAGACAAGCAGGAAAAAGGTAAAATTAAGATACAGAGCCTGTGAGAGTCACTTCATCAAGCACTGAAATAGACTTGTTCTTCTCCAGTGTGCCTACTCAGTCTATACTGTTTCAGCCTGCTGAATCCTGTACTCTGTCATATCTCCCAGGTCTTTGGCTTGTCTGTTAATTTTTTTGTTGTTGTTCACAGCAAAGAAGTCTTCTCCAGAGGACTCTAGTGATAAATGAATAGAAACCAGGACATCCATCCAAGTTATGATTATGGCATTGCAACTTTTAAGGAGTATTGGAGAGATTTCTTGCTCAAAATTTCCCCAGAAACTGCTCGTCCATAGTAACAACATTCAAAATGAAACTGGCAGTGAACTGTTCATAACACAAGGTTGGTGAATCATCGAACACTAGTTAGCTGCAGAAAAAAGTATTCTCCAATGTAGATGCTGTTAGCATCATAGTAGTTTGTACTGGTAAACATGGTGTTGAACACCCAGTATCCTCTGTGAATTATCATTTAGCTTAGATACATGGGAAAAAAAAGTCTTCCATCTAAGTCATACATTGGAGGCTGGACAGTGCATCCCTTTGATGTGCCAGGAGTTGGAAAAAATTTTACTTTAGAAGTATGTGATTCCACTTTTACAGCAGGAAGCGTTTGTATAGGCAGGTTGTATCCTTCTTGCTGTGCAGGAGCAACCTTGAGGCCAGACTTGAGGCCAAATGAATCAGCTGTATACTTCATTTTCCCCAGTGTCTTTAGGGTTGCCTCTGAGGTAACCCAGAGATGTTTCTGGGAACTCCTGTTTCAGCTCACGCTCAAGTGTGTATTTATTTGTATGCAGCCTATCAGACTCCTGTGGCTCTGGCACACATGTAACAGACATTCGTGCAGTACTTCTTAAATGGCCACCAAGTTTATGTGCCAAAAATGTGGATGGATTTCTGTGGTAGCAGAAGTTCAGGCTGTCCACAAAGAAAATGTGGAAGGATGATGCAAGCCTAACTATAGGCATGGCCACAGCACATCTTGTGGGACCTGAATCTTTGATGAAATAGAAACAGCAATAATAAAGAAGGAATTGGTCATGAGAAGCTGTGTGCCACTCAGGCCTTGCAGTTTAGAGGAAATACAAAAATGTTCAAGCTAGGCTGTTGCTCCTTATTCCTCTTCTTTCATTTTTTTTTTTTTTTTCATTTTCAGTATGATATCTCCTGTGGATTTCCACATCTACCATCTCACTGCTTTTGTAGAGACTCCCCGGGTCCAATAGTTTTGCTCTGTATTCTTTAGTGTAGCTTTTCTTGCTGCTTCTGCTATTTGAGCTACTTCTGGTCAAATATATCAGTCCACATAAGGGAATTACTTCATGCCTCAAACCCTAAAATAATAATAAAAAGGGAGTACTGGAGAGGGAAATCAATCTTTTCCCTTAATCTTAACTCTCCTTCAAACCATTATTTGTTTTTAGGTCTATGCCAAGAAGAAAAAAAAAAATCCCCAAAATTAAAAAAAAAAAAAACAAACAAAACAAAACAAAAACCAAACCACAACCCCCCTTTTTCTGCTGATAAATTTGCCTCCAAATATATGACGTCTCTGCCTGAACAGTACATTATAAATAGTAGCACAAGAGGGAGATAGGGAAATGTTGCAGCAGCAGTGTCTTTCATTGAAGCAACCAGGAGTCAAATTACTTTCCCTACAGTTGTTATGAAAGCAGTAGGACTGGCTTGGTTAGTACGGCAGCTGTCCCTAAGTGTGAGATACGAGATATGGGGATAGAGAGGGAAACTGTGTACTAAGAAAACACATCTCTTAATTGAGCTGGGACTGAAAGTGAAGGAATCTTTATGAGAACACCTTTCATTATATCTCTCTGCATCAGGTACGAGAAGTGACTTGGAGCACTTTGTGTTAGAAATATTTTCCACTCTTGGCGTAAGCATGCAAACAACATAGCACAGCAGTCAACACACTAATGTACATTGGCAGTATATGCAAACGCTGTAAAAGTAGTTTTAATTTATTTATATACACTGCTATCAGTGTGGTGGGAATTGAAACTAATACCATCTAAATTGTTTAGTTGTTTTCTAGATAAATGAAAAGCATCAAATGTGGGAACTTGATAGTATATATATATTAGCTTTTTAGATTGGATAGTTTAAAAATGTTTTTATATATTGTGTTCTAGAAGGTTCTTTGCTGCTGAAGACACTTGCTCTGTTCTCTGAAGAACTGCCATGCTAAATGAGGCTCTATTTATTGAGGTGTTATTATTTTTCTACTAGAAAATGGGGCGTTCCTTTTCTGGTTACTTGGAAGTTTATTCTCTAAGGAAGGGTGTCTGTTACTTAGGCTAGTTGTTCTGGTTCCAGCGCTGTATTCTTAATCCGAGAACAAGTCTTGAATTTGCAGGACAGGAAAAAAGGAGGAGGATTGATGTAGCTCAAGCTAGACAAGAAGAAATTAAAGCTTGGCTGCTTTTAAAGATGAATGCCTCCCAGCAGGAGCTCAGAGAAGAATTACATGTAAGAATAGAAAGTGGGGACAGGTTGCTGGGAAACGGATTAATGAGCTGGAAGATAAATTGAGAGGAAAAATTAAACAGCAGATAGACCCTGCCTTTAGTGTCATAAAGACTGATGTCCAGGTCCCTGTAAGTGAAGAAGCTGTGAGTAAAAATGCCATCTTAAATCCTCATCCTCCTTGGTTCCAGACCAAAAAGTGTCTGGTGGTGGGGCAGGTTGGGGTACGTTGCGCTGCACATGCATGCGCCTGCCTGCTCACAGTGGTTTCAAGACCATTGTGCATGGATAATGACACCCTGACATCATTACATGGGAGAAGGGCAGAATTGGGCCATAAAATGGGAAGTTACCAATAGTGTGCTCTGTTAGATCACGTTTGGATCCATGTACCTTACTTCTCTTGTGCAGATGGGAAAGTGTAATGTTTTCTGATATGTTTTTAAGGGGAAAAAAGTGTTTTCTTAATTGATTTCAAAGTTTATCTGTAAAAAAAGAATGGAATACCTAAGTGTTTGCTTCAGAAAACAGACTATTAAGACCCTATGCATGATACGCATCCATTGGTACAGAATCTGTTTGTCATCATTTTACAATCTACACAGTTGAGACTAAGGTTAAGTCAGCCTTAGGTCAGTAGGGAAACCTTTGACTGTCACAAAAGTCCTTTAGCTTGTCAGAGTAATGGTGCTGGTATGTTGTTATGAGTGAGCCACTGATGAAACTTGTAAGCAAGAAGAACATTTTGGTTATGCATGGGAAATCTACTGCAGATTCTCAGACAAAAAGAGAACACATCCCATTTGGAGACACCACAGTGGAAAAAGCAGATTATGGAAATGGGCCATGCTCTGCAACGATATGTAATGCCTGAGGGAGTATCCACGAAGCGTCTAAGAGCTAGAAATGTAATGACACAGTTATGGATGGAGCAGCTCTGCTCATCCATTGGAGCAGAAAACAAATACATCACTTTTCAAGAGCAAGAGAAGACAGGTGCAGCAAGAACTGAAGGGAATCAAGAGTTACATACTGTGTAAAGGTCTCCTGCACTAAGGCATTTGCATTGAGTCCTTTTGTACACATTTCCCAAAATATAAATTGTAGGGTTATTTTTTGCAAAACCTTATATGCCTTGATTATGCTTTCAGTTAACTTGATGCAAATTTAGCATCAATCTGTTTAGTTCAGTAGAGTTACTTGCCATTTCTAGTAAGGCATCTGAAGCAATGCCTGGCCTCTATGGATGTTATACATTTGAATGCAGAAGAGAGCAGTTGTGTGAAATGATGCTCTTGTCAGAGCATGAGAACAAGAATGTTAACAGGAAGGAGGTCATCCTTCTAAATTTATAAAATTGCATTAGATTAAATTTTCTAAAAATCTGGCCTTTAGCCTAAGCAAAGACTAGCATGGGACAGAATTTTATAGGCTGGATAAATGGGAAGAAAGCAACCCTGCTTTCTGAGATGGCTGAGATGACTGTGTAGAGAATGATGCTACTGTTTTTGGCCTAAATCTGATCACAATGATCTCAGTGGTTCAGTATCTAGGCTACAAGGGGCTAGAGATGGAAATATTATGGAAAGTTTGGGCAAAAGCTAGGTTGCAGACTAGTTAGATTTGAAACTATTTAGATGATATGGATCTAGTAGGCAAAGAAGAAAAGTAAAGAGGGAAGCAACACCTGAAGTATAGGATTTTTAGACAATATAAAATATTTTGCTCATCTTCCGGGTGAGAGAAGGAGGGAAATCATGGGGAGTTCATTTTGTTTAACCTTACTCCATAGAAGGTAACTCAAGTAACTGCAGGTTTTGTGCCATCTTGCCACTTGTCAAAATATGCAGGTGGTTTGTCTTTGTCCTGATGGTTGATGTACTGCACAAACTGCAGCCAGAGTTGGGCGATACTAAGAAGGTTGGCTTTGAAAATACAAATAACATCTTTGCTATTTTATCTCCCCTGGTCCCTTTCTGTAGTCCAGCAAAAGATTGGAGACAACATCTGCTTTTACACGGTGCTCTCAGATTTCCACTTTCTCTTACTCTCTGCTAAGTTATAAACACTCATATGTCTGGTGAAGCTTCTAGTTAATCTTTAATTCTGTAGTGAATAAATTCTCCTGCCTTTAGCACTGATGTGAAATAATGGGTGTGACCTTTAATTTCAGACCCTCGTCTTGTGGGATAAAGTGAAGCATAATGCTTTTTTTGCAGCTCCAGGAGGTTCCCTGCTTAATATTGACAAACGTACAATAGGATCTCACATCTCATTATCGTTTGGCAGTTTTAGGGATTTTATTAGAAGTATTTAGAACAATAACAAGAGATGCCCTTTGTAGAAGCTCGTATATAGCATCACAATGAAGTTTTTCAACAGAGGCTCCCTATGAAGCATCTCAAGGCTTATTATTAGGAATACACCTGTCTCAAGTCAGGTAATTGCACCACTGCTTCCTCACTCTCTATATCACATGGGAAAGTCCTAAGAACTACTCCTGTCATTCAACTGTTTTTGTGTTTTTTTTTTTTTTTTTTTTCTACCGTATTCCTATGATTAATAAGATATTCACCTTGAATCAGATGTAAAATAGAAATTTAAGATGAATATAAATTTGCAGCCATAATTCAGAGTTCTGAATTCTCAGATTCCTCGTTATGAAAATCAAATTCCCCCAATGCAGACGTTGGGAATGTGGTATTAGGAATAACTTTACTTGAAGAACATGAGATAAATGCTCAGAGGAAGTGCTATTGTATTAGGATATTATGAGGAAACACTATCAAAGGATCAGAAACATGCACTAGAAACTTGCTTTTGAACCCATAATTATCCTAACAATCTTCAAAAATGTGAGGCATTTATAGAGGATTTTTTGAAAAATAGTCTTGAAATTGAAATTGCAGAGGATTTAAATATGAACTTGTGTCTTCATTGTAATGTTAGGCAGAAAATTTCCAGTCCTACTGACCTGGACACAGAATTTTTTCTGATTTTTTCTTCACACTGATATGCTATGCTTCACATTTCTACTAATATGTAGTTTATTGCTTTTTATAAACACATTCATTTTCAGTAATGCTGATACTGATAAAGTAAATCTCAAGAGTGTAACTCTGCTGTTAAGAAGTCACATTATAATTATGTCGGTACCTAATAACGTTTGTGAAGGTTTATTTTTTTTTTGTGAAATACACTATTAGGCATCAAATTAAAGAAGAAACAACAATGCCTAACCCTGGTGGCTGTGCATTCTGCATTCCAAACATGGTGGTTATGGGAAAAGACCCTTTTCTTTCATTTGTATTTTTTAAGGATAACTTCACTTATTTTTATGTTATGTGTTATAAAATATACCCTTCAACCAGTTTTAATTTTGCTGCAAACCAGTTTTACTATCTGTAATCCATGAGCATGGATAGAGGGGTATGGCCCTCATTCATAATACCCCAAATGGTCCATTATGAATGAAAGTTATAAGGACATGGCTATTGTAATTTAGTAAGAAACATTAATATTTCCCATTAATTTGGCTGTAATTTTCAAAGAGAATAAGTTTCCATCAGTTGGTATATTGCTAAGATATTAATAATTGATTAACTTTTTTCCAATTAGACTTGTTCTGATTTATGTATGTTTCTATTTCTTTGACTGCCAAAACTGTGGTGAGATGCAATTTCATAGAATCATAGAATACCAGGTTGGAGGGGACCTCATGGATCTTCTGGTCCAACCTTTATTGGTGTCCTGGGTTGAGTGAGTGGTGGAGTTTTTTGGTGGCAGGGGAGGGGGCTATCGGGGAGGCCCCCTGTGAGAAGCTTCTCGAAGCTCCCCCAGCTCCACGTCAGCTCCACTTCTGTTTGGGAAATTGAGCCCATCAGCTGCGCCTCTGCGATAACATATTTAAGAAGGGACGTGGTGACGGGCAGTGGAACTTGTGAGGAGGAGTTGTTGCAGCTGCATGAACACCAAGGTCAGTGGAGGAACGGAGGGGAAGGGAGAGAGAGGTGCTGCATTGTGGTTGGCTGCCAATCAGGCCTAAACCACGACAATTGGCAAAAGCACAGTCTAGACAAGATGGCTCAGCACCTTGTCCATCTTAATCTTAAAAGTGTCCAATGTTGGGGAATCCATCACTTCCCTGGGGAGATGATTCTGAGGGGCTATTTTTCTCATTGTGAAAAATTTTCCTCTTGTGTCCAATTGGAATCTCCCCAGGAGTAACTTGTACCTATTACCCCTCATCTTTTCCATGTGATTACTTGTAAAAAGGGAGTCTCCATCTGCTTTGTAGCCATGCTTTGGAACATGGTGATAAGGTCTCCCCTAAACCTTCTCTTCTCAAGACTAGACAAACCGAGTTCTCTTGGCCTTTTCTCACATGGCAGGCTTCCCAGTCCCTTGATCATCTTTGTGACCCTCCTCTGGACCATTTCCAGCCTGTCCATATCTTTTTTGCATAGTGGGGACCAAAACTGAACACAGTATTCCAGGTGTGACCAACAAGCACTGAGTAGAGTGGCATAATGACTTCTTGATCTCTGCTGGCGATACCTTTGTTGATGCAACCCAGCATCCCGTTGGCTTTCTTTGCACTAGTCATTCATCAAGTTTGCTGTCCACCAGGATCCCCAGGTCCCTTTCCACAGAGCTGCTCCCCAGCCAGGTAGATTCTAGCCTGTGCTACACACCTAGATTATGTTTTCCCAGGTGCAAGATCCTACACTTGTCCTTGTTGAACTTCATAAAGTTCTTGTTAGTCCACTCTTCTAGCCCATCCAGGTCTTCCTGCAGGGTGGCCCTCCCTTCCAAAGTGTCCACTTCCTCACTCAGTCTGGTGTCATCAGCAAACTTCACCAGGGTATACTTGATCCCATCATCCAGATCATTTATGAAGCTATTAAACAGTGTTGGGCCCAATATTGATCCCAGGGGATTTGTTCCTAAAATGCATTGAAGTTCTCTAACATATCTGTTATATTTAGAAGCCAGAGGAGAGATTCCTCGTGAATTTCAATAGGAATTTGGTTGATGTAGAAATTACTTGGCTTTAAGACTTATTTATGCTTTCTTTTTGTTGGCACATATTGTGGCCTGTGCATTTTATTCCATACTTCTCTCTCATTACAATCCACATTATTTGGAGATAGAAGCTCTAAGCATTGTGTGGTTGGGAGACAGGAATTCTGCTTTTCAGCTCTTAGTAAGAAGAATGTGTTTCTGTCTGAGGAGACTCATTTGTCACCTGTGAAGAGATTTCAACTTTGTCATGATCAACAGTTGCGGTTAATATTTTTTGTTCTGTTTAATTTTTACTTATTTTCAAGAAAGGAAGTATAAACATGGGATTCCTAAAATTAAGAGATAGAAAGCAAAAAACTGAGAAGGCAGATGGAGAGTGCTAGAGTAGGGTTAGGTTTAGAATGTTGAGTCCTTTTTAAAATCTATAAACAGATTACTGACTTCTGCCATCATAATTTCTAAATGGAAAAACAATTGTGCTCTACAGGAGTCTGCTTGCCCTAATCTAATCTACACATGGGTTTAGAGTTATAACATTCAAGTTTCAATTGAATTCATAAATTGAACTAAGAATTTATCTACCTTTTAAACAATGAAAGTATAAACTACATTTGTTCTGCCTTGGACAGAAGGGAGAAATCTGTGAAATTGGGTGGTCAAAAGTGTGCAACAGACAAGAGCTCTAATTTATAAAAGGGTGATGATTCTAGGGAACAGATGTTTATAATCCTGGCTGGGAAAAGGTCTTAGAAAATAATTTTACAGTCATGGGATTACCACTCAGAAAAGAATTACCTTCTTCTGGACATATCTTCAGTCTTATTTCAGTTAAATACGTGTATGTACTCTAGTAATAATTTAACACCTTCCTTCTGTTGTGTCTTACTATGATGGAGAAAGGCTTTTAATTCTTCAGTGAACTCTTGGTCTCTCTGTTTTCCCACCTCCATTAGTTCTTCCAGATGTCTGTAATAGATGCCATGGAATGATGAAAGGATTAAGGTTTTAAGCCATCTGGTGATGTAATTCTTCCTAGCATTAAAAATTCTAGTTACACATCTCAATATAGTACACATTTTTAAGACTACCACTGTTTCATTTTCACTGCCCTCCCCGTAGGGTCTTTTAAGGCATAGATCTACTTTTTTACCTACTTTAGAGCTCAAGCAAATATTCAGTATCTTGGTTATTTGTCAGCCTTCTCTTAGTATTTTCACTTACTGAAATGCCCCTACAAATACTGAAATATTTCTCCTATCTTTTTGTTACATAATTTTAGTTTCGAAGCATGTTTATTTAAATTTATTCCATATTCTGGGTTCATTAAGAGCATTTTAAGTAATCTGCATTTTACTAAAATATCTAAGGTCCAGATTTTTTAACTTCATCCCTTTGAGGATCTGCAAATGATTCACTGCAAGATCCATAGAGTTCACTCAATACAGTGTGATGGAAATGAAATGAGAGTTAAGCTTCTTACACTGCACTTCATACAGTTGCTTTAATAAGCAAAATGCTTTCAGTGTATCTGAAGCAGGCAGCTCACAAATGGCTGAGAATCGTAATTGTAAAATTATCCAGTCCTTCAGAGTGGATCTTCTTTGCAAGTGCTTCTGAGAAAAAGCACCTGTGGATTGACTCGAGAGATTGCGAATGCGTACCACGTTTATAGGGCTCACTGTCAACACCCAGGCAACAGCTCCCACCTGATTTTCAGAATGGGAAAATATCTCATGGGTTGTAGTGGTGTAGAAAAGCATTGCAGGCACAAGAAGTCTCTAAATGTAAAATGGTCAAAGTTATTCAAGGCCATCTTTTGGTATTTTCACTCCACTAATTAATTTAAATAAGTAAGAATAAGTTGGCAATATTGGCCAAAACCTGTTTTTTGGTGCAACAGTGTTGCCATCAGATACTTCATGATCTAATCTAAATATTGACAATTTAGATGTCCCTATTTTTTATATTGATTTTATGTTTTATATGTGTTTGTATAAAGATTGTCTGTGTGCTATTAACATAAACCTAAAACAGCTTTCCAAACCAGAGGCCTCATTTGCCTGTTTCTTCTCACTGGTGATAAAGCGAGCCCAGGTGAGCGTCTCAGATGTTGGCATTTGCATTGTAGAGGTATAATGTTTGGTAAGATGAGTCCCACCATTAGCATAGAATGTAGAATATAAATTTGAAGTAATTTGTTGCAGTGACACATTGTGTTTGTGTTGAAACGGGCTGCATCTCATAACATGTTTTAGAGAAGAGTATCTTTGAGTTCAGTTATTAAGTCTCTAAACCAGTGAGGGAATCATGTCTGTGTAAGAAGTCATTAAAGCAGCTATGATGTGAGAGCCGCTGACCACAGTGCCATGTGAGTAATAGCTGCTTAGACCAATATTCACGAAGACCATTACCTACAGCAAATCAGGCAAAGTTGTCAAAGCTTTAAGTAACAGGAGGACTTGAACAGTTAGACTTTCCTTTCAGAAATGCCAGTCATACCCATTCATAACAGAAATGGGATTCGACTGCATGAAATTCAACTGCAGCTGGAATTTCTAAAGTGAAGAATGATGTTGTGGGTAAAACCTAGATACAGAGGAGATTCTGTCTGACCTTTATAAAATAAGTTACTGAAAGATTTTACTTGATGTACTACAGCCAGTTAGTCATGTAATACCAGTTGCTATATTCTATGCCTAGACTCCGTCTTACTTTTTCTTAAAACCAATAAAGTCCTAACCGGAGGCATCTGTAGTCAGCTAACAGTAAATTTTCATCCCTTCTTTTGAAATTCAAGTGAAACCACTATCTTGTCAGATACATGAATTTCTTTCCACCTTTATTAATGAAATTCAGCCAGGTTTTTGTTTTGGGAAGGTTGACTTTTTCTAATCTAAGTTGGCTATTCAATATCTTTTTCCACCCTTGGGATTTTAATCAGAAGGCTGTATTTTCATTTTAGGCTTCAGGATACCATTCATTCTGAAAGACACCAGATATCTCTTTACTGTAATTAGGAAAATGGGGCTTTGGGCTGGGATTTACATGCAGCCCCCAGGTGACTGTCAAAACCAATCCATAGTTTGTAATTCCTTTACTTTGGGAAGTGGAAAAATGTTTAAAGCACCCTTGCTCAACTCTTCTGTTCATCACTTCAGTATTTTCTCTAGGCTTAACACTTAACAGTGATCCCAAAAGGGAAGGGATAGACTTGGATAGGTCATGTTAATAGTCTGAACTTGATATAATACTGAAATATCAGAAAACTCTACTGGATATAGTAATGACTTCTTAATTTGTGGGGTTTTTTAAGTTTCTAGGTTGGATGATTCTGTGGCATATGTTGTTTGTTTTCTGGAGCTCCGTTTTACAGCTGGAGAATTTGTGTGCACTCATTACCAGTAAACTGGGATAGGACTTTGTATCTGTTTCTCTTGGCCTCAGGTTTGCTTTTCTTTGGAATACCTCTACTTTTTAAAGGTTTATAAATAATCTGACCCATTTCAGTAAAACTGCAAGATCACTAGCAAGGGCATTGTCCAGTTCCTCCTTCCCCTTCTAGTAAATCTGAAGTTTAACAGCCTCTAAGCAGCCTTTGTCTCCAGAATGTGTCATCTTTTTTGCTCACGTTGCCCTAATTTTTCTCAGGAAGGAATATAAGAACTGATGCTCTGGTTGGGCAGGCGTCCTGCCAGCCCAGTTTCCTATCTCCAGGAAGGATCAGTACCTTATGGAAGAAATGAGGCATTGAAAAGAAGCTTTGAAACACTTTAATCTGTTGAATTTACTCTTGACCTTGACCCAAACAATGAAATTCTTCCTTAGCAAATAGCACACTCATATGAAATAGTCTTTTTCATGGTTTTAGCAGCTGTACACAGTCATTAGTTCTGTTTTATGCAAAAGCATAATAGGTAGTTACTAATTCCCTCTATACTCATATAAACCGCTGTATGAAATAAAAAATTTTGATAAAAATTCAAATATAGCACCTACACACTCCTTTGTTCGTAGTAGAAATTTTTTAACTTATTAGGCCCATGTACAATAAATCTTAATTTACTCTGTTAGCTACATACAGAAAATATTCTCCAGCTGTTGAAAGAAAGTGTAATTAATCTTGGAGAAAGCAGAAACTGACATAGATTAACTGACCTTTTTAATAAAAGGAACAATAATTGTAAATTAAAGTTTCAATTACCTAACATACCTATGGATCAATATCTACAGATGAGTCTCTTGTTGTGGCAATAAATACTAAGGGAAAGGTCCTAGATACAAGAGGAGTTTCTTTTTAAGTTCTGTTCCCTCAGCATCTGGGATTTTTTTTTTTTTTTTTGCACATTTTAGACGGTAATTTCTTGTGTGGAATTCTGTTTCTATTCCCAAAACTAGAACTTCCTTTCCTTATCTTTATTTCGGTTGACATGTCCTTAGCCTCTCTCTGCTCTTCATCCTTCCTCCTGCCCTCACCGCTGCTCACTTTCTTTTTCCCTGGATCTCTTTGCTAGCAAAACTAGTGTCATCCATTTATATTCTGCTCTCTGCTGATGTTTACATTTCTGATTTTCTCACTTTCTATTTCCACATCATGCTCTTATTAAATAATTTCTCTTTGTTTTATTTTTCCACTCTGAACTTTGATCTCTTATTTACACCTGGAAGATTTTCCTCATTCAGTGGTGAAATAAGCTTTTTCATTCTTACCCTTTCTGAAAACTCATCCCCTGTGTATGATTGACACTGATAAGCCATGAAAATGATTTTAGGTATTCTTAAAATGATTTACAGCTTGAGATAAAGTCATCTTCAGCTCTGTAATGTCTTATGTGTCTGTCTTGTATGTGATTATAGCTGCCTTGGGGCAGGGTTCCCATCTTTGTTTCTTTTTCACACAGCTCTGATCATGCTACCATCACTAAATGAGTCATGGTATTATTGACTAATAGATGGGATGCTTCACTTCTCTGTTTTCTTAATTTGAACCCCTGTGAAAGCTGATTCCCTTTTTTAACTATTTAAAAATTATCTTACAGATACATTCATTCTCAGCCCAGTGGAAAAAACCAAGGTATTTTGTCAGCAGAAGCTTTTTAGATAAAATGTACTGTTGTCATGACTCCTGAAACTTGATTTAGAACATTTTAGAACAGACATTTTGAATGATTTCCAAATGAAATGCAGTGAATGATATGCTGTGTTTGCTTCAGAGAATGACTGACATGCAATCTAGAATGTCTTCACAGTTGTATAGTTACTAATTTTGATTTTAATGTGAAATTCAAGCCACCATTATCAATTTGATTAATGGGGTAATATCACTTATGACATTAAAAAAAAAGTTAAATTTTGATAAAGATAGCATTTTCCTAGGAGCTGGAAATATATTCCAGTTATTGCTGAAGAGTTATGAAGTCTAGTCTCTTGAAAACGTTAGCTTAATTCTTAATGTTACAACTTTAAATAATACTTATCATCTGAATATTTGTGCAGTGCTTCATTCTGTTAGACTTTAGGCTGAAATCTTAATCTCTGCAGGGGCAAAGAACTTTGTTACATAAACTAATTTGTTGTGAAGAAAGGAAAGGGACATAACATTGACACAAGAATAAGGAGAAATGCCACTCTTTTTGAAATCCACTGACTAGAATAGTTCAAAAAAATTACATCTGCAATGCGAATATGCAAAAGGCATGTTGGCCTTTTTAATATTTAATTTACTGTTTGTGTATAATATGTAATATTTTTATTTTACTTGACTATTGTGGTAGAACAAAATATTGTCCGTTTATAAGCAAACACACCATTTTCTCTACAGGTAGAGTAAAAGAATGCAATTACAGAGGGAGACAGCAGTACTCCATGCAAAGTGTAGTTCAACACACACTCTGTTCCAAGAGGTGATGTTCTTTCAGCTGTAGAGGTGGAACAGGGAAAAAGAAGGAAGATTTAGAAGGAGATTAGTGTGTAAGGGTAGATAAAAATAGGGTGTGTAACAAGAGGAATAGTAGAACTGAACCCTTCAGTATCTGTCAGGTTTATAAATCCCTCTTTCTAGAGATAGCAATAATAGTATCAAAGGAGAGACTATCTCAGTGATATAGTTTCTACATGGTCCTTCTTTTCAGTAATATCCTCTTAAGTATTCTGTCAGTGTTCTTTTAAAATACAGCCTTTCTTCTTTCCGAGGCAGATCAGTCTGGCCATCATTACACTGTAGTCATCTAAAATAGCATATTTGCACAGATACAGAAAAGCAGTATTGGTGGGAAGGCAGAGAAGATCACCAAACCAGACACTCATTTGACGAGAAAGAAATATGGCCATGTGCAATTAATTAATTTAATATTCTTTTGTTTTCATAGTAGAGTAGAGCTATACTCTGAGAAAAACACTTTTGTTAGCTGTGAAAAAAATGTTGATTCCCATGTGCACGTACCAAGTTGATGACTGCTACTTAATATTTCTTAGTATATATTGACAGGAACTGCTTCTCCATGGGAGAGGGAGTCCTCTGTTCCAGAGTGTGTAGGTGTGTGCAAGTATTATGTGTGTGTCTGTGTGCAACTCTGACTTCATATTTTCATCAGGCTAAAGGAGTTGTGATTGGGAAAAAAACAAATTTTTACCCCCATTTACAGCTGCAAAGCTGAAGAACCTAGAAATTAAACAATTTGAGGCCACAGAACTAATCTCTGGTGACAGAATTATGACCTTGTGAGTGCAGAACTTCCCTCCATAGCAGGAGTGTTATTGCTGCCACTCCCTTAGCTCTCCACTTGTAGAATTGCAGGCCTTGGACTGATCTTGCCCATGAGGCATGCTACAGGGCTATTAAGATTCATGTCACAAAATACTTCAACTTTTAGGAAACAATGTCATCCTCAGTGTTGTCATTTTGCCTCCCATCTCTTCAATGACTTGATTAATCTTAACTTGTCTTTAATATAAGACTGGTACTTCTTACGGATTTTGTGTTTTTAATTACTCTTGGTTTAAGGAACATTAGCTTGTTGTTTTAGTGCTCATGTAAATTCTTTATGGAAGATAAGGAGCCTCAAATGGCATAAATTGAATGTTTTATCGCCAGTTTTCTCCAAATAAATTGACATTTTCAGAGATTTAAATACTTACAGCCCTACTCTCAGTTAAGACTGTGAGAAGACCCAAAGGGATTCATGACCATGTTTGAATAACAAGATATTGAAGAGAATGAATGAAAATAGCAAATGCCAGTCCTATGGTGTTACTAAAATGTTGATGCACAGAGACATAAAAAGGTGTGGCTGAAAAAAGGCTTTGAAAGGAAAGCAGAATATAGACAACTATGAACGAAGGTTTAAAAGTACAAAGAAGATGATCTGAAAGGAGAGTAGATTTAACTTACATCTTGCAGAATGAAAATTGGTCCCTCCCTTTTCCCCACTGATACTTTGCTCACAGGCTTTTAGAAAACAGCAGTGACAAGTTAATGCTTTAGATCAATTAACATTTTCTCCATGGTAGACTTCAAAGTTTCTGCATTCTTGAGGAAATCTAAATTGCATGGTAAAATATTAAAATGGTGGTGTTAAAATTCTGTCATCTTCTTATGCTTGTGACAAATGAGAACATATTTCCTTCTGTATTTTTACTCATTTCATTCAGTAGTTGCCACAATATTGACTGTCAGTTCCCATGTCTGGTAGACTAGAGGGCTTTTGTATGATGTTTGAATATGGACTGGTACTATTAGGCCCTAAACTCGAAATATTTTCCAATGTTGAAGCACAGATGTTGCATTCATTTCACTGAATTTTTATGTCCTCTCTACAAATGCAACTCCAAGCCCCATGGGGTGGGCTTCCATCTTCTTGGTCCTGTATAATAATTTCTCTGAGCCTGTTGAATCTAGTATCTGTCTCCAGGCAAAATCCATTCTTCAGAGAAGCTGTTGATGTACTGGCTCTGAATTGACTGATGCCATCTGTATGTTTTTACATGCTCTGTGTGCTTATGACCTGAAATATGAAAGTTTTCTTTATTATAAAGATAAAATCAGGAGCATAGATATGTGGAATTATATTGCTTTTCTTGGTGTATAGTATTCAAGTGTAATGAATCTTTATTTTTAGCTTTTTAATCACTAGCTACTGGTATGGTGAGCTCAAAAATAAAGTTGAGCACCAATATGTTTTAATGCAGCAGTGCATCAGGTTTTACTATTGTATCTTTGTATATAAATGATTTTTTCTTATTATTTCTGTCCTTGGTGTTCTACGTTTTTATGTTCAGATGAAGCATTTTTATGGTTGAGTTTTTTTTTCCAAAGCAAATGATGAATCTAGCTTTACACAAGAATTTTAATTCAACAGATGCATTCACTTATAGTAGAACCTCAAAGACTCTTTGACAGAAAAATGAAAATGTATTACTTTGTCATTAAAGGAATTTTGAATTTCTTACTAACTTAGATAAATGAAACAAAGTATATTTTTGACACCTCATTAGTTAAGTTGACTCCAATGGAGTTGTATGTTGTTAAATATGATAAAACATAGCATTAGACCCTTGACTGGAAAATACAGTACAGAACAAACTGGAATTGATTTGTTCTGTGCTTTTTTTCTGCACCCACATTTTACAGATGATCAGCATGACTTTTATATGAGTTAATTTAAAATCTGACAGAGATATTACATTAATATGAATTTTTCCCCAATTTTTCTTTTAAGTGCAAATACAAGTGTGAGATAAATCATTCTCATTATCCAGTGGTCATACTAATCCTGTTACAGCCACGTTGCCTAGCCAGCAGACAGACACCAAATACTCAGTAGTAAATAAGACTTCTTTTAAAATAGTTTTTTCACTACTTCAATATCCAGCACCTTGTCCTGCTTTCATGATCCTGCCTTCTTTTGATTTATTGGTGGTCCTTGCTTTGTGATCTTGGTTTTAGTTTTTGTTTTTTTTTTTTTTTTTTTTTTTTTTTTTCTGTCAAACATATCCCAATACTGTCTGGTTTTACGTTGCTTTCTTATCATAGAGTCTTAATGAATCGATAGGCATTGTGATTGTGGTAGTGGAAGTTTGAAAACATAGAACACTTTAAATGCAACAAAAACAAAGCAAGGAATTAAATAAATTAGGCACCAAATTAATTATTAAAAACAGTTGTATAAAATCCAGCTTTTCAGAAACCTGACTTGGTAATTGTACATATTCGAGATTGCCAGAGCAGTGCCACAGTGTAGTTTTTTTTTTACAGGTCATCATTGATTTTAATCAATATCAGTGGGATATTTGGCATTGATACCATTATTTCTCACCTCATTAAAATGCTTACTTCTGGATCAGCTTCATGCAGGTACAGCCTTTGCCAGACACCTGGCTAGCTTGCATTTCTGCAGCGTCACTATCAGATTTGTTGCCAGCTGAATGTATCTCATTCAGAAACAACTGGGAACATAAAAGTAACAAGTGATACTGGAATGTCATTCTTTAAAATGTCCTTGCAGACAACTCAAGGGAAAAAGAATGGTAAAGTGAATTAATTGTATGTACTGTGCAGTAAGCCCTTTTAATGCTCATTAGTTTTCTCTTCATCAAGGTTGTAATGCTGTCCCTGAGAACCGGGGAATTTGAGCAGTGATTTTAAGGATATGGTATGTTAGCAAGGATGGTAATAATAGCAGAATTTTGTCTGACAGTCAAGAAATAAATAGTAGCATAAGCAAATGGAGCACTTTCAGAAGGAAGAACAAACAGTGGGAATGACATGCCTGCCTCAGAACCCTATTTGTTCATATACTACATTTTTGAACCCATGAATTTGACTAAAATTTACCTTCACCTATTATTATGTTCTTGAAACCATTTCACATCTCTGCAGATACTTTGGACTTGTATCCTTCTGTAGCCGTGTCCTGACAGTCCTCTGTATACAAAGCAAATTCATCAGAAGGATATAAGAGAAATTAAGGTTTTTGGGGGTCTTCTTGCAAAAGGTGTGCAGTGTTTTGAAACTGCTATGTTTAAGTATTCCATGGCAATTTCTGTTAGTAAATACAGACAGCTACAGTTTAAACTGTGCTGTGTGAACATCCAAACACATTGACAGTATCTGGCTATTAATATTTTACATTTTAGCCTTTTACCAAAGACAAACTGAGAATAGGCCCAGTTCCAGACAATACTGCTTGTCCTACTGAAAATACTCTGTTGATCATCTGATGACTGGACATCCTCTGGTCCTTTATTGATTTAAATTAGAAGAGTCTCAATATCTTTTATTCATTTGTCATCCCTAATTAATAATTGCTGGTAAAGTTGTTCTCTGAACATCTTTTCCTTCTTTCATTAAATATAGTTAGGGAAGAGGTCAGTACATACTCTTTCCCAGGTTGCCCATACTACTGGGAATGATTGATTGAATACATAGTTTTCTGAAGACCTGGCAGACTGGTTGGTGATTGGTGTAATCTTCTGGTAACTGGTTTTGTGCTGGGACAGCTCAGAGCAATCAAAGTTTAGGATACCAGGAGCACGTTGCACATATGCATCTATACTTTTTGGGTGTGGGAGGGCACCTCACTTCAAACTGATGCTGTGCAGTCTGTCATCAGCTTGAGTCAAATTTAGGTTGCAAACTCCATGTCTATCCTGACCACATTGACCAGATGAAGCCCTTGCCTCTTCCCCACACCCCTGGTCTGGGGGCCTTTGGTGAGGCTTCATCTTGCAGTTTATAAGACCTTCTTCTGCAATGCATAAGCCAAATGTCACGAAGCTGATACTTACCCAGGTCCTGCTGGGGTGTCTCTGCATACGTTCCCATGCTCTCATTTCTAAGAGGGTTTTCATTTGCTCTCTTTCATGCAACTGTGACTATGGTAATGTAATGCAAATATACAAGCCAAGCTGGCTTCCTACAGACAGGTTTATTTATTACAGGAACAAGTAAAACTGTTTATTTGGGGCTATGCCCTTCTAGGGAGTGTTCCAAACCCCGTCCTTGTCTAAGATGATAATTGTCTCATGGTCTCATAGACTATGGACACTTTCAAAGGTGATAAAAGCAATTATTAGTGCTGGTAGTTATTCACTTTTGTCCTATTTTCCTTCACAACCTTGAGAGATGTGGAGCAGGTCCTAAGAAGGATTTTTTTGTGTATATGTAGAGAGACATTTTCAGCTTCTTCAAAAATATATGGTATTGAGACATTATTTGACAGGATTCAGTCTTTCCAAGACAAGATTGAATGCTGCTTCAAGTATGGTATTGAATCTTCCCAAGATGACATAATGTTCAACTAGTCTCATTCCTTAGGTAAAATCAGAAAATATGCAGAATTACTGAAATGTTCATTGCTGGAACGTAAAGCGTAAATCAGGGGTGTGAATAAAATGCAGATCCATCCAAGATATGTTGAAGTACTAAACTTATTTTTACTCCTGTGCTGTGAAACCACAGTGTAGTTAACAATGTGTGCAGGAGCATGGATGCAACTCCCTATAATATGATTAAGTAATTGCATAACTTAGTTTTATAATTTCTATATGTATGTGTTTCTAGAAATAAGAAAGATGAAGAAATTAAAAATGGCTCAGTCAAGACATGAAGAAATTGAGCAAAGTAGAGATGCACTTTTATTCACAGTGTTCACAATGCTGCAGAAAGACGGGGTGGACAGCATTGTAGGAATGACCAGTTTATGGCAACAGTGATAATAAGCAGGAAATGAGGCAGCAAAACAATAAGGTGGAAAAGAGTAGATGTGGAAAGAATGATGCAAAAAAAAGGTATGATGTTTGGCAAGAGAGAAATTACATGATGATCTATGAAATTAGAGAGGAAAGAAAGATATGATGAAGTGAAATTGGATTTAATGAGGTAGAAGAAAGGTGATTAGGGACAGAAGAAAAATAGAATTTAGTGATGAGAAAATCCTACTAAATTATCCAATCAATCTTCTTGCCACCCAAGGGTTTCCCTTCTTTCTCCTACATCTACCCAGGATATTTTCCAGGGTAGCTGTGTCAATATCTAACTGTACAGGAATGCCATTTTCCATATGTAGAACTTCACCATCTCCCCATAGGACCAGAAAAATGATACAAGTGTACTCCTGGCACGTAGTCATAGCCTTCAGGCTTGTAGTCTATGTAGTGTGTTAGCCCTTTGTCAAGACTGTTATTAAGAGACTGTGATAACTTTTTTAAGGGCTCTTTTGTTTAGGATGTTTTTTTGAGGGGGATTATATTTGTTCATTATATCCGATACTATGTATGAAATAACAGTCTTTTAATTTTTCCAGTAATCTCCATTGCATTAGTTAAATCTCTTGATGTTGTGCTGTTTGCTCGCTTTTAACGTCGTTCAGTTCCATGTTTCAGCTTTTTAAAATCCAAGTAAAGTAGATAGGAACAGCAGTGTAGTGCACACAGCAGATGGCTTTCCATTAGGAAATGATCAATTTATCTGAATTATACTCAGAAGGTAAAGTTCACTGTATTTGTGAAGTCTCTGCTTTCTTTTTATTATGGATAAAGAGGAAAATTCAGCACTTCATGCTGTAACAATACCTCTCCTAAGTCAATCCATTAAAACAACAATTTCAGTGCAGCCACTATTGCATTCTCAGTGTGTGACCTTTCTGCTTTGATGTCATGTCACTGAGACCTTTTTTGGCAAGAATTTGCCTATATGTTAAAATTTAATATATTTGGACAGTAGGGTGGAAATGCCAGCAAAATGACATATTTTTCACAAAAAGTGGTTTAACAAAACAAGCCTGGAAAGACTTCAAGGACAATTCTCACTTTACTGGTCTGAAACAAGGCATTCTTCAACTCTGTGAGCTAGTAGAGATGGAGGAGTGTCCTGAAAAAGCAGTACAACTAAACTACAAAGTAATTAAACGGTAGTTTAATTTGCATATAGAAAGCTTTCCTGTGAAGTTACAGTAGATCTGATGCATCTAGTAAAGCATTATTTTTAAAATGGTGTGTTTTACAGAGTGGAGGGCAGCTAAACTGACCAGTGTTTCTGGAGGTCTCCTGATATTTTAGTGATTAGTTACCAGGTTTTATTTATTTATTTATTTTATTTTTATTTGGCCATAGTTTTAGATCTTCTAAAAAACTTTTTTTGAAGACTATTTTGCTGGAAAAAAGATATCCAGGAACTAAAGTTAATGCACTTGTCATAAAAGAAATATGTTGGTTTAGTTGAATAATAAAACTTCTTGGCGTACTGTTATGCTTATCCTGCAAACTGGGAATATTGAACAGAAACAAATGTGTACTAACCAAGTCTTCCACCTCTGTGTCCTTCATGGAAAAACATTTTGAGTGCTGCAGTAGCACAAGTCTATTTGTTCAGCTTGAAGTACATTTCAAAACTGTTCTGGTCAATTAGATAAGCCTGGTGTTGCTCAGCAAAGTTCTTAATTTTTAGTGCCATAAAGTTGCAAGGAAGTTCCCTTAAGCAGTAGCCCCCATGGCATGGAAGGTGCTGAAATCAAAACTGAGCAAGCCGCTTTCTTTTTTTATAGTCTGTGCTGATAACTCTGTCTCTATAAATTCGTGTTACTCAACAATTGTCGTGCTGAAGATGCAATTGGCAGCATTTCAGAGAAATAGATTTTTAACATATTTTAACAGGAGAACCAATATCCAAATAAAGCCTGTGTACCAGGATTTTGGAAACATGTGAGCATGAAGTAAGAGCGTTCCTAATGATGGTGAAGTAATGACACAATTTAGAGGGAGAAATAAGTTTATACTTTTAGCTTCATGCTTTATCTCTTTCTCACATAATTGGTATTAGCAGTAAGGACTCTGCATATTAATCCTAAAACCTGTCTTTACTGGGAAGATGATGCACACAGAGGTTGCTATGCCAGCTGTTTTTCCTGCCAGATGAGTACAGGCTATGTTTTTAGTGATGGACTAGATACCCATTCTTTCACCAGTGATTCTTGCATTGGGTTCTGGGCAGGTGCCTGCTGTGTGTGTGTACCAAAGAGTCAAATTGTATGTGAAGCGAAATTTGAAAAGATGACAGCAAGAAAGAATATTTAAAGGAATATAAAATAAAACATGATAGCTGTTGAAAGCTAAAGGAAGCTTGAAGTAGCAAGAAGAGAAGAAGTATTCTAAATTTATAATGAAAATTAATTATGCATTTGTTGCATTTGAAGAGGTCAGACATGATGAATTTAAATAGTACATGAGAATGAAGGCCACCTTTTACATTAAAGGCATTACAACAGGGTGATGTGAGGGGAGGCAGAGAAATAAAGGAAGCAAAGGGGGGAAATTGCAACACTGAAGCAGTAAGTAAAAAGAACATTAAATTGAACAGATCCGCTTTATGACTAAATTGATTCATGATTTTCAGGCAATTCAAAATAATGATAATTTATTAACCATAAAATTGTACTGGAAAAATGTTTAAAGCTTCTGAGAAAGTTAATAAAAGAAGGAATTTCAAAGTGGATTCTCACCAGCTTGCAGCGTCCTTTTAAACTTCTGTAAGTGGAGTAATTTTTTCTTAAAGTTTTCTTCCTTTCTTAGCTACAGTTGCTTCTTGATTTTATGGGGAAAATACTAATTTTTTTTCCTGTTTTTTGCTGTCTCCTGTCACAACTGTCCTGCTTTCACCACCCTGTTTCATTTGTGAATATAGTATATGAACAAAGAGATTAGACATAAGCCTGTGTAAATGCTGTATGGGATAACTAGCTGTAGGGCTAAAGCAGAGTATGTTGTTCCACTTTCTGGGTTACTGGAGCAGAGAGTTATTCTTAGCAGGGGTAGACTATACCGAATAACACTGTTAGAAATCGAGCATAATCTTTCTGCTTAACACTGTTTTAATATATGTATTCTGGGGTGTATGAAGATACCACATTACTCAGCCAACTTTCTGATTAGAAACTCAGATACTTTGGCGCTGGGGACCCTCTATCTTCCATGTGGAATCAGGCAATACTTATATTGATATCTAAACACTGCTTTGAGACCCAATAGTTTATTTTGGTTCAAGGTATTGCTATGGAGCTTGAGGAGACACGAATAGTATTTGTACTGTAGTATGACAAGGAAGTTAGAAACTTGCACTGACTTTCCCAGCAAAGGCATACCTTTAGTTAGGGAAATTCCAGGTGAAGGGAGTCCTTCAAGAATTTTATTTCTATGCCCCTGAGCTAAGAATCATCGATGGCAAGTGAAATCTGAGAGGCTTTGCGATTAAGAAGTGGGAAAAAGGTAGAACAGCGAATAGTAAATTGTCACCTCAGGTTTTTACAAAATAGCACATCAGAGAAATGAAGAGTATTTTTCCTCAGAGGGTGGTTTTGTGTACTTAGTTGTCCATCAGGTGCAAGGTTACCACAACAGGATAGTATACTGGTTAATTGCCCTATGGCAGCTGTTATGATTCACTGATTTTAATATTATCTCCAACTTCACTTGAGGGAGTTCTCCAGGCAAGCTTTTAAAGCATCACATGTAACCTAATAGCATTACTGTTTTTATTTTTTTTATTACAGGCATATTCTTCATTTACTTACAGTCTATACTGAAAATGGCACTATCATTCTTATAGCCACAGTTAGATAACCACAGTTAGATTGAATCAATACCCATTCTACTGAAGAACATTATACTGAAATTCTGGAGTATGTCTTTCTCTGTCCTGACAAATACAATTACCACTGGAACCCAGGTCTAAAGTCTACGTAATTAATGTAATAAGTTATTTGCCAATTAAATAATATATTAATAATGGATAAGTTAGTATTTAACTTGTATGATGTCCTCATATTTTAGAATCCTAATTGTTTGGCATTGTTATCTATTGATTACTAGTTATTGCACTCTGTTCGTTGAAAATCCTAACAAGTTTAACAGCCTAGAATGGTGTTGCACCTTTAATGCATGAGATCTTTGACACCTGATAAGGAATGTCAGGTTTTCATGTTATATTTCCTTTTCTCTTTTATTTTCCTTGTTCTTCACCCTAGAAATAAAGGTAATTGTTATTATGAGGGTAGAAAATTTGGATGATACCCCCCAAAAAAATACCTCCTTACCCCCAAAATTCTTGGTGTTACTTCTCTCTTAAGCTCTGCATTGCATTTTGAACTGGCAAATGGTTGGGCTGGCATGGTTCTACTAAAGTCATCAACGATTAAATCACTCATACTAACCTGTAATTTTTTCTTAGGGGACTTCACAGTTCACTCCCTTAACAATGAAAAACTGATTTATGTTGATGTACCACTAGGAAGTTTTCCTATAAAAGGCACTTCACAACTGTGTGTTAGCCTGCTAGCATCTATGGATGTTCCTAATTTACCATTCTTTTTATGGAGCCCAAATACATTACCAGGTGCAGGTCTTGGTGGGTTCCTTTTGATAAAGTCTGAGAGCTTTCACTGTGATTATGCATTAGCTTTAAATCAGCTTCCTTGGTGCAGCAATTGTTGCAGTATACAAAATAAAATTAAATACAGGGAGCTGTACCAAGATAGGCTGACCTTGTCAAACAGGCAAGTCAAGCACAAGGTTGCAACATGCACCATCGCTTTTTGATTCAGTTATGTCAGTTAGTCCCTTTGCATTATTGGTCAAGTCTGTCAGCTTTTCATCTGCCCCAGGAACAAAGTTCTGGGCTCTGGGTAACCAAATGAAGGTAACACTTCTCCACAAAACTCATAGGTGGGTATTAGGTGGTTCTGGGAAAAAACAGTTGTAGATATACATGAGAAAGAAGTACTAACAAGAATATGGTGGGTGATCAGCAGACCAGACCAGGTAGAACTTTGTTTCTTGGAGAGGCAATACATAAAATAGGACAATCATCTCTGGTTTTCAGCTTGATGTTTTAATGCCTCCATAATCTGATTTCATTAATGACTTAAATTATGCCTTAAATTTGACTTAAAAAATAAAATCCTATACTTTTTCAACTTCTCTGGGGTTTTAAAATGTTTCTACATAATTTATCTCATTTCAATACCTCTGTCCTCAACGAGGGGTCTTTTTTTTTTTTTTTTTTTAGAAAGGCACAACAGTCCTTCCCTGCTAGGATCCAGTCAAGTTTTCCTCATCAGTTAGGTAGATATCAGCTTTAGAACATTTATTAATTATGAGTACAATTTGTTAGAACAAACAAGATTCCAAACCTTTAGGAGGCCTAGCATGATTATAAAGAAATAAAAAACCTTGAAAAATGCTTCAAGGCAAGAGCTCAGCAAACAAAAAGAACAGACTGACTCTACTTTGAGACTATGTCAGTAAAGTGGAGAGTACCTTCCCCTTTTAAAAAAATGCCAGGTATGTTAGCAGCACATTAATGGTCTACAAGTGTATATATACCTTTTTGCTTGCTAGAGATTCATCAAAAAAAAAAAAAGTTATGAACTTGTATATAAATCTCGTTGTGAACATCTTCTACTTTCAGGACTGGTAGTAGTTCCATCCTCTTGTATTTCCAGCTTTGGGGCACCTGTCTATGCTACTCAGAAGATAAAATTCTGCAAAGCAGTGATTACTCTGGGAAGTTGGTTCTGGGTTGGGCACATGCTCTTCTTTTTCAGAAGGATGGCTGTTTTCCAGGCCTTTCAGGCTGGTTTACAGGGATCTCTGGAGGTCATCTATCTAGTCAAACTCCCTACTCAAAAAATGCAACCGCCTTCTTCACAATTACCATCCATCATAATCAACTAAAAGGGGAAGGTTCATTTTCAGACATCATTTTCCATGTTGCATTTGTTACCTAACAGAATACTTATCGAGCAGGACCAAAATACTAATGCTGGGGACATCAGTTGTCATAAATTGCTACAGAACTGCTTTTTGTGTGCCAACAGATATGAGAGATTCAGGTGCTTATCAGCTGTCACAGTCAACTACTGTATTTAGAGAATCTTAACTGTTCTGTGTTAAAGGCGGGCAGTGTGGTGATTTAGTTGAGTAGCACTAAGATTATTGATTATAGATCTTGGAAGACTTGTATCATGAAGGCCAGTATTAATTTATTTATTTTTTAATGAGCAGACATCAACACTTAAACGATGAAAGTGGAATGTACAGAGGTGATATGAATAAACCTGCCCTGTGTATCCCTATTTACAAAGATTTACAGTTTCCATGTTTTCCAATTTTATATACCTCACCCTGTGAATGTATGCCTTCCAGAGCTGTATCCATTCCATTCCAAAACCAATATGAACAGCTGTGTCTTGTCTTACTGTCCTGGGATTAGTATATCTGTATTTTCTTCTATGGCAGGGGATTTCCATTCAATAATTGCTGTACCTCTATCCCATTGCTATACATTCAGCCATGAGAAGCAGAAAATAATGTAATTCAACCAAATAATCTGCTCATCGCTGACAGTAGAACTTAAGAAATTAAAATTTTTTTTTTTCCATAACTAACCTGGATACCCTTTCTCAAGGAAATTTAAGAGCACTTGTGTTGTGAACTGGACTCACTTCTTTGTTACATCAATGTTAAAAAGGGTTCCGTGGTTGCATTTCTGAGGCAGTTCCAATGAAATACAGGGAGCTACTCCAGCCATACAGCTTTGTGAAACAGAGCTGAATTTGACTCATCAACATGATTTTCTTCAGATGTAAAATTTGATTTTGCTGATGTGCTACTGTAGTGTGCTGCTTCTGTAGCTGCATTTATTTCTTTGAAGTTGCATCGCGGACGTTGATGTACTACCAAGGTAGGTTGGACCCACAGAGGTGTATGAGATAATCACAAGGAGGATATAGTGGGCTGTGAGAGTGTTTGTGACCCAGAATTAATCTCTGTTACTCATTTTCCCACTCTATTATGTTTATTGGACAAGCTCCACATAGTTCATGATCAGGAGAAAAGTGAGGTCATACCATTAACATTTTTTGGCATTCATAGCTAGATGCATTTTTTTCCCCCTTTAACAGAACACGGCTTTGAAATAAATAAATTTGAAACCCCTAAAGCCAATTGTAGTACCTTGTAGGTCAACGAGTTGGTTTTCTGAAAAATGGTGGTGCCTGACAATACCTATTGGCAACTGCTCAGCCATTCTGAAAATAAAAGCATGTGCTTAGGTACATGACTGTAAATGCTGCCATCTGACTGAAGGATTCTGTGTTATTTGTATTTTTTTTTTCCATAATTTCTTTATGGCTTGGAGGGTCTTTTCCCTGACAGAAGTTAACAACCAAAGAAAACAGACTCACATCTGAGTGTCTAAGTATAAACCATGAAAAAAAGTGAAGTCTCAGATTCTGGACATTTAATATCTGGGCTGTTCATCTTTGTCCATCTGTGAAGTTGCTGAATTGACTGAAATGTCTGTGGGATCAGTTGAAAGGCTGATATTTATGTCACATATCTGAAAAAGACCTAAATGCTTTGTGCAATCAATCCTGATTTTCAGTATGATGTATTTTCTTTCTGAATGTTTATATTGAATTCCTGAAGGACCAGGTGGTAGAGGATTCACTCAATGACTGACTTTCAGGCTGCTCTGGACTTTCTAATTTGTGATTTCAATTCTGTTTTAGCTGTGACCATTTATGACTATATTAACAAAGTAGGTTAGCTTAAGTATGTTTCAGATTTGAAGCCTGCATTGGTCCTTAGAGTTTTAAGACACAAAGTAGGTATATAGTGAGCATAGTTACAAACATAATTGCTAGTACTTGTAAAACTTCTCCAAACAAATTGAGGTTAGTTTTTTTGAATACGATTTTTTAAATTCTCAGGTACTTAGAGACATGCTGTCCTATTAGCTGTGTATTTGAGAAGCTGCATTGTTTTATATTGTATTATGTGTATATATAAATATTCTTATAGAGATAATTGTATTGTTAAAATGGCTAACATATAATGAAAGAGAAGTTTTAGGAATTTTGAGATTAATTCACTATTCACAAGGTTAGTCCTTTATCTCACAGCTTTGTGCTCTGCCTTATGTTTGACCTGTGGAGTCCTCTTCCTCTGCAGTCCTTTCCTTCCTGTCATTGTCCTCAGTGACTCTGTCCCATCCTGGATTTCTCCTGTGGCCTCTTGCTCTTCAATCTCTTGCAAATGCTTGAGTTGGGAAGGAGACTGTTCCGCATTTGGGTGATTACAGCTCTCATTTTGGGTGTGCAGACCAGACATGACGCTTCCCAGTTGTAGATCATTTATCCCCTCTGTCCCCCACCCCACACATGTTCTGTGCTGAAGGGTGGCTGCTCAGTCCGTACCAGGAGCTGCCCTCTTTCATTACCTTTTCTCTCGTTATGCCTTGAAGCCAGAAAGGCATCATTTCAGCTGCTGTCTGTCCTGTGGTTCAGGCAGTACAGAACCGGGAAGGTTTCACAGGACTCATCTGCGAACAGCCGTATTTAATGATGTTCTTCTGTGGATTTGGGAAGATCCTGTAGTTAAAATTATCATAATTCAATCTTTACGAACTCTTTTGTGAACATTTCATAGCCATGCCCAAGCCATTCTCCATGTTTTGTGCAGACAAGGAGAGATGATTTCAAAGGAAACATTCTGTGCCTCTCTGGATGATATCCTGCTGCTTCCCAACCATTTTTTTGTTTGCTTTTTTTTTTTTTCTTTCTTCCCCCCTCCATCATATATTAATTCCATCTCTTCCTCCTTCAGAGACAGATGGTGAGCTGGTGATACTAATGAGCTCCCTGCTGCCCAGGGAAGGCAGGCTGAAACGCTTTGTGTTCAGAGAACTAACAGGCTGAGCACCCTCACTAAGGATGTAACACATGCAATGAAAGTTTTGATGCACAAATGCTGTAGAAGTCTTTCTTCACATGTACCTATGAACTGTGTTTCCCCAAGAGAACCACTTCCTGAAACAGCCTACCTAATAGTTCGATCCTTACTGTGTTTATTGGGGTATTGCTCTGAATGGTACAATAATCTCTCTCTTTTATGGAGATGGAGAGAGCATTAGGTTGTGGACACATGGCAATTGAATGCCCTGCTTCTCTGGCATTAGCACACTGAGAAATAAAAACAAAGAGCACCTGCTGTTCCTCAGAATGAGTCTTTGAACATTATAAAAACTTTCTTGGCAGAAATCCATTCTTTTCTGAGCTGACTTTAAAAAGAATGCGATTAATTATAGGAGCCACAGACCTCTAAGGTAACTAAATGCAATTATCCAGGGATTCATGATGGATTCAGTTATGTCATGTTTAAAATGTAACAGGATTGTCAAAACTGACTTGCACTAAGTATGCAATTAAAGACTGATCCAGTTGGCCGGGAAGTCTAATGGCTGCAGTTGTGTGGGCAGTTCAAGGCTGCCTACAAAGTTCCCAAGTGGTGGTAGTTATGTGGATTCAGCATGATCCTGAGGAGTTTTTCAAAACCTAATGAGTTGGTTACAATTCTGAGAACTTTTGTAATGGATTCATTAAATGTTCTCTCTCCAGCAGAGATCACAAAAAGAGATGTATCCCTTTCTCCACTCTCAGCAGAAAATCCACAGTGACACAAGATTTCTAATTGAGTGAATGTGAAGCGTTCACTTTTTGTGTTTAAAACCAAATAAATACTAGTATCAGAGTAGCTGTCTTTTATTGTGAGATCTCTTTCTCAAGAAACTGCATTTTGCCACTGGTATCAAGAACATTAAAAAGCCCAGACTCTGCTTTCAATTACTACATAGAGATATATCACATAAGGAGGTATATCACATTGGGTGATGGATAGTAAATCTAACTCTAACCTGATCAACTATTATAGCTGATAAAGATGTGTTGGTCTCTTATCAAAGAAAGTGCTTTGATAACTGTTGATGCAGAATAGTACCCAGTCCACATTTAAGTTAATTACTGTATACTAGTAAGTAACAGATGTGCTGCAGATGGCTAGAGTGATTAAAATAAAAAAGCTAACAAAAAAAGATTGCACAGGTTTGGAAGCTAACAATAAATAAATTGGTTAAAGAGCACTGTATTAAAACTCAAATATTTTAGTAATTGAACTAAAACCATATTTGTTTCCTTATTATCAGTCAGTTGCTATGAATAGGTTTAAAACAAAATAATGAGTTACAGACTTAAACTGAGATTTTTTTCCCATTTGAATTTACTAGTCTTATGCCAACAGATACGCTGGGAAAATGTGTGTGTACTGTCGTCTTGGTTCTGTGCTTTCACCAGCTTTCAGTAAGAACATAAAATGAGGGTCAGTCTGAAAGTGGCTGATGGTCTTTTTTTTTTTTTTTTTTTTAGAATGTGCATTTACATTTACTGAAATGAAAGCTTTTTACAGGAATGTACTGGTTTCACCATGGATACTTTTACAAGGTTTTCTAACTTATGACTGGAAATTCCACTCTGAAAACAGAGAGGGAGCCATGTATAGACAGGCAAACACCTAGCTCAGAAAAAGCAAGGTGGACCTGTAGGCAGTGTAGGATCAAGAATTTGAACCAGAGGTTCCCACAAGACTACAGGGTATTTTCATCATAAGACTTTTTTCTCTTCTGGGATGTTGCTCCTTCTCTGTGTTTTTTTTTTTTTGTTTGTTTGTTTGTTTGTGTGGTGGTTTGTTTTGTTTTGTTTTGTTTTTAATATAAAAACCTTAGCAAGTCTTATTTCATCCTTATTTTCATCCTAATTCAAACCATGGCAACTTATAGAGTCTCAAAGCTTTCATACAACAGGAAAATGATTTCCTGCCTAGCTGTGAGAGGCGTCACTGTAATGTGAGAAAGAATACGAAAAGTTAGTAAAGGAAACAATACAATCTCAGTAAATTAAGCATGTATGGGTAAGTTGACCCAATTTCCAAATTAATAATGAATATGTAGACCACCTTGCTGTGATATCTGATCAAGAACCATTTAGATAGGTATGTGATGCATCATTGAATTAGACTAAAGGAGCTTAGTATATTCAATGTACTACACTAAATAACATGTACAGAAGACCCACCATATTGTGGTACTCTGGACTGGATTAAAACCAAAATAAAAAAGGAAAACTCACCTTTTAGAACTTGTTCATAAGTAAGTTTCTCTTTGTGCTTTTTTTTTTTTTCTTTCTCATTGGATTGCAAGTGGTACTTAATCAGCAAAATAGTGTATGAATGTTCTGTGTTAAGAGGGTACTTTTAATATTAGGTGAAATAACTACTTTTTGGAAGAGATGACTAAATACGGGTGAACTACTTATTTCTGGATTTTGCTATAGCTATTTTTGCAACTACTGATTAAGAGGGAGATCATAAATAGGAAGAGAATGTTCTGCTTCCACTGTTTGTACACTGCTGTGTACAAATGGGACATCAGATAACCCCACACACTGCACAGAAAGACCATGAAACTTTCTCCCCATATCTTAAGGCAGTCTATTTTTTATTCTAGTAGTCCTCTGCACTGTATAGTCATTTACACCATATTCACATGGAAGTAGCTCTGGTAGTAGAATCACAGAACACTTTGCTTATGGTTTTTTTTTTTGTGTTTTTTTTTTGTGTTTTTTTTTTTTTTTTTCTTCTATCCACTGAAATAACAAAATTCCTTGCTAAGTTCCCCTGACTTTCCCCTTTGACTCCTGCAGTACCCCATGGTCATATCCACGTGCTTCTTGGAAGGGCAAGAGGCAGTACTTGCTGGTGTTGATGATGAGCAGTACGACTGCCAGCAAGCCAGCCAGCTGCTGCCTGCCAGAACCCCTGATGGCCTCTTCCATTTGCCTTTCCCTCAGTGGAGATGATGATTGGGTCTGTAGCCTTCATCCAGAAACTGCTATTCATAAAACTTGTAGGAGTTCAGGATTTTTGAGGTCTCTCTTCCTCTGAAATCTGGATCCAAAAGCCATTTTGGATGGGGAGAGGAACTGGAAGACAAAAAAATGATCATGTAAGTCTAGTTTCTTTAGAGAGCCAGATTAAAGATGTTTATCTAAGACTTGTCTCGCACATTATAGATCAAGCAGAATGCATCCTCTGGTGTATAGGTATAATGGGGATCAAGAATTTCAAACTGTGCCTCTATTGCCATGTGATAGCTCTGAGTTTGTATTATTTCAGAAATGCAGTTGCCATTTGTTCATATGTTCTAGGTAGTTGTTATCTGTTTCCAACTCTTTCCTCTCAGATCATAGCCAGAGTTAACGTAATTACATGCGTTTACATAGATATACATACACACTATTTTATTTGCCATAAAGTGTTGCACTATGCAGTGTTCTATCATTTAAGAAAGTAAACACAAAGTGCACTACAGAAATATTTCCTTGCAGTATTGTCTCACTTATTAGATTTGGTTTCTATTAGTGCTTTCTTTTAGTTTGGATTTCTAGATATGGTAGAACATTATCAAACATAACGCAATTGTGTTGTTCAGACAAGTTTTAGGTTTGCATCGTCACAGACATCCCCTTAAAGAATTAAACAGGAAGGAAAAAGAAGAAAATTGCCTTGTCCTGAATTTGTATCATGAAGAACCTTCTAAGAAATCACTTATAAATTTCTGTCATGTCATATGAAGAAGTCCTTGCTTTCCCTTTAGTTGTGAGACAAATACCCCACTCCCTGCCTGTATGTATAGAAAGATGTAAGCTGAAGAAATATTTAGAATTGTTTAGGCTTTCTAGTTTGAGCATATGCTAGTGGTACTGTGAAAACCTGAGGAACTCTCTCCCATTAAAGATAAAGTGAGAGAAGATGACTTTTCAATTCTGAATAAACCACCTCTGCTTTAAATATGGAGAATTTTTGGTACTTCAGATTTAATGAGGCCTAAATATGTCAACATTGGAGGCTGTTTGCTTTTGTTAAATAATTGACATGTTATACTGTCTGGCATTGTTGTATTTGCTCTGTCAAAATCCTCTGCAACTCATTGTTTCCCAGGGTATACAGATTCAGCTCTTTGGGCCTGCCTTCATATTAGGTTGTTCCGTTTATCTTTAGGATGAACTACATCTGCTCTCTATTTTTTTTCCAAACATCTTGCTATTTCTTCTGTTACACACCCTACAAGCATTGATATAGACAAATTAATGTGAATAATTCTTTTGACTAAAGCTAGCACAAGAGAAGTGATACATTTTGAATGTGGACTGTGGAAGTTTAGCTCATGTAGATACTCTAATGCAGACTGATCATATTCAAAATTGGTTTTGGAATGGCCAAGGCTACAGTTCTTTTGGCTGGGGGCACAAGGCTGTCATGCGTATGGAGCTGGATTGCTCTGCAGTCCCAAATCTGAAATCTCCTGAGCTCACACTGTAAGGGATTATACAAGTGACAACTCTATAATCTGCTATCAGATTTCTCCACCAAAAATAGTTCTAGTCACAAGGCCTGCTAGAGTTAGTGTCTAGAAAACATATTTTCTCCACAGTTGCTACAGTTTTGAATTTATCTTTCTGTGGTTAGCATGCAAAGGACTGAAGTAAATCATGTCCTTTGCCCTTGTGTACAATATCTCTCTTGTAAGTACAATGCCAGAATTATAATATGAATTGTTAGTATTCCAATGATGAGCACTGAACTTAATGGAAACTTGGAATGTAGGATGATGGGATTATCAGTACAAGTTCAGTAAGAGGCATGTACGTTTTATTGCTTTTTCAGTCATTTTCCATTAGGTAATTTTGGAGTATCCAGTTCTTTATTTTTGTCCAAAGATTTTGTTGGCCTCCTGAAAGAAACCCCAACACCTAGGGTGCTTGATAATCAAATGAAGCTACTACAGAGGTGTTGGAGAGCTGATTTGAAGACTTTCTCAGAAAGAGTCATTATTGCTTCACCGGGAAAACTAAGAAATTAAATGAATGGGATTCTTTAGAAATCTGTGTTTGGAGTCAATTTTTGTTAGTGATCCAGTTGGTGGTGTATATATTAAATTTGTAGATGTCATGGAGTCTGAAGGGGTTGTGACCATGTTGGAAGACAAAATTGGAATTCAAAATCATCTTGGCAAACTGAGGAAATGATCAGAAAAAGAGGTTAATTAGTAGGTATAAGTGCAAACTATTGTGCTTCAGCAGGAATTGTCAGCTTCACAGCTACTGATTAAGTGGAAATTTTACAGAGATAAAATTTGTGCATTAAAATGGACCATAAACGGGACTTCAGTCCTGTTTTGGTGATGCAGAAAAGCCAAACTTCACACTGGAATATATGTAGATCTGAATTTACATAGGGAAGATACAAATTAGTCCTTCTGGTCAGTTCATCTTTGTAGGGCATTGAAAGGGAGCAGGCCTAGAGAAGAGCATCAGGGCTGTAGGACAGTCTAACACATGACCTATGGCAAAGACCAGAAGAATGTGGTTATTTATTTTAGAGAAGAGCAGTCAGTGCGCAATGTGTTAGCAGTCTTTAAATATATTTTTAAATGTCAGCTAAGAGGATATAGTCTCAAAATGTGTAAGTGCTAGATGATGAGTAACAGGCTTACATGTTAGCAAAGAAAACACAAGTTAAAATTAGGGAAAACTTCATAAAATTATATGCCATTTGTATTATTTGACTGTGGAGGTTATAAAATCTTCATTAGTGGAGGTTAATGAATATATAAACAAAAATTTGTTAGGGATGAGAGAGGTATAATTCACCTACCCTGGTAGTAGTAGAAATGAAGTAGGCTTCTTTTGAAGAAATTTGCAGCCCTGATTTATGTCTGGTTTTGTTTGTTTGCTAGTTGTGATTCTAATGGCAAATTGATATTATCAGAAAATAAATTTTGGGGTTTAGGACTACTTACTACTCTATGTACTTAAACCCTGAAAAATTTTTCAGCTATAGGTAATATTGCTTATATTTAACTGATAAGAAGGTTTCTTAAATTAGACAGATCAATACTGGTATGCTGATCAATAATTATTTAATATATCTGTGATACATTAATATCAGATGTTATTATCTTTTCAGTATGTGGTAAATAGTATCTTCCTTCTGGAGAATTTCCTTTTATGACCATGCCTAAAATAAACACTTTTATCTGCTCTGACATCTTGATGGTAAATAAAATATATTGTTGGTATGTCTCTTTTTTAAATGTCAGATTTATTCTGATTACTATTGTGACCTCCTGAAAGTGATAATTTGGAAAACACAGCGAGAATGTTGATAGTCTCCACATTCTACACAGCATTAGAGTTTATTTCTAACTTCAGTAGAAGTTTAAACAATAAAGCAGAATTTGCCTTTGTGCTTTTGGTCTCATTCATACTGATGTGCTGTTCTATGTGGCATGATACTTCTGTGTAAAGTACTATACATTAATTTTGAAAGTAATGTGACATCTTTATCACACGGAGGAATAACCTACAGCAGCATCTGATGGGAATCTGTGAGAGGCAAAGGATTCTGTTTCTTTTGTCCCTGTAACACAGTGGAGATGGGCATGGCAGAGCAGGCAGGGTGCCCTGTGGTGTTTGAGCCGGATGGGACACCCGAGTTAATCCTCTGTAGAGGTGAGCAATTCACCAGTAACCTAGTGGTCAGCAACCATTCTGCCTGTCCCCAGAACCTTTAATTTTCCATAGAGAAAGCAAGTTTTTGATCCTGTGAGGTGCTTCCTTCATTGTGGACTACAGGCATGCTGGAAACGTGTTTAGATCCACAGTTCAGTAATGGAAGGATTGAGGACTGTAATGCTTTCACCGAGAATAAAGTTGTTTTACAGTAGTTGTATACGGGAGATAAATATTTATAGGCACTGTGACAGGAAATTGGAATCCTGACTGCTACCTCTGATTTATGTTCAAATCAAGAAGCTTCTTTCAGATTTTTCATGCTTTGCATATGTTCACATTTCTGCCCTAATGCATTTTCAATTCCTTTCATTACCTTAAATATCCTACATCTTTTAGATTTAGAAGAATGGATAATTTCCACCAGGCTCATTTGTTCCAAGTTGCAACATTACCTCATGGTTTTATGGCATCAAATATAGTAAACACTCAGCTCTGTTAACTTTCCTGTATCCCCATGCAAAGTTGTAAATGAATTAGATATTGTACACAGATGTCAGCTTCATTATAGGTGTAGAACACTAAAATCAGATCCCATTATCACTGAGCTAAACGTTCACTATCATTTTTTAAAAAAGAAAAGCTATCAGTGGCTTTAGTATTAACAGTAGCCCACTGCAATTACTGGAGGTTGTGAGCATTGTGCATGGAAAAATTTGCAGGACCAGAGTTGGAGCTTGGTTTATATGACTGTTATGTTGTACAACCATTACTACTTGAAAATGTTTTCAGACAAATATGAACACTCTCCAAATGTATGTGACAAAGAGGAGCCAAGAAGTGTTTGTGGTACTGACTGATGACATCCGTAATTATCTGTAGCGAAATCAGATTTTTATGAAAGCTCCATCATTCCAAAATATATTAAAACAAATAATTCTAAGGTTAAGATTGAATTCAGGATGTTTCCAAGTGGCAAAACATTGCCAAAAAAGCAGAAGTGCAGACCAGATGAAGAAGACCTTGTTCTGTGGTTAGGTTTGTTGGGACAGAAACAGTGGCAGTTTTGCATCTCTGATACATGCAGCACACATCACTTGTGCATCTTACAGTTCTGTTCAGTCATATTATCACTTATAGTTCTGTTCAGTCACTATTTGTTTCAGAGAGAGGTGCAGCATATTTGGGAAGTACTTAGGCAAAAGGGCATGCATTATTTAGTGCATATGCAGTGCTCAAGGATTAATTGAGAGGCCACATGAAAGGGTAGAAAGATCTGTTGCAAGTGGTTCATCAGGTGAACTAAAAACCCTTTTAAACTGCTCACCTTGCACACTTCTGTTGAGTTGGACTCAAGTTGTTGGGGAGAAGAAACAAGGATTTTTGATTATGCAAATAATTTTTGATTTGAGTGGGAATATGTTCTCAACTGAAATGATTCTTAACCACTTGGATAAGCAGATTTCAGGATGAAATCATATATTTATAAATGTCTCTATATATTGAGTGACAATAGGAAAATAACATCTAAATTCTGAAACACTCTTTTAAGAATGAAATGTTAAATGCTGGAATGTTTGCTTCGTTCTGGACAAGCAAGTGGTTTTCATCTGGGGCACAAAGTGACCAGGAGATCTGGCTCCTGTGATAAACCTCTGTGACTGAGAAGGGCTGCTGTCAGTAGATCATCTCCTTCAAATTCTGCCAAATTCCTACGTGTACTTAAGATTCAGTGCCATTTAAACAGAATCAGCCCTGCTAGTAGTTGTTACTGCATGCTTTACAGCATGTAGAGCCAATTCCGTTTTTCATATCACTGTTTTACAAAACTAAGTGTTTTCTTGGAGCAGACTGGATCGAGTGCTTCTGTCTGCAGGTGCTTATTCTGAGGTTTGGAGCCGGCACCATTTTGTTCTCTGGATGATGCTATTTGATGGACAATATTCCTTGCAACGCAGAGCCTATTAGCAAAACTAGCAGAAGAATGATAGCATTCCTCTCACACCAAGAATTAATTGACAAGTCAAATTATAACATTGTGGAACCAGTGAGGGTGAAACCCAGAGGAGTGACTGTGGCCCTTAGCTCTCCCTTGGAAGTCTTCCCTATATTTGAGTGTGTTTGAGGTTGAGATTGAGATTTGTTTCAGACAGAAAGCGTATGGTAGTGGGATGGGGAGCTGAGGCTTTCCTGGGACATAGAACACCCAAAGAAGCTTCACAAGGAATTGAATCTCTTGTTCTGCTTGAGCTGAGCAACAGACTATTGCAAGATTTCTGTGAATATTAGCTCATATTTGAGAATTAATTTATTTCAATCCTGTCTAGACTGGTCCTGTGTTCATTTTCTACAAATAGACTTCAGCAAATGGCAGGATTTGCCAAATCAATATATTTTAACTATACATTATGGAATACCTAAAGATGGAAATTGGAATTTATAATCACAAATACTTAGGACAGAAATCTGTTCTACAAGTTGATCAGGCAAAAATGAACTTAAATGTTACGTTATGCCCTGTCAGAGCTCAGGTATTTTATAACTAACAAACTACAGGCTAAGAATGACTTTTCAAATAATCTGAGACAACTGTTGTTGATTTTTCAGATAATTTACAAACAAAAGAGTAATTTGTCTGAATAAATAATGTAATGCAATGTTCTGTGATGTTCTTGTGCACTGAGATACATTTAGTGCTCAGCACAGGGCTTGATTCCAAGTGATTGACTTAGGTGTCTTTTTATTGGGGACTTAAAGGGTGGACTGTTCTCTGCCTCTCAGCATCTCTTGATTTCCTGTATGCAACTTTGCAGAACCATTTTCAGGAAATGCAATTTGTCTCACCATTCTCAGAGCTTCACCTTTTCTCTGTTATACTGGAAACTAGGATGGTGAGAGTGGCAAGTGGATTGATAGGCTAAATCCAGAGTTAGTACATGGGGATGATGCATTTAAATAAGCAGACTACTGTACATTTAGATGAACAATTTTCCAGCCATCTGCCCTATTTTTCTCTCCAAAATTGATGGCAGGGTATCAAAACTGTTGAATAGTTAGCAGTAGCTGTTAGAGGTATCTGTAAGCTCCCTATATAGTGGTTCACAAGTAGTGGGTATGGACCACTGGTAGTCTGAAAGTTCATAGACTAGTCCTTCACAGCTGAGCTGTGGAACTACATTTCAGGCATGTTGTTTTCTATTGGAAGTGTAAAGTATAGTGATATTTGAAATAGTTTGATAGAGGACCACTTATCCAAAAATTTTGGAACCAGTTGCCTGCAGACAGCATACGTGATGTTTAAGGCATATCTGTTTTCTCTTCTCTGAGATGGGACAGTAAATTGACACTAATAATGCATTTCTCCCTCCTTGATGATGCTACTACAGTGTAGACTCTGCCAAAAGATAAGAATTGAATAGGAAGAAAAAGTATCAAAAAACAGTGCTGTTCTGATGGTGAAGGCAAAGAAAAGATAGGTATGAAAGAAAGATTGTATGTGCAGTTGGTCCTGTGATAATAGTTTGAAATGCAATTATTAAAGGACAGCCATCTCCAAAGGCAAATTTTGCTCTGCTGCTCATGGACTTGTAAGGTGAGGGGGAGAGGTTTACAGAAAGTAACAAGTAGGGATAGGGTGGGCAACAGAGGATAGCAGATCATCTTTTCCTTCTCAGGACCTTAGATCTTCTAGTGATGAAATCACATACATCTCTAGTTATCATAAACCTGACAGTATTGCTTATTCACTACAGCTTCAAGGCATGAATGACCCTGCTCCATTCCTGTTTCATGATACCTCTGCCTTTGTGTATCTGCTGCTTGAGGGAGGAGGGAAACAGCAGAACTAATTCCCTCCCACATTATTCTATGCCATTTGACACATTTACTAACAAAGACAACTTATTTTTCCCCACAAATTTAGACATAAAGATTTGAAGAGACAGCTACAAAGAATAAAATTGAAGCCTGAAAATCTACTTACAGTATGCATAACCCAAACTGTATTTTCTTTAAGATATTCTATTGAAAACACGACATAAATGTTCTTCTTTTCTTTCCTCTTACACTTGACAGCATGTGCATAAAGATGTGAGAGTCTGAATGTGGTGTTATTTATTATTATTGTTGTTGTTATTTATTAAAGCCACAGAGCTGAAATGATAAGTAACCAAAACCTCATAATAATAAATAGGCATGACTCATGGATTGCTTATAAAGTATTTGTACCATTAATCCAACTCTATCGTGTAGTTTTAAAGTAATTACATTTTGAGTATCAGTGTGAATAACTTAATGGTTTGGAATCACTTGAAATTTCTTATCAGTCCATCAGCTAATATCCCTTACTTATAATTTGCATTCTTAACAGAATAAGTGACTCAAAGTTACTTCTTATTTTACTTCTTTTTATAATCACTTACAGCTTTATTTGATCATTTGGTAATATTTTTCACTTTTACATCCTTCAGTGTCTTAAAGGAAACAGGTAACAACTTTGTTCTATTTTTATGCTTTGTTGAGGCAAAACCAGAAGTTTCTCTGACCTCCTGTAATATTTGAGGATGTTTTAGGAATCTGAAGTTCAGTTGTATTGAATGCACATTTATTTATCTGTGTAAAATATGCAGAATATTAGGAGGATCTGAGACAGATTCAAAATCTGTAACCAATGAAAAAAATCAGAAACTTGAAGTGCTAATCAAAATGCCGTCCACACAGAGCTGCCAAATAGGCCGTATGTGGCCAATGCAAATACAGGTGTGACGTGACTGTTCGTTGTTCTGCTAGATTAGTCAGTTCCTGAAGACACAGCACTAATGTTGGAGTACAATTTCTATGGGATTTGATGGGTCATCTGATTATCATATTTTGTATTATTCTTACTAATCTCGTGCTGTACAGTAGATGAATTTGTGAGCAGGTAAATAAGGACAGTGCAACTATATTGGAAGGGGCTAGAACAAAAGACTACTTTTTCTCTTGAGACAGTTATGCAGCAAAGGAAAGGGCCTTTAGCAAGCACAAGAGAAAATTATTGCCATATGTAATTTTTTTGTGTAATATTGCTAATGAATGAAGGAAGGTATTACCACTGAAAAATATTTCCTTCCTCCTTAAATCTAGATGCCTCATTTTCATGAATCTGACGTGCAGGAATGCAGGCCCCATGTTAGTGACAGAGGGACAAATAGCCCGTTTTTATACCTTGTACGTAATGATGAAAGAGTAAAATAGCTTTGAGTCATGTAATGCTCCTTCTCAGAGTTTCCCAAAGCTTGCTCAATAAGAGGTGACTAAGCTTTTTAGGTTCTGTAGCTGTTTCTGCAAAGGGTGTTGCATCTGTCAATTTAAGTCCATTATTTGACAGTTAGGTTTTTTCTTGTTCTCATATAATATGGTCTGTGTTGGCCTTAGAGAAATAATGAATATTATTCAATTTAAAAAAAAGACCAAAGAATAAAAAGTGGTTTAAGAATTATTTTACTTGTCTTTAGTCATAAGGTGGAATAATTAAATTTGCCTTTCTTAAAGTACATTACATATGACCCTACTGTCCAAACTCATTTACTATTATTAGATCTTTTCAAACCTGAGAAGTGCTGACATCCTGTCATTAATACTCTTGTAAATTCTGAAGTAAACAGATTTCAAAGACACTTGACTGTTGGTGTGAAGACAAGGTCAAAGAGTTGAATGACAAGTCCTCCTGGTACAATAAGACTACCCATCAATCAGTTTTACTAGCAACTTCTTAATAAAGAAAAGACATCGGAACATGACAAAATAGTATCTTGGAAAATATATGTGCATGACGTCCATTTTGGTATCCTTGGATTAGTAGTTAAGGATGAACAACTATTATATACAGTCTGGAAACATGGTAGTCTCCTGTAGGAGAACCTCTTCTGCAGTTTAATACTTCTGAAATTCAGAAATTGAAAAAATCTATTATGCCAAAACTTTCTGAACATGATATATTAAAGTAGCTAAAATAAGAAAGATGGTTAAATTTCATTTAAGAATTATCAGGTTTTAATATTGATAATTCAAGGATGGTCATTTACAGCCATTAAATACACTTTTATTTCAGTTATTAAGTACTGTTTTCTATGAGTGTGAAAGCTTCACTGTCAATTCATTTGGCAAATGCACAGCTCAGAAGCTAGGTAAATTTCCTTTAACTTTTTGCTGAAAGCTTTTTGGAACTTTTTAGCCTGCCCTGTGGTGCCACTGTGTTTAATTTCCTTAAATCTTCTGTGGCATTTATTCTACAGGGTTAGATGTTACAGACAGGTTAATCAGTGGTAATGTTAAATACAGCCAATCTACCAGTTTAATAGTAGGACACTGTCTAATATTAGACAGATGGCTCTAGAAGAAGGAATTCCCTTTATCTACTAAGTAAATGTATAGGAACAACAACATTATGACTCAGATATCCCATTTTTATTAGCACAGGATATTAAAAATTAGAGAAAATATAAAAGGCCTACATATGAAAAGACTTTGGATGCATTCAGCAGTCAAGATATTACATGTGTCTTTAAGATACATTGTGAAACTTTTTCACTTGGTCATTATCTCATGATGATAAGAATTTGATGAAAAGGAAAAGGAAAGGGAAGGGAAGGGAAAGGAAAGGAAAGGAAAGGAAAGGAAAGGAAAGGAAAGGAAAGGAAAGGAAAGGAAAGGAAAGGAAAGGAAAGAAAAGAAAAGAAAAGAAAAGAAAAGAAAAGAAAAGAAAAGAAAAGAAAAGAAAAGAAAAGAAAAGAAAAGAAAAGAAAAGAAAAGAAAAGAAAAGAAAAGAAAAGAAAAGAAAAGAAAAGAAAAGAAAAGAAAAGAAAAGAAAAGAAAAGAAAAGAAAAGAAAAGAAGAAAAAAAGAAAAGAGAAAAGAAAAAAGAAAATAGGAAGAGAGGAGAGAAGAGAAGAAAAAAGGAAAAGAGAAGAGAAGAGAGGAGCGAAGAGGAAGGGAAGGGAAGGGAAGGGAAGGGAAGGGAAGGGAAGGGAAGGGAAGGGAAGGGAAGGGAAGGGAAGGGAAGGGAAGGGAAGGGAAGGGAAGGGAAGGGAAGGGAAGGGAAGGGAAGGGAAGGGAAGGGAAGGGAAGGGAAGGGAAGGGAAGGGAAGGGAAGGGAGAGAAGGGGAGAGGAGAGGAGAGGAGAGGAGAGGAGAGGAGAGGAGAGGAGAGGAGAGGAGAGGAGAGAAGAGAAGAGAAGAGAAGAGAAGAGAAGAGAAGAGAAGAGAAGAGAAGAGAAGAGAAGAGAAGAGAAGAGAAGAGAAGAGAAGAGAAGAGAAGAGAAGAGAAGAGAAGAGAAGAGAAGAGAAGAGAAGAGAAGAGAAGAGAAGAGAAGAGAAGAGAAGAGAAGAGAAGAGAAGAGAAGAGAAGAGAAGAGAAGAGAAGAGAAGAGAAGAGAAGAGAAGAGAAGAGAAGAGAAGAGAAGAGAAGAGAAGAGAAGAGAAGAGAAGAAGAGGCGAGGCGAGGCTTTCATTGGGCAAAACCACATTGTTTTTCATGTAAGCTTGACTGCTTTGGGCAGCTGAATAAGAGTTATATGATTGCAAAAAGAAATGTAGATAAAATGCTTCTGTGCCACCTTTCAGCTGCAAATGTAGAGTTTGGGATACGACTATAATTTCAGACTGCATATCCAAAGATTGTTCGGGCCCTATGTTGGAGGTACTTTGTTTATCAGTAAATGTGAGGGTATCTTTTGTTGGTTTAACTAACACTGTTGCACAGTTGGGCACTTCTTTGGCACAAGCAGACTTCAGGCAGTGTTCTGATTCCACTGAACTGAAAGACAAAACAAAATTACAAAATTTTAAGTTTAGTACGGTCAAGACTTTATGAGAAGTCACGGGTTTCCTAGAAAATGTTCAGATAAGTTCCTTCTGTGACTTGCTGATGATCTAATTGTGTTGTTTGTCTACAGAAAATTATTTTTGTTACACAGTATCTTCAACAAAGACAAATCACGTTATGTAATTTTCAGTAATTGCAGAATCACAAATGGGTAGATGTTGGAAAGGAGCTATTGACATCATTGAATCCAGCTCCTTTGCTCAACGCACAGTGCTAGACCTTGTCCAGTTGAGTTTTGAGTATCTCCAAGGATGAAGATTCTACAACCTCTCTGGTCCATCTGTTCCAGTATTCGCCCACCCTCATGGTAAAAAAGATATCTTTTCTTACATTTAAATGGAGTTCAATGTATTTCAATTTGTGTCCATTCTCTCTTGTCACTTGACACTGACAAGAAGAGTCTGGCTCCATCTTTATTCCCTCCCATTAGGTATTTATACACATTGATGAGGTTTCCCCTAAGCCTTCTTTTCCCCAAGCTGAACAGTCCCAGCCCTCTCAGCCTTGCCCTGTATGGGCTGCTCCAATCCCTAATCACCTCTGTAGCTCTTTGCTGGGATTACTCCACTACGTCCATGCCTCTCATACTCAGGGGCCACAGTAGTGCAGGTGTGTCTCACCAGTTCTGAGTGGGGAGGATCGTCTCCCTTGGCCTGCTGGCAACACTCTTCCTGATTCAGCGTGAGAGACTGTTGGCCGCCTTTGCTGCAAGGGCACATTGCTGGCTTACATTCAACTTGATGTCCACCAGGACCCCCAGGGCCTTTTCTGCAAAGCTGCTTTCCAGCCGGCTCACCTCCAGTATGTATTGGTGCATGGGGTTATTCCTCTCCTGGTGGAGGGCTTTGCACCTACCTCCCTTTGTTGAGCTTCATGGAATTCCTGTTTGCCTGTATCTCCACAAGATATGTCACCGATGTGTCAGCCACTCCTCACGGTTTTGTATCATGTACAAACTTGCTGTCATCATCCCATGGATCTCTTTCCCATCATCTCGGAAGCTGTGAAGTCTGCTGATCTCCATCTGCAGCTCTTCATTTGGTGACCCAGATCTTCCACCACCACATGCCTCCTGCAGGGAAGGAGCCCATCTCCTGCTGTCCCAGCCTCAATTGAGAGACCCCAGACACCCCAACAGGCCCAGACCTATGGAGCTGCATCCTCTGCTGGCAACTCCACCTAAGCTTGAATGGTAGATGCTAGGAGAAGCAGGAGAACATGTAATAACCTTCACTCCTACAAAAAGAACTCCTTTTTAAATGCTGGGTCACTTTTTAATCTTCCTAGTCTCCCTTAATGCCAGACAAGATTGAGGTTTTCAGCTCCACTGTGAGGGTTGTTTTCACTTGAATTTGAAATTACACAACAACAATTTATAGTGGACCAAGTTTCCGTTAAGAGCAGTTAGTCATCAACAATTGAACAAATGTATTAGCATGTCACCCTGCTATATATCAACCCTCTCTCCTATAAAGCACAGTGTCAGTTGTGAGCACACTCAGTGTGACTTTCTTTTTTCAGTAGAGATCTAGCACGGCATGTATTCAAAAGACTTCTTCTGCCAAGGATCATCTCCTTACTGTTTTATTTTTAGAACAGTAGCATGGTGTGGAAGCACTGTAGATCCATGTGAAAGTCTTGATGGCCATAAAACTGCCTGATTCCTGTACTTGTTGCTATGAAGTGTGATCTTCTCAATTTGGAAACTCCTACATAGATGTGTGTATTTGTCTCAGGATTCTCTTTCCTAGCAAACTGCGATGCAGTGCAAAATGTGCTGCATTTGCTGTGGCTGGCCCTTGTAATCTGTCAGCATAATTTATGGGAACACTTCATGGCACCTTCTGCTGCTGATGGTCTCTCAGAGTCCTGCAGAAAAGTCAGGTTCTGCCTCCTAATTTTAAGAGCCATGATGGTGGCACTGTTTGTCTCCTTTCTGGATCTATTTTGGATTTATGTCTGGCCAAGGGTTTGGAAGAGCTGCTATAAAAACAGAAACATCTGCTGGGGCTTTATGTGCTGCTGGCTTGCCAAGTTCAACAGCAGGCCAAACTGCAGCTGATGGGTTCGGCCCTCCCTCGGTGTTACTGCAGTTACATGAGAATGACTTCAGGGGAAATTTGGCTGCTGAAAGCTCTAAACAAAATACATTTTAAAAAAGCTTCAGCAATTGTAGAAGGCTATTAGGAGATTATGACTGGGGTCATTAGCAAGTAACAGAAAAAAATCCTGCTGAAGTGGCTGTGAGCATCTGAATTCCCCTGGTGCCCTTGTTTCTGCAGCACTCTCAGGTGTGCCTCCTCCCATCCCCAACTGCAGGCTTTCCTACTCTGTTCTGCAAACTGCCCGCCTAGGTGACACAGACACATGGTGATTTAAAGGCTGTTAGGAAAACATGATCTTGTTTAACTGTCTGAATGTTTTAATTACTTTGAACACATCATGGCAACCTTGTTCATAGGGAGACATGGGGAAGGCAGGCAGTGTTTTCAACACGAACAGTGAACTTATGTTACAGGAGAAGAATTCAAAATGATGCCTTACAATTCCTTGTAAAGGTTTTGTTCTGCGTGCAATTCTACTTACTTAGAATAATCACTCTTTTGACACTGGGGACATGGGAACTGATATCCTGGATGAACTTGTGCTTCATCTGGGTGCTGCCCAGCCTCCATCAGTGATGGGTACTAGCAGTTTTGGAGAAGCATGCCAGAAAGCCCACAACAGACAACCGTGGGGCAGTTAATGGGTCTCTGATACACACAGTATAAGGCTTGATACATTCCATAGTCAATTTATCTGTATTTACTTACTGTTCAGGATATTTTCATTCTTTATAAAAATGTTCAGTTACTCCCTTAGTTCTGCCAAACCTTTGGCTTCGGGTGCAGAGTACCACAGTCAAATTACTGACAAAACATTGACTTCATTTACCTTTTTATAAAGTGCTACAACCTGGCCATATAATTCACTCCCCACCTCCCCCAGAGCAATCATAAAGTTGAGGTCAACACTTCAGCAGTAGAAAGCAAAAACTTATACAAATGGAGTTAAAGAAGAGTTCCACTTACTGAAGAGTAAGTAGCTGACTATTATAATTGGCAGAGCCAATTATTAGAAGAGTACATAATCCCATGTGAATATGCACATGCAATTTATTAAATTATTATCAGTTCCTTTTTAATTTTGTAATTGTTCTTGTTGCAGCCAGATCTATCTAGCGATTACAAGTAAACTTGCTGTTCTGGTCAGAAAGCACAAGGCCAAATTCTCTCTTCTCATACATCCCAACATCTTCTTGCCTTCCAAGGAGCTGCCTGACCGAGGATAAAGTTGTTTCAGAAATATTTCAGCTGTATGTAGTGGTTTAAATGAAAAGACTTGGCTGTGGTAAATACCTAGCATTTTTCCATGGTGGAGAATTTTAATGTTCCTTGCAAACCTCAAGAAAATGTTCCTAAACCATCCCCTTTCCCCAAAGAACACAAGTATGTGAGATGAGAAATTTTCCTTTGTAATTATGCATTTCCAATCACAGAACTCATAAAAGAGGAATTGTACTGGAAGTGATATAAGGATGTTTCCACTTCTGGCAATATAGATCAGTAAGCACAATTTTGGAAAATTGTATTTTAGTGCCAAAGGCTTTTCTTTCTTTTTTCTTTTCCCTAAATTTTCAACAAACGCACCTTTTTTTCAAAAGTGGTGGTTTGTTCAAATTGGAGGAAGGAAGTTAACAGTGTATAGGAAGTAAAGTATTCATCTTTATTGTAGGTAGTAATTAAATAGTTAAGTGAAGCCACTGCTTTGTTTTTGTTGTTTTTTTTTTTTTTTTTTTTTTTTTAACACAGTACTTTCAGAAATAATAAATTGAGATTGTGAAGGAAAGCCTTTTTATTAAAAAATATACACCTTGTGGCAAAATTCTTCCTGTACTCTATTCTAGCTATCAGTTTTATTGTACAAAAACCTCGCAAATTACTATTAATCATTTTTTGTAGCACTGTGTGAGTTATCAGTTCTAATATTTTATTTATGTTTCTAATATGCCAGAGCTGTCTCAGTAGCAAACCCTTCCAATGCTCCATGCTTTTCTCCATTCCTTGCTGATACCTACTAATACAATGCTGGATTTGCAGCTGCTGAAACTAAATCTATACAGGAATGTTTCTTGGGATAAATGCTTGCACACTAATAGTTGCATGATATGTTGAATTCAATGAAGAAAGTGTGGTAAGAAATCTTTCCCAATTTTCCACTATTTCATTCTCATCTACTCCCTTATTTAGGTCACTCCAACTGTTTGTGGGACTGAGATCTAAACAGGATTACTGAAATGATCCAGGATAAAAGCAAGTGTTCAAAGCCGTGGATTTCATCATGGATCATTTCAGTCATATGGTTTTTAACAGGAACAAATGGCTGGGGTAGAATGATTGTGGGGATTTTTTAGGGTGCCCCCAGGCCTGGCTGTGTCTGGTGGCTGCACCTCGAGGGCTGTGTGCTCCGCTGCCTGCCCCAGCACCACCTGGGTTGCAAAGCTGGGAAGGAAGAAATAACACAGAGCTTTTACTTTTTACAAAAGTAAGACATAACCCTGTCTTCCTGGCAGTGACTTGTCTGCTTTGTCACTGTGGCACTGCTTGCTTCATGGTTGAACGTGTTCATCACAAATATCTGTGTACTGCAACTGTGGCTACAGGCTGTACCTTCTAAGACGTGCCATCAGTGAGTGCTGTGTGTTGGTGATGGAATTAATGCACCAAGGCAGTAGTTTCAGAATAGGTGTCTTACCTAAGCTAACAGTTTCTGGGAGAAAAAGTGATGGCTGCAGCTAATAGAAGGTAATGCGATGTTTTGAGGGCCTGTAAAATATAAAAGGTAATTATTGGAGCTGTGCAGCAAAGTAACGAGGAGCTTGAAAATGTGACTGATAAGCAGCGTGATTTTAGGCTAATGAGCAGGATGTTTGTGGTATATTGAAGGACTACTGAAGGGCTGCAAAAGATAACTGTGATGGTGTACAGTGAGACTATGCAAAACAGGAATGTTTAAATACAGCACTGAAAGATATGCAGTATATACTAATGCTGCTAACTATTGGAGTGTAAGAGTGTGTGTGTGTGTGTGTATTGTACAGATTAAATAATTAACCAAACTCAGTACACGATAAATGCATGACAGCAGATACCAGTAGGGGAAAACATGATACAGTACATAAGTACATATTATATGGTTTGAACTTCTGTGCCAAGTAATATCCCCATCTTTACACAGACTTCTGTATATAACCTTACATGTTCCCTCATAAGAAAACATGAGTGGTTCCTGTACTGTGTGAAGCCTTATGTCCGGACATCTCTGAGACAGGGTAATTCCTAGAAAACATGTGCTTTGAAGCACTTTCTGCAAAGGTAATTGCAACATCAAGATAGAAAGTTGTAGCCTGACATGCTGGTATGGGGCACAGCCAGCCCAAGGACTGTGTAGTGTCTGTGGAGCTGGCTGTCAAACTCTCGGGGTAGAAGCCAACACGTAGCATTGTTTAGCATTTGTCTTCTGTGATTTTTAAGTACATTGCAAAGTAAGGCCATGTCCTATTCCTCACTGTGAAGTTATTAACTGTAGTTCCCAAGGAAGGATCTGGCTCCCTAAAGTCACCTAGCAGGGTAATCCTTGCTTTTATTATTGGCTACAGAGGATTGGTTTTCCCTCACAGTACAGTCAGTTGAATTGGGTGTATTTAATGCATTGAATATAACTCCAGTTCTAGAATTTGTGACATTTTGATCCTCCTCAAGTTCTCACTCAGTATGGACGCAGCTGTTCAGTGTTTTGGTTTCAGTTGTTTGTTGTTTTTTTTGTTGTTTTTTTTTTTTTTTTTTTTTTTCTGTAGAATTTTCAGATCAGTATTTTACAATGAAATACAGAAATACATATTTACAGGTCACTAAAAAGCCACTACGAATGGCTGCCTGTCTTTTATTGTGGTCCCATGGAATGACCGAGACTGTAGGGCTCTTCATGTGCACATAATAACTGTAAAAATGGGAAGGGATCTCTATAACTGTATAAATGCAGAGTTGCACCATGTTCCATACTCATCAGAGCATTACAGAGCAGGTCACTTCAGCTGAAAAGGCTGTTGTGATAATCCACCGTTCTTAAAAATATCTGTGTTATCAGCATATGTGATCAAAATATGTTATCAGTAATGGATTGGTAAATAAAAACAGGATACATTCATCTTCATAGGGCTTTTGGTAAAAAGATAAAACACTGTATTGCCTAAATGTGAAGTTGATAAAGCTCTTACCTTCACCATTGATTCTTTAGTGTAAAACTGGATTAACGAAGAGACATTGTTTTTGAGAGGAAAACCAAGTAACTTCAAAAAGGCTCAACTTTTCTGGAAAGCAGAGAGAGAGGTATTTTCAGAAAGTACTCCAGAAGAGCTGATAGCTGATGAGTAATCGAATTGGATTGTCGGGAGCCATGCTCTTCTATAGCCTTTGAAGAAACTTTAATCTGCATGAATTCCTCAATACGTGAGTCAGGTGATGGAACCCAATGTTACAATGTGTTTCTATTCTTAAGAAAGACTTTGGGGTTTTGAAAGTTTTTTGTTCCTCTTTAAAAAGATTTTATGAGGCTAACCAAAGCCTCTGCAATTTTGACATTGTACTTGTAAGAACCCTTGAAATCTGTGCCGTTTAAGTAAAGATAAATTAGTGTACCACTTCTTTAATGATAATCCTCTGTTTGCTTCCCTTTCAGTAGGTTTGTCCTGGCATTTGTTGTTGGAACTTCTGATGTATCTGGTTTAGATCCTCCATCAGCCAGTTCTTCGTTACTCTACTGTCCTATAGATATCTGTTTTCCTTACAGACATTGAAGTGTAGAGATAGTGTTTTCTCTGTTTTTCAGATAAGCAACCAGAACACAAAGGAAACCCTGGTGTTAGACATAACTCTGTGATAGAGCAAGAAACTGTATTAATTTCTCTTGAACTTTAAAGTTCATGGTGTACATACTGAATTGTTCTTCTGACCAAAAGGAGAGGTAGGCGAGAAGATGACATTTGCAATATAGTTTGCAGAAAACTAAGTGGGAAGTACACACAGATCCATTCTTCTTTGATTCTGTAATGTGCATCTCAGTTGTATCTTTGTTTTTTCAACAATTTAACAGAAGTCTAAACCAACAGATCTTCCATATGGATTTTCCTAAAGGCTTTCTTTTTGTTTCACTAGCTAAGTAATCCATGAGTCATTTGAAATCTCTTCATTGTTGTCTTCTAGGATTTTCAGTTAATAGGGCTTGTATAGTATGGCTCATTTGGCTAGAACGGAGCTAGAGTTAATCTTGAAGATGAAAAAGTAGAGGAAATCTGATGAACATGTGTGTTAAGTGTTCCAACCATTCTCTTTCCAGTGCATCTCTTAAATTCATTAAAAATAAAAGAAAACAGGGAAGGAAGCATTTGCAGTTGAGAAAATCTCAACTTTGAGTATTAAATTTGACTTGGGAATGCAAGTTTCATCTCTCTAAAAATTTTCATTAACATTTTATAAACATTTTAATATTTCTTATATATATTTTAATATATGCTTGTAGATATAATCTGGAAAAACAGCTAACAATGAGTAATACTGAGTCATAGGTGTGAGTCATCAGTGGAGAGCTGTATAATGATAGTGAAGTTTAGACAGGCAGACATTTGGTTCATGTCTCTTTTGGTATCTGTTAAATTTCTACCTTCTTTTTCAATATTTCTGTTGGAAGATGTCCAGACTTAGTGTTTAGGTACAGTTCCAAATTATGTTAGGCATAGATTTATGTTAGCTCAAATCTAAAAAAAGTTATATTTTTAAGGACAAGACATCAATTTCCTCAGAGTTCAGGGGCTTTGGAAGTTTTGTTTCATCAGGATACATTTCTGTAACACTTGGAAGTTTTCCCAACTATCATTTGAGCTTGCAGTATTAAAACAAGCTAAAAATACATGATTCTGTGTTGTAATATCATTTATGATTTTGATGAACATACTGTTGTTACAGTGACAAGTGATTTTTCCTTAAAGAAAAAAAAAAAGAATAGCACATATGTCAGCAGATGTACACGCTTTCAAAGAAGTTATTACCCAGCCGCAAGGCCTGACAGACACAGGTGGTGTGATGTCTGTATCAGTACATGAGTAATCCAGGATCTGATGATCCTACCACTCTGGAATGGCCAATCACCTGAATACTGGAAGATGTGTTTCTTGTGAGTCCTCCACTGAGTTTTTTCCTACTAAGAAGCCTCCATACCATTTGTAGCCTATAGTGCACAGGTGGATAAGCAGCAGCAGGAATCAGCCTGTGGACAGCTTGCTGTATCCCCTGGAATGTCTCACAGAAAAGCCAAAAAGCGCACTAACTGCATCCAGATCACTCAGAAATGGAGGTCAGGCCCATCTTTAACAAATCAGACTTTAAACTTCTTGCTCTGGTTTATGGAATTTTGCTGCTGTGCTACCACTGCAAATAAACTATGCTATAAAAGGATGTTTTACTCTTGTTATCAGGTATATGTATATCCTCTTTCCATAACACCTTGAAATATCTTTTAATGAATTTTTAGTGAGGAAAGAGAATATATTTATCCTAATAAACAGAGATGGTTCATTTGTGGGGTTTGTTTTGTTGTTTTTGTTTTTGTTTTGTTTTGTTTTGTTTTTTCCCCTTCTTAACACTTTTGACACAGCCCAAGTTTGGTTTTTAACACAAAAAATCTCTTTGTGAGCAGAAGAACGTAAAGGGCTCCTCCTCTGCTGAATTTGGCACAAAAAGCATTTTGTACTTTTTCTTAATATATTATTGAAATAGGCATGCACTGAGATCCCAGAATTCATCCTTCTCAACCCTGTCTGTAGCCCAGTAGTGCAATTACAGGGAATTCTGTTCTAGCTGTGTGCTACAAAATGTTAATTCTTTACATATGCAGAGTCAGGAACTTGGAATTTATATCTCAAGTAAAAAAGTTGTGATGACCTGTTTCTCAGGACTATAGCAGATTTGGAAAACCAGTTATTTTGGATGGTACTTTCCTTGATTTATGTCCTTGAACTATGTCTTCTTGTATGTAAATGTCTCAAAGAGTAGCTGAGATTCCTGGGAACCCACAAGACTGGGTTATAGTAAAAAAGATTTGGGAGTCTAAATGAATTTTTCCATAGATCCTCAGATCTTTTGTCTTTTGCCAATCCAGGTCTTCCTGTTTAGGCATAGTGTACCTGTATGGATATGCATTAGCCTGTTCTCTCAGGTTGGAATTGGATTTTTTTTCCCCCCCTTGAGATAACTAATTTGCACTAGATAATAAAAGATTTTTGACTATATAGTTTTTTTCTAATTTGTCTCAAAATACTTTAGCTACTTTAACATACTCTTTTTGTTACAACTTTGTTCTTTTCTTGTAGTACTTTTTATAAGTCATGAGATTTAGAAGAGGAAGTTTCAATCTGGAACTTTTTATCTTTGAAATGGCTTATCCTCGTTTGGCTTCCTGTCTGTACTTTTTTCATACGTTATCCAGTTGCTTCCACTGTCCCTCCTGCAGTGTCACTCTCCAGTGGTCCCATTGTATTAATCCTGGAACTGCCTCTTCACAGTAAATTGGATCATCTTTAAGGTTCAGAGAATTATTTCAGGATGTTATTACTGGGCAAGCCACTGACCTGATATTCTTTCCTCAAAGAGAATGGACTAGGTTCTGTTTCCATCATACATACTTGTTCTGCATGATTTCAGTACATCTGGCTGAAGTCAGTATTATAGTCTTTGCTTTAATTTCATTTCTGTCAAACATCTCCAGCAAATTAGGTTTAGCACTGTCCATCCTATTCCCCTTAGAATTTTAATTAGCTCCGTGCTGAATACCTAGTGCCATGCAATTGTATGTATTTGATTTCTACATAATTATTTGTCAAAACTAAATTGCTATGATTCCATTAACTTTCATAATGCGTTGCTGTATATGTGCAGGAGAAGTGACATTATGGGGGATCAAATCCATTCAGATGTCACTATAAAATACATAAGTTCTCAACTTTAGGCTGTGAGTGTGGTCTGTGTGTCATAGGCTTATGCAAACTCATTTTTTGACTGGTAGAGAGGGAAGAAAAACAAGGTAAATATGAACCCTTCTTTACTTGACAACTCTTAGGACCTAATCCACGCATATCATTCTGTGCCCACTATGCTTGGCGGTGCCAAAGACATAGAAATCTGCTTCATGACCACAGCTGAAAGTTCTCATCTCACATGGAAAGCTGGATGTGTGAAAGCAAAGTTGCTGCCTCTGGCTTTGTAGCATGTGCCCTCTGACTTAAGTGACATCCTGGGTGGCACTGGGAAATGGGTGGGCAGAGGGTGGGCACACAGTGCTCATGGCAGCCTCCTGCAGGCACCAGCCCCTTGGGGACTGTTCTGCCTCACGTGGCTTGGAGGAGACCTCAGGCTGTGGGCCACCTGTCAAGGTGTACATGCTTAGCCAGGGATTTGGGTTCTCACTTTTCTCTCTTGCTGTCCAGTCCCTACGAATTTCAGCAGTGACTCCCCTGGGTGAGGAGTATGAGACAACAGAGCCTAGTGGGGAGGAATGAACACGGTAAAATGGGGCTATAGAGCAGAAATCGCTGCACAGGCAGTCCTCAGTTGTCTCAGCCTGGTTGTCTTGGACGTGAGAGCAGTTACATGTTCCCAGTTGTTTGAATAATGCTGATATACTGGGCAGGGCACCTTCAGCCCTGTTTGTTAAAGGAGGTTTTATTCCAGTGAAAAAAAAAGGAGTATAGAGTAGAAGTCCTCCCACCAACTGTCTGTCTGAGGGAGGGCTTCTTGGTGAAGAAGGGATAGGTGCCTTACATGTGTCTGAGTTCTCTTCCAAATGTGAAAGAAAAAATTGTAAATATGGAAAGACTGTATGGTGAAATTTGATCCTATATAGAACAAATGAGGCTTCATCCAAAGTGATTTAATTTTGGATGTAACTTGCTTTGAGTTTCACTAACATTTTGCTATACTAACATTTGACTTGTGCATTCTTTTTGTACTAGATATTGCTGATACAGGTGCATGGCACAGATGACATTTTTCACTGTAGGTTTTTCAGGAATATGAAACAATTTCTTCAAATTGCCCACATTTGAAATATTCATGGATTTGTGTGTATGACATACTGATGGCAAAGTACTGACTTTATTCATTCATTATTGATCCCTCTGAAAAATGAACGGGAGGAGTTTATCAAGTATGAATTCCAGTGGAGGTCCATTGGGAGTCTTCCAGATCTCAGGCCAAATTGTTCTCTTATGCAATGCCAGGATCTGAAGTCAGCTCTTCATTTTCTGCACAGCCGAAGAGGTGATTTTAGTACTTGCTGATGAGCCTTTGCTCTGCTTAGCTCTTTTTTTCCCACCTTGTGGGTGGTGATGGAAAGGCATACGTGTTGGGCGTCAGTCACTGCACGGTGCAGTGACAGAATGAAAACTAGCACTGCACAGAACTAGCCATGTTTTTTCAAACCTAGAAAAATATTCTTAATAGTGTGGGTTTCTTTTAGTAGCTAATGAGCACTGAAAAGAACAAAAGGATGGCAGAGAAGCATTGAAAATGAATAGTTAGTGCTACAAAGTGGGTTTTTTTGTTTTTGTTTTTTTTTTTTTTTTCTTCAGAATTTCAATGCTGAAGTCTTTAGCAGAGAGCACTTACAGATGTTTGATTTCTTTCAGGTCCTCAGATTTTGGGACGTTATACACAAAGTTGAATCTACAGCCTGGGATTGCCACTGTTATTGACAATTTCTACATTTGTCCCACCAACAAAAAAAAGGTATGTGGCAAAAAAAAAAAAAAATGTCTTTTATAGTGCAGCTGAGATTCTGCAACTATGTGGTGTGTTTTACAGGTTTTCAAAATACAGGGAAGTGGTTTTCACAAAGCTGCAGGTCACCTTAGGTGCATTTGTAACATATGGAAGCGGGATATTTATTCCTCCTGAATAATATAGAAAGGAAAAAATGCCTTAATGGATTCTGAAAAGTTTTGAGGCCATTGACTCCTGACAATTGAGCTTCAATGGAGTTTTCCACAGAAATGGAAAAGGAACTCCTGTAGGTTTTCACACATCTGTACAAATTCTGGGACTAACACTCAACCTCTTCATCCTTTATTCAAGATTTCAAAGTCCTTTTCACGTTCCTTAAAATATAGCATAGGGATTGGGCAGGCTGTCATTGAGAATGATGTTTATCCCATGTAAAGCCTTAATTAAAAAATAAAAAACCCTCTCCTTGAAACTCTCTTAAAAAACGTTCCTGCATCATTACTGAACCAAAAAGCTTTTCATGGAACCTAGGAAGATTAAGTGAACTTTATAAGCAAGAGTGAAATTGACCCATTGAGTGTATTTACAATGGATGTTATATTAGAAGCAACAGGCAGAGTGATTATGAGCAAAAAAAAAAAAACATAATAGCAACCATTCTATGTCTGCAAAATACCTGGGATTTAAACAGCAAGAATTGTGAAATACATTGTGAATAACACAAGCACAGTAGGTCTTTCATGAAATAAGAATTTTCTCTTGATAAGGGCCTTTTACCTCCAGTGTAATACAAAAGCATTGATTTCACGTAGAGGCCACTGATTGGAAGGACAATGTTAGTTGTGTTTATCTGTCTGCTCTGCTTAATCAAAAATCAGTGGAACTCGGCGAGGCTACCTAAATGATTAAGTACATATTTTATTTCTGTTGCACTTGTCACTGGAGTTTTTGTGCCCAAGATATGCTATGCCTGATTTTTGTAATGTATTCCTAATCTGCTGCAAAATCAGAAATTATTTTTTTGTTTCTTGAAGTGAAACTACCATCAAGCACAAAGTTTCTGCAGATTGTGTGTCTCAGAGATAAGATCTACTGGCTATTTCAAGTCCAAAAGAATAAAACCAAAAATCTTTACCCATCTCAGTTTCTGCAATAAAGGCTAAAAGTGTGAGATGGATGAGAGAGCCCTGTGGAGGACTTTTCTTAGCTCACCCAGCTACAATATAAAAGCCTGCACAAGCACAGACAGTCAGTCACAATGTGGTTGCACCAGTTTGGCAAAATAAACAATGGTAAGATCGCTGCTGATTATCAAGCCTGAAGAACACAGCAATGTTCACAAAAAAATCTCATGTTAACCCTATCTTAGAAAAATATGTAATCTGCTCAAGAATAGTTGAAGTTCTTAGAGATACAAGCCCTGCTTAATTAGCTAATACGATATTAGAATCCATCTTTTACAAAAAGTCCCTTTGAGTTGTTAAATACGCTATTTTTATGCTGAGATTTGCTTCTGTGAAGATGTTCAGTAGTATACAAACAACAAAAACAGCAGAGCAGAAAGGATTTCTAGGTCCTGTAAATTATGCCAGAGTGAGTATTTATACATGGAAATGTACATACTTACATACATACATGATACAAAAATGGTGAAAGCATTTGGGTTAAATGCTGTAGTAAACAGCTTCAGACTGGTCTTGGAGGTGTTGCAGTCACATGTGGCAGGTAATAGAGAAGTTTCCATGTTGTAAGAACTTAGTCATAATGGAAACTTTTTCAGTAGTGGGCATTTGATTAGGACACTAACCAAGACTATCAGCTAATTTCATAAAAGTTATTTAGAAAGATGGAAGGACATGTTTCTCTATCCGTCCATTTCAACACAATTGCACTGGGGTGGAATAGAACATTTAGAGCTCTGACTCTTTTCTGAGCTGATCAAGGAGTCTCAGGGTTTCACTCGTTCCTGATGTTACCAGACTTCAGATCATTATGGTGTGGGTTTTCTTCAGTCAGTTCACATCTTATGAAAGGTGCTGAAAATGGAAACTGGAGTGCTGGCCATCCGTACTAGAACTGAGCATGCACTTTAAATTTAAAACATAAGTAATCCCATGCTACCACTTAGCATTTAGGGACTGAGAATATGCATGAAAGCAAAGACAAGACATTGATGGGGATTTTGCGAATACTTTGCATATTAAGCATTGTTCTATGCTTTCATTCCCTTTACCCATTGTAGACCTCATCTGTGGAAGAACTGATACTGCAAATTTAATGCTCATTATTTCTACCTCAATGTCATCAGAGCATTAACCTCACCTGATTTTAGCTTTGTGGAATTTAGGTGTCTAGTCAGGCCCTCTCCCTCTACAGTCAAAAGAGAAATGTGGGTACCTCCAGGCAGTTTATCCTGTTAAAATTGTAGTTCTTTGTACTTACGAGAATAAGATTGAATGATCTTGTGGAGGTTCCTATAAATGACTTTCTGACTATTTTGGATCTGAACAGAGTCTCACCACAGCTTCCTACAGAGACTTAAAAAGAAATGTGCCGTGGTTTAACCCCAGCTATCAACTAAGCACCACACAGCTGCCCACTCCCCCCTGCAGCGGGATGGGGGGAAGAGCATTGGAACTGTAAAAGTGAGAAAACTTGCAGGTTGAGATAAGAACAGTTTAAGAATTGAAATAAAATGAATAATAATAATTAAAAATAATAATAATTTGTAATGGAAAGGAAAATAATAGAGGGAAATAAAACCTAAGAAAGACAGGTGGTGCAAATGAAAACAATTATCACCAGCCGACCAATGCCCACCCAGTGCCCTAGCAGTGACCCCTGCACCAACCTCCCCTCCCAGTTTTATTGCTGATGGTGACATCACATGGTCTGGAATATCCCTTTGGCCAATTGGGATCAGCTGTGTCCCCTTCCAGCTTCTTGTGCATCCCCAGCCTCCTTGCTGGTGGGATGGGGTGAGAATCAGAAAAGACCCTGACTCTACATAAGCTCTGCTCAGCAATAACAAAAACATCCCTGTATTATCAACACTGTTTTCAGCACAACTCCAAACATAGCTCTATATTATCAACTCTCAAAAAAATTAACTCTACGCAGCCAAAACCAGGAAAAGATGGAAGATTTTGTTTTGTTTTGTTTTGTTTTGTAATGCAATTAGATGAAATATTTGCTGGAAGGATGCAGTCTAGTTCTTGGAGTGACATTATTTCTTCAGTTAATCTCTGCTGGTATACCAGCTCCTGGAGTGACATAGAGTTTCACTCAACATGCCTTCACTCTGTGAGATGCAATTATACCATACAGACCAATGGATTTATAAATAGTACTAGAAATTTTCACTTCCTGTGAATTACTCTGGTTTGCATTTTCTTAAGATGCATTGAAAAGAAAAAAAAGTTGATACTTCTTATCCTCCCTATCCTGTTGTTCAAGGAGATAAAATTCAACAGAATTATAAAGCTGTTCATGCAAAAGTACGTTAGCAGATGCAGAAGGTACAATAGCATCATTTTCACATAGTGCTACATGGAAATGGGACTGTATCAAAAAGAAGAACAAAATTACAAGGTAAAATATAGGGAGGCTGGGGACCTTGAAGTAGCTCATGGAAGGATGGAAATCATTTATAAAACCATCTAAATCCATGCAAAGAAGTGGCACATTCCTTTTCTCTCTCACCCTCCCATGAGCAAGTTGTGATGAGTACTGTTTATAGGTCTAAGAGAAGAATCAAGAAGGAGTTGTATCAAGGTCATGCCTACACAATCTTTTGACGATTGAAGTACATTCACTCAGTCTGGGTCTTTTTCTGGCTGAACGCAGCAGAACTGATGCAGAAATTGTGTTGCTGTGGTTACCACAGAACTCTGGCTATGAAATCTAGTTTTGACAAGAATTGATGACAAACCTCTGACGGTAGAACTTTAGAGGGCTTTGTGCATCACTCTGAATGGGCTTTCTGATGAAATCATGGGATGGAAGCGTGAACCGTGGCTGTATTTTTTGTGATTCAGAGCTGAAACGCAGTCAGCCAGCAGCAGCACAAGTAGAAGACATTTACACCTACCTGCAAAAGACCATGTAAGTTCACCCTAAATGCTATGAAACAATAGAGTAGTAGGTGAGGTAACACTGTAATCAAGAGTTCATGCTTCCCAAGAATGCATTAATATTTGTTTTGCATTCTGGCTGTTTTTACTGTAGTACAAACCTGCAACTAAAGACACTGAAACTTACTCTGATATGTTTTTGGAAAGTTGTAGAGTAATGAAGGTGAGTTCTTCCATGGAAGCTCTGTGATTCTAACTTCTCCATCTGAAGCACTTTTTCATTGATCTGTGACAAAAAATAGCCTTACTCTATGCAGGCCTTGAAATGCTGTTCATTGATAAGGGATGTACCTGCACTTTAAACAACAGAAGTTATATAATCATCTCATTTTCAGTAATTACTCTAGGCCAATAGCACCAAATAGTGCAGGCACCACATAATGTACTATGTTGGGGTAACAATTTGATTTGTATCCTCTGTTTTCCAAAACAGCATTATAATTGTGATTTGGAAGTGATATACATGATTCATGGAGTATGGAATTATCTGGAGTCAGTTGAACAAAGTAAATTCTTTCTACAGTGTGAAGAATTCAGCTTCACTAAGCTAAATTATCAACAAAATATTTAACATTTTTATAGGGCATATATGCTGTTGGATGTAGAAATTACATATTTGCTTTAATTCTGTTTGTATAATGTTTCTGTAGAGGAGTTGAATGAACACACTGATTTTTTCCCACATTCAGCACATGTTTTAATTTTCATTGGTGCTAATGGAACTGATGCATCCATCCTTCTGTTTATATGTTTCTGGAAAAGCGGCAGCTAAACAGTGTATGCTCAAGCTTTTCATACTAAGAGAAAATAAATGTTGATTGTGCCTACACTGACGTATTAGTTAAATGGGTTGACCACTTACATTTCCCAGCTGTCACAATAACCAATATCTGCACGTTTTTCTAAACTAAAAGGCAAAATGACAAACGTGCATTCTTGCTTGACGAACAGTACAGAACACTTAAGATAGTAATAAGGATATAGGCTGTCCTGTACAATGTTTTAACTCCTGATATTTTAAAATAGTATAAATTACACATGATCTCAAAAGGGTATTTGTTGCAGCTATAAAAGTGTTTCCTGAGATGCAACTGGCTTGAGTAATGTTTGTGAGCACTTACAGGTAAGTGCAGTCCTACAGCATTTTGACATTTGTCTTTCAGAGCAAAACAATTGTTAGTGGAAGTTGTCAAAACACAGTATAACTATATTTACTTCTAAGGAATAATTCTACTCAGGTATCATTTTCCTTAGAGACCATACCAGAGCAACCATAAAGACCAGAATTAACTTACACTTTTATTAGTAGAAGTTGTCAACTATGGAATATTCCTTTCAATAACCCGAGCAGTTACTTCAAGAAGGTTTTACTGTGAAATTGCAGAATACGAATATGTATGTTGTAATGCATCATCTCTCTACCATGATGTGCTTTTTCCTTATGAACAGTGTCACCATTCAGTTTTATTCTAGTGATGCACCACCGGAGCACTGATGTAACCTGACTGCATCATTTTGCTTAAGACTTCTGTCCAGGACTGTTCAGTTCATCTTTAGATTTTCCAAATGATTCCAGAAGTATGCCCAGTAATTGAATTTTTTTTCCACCCATATTTTGCTAGTAAGTGGATTGCTGTGAGAGGCAGTCCTATGCAGAAATCCCAGTTTTTACTCATACACAGCTGATGAGCAGGTGCCTAGTTGACAGCCAGGAAGCTATTCAATGCAAGTGGAACTCAATAGGTTAAAACAGTCAGAGCTTTTACTGAGCTGTTAGCTAGTAGTCACCATCTGCAGCAGAGGTTCATGTAGCACCACTGAAACCAAGCCATACAGGGGGAACACTGATGGATGCTGTTTGATGGGGTGTGAGTATGTATATGTGGAAAAAGTATGATAAAGCTTTGAGAAACAGAGAGTAGAACAGTTGAAAATTAAAAACATATATGGAACATTTACTAGGAATCTGGATGTTAGAAAAGTATTTGAGCTATTTACTGGCTAAATGGAGGCTAGGAGCTACAGCTTTCCCTGTCTGACTGATTCCTGCTATGTTTGAGAAATCAGGGCTTTTTCACACTTTTTATGTAAACAGGGCTGTAACAAAAATGTGTAGCTCTTATATGAGTTTCATATTCCAGCTCCTTGTAACTCCTCCAATAAGTCAAATGTAGTAGAAGTGTTACTGTTTTATTTAAGTATATCCTCTCTCTTAAACAGTAGACTATGAATGCATTTTTCTATACAGTGTGATGGAGAAAGGTTTGGTTTGGTTTCCATAAAAATATTACATATACTTTCTGTGCATTTCTCCATGCTGGTCTTCTACATATGGAACTAGAAAGGAGTCCCCAGGTCTTGTTGATTCGATGCATTGTTGTCTTTGAATACTTTTTTGCATGCATATCTACCAAAATATTGAACCATGCAGTTTGAAGGTGCCTCTAAGTCTTTTTGTTTCAGTTCTGCTCCATTTGACCTGTAAATGTTTTATAGTCCAGCACCTGGAGTGGACTGTGGTCAAAGGCTGCATCTCATTTAAAAAAAAAAATAAAAACAATCCACAAAAACCCCAGAAGCAACAAACCTGGCTAACAATACAAGTAAACAGTAGACTGTCGTGACTAATGTGTACGTTTGCCATAGTATGTAGGATAATTACTCATCAAGGTAGAGGATGTGTGGGCTAAATGGGTGCACAATTGAACAGGCATTCTGTTATTATTTTATCCTTTAAGTTATTTGATGTTTAATGTAGAGATCTCAGTTGAAGTTTCCGAGATTGACCATTCATTGTGATTGTGTAGCTTAATGTGCAACTTTCACATTCTTTTGTGCTCAGGCATACAATTATTCTAAGTCAAAATAGTCCTGTCTTTACTTCATGCTTATTATAGATTCTTTTGTTCTATTTTTATGAATTTCCTGTCTAAAACTCATTAATCATAAAAGCAGACCAACAACTACTGAAAAGCTGTAACATTAAATTAAGTTTACTGTAGTGAAGCAAAAAATAAAAAGACTAGTTGGTGGGAGTGCAACATAAAAAAGATTTATGTGATAATGGAAAAGACCTGTGAGCAAGTACTAAGAGACCATTGTGCAAATGATTCTGCACTTGAGAGGCATCCATTTCCCTCCCAATAATTCTGTGAAGAGAAGGAAACCAAGCATCATATTTTCAGCAAGGTTTTATTTCCTATTATGATGAGCAGGGGTCATTTCTTGGAGAAATAGGAATAGTCAATCAAGAGCATATAGTAGAAAGCAGATCTGAAGCTACCCTCAGCACCTGCAGGGATGTGTGCTGCTGAGCAAGTGGCTGGTCTGAGAGGAGCCATAACCAGGAAAGCATAGTGTTCCACACCAGAGCGGTTATAAGATCTGGGGTTTTGATTTGGTATGTCTGAAAATAAGGTAAATTTTGCAAAATTTAGACCAGGCTATCATTTCAAAGCTCTTTATTTTAAAATGTATATTCTTGTACTTAGGCCCAAGTCTAAATCTGAGCCATAGGCCAGAGAAAAATCTAGAGGGGTGTTGGTAGGTTTGCTGTGCAGGACACCAGGTCATGTGCTTCCCTTGTCTAGCCTGCCTTTGGGCTAATCGACCTGAAAGTAGTTCTTAATTCCTCCTCTGCTTGAGATAACATCTAGAGTGAAAACCAAAATCAACTAATCAACCAAAATTGTCTTTTGTAAGTCTCTAGATATGGATGAGACATAGGCTTTTCTCTAGCATGGCAGAGACTTTCTTGTGTCATAGCTAGAGCTACAATTGTCTTCTAATCAATGAGGATCACGTACATATTTTTTTGAAGGCTACACATTCCCATATCCTGGAAGGTTTTCTGATGCAATATGGAGCTTGCAGAATTAACTGTAACAAGGAGACAAATTATAATCTCTGGGATAATGTCCAAAGGAGAAGATGTGCATATGAACAATGAATAGTTACTGATTCAGAGTTGTGTGAAATCTGAAGCAGATAAACCCAGAAAGGATGAGGTGGTTACATTAGTGGTGCTGAATATTTACAAAAGGAAAGAGGAGAAAAAAGAGAGAAGCTAATTGCAAGGAGGAAATGGTAAAGGGTTAGTAGGAAGCATCTTATAGTACTTAATAAGTACTTGGTTGCCTGGTATGCTGAGATGAAATGAGTACAGGTAAGTCTATAGAAGAGAGTCACGTTTCTGCTAAACTGGCACACACAAGATGAGGTTCTTCTGTGATTAATTTATATTATTTATATCTATTGCAATTATCCTCTGTGTTGAGATTAGTTTTGCATAATTATTTACTGAATATCACAACATGCTTAGAGGCAGGTATCAGTGTTTCTGTGTTACAGAAGGGAGGAAATTGGAAACTCCTTAATTCAGAGTCTAACTGCAGAAACAAGTAACCCATAGGACAATGTTAAAGAGCTTGTATGAAAACTTCTAAACAGTATTTGAAGAAAGATGAGTAATACCATCCAGGAGGTCTGTGAGGACAATGTACAGTAGGCATATTCCCCAGACAGACCAAAAATAGTGGTGTAGTGTGTTTGAAACATTCATCATGCTTACTGATGGATCTTCTGCATCTCCTGGAGACCTGTGCATTTCTTCCTCATTTCCCCAATGATGGAACGCAGCACAAGTCCCAGCCTCCACGCTTCATGCTCTGCTAGCGTTTCCCAATCTACTGATGTGTCAAATTCTGCTTCTCTTCACTGCAGCTGTTTAATTCCATCCACTCGTGCTGACCACACAAACTCTTCTGGCTCTCAGGCGCAGAGATGCAGCAGGACCTTTTTTCCTCAGGGTTGGCATGGAAGTACTGTGGAAGTGAGCAGGGTTTAAATTGCTGCCACAGCCATTCTGCAGGGCTGGCAGCATGCTCGCCCCATTGAGAATCCCTGTGGCTGCTGCTCCCCTACACTGCACGAGTAAAACTGCTGCTTAAACCAGTTAGTTGCTGCAATCTTGCTGCCATGGCACAAATATTTGTACCTAAACTACTGTGGAAGTTAAGTATTCCAGTGATTCAGATTGTTCCACTCTCTGTGGCATTTACTAGAATGGATGAATGTAACTGTTTGCTTACCTGTTTCTAATTCTGAAATAAGCCCTGACTCCCAGTATCCCCAGCACCCTGCAGCCACAAACTTCTACTGAAAAGGCAGGACCTGTGACAAATATGTTTTAATCATATCCTTCTTATGCAACCTGTGCCTATTAATTTGAATATAATCAGCAAACATTCATGCAAACATAAAACAGGATTTTTTTTTTTTTTTTAATTTTATTTTACACTATGTGTTTCTGTCAGGCAGAGAAAGATTCTTACTCCTGGAGACTGAAATCTCTAATGTTTAACTAAGCCTCCTCTGAAGCCTTCTTGATGGTAGCCTCTTTCTGGCTTGTTCTAGAGACAGATTTTTTTCCATCTATGGGAGTAATGCACTAGGTTTTTGTCATCCCTTCATAGCAGAAGATTTCTCTCAAATGAATGGTGAATTCTTCATAATTCCTGATTTGGTTTTAAGGAGAGATCTTCTGTAAGCTTCCTTTGTTTTGTGTCTAACCAGTATTTCTCTCTTTTCCTTTTTTTCATAATGATTTTTTGCAGTCTTTCAGCATCTCTTTGTGTCCTTCTGTCTCTTTATCTCTTCCCAATACTTGCTTGTTTTCTTGCTTTTCTTTCTTCCATTTCAGGGCATTACTCCTTTCTACACCTCACAAGTACATTCTGGACCAAATGAAACCTTTTTCTTTCATAGTTACGATTACTAAAGAAAAATATTATTCAAAGGAATGCAGCTAATTGTCTATGTTTCTATAAAAAAAAAATCACAATTTTCATGGGATCATAATAAGACTGCTGACACATCCCTAACTATAATTCATAAAATGAATCTCTTCAACAGCAGTAGTAGGATGATTCAATCAGGGAACTGTTAGCCATGAGACCTGACGTCATTTTCTATGACCTTAAGCAAACCTGAGCCTCCCTGAAGCCTGACTTCCCATTGCCTTGCACCTTGTAATATCATTTGCCTTGTGCAAAAACAGTGACATGACATGGTTTTACAGTCTACCTTGAGGTCAAATTACAAGGTTTTGCAAAAAGTACAGAATTAGTCTGGTTTAGTTTCCCTATTTATAAACTTAAGACAATAATACTGAAGTCTGCAGAGCACCTGTGATCCCTAAATAAATGTGAAGTATTTTTATGATCCCATTTCAAGAGGAATGCATATTTATAAGGTATTTTTAGTGTCACATGCCTGAAGTACTGAACAGCATTTTAAGATTTGCAACATGCTGAAAATAATTGTTATAAATATGTTCCTATGCTTTTCAAGATTCTTTAGCATTTATTGGGCATGGCTGGTTCAGGACTTATGTAATAATTTGAATATGATGGTTGTACTTCTTTTCTCACATAAATGAGGAATTTAAGCTGCTTGCCCCAAATGGAACAGGATTAATTTTGGCTGCAGTTGCTGGATCTACAATTTACAGGTTTACAATCTTATTCTCAGTCATCTAAACAATATTATCAGTTTAGACATTGAAATGGCTTTCCAATTTGACTTCAAAATGCTGTCATTCTTTTCTAGAAGACACTAAGGGGATCTGGTGGAAAAGTCTGGTGAGGGAAGTGGCTCAGGTAGCACTGAGGGATTGTGGAGTGTTTATTTTGTAAAGCTTAGTGCCAAAACCAGACAACTGCTAGTTGCATAAAAAGCTGTGCTTTCAGTGTAACTATGACTACGGGAACCGGACTGGGATCTGTGGGAATAAGCAAACATCTCATGTCAATTTAAGACATTAAATGCCCTGGCATCATTCTTCTTTAGTGCTAATATATGTCCTGTTTGTTTCATTCAGGCGTACCTGTGAACTAATTTTTTTTACACATTGCATCACTTTATAGAATTTTCTGTGTTCATGTGCTTTACAGTTTGTTTGTGATGCAGTGCAGGCAGGCATAAATTAGGGGGGCATTGGCTAAAGGTTCCAGTCTGTCAATGAGAATAATAGTGTCTTGCACTTTGTTCTTTCTGTGGGCTCCAGCAAAAACAATGGTTCTCTTACTTGCTGCAACTGAAGGTTTGAGAAATGCTTTTCTGCTCTGCAAGGTGCTGTAACACAGGGGCAGGAGATCTAGGCTCCCGATTTTTTACATCTTTGCTATATAGAACTCAGGGATACAGGGTTTCTGTTGGGCTTTAGGATTGAGAAGCCCTAAGGCTCCTCTGAAACTCTTCTTCGCTGTATATTGCAAGTTCCAGTCATAACTTTTCACTTGACTTAAGCAGACAAAGTCTATAAAACTGTCCTTTCCGGAATAAAATGCCATTCAGGAGGTAGTAATGTTCCATTCTAATATTGCTTGGTATATTGTAAGACCATATTAAAACCACTTGTGAGTTGTACTCTGCCATAAGATCTCAAAATTTTATATGCGCGTAGATGATTTGCTGTCTTCAGTTAATAGCTTTGGGAATTCTGAAGAGGTTATAGGATTTCCCTTTTACAGATCTGGAAACAGAGAGATGTAAGTGACTTCCCTGGGAAGGAAATGAGAGAAATTTAATAATATGCCACGTGTCTAGGCCAGCCTCTAAGCCTGAAGCACAAAACTACTCTTTTGCCCCTCAACAAAATAGTAGATTAATTAAATCAAATCAATTTTTACCAGTTCAAGGGAGAGTATGGGCTTGTGGAGGGTCTATCAATACCATAAATATGATCAGTAGTCACATATATGAAAGATTATTTTGGGAAAAAAACCAGAATGGTTAATATTTCCATAATGAATGACTGAAATTTGGGAAGCATTTTCAATGGTAAGATGATAATTAGCTTCAAGCAAGGACCAAGTAGGTTTTTAAGCTTTTTTGTGTTATTGTTTTGGAAGATTAAATAGGTGAGTACACAGAACTTGATAAAATATTCAACAATACCTCTTCTAAGACTGAAGATGTGACTTCTGAGACAAATTTCTTAATAACTTTATAGAAAGCTAATCTGTGATGACAACAAAAGAAGTTTTAAAGCTTTTCTAAAGTGTTAGAGGCAATTTGAACTACCTCTTTAAAAAACTATACTCAGAAGCAAGGGAGCTGAATTTACATCTAGAACCTTAATTTTAGATAACCTGTTGGAAAACATTGGCCCTGTGTTTCTGCACAATTCATAGAATTTATTTTTTATTAACATATATCTACTATAAACCAGTTACCGTGTAAAACATGGTTGGGTAGGTTAAGGTCAGAAATGTTTATCAGTACTCTGAAAATTTTGGAAAAAATTGTATCCTCACTTACAGATGAAAATTAAAATTTGAAAAAGAGTTGATGGAGCCAAGATAAGGAAAACCAGATTAGATTAAGTGAAATATTTTGCTTAAATTGTGACCCTCTTAAATGTATTGTTTTAAAAATACATCAAAATAAAAGCAATAAATATAATAAATAAATAAAATAATAAATACTGTTAATTAAATTTCATATTTGAATTGGGAAACTTGTCAAAATTAAAATGTGCATTGGAAAACACTGACTTTGTCACTTCATCATTTTCTGACCAAAGTTTATTTTTTTAAAAGTTCCCTGGCATTTTAATATCCAGTAAAGTGCCAGAGTCTTAACATTTTATTCTCTGATAGCTGGTAAATTCTTGACTTACATAATATTTATAACTCGGAGTTTATCTCAAAGCTATAATGTATTCTGCTTTACCTATATATTTTTCTCTCCATGGGATTCTTTGATTCGTTAATAAGGGGTTTATCATTTTGCCCTTTTTTTTTTAAACTAAGATGTTAAAAAGGCAAATTCATTAGTCTGATGCTCACAATCTGCAGGTGACACTGCTCTGTTATTCTTTTTTCCTGTGTTCGGTGATCCATGATTTAGGTAATTGCCAGTTATTTTCCTTTTTTGAATATTTTGATAGCACTCCGGGCTTCTGTGGTGTTTTTTTACCCTCCCTCTTGTCAGCTGTCTTTGACTGGAGAAACTACTGCAGATTGTGAGTAGCTGAGGTTGGACACTTCACTGCTCTTAAATACTACTGTGTCACCTGCCACTGCATTTAAAACATGTTCACAAACGTAAGCTAAATATCACTCAGGTGAAAAACAGAGAAAGTCTAAATCTCTAGATATTCATGCTAGCAAATAAGTTTGTTTAAAAGTCACCAAGTGATGTGGTGGGAGAACCTGAGTCCCTCTTTCTGCCTTCTCTGCAGGTCAGTTTGTAAGGTTCCGCTACCAAAATTATTGTCAGAAAGAAAGCACTGTGGTTGTAAAGTGGCAATGACACCTACTGTAGTAGGTGGTACAGGATTTTGCCAGAAATCTCAGAAAAATGTGTATTCTCAAGGTTGTAGCCATTTTTACTAGATCTTAAAAAGGTGAAGAATAACATAAGAACGCACATTAAATTTTCAGTCCATGTTTTAATCCAGTAAATATATGTTGATGGCTGCACAGTAAGATGTTATTGTGCTTTTTCTCTGAAGGGTTTGAATTTCCAGCTTATTTTGATTTCTTAAGGAACCACAGAAATCAGGAGGAAACCTCCAATTTAGGCTCGCTAAGCTCTGTTGTATATTCTATGGTAATCAGGGGTACTCCAGCTCGATGACCTTTCATCTAGGTCTGTTGTTTAACAGTGTACACTGCTGTAATCTGGGTTTTTGTGTGTTTTGAGTATTGATTTTTCAGATAGAGTGAACTGCAATAATAACCTGGGGAGGTCTGGCATCACTGTGACCTGGTTTGCTTTTATTCCTTATGGCTCTAGACAAAGCAGTCATTTCCCAGGAGTCCTCAGCTGCTGGAAATGGCATGTCCTTCCTTTGACTGTGTGAAAGCCCTAAAAAAGTGTTTCCCTGGTGTAACTGGCTCTCCCTCCAGCTTTCCTTTCCAGCTTAATTTCCATTCCACTTCTCTTTTTCACCTCCCACCCTTCCAGTTGCAGATTGGCCTGGAGGGAGCTTTACCTGGCACCCTCACCCCAGGAGCAGCAGCATTCAGCTCAGTCTGTGTTGCTGGGCAGCCTTGCACCGGCACTGATAGCAGCTGCAGCATTGGAAGCTGAGGGAGTTGCACATCGGATGCAGAATTGCCTATCAGATGCTGCTTTGGTCAAAAATCTCCTCAGAATGGTGCTCTGGTTTCATAATGTATTGTTTCTTTCCTTCAGACAAATGAATGTGCTGGCGTTGTCTTGTTCAAATCTCTATGTAATTTCACTTCTTCCCTTTCTAAAGCTCTAGGGTATGAATCCCTTTCACACTGGGGTACCATAGAATCATTTAGGTTGGAAAAGGTCTTCAAGATCATCAGGTCCAACCATAAATCTAGCATTGCCAAGTCCACCACTAAAATATGTCCCTCAGTGCCACATCTACCCATCTTTTAAATACTTCCAGGGATGGTGACTCAACCACTTCCCTGGGCAGCCAGTTCCAGTGCTTGACGACCCTTTTGGTGAAGATGTTTTTCCTAGTATCAAATCTAAACCTCCTCTGGCACAACTTGAGTCCATTTCCTCTTGTCCTATCACTTCTTAATTGGGAGAAGAGACTGACACTCACCACGCCACAACCTACTTTCATGTAGCTGTAGAGAGAGATAAGATCTCCCCTAAGCCTCCTTTTCTTCAGGCTAAACAACCCCAGTTCCCCCAGCTGCTCCTCACAGGACTTGTTCTCTAGACCCTTCACCAGCTTCATTGCTCTTCTCTGGAGACGCTCCAGCACCTCAATGTCTTTCTTGTTGTGAGGGTCCCAAAACTGAACACAGTATTCGAGGTGCAGCCTCACCAGTGCCGAGTACAGGGGGACAATCACTTCCCTAATCCTGCTGGCCACACTATTTCTCATACAAACCAGGATATTATTGGCCTTCTTGGCCATCTGGAAACACTGCTGGCTCATATTCAGCTGTCGACCAACACCCCCAGGTCCTTTTCCACCAGGCAGCTTTCCAGCCACTTTGCCAGGTTTGTAGCATTGCATGGGGTTGTTGTGACCCAAATGCAGAACCTGGCACTTCACCTTGTTGAACCTCATATAATTGGCCTTGGCCAACCGATCCAGACTGTCCAGATCCCTCTGTAGAGCCTTCCTATCCTCAAGCAGATCAACAGTCCACCCAACTTGGTGTCATCTGCAAACTTACTGAGGGTGAACTCGATCCCCTCGTGCACTCCATTTATAAAGATATTAATGATCTGGACAAGGGGATTAAGTCCACCATGGTGATGGGTGGCTTTCAAATGTCAAAGACAAAAAGTGTGATGATGGTTGCTGTGGTATTCTTAATCTCCTCATGATAATTTTTATATAAGACTAGTTTTATGTGAAGAACCTATGATCCAGAATAAATGCACTCCATGTCAAAGGAACAACAGTACGGGGAGCATTGGTGTCTCATGGGGTTGAGCTGGTGACCATTGTCAGTACTCCAGGTTTCTAAAGCTGTGTCAGCGGATGTCTTTGTAATCTTGGAAACATTTACTCTATCTAAAAAACTCTTTGTAAATGGAGTTCTCTTATGTGAATGAGGTTACTTACTGACTATTTCAGAGTACAATATATTGTCAATATTTGTTCATCACATGTAATCGTGGGTATGCAATATTTATAGTCTTAACATAAGCATTACTGTTGGGAATAGTAGAGTCACAACCAATTGTCTCAGCTGCTATTTACGAAAGCCAGATCAGTTACCTTGGTTGGAATAATCTAGCCCTGCGTTAGAAGTATATTACCCAGTAAACACAGTGCAGTTGATGCCTATTTGAAGAGACCTCGCTCATTTCAGAAGTCTCAGGAGACAAAATAAGTTATCTGTGTGGCTGATTCTCTGAACAAAAGAGAAGCTGTTTGTTATCCGAAGTAATAGGACAGCATATGTTTCACTGAAGTATGGCTGGCAGCCTAGAGCCTTGAAAAATATGTTCTTGTCTTCAGGGGAGCATAGACATCAACTTTGTGCATCTCAAGAGGTGTTAAAACAACAGCTGATGACTCAAGTTGCAATCAAATGAGCCTTGCTAGGGAAGAGCAAGCAACATACTCAAGATTTTGGCAACTGCCATTTTATCTTTGCTTTTTTTAATCAGAGAAAATCTACTGTGATTTTTCAAAAGTTTTCTTGAGCTTTACAATAAAGAAAGGTGCCCTGAGCTATTCTCTCTCTCTCACCCAAATGTCTTGAAATTTTAACCTCAGAAGTCAAAATAAAATAAAAAGTTAAAATACAGTTTGTATTTTAGCTTCTATTCTATTGCCTATTAAAAATTACTGAGTTTGTCACCCAAGATTTACTGAGTAAGTCACCAGAGGGAAGACCTGTGGAACCTGTCTTTATTCTGGAAAAAAATAGTTAATTTTTATTTTTATCATTTTGAAGAACACTTTGACTGCCAAACAATTATCCTGAAGAGTCAATGTTTGTGTTCAGATAGGCCATGTCATCTGTCTTCATGATTAGAAGAAATCTATTACATGTAATGCTTTGAGAAATTTAAAGTTTGTATTTTGTGATAGAAGATACCAATGATGCCCACATTTTTAGCACCCTCCACTAGTAAAAATAAAAAATGGTAATCATTAGAGGTTTTTTATGCCCAGCAGCTTGCAAACACTGTGGAAAATAGTCAATCCTTGTACAAGATAAAGATGGAAGGTGTGTGAAATGGTTTTCAAGGTCTGTATGTTTCTCAAAGGTTGAGCAATTTCATCATCAGTGCTAGACAAAGATGAAGGACTTCATTTGCTGCTGATGAAAACAGTCCAGTCAAATGAGGTAACAGTCAGGTGTGTGGAGAGGTTGTATGTTTTGGTTGGATCTGTAATTCCATTATGCTGTCTGAGTAAATGTGAGTGGTAAGGGAGTTTCACAGCAGAGCCTGAAGCACTGATTCTTCTCTGGAAGCACAGGGAAAGAAAAACCATGTTCTGCCAAGATTTGGCTGGCTGATGTTGGAAGCAGAGGTTGGTTCCACAACACCTAACTATGGATGATTCACTGGAAGAACCTCAGCTGGGACTATGACACATTAATTAATGGAGAAATCCATGACTGTGTTGATATCAAAGGCTGTTCTGGTGTTCTGGAGTAATTAGCAGCTTCATTGCTTGAACATGACCACCTAGTACTCTTGTGAATCAATCAGTTCTTACCATGATGCCATGCAGTACTCTTGCACATCCACTTAGAAGCAGTTGAAGCAACAAGTAGAAAGGTAGATAACTTAGAAACCTGATCCTGTTTATATTTTCTTCATATCACTCAAAACTGTTGTTCTTAGTTTCCTACCCTACCCTTTGCATTAATTTAGCAGTACTAGTGCTATTTGCTGAACAGGGTGTAAACAAATGTGAGGAGATGCCTTAGGTGTGAGACCCCTCATTTCTGATGATTTTTCAGCTCAGAATTCCTTCTTCCTCACATAAGTCATATTTATGGAAATTAAGAAGGATTAAAAGAAATTCTTTCATCTTCTCTCTTCTTGCCATGTTGAAGAACTATCACCAAAAGTGGAAATGCTGACTGACCTTTTCCTCATTCAGAAATAATATGGAAAATTAATTCATACAGTACAGATTATCTCAATACACGTTGGCCAAAGCTACTTAGTTGTGCCATACATATTATATCATGGGGAAATTGTTACATTACAATGGCTAATAACTGCTTTGATGAATGATTTCCTATTTTGTTAGCATACCTCATGCTGTTGCATATTTATTGTAATTATCGAGATAATGGAGTGATTTGTATATGTGACATTGCATTCTGTTGACATCTTTATATCAATACTTGGTCACATTCTCAGGAGCAGTGGTTCAACTGGTTCTTGGGTGACAGTGATTAGTAGATAAGACAGCTTGCTCCCAGTGCTGCTTTATGGACTGACCTAAAGAGATTCATGACTAACTGAATGCCGAAAAAAAAAAAAAAAATATATATATATAAATTAGGTGGATATACTCTTCAGGATGTAAGCAAAGGGACATTTATCAAAATATTGTACAAAACTTCTGCTGTGTTTACTTGTGTCACTTCATTCACATCATCACCTTTCTCAGAACGTAAACTTTTTGTTTGCCACAAGAACTTAAGTGTTGAAAATAATTTCTTAACTGTTATATGCATTATGAGTATCTTTATTATCAGATTATATCCTTATGACACAGAATACAGCTAGAGATGTATGATATGTAATATAAATATGATAAGAAGTGTCACTAGAGCTCATCCTTGATTAAGAATTTATTTTACTCTCCTCTTAACAAGGATTGACTGGATCACAGGCCATTTCATTTAGAAGGCTGTATGTGAGAGGTTTGTTGATTTTTAATTTTCCTCCATTGATTTTCAGCATCCAGAGAGCACTTGTTCTCTAATGGCTCTCTGTGTTGGTGTTTGCTTGCAAATTGAAGTAAAAGATAAATAGCTTTCATGCTAATACCTCTCCAAGGGCTTCCACTTGAGGGCTGGTGGCTGTTAGTAGGGCGACAGTGTGTTTAGGAAAGTTCTGTGCTCAAACAAAAGCATTCCTGAGCCTCTAAGTGTGGTAAGATTGTTTTAGGCCTGCTGTGACAACAATCTCTAGCTGATTTATAAATCTTTACAAGGAATAGCCCAATTTGTCGACATTTTTCTATGGAAGTTAAATGCTCTGCACTTTTCTTAATAGGGATTCAGATGTTTTCCTTGCACAATTTTTTTTCCTCAGCAAACAATAGATTTTTCAGTAAAAGAAGGAGAGAAGAAATGTAGGTATTTGGTTAGTTGTGATCAACTATTTGTACTAAAATGCAGTAATTTTTTGCTTGTGCTAAGGCTGAAAGTTTTGGCCTGTATGGCTATAAATTTAATTTTAAATATCATTTCTTGCTTAGGAATATTGAGCTCATCTACAGTGTAAACTTGCTTTGTATTTGGATATTTCAAGCCTGCTTGTACACTGTTGCTGTGATACATCATTGCATTGTGTAAAAGCGTTATGTCTTAGAACCACTGCTAATGAAATGGTCCTGCTTAGCACCCCTTACCCATTTCCATCTCAGAACAGGTTTCACTGTTTAGAAAACACATATCCTTATTCTAGTCTTGAGTTAGAAAGCCATGGAAGAAGGAGTGTGAGGCTCTTGGAGCTCCAGGGACGTGGTCCCGTGGATCATGAGCCTCATCTCCCAAGGATGCTGGGCAGCATCTCTTCCCATCAGCTCCTCTGGAAATGATTGCTTTTCATTGCTTCAGAAAATCATACTTGTGTGTCAGATAGCTTTCTACAGCATCTACATACAGACTGAAGTATGTATTTTCATACATTCAAATTGTAAAATTGTGGTAATACAAATTTTTAAGAGTTCAGTTATTAAACATATACTACTTATATAGCATCAATGTATGTCTTAATTAGGTTTTCAGCTTTTCAAGTGTCCTGTAAAATCAGTAAGAATTTGGCTTAAGGAATCTCTGCTACATTTTTGTTACTCTGCTTCTCATGCCACTTACATCAAGCTTAATTCAAGCAGTTTCAGCAAAGTTGGAGTAATTTACTAGAGTTAGATATGCATGCACATGTCAGGATCAGGACTGAAACAGCTTAACGAACTTCTCCATTAGCATATAGGTCTGAGAAATTAAGCACTCAGTCTGAAATGAGGAGGAGCTACAAATCGTGGTTTCCTTTCTCTGTTCTCTGCTGTGTAGTTTTGTGTCTCCAACATGGGTATTAAAGATAGTCTTCTTAACAGTCCCCTCATCCTACAGTGTCCAGCAGCAGTCAGATATTCATCAAAACTGAAGAATGGAGACCTGAATTTCAGGTTGGTTTCTGTGTTCTGCTTTGACAGAAATTTAAACTGTTCCTGTTTGGCATTAAACGCATGGATGATGCTATTGACTTCAGTTCAGTGCATAAGGTTAAGCATTTGTTCAATCGCATTTGGGAACAGGGGAATAAAATGTAATGCACAAAAATTAGTCTCTACCAGAGGAGCAGGACTGTAACCTCTCCATATCTTAATTTATAAATGAGAAAAGTAGCTTTTTTCCAAGCAAATTAAGTCACTGTTTTATAGCAAAATGCAGTTTATCTGATGCCTTCCCTTAGCTCTTTTTGAAAAGTCATAAATTGCTGATGGCTGCCTCTGCCACAAGGCACACAAAAATCTTTTACTGGAGGCTTTGTTTCAAGCTTGTGGGGCTTTTCCTTCTCAGTAGCCAGGCTTATTACATCAAATGTGATTTTGTTTTGTTTCTTCAGTGCAGCTGTCAGGGTGACCTCTGCTGAGATAAAAGGACTAAAACCACTGTGTATTTTCCCGAAGCAGCGTCTTCAGCAGCAATGAGCAGTTCATCGCTCTAAAAGCAACTTCATGATCCAGAAAAGAACCCAAACCAGAGCAGAGCAGACCTGGCAGAGCTCTTGTTTTTCTCTGACCCACATGTATTGCTTGTAAATCAGGGCAGTGTTAAATCTTAAAATATAGTAGTATGGGTAATGACCATAGTGATGATTGAGAAAAAGCATTGTCTTATTTTTTCTTGATGAATTTAAGGAGTGTCGTGATGTCGTCACATTCCTAGTTGGCTGTTCATTCTAGGCTCTTCTGGAAGAGCTTGTATTTGGGGCTATATCTTCACTGCATGGCTTAGTGCTTTTCAAACTCAGGCAAATCTAACGTGAAGGGGTTTGAAATGCTGCCAATAGTAAGGGCTAGCTCTAAGATACTGTTCTGAAAAGCACCACCAAAACAAGGAAGATAACCGGGTTTAGACCATGCAGAGGTACCATGGCTGCTCTGTAATGAAGGGATACATACATGCTGGGGATCTGTCCCAGGGCCTCATTTCCCAGTGAGTGAGTTTAAATATGGTTTTAGGCCAGCACAGAGCTCCAGGAAAGGATCTTACCCTTCTCCCTCCCACTCTAAAAAGGGGGAGCAGCATGCTGGGCTCAAAGGAGCTCTTCTTACAAAGAGATATGTCCCCCAAATGACTGAAGGGCAAAGTTGCAGACCCAAGGGATGTTAAATGGATTGAGTCCTGGTGTTTCTTCTGTTTGGCTTTAAAATAAAGTCTGATGCATCAGCCTTCCTGCAAGAGAGAGGTGGTGCTTTTCGCCTGGGATGGTGCGGCTGGCTGCTCTGCTAACATTGTAGGAGCTCACCAGGGATCTGGCAATTTTTGGTGAGAGGGTAAGGTGGTGTATATTTAACTTTGCATAGCTGTGAATTGCTAAATTGATGTTCAAAGAGTAGAGAAATGAAACGTCCATCTCTTGTGAAAGTGACAAATACTAGTCTCTGTTGTGAAGGTGACTGCTTGCTTTCATTGCAGTAGAAGGTAGGAGATTTTGTAAGCAATATTAGACCATTTGACAATTCGTAAATCAATCCATATTCTTTGAAATGGGGGTGGGGGATGTGTGTGCATGTGTCTGTTTAGAAGCAATAGATGACCTGGAGTATTTAATGGGAAACACGTAAGGCTAATATCAGGGAATAGTCCTGGAATAAGACTCAAATATATTAGTGAATATTTTTCATGATACTTTTTAATAAGATGCTTAACAAGGGAGTTGAGGGAGGGCACTGGAGTGAAAATCAAACATTTTTATGGAAATACTCATTAAAGCTGTCTGTTGTAGAAGGGCAACCATTTTTCTGTGAATGTGATATTTGCTCAATAATTGTAATATGTTTCTTAAAAAGAAATATATTGTCAGTTTTCTTTTTTTTTTTTTTTGTTTTTTTGTTATGCAATTCATAAATGCCACTTATAAATCTACTAGATACCTTGCCCCAGAAAGCCTGGCACATATCTACCTGCTTTTTACTGGTCTGGTAATATATACAATCTGCAAAATAAAGGTTTATTTTATTACCTTTGGGCAAATTTTTAATGTGAACCAGTAAGTAGAAATGTGGTTCTGCACTACAGCATGTATCGTCTAATGTTGATGGATCAGAATCAAGTTGCTTTAAGTTCTTTGCATTATTTAAAATACCTTCTATGAACTAGTAACTTATTTTACAATGCTTTTTTAAAATTATTTTTTAAAAAGAAATTCTTTCACTTTGGAACTGTTCTTAGATGCCAATTAATCTTACATGCCAATTATTAGACCGTGTTCTTAGCCTTTACTTTCTTAGGTGTGTATCTTCACAGTTAGTGCATGAACTGCTGCGTCTTTGGCTGTTCACACAGGGTATTGAATGTAGACCTGTACAGTACTATTCTTCTTTTTTTTTTTTTTTTTTCTGGTCTTTTTGAAGCAGACAATCTGTGAGAATCTGCAGTGTACCTATAGGCAAAGTATGTTCTGTACAGCACATTTGGTGACCCCTTTCAGCTCTCCCCGTAAACAGTAGAGCACCTATTGATGGACTTTGTGTTGGCATTTTCATCAGGTTGCTGGCTGGCTCGGTCGATAAAACTCAGTTAGATTTACTGATTACACAATTCTCTTTTCCCAAGACAAACAGTGAGTTCGTAATTGCTCAGCGTACTATATTTTCTAGCTGCTATATCCAGCCACACCTGTCAGTTTGCATGTGTCACAAGACAGGATTCAGATCACTTCAGATCTCTTTCTTATTCTACACTGCTGGGAGCTGGGGGACTTTCTTGAGCAGAAAAGGAGAAACATGCTTTTTACGATCTGAACCTGTCACTGCAGTCTTCAGAGCAGTGACCATAATGTGAAACAAATGTTTTCAGATTTTAAAAGGGTAGATTGTGACAGTTGAGTGTGCTACCTTAAAAAACAGATAGACTGTCTTAATATAGCATACTAATCCTACAAATTATTAATAAATGAAGTTATTATAGTACATCCAACTGACCTACACTATCACTGATTTTAATTTTCCAAGACTATGCTAGGAACTATGAGATGCATTATGTGTTGTCACCTCTACAGCTGTATACCTGCTCTTTTCTTGTATATTGGCAGACACATCAGTCTTAGGTTTTGGGAGTCTTAAGTCTCCAGTACACATAAAAACTCTGGGCTTAGTGTAAGTGTTGGGCCTCTTGTGCAAACTAAATACCATTCTAGAAAAATTGATAGTTAAAGTCTTGGAGCTGAGGGTAATTAACTCATTTAATCAAGCCTATCTGGATATCTGCAAACCACTATGCTACATGTTAATAGGCAAGTCTCTCAAACTGCCTTTTTCTCCCTGGCTTTGGTAAAGCAGTTATTCTCCTCTTTGAAAATGCAGGTCTTGTATGACTTGGAAAATACATGCTAAATAACACAAAACAGTTAGATGAGAACTGCCATTCCTGTAATCACATTTTCCCCAGAATTGCTGTTGTTTTTTAGTAATCTGTTTACTGCTGTAAGAATGATGCAATTACCAGACTAAGGCGTACTTACGGAAGTACTTCCTAAGTAGGTCTGTTAGAAGTATGTCCTTTAATTTGACTGCCTGCTAGGGAATTACAGCCATTCCCTCCCTGCTTCCTTTCTTCTGGAACGTAGGTTCTCTATTGACATGAGCAGACATACCTTCGTTGATAACAACACTCAATTTTGAGCCCTGTCTTTGCTATGCCTTCTCCTGCTCTTCAGTTGTTACTTCTGCAAGAGACTTTTCTTACCAGCTTGCATAATTTGTTTTGGTAAATGTAATATCTTGACCATCCCTCTTGCTGGATATACAAACCTGATATCCCTGAAAAATCCATGTAAAAGGAAGGGAAGGATTCAACGATGCTGAATAGCTGGATTTGCCTTCTCTTAGGGATTATGTCTTTTTTTTTCTAAATAATTTTGTCTCTCTTGGGACTTGATTGTCCTCTGTCCTGAAACCTGCTTAGTGACTTCTAAAACTGTGAGGAGAAGCTTCAAGCATACAAGCACTCCATCAACTATGTGACAATATAAAATGGAGGAAGCAGAGAAACAGAGCTGATTTTACACAGCAAACAGAAAGGGTTTGAGGAACCTAATAGAACGGTTAATAAGTGTCCTCAAGGGTAGAAACAGCCTGAGTTCCCTATTGGGTATTTTATGGCATTTCAGACAACCATTTCGTCAAAATTATCATCTTTGCTTTCTTTGAAACAGGCTGACTTGCAGCTGAACTGTGCTAAGACACAGTTTTAACAGAATTATAACAGCTGTTAATAGAGAGTTAGAAAAAAACATGTGCCAGATTCACAGCTGGTATAAATTCATGCAATTAGATTGTGTTCAGGGGAGCTCCGCTTGTTATATGAACCTGAGGGTCTGGTATCTGGGGCTTTTCTGAGGTCGATATGCAGCACATGACTGCTATTGTTTCAGTGTGCTGTGGTGCTTCCTGTGAGGTGGTGCAAATATCTAGGTTTAGTCTTAGAGATACCTCTCTTGGATTTTGAAGTCTTCTGAATTCAACCTTTTGCCATCTCTGATGCTTCCCAGCTTTTGGAAGAATGCAGAATGCTAACTGTTTGCCAGGCTGGAAGTGCACCTGCTGGTCATAGATATGGAACCTCCCTGAGGTAGGCATAAATACCTGTGATATGTTATGCTTCACAGTATAAATAGTGCTCAAAAGGAGGTCACATTTTCAAGGAGAAACTGTATTGTTACATGTTGAAGATACTTAAACATAAGTAGTATCTGCATTGTGGTTTTACCCACTGTTTTTTCAGGTAGGTGGAAATAAGGGGAAGAAATTGGTGGTCTCATCTTTTCCAGATTGCCTGCTCCTTAGGAAAACTATAGCTAAAGCTTTCTCCTTTAGACAGATTTGTTTCCTCTATAAATCAGTTGGTTGGTTGTTTTTTAATATCAGATAAAGTTTTTAAAGAATAGCTTAATTTCTTTAAGTAGCTTTCTTGTAGTGCTCTTAAATTATAAAATTCCTAGGAGATGGGTGGTATCTAAGTCCAGAAGGACTTGAAAAAAATGCTAAGATGCTTTTGTCCAAAACTGCATGTTTCAGTGTATGTCTACAGTAGTTCAAGGTTTGTGATAAGTAAAGGTTTTTCCCTTGTTATTTTGGCACTGTGAAGTAATAGTTCTATGATAGAGGTGATATTTAGTAGCCCTGGCTTACTCCTGTATGTGAAAGCCTTTAGAAGAAATGAAGGTAAAGAAATACATGGTAAAGACATTTTGAGCATCTTTACTTTTTTGGATGTCTAAACTGAGACATTTTTTCAGATTACCACTTGCCATTTTCTAAAGTGGGGATTGTCTCCAAGTGGACGTGCTGGAATGAGATATCATGTCCATTTTGTCTTGCTTCTTAGGCAGCCTGTTACAGCTAGAGGGAAGGGCAGCCAGATGTTAAAAATGAGGTGTCTCAGGCCATAGGTATTAGTTTCAGAGACAGCATTAAAATTCAGAAACAATTAGTACCCTTCCTTGGACTGATAGCTTTCAGTTGGGAAAAAACACCACCAAACCAAACAACCAAGAATTTCCCTCCCCAGTTGTAATACTTTTATATTTGTCTTTAAAGATTTGTATGTGCGTATGTACCTCCTTTACATCTATGATTGCCTAAGTTACTTCTCTCTTCCAGTATATAGCATCCCTTATGACCAAGGAGAGCTATTCCTTATGTGTGAAATAGGAATGTATCTATTTCTAGCCTATTTTAATACGGCTTAGCATGTGGAAGAGGGAGCAGAATTACCTTCAGGTGGCAAGGTGCTCTTTGATGTAGCAGCAGCAGGTGAACTGCTGGCCTCTAGTGGTAAATGGGGAGTAATCTGAGAGTTTGAGTATCTTGCTCAGAGGTTGTTTTCTGATGTTACTTCATATAAATTACACCAAAATTTGAAATATGACTGAGACCATGGCTGTGATTTAGTTTCAGTTACATGAATTATTTTCAGTGTAGTTCGAATAATCTCAGAATTAAATACTCTTCACTTTTACTGGTGTAGATAAAGCTCAAGCTATGCATGAGCACTGGAGGAATGAAATTCTTGTAGCAAGAGCCAGGGGTAGTGTTATGTTAAGGGAATATGCCATTAATATTTTATAATTTCTATAAAGAGGAAAAGCCCCAGTCAGGCTGCTTGTGACAGAGAAATGGATGTCATTAAAGAGATATGACTCTCCTTGGGTTATACGGGCAGCTCTCTCTCCAATTAATGAGGAAAATAATGTAAAGGCCAGTTTGGTGGCCTACAGGTAAGTTGTGTTACAGGGCTGATCTTTGCCCACCTGAGACAGCAGAAGCTGTAGAGGACATGAGATATAACATTCCCATTTTTAACACGTCACTGAAATGTGGTCAAGTCCAGCAAGTGTTGAAGTGGTGCTCATGTGAGCTATCCTGATGAAATTTAGTAGTTGTCACATGGAATCGGTAGCCAAAACATAGTCATTTAGTTAGAAAAGACCTTTAGGATCACTGAGTTCAACCATTAACCTAACGCTGACAAGTCCACCACACAACATGCTGAATCTATCCAGCAGTCTCCAGGACAAATGTCCATTATAGCAATACCTTAGAGGGACTCAAAGAAGGAAGGAAACAACAAACCTTTTAGGACAGTTGAGAGGTGAAAAAGGTCCTTCATTAACTCCAGAAGCAATTAGTGTGAGAAGCAAGACATTTAATCTTACTAATTTGTATATTGTCAGATGTTTTTACAATGCTTCAATTTTCTTCAATAAATATATCTGAGTTGATACAAGGTGGAAAATGGCTGAGTTTTAATGCTAGATAGTTACTATTAGCTCAGTTCACTTCTTTTTTTTAAAGGACAGAAATAATGGCCCTAAGTCCTAACCACAGAAAATAGTGTAATTCAGAAGTTGAACCAAAGGATCTGTGCCAAGGTTAAACCAGAATGGAATTCAATTCCCTCACTCTGAATGGTGAATTAGACTTTGGCTTTGAGATTGAACTAGTGTTCTCTGGTTAGCCCAGACTAGCTGCCATTTCTGCAAGGATATTCCCTTCTTAAGACCTCCTTCATCCTGTATTTCCTTCCTCTCCTCGGTCACTGATGTGACAGAAAGGATCTACTTACACTTACGTGCACCTCAGTAACAGTATTTACCAAATGTTCCCTGGCAGGACATTTTGTGATAACCAAAAGTTTCTCTTTGTATATCCATTTCCTCCCCCCATTTTTTTTTTTTTTTTTTTTTTTGTGTCCATTTGGAGACATGTAAGTTATCTTCTGGGCTTCTCAATGTGTTCTATCCAGCAGAAGACAGCATTGCAGATAAAGACATCACAGAAATGCAGTTTACTTTTCTTTATGAAAGATAACTTGCAGTGCAGATGGTTCAGCTGCAGACCAAGGACTGTAGAGCCCAGCTTCCCCCTGCCTGCCCAGCTGCAGGCTGGCTGATATCATTGGGATTGTCAGGACCTGAAGAAAGAAAATAGCAAAAGCAAATTTAAAAAGTCGAAAACTGCAAAAAGCTTGAACAGCCAGATGTTGTTTAACTAGTATAGTCTCTGTGAGGTTTCTATTACTGTAGAAATTCTGATATTTAAGATTTGCCTCTGAAACTGTCAGTATTTCAGTGGCCTCCGAGTCTTTTGGAGCTTTTTCCCCAGTGTCCCCACCTTGGAAGTATGTGTGGCTTTACTATAGCTGCTGGAGATCAGGCTTTGTGTTTGGTTCGTAGTGTTGTTCCCCTCATTCTTAGGGAGCAGTGGCTTGGAAGAAAAGTCCAGTGCCCTTCCTTGCATTCATAATAGGATTTCCTTCCATTTACAGGGCCTTAACATTACATACTCAGATGTGCAGGGGTTGATGTCAGTGAATAGCTGGCTGAGTCATTTTTGAGAGATTTAACATGTTGAGGATAAGCCTGAAGCTGTCAGACAAGTAACATCTACATAGGCTTTTTCTAGCTGCAGCCATTCTTAATTTCTCTCCTATATTAAAGCTAAGCTAATAATAGTACTTTGAGTGATACTGTGGTGGGAAGCTCTGTTAATGCATTTGTGAGGACTAAAGAGGCCAGTTAATTCAGTGCTAGAAATGTTAGAGAGGCAATGGGGCTAAATTGGAGATTGAATGAATAGATGGAGCAGCTAGTTGTTTTGCTAAAGAAGATAAAATATCTGTATGTAGGTCTTTGCAGCACATTAACTGGTGAATAGGCACAATGAAGTGGCTTCTTTTCTTCTTTAAGAACGGATGCTTAGTGTTTCAAGTAGAAACTGATTGTTAAAAGTGAGACTAATTTCAAGAGTATGGATACAAATATTCAGCTCCTTGTTACACATTAGTAGTCATTCCCACACTGAATCTTTTTTCAGTAGCCAATTATTTAGCCCAAGTTAATTCGAAAGGAGGAGAGTGGTACATCTCTGAGCTGTCAGCAGATGATGTACAAGAGGCACCTGTGTCTGCACTACTGTACAGCAAAATAAAATAGGGCCATGTTCAAGATGATTTGGTGACTTGAGAGGGTTAAGAGAAGAGCTACATTAGAGAAGAGCAGGTGATGCTGGTGAGGCATACTGGGAGAGTTTAAGGCCACTCTTGTAGCAGAGTTTTGTGCAAATACATCTGTGTCTGGAGAACCAGACCCCTTTTTAGTGGCATTGGAGTCAGTAGAGCTGTGGTGACTTGCCACATTTGAGATTTTTGTCTCAAGTGGTCAGCTGCCTTACTGAGACTTCCACGGGCCAAGAGGTGTGGAGTAGCTGACATCCACCGCTGACTAATCTGAGAGAGACATCATGGTTAGGAAAGTAAGATTAGGATATCTAATAATAAACACAACAGTCACTGCAAGACTAACCCTCTAGAAGTCATTGATTTTTCTAATAAAATAAAGTTGTTAGAAGTTAACTGGTCATAAAAGCAAAGCTTAGATATATGCTTTCTTAAAATTAATATTTTTATATTTACATCAATAAACTTATAATAAATATTATATATTATATGTTGTCTTCTGTGACTACGTGTTTTTTATGTGTGGGAGGAGTTGCAGGGTGTGATCTACGCATACCCTGACAGGGTTATTCTGTTTATTTTCTTGCTTTTCCTTACCCTTTGGTGTCTCTCTGTGGAGTAATTGTATTGTATTAGATAAATTCTATTCCTTATATAAAATTATATAGATAAGCTCAAAAACTATTTTGAAAGAAAATACCCTACTAAATTATATGGATTGAGTTTTATTTCCTTTGTTCATACTGAATAAAGCTATAGAGAAAGAATTATATGTTATATGGTATTGTTTAGTATTTGTAATAGTGGCAGAAAACAGCTTTATATATTTGAGTAATATTTCCTTAGACAAGTCTATGAAAGCATTGGGGGCAGCATAAAAGAAAAGGCCAAGGTAAAGAGTAGGAGACAGAGATGTTGAAAAAGATGGTAAAAAATGAAAATACATTAGTGCAAAGAAACTAAGCTTGAGATAGCCTTTTGTTACCTTCTCCATAAATCCCCACATTTAAGGGGTAAGTTAGTGTGTGAAGTCCTGTGGCAGGAAACCTGATGCACATGTACCTGTTGCAGACTGCCACTATGTCTTTGGCACTTTCCATGCAAGCGTTTTGGTACAATTTTCAAAGATTGCATAGAGAAAATGTCACCCAGAGAAGTTAAGAGCCTCATCTGGAGCTGTCCAGGGATGTGAGGCAGGTGCAGAGCCCATCCTGTGGGAGGCTTTCTTTTGTCTTCCTCTGCACAGCCCAGCGTGGCAGCCGTGTGGTGGGAACCACAGCACCTTCACCCTTGGCTGGCATGTATTCATTAGAGTGCAGAAATTTGGTCAGTGTAGAGTCACAAAATATGTCCTGTAAGTTACCTTCACAGGGGTGTTGTGGAGACCACTGATGCATGTGTTCTCCTGTGGGAGATATTGTCTGCAATCTATATACAAAGAGAGCAGAGTTGGATCTTCAGCCCACCTAGCAGTGGCAATTTTCTGTCCAGATGGGTTTCTGCTTTGGATGTGAGGAAGGCAATGGGGTCAATGCTCCATATTCTTTGTATCCCCTTTTGCTTCAGTTGTACAGTTTGCTCACAGCGTACATAAGCAGATAAGCTCCTCTTGTATATTCCCTTTGTGATTTCCTTGCATGTTTTGCTTTTTTTTTCCCTCTTCGTGCATGGACCAGGTGATAAACCTTGAAAGCAAATGTGCATGAATAAACAGATTGTCCACTCCCTGTATCCGTTACAGACAATACAGACTTTGAAATGTTTTTCTTTCATCTAGAAATGTCAAAATAGTCAGCAACTTCAAAGCTGCTTCTTTGTATTAAGGGAAAATGTTGACACAATTTCACTAGCATCAAGGCTCTTAATGAGCTTCTGCTAAGGAAAAGATGACCAACACAGGTAATTGTATTGCTCATTGGAATTACCCTGTCAGCTATAGCTCTTCTTTTCAGAAAAGCAGAAGAATATTTTTATGATAATTAGAAATGTAAGATATACTGAGGACTGAGACTCTTTTTACACCTGTAATATGAAGCTTCCAATCATCCTGAAAAATTGAATAACCATTTCTGCTACTGCATGGTGAGAGCAGGCTTGGACATGTGGCTCAGAGCCATTAATGAGTTGATGGTAGATCAATGTCCTAACCTTGACTTGGCCTCCATGTCATTCACAGATAAAGCGTGAATATCTTCAGATAATGTAACTGATCAGAGGATGTAACCAAATAGGATGCCTCTTCTTGAGACTTCTAAAACTCAATTAGTCTCTTGCCTGGTACCGTTATTCTTGCAGGGGCAGTGGAACAGTGACACTTTTAGCAGTGAAAGAGTTGAATAATGGAAGCTAAGGAAATAGTTCCACTTCTCTTTGTGGAATTTAAGCATGTAAAGTCTATTAATACCATTGGTGCTAATGGTTTTAAATTCTGCTAGTACTCACATGTAAGAAATATGCAGGTTGATCTAAAATATGTATCTTTTTGGCCAGGATTGTCTGAAAACTGAAATATTTCTGTTCTAGAATTTACTGAAATGGCTTTTGGTTTTAAGAAGACATAGAGCAATCACAAGATTTGCTAAATGTACATCATCACTCACTGGTCTATGTACTGTGTAGCTGTGATGCTTTGTGCTTTCTCTGCCAATTCCACTGTCACTATCCCAGGTATAAAGGCAGATCACACAGGATCTGTACACAGTGTGAAGTTTTTTTAATACACAGACCATTATAAGGTAGCTCTATGCAATAATTGGTTTAATACTGGGACAGAGTCAGAAAAGAATGACAAAGTCCAAATTCAGGTTCTCTAAAGACTGAAAAATTTAGTAGGTGAGCTAACTTAGATATCCTTGTTCACCTGAGAAAAAAATTGTGTCCTAGGTATTTAGAAGTAATGTTTTTGTTGTTGTTTTAGTGGGATTTGTTGTTGTTAGTACAGAAGCAGATTTTTTTGTTTCAACTAGTGCTGATGATAGTTTAAGCAACACAGAAAAAAACATGTCAAGGGGCTGGCTTAAAAACCACAAACATTACTTTCTCTGTAATTTCTCTTATTATTCTTCCTCTGCTTCCTATGATACTTCCTATTGAATTTCCTGATTATATGATAATTTTAAAGAACTGTCAACTCGACAACTTGAAAATTATATTTCCTTATGTAGATTCAGAATATTTAGATTTTTTTGTTGTTGTTGTTAAAGCTTTGGGATTTATTTTATTTTGTGATTATATTATTGCTAAAGGCCAAATTCTAACAGGTACTATTTTTATTTAGTTGCTATTTTCATTGGAGCCTCAGCTGTAGAAATCAAACTGCATAGCAATAATATGGACTGACTTGTTTACTCCTGAATATTTCGGTTGTATGTCCTCATCTCTGTCACATGTTCTGTCTGTCCCTCAGGTTTCAAAAAAAAGTGAGAACCTTTAGATGCATTTTGTGTTTCATCCTAACAAATAGTGTTTGGTTATGCACTTAATGAAAAAGGTTGCTGGTGGATGCTCTTGCTCTATTTTCAGTTGTTATCTGTGCTCATCGATCCATGAAAGCAGTTTAATTACACTAAAAATGAGTGTTGGTGGATGTAGAAAGAAAAAATCTTTTAAATCTGTATGGCATACTTCACTGAAATAACCAAGTTTTCTTCCCTTCCTAATACTAACTTTAAGAAAGGTCAAAATGGAGATACAATGTGCTGTGTGTCTGCATCCTTCAGCACTCACATTTACCCTGTCTGTCACTACTTCTAAAACCAAGCACTGGGACAATGAGTTGATTTGTAGAGGAGAGCTTTGTAGACTTCAGATGATCTGTCTTTATGTGATATCTCATGTTTATATTGGGTTGATTTGCTGTGGATTTATTTTAGTCACACTTAAAATGGCAAGAATTAGCTATGAAAGGATAGGAAGTGGGCTTAGCTGTTACCCAGATAACATATCAGAAAGAGTTATTGACTGAGCTTAGCTCTGTCTCTTAGCTGTCAGAGTGGCAACATTTTGGTTGAGTGGGAACTGTAGGCTTCATTCTGTTTTGCTGCAAGGAAGTGCATTTGGGAGGTTTTTCTTGAACATAATGTATTGTTCAACCATCATAATCATCAGCTGTGATTTCCAAATTGTGGGATTCAAGATACTTATTTGTATGCATGTGACGCAGAAGGGTAATTGGTGTTTAGGTCAGTACTTTGAATGGTCTCTGAAAATACCATAGTAGTTGTGTGTTCTGATTGTTCCTAATCTCTTTCCTGGTCTAAAAAGTTTTTGAGATGTTTGGTTGCATTTTCTGGAAGTCTGCTGAATTGTTTGGTGAAAAAACAGTAATTTAGAACAACTCACATTTCTTTAACTCTATTTGTAAGTGAATTTCTCAAAGGGCTTGATAAAGGCTTTAATTACAGGGTAGCTGTGGAATAAGTATCCATAGGACAATGCAGGTACCATTTAACGCTCAGCTACATCACCTTTATGACAATCACGCTTAATGTCAACTAATGAGCATGGTGTTCATGAGAGAGTAGATATTTGCAGGATAACATAGCCATTGCTGCAACTATAAAAGGTCATTGGATTTTTAAGCTTTCAGTTAGCAGACAGCTACTTACATGGCAGGAACTGAGACTGATGTTTCAGCTGTTATCACTGTAAAGTCACTTAAATACATATGTACAACCAGTGAAAATCTGACAGCTTCCACCTTCATAGCAATCAGAGGAAAGCAGACCTGACCTTGGTGGCTCTTTCCCTGCATTAAGTGCAAGGCAAGCATTACTCAGTGGTTCATGTTTGTCACCCCCTATGCACTCGCCCACTTCAGACCTTGACTCACAGGTTCAACTGTCTCTTCATTTAGAACAAAAGGCCAAAACTTTCTATGAAACAGTAATCAAACCATTTTAGAGATGCTTTTTGTCCCCTTTCTAAATGTTATGGTGTTTACTTTTGAAACTGAGACTGAAGTGATCTCCCTGAAGTCAGACAGGAGCAGGGTTGTGGAGGTAGAAATTATTGTTTGGGTGTCCTGGTGCTGATTTGATGTCTTGTCTATTGGGATGTGTTGTCCACACCAGCAGTGTGTGTCCATTGTTTCCAGCTTGCTCCTTTATTTGGTTTTTATAGTCACAGTAATGAGTGTTGCTGATCTTGTTTCTTCTAGACCGTCTATTGTATTAAAATTTGTGTGCTGTGTTATCCGCAAGTTGAACTCAAGTGCTGGTATGTAACAGACCAGTGTTTATGGCTCATTTAACTTCACAGTTTTTAAACACAGTTATTGAGACTCCTCTGTCCTTTATTTGTTATCGCTGCAGAGACTTCAGTGGTCCTGACTGATCAAGTGTGTTAAATGGAGAAGTACCTTGCAAATTATTAAAGAAAAGATGAATGGTGAAAAAGGAAAAGCTGCTTGTTAAACTGCACCTGTAGTTCCTCATAATTTATGTAAAGGAGAAATTCTTCAACTGTGTATGATTTTAATTTTTTTTTTTTTGAGTGGCATTTTCCTCCCATAATTCTTTGACTCAGTGACTCATAAAAAGGAAAAAATAAAATTATTGCTGCTGTAGTTCTGAGGTCTTGTACACAGTAAGCCAGACCCAGAAGTGATACAGATGTTGATATTAATTACATACTAGTAATCTAGGAGAGAGGAAGGACTCTCCTTCCTTCAACTGTAGCAATCCAAAAAGTTAGGCATTTAGTATGTTTTACTTGTCAAAATTAATGAAAAGCTAGTGCATCTCAACATGACACATCTTAGAACTGGAGTGAGAGATAGATGAAATACATAATTGAATATGGAAAGTACAGAGGTGACCAGCTTTGTCTAGAGACTGAGGAGATCTTCACCAAGGGACAGGTTGTTATAAATAACCAGTGAAGAAGATTTAGAAATTGGCCTTTTGTTGTCATTATTAACAACTTCTTTGTGTGTGTTCACTGTAAAACTTTAAGAATCTAATCCCATGATAAGTTTGCATTTCTAAATCAATACTACCAAAGGAGAATTTTGTTTGCAGAGTTTATTCCATGTCTGACTAATGAAAACTATTCATGAGGAATTCCTAATTTCCATCTGCATTTCTACTGCATATCATAAACTGGCTTGAAATGATAGATCAATGCTGTTTGTTGTTCAGTCGTTCATGTCTTCTGGTATAAATTGTCGTTACTATTACTCTTATGAATATGTTAGGTGTGTGTCTGGGTGTCCATTGCTGCTGGTGCTTCTCATTACACCAAGAGGCATGTTGAACACCTCCCAAAGCAGTAAAATATGACTTCTGAACCTGGGGAACTGTGATACAAATTGTAAATTGGTGTAATGAGGGTGCAGCAGTACAGAAAAATTAATAAAACTAGAAGAGTCCCTTTATTTGGCATTTACGAGCCTGTAGATGAACAAAGTAAACTGGGGATATCGGTTCTAAATTTTAGTTTGTTACTAGCTGATCTTCCTACAATCCAGGTCTTGTGTCTTTGGAAAAGCTATGTTCTTTCTCAGTCGTGTGTGCACTGTTAAGCTTCAGGAAGGATGTACCTGAAAAAAGTCAGAATTATGTGCGCATATGGCAGATTAAACTTGAGCTTCATCTCTACTGAGGTGACTTTTCACACCTACTAACAGTAATTTGATTGGGGTTTTTTGGAAAATAGAAAATATGCAGCTAGATGATATAACACCATTTTCAATAGTCCATGGCCATTTCCTGTTGATTAAAAAGGCATAAAAGTGTTTGCTTCGTGTTCCACTTGGAAGGGCTCTATTTGAGGTACAGTCTGACTCTTTCAAGACCCTGGTGTTATTAATATTAAGCAGGTTTTCGTGCTGACATGGCAAATAGAGGACAATAACAGTTTTGTGTCTAATTTTAATCAAATAGAGATATTAAAAATGAATAGGCAGGTGTTCTTTTTATAAAGATGAGTCTCTATTTGTAGATCCAGACTGCTTGCATGTCATTTTGAGCTAGATAAGAATTTGCAGTGGACATTGTTTTAATGGATTATGATGGTATGTTGCCTGAGAAAGGTGGTAGTTCTAACAAGAAACTCTGGTCAATAAGGTATGATTGTAGTAACTAAATTCCTTTAGAATGAACCTTTAATAAAAGTCTCAATGTGATTAATGAAGAAAGGAGATCCTTCATAAAGGTTATATGTTAATACTATTAACACTTATGTTGTATGGAAAATTACTGTGATATATTTGCAGAACTTGAGTGTCGTCTTCAGTTGCATACCAATACATGCTTTCTGAAGTACATAATCAGTGGACTACTTCTGTGTGGTACGTGTCAGATTTGGCAGCAGGTGTGATTATCATCTCCTTTCTGAAGCAAGTTAATTGTCAGTCATTCAATTTAACACAGGTATTTTCCACTGAAGGTGAAATATCAGCGTGCTACCTGCTTGATGAGGATATTTAGATTCCATGGCTCTTTTAGTAAACGTGGATTTTTCTCTGCCATTAAGATTGCAATCTGCTGAAGTCTGTAATTGTTAGGCACATTCTTTAGCTGTCAGCTGTCACTCTGTTGCAGAAGCTGGAGCTTTTCATTGGCACTTTACATGACTTTGAAGCCTTCTGGGGTGAGCAGAACTGCTGTGTTAAAGTATTGCTAATAAAAATGTAAATACCAAAAGACACATTATCCAGGGAAATTCAGATCTGCAGAATGTGCAGATCTATGTGGTGAACCTTTGTGAGGAGCAGCGGCAATAGAGATTTGGGTATTGAGATGAGCAAGGTTGGCTTTTGATTCTTCAAAGTGTCACAGATGGCAGGGAGGCAAATTAACAATTCTTTGAGAAAACAGCTGTGTGTGCTACCAGGCTTTTGACAGATGGATTTTTGTAGTACGGCCTGCAAGCTATAGTTTCCACTGCTGCTGTTGACTTACGAATTCAGAGGAGTTAGTGCTGGATCAATAAGGATTTCAGAAGGTTTCAAGGCTTATACTTGGAGGTAGGCAAATTATATCCTTGGACATTCAAGAGGTTACTCAGTAATAAATCAGGTGAAGATATAAGTTTCTACCGCAACAGTGATATGAAAGAATGAACTTTGTAGCTTGAAAGATGTTAATTTTTCTCTCTTCAACAAATGTGCATATGACTGAGATTCAGTTAATTCAGTTTGGCAATGGAATCATCAGTTTCCGTGGCAAAGCCTGACTGCTGGTAGTGCTGAGAACAAAAACACAGATCTGTTATTTCTCCTGAGAGTTGAAAGGCTAATTCCTTTTGGTGCTGCATTCAGTGAGGTGGCTGAGCTCATCACTGATGCCCCTCTGGATCTGCGGGAGCAGCACCTCATGGATCTGCCACGTGTCTGTCCTGTGATGCATGTGTTGAACCACCTGAACTCTTGGAGGGGGGAAGGAGTAAAGGCTTTAAGGAGAAGACAGGTACCACAAATTGATACGGAGTGGTTATGAAAGAAATTTGAAGGGATCTAAATCTAAAGACTTGGAAGAAAATAGAGAGGAACCAGGGCAGGTTCTTTTCTGTATGCATGCATACCAGCTCATCTTATAGGAAGAAAAGATAAGTGTATACCAATATTTTAATGTTAATAATCTTAAGCTTATTTTTCCACATATATTCATATATCTGTTAAAGGAAAAAATAAAAAAGGGTGGGCTGAATTAAGCTGACCTCAGATTTGCTGCAAAATGTCATATCCAACATAGAGGTAGAGTACCTGTTAAAGAGAATTGTGAGTGTTTATCTGAATGGTTATAGACATTCTTGGCATGTTAGATAAGCCAGCGTGCGGCAATTAAGAATTTGGAAGCCAGGTAAAGGCCTAACGTAAATAAGAGTGCTAGGATTTATTGGTGCTGGAGATGAGAGTAAAAGCCTTGTGATGCTTCAAGAGATGTGGAGAGGGTTGTGTGGTGGGCTATTTGGTGGGCACTTCCTCTTGGATTAAAAATTGTAGGCAGAGTACTAGCCAACCTACAGAAGTTTCCATGTGGGGAAAAAGAAATAAATACTTTTGCTGAGACAAGAACAAATGGGGGCACAGCAGAGTGGGCAGCGTACCACCCTTGCTGTCCATGGTCTGTGGCAGGTTCCTGGATCACCTGTAAGTGGCTAGAACCTCTCACTTCTCAAATAAGTAACCCAGTGTTACCCTTCAGAAAATCCTCCTTAGTCTCAGCAGCACAAGTTAGGATGACAAATCTATTGGAAAGCAGTGATTTTGCACATTAATGCATGACCATGTTGAATTTGGGGTTCCCAATGTGACTGAATGCCTGGCAGAGGGGAATCCCGATTGCACATGAACCACTATACAAATCTACACCAAAATACATATGTATTAATTATAATATTAATAAAAGCAGCAGCTGCAAATGGCATTAGCATCTTTAGAGAAAATTTAAGAGAACTACCATAGGAAAATTTTCATATTGTAAAATTACTGAGCTTTTAAGTAACTCAGTTTTCAACCATTTGTAATTCTACTTTGTACTTGAGTCAATCACCAGAATGTCTAATGTCAGGGAAGGAGTGCTTCACACTGACAGGCCAAAGGAGAAACTTAAAATTCTTTCAGAGTAAGAAGCAAGACAATTCATTGCTGATGGTACTTTAGGAAATGTTAGGAACAGCCTGTCAGGTGCACTGGTGAGAGCATCTTCTGGTCATACTGGTAGACAAGGCTAATAAAGCCAGGGCTTGAGAACAAGAAAGAAAGAGCATTTGGCAGGAAGTCATAAGCAAAATGTTCATCTCTATGTTTAGAAATGAGTAAAATTGTAATTAAAAGGAAGTGGAAAAAAAAAAAAAAAAAAGAAAACCAAATAGGCTAGATGTGTAAGGAGAACCAGAGCACTGATGCTGTTAGCACAGAAAGCACAGGGCTGCATATTACATGGGGACTGACCATGGACTCATCCTTATTTCACATCATCTGAGACCAGAATGGGGAGAATTAAATCATGCAAATGCAGAGTGGCTATTAAATTGTGCTGACTAGTGTTGTACTGAACCCAGATTTGCTCAAACCAGTTCTGCCTCAGACCACTGCATGCTACAAGCAACGGGGAGACTCAGGGATGACCAGTGCTTGAAGCCTCAGCAGTGGCAGAAAATGATACTTGCTTCAGGTTTGCACTGCATGCATTGGCTGAACAATTCTTGGTCATCACGGTCTGGAATAAAATTCTTTACAATCCTAAATCTCAAGTGAACATGGAGGAGACAAAGCTGTGAACTTAAAAAATGGTTTCTTTTCACTGCCACGACATCATGTCGTTTTATTTCTATCAGCTATCATATCCTAGCACACACACATCATAGAAACTGAGCATTTCCCTTTATTACAACTTTTCCCTGGTATCTAGGTACCAACAGTTTGCTCTTGCTGAGCAGATTTTGCTCTGGTGGCCTTACATGGTAAAGTTGATTTTTCAGCCCTTAGACCATTACTGTTTTGGGTTTTTTTGTTGTGTTTTTGTTTTGTTTTGTTTTTTTCTTATAGCTCTGTGGCATTGTCATATTTTACATTTCAGCAAATTTACTTGATATCGATACCCTGCCCTACCTACCTAATACTCTATATCTTTTTTTTTATATATTTTTTTTGTCACCTACAAACAATACCAGCAAAGAATCTAAATAAATAATTTATATGATCAGTGGTGGTGACTTGTTACTGGGAGATAAAGAACGCTGAATGCTGCTTAACTATATGTTCTACAACAGGGGCAGCTGACTGCTTCCTGAGGTCCTTACAAAATATGTAATTGTAATTGTGAGGTTAGCTTTTCAAAGATTTCCTTGTTGGCCTAGTTCTGGTCCTGCTGCAGACCACAGTAAACTTCCCATCCTAGCCAGTGGGGGCAAAGTTAGGCAGACAATGAGAGCTTTAGAAAATGCTACCCTACAATTACAACTAAAAATAATTTTCTAGTGTACGGTTGTCTCTGGTTTCTTTTTCTTAAAGCTAAGCCACCCACAGGGAGTTTGATTCTGTAGGACTGGAGATGATTGGGGGAGGGGGAAGGAATTCAGCAGGAAAATAACTGAGGAGCTCTTTTTCATAAGAGAACAAGTGTTATAAGGAATGGCAGAGGGAACTGGGGTTGGTTAGACTGGAGAAAAGGAGACTGAAGGGAGACCTTATCATTCTCTACAGCTACCTGAAAGGAGGTTGTGGTGAGGTGGGTGTTGGTCTCTTCCTAAGTATCAATTGATAGGATGAGAGGAAATGGACTCAATTTGCTCCAGGGGAGGTTTAGATTGGATATTAGGAAAACCACCTTCACTGAAAGGGCCGTCAAGCACTGGAACAGGCTGCCCAGGGAAGTGATTGAGTCACCATCCCTGGAGGTATTTAGAAGACCTGTAGATGTGGTGCTTAAGGACATGGTTTAGTGGTGGACTTGGCAGTGCTAGCTTAACAGTTGTACTCAGTGATCTTAAAGGTGTTTTCCAACCTAAATGATTCTATGATTTTATGCCTCAACAAAGACACAGCTGTAGGCCTGTCACTTCTGGACCTCCAGGGCTGTGAAGTAAGTGTTGGATGCTTTGGAAAGAGAATATGTATTTGTTAGCATGTGCCTGTGTGCTTGGAATGTACACACAGAAACTGTCAATTTTTGCCCTCCTTGGAATGAATTAAAAACGTTTATTCAAGAATCTGGATTACTCTGTTCTTCATAGGTAATACCCAAAGTACTGCAATTCCTTAAGACTATGGTTACCGAAGTTGTTGGAAATCTTTTAGTTACAGTTTATAAAATAGCGAGACTGTTGATACAGGCCAGTGAACCCCTGTCAACAGAACTGCAGAAAAAGCTGGATTTTCAGAAGGAATCTGAGGTGCTACTTTGTAAGTAGAGCAATATACACAGGACCATTTTGTGATCAGCCCTTAAACCAGAGTCAGTCCTGATCAGCTCCACTAAATTTACCAAATCTTTGCTAACTTCACGGTGCATTTATGTGAGAGCAGAATATAACCTTAGGTGTCCTAAGGCTTGCTTTACTTGTGGGTGGATTAATAAGGTTCAAGTTGTTGCTGACTTGTGATTCACAGTAGTGCCTTTCCCCCTTGCTGCACCCCTGGCTGCAGCATCATAGGAGGCTGATGAAAACATCTCTTGGGAGTTAAGTAGCCAAGTTCCTGGGGGTAAAAGGCATCTAATTCTTTTCCCTCTAGGAGACCAAGTGCACGACTTCTTGGTTGTTTTCAGTTTTCAGAGTCTATCTGGCAAGTGTGCATAAAACTTTTGTATTTGAGTTGAAGGATTTGGGAATACAGTCTTTTGGCTTTATAGGATGCATATCATTGATCTTGCAGTTCTTCTTCTGGAAGAGCTGGCCATATGATATAAGGTAAATTGAAAGCCAGAAACTACAGAGTTCGAGCAGGATCAGCTATGTAATTCTCCCATTTGTTTTAAAGTGTGACTTTTGTACTTACTTTACTTTGAGCCTCCAGTAATACCCATGAAGCCTGGTCGTACAAAGGGTTTGCAGTCAGACACTACTCAGGGAGAAGGAAGTGTGTAAACATTGAAGCTTGCTTCATAAAGAAGCATATTAATCTCACTCTGCAAGGCCTTTGTAAACTTCTATGGTAGATAAATGGTATTACAATTCTTGAAGCATGTAGAGAGGGGAAAGCTGGTTACTTAACTTGTGCTGTCAGATATCATTGGCAACATGAAGTCTGTATTCCTACAGATGCTGACAGTTTGTAGAAGTCATGAATAAAAATATACATTTTCAGTCAAATTGTGCTGCCTAACCCCAGTATGCTGTTAGCATGATATCCTATTTCTGGGTGGAATATAATAGATTTGATTGAATAATTCTATTTTGAGTTTAGTATTTCATCTTTCTGCCTGTATTTTCAAGGCTATAAATAAATTCATGTTATCCTTTAGACACTATCTTACAATAAAAATATATGGTAATTCCTGGAGAAGAGATAAAAATTCATTTTGTAATTTTGTTCAACTGTTAAATCTATATTATGTGTATTCATTATTATGCAATATAATATTTTTTCACCATATTACAAAAACTTATAATTGTACTCTAAGACAGTAATTTCAAAAAATGTTCTTTGTGGTAGTTCGTGTTGACTGGTGCTATAAAAGGTAGATTACAAAAAGTGTTCTGTTCTTGCTTTCTGGCGGTCATAGAATCATAAATATACCACAATAATACAAATTCTAAATCATATTTCTGTGTAATAGTAGAAAACATAGATGATCATTTGTCCCTCATAATTTTCTGGCTGTATTTCCTTTAAATACCAGCTCTACCATTTTTTTTATATATTTTCATTTTCTTAGCTGAAGGAAAATGTCATTTCCCAGTAGACAGAGTCCTCTGTAAATAAAGTAAAAACAGAAATGCAAAATGTCAGCAACTGTTTTGTTTTAAAGAAGGCCAATTTTCTTGTGTGCTTGCATGCAGTAAGCAGGGAAAAAGAGTTGCATTTTTTTTCTAAGTATTGACAATAAGGATGATATTTCAGGCAGCATTTTTAATTTGTTCTTCTCTAGGGGCTGACTAGTATAAAATGGTGATAATGAATTATTAACAGTTTTTAACAGAGATGCAGCCAGTTCACCGTGTGCCTGTAATCTGTGGTCAGGTCCTGTCCTCCCTGAAGGAACAATACTTTGTTCTGTGAAATTAGTGGGATTTCAGATGGGGTCGGATGACCTTCAAAAAAAAGCTGTAGTGGACTGCAATGGTATCATCCTTGAGTTGTTCATCCTTTGCATCAGAAGTTGGGCTGGAAGGCAGATGAGGTGGTAGAACAAGTCATCCAAGTGCTGTACAACTATCTTTGTTTAATCAGGTCTCACTAGTTTTCCAAGTCAAGCCATGTGAGTCTGTGCTGAAGAAGAGGAGGGATGTTTATACAATCAGCTTCTGAATCAGCGGTAGGAGGGGTGGTCTCCAGCTGAAGACTTAGCAAAGAGCTTGTGCAAAGGAAAGGCTTACACCTTGTAGAAACATATAGCCATTAGAAATGAAAGCCTTCAGTTTTTCTTGGTTTATTGTAATTTGTGAGAATAAATTTGGGAAGGGTGACATTTATACATTGGGATCCAGATTAATTCCAAAACCTGCATAGCTACGTTTGATTTATCTCCCTAACCTGCAAATTTACCCCTGTAGAGGAGGACTAGCATTTTGAGGGTGCATTTCCTTACATATAGGATGTGTCTAGTCCTGTGCTTGGTCTTTTCTCTCACTGTAGAAGAACCACGTGCCATTTCATACATGTATATTAAGTATTACCATTGATTGTTTACAATTAGGTGGGATGAATTTGGTGTTAACAGCTCAAACACACAATCAAGTTATTGTGCTAACAAATCGCCTCTCACAGTCATACACGTTATCTTTAATAATCTCTCATTGTGTAAGTTATAGTGCATTAATTTGCATTTATTGTGGTCTAAGATTATGCACACCGGTGGTTGCCATGGGTCAGGTGATATTTGGTAGCTGAATAAACTATAATAACTGGATTTGGAATCTAATCCCAGGCTGAATGTATGCATGAAGAGTATTATTGTTATTGAACTTCTTTATTAGAGTATCTGTGTGCTAAGAAACCAAGAATTACATTAATAGATGTGATCTAAGATAGATAGATGTGATCATCTTAGTTTAATATCCTGTCTCCAAGAGAAATTTGTTTGTGAAAAACATCAGTAGCTTATAACAAGGAGTGAAGAGAAAACTGTTTCCTATACTTTTTGTTTTGTTTTCAAATATATCACTAGTTAGTTTTGTTGAATGACCCTTACTCTTCTGTCATGAGACAGAAAACTAAAGCTCCCTCTCAGTATAACTCATTATTTTTCATACATTAATTATGCATCTTCTTGTTTATTTCCCTTCTGGGATAAACATCAGTGTTTTCAAATCCTACTTCAAAGGAAGAAGCTCCATTTACAAAGAATTCCTTAAAAAAAAGCTAATCTTAAAAGTATCTTCCAGACACAAATGCTTTGATAAATGTAACATTACTATTATAAGAAAGCATCATGGAAAAAGATAAAGTTGGAAAATAATGCCCTTTCTGTTCATTCACCTGATGCTGCTACCTTTAGACTGAAGATTGCTGGAGTTGTTATGAGAAAATCTAGTTAGTTATGTTTCGGAGGATAGGAAAATGGCAACATATTTCCTATAAAATCTGCAATTTGTGTTTTGGGGTTTCTGAATGGAGATGCTGGGCTTCCCAGTTTCTCAGTGGTGTGTTAGAAACAGATAACAAAGGGAAGCACAAACCAGGCAATGCAGTCACCGGAGGAACAAGGATAATCTACATATTTATGAGAATAAATAAGGACAACATTTGGATGACTATTTTTTTGCTGTCTCAGTTGCTTCTTCCAATTATAGCATCTGTTTTTATCCATCTTCCTCTTTTTCTTAATTAATACTGGTGAAGTCATCCTCATCCATGTTGTCTAGACATCTTTTTTCATGCTTAAAAATTTTAAGAAAATTTCATGTTGCTTAATTATCATAACATACTCTGAGATGGTATCAGTATGCCTAGTAATGTTTGCCTTAGGCTACTTTTTTGGTATATTGAGGACCTGTAAGGTAGGTATGAATCAGAGTACTGGAGTTAGAACCCAAGTCTTCTGTGGAATGAGCATGCGAGCTATGTGACCCTGAGGGTGGATGAGGGTGTACATATCAGGAATTTGAACGGAAAAGCAGCTCCTCTGTAAAAACCTTAGACTTGTTTCACATCTCAAAGCTTTAATATTTCAATTAAATTCTCTTATACCAATGGTGGTCTTTTAGATAAGTTTTTTGTGTGTGTTGGTTTTTCTTGTTTTGTTTTGGTTTTGTTTTTTTTTTTTTTGTTTAACTTGAGAACTGGCACGCAATTTGTTATTGCAGATCAGAAAGAGCATTCAAGTGCATCAGAATGCATGTCAGGATGTTTTTCAAATCATAAGATTTGTTTAGTTTGCTGTTGCACAGGCACAATGATATTCTGAAAGGACCAAGACATTAGAATAATTTTAAATTAGATTTTGCATCTTAATATATTTCTTGCATAGCAACAGATAACTTGTTTTACAATACAAATAAAGCCACTGGAATTAATTATGGGGTATAAAATTAAACGTAAACTTGCCGAGTCCTTGCAGAATTGTGACCTAACCATTACTGCATCCTGGAAAATTATTAGATTTAAGTACATCTCAAAACTTGGCTTTCAGTTTGGGATATAGATCTGAGCTGTCTACTTGATGAAACACATTTTATGTAAAATATGAAAAAGCTAGTTTGATAGGAGTAGTTCTTTCCATATATCAGCTTTCATTTAATAAATTGTTTCTGATTGTCAAATTCCATGTAATGAAGTCTTAGTCAAAACCTGGTAACTGTTTTGAAAAGATAGGTCAGCAAGAAGCAACTCATGTCCAGCCCAGGGGCAAGTCAAAAGTTGTTGGTACATCTGCCTATGTACTGCTTTTCATTGTTTGTCAAGGAGTCAGAAGATGCTACAAGGGGAATATCTTTTGTAACTAGTGTCTGTGCTGCCAGACCATGCTGTGTGCAGCAGGGACTGCATGCACCTTCTTTGAGGACCCTTTACATAGTGGAGAAGGACTTAATCTTTACTGTGTGTTTGAGTGTACATTCCCACCATAATTTGCAATGGATTGCTGTTGCCAGTGTATAACAGTAAAGGTTACTTGAATTTTGTATTAGGTTAGGGAAATTCAGGTAAAATGGGTGCAAATTAGACCATGTTCAAACTTGTGTTCTATAAAGATAATTCAACTTTTAATATGCAGTTTTGTAGACTTTTCATCATAGTTATATTTATTAGCATTATCTTGCTGCAAGAAATAGTCTTCTAGTTGTCCTTCAGGAACTATTTATTCTGTCGGTGAAAATAAAAACGCAATCAAAGTTAATTTGATTGGAAAATAAAAAATGGGTGTTCTCCATTTTATATAGAAATGCTGAAGAAATGCCAATTTTGTATATCCTCCAAATAACTTAAATTTAGCAAAGATTCATTTACTAAATCTTGCACTTCCTTGATCATTGATATTATATTAGGTGAAACAGGTATTTTATTCAGTACACATAATTGTACAGTTAAATTAATCCATAATCATGCAACTGTCTTTTATTTGGGAAAGAAACCATGGCAGCTGGCTTCCATATTGATTCACATATTTGGGTCCAGGTTTTGGGATGATGTAGCTGATATCTGGCTACCATTTATATTGAAGAATCAGTGTTCCATTTCTATCATCTAAATATATGAGCAATAATTGCTACAAAGATCCCAGGGATAACACTACAGCATCTCATGGGTAGTATCTCCTTTTAGTGTTGGAGAAATCATTGCAACTTGAAATGTTTCCCAAGATAGTCTGAGATTTTGAAGAGTTCTAGCAATTACTCAGTTACTTAGCTTCAATATCTTTTAAATCACTGTATGGAAATGCTCAAGAAATTAAGTAACATTGGTAGTAGGAGGCTTTAGAATAGTTTTTATTCTAGAGTAAATTATAAAGTATTTGATATACTTCAGTCTGAGAGTAGTTATCTAAGAATGTAATTCTCAATTATATTTTTTTCTCTTCTCCTTTTCTTTCTTCTTTTCTAAGACTTCTCCACTGTTAACCAGCAGCTATTGAAATTTTTATAATAGTTTTGGAATTCTCAAACAAGGAGAAAATAGAGAACTTCTTTAAAAGAAAAAGAAGAAAGACAACAGCAATTAGTTCTGCTTGGAGCACTTTCCTCCATGGCAGGACAATTTTAAAGCTGCTGAAGCAGTTTCCCTGGGCCAGGTCACTGTACAATTTGAGTTGCAAAAGCCTAAACCCAGGGTTTAAAGTGGACAATGCTTGCTAACTTCACAGCAGGTTGCTGCTGTGTGTTACTCTAATCATGTATCTTCTATTTATATAAAATATTGATTTATTTGTCAAAATTCTATGTAAAATCAGCAAATGTACGTAAATCTTACTGATAACATTTGCAGCTTTCCTCTTTGTAATCTTTTTGCAATTCCTGTGTGGTTGCATTGCCATATACCTCTGGTGGTCAGGCTGATGCACTTGAAGGTACTCCTGCTGAACTTGGTCAACAAGATATTCATGATTGCAGTAGATGTTTGTTGTAGCTCAGTGAGCTTTACTGAGCATGCTTTACTTGTGGAGTAGAACAAGTAGCAAATGCAGGCATAGATCCCTGAAATCATCATTTGGCAGCAAGGGCTAATGGCAGAACTAACCTCTCAATGTCCAAACCAAGTCTTCTAACCACCTCCTTGCTGATGGCTGATGCAGAGCTTTGAGCTAGGAGAGGTGTATTTGTTGTGAGAACTACTTTGTCTGAAGGCTGCCTTTTAGAACTGGAAACTTGAATGGGCAGTGTGCTGCCTGGTGCTTTCACATATCTAAAGGTGTTATATCGCAGACCATAAATACAACCATTGAATGTACATCACTGTTATGCCATATAAGTGCAGCTGGAAGAACATTTGTTTGGCATTAAACCAAACAACTCAACTCTTTCAGACAGCAGCACACATATAACAGTTTCAGATCATTCATCCATCTTTCTTTTTTTTTTTTTTTTTTTTTATCTACAGTGAAAAGAACTGCCAGAATTTATGCACTTGGTCACACTGCTGACAGATTCCTCAGGATGCTTTGAAGAAATCTGACAGCTCCAATTTAAGTTTACTAATGTGATAAAGTGTTTTTTAAAGGGAATAAGCATTTTATATGGGGAGGAGAAGTCTTGCCAGGGAAAGTGTTTGGCTCTACAAAAATTTAGAGCATAGAAACTCTCTTCTATAAAATAACACAGCTTTACAGTAATAGTGCTAGAGAAATTGAAGTGGTTAAATCTGCTGAATAAACTAAAGGATTCCATAGCCCATTGGATTTCTGGAGCAAAATCCTGAAAGTCCAGAAATATTCTAACAGAAGAAAGGTTAAATTGCGTGATTGAAAAACCAAAACAAAACACCTGTTTTTTCATTTTTTTTTTTTCCTAAATTAAAGATAAAATATTGGCTCAAACATGATTCTTTATGGAAACACCTTGACAAGGGTCAAATCCTGTTGTTTGATTTTTTTTTTTTTATTTTTTTTAAATCAATATCCTGTGGTTAATATGAAACTTTGTATTTGAGCCTTCAAAGCTACTGATGTGTCCAAACCAAGCTAATCAGTTGAGGACTGTCTCCAGTTTTACATCTGAGTAACTAGTTTAATGTCTTTCTTCAATCATTTCAAATACATGGAACCAGAGTGAGAGTCTAATTGCTTTATTGAAACATACAGAACATGTAGTAGTTCAGGAGAGAAAGCTGCTACAGCACATCTGTGGGCATTGTAGTGTCTCCTATATACCTTGACAGCAAAGAATAAGAAAACTGATCTCTCCCTTCCCATTCAGACTGGACCAATTTCTATAATGCTTTTAATGTAGCATGGATGAAATAGATTTTTAACTTCAGCTTATGAAAGAACTTAATTGCTGTTCAGGATAATTACTTGTTTTCTGCTGTACTGTAGTATATAATGTCCTTTTTGCAGTAAAATAACATCTTAGAATGGGAACACTTAACAATTACTGATTTTAAATATAAACATTAATGGGAAGGTAAGAATCGTGTTGTTCCCAAATTCACATATGTACAATGAAGATAATCAATTGGTTTGACTGTGTTTGTTGTGTCAGGTATAAACTTTGAAATAATCAAGAGAAGGAAAAAAACTTCTATTGTCTGAAATAGTCAGGAGATCTTCCCACCGTCACCCTTGTTCGTAGGGGAGATTTGAGAGGGTGAAACTGAAGTTCCAGTAGAGGAGGTATTAAAATAAATTGCCAGGAGTTGATAGTAATCACCCCACAGTGGGAAACGAATTTAGGGATGAAATATCTGTGCCTTGTACCTGTTACTGAAATCTGATGTGCCACCAGAGGACTAGAAGGTATCAAATATATGTGAGAATTGGAGGGGGAAGAAAAGGGAGGATGTGTGATCTGTGGAACTAACCAGTAAGCCCAATAGCCATAACTAATCATTAGAAACACTTTCAAAGAATAAAAATAATAAACAAAATTCATATTGAAGGGATTCTATATGAATCTTAATGTCTCAAAAATGTTAGAGTTTTTCTTTTGAGGAACCAACCAATATTTGAACAAGAAAGAGTTGTTTGGTAGTCTAATTGGATTTTCTAATGGTCCTACTTTCCTTATAGAGCTGCTTTGTGTATTTCAGTATTGGCACAGGAGTCTGTGTATGCCAAATGCTTTCAATGGTTTCAAAAGGGATTAAGAAATTAATGGAAGGAAAGTGCATCTAGACTGTTAAACACAAAGCTGCTACTCTTGTATTGGAAACTACTGAACCATGAGTTGGTAGAAGATGGCAGTGTAGAAAATGTGCAGGGCCAAAAGCGTTGGGCAAAGATTTACTCTCCTGTAGCAGTTTTTTTCAGAAATCTATTCCTCTCCAGTCCTGGAGAAAAGACATTAATGTGAACCCTTTGTCATCATCAGTGTGGTTAATCTTATGAATGTCTGAAGAGTATAAAACTGCAAAAGCCCCTGCCATAGCATCTGCATCTTCCACTGGCCAGTGTTCCCTGTGGCTATATATATATTTTTTTTTTAATGTGAAATGTTAAATGGACCCAATATATATTTTTAAAGTTAAATTTTATAGTTGTTCTCTGAATAGGTTATTATTGAATGTTTACTCTCCTATAATTGAAAATATTATTTAATTTAAAACAATTTCAGTAGCATGAAAATGTATCACACAGTACATGATACTATTCAGGAGGAGATGTACCAGAATACACCTGGATGCTCCTGAAATGATTCAACATACTCTTTCTCAACATTCTGAATAGAATTCCCTTATAGATTTATCATGTATTGTTTTCTATAAATTGTCTTTGTTAAGTGATGGATTCAATGGATGAACATGATATTTGGTGCTAAACTTTCTCATTGCTTTCTAAATCTTCTCATTTATTTCAGCAGATAGATAATAGTCTTCTATGTGAATGACACACACACCTCTTCCCAGTTATTCATTTATTTCTTGCTTCTTACAGCATACTCATCATCTTTCTCTTGAGCCTAGCTCAAAATTTAGCATCTAAATATGATTTTGGTGGAATTGAAGTGCAGGAGAATAATCCTGAGAATGTCACTGGGTGAGTTACATTCCCTGGAAGTCCAACTTTTTCCACTAATGGGGTTATTAGAGTGCCCACGCTTTTACTGCCATGCAAGCCCACAGATGCCTCTGTCCCAGCTGAGCTGAATGTCTTGGCACCTACCTCGTACCTGAGGCGGTGTGCGGTTCACACAGCTGGCATCTCACTCTCCAGGGAATAGAAAACCAGGATCTTAGGACTACTTTAGCTAGAGGGAATCCAAGCTGGTGCTTTCAATTTTCAGAGGTGCCCCCTAAATTTCCATTCTCCTAGGAGAATTTCTGTTTTATACTAAGTGATCAGTGAATATAAACTATACTTCTGAAATCCAGGGCCAAATCCAAGGATTTGCATTCCCAGATAATTCCCTAAAGAGGGGATCTAGAGACAGGATCCTGCTGTTCCCACCTTGCTTCCCTAAATCTCCTCTCTTGCTGACCCAATGGCCAAGCCAAGTTAATATGTGCCCTTGTGCAATTTGACTGAAAGCTGATAGGTGACACGTTCTTTAACCTTGTGAGTACCTTACCTTATAGTATAATAAACAGCATTTCTTATACCCCTTCCTCCAACTTAAAAAGTAAAGCATTTATCACTTCTGTCTATACAAAGTAAAACATTTAATTTAGTGGAAAGCTGATAATCACTGATAATCCTGGTCTTCTGACAGTATTGAGCTGGTGGATTTTGCTTGCATATGATCTCTAGAAAGAGGTGATATTTTTTACCATTTTGTCTCAGTTACATTAGGTACACTCTTGATCCTCTGCTCTTTTCAATGTACTAACAGTAGTTGAATTCCACTCTAGATGCCTCAGTCTCTGCATTCAGAATAGACTGGATTAAAAAAAAAAAAAAAAAAAAACACAAAAAAAAACCAAAGCAAAACAAAAAAAAACCAACATTTTTTAAAATCAAAAATTAACACAATTAAGTAATTGAGACCCAAATATCAAGACACAAATACACACATTTAACTTTTTAACCTCTAGAATCAATATGGAATCAGTATGTCTGTGTTTGTGTGATAGGTAAGAATGTCACCTCAGGTGTTTGCATCGTGCTTATGCTCACAGGACTGGCTCAGGAAGCCCTGCTGGGGCACTTGGTTAGACAAATTTTTATGCTTCTGGAAAAGCAGGGTGGTTAATTTTGCTTTGGCAAGGAGGTGTCTTGACTCCCCTTGTGGACATGAACAAGGGACCATGTTGATACTTGCGCTGGAATTCAACATGTGTTTTCATCCTCATCTAAAATATTCCTAAACCTTTTCCATAGGGAAAGTAACTTAAGCTGTGGAAGTTTTAGAAGTAATTATGTTGAAAATGCCATATAGTATGAAGAAGATTTGGAGACATGGTTCAATATTGTGTTTTAAATGGATTTATAATTACATAAGGGGATTCTTTGCTTCCACAGTCCTGAATGGGACAGGAGGAGAAGAATGACAGCATGTGTGTGAGTATTGATTTTATATAACTAGACTATTAAATGATAGCAAAAAACTCATCACGTGGTAGATACTGCTAAGAACGCTATCACATTCATCTGTCACTGTGAGATGAAAAGAAGTTTTAGACTAATACCTCAGCCTTTGATAGAGATTTTATGGACTTTTTTTTTTGCTTTTATAATTGGATTAGAATTGCTGCACTTATAACCTTTTTAGTAACTACTCATTCGAGTATTGACACATGTATGTGTTTTATTAGTATCACCCTTCTTGCGCAAGGGCCTGTGCTACAAACAAATGAATATCTGGCTCCCTAGAAATGTCTCTCAAGGACTGCAAATTCCAAGAAAACATATAATTTATATTAATATTGATTTTTATTTTTTCCCTTTACTTCAATTTAGCAACATCTCTTCAGGTTGACAGCTCTGGCTATTAAAACCCTCTGTTCAAGTTTAGATGGAACTATAGTTAAGTCTCCCTGTACCATGCTTAAATCATGTCAGCCCCTCTGCAAGCACTTTTATGATTGTTTATTAGAGTTGGGTGGCATTATGTTGCCTATAATAGTTGTATCTAGTGAAAAATACAGAACTTTGCTTAATAAAACTACTTTTAAATTTGTGTTGAATTAATATAATTATTACATAAGAGGTGGAGAAAAGTGGTGAGGTACTGACTTATTCTTTTTTAAATTGAGTTTCATTTTTAAATTGTCCTAACTGGGAAGATTAAAAAAAAAAAAAAAGTCATTAAGAATCATAGTATGGTTTAGGTTGCAAGGGACCTCAAAGGTTGTCAGGTTCCAACCCTACCTGCCATGGGCAGGGACACCTTCCACCAGACCAGGTTGCTCCAAGCCCCGTCCAACCTGGCCTTGAACCCTGCTCTGGGCAACCTGTACTAGTGCCTCACCACTCTCACAGTGAGGAATTTCTTTCTAAGCTAAATCTACCCTCTTTCACTTTAAAGTCATTACCTCTTGTCTTATCACTGCATGCCCTTGTAAAAAGTCCATCCTCACCTTTCCTGTAGGGCCTCTTTAAGTACTAGATGACTTCTATAAAGTCTCCCCAGAGCCTTTTCTTCTCCAGGCTGAGCAGGCCCAACTCTTTCAGCCTGTCCTCACAGGGGAGGTGCTCCAGACCCTTGATCATCCTCGTGACCTCCTCTGGACTTGCTCGAGCAGGTGAATGTGTTTCTTATACTGGGGGACCCAGAGCTGGACACAGCACTGCATGTGGGGTCTCAGGAAAGCTGAGCAGAGGGGGAGAATCCCCTCCCTCGACCCGCTGGCCATACTTCTCTTGATGCAGCCCAGAACACAGTTGGCTGTCTCGGCTGCAAGTGCACACTGCTGGCTCACAGTCAATTTTCCATCCACTAATACCCCCAAGTGCTTCTCCGCAGGGCTGCTCTCAACCCATTGATTGCCCGGCCTATATTTGTGCTTGGGATTGCCCTGACCCATGTGCAGGACCTTGCACTTGGCCTCGTTGAGCTTCAGGAGGTTTGCACAGCCCTGCCTCTCAAGCCTGTCAAGGCTGGATGGCATCCCTTCCCTCCAGTGTGTTGACTGTACTACACAGCTTTTATACATAGTTTCTAATCCTTCTTTTACTTTAAATATTTAGAAATAAGGGAAACCTGTCTCAGAACCATTTGTTTTTCATAGCGTTCCTAAATCAGAGAGATTTAGAAATTAATGATCAGGAATTAGAAATTAATACCGTGATGTAGATACAAACCACATTGGAACCGGAAAGCAGATGTGTTTCCAGATGAAATATGATTTCAGACAGATAAGCAATCTGAATTTTCATGTAGATACAGTATGTATTGGAGTTGATAAAGAGGGAAAGGAAGTGCAAATATTTTATCTGAAATGCCTAACTGTTATGAGAGTATATTGATCCAAAGATGGCCCTTGTGACCTCGGAGCAATTTGTTTAATATGTATGCACAGATGTAATATTTTGAATTCTTTTGGTGTGCAGAAAACCAGATAGCAGCTCCGTGTTGCCCTGAGGGATGATGTTTAATGCATCTTAGTCCTGGTAACACCACTGGGAGTTTCATGTGAGGTGACACAACACCTTCCTAATGCAGAGAAAAAGGTGATTTCCAAACACAACATATTAAGGACTAATCCTGTACTTGACTCAGGAGGTGTGTCTCAAGGGGGACTATTTGTATAGGCAAGGATAATAATTTCCAGTTTGCTCTTTTCAGAAGTACAAACATCAGGAGTTAGATTATATTCAATGCCAACACTATGGAAATGCTCACTTAAAGTACAATTTTTATTCTTATTTTAAATAAAGTGTACTTCCCAACTATATTTTTTTTTCTGTATATCTTGATGAAAATACCTGAGCCCAGCTGTGGAAACCATATCCATGTGAACAGTCCTATTAACATCAAGGTTTGTGGCTAATTATGCTACAGAATAACTGAACAGTGTTACAGGCTCATGCTCTCAGGGGGTTTCTTTAGGGGTAGGAAGTTTTTTCTGATTTTCCCACTTCCACTCCATTCTCTGCCTTTCCCAGAGGCTTATTTTTCGGTTGTTTGGTTTGTTTTTTTTTGCTTTTTTTTTTTTTTTTTTTTTTTTTTTTGTCAGCCTTTAAGCTCTGAATATCTTTTACCTTTAATATAAATGGTAACTTTACAGACATGATTGATCTCTTTTAATTCAGTGGGGACTACCTGTGAGTTTAAGACTGCACATCATCCTCATTCTCTGGGGCAAGGATTACTTCTCATCCATGACAGTGCAGAGCATACAGTCAGCACTCTAAGCAAACAATAAGTAGTAACTACGCATAAAATATCAGGCTTAGATTTATCGGTGTGCAGAAAAGTACAGAATTTTTTTTTTAAAACACTCATAACTCAAGACTGGCAAGATGATCTTGTGTTAACCTTCCTAAAGCGTTTTCTTTTGGAAACAAGACCAGACAGGAGAAAGATTATCCCAGACGTATGCTTTTTGGGGAGGTATACATGGTGGAAAAGACCCAGTTAGAAGTAAAAAAAAATGCTATTTCAACTTGACCTTTAACATCCATCCATAGATGATGCTCTGTGAACAGCTCTGCTGGCTTTCACTTCAGAAAGTCTTGTTTTAACCTAATGCCTGGCATGCCAAATCTCTCTGCAGTCTGTATCCTTGTTATGGACAATAGATTTCTGATATTACAGGCTTTGGATAGAAATATGCTGGCAGAAGTGTTGGTGATGGTAACGATATCTCTTTGTGGTGATGAGAGTCAGGTTGTGGTAGTTTAGTGAGGAGATGAGATTGTTCACCTGGGAAATGTGGACGAGATGTGACTATCTTTTTTTTTTTTTTTTTTTTTTTTTTTAATGCATTGGAAGCATCTTTGTATTAAAGTTTCTAAGATGTTCATATCTCCTACAAGACTCCCTCTGTGCTGCACACAAAACAGAAATGATCTTTCACTGAATCCAAGGCAGACTATCTCCAGAATAATCACAGTCTTTATAACCTAAAAATTTTTGATTTTTTTTTTTTTAAAAACAACGACAAAAACAAACAAACAAACAAACAAAAAAAACCAACCAAATCAGATAGGCAAGAAACAAATCTTTTTCTGGATTGTTGTGTTGTCTTTCCTGCTCTCCCCTCCTAGATGTGTTATTCTTAATCAGGTGTAAGTTAGTGATGTGAATTTACAGCTGCTGCTTTGGGACCTTGCTGATGCAAACTCACTTGTATTTCAGACAGTGTGGTGACAGTGGGAATGAGCACCACCGTGATGACCCAACCTCTCCTTCCTGGTGGCATTCCTAAATTACACACAGCAGCAGACTTGGCAACATTAGTTGAAGCAACTCAGGCTAATAATTTAGGTCATTTATGGGATTTTTTTTTTTTATCCTTCTGTTAAATTTGTTTTCAAATTACAGGAGGTTGCAGTAGGAGGTGGATGTGGAGTCCAGCTGAAGATGCTGCCTGCTACAAAAGGGAGCTGAAAACGAGTTTGAGGACACTAAACCAGGATAAAGTGAAAAATAAGCTGCAAGTCCATTTTGAGAGCTTTTGAAGCCATAATCCGTCTCTGTTATAGGTTTTTGTGGTGTTTAGAAACCTATGTCAGAGCAGCTTTTTCAGCTTCAGATACATGTGATGGCATAAGGTTAAAATAAAAAAAAAAAAACATGATGTGAAGTTGTAGTAACTCTAGTAGCACAGAAAAGTTGAAGCCACAGGGGTGAACAACAGCTGACATATCAAAGCATAAAGTGTGTTTTATCTCAGTTTTCAGTCCTTTTTTAAGATACTAATGGTTTATTTGAAATGCAAATGAGAAAGGATGAAATTTTATTGCAAAACCATACTCCGTATCAAACTTTGATGCCTGATTATACAGAAAGAACTTCAAAATTTTTCCTGTAGTTTTTAAAATCAGCTCAACATATTCTTAAAGGGCCTGCATTCAAGATAAAACACTTGGTAAGCAAACAGCAGTTGCTGTTTTAGGTTCAGTTTCCAATTCTCCAAAGCATCAAGCAGGAGAATCATTGTCTCCTTTGTTTAAGTCAAGTTGAAGGAGATGATGGAAGGTTAGTAAAGACATTATGGTTGTTTTCCCAAAGACTGTTTTATACTGCCTTCTTGTACCACCTGACTGGGAATCAATAGTGCTTTACTGGAAAACAAACAAGCAAAATGAAAATCCAGGAAAGCTCCTGAGCACAGCTGCCTGCATTGCCATTGAGAAGTGAAATCTTCCTTCAATTTTCAGCATTTGCACAAAGGAGTAACAGTGCCGTTGGAGCTTTACATTAAATTTGACTTCTTTTTAGGACCTTTCTGAAATATTTTTTTACAGAAAGCATAGCCTACTATTTTTGTGGAAAATAAATCACATATTCTTGTATGGGCTGTATGAATGCAGTAACTTCTACTTGGAAAGGTTTTACTTTTTTTTTTTTTTTTCCTCCTTTTTTTTTTTTTTTTTTAATTGTCTGTTCTTGCTCCCTTCCGTCTTTTCTTCTTTTGCTTCCATCCCCAACTCCACTTCTTTACAGCAGCATAAATGGCAATCAAATTGCAAAGAAATGGAGAAGTATTCTTAAATGATATCATCCCAGACAAACTTTTGATCTCTTTGGTTTGCACTTTGTCTTTCAGAGTTCAGGAAGGGATGCTGGTAAGTGTTACCGGCTCAACAAAGTAGCAGAGAATTCAATTCTGTAATTCAAGCTGGAAATTGTCAAACTGAAATGGAAGCTTTTTTCTAAGGAAAGAAAAAATTTGTTTGAACAGTTCCTCAGAAAAATGTGACAAAACTGAGAATTTGTGAACAGAACAATAGTGATTTTGAAAAGTTGTCATCAAAATAAACATCATTGACCCATTTTGCTAATCCTCTTTTTCTCTGGTTTAGTAATGACCGCTTTGCAAAACTCTGGCTTCAAGCCTGGGAGGAAAGTTCCCTAACATTATTAATACGATTTTTTCTGTTGTTGTTTTTCACATGCTTTTTTGTTACTTCATTTTTCTTTAAAATTTTAGAAATGTGAATGGATGGAATTGTAAAAATTAAAAATGGTTAAATTCTTGGGTGGGATTCCTCAAGCCTAAGATGTAGAGCATCTCAATTATACTTGGTGGAAGGAAATACACTTTCAGGATGCAGTTCAGTTCATAGACTGCATGTCTGAACTCATACCTTGAAAGTGCCTATTTCTCTTTGTTGTCTAGAGAAGCTTGGATAACTAGCTCAGGTCTAGGTATTTATGTAGATGTCTAAATTTAGAAGTTAATTTTATGTTCTAACTTGGCATCATCCAGTCAAAAATAGAACTTGGTGTAAGTGTAAACAGCTGAATTGAGGCTTCTATGTATTGTGCAACAGCTGCCAAAGACTAAACAAATACTCAAAAGTTAAAAGAATGGGAGAGAGAAAAATACTGAGATCACTATGGCTATGATTTTATTAAAAAACCAAGAAAAGTCGGTGCTGTGTACTCACCTGCGATATTGTATTTGGTTACAATTGCTGCATCAGAAAGACACATTGGAGAAATAGAGGTTGAGAGAGATTAGAATGATGGGGGCATGGAGAAAATGTTCTCAAATGAAAAGAGGTTGAAAAGACTCGGACTATTTAGTGAGAGATGAATAAAACAGAAACAGTAAAACTAACCGAAGTGATGATTACAGTGAAGAAGAGGAGGATGGGAATTTGAATTTTCTTTTTGAAGCTTGAATAGAAGAACAAGGAAATACTGATTGAATCTGGAAAGGGGAAATTGAAAACTGATGGAATAAAAGACTTTATTCACACTTTGCTTAATTAACTTATAGCAGTCATTTCCCTAAGATGGTATTGAGGCTAGTGTTGTACCATCTTTGGAAAAAGGGACTGGAAATATATGTATGGGAACAAGTGAAACGTACAGTGATGGTAATATGTAACATCTTCCCTCAAAAACAAGAGAGGAGCTTTGAGTGTTTTCAAAGCAATTCCTAGAACAGTGTGGCTTTGGGATGATTTTAGATTTCACCACTTTTGAACTAAGTAGGAAGTAAATCTGTTTGAGGATTTACTTTTTTGAATAGTTAATTTGTTTATGCAAAATAAATGTACTGTTTAAAACCATCAGCTTGGATATTGCTTGGTTATCATCTGCTTTAGTGTATTCAACTTTTTGCAAAATCCGTTGTGGCCCTCTATCAGAATGAAGGCATATTTTTGTTTATGATATATTAAGGGCAGAATAGCAGCAATATTTCAAAAAGAGTGGGCTAAATCAGTTTCAGTATATTGTCTGGATGGGAGATGAGCTCAAAGGAATCTCAAAGCAATTCAAGCAGGTTGCAGCCTTTAAATGCTAATTGGGTTTGTCTGCAATGTTATTGATAGTGCCTCTAAGGAAGAGAATGAGAATACATTATTCTTTATCTGAATAACCAGAGGAAGAGGAAGTGAATTAAAGGGAGGAGTAATTTCTTACTAAAGTCTAGATTTATCAAACCGATTTCACTCATTTCAATCTTGTGTCTAGTGGTCACTGTAATGTTTTAGATTTTGTTCTGTTTGTAGGTCATTAAATATCTGTTGCAAGTATTGGTGGTTTTTTACTTAAGCAGATAGCAACTGTGATCTCTTGTTGATTGCTCTGGTTGTGGGACGAAATGTAGTAATGCAGTCCATTTCTATGTCTGCTTTGGTCTATTCCACGAGGATTATGCGAAGACCCATTTCTCTGAGTTGAGAAGAACTAAGTTTTCTGAAAGCCTAAAGTTTGTTTTAATCAGGACCTGCCATCAAAGTGCTCCTTGAACCTTCTCTTAAGTGCTTCCCTGCCTTTTTTGGCCAAGGAGATCTGGAATTTCTATCCTTGTCTCATTGCCCCCTCCCCTTGATAGCATTGCATTGTGCTGTGCAATTCCCTGATTCTCACCTCAAACTAGGATGAGATTTGGGCTGTATGGGATTGGTGTGAGATGGCAACACAGCAGTTTATTGCAGTAATTTTGTGGCCCATGGGAAGACCGCCTCCAGAAGGGTATGACAAATATGTATGCGGTAGCACACTGATTAGAGGTGGTGGGAAGCAACAAAGAAGGAGGTGCTTGGAACTAAACCATGAGGGGTTTTGCTTCCTAATCTGGAATGATATTTTGTCTTTGTGCACTTCTCTCCCCTGAGAAGTGTAGTTTGCTGTGGTCCTACTCTTAATGTTGTAACTCACTGAAAATTTCCATGAAGCTGCTGCTGCTGCTAGTGTCAAATTGGTTTAGAATGTGACTTAGAATGAGCAAGAAGGAGTTTAAAACTGGGACTGATGGGCCTGTATTCATTAGTGCATACCAGCTGCTCTGTTTTGATGTGAAGGCTATGAAACCATCATCAAATCAGGAGGTTAAACTAGGTTTATGGCTGCTTTCTGCTAATTTCAAAGAGACTGCTGTACTGTGCTGGTGAATCCGTCTAATTTTGAGACTGGTTTGAAAAATGAAGGCCAGTCATCTTTTAGATTTATTTTGTTAAACCCTGGGGAAATGAATGTGATTGAGAGGGCTATTATTTTTCACAGATTTGCAGTAAAAACTGGAGAGCATCCGTAAAGGTTGTGCTGGATACTGTATGTGTATACCATGGGTAACTGTGCCCCAAACATCTTAGGAACCATTTGCTGAAATGAATTTTTCTTAAACCTCCCAAACTGCCCCGCCCCTCCCCTCCCTCCCCCCCCCCCCCCCCCCCCCCCCCCCCCCCATTTCAGTGATGATCTTTCTATTCACTTCTTTTTTCGTTTCCAAACTGTCAGATATTCACCAATGAGGTATGTTGTTTTGGTTTATTTTTATCAGTCTATTTTATTGTGGCATTGGAATAAGCAATATAATTAGGCTCTCTTAAAGCAACCCAAAAAGCATTCCCATGTGGCTAGGCAAAAGTTAGTGCCCTTCTCCACAGCACTGCGGACCAGAGCCCATATGTATTTCTTGGCATTCTCTCTTAATCTTAAATTTAAAACAGAAGTACAACAACAAAAGTTGTAGTAGTACGGAATTTTTTGCCTCGGTGATTCTGGTTTCTTCCTTGTCACAGCCCCTCCCAGCTGCTTTTATATGGTCTCTCCAGACATTCTGCCAATATTTCTTTCTTATATGTCTTCATAATTTTGATAGAGGTATAATGACACCTGTCAGGCCAAACCAACCCAGCACAGTAGCTCTTTATCTTTGTGCATTGTAAACCTGTCTTGGGGCCTTATGTTAAATCTCTTAAATCCTTTTGGGTGTGGGCACATAGCAAATAATGCCTGCATTTGCAAGGATCTTGAAGAGGTCTTGTTTCTTAGGACTTCCATGGGATGTAATACTGCTTATCTCCCCTGAAAATCAGTCCTGTTTCCAGGCCTTATTGAAGATATGTTAGACTTGGTGGGAGCATCTGCTTGAAGTTTCTTAACCACCTTGCTGCCAGATGCATAATATTTAAAATAATGATAATAATTTCCTCTGAACTATTTCATTCTCATAGCAAAATATATTTTATGTACGTTTGTCTATTATTAAGTAAAGACTTATTAAGTAATGATTTATTAAAATAATATTATGTAATTATTTAAATAACAATGAAAGTAAACTAAATGCAGATATTGTAAATATTCCTGCCTTCAGGTCTTTAGTGATGGAGATGTAAATATAATCACTATATAAGACATTATATTTACTTGGTAGCTGCCACATGAAATAGTGGGTACATATTTAAATTGAACTTGTCTTGAATTCTGCAAGCAGTGAACATTGACAGCTAAATTCATTGCAGCTCTTTGTATTCTAATTCTTGAGGAGAAAGTGTATTTAGATAAAGGAGGAGAAGAGAGTTTGTGGGATTATAATTCTGCATGAAACCCAAACTCTGAAACTAATGAGGATACTTGGCAAAGTTTTTCCATGCATATACTTCAGTATAGCCATATATTAATCATATTAAAATCTATTCTGCCTAATAGGCAGCCAGAAGCTGTCTATAACCAGCATGTGCAGATAGAGAGGTACATGAAAGCTTGACTTGTGCAGCAGAAGAAATGTTTCAGAATGAAGATTTAGGAAACATGCATTTTAAAAAGAGAGTTGACTTATAGCAACATAAAAGAACAACCCTGTGTAATAACCTGTGCTTTGACACAGGTAGGCTGAGAGAAAAGCATGTCATGGCGAGTGTTAAGTATTAGGAGATGATGAGTACCACAGTTGTCTTAAATTGTGAGTGCTGCTCTCTGTATCATATGACTGGTAGGCCGCAGAGATGTCCACTTGGTCTGTTGAGCCAGTGAATCATCTGTCTTTTTCAAATGATGCTTGTTGCTAATTGCTGTTGAATTGAAGTCTGGCATACAGTTTTTCAGAAGGTTTTTTAGACCACTTAATATTGAAGCTTTCTGATACTACCTATATGCCTGCTTTGTGATTGTCCAAGTGTTCTTTTGGTGCCAGTGCAACTATGATTGGATTTGCAGAGCACACAAAGTGGTCACAGCAAATGGGCAGAAAAACAGTAAAAAAATGTCAGTGTGGCTTCAGAAGTGAAAGTGGGAGCAATAAAAAAATGTCTGCTGCAGAATGAAGGGTGATTTCCAAATAGGTGGATGTGGTTTCTTTTTTTGACACTATTTGGAAACTTAAATGATATTGATGTAAATTTGATGAGAAAGCAGAATATCACTGTATCTTCTCAGTGCCTGGAATGCTCCAATGATGCAAACTGAATGGAAGTCTGGTTTAAAGTGAGCTTAATGTAAAATGACACCTATTCCTATGTCATTGTTGTCACCAATGGAGTACCAGTGACTGTTGCCCTAAAATTTTATTAATTTAATTTTTAAAAAATTAAAAAATAAAATAAAAAAGAAGGATTAGGCCTGGGAATGGAAATGTCATCAAAATATTTGCTTTCTTTAATGGCTAAGTCTTGAGAATCAGCAGAAATAGTCATAGATATGTACATGGTAGCGCTAGTGAAAACTTCAAGATTACTATTTACCCTCTTTGAAATGATGACCAAAGATTTCTTTTAGCACCTTTGTCTTTGCCTGCAAGGGAGATGATTGTTTTTTCATCACTTTCCAAATAGAGACACCACAAACTGGCAACATTAGGAGAGAGGTTCATTAAATGAGACTATGATGGCGTTTCAAGGCATTCAAAATTAGCTGTACATGCTTAAAGTGACTATCTGCTCTCCATTATGAACCATATACTGCAATTAATTGGAGGGCCTTTGAGAATATTTCCAACCATCTGGATATCAACAAAAATGGTGGAAGAGCTTTATCTCTTCAGTTTTGTGTGGTTTTTTTTTGTTTTGTTTTTTATGTGTGTTTTTTTTTTTTTTTTTTAAAGGACAAGCGAGTTTAATATCGATTAGGGCTTTAACATCTGTTACTAGAACTAATAGTCCATAAACATCAACATTCTTATTATCAAATGTTAAAGGTTGGAACATATCTGTCTTAAAATTAGCAGTTAATTCAATTAGAATTAACATCTATCTAGAGATGATTTTCTAGTGTTTCTGTCTAGTCAATGGACAAAGGCATCTACAGAGAATGATTTGGTCAGTCCTAAAGTAGATGCCTTAGAAGTCTAAGATGACTAGCAGAAGTTGCCCTTTCAAGGTGCCTACCTCTCTGCCATGCCATTATAGAGAAGCTAGGTGTTTTGTCTTTTTAGATCTCTAGGTTGAAATCGGATTAATTCCAATCTAGGTACCATATTGCAGCTTATTTTTTAAAAGCAAAACAGAAAAGGAAAAGAAAAACATGAAAAAAAGGGAAACACAGAGAAAAAAAATATAAAAAGGTAGTGTGAAGTGTTGATGGATTTCTCATAGCAGGTATAAGCAAGTGACATATTGGGAATCTTTTAAATCAGCCTGGCTGTGGAATTTGTGCTATGTAATGAAGAGGCAGGAAAAACAACTGTTTGGAAGTAGTTAAATAAGACATGCAGTTATATTTGGAATACTATACTCTTATGTTTGTTTGCTTTCACTTGTCCTACTTATATCTGAAGCAGAAAGAGAGCCAGGAAGTAGGTATTTTCTTGGCTGTTTAAGTCCAACCACTTTTTAGACTGAATTTTTTACAGCTACTCGAGCATAGATGCTTATGATTCTGTGCTGTAAGGGTAATTACCATTTTCTCACCTTAATATAACGTTTTTCTAAAGAAATTAGAGCACTGCTATCTCTATTCTTTTTTTTTTTTTTTCCTCACTGATTTAGCATATCCCCAGTGTATTTGAATTGTTCATTAACCAGATGCTACCTAGATTAGAAGGGAAAAGGTAATCTACCATGCAGCATGACCCAATACTTGCTTAAAAATGAACTAAATTCATTCCAAACCATAGCAAATAGCATGGGCTTGTCCCTTGGGCTTTCTACTGAAAATTTCATGCAGAGTTTATAAATGTCATCTCTGTGTCCATATGCAGTTTGTACACATGCTGTTTTGCATAATAAGGTGTCTTGTCAGTTTTAGATAAAGTTGAGATAATGTTGTAGGGACAAACCACAGGCCATTTTGGGGGGATTTTTTTTTTTTTTTTTAATATCATGCCATACATAGAAAATCAAATAAATAGTTCATTAGAGATTCTGGAATTAGATCTATCTCCCTTATGCATATATCTGTTGATCTGTTTAGGATTTCATGAAACTTTAAGGCCATGTGAATAGAACTGGAGACTCTGGTTAAGGTTTATAAGGAGATTAAGGCACTAAAGGAAGCAGACAGACTTCCTGCAGAATTTGCATAAACACTTAACAATTTGGTGATTAAAACCAAAGTTTAGCTAAAACATTGTGGGCACTGCTGTAGCTCATTCTAAGTACATATTTATATTTGAGTGCTTTCAGTACTTTCATAAATCTGACTACAGCAGCTAAAAACTCCAATAAATGTATACTTTTGGGGATTTTTTTTTTTTTTTAATTATTCTCATTTACAGTTCATAGAAGCATGTAGATCTCTGGAAATGCTCAGAAAAGAATGAGTGCTAAGGGAGGACCCAAGACAGTTCTCCCCACATGCTCACTTGTATTAGAGTTTTAAATTCTTACAGTACCATTCACAGTCTTTTAACTTCATGCCAGACAAACCACAGAAAAAGACATGGCCCTTCCCTGAGGAAGCTGCAATGTATCGAAAAATGCAAATTAAGTATAATTACCATAGGTTTTGTGTGATGACAGTAGTAATAGTAAGATAGCAGTAACATAATACAGACCCGAGATACCCTCCTGTCATCTGTTTGCCATTAAAAAACATCTGTAGCTTCTGTGCTTGTTCTGCTGTTAAACCTAGCAAAAAAAAAAAAGTAGCACTGAACTTCATTTTTGTTCTTTTATCTTAATGCCCAGTGTTACTCCTAATGTTTCAGATATTTTCTTTCATCATTTCTCCTCTCTCTTACAGAGCAGGTAAGTGCTGTGATATTCAGGATCATAACATCATAATGGAGAGTGTTCAAAATTGGTGAAAAGAGTTCACTCATTTTTAGATGATAATATAAAATATATTGGTAGTTACAGTATTTGAAACTGCTATATGTATATATATTGGAAAGGTTGAATTACTCTGTAATCTTATGAAAGTTAAGTATTATAAATTAATGCTTTTCTTCCTGGTGAAGTTCTAATGTCAACATGCTATTGCGATGTTATAAGCACAGTTTTTTTTCTGTAGAAAGAGTAACAGATGGGTATATTTTTGATCTTTTTATTCATGGAGGTGTTCAGTATTTATATACTATTTTGCATTCCATTGTAAAACTGATCAATGAGCAAATTAAAGCTTAAGAAGGCTGAGTTTGTGGAACAGAATTCTGTTCAGTATTTCAGTTCTTTTATCTCAAGCCTCTCTCTTTCTCACATCTGTCCTTAATGCTGCTGCCTCTCTTGTAAGTATGTTCTGAGCATCAGCTTCTGTCCTCTACTATTCATCCTCTTTTCTGTCTACAGAATTTCCATTCCTGTAAAAACAGCCTAACCTTTCACAGCCTACTCATAGCTTTTATATTCTATTTGGAGTTGTGAATTTACAGAAAAATTACAAATTTGCACCTGCTACAATGGAGTGAGGTAGAAGTAAAATTCCTGTTCTCCACTTAACATATTGGCAGGTATTCCTTCTTGACCCACTTGCTAAGTAGCTGGATGTTCAGCCCTGTAGTCTCTCTTTAGAAATGGTGTTACTTTTCTGCTTGTAGCTTTAAGCAAAATTTCCTTACCCTGTTTGCACAAATGTCCAGCATGAAATACTGCCACTAGTCAAAAAGGTAAATGATTCATATAGTTCTGTATTATTCCTTTTCTGTTCTGCAATTTGAAAAATTGACTCTCAATAATTCACAATTAAGAAATTAAATGTCTTGGCAGGGTCTGCTGACCTCAGAATTAATGAATTAACAACCATCGATTTTACTGAGGATAGTGCCATGTCAATTAACAAAAAAATTTCTTTGTGTATGTATGATTTGAAGACAGTGAGAAGATCTGAAAGGTATCTGGAAAAATTTAAGTTGGTAATTTCTTTCTCAAACTAGGGTCTGTAGTGGTACCCACTGCATTCAGTGAATGAACTTTTTCTCCCAGCTGCAGTACACTGCAAGGAAGGAGAGGAAGTCATTCTGCAGGCAATATTTCACCGTGTTGAAGTGTTAATAAATGTAACTTAATTTTGGTTAAACTATGAAAATCAGGAAGATTCTATTTGTGGATAATTTGATTGAAAAATACATGTACTCACTAATGATAATTTCCTTTTAAATGTGTTAAACACATGAGGTACTCTATCAGAGTGGGTAGAGATAATTTCAATTAGGTGTCATTGATATTCTGTCGGGTTTTACTAGTAATCAATAGAAAAGGTTGGCAGCAACATCACTTATATTAGCACATGGCTTTGCTTTGTTTTTCCATTTATTGAGAAAACAAATTGTTCACATTTTGATCTAAAAAAAACATAAATCATTGATAGGTCCTGACTATTTTTATGACTGATAGTAAATTAAAGAGAAGTATTTGTCAAACCACTGTTACCAGTTAGAATATTTTCTGGGTATGATGGTTTGATTTTTTTTTTTTTTTTTTTTTTTTTTTTTTTTTTTTGTTTGGTTTGGTTTGGTTTTCCTCCCCTCAGACATTTGCAAAGAGAGATCAGCTAGTTGGAGTTGGGAGCAGATATCTCAGCAGTCATTGAATGGTCAAAGTTGAGCTAAAGTTAAAAGTGAAGCCAGGAATGCTGTAATTCACAGGAAAAAAAAAAAGGAGCCAGAGAGGGGAACAAAAAGGGGATAGAAAATTGTTTAGATGAATATCAATAGGAGAAGACTTCATTCGAAAAGTCCAGGAAAAATTAATCTGCAGTAATAGTTCAACAATGTAATATACTGAACAATACTGAATAATATGAAAGGAAAGTCGTATCTTAGATTTGACACACGGTGCCTACAAAATGTAGATGCATGATAAAAAGGTGCCTGAGTGGAAAGGTGGGTAAGAACCAGGATAAAACACTGCCATCTCCTAATGCAGAAGCTCTCAAATGCTGAACTTTGCTGAGTTTTGTTTAATAAAACACATGTTTTATCAAATAAGGCTAACTGTTACTTAAGAGAGAGTTCAGTTGGTTTAAGCATGTATAGAGTTGAGATTTATAATGAATTAATGAGATCAGTTTAAAACTGATTCAGGTTAAAGACTGAATTTCAGATGGGTCAACTACTGGGACAAGAGATTATGGCAAAGTTTTTCCAGAAACAGATTTTCCAGATAGTTAGCAGTTATGAAAAGCAAACTTCTTATTAATGGATAAATCAAATGTAGAAACTTAACTCTGTTCTCTTTTAAAAGTTTCTTGGCCTTAGTGACTTGCCCTAGGTCATTGTGTGAGTCAATGGCAGAGATGGAAATAAAACTGAAGAATTATTACTCCCAGTCACAGGCACTAACTACAAGACAATCTTTCTCCTCATTTCCCTTTTAATGGACTACACTTGCATTTAGCATTCCACACCAGTCAACAGGGGAAAATTATTGGCTATAGTTAGACAAGTGTTCTAAAGAGTACCTCAGAGTTTATGGATGAACACAGCTATAAAAATGCTCAGTTTTATTATTATTATTTATTGTTTGCAAACATGGAAATTCAGTAAAAGTTTACAGATAAAGGAGGCCCAGCACAGGACTTAAGTTTCCCATTATTTCTTTTCTGTTCCAAAAGCAATATGCATTACTTGAAATATTTAGCTGAAAGAAGTTGCTGCCAACATATTTCTGATATTCAATCTTGGAAAAATATATTAAAATATAGAAGAACTCATTATGAAAATTATCTTAAATTATCCTGTTGCCATTCTTAGCTTCTCTTCTTCACCTCGTAATTGTTACATGGCTCTCTGCTAAGAATATAAAACAAGACCTCTTAGCAAAATCAAGAGTGGCTATAGTCCTGAGTAATCTGTGAAGGATTTTCTTTCATTGTCAGGTTGTTTTCACTAATCTGAATGCTAGCTCACTTCTCCACACTGAGGTCAGTTCCCAAATATTTTAGTTGATTTGTCTTCCTGTCGCTGCCAATTGCTATGAGTGAATAGTGGGAATGAGTTTTATTATCAAGTACTATTCAACATGAACAACCCATAAAAATTAATGTCAACATTTTCCTTTTGGGGATTCCATTAATTTACATGTGAACCATATTTGACAGCAAATATTTATACCATGAATTGAAATAATTGAGATAAAAAACTAGGGTTAGCATGTTATGAAACTTCAGACAGTCTTGACTGCACAAGTTCATCAAGGACATCACAGCATGTCCAGCAGTGGGTAAGTCACAAGATGAAGACTGTCATCTTGGACACATAGTCACAAATTAAAAGTAACAGATCTGCATACCTAGCAGAACCCAACAGTGGTTGTAGGGCCGCAACAGAAGCATGGGGTAGCCACACAGCAGGCAGCAAACAGTGTTTGTTTTGCATATCAGTTACCAATCCTGTAAACCAGCTGCAGAAATGTGCCATGCCGGGTCACCATGGAAAGCACAGAATAACCTTCAGGGGACCATGCAGTAACGAGTCTTGCAGGCAACACTTCGTGTTCAGGAATTGCAAATTACTTCTGTGAGGAGAGGACCTATCCACATGCATTCGAGATGCTAGAAGGCTGTTACATCTATCTAGTTGCAGAACAAAGAATCAGTGGTGTAAAATACTTGTTGATGCTTCCAAGGGCCACAAGGCCCTGCAGCAGCTACTGTAAATTTTTTAATTTAGAATGTCTGTTACCTTTTGTTTGTGTAATAAGCATCTATGAGTGAGCCCAAGGTGGTAAAATAGGGAACTGGTGCTGATAATAGATAAGATGCTGGTACTGCTAGGAAAGGGTGAATAAATTAGCATGTGTAAGTAGTCCAGTAGTGCCTCTGCAGAAATGAGACAGGTACTTTTGAATGCTGTGCATGGGGAAGTAAAGTCATATGCAGAAGCATAACATATGCACTGTTATGTCTGGTATTGCTACATATGCTAAATTTGAAAAAAGGTGACAAAAATTGCAGTTTTGTGAGGAACTGTAGACAAGTACAAGTGTATTGGTGTGCCTGGAACTATGTGGAGCTTCTTGTCATTCATCATGTCCACTCGGTGCTTTTTTGATTTAAAAGACTTTGTTCTCTTTCTGTTTATTTATTTATTACCAATGGATTGAGAGTATAATCAACTTCAGTTGGCCAAGAAATTTTAAAGCCTCCTGCTCCTTGGTCATTTGTGTGACTGATATACTTAAGTTTTGTTTATTCTTTAACACTAAATCCCAGTAGAGTAAGGAAAAAAGCAAACAAGCAAACCTCAGAACGTAACACAGAACACAGACAACAAATAGCAGAATCCAATAGCAAATTTCAGGCTTCACTTGACTACAAATTAATTTTGCATTCTAACTGTGCTCTCTGGTTCATTAACATTCCAGTTTCTTTTGTGTTTTCTGAACACTGCATTTAACTCTAACACATCCCAGTGTATTTCTGCATAACCTCATTCCACCACAACATTCCAGTAGCAGGCACCAGGCTTAGAAAAATGCAGCCTTTTTTCCTCTTTTTTTTTTATTTTTTTTAACCTCTCCAACATATTTTTTATCAAAGGAGTTTTGCCGTCAGCTTCCGTAAGTCAATATTTCACCATGTGTATTAATAATGATAGTCTGTGTGAGCACATCAGTAAAAGTGGATTTTATTCCCCCCCTGCTTTTTTTTTTATTATTATTTTCAAGTCATTTGGATCTTTCAGAACTCTCTTAAGTCATTAATATTTTTTATGGTACTCTCTAGTCTCAGTAGAGAGAATTAATGTATTAAATAGACTGAAGGAGAGGAGGAACCTTTCCATGACAGCAACAATACCAGACTTGTTTTGTAAGATGCCTCTTACCCTCTCCACCTCTTAGAAAGATATAATTTGTAACTAGTAATCTGAAAATAACATGAAGCATTGTTTTGAATGTGAAAATGAGTACAGTAAAATTTACTGAATGTGATACCATCATGTACTCCTGTTAATATGAAGTACAAATGACGTAAACTGTCAAGCCTTGAGTTTGCAAGCTGATCAACTGGAGTAAGAGAAATCTCCTAATCTCCAGGTGCATGAGGTTTTATGCATTCCTCTAAAGCATTAAACCACAGCTGTAAAAGATGAGGATGATCTGTGGCACTTAGAGTAACAATTCCCAGAAAAATATGCATTTAGCATTTGCAGCCATTAAATGAGTACATTTATTTAATGGATTTCTGTTTTTTCCTTGGACAAATGATATTCCAAAAATGAAATGTTTGGCACACTGCAATACAAAGTATAACACAGATATTTATTTTTTTTTACTATTTTTTGGTTATTGTTTAATAGGAGATGATGGATACAGTGTAATTCTTTCACTCTGTTCTGCTTCATGCACCTCAGTCAGAAATATGTAATAGAACTGTGGTGCAACTCGTCACCTTTGCAAGCTGCTCCATAGTCAAATGTCAGGGGACTCAGATCTGACTTCTGAGTCCTGCTACTGGGATTATTTCTGTTTTTTCATATGGTGGCTGTGTAATGTACAATGCATAAGCTAAGCAGGGAGTATAACCTGGTTTCTCCCACTGAGTACACTGAGTATGAGGCCATAGAAACAGCTCACTCTGCCTGCAAATACCTTTACCCCTCTAATGTGCAGCCATGAAATGCATCTTCACCAGATGCTCTTGTAGCCTGGTGGACAGGCACTCTTGACTTGTATTCCTCTTACTAAATTCTAGATGCTTAATTGAAATGTTAAATGAAGTTCAGGATCTTACCTCAATAAAGAATGGAAAAAGAAAAGCAGTACTTCATCAAACATATCTACAGATAAATTGCCTATGGGAAGTACACACACACAAGCCATCTCAAGCCAGATAGATCCCCAACAGATTCTCTCTAAGATTTGGAAAGCACCTAGAATTAGGAAGACTTGCCTCTCTGAGATGCATGACAGATGGATTTGAGTTTTTCAACCCATGACAGGTAGATTTGAGTTTCTTCAACCCAGATCCTACCTCTTTCATTACTGGTTATATATGCTAACCTACAGGACACTTTATTGTCACCCACCATTGTACATGGCTTAGAGATACGAGTCCTGTCTGCAGGTGTGGCGCCTGGATCTCAAGTGGAAGGAACCACTAAGCCCTTACTCCGGTGCCTTTGCTTCAGAGCATTGCAGGAATTTGGAGGCAACCCTTATATCTAGCTGTAGGTCTCCTTGCTAACTTTGGGGCTTTCTAGGTCATTCTGTGGAAGCTCTATTTATTTATTTATTTATTTATTTATTTATTTATTCTTTTTAAAGGGGATACAGTGTGCTTGGTTTAAAGTAAAACAAGAGCATGTGTATGTTACTGCCTCTGTCTGTGAACTGGCTTATAGAGCAGCAACATTCACAGTCACAGACTTAGGTTTCTGACACATCCCAGACTCCTTCAGGATTCAGCTTCTCCGCTAAAGCCATTCCCTCTCCTGCTCCACAGGGCAAGGGGTGATACTCTTTTCATTTGTCCTTCCCATTCTGGATGACATGAGCATGAGCAGGGCTGATTGCAACCACAGGAGATCACTAATCACTTCTGGCAGCTTGGTATTAATATACCCATCACAGCATCAAATCCTGGTGCTGTGAAAAGGCACATGCATCTTCTTAAACCTTTTAACATGAAAGACGCAATTTAGTTGCGAGTAGGGATATTTCTGCTGCAAATATAATCTCCTTTCCCCAGTTTTATGCTGAAGACAGTCACCTAGCTGTTTTTATTTGCAGTTGTAAGTTTGTAGTAAACTGTGTGATTTAAGCATGTTACGTATCAATGCAATACAAAAGTCACGGTCAACTGAAAATAAGCCAAATCTTTGTATATGTTAAAACATTACTCAAGTGAAACAGAAAGATGATGTTTGTGTGATCTTTTTTTCCTCTCACTGTAAGCATTGAAGAGTGAAATGCCAATTGTCAATATGCTTTTATGCCATTTATTATTGATAAAACTTGCTGGTGTTGTGAACAATCTAATAGTACAGTTTCTCCAGATTTACTTTCTTTTCGTCACTTGAAGTGATGATATAATAATATCAGAATAAGTTATAGTAGCATTTTGGCCAATGTAGTGTGAATTGCCTGGCTGTAAATTTAAGTGGAGTGTGTGTTAAACATTGTCTGTCAAGCATGCAGTTAGGTGGCTTGCTGAGGAAGGAGATCCTAAGTTAGGAAGTGAAAAACTGTCTGTTTCTTCTTGTGATGTCCCAAGTTTAGTATCTTAAAATTCTAAGGAACTGGGTATTTTGGGGGTTTTGCTGTTTTGTTTTGTTTTTTAATAATGGGGAATAAATTATCTGCCTCACTATATTTTGTAGTAACACAATTCCACTGACATCTTTTCAGTATAGCTCTTTTACAGATCTTGTAAATAAAGCAAGGTGAGCACTGTCTGTTTCATGAAATATGAGGGGTTACAAATGATGCAAAACATACCACCTGAGCTACTTTTTCTGCTAATTACACCTCTGTTCAAAGCCACTGTGTGCTAACAGCTGTTTGGTCTGCCTTAGGGAAGAAAATACGCATACAGTCTCACTTGTCCTTAGTATTAGTACTTTCAAAGACTGTAAAAGGTTTAGTAAAAATCATAATAATTTAGAACTCAATAAAATAAATCCATCAAAAAGTTCAACAAATATTTGGCTGCAGCATGCTGAAGCCTGTGTCACTGAAATTGGATAGGTTTTTGAGTATTAAGTTTTATTATGCTTAAATAAGTGAAGTAGTTGAATAAGGTAATTTTCTCCAACTCTTCAAATGTTGCAACTGTATTTCTAAGAAGAAAATAGTCTGGGATTAAGACGCCTAGTTATTGTAGGCTGCATGAAAACTGAATCAACTAAGCATTTAAAAGTGTTCTTCATCTAAAATTAATAGCTAATATATCCATTTTGCACAAGACTTCAGCAATTCAGTGAGATTTATTGCATATTTGATTTAAGTTTCTGGAAAAATACTGGAAGAAGTCACTAAAAGTACCTGTTAACATCTAGAAAAATAAATTAATTGAGGGATGGTAAACATACATTTGCCAAGAACAAAATGTGTCAAACATTTAATTTTCTTCTTAATATTGTAGAATAACAGGTCTTATGGGTAAAGGACAGGCAGTAGATGTCATATGTTTTGACTTCAGCAGAAGAAATTATTGTAGGTGGTTAGAAAACTGTTGAAAAAACTATAATAGGAGAGTATTATTAATATTTCACTGTTAAAAAGAAGTGTGTGTGGAGAATGTGCTTATTAAATCTGTAGATGACACCAACCTGAGAAGTACTGTAAGTACTTGGAAAATAGTGAAGCAGAAGATCAGGAAAAAAAGTTATAATGTGATTACGTAGAGAGAGGTACCTGGAAAAATTCAATGATGTTGCAATAATTAGGGAATGCCTCAGTCTTTCTAAAGTTTAAAATAAATTGTGGCTGAATAAAAAGCATGACAGATCATTGAATTTGTTATTTTTCTTGATGATTACAATTGAAAAAGATTTGATTTTCAGTGTCTGTTTTGGCACTTAAGGTGTGATATTTCTGTGCAGTGATTAAGGTTAAAGTCCATGCAAATGAAAAGGGACATAGTATCTGTTTGAGAGAAGTACAAATCTTTATATAAATCTTTAAAGCTATTTTATAGCTTTAAACAACCGGATAAAACTTCATTTTTACCATTACATACCTCTGCTCTACCCAGCCATAATGTTTTTCTTGTATTAACTGCAAAATACAATTTAATTGATCATTTGAAAAGAATTGAATTTCTCTAATGAGGCAATTTTCAACTCTGTAACAATGAGAAAGCAAATATTCTTGATAAAAGTGGTTTAGCATCATATTTGAGTATTGTTGTTAAAAGAATGTGATCTACTGTGTTTTTATACCTTATTGCTTCTGACAGAAGTATAGAAACATCTGTATCTACATTCTAATATACTGTCCATACCTATATCTCTATATTCATGTTAATTATATGTGAGAGCCTTACATTTTGTAAAGACCTATCCTTAAACACTCTTTTAGGAAGTTACTATTATTTTCAGAAAATTATTTACTTACATTCACAAAAGAAATATGGAAGGACTGGAATTCAAATTCCAATTCTCTTAACACTGTGTTAATCTCATTACAGAAATTCTATTAAGTGTGGGAGCACTGTGGGTTTAAGTAAAAGATAGATGAACAGTTTCTTTTCATCGTATCAAAATTATTGGGTTTAAGTGATCAACTCTCGGTGAAATAAATGCTTCCAAAATTTGCTTAACTTCAAAATAACTGGAAAATATATACATTAATATAAAACTGCTGTTTCATTACCATGTTAAGATTTCATTTGTTGTGTTTCTAGACAATATATTTTTAATATTAATTCCGTTAATATGTTTAACTATCTTTTCCTTAGTAAGATTGTTTTATCTTCACTGAAATCATTATATTTTCATAAATAAGATGAACATTTAATGTGCTCTTGGCATGAATTAAATTTTAATAAACCATTAATAAGCCAGATCTCTATGGATTTCTTTCCTTTAAAAATCAAGCCTCGTCCAGCAAGGAGTTTTGATAGATCCTGGAATTTGAATTTATTGTAGCATTTTCAACATTTTTCATAGTAAGAAGAAAGGAAAAATTCTAGTTAATCAGACTATAGATTATTTTTTCCTCCTTTGATACATTTGTATGACAGTGTAAAATTTGTATTGCTGAAGAAGCTGATTCTTTTAAGCTGTGTTGAAGCCTGGGTTATTATATCCTGTGTTCTAATTTCCTAGCAGAAATTAACAAAATTGCAAATTTTATCTATTTATCTACATGTCAGAATGTTTGTGTTGTACTCAAGCACAGATTCACTCTTCGACTGGTTGATAAGCTGCTGTGATAGTTTTTACATTGATGCTTTGAAGATCTGAGTTGCAGAACTGACAAGGTCCAAGCATGGAAACAGGAATTCTACTTAAAACTTGAAAATCTACCTTCGTAAACCACAGACCTAGCCTTCTGTCTCTGTCCAAGACTTACAAAAGAGATAATGTGAATATATTGATCGTTGATTTGAGTACTGTCAGTGACCAGTCTTCAAATGATAAACTAACGTGCTCTGAGTTTGCGTGTTAACTCCATGATAAAGCTGTACGTTCCAGCTCTCATGAGGGATGGATGCTCTGTGAAAAGATAGTAGCTGGTTTACTTTTTGTTGCACTGACCATAGAGTTGGGAAGAGGTGGACAAGCTTTTAGACCTTCCAGTTCAAAACATTTTTTTTTTTTCCAGAACAGTTTGCCAGGGTTTGATTATCAGACCATTTGGGAGAAGGTAGTTTGGTACTTGTGGGATGGAGTGGAAAGCGCTGAATTATTCTCTCCAGGGAGAAAGAGGTCAAGACAGTAGAAACGTAAACTATCTTTTTAAAAGTGACTTCTGTGATAATTGCTCTGTGTAAATTTAGGGAATCTGACAGTGGGTTTTATCTGCTCAAAGGTACTCAACATTTATACCAGAGCCTTTTTGTTGACCTCCAGTAGGTTAGTGCACTTAACTGAAGTCAGTGACTTTTCCCATTCAGCGAAAGTTGGCGTTAGAGCTGTGTAATCTCTTGCACGTAGCCTGTTGTTTCCTGGACAGTATTTCTGTTAGCAGATAACTTAGTCATCGAGTGGAAGGCTTCTCATGGATCATTTTGTGCAGCTGGAGTTCTGTTTCAATACAAAGTTGATGCAATTATTATGGGTGTTTGCTTAAAACTTACAGAAAAATTAGTTTGTTCTGAATTTTAGACTCTCGTATTACAGACTGGAAGGAGACAAATGAGTTCAAACCCACTTGGTCGGGATCTACCCTGAGGCAACAGCTACCCTTGGTTCTACTTATACGTAATTGATTTTAGTAACGTTTTGAGGGACTAGGGCCTCAGTCCAGCATAACACCTAGTCATCAGATCCACTTCAGCTGTGCTACTGGTTCCCTCGAGTTAAATGGGGCTACTGCCAGCCTTCCATTTGGAATACTAAGAGTGCTGCATGGGATCAAAGCAGTACATAAACTAGGGTTTGATGACTTTACTGCTTCTAAGCTGTTTGGGGTTTTAGGGAGTTTGTGTTTTGTTTTGTTGTGGTTTTTATTTCCCAAAGAAGTGTGTGTTATTAATGAAATAGTAGTGAAGCTGAGTTAACTTCAGCATTTTAAAGGAACTACAGAACTGCAACAAAGCAGAGGAACCAGTGTGTGTATGTGCTAATATATGTACGTCTATTTTCTGCAAAACTAACGTGGTCGTTTCTTCCTCCATTGCATTATGAAGAGAGTGTTCTTCTCAAGTTTGGGCCTTTCTTGCTGTGCTCAGAAGTGTTTCTGTGTGTGTGGAATTCCAAGGCAAGATGTGTGTTCTTGTGCTGTTATGCACTGAAGATGTTCTCAGTCTGAGCCATTAATTTAAGAGGAAACTTACTTTCTTTTAAATTGCAGCAAAAGGTTTTTAGAACTTCAGAGATGAATGGATAAATCAGCTGGAAGAATTTATAATTGGCCTGGATTTATAAACTATGTAGCTGTGTATATCTCATGGTTACTTCCAAGAAGCTTGTCAGCTTCTTGTTTCAAATATGCTCCTGTGGTACAGTTTGAATAAGTCTGCATCTGCAAACAGGCAAATGCAATCCAAGATACCATTTTGCTAACACTAAAATCCGATTGATCAGGTCGAGCGAGAGAGGAAGCCATGTGGATCTAAACCAAAGTCTGAAGAGGATTCTTATTCCTTTATTTGCATTCATTTTTATTGCTACTAAATCAGAGGTATAAGGGGAACACCCACAGGCATTCCCCTGTAATGTGATTCTGCAACCATAAGGATCATGTCTTTTGCAAGCATCTTTTCAAAGCATTTACTGATGCCTCGTACATTGTAGTATAGTAATTTTTATTATTTTCTAACTTAGTTACAGTACATTTCAGTACTTAAATTACCTGCTTCCCTTGCTCTGCCTGTACGAATTCCATCCATACTGAAGTAAGGAATCTTGAATAGTTTACACATACTTTTGTTTCAATAGGTACAGTTCTCTCATTTTAGTAGGTTTTTTTTTGTTTGTTCGTTTTTTTGTTTTTGTTTTTGTTTTTTTTTTTTTTTATTTTTTATTTTTTAAGTTTTAAAGCAATCTAACATAGAAGATGACTATAGTGTTCAGAAAATTGCTGTTATGTTAAATGCAGGGGGGGTTTGTCACTGTTACAAAGCAAATAATAAAAAAAAAAACATAGATATCATTAAAAAGTGTTTTTGTTGGGAGGTAGGGGTTGTGGGATTTTTGGTCCATTAACTACTTTTCAGGCTATGCCTGTTGAATGTGATCACTGCTTTGTGTGTACGGGTGCATTGAGCTAGGTATTTTTCCGTATTAGGAAATTAATATAGTATTTGCTTATTGCAGTTTATCTAAGGAACAAGTAAGCATTCTTGCAGTGATGTTTTTAGGCACACAGAGTAGGTCTTCACTTTCAAGTGTATGGCCTCACTGTTTTTCTAGCAAGGTGATTTAAATTCTGCTTTCATAAATGAATCTAATACACTGGGGTGAAATAGAAAATAATGTTCTAGCGGGATTTGCTAAGTGCTAGCATTAACTTTAAGACTATATATGTATATTAATTGATATTTTAAAATATTGTCAATTATAATACTTCAGACAGACCACATAACATGTGAAACTGTATTAGAAACCCACACTACAGGAAGAACTTCAGCTTTCAGGATCCTTTAAGTGTACGGTCTCCATAACTGTAAACGAAAGAACTGTCATGAATCATGGCAAGAACCAATACCAGGATTGCTAAGAAAGTACTTAAGCAGGATACCATACATTGCAATATTTGCACTCAGTGGGTTTGGCTAGTGCAGTAACCACATGCCTGGATGTCTTGCCTAGCCCAATGTAACACGGCAGTAGTTGCTGCAGCAGCCTGCTCAGTGGAAATGGTGCCGGGGCAGAGAAGCCGAGGGTGAGAGCTGAGCCCAGTCAAGCCGTACTGCTGAGTGCACCATAGGATGACTAAGGAAACAAAAAGACCTAAATGTCCCAAAGAAAATATCAGGCATGTTGGGCAGGAGGAGTTGCTGAAGTACATATTCACTTCTCAGTTCCTTTGCACAGTCTAATAGGAGAAAAGTGAGGAAAAAAAGTCTTAAATCAGACAGTGGTCTTCTAAGTGTAGTCTGGACAAATCTTCTGAAGATATTCATGTCTTATATTAGTAGTGTGTTTGCATAGGGGATGAGAGAGACTGGTTCAATGCTGTCACCAGCACAACAGCAATATGACTCTCCACTTCTGCTGAAACTGTCCCATTGCTCAGAGCGTAGGGGCACAAGAAGTATGAAATAAAGCAAGAGTGGAGAAAAGAAAACACAGGAGTGAGGTGAATCCTTGTGACTCAGCTTCTGTATTTAGCAAAGACAGTTTACTATGAAATACGCGAGTGGTCTTGTAAACAGGGACATAAGGCTTAATAATCCCTGTTCCTCCCTGCTCCATCCTCCTCAGAGGTAATCTCATAGTTACAGCTGCTTTGATAGGAGACATGGATTTGAATCCTTTCAGGTAGAGGAAGACGTTGGACTTCAATCTTCTACTCTGTCCCAACTACAGCTACATTTTTTGTAGTTTTTTCTGCTTGTGGTAAAAGTTACTAGTACTTTGAGAACACCTATCAGACTGAGGCTCCAGAGGCATATAGACAATAAATAATCTAGTTTGTTTTTTTTTTTAAAGCTGTCTGGTCTTCAGTGCCACGACACTTTTTCAGCAAAACTTGAGTGGGAGGGGCAAGAACAATGCCATCTGTAAAACGAGGGAAGAGGGAAGAATCTTGGCATTACAAGGTTGTCAGTTTGACTCATTTTCTTTAGAAAAGCATTGGAACAAGTAAATAAATTATTTGTAAGCAACTGGAAGATCACAAATGATGTATAATAACTGTAATCAAGAAATCAAGGTTAATCAAGAAAAAAAAATGTATCATATGAATTAAACTCTCTATTCTGACAGCTTAACAGTTCTGGTAGGTAGGAGAGAAGCTGTAGATGTCTATATATGTACACATTAGAAAATCTGTCACAATGGACAGATACATCAAGTGGGACTTTTCAGGAACCTGACTTCAGCCCAGTTATTATGTATTTTCATTAAGTACTTGGAACGAAGGATAGAGACTGTTTATTCAGTCTTCAGGTGACAACAGCATTAGAAAACATACAAGGATGTTTGTGAGACAATGTCTGAATTCTGTGAACATATAATCGTTCTAGTCTTTCTGTTACTGAAACACGAAGGGGAAAAAGAAAATAAGCCTAGCTGGGTTGCTGTGTAGAAAGGACAGATTTAAACTTCTATATTTAGATAGGAATAATTAACTGTACGAGCACAGGATGGGTAATGACTTCTTAGTCATCAGCAATACAAGAAAAAATGTGGGCTAATAGTCAATTTTAACTTCAACTTAGGTAAACAATGTCTTGTCAATGATGCCAAACACCATGTGGAGTGTGTGACAAGAACATTGCGTTAAACAGCAGAAGGAATTCTTTAGCCCTCCTTGAATCTGCTAAGGTCAAAAAGGATATGGACCAATTTAGGAGAGTTCAGAGAAAAATAACAAGAGTCCTCAGAAGTCTGGGTTTTTTTGTTTGTTTTTTTTTTTTTAAAAAAACAAACAAACAAACAAACAAACAAACAAAAAAAAAAAGCAAGACAAAAAAAAAAAAAAACAACCAAACAAAAAACTAATAAGAAAATGTTGAAGAAAATGGATTTTTTTGAATACAGAGAAGGTAAGACTAAGGTGTCAATAACAGCTTTCAAATACATAAAAGGCTCTTGCAAAGAGGTAAAGAATACATTCACAGTCATTCACAACGAGATCAGTAACAGACTTAAATTGCAGCAAGGAAGATTTAGGTTATACATCAGAAAAAAAACTTCTAACAATAAAGATTGTGAAGCTTTGAAACAGGTAGCCTAGAGAGAATGTGAGGTTTCCATTATTTGAGGTTTCAAGAACAAGTATCTGTATTTGGTATTGGGGGAATACAGCAGGGGCACAGGGAGCTCTTTGACCTAGGGTGATAGATGCATACAAATTTGATACATTGAGTAACATTTATTAGCTTTATGTTGGATTCTTAGTAACATGTTTGTAATTGAATGTTTGTTGTATGATACTGATATCTGAAAATACTAGGATACAATGCAGTTTAACATGCTTTCAACCTGAGAAAAAGAGCATAATTTATTCCCTTGTTCTCTCGTTCTTCTGTGCAAAGGCATTTCTACCTGTTAAGTCTTTCAGAGGTGAAGTAGAGTACAAATATGAACTCCTTTTCTTACAATTTTTTTTCCTTCTAAAATGCTGGTTCAGCACTTGGCAGGTCAGAACATGACATTTCCACTGGAGAGCTGTAGTTCTGTTCTAACCCTGTCCTAATGGCACCACTGGGCCCAATGCTTCTTGGCCAGTGCTTGTTATTGACTTTGATTTTGCAGAAACTGACAGGAAAGGTCCTGCAAATTCCAGCCTTGTTATAGTCTTGTTTCTGTGTCTCATAACTTCCTCAGTGGGCACTGAGATGCACTTCCCCCCCCCCCCCCCCCCCCCTTGCTTGTGTAACCCTGGTTGGGATCCTATCAAATGATGTTCTTTAACATCAGGTCCAAAGCCATCTCTCTGCTTGGTCCTGCTTTTGTTGGGAAAATAGATCTCTTCCAGTTTTGTTTTTAAACAGCAAAGGGCTTCACTTCAGGTCAGACTGTTTATCTGAAAGGCACTTCAGAGATAAAAAGAAGACTGCTGTATTTATCTTGCAGTAACAGCAACATCCAGCAAATAATGCAGCCGTCTCCCTTGGCTCCTGTGCCTGAGACACAAACAAACCAGATATAGAAAGCAGTTCATGTTGCTATAGACTCTCAGTTTAAGCACTGCCTATTAAAGAATGTATACATGGCCATTTTTCTCTTGTTTTTCTCCCTCAGTAGGAAAAAATATCTAGCTGTTTTTCAGTCACAAAAGTTCCCAGTCCCAACAGATGGAAGAGCTGTCATCTGTCTTCTCTGTACGTGAAAAAAAAGACATTCATAAGCTCTTGGAACTTGGTGCAAAAATCAATAGCTCCTATGTTGTTAAAGTTATTCAAAATGGTAGTTTCAGTATATTTGTAAAACAGCTTAATGTAGTAAATAAATTAAAAAAACAAACAAACAAACAAACCCGAAAACCAACAACAAACATTGCAATAGGAAAACCTCACTAATTTCAGTATTAACCAGAATATTCACTATTAGCCTACTTAAATATTAGTATAGATCCAAAATGTAAGTTTTTTTTCTAATCCAAAATGGACTTTATTTTAAAACCTGGAATGAATTTCTCACATTTCTTGTCTTCTAAATACTTATGTCAAAATTCAATTTGTTACGAGCTCGGCTAGTGCTGTATGCATTGTAAGCTGTGACAGAATTTCTAGTACAGCCTGGGCTGTTTAGAAGTGACTCAAATGCAATAAGGAGGTGGATGATTACTGCTTCACTGAGTTTCTGATTTTGAACTGATCTGTAGTATGTAGCTGAGCTTCTACTGCAATATCCTCCAGTGGTGACATTTCAAGGTACTGGAATTAGTCTAGGATAAATACATCGAGTCCTTTGTCAAATATAAACTTTCTTTGCTCAGGGAAGGTGAGAGCAGTAGTGGGAAATATTTTTTTCTGTAACTAACATTGAGTCTTTCACTGAAATTGTCTTGTTTTTTTTTTTTTTTTTTTTTTTTTTTTTTTTTTTTTTTCCGGAACATATGACAAACTGATTTTTTTTTTTTTGCTGACACTGTTCATTTGAGACTTCATGACCATCTGCAACTCTTTAGTTTTTCTAAACTCAAGAATAAACTTTGATTTTAAATATAGGTCATCATTATGCAAAGTTCTGTTTAAACTCAGAATTAAGAGCTACTGTTCACTGGATAAGGGAATCTGGAATTACATTGTTCAGTCCATGCTATGGCATAGCCTTTAACAGAAATATATTTCACACCTCACTTTTGATAACGTACATGTAAAATAATAAAGTTGGAATGTAATCTGAGAGACTGGGATCTGAGTTTTTGCTGCACATAGAACTGAGACAGGAATGTTTACTTCTCATACAGCAGATGAGTGCCCTAACCTCTGTGTATTGGGTGGTCCACCCTGACGAAGATTTAGCTTCAGGAAGATCTTGCATAGTCAGATGTGTAATGAAAAATTTCATGCCCAGCACTAGTTCAAGGTTATAGCTACTCTTGGCAGTGATCACAGAATGGTTGAGGTTGGATGGGACCCCCACAAGTCATCTGGGCCAACCCCCCTGCTCAAGCTGGTTGCTCAGGACAATGTCTAGATGTTTTTTGAATATCTCTAAGGAGGGAGACTCCACAACCTCTCTGGGCAGCCTGTGCCAGTGCTTGGTCACCCTCACAGTAAGAAAGTATTTCCTGATGTTCAGAGAGAACATCCCATGTTTCAGTTTGCACCCACTGCTTCTGATCTAGTCACTGGACACCACAGAAAAGATCTTGGCTCTGTCTTCTTTGCAGTCTTCCATCAGGTATTTATATATGTTGATAAGATTCCCCCCAAGCCTTATCTTCTCCAGGCTGAACAGTCCCATTTATATCATCACTCTTATACCCTATCACACTAAATTTTACTGTCTTCATGAAACCTCATTAATATTTCTGTTTATATGTCAGTCAGATTATTTACTGACCTGAAAGAAGTTCCACCTATAAAAATCCATTGAAAGCAGTTGGTCTGGCATATTAGTAAAGTCAGGGTTGAGTACTATGTGTTTGAATAAAAAGAATTGTAATTTAATACATGAAGCTGTATTTCTGGTGATGACAAACTTCTGAGCAATTCCGCTTGACTTTGGGGTCCTAGACTGAGTTTGGAGTGGAGGACAAGTAAACAGTTTTTAGATCTCTTTTAGAGAATGTCTTCTGTTATGAAATTTTGCAGTCATATTTATAAGGCAAATTGCACTAAATATATGTACTTCAGGATAAGCAGGAATGTTCTTTCCTTGTTCAAACAGATTTATCCTATGCTACAGGGAAATCCCTTTATCTTATCACTGGCTTTCTTCTGTGGTAACAAGGTATTACCAATCACATTACCGTGACATCAGATTTTGTTTTCTTCTGGAGAACAAATGCATTTACAGTGGCAGATCTCATTCAGTATATTGTTTTCAAGGCAAAGCCTTGAGATATTCTCCTCTTAATGAGAAAGCTTGAATTCTTAGATCTCATTATTGCCTAGGTTTAGAGGAAGCTGAGCTAAAATTCCATTGTGTATGTAAAAATGGTTAAATGGTTAAAGAATTCACTCTTGTATCTGTAACATCTCTAAAATTGCACCTTTTTTGGTTCTGGCTTTAAAGATTAAAGGTGACTTATGGGGTTGTTAGAAGTGGATTTCATGGAAAGCTTTGAAGAAAATCCTGGTCTACTATTCAAAGAAGACACAAAGCTGTAATTCTTTCTTTGATGAAGTCCACCACTGTGAGATTTGACACTTGAGTCCCCATTGTATTCTGTACACGCATGATGGATTTCTGATAAAAGTTTGTGCTGCACTCTCATCTGCCTTTGTGTGTGTTTATGTGTGGTTATTTTAGAGGATATATGACATCTCTATCCATACCTGCTGTCGGTGTTCTCAGGGTAAGGAATAGAAAATCTTCTAAAAGTTTTATTCTATAAATTAAATTGTAGATAAAGATGAGCCTGGTGGCTTGTTACTACAGAATAAATAAAATTTCTTTTAATTGGTAGCAGCATTGAGAAATATGTATGCATAATCTTTTGAGAATTTTATAGTTATCCTTAATGTAGAGTTTCCGCTCTTATTACTTTTTAATAAAAATGCAGAATTCAGTTTTTAAGTACCTGATATGTGGAAGTTAAACATGCAAATTAACTAAATGTACCTTGGTCATATTCTTTATAAGAACATTAAGGAATTTTTTCTGCAGACTGGATAAAAACCGATTAATGCTTTATCGTGACTTTGCCTTACATGAGCAATGTTACTGGTGGGAAGATACAATCTCTTCAATCTGAAGAATTTTTTACTGTGACTTCTGTGACTTGTTCCTTTTAAAATAGGAATAAGTAAAAAAGTCAGTGTTCCAAGATGAGCATATCTTAAATGGTCCTTTTGTGGCACATACTCAACAAAAATTCCTGAATGCAATCTTGTGCTTATGGCTTATCTTAATGCTGGAAAGAAGGCAAAGGAGCTACAATTCCTTATGGACATGAGAGTATCACAGCATATATGACATCACATCTGCAAATTTGCAGGAATTTGGGTGTTATGTGATTTGTTTTTTTGGGGATTCGGGTGCATAATGACAGGATATTAACCCTTAGATCATCAGGTGTGTTCAAGGCACATCATACTGAACACTGACCATCTTTACAGCTGGATTAAAATGGAAAAAAATACCAATATGTTGGAGGGATGTTTTTGTACTTGGTAGTTAATGGATTTTCTGTTGGGCTTTTGGTAAGATAAGATTGCAGAGGAATGAGGGAGAAGCCAGATGGGAAATGTAGGAGGATTCAGAACCTGAGCATAACCAAATCATTTGTCAGAGATATAAGAATGGATTAGGCAACTGGGTGGTGAGCATGTAACAGTTGCAGCTCTGATTCTGTAGGATCTGCAGAGAGGAGGAAAGGTGCTCGAGAGGTACCATATATATGCTTTGAATGCTCAACACCAGTTGAGGATACAGTGCTTCTTCAGTCCTGGCAGGTTAACAATAAATCTTTCCAGTGTATTTTTCAAGTGGATTTTGTGTGTTGTTATCAGGATCTCTAAGTGTCCACCCTCATTTACAGTCTCTCTCACAGATGCAGTTATCCATCCTGGTGATGGCTCCTCAGGCTTTTAAGGAATACAAGCGTACTAAAACCTTATCAGCATCTACTGCCAGCAGTTAAATAAAAGGCAGTGCCCCAATATTTCCTCCTAATCTAAACCACAACAATTTATTTTTTCTTTTACATCAGGGAGAGATTTTAATATCTTTGTTTTATTTGTCTCAAAAAGTAAGATATAAGAGGGATACCTAGATTGAATGCCTGAAAATTTTTTTAAACTGTAGAGATAATCCTCTCAAATGAGGAAAACTCACTATTAACCTCCAGTACTATTCAGTGGCCTTGGAAGTTAGATGACAGTGTTCAGTTACCTGTGGTTTACCTTGCAACTCATGAGCTCATGCAGAGCTGGAATCTTTTGCAGCATAGTGAAAAAAAAAAAAAAAAAACAAAAAACCAAAAAAACAGATTGCCACAAATTAGGTGACTATTTTGCTACTAGAAAGCTGCATATTTTGGGGAATGTCATATATATTTCTTAAACAATTTTCAAGTAGCGCAGTCTAATTACTTTATCAAAAAAAAACAAACAAACAAACAAAAAAAAAAAAAAAAACAAAAAACAAAATGACATGACTATGATTTATGAGCATGGTAACTGCATAGTTTTCAGGAAACACAAAGCAAGACAATTTAAACTTTATACTGCATGCAAATTTTAATGGTTCCTGACTTTCAACTCTTGATGTTTCTGACTTGAAACTAGTGACTTATTTTACAATATAAAATATACTTTCGGCAAATACTAGTTGCACTTGAGAATAGTGAGTGGTATCGCATAGTCTTTACTGCGCTGATTTCAGGCTAGGAGTTCTGATGATCCCTTCCCTTAGGAACCTGTGAATCAATGATTCCATATAATGAAAAAGTTCTGGCAAAATTCAGGTAATGTTGACCTCTCAAATTCTTATTAAAAATAAATTGGCAAAGTTAGACTAAAAAATGAAACTAAGCTTAATTTGCAGAAAGAAAACCTTTCTTCAGTAGATCTGGAAAAATAGGAGACTTGAAAAGCATAAACTTTTCATGAGAGCTTGTCAGTTACATCTGGTTTGTTCTATGTTCCTACATCCCAAACAGAATAAGCAGTGGGCATATCATCTTTGTTACAGTAAGTGGAGCTCTCTATGTCACTGTTAGTGGTCTCTATCCCAAACTTTGTGTCCAGTTCTCTTGAACTGACTGAAAATTTTTTTCTCAGTTTTAAATTGTCCAAGTCTAATGGTGAGCTATTTCTTAGTCTCATTTTTTTTTCTATCAGACTTGATCAACTCTGAGTTAAATAGAAGGCTGCAAGTGTGTCCAAATTATCTCTTTTAGAAATTATGTTCTTCAGAATCTTTTCTGAGCTAATGATAATGTTCTTGATCCTGTAGTAGGATGGCTGTCACTCTCATCACTAGATGTTGGACCTGATCTCTTCCTTGGGGTTTAACTTCCCCCCACCCCATTCATGCAGATGCTACCGGCTCTATGGGTGTAATATTGTTTGAGTTGCAGCTGCTAGAATAGGCCTGTCAATCCATCAAGTTTGGGTCACTTTCTGCCATTCACTGGTGCCTCTTTGTATTGGTACCCTAAACAGGGATATTTCTCTTGCAAACTATTGTAATAATGTTCTGATTTATTAGTTGCCTCCTAATTTGTGAATGGTGTTGAACACCAATCTTTCCTGTCATCCTCATCACTGCTCTTCATGCCATTAGGAGGATTTTGGATTTGTAAAAGTTAGGGATAGTGATACTAAATTGAATTATAAGAGTAGAATATCTCAGAAGATAACAGACATAGAGGAAATTTCATAAAAAATGCTTATGTCTAGCAGAAAAAGCCAGCCAAGAAATTGAATGAAGTGGCAATCATTCAGTAAAGACATCAAGAGCAGGAGAGGAGGATTCTGCACCATTCTCAGGTTGTGTATTAATCTAGTGAAGTGTGTCAGTGCAACCTCTTCTTTTTTGGCAGAAGATAGCTTTTGACCACTGGAATTCACAAGTTGCCAGGTCAAACTCAGACCTTTTTGGGGTAGAGGGAGTTATTTATGAAGAATATGAGACCTGAAATGGTTTGTGAGGAAGCTGCAACTGTGGCTGCTGTTGTGTTGCTTTTTAAGGGAAATGTATAAATTAATAAATCTTAGGTAGGACTGAAAGTCCAGTGAACTTTTTTGTATAATACGGATCACAGAATGTCACCAGTGTGATGAGATGAAGCACTTGTCTGGAGTCTGTAAGCAAAGTGGTTTGCTTACAAGATGCCTTGCATATTATTGTAATATTAGATTATTAAGTCAGAAAAGTCCTACTAAAATATTCTGATTTATGAGGCATATAATACCTAAAATGTAGAAGTACTTTGGATAATATACATAAGGATTATAAAAATGTGTTCTATAGCATGAAACGATAGTAATTATAGTAGCTATTTTTCAGTAAGAGACACTTCCTGCTCACTGAAGGCATTTGTTTAGGTTTTAAAAAAAACTCAGAACATCCATAATTTCAACAGAAAAAAAAATAAGTAATAACCAGACAAGAAAGTTCTCATCTAAGTGATTTCCTGGTAACTCTAGTCTGTTATATCTGGAAATTGTCTATTTTGGAGCAAAATCCAGCACCAAGCTGTACATCTGTACAGACATTTTCCTTTGTGTTTTGTTTGTTTGCTTTTTAAATTCATACTGAATCAATGATGCTCCCTCTCAGTCCCTGACAACTTCTTGATTTTTCTTTTTTTTTCTCCTCACCCTTTGCAGAGTGCAGTATTGACCCCCATTTAGAATAAAGAGATCCAGTCTGTGATTTTATCTATAAGCTTTTGTTCTAACTGCTTGTCATTTTCAGCAAGGCTGAGGAGTCTGTTTCCACCTAACTGCAGTTGTTTTGGGAATGAGCTCCATCATTTTTGTACAGGAGTAGAACCCGGAATTCCTTCATGTCATGGATCTTCTTGGTAAATTAATGCAAACAGATGAATTGTGAAGGTGTGTTGCTGTGTACTTGTCAGTGAGGTATTCTAAAGTACAAGTCAGAAATATTCCCTTTGCAACTCTGTTATGCTTCAAGGGGAAACATTTGTACAGGAAGCACTGTAAATCAGTTTGCTGAAGTATGTCATCCATGATTCCTAAATTCCTAGTTCGCAGCTGGGCGCGGGGCTTTATTCATTGTGACTCCCTTGGGAGATTTAGAATAATCTGTCATCATCTCCCTTTCCTCCCCGCCTGTCCTATCTGATCTTTTTTCCTGCTAATCAGTGACTGAGATGTTTTTATTTCCTTGAATTTTGTCATCGTGGTGACTCCTCTGGAGATAGTGCTGAGTTCAGATAATCCATTTCAACTCAGGACTCCAGACAAATGCAGAGGAAGACAGCAGGGAGTGATAGAAAATCACATTTGGAGGAATAGAGTATAAGCAATAAATTTTTAAAACCCAAGTGATGAAGAAGTGGGGACACACAGGGAAAGAAATAGCAGCAAACATGTTTCCAGAAATAGAACATCTTTTCAAGTCATGGATTGGAAACAATGGGTCATGTTATGATGTCCTAAATCCTTGCTGCACCTTTTAAAGAGGCATTGCACACATGGTTTCAAAAAAGACACTGCAGTGTTAACTGAGTAAATTCTTTATTAGATTGATTTCTGTTTGATAAGCATCTACATCTGTTGGTGCAACATTATTTGTGTTTCATTGCTAAGATCATGAATTTGATACATCAAAACTGCAAACTAGAAGGATGTTTACTTGTACTCAGCTTTTTAGTACACCATAGTTTGAACCAATTGAAATTCTCACGTTGATTTCTAAGTTCAGAATGTAAGCTTAAAGAAATATAGTGATTTAGCAAGCTGGCACTGCTGACTTCTGAGGATTGCACTTATATCTTCTTGCAGTTTACAGCACACTTCATTTATAAAATTGAAAACCCAGGAATGTGCTCAACCCCACAGTATGATGGTGTTGGAAGGTGAGTTCAGCTGACATGTTGCCTTTAATTTTCTGCAAGACCTGAGATTTTTTTTTTTTAAACACAGGGGTTTTTTGTTTTTGTTTTTTTTTTGGTGGGGGAGGTGTTTGGTTTTGGTTTTTTTTTTTTTTTTTTGATCAGTTGGAGAATCACAAGGAAAAGTTATCTTCGGTCACCCAGTAAAGGTTCTCCTGGGTTGAGTGAGTGGTGGGTTTTTTTGGTGGCAGGGGAGGGGGCTATCGGGGCGGCCCCCTGTGAGAAGCTTCTCGAAGTTCTCCCAGCTCCACCTCTGTTTGGAAACTGAGCCAACCAGCTGCGCCTCTGTGATAACGTATTTAAGAAGGGACATGGTGACAGGCAGTGGGACACAAGGAGGAGTTGCAGCATCTGTGTGAACACCAAGGTCAGTGGAGGAATGGAGGAAGAAAGGAGGGGGGAGGTGTGCCGGAGCAGAGACCCCCCTCTATCCTGTGGTGAGACGGCAGGGCGGCCCCCCCCTGCCACCCATGGAGATCTACGGTGGAACAGACATTGATTTATGGCCTGTGGCTCCTGCTCAGATAATCAAGGTTCTGTGCCTGAAGAAGGCCGGGGTCTCATGGGAAAAGGCAGCCCCGCTGCTGTAATTCAGTGCTGGGAGGATTGCAGCATGCGGGGGAGTCCCACGCCGGAGCAGCTCGGGAAGGGCTGCAGCCATGGGAGGGAATCCAGTCGGAGGAAGTTAGTGACCCATGACGGAGCAGTGTGGGGAAATGCTGCGGCCAGTGGGAGGAACTCTTGTCAGATAAATTTTGTGGAGGACTGTCTCCTGTGAGAGGGGGACCACAATGGAGCAGGGGGAGCAAGTTCCAGAATCTCCCCCCACTGAAGATGAAGGAAGTGGCAGCGCTGACTGCACCCCCCATTCCCTGCCCCTGCGCCACTGGGGGAGGAGGTAGAGATATCGGGAGCAGAGCTGAGCCCGGGAAGAAGGGAGGGGTGGGGGGAAGGTGTTCTCAAGATGTGGCAATGCTTCTCACTGTCCTACTCTGTTATGTGTTGTTAGTGTCTGTAATAAATTTATGTTCTTTTTTTCTTCCCCTAACAAGTCTGCCTTTTGCTCATGACCATAAAGGTTTTTTTTTTTCCCTATCCCAGTCCTATCTTGAACCCCAAGCCTGGCTCTCTGTCCCTTCTTATTGCTGGAAGAAAAGGGAGAGAGAGTGGCTGCGTGGTGGTTGGCTGCCGACAAGGCTCAAACCACAACGAGGTCATGGTTCAGTGCCTAATTTTCCCTAGGCTTTTTATCCTCTGATTTAAGTACCTGATTGCATGGTCTCATTAAAAATGAACTGGAAGCAAGAACATAGAGAAATCCTTTCTATATCTTTCAGTAGTTGAGGTAGTAGAACTGCTTTGATACCTGCTCTGTAGTAACTATTCTTAACCATGAACAGTGTGCTGGACAAGGCAAAAAAACTCTCTGCAAAGCTTTCATTCTAAATCAGGCAGCCATTGAGCACAGTGGACTTCAGAAGTCCCAGAGAGATTGATTGATGCTGGTTTGCTTCTCATGAGTCCATAATCCAGATTATCAAACAGTAACTTCTGCTAATATGCAAATTAACCATATTCTTATTAGTTTATTCTTTTGAGATGTCAGAATAATCCCATGGTTTTGGGTGTTTTATGTATTTGTGAAGTAATGAGGGAAATAGCATGTACTTCCTTTCAGTTTTATTTTGGCACAGAAAGCAACTTTAACTCTTTGTTGTGGCTGTTTTTTATTTTACTGGGAGGGACAAAAACAGTGGGGGCTGGGTGGGGAAGGCCTGATCCCACCACTGTTGAGATCAGTGACAGAGAGACTGCTCAAAGAAACTCTTGTCACTACAGGTCTTCCTATTGACCTCTGTGAATTTTGGACCAACCCTGTAAGAATAGGAGTGGGTCCCTAGCAGAAGAAAAAACAAAAAGAGCGGAAAAGCAACTTGCATCTTGACTTAAACAAGTTTGGAATAAGGACCTAGAAGTCTTGAATCCCCTAAAGAGACAGTGAGGCATAGAATCAAAGAACGGTTTGGGTTGGATGGGACCTTAAAGATCATCTAGTTCCAACCCCCTGCCACAGGCAGGGACACCTTCCACTAGACCAGGTTGCTCAAAGCCCTGTCCAACCTGGCCTTGAACCCTTCCAGGGAGGGGGCAGCCACAGCTGCTCTGGGCAACCTGTTCTAATGTCTCCCCATGCTCACAGTAAAGAATTTCTTACTTATATCTAATCTAAATCTACGTTCTTTCAATTTAAAGCCATTACCTCTTGTGTTGTCACTACAGTCCCTCCTCATCTTGATTCCCTCAGACTCTGCAGATCTGCAGATGATCTTGGAGAGGACTTGTAACATTGCTGAACATCAACACAATTGCTTTTTGAATATCCAGCTCCAAGAACAGAGCCCACAAGCCCACCTCCCAGCACCTGCTGTTTATAAAGCTTATGGAAACTGTCAGGTGTCCAAGCATGTGAAGTATGCAGGACTGTCTAAGACAACTCAAAGCTGAAGCCAGTTGCCTGGGGCTGCAGGAGGTAATGCAAACACATCTCAGCAGCAACTGCAGGCTGTCAGCTGTATTGTGAAGAAGTGAGGGGGAGAGAGTGAAATCCCAGAAGAGACGTGATTTGGAGAAAGAGGAAGAAAGAGATCTGTACCTGTCTGCAACTTGAATAACTGTGATCCCTGGTCCCTCAAACCCAGTTCTTCCAAATCGGGCAGCTCCCAGTACTCTTCCTGCATCCTGCCATCAACCTTTCCCACACGAGCCCCACCAGACCCTCTAGCCCTTAAAATGCTGATGACTGCTTCTGCCCCTTCTGTGGTTCTTAACCCACTGCATGCCACTGTGTTGACATTAAATTGTGCCAACAGTACTGAAACCTGGAATTACCTGTGAGTCATTTGACAGGAAAAGGTGAACAAAGATGGGGTACAAAAATGAGTCTGTGGCCCGACTGGACTGTTTCTGGGGTAGGCATTCATTGTTTCAAATTTTGGGAATTTAATTATGTTTATCACTGTTTTCTTTATGTGTTAAGGTGGAAAGAAAGAGGATTCTGCCATTTGTGCAGTGGCTTCATGACTGCATGCCCTCCCTGTGAGCAGGCAGCTGGCTTCAGCTGCATCCCCAGCCTCATCAGCGCAGCCCTGCCTCCCTGCAAAAGCTGTGCCAGCTGTCAGGAGAGAGGGCAGTGAATAAGGTGGGCTGCAGCTCCTGTCTGACAGTGGTTTATGCATTTTATATTTTTCCTCTTCAATGGAAAATGAATAAGTAGTTTTCAGGCAAAGATCTAGAAGCCAGGTCTTGTATTTCCTGGGCAGGAGCCCCAGCCACCACATGCTGTTAGGGAAATGTAAGCGCTGATGCTGTCTTCTGCTCTTCATTTTCCTCCTTTTTGAGCTCGGTGCTGACCATGATCGTGGGCATGTGCTAAGTACATCTCCCAGATTAGTAAAGACAAATTTTAGTCTCACGGTGGCCTGAATTTATGAATCTGAGCTGGAGTTGGCATGCGTTTACATACACAGCTGGGGAAAGATGGCAAACGCACAACAGCAAACTCAAAGCACTCCATTAATTTTTCTGGGGAAAACAGTTGTTCTCAGTGATCATTAGGTATGGAAGGTGTTACAATTAAAATTGTTTTTTAGCTCTCACTTTTGGACTCTGCCTAAATTTTGTCTGAATTGAATTTTGGATGTCTGAGTACTTTTTTTTTCCTCCTAAATATGGACAGATAAAGTATGCCTTGGGGAAAGTTGAGGCACACAGCTAGTACATTTACATTTCTATATAATGTTTTATGTTAAAATTAGTTATCAAATCTACAGACTGATTTTTTTTTAATTCCTTTTCATTAAAAGTGTATTAAGATCCAATCAGAACTAATGATCTAAAGATATAACAGGCACTGAATTTTGCAAATCAGTGAATATACAAATTTTTTTTTTCAAGAAAGAAAAGATAGTGCAACTCAAAATGTATTTTAGTTCCTTATTTGACAAATGTAGATGAATATTGAATTAAAGGCTTCCTAGAATACTAATAACTATGATTTGATAAATTTTAGTAAAGGTTGCGATTCTTACAGTAATGTACAGTAAATTGCAAATCTCGTTATGTCAGTCTTTAGAAATCCTTTCTGAGAAGAAAGCAGATGGTGATTATAATGCAAATTGTGGAGTGCAATCTAAATATTAGCTAGTAAGGTTCTATTATGTTTAGATTTTATGATTCTTATTTTCTCAGATAGACAAACCTACTGCATTCATTTTTAAAATAAATATAAAAATAAACCGTGTTATGGAGTTTCTGTGCTTATTGTACATTAGGTTAAAGATTGCTAATTCTTTTTTTTTTTTTCAAATTTGTCAGATTGTTTAGTATGATTCCGTTTATATGTGGAGATACAGAAGAGAGCTCTCCTTAGCTCTTTTTTCCTGCTCTAAAATTTTTATTTTCTATGGTGATTGCTTATTCTGGAGACGTGAAAGAAAAGGTGATTTGGAGTAGTGTGACGTGGCTTTCTGGGTTCTCTGGCACCTCTTGTGGCCTTAATTTCTCTAGTTTGTTCGAGACTTTCCTATTGAGCTGTCATCCCATCTCTTCCCCAAAGTGATGATGCTCACAACTGCTTTGACACCCTTTCATGATGATGTTGTTGTCAGAAAAATGACTTTTCCTCAGCGTATGCAGTATATAATGAAAATGTCTTTATGTCTAGGGTGGATTCCCATTGCAACAGCAATGTGTTTACTGAAAGGTTAATTACAGTTGTATTGGTAAATGAAGAGCTCCAGGTGATACGTAGTGGTTAATCCCACCCGTGCCTGCCACCGAGGTGATGCTTGGTTTATGAGCAGACAATGTGTTATCCCTTCCTCCTTGTTTGACCCCATCCCCAAGAGTCTGTAAGGAACTGGTACACAGAATGAAACATTTCAGACCAAATCCTTACAGACTTACTAGAAACCATTTTATTGGTATCTGACAACAGGTATGAAAAAGTGTAATCTCCACATTAGCCCTACAAAGGTATCAGTGTGTGATGAATATATTGAGAGAAAAGTCCTCTGAAACACCCTGGAGGGAAATCTACAGCTGTCATCTTTAAGCTGTAACTAAACTTTTCAAGGACAAAAGGGACTGAATTGTCAGGTGAAGTTTAAGAAGCACATCTTATATTTTAGGTAGTTACTTTTTCCATTTTCACTTGTTGAATATCATATTGTACTGGTTTTGACTGGGATAGAGCTAATTTTCTTCATAGTAACTAGTATGGGACTATGTTTTGGATCTGTGCTAAAAACAGTGTTAACACAGGGATGTTTTAGTTACTGCTGAGCACAGCTCACAGAGTGTCAAGGTCTTTTCTGTCTCTCACTCCACCTGCTAGGAGGCTGGGGGTGCACAAGAAGCTGGGAGGGGACACAGCTGGGACAGCTGATCCCGACTGGCCAAAAGGATATTCCAGATCATGTGATGTCATGCTCTGCATATAAACCTGGGGGAAGAAGAAGGAAGGGGCAGGATGTTCAGAGCGATAGCATTTATTTTCCCAAGTAACCATTACACATGATGGAGCCTGGCTTTCATGGAGATGGCTGAACCCCTGCCTGCCGATGAGAAAGATGAATGAATTCCTTGTTTTGCTTTTGTTGTGCACATGGCGTGCTTTACCTAATAAACTGTCTTTATCTCAACCCATGATTTCTATCACTTCTACCCTTCTGATTCTCTCCCCCGTCTCACCAGCATGGGGAGTGAGTGAGCAGCTGTGTGGGACAGCTGGGGTCAAACCATGACGCATAGAATCATAGAATGTCTCGAGTTGAAAGAGATCCATAAGGATCATCGAGTCCAACTCCCCATTCCTTACAGGACTACCTGTATCCTTGATACTACCCGTGTCCAAAGATACCTAGTATCTTTGTTACACTGGTCACCATATTGAGTTTCTACAATTCCCTTTTGAAAGCAAAGACTGATTCAGTGGTTTTTTGCTTTCATAGTGCAAAATGTAGGTAAAATCTTTAGTAATGCAAGATGAGCAAAACACAGGGGGTTTTGCAGTAATAGGCAGCCTGGGAATGCATTCAGGTGAGGCACTGGGATACTATTCTACCATTTAGTCCCAGCATGAGTGATACCAGAGAGGAGTATATGCTGCAGGATTCATACACATTGCTGCCTGCCTTTTTATCAGGCAGTGACTTTATTTATGAAGAAATATGTGCGGATGTGGAAGGAAAAGCAAATATAGTTGAGCCAACAAAATGTGTACTGAGTTTAGCCATACTTTTATCCATCCTCTTTTTCTTTCCTTACCTAGTTTGATTTTATGCCCTTCAGAATACTGTATAACTGTCTGTAGGAAGTACATTACTGTTTCTTTCTGATGCTGTGCAAGTGATAAATATTAAAAAAAATTCCACCTGTCCTGCAGTAACAAATTAGGGACACTTGGTCAAAGAAATTTACTCAACAAAGTAGAAAAAATCTCATGTAAGATGTTTGAAATTTTAGACTTTGAAAGACTGTAATCACAGTTTGTAAATGCATTTGCAAATTTCCTTGAAGAAATAATCAAGAAGGTGCAGAACATTTAAACTGGATGCACATAAATGATTTTTTTTTTTTTTTTTTTTGTACAAGCAAATCTGTTTTCTGGAGATCAGTCTTTTAAATATATCTACTATGAAATGAAATGGCTTGGTGCTTATTTCTTAGTCCAAGCTTAGATCATTCTAGTGATGGATACAGAATACTTAGATATCCTATTTCTAGTATGATTGAAGCCTTGTGAGATGTGATAGTTGCTTATCATCAGCGACAGATAGCAATATGTTTGAAGGACATGACGGAGGTCACTTTATTAAAAATCTAAGTTGTGTCAACATTTTGTGTAGACACAGTTTATACTGCATCATTTGAGTCTGCTTACTCTTAAAAAAAAGAAAGAAAAAAAGAAAAAAAAGCCAGAGAATTAGTAAGAGGTAGATGCACGGATTATTTTTTTTTTCCCCTGATACCTTGTCCCTTTGCACAGAACAGAGTAAGTGGAGTACCACAGAAATGTGCAAGAGATGGATGGGCAGTTGCTATTATCAATAATTGTTATTGAAATAATCTACAACAGTCACACTGCAGATAACCATCCTGGCAGAGTGCTCTCATTCCTTGTGAACAGTCAGCCTGACCTTTGTGGGGACAAGTAGGTGAATAGTAATAAATACGGCATTTGCACATGAAAAAATGTGTGAATGAAATAATACCAATCCTCAGTTTTAGTTTGGTGTCTGGAAAACAAATGTACAAGCTGTGTTGAAACGATGTGGGGAAGGCACACCATGGGTTACTGCTTTGTGTGGATAATGTAGATGCAGTGTTGAAGTAATGCTTTTGGACAGCTAAACCAGTATGTAAAAGTCGATGTATGGTCTGTCTAACAGTAATTTTATTTCCAGAAACTTTCAAAGTTTCCTTGGGGGGACAGGATATGTCAAGCAGAAAAAAAAAGCACTATAGCTGTATGCTGTTATGATGATAGGGAGTGACTTCAAAGGCAGGGGCCCTCGTCAATAGGTTTTGACCCAAAGCTCCACTTGCCCTTAGTAAGGTTTAGTCTCCAGACTTGTAGGTAAAGGATAGAAAAGCACATATGTTTACGCAAAAGACGTGAACATTGGCTGCTAAGTAAGTGGCTGGCCTGCTGCCATCTTTGGGTAATCTACTACAATAGCATATGTTGGCGAGAAAACATGTTTATGTAAATGACCAATTTGTAGACAAGGAATGCTGAGTGGGATTTGTCTTGTCTGAGCATGCCTGACATTAGAAGACTAGAAGATTAGCCTCGTCAATAGTAATTACTCCCTCTTCCTCCAGCCCTTGCAGGGGAAGAATGATACCCCAAACACTTCACTGCTCACTACCTGCTGCCATATGATAATTGCTTTGGCTCAATCAAACCTTCATTAAAATGTTATTGATAATTTGTCTGCAAAGAAACACACATCTTAATGGGAGGTCAAATTGTGTCATCAGTTACCTTTATCATCTAAAACGTTAATAGCAAATAACTAAAATATACTTTAGTCTTTTTGCTTTACTGTGGAAGTTTTGGTCAGTAAGTTTTCACCCTGCTGATTTCTATATGCAGAACTGGTGAAAGCAGAGAGTACAGGGTGATATACAAGGACATCCAGGGATGGTATGCAGAAAAGATGTATATTTAGAGATAACACTTTACAAGTAGGATAACCTATCAATTGAGTAGCTCAGTGAAGCTCTTTCTTTTACATTTGTTTAAAGACTTTTTCATAATTTTTGGATCTGAAGTGTAACAATAAACAATATTCTTTAATGTTGCAGTAGAAAAAACCCTATAGAGCCTCATAGTAAAACTCAAACCTGCTCAACTTACCTGAGTTTGCACCAAACTATATATTTCAAGTGATTTTAAAGAAAAAACACTGAGGTTACCTCCACTCAGGTTACTTCAGGAACAAAGATTCTCTGAATCTTAGCATGTTTGTAACACATCATCTTCAACTGAGAATTTATAATGCATAGATAATTGAATAATGTGTTTCCGGTTCATTTGATTTGCTGAAAACAATAGATAAATTTTGTGTTTACAGACCAGGTAAACTTTATATGATTTCAAATTTGGTTGCCATGTTAGATACATTTGCATGTTTTTAAATCAGTAGTAGGTGCGTGTAGATGTCATGGATGCAAGTAGTAGTAGCAGATATGTCAGTAGATGCAAGCAAATGCCTTAAAATCATCTAGATGTATGTAATGATTCAACTTTTATGGTCCAGATATGAACTTACATTGCTGCTGTTAAATTGCATAGCTAGTGGATATGTATATATCCAGTTATATATTTATATACATCTGAATCTCAAAATTATTTTTTTGTCATATAAAAGAAGAAATCTGTTAATCTTTGAAAGTGATCAGATGTTTGGCCAAGAAATCCTGTAGCTTTGGTCCCTGACAACTCTTAAGTCCTGCTTCAGAGAACATCGCCATCAGGTATGTACCTGAAGGAAATATACCTTGGCAAAAAGATTAGTGTGTGGAATGGTGCCAGAGAAGAACAAGGTTTTTGTATTAGCTGTTATTATTGTATATACTTGTCTTGATTTCTGGTTGGAAAAATCCTTTGGAGAAAACCTGTCATTGACTATACCCAGTCTGCCTTTGGATTTCGACAAATGTGTGATTATCTATCTTTGCTGGATATAAAATACTACAAGAGTATGGGTGGTTGTTTCCACTTCCTTTTCCAGTCTTCTTTAGCATTACATTGTAGCTACTTTGTGAATTTCTATATTTTGTTACTTTTGTCCTGAGGCTAAAAAGCAATGTGTGCTTTTAAACAAACAGGTGAGAGCAGTAGCTTGATTACAAGCTTGATGTAGCTAGTGAGTTTGGTTCTGTAAAAAATGGTTACGTAAAATCTGACTAGAAAAGATATTGATGCTAGAAGAGAATATTTTATAGCGCACTGTTAAATTTCTTCCAATAGATGCACATGAAGTTAACCACAGTTGTCAACATACAACCTTATGTGTGTAAAATTTGCGAAAAAAAGGATTAACTAGTGTCTTAACTTCAAATTAAGTTTATTCAGAGCATATAAGCACTTTTCTGGGCACAACTGGTTTGCTTTTGAAAAGCATTGGCTGGCTTGTGGTCTGGGACATCGTTACTGATCATTCATACAGTGTTGATTATAGAATTTTTTCCAACTCTTATTTTAGAAGGCATAGTTTTTCATTTGTAGAGTGATTTTCTTCTTTGGACTCCATCTTCACATCAAAGTCTAAACATTCTGATTGCTTCCATGACTGAGGCAAATCTCTGTGGGAGGAGATTTATTCCAGTATTGTCCTGGTTGGGGCTGGACTAGAGTTCCTGTTGGTTTTAGTAGCTGGAGGAGTGCTGCAGCACCCTGAGACCCCAGGGGCTCCTCAGGTCCCAGTGCCCTCACCTGTGTGCGGGGGCGGGGGGAGCACAGCTGGAGGGCTGGGCCCCGATTGGCCGATAGTCCATGTCATGTGACATTGTGCTCACTATGTAAAGGAAGGAGTGAGCTGGGAGCAGGTGGGTGTTGGTCGGCGGGTGGTGAGCAATTGTATTGTATAGTACCTGTTTATACTGTCACCGTATTATTCTGTTACTAAACTGTTTTTATCTCAACCCGCGAGTCTCCCTTTGCCCCTCCGATTCCCTCCCCATTCCCAAGAGGGGGGAAGGGGGTTGAATGGCTGCGTGGTGTTTAGCTGCTGACCAAGCTCAAACCACAGCAAGTATACATCTATCAGATAGGATGGGGATTCTCTTTGCTCTCATAAGTAGATTATGTAAAAGGCATAAATTGAGTCTCATTAGTGCTGGATATAGGAAGGCCAGTTTCTTCATTCTCTCTCCACCAATAATTAGCATAAAATGTTACTCCATGCTCCGATATGCTTTTGTGATCTCTTTTTTTGTAGCTGACATAACTTAAATACACTTTATGCTCCACATTGTCAGTGATGTACGAATCATTAACAGTCCTTGTCATTCCCCTTTCATTTTTATGATGAGAAAGGTATTATCATCATCATCTTTACAGAAAAGTCTAACAGACAGTAAAGTGAGGAGGCCTTGTCATTATTCACTGGCAGAGTCAGCCCCAGATAATGACAGTGCCTGGAATAGAGCGTGTGGTCACTAGGGTGCAATTCTGACTACTGAACTGTGCTGTCTTGCTAGGAGAAGTAAGAAAGGATTTAATAAGAAATGCTAGGTAGCCAGAGGCAGCTATATTAGGAAATGAGTTGGTATTTATTGCAAGATGCATATAGATGCTGCATTCCCTTGCCAGGGAAGTGAAAGCATAAATATTCAGCCAGATTTCTAATTATTCCAATCCAGTTAAGGGGACTGTGCAATCTGTTTGGAGCTAAATCTCTGTGAATATAATGGCCATTTTTAGTTGCAAGAAACTATCTGTTGTCTTATGCAGGGTATGTGTCAAGTATAGCCATCAGAACTCTGTAATTCCTCATTGCACTAGTCCTATTTTCCTGCTTTGAATCCACCCAGAAGGTGACCAGTTTCCAGTTAGATTTTTTTGAAGTGTTTTTGTTTCAGTTGTAGTGACTCACATTTTAAGTAAGAAATCTGATTGCACATCAAATGTATTTTGTGAATCCAGTGAAATCCTGCTTGAGGAGATTTCTTCCAATTCACACTAGCCTTCAGTCTGTTGTGTTATAGGGAATACTTTTGTCACTCATATGTGAAGAAATAAAGAACCGAAGACTAATGATACATAAAAATCAAGCACTATAAGTTGGGTTGAAAAGTAAATGTTTGTTTTGTCTTTTCCCATCTTCTGCATTTTGGGTATAGTACATTTTGGTTTTCTTCTGTTCATGTGTGTAAGGGAAGGATAGGTGAAAACAAGTATCACTTTAGGGATTCTACAGTTGTGGCTTTTGAACTGCAAAAGTATGAAATTCCTTTACTCAAGACATAGGTCATGAAATGGACTCATTTCCCTTAATTGTCTGCAGATCTCCTTCTATTTAAATTTTTACTAAGTTTGTCCTGAAGCATTTGTTTTACCTCATCCCAGCTATAGAAATGAGTAATTTTTATTGTCTCACTAATTTAAAACAATTACTTCTCTCTGAAAGTATCACTATTTCATCTTCTCCTTCACTCTTCTAAGGTCTGTAGCCTTAGTGGCTCATGTTCATTTATTGTTTTGTCTATTGTCCTGTCTGTTTTGAGACTTAAGTTCACTTGAGCCCACCTATCCAGTTTACAAAAGTTTTTCCTCCTTAGTTTTATTATCTAAGTTCTTTAACACTTGAAATGTGAAGCACATGTACCATGCCTCAGGCTCATCTGGTGTAATTTGTGTTTCTTTGTGATTTTGTATTTCTAGCTAAAAACAGATGAGGAAAAAAACTCAATGATGTGAGCATCATTGAACATGAAAGCAAAAATGGAATCTGAAACTGATGTCCTCTTGATAGTCTAAGCACAAATCAAGCCTAGGCTAAGAAAAAGGTGACCAACTCCAAAGGATCTTTATGCATTTTCAGTCATCATGGAAGAAGTATCATAAATACTCATGTCAGAAACTATAATCTTTCATATTTTTTACTTTAGAAAATCCCACTGTTTTGCCATTAATATAGTATCTTATTTTGTATCAATTACACCACTTATAAAGAAAAGCTATAATATGTATAATGGTAGCCTAGCATAAACGCTTCCCATTTAATCTATTATGTTGAGATCCTGGATTATTACTGACATATTTATGTCTCATCATAGTTTGACTAACATGACGTAGAAGTATTAGCAAATTTCTTGAAGCTGCATAGTGTACCATTCTGTAAAAGATAGGTCTATCAAGTGTGTACCATATGAAAATAGAAAAGCTGAAGGGGAATATGAAGTTGTGCATGGTGTTTTGGATTCCTGTAGATGAAAAATCCTTTGTATAGTGAAATTTTATCTTCAAAAAAATTATCCAGCTGAAATTCTTCCCAATCCCTGTATACCATTTATCTGCAGTTGTCAGATAATACAGCATCCACCTGGTTCAGTCCTTGACAAGCTTGGATATGTGTGAAAAGTCAAGTGATGAAATAAAGTAGATGAAATAAAGTAGAACCTCCTACCCTAGGAGGTTCCATGGTTCTGTAGTTTAAGGTCAAAACAGAGTTGCCTAAAACTGTGACCATGGGTTTTTGTGCCAAGATAGCATCTCATGCTGTGTACCAAGGTCATCCAATCTGCCAAATTTCTCTTGTAGTCTAATGAATAATGTCTTTTATCACTGGTTGTGAGGATAAAATCTTAAACCAGGATCTGCAAGGGGGCACCAGTATACTTGGTCAAGTACTGGTCACACTTGTTTTTACTGGCTGCTCAGGGCTGGAACTTGTCTTTATCTATGGTTGTGATACAGTGTTTAACTTGCAGATGACATATAGAAGTTTTTCAATAACTCCTTTTCTATTACACTTTATATTCAGCCTTGTGTTCCTTTTCTAATAGGCACATTCTTTCCCAATCAATCAGAAATACAGACCTTCCAACAGAAAGGCTTTTACAACAGTGTTTTCCTGCCTGAGCCACTTATCTATTGTACAGCTGTCTACTGAAAAAATTTCAAAATTTCCTGAAATAATCTCTGAAAGAGAAGGGAATGAAAAATTATTGCAGTAGTAGAGAATAATGGAATAAGTATGGAGGAACAAATGAGATTTTCTTTTGCTCTCCTTGCAAAGGTGTTTTATTTTCCTCCAGATGTTTGTTTCCTTTTCAAATTTGGCCTCTAGTTGAAAGTTTGTTTTACATAATTGATTTTTTGGCAGGGAAACCCTAGATGACATGTCTAATAGTATACTGCAGGCATCTGTTTTCCTCTGATAGTAAGTTCTGCTAGAACATTTTAAAGCCTTTTAACTACCAGATGGCTGTTTGAGTTTTCAAGAGAACTTTTTCATTTTGAACCTGGGCTCAGGTTAACTCAGTCCAATTGTTTTGGGTTTTGAATTCTGAACAGAGCATTGGGAAAATATATGAATACATTAGTACTTAGTTTAATGATACATGCTCATTATGTAGTTTCCCTTTTACTATGTACTAACATTTAAAGGAAAGAGTCACAGTGGCCCATTTCATGATGGGCTGGTTTCCTTAGTATTATGATTTTTTGAGTTTTTAACAGTTGTTTGATCATTTGGGAAATAAATACTGAATTTTCATATTGAACTCAGTTTGTTGCGAAGTGATACACCTTACCAAGCAGAATCAGTGTGTCTCTTTGTGCCTTTTAAGAGAAGTTGTGGTTTAACTGGTGTTTTTTTTTTTTTCAATTTAGTGACATGCATACATTTAGTTTAAGAATTCCTACCAATGATTGTTTGGAAAAAAAAAAAAAAAAAAAAAAAACAAAACAAAAAACAAACCCGAAACAAAGAAAAATGAGAAAAGACCTTTACATTAGGACTTAGTTACTTTAAACGTTAGGTTCATTTTGAGTTTTAAAAACTTCATTAAGTAATCACAGTAGATATAGCACTGAGTCACCCTGTTTGAATTTTCTATGGATCATCTTAATTAACCATAGCAATGAGAATTTTTTAAAGTGACTAAATGACTTGCAAGAACATGTAGCAGTGAAAATGGTGTGCTTAGATACCTTTGAAAATATTGTATCCTGTGTTTAATCTGTGATAATGATGAACTTCACAAACATATAGGGCAAAATGTGTTACAGTCAATTCAAGCACACTGATCATTCAGTAATGATTTAGATAAAATCTTCATTTTCAGGGCATAAGCACTGCTTTAAAAATATTAAAAATGGGTTGATGAACCACAAGGAGCCTTGAAAGTTTGTGAGATTTGCTGTAACAGTGTGTCAGTTGTAAGCAGAACCAGAAGTAACAGGAATGTTTTGAACAGCCAGAGTAGTTGAAACATCCGTAAATAATTGAGAGAATGGAATTGACCCTGACTGAAGTTTGGGTTGCTATATGGTCTCGAGTTAAAGAGAATCTTGTATTTTGCTTTACTTATCTTTTATATGAGAGCCTGATTTGAAGCTGAATCTTCCCATATCTTCCACTGGGTTTTCAATAGGTTTCAGATGAATCTCCCGTGCTTGTTATGAAGGTTAATAAGATAATGTTTGTGCAGTGCTTAGAAAATGTAAAGTAATCCCTACCCAGTGAATAAGTTGAATTTAGATGTGCCTGTAGTCCAGGTATAGATGGAGAGAAGGAAGGGTGAAAGGTTGAGGTAAGCTACAATTCTACACAACTGTGACCACATCATGTGATTTGGGAATATATACCACTGTGTCTAGTGATAATTGAGGAGCTATAGCCTCTTTAATCTTTCTTATCCAATAAATCTATCCTATTCGAAATAAGCTTTCCAAAAAATTCAACGAGCAGCAGCCTCTGAGGAGACAACCATTTCACACTCTTTGTACCCCATGAGTTCTTTAGTAAGAGTGAACTGTTCTTTTGGGAAAAAAAAAATTACTCTCTTTGACCGAATATATAGATAAGATATTGTTGGATTATGATAAATATTAGGGATTCAAGGTGAATGCTTCTACTTTGGGGCTTTGTTATCTGTATCTTGGTGAACTAGTGATGCTAGCATGTGGATTTTGTCTTCCATAAACTACACTAGACAGGCAGAAGATTTATTTGCAAGCATGTCCAAAGACCAGCATGAGAGTAAGATGACATCATAGAGTGAGATACTTTCAGGTTAGCTCTTGTAAAAGACAGTTTATTCCATAAATCAAGCAAGTACAGCCCCCTTGCATTTGGGTTCCTAGTATTGTATGTCACATTTTAATCTGAAGGATTCCCTTTGTGGGAGGAAGCCAGAAAGGGAGGATGATGAAGACAGCAGCAGGCTGGATTTGGAGGCTATTCAGAGGAAACTTTTGAATACTGAAACCAGTTAGCAGTATTTTGGATTTGTCCCTATGGGTATGTTAACATAAGAAAAAGTGACACATTAAATTTCACTTACTAGTGAGTACCTCTGAAGATGATTGACTTCCTGCTCTCTGTGCACCTTCCATGTAGAGAATACCTTTAGAGACTGTAGCATCAGAAAAATTTAATTGTTTAAACAATATTTTAATGTGCTTTTGCTTGGAAGTAGAGATACTGTTAAACTCTGCACTTAAGCCATGAAGTCCTTCCTTTTTGTTATTTTTTTTTTTTTTTTAAACAGAAAATTGTTGCCAAAAGGATGTTCTCTGTTTTTATTACCTGACATTTATTTGTCTCGCTTTTTTGGTAAAGTACAATTGAGATCAAAGAGGATAATGAACTTTTGAGGTAAAAATCAGGGACAGCTGCAAGGTATGTTTTACAGCCAAAGAGGATTACTTATCATCTGTGTTACTAAGAGCCACTGGATAGCTGCTGCCTCTGTACATGTCTTTGCAGAAAAATTTAAAGATAACCAAGGATGCTGAGAAGCATTCTTTTAATCCAACTTCTTATACCATAAATACTTGGGAATCAAACAGAAGACCTTAGAGAACATATTGCAGTGCTGTAATAAATAAATATATTTGGCTGTGGATAAAGTCAGTTGGACACATCTCCCTTCTGAGATGAATAATGTAGCCCTGTGTGGCAGCCAGAGCAGCCAGTTAAGAGTGAGCTGAGCTGCTTGCAGCCCCCAGGAGATATTAACAATTGCGTTTAATGCTTATGTAGCACTTTCCCAATGTTTGACTGGATTACTGGAGGCTTGTAACTTAAATGCTTCTGGTGACGTAAAACAGAACTATAGCTGAAATCCATTAAAATGAAAATGACCACAAAAAACCCATGATGTTTCCTGCCTAAACCTCCAGCTCTGCAACAAGAGCATGATAAAGGACAAATGCAACTGGAGGACAGAAACATCCTCCTCCCTATGGAGATACCCTTGGACAGGAGCTCTCAAACAGGAGAATGAAAGAAGACATGAGTCCTCTCTAATTTGAGCTTTGCCAAATGTAGCTTGTTATGTACAGAATATGCACCAGGTTATATGCTCAGCAATAAAACAAAAAACAGAGATGGTGTTGTATTGATAGCAGTGGTAGATAAAGGTTTTTTTTTCAGTATTATAGCAGTAAATTAAACTAAACTTCTTGTTAGCCAAAACGTGGTCTGACGCTAACATGTCTGTAAAAGGAAGACATAAAATAAGGCTGAAATAAAGCCAGTCCATGTGAAAGGAGAAACATTCAGGCTGTAAAGTTGGGAAAAGTAGCTGGATATTTAATTTTACCTTAAGTGGAAGTGAAGAAGTTAGTAAAGCATTTTGGTGGTGCAAAGTAAGAGTCTTCTTCCTGGGTTCCCTGCAAGCTAATGAAGCTAAAAGTTGGCTCATGTACAAAATACCAAGCAATAGCATCCCAAGAAAACCTCCTGCTAATATCAAGTACAGGCTAGACAACAAGGGTTTGAAGCAAATCATACCAGACATCTTTGATAACCCATTAATGGCAATGCATTATTGCCAGTAGATACCATGGTATTAGAAATAAAATGCATAGATGCCAAAGCCACGGGACCACGCTGTGTGTGTTGTCAAAGGGATGATCCAAGCTTTTGTGTGTGTTATTAAATTTGACTAGTATTTTCTAATATGAGACAGACTTTTCAGTTGCTTATAACTCTGCCTGGCTTTAGTTAGGTAAAATTAAATTGAATTTTTATGTTACGTATATATTATGTGATTGTTATAATTAGCTGTGAAAGTTCTAGCAGGTTTGTTGTTTGGTTGGTTGGTTTTTGTTTTGTTTTATTTTTTGTAACGATAGGCAGTAAATAGCCTTTGAAGATTAGGTATACATCTTTTGCCAGTGAATGAAAGAGATATGTATGTGGAACTATATGCAAGAAGGAAAGGACCATATGCTCAGACTCATTTGTAATATATATCTAAGAAGCTGAGCCAAGATTGCACAAGCAATGTCAGTGTAAGTTTTGGCAATTATAAGTCCAGAATTTCTGGTCATTATCTCTGGCACAGGAGTGCTGGAATATTAAGAGCTGAGTAAACATGTCTGTGTGGGGCCATGTGAATTCAGCTCTGAATCAGTTATTTCTGTGCTTGTTCACCAAATAAGTAAGTCCTGTTCAAGTGCAACACTTCCTTAGATAAGCAAGAGGCATTCCCTGTTCTTGGAGTGCCAGGGAAGGCAATGCTGAATACTGTGCATCTCTCCTTGTGCTGTCTGTGCTTCACCCTCCCGTGAAAATACAACAATAGAAGTATTAATTGTTTTTCCTTCCCCCTCCTTCCTCCCACTCCCCAAATTGGAGACTTGACTCGAATGTTATTTTACGCTATTTTCTGAAGAATATGTCCCTTGCTGAATGATTTATTATTTTAACACAAGACAATTATGTGGTAGACATGTTACCTCTTCAATCTTTCCCATGAAGTATAAGTGGAAACAAGTGTGGTTTTATTGTCAACAAATAATACATTGGAGCCCAATTTGAATGACTTTATTCATCATGTACATTAGCATCTAGCTACAGAAGTAGCCTTACTAGATTCATTGGGTATGCTCATAGACCAAGAGCTCCCTCACCATAAGCAAATGTAGAGAATTGATTATCCAGCACTAGACCAGACAGAAGATCCAGCAAGAAAAGGAAAATGAGGTCTTCATTATGTTTTTTTCTAATTTTGACTTCTAGCAAATTCTGTTAAAGCTAGCAGGAATTCATAGGAATGTGGAGGTAATGAATATTGAGGTAACATGTCAAGATTTGGCTTCTCATGGTAAGGGAAAAAAAATATTCTGATGTTGATAACTCAGCACACTGCAAATATAGCAATGCACAAACCATGTAAGCAGTTATGTGCATGGTTGACCAAACAAATATAATGGTTCTCAGTCAACCTGATGCAATGGTGACACATGATGTGTTCCTTTCCAGCAAGACACAATGTGTGGTTTCATCATGCCACATTGCATTGGCCAGTAGTCAACCTAGAAATGCTTTTGGTAGAGGAAATCAAGTGGTTTTGTTATAAATACTAAGGAAAATATATTGTAGCTGTATTTCTGCTTGACGTTTGTGCATCCGTTTTTGTTTCAGATGAAACATGTTTCATTTTATAAACCTCACATCACTATCCAATCAAATGTGCATTGTCATTTAATCTTAAACTTAGCATTTTCTATTCTTTGTAACTTGATTTCCCGCTTTTTCTTCAGAATGTATATGAAACCAGAAGCCTATATTTTGTTTTCAATAATGGTCTTCAGTGACTTTATTCATATTTTTGGAACCTGAATGTATAAAAGTCTATAGATCTCTGTGAGCACAAAACTGTAGCCTATGTTAATAGTGATGATGAAAATTTAGTAGTTGCTCCTATAAACATCCAGCTATATATCTGTATCTGCTTGCATGCATAGTTATGCATACAACTTATTAAAATTTAAGTCATTCATAATTATTGTTACTCTACCACTCACAAAATGATCATTCATCTTAATATTTCAAGAACATGCTGTACAGTATGTCCATTTGTATCATATAGTTAGCGAGTTTATGGTTATAAAAGCACTTCAGTCCCTGGACAGTTGGGAAAGCTGAGAAACTGTAGATAGTGCAGATAGCACTTCAGAATTATGAGTATCTAAGTCTTTCTGTGCTGAACTCAACTGTTGGAAGTCTGTCTGTTCTTTGTGGACCAGTTCTTTGGGGAACCATTATTTGATTAGTTTTGTTTTTTTTCATGGAAAAGGTGCAGAAAAATAACATTTCCATGCCCATAGTCCATAACCAAGATGAAAAAAAGGCTAGAATCCTCTCGTGTTTTCTTTATAACAAGAGGAATTTTGTTAAAAGACTTAAAATAACCAGTTTTTTGAAGAATCTTTCTTACTGAAAAACTTTTGTCTGTAACAAATCAACAAGCTCAAGGACTTGCATTTTGCTTAATTTTCAAAGCAATTTGACTCAAACACCATACAAAGACTTTTTCAAAATGCTAAGAGAAGCTCATAATATAATTTTCAAGATCTGAATCATACTATACCTTCATGACACTAACATTCTTCTTATACTAGAAATATTTCTATTGTCTATAGGGTACTGTGTTAAAGTTCCTCATATTGAAAATATTCATAACTGTTACTGCAATTGAGTTGCATCCTATCAGGTATCTTAGCTAATTCTCCATACTGCTGCTGTGTAACAGGGTAATAGATTACAGACTTATTTTTCTTTCAGTATTTTTCCAGTCTGTTTATGAATATGCTGAAGCATTTTACATGTAACACAGTCTCATTGATTACTTCCGAGCTAATTATTATACATATCCAACATGAAGTTCGCCATCTACAAGGTTTTAGAATTTGTGCTACTTCTCAACTTGTTTGATGTCAGATATTTTACCCAGATATTAATGAGTATGGTCTTTGTAGGAAATTGGTTTTACAATAGAATTAGAAATTAAGAAGAGCAACAAAAATTATACTAATGCCCAGTAACTTGGTGGTGGGTATGCCAAAGTTATACTTTTAATGAAGTTTTCTAGCAAATGTTTCTATTCAAGGGTGGATTCTCATAGCAGAGCTCACTGGGAAGAGCTTGGTGTCTTAATTTTCAGCATTCATGCAAATCCTTCATATCCTGCTGTGAGTCTGAGGGGACATCCTGCCCACTGCCATTTTTTTTTCCCCTTTCTATTCTGAAATGGTGTTAAAGTTAAGAATGTGCTCAGTGAATTGCTAGTTGATTTCAGGCCCTGAGTGTAGCGTCTCTATATCAAATGATGAATTTTTCTCTGGAATTTCTTTTGGAAAATTAGGTTTAAATGTTTTAAACCTATTCCAAAAACACACTTCAGCCAAAATTTATGCCTCTCTTCCATCCTCTTTTTATGAATACATGCTGAGATGGAATCTTACTTTTATTTTTTCATTTTTTTTTTCTTGCCACCTTGATTAAAAATGTGAAATGGCAATGAATTCTTCTATCAGAATGTATCTGCACAATATTTGGTAGTAATCATGTAATCTGTCTGATTACATAGGCTGATTACAAAAGCAGGTGTTCAGATTGATTACATAAACCAGCTTCCCTTTTGCAAATAACTGTCTTTAAGGGGCGAATTGTACTCTCATGCTAGTTTAATTCCAGAGTCACTCCATTAAAATTAATAGAAAGTCTTTGGATTTCAACCGAGACAAGGTGTTTATTGAACATTTCAGATGGCAAACTGACAGCCATATGTATCTGGCATCTTACTGTGTACATTTTTTTTTTCCCCCAGGTGTTCTCATAAAGCCAGAGAGACTGTTTAGAGGTCATTGTGAAGAGGTCGTTATCTGAGATACAGATTAAAGGAAGGAGCTATGTAAAGTGGAATTTTTTGTTTGTTTGTTTTAAAGAGTGGGAATTTCAGGTCTGGTACAAACAAAGTTTTTAATTTTATTAGTGTCATTAATGGCACTGAAAAATTGCTTGGAAATAAGCCCCAGGCAAAAAATATACCATACTTCAGGAGCACCATTTATTTGCCACAGCTACCTCTGCAATGCCTAATGTGAGTAATGGTCTTCCTTGGCAGCTGCAGATCTTTCTTCAATTGAAATATGATTCCATGAATGTAGAGATGCATTGAGGTTACTTGAATACTAAGGGTGTCCCAACACCTGCTGATAAGACCTGAAGTATTCCTACATTTCCTCATAGGGGGTTCATTGGCTATGATGTTGGGAAGGATGGTGTTAGTATGATGCTTACCAGACCCTCTTGATCTTTGGATTGTTCTGCTTAATGAGACAAACTACATTTTACAGCAAAGCAGAACACATGCAGTGAACCCTAATCTAGGAAATAAAGTTGCACCATTTTAAAGTTTTACTTTACATCACAGTGCTTTTATGTAACAGGTATAGGCAGCATAATATTAAAGAGATATTTAGTAGAGATTTGGGGAAAATCCAGCAAGCCAGCAAAATTATGCCAGCATAAAAGTGATGTTAGAAATCTACACTACTATTACATGTAGTTTCAGCAATGTTGCACTGGTAAGAGACTGCTGTAGTGGCCTCTTCTAGCCTTAAAAGGTATGAATCTGTGAGGTTTTTTTATAGTTATGGAAAATACTGCAATTGCTCTGTATTTTTATGGTAAACAAGTACTTCTAAAAATTGTCTGGTGTCAATAATTTAATGTATAACTGACTCAGCTGTTTACATATGGGTTGCAAGCTGCATTTTAGATTAATTTCTCCAACAAGTAGAAGCCTTATAATGGATATATTTGAGCACTATCTGGTGCTCAGAGTTAATATTAAGGCACACAGCAAAACATTTTATGGTTTTCTAAAAGGGCTTCATTGTCTTTTTTTATAACACAGAAGGAGAGATAAAGGGTTCTATCCTTCAAGTTTTTCACTTACTTGACTTTCTCAAACATGCCCTGCATTTGATCAGGAACACTGCTTAATGCTATCATATTGCAATCCAAGTTCGTTGCACTCAAACTGACACTGTGATGATTTGAACACAGCTGAGTTGATTCTGTTGTCTAATCTGTAAATTCACAACCTTCTGTACAAGTGATAGCTTATCAAAACTTGACTAAGAGGTAGAAACTGGGAAAGCAGGGTAGGAATCTCAAATTCTACACCTTTTGAACTCTCACTTGGAAACCCCGTCAGCAAATAGCTGATAGCAGTAAGTTTTTATCACAAAGGCTTGAACACGTCCAATAAAGGGCAGTGGTGCACATCTGTGTCAGCTGTGTACCAGCAGTGATACCTGCCTCTCAATTACACTTATCTCTGAAGTTTCATGGGTACATACCACCTTCATAAAACATACTAAACAAGAATAAAGATATTCCATGCACAGAGCTCAGTAAAAAGTTGACTATCTTGTAGGATGCTAGGTTGGAAAGCATCACTTATTGATGAAGGGTCTGTAAATGGGTGTGAAATTCAGAGAAGAATAACACTTTAATAAATCCTAACTCTTGACTCTAATGAATGTTGATTGACTGTGTAACTTTTAGGTAGGTTTGAGTTGGAATAAATGTCAAATATAATTCAGTTCACACAGCAGTGTGAAAAGAACTGTTATTTCTCTAAGAGAAAAACCTGACAGCCCAACTTTCTTTAAGGGCTTTTCTGTCTTGCTCATTCATTCTCTCTTTTTAATGAAGCCTTTCGCAACTGGCATTTCCTTAGCAAAAGGTAACACAGGTCATTCTATTAAACAGAGTATTCTTCCATCAGTGACATCATGGCCATAATCTGAGATCAGAAACTATTATTTCTCTTTCATCTGATGGGAAGCATGAGTTATTACTCATAAGAATAGTGTGGTGTTTTGAAGTGATGTCTCCAGACTGAAGGTGCTTGGTATTAATGGCACTTGTTGAGAACTGATATTTAACTTCCATAAATATTTAAAAAATATATATATATTAATATGAAACTAAGAACTGTATGGTATTAAATTCTCGAATGAAACAGAAAATACACTGCAATAATACCCAGCTCTACAACAGACTTCACATTTATAGAATCTTTTTGGGAGCGGATTTGGGGAAGGTGGGAGAGGAGAGAAAGGATCAGAATTGTTTAGTGCCTATGATTAAGATCAGGTTTTCAAGAACTTAGAGTACTGAGTTTTGACATAATTGGAAAATATACTCAGGGGGTCACAACAGCAGTTGCTGTACACTCAGCATTTTTGAAAACCATGTCTTTATTTACCTGCTTCAATAGAGGGTAAGGTTTTCCAAAAGCTGGTCTTTGTTTTTCTTCATCATTTCACAATGTGAAGAATGGTGGTAATATTTTCCCCTTGTATTTCAGTCTGTTTTCTTTTTTACATTACAGATGATGGTCAGGATCTGTTTCCCTCCTCTGTGCTCACGTTTCTGAACTGCTGTGATTGGTACAGAGTTATAGAAGTATTCAGAAGTCCTTAAGATCCATCTGTTGTATTTTAGCCTTCTGGGACAGGATCACACTGCTTTTAATTGTTGGGGTTTTCTGAGAAGATGACCATTATGTGTGCCAGTAAAAATTAGGAGGAGTGGGAGTGTTAGATTTGCTTCTAACAGGGGAAGGACCAAGCCAAGGTGGGTTGTAAAAGGAAGACTTTCCCTCTAAGGGGAATCAAGAAATGTGAAAGAGCAGGGAGAGAAAGGAAGAGCAGGACCAGAAAGTTGTAGGAGGTGGAGATTGCTTTTGACAGGTGATTCAGGAAGCAACTGTCATGTCAATAATTCAACCACAGTGAACCAAGCCACCTACGGTGCCGCTCCTTGTTGAATGTTGGGATATATGTTAATTCAGCATTGTGATGAAAATAAAGAAATAAATGCGTCTGAATAGCAGGGAGCTGGGCTGAACTACTAAAAGCCTCTATTGAAATGTAAAAAATGTTTGTCCCTATAAAATGTAGCAAGTTCTGTTCTGGATGTAAATAAATAAGCAAGACTGACAGATAATATAGAGCGGATGAAGGAGGTAAAAAAATCACATATATTGTTCTCAGGGAAGACTGAAATTCAGTTTGTATCTGTATTTGTTACAGAAAACAAGGCCAATAGACATCAAGTTTGGTGAAAATGAAATTATTTGTGTATAGAGGAGAAATTGAGAAGAAAAATCTTTTCTATTACTGGCAATGGGTTTTTTTATACTTCTCTTGAGGTGGTTAAGAAAATCATTTTGGTAGTCCAGTCTCAAGATAAATTTTGACACTTTCCAATCATTGCTTAATTACAGTTGTTTATGACTTGGGAGAAGCTGGCTGTGTGATATGACTAATGATTATATCCCCTGTGATTACTAAGAAGGCAGCAGGACTTGTAAGGTTTCCTGCAATTTTAGTCTACACAAATTATACAAAAGCCAATCTGGGATATAATATTTCTCAAATAGCCAAATACTGTTCTTCAAAGGTTCTTAAAATTACTCCAGTAAATATATTTTCTATGTAGATAAAACCAAAATAACTTAAATCTTAGAATGATTTGCACTGCTGTATATCTCTGTCATATTTTACTGTCATGGTATATATTCATTTCAGTGCAAGTACTAGTATACACTGGTGGTGCTTTGAAGTAAGAATCATACTTAATTTTCCTTCATTTTAGCCATTTGTCTTTTTTTACAGGATGACCATTTCAAGATGGAAGGCTATGGTACACAATTAACGCTTTCCAAATTGCTATTCAGAATTGAATGGATTGAATGCAGGATAGATACTGGGGTGTGAGGGAGACCAATATTCTGATAATTCAGCAGTTTTTGCAAATAGTATATTTATTTATTCATTTGCAGTGGGACTCCATGGGTATTGAAGTCCTGCTTTATCATATTACTCTCTAGCCCAGAAGGGAAGCTTGTCTTTGCAGAAGATGAAGTTTTCTTAGTATTTGGTCTGAGAGAATACTAAGAACTACCAGCAACCTCTGTGTCTTCTCTTCCATCTGCATGGGGCACTCTTCATCTTGTGTTCTCCAGAGTACAGAAGAGTGTATATTTTAATAAAACTTCAGCCCAAGACTGTGCACAAGTACCTCCTTGAAAAATATTTTTAACGATCTCTCTATGATCAGACTGTATCGTTCCATTAATTCAAATAAACTGATACAGTGCTCAGCATCCAGAAACAGCTGTAACTCACAATGTTGATGGAGTCACCTTTTCTTCTGAGGAAGACTGCTTTATATTGACTTATAGTCAGCATGATTTGACATGATGTGACTTTTGATTCCTTTTTACTGAGTAATTCAAGTATGTCCATCCAGAATATGTAATACAGTGGTGAATGCTATGATTCTGCTTTTTATTCACAGTGGTGAGATTGCTAGTGGTAATTACTAGATCTAAAAATAGATATACTGGCTAACTTTCATATCAGAAACTGGGGAGAAAATGGAGTGCTAATATAAGTGTTAACTTTCCATGCTGGATTGAGAACCATGGAATACTGGTGTGCTATAGAGGATAAACCAGCTCCAAGGCCTCGATACTTACACCTCTGAAAACCAAGACAGTCATCACAAATTGGTTTACTTCAGCTGATGGTCACAGCAAACCTGATTCTGCAGCCTCCTCTTACATAAGAAAGGATTACTTATTTCACTAGAACACCTCATATATTAAAGTGAAGAAGGACTGTATAAGCCCCTATCTCCAGCTCCCTATTTTTTTGAAAGGTCAAAGTAGATCTGGACTTCATGGCTTTAGCCACAATTTTTACACTGTAAAATGTGATTGAACCAGATTTTATGGCAAAGGGATTCGTGTCTGTTAGACTGAGCTTCTGCAGATTTAAAGGTCTTCATATTTGGCTCTGTCATTTCTAGAGGGAACTATGAAGTTGAATTGGTGGAAGTTACACTTTATGGAAAATCTGCTTTTGAGATTTCTTTTGACAACACAGATGAAGTTTATTTTTCTTCACCATACTGTTTCCTTGTTCAGTGGCTACTATTTAGAGCTATGTTATGCCCATTACAACATTAGTTCTCCATTAAATGGTCAAAATGCCAACATGGAAAATAAGAAACCCACACAGGATGAAACCTGTGTACTTTTTTTGAGAAGTGTTAGTAGGGATATACTGAAGTACAGCCGAGGATAGTTTAATATTAAGTCATGTTTTAATCCCATCCTCTTAGACCTACAATCCATGTAAGTATTATCTTCATTATGGTGATGGGTACTATAAAGCAAATAGAGGTGAGGTAAACAGTCCCCTAAGTCTTATAGTGAATTGCTGAGAAAATCTCAAATACACCTTGAAGTCTGACTCTCTAATACCTGGTTTTACTGCCTGCCCATCACAATCATATCCTTGTTGAGATCCAAGAGTCATCTTTTGGTGAATCTTGTTTAACTGTCAATGTAGTGATCTGTCATAATATACTGGTCTATGACCAGAGCAAGCATTTTTGCTGTTCCTTTTCTAGAACATAAACTTCAGCACAGACGTTTCAGACACCCATCTCAAAATACAGTGGAGCTGGCATAGCTTTAGTGTCTTGTGTTGAGGGGGAAAGATTTGTGAGCATGTAATTTTATTACAAATCATCTATTGAGAAAAGGCTGTGTGGTGTTTGCAGCCGTGATCTATGTTTGTAGAGTTCATTGTGCTTTGGGAAACAGTTACTGTGCCTTGTCAGCTTGCATTATATTACAACATTCACAGAAAATTGTTTTGTTACCATCACCCTATTGCAAAAAGTATTCTTTGGTGAATGAAACTTTTGAAGGTGTCTTATTTTTTGCTTATATTTAACAAAGTGATTATGCATTGATAAAGGTCACAGCTGATTATTTGCCTAAAAAAACAACAGCTGGATTTGGGAATAGATACAGAAACATACAGTGCATTCCTAAGTTCTGAAGGCAAGTGTAGACAGAATACTGACATAAAACCAAACCATTTTTCATTATATGAGAACTTAGAGTATCACAGGATCAGCCACTGCTGTTGTGCTATATGTTGGGAACTATAGACCATCGAATACTTTTCTGGGGGTCCAGATGTGATAAAGATACAAGGCAGCACATGAATCAATTTAACTGCAATTTCTGATGGTGATGCTTATATGAATGTTAAAATTACCTATAACCTACACTGCTCTTTCTCCTTCTCCTTCAGTGATAGTTTACCAACTTGCAGTTTCACTTAGACATGGATAATGGAGAGAAGTCAAAAGATGTACCTGGGGGTTTGAGTAACATCATACATAAATTCCCAGCCTGAGCATGGTGAAACTTGAACACTCATGACAATAAAAACTTGAAATGTATATTGTAACATGATCTGCATCCCATGAATGTTTCCAAAACCTTGTAGACATGTAAAGACTTTATCCATATTCATTTTACTGGTGAAGAACAGAGGTAACCTCTGGTTAATAGGTTATGATGTGAACATGTGGGTAGGCTGCAAAACGTAGCTCTTTCATGTCTTTCTGAGAAATTTCTCAATATGAGGCAGAATTTTATCAGTGGGATTGTTTTACTGTAGAGCTGATTTTAGTTGGAACCATGTTATGGTTGAGCCATATGTCCCCAATTCACTGAAGAGTGTTTCTCTATAGCAGATGTAGGTTCCATACTCCATAAGAAACTGTGGCCTAAATTGAATTCACAAATTCTCTCATAAAAACAAAGACTAAACATACTAACTGTAAATTTGAATGTGGGTAAGAAAGATGCCAATGATTGTTTTGTATTAGAAAGATATTAGCATCTTGCTATAGCTGCCCTACCTGATTGGATTTCTGTAAAAAACTTGTACTGATGATCTGTGCCTGTTCAGCAGAGGGACCTGACGTTTCTTAGTCAGAGCTTGTTTTCCAGATGAACAGTTCAGCTTCTGAATGGCTTGCAGTGATTCCTGTCAGTTAGCATGGTGCCACAACAGGTTGTTCAGGCATGAACCTGTGTTGTTCTCTTTTCCTCTTTGGCTGCGGTGATTATAACAGCCTGAATCACATGTAACCTTTCATTAATATCCACTGTCATGATTGTTTGCAAAGTCACATTCATAGCTTCAGGATACTGAAAACTCTTCCTAGTGAGAAACCTTGGAAAAGATGCTCAGAATAGGAGGCTAAGTAGACCCTGGCTTCTCTATAGGCATAGATTTTAAACCTTTCAAAATTGTGGAAAGCATGAAAGAAGATGATACAATTGGTAATTTCTGATGCTGAACAGTTTGTAAATCACTCCAGTAATGTATCAGGAGTAGTATAATGAACAAAATTAATGGAACTGATTTCTGTATATGATGGTGGAAATGAGGGCAGTGTGTAGCTCATTTGAATTATTTTGCCATAAATATTTGATGTCTCTTTAAAAATCACCAAGTTTCATTTAGGGGTTAAAAAATAGAATTGAGTTCAAAACACAGTCAGCAGCTCTCAGCACTTGGTATGACCAGTCTGGTTTTTGCAGCTGTATTTATTTACTTTTATCATGGTTGCACCTACAGGCAAAGGTAAGATTGAGCTTGGCACTGTCCAGATGTGAAGCAGAGAGACAGTCTTGCCCTGGGCAACTTGTAATCAGGCTGACAGAAATGGATGTGCTGAAGCTGTTTGAAAACTGCTAGGACTATAGGCATGCTGACCGCATTTTAGATGGTAGGATCTTCTTGCTGCTTTGTTTATGAATCCTAATTTCAGTATTATTTCTGCATCCCAAATCACCACCTTGATTTATACAGCTAAAACTCACAGAAATTTTGGTTATTAATTTACTAAACATCTTGATTTAGGATCCCTTGTTTCTATATAAGCATACAATATTGTTTAGTTATCAAAGACAAATTATTTCACAGGCATAGAGGTCTGTTTGGAGGCAATTTGGGAAGACTACCATCCACATGGGCAATCTTTCTTCTTAAATGACGGTCATTTTTTCTCTTGGTTTTGAGTTTTTTGGGGAGTTTGTGGGTTTTTTTGTAAACGTAGCATCTTTGATGACTCTTAAGTCCAACAGACCCTTTTGTTTCCAGTAGCAATAAATGAGTTATATCCTATTCCTCTACAAACTTTTTCTTGTCTGCTTATTAATTATCTCAAAAGTATTCCTAGGAGCAAGATGATGAAGCAAGGTATATTTGAGTGTGAGACACTGTCAGGCAAGAGAGTAAATAATGCGCTCTTTTTTTTTTTTTTTTTTTTTTAAATTCCATTTTCTCTCTCTTTTTTTTTTTTTTTTTTTCCCCTGCCTGTCACTAAACTGTTTAAATTGCAATAAATTATCGGGAACGGTTAGTAAATTGGTATGCCACCTGGGACAGGCTGTTGATTATTGTGTGATTCCTATTCACTTTTATGGAATGAGCTGCAGTCTCAGATGAGTGCTTCTTTCAGGAAACTCTCTTGTAGAAATGACAAAAGGCCATTTTTTTTATATATAAATTATACTAAGAGTTTTTAATTAACTTTTAATTGTATGAAAGAGGCTCTTCATATCTCTTACTGTTTCTTTTTTTTTATGTCTCATCCTTTATGACTAACTCACACCACCCAGACTCCACCCAGTTAGTTGTGTTGTATTACAGTGAATTTGATGGTGCTTACAAGTTTTCAAGAGCATTATTACCTAAAATACAATTTATATCATAGACTGTAAATCTTCTTACACTTTTTATCAGTGGCTAGCTATGGTCCAGGGCTGAAATGGATTAAAACATAAGAGGTGAAGGACAAGGTATCTTGGAAGGTTATACTGGAAAGGATTTTATAAACATAAAAAAGTACACTGTGTTGTTTGCAGGGCTAATACCAACCTGGGGGGGGGGGGGGGGGGGGGGGGGGGGAGGGAGGGGCGAAAAGAAAAAAAGTAAATTTTGAAACAAATCTGAGTACTAGAAAAGGTCATTTGAATGTGTTCTAGAACAGAGATCAGCAATTAAACATTCTTAATTATAACCAATGCTAGAAAATCAAGGGTGGAATCTCATCCTTCTGCCTCATCAGAGTGTTAGGGGCTTGGACTACTCGGAGCAATCCACCCAGGTTTACCTAGGCACCTAGCTTTCTCCAACAAGATAGAAACCTCTGAAAAATCCAGAGGGCAATCTAGTCTTCCCAGCTTCGGTGCTTACCCTTTGCTATGGGTTGTACTGGGAGTAGCATTTGAGGGGGACAACAATGTGGTTGTTGTTGAGACAACAGCAATTGTTAGGTGCCTCCATTTACACACATTTTCAGGATGGTACTTTCAGAGTCACATTCATTGTGTAAACTGGAGCAATTTGCTGGTAGGAAACATATGAAGTTCGACAAAGGCAAATACAAAACAAAATCTTTCATCTGGGATGGAATAACTCCAGCAACTGTATGAATGGGGCTGACTAACTAGAATGCAGCTTTGCAAGAAAGATCTGTGGTTCCTTGTTGAACTCCCAAGGCCAGAGCAGTATGCCTTTGCATCAAAGAAAACCAGCCGCATACACGGGGAAGAGTGTAGCCAACAGGTCCAGGGAAGTGATCCTCCCTCTCTATTTTGGAGTTTCGAGACTGCATCTGGAATAGGTTCTCCATTTTTGGGCTCCTCAGTACAAGAAAGGCATTGACATAACATAGGGAGCGCAGTGGAGGGGCAGCTAGGGTCAGAGCTGGGGCACAAGAGACACAAAGAGAGTCGGAGGGGACTGGGCTTGTTTAGCCTTAACAAGGCTCAGGGGAGATCTCATTGCTGTCTAAAACCAGCTGTGCATGAAGCTGGAGTCAGACTCTTCTCAAAAGTGTGGGCTGGAGGTAGAGTCAACACCACCAGCTGGAACACAGGAAACTCCAATGGCTTACAAGGAAACAGATGTTTATGATGAGGGTGGTTGAACACTGGAACAGGCCATCCAGACTGTGGGATCTTCATCCTTTGAGAGATTTGGGACTGGAGGGAACATTGTCCTGAACTATGTGCTCTACTTGGCCTTGTTTGGAGGGAGGAGGTTGGATTAGATGACTTTGGGAGTCACTTCCTACCTATATGTTTGTATTATTCCCTTCTCTTTGGCATTCTAGGTCAAATAACTCTCAGTAGCCACATAGCCTGACCCTTAGCACAGTAGATGATCGGAAGAGCATAGGCAAATGAGATGGGGAAAGTGTGAGACGAGATGAAGTTCTTTCCTTTCAAATAAACATGCTCTTATTCCTAGGTAAGAAAGAAGGGGAAAGACTGTAAAAACATGCAACTTCTAAGTCAGAGAGCTATATTCTAATGCAACTCCTGGGCAGTATCCATCTGTGTCTATTAAACACTGGAACTGTGTCTCCCAGAATGATACCTAATTGCCAACTGAGATGAATTGTTTTTATCCTTTCTGTCTAACCCAGGTTATTTAAGACTGCCTGTTCAAATCTGGCAACATATATAGGTCTCTGTTCTGTTTGCTGCATATGTGCATGCCGGCTGACCAGTAGATTTAATCAAAAACATACACATCTGCACAGCTGAGATTAGAAATTGGCTCTGGAGCAGTAAAGTGTTTTTCCTTCATGAAAGTTAACTATAAGATATCGAGATGTATCAGTATAGTGTGGTCTTAATGTATAGTAAAGGAGTGAAATTTATTATTCAGTCATTGGAAGTGGATGGTAGTTTAAACTGAAAGTTTGAAGTTACATTGCGATAGGTTTGTTTGTTTCCATAAGAACAGCTCCTGGTGTTTATATGAATATCTTTTCATGTTTAATACTTATTTCATTGACAGCGTTGTGGTGAGGGGTGATGTATAAGAGGGAGGATTTGATTTTTTATTTACTCCTAAAATTTATTCTGTTAATATGGGGCCCCATATTTACTTCCAATATGCTTGAGACAATCCCGTGACTTGTATGGTATCTGGTACGTTCTGCTAATGAAATAAAAATGTGAACAATGTCGAGATTTTGGAGAGAATAGCAGAGAGGGTGTTTTCCTCCTTTCTTGGTTGAAATGCAGTTTTTCCTGCCAATATATCTTTTTCAATATTTTGTTCCCATTTCTGAATTTCTCTGGTTTGGTAGTTCCTCCATTTCCCTCTTAAAGCCATCTGTAAGCACATACATATTTTTATTCCTATCTTATTGGTACTGATGTGAAATGTAGAGAAACTGTGATAACATTTGTGTTACAGCCTCAAGAAATACTGCAAAATCTTCTAAGTGGTGGTAAGACCAATGTTTAGTTTGGATTTTGCTTTAGATGGGGTCAGTCCCGGGGTCTTCAGAATATGGTCAGTTTGCAAAGTTCCTGATGACTGAGAACAGCACTGGTACCCTGAGACTAATCTTGGTCTGATGCTTTTAGAGCTCTGTGTAGCTATCTGTCTTAGAAGGAAAAATAACGATATCACCTGGATTTTCTTTTTTAGTATCAACCATGATTCATAGCTGAACCTCTAGAAATATTCTTGCCGAGAGAAAAAGCTCCTAAAATCTTCCTAGCTGCCTTCTCTCTCTGCAAACACACTGCCAGGATCCAAGCTTTCCAACTTCTTGTTTTCACTAATAGGTTAAAAAAAAAAATAAATCCCCTGGATTAATTACAAACTTTTCATGAGGATTAAATGTTAGTAAAAATGGAAGAAAAGGGATTATTAGAAATGTTTGTGCATATGTTTCATTTACTTTCTTATCAATTTTTCAACTTTTCATTAAAATGTACTGAAAAAGAGCCAAAATTACATTCTTGGGAACAAACATAGAAAACAGTAACCCTTGCCCCCCTAAATTTTACCAATGAAGAAAATAAGCAAAAGAACATTCTTGGTTTTGATGACGTGCAGCCTTTTCTGTCTTGGTTTTGATGACATGCAGCCTTTTCTCTCTCATATATATGAGAATATGTACAGAATTGCCTGAGGTTAAGTAATCACAGCATTCAACTGGGAAGATACCAAGACTTGTTCCTTCAGTGACACATCCAAGTGCTCTAACAACTGATCCACAAAGCCAGTGTCTCTGTCCCAACAAATATTTTCTATCTATGTGCATAAGGTGAAACAGTCCCAGAAGGAATACCCTCTTCCCCTAAATCCCTTATGGGCCTTAGGAGTCGTGCTGGTAAATCTTCTGATGTAAAATTTCAGCAATACATTTCAGTTATGGCAAAATGATGCTTTTCAATAAAAAAAAAAAAAATGTTTTATACATCCTCTTTCAAAAAGCCCAATCAACACCCATCCCAAGTACACCTGGAGAAGACTAGCGCAATGAGTGCCAGGCGTGTGCATTTACTAAAACCCTACCTCAATATAAAATGGGTACTTTACAACTGCAAAAATCTAAGCCCTGATGGAGAGAGGTTTATTATCTACAGTGCTGCTAGAATCAGTCACAGCAGTACTGTATGCTTCTGAATATAAAAGCTCTATTCTTCAGTGAAGTCCTTTTTCTATTAATGAGATTCACCCTAATGGGACCAAAAATTACTTTAAAAGACATTTCCTTTCTGCTTTTCAAGGGTTTTTTTCCAGTCCATTTGGACTAGATATCAAAGATAAGGGGAAATATTTCAATAGCAAGAGCTTTTATAATTAAGCTTTGTAGCCTATATAATGGAGATATGACCAAATTCAAGTGAAAAATAATTACTGTTTTTCCAGCGCTTGCTTTTGCTGCTCTGCCTCCCTTTCTTCTCCCCCTTCCATTTTCCCCTTCAAAACGACATAATCAGTTGTGTCTTGTGTATGAAAGACTTGCTGAACATAGCTCTTTCCCCCAGATTTGTATTTTCCCCTGTGGTCTAGGAGAGAAGAGCTGTTCAACGTTTAACTATAGCCAAATCTCCATTAAGGAGAGTGCCTACAGTTCTCAAAAGGAGGTAGGTGCTTCCTGAAGGGTAAGGACTTTAACAACTCACTTCATAGTGCCAGCTACCACTTTAGATACGGGAACAGAAAAATTCAAAATACAGTGTGAGATGCATCTGAGAGACATTGTAGATGATGCTAAGATGGGGATGATGTTTATTGTTTTCCAGTCTTCAGGAACCTCTCCCAATCATTGGAGCCTTTCAAAGCTCCCTGTGCTTCAGCAACTTCGAATGTAGCCCATCTGGTTGCATGAACCTGTGTGTATTTGAAGATGTACACACACACACGTGTGTGTATATGTGTAAACACACACACATCTACAGCTTTGGAAAATGCTACTTATTCTTCACGATTAACAGAATCATTAAGTACATTGATCTCCATAAGAAGTGCTCTACAGAACTGGGAGAGGAATAGTGGTGCTTGAAGTTGATGCCTCAACTGGCAGTAAGAGTATCTTGAGAACATTATAGGAAGGCCTTTGGCTGCAAGAACACCAGGAACCCGTTGAGTATTTGAGATTGCAGGGGACAACTGGTGTGAAGTGAGATTCCCCAGAGTAATGTTTTGAGAGTTCACTATTACAGTTTCCTCAGAAATTTTTATGCAGCCTTATAATAGAACTCAGTTTCATAATAGACCAAAAGGCATACCTATAACATTTTTAATGCAGAGAAGTGTTTACCTGTTACACAAGATGATGAGGTCCTGACCAATCCCATATGACTGATAATTTTAGCCACCACAACTGCCTTTCTTTCCTTCTCCCTGTCCACTAATTGCCATCCATGTAATTTCTCTTTGAGCTTACTGCAGTTTTTACTGTTGACAAATTAATGGCTGGAAACTAGAAACTGTTTGACCCAGTTCTTCAACACAGATACGCAGTCAATTGTTGTGCATCCATTATCCTGTTTGGGAAGCATTGTTTTATATTTCTGCTCTGTGATGTCTTCAAGAAGGAAATATTTGCAGGTTTATTGGAGGTCTGCAAAAAAGCTTCGTGAATTAGATTAGTCTGTGAATGCCCAAGCAAAAAAGATCTGTGTATGCCTGTTCTTTCTTTGAAATACTAATGTTTGTAGAGAAGTTGGTGAGAAAGAGTGAAGCATGTCCAATTCTGCTATGCAATCCAACTCCCTTTTTTTTCTTCCAAGACACACAAAATGTCCCTATTTTATGGTCAACATAAAACCTGGTTAGGGAATGTTCCCCTGCTGTGACAAGATTTGGCACTACACCTCCCCCAGTGCTGTTCTATATTCAAACTGCTGATTTAGAGCATACTGGAAGAGTATCTGATTTAGTTCCTGCTATACCAGAGTGCATAGTTTTAAATTAAACCATTTGAATAGGTAAAGATATTAATATGATGATCATCCCACAAAACTTCTCAACATTAAATTTTGCTCTTTTTAGGTGTAGAAACTGTACAAAGAGTACATTAAATGATCACTTTTGCTGAAGAATTGGCAATATCCAACATTGACTCTTGCAGGAAGTCTAAAGGACTCTTCTGTTTTCACTTTAAACGGAGACAAAAAAGTAGTATCCTTAACAAATAGTATTAGGTTCCTTTATGTCAAACTTAGGTACCTAACAAAGCTTCTGTTCCTGTCAGTGTAAGTTCAGCCTGTGCCAAGAGATTCACTGGATATATTAAAGACATTCGTTATTAATTAATTACTTGTTCATAACAGTACCAGCGTATTTTGCAGAAGTTGAACAATGTATGTGTATCTTAGCTCTGCAAGATAGGTACAAATAACACTAGAAAAAATAGCTATTAAAGAAAGGACTGTCTGTGAAGATGTTCAGTACTGTTTCTCCTCTCCCTCTGCATGTTCACACCTCTCTCAGTATATTGCAGGAATACTAAATTTGCTTAATACGTGCCAGTTTTTTTTAGAATTCTTGGGCTGGCAGCACAAGTTACTGCTCTGAAACATTTTTGAACAGAGCATTCCCATATTGGGTTTGTGGGTGTGGTGGGGGTTTTGTTAGTGACGGGAGGGGGCTACAGCGGTGGTCCCTGTGAGAAACCTCTCAAAGTGCCCCTGGCTCCAAGTCGGACCCACCTTTGGCCAGGGCTGAACCAATCAGCAATGGTGGCTGCACCTCTGTGATAATGTATTTAAGAAGGGGAACCTGGGAGAAGGAGTTGCAAGGGAGACACCTCTGCAAACACTGAGGTCAGTGGAAGAAAGAAGGGGGAGAAAGTGTGCTGGAGCAGACACTCCCCTGCAGCCCATGGTGAGAGGGCAGACTGCACCCCTGCCACCAATGGAGGTCACTGGTGGAGCAGATGCCAACATGCAGCCCATGGAGGACCCCACACTGAAGCAGGTGGCTGCACCAGAAGAAGACCAGAACTCTGAGGGAAGTCTGTGCTGGGGCAGTTCTTATTGGGAGGATTGCAACACGTGGGAGGGACCCACACTGGAGCAGTTCAGGAAGAGCCACAGCTTGTGGGCAGGACTCATGTTGGAATAAGTTCATGGAGGACTGTCTTTGATGAGAGGGACAATATGCTGGATCAATGAAAGAGTCCAAAAAGTCCTCCCCCAGCGAAGGAAGGAGCAACAGAAACAATGTGTGAGGGACTGACTGCAACACCCATCCTCTGCCCCCTGTACTGCTGTCAGGGAGGAGGTAGAGAAATCCAGAGCAGAGCTGAGCCTGGGAAGAAAGGAGGGATGGGGAAAGGTATTTTTAGGATGTAGTTGTATTTCTCACTATCCTGCTCTGTTTGATTGTTAAGTGGTGGTGGTGTTGTTTAAATTAAATCGATGTTCTTTTTTTTTCCCCTAGTGAGTCTGTCTTTTGCCTGTGACTGTAATGGTTGAATCACCCCTTCCTGTCCTTGTCTCTATTCCTCAGACTTTTGTTTTATTTTCTCCTTCCCATTTCTGGGTGGGGGGGAAGGAGAGAGCAAGCAGCTGTGTGGTGCTCAGTTGTCCTCTGGGCTCAAACCATGACAATTCCTCATGAAAATTTGGCCTGCCACACTACTGAAGCGGCAATTATTTTTTGTTTCCAGCAGGTTATAGATGGATGAGAGTTGTTCCTGTGAAGGAAGAGGTAATGATCAGCTTGCTTATCCTACCTGGCATTTCTCTAAATAAGAAGACTGAAGAATTGAGCTGTAATTGGTATCCCCTATAGAGCTGGCGTAGTCAGCACCTTTGAGATGTTCATTTATAGAGATCTGGTAGATTTAGATATATACAGGTTGCCAAAAAGTGCAACAGGGCAGGATTTTCAGGCTGGTCATCAACATCAGTCAGAACTTTTGTAGCTGTTTCTTTGCAGGCATCATTATTATGATATATAACCACCCTTGAACTTGCCTCCACTACAGTGAATGCCCTAGAGAAAAGCCAACTATTTCCTTTTACAATCAGATTATATCATTTCAGGCTTGCCCAGTTGCAGTGTGAGCCAGTTGTTCTCCATCCAGTTGCTCTGAACACATTTTTCTCTTAAGGTGCTAACTCTGCTCATTCCCTCTTCAGCATGTCTCATGTTACTAGCTGCTCCAGTTGGTAACTAGCTCACTTTAAGATCCTAACCTCTTAATAGTCACTCCACATCCTAAAGTACCTAATATGTTGCTGGTACTACACAAATAATATTATAGCTTCAGTTGTGATATTCCAAATGATTTATGAGCTGACCACAACACAGAGGAGATGAAATTGTAATACATGCTTTCCATTAGCCCCACCAGGGTTGCTTTAGATGGCCTTTGATTGTGTCCTGAGATTGTGATCCGTGTAGCAGATATTTCTCGGGAGCCATCCTTAACATTCCCACCTTCCCTTATGTCAGTTCTTATAGAGACTAGTTGCTGTTTTGAAATGCATCTGTGTGACAGCTTGACAGGGACTCTTCAAGAGAAACTAAACAAATTCTAGAGCAAACTGTGAATGCTTACTCTGAAAAGTAATATACTGTTCTGGGATGCATGTACATTCATGTATAGATGTGTTCCATTGATGTGCATTCATGTGATTCAGTTCCACAGAGAAACTGATTTGCTAGCTCTTGTTAATTTTCAGTGATTCACTAGTGATTAGATTCACTAATAACTAACATTTGTGAGGAGTGATTTGTGGTGCAACTTCCAGGGAATATCAACAGGATTAAATTGCTAGCAGGAAGGCATTTTGTTTTACCCTCATCTTAATTACCCTGGGTTGATTCTTTAGAAATTGTTTTTATCACTATGAGAGTAAAAGGACTATATTTCACTCTGCAGCTCTTCCACTCTTGAGTTATCAGGTCTTTCATATCATCCAAAATAAAAATCATAACCCTTGACAGTCCACTTTGTGTGTTTTTTGAATGCCATCTGAGAAGCAACATCTCATTCACAACTGGGACCAGGAGCTAGAGTAATTTCAGTATCAGCCAAACATATCTAATTACACATGAATAATGTGAATTCTAAAACCAAGAAAAAGAGATGAGCTAGTTACTTAATCTGAAAAATGTTGAGGGTGTAACTGCAGTGCTGTGAATCTCTGAATACTGCCCCGAGGTTGGCAGTACTGCCACAGAGAATATTTCTCTTCAAACCACATGTAGGCATGCAGGTTTATGTGATTGGTATCACTAGGAGTTTGGTGCTCCTCTGTGCTCTGCAATCTTGTCTCCAGTGTAGCTAAGAACCTTCATCTAGGCATCCACATTACAGGTTTTTAATGGAAATGATTTGACCTTAGTGGGGATGGCTCTTAGGTTTGCATTGTTAAGGTTTTTGCTGGAGTGAGTCCAGCAGTCTTTAGACTTGAGTCCGCATAGCCAAATCCTCTGTGTACAGTGGGAGTTCAGTCTACTGGAGGTGATTGAAGAGGTGTAGGTCCTGGGCATGCTTGGCCTCTCAGTGCATAGCTGCTATGTGCTTAAATGAAGAGTTTTCATTTCTTACTCAGCCCAAAGGAGGTTTCTTCCTTCAAGGTCAGTTTAGAGTGCTGAGGAATATGAGTTGTCTTGATTTCTGACCATATGCAGGCTTATAGAATTAAAAACCAGTGTGTCTCATCTCTCTCACCTCTTGCTGCAAAAATTTCCCGTGGCAAGTCAGATGCTGTGAGTCTAGAAATTTCTTCATGAGGGGCATTTTGACTTTTTATTTTCCTTTTTTAATACAAGAGAAACGGAAAGGAAAATAAAAGCTAGAATTAAAATTAAGATCAGTTGCTGTAGCTGAAAGAGATGGCACAATTGTAATGTGTTAGAAGATTGCCTTGTTTTAAAGAAAGTGCTGATTAAGATCAAATTTATCTTGAGGTTACATTTTGATTGGACCTAAACTGAGGGGAGGGTGGTTATATTTCAGACACAGTGCAAATGATGCATGTTAATATCCTGTGTTTATTGCCACTTGAAATTACAGCATAACGTTGAATTGCTGCCAAATCTACAGTTAAGACTCCAAAGTAATCACTATGATTATTCCAAGTCTTCATGGTAATAGCGGAAGAAGAAGTATGATATGAAAGCTACTGTAGCCTAAGCTGTCAGAGTCTTTTTATCCTTTAGGGCTCAGACTGTCATTCTACCCAGTAGAGGGAATGGTTAGACATACACATTGGCCAATCAATCCTGAAAGGGATATTAAATAAATGGACTTAATTATGTTTTTCATGTTTTGTTTTCAGACTTATTTGGCTTTTATATTAACTCCTGTCTCACTAACTTTTCCTGAAATGAGGAAAAGCATAGCTTTTCTTTATTTTTGGAATGCTTTTATTCATATGTTGTCAAGGTGTAGTATTTTTCATTTTTATTAGAAATCTTTTTGGGTTTCCTCCCTGTTCATCTATAACATATTCTATTTTTACTCATTTTCTCTACAATCCAGTGGATAGTTTATCTCCTTGAAATATTCTTTTACCTCTGCTTAACTATTGGAAGTTGTAGATTTGTATCTGATCTGAATGTATACACGTGTTATTGTGGTTTATTTAGCTGATGGGAGATTAAGTAGCGAGGTCAGGGATAAACAGAGTAATATAAAGTCACAATTTACTAAAAAATATTAGAAGAGTCTCACAGGAGGGAGAAATACTCTGTAAAATGTTGTTTAAAAGAAGATTAAGTGAAATTTAGTTGTGATTAAAATCTATTCTGGTTTTTGGATACACAATTATTCAAGTAGTTGTTTATGTTGAGTTAAAACCCTCAGCAATCACTGTTAGTCATCTCTCCAGATAGTATGTCCCAGTTGCATCCCTTCATCAGTTGCTAACAGGAAGGTTTTGCTATTTGTTTCACTTACAAAGTAAATAAAACTTGCTATGGAAGACATTTAATGTGGGTACAATATTTACTCTGGAATATTTTCCTTAATAAGTAGTGTTAGCCAGCAGGCAAGTCTGAGTACCCAGTGCATTAGCTGTGGGAAGCAAATCCGTATGCCTGGCACATAATGATCAGTATAAGCATTGAACTATAAATCAGAACACTGAGTTAAATTAAAAAATATTTCATTAAATGAATTATGATGTGTATGTGAATAAAAGTATAGTTAGGGACTCTGTCATATATGCTTAGATGTCTACAATCTTTAAGCTACTCTTTTTCTGATAGATTTAACTCTGAATGATACATAATATTTTTGAAAGACAGCATTAGCAAATATCACAGTGTGTTTGCATTTCATTATAGCTAGTATTTTTATGACTTCAGATTCTTGAATGATGTTCTCTGAAAGCTGCTCTTGGGTCTTCATTATGAAACTTAGACATGCCTATACTCAAGGCTCATTAACAGTGAAAACCACTCCCAAATTTGTAAACCTCATTCCTTTATGATTTTGAAGCCAATATTTTAGTATTTTTATAAATGTAAGATATATTAGGACAGAAAAACAACGCAAGACAATAGTGCTGTAGTCCAGAGATTACCGTTCTGTACAAGTGCAGTTCAAGCCTTTTCTGGAGTATATGCCATACTGATTTCTTGCCTTAGTTGTATAAATTTAAAAAAAAAATATTAACAGGAGAGAATGAGATAGTGATACTTACAGAACACGTTATTTGGACTAGAAGACTGTATTAAGCTTTCTGTGTAGAATTACTACTGGACTACTTCTATTGATACAGAATGGAAGGACTTGTACACTGCAAGCTAAACATGGATCTCACGACCAGCCTCGTGCATGTGTTAAAATGCGAGGATGTGCCTGGGCACAAGCTTCATCAGGAATTGTAGAGCTCAGATTGTAGCCTTGCTTGTGGAGTTTACTTTAGCAGAGAACCAAGTCCTTTCTGTGATCTGGTCAGGAACCAACATCAATGAGCACTGTATAGCTCACTCAGCACACAGATAGTTTGAATTCATTTATTTCCAAGAAAAACTAGATATTTTGAGCCTGAACCGCTGATGGTAGCGTGGCAAGGAAAGTACAAATCTCTGTGCTGGGCATAAAAGCTTCTCCACTCCCCTGTGCGATGGAAGCAAAGCGACAGGGCAGTACATGACGACCACATTCCATTTCAGGCTGGTGCCGTGACCTCTGCAGGAAACTGCCAAATGAGTGTGTTACAAGCATCTTTGAATGCTAGATCTAGGCCACCAGCAGCATACTGAGAGAATATGTAGTAATAAATTAAACAAATACTGTTTGAAGAGTTTACCAAGAGACAAGAAGCTATTGGATACAGTAGGAATAAGATATGGCGTTTGTGAAGATGTCATTTACAGAGGCTTTCCAATAAAAATGACAGAGTTTCCTACTATTGCGTAAAGTATATAACTAAAAAACTACAAGATCATAGCAAGGTTATAAACTATTATCTTTCTGATCTTACTGTCCTAGTCACACAGCTAATAGAAGTACCTTTGACTTAATATATACTTTAGTATGGGGTTTCAGTGGTGGACCATGGACCCTGAAGTATGTGCGTTCTCTCTCTTTTTTTTGATAAGGTACTTCAATATGTGCCCCATTTCAGGTACGTGGAAGTTAAGCAGAAATGAGTATCACTTTGTTTGTGCTTCAAGTACAAGTGCACATGCTTAAGTAACCTGTCAGATTAGAGCATCAACAAATGTTGTATTTATAGTTTTTTCCCCCAAGACCAATTGCAGTAAAAGCTCAGTCCAGCTGTCATATTTGTGTAACTCATTTGAAATTTCAAATTTTTAACTTTGGCTTTACTCTAAAAAAGTGACTACATAAAAATTGTACTGCTTTGTCTAATACATTTCCTTCTCTGTATCCACATGATTATAATTCTGTTTGCATAACTCATTGCCATTTATCTCTGTAAGCAATTTACTGTCACTGTATGAGAGTGATCAGCATTCAGTGGTGTCTTCTCCATCATTTGCTGAATATCCTAAATACATTCTGAATTCGGGATTATTTTTTTTTAATTGTTATTGAATCGTGAGCCAAATAGAGCCCAGCTGGACTTTGAAAATCAGTGTTTTGTTTGTAGGCTACCAGTTGATAACGGGACCTCTTTGATCTGGAAAGACAATAAAAATGGATCCTCACACTGGCTTTTTTTGGAACCACAGTATAGCACACTGTCCAACTGCAAAAGATGAAGAAGTTGAAAAGAGTGAAAGTCTGATTAAATTATGTGGGGAGAGTTTCTTTGTTGCCAAAAACCTGACTGAAGCTCACACAAGGAGACAGCTGAAGCTATTACTACATTTGAGTCAAGATATTATTTGGACCTGAGAAGGAAAGGCAAAGAATTGATTTTTCTGCATCAAAATGATTTGCCATTTTATCCAAAATATGTCAGCAGGAGAATGGTGAAGCAATGGAAAGATGTTATAAACTAGTTCTTTCTCCTGGATCATTCCTCTGATATAACTATAGCAGTGATTATTTTTACATTTAGTATTTATAAAGGCAGCCCCACTATATAAAGTGATGTATTTATATGGACACGTTAAAATGAGTCATTACTAGTATTAATTCTTTTTTGCTTAGTCTGGAGATTTTCTCATGTGGCCTCATGAACCTTGCACAAGGACCAAAATCTAAGGCAGTATTTTTGAGAAGAGATGAAAAGTGTGATCATTTTGGTGTGATTTACAAGAGAAGTTATGGAATTTAACATTCACAGACTTGGTCAGGGAAGATTAATAGACCTTGTAGTCCTTATCTCTTAGAAGCTTTTGAGTTTCTTGTCCACCGAATTTTAGTAGACAAGGTATGTACAAAATCTGACGTTTACATGAGAAAAATAAAGCTGTATTGTCTGTTATAGAGAAAAACAGTCTTCTGAATATATGTTGTTGGTTTTGTCTTTTAGATCATTCTTGTAAGTTCTTCCCATAACGACCGTGAACAAAGCCTTTTCATAAGCACAGATGAAGGAGCCACTTTCCAGAAACAACCCATTAATTTCTTTGTGGAAACTCTCCTTTTTCACCCCAAAGAAGAAGATAAAGTACTTGCTTATAGCAAGGAAGGAAAGGTAAATCTTGAAGATACTGCATTTCGTTGAAATTTAGGAATTACTTTGTTAAGGAGATACAAAACAGTTCTGATATGTTCGGATTAGTGTTGGGTTTTATGAAATACCAGTTGCTCAAAAGAGAATCATATTCTGGTTTTGAGATTTCTTTAAATATTTATTGTCTTCATGTCCAATTCTGTTTTTACAGTAAATTCAATCCTGCCATTTTCAGTTTATATGGATATTGGTAATATTTATCCTCCTGAGCAATATAGTAAAATAGTACCTCTGAATTGTGCTCCTCCCTAGAAAGCGACCATAAGCAATTGCTCTGTAATTTATAGTGTAGTAGAAAATTAATGTAGCTTTAATAGTGCCTCCAAAGGCTGTTCATGGGATGTAAAATAAAGTAATATAAAATAAACTGCACAGTCATACAGCAGAAGAGGGAATCAATGAATTTACAGTGAATCTGTAGAAATGTAGAATAATTATCTCTCTTATCATGTATTTATACCACTTTCAGATTCAAGAGTTGTAGCATGTTTGTAAATTTTGACCATCTTTTAGATTTCTTCTGATCAAACTATAAAGTCATTTTTCTGGATGGGTTAGGCTAAGCACTGATGAGTGTGCATGCAGTCTTTAAGTGTGTAGTTCATCTCTTTTTCATGGTGCTGAAACTGCAGCTGTAAAGTCACTGTGATTCTGGTTCTGGTATCAGTCTTGGCTCACTTCCATTGTTTATCCTTGTTTTAAACTGAAATTAGTAAACTCTAGTCCATTGTAATCCTTGTCATACTTTGCAGAAGGTGTATATTTAGTTTGTGAGATTAGTCAGAGAAAGTTGCTCATGCTGCAGCCAAATACTGCACTGATTTCAGTGATGTATCAAGTCATCCTTTGGGATGTTTTCTAGGATATATAAATTGATAGCTGATCCCAAAACAATTCACATTTACAGATATGTGCAAGTAAGGATAGAACTAGAATAAAAAACATAACAAACCAAACTCAGTAACAAATTACATTAAATATTTTAGAGTAGCAGCCTCAATTTGAAATCCTAACACAATTACAAATACGTTGAATGCATGTTATGTAAACAAAATACTTCAGGAATGCCTTATGTTATGAAAATCTCTTTTTTTCAGTCTGACTTGTGTTTATGATGATTGATATAATTCCTGAATTCTGTATGGTTACAGAATGTCAGAACCTTTAATTGTAAGAGTCCAAAGAAGCGTATTAGAGGTTGACGAGCCCACAACAAGTGAGAGAGTAGAAATATTTTCCAGGAGAGAGAAGGAGGTAGAAGCACAAAGTGAAGCATTTGTTTTGTGTTTTGATGAATTATACGTGATAGGGTGATTTCATTCTATCCTTGGATAATCTTCCAGAAGGATTGATGCTGTTATTTGCCACACCTATAATGTGACTGGACAAAAAAACTACAAAATATTCAGTAAAGACTAGCTCTGCAAGAGTAGCATGAAGGATTAGGTAATCTAATGGACTTTTATCAGGTTTTTAATATGACACTAAAAGGATCCAACCATAAAGACTTACTGGACAAGTCCTACATCTTTACTTGAGATCTGTGGGAATGAAGGATGCCTTTGACTATAATTGTCAGTAACCTGCTTACTTTTTGTATAAGATCTGATATATCTGGCCTAGAAGGGAAAGGAAGATGAAGTGATGTTGGCAAAGGAGGAGTTGAAAATCCAAATTGCAACTTTACATAAGAAAGAGTTGCTGTACTAAAATTAATGATCTTGAGAGATAGTGTTGATCTAAATTTGACCTAGGAAGATGGTATACTCTAGATTTTTGAGTTAAGTAACTTTACCTTCACTGAGAGAAAGTAGTATCAGGTTGTAACACAATCTAAAACTCAGGAGAAGCAGTTACCTCCTGTTAATGTTTTCTTACAAAAGCACATATGAGAATATAAGGAATACAGGATCACGTCCTTCATAAGTAGCCATCTGCAAGGCTTCTCTGTCTACTGGAGCATCACGGCCTTTTTCACAACTTCTGATTTGATGTAGGGCTTAATTTATATTGCAAAATATATATTGTTCTTTCATTCAGAACCCTAGATTTTGTTTAAATAAAACTCTAGCCTGTAGCTGACACTGTAAATGAAGGCAAATCCAGTCAATATGTTTGGATTAATCCATTTACTGCCTCAAATCTATACTTTCTTTTTCTGGCTACCTCAGTTATAAGGAATAGCAATCAGCTATTCACTGAGTCTATATAAATGCTTCTAGATTTTTTATAAAACTCAGCAGGGATGCAGTAGATTTTAATTGTTCATTTGGAAGCTGAAAGGATGAAAAAATGACAAGACTGAGAAAAGCATTTTCAATTTTTTAAAAAAGTGATTTCACACATTTATTAATTACATGAGTGGTAATAAACAGAATTACAAGATCTATTAGATTTGTTTATTGAAGCCAGATATTTTAGCTGCCCACTAATATAACTGTTTTTACCTTATATCTAATTTCATTTAGTAGTTTTATCATATGTACCTGTTAAAAACCAAAACACATATGGGTAATTTTTTAAATTATTTATTTCAAATACTGCATCAGTTAAAAATTCCTCTCAGTTTGAATTTGCCTTATTAGTCCTACTTCACTCTCCTTTACAGTAAGATTACAAGGGCTTCCTCCCAACTCTAAGCCAAACTGTTAATTCATAAGCTCCCAGACTTCAGTCTTAAATGTTTGTGAGGAGAGGTAGTTTGGGTTTGGTGGTGAGGATTTGGTTTGGTTTGGTTTGGTCTGGTTTGGTCCCTGCTGCACAGGCATCGCTGTTCTAATGGTGGGAATCCTCTCATTTTCTTCTGAAATTCCTCCATGACAAAGCTATGTGATTTTGTTCGTGTGCCTTATTGTAAATAGCTCTTTTCCTTTTTGCCGGGAGGCTATGAATTCTTGGCTTTCTTTGCAGCTTGGACACCAGGGATAGGGCAGCACATTAAATGATAATATCTTCCAGATTTATAGCAGTCTGCTGGGGCAGGTAACTCGCTGAGCAGAGTCCACCTTTTTAGAAAGATAGTCAAACCAATGGTTATCTTTTCTGTAATGCCTGGGGTGACAAATGTCTGAAGAAGTAAGAAGCTTAGGTTCTCAGTCCTGCACGGTCTAGCCCATTCAAAGCCACATGTCTCCCTCCCACGAGACTGCTCTAAGCTATATGCTGTGAAGTACACTGGTTGCAGCAAACCATAACCCAAATAATAAAACTAAGATCAGAAAGTTAGCAAGCAGATCATCAGTCTGGCTCTCCAACCCCCTTGTTAACGCATTTAGCTCTGAGGGCGAAGACCTTCTGGTCCCTGATCATTTACGTCTATGCACTGACTGGGTGAATGCTAAAGTAAACAATCTGAGTACTGATTACAGTTTCTTACCCAAACTGTGGTGTACCTGCTTTAATTGAGTGTGCAGTGGAAAAAAGCGCAGTCATTGTGAAGTACAGACTGGGAAATACTGTTTTATCTTCAATTCAAATTTTAGTAAACTTACCCATAGTGTTTATGCTGATATAAGTTACCTCAGCCTTTATCTTTACACATTAATATTGCCTGTTTTCTGTAGTAAAGCATAATACATAATCGTGTTGGGTTTTTTTCATTTGTCATTGAACCTGTCATTTTAAAACAAAACCATTCATTACTAGTCTTCATAAGACACTTTCCCCCAGAACAATCAGTGACTGAACTGGTGACTTATTCCCACATCAAAGAACAGTTTTACTTGCCTTTTTTTCCCCTATTAGAGATATTAAGAGAAAACCCATCATATGTAAATTGGATCAAATAAGAAATGCATGCAGAGACAGCAGGGGGCTTTAAATCTGTCTTTTTAGAAGTCTGACAGATATTTCCTATTTTAACTAGAGGAAAAACATTTTGAAGGCAAATGCTGAAGGAGGGAGATTTTTGGATAGCTGTTTTATATCCCACTTTATTCTGGGGGAAAACAGCTTTCATCTGCACTCTTGATTTCCGTCCATATCATTTGTATTTGTTTTTACCAGGGGTAAACTGTTGAGAGGGAAGATGTAGCTGGAATCCTCCTCCTCCAGGCCATCTCCTGCCTCTGCTGAGTGATCATTTCTCATGGGTCACAAACTGGTATTCAAGAAGCAAGCCCTTAAGTGTATTTCTCCTCATCAAATTTCTTAATTATTTCTCTAGTATTGGTCCTATTTTAGCAGTTTAAGATCCATTGCCTTCCTGGCTTAAGTATTTTTGATGGAATTAAGGCTTGAAGTGTAAAGGGAACATTTGTGCTTGTTTGGTCAATGAATGGGAAGAATAAGAAAAGTGTCTTTTTACCATCCCTCTTGTGTAACCAAGCTGAGGTAAAAAAGAATCTGACACAAAATGAACTGCAAATCGTGTTCATGGTAAACAAGAAGACATTGTCACTGAGTTTTGTTCATTATAGATTATATTTTAAAATATTTTCACTATGAAAGGTTGTAATTCTGAAAAACATTGTAGAGAGTTCCTGGTAATGATTTTTTTTTTTTTTTTTTAATTGATGTGCAATCTGTCATTTTAATAGTGATGTAGGACCTGTCATTGAAGATGTACAATATTAAGTTTCCTATCATCTATTTTTTCTTTTTTTCTTTTATAGGTTTATGTATCCGTTGACTTGGGGAAAAAATGGATCCTTCTGCACGAACAAGTTTCAAAAGATCATATTTTTTGGTAAGAATTCTGTTATTATACAAATAAAAAATGAAGAGCAAAAGTATGTCATTCTAATCAGGAAAAGTGTTTCTAGAAGTACTGATAGGGACAGTATGAGCCTTGGCATCTTTTGGAGATTGAGTATGTCAGCGTTGCGGCGTCCACTATTGCAAATTCATACTCATGCCAGTGATCATACTGAGTGTCAGCACATATAAGGGTTATAGGTCTGAAGCTATGGAGCCCAAGATTTAAAGAGAGCTGTAAAGTTCAATGAAATTGCTCTTTATTTTACTGGTGAAATTGATCTTTAGAAAGCAGAGCAGTCTTTTTTCAGAGACAAATCTATAACATTTTTTTAAGTGAGGATGAATCAGACCTATTAACTGGAGTCATATATAAACTTATGCTATTAAGGAAACTGATGAAAAATATTACTTTATCGAGTACACATATATCATATTATTTTATTTTTAGCTGAAATATTTTGCAGTCTCTCAAAATGTTTAAGAAGTGATTTAAACAGCCTGATAAAATATTTGAAGAATGTCATTGCCTGTTTTTCTATATAAATGAAATTAATTTTAAAAGTGTATGACTTTTTTTTACACCAAAATTATCTTTTTGATAGTGTTTTAATTAATTTTATATTTTAAGATGGTCAATTTGCACACTCAACATTTATCTGATTTCTATTGAAAAATCCAGAGAATTCACTCTTTCACATTTTATTTCAGTGTGTTAGTATGGACTGTGCATAACTCTGTCGTTACCAATAACTGGTATTTTTTATTACAGGATTAGTCATAATATGCTAGACACTTCTGTTCCCTAAATGTCTTTTGATTTTAGTTCTAGAAGGACTCTGCTCTGTGTCGGTTGTGTAAAGTATAATTATCCACATGTCTGGCTTCCAACAGTATTTTGTGGTTTCCTAGTGGTGTTGCCAGTATTGAAATAGATATACCTGATCTTGGTTGAAAGATTTGCGATGTGTTTGACATTCATGCTGTGGCAGGGTGACTGCATCCCAGCAGCAGAAATGATGTAAGGAGACCCTCATCATGATCCTCCTCCTTCTTCAGGTAGTTAATTTTCTCTTGAGTTGAAAGATACTCATCCTGGCCATACTCAGAGGAAAACCAAAACAAACAAAACACCAACCTGCTTGAAGTACTGGTGTAGAGGTTACAAAGCATGCAGAGCTGTTACGGTACCTACAGATACATTGGCCACTGGCCCAAAATGTATCTTGGCAAGTCCAACAGTGTGCTGGCATGAGTGCTGCTGTTGAAGCTGGGCAGGGGGGAGGTTGTGACCCAGGGCAGGGGACTTGTGAGCAGGTTAAACCCTGTTTGAAGGAGTTGAGAGCTCAAGACCTAACCCGCCTTACTGCCCTGTTGGGGTAATTATCCCTGGATTTATCAAGGGAGTTTTTTTACACTTTCAAATCAATCTTATTTTCAATCTGCAACCTACTTACTGCACACACTTTTAAAAAACAGCCTGCAGTTGGTTTGTAGTAACCCCCATCTGATTTACTTCAGTTTGTCTCAACCTTTTCTGCTGAAATAATTGAGTCAGCCTGACACTTTCTTCTTATTTGCTCCTGCAAAATATAGCCTTATTGAAGAACTTATTTCTACACAGCAGCTGGAGTTTCATAGGCAGTACACTTTACATGTATCTTAACTACCACGTGAAATGGTATAATCATTCAGAAATCACACAGTGGGTCAGAACTGTCATGTCTGCCTTATAACTGATTTTTCCTTAGAAGATTATATAGGTTGTAAATCAGGTGGGCATGTGGCTCCCTGTCTTTAATCAAAAATTTTTGTCAAATGTATTAGGTCTGAAAACCGTCAAAGTCACTAACAGGTAAGAACAAACAGTGGAAGCCTCTCTCTTTCAGACTTGTTTAATGGTGATTTTCTCATCTGAGTCTAGGTATATTTAGCACACCTAAATGCTGAAAAACAGCATACTAGTGAAAGAAATATATGTCAGTTTTGCTCTGACTCAAGCAATCTGTCAGTGTTTTTTTGTATATAAGAATTCAGCCAAGTGCATGTTTAATATTAAGTCTGTATTTTGCAGTGTTTCAGAATCCTTATGTGTCCTTATATCATTCAGACACAATCAGGGAAGTGTCCTGGAGCTTCAGTAGGAGTAACTCCCATGTAGTACTTCAAAGTAATGGTTGTTCATAAATGCCACATTCCTCTCAGATAAGAACAATAAATTCTAAGAATCTGTACATTTACAACTGTTAGAAATATTTTCTAGGTTTTTGTTGATCCCTTTACCATATATAGATCCTTCTGATTTTTCTAAAGAAGTGTATCAGCCAGCAACAACAAGGATTTGGGAGCATTTAGTGCCCTTTTAGTACCAAATGATCCTTCTCTTAAACTTCCATAGGAGTAAAAATATATAAATATATTTTACTTCTAATATCATACAAGACACTGGAATATATAAGGAATCTTCCGCGAGTGGAGGTTTGGACATGATGGCCTTCTGGTAGGAGTTTATCTCTCATGATATGAAACTTTCCACTACTTTAGGGCCTTGTGAGAATATGGGCTTTGTCATACCTTGACTATAAAGACACTAAGTCCAGTATTGTTTTCTTGGCAATATATAACATCTGATGTGTTAAAGATAAGTGAAATGAATTAAAAATAATTGTACATCTCACTATAAATGAGGGCATGTGTCTTGCTAATACTGATTGGTTGTGTCAAGAACATTTCACTGGGCAGATCTTTAGCAGATGTTTCTTCTTTGATTTCAGTCAAGCTTTGCCACTGAGGTTGATAATATAGCCTTAGATTTATATTTCATCCTGGTAACTACAAATATTATCAGTCATAATATTTTAATGTGCTTTGTGAAAACATTTTTTTGTTTCTGTACCTCCAGCAGCAGCCAGATTTTCACGCATTTCCTGTAGCAGCATATTTATTTTTACTCAGTGAAAATATAAATGCAATTAATTTAATGGAATGTCTTATATATTTATATTAAGGGAAGCTCAGTAGGGACTGAGCATTTCAAACTATTTATATTCAGATCTTATACTGTAGGTTTATGAGCAATACATTAAAATCATCTTCTAGGCTTTATTTACTTTTCAAGTGTTTTGGACCATCCCTTAAGTATCGCTGAAGATTTAATGTATGGAATTTGGTCTTTCATTATAGTGGAACTAATGGAAAGATTATTGGTATCAGTGGAAAGTGTATACTATCATCTGTATTTTAGGAGCACAGAATATTTTCTTCCCATCTGTGATACAGTGTGGTATTTTTTTACCCCCTCCCAGCCATTTTCCCAATTTGCTTCATTTATTCTTTCAGAAAGGAAAGTTGACTAATCCTTCATAGCAGTTTGCCTTCTCTTTGCATCTTAGGAGGCAAAACAGGCTTCCTAGAGAGTAGGTCAATGTCCCCAGACTGCCAGTGTTGGAGGCATTTGGACAATGCCCTTAATACCATGTTTTAAGTTTTGTTCAGCCCTGAAGTGATCAGGCAGTTGGACTAGATGATCATTGTATGTTTCTTTCAACTGAAAATAAGAACAAAACAAAACAAAAACAGAAGAGCTGTAGGGCTGCAGATAGATGTAAAGATGATTGCAAAACAGATGCATTTTAGAAATTTATTTTTCTTTTCTTGTTCTCTCATTCAAGTTGAAATGAAAAAATCAAAATATAAAAAAAAAAAACCCTGTTCAGAAAATATGGAAATAGAGAAAATAAATGCTCTGATGCTGTTCATTAAAAAGATTTTTTTTAATTTTTCAAAGAAAAATAATGAAATGTGGATTTGCAATTAACTTAAATTTAAATATTAAGTCATACTAAATCAAAACAAAAAAAATAATTTTGTATCAACATTTAAAAATTAACTGGTTTATAGCGGCATAAATGCTAGCTAGGAAGATTCAAATAATTTTTTTTTAATGTGAAAAGTTTTCATTTTGATCAAATTCTTGTGCTTTAAAATTAAGAAATTTTGATTACAATGACAAGTTTTACTGCTGCGTATAAACTTCAGCTGGATATGCATTGTTGCCCCAACGTGATGATTTCTGTTTAAGGGATATTATAGTACCCATCCTTTATAAGTACTTTTTCCAGATCTTGGTGTATTTGTAGGAGGGAATGCAAACAGATATGACCTATCCCACCCAAACTTTAAACACCCACACATCACATGGTAAGTGATTTGTTTTATGTATCAAGCCCATTTCAAAAAAAGAATGGTGCATTATGTGGCAATCCTTGAGAAGAAAGGGTAGTGCAGTTTGGGATTCCTCTGGCTCTACTGCTATTCTTCTCAGTCCCCAAGGCTTATGCACCAGTTAAGTTCCTTTTGATTTCTGAAAATAGAGCTTAGTAATACATAAGTGAAAAACAGATTGTGAATCAGCTGTCTACACCAGCACAAATATACCCCAGGACAGTAAGTCATGAATTGGTAATTACTAGAAAATTAGGCCTGGCACATTTCCTTTATGACTGTGTCTAGAGCCTTGGAAATACTTTATCCTTGACTCACTAGAATATGTGGATCCTATGCTATAGGTATCTGTTACTCTTATTTTTAGCTATAGGTTCTCCATTTTCGTGAGAGGTGGGAACATAAAAAATGACGAGTTTATTTGGGTAGAGCAGTTGTTCTCAGGGGAGCAAAGTTCTGTTCTCATCATGAAATCCCATACGAGTAATCAATCACAGCCATGCCCGTTAACGTCAAGTGTAGTGGGTTCCTGGCTATTCAAGTGTCAAGTGAAAGAGGGAATTTCAGCGATGTTATGCCCTGAAGGAGAGAGAAATGCAAAGAGAATTTCATTGAGCCTTTAACCTTCAGTTATGTTTGAAAGGCACTTGTGTGCGAAGCCAAAAATCTGTGTGGGCAGTCATTCTTATGTTTGAGTTCGTTACTTGGGATAGTATTTATTTCTATTTCTATCTGTGTGGTGATGCATATGACTGTATTGGGTTTATGTGACAAGGTTTGGTAGCAGAACCATTCCAGGGCTTCTGTGAGTAGAGACCAGGAGCTGCCCCCATGTCAGAGCCAGTTCCAGATGGCTTCAAAACAGACCCTCTGTTGGTCAAAGCTGAGTCCATCAGTGACACTGGTGGTACCTCTGTGATAACATATTTAAGAAAGGGTAAAAAAGCTGCATAACAGCATCTGGGGTAGAGGAGTAAGAAAAATGGAAAAGAAACAGCTCTGCAGATGTCAAGATCAGTGAAGAAGGAGGGGAGGAGGTGCTCCAGGTGTAAGAGCAGAGATTCCTCTGGCCCCTGGTGAAGAGCATGGTGAGGCAGGCTGTGCCCCTGCAGCCCGTGGAGGTCCAAAGTGGAGCAGATACCCACCTGCAGCCCATGGAGGACACCACACCAGAGCAGGTGGATGCCTGAAGGAGGCTGTGAGCCTGTGGAGAGTCCATACAGGTGCAGGATGCTGGCAGGACCTGTAACCCCATGGAAAGGAGCCCACTCTGGAGCAGGTTTGCTGTCAGGACTTGTGACTTCATGGGGGACCCACGATGGAGCAGTTTGTGAAGATCTGCAGCCCATGGGAAGGTCTCACATTGGAGATGTTTGTGAAGGACTGTCTCTGGTGGGAGGGACCCCACGCTGGAGTAGGGGAAGAGAGTGAGGAGGAAGGAGTGGCAGAGACAATGTGTGATGATGAACTGCTCACAACGCACATTACCTGTCCCCCTGCGTGGCTACAGGGGAGGAGATAGAGTTATCAGGAGCAAAACTGACCCTGGGAAGAAGGGACAGGTGGGGGGAAGGTGGGCTTTGTAGTTTGTTTCTTATTTCTCACTATCCTATTCTGTTATTAATTGGCAATAAATTAAATTAATCTTTCCCAAGTCAAATCTGTTTTGCCAGTGATGCTAACTGGTGAGCAATCTCCCTGTCCTTATCTTGACCCACAAGCTTTTAATCTTATTTTCTCCTCCTGTCTGTTAAGAAGGAGGACTGATAGAGCAGCTTGCTGGGCACCTGGTGGCCAGCCAAGGGCAACCCATGGCAGTGACAAACCACTCCAGCTCTACTGTCTGGGTAAAGGTGGCAAGAAAAATGTTTTTGTTAAAAAGCATTTAAGCATAGGGAGTAAATAAGTAGCAGCACACATTGTCTGTGTAAGGCATTGACTGAATCTTTGAAGGTGTGTCTTTCAAATCAGATGTGAAGGCAGCAAGGCCTGAAACACAAATGAGTCATAATCAAATGTATTTTTAGCCTGTATGAATCAAACCATACTTTTGTCTCCCTGTGTAACCAGATTCCCAAGACTGAATACCATTTTAAGCTACTCGGTAAAAATATTTGCATGGTTTTGACTTGCTTTCTAAGGAAGGCAGTGCCCTTAAGCCAATTGCTAGAAAGTAGTCAGTATAAATGGGTAACTTGTTACTTTTTGGATAAACTTCACATTCAGAGATAAGAGAGGGGCAGATTGAGGAGACCTGTGAGTTTTCAGATGGCCTTTGATTGGAGGCTAATGTACATCAGTGAGCAGGTTTGTTTTGATTTGGTTTTGTTTTCAGGTGTCCCATTTGAAGATGTCTCTTCATTAATATGCACCCAGGTGAAATGCATCAAATATTTAACAATGAAGGAATCCACTGGAGGTAGAGAAGATATATGTCCATAGCAGATGCTACTTGATTAGTGTTTGCAGACAACAGCTCACCTACAAAATGAGCCTGGACTACTGCAAACAAAGAAGTGTTTCCTGCTTGAAGTAAAATATGAATCATAATTAACATATAAGGGACCGATCCTTACTATTCACATTTTGAGATATGTAGTGTTACAATTCAGTGGTAATTTTTGTTCTTCTATATTACATAAATATCAAATTTCAGGTGAGTATTAGTGCTTTTCAAATACTGCATACAACTAAAGCAAGAAAATACTGGGGCAGTTTGTGAAGAGAGGTAGCGGAATAATTAAAAAAAAAAAAAAAAAGAAAAAAACAAACAATTAAAACAATGCCAAAGGTCTCATAATTGGAATTCTTAACAGAAAATACCAATTTTTTAGAATTTTATTATGGTTATTTAAAAACATAAAATACCTAATGTTTGTATCATAGACTATACGTTTATACAAAGACCAAAGCAGATGCAGAGGGCTTGTTAGCTCCCTCCATTGCGCCATTTTCATGCTGATATAATGCTGTTAAGATCAGTGGAATTATGTGTCAGAGAACTGTCCTGGGCTTCTGTGAGTGTCTGGGATTTTTTGGTAGTGAGGGAGGAGGCTAAAGCAATGGCCCCCTGTGAGAAGCTTCTTGAAGTTCCCCTGGCTCCAAGTCAGACTTACCACTGCACCAAGGCTGAGCCAGGTGGCTGCACCTCTATGATAATGTATTTAAGAAGGGACCTGGGAGGAGGAGTCGGACTTGTGAGGAGGAGTTGCGGCAGCTGCGTGAACACCAAGGTCAATGGAGGAACGGAGGAGGAAGGAGTGGGGGAGGTGTGCCGGAGCAGAGACCCCCCCTGCAGCCCCTGATGAGATGGCAGGGCAGGCCCCCCCTGCCACCCATGGAGGTCTACGGTGGAGCAGATGCCAACCAGTGGTCTGTGGGGAACCCTAACTCATCTCAGGGGATTCCGCCTGAAGGAGGCCGGGATCCTGTGGGAAGAAGGAGCCCCCGCTGTTGTAGTTCAGTGCCGGGAGGATTGCAGCATGCGGGGTGTCACATACAGGAGGTGCATCCTATGGGAAGGACTCCTGTCAGAGAAAGTTTGTGGAGGACTGTCTTCTGTGAGAGGAGGACCACGCTGGAACAGGGGGAAGAAGTTCCAGAAGCTCCCTGCCATCAAAGATGGAAGAAGCAGCAGCACTGACTGCACCCCCCCATTCCCTGATCCTGCACTGCTGGGAGCGGAGGTAGAGATATCAGGAGCAGAGCTGAGCCCGGGAAGAAGAGAGGGGTAGGGGAAGATGTTTTCAAGGTGTGTTAATGCTTCTTACTGTCCTACTCTGTCTGCTAAGTGTTGTTTCTAGTGTCTGTATTAAATTTATGTTATTTTCTTCTTCCCCTAACAAGTCTGTCCTTTGCCTGTGACCATAATGAGTGTGTCATCCCTTCCTGTCCTTATCTTGATTCCTGAGACTTTTTGGCTTAATTTTCTCCTTCCCAGTTCTGGGGGTAAGAGTGGAGTGAGTGGCTGCCTGGTGCTCACTTGCCCTCTGGGCTCAAACCACAGCAAGCACTAATGCAGACATGAAGAATTAGGTCATACAATGCTAATCATTCAGGAGAACTTCCCTAAAGTCTAAAATACCATTTGCATAAGAAAGGGGTCCAGTGTCCCTCAGGAGACCAAATTCAGGCCTGAATGGAAACAAAGGTGCCCTGATTTCCCTCTTCTTCTCATCATGTTTTATTAGATACAGCTTTACGATATAATCAAGGTTAGACATGCACAAAGGCTGCACCAGGGCTGAGGCAATTTCACCTCTGCATCATCGAAAGGGGCTACCTTGCCACTTTTCTTCCACAGGATTGGTGCTCAACTGCTGGCATGATCTGGTAATTTAAGAAACAGAAAACTAATCACTCCAAAAAGTTCTAAAATTGCATTCTACTGGATTAGTTTTCCGAAGAGGCTGAACATGGTGTCAGACAAGCACAAGGGAGATAATGGGAACTTGTGTTCACAGGAAAGGGAAGAAGCATATTGAGGCTGCATATATTTCCACTACCCTACAATCAAGTTAGGTTATTTTAATTCTGAAGTGTTGTAACCATGCTGTTATGTGATCTGAAGTGCTGGTGTGTTGCTCTTGCGTTATCCAGCATGGCATATTTGGTCAAGCAATATTTCTTTTTCTAGAGGAAGACTTGTCTGATCTAAAATTAAAGTTAGGCTGACTTTCACTGGAAATTTTAAATGCTAAAACAAACCAAACCAGAAAACCCTAAATTCAGTGTCAATCTCTCATTTACCCAAGTAAAACAAAAAAATGATCCCAGATTGCTGAGATAAAAACATTTTCATTGCAAACTACTGTGAGAAGAAATGTGGGGGAATTCTAACCAAACCAAAAGCCCTGCTGAAATTGAAGAAAATAGGTAGTTTCTGTTAAAGTGTTTGTTCTGTTTGGGAGGGGGAAAAAATGGTGCTGAAATGTCAACTAAAAAGGAAGAAGGAAGGGTCCATTACACCTGTGCTTTATACAACGGAAGAGGTCCTATCCTATAGCCAACTGAGGAACAATAAACTGTGCTTGTGAATGCATGTGTGGGCACAATCTTCACACTGATACAGTGCATTTATGTTATGTTAGTACTAAGTTTGAAAATAAAAATCAAAACCAAATTGTCTTACATTTGCCCCTCAATATGAAAGAATGTAATTGAACTTTCCTTTTAAATGGATCATTTACTGTATGTGTTCCTGTATGTATGTTGTCTGCCCATCATTTTAAGAAACCTACGTTGCATGGGTAGAATGACCTAGACTGTGTTTAGCCTACATAGTGTCATACAACTTTTTCTTTGGTTCATGATTTAAACATAAGTGAAATTACAGTATTGCTTTTTAAGGTACTGTTGGCAGAGAAGTCCACTGAAATGAGTAGATTAGTTTATTCTTCAGGGATATAGCTTCCAGTTCTCTGCATTAGTTACACTCTGTTCTGAAGATTTTCTTAGCAGCCATAATAGATGGAGTTTTTTGTCTCAGTAAGAGAAGAATGAGCTATTCCTAAGTGTTTACAAAGCTGGGAGAAGGGACTTCAGAGTTTGGAAATTCTGCTCTATAGCTGACACTCAAAAGTAGACTTTGAGGTTGTAATACCTTCAGTGAGTAAACAGAGTCTCTGCTATTATAGGTCATCTGTACAATTAGAGTAATGAAAACACAAAACATATTTTTGAAATATTCTGCTTAATTTATGCTTTTCAGAATGGATAAACTCTGCACTTAAAGGGTGCGTGTCACCTATTAGACTTGTCTAAAGTTAGAGGTCTACAGGTATAGCTTAATGATAATTTCTTTTGGCAGTCTTGTGGCTTATGTCTTTGTAGGTTCACCTTTAAATTAGAGAATTCCCAGTGTTGGGACCTAGCAAGTTCAATGAGATGGCTGAGGCAGTGAAGGAAAGGCAAGATTGGGGACACAGAATGAGGTGGTTTAATCTGGTAGAGAAATGAGAAGAAATGCTTGTTAAACTGCAGCATGGAGCTGTTGTCCTAAACCTTCCTTATAGTCAGTGGACACCATGGGAGGTGATCCAGCTGGTTTAGGAATAGAGGACTCACCGATTGGAAGTAAGTTTTTTTCTGGTTAATGAAAGGTAGTCTTAAAACTACAGGAAATGTCTGAACCTCAGGGTGAAAGAGGTATCACTTTTTTGTGACTGGATTAAAAACCCCTTCCTTGTGATTTATTCACATCTATTCAAATAAAAGTCTAAAGGAGAAAAGTAGTCTGGGTTGGAAACTTTAATTTTTTGTGTCCATGCAGTGCTCATTGAAACAGATCAGTTACAACCTCTTCACAAAATAACACTGGAAACAAGATTAGAGGCTACTTGTGTGAGATGCCACTGTTAGGAGGAACATGGTAGATGTGAGATCATTGTAATTTCTGAGCTGTTGAAAGAAATATGAGAAGGTAAAGATATCGACAAATATCTCAAACTGTGTGTATGAAATAGTGTGTGATAAATTATAGATACAAGAGGTTGTTTCAGAAATACCCAAAAACTATCTTTGCATTATTGATGCTGTCAGACGGAGCCTGAGAAAATTTCAACCCTAAAATTTCTGTTACTTTGTGGTTCAGCTGTATGAGGTCCAGTACAGGAAGTAAAATATTCAGCAAACATCATTTTCTTCCCTCAAAAAGTTAACTGCAGAGTTGATAGGTTTGATTTGGTGTTGTGAATATCTAGAAAAATAGGTACAGCGTACGTAGCAAAAGAAGTTCACAGATCCATTCCCTCTGCTCATATATATTCTTACCAGACTACAGTGAATATAACATCTCCTCTGGCTTAATGTATTTCCTCCAAAATGCTAGAATAGTTTGTGTTTCACAGATCAATTTCTTAGTAAATGCAAGATTTTTCCATGCATTTCCTAAAAAATTCCCACTAGAAATTTCCTTTGTATCTCATGACTTGGTAGGGGCTCATCCCTCCCCCTCCTCTTCCTCCTTTGGACTGATCATTTATCTTATTAGGGAAAAACAGCTTATGTGATTATTTCTGGTTGTTATGCAGCAGTGGAAATCATCCAGTCTCTTCTTCCTGGCCTGCGTTCCCAAGGAGCCACCAATTACCAAGTCTGAGTTTTAACCACTCCTCATAAATCAAAGCTATTAAAATCATTAAACAATGATGTAATTTCAATCCAAAGTATAGCTCTATTGCATTTGATTATTATCAAAATGATCATTTTCTCTTAAGTATTTAAATGGCCTTTTTTAATACCTGCACCCAGCTGCACTTTATCTCTCAATGTATCTCTTCTGCATGTCTTCAGCTCACATCTGCCAACACGATGGACTCTTACCGTGGCAGTGAAGAGCCTTGTGAAGAGCAATGTAGCTGTGGGAATGGGGCTGGATTCTGCTTCGCTTAGTGACAGCACAACTGTCAGCTCAAAACTTTCTCAGCAGAATCTGATTAATGACGATGGAAGGGACAGAAAAAAGTGCAGCTGGGGCTCTGGTTCCCAGAGATGGAAGCCCTGAGGGTAGAAAACTCATCTTTTGGCTGAGCATATTTGACATGGGAGATATTAAGAGAAAATCAGCCTGTATTCCCATTACACCTTTTCAAAGTTAAACTGCACCTTGATCAATTCTGACTAAATTTCCTTCTCATGATACTCTTCTCAAAATTATTCTACACTCTTCCTTTGTCAGAGCAGAATCTACTCTTCTCTTGAATATACTAACCAAAGATACATCAATTTGCTATGGAAGCCATGTGTCAAGCTTAAGATATTTCTAATAAGAAAGGAATCTGAGTCTTTTTTAGCACTAAATCTGCCTTATAGTCTCAAATGTCAAACATAATTGTAAAAAGATGCTGTAGCGCTTCCCAGTGCATGTGAGTATGTGCATATCTGTGTGTGTGTGTATATGCACATCAATATATATCAATTTATTAAGGTTTTTTTACAATTTCATACCTATTTCTGTTTTTTTCTACAACTGATCCTATTTGTATGCATATTTCAGTAAAAGGGATTCTAAAGAAATTTAAGAAAAACATAATATCAACTACAGAAAAAGAGTTTCCATCTAGATGTTAGTAATAGGACATTATAAATGAGGCTTATTTTAATTTCCCAGCTAGAATGTTAAAGCTGGTTAGTATGAAATCCTCTCTTTTCTTCCATCCACATAATTACTATTCTGTAGCTGGCTCTGCATAATTTGATTATATTATGTTCTCAGGGCCGTTGCTGGAGTTGACGGAGACTCTGATTTAGTTCATATGGAAATCCGGGACCCCAGTGGAGGTATGCAAATGAAAATGTTATCAGTTGATACCCTAGCGTATAGTCATTTCTCTTTGTTTTAGAGAGTACTTTTTGGATTGTTTTTAAAGCTAGTCAGAAGACCAATTGTGCAAGTCAGATTCCTTCTCTGTTTATCTGTAGTCAGCAAAGCTGTCCTGATGTATAAAAATATAGTATAATTTAGAATTTACTTGTTTTTCACTCTAAGATGAATTGACGTCAGGATGCTATGCTCTGTTGAAAATGTCCGTTAATAGTGCATTTTATTCCGGCAGTTAATATTGAACATTTTTTCCTGATTTGCAAATAAAACTGGCAATGCAGTGTTAGTGCTGGGTAAATGTCTGATAAAGTGAATCATTGCATATGTCAGCCCTTCTGCAGTAACCACCATCTACCAGAATTTCTTCATGTTACAATATCTGGTATACTGAGACTTCAAAAGGAAAATAAATGAAAAAGTATATTTGTAGTCAGGATGTGCTGTACTAAAGAGTCACCATGATTCCAAAAGCTTGTATAGTTTCTTGTTACCAATTGTACTCTTGAAAGATAATTTAATTCCTTGAATAAGATCATCTAAGTTCCTGTGCAGTCTTAAAAATGGGTTGTAAAGAATGAACAGTTTGACTTTACCTAATCCAGTTGCTTTTCTTCATTTCAGCCCTATTAAAAAAACAAAGTTGCCATGTTAAAATCTGGATGACAAAGTTTCTAAATCTTTTAGCGGTGAGATTTCTGAGACATGGTGACATTTACACTGCCCCATTAGGTGCTCTGCTTAGCGACAGTGTAGGAAGATTCTTCAGGAGCTGGATGGAAAGAACTTTTTTTATATTTAAGAGAACCAGCAGAAAAACTCTCATGAAATATCTCCTGGCTGGGTTCTCAACAAACTGACTTTGTGCACTTATGGTCAGTACAAGCATCGGCATTGATTTTAGTGGAAACAGCATCTTTGTACCACCTATCTGATGAAGAACTATAAAGCTTGTCACGTGAATTATGAATAGCTGCAGTACTTTTTGATGGTCCACTGCTGTGCTTGCTGAAATATCCTTGTGATGATGATTTGGACATAAGCATGAGAACTTGAATTGACTCTATCTATCTCTTAAACAGATCCAGATTTTAAAACAAATATTTGTATGTAGTATACTGGTTTGGTCTTTCCTAATTAAAAGTCATGAAGTGCATTTCCTATCACACTGCAAAAATAATGAAGGACATGGGGGTGCATTATTTTATCGTTTATATTATATCTGGAGTACGGGGAGAATTAGTCATCTGTACACAGCATTGTGTATATAACATTTTTCTCACTGTACTTGGGAAAGTCACTGAAGTACTTTGTGCTCACAAGCTTGTGACAAAGGGTGAACTGTACAAAGGCCTGAATGTAGGAGAAGGTCTGTGGGCCACAGCTGGTGTAAGATATGATTAATGGCTCTGCTCTCTCTGATAAGAGCAATCTGCATCAAAGATGCAGTGATGCTGTTCTAATAGGCCAGGCAGAGAGGATATTCCTTGCCCATTGCTAACTGGAGAGGAGGAGAGAGGCCATAGCCTCCACTGATATAAATCAGTCCAGGCTTTTTCAGCAAGGTATTAGCTCTGAATATAGAAGTCCTGCCCCAAGAGAGCAGTTCCAATAGTGTGTTAATAGCGTGTCTTAACTTTCCTACAGAGCTTTGAAAATAGCCTTTAAGATTCTGCACTCTGTCTATCAAACGGAGTCTGATACTCTTCTCACTCATCACAGTTTTATACCGGGGTTGATCTATTGGTTTTGGTTATGTTGTGTCAGGCTGCTATTTCTCCAAGTGAATAATTTGGCTCTGTGCATAGGTTAAGTGAGAAAAGAGGCTCCTTCTATTATCCCCACCCATGAATGTCTCATTCATCTAACCCCTAATCTTTCTGGACCAGCAAAATTTGGATAATAACAGGCTGCCTCTTGGGAATGATCTGAACTTTAAGCAGATAATATATTCTCTGTACATTGGTGATTGAAAAATTCTTGTATGAGGGTTTAATACAATCATTTTACAACTAACTCACCTGGCAAAGACAGCACTTTCCCTACATGAATAACATTTTATACTGCTTGCTTCTTTTTCCCTTGATAGCCCTGTCATATGTTTCTGTCTCTCTTCCCTCAGGTTATCGCTACATCACTTGCCAGATTCAAAATTGCTCTGATAAGACAATGACAGTCCAGTTTGCTGGTGGCACTGATCGGGATTCCCTGACTGTGCAGGATGACTACATATTTCTTCAGGTACTGCCACTTTCTGGAGAGACAGCCCATTTTCAAATTCAAAAATCAAATTTGAAATAGTGCAGCAACACTGTAATTTAGGAGCATTGAGAAACCTGTTCCAGAGTATGAATAAAGACTTAGGAATTTTTACATTGAACAAAACATTCCTTTATCAGTCAAAAAACGAACCACTGCATCTTTAATTTGTGCAACCAGTTCCCTACTTATATGGTTGATTTTAATTTATCACTGACTAGCTGTACCTATATGAAAATTTTCAAGTGGACTTTTAAAAATATTGTTGAGTGTTAGGCAAAATACAACCTTTCTGTTCTTATGCTTATAACCTCTTCTGGGTCCTTTCCAGTACCTCTGTAGCATAAAAAGATTCCCTGAAAAGAGCATCCAAGGAAAGCCACTGACAGAGTAGGGGCTCAGCATCTCTTCCCTGAAGAGGTTTTGCGAGGGAAGAACTTATATGACTGCATTCAGGAAGCGAAAGCGTGAAATAGAAGTAGCTGGGGATCTTGGAGCAACTTAAAATAGAATGATAGAATCTTTTAGGTTGGAAAAGACCCTTAAGATCATTGAATCCAAATATAAACCTAACACTGCCAAGTCCACCACTAAACCATGTCCCTAAATGCTATGTCTACAACTTGTGATGGTCCAAATTACACTGGGGTTACTTTGTTCCCAACCTACAACACCTGCATGCAGAAACCTGGACTGGAACTCAGGCAGCCTTATGGCACCACTACAGCTCAGGCACCCTTGAAAATTTCATTTTATGTGCTTGGAACTGCTTGTGATCTGAAACTATCAATCAGAGCTGTAAACCTCTCAAAGAGTAATTATGTCCTCCCTGATTTTTAAGATTTTTACTAAGGAAGTTGCTTGTACTTTCCTCAGTAGTTGGATATAATTTTTCCCTTACTTTGATATGATTTGCTTGTTACAAAGCTTGTCTATTTATTGACTTTTGCAGGAAAGCAATATCTTCGCAATGGATAGGTCTCCCTACTGCTGCCTCTGAGTACATCAGATTGGCTTCTTTGCAGCTTTCCCCCCTTGTGGCTTTTTTCTTCCAAAAGGATCTGTAAATTAATGGGCACGTGAAAGACCTGTGCTCCTCTTGTTTGGCACATCTGTTTCAAGGGCCCACATGGCTTATAACATTTAGCACCACAAAGAAACAGCAAAATGGATTTGGGAAAGAGTTTTTGAATTAAAGTAGATATTTCTCAGCTCAGGTCTAGCACTCATGGCACTCATTTCGCTCCAAGGTATCTTGGCTCTCCCCAGGCACACTCTAAAATCCATTTCATGTGTGTAGATGGTGAGAAGTGCTTCTCACTATGTGGACTTCCAGACTGCTGTGCTCAGCAAAACACTGGCTGCTTCCTCTTCAAGCATTTTGTTTTGGCAGACGTCTTGTAGAATTGCATCTTGAGCTGTTCTTATTCTGTCTCATGCCAGGCATGGGCAGACACAAAGTGCATCTTGGAAATGTACACGTAAAGTAATAGACAGTTGCTACTAGGAAAATAATGCCATTGGCAATGCAGTCTATGTAGATTTGAGACCTGTCAATGCCAGTAGATGAGATGTGCATGTATTCCACATAAAGAGGAAGCACGTCTAGTCTTTTCCTTTCAGACTTATCTGCAGTAAATCCCAATATGTAATATAAATCTCTCTTATTGCTAAATTGGTTTACAATTAACTGTATCTATATTACTGGAGCATAGACAATAACTCTGGGAATCTGTGGCCACATCTTAAGTGTAGCCACCCCTGAGGTGTGATGTAGGACACTACTTACCTGTTTCAGTGAAACCACCCAGCAGCTGCACATCTGAGAAACAGCATATTTTCAAAACCACATGGAAATTCTTTTATCACTAGACTAAAATATTGCTATATAAGTTAGAATCAGACTAGGGAATCCTCTTAATATCACAGCAATATCAGTCAGAAAGAAGATGGGACAGAATCATCTGTGCAAAAAGAGAGGAGAGTTTGAGACTGTCTTATTGCCCCTGGCATCACTCGCATCCCCAAATTATGCAGCTGTGAATCAGAGCGTTGCAGGTCTGCGCTGCTAATCCTGACCCTAAATCTTAGACTTAGCATCTCAGAGGAAGATCACAGCCCCATCTCTTTAGTCTGTATCCACAAAGATCAGGAACTTTCTAATACTTATTTCTTTTCCATTTTGTAGTGACAGTCAGTTCCAGAGGTGATTTTAGGAGGAGGATTAAAGTTTCAACACTGTTTTTGAGCACAGACCAGCCTTTAATGTCACTGATGCTTGACATGACTAGCTGCTTCAACTCTGATACTCTGCTGTCTTGAATCATCTTTAGTCATTTAAAATGAGTGACATAAAAAAATGCATAATGAACAAGAAGGCTATGAAAAGATGGATAAGACTGCTATTTAACACTGATTAAATAAATGTTGAGGGTTTTGGTTTAATCCATCATTTAACAAGTCAGATTCCTAAAGGGCATCACATTCTTTCTACCACAACAAAATGAAATTGGTTTAAAGAAAGAATGAAAAATATTACAATATTAAATACTTTGATATCTTTAAAACATTCAGGCAGGTGGACCTGCTGTCATGCATCATCTCTATTTTTACCAAGACAAGTCAAATTTGCATGCTTCAGGATAGGTTGTCTTCCAAATCAAGTTCCCTTTTTAAACACAAAAGTTGAGGAGAAAAGCAGTGAAATTGGGGTAGGATTTTAAATGGATATCCTAAGTCAAAGAAAGAAGATGAATCTGTTTGTTCTTCTGTTCCACCATCTGATTTGTCATGGACAAGCAGAGAAAAATGTTTAACATTTTATTTCACTTCTTCCATTTTCTTTTTTGACCAAAAATGTAATTTTTTATTTTGACCAAAAAAAATGATTCCTTCAAAACAGCCACCCTTTATAATCTTAGGGAAAATCACTGACTAGACATTACCTAGCTGATCATCTGGGGGGAAAAAAGTGTGAAAAAAATGTGTAATATTGTTTACCAAAGGCTAAAACCTTTTCTAATTGCATGTGATGGTTCTCAAGAGGCTTAGTTGGACGTGTGCTAATTTATATACCAGCGTGGATTTTGGAGTTACATTTCTGACTATAAAAACCCAGGGAGTCTGTTAGTTGAGTACCTTTTAGTACTTTGGAACAATATTTGCTTTTTTTTTTTTTTTTTTGTGCGTGTGTGTGAATAAGTTAAAAGTCTTTAAATGATCAGTGTATCTGCTATTTCAAAGAGGAGAAAGGGGCTAATGGGTGATAGTCACACAGCAGTGTTCCTTTCAATGTGCATTTCTGGTGGCTTTCTTTAGTGAAAATCTTAATAAACCCCCAAGTATTTTACCTAAAACCTAATCTGTCTTCAGCTCCACATATGCAAGCAGCTGAAATCCATGTTATACCCCTCTATTTAAGCATGTAATTGTTTCTTCAGGACATATCATGACTTTCAAACTGACTGACCAGTGCATTCAGAATTGCATTGGGAAATGTTTTATCCTGTGTAGAAAATATTAGTCAAATACAGTGAATGCTTTACATATGTTAGCATGATTTATTCAGCCTTTTGTGCTCTGCTTTGAATTGTGCTGTTGAAGTACCACGTGACCTTGAGGTATCTGGTGCTCATGGCCAGTGTGCCTCTTCCCCACCTCTTACCTGGACGGTGCTGCTGCCTGGAATTCTACAAAAGAGCAAAGATATGGGAGGCCAGTAGGTACAGAGATAACAGTAAGTGAGATGCTGAACTCTCAGGTATCACCCAAGACAGCTGAAATGGCAAAAGAGGGAAGTAAATCTCTTTTTTCTTCCTAAAGAGGTGGGGAGAAAGAGAGTTTCAGTCTGTTTGGAGTCTATTCCATCACAACTTTTGATTTATTCTTTTAGGAGTATACTGTGCAAATTAACTGCATGCCATAAAAGTAATATGTACATATTTTAGTTGTATATTAAAAAGAAAAAAAAGAACTTCCATCTCAGGCTCTTTAGATTTAGCATAAGCTGTCACAGGGTTCTCTTTTCCCTTTGTATAGACAACATCAGCAAATCGGACGAAGTATTATGTGTCCTACCGTCGAAATGGCTTTGTACAGATGAAGTTGCCAAAATACGCACTGCCAAAAGTAAGTATACACATTTTTATTTCTATTTATATCTATTTGTTGTCTTATCTTTCTACCTAAACTAGTTTTGTTCTTTTCTTTTTTAAACCTCACTATTCTGAGATCACAATTTCTTCTTGTAAGGATTCCTGAATCCTATTTGTGGTATATTTTTATCCTACTGTTTTTATTTTTATTCTAGGAATGTGGTAGCTCATAAATCATAGAGGACAAGGACATATGACAGCTTCTTTGTTATCAGTTATCATAACAGTTTTTGAGCTTTGCTTCCATGACGTAGTGCTTCACACCCAAAGGCAATGTATTGATATTGAGCAATTGTTCTTTCAAGAATCAATTACAGTTTAATCCCACATGGTGCTTTCTGGTATAAGTATGAATATTAATATAAGAGAATCTTACCAGTTTATGGTGCTCTATTTCATTAAAGAATCCCGATATAGTCTTTAATTTCTTAAAAAAATCTCAAGACTTGTTGAGAGGTTCCTTCAGTCTTGCGTATTTTTATAGTGACAGAGTTTATATATTTGCATAGGAAATCAACAATAAAGCACAGACATATTTACATATTGTCTGACTGATGCAATTGAATTTTTGTGCTGCACACAGTGTGTTTCCTAACTTTATTTATAGTTAGAAGGCTTCTGCAGTCCTGAAGAAAAATAATTTAGAAGTTTTAAAGGCCCAGCTGGATAAAGCCCTCAGTGACCTGGTCTGGCCTCACAGCTCACCCTGCTCCCAGCAGGAGGTTGATCTGGAGACCTCTTGAGGTTCCTGCTTTTTCATGTGATTCTGTCATTTACTTATCAGAGAACTAAGACATGTTACCTTTGCATATGTTGAATTGCACAGGTTTAATTTATTGCTCATCTAATGAAGGACAGTGGAGTACAATGTAGTTCCTTCTCTTGTTATTGTTATGAAATAAATAATGTGTTTAATATATTTTTTTGCCTTTAATTTTTTTTTTTTAATTATTTTTATTTTAGTCCAGGTTGTGGTCTGAAGTCTTCTAGTTTCAAATGTACGACATATTAACAAAATCCTCAAATCAAATCCTCAGATATTAGTTAAACAATAATCTGAAATTTGGATATACTTCTACTAGCACTGTAAAAATAGCTATATATTTATTTATCAATTTATCTATCTATTTTGACAAAAAATGTATAACCAAGTACAGGTAAATATATCAAATCTTCCACTTGATATTTCAGATATTTTAAGGACTTCAAAGTAAACTTTATGCTTTCTTGGGGGAAATTATAGTTAGAAAAGCAGCAGGAGAATATCCAGTTTTAAATGTTAAAACATGCCAGATGTGGAAATCCCAAGGGATTGCAGCCCATGAATGACCCACACTGGGAAAAAAAGAACACAAGTAAGGAGCAAGGGAGCAAAGCAAAGAATAAGCAAGGAACAGCATAAAGAAACCCTTTCGTAGATGACTCCAACCTGCAAGGCCCATTGCCTTACTAAAGGAGTTGACAGGAACCAAATTAACACAAACTGGAAACAAAGTATTTGAGAGTAGGAAGGGCAGAGAAAAAGTGTTTGATTAAGCTGAGCCTAGAGAAGGGGGATGAAGGATGTTTCCCTAAGCGTTTGTTTATATATTCTTTTTTTTTTTCCTCAATACCCAAATCAGTAATTTAAAATGTGCATTAGCTGGCAATAAACTAAATCAGGTAACACTCCCCACGTTGTGAATGCTTTGCCCTCAACAAATTTCCTGAAGAAGTGTTGGCACATTAGAGCAAGCATTGACTATGCTCACTTGTGTGGGAAAATGTTATGTGTTGGGAATTGGAAGGGCAGAAATCGTGCAAGAGAAACCAGGGCGTTTCTTCCTCTGCTTCTGGATGGCTTGTGCTGGAAGAATCTGTACCTTTCCATTGCGGTTTCCTTCTCACACCCAGGAATCTGCATTTGACCAAGGCAGCACCATTTGTCATTCCTGAAACTGCCGTCACACAGAAGATGGACATACTAACTCAATTTTTTAAGAGTTGTACAGAGTGTTACGATTATAAATGGTAGTTCAGATTCCATGTGTTGATGATTACTTCAAGCATTCAGGAAAATGAATTATTTTTAACAAGTTGGATGTCTACTGCACCTCCTTAATGACACATGCCTCTGATTTAAATATGAATAATGCAGTACCCTATATTAATAAAGGGCATGTTATTTGAGTTCAGATCTAGCTATCTGTCAGGTCTGAATAAATCAGTGTCAGAACTCAAGAACTATATGAGACTATTCTCTTGTAGGCATCCACATTTGTGATAGGTGTGCTTGCATCAGTTGTAAAGGAGAGCAGCAGATGTTACGGGAGGGCTTCTCAGTTCTGGGAGGGGAAAGGGAGAGTGAGCCATCTAAGCTCAAACAATGACATCACACAATGGGTGACCTGGATCTCTGTCCTGTGGAGCTTTCCTTGGCAGCAAAATCAGTTTAAGTCCTCCACAGTCGTTTATTTCTACTATTCAGCACCCCACAATGACCTCTGTTGTGTTTGAGACCAGACTATAAACAAGATCAGTGTAGTGATCTCAGTGAAAAATAACCCTGAAAAAAGTGTAATTTGTTTTTCAAGAAGGCAGATCAAGAGGCAACATGACTGTAGTGAAAAAGCCTCCTCATGAGGAGAAAATGCTGAATCTTAAAAGTGCTTTAGTAGAGGAAGACCCAACATAGCTAGGAGCTGAATCCAAATTAGAAAGTCAGCTCAACTTCTTAATGGTGTTGATGATTATGTATTTGAAAAAATGCCAAGGAAAGTGACAAATATTCTAGGTTTTCAAGTTTTCAAATCATTACTGAGTGCCTTTCTGGGACGTTTGCTCTAACCATATAGAAGTCATTTATTTGCTCCTTGTGCATCTTATAAAATATGGAGGAATAATTGTTGGAAATTGTCTGGATGGAAAGATCATAGAGAGTGAACTAAATGATCTAATCATCACTTTTAGTCTTAAAATGCATTAATCTGCAAAGGGTGCTTAGGTTACTCGGCATATGCTCTTACTGAGTGCATTTCTGGCATATTCAAAAAGTGTCAGTCATAACTCCCTAGTGTTTCTATCATATGTAGTCTGGATTGTTTGAAATAGTGCTACATGCTGAATTCTTTGTCTTGGAAAATGTGGTTTTTGTTTTGTTTTTTTTTGTTTGGTATTTTTTTTTGTTTGTTTGTTTTTTGTTTGTTTGTTTGTTTGTTTTTTTTTTTTGCTAAGCAGATTAACTCCAGACTTGACTGCATAAATAAATTAGAAGTTAATGATTTCATTTTGGATGGAGTCAAAAGCTAGCTAGGAACAGGATGACTGTGTCATTTGGAAAGGGATGTTATTGTGTTCTTCCTAGTTCAGGCAGTACACGATGAGTGGAATGAAATAAACTGTATCTTTTTAGCATTTTGATGATGCCTTCAAGAGAAGTTTCTTTGGTATCTGCACACAACAGAGCTGAAAATTTCACTTAGAGGGACTGGAAGCCAGACATCCATTAGAACAGTGGTGAATGTGAGAGATTTTAACTTCTTCTGTAAAAGAAACTTTTTTTTTTTTTTTTTAAGTGATTTGGTACCTTCACAGAAAAATTGGATACTGAAGTAAATAAGAACACAGTTCTGAAGTTTTTTATCACACTGTATTTTAGTGAGAATCATCCAAGTGCTGTAGAAGTGGATCTTCCAATCCATTTTGAACAGAAGGGGAAATATTCATAAGAGAAAATTACTGATGAAATTTTGCAAAGAAGCAGTATATCAGCAAAGACACTGCCACCTTAAGTGTACATCTAGAACACATAACTGTGTTCAGTTATGCGAGTTAGTGGAGTTGCTACTTTTATGGTGGTAGGAAATAAGCGGAATGAAAGAATTTACAGGTTTCTTTTGTTTGTTTGTTTGTTTGTTTGTTTTTAAGATTGATTAAAAACAATAGGTTTTGAAAGAACTGAGTTTCAGGGGTTTTTAGGTATTAGATTCTGCCTCACCAGGAAATCAAGTGGGTCTGAGATAGGCTATATTTTATTTGTCTCAGAAGAATTGAATGAGGCTTCAAAAATCTTTTTCCAAGTGCTTCATGTCACTGGCCAGAGTTTTTTAACAGTGATTGTTTACAGGGGAAGAAAACTGTAGCCAAGTTAGAAGATACTACAGGCTGGTCAAGGATGTGTCTAACAACATTAAGAGAGCTGTGCTGGCCTGAGGGAACAGTGCTGGCCTCTTCAGATATTATTATTTTGCTGCACAAATGCATTTCATGGTGATTTTACATATGGGGATAGAATTTATGTTTTCAGACTGAGTAATTAGAAAATGCTATTGATGTCTTGTTTTCCTTTTGACATGAAGAGGTTGAAAATCTGCAAATAAAATATTCAATTGCTTTATATTGTTTGTATTTGCATTTGTGTTTGTATTTGCCTAAATGTACCTCCAAGGAGAAACCTAGAAAAGGATAAATGTTTGTCTTTGGGCATATCTCAGGGTGTTCTTATTTGTGAATCAATGGCTGCCAAAAGCAGCTTCCAGCCAGCTTTACATGTTCTGAGTTTCTAGGCTCCAGCTCCACAGTGCCACTTAGATCACCTTTTTGTAACAAATCGTAGCTCCAGCTCCGTATATGTACAGAGAGCAGAGCCATAGGGGCCATCTAATGACCAGAATTCAGATTTCTTTTTTTACCTTTTTTCCATGCTGTTGAAAGATTTTTTAAATTTTATTTTTTAGTAGCATATTTGATACTGACACTACATTGAATCACACAGATGTCTCCTGCATTCGACAAGAATAAGGTGCTAGCTGCTGCCAGGCAGGGTGGTAACAAAGGTTGATGAGACCATATTAAAGGCTGCCTGTATACTCCCCAAAACAGAAGAGGAAATTTGCATCTTCTGTTTTAAAGATGAATTGGTTTTTATGCTACATTCCATTTTACCAAGATTGCTTGTTCTCTGCTGCTAAAACTAGATCAAAAGTTAATAACTTGCAGGAAGAGAATACCAAAGTTAAGCCAAGAGCAGCAGGATTGCATTTGTGTGTCAAGATGGCTGGCTAGGCATGCAGGAATGTTGCAGGATGATCCAGCAATGCCCCTTGGGCTGTTTTGAGCCCAGAGCAGGGGTTCAGCTGCCACTGCTGGGAGGGCAGGTCTGCAAGGGGCACAAGCTGCAGCCCCATCCAGAGAGTCATCACACTTGTATTGCACAAAAGTTCCTGCAGCTCTGATTGCCCTTGCCTAGAGAAGTGTGGTGTGGAGGAGGAGTACACTGGGTTCTGGTTCTTATTGGGATTTTGAGTCACGCTGTAACGTGACTAACAATAAAACTGGGAGCTAGTTCATTTGGAGAGTTTAAGCAAAATATTTGTTAACAAAATTGTTGACCAAACCAAGGAATCTGCTACAAATCATGGTAGTTTTACTGTTGAAATTTGGAAAAATTTAATTATTCTTAGTCCCCTTCCTACCTCTGGTAAGTAAACTCAATTGATAATGATCTCCTTTTATGAACTGATAGAAAGCATTCATTGATTCTGCATTTGTTCATGTCAGCTACAAAATCTCAATGCGAGAGCTCTATTGTCTGTTATATCCTACTGCAATTCAGAAAGTTTAGTTCTGAAAAGATATGGTGTGGAAGAAGCTTCTTTAATCTATTTTTATCTCTGTATTTTTTTTTAAATCTTGTGAATAGGCAATAATGTAAAATTTTTCAGGTAACCAAGATAAAGAGAGTACAGGGGAAAAATAAACAAAAATAATAGAAGAAAAAAATCTTTTTTGTCTTAGAAATAAGTTAAAGTCTCTAATGTATTCATGGTAATATCAGTCTCCTATACCAATCTCATATAAATGCATTCCATCAACTCTGTATGTTCTTTTTACTTGATGATCACCCACTGCACTTCTGAGGGGCTCGAAACAGGCCCACCTCTTCCTTGCCTCAGTCTGAGATATATACATCACTGTTTTAACCATAGGTTTTCTTCCAAACCTCTATCATTCAAAAATAAATATAACACTACCAAAAGTAAAATATTTTGAGCAGCTTTGCTCTTTCTCCATAAATAGCCATCAGTCTTTTGAAGCGTGTATTCCCTTCTCTATCGAGCTCCGTCTTACCATAACTTTTTCAAGGATTCCTTAAATGGGCCCGTTCATTAACAACTGAAATGGCAGGAGAGATTTCTGCATCCCTTTTGTCTGCAAAGTTCTCTTGGGGTTCTGTCTGCATGATGGTTGGATTGCGAAGTACTGAGGCTGTGAGAGCTTGTTTAGAAGGCTCTTCGTCTCCCAAAAATTGTTCCCTCTTGGGTAACCCCTCCACTGCCATCTGCTGCCTTGGGAGACTTAAACTGAGATTGTTTCTCCATGCCAGGCAGATGAGTGGTTTGCAGTTGCAGCAGGACTACTTACTCATTTTTCTAAAAGTCCATAGAATGGCTGTTGAACAAAAAATAAAGGGGAACAAAATATAAATACAGGTAGCAGTGGCATCTGATGCAGGAGAAATATTCCTTTTGCAGGTGGTGTCACGGCAGTAGCCAGTGAACTTGAGCTGTAGCAGCCATCTGACTCCCCAGTTGTACAAATCCATCCGAGGTGGATTCAAGGAACTGTCCTTTTCTTTATAGTGTAACTTGTTATTGATTTCTCTCCTTGCACCGTTTTACTTGGCCAGTCAAAGAAGATTAGGAAGATTATCTAGATGTGCCATCCTGTTACCTTGATTGTGTTTAAGAGATTACTGGGGTATAAATGTGGTGCATCTGGAGGTCAAGGCTGAGACTACACAGCCTTGAGTGCTTACATCTGTTGCACTTCTGATACATTTACTCCTCATAATTCACTGATAACTTGTCACTTGCTTCAGGTTAATGTATTGCCCAACCACAGCCTTAAAAGATCACAAGGGGGAGAAATCCTGACATTGGACTGAAAAGCGTAAGGTTTGAAAAACAAGAATTTTGACGTTCTTTTTATTTGCTTTATTGACTAAAGTGACACAGTCTTCCCTGCATAGCATTGCACTGGCTATGCTGAACCTTGCCTGCAGTGTTTTCACTTAATGATATTTCCTCTGTCATCAGAACGTTTTACTACACAAAGGAGCACTGGCTTACTGAACCATCCTTGTCATCTTTTATATCCTCTGTCTTCAGAGTGTAATTGTATTTATTTGTGTCATAGGGTTTCTTATCATAGTTAGTAATATAGTAAACCATATTAGGCGTTTCTTGAATATAAAATTCTATAAAGTATTAGCAGACTTATAGGCTGATGAATTACTAAATATAGATAATATGGAGCTGTATACAATGAAAACAGTGCATTTCTCTTCTCTTCATTCTTTAAACTTCTTTCCTTCCTCCCTCCTATCCTCATCTCCCCAAACCCCATATCTTTTAATTGTTTAATGCTTTTGGGCTTCTTGACTGATTTCTGATTTTTGATTTGGTGTTTGTTTAGCCTTTTGTGAAAACAGACTCAACTGCACCACAAGCGGATATTTTTTAAAAAATCTTATACTGATCATGTTGTTATCTCTGTATTAAAAGTAAAGAAATAATTCTCAAGCAGTGTGGATGTTTTTAAGAAGTAATATTTCACAGTTACTCTGTACTCGCTGGAAGAGATTTGGGTGCTTGTTCTCCATGTTATGGCTGAATATACACAGTTCTTTTGATGTCACGTGCACACCTTCAGACTCATTTATTTGGCTTAACAGATCAGGTCTGTCCATGTGATATGAAGTTTCTTTGAAGTGGTGCTCATCATTTGGGCCAGTTTGGTCTTCTATACATGTCTTACTATTTCTAGTATCACCTTAAAGCTCTCTTTGTGTTTATTTGTACAATTATGTTCATTGCTACTGCTGTGTGGTATAAACATAAGAGCTTACAAGTCCTTGAGAGAGCAGGAATGGTATAACTTGTCCCTGGATCCCTTGTTTAATCATAACAGTTTTTAATACTCAGTCTTTGATCACTTTCAGGATTAATTTAACATTTTTGTACAAAGGTAATTCTGATTCAACAGATTACGAGCTGCCCTTAATTCTAATTCCATGATCAAGTTTAAATATTTATTTGTCTGGAAATTGTTTACTTTCTTTAGTACAGTTGAGAAGGTATAGCTCTCGAATTAAAAAACAAAACAAACACAAACAACAACAAAACAGCCAAAACCCCATAAACAAACAAAAAACCCAAGAACAACAAAAAATAATCCAAATCTTGTCTTTTTAATGATATTTCTAATTTCTAATATGTCTAATTCTAAAAGTATTCTCAATAAGATGTGCTTTATTTTCCTCTGTTTTCACAGGATCATAGAAAATAGACATGGAAAGGATCTTGAGAGGTTCTTTTCCAAAGCATGGTTATCTGCCTAGACCAGTCCTGACATATATTTGACTAATCTAATCCTAGCAATTCCTGATGATGAAGATTACCTCTCTAAACATTTTATCCTCAGTGTGTATGACCATGCTCTACCATGGAAGGATATTCTGATGTCTAACCTGAATCTCCTTAGCTGCGATTTAAACCCAGTATTTAAGTAGACTTAGAAGAGTTTATTCCGTTTTCCTTGGGATGGCTGTTTACATTATTTGAAGGCTGTTTTCTGTCTACTCTCATCCATCCATTGGGAAATGACTCCATGGACTTGATTGCATAGTGGATTTTAGAGCACTTCACAGGCTTCCTTGGTTGCAGGAATAGGCAGACCTATCCCTGGCTCTGAGTTGATCCCCTGTCATGGACCTATAAGTACTTCCACAGATTTTTAGTGATGAACTTACAGACATGTATATGTAGTGGGGTATATTATTATGCAATAAAGTGAGATGGATGAAGGAAACATTGTGATAAAGGAATTTGAAGAATATAGTGCAAAAGAAGTACCTTAGCAAACAGAACAGATAAATCTCAAGGGGTTTTGGACAATACAGCTAGTAGCATCTCAGAACTGTACAAAAGCTTACAGCCTAAACAGATGAGATAAAGTAGATGGAAAACACTGGTATTTGGGAATCACAGTCTATTTCCGACACAAATTGCCATTGGTGAGCTTTGCAAAAACAAAAAAGAGAGAGAGAAGTGAGAATGGTGAGAGCATGGATGTTTGAATCAGCAAGTCATGGAACAGAGCAGACATGTCAGACTGGACAGAGCAAAAGTAAAGTAGTAGAGATGAGAGAAAGGGTGTCCATGGAGTAATGGCATGCCATAAAGGAAACAACACGGTTCCTATGGCAAACCTGGGAAAAGATTCTGCCTTGGGACACCTGAAAGTGCAGACTCTGTCATTTCAGCATGGAAAAGAAAGAAGAGTACAAGAGCTCAAATACTGAATGTATACAAAAAGGCAGCCTGGAGATAAAAATCTGAGTAGTGACAATAAGGAATTCTCCAAATCCTGATGATCTCTAGTATTAGTAAAGAAGATATTGATAAACAAATTTGAATAAGTCATGTGTCAATAGCATAATTATAGAAAAATTAGATGATCAACAGGACTTTGAGTGGCCTGCAGAATGTGGAGAGAGAAAGCAGGAGTTCCAGCAAGAAGGCAATTGCAGTAGTCCAAGCATGAAATTGACAAAGAATAAATTGTTTCCTTATAGGATCTTCTGAGATTACGGCCTAAGGTAGTATCTGTGGCCATGAATTAGACAAAGCAATAAAAACTTGCATTCCCTCCATCAAGATAGTTCTTCTTTCTCAGATGTCCTTACCAGTTACCTCGTTACTGGCAGTAAGTTCTGTCTAGAAATATTTGCTGACATCCCATCTTCATGTGCTGTCATCTGTTGAGCAGTGGGTAGCTGAGCTGAAGGGTTGGGCTTGGCACACTGAAGACCCAGCCTCTGTATTTGTCAATCAATTTCTTCTTCCTCTTTTTAAATTCACCTTTCCAGGATAAGAATAGTACAAGAGTGACATGAGAGTTTAGCTTTGTTTTAGCTAGATTTCCAGCAGTCTGTGTCATCCAGGATTTTAAAAGATAAAATTAAGAATTGGGCATGAAATTTGCAGTTTTCCTTACTTTGTCAATTAATTTTCCCAGAGAATTATATCATGACTGGGCAAAAAGTGTTGTGCAGGATTAATGCAAGGCAGTAAAACTGAAGAACTGGTTTGCTTCTCTAGGGAAAAGAAATCACTGTTAAAGGAAAATAGCAGTAAGGCTGAACTGGAAATCTGAAAGTGTATATTCTGAATGGAAGGAAAAAAGTCCAAGCATTGGAAGGGCGATTTCACTTGCTAAAACCAGAATCTGTTAAGTTCTTGCCTCAGAAAAAAATTGGCATCCAGCAGTTTGAGTGTACAAACCTCTTTCTGGTAACAGTTACTACCAAGAGAAACGTAAACTCTCATTTACTGCAGCAAACTTCTGCAGTCTGATCCCTCTTTCTTTCACCTCATCCCTCCAATCTGACCCAAATTAATTTTCCTGTCCTCCTGCACCACGTGTTTTGGCTCTTTGTGTGTTGATTATGCTGGCCCAGCAGCTCCTACCCCATCCTGAGATGTGAGAACCGCAACTGTGCCCATCCTGCCACCTTTCACCTCCGCCACCACAGCCCACCCGTGCAACCACTGCCACCCCACCACCACTTGGGGTGTTTTCACTCGAGTTTTGCATTTGTTTACGGCACTGTATAAATATTTGATTATAATAATGTTGATGGTAATTTTGCTGAAAGCTCCTGGTATCACAGGAGAGTAACGGTTTTCTAGAGGTTTTCATATGAAAAAAGAACTGTTTATTCCTTTTTTGACCCTCTGATTCACTTCTATCCTTACTTATTGGGTAATCAGGGGAGCTTTTCTCACACTGCAAAAGAGGTGAATTCAGTATTAGATGTGGTGTAATGTGGGCTACCCAGCCTCACATTGCCATGGTTTAAGGCAAGAGATGAGGCTTTTTAAAGAACCTGTTGGGATCAGTTGTTGTGTTTTGCTCTCATTTCTGCCAGACTCTTTGCTTCTGAGTCATTTATGAGTACAAGGAAAAAGAGAATTACTCATGGGTTGCTAAACAAAAATCTACTTTAGTGCATAGTTCAACATGAAAGTCTTTGAAAACAGCATTGAGCTGTCATTGATAGGAAACTTCACTTAGGGACTTTTGTGTTGAGATGCGTCATATATGTAAAAATACTTTAACTAAATGATTAGTTATTTAATAACCATCTTTTCTTCATAATAAAAATATTTCCATTGTATTATTTCTATTCATGTCTTTTTTTTAATCTAAGTGCTTCAGTCACATCATGCATGTTGCCTAAAACATGACTGCTATGCTTTGCCAAAGTATGCAGTGTTGGTCTGTTACTCACATTTTCTTCTGTCTTAATTGGATTCTTACAAAATTCATTTTATTTCTCTCTTGGAGTTCTATAAAGTTGGTTTGTTTTTTTTTTTTTTTAATATATTTTTAAAGCCAATTTTCCACAAATTCATATTCTCTTGATATTTTGGTAGCTTTATTTAATAATCACTCAATTTCCTTAGTTATTTTTCCAGTAATAAGGTGACCAGAACTGGATACAGTATCCCAGTTAAGTACCAAGGTCATAAAGAGTTTACAAGCTTTCAGTCTTCGTGACTAGATGTCATTTCATATGTAGTCCCAACATCTGCCTTTATGCTGCCATATCCTCTTGCAAACTCATGTACTTTTTTTCTGTTTGCTAAGCTTAGTTCAGTGTTGCTACTTCCTGATTTATTCTGTCTAATATTAGTGCTAAATACTTCCCCCAGCTGTGTATTTTCTGTCCGAGAAGTTTCAAATGAAGAATCTGGGAAGACTGAAAACAAGCTGTTGCAATATCCATGCCTGAAATTCTTGAGAAATGAATGCAGAATGTTGATTCTCATGTTATTACTGTTGAATATTTCAGTGGATCTGTCTACATACATAGATAAATTAACATTATGTACTATAACATACATGAGATTTGTGCATATGTATTACTTCCTGTGTGTAACTTCTGTAAATCATATCTGATCCTCATTATGCTATGTTATGCTTTACACAGGAAAAAGTATTTCTTACTTGTCTAGGTACCCGAGGAGTATTTCTTAGATTAGATTTGCTTATGTTGTATCAGTCTTTCATTGACTCTCATCCAGATTTTGGAGAGTCATTTACTTTGTTTTCCCTTTTCTTTTTTTTTTTTTTATTCAAGAAGTCATTTCCCCTAAGAGTCAAAGCAGATCACAGCTTTTGCACATTCATTATTTTGGTCACCACTATGCTGTTTTGCATTCTGGTAACCTGTAGCCAAAAGGCAGTGACCGACCACCTTGGAGCGGTGGGATGAAGCATGTTGGATCACTTTTATGTTGAGAGATTACTGTTACTGAACTCTCAGATGCATTTGTTCTCCCTCCCCTGCCTCCAGTATTAAACTCTTCTGGCCAATTTATTGTTTGTAAAATCAAAGTGATGGAAAAATTAGTTTTTTGTTTGTTTGTTTGTTTTTGTTTTTTTTTTTTTTTAACAGGATTTACAGATAATCAGTACAGATGAAAACCAGGTGTTTGTGGCTGTTCAGGAATGGTACCAGACAGACACATACAATCTGTACCAGTCTGACCCTCAAGGTGTTTACTACTCTATCTTGCTGGAGAATGTCCGGAGCACAAAGCAGCCAGAAGAGAATGTCCTGATAGATATTCTGGAGGTAGGTCTTTATCTCTTCCAATGTGTTTAGTCTATGTGGAGTTATAATTTTTTTTATTTTGATTATGAGTATAATTAATTTTACATTAGTATTTTTTCACAGTTATCTTTACTACTATCTTTACTAGTACCTATTTTTACTACTTATATATTTCCTTCTTGCCCGGTTAATGTGCTGTGTGCTCTAAGAACTAGATTCTTGATATGGGGTTCCATGGATGTGCAAAACCAGAATTGGCTGAGGGTTGGGGTTTTTTTAAGATATTGAAAAGTGAAGCTGGCACCAAAATTTAATATTGAAGAAAGAAGTTAGGCAGCTGCCTACATACAGCTTTTTCTTTTTACGTGACTTAGTGATACACTTCCTGACTTAGAGCAGGACACCTTTTAGCCAGTTGGGTCTTGAATAGTAATCCTATGAGCCTTGTGCTAGGTTGTATCAGCTCTGACAACCAAAAAATTAGATATTGGACAGCAAATCCACTTGCTTTCAGTAGATGTCTTGTGCCAGTAGCATTTGCTATGAGATAAACTCTCCTGTAAACAAATCTATCTTGGATTTTAACATCAGTGTCTTTGCCGAGATAAAAGACTGAAGAATATAGTGTTTTGGAATAGTAGTGGATAACAAACTGTTATCAATTCTGTTCCTGTTGATGACAACATTTAAATGTAATAAGGTGTATGCTTGCTCTGTTTCTGTTCTTTCTTGTAGTATGTAGGACTGGCCATTATCAGGATATTAAACAAATGGACCTTTGGTCTGGCCCAATTTGGCCACTGTTATGCTCTAATCTGTCCAGTGTCAGTCTAAAAAAGCCATAATCTTTATAAGTGCAGCAGACTTCTTTGGAAAAGGTTTATAGGAATTCTGGATACAAGTCATACAATTACAGAGCTGTTAAATGGCTGTAATTAGACTCTTCTTGGTGTAGTTTTTTCCCCCTTATCTCTTCCATCATTGTTTAGCTTTTTCTTTCTCAATGGTTGTAGTACAACAAAAAGGTCTATCATTACCAGCGATTATTTTCTAGACTTTACCTTCTTAGATATGTAGCACATATTGCAGTCCTTGAAGATGGGACTCTTTTGGTCTACTCTGGGTTTACTCTGGGCATTTTAATGCAAGTATCCGATCTTGGGAAGAGGAATCTTCAGTGCAACACAGAGACAGTCCTCAATGGTGAACAATTTCTCTTCCTACCAGTTCATAATTCTCCTTAAAATTTACACTGTTCATCTTTATTATCTTCTGCTAACTTCAGTTCATCTTTTATTTGTTCATCTGCTATAATTTTTTTTTAGTTTTCTACTTGTGAGCATTAATTTTCTTTTATATACTTTATCTTTCTTTGAACCGTATTTCCTTTCATGTTGTGTGTGTGAAAGGGGAATAATTTCCAAATACTTGTTCAAAGAAGAAAAGAAAAAGAAAGGTAAAGTATTAAGTGACTGTCTATAAGGTACACACCCTTGAAATTTGTGACTGTAAAAAGGAACATGTACCTAAAATTTTATCAAGTGCTGCCAATGTGAACCAGTCACAAATTTGGCCTAGGCATATTTGCAAAATGGGTATACTAACGTAATATTTCTAGATTGGATCTTGTGAATGCTCATAGAGCAACACAAATTGCCACACACTTTCTTCATTCTTTTTTTTCCAAACAACAAATTGCATATATTTAAATTTTAATCACAATATGTTATTATATAGCAGTATATTTTTATATTTTGGTAACTACTGCAAATAAACACTGTGGGGCCATCTGAACTGTGCTCCTTGCTACCAACTAGTATAGAATATTGTTTGGCTGTAAAATCCTGAATGTAACAATGCATCAATTAATGTGTCACAGAATATATAGTCATAGCAGAAAGCCTGTTTAGGACATAGGTTTATAAGGTACAAAGTGCTTTTCTAAGAGTACTCGGGATCGACTAACCCCTGAACTGTTTTGGAAAATTGATGCTCTGAGAACTAATCCAAAAGCCCAAAGAAAATCAAAGGAAAGATACATTTGAATTTTATTGTGTTCCTCTGGCTTGGGTAGCTATTGGACTGTTCATCGGAGTAACTGAACACTCCACAACACTGAAATGTCTTCTTTTCCGTAACACCTTATTATTAACATGAATCTTTTCAATTCTTGGTAGAAAGATACTAATCTCCTAATTTTAGATTAGGGAACTGATTTAAGGAGTAGAAAATACAGAAGAATTTCGGTGCCTCGGCATCACAGTTGAATCCAGAAAGTAGACTAGAGGGCTGTACTATACTGGAAATGGTTTATGAGTTGATATACATTATCAAGAATTTTTCAAAAATTCAAGGAGCCTCATAAATAATCACAAGGGAAACAAGAGCACTATTAAGGAAACCTTCAAATTTGATACAAGATTTTATCTCATGCAATTGAGTGGAATATTAATACATAAATGTTAGGGATAGAACTAAACATATTAAGATGTGATTACTGTCAGGTTGCTTCTAAAATTATCCCCATTAACTTTGACACTCTGAGTTGCAATAATTTTCTAATACAGATTGTTTTGAAATAAAATAGCTAAGTTTCCGCAAGAGAGAGCCTGTAAACCTTTTTTGTTTGTTTTTTTTTTTTTTTGTTTGTTTGTTTTTTTGTTGTTTTGTTTTGTTTTGTTTTTTGTTTGTTTGTTTGTTTGGTTTTTTTTTCCCCAGAGGTTTAACAGGTGAAGGGAGACTAAATGTGTGGAGGTGGACTGGGTGTGGAAGCATTTCAGGTGCTTGAGAGGTTGATTCAGCACTCACTGTTTCTTCCCTGGATGATCTGTCTGCATTTATTACATACAAGAGACAACTGTGCTTCTTAATTCAGTGTTATTTTAAAGGATATTATATTGTATTTTGTTACTGTAACCTATTTGTGTACTATTTATATGATGTGGGTCACATGACTTCAGTGTATAAGTCAGGTTGCTGTTACAAGTTGCTTACATCATTTGCAGAAGAACATTTTAGAGATGTACATATTTAAATAAAATGCAGAGCTGTAATTTTGACAGTAGTATACAGTAAGGCCATGGTATCATCATTTTTGTATTTTGCTGTATAAACTACATGTAATTGGATTGGCCTTCTGACACTGAGAGAACCATATATCCTTTTTAAATACATTTAAAAATACAGATCAGTTAGTAAGTGTCCTCCCCTTCCCCCTTTCTCCCTTTCCTCTTATCCTTTTGCCTTCCTTTTTCTTTTCTTTTTTTTTTTTTTTTTTAAGGTATAATTCACTTTCCTAGTGGAGAAAGTACCTGAGGTACACAATTCTGAGCCACAAAAGAGCAACTAATCAGGGATAATCTTTGGCGAAAAAAATGTGTGTTGGTCATTAACCCTCTCTCCTGTACGCTTCAGGTCAGAGGTGTGAAAGGAGTCTTTTTGGCCAACCAGAAAATTGATGGGAAAGTTACAACTCTGATAACCTACAACAAAGGCCGTGACTGGGATTTTCTAAACCCTCCAGACATCGATATGAATGGCAAACCAACAAACTGCAAACCTGTAAGTGGCTCTTCTTAGGCTATCTTTTCTGTAAAGTGCACAAGAATTATTTGTATGGTAGGATGTGCAGTAGTTCCAACAGCCCAAGAGCTTTGTGCAGAATTTATCAGCCAAATTATTTGCATTGCATGAGCAGTGGTTTGACAAGCTGTTAGCCCAGTCATCTCGTAGAGTGAGTAGACTGGACTCTGTTGCACTGCATTTCGTATTTTAGTTCACTTTGACACAAAGAGGACATTTTTTCTTATGTGTCAACCACACAACCCAGTTCAGAATAATCATGACAACAGTCATTTGTGTCTGGATATAAGGGGCACATCATCACTCAAACAGAGCTTACCAATACCTTTTCTCTTCCTATCTTCTGTATCTTTGTTTCTTCTTAAACCGGGGTAACCCTTGTTTCCCTGTTAAAAGGAACTCTTGAGAGTTACTTGGAAATAAACACCACAGTTAACTGCATGAAAAAATCTTTTCTTTTTGTAAGATGATGTTATTTCAGTTTGTTTAGATGTCCCAGCTACCCATAATATTTTGTTATTTTTGAGGCTGTACTGAAAACCTTGTATTTTTCTCAGTGGCTCTCTGCTCCTTGGGACTCCAAGCTCCATGTTGCTGGGTGAAATAAATGCTTTCAGTCCTGCCACTGCCAGAGCTTTGATCCCTCTCCACATAGCAGAAGTGGAGGCCTGGCTCCCTTTTGAAGAGTTCAAGACCGTGCTACATAGTTCAAGCCTGCAGGGCCTGATCCTGAGCTTTCTGAGTCGAGTGGAGGGATCGCAGTGGCGGCAGCTCCCAGGCGGTGCTGGCAGCTCGCTCCTGGTAAAGCTCCGGGTCAGATTGCTGTGAGCAAATGTGACCTTTGAGTGACGCTGCACAAAGAGCAAGAAACAGGGAGCTGTTTGGCAAGGAGAGATGATAGATGTGTCCTAAAGTCATTATGCTATTTTTCATAGCACTTTTTTCATAAAAAAGAAATTTCAGTACAAACAGTTGTTTTTAACCATCATTTTACCAGCTACCTGGGACCTAAAAACATGCAATACTTGTTGCTTAATTATAATTTTTAAGCAACTGTTCTGTCAGAAGGGGTTTTTATACAGTAATTTCATATTGACTTTTTTGAGTTTGGAAATCTTTTTGTTGAGACAGTGGCAGACTACACAGACATAACCAGAGATTCTTGTTAGTTAGATAACTAATATTAACTGGATATTTCAGACTGGACTTTGACTCTGTGGGGAGCAGCCATTCTCTTTCTCTACAAAGACATGTATTGCTGAAACTGCTTTCTGACTGTGCTTTAATTATTGTAGGACCATAGCTGTTACCAGTTGTGTTTTTTTAAAAACCTGTTGTCTTCTTCCCACACAAGCCTGATTGCTACCTTCACCTGCATCTCCGCTGGGCGGACAATCCCTATGTGTCAGGAACAGTCCATACGAAGGACACTGCACCAGGGCTCATAATGGGGGCAGGTAAATACGTACAATTATTTTTTGAGACCTGAAGTGCGGCAGCAGTTCTTTGTAGATCTAGTCTTCTGGTTTATAATAATGCCATGCTAGAAACATAGCCAATATAAGGCTTTCCCTGCAGAATAACCGTTAATGGAATCTCTCAATCAAACAGTTTAATAAAAAATTGAAGTCACAGACCTGTGTCTTTTAGGACACATACATAACAGGATACATTATGCTTCTCTCTGTTGTGTAGTAACTCCTTCCCCACCAGTGCAGTGTGGAGGAGTGGCGGTGGCTGAAGGACTTGTCCTGCATTCTTTTTCTCTAGAAGTAGGATGTAGAGCCTCCAGCATCATGAATAGCCCAGCGAAACCAATAAACTGATGTAAACAGTGGTCAAGCCTTTGTTCATTATGCTTAGATACAGATAATTTGTCTTGTAATTTTTATTAATTCCCTTTTTGCCTAAAGAGACATGAAGTGAGAGAGGCAAATCCGTCTCTGTGATGTCTCAATGTTGATTGTGGCTTCTGCATTATAGCATACACATGGAGCCATGGTACTGTGAAGTGGCATTTAATAAAAGAAATTCCATTGCACTGTTGACGACTCATCAAGAAAAATAATCACATAACTCTCTTACTTTGTATCCTTGTGATTCATTTATTCATTTCATTTAATTTTACATTTCTTTGTTTCAAAATTATTGAGATCTTAACTGTTCTAAAAAGGTTTTTTAATTGAATTATTTTATTCTTATGTTATGGATTATGTTTAGGTGAAATACACACATGTACTGCTTCTCTTTTTCTAAAAGTATATCACTTTTTAATCAATAAAGATTAAATTTAAATTTTAATCAATAAAGAGACTGACAGCTGCCATTACTTCAGTGTAACTGAAGATTTCAAGTTTTCCCCTAGTGTAACTGGAGTTTAAAGTATTTTACAGGGTGCAGGCCTACCCGATGAAATGCTGCTAAGTTTTTATGAACATGGATGAGACTAAGAATTTATACGGTGCCCTTGTAGATACATTTCTGTTAGGTGTTTAATTCACATTTTAAGAATTCTAATATTCCAAAAAACAACTTCCATCTCAGGGATCTTCTTTTTATATAAAGGTACTCCTATTCTAGTGCATGTTCTTAATTTTAGCCTCACTATATCATACCTGGATGCCTTCTTGTACCAAATTAAGCAATGAGGTTTAATTAATTTATTCCATTACTTCAATTTCATTTTTATCTGTCCTTGCATTATATTCTGATGTGATGAACTGATATCCTTTGAGATATTGGGCTGTTTTCATTTGGTTGGATTTTGAGGAGTTTAAGTGAACTGTTTCCTGAGATGTTATCAGGGATGGCAGGTTGGAGAAGAGTATTTTGTCCTTAATTCCTTCCTAGAATCAGGTGAGATTTTATAACTGTGACATTGTGTTACCGTAGCAGTAGGTAACTTGTCAACAGCTTTTATCAACATGAATATGAGGGAGACTTATTGATGACATCCAAATATCATTAAGAACTGGACTGATGTTAAATTTGACTTGGTTGTGGAGCAACCTATAATGTAATGGAAATGAGAGAGAGGCACCCTCACTCATAGCAGCTGGCTCAAAAGCTGGGAAGAATGGTGTGAAAGTGGGAAAAATTAGCCCAAGAGTGGTGCAGTACATCCTTTCTCAGGTAGAAGGTCATATAGTTGCAAACAGAGCCAGGGGACTTATTTTGGAGTCTTAAAAATCTTAAAAGGCAACTGCATCCCCTTGCTAACAGACAACCTGAGTTAACTTTGATTTTGACTTGCATTTATTTATTTGGATGCACAGGTCATCTGGATTCAGTGCACATGTTCAGTCTAATCTGGCAAACCTGATATTCTTGTAAACTTACACTTCTTATCAGAAATACTTTACATACAATGAGCTTGAATTTCTTCCAGCCTGATCCTTGAAACTGATAATCCTATGCAAATCAACAGAAGTACTAGGTTCTTAAGACATACAGAAATACAGATTATTTGGGCCACATCACACACTATTGGAATTTTAGTGTTAGATTTAGGGAGAGCACATCTTCTGGAAATGACTGAAGCATGATAAAGATCTGTGAATGTCAGTTGATCACAGTGTGTCTAGGAACCATCAGTTCCTTGTGCTGCGAAAAAAGGAAATGTATTCTGAGGGTGAAGTAGGTAAATAATTGCCAACAGAGAGAGGGAAATATTAATAGTCTGGCAAAATACTATACAGTGACCTTATTAACAAGAATCTGTACAATTCTGATCATCAATTTTCAGGACCAGTGAGCAGGTGCTAAGAAGGACTTCTTGGCAGTTGATGGAAATAGAGAATATTTACAAGAGGAACCTCATTAGCTGAGAAAAATAAGGGACAATAAAGAATATGACTTTTTTTTTTCCTGAAAGTGTAACCTTGGGGTAGAAACAAGTGATGTAAACAAATGGATAAGAACTAGAAATTAGAAAACAGTTTCTAACCATAAAAACCATTACATTTATCCTCTCAATAAGAGCAGTGTGGCTATCAAGCAAAAAAAAAAATAAATCCCTATTACATGGTGTTTGGCTACCTTATAGGAAGCTTATACAATACAGCTGCTTGTGGTAATGGAAAACTTAACCTGTGATGTAAGTATAGGGCTGATACTGTGCTTGAAAATCAGAGCAGAGAGACTACTGAATATTGTTTTAATTTAAAAATATTTAAAGAGCGAACAGCGGTAATGCTTAGAGCATTTGGGGAAAATACAATAATAGGATGTTAAAATTGCATCTTTTTAAACTCATATTTATAAATAAAAATTCCATGCTATTAAAGTTGCATAAATAGTTCTGAGGAATGCATATTTTTAGCTTATGTGTATATATAAATTTTACAAACAGAAGACTACATTTTATAGCTTCATTTTAAAGTGTTCTTTTAAATGACTGCTTTGCTCTCTTTAAGAAATGTAATAGGATTTTGCATTTACATTTGATTTTCGTGCATTTTAATCTTGACAACAGCTTCTATTTCTCACAGCATTGACTATGAAATGTGTGTCAATTGATGTGTAAATTTTTGTTATAAACTTGTGAAGGACTTTTCTATTAAAAATGTTTAAAGCAGTGTAGATTTTTCAGGTGCTAGTTTATAGTAATTGTCTGCTTAGCTTCCAATCCAGATGGCAAATCAAGCAAGCAGTAAATTCCGCACATTCACAGGAATTGAGGAAGTGCTGGAAGAGTTCAGTTTACTCTTTGTCATATCAGGCCCAAATACACTACATGCACTGTGATAAATTTCTGTCATTTTTCAGAAAAGTAGCATACCAGAATGTCACTATAAAAAGGATGAGGAAACAGGGAGATGATTGAGCATTTCCCAGTGCATTTTGTAGTGAAGATCCTTGGATTTTTCTCATGTCAACATGTTCCCCATTCTGATGGTGCGAATCACTCCCTCAGCTCTCAGCTGAACACTTCTTCAGTTTGCCAGGCAAAAACTGTCTATCAGGGACATTTAAACATAAATTGGTTGTATGTTTGTTCTACATTGTGACTACAAGTTAACAAACCACTAAATTTTAGCTTATTGTACATTGACTGAAAGGGTGTTGCAACTGTATTAATTGCCAGTAATCTAGGCAAGGCAGATCTCATTTTAGAGTAGGTGTCTGCCTGTATGCTAAATTTAAGTGGCTGGAAAAAATTTTTCATATTAGAAGGATTATCAAAGTGTTGCATATGGGGATTATTTCTTCTCACAGTAATCATGTCTAAAATTGCGTATAAAAATATTGGTGAATGCAGTCATAAGTGCCATTTAAAACATATAAATTAATAGTAAATTGTAAAGGAAAGTAATTTTCCGTATTTATGTGACCCAGTAGGAACCTGACAAAATGCCTGAGCAAAGACAAGCTTTTAATTACTCTCTTGAGATCTGCATGTGTTTTTCACAGCTATACCACCTTTCCAGAGAGCTTGGCTGGCCACCAGTCATCACTAACGTACATTGCTTTGTTTCACATCCCTGTGCTACAAACTGCTAAACTGGCATGTGCAGTTACAAATAGCTTGGAGAACTATCTTGAATAGTAGTTAATACCCCTGTATTCTAGTTTTAGGGACTGCTACCCCTGCAGGGATGGAACATGTGATTTTACCTAGCTACTTTAAAACTACCCTTTACTCAGGACAAGTAAAAAAACAAAAGAGGATTTCCTGTATCACAAAACACAGTTTGAAAACACTTATAAGAATGCAAGTAACAGAAATAAAAAATGTCTGTGCTGAATCAAAAAATTGAAAATGCAGGCCAAAATGTTTCCTTTTTTTTCCTAAATTGAAGAACCAAGGTGTCAGAACATAACAACAGCAGAGTCACACTGACTCAGGCCAAGAGTCCATCTAACACAGTACCCTGGATCTGTTGGTGACGAAAGCCTTTGGGAAAGTGTTTGAGAACAATTTAGGTGTATATGTTCCCCAGGCCATGTTTTGGGAGAAGGCACACGAGACATGAGTTTCTGATAAATGCTATGGTCAAGACAGCACCAAGGTGTACCTCTCCTAACATACTCAGTTCAACAAAACTATCATACCTTGGCCTTCTACCCTCAGACACATCCCTCAAGACCAGGGGCATGCCACACACATCCACAGTTTCATCACATGAAAACACCATTTTCGTGGGTTGTAACATATCCCCCATGTTATTTCAGGTAATTTGAACTGGATGGGGCAGGGGGAATCTCACAAAAATACATCTGCTGCCCATGGCAGCATGATGTGGGGAGAGCCAGGGCTATGTGGTGTGAACATGGTCAGGTCATGCCAACTGGCCTCGGCTGCAAGATAGTCTCTGGCGTTCCCTTATTTCTTGTATGTGTGGTGTTTGCAATAATGCCATCCCTTTATTAGGGACAAAGTATGAACCTCTATCAATGCCTTTAACAACAGTGTATTTAAAATTGGATAAGAAATGTAGAAAGCAAAGTTGAAGCAAACAGTAATTGAAAGGTCTTCTTTCCTGTTCCTGTCATTTAGCTATAAAAATAATATAAAATAAGACAAAATTTAGAAGCTTCTGTATTACAAACAAAACTTCTTGAAACTAGATGGCAAAACACTCTGCGTCATGTGTCAGAGTAATTTTCAAGCCATTTAGATCAAAAAGTGATGTTAAAATGCTATCATTTATAGCTCTGGCTAATACAGCCTTGTCATGGTTTAACCCCAGGAGGCAACTAAGTGCCACACAGCTGCTCGCTCACTTTCCCCCCACAGCGGGATGGAGGGAAGAGAATTGGGAGGGTAAAAGTGAGAAAACTTGTGGGTTGAGATAAGAACAATTTAATTATTGACACCTCCCTAGTTTTATTGATGAGCATGACGTCACATGATACAGAATATCTCTTTGGTCAGTTGGGGTCAACTGTCACGGCTGTGTTCCCTCCCAGCTTCTTGTGCACCCCTAGCCTACTTCATGGTGGGGTGATGTAAGGAGCAGAAAAGGCCTTGATGCTGTGTAAGCTCTGCTCACAATAACTAAAACATCCCTGTATTATCAACACTGTTCCCAGCACAAATCCAAAACATGTCCCCATACTAGCTGCTATGAAGAAAATTAACTCTACCCAGCCAAAACCAGCATAAGCCTGCAGTTGATTACCCATTCCAGATGCAGTAACTTTTTCAGCATGAACCTGAATTACCTTCAGTGTATTAGATTATCTTTACTTATTACCACAGATGGATTTTGAGATCTAACACAGACCTGCTAAAATGATAGAAAAGTTTCCATGTTGTAATGCTAGACCTGAGGAGTTAATGTGGATATTTACAGCTGTAATAAGAAGCAGAGATTTTGGTGTGGTTCACTAGGGAAACAGTGCACTGATGTTTGTGGGTGTTCCGTACAGTCCAAACACTTCAGGACATGGTGGGAATGGTACTCACACAGTGGAAGTGTTGGCTTCCAATCTTGGTGCTGAGCATAATCTGGCTGTTTCTTACCTTCTGTATCACTGGATCGTGATGTCAGTTGTGGACCACTGCCACACTTACACAAATATGGTACATAATTCTCCTCAGATACTGCATGGAAACTTTCAGATTGTCTCAGCTCTAGTTTGAACGATACTGTGACTTTGAAGTTGTTTGTTTATAATGTTGCTAATATCAGGATTTTTTGCATTTCAGTTGATGTGAATTGGATGTAAAGGGGTTTACAAGGTGCTATTACATGTGCTTTGTTTAGTTAGCTGGTTTAATACAATAACATGACACACTGCGAGGTAGATAGAGCTTAAAATTATGTGCTTTATTTTAAATCTCAAAAAGAACAGAATGTCCCAAATCTTTTAAGTTATTTTTTTTATTACAACATAAAAAAATAATGTTAAAACAATGTAACTCTTTAAATAGAGAAAACTCATAACTCTTCTGTGACACATGTTAAATAGAAAGATTTGCAAATAAAACTGGTGAGTCTGATAGGTTCTTTGAAGGACTTAGTTTTATTCCGGTTCTACTTTTTTAGGCTAACAGCTTTCAAAGATATCCTTGGCTTAACAAATTCATCACACACCCCTACGTGTTCCTATGGAAATTTCCTTCTGCCTGTCACCTCTGAGATTTGGCTGCGTGGCTGCTTCCCACTGCAAATAACCCCCTGCACTTTGCGGGAGCCTTCCTATCTCCATCAGTTCCCGCTTGCTGCATCACCTCCTTTTTCTTTCTGAATCCACTGATGCTGTTTTTCAGCAAGACATTGTCTGCAGTACCCACATAGCAAACTGCAACTAAATTGAAAAGTTTTATCCTCCCTTACAGAATGGGTTTTGTTATGTGCTTGAAGACTTGACTTTATAAAGTTTGCAAAATTATGGAATATAATTGCATCTCCTAAACAATCTGGAAGTAGTGGAAGATACAGCCTTCAATAATGCACAGAATATTATGTCAGCAATCAGAAGTTCCTGCTTGCACCAATTCTGGGTTTTCACCCTTGGCCTGCGGATGGACTACTTTCAAAGGTCAAAGAGCAGTGAAGTCTTTTTTCCCACAGCAGTACACCAGCATCTATGCCAAATTTGTCATCAGTTGTTTTTTGACAGAATGGCATTTCTCTGTATTTATAACTGAGACGACCAACTCCTTTTGCTCGTTTACCAAGAAAAGGCAATAAAGGTAAAACCAAAACTAGGAGAAGTCATGCCTGTCTTGTTACAGAGCTGCAATTACAAAGTTGTTTCTAATGTCTTTCAGTTATTACCATATCAGCTGGATATAAAAGGCTTTCTAATGAAGCACAAGTTGATGCTGTTTAGTTTTCAGACTAATTCTCCATTAGCTAAGGCAATTTACCACTGCACTTTTTAAAGTGCAGATCCATGGTAATTCTCAAAACAAAGACCTACTCATGCAAGTAGATTTCAGTAAGTGGTGAAAAGAGGTAAAATAAACAGCATTTATCCAGGAACAACCTAACAATGCATTCATTAAAAGTATCTGTGCAAAGAAGGGTGTAGACTGACAGCAATACTTTAGATTCTAGCAAGCAAATAAGTACTTCTGTCCTCAGCTATCCCAAAGAAAGAGTTCTGTGAGCAATTGCAGAAGCACGAGAATAAACCCATTCGCCTGAAACATATACCAGTGAAAACTATACAGAAGAAAGAAAGAATTGTAAAAGAAATATATTTTTTATAAAGAGCAAATCAAATTTCCCTTCCCATCCTTCAATCCTGAGAAAGTCATCTCTCATTCATACCTCCTTCAAGTGACCAGAGTAATCTTTGCTACACAAAGCTCATAGGATCTGATCCTACTTCCTGATGAGATCTGTGAGATGAAGGAAGAAAAGATTTCCTGATCTTTGCTTACATGGGTTTTTAGGATTCAAAGTGATAAGAAGTTTTTTGGCCATGAACCAAATAGTTTTAAATAAATCTGTATTTGGGAAGAAAAATACAACTGAATTAAAGTGTGACATTTTCATTTTGGAACTGTCTCATTAGGAAATATTCACAACTTAATCATGTTTAATTGTTGGATTCTTTTTTCTTATACTGGACTATCTGCCTAAATGAATGCAACATGACTGAAACCAAAAGATGCAATTTTCCAAGGACCACTGTACATAATAAAGCCAAAAGTTTTCTGTTCTTAAACAAAAATTTAAACTTTTGTTAGGCCTATGATCCTTTGTCCTTAATGCTGATGGTATGGTTGTAGCTTTCTGTCATTTCTGTCATGGAGGTTTCATCTTCTGAAATGTTAAATGCAGTTGAAAGAAATGAACTGACTCCTATGAATTCCCTGACTCAACATAAATTTCCTAATCCTGTCTAGACTGTATTTAGGGTTAAATAATGTAGAGTTATACCATTAAACAGTGGAGCATGTGCAATCTTGATGGTCCAAATAGAGCGTGTATTTTGGGCAGTGAGCGCTGTCATTTCTCTCCGGAACCTTTCAGTACTAGTGAGCACACTCTGCATAAACAGATCAGGTTTGGTGGTTAAAAACAGCTATTTATATAACACACAAGTGAAATTTCATACTGCTATCCTAATCTCAAGTGTTTTCTTTCTTCGTCTCTTCTGCTTAAGAGGATCTGATAACTTTTATTTCTACTGTAAAAACATGCAAACCGTATATTTAAGGCAAAATCCCCTGGAGAATATAATTTAGAAGGAACATTGTGCTGTGATTGCTTCTCCCCTAGAGCACTGTAAACTGCCTGGTGGTTTAATAGTTTGCTATTTGAAATACCACGTGTTAGAAGATGGAGAACTCTGTATGTGTGATTCTTTTGTATTTACACACTTTTTGAAACCCCCTGCCCCCTCTTCAGTGTTCTGTACTTCTCCAGATTCTAGATTTTGCCACCACTTCATAAAGTCTTACAGATAAAACACTTTTTATTTCAAAAATTCAAGTTCAAGATGCATAAGGTATGGTGCCTGAGTTTATAGGCATAGCAGACTTACATCTTAAATACATGTTCTTTTATAATAATTTTTCAGCATGCAACAACAAAACTAAAATTTGGTTTAACCTCTGCATTTCAGGATTAGAATTAAGCCTTATTGCTCCTGCCTATGGATAGCTAGCAATGTAGAGGAAGCTAAAAGTTTACATATATGTTTTTAAAGGGATTTATGAGGTGCTACCAGAAATTATGTAAACCTGCTGATCACCTGAGTTTAGTTCTTGCTCTGACCTGGAAACTTCTCACTCTGGTGTCAGGACTTGATCCAATACTTTCTTGCTCATGTGGATGCAACCCTTATTTCCTCCTGTTTTGTGACAGGTAACCTGGGGTCCCAGCTGGTCGAGTATAAAGAAGAGATGTACATAACATCTGACTGTGGTAATACATGGCGTCAGGTAGGAAACAGAAATCATCAAAAGCACCTGGGAATAATTTTAATGTACTAAATGTGATGAATTTTATAATGCTTAACTAATCTGTATATGCCCACTCTTTTGAGTGAGACGGCTATTGTTATTCCCATTTCACTTGGAAAGTGGGAGAAAATAAGAAGGTGATTTGGAAAGACTGAAATTAGTTGAGCTGCCAGGTTCTGCTAAAACCCTAATAGTTTTATCTCTTTAAAGATCTTATAAGTATCTTGCATAAAACCATAGCATCTGTTTAGGTTTTGAGTAATTTAAGTAATCTTCCTATGCTAATGGTGAAGGGGACTTGGGCTAGATCTTGCAGTACAAATATTCCAAGCTAAAAGACATGGTTTAGATAAAAAGGCAGAAATTCTTCTACTTTGTAGTCTGAAAACTGGCATTTAATCTTAAACTTTTTTCTTCATTGAAACTGAGAAAACAAAACAATATTTTTAAAAAATAAAGCTTTGAATGTCTTTTAATATGATTTAATCAATTCTGGGGTTGCAAACACCGAAGTATTAAAACAGAACAGTCATGTACTAGGTGTAATGCCATTTGAATTTTGGACATCTTTTGCTTCCAATGTCTAGTGTCAATTTAAGCATTGCACCTTTATTATGTATTTTTTCCTAAATTGCTCTGTCTCACCAATGTTTAATCACAGGGATTTTTTCTTTCGGTGTGTATATATCACCAATACACAATATGATCTGGAATCTACTTATAATGTATATCCAGGAAAAAAAAAAAAAAAAAAACACACCCTCAAAGGACTAAACTGTGTCAAAAAGACATTTAATTTCAGTTAAAACAGTGTTCTAGTGTTCAGCTGAAATAAAATTAAGTTGTGTTATTTTCTGAGAACAGGTAAGTGTGAACATGTTCTCACCAGTGTTACTGAGCTTAGGGAGTTTGAGTTTACAAAAGGAAAATACAGACAGTTTCTTATATTGCTATTTGTAGGGAGCAATTAATACTCCGCAGAGGACTTTTTAAAAGAAATATATTAGTTTTGTCATGATAATGTCCTTTGAGGTTTAAAAGATAAAATGTTATGTCAAATTCCCTCTTGAAATGTAGTATATGATAAGTAAGTGTTTAAATGCAAAAGCAGCCTTCCAGGATTTACACTGAGTACTGTTTGGTCTAATACTTCACAGAGGCCTCTCTAATAATTTATTGTCATCATTTGGCGAAATTCTGTTTTTTTTCTTGGGTGAAAAATAAGAAGTAAAGTGTGAAGGGAATCAAATTCATACCTTTGCTGCTTTTTATTTGAGAGATGGAACCCGTAGTTCCATAGCTTGTATATAGTAAGGTCATACAAGGGTTCAGGAAGACTTACTATGGTAGGATATAAAGCCAGTGGTTATAGGTAGAAATAAAAATGCCCCAATAAGAGTTTTGTGAAAATAAATAAATACTGGTGATAAATGGAAAAGTAAAACCAAATATTTTGATTATAAGTAGCTACAATACCATTTGTCCTGGCTCCAGTTGTTCTTCTGCCTTTCTGTTGCACAATGCCCAAGCTGCTTGTTGGTATCTCTTGAAACCATCACCCCACTGTGTACCAAACTGAAATTTGTGATTGTATATTGTACAACATTGCACTGTAAATAACAGTAGTTTAGGAGCCAATAGACAAGCAGCTTAAATGTCCTTGCAGCAGCCCTGGTCTGGCCTGTAGAAGAAGGTTATCTCACCTTGACATTATCAGGAGCTACGTGGGCTTAGATCATCTTAAGTGAACCACAAAGATGTAGCCTAAGGTGAACTTGTGGGATAAATATGTCTATTTGAAAGATTTCTCTGTCTATTACACCAGGAAAACAATATCATATAATTTGTTAATGAACATGGTACTGAGTCAGATAGATAAATAAATCTTGCATCCTGGGAGAAATGGACTCCCTTTGAACACAATTTCAGACCATACATGTTTTAAACACTTTTTTCCCCTGCGGGGCTTGTTTCTTCAGTCCTGATTTTTAAAATATTAGGATACTCTGTCAAATACTAAGGATGACCTTGTATATACATATGAGTGTGTGTGTTTTTGTTTTGTTTTTTTTTTTTAAACTGATATATGCTCACAGTTATGGTTGCCATTGTTATTTCAACAGCATCTATTATAACACTGTGCTTGAAACAGGGCAAACAGAGTAAGAGAAAGGTCTGGCTTTTAAAAGAAATGGCTTAAATAAGAGGAAAAATTTAGCAACAAAAACCCTTTTGTATTTGATCTGCTACCAAAGTAGCTAGTGTAGCAACAAAATGCTCAATTAAGTTAATAAGGTTACACAGAAAGTCTGTTGTATATCTAGGAACTGAATCTAGATCTCTGGACCTTTAGTCCAGTCCTTTGTTGAAATATTATTTCTCTATGTCAAATCCTTTTGTATCAAAGCAATTTGGAAAACCTTTGTTTAAGAAAGAATATTTGTTTTTCTGCAGACATTTTAAGAGATGGATGGTAACATCTTTAAGCACAACGGGAAAGGCTGCAATCACAGCCTCTCACCCCTGGGAAGGTCCAACTGGCTCATTCTCTGTAGGAAAACTTTTATTTCCAGATTTGAATTTAGAAATGGATGTCACTTGGTGAGAGAAGCAAGTGACTTTGGGCATTTTTGGTTGCTTTCAAAACTTCTATATCTCAGAGTAAAATTGTGTGGAGTATATTTTTCTAGGATCATTTAAATGGGTTTTCACTGATTTCATGGAGCTCTCCTGATTGCTCCCAACATATATTCTGGCCTGAAATAGCTGCTGAAGTTCTTAGGACAGATACAGGAAAAAACTTTTAGAGCAGAGGGAGGAGAGGGAGAGATAAGAAGTTGACACTATGATTATAAAGCACATAACATGCTCAAAAAATTACAGAAGAAGGGAAAACTTCTTCTGTAATAATAGGAATATGTTATAAAAATCTAGTTCTGTATTGGCTGGCTAATAGTAAGGATCATAATAAATTTATTACCTGGCTTTAGTTAGTGGAGAGACATATATCAGAATTTGTGGCTGACTGTGAACACCCATATCTCATGTTCCTAGGTCTGAACTTCAGCTCTGACACTGAGACCATTTTTGCTTATATCGTTTGCAAACTGTTTGTCTTGGGTTTGTTTCCAGAAAGTATAGATAAATATTTGCTTTTGTGCTGCACTCCATAAGTATTAAATCATTAATTCTTTTCAATGTACTGAAGATGAAGAGTTGCTTTCATAAGAAATTTCATACATTTGGTTATAAAATGTTTGAAATCTGTGCAAGAAGAGCATCATACAAAGATGGCATTCATAAGCCTGTAATGTGTCAGCAGTGCTTTATAGTGTGCTAAAGCTGGGGTACTAAAATGGTGCATGAGGAAGTGCCATGGTGCATTTCTAGGAAAACCTAATTTGGATAAAGTGATGCAGATACCAGGTTCCTTTATCTTCAGTATGATGGTGAAGCTTTTGGAGACTTTGTACCCCAGCACATACTGTTTCATTTTGATCTGAGGAGAAGTTCAAAGTTTAGAGGAGGATCAAAACTCTGCTTGCTTATCTGACTTCAGCTGATCTCGTTCTTTTGAAGTGCATCTAAAATTAATGTCTGCCCTTTACTGAATTCTCTTCTAAAATATGCAGCTGTGTGGAGCAAGTAGATAGCACTGTAAAATGCTTCATATCAGGGTTTCGCCTGTAAATTGGCAACATTGAAAAACTGATCAGACACTTGAAGCTCTAGGATTCCCATGAAATATGCTCTTACTAGATGAGAGGAAGACTGAATTCTCAACCCAAATTACATGCTTACTATTTTTGAAGTAATTGTGAATGTGCTGTAAGATACTTTTTCCCACTCTGGTTCAGTCTGGCTGATAAATCCTCTAAATGTAGCATTTAGTATTGCCCAAAAAAGAAGCATTTGGTATTGTCAGTATTTTTTCATTCACAAGGCAAAATAAAGCTTACCTTTTTGTTTTTCACCTTTTCTTTGTCAAAGCATTCAGGAGGTTGCATGTTTGTCCATTAACTGCTAATTGTGTGTAGTAACTCTAACTCTATCACCTGATCTTATGTTAAATGAACTTTCACATGTTAATAACGAGTAAACCCTGTCTTAAAATAGATTTGAGGTGTAAAAAAGGGAAGATATCTACCTGTTCATTTACTTCAGCACGGCTTCTGACCTCTAGAAAATGAATGAAAATAATTTAGGAAATTTTGAATCCTTTACACCATTAAATCAATACTACATGTATTTTGGTTCAGAACTCAGAGCGGCCTCTGTGAGATCACATACAATTTGAATTTAAATAAATCATCGGCACTGGAAATGCAGAAAACATGCTTGCACCAATTATTTCAAGTTCTATAGAATCTGGAGAGCATGTGAGAAACTCACAGACAGGAGTACTTTTCCTATTTTTCTTAGAATTACACTACAAAGCATTTTATTCTGCAAGATACACAGAATATGGCAAATACCAAAGTAAGGTGATAGGTCACTTGGTGATATATAATAGGAAGGAATGCAGAATGCATACTGTGAGAAATATAAGATTGGGCTAAAATCACTTTAGACAGTTTAATCTGACTGTGATTTGAACCTGAACGATTTCTGATTCACCTGCTTGACTTTCTTTTCTTTTATTGCTGGGAGAAATATAAGAGTTAAACTGACTTTTATGTCCTTTTCAATTTGAAGTGTGGACATTATAAAACATATAAGTCTTTTAATCCCAGTTCACTCATACATTTTATTTCTACTGTTTTGTACATTTGCTTAGCTGGCCTTTTTTTTTTGTCTGACCTGTAGGTCTTTGAAGAAGAGCACCACATCTTGTACCTGGACCATGGTGGAGTTATTGTGGCTATCAAAGACACCTCTATCCCTCTGAAAATACTCAAGTAATCCTACAGTCAATTTGAGTAGAGCTATTGTATATTCAAGACCTGAGGCAATGTTCAGAGTTTAAGATGAGCATTTCACTGTGATCATGTATGAAATGCAGGTGGAGTCAGCTTAATTTAACATTCATTAAGTCAACAAAATGCAAGTGGATGTTTTCTTAAAGATTACTTCATGGTGCTGAAGGTACCATGGCATAATGCATTAATCATAATAAAATTTTCTTGCATCAGTGTAGTTATTTTTGCTTAAAAGGTTATGCTGGAACTCTACAGTACAAGCCATGTTCAGCATGATTGTTATCTGCTACTGGTTTGCACCAGAAGTATATGGCAATGATGTTTAACCTATGATGCATGTGTCGTTTAGGTATTTAGTCAGGATAGTTCCTTCATAATATAATAAATCTCTGTCCCCTCCAAGGGTCACAGTGAATGAAGATGTTGGAGAATAGCCCTAATTTGCTCTGACAAGAAAAATATAATGTGGACTTTGGGAGCCAGTGGGGAAAGGACTTATGTGTGCTTATGTACTGTGTAACACAGTATGCAAGAAGCCCAGTTCTGAGATACTCATGCACAAATTAACTGTAGTATGTATAGATCCTGTCATATGGTGATAACGTAGGAAATGGCCTTCTCAGCAGGAAAGGTTTGCAGCAAAGCATTTTCTTATAGAATACTAAGTTTTAAACTGCATGATAGTGAAGCAAAATATGGTAACATTGTGTAATGGCATACAAAACTATCATCTTCGGCATGAAAAATATAAGAGATCTTTATCACTTGTAAATAGGTTCATTTTTGCACAATACTATATGTGCTAATAGGAACTAGGCTCTGTACTTGGTTAGCTAGAACAAAAGTCATCATTAACCTACTATCCAAAAGACCTGAAGGAAATGTACAGAAGAAAACAGACTTTGATTCATAAATTTTGGGTGCACCAAGTATTTGGAATATGTTTTTCTGATTCATCAGCATCTTTTGCAAAATTTTAAGTGGATATTAGCAGACATGGAGGGCCATCATCTTGATGCTTGCAGTTACTTCACCTCCCACATATTGTAGCAACTGGGCCATTTTACCTCTCATTTTTCAACTCTGTTTAGCAGGTCTCTGACTTAGAGACTACTAAAGAATGAAGTTTAAATTAACTTGATCTTGAACCTACAAGGTAGGAAGATAGTTTGTTGACAGACCTCAGTTTTTATCTGCCTAAGAATTTCTGTTATTGTGGTGAATTTATTATACAAGTTCTAATAAAGATGTAAGCCCCTGGATACGTTGCTGAGAAAAATATCATATTAATATGATATATTGTCCAGGCATATTGTATATTGGTGATCGAAAATCCTGGGCTTTAGTAATGAGGGGATTTTTTTTGAATGAATGAATGAATTCTGTTTTGTATAACAATAGTTGTAAATGAAAACCATTTCTGCTTTTTCACAGGTTCAGCATAGATGAAGGCCAGACTTGGAGTACACATAATTTTACCAGCACTTCAGTCTTTGTAGATGGATTACTTAGTGAACCTGGAGATGAGACTCTGGTCATGACGTAAGTTTCTGGTTTCACCTCTTTTTTACAGGGCTCTCTCTGTTTATGCACTGCAGTATATTATTAATTGTGGACATTTGAAATAGTCCTTGAGTCTGCTTCTTGCAGTCACACAGACTCTTACACTGATGTCTGAGCAGCCCTACAATGCAACCTGTCTTTGAAATTATCTGAGTGCAATATTTCACATTGTTAAGATGAAGTGTTATGTTCATATGAAATTTTGCAAGGTTACTACCAGAGAGAGTAGAATAATAGGACTGCAAATACAAATATGAGAAACATAGATAAATAAAAACTATTTCCTGCATTTCTTCTGTTTCCTGCAGATTCTTAGGCAGACTTCAAAAATGTTAAATAACTATCCTTTCTTCTTGTGAAAATTGTCTTCACGGTGTAAACAACTATATTGTTGTCCTAGTAACTAGCATTGCAGTACTTTGTGTAACCAAACACTGTGCTAACAAATACACATTTTTATTCTGTGCAGTGACTGAGGCAGAAGCTGTTATTAGAGTTAAAAATAACTAAATTTTGCAACTCAGGCCCCTGTTTATCTGTATTTTTCCAAAGGGCCAGGGACATACAGATCTGAGCTGCAGGTTTTCCTCTGCTCCTAGGAAAAATTCCAATATTTTAGAAAAGTCTGTAAAAAACACCTGTCCAATTAGGGACAAAGTCACATGCTGACTGCAGCAGGAAAGGGGAGAGCACTCAGAGATGTGCAGGTTGTTAGGTGTGCTCCTATCAGAACAGCTTGTGTGATCCTTTGTACTGGAGCTCAGTGTGTTCATGACAAGCTTTTTCTCCTAGGAGTTACAAATAGAGCTGACTATGACATGTACCAGTAGCATTTTCCCCAGAAAGAGAATAAATAGCCCAGTGTGGAGTTGTGTAAAGATTCCTCAGCAAAACAGAAATCCTACCCACTGTACTTAAAAGCATTGTGCCATGTTCATAATGCTGTACTGTGCAGGGGTGAATATGGCCTGTTAGTTCTTTCACTGTCCCATTTATCCTCTGTTATACATATATCACCTGAGAAGAACAATATTACTCCACCATCTTCCCCTCCTCTCATGCATAGGGTTTTTTTATGTTATAATATATGCCATATGGAGATACTTATGCCTCTGAATGAAGGCTTTTCATTGATTTCAGTGGAAGTAGAGGGATCAAAAGCTTATCCTAAACTGTACTTACTGACAGATAAAAAGGTGTGTGATGACTATATGCTCTGCGGGTCATTTTACTATCATTAAAAACAGTGATTTTGTGAAGATGTACTTAAATATCTAGCTGAATAGGCTAAAGAGCTCATGTAAAACAATACCTTTTTTAAATCATTCATCTGAAATATATAAAACTGTAGCTAGATTTGGTACATGATTCCAGATTGACAAAAAATCATCATGTGACTTGTATGTTTATAAGAGCAGAACAAGAGTCTGACTCTACCATCTTAATGCCAGTCTTGTAGGATCTTACTTTGCAGCTGGTTCTGCTGAACATGGAGGACATCAACTACTTACTGTCACAGACTAGCCCTGGAAAGACTTGCAGACTTCCTATCAGACTCTAAAGATAGTGTTGCCATTATATTAGCTCCCTTGTCTCTCCTACTGCTTTGGTTTTACCTTCAGGGTGATGTTGTCTGCCCAGTGGTGCTCTGCCTGACCTTACATCAAGACCTTTTGTTGTTCTGTCTGGTTTAGGTCATTTTCTCTCAAAACTTCACACTTGTGTTGAGTTGCTGTGTAGGACTTAATCTACAGTGATTTGCTTATTTTGAGAAATGTTATACACTGATATGCAGTCCCTGATGAAAAAAAAAAAAAAAAAATCAACTATGTCATCTTTTGCATTTGTCCTGGGTTGAGTGAGTGGTGGAGTTTTTTGGTGGCAGGGGAGGGGTCTATTGGGGCGTACCCCTGTGAGAAGCTTCTGGAAGCTTCCCCAGCTCCAAGTCAGCTCCACTTCTGTTTGGAAAATTGAGCCAATCAGCTGCGCCTCTGCGATAACGTATTTAAGAAGGGACGTGGTGACGGGCAGGGGGACTTGTGAGGAGGAGTTGCTGCAGCTGCGTGAACACCAAGGTCAGTGGAGGAACAGAGGAAGAAAGGAGGGGGGAGGTGTGCTGGAGCAGAGACCCCCCTGTATCCTGTGGTGAGATGGCAGGGCGACCCCCCCCCGCCACCCATGAAGATCTACGGTGGAGCAGACACTGATTTATGGCCTGTGGCTCCTGCTCAGATGATCAAGGTTCTGTGCCCGAAGAAGGTTGGGGTCTCATGGGAAAAGGTAGCCCCGCTGCTGTAATTCAGTGCTGGGAGGATTGCAGCATGCGGGGGAGTCCCACGCCGGAGCAGCTCGGGAAGGGCTGCAGCCGTGGGAGAGAATCCAGTCGGAGGAAGTTAGTGACCCATGACGGAGCAGTGTGGGGAACGCTGTGGCCCATGGGAGGAACTCATGTCAGAGAAATTTTGTGGAGGACTGTCTCCTGTGAGAGGGGGACCACGATGGAGCAGGAGGAACAAGTTCCAGACACTCCCCTCACCGAAGATGAAGAAAGTGGCAGCGCTGACTGCACCCCCCATTCCCTGCCCCTGCGCCACTGGGGGAGGAGGTAGAGATATCGGGAGCAGAGCTGAGCCCGGGAAGAAGGGAGGGGTGGGGGGAAGGTGTTCTCAAGATGTGGCAATGCTTCTCACTGTCCTACTCTGTTACGTGTTGTTAGTGTCTGTAATAAATGTATGTTCTTTTTTTCTTCCCCTAACGAGTCTGCCTTTTGCTCGTGATCATAAAGGGGAATTTTCTCCCCATCCCAGTCCTATCTCGGACCCCAAGCCTGGCTCTCTGTCCCTTCTTATTGCCGGAGGGGATGGGAGAGAGAGCTGCTGCATTGTGGTTGGCTGCCAACCAGGCCCAAACCACGACAGCATTTTATTAGATAAAAGTTGTTTTTTATTCTGGGTAGAAGATGGTAAGTTGAACATGTGTATGCTAATGGGAATAAATTAACAGTGTCTTTCACTGTAAAGAATCCCTAAATCCATTATTAACGACCCAGTCTGACATTTTTTACTTGTACAGGAGTTTAAATTTCTCCCTTTGGTAGGGAGTTTGTTTGAGTAAGAATTTTTGAGTAAAGAGTCCAATGTCAAAATCTGCATAAATTAGTAGACATAACATAATTCTGAAGTGGGAAGGCAATAACTGAAAAAGTGTACAGCAAAAATGTGGAACAGAGACTGTTTTATTTAAAGCTTCTGGAGTAAACTCACAAAAGAGTCAAAGAATATTTTACTTGTACGAAAAGCAGCTGTTACTGTAGGGTAAAATCCTTGTTTCACTGGAGCCAGCTTAGGGATTTCCTTCAAGGTTTTTAATTTTTATTTTAAAAAATATCCAGAAAAAGATTATCTGGGAAAGACATTAAGGGTAACACTGGTGTAAGAGAGAGTTCTCATACTCCAGAATGGTGACTGGGATGTTTACATGACTCATAAGGGACTTCCATTTGAATTCCTGTTCTATCCTAACTTATCCAAAATGAAATGGCCTGGAAAGTTTTACTGAAGAAACAGGGGAATGTGAACCTGGTTGCCTCAAGTCTTAATTTCAGAAAGGTTTGCATTTTCTCCAAAACAGAGAAAAAACAAATGTTGACTTGTCAAAAGTTTTCATAAAACTGAGTTGACATCTGTCAGTCAACATTAATCTAAATCACTCATCCAAATCCCCAGCAGTATTCAAAATACGTAGGCTCAAATGTCAAAGAAAATATATTTTATTCCTTTGTACTCTGCAATAGACCTAGTTAAGAATTTTAGGAGTTCTAAGTGGTAAAGTATTAAAAACTTTAGGAAACTCATTCTATGTAAAAATCTATTTCTGAATAGACCCAGTTAAGAGTTTTAGGAAAGGTAAGCAATAAAGTATTAATAAAGTTTAGGAAACTCAATCTGTGTAAAAATCTATTTCAGAATGAAGAGCTCAAATTCACCTTTTATTGCTAAATGAATAAGTAATATTTACTAAGAAATTTTCTCAACTAGTTGATATATATTCATCACAATAGTACATGGTCTAGTAGGCTTTATTTTGTTCTGAATTCTTTAAGAGTGAAAGTTACTGCAACCCAGAGTTATGCTCAACAATATATTTGGGAAAAATTACTTAACAATGCTGGATTGAGTAATGGCCTAACTCAGTGGAAAAATGAAGAATTTTTGTGTGTCTGAAATATTGATGTTCCCCTTCAAAGGAAGTAGTTCATATAATGAAAGTTTCAAACCTGTTAAAATTACTTCTAAATCACAGTTCAGCTTCTGGATGTGTTGCCAAAACCAGTTTATTTAGATTGCAGTGTAAACCCAGTAGTCACAATAACCATGGCACCACAGACCATGGCCCCTTTTAAAAGGCCAATAAGAGGTTACATAAAATGACTGCTTTCCTTTATGTCATGTAGAATCAAAATCTTCCTTATGGGTAATTAGATTTTTTCCAGTACGTTTTTTTTTTCCCTAAGGCCTCACATAGTATCAACTTAAGATGCTGCTGGGAACTTTATGACATCTCTTAACTGCAAAACTCCTGCATGTGTGTCTTGCAGTCTTGAAATTCTGTTGTATTCCTGTTGGGTTCCAAAGTGATAATGGAAGCAAGAAAATAGTCTAGTTTAAAATTACTCAAAACAAGGTGAATATGATATCAACAAGCATTGGATATTACAGAGAACCATCTGAATTCTTACAGCTGTTGATTCTGTTAGGAACGTCAACCTTACCTGTAACAACATCAGTAACAGTGAACATTGTGTGTAGTTTGTGGGGCTTATTGGTGTGCCACACATGGCAGCATGCCACCTTTCATCTTGTCTTTGAGTAGCTTACTAGGTGGAGATACTTCCCTGAGTTGTGAATTCTTCACTACTTGCTCATATTGCAACCCTTAAAAAAGGTAGATAAATGGGAGGTAAAGCCTCATTATGTAAGAGAATAGCTGCTTTCCCAATGCAAATTCTAGGTTTTATTTGCAGCTAGTTAATCTCTTGTTTGAGAAGCATTGCTCAATTATCAAATGGTTGTTCTGATCTCTGCATAATGAGGAATGTATCTGTCTGACAATAGATGGAGGAAACATACAGACAGATGAGAGGAAAATGGCGAAAACAGCATTGAAAAAGCAAACTGGTTACTCTGTTTGAATCTAATCTAGATATTGTCTAATCCAGATGAACAGATGCCTGGTTAGTGGCAAGTCTAATGCTTTTGCTGGCATCTCTGTGGACACAGATTTTAGCAGAGCAAGTCAGTGCACTGTAGTGTCACTGCCAACCTCTGGTCTTGGAGACAAGACGTTGGGACTGTCCCTGTCTCCCTCTGCTCAAAAGAAGTTTGAATAAGAGGAACTGAAAGGTTAGGAATCCATGTCCTGTAGGAATCTTTTATCACCTTGTCCCTATTTAAAAGAGGAGAGAAGGACAGGAAAAGGGTGACACATGATTTTTTCATTTAGATAGAGCCTTTGTCTCATTTTGAGCGTCTGTCACTGACTGAGTGCCTGCAGCTGTGGTGCTCTGACTTCTCTTTCAGAGAGACAGTTCCATTTTAGTTTCTAATTCTAATAAATGGCAACGATGAGGTAGGCATTAGAAACTTAGGTCAACAATAAAATTGTTCAGACATTTTACTTAATTTTTGGTGGGGCCTTGAACTCCATTTTGCTATATGTTGCTCTCAAAATGAAGGAGCCACAATTTAAGTGACCATAGGCTATTTACTCTAGCTCTGCCGAACTGAGTCTGAATGAAGAATTTTCTACCTGTGACAAAAGAGACCTGATTTTTCAATATGTGAGTAGGAAAAAAAGAAAACCCACAAACGAACAAAAAATTATTAGCTAAAGAATTAATTATTCAATTTTGTAAGTATCCAAAATTAATTTGATCTTTAAGTAAGATGACAGCAAAGAGCTCAATGATGCAAAAATATCCTCCAGAAGGTCATATGTTTTTCTTTAATATATTTTCCTCACTGTCCACCTTGTATTTACTTCTGTATAAGGCATTGGGCTAAGCATTAAACCTTCACTTTTTTCCAAACAGCTTACATGTTAAAAGGCTACTTTTGGACAGAAATTTACCAAATAGATGGAAAAAAAAAGTTGGAGGTAATTAACAAACATCATGGAGTCACTGAGCTTCTAGATAAAATGGGAATGTGCTCATCCTGCTTCTCCCCAGTGCTCCTCGGAATCTAAGCATTCATTTCCGCTCTTTTTTTCCCAAAAGAGCTGAAACCAAGATGTTTTGGCATGAAAGAATGAATAGCAATTATTATTTGGGGGGGGGGGCAGGAAACAATGAAAAAACATATTTTGGTTCAATTTCAACTAAATTGTTTCCTCCCCTCATTTTTCACTTTGGCAGCTAAACCAAAAAAAAAAAAAACAAAAACCAAAACTACTCTTCTCTTTAGTGCATTAAGCATATGCATGTGTTTGTAGTTTAAGGCACTTAAATCATAAGTGTCTCAGCATATTTGCACACGATCATGATCTGTTGTGTACACAAGCACTGTTTATGTGCAGTTGCTTTATGTAGACAGGTGTCTACTTTTGCACATGGAAGCATTCATCATTTTTGTACTTGCAATTTAGAAAGGCCACTGAAAATGTGACCTCTCTTACGTTCTTTTGGGGAATTAGAAAAATATGCTGAATTATAATCTTGATGTATAACAGACTGCAGTTTGAATCTTACATTACTTTCATCAATTTTCCTAGTATGAACACTTTGAATTATCTAGTTTTTGTTGATTTTGCAATGGTAAAAAGGAAGCAAAGACAACTGTTAGAAGGAAAGCATGTCTATAAAGATTCATCTGTCATTTTCTTTTTGAAAATGGTAGGCTTTAAATAGCACTACAGGACATAGTCATGGCTAACCTGCTCTTCCAACCCATATCTCCTAGGAAAATCTTTAATTCATAATGTTACTGCTTTTGTGAATTAAGGAGAACACTACCTGTTGGCAGTGGTTACACTAGAGATTATGTTCATCCTTCCATGCCATGACCTCATCACTTTACTCAGTTTGGTCATGTGTCCTGCTCTATGTTCAAAGGTGCTGTAATAATATAAGCTACAACAGGCAAAACAAAAGGGATTGTCACATTTTTTTTGCTTTTCCAGTGATATTGTCATCATTTGTAGTAAAGGTATAAGTGAAACGAAGGATTCAGCTCTTTAATCTCACCATAAATTGACAAGAAACTTCTAACACTACTTTCATGTAAAATTGAAAAAGGTGCTACTGTTTTAATGTAATTGGCCTCTGATATCTAGTGAACTGTAAGGTGGATTAAGTACTCAATCTGAAGTTGCAATTGCAATTCTGTTATAAAAATAGTCAAGGAAGTGTGACAGTTAAAAAAAATATTTTTACAGTATAGTAAGTTCTCTGACAATTGTATTTTCTTCTAATATGATTTACTACAGGAAAGGAGGGCTTATATGGGAATGAGATCTAAATACCACTTTTTAGCATAAGTCTGTGATGGCGTCCATTTAAATGGATACTTTCCAAGAGACAGATTGAGTGTTACAATAATTAAGCATCTCTGAAAGTCTGGTTTCCTTTCCCAGCTTGGTCACATGGTTACTGTTGGATATTGAGGTTTAGAACCATAAAGAATTTCAGGTATCTGCCTCTTTGCACAGGCTTGGACATCTTTGCTTAGGTGCTGCCCAGAGGAATTCAGAGGTGTTATCCAAGATAGAGCCATTGAGATAACCCGTATCACCTGTATGTGGGATCCTCAATTGATCCTGATCCAAACCCTAGGTTTTATTGTCAGTAGTTTCATACATTCAGAAACTCTCCCAAAAAATTAGGGATCCTGTTCCACCCCTAACTTGCATGTCAACTTATCAGAGTGTGTCAGTAGGGCAGTACAGGACTGTGCAGACAAATTCTCCTACCTTGGCAGCATGCTGTTTCAAACATTGATGTTGATGACAAAGTCATATAGAGGAGAGCAAAAGCCAACACAGCACTTGGGAGATTAAAGCATCATGTCTAGAATGAAAGAGGCATCTGATTTCAAACAAAAGTAGCTGTGCATCATGCAGTTGTCATCACTAGTCTTCAGTATGACTGCAAAACTTGGAGAATTTAAGTTGCTACGTTAAACATCTGAATAAATTCCACATGTGCTGTCATTGTGACCCTGGTGTGGTAGTACAGCAGGATCACTCCTGCCAGTGACATCTTTGAGCATTTTCAGATATTCATCCATAAAGCAAAACTGTTGCAGGTTCAGCTGTGCTGCTCTGAGGATCCAGACATCAGGCTGCTCAAAGCCGTTTTCTTTGTCTAGGCAGCATGGCTAACAGCTCAAAGGTAAACCATCATAATACTGCAAAAAGATAATCAAGATATCTTAATGTATATAGCTTGAGATGCATGATGTGGGACGCTGTAGCTCTGGCAGATAATGTTTTGACGCAGTGAAAGCTTATGAACAAAATCCTGAAGAACACAGCAGCTAAAGAGGAAGTCAAGTGTGGTGGTTATAAAAAGCTATGTCTGTGACATCTGAGATGAGTGATGTGTTGTCAAAATCTGGCTCATTTCTCCTGAATGATGTCGTAGAAGCTGAATGTTTACCTGATGAGTCTTTGGGAGTCTCCAGCATTAGCACCATCATAGCTGCAGTCAGGTGGATTGCAAGTGGCACAGACAGCAGGAGACACAGTTATTACTGCTCGTCTGAAATAGGAACATTGATTGAATAGATGCTCCTTTCTATCAAATAGAAATGTGAATTTACTGGAAAAGATTATCATTGCATATAATTTCTGTTAAATTAGCTCCCCCTGATTATGAGCTTTATCAGGAACAGAAAGAACCAGCAATCCTCCAGCAAATAGTTTAAATGAGTTAGCTTAAAAACTGCATTAAACTGTCCTATCTATCAAATGATGCAATCAAATTAAAAAATGATGTGCTCATAAATGAACTAGGAACAAATGTACAAAGTTGTTATGGCAACTGAAACACTGAAGTTAAAATTATGGATCCCAAATTCTTGCAAATAAAAGTAAATTAATTTCCAAGGTAATTGGAATTTCTTTCAAAAATTATTTATCACAGCATCATCTTTCATAGTTCCAACAAAATTGACTTGATGGCTTTCTAATGAAATATAATTAATCAAGGGGAAGGTTTTAGTAGCTTATGAATTGCTATCATCTTGGTATTTAACTTCTAATCATCAGTTACACTTGCTGCACTGTTCCCATTTTTTTTCATTCATATGATTTTATTGGACATACATATTTTGCACCTGAGCAATTAGATGTGATTGCTGTTATGTATTGTTTTATTGTAGTTCATACTTTTGTCTAATTCATTGAATCCTACTTAATACATGCCTTTTTTTCTTACTTTGGAAAAATAGTTCTTTTTTATTCTAGTGATACTTGGCAATACATTAAAGTGGGCTCTTTTGATGTGTCTGCAAAACCCTGTTCTCAATAGGGCAACAAGTGTTACTTCAGCAACAGCATTAATAATCATTAAGCCTTTTTTTCAGTTTGTTAAACTGGGTGCATGTAAGGTGCTGTATTCCCTAGGAAATTTATCCCAGGAATTGCAAAGCTGTATGGCTGCATTTTTCATGGGGTTTGTGGCTGTGCTGGGCCACTTCCTCAGATCTCAGGAATATTACTAAGGCCAGTGAATGGTGGAATCCATGGTGCGGTTCCTGTGCTCTGTCAGAACATGTCTTTCACTCTGTAGAATAAGAACAGCCAAAATGGAAATTAGTATTTTTTTGCAAGAGGCTGGACCAACAGGCATAAAAGTATCCACAGAAGAGACGCTTACGGTTGAAGCAGTGCTTTTGCTGTATACACATAGAGTTTGCATGTATCTTCAATATTACTCTAGTAGAATTTGCGTAATTTCTATAATTTTTATTACATTATAAGATGTGAGACTAGGCAACATCTCAAAAGTTAATATAATCTCTAGCTCTAATCCTGATGTTTCACTAATTTCTCATTCTGTGGGCAGTGAGTAGACTCACACTGAGTGAGGGAGAATAAACAACCTCAATATCTTGTAGCAGTACCATTACAGAATCACAGAATCACAAAACGGTTGGGATTGGAAGGGACCTCTGGAGGTCATCTTGTCCGACCACACTGTTCAAGCAGAGCCACCAAGAGCCAGTCACCCAGGATTCTTTCCAGACAGCTTTTGAATATCTCCAAGGATGGAGACTCCACAAGATCACTGGGCAACTTGTGCCAGTGCTTGGTCACTCTCACAGTAAAAACGTGTTTTCTGATATTCAGAAGAAACCTCCCATGTTTTGGTTTGTGCCCACTGCCTCTGGTTCTGTCACTGGGCACCACTGAAACAGCCTGGCTCTGTCTTCCTTGCACCCTCCCTCCAGGTATTTCTATACATTGACAAGATCCCCCTGGGCCTGCTCTTCTCCAGACTGAACAGCCCCAGCTCTCTCAGCCTTTCCTCATAGGTGATGCTCCAGTCCCTTCCTCACTTTCATGGCCCTTGGTTGGACTCCCTCCAGTCTGTCCATGTCTCTCTTACTGAGGACCCCAGAACTGGAACAGCAGTGTGTGGCCTCACCAGTCCTGAGGAGAAGGAATTAGAGATTTGTGCAGATGTGTCTTTTAAGTTTATTGATTCTTGTTTTTCCTCTTTTTTGCCCTTCCTCCATGTTTCTTTGAAGACAACTCTTCAATCTATAATAAAAGTCTGAAGATATTTTGTTTTACTTCTCAGCTTTACTTTTTTTCCAGAGAAAACCCCAATTCTTTCAATCTTTCTTCACTGGTTACATTTTCTAAGCAGTTTATGAGTCATCCTTGACCTTCTTCAAGTTCATTTTTAGTGGGTGTGTAAATATGCATATAACATCCAAAATTAGGCACCATATTCTTCCAGAGGCTCCACCAGTGCCAGGTTCATCAAAATAATTACCTCCATGTCTTCTGTTTGCTAGTTCTGAGTACAACCTAGAATTAGTCTTTCTTCTTTTGCAGCAACATTGCATTCTTCTTTTAATTCCCCAGAATTTCCCAAGCTTTTTCTTCATTATTTGAAAGTTATTCTCCAATTTGGTTTTGCATCTTTGTTCTGGGGGGTTGTTTTGGTTTTTGTTTTGTTTTGTTTTGGTTTTTGTTTTGTTTTGTTTTGTTTTGTTTTGTTTTGTTTTGTTTTGTTTTGTTTTGTTTTGTTTTTTTTCCTTCCCTAGGTGTACTTTTTGCAGTTGGTCTTGGAGTATTTCATCATGTTGATTTCTGAACATTACTTCCACCAGTCAGTGTCCTCTCCCTTCCTTTCGTGTTATCTGCAAAAATTTTGTGTGTTTTTTATTTGACCACATAGGTGTTCATGAAAATATGGACTGTGGACCCATCATATCTTTGTGATACATATCTCAAGATATTTTCCTGTTTGATAACTACTTTTTGAAAATGGATTCATCTCATTGGATACGTACTCCCATTCTTCATTGCAATGATTTTATCTGCACTGATGTTTTCCTTTTTACATTGAGATAATGTCAGCTAGAACTGTGTAACAGTTTTAACAAATGTCAAAATATGCTACACTTTCTCCTTTCCTTTGTCCACTAAGCCAGTTACCCTGTAAAAGAAGGAAATTACATTAGTTTGACATGATTTGATTTTGACAAATCCGTGGTGGCTGTTAGTTATCATTTTAATTATCTCTAAGGTGTTTATAACTGGATAGCTTAATATTTTTTTTGGTATCTTTGTGAATATCAAAATTAATTCTATAACTCACTGGGCTCTGTTTTGCTGGTTTATATATATAGTTGTATATGCACAAATATATATACATATATATCTGTGAGTGTGTGTGTACATATATATATGGCTGAAATGTTTCCCTTTCCATAGTCATCTGGAATCACCCTTATCCTCTGTGAGTTCTCAAAAATGATTATTAATAGTTCAGAGATTTTGTTTTATACTTTCAGAATTTCATTATTCCATTCAGCACTGAACTGAAACAACCATCTCCTTTCTCCTCCTTTCCTGACTAATATGCCTGAGGTAGCTAACATGAGTGAAGAAAACTTCATTTGTTCCATAGCAAATACTTTTCTTGAGGCAGGAGTGAAGCTTTGACAGGACTTGGCTCCTTACACTTGAACATATTTGTTGATAAATGAGCTAATAAAAGCAATGTATCCATTTTGTAAAGTTTTGTGGTGTCTAAAGAAGCATTCACTGAGGTAGATAGCTGCATAAGCACATGGTGAAGTCTGCCTTATGTTAGTACCTTGTATGGAGAAAAAAATATTTAAAAAGAAAAAAAGTACAGGTATTTAGCATGCAAAAGACACTTCATGGCTGTCAGCAAAAGCCAGTCATATTGAAGCAAGCATTGTGGAAAAAGCATGAGACCACCTAAGTAGTCACATTATTGAGTGTGTATCTACAAGTGAATAAGATTATATGGTGACAGCAGCTCTCAGGATTCAGCTGAACCAGAAAAAGGAACCAAACCTGCAGGTCTCAATGAGAAATGGGACCACACACCTATGTGCACATACAGCCAGTGGACTCAGCCAGATTTTTTAGTCTTTGTGTATTGTTTATGCTTCTGAGCCATGGGTACATTTAGAAGGAAAGAAAGGAGATGATCCAAATCCTTTAATCTCATAGCCTTACAAGAAAAAAGACATACAAACCAAATGCACATGTTTCTGTTTAATTAAGTATACTTCTGATGGTGAAGTTTCTTGTGAGCATGGATTGCTTGGTCATTATAATGTGAGCAGTATGGGCAGTAATCTATAGATATCTACATCTCTGTGCTATGGCCGAGAAGCAAAGACACCAGAAAGGAAAGGAAGAAATCACTGTACAACTTTAGTCTCTGTGGCTATTTTTCAGCCTCTTTGGCAAACTCTAGAGCTCGACATCCATCTACCAGGGAAGATGCTTAGTGCGATGATGATGCCTCTGTGTTGCAGAGAATCCACCATTTCCTCACTTCTGGTCTACCCTAGTTCCACTTTGAACCTGGTATTCAGGACAAGAGAAATGACTGTGCACAGCAAAATGCTTTTAGCAAAACTGTAGCATTCCTGCTGCGTCTGGATTTGGGCAAAACTGAAGGCAAAACAAAAGGAATGAATTAGTTTGGAGAATGCTATTAAAGCTTGGAAAATGAACTCTGTGCAGTATGAACTGCACAGAAATTGTTGGCTTTCGAATCAACCTTAAATTCTTTGGCAAGTAAGCCACATAAGCCTGTTACAAACCACAAATATATTTGACTTTTGCCCAAATAGTCTTTATCCTTTCTGATTTGTTGCTGGATGTCATATTTACCCATTTCGTTTTGGAAATAAGTATTCTGTCTGAAAATGTTGGCTGCTTTGTAAGAAAAAAGAAAAAAAAAAAAAAAAAGGGAAATTACAGTTTGTGGCTGTTTTTTGTCATACATTGGACCATCTGAAGTGAAGAGGAGACACAGCTCTTCAGCACAATGTGTAGATGCAGTGTATTCCTTAGAAATTAATACAGTTTCATGATACTGCTGTGAGTTTAAACAATAGCAAATTGCCATCTGAAATCTGTAGAAGTTAAAAAAAAAAAAAAAAGAAAACCAAAAACAAACAAACCAACAAAAAGAACTAAGGAAGTTGCATTATAAATATAAGGAATGAGTGACAGAGCTGGAAATTGAATCCAGTGATCCTGGCTTCTGCTCCCTGATCTGAGCTCCCTGTCAAAAACTGAGAGCTCTGTATGTTTCATATAACAAGGTAATGACAAAAATGTTAGGTTTCGAAAAGGTAGCATATTTCCAATTAAATTTCAGGATAGTTTTCTGGGGAAAAAAAAAATCTCTAATCTATGAACTACATTTCTTCATTGTTAAGTTTCCTAGACAGCTGGCAAATGTTTTCTAACTAGAAACGCTGTATATGAAGAGTAATAAAAATAAAAATATCTAGGGAACTTATAGTAGGGAACCATGACTGTGGAAAGGAAAAGATAGAACTGAAAATTTGAATCTACAATGTATAGTATTTCTTTGCAATAAGATTTTACTTTTGATCCTTTTGTTCAGAGTCTTTGGGCATATTAGTTACCGTTCAGACTGGGAACTGGTGAAGGTGGACTTCAGACCATCCTTCCCCAGGGAGTGCACGGATGATGACTATGAGTCTTGGGAGCTCACAAATCTACAGGTATTCACAGTCTTATGTTAACTGACACAACTTTTCTGTAGCTTTCAAATTAATGTAAAACTGTGTGCTAGGAAGATGCTTTCAAATTGAATTTGGATGCTACATCCCCAGCTTTGATCTCCTTATGTTGGTATTTGCTGATTTTACAATAGTTTAAAATGGGAGAGGATTCTGTGTTCCATTTGGTTGTGTGATTTGTGTCTTGGGAAAGGCGGAAGTACATCTGGTGGTATGCTGTAATAATAGGTGGTCCTGCTGGATTATGAAGCATATACCATAAACTAAAGTGTGTAATATTGATTGAAACAATTTCAACATGCAGTCATGTGTTCTGCCAACTTCCTGACCACATACAGTACTCATATATAAATTGCCATAAGTAAAGCCCATTCCAGAAGTAATTTAGGATCTCAGTGGACCAATCATGTAATGGAGTCCAGTTGTTTTAGACAATCCCATTTCTGCACTAATGCATTAAGGCTGTGTTAATCTGGCTGCTCTGGCCAAATCCAATTTTGGGAAGCTACATACTCTATACAATGTATTGATTAAAGAGACCAATGTGAGGCAGTTTTTTACATTAAAGGGAATATGTCATATTTATTCATAATCATTCTGATTATTATGTTTTGCTTCTTCCAGTACATTTGTTCTCTCACTCTCTGCAGAGTTATTTGTGGGGTTTTTTTCCTATTACTCTGTGTTACTGAAGCTCTACGGCTCTCATTTACTAGTTCTCATGCCTAATTTTACACTTATTGTTTGGGAATGCTGTGTATTTACAAATAATATTATGCAGATCTGAGCCTAAAGAGTAACAGTACCTTGGGATATTGGCATTGAAATGTCTTTCAGAAATTAGAAACTACTAACATGACTTTGAAAGTACTTGCAGCTGCCCAATTACCAATGGAGTGTATTCATATAGTCTTCATCCTACCTGTGTCCACATGGTTGGTGCTTCATGTTGACTGCCGACATGAGACATGGTATTTCACGTAGAACTTCATCCAATCTACATCCACACTGAATTTTTAAATGGCCAGTTTTAGGGTTGTGCCTAGATTGTGTAAACATGAAACATGGGTTAAATTGAGGTTGAATTTTCATGTACATCTTTGGATTTGTGCCCTGAAATATAGCATATACTGCAACTCTGTAATGGCCCGTTAGTGGATAGCAGTGGATATGAGAACTTTCTATACCTATACATTTGAATATGAGAGAGTTGATAGAAGGTTACAGTCTTGGCAGCAAGACCAGCCTTTCTCAGGACAATATAAGGTCACATCTGTGTGATGTAGGTTATGCTGTGCAATAAATCCAGTGCTTTGATGTTCAGGGGGATCGTTGCATCATGGGCCAGCAGAGGAGCTTTCGAAAGAGGAAGATTTCATCATGGTGCATTAAAGGGAGGAGTTTCACATCAGCTCTCACATCCAAAGTTTGTGAATGTGTGAACTCTGATTTCTTATGGTGAGTATGTCTGTGAAACTTTAGATTTATTCATAGTAAATAGTTACTTAGAGTTTCAGATGGGTTTATTTTCCTCCTTTTGCTCCTCTCCCCACAGAGCTGTGTATAAACAAATAGGCAACCCTTTCTATTTACCTATGAAGAAAAAAACAAAACAAAACAAACAAATAAACAAAAAAAAACCCAAACAAACAGGAAAAAAAAAAAAAAAAAGAAATGTGTTAGTTTCAGTGGCAAAGAAAACCTTTTAAAAACCTAAGCTATCAAGAGAGTTAATTTGCAGAACTGACAAAGTAATTACAAACAGTTTTTCCCCCAAGAGTACTCAACTCCTGTTGAAATTAGACTTAGCACAAAACTGGTTTCATCAGCTTGTATCTTCAGCTGGTAGAATAATACTAAAAAAAAATTCTTTTTATTCTTAAAATGTAGTCTCATCTACCCCAAATTAGACTGCTGAATGAAGTGGGTATAGTAACACACTTGATGTTGATGTTTTTCAGTGATTATGGGTTTGAGCGCTCTGCACCTCTGAAGTCAGAGTCTAGCAAATGCTTTGCTGACTTTTGGTTTAACCCAGAAGCGCCTCCTGAGGACTGCGTGCTGGGGCAGGCATACACCGGCAGCACTGGGTAAGATGATTTTGCGTCCAACTGGCTTGCAGAGGCTTCCAAACAGGAGAACATTCTGACCAAATGCTACAAAAGTGGTTTGAAGGAACTGTAAATAAGGCAAAATAAAAACTGGGAAATGTCAAAGTTCTGACTCTAACTTAGAACATGTGCAGAAGCTTCCTACAGACTAATGAAAGAGAAATGCAATTTTATGTGTTCACAGCAGTTCAAAAACTAATCCATTTGAGAATAGGGAGATCTGTCTTGTTCTCAGTATTTTTTTAATAATTATTTTGTAACATTTCATAGCCATTTTTACACTTCTGATAGGAACGTCCATTCAGAGCCTTTTCTTTTAGTCCATTGCTTGGGTTCAGAATCATTTTCAGTTTGATTCCAATGAATTATTCTGAGGAGACAGTAACATCTCACAGAACTTCCCAGTCTCTCACTTCCAGCACGGATAAGGAGTTCTGTGGAGAATAGATTATTTTCCTGACCATATGGGACACAGAATCAAAGGAAAGCACTAGTAATTGTAAACAATACTGCATAGAATATACATTACAATATAGTCTGACGTCTGTGCTGAGAATAACTTGCAGCTGGCATCTATTCTGGCTTATCATAACATCATCTCTGTTGGCTGTGGAGATGAGAACCAAATGATGAAATGTCAAATCTGGCAATAGAATCACAGTCTCTGTGTATATTTGCCTTACCAAGGAAAATGATGCCTTTTGGGCTGTGGCTGACAGCTGTGATATACAGAATAGGAATCCAAAAGAGTGAAATCTGACACCGATTTTTAAAGGATGTTTAAAAATAACATACCTGAGTGAAACTGATCTGTAAATAATTACTGTACACATCCAAGTATTTAATTATGTGGTCTTTAAAAGTGTTAGGCTTTTCACTCTTTTATACTGTTATGTTAAGTAAATGCTTTAAATATTTTAAGAGATGTGTAGATTTGAGAGCAGCAGTTAAGCAATCCATTCTGGGTTAATGCAGAAGCTGCTTAGTCTAATTTCTTCCTGTTCTTTGGGGTTTGAACTAAGACCTCTAGAGGACTGAAGACTGTTGAATGCTAGCAAAGGGTATGGCAGAGAGGACAATACACTATCTAGTTCCTGGAGGGATGGTCAGGTATGTTTCTAAATTTGAAAAGGCAGACTCTTGCAATGCATACAAGTGAAATCCACATCATGCTCCACATCATTTCTTCAGCAGGTTTTACTTAGTAAAGGCAATGTCCTTCATCAGAGTACTTGCATTGTGAGTTGGTTTTGATCATCTGAAATCTTGTCTGTGAACCCAAGGAATATTCATTAGCTACCATCACACATTCACTGCCTCTGATGGCATTCTCCTGCTTGCCTCTGATTCACTATACTCACTGCTTACTGGTTTTGCAGGTACAGAAAAGTTGTTTCTAATGTGTGTGAAGGTGGCGTAGACCTGCAGCAGAACTTAGCACAGCATATGTGTCCACTGATTGCTCCCAAAGGACTTCATATCAGCATCAGAGAAGAAAGCCTGACTGTTAAGCCTGGGGAAGACATCACCTTCATCATCAGACAAGAGCAGGTAGTAATGAACATTTGCTTTAGGAAAGCTTCCTCTCTGTTTTTAGGGTTCATTTTGCTCTTACTTGCTTTGCTGCTGACTGAAGATTAATTTGTGCTTGAGATGAAGATGAATGACTCTCTAAATATTGAAACTTCTGTTTTCAAATGAATCAAACAATCCCGTAAATTCAGTGAACCACCAAGTTGTTCCCCACAGAATGGGATTTGTCTCCTCAGCAGCATAGCCAGTCATTATTCCTTAAAGTCAGTGACTTCTTGGAACATCAAAGGAACTAAATTATGAAAGTCTCCTTGGACTGAAAATTTCAACTGCTGTGTCAGAGAAGAACAGAAATGCAGAGAACATTTAATATTCTGGTTTAAGTGTTTTTGAGAGTCTGCCTTTCAGAAAGGAATGAGGCAAAGCTTTGCAAAAATAAGCAAATAGCACAGCATAAGAACATTTATTATATATTAGTTGTATTGCCAAAGGTATGGGGTTTTTTTCTGCTTATTGAGAGAGATAGTGCCCTGAGGCCCTGACCAACAGCAGTGAGTAACTTTTGGATTATTTGTTTGCCATGGGTATGTTTCCTAATGCTTGGTTTTTAGCATTAGGCTATAACTGCTGTGCTCAGGTTACCAGAGTATTGTACTTCCTGGTTAACCCCACTGATTTACAAGAACTTGAAGAAGTTCACAGATTTTGGCAAACCTGTGCAATATAAATCAGGTGCTTGGGATTTATTTCTGTAATGGAATCAAGAAGGCTACATGCAGAACACAGGGCTGCTTAACACTTCGCAGGATCTGCACCCCAATGCTTGCAGTGCCCCAACAGTTTGTGTGTCAAGTTATGCTGCCTTCTCTTTTCATAATTTGTTTAGAAATGTTTATTGTAAAAATAGAGCATTCGGTTGCAGTTTGGACTCCAATGATTTTTATTGGCAGTTTGACTTTTCTTTCCTACTGAAGCTTTCAGGAATCTCTGTGGCAATACATAGAACATTTAAAACTATTCAAAAATCTTCATAAGTGAGGGATCTTGAAGGGAATCCCGTGCTGTGTTTTCTGATGAAATCTTTGCTCAGGACATCGAAGCGGAATGCAGATTTAGAAGAAATGTAGCGTTTTGCTGCCCCCTATGGCTAAAAATAATGTTTATACTCAAATGTCCTGACTGTTGCTTAGGGTTTAATGTATACAACAAAGTCTAATGAAAATTCATAACAATTACTGAGTTTAAGAAATAGCTCTGATAGGGTAAACCAAAACATACCACTTTCTGTGCTGAACAAAAATAATTTCCTAGTTTATGTGAATGCATGTTATTAGGTGCAGGAATGCCAGACATCAAGGAGTAAGGAAAGCAGGCTTCAGATATGTTTGGGCAGTTTGCAAGTGACATATAGAAATAATAATAGTTTATAATTATCATTATTTTTTTCCCAAATTCTGTTGGCTGAATGTATGAATAAATAATGTCATGACAGTCATCTATTTTACATGGAAGTAGAAGCCCCAATTCCTTTCGTACTTACCTGCATTTTTCTTATGTGACTCTTCTGTTATCTGTCCACTGGCCTCTGTCTTTCCTGGTCAGGGAAACAAGTACCTTGGTGTTTTGAAGACAACACTCTTATCTTTACACTAGGGAAGTTGTTAGAATAAAACATTAAGAGAAGCTTGCATCTACTGGCGTTCAACACTGTTTTCTGTCTCACCTGGAAAAAAACATGCATGTATATTTGTTAGCATAAGGAAGAGCGAACAAGAACTGTTTGCAAGCTAATGTCATCTAAAGAGATTCCACTTACTGGCACACTGCTGGCAAAAAGACATCTCTTTTGCTTTAAATTTTAATAACGTATTATCTCCTCTGCTAAATTCTACCCATCTGTTGTCAAAAGAAAGATGTTATTTGGAAAAAAAATATTCACAGTGAAGAAGCTTTCAAGGTCCTTTATGTGTGTTGAAATATGGTGTTTATGTATTTGATAACCCCACAGGTTCCTTATTATGGGTAATCTTTTACATTATAAGTAATGCTCTTTCATCTGATAAAACATGGAAGAAAATCAACCAAACTGCAGAATAATAAAAAGAGGAAATAATAGTACGTTTTCCTTTGTTGCCTCTTTTGATTTTACATTAGTGCTGCCTTTTGGGATTAGATTTTGATATAAACCTATTTCAGCGAGTGGCTTATGGGGAAGTGATTTTTGAATACTTTGATGAGTGTCAATCTTTCTCTGCTCTGATGGCCATTCAGGTCACCTGATTAGCATATGGATGTATATGTTTCTTTCTTAGAGGTAATGAAGATTTTTATACCAACACTCTGTTTTTACAATACAGAGGATTTTCTACCAAGCCTGGCCCTGAAACCTATTTTAATGGCATGACTGTTATGGCCATGTACCATGTCAAGAGAACAGTGTCATATTGCTGAAGACAAAAGAAGCAGGCCAACTCACTAAGGCAGTGCTCCCAGTAGTATTGAGAAAGTATTGATGCTCATGGCTAAAATTAATTTTTCTTTGACTCCATCCCCATTGCCAATCCACATAGCACAGGCGTGACTTCTCTCCTGGGCAGCCACACTGTGACAATATGAGTGATGGGCATATGTTTATCCTCTGACAGTAGTATCAGTCTTGCAGTATTGTAGGCCTGAGTTTGGGAAGACAGTGTCATTTAAAAGAACACTTAGCAGAAGTGCAATGAATTATAAATTCTGTGAGATGTTTGACATGACATAATTATTTGGCTGGACATTTTAACCCTTTCCCAAACTCAGCTCAATAATCTGCTTCATTAAACATGCATCTAATTTTGCAGTAGAGCGTGTTAGTTCTAGACTTGCTGGTAGCTCTATATAAAACAGTACAACTGTTTGCGAAGATCCCAGCTTGGATCTTGAAGGCCATATGGCTGACACTCAGAGGGTATGGTTAGAAGGTGCTGTGAAGAAGGTCTAAATCAACTAATTTTACTTTATAATTGCATAAGGTAGAGGTTCACTGGATGAGTGGCAATTCACTAGAATAACAATATTCAGTTGTTTGAAATCATATGAGCATCACTCCAGAACTTGGGGCTGCCCAGCACCATTCATTCTGTTAGTTTATGTCCTGCTGTGTTGAGACAAGAGTGATGGTTTCTGTGTCATACAACTTGGCTAGTAGTCTGGGGTTTCTTATCTTAAGGTAACACCTTAATGTGGAAATTTTGGTTGTTATCTCTGTTAATGCACACAACATCTGTTTCACTAAAATCTTTGCCATGGGTGTAGTGGTTTTACTGCAACTATTGCAATTGAGTCAAAATATCTGGCTGGGGCTGCAAATGCTGTTGTGATTCAGGAAATGGTTATAATCATGTGTTCTGTCTATTTCAGTTCTGTCCATTTAAAATATTTTTGGTATATTTTCCTTTTAGGGTGATACATTGAATACCAAGTACCAGGTAGATCTTGGAGATGGCTTTAAGGCAATATATGTGAACCTTACGATGACTGGAGAACCCATCCGTCACCGCTATGAGAATCCTGGGATTTACCGTGTCTCCGTGAAGGCTGAGAATGTGGCTGGGCATGATGAGGCTGTGGTATTCATCCAAGTCAACTGTAAATCAACTTCCTTGTTTTCTCACTTTTGCTGCTATGTAAAAGTGTCATGACAGCTATGAAGTAGTAAAGAAAAGTACTAGTCACGATTAGGAAAAATGCATATTTTTCCAATAACGTCACACAGTCTTGCAGTGATGTCTGGTTTTAATGCAGAGACTTGTAAATCTAATGTATTAGGAGGTCAGAGTTAGTTTTGCTTGGAGTTGGAAGAAGGATGGTGTATTAAGCTTTTAAATAGCAAGCATACCTCAGTTCAAATCTCAGGTTTGATCCATCTTCCTGACTCAAGACCTCATTGGCAGACTTAGCAGCTAAAATTTAACACGTCGAGCTGTGTCTTTTTAGGAGCTTCTAGTTGCTGTGTGAAGCAAGTGAACAGATGTATTGAGATATGTATGAGCGTTTGTATGATTTTAAAAAGAATCAAAATCTCAGGGTTTCTAAAAGTCAGGCTACTTATTAAAGTACTAGAATCTAGATTTGAGGTAGTTAATTCTCACAAAGTTTCAAAGTGGCACTTAGGTATAACTTTATGTTGGCAGGTAGTATTACTTGACTTCTCTCCCTCTCCATAATTAAGACCTAAAAAAACCCATCAAATAGATTTAAAAGAAAAGAATAGCATGTCACAGGAAATATCATGCACCATCATGCAAGCTTAATGTACCTCTGTCATCTCATAATTGAAAAGAAGGAAACTCATAACTGGAACTGAATTTTCCTCTTCCTTCAAGATTCAAGACAACTATTGCTTTGCCTGTTTTCAGATGTGTCAAAAATTCAGACAAGTAACATCAAAAGAAAAGATAGTCATCTTGCATTCTCCAGGTGTCTGTTTCCATCTGCTGAGAGTGGTGTGTCTTCCATCCTAATCCCAAACCAATGGAAATCGCTGGAGTTACATTCAAGGCTATGCACAGATCCACGTGCTTTATGTCAGCCTGTCTAGTGACTGCTTATATTTATGTATTTTACTAGTCAGCGTCCTTGAGTCCAGAGTTTCCAGTTCTGCTTTGATTAGCAGATAGAGTCCAAACCATTAATGCTAATGGCCAATCTCCTATTAAAATCATATGGAAAGGATCAGAATTGAATTCTCCACCCCAGTTTCATTATCTCCTTCTATGTTGTGTTTTTGTTTTTTAAGCCATTTGACAACTCCAGGGAGCTCAGATAAATTAGATAGGACTTCCATGTTACTTTTAGAAGCTCATAGTTACTGAGAAGTAGATTAAGCCCAGGAACAGTAGATCTGTACAGGCAACAAAGAGCAAAATCTCTGTGTAACATCCTTCTCTCTCGGGAGAACAATTTCTTACCGTTCAGAGAATGACAAGCAGTAGCAAGCCCTGATGGAAAGCTGAACAACCACTTTCTCAAAATGTGCTTCTGGTGTGGCCTACATCAGGGTAAGCAATAAAAATAAAAGATGGTGATTGTGTTTTATGCAGTGGATTTACAAATTGCAGAAGCTGGAGGTATTTTTCACAAATGAAATGACTGGTGCATTAAGAGGACTTTGGTGCCAAAGTGCAGAGGCAGCAGAGCACTGAAAGCAGACGTGGTCTGTTCCTGAGCTTGTCTGTGGATGTCGCATGTGGTCTAGAAGGCTCATGGAAGCATGTTACTCAGCCCGCTTGAATAAATGTTTTCTATGTGATTTACTCTGTTTAATTTTTTTTTAAGTGAATTGTAAGGTTTGAGGAAATTAGCTGGCACTAACTAAACTTCTATTTCTACATTAAAGAGAAACACTAGTAACGTTCAGGGACATTTTTCACTGTGGAATACCATGAAAGCAGAAACATCCATAGAGACTGTTTTCAATCTATCTCCATTTGGTGTATTCCCAGAGAAGTTTTTCAGGAGCAAATTGTAAAGGGAGTATTTTTTATTCCTGCTAAGTTCTGTTGCTATGGGACACCCTGTAATGCAGGCCAATTATATGAATTTGACCTTGTCATCCAGATTACACTTTCTGATCCAGATCACACAATCTACAACTTGTCAGTGAACTGTAAGAGAAATTAGAGCAAGTCTCATAGTATAAATGTGAATAGGTAACTCAGAATAAAAAGAACTGAAGAATTAGTTAAACATTTCCTTTATCATGAAACCATAATCTCTATAGTGAGTGAATAATCAGGGAGCTTTGGAAACTACTGAAATTATAGCTTTGTTAAACAGAAATTGTTTAAGTCAACTTCATTCCTTGTTGTACACACTGACGGGTGCTATGAAGCTTCTTAAAATGCATTATGAAATTGTGTGACTGAGACAAGCAGAAGGACTCACAGTAATTATTTTTAGCTCTTTAATCTATAGGAATGGCAAACTTGAAATAACAGTTACCATTCCAGTACCAAAAAACTTCTCTAAAACTTTGGAAAAGGAAAGTAACCTTCTTCAGGAGAAAACTCATACCTTAATATGATCAGTTTCCTCTGGGAAAATTAAAATTTATGGCAAGATAAAAACAGTGATGCAGGTCCCTCCAGACTTCTTTAATTTCTGTCATCAAAAGGAAAATCTATTTATAGGAGAAACAAATATAGTGGAATTCCTACAATTTCTGAATTTTCCTCAAGACACCAGCAAAAGGATAGCGTTTTAACTCTGTTTCAGCAAAGAAGCTAGTGAAGAAACCATTTGTTCAAAATCCAACATGTCTTGAATTCATGTAGGTGGTTAAAGAGTCATCGGAGAAAACACGGAATGAAAGTGTTTTGGATGAAGCAGCCCACAGACTGGTTAAAGTGAGGCGGAAAAGGAGGGTGTGCACAGCTCAGACAGCTTGCTCTCAGAGTTCAGTTTAGTGAAAGTGATTTAGAAGTGAACAGGCAATGATTCAGTTAATGAAAGAGAGTAGGAGAAAGACATTGGACTGGTGTTAATTACCTTTAAGTTTGAACTGAGATGAAAGACCTCTGAATGAGTTAAAAGATAATTAGAATGGAACAAAAATAGATGGGTTAGTATTCATTCTGTGTGACAAATGCATGTTGGACCATACAGTGGTTTGGTATTCTGGATAGATGGTGCAGCTGAAGCTAAGAAATTCTAGTTATCACATTATACTATTATAAAGCTTTTACCTCCAGACATTCTGAGAAAGATACACTCAGAAACCTGCAAGGGAAAGATTTTCTTTTAATAAAGTTGTTGTAATATGAAGCAAAATGCAACATTAAGAAGCAGATAAAATCATTGTAGTGATGCATTTACTCTATACAAATAATAATGTTTACAGTCTTCGTAGGCAAAAGTTCAGAAAGGAATAAACTTACTCTAAGGCACATTTTGGAGTACAGAGATTATCTATTTTGATTTGCAAAGAAATGCTCCCCTGATGTCCACATCTATTTTAAAACATGCATTAATGAGATTTTATGTGTGGTGTGAGCCTAAGAGCTAATATTTTATAATGAAAATGAGTAGTCAGCAACATTATTTTTCAGTTTTCTGCTTTTCACTTAGCAGTTTGAGATTTGTTAGATTTCTACTAATTTGAACTTTTATTACTTAAAAAAAAAAAAAAAAAAAAAAAAAAGAGCTGATTGCCTTTTCCATATTTTAACAAGGATATTTGCTTATGTCTTCTAGACTTGGACGTGGACCAAAAAAAAAGTGCATCAGAGGTGCATTTTGTTGATCCGTCTCATTGCTCTAGGATTTTGCTTGAGTTTTTTGTTTGGTTGATCGTTTTGGTTGGTTGGTTGGTTGTTGTTGTTGTTGAAATTAGGTCCTTCCAATGATGCCTGTAGCTTTCAACACAGATGTAAAAGCAGGAGGGAGGGAAAAATCAATTCAGAATGTTATGATGTGCAGGTGAGAGGCTTTTGGGGAAAGTGGCATTAATGAATCGATGGATTATTGTTCAATGGTATTTTGGGAACTTTGTTCAGCTCCACTGCAGGCTTTAAATTTAGAAGTGGTTCCAGTCATTGGGAGAAACCAGGAGGTGAACCTGACAGCCATCATACTGCCTAAGAACCCTAATTTGACTGTCTTCTACTGGTGGATAGGAAACAATTTTCAGGTAGATGAATGGTTTTCACTGAGATTATTTTCAATCTCTTTCCAATAAAAGTAGAGGGACACCTTTGACTTTAATGGAAATGCTACCATGTTGCATGACTTCTTTTAGACTATCTTTCATGCCAGATATCCAGTTATGTCTGGTGACAAGTGGTATTTAACTTCCCCTGTTTTATCACATACATTTAAGATATTAATTTCCCTTTATTGCTACTTATGTGGAAATGGAAATTTCTTATATAGAATTGGTTTGAATTGCTAAACTATTTTCTTTGGGGTGGGGAAACAACAATTTATTCTATTTCATTATGTGTGAAAAAAAACTTGTAGAGGGGGTGCATTTGGGATCATGGCATTGGTGAAAGGTGAAACTTGGATTTATGTACTTCCATGTTGATAATGTGAATGCTGTAAATTTAAGTGCTGTACAGAAATATATATATTCACTGTATAGATAAATATTTTCTGTAGGTCTAAAACTGATATATCAAAAATAACTGGGATATCTAGAAAGATATCAAAACAATGAGAGCACTGAAACAATCTAGTGATGTTAATTTGGGGATAGAAATTCTAGATAAACATAACCTAGAGCAATAAATATCCAAGTATTTCTATTGGCAGTATTTCTTGTCTAGCTGAGTTAATTTCGTTCAAGGTAATTCTTTCAATAACAGATGAATAAAATATTTTCTTTATGAGGCAGACCAAGAGTGACAGAGGAATGCTTCAGATAAGTGCAATGAACTTTCTTCTTGTAAATGTGCTGTCTACCATAATCCCAGTCTGTATCTGCTCATTATTATTGACCTTGGCATTGCTAGACGAGGTACTGCAGGTTGATGTACTGTTCTGAAGCGTTTTGTAATTCATATGGGTGTGGTCAAGGCACAAAGTATCTCAGCTCCACCGCAGAGCTGTACGGTGGACTAGTTTACTTCCATGACTCATACTCTAAATTGACAGAATTAATCCTGTTGACCCTGACATACCCTACATTTTTTGAGGCAGATGAGTCCCTACATATGATCTTGTCGAGATTGTCGAGCCTGCCTCAAAATCTATTTATTTCAACAGGGTCTGAATGAAAACACAGTATTCTAACAATTATTCAAAAAGAAATATTTGTCACATCTGTCAGCTATTCTGCTTATAAAGGATCCATTTAGGGAAAGAAACATCCTGTATTGAAAATTATACTTGAACAATTTAATAAAATGTTTCTTAATTGAGTAACTGATGTGAATTTTTGCTAATATTTTTAATTACAATGTCTTCAGACACTATTCTCATGGTTCTTGCTGAAATTCTATTTTCAACTTTTTTTTTTTTTTAAAAAAAAGCCACTCCTTACATTGGAGAGTTTTCTGGTGACAAAATTTACTGAGACAGGTGACGTCAGAGTTACAGTGCAAGCTTCCTGTGGGAGTTCCATGCTTCAGGACTCAAAAGTTGTCCATGTTTTTGGTGAGACATTGCTCTTATTTTTTTCTTTCATATGTACTTGTTTCTTATACCTCTTAAAGCAGCCTTGACAAGAGTGAACCTGTTGTAAAATTATATCTAATGCCACATTTAATTCTTAAAACAAGAGGGGTGAACTGTCACTAGGTAACTCCGTGAAGTTGAACAGTGTAGTTGTATGGAAAGGTTTAGTCTGAAATGTTCTGTTGCCTTTGCTTATTTTAAATGTTACTGTGGTTCCCAAATGCTATATGTAGCAATAGTGTTTAAGTAGTATTTTGATCTATGACTAGAAAGTTTCTTAGAATTTCTAAATAGTTTAAATACATCTGGAAGAAAAAAAAAAAAGAAAAAGAAAATTTAGTTGTATATATGCTCTCAGCATTAAAATCAATGTGAAATAATTGCCTTTTATCACAATATATCATTCTTCCGTTGATGTTTATTTGAGAGTTTGGATTGAGTATAGCTCCGCTGTAATTATTTAATAACCATTCAGCTCTTGTTTCACATTGTGCCCTGGTGTGTTTTGTTGTGTCTTATAATGTGATGACAAGGCATAATATCCTGTGAAAAATGTAGGGCCCACAAATTATTTACATTTGTATTTATGCTGTCATGTGTGGGAATTGAGATAAGTGGAAAAGCTTCTTTTTAATGCAGAGCTAAGAGCCTTCGGATGTCATGAAATACACAATACATCTCTGTTGTCTGAAGAAGATTCTGTTATTTTTGCTTTTAGTATACTTATTTACTTAAAATAATGATAAAACCCACACATGTTAAATGGAGTTTTTATGAACCTTCTCCTTTCCTAAGATAAATAGATTTAATGTTTATGCTACCACTTGTAATTACATCCACTTTTTTAGATATCTTTAGAAGTATAACCCTCTTAAATGTGACTAGATCAATGACTTTTGCTTTCCAACACTCCTGCTCTTAGTGCTGGCCAATCCTGATACCAAGAGCAAGAAAGTACTGGCCATGAGGGAAATACAGAAACCTTTGGAAAAGTAAAACACATTGAAATACAATTCTCTTGGAGGTGTTGGGGAAACCAGGTTTGACTCATGCATTCCAGAGGATCTCTTTCTCTGCTTTGCATTAAGTTCCCCAAGTGTTCTTCCAAGGAGCCTTTATGGAGAAAAGGAAGATTGTAGAGACAGTTTACTGAGGAATGGCCCGTTTCCAATATTTCAGATATTTTCCACAATATCCAGAGAAATATTGTGAGTGTACCTTGTTTTTATTTTTTTCAAAGAGGGCAGTAGTTAGCCTTCATCAAATAATTTCTGTTCTTATTTTCGTAGCTAGTTTATGGAGTATGTAAAGTATTCATTTTACATGAAAAACAGGAATATGTAATGGGCAAACCCCATGTGTTTATGTTTCAATGAGAATAAAATCCATTGGCGCATTCCCATTACAAATAAAACAAACCAACCACTTCAGTGTAGCATATAGTCCTAAGGAAAAAAATATTGGGAAGGTTATGACTCCAGAGCATGTATGTAAATCTGCTTTGTTAATTTTTTCCTTCCTACTGTTTTATCCTTAAGCAAAAATTTGATTGTGCTGATGAAAATACAGAAAGAAATAGACTGTCTGACAGGAGTGTACTCTTGCCCCATGCAAGAGTACACAACACAGAGCAGTGGGGTTCCTAGATACTGCAGCACTGCACAGCAAATAACACCAAATATATATTTTCAGCTTTTATAGCTACAAAACTGTTTTTCAATATGATTTTTTACTTGTTCAAAAATGTTTCTTTTTTCTTTTTTTTTTTTTTTTTCTAGATCATTTTCATGTTCTTCCTCTGAAGTTTACTAAGCACCTGGACGTGTACAACCCTGACATACCTGAGTGGAGGGAAGACATAGGGCGGGTAGTAACACGACTTCTTGCAAAGGTGCTCTTTCAGATTGCTCATAAAATGTTCCCTCACCAGTTGTAAAGCTTGAAGGTTAGGTTAATGCCTTCTCATTTAGGAAAAAGGAGGTAGAGCAAAATAATAAAGTGAACCTCATGGGCCACATTTCAAATCAGTTTGAGCCTAGTGCCACTTTTACATGCAGGCTGTAGACGATGATATCGTAGCATAGACAGTTCAGAACTAACACAGCCTAATTGGCAATTAATGCTAAATACTGCTCTCTGGGATTAGGGATGGACATGTTGGAAAACATGGCTGACTCCAAAACAGGAAGTGTAGCTTAAAAGTGATATATTTAGAAGTTAAGCAAAGGATGCTGTGAAACATAAAAGACATAGTCTTTCTGTTAAAGCAAATCAGAAAGAATTTACAATGTCAGTTGTGTAACTTTGGAAACTATGTATAATATATAGGCACAGATTTCATACAACTGTTTTTTTTAGATCATGTTCACAAAAGAAATATGGATTGGCAGCAGCTGAATCCTGTAGGTTAAATCAAGTACAAAGCCCTGCAGCAGTACTGTGAGATAAGTAAAGAGCACCCCATGAAAACTGTGAGCTCTAGAGTTGGTCTTTTCAGGTACGCACAGTGCCAGCAGCCGTGTGTGCATGTGAGGACTTTTGTGTGGGCAATAGCACTGAGGTGCAGGTTGGTAGTGTTTTTAAACTATTTACATTTGAAATCACTTGACTTTTCCTGCATTTGCAGTTGTGCAAATCAGGTTCTGGAATTTTGACTTTATACCATTCCCTGATTTTTTTTTAAGGTTCACATAAAATGTCAAATTAATTTCCCACTTTTATCAACTTAAACTCAGTCCATAGACAGTGTAAATATAATTTTACTATAAAATATATTTATATTATATATATATATATATATATCCCTTATAAAATATCCCTTGCATTTTAATAATTACTAAATAATTTGCAAACAAATATGAAAGATTTAATGGAATTTCAGAATCTGTTTGAGAAATGTTATGGGAAGTGCCCAGGGTGTTATCATTAGAATTGTGTGGCTGTATTATACAACACATGAAGGAATTTGGGACTAAAAGCAATGTTTGCACAAACTATTTTGAAAAGGGATGCACTTGAATTTCAGTGGGGGATGCAGGTGTTCATTACAATTTCAGAAACTGAACCTAGGTGCTCTTAGTCACCCTGGAATACTTCTCTCTGTCCATTAAACACAGATGGAATAATATCCTCCTTAAGCTAAAGTTATTTGTAATAATTAATATGCCTTTCTAAGTATACTAAGTGTCTGAATGACCCACAAAAGATCCTAAATCACTTGGGAATTTTTTTTATGGTACTCTAGAAATGCACAACCATTGCAGAGTTTTGCTAAAACTGCATACCACTTTGTTTTGCTTCTTTTCACGATGCCACTAAATCACTTTAATGTGATAACAATGCTTAGCTCTTCCAATCTTCAAAGAACTGCTCACATTTCTGTTAGTTTATATTTGTCTTTGTTCATCTTTTAGCTGCTGTTGGAATACTTTCTAAATATTAAGGATCTGAACATCAAAAACTACAAGACGTGTGGAGTTTGCTTATGTATTTTCTATAACATATAAAGGACGCTGTCCTATAATTTGCCATGTGCCTTTGTCTTCACAGGAAACCAATATACCCAAAGAAACACTAATGACGGTTGTGAAACCCGGTCTTCCCACAACTGCTGACTTGCATGTGCTTCTACCAGCAAACCAACCGAAAAGGAAGAGAAGTATAACCAGTGATAAGGTAACCAGAGCAATGTATGTCTAGTTAGGACAGTTTTCATCCTGTTTTGCAATCTGTGACTGTATTCTCATTGTCTTTATGTGAAATTAGAAGGCGCTCCCTAACTATGTATGATCTCACTCCCACCTGACAAAGGACATGTAAAAGCTAGCAACAGATATGACTGCTGTGTTTGACACAGAATAAATAATAATGATCGTTTTTTTAAACAGAAGCAACAGTGATGGCACGTCAGTCTGAAGATCTAGTAGAGCAAACAGTGTATTTAGAACACTGATATTTCTAAAGAGGGATGAACTATTTCTTCACTGTCTTCAGAAGCAAATTAGATTTCAGGTCAAACAGAAACAGAACCTTAATAGTTGACCTATAATATAAAGAGCATCAAGCAGGTAGTTTCTGCCTTTATGGGCAAATGTCCTTTTCAATTGTCAGGAAACAAATATAGCTAACACAGGAATGGTCAGACATTAGTTTCTCCCTACTTATTTTGAAACCATATTTGTTCTGTAATAAAAGACCTTATGCCAGTTGACAATCAGAAGACTGGCACTTATAATATATGATATTTGTCCTTTTGCTGCGATAGAGAAGGAACAGATCCTTACACTGTGCCTGTATGTGTCAATTCAAGTCCTGCCAGTTACAAAAGATATCACTGTAAGGTATTGTTAATTTTGAAGGGCATTTTACAACTTTTTGAGGCAAGGTCACAGTATCCAAAGAGCTGGAGAAGTAGGTGAGATGAAACTCTTCATATTAACACAAAGCCAGTAGGTTGTTTTTGGAGTTGATGGGGTACACTCTGGAAGGTCCAAAGAAGTATATTGATGTTGTGGAAGTACTTGAACAGGTGTCTTACTTTAAAATGCACAGAGTACAGTGTGAATGCACAAAATTTCTGCTTTGAGGCAACCCCAAACCCTTATTGCTCTCCCTCTGTAATCACAGTAGGCATATCTGGGAGTCTGAAATCCTGATTATGTTGCAGCAACCAGTTAATTTTAACTGGTTGTTTCTTTACTAGAGAGCCATTTGTGTACTATGGCTTTCATCCAAGTGAATATTACGACTTCAAAATTATTTGTGTCCTTCCACTTCTTGAAGAAGCAAGGTGTGGCCTCTAAAGGAAATTTCTTCTCTTTATTCTGAGCATGTATGGAATGGATATCTTTAATAATTTAAGGGAACTGATGGTGATAGATTCATAGGTTGTGCAAACATTTTATTTCAGTTCAAAGTGTTATGCAAATTAGTTCCCTTTAAATCTATTTCAATTTAAATCTCAACTGTTATATTAGTGCTGTGCTTCAAGGCAACTTAAAGAATATCATCAATTATAATTAACGCTATTGCAAGGTTTTTTTCATGTTTGTGTATGAAATATCCTGTGAGTTACTCCAAAGCATAGAGAAGAACAATCACATGTTGCAAATAATTTGGGAAAAGTTCTGTTCAGTGGAGCTATAGGGAAATTACAGTAGTTTAGTAGGACGTAGTTTCTGTAACAGACAATCTTCTGGTAAGACCTTGCAAATGTTTTCTGAAACTACATGAGTGCTGAAAGGTGAAAGCAATTGTGTAATCTGGAGAATAGATGTACATTTCTGACATTGTTAGGATGGATCAGGTCAGACCAGTGGTGGTTGGGGATTACATGTATAGAAATACCAAATATGGTACAACCTACATTTGGTTGGAGCAGGAACAAAAGGAGACAGGAGCAATTACAGCTACCTGTCCTATCCAACGATAAAAAGAGCAGGTACACTAGTATCAAATTTCAATACCAATTGTTTTATAGAGTACAATGCTGTAGAGCCAGACTTCTAGTGCAACTGCCTAAATTTCTATTTTTACAGTATTGCTAAGGGATACTACTTTAGTTATTGATACGTGCATATAAATTTGTTGATTTAGAACTGAATGGCACAAATTTTGATAAAATGTGTTGCATCAGAATCCATTGTGACTTGAGAAATATCCTGAAAATGTATCCCGTGTAAATAAACTTAGAAGCAGTAACTGGTTAAGTCAACAGGAAAAGACTCATGGTGTCACTTGTTTAAAGATTCATTATGTCCTCCTCTGTTACCAGAAGTTAATCTTGAAGGTATTCATCATGTTTCACTGGAAAGGATGTGCTTTGTCATGCTGCTAGTGCCGGTTCTCAACGTCACTGTTGTGACATTGTTACGAGGACTCACCAATACAAAATATTTTCTGCATGTTTGGAAGAGGTGTCCCTAAAATCCTTAACTTAGACATAGTTACAGAATGTCTTCCCTCAAATAGAATCTATTTGTTCTTGGCTGAAAACCTTTTAGATTTAGGATATTATGTGATTTCAGAAGGATTGTTAAAGGCAATAATTTCTTGGTCAGGCAGAGAACACCTACTCGGTGGAGTTACTATTGGTGTTTTACATGGAGTGTTGTGATATGATGCTACTTATTAAGTTAGCGTTCCAGTATCAGAGTCATTACTGGTAAAAGTATCCATCAATAACAGAGATCATAAGGAAGTTGGCAGTGTGGAAGTAGGATCTCTTTGGATAATTCTGAAGTTTGGTTCCATTCTGACAGAAGTCCTCTTTCTTTTAAATTTATGCATGTAGAAATAAAGGCTGAGTGTAATTTAACCTGGTTTTAAGAACACAGCAATTTCAAAATTATTTTGTTCTAATCACTGACTCTAGAGGAAGACTTGGTCGCTTAATTTATGCACATCTGTTACATATCTAATGTCAGGTGGGATGAGTCCAATTAAATGGGTCACTTAAAGTTCCATTAAACTATAGCCTGGAATGTGGTTGCTCTGAGGAAGATTTGAGGCTCTATCTAGATAAACTGTTACATGAAAATTCCCAGTGAGTTACTTTGGCAAACAGGGCAAGTCAGACCCCCAGCTGTAGAAGTAAGTGGGTAAGAGTTTGAATAGTGTCATTATTTTTGCATTCTTATGCCACTATGCAGGAGCCATTGTGTTTACATCTTCACATGTTATCATTGGAAAGGATGTAGAAGAAGAGGATAGAAAATTCAAATACTGTTATAAGAACCTTAACTTAGAGATTCTAGGGAGGAGATGCAAACACTGGATTTGTTTTTTAAAAAGTTAGAGGTGGCAGCACTGCGCTCAATAAATATCTTGAGGCAGAAAAAAAAAAAAAAAAAAAAAAGAAAAAAAATGAAGACATGAGTACTGAAACAACCATAAATCTAACAGTGAAATAAATAAGCCAGAATCTTTGGCTGGATTCACGTGAGATTCAAATTTTTGACCTGTAGATTGTGTAATTCGTATAGGCTTGGGTGGGAGCCCAGGGGTGGGAAGAGAAATAATGAACAAGTGTTAGTCACTTAAGCAAAAAACAGAGCAAATGTTGGATTCCTCAAACACCAGCCAGGAAAATATGATGTATCCAAAGTTATGGGGCTCAGTCATTTCATTTAATGGCTGAAAGTTGGATTAGCCTGAAGTATTGGTCCCTCTTACATTCTATACCATGAACATGTGAATTAACCTAGGCTGAGACAAAGTAACTCTATTTCAGTGGTGCCAGCATCATTTTAAAGGCAATATAGTTGTCATATCCATTATCTTTTCAGACTTTGGGCAAAAAAGATACTTAGGAGCTATCTGGAGTAGTTGTCTTGTAAAATAACTGAGGCCATGCTCACATCACCCTTATGTTGAGTCATTCCCCCACAAAAAAAAATGTAATAAAGTCAGTGGAATGGCTTCAGAAGTTTGATATTCCTCAATATGAGTCAGGATATTTGAATTTCAACTTTTGTGTAGTCTCTGTCCATAACATGAGAGAGACTAGAGAGATTTCTATCTATTATACTGCAAAGGCTTGTCAAGGATGAGCACAGTAATTGATATCATAAAACGAGTTACTCGTGAAGGTTTCATGGATATAAAGCATATTTCTAATTTGGCATCCTGTGGGAAGTCATATCCTAAATTCTAAGGCATAGAGTATAAAACTAGCTTTGATCTTTTAGAAAATTACTCATGTTGAAGACACAAGCAAGTAGAAGGGAAAATTCAGACAATTTGTCATCTAGGGTTAGGATATGATGGTATATTTAATGGTTCTGCTCCATTAAGTGTGAGAGACCATATTTTACTGTGCTCTATCCACTGGAGAAAAATAGGAGGAATCCGGATTTTTTCCACATGGATGGATATATATATTTCTACAGAGTATTGTTAAAAATGAGGTATAAATGGAATTCATCCCATTATAGGGAAGGAGATGAGGTAAATTATGATGTGCAGTTCATTATCAAATAGCAGTTACTTTTCATAGCAAGAAATCTAAAGTGACATCGCAAGTTTTCTTCTGATAGTTTAGAAGAATGGAGAGTTTTTAATATGGATTTTGCATTGTGTGAGTTATGACCAAGGTAAACCCAATAGTGCATGCAAATGACATGCTGTCTGTCATACACTGGGTAAATGTAAAGGCTTTGGTAAGCAGAAAGGAAGATTTGGCTATAAAGATTTGACATTTTCAGCTTTTATGGCTTGTGGAGTTTTGCATGATTTTTAAATATGGAATTTCTTTAAGATCTCAGCTCACCATTGGCAAATGCTTTCTGAGTTTCTCACCATTTAATGAACCAGAGGTTTTCCTTTTTAGAGCATTGAGTCTCTCAAACTGGAATGGAGTGCGAGACATCTGAAATTCTTTCTGTTGTATTTTCAGAGAATAGCGGCTATAAAGCAGGCCTTGAACGCACACAACATCAGTTTCTTTCTGAGGGGAGGATACTGGGTTTTAGTGACTTTAGCTGACTCCAGTTCAGGTAAATATATAAACAAAGTTCTCAACAGACCATTCTTTGGATATTTGTATGAGTTCTGATAAGTTAAGGAGAAAATCTTTGTATCAATATAGATGTGTACGTATACACACATACATATATACTAACTTGGTATTTGTTACATATAGATACACACATAAATATGTATGTAAATATATATACACACATATATGCACACGTATATATGGATATATTTTCATTTGGTAGTTGTTAACGATCACCACCAAATAAATATTTGTTACATATTTCCATTTCATCATATCTCATTATTTGTTTCAGAAGATTCTTGCTTCTTTTCTGTGTAACCATGGCATTAACTAAATACCTATATTATACAAAACACTTCTCTGAAGACAGAGCCAGCCAAGCTTCAAAAAAACCATCTGGTGAAGCACTTTGGCTGCACAGGCTGCCAAGGAAGCAGAGTTTCTTTACTTAAGCCATTAACTCTGCAGATATAACTCCAGGGATCTGGGATATAGCCTTTTATCTCTGCCTTGCAACTGAAGCTGATTTGAGATCCCCAGATCAACTGACATTAAGCTTGCTATAGAGTCTCCACATTGCTAATCCTGTCCTGAGATAAATTATATGCTTTTTCTGTGTTTAAAACAAATGGAAACAGGAGTTTTGCATGCATTTCCTGCATGTCTATATTCACTACATACCTGGAAACTGATTGAAGATAGTATGTGTGCATACATGTATCCATATTTTGAACAGCAATATGTTAAAATTAAGCTTTAAACAAAAAGTTCAGCTTTGACATGAACCTTGTATTAGAATGTCCTGTAATTTTTTTTGTGTATCATATCCCATAATATATCATTCTTTCTTGTTTCAGTGTGTTGTGGGAGAACAGCTTAGCTGACCACAGTCAATTTCTGTAAATATTGGTGCAATATTTTATCTGTCAGCTCTCTGTAGAATACAAAGATCTAGTCTCACTAGTGTAGAATTGAGCTACAGTTTTGCTGTGGTGCCTCATTTGGTTTAAAGGGCTAACTTTTGTTAGCCAGCACAAAAGGCTGGTGTTGAAAGAAGGCCATGTTCATTCCAGCCTCTACCAATGTACAACCCTGATGAGTTCATTTGTTATTCAGAGCCTTAGTTTCTCCATCTGTGAAAATAATACAGCCCTGCTTTTGCAACCCATCTTCTTAGGGCATGTGATAATTTCCTATGATAACTTGATAACTTTAGATTCCCAGAAAAAATCCCCAGTGAGTATGCAAATAATTAAATATCACGGCTTTGGATTTTGTTTTGGTTTGGGTTTTTTTGGGTTTTTTTTTTGTTTGTTTGTTTTTTTTTAATTGGTCCTCTGTCCTTCAGTCACAAGTCATCAATGAATTTTGTGCTGTTGCCTTTTTGAAGTGGCTACAGATGGAATGAAAAGAAAAGGTTCCACAAATAACAAAACATGGTTTTGACCTGACAATTACATAGAAAAGAAAGCCCAAGAATGTGACTGATCTGAAAGAAGACATGCTAAGCTGTTCTTTTATTTTGTGTTTCAGAGTCTCAGAGGATTGGAGGAGGCAGTGGCTACTGGGCTATTGTGGTTCTCTTTGTTATCTGTCTAGTTGCAGTTGGGGCCTTCATCCTCTACAAGTTCAAAAGGCAAGTAAACCATGATCAGCAACATATAAATTTTAGGAATTTGATTTATCCACAGATCAGCAAAACAGAGTTTGTTATTTGAAAAGGAGATTTCTTAAAGAATTGCAGAAAGTCCACTGCTTTGAAAATTGTGTTTTTCTGAACTTTTTAGACATCGAGGTACTTCACTGATGCTTGTTTTCACTTGGTGTGTTCCAAGATAAATAGCAATGATATGAGAACTATGGCAAGTTTCTTCAGCTTGCCTAAGTAATATCATCAAGAAAGAGATCTGAGCTAAAATATTATTCCTGATTAATTCCTACCTCATTACTCCTAGCATTTATGAATAAACTAAAGCTATCGAGACAATGACTGCATCTGCAATGCTGATTTGCTTAAAAAAAGTAGTTTTATCAAAACACATATCTCTCTGGAGTTTCTCTTTGCACACATTACATTTTAATTGCTGGGGCAATGCCTCATAAAGTGAGTGATGGAAATAGATTAGCGTTAATTTGACACTAGAGTGTGTTGAGAGGAGAAATAATTCTGGAAGTGGCCTTTATGAGAGACACGTTTTCAAAATTGACAAGGGATACCATGCCAGTCTTTGGCTTTCTGATAGGTCTTTAGTCTGCAATTTATTTTAATCATAACTACTAGGGTGCTGTGCAATTTAAAGAATTTTGAGTTTGCTGATAAGTTTGTGTAATCATTGGCTATACTAATTATTTTTGAATCTCTGGGGCATTTAGAAGCTTCTGGGTTTGATCATATTGGAAACCAAGCCTTCATCATCCTCAATTCCTGATATTCTTATTCACTGAGGATTCCTATTGGTTTGTCTCATTCTTTAAAGACAGGTTCTTATTTGAAATAAACAGAAGTTTATAGAAATGGGTGCGGCTCTGAGTTTGTGATAGCAATAAGCATAGATAGCATTGTTTGGATAAAGAGCTTTTAAGTCAATAGAGGAAACCCTTTTTTTCCAAGAATCTCTTCATTTTCTCACTGCAGCACCTCCTTCATAGAGCTCATAGTGGCTGATCGCTCTAAAGGACAAAGCACAGAATGCTGTACTGAGACTGACTTCAACTGAATAAGAATTCACTTTGCTATTTTAGGCGCCTGCAGCAAGGAAAAACATAAAAATGGTTGATGCGATGTAATTATATTATTTCAGTAGCAATACATGGAGGATTTGCTGTCTGTAGTGTGGGTTCATAAAACTTGTTTGTGCTATCTTTCGAAAGCTGTATGATTTATATCTTTTATTAGCTCTTAAATGAGAGCAATTAAATAACAGACACAATTACTGCATGGCAAAAGTATAAAATATTCAAGAAAGGAAGAAAAAAATATTTTCCTTGAGTTCTTTCTAAAATACCCAATGAACCATTGCTTTATTAATAGAGCTTTTATTAAGGAGGAAACTATACTACAATTTGCAAATTGCAAGCTTTAATGTCTCTCACACTTCTATACATAATTTGTGAAAATCATTCGCATTTAAATTTTGCGGGGGTTTAATTTAGGTGCAAGTGAGGAGAACTGTGAGATATATTCAAATATTTCTCAGTAGCTTGAAAACTGCTGTTGGCATTGATGAATGACCATGCAGTAGTATTCAATTTTAGTTCATATCATATCTGTTTCTGAGATATTTGACAGAATTATTTTTAAATAATCCTGCTAAACTTTTCCAAGATTACAGGTTTTTTTGGTTGCATCCTTCATTTGCAATTTGATCTTCAAAGAATATTGAGCGTTTAACCAATGCTGTTTGAAAAATCACTTTTTTCCTTTGCTCCCTGTGAACTCCTCTCCCACCCAAATCTTTAATACCTAAAAAAACCCCTTTCCTGTGTTTATAAAGATGGATGGTGAATTGCTGAATCCCCATGGAGTACTTATTTGTGAGTACAGTCTGTACAGTGAATACGTAAGTTTACAAACTGCTCCACAGGGACCGAGGCTATGTAGCTGAGTGTCCTTTATAGATATAAAGGTTACTGGTTGTAATGCACAAAGACAGGTTGTCAATATTATATGCCTATATTTTAAAAATTAATTTGCTGGAAGAAAGCCGTCCGCAACAAAAATTGTTCAATTTTAGGAGATAATTTCATCAGAATAGTACTGGGACATATGGTAACTCAGACAACACATGCAAATATAAATATGAATTATTTCAACATAGAAATTACAGACATGTATAAGGTGTTGAAATGTTAATACTGTCCATAATTTTTATGTATGATTCACAAAATTAAGGAGAAGATGGAAGACATTTGGTGGTGCTTTCCTTTCATTTCTGTAAATTGATAGTCAGATACTCCCTTCAGAAAAGGATTAAAACTCCTTTTTTCCCCAAGTCAGAGAAATGTTTATTAATCTTTGTTTTATCACTATATTAACTGGGTCTACAGGACTTGAGTTGACATTGAGGCACAGGCAAAGCAGGTGGTCTGCAAAAGATTGCATGGACATGCCTTGGACTATTCTTTCTGTCTTTTCCTCTCTTTGCTGGCCCAAAGGACAGTTCTTTACTTAAGGTTAAGTTTGATACCTGGAAAGAGGCAAGATGGAAAGACTTGCTTGCAGATAAGACGGTGACTGGATTGGCAGGGAGGATACAGCGTCATATGTGAGAGCAGTTCATCCATTTGCAATGATCAGAGGCACTGTTTGGGACTTGTGATGAAAAGTAAAGAGAAAATAGAGGAATTCTGTGTAGACCATACTACAGGTTTAATAGAAAATGGAGAAACTTGCCCAAACTACCCAATGGCTCCTGAGTGCCAAGGCCCCTTGTGTCCATTTATGGTCATCTGCCCTCCCTGCCTGGATCATTTCTGAAGTTCATGTCATAAGAACTTGGGTCTTAATTTACACTAATTTGTGCCAGGCAGAATTGCAAGATGAAAGACAGTGTTGACAAGACATAAGAGACTAATCTAATACATCCTTTTTTTTTTTTTTTTTTTTTTTTTTTTATGAATATTTCAGGGAAATCAAGACAACTATGACAAAACTTGCTGCTCCTGTTTAATTTCTCACTTTTTTGAAAACTGCAATATGCAGCACTAAAAACTGGTGTCCCTTGTAAAAAGTAAATCTCACAAAATTAGTTTGGGGGGAGAGTAGAAATCTAAAAATAACAATCCTGCATACGATTCTGTGTCAGATACCTCATATGCAGAAAACAAAGAGAGTATTTTATCTAATTAAGTAGTGAGGTAGGGGAAAAACAGGCAGATTCATATAGAGGTGGTGGGATTTTAACTGATTGGTTATATGTACAGTAAAAACCAATGCCACCTCATTGTTCCTGAAGGGATGCCCATTAAAAAGAAAAGATTAAAATTGTATGATTTCCCACTACCCTATTCAAAACTAAAATTGTTAGGTTTGATGGATAATCAGACCTGTCATGGCTATCTCATGATTAGGTGACTGTAGGTTATGTTGGTGCTGATATGTTGTAATCCCAAATACTTAAACACTGACTAGGAAGACTGCTGCCCTCTGTTCTTATATGCAGCAAAATTGCAAGAATTTATCATTTCATCCCTTCTGCCCCTCCCTCCCCCCATTTTCTCTAATGGTCTATTTGTGCATCCAGCCACTTCTCGCCAAGAACATGTGCTCAGATTGTGGAGCAACTCCTGGCAATCCTGAGAGTGGCTGGTTGCTTTAGGCAAAAAAAAAAAAAAAAAAAAAAATGCCGGAAAGTCTTGAGTCATGCAGGGTTTTGATTTTGATCCTTTGTGATCAAAGAAGGTAAACAAATCAGATAAGGGCTATTTTTACCCAGTAAATGAAAAGTATATTTTAAATGATAAATTCTGGAGGTTTGAAAAACTAATTCTAGTTGTATCCCACAAATGAACAAAGATTGGTTTTGATAGTTTGAGGGAGGAATTTTCAGCGTAGCAGCAAGAAGCAAGAGGTAGTACCCCATCTGCTAAAGCTGACTGTGGCTGTGGCACAAGAGACAGTGCAGGTGACGAACATGCATGGCAGGCAGTATAGAGAAGGCAAATAGCATTGTCTGTACTAGGCAAAGTGGAGGAAAGGAGAATTATCTTTTAGCCACATCAAATCTGCCATATAATCATCATGTTACTAGTGGAAGGTCTGAAATCATCCTTTTCTTATTTTTCACTTTGTATAACAACAGGATATTAGAGTAGCCAAACCAGAGCAAACAGTTGGCTTTTCGCCTTGGGTATTTTACCTGGTTAATAATAGCAAATTTGATTCTCTAAAGAGTATGAAAATCTTCATCTTTTAATTTGTATGCAAACTACTGCCAGTGTACTTAAAGCTGCATACACTGTTTTCACAAATCATCATGAATCTACTTCAGCCAAATTTATACGATTTTGTATGTATTCATTTTTTTCCCCACTACTATCAAGTGCCACTTTTGGTAAATGAACCCCCTCCTGGGTCATTTCCACAATCTGGAGCAGAACTGTGTTATCTTTCTGCCTCATTGACTTACTATCTCATTTTCAGTCTCTGAAGAAAAGCTATCTTTTTTCCCCACCTTGCTTATACTACTTTTATGTTCCATGAGAGCAAGTTTAGTCCCAATCCATACCATTTAGTTATAAAAAAACAGGCACTAATTTAATGATCCATAATATTTCATAAAAACTTCCTTAGAAATCAAAGTAATAGCATGTAGAAAAGATTTCTGAAATGAAAGAGGCAAGTAAATCAGGAGTGCCTTAAAGCTCAAAGAAGTCAGTCATCTGAACATTAATCCAAACATAATACAGCCAACACCACAATAAAGTATTCTATTTAATGGATTATTATTGTTGTTAATTTTATTTAAGTTCCAAGAAAATGATACATTATTCCATATCCTTTGCCATGTGGATATGTTACTATTTTTCATACAAAATGGAATCTTAATGAAGCCTTTGGAAAATGAATGAAGTTGCATAAAGGCCAATGAATATTATCTCCAAAAGGAAGGAATTGAAAGCCAAATAAACTAGAGAGTTTAAATGAGTGGGAATCAATATCTCATCCCCCTCCTGCTGTTACTTACTGCTGAACATTTTTAAGTGCAAACAGTTTTCAGTATGAACTGATTAGAATTTGTGAATATAGGGAAGGAAAAAAAAAACTTTCTGAAATATATTCTAAGTGTGGGAGCTTGAGATCTTGGTGAAAGCCATGTTTGTTAGTAGTTCTGTGCAGAATTAAGTTTCCAGTTCTTATTTTTATGGTCCTCAAAGCAGACATGAATATTTCTTTTTCTTCATGATTGAAATGAAATGTTACAGAGAAAACAAAAGGAACTAAAAATGTAAACTATGGAGTACTGCTCAGCAGAGGTAATTGTCTCCAGTGATGGATGTGAAGCACATGTATTTTGCAGCTGAAGAGTAAATCCTCAAATGAAACTATTGAATAATCTTTTTCTCTGTTCCTATAAATGTGCTTTCAATTTTCATATTGCTGATATAAATCTCTTGGGTCAAATTTCATGTCTTGTCATGTTTTCACAGTAGTCTTTTATGTACACCCAAGCATTTCAGCTCTGCCTACATCAAGCAGTTACATTGGACTCAACATAAATTGCTTCCTTAAGAAAAGCAAAGCACATCAGGGCACACAAGAGTTTCTCTCTGTATAATTAGGGGTAGCAGCTTCCTCCCTACGTGTTAGAGCAGTAAGGAGCAACCGGAAAATTGCCAGAATCAGGCCCATCTTTAGGAAGGATTCAGTATCCATATCCTGTTTCATCCCACAGTGTGGTTGTCCCTTATAAACAACACATCTGGCACGTGTGTTGAAAAGGCTTAGACTATCATTTTCTTCAGTTTAGTTAAGTCTCTTCCTTGTAAAACCGAACCAATATGAAACACATAGAGAGCTCTATAATGTATAAAAGGTCAAATGCCTACAGTGCATACCTTCACAAAACCTGTAATATTCTCCTTCCTCCCATCCATACTCCATGTTACAACCTAAGATACTTTCCTCTGTAAGTAGGAGGAGCAAAAGAAAGTACAGAATAGTTACTGAGTACTTCACCTTTATACCTTCACGAAGGATCTGTACTTAGCATCATTGGGCTTAGGAAGTTTAGGTGTTTGAGAAATAACAGTTTACACCTTTTCTCCATAACCCATAAAGAAATGCTCTTAACAGGAGTATGTTTAATAGTTATTTGTGAATTTATGAGGTTTCTTCGTTCAGGAACCCCTCAATATGTTTAATATCAAATTTTGTTATTGTGGTGATCTCTGTACGAGTAAGTCTGGCCAGAGGTATGAGTTGAACCTTCAAGATTTACAACAAAGGACACACCTTGTTGACCTGGTTTCAGACAGATCCTTTAGCCTGGGCAGACAACAGTTAGAATAGCAGTTCTGCTCCCTTTACTCAACTGCAAAGGTCTGGTGTGCCGTATGGGTTTGAGATGGATAACATTTTTTTAATGCCAAAAGTATTTTGATAATGGCATCGTCACTTCTACGATCTATCAGAAATACAGTTTTGAGAAGGCCCCTTAGTTATTGCAGAAACATATGTGCTAATTCTGCAGATGTGTTGCAAAGACATTCTTCTGGGTTTTGTTTCCCTTAGGCATTTGGTGGTGGACTGAAAGTAAGCAATTTGACAGTTTTGATGCAGGTCTGATTGAGAGGGTTGTTTTTTTCCACATGACCAGTTTCATTAGCAGACACGTTAAAAAGAGTCTGGAGTTACTGACCCTAGAGAAAAAAAATCAAAATTAATTACCTAATGTTTTGTTTTGGTAATGAAGAATGTCTTTCCCCTGTTCAGTGTGGCTTTTTTTTTTATCCAGTTAATGGGAGGAGAATGATGCAGGGCTTGGCTTTATGTGTATGTTTGTGTTGGAGAAGCCCTCGGACGTGTTGAAGTGGTCATAATCATAGAATCATAGAATGGTTTGGGTTGCAAGGGACCTTAAAGATCATCTGGTTCCAACACACACCCACCCCACCCCACCTCTCATGCTATCAGACCTTCTTTCCATCCTTGTCCTTTGCATCTGGTTAGTCCTGTGCTTTATTTATTCCATGCTCACTGAGAAACAGAAAAGAACAAGAGCGATCACATTTCCTTCTTTGTGCTGATTAAAAATAATGGCATAAAATACCTGATTTATGTATATATATAATTTTGTGTATGTGTCTATACACATACCTATACAGATTTGAGTGTGTGTGTACGTATATAGGAACACAGGATGCAATTCATCTCTTGGATAGTTCAAATTAAAGGGAGGAGATCCTTTTCAATCTTCTTTCATTGTTTAACAATTTCTATTTATTCTAACTACTTTGATGCATTGGATGGTGCTGTTCAAAATAGTTTGCTGCGGTAACTTTTATCTCAAACTAAGATGATGCCACCTGGTAAAGAACCTTTCTTCTGAAAGGACATTTAAAGACAGGTCATCTTCAAAAGCCTAGATAAAACAGAGTAACCTGTGTATTTATCCAGCTTTCAAACTGCTGACAGAATATGGAGCAAAAGGTGGTTGTTTTTAGAGAAATGCCTAAAAATTAGCATCACTTTTTCTATCATCTGTATAAAGGAACTCAGCAGAAACTGCAGCTCAACCTCAGCAGTTCAACCCCGTTTTTTCTTTTCTTCTTATTGTCTGCCTGTTGTAATAATCTCTGTTTAAGCATAGGCTTTGACAACAATGATCTGCTGTCATGCTGATCAAGCTGTCAAGCTGTTTCTTGCAGTGTAAGAAATGGAGCTCACAACCTGAAACTCCCTAATCAGAAGTGTCTGCTTGGTACGTAGGAAAGGATGTCCGTATGTGCCCAGGCAGATTTCAGGTGAATGCAGCTACACCAAAGTGTATGGCTTTTGAGAAATGCTTAAACCATAAATTCTGCTGCAAAGTTAGAAGTCCCTGATTATTCCCTTTGATTTTATAAAGTCTAGTTTAAATTAATCTAGTTAAGAAATCTTTATAGATACTGAGTCTTAAGCCTCCTGGTCTCATCCATGGTGCTAATTGTTTATTAGAGCTGACAGAGCCATTTAAAAACATGTCTTTTGTTTTTCTAGATTCCAATCAGAATTAATGAATTAAATAATCTCTGCTATAGAGAATTTTGTCTAATTCAGCATTTCCCAGTAGTCCTGGGCCAAGATTTACACTGTCTTCTTCAGTGCTGCCTGCTTTACTTCACCAACCTCCTCTGCCTTCTTATTTGCCCTTACTGATGCATGTTTACCTCCTTGCCCCTTGTTTCCAACCTCCTACTTCTTCCCTCTCTGTTCCCTTTCCATTCACTGTCTCCTGGATTTCTCCTGCTTCTTTCTCCTCAACCCTGATGGAGTATGGAAGTACCCTTCAGTGTCAGCCCACCTCACCGGGAAGATGTGATGGTGATTGGGCCCAGCTTAATGTTTGTGAAGACACTTGGGATCAGTTTTTCTGTGTTTTTAGTAATTTTTTTTTCCAGTATTTTTCATTGTCTGTCAATTTTAGTCAGAAATTGATGCTTAATTATGATGTTGGTATGAACATTGTGATAAGACAGTTACATAAAACTGTGACTGAGAATAAGAAGTTGTTGAGTTTAAGTAGTAAGCATAAAATTAAGGAAGGGTGGGATTGGTGCTGTTGTGTGATTCTGGAACAACCTTGCTCTGCTGGAGCTCTGCTCTGATGCCAGCATGCATGTGACATGAAAGAACTCCATCACAAGACTTTTTCTCCTTGTCCAATTTAGGAAACTGCCAGGCAGAAATGTCTACGCCCAGATGCACAATGAAAAGGAGCAGGAGATGACAAGCCCTGTTAATCATAGTGAAGACACCCAGAACATCATCCAGGGTGAGGAGTTTATTGATGATGATCTGGACTCTCAAACACTAGGTAACGCAAGAGGTAACTTCATTTTTAGTTTATAAATTTTCATAAGCAATTGATTTTTAATTGATGTGTATTTTAATTTTAGCTTTTTTCATTTTCTGCTCAGCTGCAGGAAGAAGTAAATAGTACACCACTAACAAAGGATTATCTCAACTATCTTTTGAATTGCTTGTAATAGGGGCTAATGTATTTTTGACATAGAGCATGCCTACACAGATAGTACAGTTTAATGTCAGGATACTTTGACAATTTTAGAGAAAAATTAAATTTCGTAGAACAGGATATAATAGGTAACAGTTGGATTAACTCAATAATCCCCTGAATTAGTGGAAAATGGAGTTTAGGCCAGAAGGATTTATGGAGTCATTGTTTCCATGATTTCAGATTGAATGTATCTAGATCCCTTGCTATATTTGCAATCATACTCCAGTGGCATTTAAAGCATTCATGATTAGAAACATTAAATTTATTCCTGTATAAAAACTATCATAAGTCTTCCCTAATTTAGCCAGTAACTTTCTAGTATTCATGTGCTGGTCATAAGGAACACGAGGGAAACTTTCTGTGAATATGTCTCAGTGCAACTGATTGTCAGGTGGAAGTGTGTATCCTGGCACCCTATGGTTATTTTTAATGTAACATGGAGTGCTGACCTATAAAGTTAATTCTTGTAAAATTTACCATTGTGTTCAGTCTGCTTTCAGGTCACAGTCTGAAAAGTGTAGGACAATGGGAAAAGCACCCCAGTTCCATTTCTACACAGTTTGTGAAAATAAATCAGATAATCCAAAGCCCCTGGGACTTGTAGCAGTAGATTCATGGTGTAACAGGCAACTGTAATGTCTTCATGAACCCACAGAAGATGTGTTTGTGTTTTAGCTGAACCAGAGGTAGCCTGGGGAAAGACAGAACTTTGGCAGAGGAAAGATTTCTTTATCTTGGGTTTCACCTTTATCGTTTGTTGTCGATATCTTTATTTTCATTTGCCGAGCTGTGTGCTACTTCTAGGTTCTTGGAGGTGTTAGCTTAGAGCACAAGGGAAGAATACAGCCTCCTGCTTTGCTTTGTATATTTCTGTCTTTTCTTTGACAATCTTTGTGTATGAGTATTACTGTGTTTTCATTTAGATTTTGTAAAACAACCTTGATTGCACTCCTGGCTTTACTGGAGTTAGTTCCAAAAGCAACCCTGGAAAAACAAAGACTATGTTAAAACTGTTTGATCAACTCATCTCCAGGGTCTTTAGAGGAGAAGGCTGAATGCTAACAAAGTCCTTGCAGACATGACTATTAAAGTGGAGCGTTCGAACACCTCTAGTAATGTACAAAAGCATAACATCTTTTAACAGCAGAAAATCCCTTATGGCCTATTTAAATAAGGCAGTTTGGGATGCTGGAATAAAGAAATGTTACTCTGACTGGTAACTCATTCAAAAACAATCTCTAGTTGTCCTGCACTCCTTACTCAGAGGAAAAAAAGAAAAAATCTTCTATCTGGGAAGAGCATTATTAGGGTTAGAGTACAAGATCATGATGTTTTGATGTGAAACTTAAGACAATTAACAGATGCAGATCTCGAGATGGTTTCTGCTACTGTCAGGTTGTCAACACTAGCAGCATTTCCAGCAGAGCATAAAGAGTTCATTTATGTGGATCATAATCATCCATATTTGTCAACTACTGTACAGCTTTTAGACACAAGGCTTTATTTAAGATATAAAACTATACTTCTGCTCACTGTACTGTTTTGTTACTTGCAATACTTTCCACTAGCTCCGGTATTGCTCAGTACTGCCAAGAAAACATTCCTGTTAATGATAGTCCTCTATTTTATCTGGCTAGAGCATGAAACATGTTATAATCCCTGCTTTATATTAAATTCTGTTTTACAACATTATTTGCAGAAGGTTCCTATGCTAAGGAGACCCCTTCTAGTTCTGGTGAGATTTTCCCCTCCCTGTTGGGAGATGTCAGTAGCAGCCTCCTCTCCATGCACAGCAGGGAGTTACAGGCCTGGTTTCTGTTTGTTCTCTCTCTTCTCATAACTTTTGAATTTCCACAGTACAGTATTTCCAGACTCACCCATCCACTTTTTTTGTTTTCTATATATTTTATGTTGCCTACTTTATCGCAACCCCCACCTTGGGACTCCTCAACATCATTACCTTGCAGTGACTCCTTCTGGGAGAAGTGGCAACTTGAACAGCTACAGAGTTCCCTTATTGCTGATGCCGGTCAGTGTCCAGTCCCAGGTCAGTGGCATGTCGAATGGACGCCTCAGGTTCCATTCTCCTCCCTCACCTGCACCCCTCGAGACAACTACACCTTTTTTAAGCCACAAAGAGAACCAACTTATGCTGTCACTGGGATAGAAACCCTAGGAATTCACCACAAATCCACCACCATGAGCAAAAGCTTTGAGTGAAAGTATGCTGTAGGTACATGGAGCTGTTGCACCAACCTTCACCTGAACTGTTGTTTGCTAAAGCCACTCTCTTTATGCGATTGACTTGTCCCTGAAATAAAAGGGGGATTTATTGTGAAGTGCCTGAAATACACTAATGCTGGCCTTTTGTTTCTATATTTTTGTAGGCAGTCACTCAGGCGTGGTTTTGAGCATCAACTCCAGAGAGATGCACAGTTACCTGGTTAGCTGATATTTACAGCTGAACACAAAAACCGAAAGACTCTTCTCTGTATCATTTTATTTTTCCCTGGTGATGTCACAAATTGCAAATATGGCTGTAAATGCTGGTGGAAAGGATGTTTCTTACCAGTCCCATGGAAAAAAGCGTCCATCATCAGTTACCGAGGGAGAAGGATAATATGTCTTGTGTTCACTCTATGGCCTAAGAACTCATTACGATTGAAACTCAAACTATGGTAGCAAATTTGTAGCCCTAGGCACCTTCAATGCCACCTTATTTCTTTTCTGTATATGCTCTAGTTCTTTATGTTTATTTTTAGAATTATTGACTGTAACTTTTTAATTATATTTTTAATTGAGGTATTCAGCAGAAGGCTGGGACTCTTCAGCCTGAAAAGGTGATTTTTACACAAGTGACTAGACCAGAACAGATGGTTGATTGATCACAATGACTTCTTTTAGGAGGCCAAGTGTTTCTGTACTGGGAGAGGAGTGAGCAAGGAGACAAATGCACTCCTAGTCAATACAAGCTCTTAACTTAAACATGTGTGAGACAATCTAATGAATTTAGGCTTAGGCCCCTCTGTGGGTTAAGGGAAGTAAACTGTTAATTAAGGTATCTCATAATATAGGGTAATGGTCTTGTAAGTGTAGCAAGTCTTGACAAACCATCAGCACCAGTATCTCCCCCAATCCCACCATGTGTGAAAGAAAAACACCAGCTTGATGCTATTTCCAGACCAGGTGCCTTCACTTGTGGACAGTCATTTCAGTTGTTCTCTTGTCTCTTGAGCGAGCACCTCTAGGACAATGGCAGCTGCCGGATGAGTTACCCTGTAAAACCCCATGCTGGTGGCCTGTTTCTTTTTAAATTTCCAGAGAGTGTAAATACCTCTTTTAAGTCACTTTCTTTATATGGTTATTTTTTTAAAACTTCCTATTAGGGCAGAGGTGCTGGGCAGGTCAGAGCTCTTCTCTGGGCACGACTGGGTAGCACACTGCCATCCCCTTCCCACCTGCATCCTTCTTTCGGATTTTCCCTGACTGTTTGCCCTTGCAGGCAGGGGTGGGCAAACTCTGACCTGACCTTCTGTGCTCGGATAGGTTTGACAATCCAGTGGGCCATGGGGAGGATGGTTTGTGATTTAGGGGTTCATATTTCCCATCACCACAGGGTGTCACTCAGTCCCTATTGCTGCTGGCCGCTGTTTCTGCAGGGAAGGTGATGGGGCTTCTGAAGGAGCTGCCTGTAGAAAGGCTTGTGAGTCAGGTCAGAGTTTCCTAATCCCAGTTTTGTAAATTGGGTCAGAGTTTCCTAGTCCCAGCCTCTTCATCCCTAGGGAATCAGCAGTGTGGTGAATCCACACCCTGCTGGTCTTTTCCCTGAGGTTTATGGAGCCGCGTAGGAAACAGACTGTGATGTGATGAGTTTAAGCATCTGGCATCCTATCTCTCCCAGCTGCCTGAGATTAGGATGCTTCTCTCAGAAACCTATATAATCTCTTCACTTTTTGCCTTCAATAGAGAAGAAATAACTCTTTATTCACTGAATGTCACACCAATGCTAGCGGCAAGCTCACGCACCACCTTGGTTAAGGAGAATACAGATAGCTAACTACATCTTTCTGAATAAACAAACAGAAAATAATGAATGCTGGTAAACCACAAAAGAATTGTCTTAAAGTTATCGTATGCATTGGAGTCATTCTTCCATGTGGATATTGTCATCAAATGCACGGATGGGGATGCAGTAATTCAGTGTAGTACTATAGGCTCTCATAAACCCCACAAGATGTATGTCTAAAGCACAAGAAAATCTAGATTATAAATTTACTGTAAGGAGCTAGATGGAAAAGTTAAAGTGAAGATTCTGAAAAGTGCTTGCAAACTGCTCAGGAAAATAATTTCAAAAATTATTCTAAAATTTCTGCCTATTTAGTTGTAGAGTGCCATGCAAACTGATTTATGGAGAAGCAATGCTCTAGCTGACTGTTGTATGCCAGACTGTGTAGAAATCTAAATTGTTACATGTATCTAAATCTGGGTTTCTTGAAGAGAAGTGCAAATACAAAATCTGTTGTACATTGGAAACTCTTGAGATTGTTGCACCAAAGGCTTTCCCTCCTCACCAGCTCTTTATGCTTTTTCTAGTGGAAATGAGCTGGAGCAGAGAATAAAATAGTATTGCAAACAGGTTGCTTGTTCCTGTGGTATAAATCTGAAGTGGGTTATTAGCATAGGGCAGGTGAGTGACAGATTAGCCTCATGGACAAGGGATGGGATGGAAGTTCTGCTTTGGGGTTGTTGTCCCATGGTTCGACTGATTGGAGGACACTGTTGGTACTAGGTCACACATCTAATTTATGCTTTAACAGCTATATTCATACATTTAATACAGGGTGACTTGTGTCTCTGATAACAGGAGTCTTTTGGAGCACTGTCAAATATTTAACCGCTTGGTACTCTAATTAACACTTAGCACAATATAGTGCCTGTAATAGTATTTTTCAATGCTTATTAATTTGATTCATGCAGCACTCCTGTATGGTTGGTTTGTCTTGTCTTAAAAACACTGTTTTCTAAAGAGATGTCAGTATTGCCATAACTGTATTAATAATACCCAGAAGATAATAAAGGAAACCTTTGATTCCCTGGCAAGAATAATTTTAAAATGAATTATTTTAAAACTGAGAAAATATCATTAGCATTTTCCCATTCATGGTGTCTTGGTTTGTCTTTAAATGAAAACTCTTACTAGAACTACATTTCAAATCTGTTGAACTACATCTATGACATCTTAGCATTTTATCCTTTATATGTATCTAAATGCTGATACATATGCATACAGAAACACAGAGTTGTTTCTATGCACAGATGCTAGTCACAAATGCACCTGCACACACACATGCAGCATTTTGACATATTCCAGTTTAAATTGTAAATGAGAAAGGGTAATTTCATGGCTAAGAAACAGAAGATGGCTGTCAGATATCTGGATTCTGTACCCAGACTTTGATCAAGTTACTTAACCTGTATGTGCTTCAGTTTCCCCACCTGTAAAATGGGGCTGATAGTAACTATCTGCCTCACAGGGGTATTGTGAGGCTAAATGAATTACTGTTTGTTCAGGATCTTCAGAGTGAATTTTGTGAGCATAAATTATTAGTAGTTTCACTGTCTTTGTTTTACTTGTAATTATCACTGTTATTAAAGATAGTCTACTGAAACCAGCAGAAATTATGTATAAATGTAAAAAATGAGAAATCCAAAAAAAGTACATCGCTTGGAAAAAAAAAAAAAAAGGCAATTTTATGTATTATTTAAAAACTGTTATTGGAACATATTGTTACATGGTAGCATTGCAATATTGGCTATGATTTTGCTGTTACACACTAGTATCTTAAACTTACTTTCTGCAGTGTTATTTGGTCAAAAGCCTTGTAATAATGGGTACAGTGATACTTAATAACATTGATATTGAGCTATACTGAAACCAACAAAACTGGCGGTGTATTGGCCTCATTTACATCTTTTGCCCTTCTTAAACTCTGATGTATTCACAATTTCTAAAACACTCTGTACTTTTCACAGTGCTCCAAGCAGTACTGATTTGAATCATTCTAACAGAGCCATCAAGATTTACAGATGTTGTCTTTGATTTCCCTTTTGACATGGAATGTTTTATATGGCTTTGGAGTGTCCCATCCATATAAAGTGCTCAGAAATGCTCAGAAGACATTTAGGGAAAATTCACACATAGTGTAAATTAATTTGTCAAAAATAAAAGCAATATAAACCAATGTATATTTTCATACCCTGTAGGAGAGGGTGGTGGAAATGGCTGTGAAGAAATAGGAGGTACCAGCCTGAGGCAAGATGTTGTTATTATCTCCAATTCACATCCAATTTCTCTGAACTCTTTTAGGATATTCTCATTGAATCATATATTTCTTGATGAGTTTTCTGCTTTTGATGACCAGTATAAAAAGGAGTAAAGTGTTTATTCATATAAAGTAGATGATTTGTTAAATTACTGTCCTCTGGACAGACAGAGATAAATCAGTGCTGTGCCATTAGTAGTTCCTAGTGCAAAGCAGATTTCATCTGACATGATTATGATGGTTAGCTGTGGTTTAGGTCCAATGAGACATCCCTTTAGTCAGAATACTCTACTACTGTATGCTGTCTCTTTAATAGAGATTAGTAAAGCTGAACTGCAGTGGTTTCCATCCTCCTTACACAAATACATGTTTAAAGAAATGCAGGGGTGTTTTTTTATTTTTAAGAAATTAAATACATGCATTTGTTTGCAGTAACTTTTTAATGATGAACTAGTGGTTCTGATAAGCTTTGAATTTCTAGTGTTATTTCAAGTTGAATACAAAGTTGCTAAGTTGATAGAATTGATGAGAATTTCAGTTGTAGATTTTTCCTGTTTCCTATAAAAAAATGTTTTGTAATTTTTCATTAATGACACTTTGGGGGGGAAAGAGAGGCTAAAATATTTACTTCACTGCACAGACCCTAACAGTTGAAGTTGCTATTATATATTCATTGATACTGCTGTATTGTTTCTATCTTCATTTTTATTTTAGAGTTTTAGATGAAAGTCAGTGCACATTTCTCTCAAAATATTGGCTTTCCACCAGGAAGAAATTTATAAGCATTTACCTTTATAAATATTGATTTTTGAGATGCAAAATTTTGTCGTGTTTTCAAAGTCCATCCAAAAACCTGCTTCCTGGCTCATTTTCTCTATTTTAGTCCCAACTGTACATTGCTTCTACAACTTTCTTTACAAGACTGAAACATAGCCTAATCTTACTAGTCTGAGACAGTCTTTCTAAATCTTCCATTAGAATAGCATCTAGTTGCCTAGAAGTAGTTACAGGATCTGCACAGATAACTTTCTTAATGTTAAGTCTGTATTTTCAAGTTCTTTATTTCCTTTTGGTATTAGGTCTCTCAGTGCCATTTAAATGTGTGTTTATTTCTGTCATGGATATATATGTAATGTTTTTCACCTATTTTCAGACTCTAATCATCAAAGTGACAAATTCTGAAATAACTCAGACTCCCAGTTATCTTTTTCGATTAAAAGCCTAACCCTGCAGGCTTTGGGAAATGTCCAGCTGTGTACTCTTAATTTTTTAATCTGCTTTTCTAAATCAGCCCTTCTACCTGATTGATCATCTTGGCAGTTTTTCCTCCAATTCTTTTTGTAACCTCAAGCTGGAGGGAGCACAGAAGGATTTCTCAATGTCAAGATGGACTAGAGCAGCTCACTTCCCAAATCTGAATGGGAATGTCATATGGACAGTTTTTATTTTTCCTTTCTTTTCAAGTGTGTTGCATAGAGCAGAGGGGATGATACATAACATCAGGGAAATAAGGACCTGTAATGGTACTTCAAGGTGGTGCGAAGACTAAAGAATGCATTCCTCTTAGAATTTTTTTTTTTTTCTGAAATAGATACATACAGCAAGTTAGTTTCATGATTCTTAATATGTGGGTTCTCATTCCTTTAAGTCTTCAGTCCCCGCCTTTTTCCTCCTGTTGAATGCAGTAGCATATTACTTAAAATATGAATTGTGGAGGCATGTATGACTGAATGAAGGATTTTCATTCTTTCCATCTCTTCATTTTCCTTATGTGAAGCTTGTCAGTATTACTATTTTCAGCTAGTTTATGTGCTGGTAGCTGAGATGTTCTTCTGAAAGACAATATCTAAGAGAAGCAATACTAGAAGTCTTAGAAATATGCACTCTGCAGTGCAATGATAAAACTATGTGAACAAAATCATTATCAAAGAGCTGTTATGGTTTGTATTAAAAGTGTTTTTAATAATATCTCTAAAAATACATGTTCTTAACTGCATACTCTTTGTGTCTCTCTCTCCTTCCAGATTGATTTTCTTTTAGGAGTGACATTTATTAACCCTGAAAAAAATGGGCTCTTTCACTTACTCAAGTAATTCTGTTTAAAATTATTTCCTTGGAACACTTGAAAGCGTTACACAAACTTGAGCTTTATTGATCAGACTTGATTTCTGAGTTTCTGTAGAATTTGTGCCTTTACACTGATTTGTTGCAATACAGTGGACATAAAGCCCTGTTGGGCAACAATAATACATGCAGTGGTACATAGTGCTACTTAAATAACATGACTTTATTGCATATATTTTTAATGGTATAATGAGTATATTAATCACCAGGAAGGCCCGGAGTTCCAAATAAATTTCTTAGCATGTCATATATTTCTATGTTATTTGTTGTTAATTTTAGCCAGCTTTTGATACTTGTATTTAGTTCTTATTGACAGTGTCTGCTCTTGCACATCAAAGGACAAGAATTAGCTTATTCTCTCTTTTTTTTTTTTTTTTTATTTTTAAAAAAGTCTTAATTCACAGCATTTGCTTATTAATTGAAGCAGTTTAAAAAGGAAATCTTTCCAAAATGGCGAAAGAGATGCTTTTTAATGAGAACAGCTCGTATAGTAAAACAGCAGACTTCTTTCCACACAGTTTTTGAGGCATCCTTGTTACAGATTTTGAGTAGGCAGGACTATGCAGAAGGAGAAGTGTACACTCCAAACATCAGTAACATGCCCATAGGCAATTTGCAAATTATAAAACTAGTCTAAAGGAGAATATTTTAATATACCACTTATATGTCCCAGATTCACAGAAGGGCATTTAAATAGTTAAGATTACAGAATATCATCATAAGCATAGGAAGATGCCCAATTCACTGGCTTCATTTGCTCGTAAATACACTTGTCTCTTGGGATTAATCTTCTGAAATGCTGAAATATTCAGATAAGTGGCATGCATTATTTAATGTTTCCAACTTTTTGCTAAGTAATTGGTGACACTTCATACAAAAAATTTTTTGAATTTCCATTCTCTTCTGTTTCTCCTCATTTGTTCCTCCCTTCCTTTTTTTGTACATTTATTCTTTTTAATTTTTGCTGCAGTTTGTTGCTCTGCCTTGCCTGCCTCCTCCTCCTGATGACAGTTCTCTACAAGTTCAAAGAAAGTTCCTTGCTTTTTGTTTTGCTTTATATTCTGTTTTCATCTGTGTTTTTATTTGGATACGAGCCTTACTGTGTCCTGAGTGATAAGAAGAAGAATCTCTTCCCCATACCTTTCTCTCCTCTGAGCTCTGCTATATTATCTGCGTTGATATATGTGCTTTGTCCCACTGTAGTCCATCCTTCCTGTGTCTTTCCCACTTTTTGTTCATTTAATCCATTCACTTTTAATTTTGGCTGTCATTTTCTCTAAATCTTTCTGGAACCCTTCCCCTTTGCCCTTCCAGGATTTCTCTTAGCTGCTTGTCCCAGAGAGCACATACCTCTAGTCTGAGATGTGGATGAGTGTTTTATTCCCTGTAAGAATAAGTACCTAGCATTTTCCTCTCTCATCCATGTATAGGTTGACCTTGCTCTTGGTTTGTAGTGAAAAACCATATATTTAATTGACAGTCAGCTATGGCCGTTATCTCCCAAATGCTGCCTCCTGCCTCGTTTTGGGTTATGGGGATGAGACATGGTGTTTGCATGAATTTTCTGGAGCACAGCAAGGGCTGGCTTGCTTTACTAGCCATTCAATCTGGCAGGTACAGAATTGCATCAGGGTTGGGCAGAGACACCTTGCCAGACCATTGAACTGCATTTGTATTTCAGTATGGGAAATACTGAGGCCCAAGCTTGTACACAGCCATTTAAATTCATTGATACAACATGAAGCTGAAGAATAAATGAAGTTAAGAGGGCCCATTCCTAACAGGTGCAGGAACAGGGATCATTCCTCTTGGGAGCAATTTGACTTGTCAGGTTTGTGGGACAGGTCTATATGCAACCCTTCCTAGAGGCAGAGGCAAATGGCTTGCTTTCAAATTCCATAAAATACAAGATTAAGCACTCATCAGATAGGTTAGGCAGAATATTCTTGTTGGAGAAGCTTGTAGAAGTTGATGGGAATAAGATAATTGAAAAGCTCAGCAGTATCTTTGAAGGTTAGAGCCTGTGTTAGAGAGGGAGCATACGTGAGAGAGGTACAGGAGGGAAGGGAGTGCAAGACTAAACAGGACAAAGAAAAGCAGGGAGAATGTGATTCCAGTGTGTATGGTTTTGCCACGAGTTGTTGATTTTGTTTTGATTAAGCTTTGGAGCTTACTTTAATTTGTAATGGCAACTATTTTCAGTTTTCTTGGTTGCATGCAGAGACTTTAAACCATGAGTCTAAACTGATGCACTAACAGGAGCATGTGAAATTATTAGCATTTCTACCTATAATTTAAGAGGGATCTGACTCACAGCAAAGTCCCACTAGAGGTGCATGGAAAAGAGGTTGCTTCCCAGGAGCCAGGATGTATATATGTGCGCTCCAGAGGTAGCTCTAATGTAGATTTAATTCTGAGATGATTGTAAGGCATTTGCTAATGGTATTCCTCCTTACCAAATCACCAACATAGGAGGCAAGGGAGAAGCATTATTTTATAGGGTCTGTGTCTTGGATTTATACTGCTTAAATATAATTTGCTAGGAACCTATGAGCTGTAATTTTATAATGTTTAGAGAGGATGAATGGAGTTGGTATAGTATTCCTGAGGGTAAACACCAGCCACTGGATTTTTCTGAACATGACTAGAAATTTTAATTTTAGGAACACAGAGTTCCTCCATTTCATATGCACACTAGGCATTTGAGTACAGCTCCTTTTTTTAATTCATCACTGACAAGCTGTGATTTATTTCCTCATGGGTCATGGGCTGTACTTCCTGCAGTGCAGACGTCTCTGGAGGGAAAATGTTATCAAATGGAGAAGCATACTTAAATTCTCCCCTCTTGATCCCAGTCTCTTCTGAGCTACTTTTCTCTGATTGTGGTTCTGCCAGTAAGCTGGGTTGATGTCAAAAGGGGATTCATGCATTTTTATCCTCTTCTGTGTGGCTGAGAAAAAAAAAAAAATGCAAGAAAAACTTTGCAGAGGAATAGCTGATTGGAAGAAGTGGGGCACTTCATCAGCTGGCAGCGTACTTTGGGAATTTTCTACTTTTGTGCTTTACTTAGTGATTATGTTTACAAATATGTACAGCTACTGTGATTTACCTTTCCATTAACCATATATATATTTCTCTGCAAAAGGGGAGGTCGTTCTAAAGAATGTCGCACTAATGCACTGCAAGCGTGATTTTAGGAGACATCAACTACCTGCCCTTCCTCACCTAAATGAAATTACCATAGTATCATTGCTCTGTATTTATGAAGCTGCCCTAGGAATATCAATTCACCCTGGATTAAGTATTGGAGAAAGATTTGGAGAGATAATGAGAATTGGAATGGGAGAATTTTCTATTTTAAGAGTAAAGGATGAATACTGGCATGTTTACAGTGCATCTGGGGCTGTTTCTGCACAGGTGGGTCCAAAATCTCCAGACTCAGACAGATAAATCATATAGATATTGTTGTCATTATCCATGTGAAAAAAAAAAAAAAAATTGGTAATGAAACCAAGCCCAATTATTTTGGCTAATCAGAGCTACAGCTCTTGATAAATACATATAAAAATCAAAACTAGACTTGACATACTCCTTGTGAAAACTCACAAAGCATTTCTTGCTACCCCATTGTTCATGTGGAGCATTGTTTATTTGTCACTGCAGGGCCAAATTCTACCCTAATTTATGACCATGCAGTTCCACAGACATTGTCAGTTCAGCTTTGTGTTATGGAAGAAAGGTGCTCACCCATGACAAATTTGAAATGCAGCTGCAGGCTGAAATTGCTCATCATCTTACACATCTGTACTCACCCAGGTGACCAGCTGATTTTCACCTGCAATTCTTATTTCTGTGGCTATCATGAGAGTACTTTAAATAGCTGTAAGCTTATTACAGCCAAGGTAGAACTTAGTTTTTGAACTACTTGCAACTGCTTTTCCAGAATATGATCAGCAAATGCTTAACACTGTTTCTAAATGGATTTCTAACAAAGGGGCCCTTCCAATCCATGGAAAGGCTCTTAGCAGTCATCAGTATGCTACAGTTCATACCTTCAACATATGTGACTACGCAGTCCTCTCCTTCTACCTTTGCACATTCTAGTATTGTGAAAACAGTACATGCCTTTTCCTAATTTTGATTCAGGAGACCTTGACTTTCAGCAGGTTTCTTTGTATACGGTATCAGGGCTCAAGGGAAGAATTAAATTAATCCATAACTGGTGCATTGTCATAAATGGGAAAAAGTGTTTTTTGTATATTTTTGTAAATATGTAACATTTAATGGCAGTTTTGTAGTGATGTGATGGTTTTGAGAAAAAAAAAAAAATCAAATATATGTTTGAATATACTTAATGTGACACTTAACTGTGATTCAATTGCACAATTAATAGCTTAATCAAAAGTCTTGTGCAATATGTAGTTCACACACATAACCAAGTATCTGTTAGTGATCCACAACCAAGTTTTTGTCAACTTTTAACGATGGTGATGAGCTGTGCAGTACAGATTATCACGGTCTCTTTCAGCTTCCAAACATGTAGCAGGCAAACTACTGTATACGTACCTGTGTACTCCACTGCATCCAAAGGTATGCATTTGTCCTGAGAACCTGCACTACAGGTTTTTCTTTAATAAAATTTGTTCTAAACTATTGGTTGCTTTGTTTTTTCTTGTGAAGCATTTAATGGGATTTATGCAGGGAAAAGGGTTTAACCAGTCCCCAGAGTTTGTGTGGGTTTTGATTTGTCGGTAGTTATCAGCAAACTACTCAACATCAGCAGCACTGAAATCAAAGGCTGCAGAAAAGCTTCATCTTCCTCCACTTTAGCCACTCCACTCCATCCTCCTATACTGCTGCTCAACTGCACTTCTAGGGAAAAGTCCTTTTACCCCGTTTCCCTAGTAGAGCGGCTGAAGTATAATTGGCATGAGGGTGACACTCTGTGGTGAGACTGAAGCCATGCAGCTGCAGTTGAAAAATATGTTCTAGAACTCTGCTGCAGCAAAGGCTGAATATTTCTGTCTAGCTAAAGAATTAAAGACTTCAGCAGCTTTCAGCTTTGATCTCCCTATAATAGAACAAAGCTCTGTGTGTTCTTCTGCCCTTTCCATGTCTTTATTCTAATCTCTTCCATTTTTATTGGCTTCACACACTACTTGCTCCTTAATTACTCTTTTTTTCTTTATTAACTGCATTGTCTTTCCTTTATCCCACTCTCTTCCTGGAGATTTGCCTGTGCTGTATAGAAGTTGCATCCTTCTTGCAAAATTGAGGTGTCTGAAAATCAAACCTTGTCCTTAAGGTAGCTTTATGCAAAGATTGGGCCCTGGCTTTCAAAATGCTCTGTGACTTATCCTGACAAGTGCTCTCTGTCTTTGCAAAGGTCACTGAATTGCTGAAGTAAAAATGTGCCATGCATCCCTACAATTCAGACATCCTTCCCTGCCTTTCGGAGGGTTTTTTGAGTTTTGAGGTGAACTGCTACAGATTTAGCTCAGTTTGAGGACTGGAACACAGTTCATGGTTTGCTGACGGGTGGTTGCAGCAGTGGCTCGGGGCAGAGGCTGAGCCTTCACAGAGAAAGCCTGATGCTGGCAAAAGAAAAACTTGACAGTTCTTTTCACTGCCTAACACCCACAACAGGGAAGAGCAGAGATGTGAAGTCTTACGAAACCTCATGATGGGACAAAGCAGCAATATAAACCATTATCTACCATTTTTTTCATTAGCCATAGAAATTTTACAGACTACAATGAAGTTTTAATGGGAGAGTGAATGGATTATTTATTCATGGAGTTAGTATATTTTGAGGATCAGAAGATAGGCAGTTAAAAGGAACAATTTCCAAAATATAAGTTTAATTTTCTCAGTCTGACCTAGTTGAGCACTTTCTCAGAGTCCCTGCTGAAAGACTTATCAGCCAGAGGAACCCTATGGTATGGGCTGTACAATCCTATCCTGTGACACATCATGCTAAATGTGAGGCTGGGTTTAGAAATGAAGCTGTAGGCTTTCCCTACTTGTGTAACTCAGCTAGAAAACATTTTGATGGTTGCCATTTTAGGTTCTCTAATCCTATATTGTGGCTAGGTAAGACCTTAAACTGCAATTTATCACTAAAAAAGCAGCCTATTGAATTTCAAGTGACTAGGTTTCATTTTCCCAATTTAATGCTCCGATATAAACAAAAGTAAAACATCTAAAAGGATCCTAAAGTCTCCTATTTTTAATGATGTTCCAGTAGTTCTTTCTGAGGAAAGCTCCGGAGTTGGAAGGGCAGGAATGAGAACAGGCATGGACAAGATGTTCCTATAAGTGAGACACCAAATGAAACTTGCTAATACTTAACCCGAAGGGCTACTTTACTTCAGAGACCAATTTCCATGGCAAAAGAAGAAGATAATCACTTCACTTCTGTTTCCTTTGTTGTCCTCATCGAAGTCATATTAATTGTTACACTATTTTTAAGCCTGTTTTAAACATCATAATAAATTATGACTCTATAAGAAAACTTCTGGGTCATAAATAGCATCCAGTATTTTTCTTCCTGTTGTCCATTAACACACTGATTTATTTTCCATTTTTTTCTTTTTGTGATTTATGCCATGAAAGATGCTTTGCTTTAATATGAATCCAGCTGCTGTGGTGAAAATGTTGCTGTACCCTGACCCTCGTGGTTTTCTAAGCCTGAAGCAAACTGGTAGAAATGCAGCTCAGTGTACTTTTAACATGATAGGAGGATCTGTTCTCACCATTACAGCATCACACCAAAAACTGACCTTCAAAAAACCTCTGAAGCAGCAGTACATGCTAAAAGATCAGGTTTAAAAAGTAATAATTCAAAGCAATAATTCAGTGACAGCAATTATCAGTCTATTTAAAAATTAATAATGAAACCAGGAATTAAGCTTTTCACTTATGCTCAACTCAGGACTATGTAGCTTTAATTCTACTGAGCTATAATTCTATAAAATCTAATAGGAAAATTATTTCCTTGACATCAGGAGAGATTATTGAAGAGGAATATCCTTGATGTAATTTCATTGTTTTGGTTATTTAATATATTGTGAAGGAATGATATTGCATTGTCCTTATCTTAAGACAGGTGATTGCATTATAAATCAAATTGAAAAAAAATATGATACATTATTTTATAGGTGAGAATGCTTTTGTAACTGCTGGTGGGAAAAACTACGTAGTCTTCTATGAAAGAAACCAGCTTCATTTAACAGTAGCAGTATGGCAGAGAAACAGGGGGAGCACATGAGGACACTTACCCAGTAGCACTTCCAGCCTCCATCTACCCTGGAGCAGGACCCTTCTGCTTTGGCGCTGGTAGCCTTGTGTTTGATAGCCTGAAGTAATTCTTTTCTGCCACGAATTTTGCTTATTGTTTATGGACCTGTACAAGTTTTTAGCATCTGTAAAATTCTGCAGCACCAAGTTCCGTAGCTGAATTGGGCAGTGAGTGAAGGTACCTCTATGTAGTTGTTTTGAACCTGCCCCATTAACTTTGATACCCTCAAGAGTATGTACAGTTAGTGAGAGGGACTATTTCAGTCCCCATTCTGCTGCAGGTTTTTATAACAGTTTAACATATTCCCTTCCCTCCTCAAGAATTTTTTTGGTTAACACTGAAAAGGCCTTATCTTTCTTTTCTGCTTGAATTTAACTGTAATATCAATAATGTTTTCCCTTGTATAGAGGGGTTGCTATGCTTTTGGATTTCTTTCTTGGCCTTGTACCATCGCCCATACGAGTTTATTTATGATAGTCTCTGCCCAGACTTTAGGTTATGTTCTATAGGTCCTAAAGCAGATAATGGAGGTATTTGAAGTGATTGGTGGATTGGTGGGTGGTTTTCTATTTTTTACCACTTGTTTGTTCAAGTTGTACAAGTCAGACAGGGTCTACAGCTATTTGTTGCATTTTAGACCACAGGATATTTTTTCACTGTGCTTTTTTTTTTTTTTTTGTTGTTGTTGTTGTTGTTGTTGTTGTTGTTGTTGTTGTTTGTTTGGGGTTTTTTTGTTTTTCCTAATTATTGTTACTATACAGTGCATGGATCTAACTATTAAAACAGATGATCATCTTGGGTGTAGTACTATATCAACACTCATAATTGTCTAGATTGGTTATTTGTTGTTGTAGGTTTGGGGTTTTTTGGTTTGGTTTGGGTTTTGTGTTTTTTTTCTTCTTTTCTTCCCACAGGCAGCTCTTTCTGTATTTCTCTACACTAAATTTCTTCTGACATTTTAATCACTGGTGAAGTTGTGTAAGGTATTTCTGAAAATCCTTGTAGTTGGGTTTTAGGGTTAATATCCTGAATATATTACTAACAGCAATTTTTTCATTGCTTTTTTTCCCCACAATTATTTCTGAATATTCTGATATGCACAGGGCTCAGACCCCAAACCTGTGGGATCCCAAGACTGACTGGAAAGGCCAAGGCCACTGGAAATAGAGAATTTATGCCCTTTTTTTGTGTGTTTACCAACCAGTTATTTATCCTATTGGGCCTTTTCCTTTTCTCCTGTAGCTACATAAACATCTTCAGTAATGGCCCTTGTCAAAAGTGTACTGAAGAAATCCAGGCAGATTATGTTCTTTTCCTGGATGCTTACTAATAGCCTCACAGACCTCTTAGCACTTCATGAGCAATGACACCCCAGTATAAATCCTTCATTGACTCTACACCAGCACAGTGATTTCACAGTTTGTTCACTAATTCTTCACTTTATTATACCATCTATCAACTTGCCCAGTACAGCTGTAAAAGTCTGTGTTTCTTGATTTCTTCCCTCTCCATTTGAAAAATGGTGTCACATTTGCCATCATTCGTTCTCTAGCCAGGAGTCCTTCTTTATAAAACCCTGTGCTCAGGTCCTGTAATGAGGGGTGTGATGGTATTCAACTTATGCACAAAATTTTAAAAAATACATTAAAAAAAAGAGGAACTTAACATTAAAGCACTGAAATTCTTACAGTGTGGGTGCCCACCTGCAGGAATAAACCACAATGAAGTAAGTTAGGTGTTGGTGGAGTCTTTCATAGTGAATGCCTTTGGGATGCAACTGGGTAGACTAAATATTAAATACTATGATCCTCTTTAAGGCTTTTTTAGGCCCTGAGCCTGAGTAAATTAAAGTATTAATTTTCTAATTTTTGCATATATACTATAATAATATTACATATTATATAGTACTGTTCTAAATATATGTTTATATCTATAACATATACATACTTTTATAAAACCTGTCCTATATATTTTCTACAGAGATTCCTTCTTTGTCTAGAGAAATACTAATAATTTGCTTTGCTTTTGAAGGCTTTTCAGTTGACAAAAGGCAGAAAAGGATTCTAAGCTTTGATTAAGCAGACAAAAAGCTGTGTCTACTTGAGAGACAATTCCTACTAGTTATACCACCATGATAATTTACAAATGCTGATCGCTTCCTTCTCCTGAGGTCAAGGAGGCAGTAAGTACAGAAAGGAAACCAATTAGACTACTTTATAATAGTGCTTCCCTGAGTTTGGTAAAATGAAATGTACTTTCTACTTAAGCATGACATTTGGTAATACTTTTAGTGTAATTGGAGCAACAGCTAAATCTAAGAAAAGCAACAAGGAGTAATTGTGGCTTATCACTTTTCAATCTCATCTGTCAGTTATCTATAAGGAATTGCTATATTTATCATTAAGTAGACTGATAATTAGCTCAGTTTGATTTTAAGCCACTTCAATTTATTAGGGGTAATTTTTAGTGTTTTGCATTTTACATTATTTATGAATGGCTTTGACATCTGAGCAGAGTGATACAGTAGCACTAGATAAGTGGCAACTTCTGCTGTGAGCTCTAAATACATTGGAACTTCCATTTTCATTGTTGAGTGAGCCTTGAGGTAGACTGCATTCAAGTTGCAGAAGGTCATCACACAGCTAAATGGGGACAGAACCGATACCAAAAAAAATACTAATTATAGCTTGTCTAAGCATTTTTCAACCCAGTGGCATGGGAGAATGGTACTCAGTTGAGAATGACTATTGCGGGTATCCTGCTGAGGTGTCACGTACTTATTATACTGACAAGTGCCAAGAGACAACAATGCAAATACTTCTTTTTTTGACAGGTAACTTTATTAATAATGGCCTTGGATCTGTCACACCTACCAGGTGCCAGTCTTTTTCACACTCTGCAAGACATTCTGAAGAATAAACTAGTAAGGCGTAAAGTGAGTTGAAGCTACTAAGACACACATTTGAAGGTGGGTCTCTTTTGGACCTTTTTTTTTTTTTAACAGAAGTTTCCATGAATGTGTGTCAAAAAACTTAAATACATTGAGAAATACAGTAGAAAGACTATATTTACAGTCAATTATAATGGGCACTGCCAACATATCCAATAACAAAAATAAAACAAAAACATTTTTCATGTTTCTTTCATGCTTTTTTCACAGAGATTTTTTTTAAATATGATTTTGTTTTTCAAAAAATACAATAAGGAAATAATTACATTCTTAATATGAGAACATTATCTTACAACATACAGCCTGGGCCAATTAATTTGAAAGTGTCAGTAACAAAAATTAATACTAAATTAAGTATTATCCATTTTAAAAATTAAATTGCCACAATCATCTCATTTTAAAAAACACCTTTTATCCCCCAAAGTTATGATCTGTTTGTTGTCTTTTTTTTTTTTTTTTTAAAAAAAAAAAAAGCATCACTCATTAAAAAAACAATTAAAAAAAGCACCTGGTACAGTAACAGGAGTTTGTTGAGGAAGCACAAGTGTAACATTTTCTTAAAAGACAGAAATACTTTAAAATACAAGAGTTTTACTTTAAAACAAAAGTCATGCTGCTCTATTGCTGACTTTGCCTGGTGATCCTGAAATCTAAAAATGGTGAAAATACAAGATCTGTTGCTTTTTATAAAAAATTGTGCACCAATAGTTCTAAACAGAGTACATTTCACAGCACTGTATGTGGTCTATAGAGAGGTTATTTCCAGAGGTTTTTTTGTTTTCCTCCTTTCAAAACCTTGGCCATTATATAGAATAGACATGCCATTAATGCAGATTTCAACGGTACCAATGTACTTAAACATTAGAGACATACAATTACAGTACGTGCCGGATTGGGGGCAAGGACGAAAGGCAAAAGAAAGAGGCTTAATTTTGTCGGCAGCCCCTGCTGCAGCGGGTGCTATAGGTGCTGAGGGTGCTATAGGTGCCAACGGCGACCGGCATCTCTGACAGAGCAGAAGGCCGCAGCGCTGGGGCTGAGTGCACGGTCCCAGCACCATATGATTTCTGTTTGCTTGGACAGAAATTTGCACAGTTCTAGCCCAGGCACAGATTAAAACCTCTCCTTGCCAAGGAATTGGCTTTTTTTTTCATGGGATATAGGGGTGGAAGAAACAATGCCAATCTTGGGTAAACAAGACTAGTGATTTGGCTTTTGACTACTCTGCATTACTTGATGTGGGACCACTTCTTAATGGCAACTGTTAAATCATTGCAAATGTTGACTAGAAGCCTAATTTGCATCATAAATATGTACAGATATAAATTAAATATTTATTGAAATATACAAATAAATAACTTAATTTGAAATAAAAAGCCTAAATGAACTTACTTTTGCTTCAAATTTGTTTCTGCTAATATTTATGGGAACTTGATACTGTTTAGTCCATAGTCATACAGCATAGAATGTGCCCTCTTCTATAGAGTTAGTGAGTAAGCAGATGACCTAAAATAATATTTAAAAATCCTGTTTTCACTGACACTGTTTCCCTACTGTATCTGCATTGTTGCGGCACTTTGTACAAAGCACAGTCCCAAGGAGCAAAGAGCCTTTTCTCATGTTGGGCCCCATTTCTACTCTGCCATGGTCAATGGGATCCCTGGCACTAATTGCATTTGGGAACAGGACACAGACCTGTGTCCTAGAAGTTATCAGGTCTTTCTGATAACCCTGTGCCTTCAAATCCCATCAGTTCCTGCGGGAAGTCTTCCAGCATCCAGCTCAGCTGGGAATCCCCATATACCCATCAGGAGTTATACACACATATTCATTCCTAAAAGTAAGAGACAAACTATAGGCTGGGCCATAAAGGAATGTGATCCTTGATAAATGCTGTCTTGCCAACTTCTATAGTTTTAATTGCAAGTCTTAACTAATTATCAAGATTCCAGCCCTAACATCTGTGATTATCTCAAAATATGAGTAGTATTTTAATTTTTTAAATTAAAGTAATTTTCTAATCCTCACAGTTGAGGAGGAAAAAAATCTCAAGAATGTGATTGAAGGCTCTCCAAATGCTTTAAAAAAAACAGAGAAAAAATTAAAAGAACCCATTAGATTTTTTTTTAGAAAAAAACTCATTAGAAAAAAACTCATTAGATGTTTTTTTTCCCTTCTCTCTCCTGATTTTTTTAAAGCAAATCTTGAGATTTTGAAAGACATTAGTTGTCTATTTACTGCATGTAAGTTCTCAGGAGTGACATAGATGGAGACAAAGAAGAACAGATTTCTATAATTTTACAGACTAAAATGCAAGACACTGTTTCCTAGTAAACAGAAATGAACTCCTGTCTGAGAAAATCCCCAATTTTTTGCAAAATCGCTTATAGAAGAGTCTGGAAATCATCATCTTTTCAGTCCTTCTTCCTCAAAAATAATAGCTGAGGTCTGAAAAGATGAAGTAAACTAAGTACAGCAGTGTTCTACAACTCAAGTTTAACAATAATATATTATAAAAAACAAAACAAGACGGACTGCATAAGCTATTCTGAGTTGCCATTATCTGTTGAGGATTAATTTCAATTACATTTTCTTTTTCATTTTCAAAAAGTATAGAAAAGAAGCAGTATCTAAAAATACGTGTTTACCTTTTAAAAAATCAGGAACAAGTCATAGTTCAACAACACGACCTTTGAAAATGACTGGTACTACAGAATAGTAATAAAGAGAACATACTAAAATGCATTTTTTTTTCAAAGTGTGGCAGCTTTTTATCTCCCAATGACAAAAGCATCTGTCTAAAAAGTATCCAAAAAATGCTTCACAGCTGGGTCGTGTCATCCCATGGTCTCACACCAGTGTAGAAGACAGTGGCACTGAAGAGTTCCTGCCTTCTCAGCCAAGCAAGCCATGCCATTTCTGTGAATACATTTCTTCAGTTTTCTTTTGCCATGTGAACAGCTAACAGCAAAGTGACTGCTAATGAGCAAGTCTTTGCTCAGCCACCTCTGTGGCAGACCTCAAAAGTCAGTTTTAACCTGTAAGAGTTATGATTTCACATTGGTCTTAACACATCAGTCTTCAGAGGTGTTCCGGCCATCTGATGTGATGTAATTAATATTGCTGGTCTATGCTGTCTCAGTAAACTTTCAACTGCGACTTTATGCTCCTTTTTAATTACTATGGTTGGTTTGTTTTTTTTGGTTTTCATTTTCTTTACCAGTGGAGTCGGAAATAAAGACTTTACAGCTAATAGAAAGGGGCACACAAAGTTACACAGAAATACAGTAGAGGGAATACAGGCAAATTAGCGCCGAGCTACCATTAACTTAACAGAATTATAAAAACTCTTATGTTGTATCGCTTGATACCACCTTTCAGATGAGTCTTTTGCAGCCTATGTCTTGGTCCATAATAGGTAAGGCCTTTATGGAAAGTGAGTGGTTTTGCTACACTTATGTTCCATTTTTCATCTCCCATTCCTGGAAAGGGAGAAAAAAAAAGAAGATGCAAAAAACGTTAGAGAAATCAGAATATTTCACTGATGTCATCAGATCTGCGAAGCCACAGCCATTTGAGGTCAGTAACGGTTTTTCCATTAACTTCACTGGATCCAGCCTTCTGCCCACAAATTAGTTAGGGAATGCTAACAAGTATGTGCTGATAGTGTCAGTGTATAGGTTCCACCCCTCCGTAACAATATATAGCAACTTTTGTTCTAGCACGGAGCAAATAAGCCATGTTTGTTTTCTGTAAAGGGTACTTATGGAGGAAATTTGCACACCACAATTGGCAAAAAGCACTCAGCTGGAGCTGAGTAAGAGAGGTGCTGATTTAGCATCTATAGTATCCTGGGTTTGAGTGAGTGGTGGGGTTTTTGGTAGCAGGGAAGGGGGCTACAGCCGTGGCCGCCTGTGAGGAGCTTCTTGAGGGTCCCCTGGCTCCAAGTCAGCTCCAACTCTGCACCAAGGCTGAGTCAATTAGCTGTGCCTCTGCAATAACATATTTAAAAAGGACCTGAGAGGATGAGTTGGAATAGTGAGGAGGAGTTGTGACATCTGTGTGAACACCAAGGTCAGTGGAAGAATCGAGGAGGAAAGTGGGGGAGGTGCACCAGAGCAGAAACTCCCCCGTATCCTGTGGTGAGATGGCAGGGCAGCCCCCCATGCCACCCATGAAGGTCTGTGGTGGAGCAGATGCCAACATGCAGTCTGTGGGGATCCCCACACTGTTAAATGTGACCGTGTCTGAAGGAGGCTGGGATCCTGTGGGAAGAAGCAGCCCTCACCGTTGTAGTTCAGTGCTGGGAGGATTGCAACATGCGAGAGTGTCCCATGCTGGAGAAACTGGGGAAGGGCTGCATCCCATGGGAAGGACTCAAGTCAGAGAAAGTTTGTGGAGGACTGTCTTATGTGAGATGGGGACCACACTGAAGCAGGGGGAACAAGTCCCAGAAGTTGCCCCCCACCCAAGCTGGAAGAAGCGGCAGCACTGACTGCACGCCCCAGTCCCTGTCCCTGCACTGCTGGGGGAGGAGGTAGAGATATTGGGAGCAAAGCTGAGCCCAGGAAGAAAGGAGGGGTGGGGGAAAGTGTTTTCAAGATGTGGTAATGCTTCTCACTGTCCCACCCTGCCTATTAAGTGTTGTTGTTTTTAGTGTCTGTATTAAATTTACTTTTTTCTTCACCTAACAAGTCTTTTGCCCATGATCATAATGGGTGAGTCATCCCTCCCTGTCCTTATCTCGAATCCTGAGCCTTTGCTTATTTTCTCATTCCCAGTGCTGGGGGAGAAGTGGGGAGTGAGCTGCTGTGTAGTGCTCAGTTGCCCTCTAAGCTCAAACACCAACATAGGTTTTTCTAACTTGCTGAGACAGCAGGAAGCATTCAGTATCTCTCATGGCTGACACCAAGTGATTGCTTTGCTAATCTTCAACGTTTTTATCATACAACTCATGGCAGACACACATTTCTATGGGTAAAAAGGGCAACTTACTAAGGCAGAGAGACTTACAGTCAGGGTAAAGAAAATCAAGTTAGTCTATATTGCATTTGTTTCCCTTATACATAATCTAAGTTGAGCTGTCAGCTGACAAGTTAAAGAAATCACTTTGACTTTCTGTACTTCAGTTTCCACACCTGTTAGCTAAGGACAATAACACCTACCATCCTCAGCAAAGCACAAATTCTATAATGCTGTCATCCGTATGCCTCAGAGCAAGGTATTGACATTTATTCTGCCGTATAAGTGAAAATCATGAGATTGTTATAGCTAAACAGCCAGTGAAATCAAACTTGTGGCTCTTGAGTGATACCTACAGTATTTCCTAACAGTACACAGGAGCAGAAGAGGGATGAGCTCAGCTTAGGGCATCCACAGTCCCTACTCCCTGAATCACACCCTTACAGTGGTCCGGAACTAATGAAGATATGAAGGAGCTGGCCTCTCACTGCAGTAATCCCCATGGAGCAACTGCCCAGCTGCTCCTAGCCAGGCATGGGGGTCTACAGATTCCTCTCCCACCCAGCTACTCTGCAGAAATACTCTGAAGGCAGCCTGCTGACTTGGCTCCCAACCTGAATTCCTGAATTTAACACTCATTCCACAACATTTAAGAGCTCTGACTGAAAACCGTTACTTATGTATGTAAATATGTTTCTGCTGCTGAAAGCAGTAATAGCATTAGTTTGGCTGAACAGCTGCATGACCACACCTTTTCAACCATTGTAAAGCAACAGTAAAGGTCACAGTTGGTGGCTGCTTTAGTAATGTAAGAAAAAAATCTTGGGTTTAAAACAGGTTGACAAGAATTTTTTTTTTTTTTTTTTTAATATTATGGCTTTTTTTTTCATTCATTTAAATTGTGCTTTTACTAAAATACAGTGTATTTTAAATATTCAGTTTTACACTTTGAATTATAGTAAACCTAAACTTAAACCACATTATTGGCAAAAAACAGATTAAAATGGCTATTAAATATATATTCCCTATGTATATGCTACCAAAGCTCTAAAGGAAGCCCCTGGCTAAGCAACTGGGAAGAGAATTTTGTAAAGCATTAAATAAGCCTTGAAAGCAGTAGCTTCTTTTGCAGGTGCAGAAGGAACTTTTTCTCCATTTCCATTTCTCCAGCAGGTTCACACCAATGAAAGCATATTTAAGGCAAGACTGGCAGCCTGACTGGGAACTGGGAAACTGGAAGAGGTCATTTTCTTCTCCAGTCCCTGAACAGAAGCAAAATGTAAGCTGCTGACATTCATCAGTCCACCAATTTTGAAAACAAATCAGAAATAATCATTGTAGCTTCCTTGTTACACATAACAATTTGGTTTTAGAAAGTAATGTGAAATGTTTAAATAATTGTTTTCCTTCTACAGCAAGGATATTCAGACCATTTCACTCCTTGGAGCATGCTAATGCAGAATATTGTTTTCCACATTTTAATACCATCTCCATTTCCAGCCAAGTAGAGATTAGCAAACTCGCAATTAAAATGCCTTCTGACTTATTAAAAATATGCAAAATTACTTGAAAAAAAACCACAAAACCTAAAAGCATATGTTAAAAATGGAAAAGTTAACAAATCCAAATATATGTATGCATATATATGTGTATAGTGTCTGTCCTAAACAGTCAGTCCCCAAATTGCTGCTGCTTCTTAGATTTAACACTACATCTGTCTTCGTGTTTCCGTATTTCCTTCTCATGTCAGCGCACTGGAGAGGAGGGAGGTGGTGGTGGAGCACCTTCCACCGGGGCTGTGCCAGGTGGGCTGCCTGCCCCGAGGCCTGCCGTGCTGCAACAGCAGCAGCCCTGGCCCTGCGCTCCGAGCACGACGGTGGCATGAGGGTGGCTGCAAACACCCGGCTGCCTGATGACAGACTCAGTGTCCTCCGTGCAAGGGAAGAGCAAGAAGGGAAGTGTTCAGTGCATTTAATTACATAGGGGTGGGGGGGGGGGGAGGGAAAAAAAAAAAACAACAAACCCTGACATTTTGAATGCTTATACAACTCCCTCATAACGTTGGGGGATTTTCCAGTTGCTGAAGATGCAAGCACAGACATGAAATCTGCCTTCACTCCCACATATTGCACTGACATTCATGCGTGGTGAGCCAAGTAAGTTCTGCTCTGGGATACTCGCGTTGACACCCTTTCTTTAGCCACATCTCTAAGGCCTGGGCTCACTTGCAACTGCAAAAGGCCAAGAGAATTGAGAGCCAAATTCCACCCTCGCACATGTACAGTAAACCCCCACTGAAAGAGGGGTGTGCTGCAGATGCATACCTGATGGCAGACTTTGGCTGCAGCTCCTTGTGAATGGCAGGAGTACAGCTTGGGTTGCACTAATTCAGCAAAATTTCACTCAATATTTAGTGCATGAGTTTTTAGGAAAAAGCTGTTAAAGCTGAATTAGATACTTGGAGTTGTTTTTCCCAGGATGGGAAATATGCTTAGTAGCTCTATATCATTTTTGATTACCCTAATCTTATATCCAGTATTCCTCTACAAAAGAACTTGACTAACCTATTGTGCCATCCAAAGCTCAGCTATAACAAACAATACAGCAGGGTTCTTCCTGTATCGTATATGCTGAGCATAAAAACTGTACTACAGCTGGAAGGTATTCTTTACACCAAAAATGTTTGGGTTTTTATAATGCCCTGGTTTCTCCAGCTGTAAAGATTAAATAGCTGGCTTTAATTTGACTGTCCAGCATGAAGCACAAACCCACGTTCCCTTTTGTAAGGACTGTGCTCTGCTAGCCCACATTCCCTGAGTAATGCTGTGCTAACATGCAAATCAGACTGTTGTGGTTTGAGCCTACTCAAGCAGCTAAACGCCACACAGTCGCTCACCCACCCTCCCCCCACTTGGGAATGGAGAGGGAATTGGAGGGGCAAAGGGAGATTCACAGGTTGAGATAAAAACAGTTTAATAAAAGTAACAGAATAACACACTGACAGCAGTATCAGCAGGTAATGTACCATACAGCTGCTCACCACCTGCCAACTGACACCCACCTGCTCCCAGCTGGAGATCCCCAACACAAAGGCCCCACAGCCACACTCCCAGAAGTGAGAGCCACTCCAGGCCCACTCCTGCCTTTATATAGTGAGCACAATGTCACGTGACATGTACGCCAAGTTTAATTATTCTTAGTTGAATTTAAATGAATCAAGCTAACTGGCAGAAAAAGTAGTTAATGTCCATGGAAAGGATGGAGGAAATGGTGGTAGAGGATTACGTGCGATTATGATTTTTCAGTACCTATTATATTTAGGTGCCAGCTTAGTCACTGTAAATGTATATAATCAACGAAGACATGTAACAAAAATTACTTAAATGCCTGTACAGAATACTTCATTGTTTTGAAAATAGAAATGGACTGAGTGAAAGACAAATGTCCATGATTATTATTGTTTATAGTAACAATTAGCAGTGAGCTACTAAATCAACAAAAGCTTGGGACAACTCTATTACTGTCACCCTTGGTTACATGCTGCCCACATGCTTATGTTGCTAGCAAATTTAGCCCAGAAGAATGGTCATGCAAACACCATTTAAACAAAAGCACAAAAATTAGAAAACTGTAACAATACACTAGGACCACAAACTTCAGCCTGGTATTTGTGAGATTAAATTAAATTAATTCAATTTCTACTTTAACTGTACATTAAGAGTAGATACTTGCACAACACATTGTCAATTATTATAATGTACAACTACTCTGTTCTTGCCCCAGCTGGCAAAGATCAGACCCACTCTTTGTTATTTCAGAACACTTACTATCAACGTATTCTTGTAACCCTGCGGCTCTGCTACACAGATTAGTGTAACTTTATACATTTTAGATGGATTGTCTACACCATAGACTACTTACCTTGCAAATTAAATCTATAAAGGAACACATAAAAACAAAGCACGAGACAGTAGAGTCAAATCTGTCTCCCAAACTGTTTACCAATTCTTGTGCAAAAGGTTCCCCAAAATCAGCAGTATTTATGTAGTAAAACAAATAATTTAGATATGGCATATTCTCTTCTTAAGACTAAATTTCAACCACAGAAGCAGAAGGAACCAGTCTTTCCCCCCCTCCTTTTCTGTCTGTGTTTCTCCACTAGAAAATAAAATTTTTTGAATGAAGTAATAAAAAGGACAGAAAAAGAAAACTAGACGTAAGTCTTCTCACCTTTGCTTTTCGAAGGACATGGCCTCGACACGGAGAATTATTTGATGAGGGAGGTCGCTTCAGAGCTGCTGCGCTGTTTACAGGTATTGAGCATTCAGTATCACTGGTATCACAACTGGAGATTGGAGAGTTTTCCAGTGTTCGGTGCTTGAAAATTGGAGACTAATGAAGAATGAAAAGCCTACATTAAGTTTCCTCCACGTAGTCACATGGGCAACGTTTCCTATCTAGACTTAGAACTGCAGATTTTTTTTCTAAAGAAACCATATTCATAATAATGATGGATAAATGAACGAGAGGTTAGAACAAAAGAAAACAAAACAAAGTGTGTGTTCTGTGATGAAAATTAAAGTTCGTTTTCTGTGATTAAACAATATTGGGTATCCGGAGGAACTGACACATCTCCCTCTGACCCTTCTGATGCAGCTCCACAGCTGCTCCTGACACAGAGCTATAGCATAAGCCAGGACTGCCATGCTCCGTTGTGAATGTGTGAGGTGCAGCCCTTGCAAAAGGTGACAGTGACTGCTAGGGCACCAGCACAAGTAGGTCTCCATCGCTGCACGATGAGTTGGTGCACTTACTTAAATCTCCCTGAGATGGAGCAATGTCTCAGTTGATGCACTTTTACAATCACTGAGGACAAAGAGGTGTCTCCTTTTCCACATTATCCTAACACATCCTGCCTGTGATTCCCATGTCTACCTCCTCCCTGTTGCTGTAGAAAGTACACCAGGTGTAGGTGAAGAATGCAAATAATGCAGAAAAACATTTAGTTCAGCTCTTATTTCCTGGGCTTTATTAACCTTTCGAAAACTCTCAGTTCCCACTCATTTTACTGGAGCTGAGAAGGCAGAGCACTCCCAGCCCATGGCACTGTGATTTGCATGTTTAATGGCTTTGCATACCTGTGGGCTTGATGTTCCTGACTTGGGCTCAATAGCCAAGCCCAGTGTGATGCCACCTGCCAAGGCTTTCTTAAGGCTCTCCTTCACCTCAGTCAGTTCTAGCTCCAGGTTTACGCGCTCAGCCTCCTTCTGCTTACACTCCTCTTCCAACTTCTTTAACTTGTCTTCAAGAATCACTTGAGTCTTCCTGCCTGTCATCCACAGCAATGTTATTACTTCAATAAAAAAACTTAGAGAAATTATTTTATTTTAAAATAAGTAAGGAACAAGGTCTCTAAAAATTAGTGACATGACAAAAAAAGTTACCTACTTTGCAAAAAACATCTTTTTTCATGTAAAAGGTTTAGCAACAGAAATCAAATGTTTTCTTTTAGGTGCCTTCCCTAGGTTTCTAGTCTAGTTTCAAATCAGTATATATTTTATTATTTTTCCATGTCATGAAAATATAATTAGCCAGTCACAATAAAATTATTCCCATGTTCTGCTTGGGAGACTGATGTTCCCATCACTGTTATTTCACAGCTGTGTAAATATATATACACACATACATGTATAAAATATGTATATGAAATAATAATATACCCCTATACATATATATAATATAATTATATTTATATTACATATTTTATATCTAAATAGAAAGTAAATATAGACATTACAGAGTATTGTTTAACATCAAAACCAAACCTCATGTAGTGGAATGTCTTCAGCACAGAATACAAAGCTATTTGGATAAATAAGCCTACCCGGGGCAGACTTCAGCACAAAAAAAAACCACCTCATACCAGCATTGACTTCAATGGCAGCACGTAGATCTTTTCTTTCTTTTCGGAGCTGGGCCAGCCTATTCCGGAGTGCTTCTTTCCTCTTCAGCAGCTCCTCCTCTTTGCTTTGTAACCTCTTTGCATCTGCCTCCACACGATTCTTGCCATATTTGTACTGCTCTGCATCTGTATGTATTGGATTGTAGTTAATTTACGGTTAAAATTAACAGTAAAACTCTAAGCTATTCCCTGACACTGAACATCACATGAAGCATGTCATGGTTTGAGGAACAGGTTTGCCATCCCTCTTCCACTGGATTTTTCTCAAGGTCCATGATTCCCACTGAGTTCTGCAGCACAGCTATGGAAATGGTATGGGATAGGTAGTTTGTTCTCTACATTTATACAGGGAAGATGAATAATGCCAGTTGCCTTATAGTACATTGGTTTTGAAGAATGGCTTTGCCTTTCTATGTAGTTCAGAGGAAGAAAAGGAGGCTCCTCTTTAGCACTGAACCCTTGATTTTTAATTGGAAGAGGTCAGAGGAAAAACTACCCGTTTGCCTTTTTGCCTGGTTTCTACTCCTACTTCAAGTGCTCAAAGCAAATGTCTTTTCTTACCTGACATGACAGAATACAAAGATGTTCTCACTTTTTTTATACTTGAGAGCTTTCTTTTTCTCTTTTTAGTTTCCCATGTAAATGCTTTCATTTCATGGCTCACATGAGAGGAGCTCTGACTGGCAATGGATGAGGAGCCAACTGAGAGTTTATGGGTCAGGATTAAAGGGAGGGCAGGGACAGGTGACATTACAGTGGGTGTCTGCTTACAGGCCACCTGAACAGGAAGACCAAGCGGATGAAGCCCTCTATAGAGAGACAGGAGCAACCTCACGTTCACAAGGCCTGGTCCTCATGGGGGTCTTCAACCACTCTGCTATCTGTTGGAGGGACAACACAGCAGGGCATAAGCAATTCAGGAGGTTCCTGGAATATGTGGATAATAACTTCCTTCTCCAGGTGATAGAGGAACCAATGAGGAGAGGTGCTATGCTGAACCTTGTTTTCACCAACAAAGAGGGGCTGGTGGGGAATGTGAAGCTTAAGGGCAGCCTTGGCTGCAGTGATCATGAAATGGTGGAGTTCAAGATCCTCAGGGCAGTGAGGAGAGCACAGAGCAAGCTTGCTACCCTGGATACCCTGGATTTCAGGAGAGCAGAGTTTGACCTCTTCAGGGATCTGCTTGGCAGAGTAGCATGGAATAAAGACCTGGAGGGAAGAGGGGCCCAAAAATGCTGGTTAATGTTCAAGGATTACCTCCTCTAAGCTCAGGAGAGATGAATCCCGACAAAGAGCACGTCACGCAAAAACGCCAGGCCTGCATGGATGAACAAGGGGGTCCTGGACAAGCTCAAACACAAAAAGGAAGCCTACAGAGGATAGAAGGAAGGACAGGGAGCCTGGGAGGAATACAGAGAAATTGTCTGAGCAGCCACAGATCAGGTTAAGAAAGCTAAAGCCCCAATAGTATGAAATCTGGCCAGGGATGTCAAGGGCAACAAGAAAAGCTTCTACAGGTACATCAGTGATAAAAGAAAGATTAGGGAAATGTGGGCCCTCTCTGGAAGGAAATGGGAGACCTGGTTACCTGGGACATGGAGAAGGCTGAGGTACTCAATGACTTTTTTGCCTCAGTCTTCACCAGCAAGTGCTCCAGCCACACTGGCCAAAATGCAGAAGGCAAAGGCGGGGACTGGGAGAATGAAGAACCATCCACTGTAGAAGATCAGGTTCAAAACCATCTAAGGAACCTGAAGGTGCACAAGTCCATGGGACCCGATGGGGTGCATCTGTGGGTCCTGGTGGAACTGGAGGATGAAGTGGATAAGCCACTATCCATCATATGTGAGAAGTTGTGGCAGTCTGGTGAAGTTCACACTGTCTGGAAAAGGGGAAACATTATCCCCATTTTTAAAAAGGGAAAAAAAGAAGACCTGGGGAACTACAGACCAATCAGTCTCACCTCTGTGCCTGGGAAGGTCATAGAGCAGATCCTCCTGGGAACTATGTTAAGGCACATAGTAAATAATGATGTGATTGGTGACAGCCAACATGGTTTCACTAATGGCAAATCATGCCTGACAAATTCAGTGGCCTTCTACAACGGGCTTACAGTGTTGGTGGAGAAGGGAAGTGCAACTGATGTCATCTACTTGGACACATGCAAAGCATTTGACACTGTCCCACATGACATCCTTGTCTCTAAACTGGAGAGACATAGATTTGACGGATATGCCACTTGGTGGATAAGGAACTGGCTCAATGGTCACACTCAAAGATTTGTGGTCAACAACTCAGTGTCCAAGTGGAGAGCAGTGACAATTGACATTGCTCAGGGATTGGTATTGGGACTGACGCTGTTTAACATCTTTATTGGCGACATGGACAGTGGGATCGAGTGCACCCTCAGCAAGTTTGCTGATGACACCAAGCTGTGTGGTGCAGTCAATATGCCGGAAGGCAGGGAATCTGTCCAGAGACACCTTGACAGGCTTGAGAAGTGCGCCTGTGCAAACCTCATGAAGTTCAACAAGGCCAAGTGCAAGATCCTGCACATGGATCGAGGCAATCCCATGCACAGATATGGGTTGGGCGATGAGTAGATTGAGATCAGCCCTGCAGAGAAGGACTAGGGGACATTAGCGGATGGAAAACTGACTATGATCCAGAAATGTGCGCTCACAACCCAGAAAGCCAACTGTATCCTGGACTGCATCAAGAGAAGTGTAGCCAGCAGGTCAAGGGAGGGGATTCTCCCCCTTTACTCCACTCTTGTGAGACCCCATCTGCAGTGCTGCGTCCAGTTCTGGGGTCCCCAACATTTCCCCAACAAGGACATGGACCTGTTGGAGCAAGTCCAGAGGAGGACCGCAAAGATGATCAGAGGGTTTGAGCACCTTTCCTATGAAGACTAGCTGAAAATTTGAGGTTGTTTAGCCTTGATAAAATATATCTCTGGAGAGACCATACAGCAGTCTTCCAGTACCTAAAAGGGGCCTACAAGAAAGATGGAGACAGACTTTTTACAAGGACAGGTAGCAATAGGTCAAGGGGTAATGGCTTTAAACTAAAAAGGGGTAGATTTAAGTTAGATACAAGGAAGAAATTCTTTCCTGTGAGGGTGGTGAGACACTGGAACAGGCTGCCCAGAGAAGCTCTGAGTATCCCCTCCCTGGAAGTGTTCAAGGCCAGGTTGGATGGGTATTTGAGCAACCTGGTCTAGTGGAAGGTTCCAATCCAAACCATTCTATGATTCTATGTATCAGTGGTCTAATTAATATCACAGCCCCCTCTATACATCTGCTCCATTTGCAGACTCAGAGAAAATAGGTCAGCTAGCAGATCACTTTGTCTGCCTGACTACCTGAGGGCAAACTCAAGGAGACTAAACCATTCCTGACAAATAGCTGTCAAACCAGTTTTAGTTGGTCTTTCGTAACCAGAATGCCTTTACTCCCACAACTATCTATTCCAGTGCCAACTGACCTGCATGGTTAGAAAGATACATATTTTTCCTAAACTCTAACTCAAATTTCTCTTGTTGTCATTAAATCCATGACTTCTTAAAAATTTATCATGGGATTAAAAAACCACATCATTCCTTCTCTAGAAGAAGCCATAGTTTCAACCCCATATTTAAAAAATACTATTATAGCTCTTTTTTGTCTTGTCTTCTGTACACAAAGCAATCTCTGTTAGGGATTTCCTAGAGGCACTCCACCTGCCCAGAAGAACCCTCGTTCTGAATGTGCCACTCACCATTTGGCATTTCCTCTCTCTGAGGATGCTTTTGATCTGTGTGGTTGTCTTCATTATTTTGTTATACCTTTTTCTTTTTCATTAGTGATAAGTCCACTTTTGAGCAATATAATGTTCTCATGCCTTTCTCAGCTTCTCATCTTCCTCTTCCAACAGGAATACAGAATTGCTCTCTGCTCCAAATGAAGAATCATTACTTTTTTTTTTTTTTTTTCCCTACTGTCCTCATGACTTTGCAGCTACAGTTCCACATTTCATATCTATCATCCTCCATATGACAACCTTTTTTTCCTCATGGCATTGCTGGAGTGCTGAGTCACCAATGCACACAATATCTCCTATTCAAAGTCTTGGTGGACATCTCCTGCTCAGCCTCTCAGCCACATAAGAACCACAATGGTTCTTTATCTTGTTTGCTAAGAAGACAGCTATTTTGGGTATCCTCATGACTCCACTCACAAGTGAGGCAGCAGTGAGGAGAGATACTTACTGGACGCGGTGCGCTTCACACATGACACTGATTCAGATTTCTTTGGCTGGCTATTTAAAGCTCTCCCTTTTCCAGTGATCCCATTAGCAGCTGCAGGAGGCTTCTTGCCTTTGAACTGTTTGAAAAAAAAAAAGTACAAATGGGCTCCATCTATTCCTGTGCCACTGGCATTACAGTCACTCTTTCACCAAGGGCAAAGCTTGACAAAATGCCGCCTGCTTGGAGAGCCTTAATAAAGTGTATTGATTTAGCTGGAGATGGCGCTTCCTCCAGAGATGTCATCTCTGAGAGTTGCCTGCTCAGCAGGAGCCACACCAGAGATCACAGGATAACAAGGGGATGAACTCCCCATCTCTGGTGGCATCATGCTCTCCAAGTTATTTAAAACTCTGGCATTTACTGTATTAAGAAAGCCATTTTCAGTCAGAAAAGTTGTACCTTTGAATAATTTTATACAGTGAAGATTCTTGAAACACAGGTTTGTCAGCATTAATTTCATACAGAAAAACCCAACAGGGTTTGCCACACAAAAATTCAACGCTGTTTCTTATTTACTATATGACCTTGACATCCTTGTGGTGCATGGATTTATTTTTTTTTAAACAATGTTATTATTACACATTTTTAAATGTTAGGTGTTAATATATCAATTACCTCTTATACAACCACTAGCTACCGATTAAAAGTTTTTCTTACTTCAATAAACCTCTCATAATGGCCAGACAAGCTCACAAGATTATCAGAAACAGCACATTTCATGTCTGAGGGGCTTCCATTTAGAGGGCTCCCTTGCAATGAACTGAACCCTGGGAAGAGCAACACTGTCCTAGCTAATCCTATTGTTTCCATTGGGGATTGCCTTCGCCAAGCACAGAGCATGGGTGTGCCAAGCTCCGATCACCTGATCCCAAAAGCTTTCAAGGCCTGAACTGAGAGTGAAACGAAAAGCCTGCTGCTGCAGCCAAGGATCAGGGCAATTTATTGCTCAGGTCCACTCTGATTCTGCAACTTCACTGAATTCTGATTTTCCAATATGAAGTTTTTCTGAGGGTTAAGTGAGTTAACATGCAATATGGCAAGCACCTTATACAAGGAAAACACTTATCTAACTGCTCCATTTCAGATTAGATTGAAAACCATCCATTTTTGCAAAACTTTCACAGGTTTATACCAATGACCAGCTTTCGGAGGCTGGCCACAGGCTCTGGGCAAGGTCCTTGGTGTGGCTGTGAGCAAGGCTTGCTCTCCCCTGCTGCTGGGGTCTGCCTGTCTGCTCCTGAGGCTGAGCACAGAGGATTTCATCTACTCTGTAGCTTCGCATTGCAGCTGAGGTCCAGAAGCCTGAGGACACCCCCAGAAAGAAGCATAGACATAGGCTCATGTTTTTTTAGGGGAAGAAAATAACAGTCAGTAATTTAAATATGGTATATACACACTGTATGCAATATAATTTAGTATATGTGTGTATATATATATATGTTATAATATATATATTCACAATATATATAAACATCGTATACACAATATACATATTAGTAAAATTCTAGAGAGGCAAGTTTGCTGTCACAGACAGGTCATACTTTACTTTTTTAAGTCATCACTGTCTAAGGAGACAGAAGGCAGCTAGATATGCATTCAGGTTAAGTTTGAAAGGTCACATTTATTTTTCTGTTATTATCTGCAATCTGTAAATCATCAAGAACTTGCAGGGAAAGCCTTTCCTAAGTGGCAATACTTCCATATCAGAATTTACAACTTAGCAAACCTGTTTCATTTACAGTGGGCTTATGACTAAACTCCAAGCACTTCAGTGCTAACACTAAGGGACTGAAATAGCCCAAGACCCTTAATATAACAACCAGATAAACAGAACAGCCAAAAATAAAAAGCTCTGTTAAATATTAAATAGTACAGTACCTGCGAGCCAGATCCCCTCCCCACAGCAGAGTTATTAGTGACAGACTGAGCAGAAGACAGATTGGATGAGACAGGGTATTTGTAATGGTTAGAGGAGAGTTTGTCAGTAGATAGCTTATTGGGTTTTCTGTCAGCTGGCGGATAGCGTGCAAAGATTTTTGGAGACGGCAAGTTATCGTACAGGCCTGCGTTATCATAAAGCATTTCTTCTCCAATGTTCCTGCTACGAGAAGAAGGAAAGCCATCTTCTGGTTCCCACTGCAACACATACACTTTGGCAGTTAGTGAATAATACACCATGCAGGACCTCCTAAGTGAAATTAAAACATTAGTAATTCTTTAGACTGTAGCAAGCCCTTGGTGTTTAGCAAGCACAGGCTTACTGCTTACACTTGAGTCAAACTATTTAGAAAGCAGGGGAGAATACAGTGTGGAAAGGAAGCATTGCATTACATGGCTCATAGCCTCAGTCCTGTGCATGTTCCATAGGTAGAGCAAACCGGTACTACCCTATCACCCTTGCTGTTTCATAGACTCCACCTTCAGTTATTAGCTCTAGCACTGGGGGGCACAAGCAGACTGTGTTCACAGGGGAATACTCACAGGCTACACAGGTGAATCTGTGGGATTACATATGGTATATGAGTTGTTAAAATTAATATGGCCTAGCAGTTAGCAGAAGCCAAGAGGTTTTTTTGTTTTGTTTTGTTTTGTTTTTTCTTTCTTTCTTCAGGCTATATGTCTTTCCAGTGAATATCAGCTGCTAGTATGCTAGCATTACATTTTATTTGCTGGAGAATTATTATTCTGAGCTAACCAGCTAAAATAGCTATAGGCCATTCCTTCTTTTTTTCCTTTTCAGAAAAATGGAAAGCTCAACAACAACACTCAGGTGATTCATTCAATTCATCTTAAAAGAAACCAACCTGGTTGCCAAATATCTTTCCTTAATCCGTCCTGGCTGTGGCAGTACACTACTCATACAAAGGCATGAATGCATCCAAGAACTATATATACAGACTACTCACCACACATGTGGTCAAGTGCTGTTCCCAAGAGTGTCTTTCTACCATCTTTCTGACATTACTAAGACATGATGGAGGACTGAACTTGCAGTCCACACTTCAAAACTCTGAATTTCTCTTGAGTTCAGCCTTAATGGGGGCCTTTATGAAGCAGCCCAAATTAAGAGCTGACACGGGCTGTAGCTCCCCTGTAAATCTTCCTGAGGACCACATATTGCTATGGGTTAACATCCACAATGTGTTAAACTCTATTACACATCTGCCTACAATCAGGTCTGCAATTTATGAAGATGGAAGTGAGCACTGTGGTTGTCTTTCGGGATGAACAGTACCTGCTGTCATGAGGAATACAACGCTAGGGACTGAGAAGTGTTTGGTTTCTGTTATTCTTTCAGCAGACACCAAAAAGTACCTGGTGTAATTGAGTCCTTAATTTTGCCAGGTCTGGTGTGATCTAAAAAATATCCCCTCAAGAGAGTATTATATTCAAGGACTTGGCAACAAATTGTCAACAGGCAACTGGTTTCTAAATGCACATTGGCTTACATGCAGGTTAATGTAAACAGTATGTCCTACACCCCTAATACTCTGTAGGTGTGAGAGAAGTTTTCAGCCTCCAATCAAAAAAATAGGAGTTCATTTAGAAACTTCTTAGTGGGACTTTTTAGATAATATAATTTTCAGATGTCCACGCATTCAACACATGCAAACCATTTGTTCTGTGCAAATTCAATTCTTACCGATCCATTTATGCAGGGAACATCATCGTAATGAAGTGCCATTCCACTCGGACAGGCGTAGCCATTGGCAGTGCTTCCCCGATACGGATTTGTGGAAATAACTCGCCTGTTCATGAAACTAAATAAAGCAAAATAAAAATAATAAAAACCAGTGTTTGAATCTAAGTCTAAATGATGATTCAGTGGTATGTTCCTTGTATCTGATTATGTAGTCTGGAAGCAGATATCTTCTAATTTTCTGCAGGACAGTTTTCTTTCTTTTGCTACTCACATGTTGCTGCTAGCAGCCAATATTACACCATATGTTCCTGTACTCCATTCTTACAGTGGGGATATGACTGTGTGAAAGCCAGGAGGGCAACAGCTGTAACTGCTCAGTGGCATGTTTACATGGGAACCTGCTGATCTATGCTATAAACCAGCTTGCCAGTGTCCCATAAAGGTTCCCTTGTTGTCTGCATCAGGGAGAAGCAGGTGTTTCTGGGTGCACGTATGCTCAGGGGGGATGCAAACTTAGGAATTGGGAGCAACAAGGATCAAATCCAGCAAAAATATCAAAAAAAAATTGGAATTTCGATGAAATCTAAGTTAACATATCTATCAAAACTTGCTGAATAATGACTTCCTCAAAATCTGGGAATTTTTCTTTTCCATATCCGAACTTTTGGCTGGGTAGAGTGTGCATAATGGCACTATGCTTCCCAGCTCTGGGTAACTGCATGCAAGTATTCCATATGCTCATTCTTGCTCTGTTTCGCACGCTGGATCTGAGTGCCCTGGAAACTTCAGAAGGGAACTCTCTCTCTCTCTCTCTCTCTCTCTCTATATATATATATATATATATATATATATATGTATATTTATATATGTGTGTGCCTTTATTCCCTACCCCCAATCAACAAATCAACATTGTAGCTTGTTTTACTGGAATTCTGCAGAATGTGCAAGATATCATGGACTACAATGGTTTTGCAAAGATCTAATAACACATAAAATGTCAGAATTATGACCAATAGCAATAACAACCCCAAGGGTGAATTTTCCTTTGTAGCAACCACTGAAATTGAATGAGGTATAGAGTGAGATCCCAAATAATTCCTATAGCTTCAGGTATACATGAATGGGAAAACAAAGCTCTCCATCCCAAACAATGGAACTATTCAGACTCTGTGCTGACATTCATAAAATATGATAAAACCCTACTAAAGCAGAGAGGGTCTTCTGTAGCACTGGCTGGAGCTCAAGAATGCTGTGGTTTCAACAGTTGCTTTCTTTTGGCTTTGGAATAACACAGAGTCCATTGAATTTCTCTTTCAGGAGACAGACCTCATCCAACTGTGGCTCACCTGAGCCATAAGAGACCCAGGCTCAAAGGAGGGATGAACCTGCCCAGTTGGGTGTGAACCTTTCAGGGCAGTGCAGGGGTGGAATAATCATCAGACAGAAGCTTTTCGTACTTCAAACAGCAAAAAGCCCAAGATAAATTCCATGATAAAGATGTTTTTAACTTTATCATATCTCATACATTATTAGACATTATTAAAGGGCTGCATTTGTTTACTGTTTCTCTTAATGAAGAGCATTACTCAAGTGTTTCTGGTTCTTCTGAAGGACTGCATTTGGAGTCATTACTGTCTGTCTCTTTAAGTAGCTTCAATGAGTGATGCATAATAACCATGTCTGAAAATTGGGATATTCATTAATGACATCTGATGCACCTGTAGTAACTATTTCCACCACAAAAGGAAGCTAAGATTTATCTAAGTATCTGCAAACACTTCATAAGCATTAGTTCACTAAGCCTCATTAATCCTGCTTACAGATGTATCCATGTAAGTTAATTGTATTCTCAAACTGCTAGATGGGAAAGGAAATGGAGAAAGCCTGCTTGGAAGCATTTTTCCTTCAGCCTTTCCAAGTTACCTAGTGATCTAGAAGAAAATTGATGGGACTATTAATGAAGGTGCCAATCATTTTGTAATGCATCAGTCTCAGGAAACAAATAACCAATAATCCTAAAGTGACTGTGCAATAATCAAAGCTGGTAATGATAACTGCAGTTACTTTGGAATATTGATATTCATTCTATAAAGGGCACCAATAGTATTTTACTAACACTTAAGTATCATTGTAATTTCTCCTCATTTTCTGGGAGTAGTTGAAAATCAGAAGACAGCTATTCTAGTTGCTTATCAACAAACTCTTATAGTCTTTTTAAAGACACACAATGAATTTTAACTAATTCTTAATAGGGGAATTCTGCTATTTTGCAAGTTGCTTGACATTCCTTTCTAACACGTGGTCTAGTTGCATGTGTTTTTTCACTTGGCTCCAATTAATATCAGATTCATTCAGAAAAGGAAAGCCATGCAGTATTCAGGAGAAAAAGGTTTCCATTCTATTTCTTTCTTAAATGTGGTTATTGCTAGATGCTGACTGAAGCAAAAATACATGTCAACACAGGATAAACCTTTTGAGCTCTATTAACTTCAGAACAAATATTAACATAAATCTGTAAGCTAAGTGCATTTTGATTCTATCAAAATTACCTGCTTTTCAGAAAACTGGGCTTGTGGTAACACTGAGTCACTTTGAATTCTATTAAAAGTCATTGGAAACAGATCCTGAAGGAATCTGTGCATTTTCACTCATTAAAGCTCTCTTAACACCTTGCTAACGGCAGGAGAATCTTCTTTTGGAAAACTCTGAAGCTTTTGCCTTTTTTTTTTTTTTTTTTTCCAGTCTGTTTAAAGTTAAGATGGGCAGATGAGGTATGATTCTCTAGTGTATTAAGTCACACAAATTCCAAATTTGTGTGGGGAGTCTCATTTTGCAACGAGATGAGGGATGATGCCTTTGCCAGCTGTCTTCTCAGGCCACCTGCTTTCTGACCATGGGAAACCACAGGTAGGTCTGAAGCAGGGCAATCCGCCTGTCCCAACTGTTCCTTCACTCCCATTTCTAAACAACCTCATCTAGCCAAGGAAAAATTACAGTCTTTTAAAGCAACCAAAGACTGCTTTAATGCCTAAACTGATTTGAACACGTAAATCACTATATATGCTAAGTATGCATTATTTTCTTATCACAGGATCACCAATGGGGAGCTCACTGTACTGATTTGCCTGAGGCATCTTCATAATTTCCACTCCTTAAATTAAAACCCAGAAATTAATTGGACTGGTGAGTTACTAATTAATCATAAAGAACTTGAGAAGGAAACACTGAGAATGTGACTACTGAAGATTTAAATTTGCTATACATTTTTAGTGCTATACATATAGCTACATATTAGCTAGATGTACAGCAGAGCCAATAGATAAATGTGAACTATGCAGCTGCATATTTCGGTATATTTATCCTCTGCCAGGGATAGTTCTAAGTCTGCAGGCAAAATAAGAGATTACAATATAGTATGTGATAAGGAAACACACTGAAAGAATGAATAAAGATTTGAGTAAAGTTGGATAGTGTCTGTATCTTTTACAGAACTTAGCAGAATGCCAACATGATAATCATAAACACATCTAACATGCTGTGATGCTGAAACACTTCAGGAGTTCAATATCTGGCAAAGGCAGAGGTGGATTTTGATAAGCTGTCTTGGCACCAGAGTTAACATACAGATATAAATTCTCAGAGTACTGGAAACACCCGGGTAGCTGAACGCCTCTCACCAGAAGGTCTGTTTTGCAGCCTGGATGACACTTGCTGTCATTTCCACGTCGATGTAGTCATAATGCAGAGCTCCAGGGTCTGTCGAAGACCCTGTTTCTGCCAGCAAAATTCCTATCCATCTGCCCATGTCTTCAGAGGAGGATGCCTGCGAGGAGAGGGCAGGAACATAGGTCAGGTCTTTGCACTGAGCTGAGCATTATTGCAAAACGGCGCATTCTTCCTGGCTGACAAATTGCTACCACATTGTATGAGCGGCTCTGTATTTTCTCTGCTGAGCTCCTAAAAACCCCAGGATTTCTGATTAAATCTGCTTTTCTAGAAGGAGTGCACTTTAAGTAAGCTATGGGCTCATCAGTTATGATGTAATAATACAAAATGGGCAATCTCCAAAAAAGAAGAAAAAATAATCATTTAAGGCTAGAGGATTTAGATTTAGGTCATGCTTATTTTAGACCTCAGAAAACTGAAAGCTATAACAGAATCATTATCCTATGCTACCCTGGTGGATTTTAGTTAGTGCGACTCCTGAGAAGAAGATGTTAGTGATAAGTAGAAACGAGGGGGGATGGACAAAATAATAGAAGAGATTTTAATGTTTTTTGAAAAACTCCACTAAATTTGTCTAGAGGATGGCATTCATTTTCCTAATGGCACAAGTACAAACATGAATACTGCTAAAATAACTTTTAATTTTTTGTATTTTGCTTCAAGTCACCAACTGTGAATTTAAACAGTAGAAAAATAAACAATGGAACAAAGCAGGGGAAAAGGAAACTGTGCAGCTTCCAAACTGCTTGTTCTTTTTAAATACTTCATTGCCTTTCACAGTTCCTTGAGCTGCTTTCTAGTTTCTCAGCTTCTTTGAACCACTCACATGTAATAGGCCAGGTTGAGAGGATGGGAGACTGATGTGACCTGCAGTTGGAAACCTAAAGTGTTCAAAGTGTCCGTCCTGCCACTGAAAGCAAAAGGTTGCCTTCTCTTATATCTTCACTATACTTGTCTTTCAGTGTCTTCTCATTTCAGCTTTCAAAATATGATGAATAAAGCCCTTCAAAAAATTCTGACTCATCTAACAGGTGAAAGTATGATCTTCATAGTGTGAGGAGCATGCCAGTGTATACACAAGCGGTGTGTCAAGAGACTCACCAGGTTGGTGGTACACTGAACTTTCTTACTGCAAAATTACCTTAACACAGATCCAGACTGAGCAAAAGGAGTTCACATAAGTAGCAGACAAATGAGACTTAAGAACTCTAGAGTTCCCACCAACAGTGATCTGTTATTTAAATATTGATCAGTTATTTACCCAAAGTAATTATACCTCTGATGTAAAAGTGTGCCTAGAGAAAGAGCAGGGATGTTTTAGTAGCAGGTCAAGGGAAGGTCGGTGTAGAGAAAAGCATTCAGAAAAGCAGAGATTTCTGAACTTCATTAAACCTCAGTTCTCTCTTTGCCTACAACTCTTAATATTTCTTTTCTCTTTCCAGTATTTATTATCCAGCTTTGCAATAATATTATTCCAAAGATTCTTTCTTTTAATGGCCAGGTTGTATGAAAGTTCTTCTCTAATTTAGTGTGTGTGTGTGGGTGTTCCTAAAAGTCAGAACCATTAGCAATCACCGCACCTCGAGCACAGCGACCTCCTGCCCGTTTCGGAGCAGGCGGAAGGTCAGGGGATGCTTCGAATCCAGCCCCAGGATGACTTCGCAGCCACGGAGAGGGATAGAAACAATGTGTGTCTTCAGATCTGTCCGGTCCTTGTGGAAAATTAGTTTATTATCTTTCACTCTGCACCAGCGCTCACGCCAACGGTTATTTGAGAGCACGTTGAGATATCCTGCAATAAAATGAAACGTGAGATATTTTACTCCTGACTTTTTTTGAAAAGAAAAAAGAAAAAGCTTACTTTGCAATGTAATGCTAGCACTTAAACAACTTATTCCTCTTATAATAGAAAGTCCAGATGGATTTTAGGAAGTAAATGACCCTGCCCCACTTCTTTTAATTAAAATTTTCACTGTGCCAGTAACCTAGAAAACAGCATGCTCCTGCTCATGTGCAAATGGCTGTTCTGTGTGAGTCACTGCAGCAGCTGGATGAGCAGGAACACACCAATCCATAAGACTTTACTAAGAATGGGAGAGGAACAGTGATAAAAAGGTACATACACAGCTGATGCGCTCTCACAAAAGACCCACTTTCTCCCATGGGCATTGACTTTGATAACTGTGGCTGACCAAAATTTTCTAGGAAAATCACAGCTCATATTATATAATTAGGTGATGCACTACCTTCTGTAACATCCAAAATCAGTGTTTAAAAGACCTACTAAGTGCTGACGTGTTCTAATTTAATTTATAAACAATAATATGTATGGTTTGCAACACTGTTAAAGCAGAATTTAAAAGATTGCTACCAATACCAATAAAAATCATATTGGTTTAAAATTCAAGTAGTAGATGTATATGAAATTTAGCTAAACTCTAAAACAAAAGTTTAAACAAAGATTTTTTTTTTTTTTTTTTCCCAGGGATAATAGAGTGCCCTTAAAACAAATCAAAATTTCATTAACAAATTGCCTTTTAAAAAACCCTACATTTCTTATCATGCTCTATATTGGATACAGTATCTAGGCAGATAATAACATTAAATGGGGAGTGTTTTGTGTTTTTTCATTTTCTGTCCCATAGCAACAATCATTCCAGGCTCAAACCTTAAAATCAAGATAATGTCCAATTTTTCTGCCTTACTTATTTTGAGAATGAAGAAAAAAAAAATCTTTTGCTTTTGCTTCCACATTATGAACAGTACATGAAGTCAGTATGTTGCTGCTTCCAAACAGGCTGAGTAGGGAAACAAATGATATCTTGCACAGGCCAGAATTTATGTAAAAAAATTGTCTTCTATCTCAGGTCTGATTTTCATTTAATCCTGTTGGATAGCTATCTCTTTGGTTTGCATTAAAACTATGACTTATCATTAATTTTTCTGGGTTTTCCTTCCAACAGTGTGGTTCCAATGTCAAACCTTGATCCGATAGGATATAGCAGATCAGAATTGCGCACATCTTGGAAGGTGTCATAAAAAGAGGAGGATATGCACTATCCTTTGATTTTGGCTCCTTGTGATGATCACACTCTTCAGCTCTTCTCCTTCCTTTCATAACAAAACTGTGTATAGCTGTGCATTATACTATAATCCCTAGAAATGGAAAACCCTTCATGTGCAAGCCAGCTGGCTTGTTTTGGAGTGAGAGTCTTTTTCAGACAGTACTTGTTTTTCCACTCTGCTCATAATGCATCTCCAGAAAAGCTCTTCCAAACCCTCCTACTTCAGTTGAACTAAGCAGGAATCCATGCTTTTCCTCCCACATAGCCCTACTTAAATCTTCAACAGTTGACATGACCAAAATGACTTGAGTGTGTCCCAGTTGGGGCATAAGCACTTCAGCTTAGCCCAGGCAGTCAAAACCCAGTGATGCTGTAGGGAAGAGCTTTGCCATGACTTCAAGTGCAGGTGGGTTTTTGTTTCCACTCTAGCTGGTTGTCCCCTGTAGGCCTGTTGGGCTTTTCCCTTTGTTCATGGGAGGTAGAGCCTTCGAAAGTGAAAAAGCCTTCAACTATGGAGCAGCCTCCCAGAGGGCATTGAACTGAGCCAAATTCCTGGTGGTGAGAAACTCCTTCTGCAAAGACTTTCTGCAATGACCAAAGCCTAGACACTTAAATATTTTCCTATAAAATCTGCAAGTGGTGTTGAGTAGAGCCAAATGCAGGCAATAGTAATGGCTGTATTTATGTTCATATCTGAAATAATGATAGAAATACTATGAATTAGACTGTACAGCTGTGGTTAATGTCTCACTTAATACAGACTAATCAATGGAGTATGAGACCCCGGAAGTTTGAGCTTTTATGGAAGCCAGATGTTTCGGACAATGCATCTGGCTGGATACAGCTTTTCCCAGCTGTTCTTTTGGTTGATAAATTACATCTGTACTTAGCTGATATATAGATATAGATATACACACACACATACACTTATTTAATAAAAGATTGCTTGTGTGAATGATTCCCAAAGTGTGGCTTGAGAGCCACCTGTGATCTATGAAGTTCTCGCTGGTGGTCCATGGGTCTGGTCATTCACACTGGGCAAGCATCTATTACACTTCATGCACTGATAAGTTCTGCCAACTGCTGCCTAATCATAGATTTCTGGGTTTCACAAAATCTTCCTAGTCAATAACAGAGGAAAAGGCAAATTGATATTCAGAATCAGGTACAACTGCTTCACGGCTTGCTTTCTATAGACATTTTTTTTGGAAGGAATTGGGAAAAGGGTGGGTTCAACCTTATTCATGTATGGAAGTGTTACTTAATACTGGAGCACCAAAAGGCAAACAGGAGAAAATAAATACATTGCTTTGTTTGAAAATACCAGAGCTGTGAGGACATCAGCTAAGTGCATTGCATACAGTCCTAAATTGTGAGCAAATTTCAACAGTTAAGATACAAAACTTAAGCATTTTCTGCATGCCCTTTTATATATTTTCTTGATGCTGCCATGCAGTACAGCTTTCATATGGAGTGATCAATGTTAGGAGTTAAAACAGCTTATTAGAAAATTATTACTTCATTCAAGCCTTTCCCAATATGTACCAATTTAGAACCCAAAATTAAATCACTTTGGCTGAAGCCAGTCGACTGTTGTCTTGATTGCTATCCCATAAAACCTCACCACAATCCACCATAAAAGACTTTATCTCTTCCCAAGAACCTTCTTGTAATTCCTAACCTAAATTAATTTAATAGTCAACCCTATATCCATTTTACATCCATTTGTTTGGAAAAAGATCTTGTTCTCTCTGATTTTTGTTCACACTTCTCCTCCCCCTCACCTTTGCAAACAGCAATGATATTAATTCTGAGCCTATGCCACCATTTTATTTAAAAAGTCAAGTTCTTTTAGTCTCTTTTCAAAAGATAAACTCTTGATTGCTCTACTCCTCTTTCAGTCTGAGTGCATCCTTCTGATGTTGGGGGAAGAATTATAGCAGTAAAAGCAATTTTAGAGGAATTTCTAGGCTAGAATTTTATCAAGTTTTAGTTACAATGTGCATTTAAGACTCAAGGAGAAAAATCATTTACCACAAGTTGGAACATCTTCTTCAGCTGATGAGGTCTGTTCATCTGTTGACGGCTTTTTCTTTCCTAAACCAATGATCTTCGTTATTTTTTTCCCTGTTACTTTAGTCACAGTGCCCTTGGCTTCTGATTTTGAACTTTTTTTCCTCTTCACTATTAAGAAAGTAAAAGTGTGCATTTTAGTGTGTTAGAATTAACCAATAATAAGAAGAGAACCTGAGTAAAATAGGAGTTCAGACAAACCTGTGCAAAGTGAACATTTGTACAAAAGTTGCAGACTGCAATGAGTTAAACTTTACATGCCCTCTCTAATGCAGATGCCTATAAATAACCTTTGTACCACAAAAATCATGGCATTCAGAAGGATAAGGAAAACAACAATCAAGCCTCTAATTTAATTTGATCTAAGCAAGCTGCAAGCCTCTTTCCACAGCAGCCATCATCTAATTTATCAGAATGACTGAGGTACTTGCATAAAAATTTAGCTTATATGCACAAGATTAAAAATCCGGCCAGACAATCCTTTATTGTTCCTAAACATTTACCTCAAAATACTCCAACAGTTGAGTACATAACAAAGACAGAATATGCTTGCCTAGCAAAAATACTCCTGCCATGTACAATCAGATTAAGGTATGCTATCAGAATGGACCTTTTAGAAAGACAAGACTTAAAATTTAAATATTAACAATTAAATTAGTGGGATCAGTATAAGTATTCAACGGTTAGAAGTTGGCACTTTCTGTGACCATGAAGGTTTGAAAAGAAAAAGTGTTGCTGAAAGAGGTGTTTTGCTAACATCCTGTCTTTGTTGCCATTAACTTAATACAATACTAGTAATATTATGGCTCTGTTCACTGAGGCATGTTGAGTTGCTGAATGTAACATGGCAAGAGCTATGGATAAAATTTTAAAAGTGCTTACCTGACTAAAATCCTAACAAATTAAAAAATATAGTTTCTAAGATTAAACAGAATTAGAAAAAAAGACCTTCTATTTGCAAAACAGAACAAACAAAGTAAACTTTCAGAAATTGCATTCACTGGCCTAATTTGGATTCCATCAGCAGAGTAAAAGTCTCTGCTAACTGACAGGGCAGAAAAAATATCCATCAACTTGCCCTGATACATGACTCTGATGAAAAATACATTTACGATAGTTACTGATTGAGCTGTTGTAACTTTATCCCTGGCATATCAATTCCCTTAAGAACAGGTAACATTTAGTGGTTATGGACCTATGTAAACTGAGGAAAAAAGGGACAAAATGAGAAATGACTATATATGAATTGATGAACTGAGAAGAAGAATGCATGGAAAATGGAGAAGCAGTTTGGGACTTACAATGGGATAATTTATCATATTTAGTTTAATTGTTAGGACTCATGGAACGTTATTTAGAAACGCTATCTGTAGCCAAGACTGTACAAAGCTGTCACCTGCTGTGTGCGGTGCTGAGGGGTTATGGCAGCTTTTCAGGCATGGGTAGGTGTTTACCAGCAAACTCCAATACAGCAAGGCGTGTCTGCAAGCAGAGGTCTAACTCTCTCCCTAAGGGAAGGGTGTTCACAACTTATATTGTGCCCTCTAAACAAGCAATGAGCTCCCACGTTCAAGGCAGGAAGGCCACCTGTCCCATCTGCTCCTGTCACCCCCGCCTGTGGGACACCCCGAAGGCAGCATCTGCCCGCACACAGGTTTCTGTCCCATGCTGCGGCAGCCAATGACCAACCGTGGCTGTTGAGTGGGCAGGAGATGCAAAACATTGAAAAAAGCCAGAGACTGAGAAAATCTCCCCCAGACAAAATCCCGAAGGAATCATTCTCACCAGCATGAACAGACAGTGGAATAAGCCCATTGCAGTGATTTTTTGTTTTTTTGTTTTTCTGTCCTATCTTCCCTTCACACTGCTGTTTTATCCTCTTGCAGAACTGAGAGGCAACAGAAATAAGGCCTTCATGACTTAATCTTTTCAAATCTAAAGAATATACTGATTGCCTAACTGCCAGTAATTTTTTTCACAAAAGCTTTTTCTTTTCTTTTCCTTCCTCACAGCAAAATGAGCAGCTGGTTAAGAGCAGAGCAGAGGCTGGCTGGCGGGTGACGGCTGGTGATGACCACACTCCAGAGGCCCCTTCCCACATACTCCCTCAAGCGTTTCCTACCCGTTGTTTAAAAAATAGTGTAACTTCATCCAGAACCCCTTAAGATTATGCCAGGGATATTTTAACCACCATGCAGTCATTAATGCCTATTATTTTTATTACTACAAATTGAAGGTCAAAATTTTCAAAAACAAGTGGTATTTTTAATTACCCTCCTTGAGACATCTAAGCTGGGCTGGTTTTCCAGCAGCATACATGCCATCAGCATGCCTCCCGTGGGGCACCTGAGTCACCAGGCACTTTTGGACATCACGGACAACACAGCTTTTGTTGTTTCTCAGCAGGTTTCAGAGACTAAAACACTAGCACGTTTTTTGAAAGTTTAGTAGAAGATTTTATAGGGTGAAATCTAACCACGTACCACAACTTCTGGAAACCACAAAACCTGATTTTGTTCCATACTGTGGAGTATGTCAGAAAGCTGTATAGTCAGGAAGTGTTGGAAAATGATCCAAAGAGAAGATAAAGGAAATGAGTCAAAAGGCGAGACAGCGCTGGCACCGAGGCCAGTATTGACATTGTGCTCACTGCAGCTCACATTACCCTTCATCTTGACAGCTGCAGAAAAATGTCTTATCTAAACGATACCATTGCTATATGGCAACTTAACGAAGTCACAGAATTTCTCCCACTTTGGGAAGGGGGGAAAGGGATGGGGAAGAGAGCATAGGGATTGATTGTTTTAGATATATCTCAGACAAAATTCCCTCTGGGTTTGGGATTTGCCTTTGTTAGATTATTAGGACTACAAAATATGCATGACTCCAAAGTAGCATATGTAAAATTATATACATATATACTCACAACCCCCTGATATTGCATTATTGTATACATTTTAATATGTTAATATAAATAATCATACATAACAGTTTATACACATAAGTATCTGTGTATACATACAGATATATAAACTGTGTATATATCTGTATGTATACATATATATAAACACACACATATATATATATAAAATATGCATGATTCTTTCCTTCTAGTATTCAATGACAGCTTTTTTGCTTAGAAGCTATACACCCACTATTTATGTTACCATTATACACGTACAGTTACTAAAAAGAACTGTTAGTTGCTTATAGTGGTTGCCCAAGCTCTGAAAATCTGCACTGTTGAAGGGACAAAAGGCCAAGTCAAAAATTCTATATTCTGTTTCCTTATACTAGTTATATAGATTTTTCCTGCACAATAACATCAAATGCCTTCTCTAACTGCAAAATTTGAAGGATTCACTCTTGACAAAATTCAGCCTTCAAGTTAAATTGAATCCTAATAAAAATATTCGAAAACTTTACTGCCAATTTTTAAAAGACAAAAGCCAGGTATTTCACTACCTATCACCCCTTATGTGCACATATTATTTGCAGCAAGCATCTCTGGATCTGAGACATACCTTGTTCTTTCCCATTGCACACGGTAGTGATGCCATTTTCCACAGCACCCTCCCCATCTGAGCTTGGCCTCTCAAAAGACAGCTTCTGCAGAGGCAAAAAGATTAGCTGACACACAGTGCTGGCACCTTTGCCAAATGAAGTGTCATGAGTCAATTTAAAAGCATGCTTACTATGAAGTAAAACACATTTCAAGCTCTCATCCACTTGGAAAATAAACAGAAGAAAGTAACAAAATCAGTTTTAAAGGCTTTAGAAAAGCACAGAAACCACAAAATAGGTCTATATTTGAAAGTGTAGTCAAAATGGTGAAGCAATCACAATTCAGTATCTTATACACAATATATTTTTAATGAATTACTAGACTCTAAATGTTTCTGTTTATTAATCTGCTAAGAAATGAACAATTACATGGACCAGGTAAGAATAATTTTTAAATTATTTATTTAAATAAAGCTTCATATATGCATTTACAATTGCAACTTATCAGAAAATACTGCATTTCTACAAGGTGCTTCAATACTTTGAATATGTACAAAAAAAGAGGCTTTTGATAAAATTTTTAGCACTGATTTTTCTGTAATTGTTGTGTATGAGATATGGGATGAAGCAGTACAGAGCTTATGTCAGCACAGTTTTGGTAATATTAGTCATGAGTGTTGAAGCCACGACGAAGATGTACAGATTATCACAGAAACAGATGAGACACAAATGCTACACTTTTTTATGGCATGCATTTTAGAAAACAACTATTTTATGACATTTTTAGTTACTTTGTTAATACTGTGTAGGTATGTGCAAGCATGCAAACACAAGCATGCAAGCTTTTGCCTTGTGAAATCAGGAGATCTGAGCTCTCATGGAACATGCTTTGCTCTTGGTTTCCCAGATCCAAAGCAACATAACACTAACGACAGCAGCATCCTTCCGCCACAGGGGCAGAACTTGCCGTCAGGAAATTGGTGACAAAACCTTTGCAGTGGGACATTTAAGCAGAGCTGGCAAAGGGTAGGCTCACATGGATGCCTTAACAGAGTAGGGGCTTAAATTGGTGCTGGCAATGTACTGATCATTCACTGCAGAGCTGCTCTCTTTCCTAATTCTCACTCTCATATCCTGCTGAGTCAAGGCAGCAGAGACAACCATATGTGAATAGCCAAGTTTCTGTATTGAGGCACGAATGCTTGAAAAGGTCTGCCAAAACAGTGACTTCAGCAAGCCCAGGGAGCTCTTCAAGAACTAAATTCCCCAAAATAAAGATTTTCCCTTAAAACTTTTCTACAATCTTCAGCTATTCACATCCCTGCTTGCTCTTCACACTTGACAGAGAGCCACTCTTCATCGCAGCACATGGATCAGCTCTACTTTGTCTTCATCCTTCAAAATGGCTAAAGAGAAGCTGCTAATAGATACAAGCCAGTCTGATGGTTGCTTGTGAACAAATGAATAGACATGGCAGAAGTCTTAACTCTGTCGTATGTGTGCACATATCCAAACAAACAAAAACAACATGGAGACTAATAGTCTAAAACAGTAGCAACAGTCAGCAAGTATTTACAACCAGTGTCTAGTGGTGCCTCTCTATTAAGTAATCATAAGGAATTTTGCATTCATAATTTCCATAAATTTACCTTTTCCAGCTCTGCCTTGTGTACTGGAGAACTAGACAATGGCCCATCGGAATCTACAGCTCCTGTACAGTTGCTGCACACATCTTTGATAACCTTAGGAGACAAGACAAAAATTGCTGAAAATTCATAAAATACAAATCAGAGAAATTGTATAAGAATGGGAGGGAAGATGGGAAGGAGAATCACGCAAAAATTTCTTAGGCTGGCAAGTGTCAGGCAGGCTGCCACTACACCAACTTCTCCACACTGCGTCCCTAAGTCATTTCACGTACAAACTGGAGACATAATGTCTAGAGGTGGAAGGTTTCAGTTTCCAGACAAGGAAAGCTCCAAGACTCTCCTGAGTAAATAAACCAACAGTGCTGCTGATTTTCATGTGCTAGTTTTGCAATATGAACTCAGCTGACACCATCAAATTAATTTCATTACAGTGATGAAAAAATGGGATCAAATCCAAGGTCCCACAAGTCAAAGGACGAGAGTTTTGCATAAGACACTACCCAGCTGCTGCTTTTTTTTGCTATTGGAGAACTAACTAAGTGCTAATCAATTTACAGTTAATACTGCACAGGGGTATTTAATGGCATTTTTGTATTATGCTTGCACATTTACAAAGTAAATGTAAATGCACTTGAAGGAAATGGGAATGGCATTATCTACTTTTAAAAAGTTGAAGAAAAATCCAGAACCTGGAATTCACTGAGATTTTGATAAAATTTGAAGAACATGTCTCTAAATTGGAGAGACATGGATTTGATGGATGGACCAATGGGTGGATAAGGAATTGGCTGGATGGTTGCACTCGAACAGTTACGGTCAACGGCTCGATGTCCAAGTGGAGACCAGTGATGAGTGGCATTCCTTAGGGGTCAGTATTGGGACCAATGATGTTTAACATCTTTGTTGGTGACACAGACAGTGGAATTGAGTGCACCTTCGGCAAGTTTGCTGATGACACCAAGCTGTATGGTGCAGTTGATATGCTGGAGGGAAGGGATGTCATACCGAGGGACCTTGACAGTCTTGAGATGTGGGCCCCTGCAAAGCTCATGAAGTTCAACAAGGCCAAGTGCAAGATCCTGCATATGGGTTGGGGAAATCCCAAGCACAAATACAGGCTGGGTGAGGAGTGGATTGAGAGCAGCCCTGCAGAGAAGGACTTGGGGTTGTTGGGTGACAAGAAGCTCAAAATGATCCAGCCATGTTCACCTGCAGCCCAGAAATCCAACCAGCAGGTTAAAGGAGGTGACTCTCCCTCTCTACTCCACTCTCCTAAAAACCCACCTGGAGTACTGTGTTCAGGTCTGGATCCCCAAGCATAAGAAAGTCATGGACCTGCTTGAGTGGGTCCAGAGGAGGCCACGAGGATGATCAGGAGGCTGGAGCACCTCCCCTGTGAGGTCAGGCTGAGAGAGTTGAGATTGTTCAGCCTAGAGAAGAGAAGGCTTTGGGGAGACCTTATAGCAACCTTCCAGTACTTAAAGGGGGCCTAATTACTTATTAGCAATTAACTTAAAGGGGAAAGATTGGGGGGGGCACTCTTGATCAGAGTGTGTAGTGATAGGACAAGGGGTAACAGTTTTAAACTGAAAGAGGGTAGCTTTAGATTAGATATAAGGAAGAAATTCTTTACTGTGAGGATGGTGAGGCACTGGCACAGATTTGCCAGAGCAGCTGTGGCTGCCCCCTCCCTGGAAGGGTTCAAGGCCAGGTTGGACGGGGCTGGGAGCAACCTGGTCTGGTGGAAGGTGTCCCTGCCCGTGGCAGGGGGGTGGGAACTAGATGGTCTGTAAGGTCCCTTCCAACCCAAATCATTCTATGATTTTATGATTCTATGATAACTTAAAAACCTGAAATTATATAAATGTAAAAATACTTGATGAGAAAAGGCATTTGATGATTCATATGTACATAATTAAGTGTTTTATCTCTTGTGAGGTTACCACCAGCCTGTTATCAGTCTGAAATTGCTTGTGCTGATGAGAACAGGTCCTAACTCTCCATCCAGAGTCATGACAAGGGCTGCTGAGCTCTACACCACTGATTACAGCCATGCAGCCGAGCAAGGACAGCAGAGCCAAGCGAGCTAGGAGAGGCATCCTACTCTGCTGGAAGCATTACCACTAGCTATGCAAACTTTCCTCTTTACATGTACATTTATGTGTTTACATATCCAGCACCTCCCTTTACAGTGTTTACAGCACACCTAGCTGGCAGAGAGGAGGATCTGGCCTGAAAACTCCTAGTTCCAGGGAAAACAGCAATTAGCTAACTGTCAAAATCCAGATTTCTTTCAAGGAGAGGAAAAGCCAAACAACAAACAACATCTTTTTAGTTTCAAATTGAACAATTTTGATGTGGAAACTGTTAAAGAGCTAAAGGTGGCACCAAACAGTCCTTTTACAGCATTGAAGTTCCCTTTAAGGGTGAAGCTAAACAAATGTTTATGGGCTTACAAAGACCCTATTGCTACAGCTCATGAGCACGTCATAAATTACAGGCATTAAACGCCATAAAAAAAGAAAGAGCACCAGCCCCACTTTACAGTTGGAGAACTCAGGAACAAAAGCAGGATTAAATCACTCAACTCGATGTCACATAAAAAATTCTAAGCAGCACGGGGAAATGAACCTACATTTTTATTTCTGAGCTAGCATCTTGAAACATTTCAGCATGCCTTCTTGACTGTCTGACCTTCCCTATATCTTGTCCCAGAAACATAAGAACAGTATTTCATGGCACTTTGTGTCCTTTTTAACAGAAAATTTAGATGTATCTTTTGTAGACCATTTGCACCTCAGAATTAAACATAGCCTTAATTTCCCCAAAATTGTAAGAATTCTTTTTAAGTGTGTTGTTTTATTTTCAATTGCTGGTCCTCAGTATAAATATGCTGTTGTTTTCTTCCTGCAGAAATGTGACCGTACAGTTTCTGGGAACATTCATTTCTGTCTTTTGCATGACCCTTACTCAATGGCTCATATTTTCAGCATCTGCTCTCACCACACAGTAAGTTAATTTTGGCAGAGACAGATAGTAATGGGAGTTACAGACAGAACAGAGGGAAATGATTTGGCAGCACTAACTGAATAGTATGTGCAAAGTCATGCACTCAAGTAAATCCTGTTCTTATCATACCTCACATATTTAAGGAGAAGTTCAAGTGTTTAATTGGGTTGTAATTAGATTTTGATTAAAAAAAATTACACACTGTCAAATGGAAGTTTGTGGCAAGATTCGAAGTAAATGCATATTCAAGGATCCAACACTTCATTTGGGTTCAAGGAGTTCTCTGGCAAAGAGTTGCTCATCACCTTCTATGTGCAGCGTAATTGTGTTCGATGCATAGCATAAAACTCATACTTCTACAGCTCATCAGGATGAAATGCCTTTAATATATAATAGTTGCTTGGATGCACGCTCTATAATTACGTTTGCAGACAGATGCTATTAAAAATGTGGGTTTCACGTGCTTATAACTTTAACTCAAAATTTTAAGGATAAAACATTCCACCAGTGTTGCCAACTTGCATAATTTCAATCACAAGACTCAGAGTTCTTGTCAATTTTTGCTATGTTCCATCTCCTGAAGTCATATGAAAACACAAGATCACTATTTTCATTTAAAAATAGTTGTGAGAGTGGGGAAAGGAGGTCAGCAAACTTTTATCCATTGCAATGAAATGTGTGAAAATATGAATAAATGTATCTCAGTGGCTCCAAAACTATAAAGCAAATAAAAGGAATCCCCAAATGTGTTATTTTTAATAAAATGGCATATTCTGGAAGGCTGTACTGAGAATACTTTGTAATGGCGTATACTCCATTATAGTTTAAGCTTTCTCACACATTAGAAGGAAATCATTCTCTTTTTCTCACCACAAATGCCTTTGAACATTACATATACACACAGGGTGATCTGCCAGGAAAATCCAGCTGAGATCATAAACAGGCTATGTATTCAAATATTTAAAATATATGAGCAAATGTAATCAGAAAACTGAAGACCTTTCATTTTCTTTTTACAGCCTCAAAACTACATACATTTAAAATAATCTTCTGTTATTCCATCACAAGAATTTTAAATACCAGAATTACCATTACAATGTTTCAATTAGCAGAACTGTCTCGTTCAAATGCAGAACTGGAAAAAGCTTGTGTAGCCTGAAATATATTATTCTTTATTTATGTTGTAGGATGGTCTTGAATCCCCTGCTGGATGAGGATATAGACCAGTGCATTGCACTGAGTGCAGTGACATGAGGAATAGAGAGGAAATATTTGCAGGTAGAAGGCTAGAAAGATTCCCTGCCCCAAGCCATTGACAATGATGGGCGAAGTCAGTGGAATTTCCACCACGTGGTGTGTCTGGAATATTTCTCTCTTTAAAACTATTTTACTACACAGGCACTAACATTTACTATTAAATCTTCATACCTGCACACACCTACAAATTTCTGTAATTCTTGCATCTTATTTTAAATGACATACCAGGACTGGAGGCAAAATACTTGCCTGACATTTATTCTTTCTACATGCAAAGTCAAAAGAATCAAATTATGTTTTCCCATCTACCTTCAAAGATACAGGCTTCAGATAAAAAGCATGGGCTATGCAGTAAAATCAGAAAGCCAGCTGTTTGCCAGCCAGACCCTACCACACAGAAGCCCAGTAAATTCTGAGTAAAAGTACTAAACTTGTAGATGGTTCCTTGTGGTTGATCTCTCTGGGACCTGATAAGGATTGAGACTGAAAGTTGTCCTGTGTTTGAGGAGGTTACAGACCTTTCTCCTGGTGGATACTGTGGGATGAGTTCAGGTTACAGGCTGTGCTTACCACAGGGATGTGATTACATCGTCTCACGTTTTCATGAAACTCACAGAAGCTCACACTTAATATGATTGAGTTCAAAAGCGATTAGGGAGAAAGCTGACAGTTTGACTGCACATTTGATTCATTTCCATATGTAACCAGGCTAGAAATCCATCCAGCCATCCCACCTTCTTGTCCCCACCTACCCACATGTTTTGCAAATGATAGCAATTGCTATAAATGAGATGGGCTCTATCCCTTATCTGCTGCTTAACTCTGAAGACAGGAATATGGTAAAGCTGAAATCTGTTTATGTACAACACAGCAGAGGGAAAAAGGTTTGACTCCAGACACAACTCAGTATTTCTCATTCCTGAAACACTCCTTTTTCAGTGCTGGAGGAGTACTGACTTTCTGGGACGCTTTGTCATTCTGGCATGACTAAATTATCATTTTCTCTTTCTTTTGGACCTTTACACACTACACATGCTAGTGTCAATCTCCTCCTTAAGAGAGCACTAAAACTCTCGTAGCATTTTGCAGTGAAGAAAAGCCCTGAGGATTTTACCTAGATAAATTAGAAGAAAAGCAGAAATTATTCTCATCATAGCCCATGCTTTAAGTTTCAAAAAGAAACCCCCTTTACCTTCTGTACTGGAAAACATTATTATCAAGCATCTGCTAGACTTAAAAGATTAATCTTTCTGCCTTATTGCCATTTGCCTGAGCAAAGTGGAGATGAAATCCTAGCAGACTAACAGCCAGCAAGTCTATCTTTAGGGCCTGTATATCCCCTTAAAAATACTTTGCTGACATCCTCAACCAAGCGAACCCCTGTATCGTTTCTCCTGCATTATTACAGTTACTATATATGGCCACTGGATGGGGCAGAGCCCAGGAAGGAGGCACTGGGTGGCTGGGGGCATTGCTGCTGCTAAGGCAGAGGCACCCTGTGCAAGGGATGCTGCATCCCCAGCCCAGGCAGTGCAGAGATGCAGACTGCACTTTAGGCCATAAATCTGAGCTAGGTATGATTTAAAACATTTTTCCATCCAAACCTGTGAGTAGGAGAGAGGAGGAATACTATCTAGTGGTGAAAGCAGGGGACCAAGTCTCAGCCCACCTTGGTTCTGCTCTGAGATCTGCTACAGCTTGTATTTGTGATTTTAGCCAGGAACCTAAAGCAAACTTTTCCCTGAGAAAATAAGCAAATAGGATGCTTGTGGTTCTGTATTCACTGGTGCATTGTTTGTTGCTGGTTTGTTGCTTTTTTTTTTTTCTTTTTTTTTTTTTTTTTTTTTTTAATTTACATATTCATTTGGGTTTTTTTAGTAATGTGTTGTTTTCCGTGGTGCCGGTCACACACACACTCCGGTTCACAGCCAAGTTGGGGTCGTCTGGCTCTGTCAAAGCATGCAGTCAGCAGCCCTGCAGACTGGTTAAAGCTCTCATGCACAACTCGGTCCATCACATGTCCAGGTTAGGCCTTAAATAGCTCTTACGCAAACATATTGACCTTGCTGTGATTTGAACCAAGGTATCTAAAACCATCTTTTTGAGACAATTGGGGGTGTAAGTCCTTGGAGGTTTAATTTAGTTTGTAAAGCCCTCACTGCTGGTGATGATGTGTAGCGGAGAAAGAACCCAGCCAACCATCCTGAGACACAGTATGTTCCTGAAGTTACTTATAAACTAATAATCACTATATGGAAATCACCTGTACTGAGTATGCATCCCCAAACACACTTTTTCCACTCAGTTCTAAGGCATGATCATTCAGCACTTGACTCTACTCAGCTACAAAATGGAGATAATAACCTCTTTGGGGAACATTACTTAAGACAAGAAAGTAATGTATGAAGTGTTTTGAGATCTCCAGCTGGAATTTCCCATAGAAAGTAAAACGAGCCACACAATGTTTACAGTTACAAGCTCAGCTTTGTGCTGATTTAAACTGGTAAAAGAAGAGCTCTGTCAGTAGTTTATTCTCCAGTAAAACTCAGTCCACAGTAAGACTGGATCCCAGAAGTTATTTGACTCCCCTCGCTAAGCTCAAGGTAGTGAAAAAAAAAGATGTTTTCAAAGACTTTTAAGGGAGACAACATGCAGTTGTCAGAGATGGAAACTAGGTAGGACAACCAGATTAACAGCCCTACAAGGAGTATTGCAGGGTCTCTGGATAACCAGATACAGTCACAACCTTGATTTTCTTATCTCTTCAGGGCAAAAAATCCCTCTTACTACAAGTTCAGAACTGAGTGAACATTGTCAAAATGATAGATGCAGAAACGTCTACTTATGCCTGAAAGATTCACTGCTCAATTACAGCCCCTCAACTGAAGAGACTGCTGCAAAAAGGCTGCACACCATAAAATGAAGAAAAATTAACAAAGGGTGACTAACATGGAGCAAAAATGAAAATCAAGGCCAGTACTTCAAAATGATAGATTACCTCTCTGGCATGATAATTCAGAAATACATTTTTGCAGGAGGCAATGCTAAGAAAAGAAGGCTTTGGGACCGGACACCATGACCATTTCTTTATTCTCCCAGTCTTCAACAAGAAGCTACTTCAGAACTTAATCTCTTTGGCATCTATTTATTTTTAATATTAAGAGCAGTTTTCTGTGGCCTAGTCCGAAGGTCCTGCACACAGAACACATTCATCTGGATGAATAGAGCCACTAAACAAGCATGTTCTTGTAATGCCATGTTCTTAGTAGTCCTTTTATTTTTAATGTAGAATTTCCCAGGGATGCTGACAAATAAGTGTAGTTTCAGCAGCCTGTTGGATGTGCTGAGACAAACAGGTAGATTTAAGACCTTACTTGACCACAAATTCACAAGAGCACACACAGATGCACATATACTCAAGCGCGTATGGGAAAAGCTCATTTTGGGGTCAGAGTGTGCAACTGCACACATTTTTTCATGTACATTTTTGTGGGATCATTTTAGGACTGAAGTCTGGAAAATTCCACCACTTCATATTGCCCACCATATTACTGCTATGATCTCAGCTCTAGCCTGAATTTATACTAGTCATGCTCCTTGCTTTAAAATCCTGACAGGCTCTTTGGTGACATCAGCTATCTTTTTTTCATCAAGCATTTGTTAGCTGGTAAAACTGAAACTCCCCTTGTGGTTTCCAGTCTAGACTTCAATTTGCACCAGGTTTATCAGCTGGGATTTTTTGGTGTCTTTGTTACAAAAAAGGTCTAAAATATTCTGCATTTATTTCACACTTGTCTTCTGATAGATATTTTAAAATTATTTATTATATACTGATAGCATCTGACTTTAAAAAAAAAAGTCATCTAGCTTAGCCTCTATGGGAAAATCTGGCCTCCAAAGCCTCTTTAAGCTTTTCAGGCTCAAGAGTAAAGCTTTAATTTGACACTTATATATTAATTCATGAGAACTCACTGAGTGATAACCTGCCTCCACTGGCACATATTGGTACAGTATCTTTGACAGACAAGGAATCTTATAATTTAAAAATATGGTTGAAGAGGTCTTTCTCATTGTCGTTCTCTGAATCTGCCCATTTTATTACCTACAGAAAACACACACAGGTGACAGAGTGCTGGAGTGGACCCATGCCCTCTGAGTGACAGGCAGGGACCACTCAAACTACTACTGCCAAGCAGTGATCTCTTTCTCAGTATAGGAACTTCCTACACAAAGCATTCCTACACAAGATTTTCAGAAGCTCATTTTAAGTAAGGCCTGAATGAGCAAAAAACAAATTATTTTCATAATAATAAAAAAATCCCTTAAATTTTGCTACATTTTTAAAAATACAAACCCCACTGTTTTTCTTCTCAAAAAGCTATACTTCTTGAACACATTGGAGCTGTTGTAAGAGCTGCACAGATGATTTTTGGTGAGCTGTTGGATAGGCAATTTGTTCTACAGATAACAGAGTGCTGCAGCAGCACTGAGGACTTGGAAGTTGAGCGTACAGTAGTGCTGCCATGTACTCAAAAGAATTTTATTAAGAGAGAGCTTTGCAGCATGAAGGAACTAAATAAAGTGCTGTCAGACTGCCTCTAAGTGCTTTGCAGATAACATACTGTCTGGCCATTCACCCTCAGCACACACAACTTTGTTAACATGCAACTGCACAAAAACTTTTTTTTTTTTTTTCCTAAGTAGCAGGAATGCATCTGGTATATGAAAAAACTAGCACTGCTCTGTCTGTCTGTGTACGGAGTGCTTTATGTACAACTTAAAAAAAAAAAAATTATGAAAGAAAGTCTGATAAATGCCAATGAATTCAGTATTACCAAACCCAAGTTTAGAACAACACAGGAAATAATGGTGCAGTTACTATGATCTCACCGCAGCGGAATTCGCTTGGAAAAGAATATGACTTATGAATTTCTTTTCATTCCAATCAGTGTTTCTGAAACTGTAGGTGAATTAGTGGGATGCTTGGATGGTGCTAGACTTTAAATCTTAAAACAAGATACCTATGTTAGAAGAAGCCTAACAAATACATGGCTGTGATTAGTTTATATTAAAAAGACAATAGAAAGTGCATTTTCTAAGCTAAGATACAGACTCGCAGTCAAAACCAAACACACACACACACACACAAACCACAAACCCCCAAAAGGTATATTCAAATATTGCAAAATAGGAAATTACAGATTAATTTTCCATTTAGTAAATTAGCCCACAGCAGAACTTATACCTCTTAAGCTACAATTTATGTCTTCCTCTTCTGCAGAAAAACTATCTGCCATGAAGAAATTCCTCCATGTTTAATTTGATTGTATTTGGAAAAACCTCACAATTTATTCTTAGAAAAATAAGTACCATATAAGGTTAGATCAGAGCACAGCATGGAGAATGCCTGATGAATCTTACACATTCAGACTTTTACAGGCATTTAAAAAGCTGGATTTCAAGGTCTTAAAACAAGCTACTGAAACTGCAGTGATAGTTTCCCACACTACTTCACTGACCTTCACATTTGAAACTGGCAAAGTCCAACATAAATACTAGTAATCTGGTTAGGATCTAAAACTGCAGACCTTGCATTGTGATCTTCTACATTTGCAGAAAGAACACAAAGGAGCGTAAGATGATTTTTAAAAAGGGAAAAGAGGAAGACCTGGGAAACTACAGGCTAGTCAGTCTCACGTCTGTGCCCAGAAAGATCATGGAGTGGATCTTCCTGGAAACTATGCTAGGGCACATGGAAAACAAGGAGGTGATTGGTGACAGCCAACATGGCTTCACTAAGGGAAAATCATGCTGACAAATTTGGTGGCATTCTACAACAGGATTACAGTGTTGGTGGATAAAGGAAGAGCAGCTGACATCACTTACCTGAACTCATGCAAAGCGTTTGACACTGTCCCACACAACATCCTTGTCTCCAAATTGGAGAGACGTGTATTTGACAGATAAGGAATTGGCTGGATGGTTCCACACAAAGAGTTGAGGTCAGTGGCTCGATGTCCAAGTGGAGAGCACTGATGAGTGGTGTTCCTCAGGGGTCAGTATTGGGACTGGCGCTGTTTAACACCTTTGTTGGCGACATGGACAGTGGGATCGAGTGCAATGTCAGCAAATTTGTTGACAACACCAAGCTGTGTGGTGTGGTTGACATGCTGGAGGGAAGGGATGCTGTCCAGAGGGACCTTGACAGGCTTGAGAGATGGGCCTGTGCAAACCTCATGAAGTTCAACAAGGCCAAGTGCAAGACCCTGCACATGGGTTGAGGCAATCCCATGCACAGATATGGGCTGGGCGATGGGTAGATTGAGATCAGCCCTGCAGAGAAGGACTTGGGGATATTAGCAGATGGAAAACTGACTGTGAGGCAGAAAAGTGCACTTGCATCCCAGAAAGCCGACAGTATCCTTGGCTGCACCAAGAGAAGTGCACCCAGCACGTCAAGGGAGGAGATTCTCCCACTCTACTCTACTCTTGTGAGACCCCACCTGCAGTGCTGTGTCCAGTTCTGGGGCCCACAACACAATAAGGACATGAACCTGCTTGAGCAGGTCCAGAAGAAGCCATGAAAATGATCAGGGGGCTGGAGCACCTCCCCTGTGAAGACAGGCTGAGAGAGTTGGGGTTGTTCAGCCTGAGAAGAGAAGGATCCAGGGAGATCTTATAGTGGCCTTCCAGTATTTAAAGGGGGCCTGTGGGAAAGATGGAGAGGGGCCTTTTAACAGGACGTGTAGTAATATGACAAGGGGTAATGGTTTTAAACTGAAAGAGGACAGATTTTGATTAGATGTAAGGAAGAAATTCTTTAATGTGAGGGTGGTGAGACACTGGCACAGGTTGCCCAGGGAAGTTGTGGATAACCCCTCCCTGGAAGGGTTCAAGGCCAGGTTGGATGGGGCTTTGAGCAACCTGGTCTAGTGGAAGGTGTCCCTGCCTGTGGCAGGGGGGTGGGACTAGATGATCTTTAAGGTCCCTTCCAACCAAAACCATTCTATGATTCAATGACAAAAACCCATTTCTCAGAAGTCTGCATTCCCAGAACAAACTGTAACAGATGATATGCTGCTAAAGCACGATTAGCAAATTTTGACTTCAGGAAGCTGAAGGATTTTTCTCCATCCAGAGCAATTCAAACAGGTGTCTCCTTAGACATCTTTCTTTTTAAAAAGGTGACTGTGATGTTAGGATGGCAAATTTTTGCAGGGTAGCCTGTGGCAGTAGGCTATAGTGGTAGCCATAGGTCTACAGGAGAAGTCACTGCAAAAAGCAATCTGGGTCCCAGCACCCTCCACCTTAGGTAATTTGAACCTTCAGCTCATTACTCATGTGCCCTAACCACTAAAGCTTTCTGGAGAATGAACTGGAGATGAAAATGGAAGGGAATTTGTCACCTCTCCTCTTGGTGCCAGATTATTGTGCAATTTTCAGTGAAAACCATACACAGCAGCAGCAGCTGTGTAATACTCAGCTTCTGGTTTCCCAAGGAGTTGCTTCGAGGCCTGAATATTAAGTTTGCATTTCTGCAGTCCCAAATTAGATGGGATTTAAGTGGTCTGGATTTGCATGAAAGTTGCCGTCTATCTCAGTTATTAATGTCAACTAAGCCAGCAATGGAAGTACTTTGTGGGTGGAAAAGCTCCTGGTCAGAAATCCCCCCTTACCTTTAGCCACTGTTCTGCCTGCTCTTTGCTCTGCACTGCCAGAACCAGGGCATCTGCTCCTTGGTGTGAGATTTTCAGCTCATGCTTCTTCTTTTTGCTGTCTTTGGGAATGTATGTGATACTGCAGTCATTCAGGAGCAGCTCCATCTGGGGCTGCTGGTCCTTGGAACTTTTGTAACACTAAATAAAGGTAAGGAAAGTTCAAAAGTTAGATATCACCTTTCTGAACCTTGAAGGAAAGCTGTTATTATATAGAAATGCTATTTTTTAATTGTTAGTATTTTTCATGCGCCCCTTTACAACATACCTCAGAGTTAGGCCAATGCCAACTTTGCTTATCTCCTTCTCATTCCCTCTGTAACACCAAATTACTTCCAGACTGACATTAATAGACATATTTTATTGCAGGACAGGTACAACATATGGAGAACATTAAGCTTCTCTGCATTATCCTTATGACTCAACCTTGACCTTGCTGAGGTAGGAAGAGGGTGATTTAGGATATCTGTTCCCATGTAGCAGCAGAATAAATTTGTACAGGTAATGACTTTAAAGCCCAGATGTTTACCCTGCCCTCTAGCAACAGCCTAGCTTATCAAGGCAAATCTACATCAGTGCTTACACGCTGCAGTTTCAGAGACACTGGCACATGCTTTAGTCAGATGTTCTTTTTCTTTAGATAAATTTTAAAAATTGTCACGATGTGGAAAGTGTGCAAATTCCCACTTTTCCAGCTAATACAGTGTAATAGTCACTGCGCAAAACTGCAGAAATCTTCATGTTAGTTTGCTCTGTAAGCTCCTGGCTAAAACTATATGACTTACATGATGTTTTTTTCCCTCATTACTAAATGTTGTCAGTGAACAGTCATTACATGCTGGATCACTGACGACCTGCTCTGTGTTTGAACTGGTGATCTAAAGATGGAGAGTTCCACATTACATCACTTGTCCGATAGACCCAGTCCCTATTCCCATCTTCCAACGCATCAGTGCAGCCGAGGTTCCTAAAGTTGTTGTAGTGCCAGACTACGGAACAACGTTTAACTGTGTACATGAATGCCCAGCTATTTTATGTATTTATGTAAACTGGGCTTTCACTCATACAAATAAGCATGAAGGCTAAAGAGATGTCTGGTAATGAAGAATGTATTTGCTAATAAAGACTAGTTAGTATATGCATACATAGAATAGCTGACTATAAATGTGAACAGAGACAAGCACATGAACTTCTGCATGTCTGCAGCAGTATTCATGTCATGATGCAACTGTCAGGAAGACAGTAGCTGTTAAAAGTATGTTATAAACACTGCAACTTACGCTGAGTAAATACAACCCCCCTGCAAAACCAGTCTCTGCAAATGACTCATAAACCTCCTTCCCTCTTCAAAAGCCATTAAGTCAAAGTTTCTCTAGCTTGATCACAGATTTTGTTTCCAACATTAAAAAAATTTTAAGTTTTCAAACTATGAAATCTTGAAAACACACATTAGTCACTTTAAGCAATAAACAGCATACAATTCCCTTTATATTAATTTAAATATTTTATTTATAATTTTACATTACTAAAACGGAAGTATTTTTATATTAAAGGACTTTAAGTGAAAAACAATTCTCTACTAAAAGTTATTTCTAATGTCTAATTCTAATTAAAATATTTTGGTTTTACAATGACAGCTGCATTTATAACACAAGCAATTACTAATCCCTAAGAACATATATTTGTTTTACTTGCATATCTCATAAGTTAAATGTCTAAGTCCTCCTTCAAACAATAAACTAATCTTGTGTAACTTGGTCATTAGACTCCTATTGTGATTTTTATTTTCTTAATCCCCACTACGGAATTACTGAAAGACAATCCCCATAAGGAAAAAAAAAAAAAAAAAAAGCTTTTTCAGACCACACATGTGGCTAAAGGAAGTGAAAATAGAAAAAATAACATTTCTGTAGAGAACAAAAAACATAATTGTAGAAGAAATATTGTGTGACTTCAGAGAAAAATCTGTTTCTTTCCTTTTTGCCTTCTCTCTTTTGTTCAAGCTGTTATCAGACAGTCCTGAAATCTGATATGACCCTGACATATGGTGATAAAAAGGTGGACTGAGCATAATGGCATTATAACAATATAATAAAAACTGAATCAGAATCAACATTATTTTCAACATTTAAATAGAGGATGATAAAAAAATTAAATCCTCAGTAAACACTGAATACCACCAAATTCATTCCAACTACAGTTTCAAAAACGTCTTGCCTCTACTTCATGTCCTGTTATTTCCTATATAGCCATAAGCACAAATATACTTGGAAAGTGAACACACCTAAGTTACAATGTATCAGCGTAGAATAATGAGGTTCTACAGAAAATGTACAGTCACCTGTTAATCAGCTTTTAACATTTGGGATATTGCAGTAATTATTAGTTACATAATTAGTTACAACTGTTGGAAACACCTGAAGGGAAGGCAGGGAGTGCCTAAGACCCCAACTTACTTATTACTGTAAGCATTAGTTTGCTTAAAATGACACAGAAATAAGTCTTTCCCTCAATTAGGCTCTCTTTTCAAAAAATAAAAAGTCATCTATGAGCAGATAATTTACTAATGTATGAAATCTTCCACTGATGCCTCTAATCAGAAAGAAACAGAACAGATTTGCTTAAGGAACAAATATATCCACTTGTTTCTTTCCTTTCTATAATGCAGCTGTGCATCATGTGAATACTGCATCTGTAATTACCACAGAACAGATGGCAAAGGTTTAGTTTAAAGTGTATATATTACCACAGCATATGCTGCCAAGTGAATTCTCAGTCTAACAAGGGACTGTTCTCTCCAGCGGTCTGATCCAACAGCTCATACACAAGGCTCCCTATGAGATTTTTTTGTCCGCAGGGAATGAAAGATTGGATTTACAGTTTCAGCATTTTTTTTCCTAAATGAAATATGTTAGAAGATAATAGGCCAGACTCTTTCCAATATCAGGGAACTGTTTGGGTTTAAGTGCAATAAAAATCAAAGTCCTAGGTGGCTACATGATACACTTAAAATTTCAGTGCTTCTCTATTTCTTGAGTAAATCATGACCAAACTTTTTGGTAAGGTTACTGTAGACTTGGCCACTGTTTGCAGAATATATTCCAAAAAACAGATTCGTGTAAAAGTATCACTTCAAATGTGCAAAGTAAATATAGCTAGATAAAAATAAAAATTACCAGTAGTTTGTTTTCTTTGATAACACACAGTAATTTGGTCCATTGCCCAAATCGTTTCTTTCTAAGGAGGAAGGCACAGATTTTGGCATCCTTCACCAGATCCATAGAGGCTTCCTCAGAAGGCCACTGATGTCTCATTTTCTTCCCCTTTCCATCCTCCTCCTCTTCATCGTAGGATTCATAAGAGCTGCTCATAGCATCTGAGTCATAATCTTTGAGAAAAGCATAAAAGTGCCAAGTTAAAACATTAAGTCATAAAGTGTACTGAAATAACTGGAAATCTCAACAGGGTTCATTTTAAGTTAATGCTTTTGAAAGTCAGCCATGAACAAATCGCTGTTTCAGTGCTTAGCAGTATCAATACGTTAAGTTAATTGAATAAGAGATGGTGTTCCATTATGAAACTTTAAAAAAGACCCATACTGACACCTTGGGAATTTTAATTGAAAGAATAAGCTGGAAATACACAGCTGGAATTAGGTAGTGTTTTATCATCTTCAAAATACTATTTGGCAGATACCTTCATCTTTCATAATTCTTTTACAGAGACACATCTTAATCTTGCCCTATTACATAATGCAAAATGTTGACACGGAAATGTCAATATTAGTACAGTGTATCAAGAAACAAATGCTGAATATGACAAAGAGTACATTATAGAGCACTATCTATCTATCATAATATTTCATATAATTCTCAAATACAGCACCTGCACTGATACAATTAGCGTTGAATAGACAATGCTATTCCTTGAACTACATATTCTGCAGGAGTTACAGGTGTTCTGCAACAAACCATTTTGTTGTGTGCTTAGCCTAAACAGCTTAATCCTGCTCCAAGTTTGGTGATGGAATGGCAAAATTCCTTTTTATTAAATAATCTTTGATCAGGCCTTTCATTTTCAACAATGCAGTGAGCTCTAGCAGACCCATCAACTACAAAACTAATTTGCCATTATCACAGAACCCCCTCTTGCACTATTCATACTTATTTATCTATGTGGGTACATATATATATAAAGCCCTTCAGATAATAACACCTGTAAGCATGCCTGTTATCCACTGGCACATACTTCTATAGGGAGAATTGATCAGAATATTTTCAACAGCCGAAATTTCATATAAACACTTCAAGTAGACTTTGATATGTGTTTAGGCCAGAAGGTGGAAGAGAACCTCTCAGTTGCTTTAGGTAGGTATTAAGGACACAGCTGGGATGTAGGAAGGAGACCTGGGACAATTGGGAAGAGGACAAGAGAGTGGATTGCCGGAAAGCTCATTCTATATCATTTCCACCCTACGTGCATAGTCAGAATGGAATATATCCAGATCTCACATCTCTGAATTGAGAATAGATATTCTGATGTGATTTGTGTTTTCACAAAAATGTACAAAACAGCATATATTCATTACAAAGTGAACTGAAAATAAAATTTGAAGCTCTGGGAATTTTTTTTTTTTTTTTTTAATTTTAATTTAATTATTGTCTTCTAGTCAATGCTGCTACAGGGTGTTTAGTTTGGGACAGGTCCATACGGGCAAGTGGTAAAAGCCTCAGATGATTACCAATGGAAAAACACTATAATTTTACAATTGATTTACAAAAATCAAGAGAAGGAAAGAAAAATTTAGAGTAGATGTTTAAACTGACATGTTTGGAAACATTTATTCCAGAGTACTTATTTTTGCATATTTTTTTAAAAGAATGTGTAAGATCTGGTAGAACTTGCTGCTTTATCCATCTCTTCCTCCTTCCCATGAAGCAGGAAAAAAATCTAAGCAAAAACCCACCAAAATCAGAACCAAAACAAAACTTTCTCTCCCCCCAACCTCCTTTTGGAGTGGCTATCCACAAACTTTCACACAGAAACATCAGGAAATGCTTGAGAGATCACTGACCACTCTCAAACACACAGTAGCATGCCAGCCTGTTTGAAGCAGAGGCAGAATGATTGATGTGGTGTTACCAAATATAAAGATATAAAGTCTAGTCATTAAATCAACATCTTCAAGAAGGCCTTCTCCCAAATGCATGGGCTAAGAGACAAGCTGTGATAACCTAAAGTTGCTGTCTCTCCGGGAACTTCATCTTTAACTCCTGCCTCTCACATCTCAAAAAAGTAATACTTAGGTGCCCTAAACCTCCTCATCCCTTCTTCAAATTTAGTAGCAACCTTTGTCACAGCTACATCACTGTCAAAATTTTCACCTTGATGTTTTCTCTGTTTCTACAATACTCTTTTACCTCATTTATGATTTTGTTCTAGTTTTAGCAATAATATTATTCTGAAACAATTTTTTTTTGAGGTAAGAAGCAGATGTAAGAAGTCACTACTCATATATTGAGATATGGAAATACTATTCTGGTAGAATTTTTCTGTTTAATTACTAACGAGATTTTTCCTCCAAAATTAAGAAACCATCTTTTCTATGTAAGTGTCTGGGATTAATTTTCATCAGATCAACTTGAAACATGACTGTACAGGAGGAACACTCCTCAAATATTGTCTTCCCAAGAGAGTGGATCTGGGTCATTTTTCTACACTCTGTGTACACAGGGAAGAAGGGATGTTTGCATGACAGTCAAATTTTCTTATCAGAGGATGGTCTATCAGATATGCCTTCTCCATCCGCATTTTTAAGTGCATCAATCAAAAGGATGCAAAAACAGAATCTGTTTTAACACATTGTTTTTCCTTCCTCATTAGGACATGATTTAACTTTTTGGTATTGCAGAAAAGAAGGTTTCACCTTGGATAAAATTATAGGTTATCTCTTTGACATATATCAAAAAGTTGTTTTTCTTCTTATCATTAACCCCACCTTCTTTTCAGAAAAGTTCCTGGGTTAAATCATTGGGTTTTCCTCACAACATTTAATATTATTTTTTTTTCTTACAGCAAGTTTTACCAGTTTCTCAAAAATTAACGGTAGGAAGTGCTGACTGAGACTTCAAAGTAGAGATCAAAATTCTGGATGTTAAATATCCTACAGGTTCTTCCTATGTGGCTCACATGCAGTCTAAGTGCAGATTTCAAGTTAGCTGTAAGTTGTATGATCAGCAGAGGGACTCTGCTGGCACAGCAGTTGCAGGTTCTTCCAAATCTCTGTTTATGAGAGGATGAAAGCCAGCAGGAGCTTCTGAAGCTCCCGTCCTCCCACAGGCTAACAGGATCTCTGGGGACCTGTTGCCACATCCTGCCCATTAGCTACCCCTCATGTTTCTCTCTTCCTTGGTTGGTGGGACTCTTGGCCAGAAGAAGAGTTTGCTGTGTGACTTGCACCACGAAGGATGACCACCTTGGAGTACTCATATCATCCAGGATGAAACTTTGCTGCTCTTTGCCACATCCTGCTTCAATTCTTTGTTTCTCCAAACTGCTGTATCACATCCAAAACATGGCTTTCAGGCTCAGAGACACAAACTAGCATGTGTAGAAAAAGTGAAAAATGTCTCTCCAAAGCAGTGTTTTTATTAAGTCTACTAAAGTCTCAGAAACCTAGGATGAACTGATACAACATGTTTCAGTGCTGCTAATATCTTTTTTTTTTTTTTTGTACCTTCTGCATTTGCTTATTATTCTAGCTTCTTTTGACATTGGCTTTTCACTTTTATCTTCATCAAAATTTACCACTGTTAAGGGGTGAAAATCACAGTGGACTTTCACATTATTTGTAATAGCATATTCCAAAGATTAGTTTGTAATAATTTAGGTATATTATACAGATCAGTGTCTTTTAATAAAGAGAAAGAAGAGTTATCAGACAAGGCATATACAGTCTTATTTTTATCTACATGCAGGTGTTTGTTTGCAGATGGAATACAGGGACTTGGAGAAGTTATGGATATTTAATTTTCACTACCTGTATTTTGCATTTTTCTTCAGTTCCTGTTTGATTTTACAGGTAGGACACATGGTATGTAAGTCTCCTTGCTATTAATGACATTACAAAAATATTCCATAGGAATATTTACTTATGATAATATTATCTATCCCAACATTTGTTTAACAGTTTATTCTTGCACTTCTTACACTTTAAGCACTTCTTTGTTATGGTCTTCTCCATCTCAAACAGTCTGAACAGCTAAGGTTACATCTTTGGTTAATACACTGCTTTGGTGGCTTATTTTAATTACCACTGAACTGGATTTACTGTAAGTTTTGCTTGAGTGGAGATATATTATTAATGGCATACTGAATTTAAAAGCAACTTCATTACTGACGAAATAATACTTTTCACAAAAATTAAAAGGGATGATAAGAAGCTCAGTACGTATGAAAATAGAGCAAAATCACAGCAAGTGAGATAAATTGCGCTAACAGAGCTTCAGATGTCTGGATATATATTAAATTATGGGTTTATTAATGAACTTTTAAGACTAATATCCTAAATATTTTTATGGATTTGGATGGTTAACTCCAATAAGAAATCAGTTACATATTTTGTCTTTTTTTTCCCTAGGAGATCCTTTAGCAGTGCTATTAATATTTGTATTATTAATATTTTTCTGCCTGAGCATGGCTCTTGTTTAATGACAAAACACAAATCAGCAGTTCACCCTATTACAGGGCGTAACAGGACCACCCTGCAGCATTTCAAGGGAGGAAATGAAAAGAGAGAAGTGATTCTGCTACTCTGCTAAGACTGTGTGTTCCTCCATTTGCTTTACAGTATATGAAGCTCTTTCTTACCTTGAATTTCTTAGGTAAAACAAGATTTTCTTAGGTAATACACAAGTATTAAATTATCCCAGCCAATAAAAAAGCAGCAAAAAGGAAAATCTTTGCAATTTTTTGGTACGTAATGTCCTGTTGACTAACCCTGTGTAAATTCACACAGCAGTCATTTCAGTGTTTCATCAGCACACTCTCAGCATAGCTCCACTTAAGCGCATAGGTCTTTGGATAAGTATTTGGATGTGAGAAAGAGCATTTGTGTGTCACAGAAGCATGTTCTGATGCTCAGTTAGGAGGCAGCCCTCTGCCTTTTGCACTGAACGAGTAGTCACAAAAATACTGTCATGTGCATCAAACTTGGCTTGTGGGAGCCAGTATGACTGATTTATCTCTTTCCACAATGTGTCATCAGAAAATTGCATCTTCTCAATAACTCCTTTTTTCTTTTTATTGGTTTAGTTCAGCCAGTAATTCAGTGCAATAGAGGCTTACCAGTTGACCTGCAGATCCGCACCAGTTTCTGAGATCTCTACATTTACAGTATCAACAGTTTAGAGGGGTTTACTCTGGACAATACTTAACTTTGGACTCGTGGCCCAATGACTCTACCATGTTCATGGTTCAAAGCTGTCCAAAAGATCAGTGGCTGATTTGGACTCTGTCTCCAACAGCAGCTGAAACATATTTATGTGCACCTAACTTGAGCCACAGGTTTAGTTTCCTCTAAAAGGAGCCTGGTTTATGCACACCAAAAGAGTTCTGCAAACCAAACCAATGCATGGCCAGTGAAGATAACCAGAACCAGCCCCAAATGGTCAAAGCCACACTTACAACACACCACCAAAGACCTAATAGAGATGTAGCTGTCAAATACTAAAAAAGTTGAAGGACTCTGGAATTACCAATTGCTCAGAAACTGATCTGCAAATGTATTACTCACTGGAAGTGATATATTCAGGAGCCTTCCCAGGACTAAGTGGCACTGCCTCTTCGTAGTAGCCTTCAGGAAGGGAAGATGTTGGTAATGGTGGAGGCCCATTATCTGGTGGCTATATAAAGAAAAAAGAAAAAGTGATTACATACCTATAAAGTGTTAAATTAAACATGGTCATACCATCTGTTCATGATCAGTGCTAATGCTACCAGACTTATAAACCCAATGGCTGATCTTGTGACTATTTCTTATGTTAATTATCTCTAAAGGCAAGGCTCTTGAGGGGTGAATTAGATGTTGTTTTTTGAATAAAGCATGTTCTTCAGGGTAGCATCTTTTAGAAGGGAAACAAGTCTAAATCTCAAGCTCCTCATATGTTGTTATAATTAAACAATAATAAGTAGAGGTTGAGATTTGAAGCAGTAAAGTGACTTAATTATACTTCATAACACAATGATGCATTTTAAAAAGTATCATTAGTGTAAAGAACTTTATCTCCACACATTATAAGGAAGCAGAACCTTTTTGCATGTCCTTCAACTGAGTCGTTTGGGGATGTAAGGACAGAATGATCCTGCTTGTCATTTTTAAGGATGACAAAATCAAGATAGCGACAACTAAAAGAAGTTATTTCTACAACAACATTGAGTGGTAAAAATGTTGAAAAGATACAGTTCTCTATTTATGAGCTAGAAAACTAAAGGGTCTATGTAGGAAAGAGATTTCTGTGCATAGACTAATTTACAGTTTTAAGGGTTATTTATAAGCATTTTACACCTAAAATAGTTCATACTACAGCAGCAAACAATGTTGGACAGTCTAGAAAAGTTAAATGACCTGGGCGGCAGAGATCAAGGATGAATAATTTAGGCCACATTTTCATTGTGCATTTTATTTTTTAATGGCAAATCAATTCTTAAAATTGATATTATTTTTAAAATGCTATTTGTACATAGTGAAAACACAGCTACAACCAATGAAAAGTTTGGAACACCAAGAAACTATTATATGATAAAATAAATATTTCAAATACCAGGTCAAATTCTAAAATGCTTCTTTGCTAAATATAAACCTATTTTAAATTTAAAACTGACCGACTGCTGGTATGTTGATACAGTAACAAAGTAAATTTAGTACTCTGTGACTTCTGTGTGACTTTACTGTTCTATTTCCTTAACATGTACCAAAACAACGGTATTTGATAGAACTCATTCATATTTGCCACAGCTTTTTAGTTCCATATTTAGTTTCATATTAGAGAAAATACTGAAGCTCTTCATCCAGCAGCAGTGCTTTATTGTATGATTACAAAAATATAACTTCTAAGCAGAGTCTTATTTCTCCAGTAACATTTTTTCAATACATCTTTCTCTTTTTTCATGTAATGAAAGAGATGTAATGGTGTTTGTCTGCATTGGACTGATCCAGTCTAAACTTGGAGAATGAACAGAGGTACTAAAGTAAGAAACTAGTCAGGGTAGGCTTTGCTCGTGGTCAGATACAGACACTTCTGGACAGTAAATCAGGTGGGCTGAACAGTCTAGCAGAGGCATAGAGCCTCCTTCCATATAACACAGATGAAGCCACAGTGACTATAGTCCTCTTTTGCTATAGACCTAAAGTTACGTGGGAGAAACTTGAGCTTTAATAACAGGTGGCATTAGCTGTAATGAAGGTAGTTCTGTGGGCACTTTCAGGACTGGATTCATCTTTGCATATTTCAAAGCTATACACCTCCAAATCTCATTATTATTACACACCTATGCCAGACACCTAATTCTTAACAATATCAGCAAGGGCAGTCCCACCCTTAGTGTGCCCTGAAGTTAAATTCATATTGACTAGGTTATTCCACCTTGCAAGTCAGTGGTTTTGTATTCACAATGTGCAGGAAGGCCAGGACCTAGTGGCTAAAGCTGCCCTTCAGCTCATCTAACACTGACTTCCCTTTGTGCACCAAGTAAAATTAGAAACTTCCTCATGAACAATTAACTGATTGGTGACTGAACATAGAAATTCTTGGTCTGATCAAGATTTACACTAATATTGCTATATCAAATGATACAGCCAACTTCGTATGTCACACTCAATTACAGATAAGAGATGGCAATTACTGTTATCTACAGTGTGAACCAAATGAGTTTTCCTCACCAGTTTTGCTAGAGAAATTAGCTGTCAAAGAAGAAAAATAATGAAAAAATATGACTTTTAGCATTGTGTCCCTGTAATTCTGCTGAAAAACACCCCCCCAAGCAGCAAATCTGCACATCATCACAAAATAAATCAGTCTTTCAAGGTTAGCTGCTACTGCACAACAGGCATAAGGGACATTAAAAAATATTACATGTTAATATTGGAAAATTGTCAGCAATTATTACTTTTTCCCTACACACCTGCACACATCAGTTCTGTGTGGCCTGAACTGCTAGACAAAATAGGGGGAACTGTCTCTAAAGACTTTGTATTTTATCCCTTCATGCAGGTGGGCAGAGCCTTGCTCAAGTGAGTTGGTGTCAAGATTTGTTCCTAGGGCAGTGTAGATTCATACCACCCCTTTCATTAGACCGATAAATTAATATCTTGGTCTAGTCTTAAACAATTTTCCCATCAGGTGTATATACAGTATATGGCATTCCTATCATTATTAAACCTAATTCACCCAGGAAATACCCATTCTGAGAGTCATTCCAATTTTGACTTGACACAGCACTGAGGCTTCAAAGCTGTCTTTTATCCAGAAACAAATAAGAGGTTCCAATAAAGATCGGGGTGGGGGGGGGAATCCTTGTTTTTAGACAAAATGTTATTCAGAAAGAAAGAAAAAAGGAAATGAAACACAAATGGTGCTTGTCTGAATTCGACCCTGCTGGAGCACCAGTTACTTCATACAGCTGGGGCGGGCTGGGCTGTGCAGCCAACGTCAACACAGATGGAATCCATTGCTGAATTAACCAGGCCCTCCTCTCTGAAATGAATTTTGCAGTGCTTGCCATAACAAAGTTGAAAACAATTATAAAAAATAGATATATTTTTTTTTAATTATTAGGAGAAACAGAAACATCCAATATTAAATACTTTCTGATGAAAGCAAGAAAGCAAGGCTGCTTTAATATTGAAGGAAAATCCAACTAATTAAATACAAAATAAAAATATCTCACTCCAATCTGTACCATAAACAACTACAGCTTTTGGGAGCTATGGAATATGCAAGAGTTTGAGCACAAAGAAATGTAAAAAGTACATCTGAACTTACTAATATTTACAGCATTTTAGTTTTTTTACTCCTGCTAGTTGTATGGTTTAATTCTTTCAACTTTAGTGGAAGAATTTTGATGAAGTTATGAATTATGAACTGAAATAATTCTTGATTCAGTAACTGTTCAACTGTTTACCTGAAAAATAAAAAGCCCACAAAGCCCAAAAAGCTATTTACATATTCTATAAACAGATTAAATCTTAAAAAACCCTACAACATGTAGGTTGAGTGGTATCATGATGAAAGACCTGGCAACCTGCAAAGAAGCCATTAGCACAAATTTCTACTTTTTTTTTTTTTTTTTTTATGACAGCTGACAGGGAAGAAAACTAGAGAATATTCCCATTCAGGACAACCTTGTTCGATCACAGGAATAAGAACAGCATTAGAAAAAAAATTACCATTACTTTTATCTCATTGGAGGAAAAGGGACAAAGATGAGTGAGATATTGTTGCCCATAATAACACCAGTAATACTGAAACAATACCGATGAAGGTGCGGGGTCTAAGACCAAATGAGAGATGCTTTATTTGAAACCAAGAAGCAGACAGGGTGATAATTACACTGCAGAGTTGAGATCTCTGAAGACATTAAACACTGGATTGTGCACAGGATGCCCAACTCCAGTTTACTGGAAGGATTGTTGAGAGAAAGAAACAAATATCTCCAAATAGTAAGCAATATTGACCTGGATAGTAAAACTCATTATTCTACTGGTCACTATGAAACAGACTTAATGGAAATACTAATTTTATGGCATATTATGGTCTTCTCCTCCACCTGCCCCTCTGTGTTTCACAGACCACAAATAAACTCCTACTTTATTCTAGGAGATAAATTACTTCCCCCTTCTGTCAAAGGGTGCCTAGCAAGATTAGACTGTAACTTTCTTTTTAGGGATGGTTTAGCTGATATCTGCTAACAGTATGGAAGTATACAGTGTGGAAAGCAGTATGAAAGACAAAGGAAAATAAATGTCCTTATATAGGGGCCTCAGGATATAAAATCGCTTTACACCCCAATAAAGACTCACACTCTGTAGGAAATAGAAAGAAACACCTCCCTTTATGCAGTGATTTAGGACGTGGAGATTTCCAGTGCAAAGCAGTGACTTTAGCAGAGACTGTCAGTACACCCGTGCTGTAGGCAAAGGCTGCCAGCAATTCAAGGGCCATGCTCGCATGTGTGTTATTAGATCAGCCACCAGTTCGGATCCAGCCTGACTGTGGAGCCAGCTGCTACGTAACCCCTCAACACTGAAAGCAGCAACATGAGACTGGAAAAGTGGTCATACACTGGTGATGTATAATAAAGCTATTCAGAAGCCAGCAGGCAAATGTGGGCTGTCAGGAAGAAACCTTGACACATGCACATGCCGTTTGCTTTGGAGCAAGCTTAGATCTGACCTCTGTACAACCTCACCATATCCTCAGCCCGGAATGGGAATAGTGCTCACACATTCATGATCCCTCTCCCCACACGTAAAAAAATGGATGTCTCGAAAGCAAAATGAATTAAGGGTATCAATACAATTGGCAAAACCACTGACTGCACATTTCAACCAGGCTTCACTGTATCACTGAAAAGGCTGGAAATTGGGCATTAATACTTACCACACACTTGGTATGAAAGCCTTTAGATAAACTCAGAATTTCTAAGGCACTGAAGAGAAATCACCATTTATTGCCAGCAGTTGAGGACCTGAATGGACCTTGGATTTACTCAGGACAAAAGTGGTGACTATATGGGATGTTAAGACCATATTGAGCTGTGCAGGAGGGAAATATTAGCCTGAATGTAGACAAGCAGAAGCTGAGAATAATTCTTCATTTGATCTCAGCTCCATATTCTAAGATTATTAATTTCTCAGCTTGTCAGTTGGGCCCTACAAAACTGTGAGCCAAATAATATGAAAGAAGTCTAACAACTTATCTTTCCATGTTCTGAGCACATCTGACAAAAGACAGCAGAGCAGCCAGCCAGGCACCAAACTCAGCTTTCTGGAACAGTAACCCTGTCAGTCCCACCACAAGGTGGGTAACATGGCTGCATGACAGGCTGTTGGTATAGTCCCACCTAACCACCACTGTGTGTACCCATGCAATTGGAGCACATGCCTCTGGGACACCAGTGCTACCAGGAAAAAAAAAAAAAAAAAAAACAAACAAACAAAAAAACAAAAGGAATTGCCCAATAAATCAACAGCCAGAGTCAGATATGATGGGAAGCCCAGCAACCCTCAGCAATCCTACAAAGAGTTGAACTGGTAACCCACCAGCTCCTCTGATGCAGTGCTGAACAAGTGAATGCAAGGAGGAAACACTAGTGGAAGTGATTACCAGGTGGTAGATGAGTATAAGCACAAGCAAAACTTTTCCTTAGGGTGATTTTGAACAGTGACTCCAGCAGGTTTAAGGCTAAGAACAAAAGAAGGTATGTGCTTTGAACACTGTCCTCCAGGAAGTGGAGGTACATCTGACACAGCCTAAGAGCGTGTCTGATGACTCAGGGGTGAATGCCTAATTAATGGTATCTCTGGAAAAGTGCTTAGTATGCAGAGTATAGTGACAACAAACAGATCACAGCCTCAGAAAGCACAGCCTGATGATGGGAAAGGGATCTGACCAGACTTGCTCACATTTAAAGAATGAATCAGGGCAGACTATGGCTCCACAGTCTGATCTGAAGATTGCCTGGAGAGCATTTACACAGGAACCTCACCAGGAACTGAGCTACCATTTCGTAAAATACAACACATCTGATTTCTGCTTAGATAACCCAAAAAACTCTTTACCTAAGCAACAGGAAGCTAAAGAAGTCACCAAATGGAAACAGTAGCAACACAGTGTATTGACTGAGCAGAGAATTCAGTTGGTTCTTGCATGTCTCTGATGCCAACATTAGCCTGCAGCAGAACCCAGGCATAAGCTTAAGTCTCAGTTCTTGCCATTGTATTTAATTAGCATTTGAGATAATAAAAAGACTGAAAAGACTGAAGCATGCACTGCACCACTGAAAGGACAGATAGCTGGAAGATGTTACACCCAAACTCTTATGAAAGACAGGAGTGGAAATAAGCTCCAGACTCCATGGAAGTAACAGAAGATCTAATGAAATAATTCAAAAGTGGAAAAGAATGAGCCAGAAACAAAAACATCGTATTTCTGTATCATTCAGATTTTACAATAAATATTATTACACAACTAGCTGGAAGCATCACTCAGACAAAACAATAGAGTTGACTCATATCAAGCAAGAGGTTTGGGTGTACCAAGAAAAGAAATGGGCTTTAATCAATGCTAGGGAACACTTTCATGCATATTACATGAGAAAGATGAATCTGAATTTTAAGGAGCATGAGGCCCTCTGTCAGAGGTGGTTACTGTAACTGTGCTCAAAGAAGTGTCTGTATTCCCCAGCAAAGACAAAATCACCTTCCTCTTCCAGGAGTTAAGAAGCTCATACAGGTACCCAACATGACAGTGAGGACAAGACAAGGCAGTACAGTGAGAAAAGTGTGGGCAAGACCATTTCCACTGGAACAATATACTCCAAGGGCCTGAGAAATGCATCAAACAAAAATAAGAGAAGTCTTGGTACTTAGTGGCCTAAATCCTTTTCCATGTGTTTGTGCATAGAACATTAAAGAGCATGGCTAGGAAAGCAAATAGGCTGGTCCCTAACTATCACACAGGGAGGGTGCTTTATGGACAGGTATAGCATAGAAATAAGAAATGAAAAACCTGAGGCCAGAAGTGTGAGCATGTTACAGAAAAGTGGTGGGACAATATCCTATCAAATCTGCAGCATTAGTAATTTAATAGCTTTCTTTTATGAAGGTTAAAAGTCATAATTATCTAGTAGGTATAGAAAGGAGGGCATATATCTTCACAGTGATCATAGAAATAATCTGGTAAAGTAGTTCAATCCTACTCTAAACCTGTCTTGAGCTCATCCAGTTTAAATGCAAATTCCAGTTAAAGGCAGTTGGGAACAGCTCATTCTGGCACATTATACATGAAGAAAGCTTTGAAATATGGTGATATGTATTGTTATAAAGGAATACTATACATGAACTGAGAAGGAAATTACTTCAACTAGAACTCTTCTGTGATACCATTTGCAAATGTGAAATAAATCAGCAACAATAATGCACCAATCCCACCTAGGGAAAATGGCAATGGCAACTACAGTGTCCTGCAAGACATGACCAACACAAAGAAGAGGTTGCAAACATTTCTTTTTCCTTATTACTTATGCAATCACATATGATGACCGAAAGTATTCCACAACTGCAGTGTACTCAGGTGGCCAAGGTGGCCAATAACATCCTGGTTTGTATCAGAAAGAGTGTGGCCAGCAGGACCAGGAAAGAGATCAAGACCCTGTACTCAGCACTGGTGAGACCACACCTTGAATACTGTGTTCAGTTTTGGGCCCTTCACTACAAGAGAGACATTGAGGTGCTGGAGCGTGTACAGAGAAGGGCAGCAAAGCTGTTGAAGGGTCTGGAGCACAAGTCTTATGAGGAGTAGCTGAGGGAACTAGGGTTGTTTAGCCTGGAGAAAAGGAGGATGAAAGGAGGTTGTATTGAGGTGGGTGTCAGTCTTTCCTCCCAAGTAACAAGAGACAGGATGAGAGGAAACGGCCTCAAGTTGCTCCATGTGAGGTTTAGATTGGATATTAGGAAAACTTTCTTCACTGAAAGAGCTGTCAAGTATTGGAAACAGGCTGCCCAGGGAAGTGGTTGAGTCACCATCCCTGGAGGTATTTAAAAGATGTGTAGATGTAGTGCTTAGGGACAGGGTTTAGCCGTGGACTTGGCAGTGTTAGGTTTACAGTTGGACTCGATCTTAAGGATCTTTTCCAACCTAAATGATTCTATGTTACAGCAGGTGCATGGGAGAAATACTGATATAGTCCACTAGAACTAAACTATAGCTCAAAATGAAACGGATAGAGTCTTTCTTATATGCAATTGAGTGAAATGAAACCTGAGAGGAATATGATTGCAACTTCAAAGGATATCTGAGGCACAGGTAACAAGGTGAGGAAAAAAAGCTACTTAAACACAAGCACAGAGGCTAGCAATGAACAATGGTGGAACAGCCTTTTCAAACTGGAACAGTGGGTTAAAGAAACCTAAATGCTAGTAAATAGATTTTGGTAAGTTTCTGAATGGGTTAATATTTTATAATTGCCTGCAGCAAGAGTGTACTGAATAATCAAAAAGGCCCCTTTAGTTGTTCCTTCATTACAGAAGAACTTGTTGAGATCTGTTCAAACTAAAGCCATTAGCCAGCTCTGAAAGAAACAACTGAATTGTTGAATTTCTTTTTGTGGCTTTTGAAAATTTTCTGCAAGGGAAGAACTCCAAGGCTAATACTATTTTAAGATTATCTTTTAAGAAAAACAGAGAATAACAACTGCTTTTCAGTGTTAGAAGAAAAAGTAAGACAAAATAAGATTCATAACTACCCACCTGGCACATGAATCCCTTGCTTTTGTTATGGCATTAGTTTCACTGAACATTTTAGAATTTTACGACTGGCATTTTTTTTGTTATTATTCAAAGAGTGATTAATGTTATTGGTGATGTATCACCTCAAAAATCCTTTTGATTTCAGGATCATTTTTTTCTTCTCCAAGGACACTACCTTTGTTCAGCATTTTATAAGTATCTAAGAATATACCTGACAGCCAGCCAGATAAAGGGAGGCTGTCAAATCACTTCTCCACAACAGGAAACCCATTTATATGAAACACTCCTACAGAGTAACTGTGTACGTTGCAGGAAAGGGTTTGAGGAAGATGACCTATCTCTTTGATTTATATCTGCAGGGGTTCTGGCATCTTGCTGGATACTTGTTGTGGTTAAATAATTATTAAATTGTCAATATTCCAAGAAAAACAAAACATATACTGTTTTACTGTGAAAATCATGCAAAATAGCTGTATGCTGTTTGTATTTGATTTTGTTGGACTGTACAGTGCACTGAAATCACCAACTGTCAGATGTAATATGACAACCAAATGCTTGGAGGCTAGAAGTATTCTATCACTGTCATGCTGTGGATAATTTATGCCAGTAATCCGCAGGCACATCTGAGCAGCAGGACACACTGGATGTTATCCTACTGCCTCAGTGGAAAATGTACTTCAAGGCAACTTGGTGCTAGTGTAATGATGGGATTCCAGGTGTTAAACCACCAGCAGCACTTTGAGATATGCACAAAGCATTGCCTCTTTCATTCCTCCAAACCCATAATCTAGCACTGCTTCTTGCCTGTCAAGAGCAGGGAAATATCACAAAAGTAGCTGCTGATGTAGAGATGGAGAAAGCAGGCTAAAAGGCACAAATCCTCGCAGTAAGCAGATTCAAGAAGGGAGAGCCAGTATGACGCTATTTCAGCCATGGTGATCCCCTCTTCTGCTGCTGACCCGGGCAAAGCTTCCCTAGCTGCTGGCACTGTATTCATGCTATCAAGCACATCTTAATGCACCCAGGCAAGTGGTGTTTCAGTTCTGCAGCAGGACTCTGAGTTGCCTTGAAGCTCACATCCCTTATCTGCGGTTTTTACTTTGCTGGCCCTCTGAAGGAGCTGCATGCACAAGCTAAAGCAAGCGAGGATTTGTGCTTTTTAAGCCTGACAGAAAGCCTGATAAAACAGATGTCGGCAAGGGAATGTATACAGAAAAAGAGAATTACTAAGAGACTGCGTGCTTAGCGATTCGCTTCATTCAAGTATATGCAAGGTCCGACTTTGTCTCTCACTTTTAAGACATGGTCCGAAGCCCACCGAGTCCAGGAAAACTTTCCGGGATCTAATGTGTTTTAATAACTAGAGACTTCATTTAAACTATTAACAGCATGCCTCTCAATAAAATTAATTTTATACTCTTTGTTCATGGGTGGATGAATAACAAAACTGATACAAGATTCGACCTGAGCAAATATGCAGGTCTATTTACAGATTTACAACGGAAACCTTGCACAGCACCTGCCCACACATAATTCTGGCTCCTGGCACTACTTTAAGGAGTATTGAATTCCTTCCCACCCACACATCTTTACATAAGTAAAAGCTTAAACATCAATTCAGACTAAACATTTTTGAATGCAGAATCCCTTGAGTGCCATAAAGAGAAACAGTGGTGTAAATGAAACTTTAATTTCCATCATGCTCAATAACTGATGTGCTAAAAACATAGATTTTAAAACAGTACATAGTTTATTTAAAGTTATTGATTCACACTTCCAGTAAATTCCTATGTTCCAGCAGCACACTGTGTTTCCACTGGAGGCTGAGACCACCACTAGATGTTATTCATCAAGTGGAAAAAAATTTCTGTCCTGAACGGCTGGCAAAAAGAGGTGCCATACAACATGACTTCCAACATGGCATGTGAAGAAGGGCAACCTGAAGCAGAATTTCCTAGCCTCTGGTGGGCCCAAGGGATTTCTTCCACTTGACATAGTGGATACCATATTTTCATAGAAAGCATGGTCTGTGAAAAGTGGTTAGGAAAGGTAGGTCAGTATTTGTGTCACTGAGCAATGTAATTATGTACAGTTCTAACAGGGATTGGCATCATCAGCCACAATTTTTTAGGAGTCCATTGATTCAGGGTAGGTTGAGAATCACCATGCAGGAGCATTAATGGGAAGGAAAATTAGATCTTGGCTACGGTCACTGATGTCCAGCCTGGTGTAAAAAGAAAGGTAATATGACAGCCTCTGATCCTATCTAATAATAATGAGAAGCTAACAAAGAGCGATCTAATAGAGAAAGGCTCCCAAAAAACAGCTAATGCTCAATTCCATTAGTTCAACATGACCTCAGAAGTTTTGAAACAGTCAGACTGGAGTCTGAGCTTGCCCCAATGTTCAAAGGTGAAAAAGCTGACAGTTTTGTTCTTTCCTTCTGACTCCACCTGGTCTTTTTCAGTACAGCAGTAGTCTGTCATCTTTTTCACAAATCACGATATGCACCACTTGTAACCTGTGTTTGGATAACGCAAGACACCAGGAGGCCTGGGACATTTCCTGGTTGATCTCAAAGTGGCACTGGCACCAGAAAGGGAGGTGAAAACTACCACTGCCTGACAGCAGCAACGGAATTGCAGAAAAACTGGCAAAAATCAGCTTCCACCACTATGGAAAAACTTGCTCAGCTTGGTGACTTCACCAAGATGAAAGTAACTTGCTCAGCTTGGCGACTTCACCAAGATGAAAGTGTCCGCAGCATTACGGGCACATCAGAGGGGAAGGCTGTGTTCAAACTCCACTTTGCCAGGCTCAACATGGGAAGATCATGCTCCAGACCAGCCAGCTCTACCTGTGTCATCTTACACAGCAATTTCCACTGTATCTCAGAGAAATATTTTTGTTATTCAAAAATCCAAACTGAACTACTGCAAAAAAAAGTGTTGACCTCCTGGACCTATTTCGTACTTCATACCATTTCACTTGCTGCAGCTGTACCAACTTTAAGGGAATTTACACATTAGTGTAAGAGAAAAGAAAAGTAGGTCAATTGTCTTTAGAAAAACAACTTGAATCTTCAGAGCCAATTTATTAAACTGAACCTACATAAGTATGAAAAAATAAGGATCTCAATTAGCTTCAGTTTATGAAGCTAGCACCTGAAGTCTACATTTCAAAGGCATGTGCATTTTGCATAATTTTTCTGACTCTCATGAACCTCTTCCCTTGTAATTTATGCTATATACATCTTGAATTAAAGAAAAATAATCATTTTCAGGCACTGTTAACCATGGAATGGATTCCCCAAGTTTCACTGCATATTAATAAGACCACTCTTGCAGCCTTTCAAAGCTATGCGTAATTATTTTACAGCATCCCTTTTAGATTAATTTTGGTACAATATATATACCAACCCTGGATATGAGTGTTTCTAGCATAAGCACTCCCTTCCTACAATGATTTCAGCATATCTCATTACATTAGGTAGAATTGAAATTAAAAAAAAAAAAAAAAAATCTTGTTCAGGTCACAAACCAAAAGCTGGCAGTGCTTAGGGAGAAACTGTGATTAAGGTATTCTACATAATATGTTTGCTGGGGTTTTTTACTTTGTTCTGCAGTACATAGCATTATTCACCATCAAAAGTTTGATCTGATAAATTAGTTCTTATGTTTATAAAAAGCTATTGGCATAAATACCTCTTAGAATGGCACATAAATGTGATAACAGAGTAACACACTAAAATGAAGCAGAATGTCAGCCATCCAGTTGTCCTGACCCCGTAAACTGCATCTGTACTTCCTGCTTCAGCCAATGAATGTGGGTCTCCACAGATTGTCCTTATCACTGTGCACAAAATTTTCCACAAATGAATACAAAGATGGGTAATTTATCCATATTAGGGCTAAGACTGTGTTCACCTTTCAACAGACTAAACCACTGTTTGCTTATGCTTCTCTAAAAAAAAATGTTGAAAATGTTTTCCTCAAATCTACTGTAAAGACAGTAACAGAGGAGCATTAAAACTTGTTTATAGTTTATTCTTTAACAAAATAGCTGCTTTCAACTGGAAGAGCTGAATTACAGATCTCAATCAGTACCTCTGCTATAAACATCTCCAAGAACACACACTTCTACTTGTTCTGCAGGGAATTTCCTACACAGAGACTGAGCACAGAGGGTATATAAAGACTTTATAAAAAAATGAAGTATTCTTCCTTCATTTTAAAACCCTGCACCTTCATTTTTCAGCTATCAAGAGGGAGTCTTCTCATAAGTATTTCCCTCTTTGCTCCAGGAAAAGCTGATCATTAAAATCATAAGTAACTGGCTGGGACCTGTGGGCTTGGCCAGGCCAACCTCCAACTCAAGGCAAGTCAACCTTTGAAGTTAAGATTAAGTTGCTCAGGCTTTTGCTGCTTCTATTTTGAAAATCACCAAAGACTGCAATTCCACAACCTTTGCAGATAACCTGTTCCCATAATTATTTTACCATATGGATTTTTTGCCTTCTCTTCTGCAAGTTGAACGTAATTCCCTCAACCACGGCAGAGGTGAGAAGAAGAATAATTTTCCTCGATCTGCAGGTTCCTTCCCCTTGTAATAATTTCTGTTAGTACTCATCACAAATATAGTCTCTCATATATATTTATATATTTAAATTAACACTCACCAGCCACTGCTGAGGTATTTCTGGCAGAGGCATTTGAGGTGGCGCTGGCAAACTGTTGGTGACTTCTTGCTTCTGTACATGTTCTTTTATTTCAAAACCTGTGGAAGAGCAACAGACATCACTTAACATTTTGGTGGATGCAAATGGGACATTTTTTCAACATGTGGACACCATGTCTGACTGTCACACACCGAGATCTGGCACACAGAGCTGCTCACAGCCTACCTCCCAGGCACAGTTTCTGAGGCAGGACTGGAAGAATGCTGGGAATTCAGGAATTTAATCAAGCAGAACAAACACATACTTACTCTATATGATAATGACATATATGCTATTTGGATCAACAAACACCAGACATAGAAAAAATTTACAGGAAATCATTCTGAACTGCCTATCCATCTGGAACTGAAAGACTTAAACAGCTAAAACTCAAATAGGTTGCCAGGCATCTACCATACAAATAAAACCATTTATGGGGTGAAAATGTCACACTTGCAAACATCCTAAGGGCACTGTACAGTGAATAAAACATGGTCAGCCTGTGGGCAGTATGTGGCTGTCTGTCTTTTACCAGTAGAGATGAGCAACAGTTGCTCCCATGGCACATTTTGGTTGGGCAAGGCCATCATGCAGAAATTAGTCCAAAACCACCTTTCATGCCATAAGAGTGGGGAAGAGGCCAGTAGAAGACACCATGCCTGCCTCCCTTCCTGGCAGCGATGGTGATGGCTACATGGCCAAACCCACAGCATCCATGCTCCCTGCAGTCCCTGTTGCCACCATCTCTGATCATGGAGCCACGGTATGAGTTGGCCCAAGTCCTGGGAGATGCAGGATGCTGTGACGCTCCAACCTGGAGCATGTTGCTGCTGGCGGGACATTGCCCTAACCAACTCACCGTTAATGGAACCGCACACTGCGCATGTTTTCCCACTATTTCATTCCTCCTCACATTTTTTTTTTTTTTTTAATAATCTCATAGTTTTCCAGGTGAATTTGAAAAGGGAAAAGAAGCTGAACACAGAAGGTGCTTTGAGGGTCCTTTGCATCACTATTGCATCTTCCTCCCAGGGGAAGAGAGAAGTGACATGCTCTTTTGGAGTTTTTTGCACAAAAATTTAAATCACAGTTGAACTCACTTCATAGGAACAGGAAATGGTTTATTTTTCTAAATATCAAAAGGGAGATTAGGGTACATCTCCTCAATGTTCTGGCAAAAATTCAGTCAATGGACTGTACCCTGCTTACCCTAGACTGAATTTATATCCTAGTGTTTAGTTTAGTTTTTAAAATATATATTTACATAATCAAATGGATATCTTTTGGTCAAGATCATGTAATTCTCAAAAGTGTAATCAATGATGAAATGTTTCTTGTCATAATACCCCAGTCCCACTGGCTGTGAAGTCATGGATTGAAAAACAACACTGATAAAATAAACTGGCTCCAAGGGCCACAGATTCTTCTTGCTTCCTACAAATCAAGAGGGGGATTAGTTTTGAGAAACACTGCAATTTTTTTTTTCAGTATAACTTTTACTTGTTCCTCCTGATGTAGGATGAAGCCATATTATGACTGCTATCCATATCCAAGTCTCCCGTGCTTTCCATAACAACCAGAAGTCAAATATGAACAGTTTTTAGCTGAAAAAAAAAAAAAAAAAAAAAGTATTCCAAGTGAATTTTAATAACTCTGTAAAACTAGTTTTTCCCCAGTTTTTAATTTTGTGTGTTTAAGCAAAAACCTGCTCTAACATTTATTGTCTTCTACCAAATCACACAGCAATGTGAGCACTATAGGTTTAGGGTATCGGGTCCCTTTAAGGAAAACAGGCAATGTTGACAGTCATATTAAATGACTAAATCCAGCAACAGTTCTTACTCCAAAATAAACTGTGTCTTTGTTTTTTAGAAGAAAATCTGTGTTTCAGAAGGAAATGCCAAGTGTTTTCTTCAGATCTACAATCCATTGGGCATGCCAAGGCTCAGGAAGAAAAATAAAGTTTATAGTTTTGCCAGCTATTCAGAGTAATCACTGGTTTGGATGTGGGGCAGGACGAGGCCAGGCAGCTACAACCTGAAGAACACATCTGCCTGGCCCAGTAATCTCTGCTTGATAGATATTAAATGAAGAAAACAGTGTGCATTTGGGAAATGGAACAAAACAAGGCAAAAGATTTCTAAAGAATTCCCCAAGTAAGAACTTACTGAGTTTAAAGTGTTTTACTAAAAGCTAACCAGTTCATTATAATAATTTCCACACCTTTACAAAGAAAAACATAATTGTCCATTTCCAGATGTTATAAAGAACCCAGCCAGTTCCCAGTTGCCCAGATCTTTCATTGCCATTCCCCACTGATCTTAAATAGTTTGCTCCAGCAATTGAAATATCCTGTTGGATTCACACAGTTGATTTTTGCAAATGCGTATAAAGAGTCTGAACTCAGGCCTCTTAAATTGTGCCAGCGACCCAAGAGCTCTTGTGGAGTTATGTGGGTGGAGTAAAACAACATTTTGAAAAACAGGCTCCAAATGACAGTTCAGCTTAGTTACAGAGTACTGTGGATTTATGTATCTTTTATTGATTTTTATTCTAATGAAGAAATGAATAGTTTCAAATGAATGGGAGTACTAAATGTTATAACTGATAAAAAAAGCAGCAAAGTCAGTTCCAGTAAAGTACATGACTCCCCAGGTAGTTTCACACACACTTGAAGCCAGCACGGGATGGCAGAGCCCCAAGGAGGCAGATCCTCTCCTTCCCTGCCTTGTTCCTGTCCCTGCACCAACCTCTCTTTTGTGCCAGCGTAAGCATGTGTGTGGCCTCTGGTTGAACCAGACCAGGGAAGTGACACTGGTTAAGACTAAACCAGCAAAAGAAAAGCAAATAATGCTTGTGCTAGCAGAAAGGAAGATGCAATATATGATGAGCAAGAATGAGTAGCCTGGGGAGAGAAACAGGATGCTTCTTTTAGAGGCCATGCTGACTTAAACTCTATTTAAACTGCAGTTCCATAAACTAGAGTTTATAGACATATAAAGCATAGTCCTATGACCTCTTGCTTAACTGAACTATGAGATTTCCTTGAATTAATTCTTGTTTGAACTACAGCATATCTTTTAGCAAAATATCCCATTTTGATAAAATGCCAACAATGGCATGCAGACCTTACAAAGTTCTTCCATTAGCTCATAGCTTCAGTGCTCAAAACATGCTTTATTTCCACTTTGAAACAAACATTCAGCCATTGCACTTATGGTTGTGTAAGTCAAAGATCTCATTCTCAGTCATTCCTTTTCTACATCAAGATTAATTATGATACCTCATTTCAGATAATTTGAATGCATATTTTTGAATCCCTTAATAATTTTCACAACTTTTCTTTGAAATGTCTAAATTTTATCTCCTTTAATGTAGGCACTCGAAGTAAGTAAAATGTTCCAGTAACAACTGTACTGAGCTAAGCCTTACCACTTAGTATATGGATCTCGTATGGATCTTGTTAATGGATGGGTCCTGTAATAGGATGTAATAGATCTTGCTATAGATCCTGTAATAGGCTTTAAAACCTAAATGGCAGGTGCTGAAAGGTAGAAAGCTATGGTTCTGGGGTTTTTTTATCCTTGGCCACATCTAGAGTTATAAATTAAACATGCCTAGGAAGGTGGTCTGGTATGGAGAAATTGATATCCATACGGTTAAAATCTCTCACCTCTCAAAACCAAGTGGAGAGTGATGATTTTGAGCTGTCTGTTAGGAACAGATCTTTGCCCAAGCTAAGTACCAAATCATGCCTAGGAACTGATGGAGAAGATGAGTCAATTCAGGTCAAATCCATGCCAAAGACCACTCCATAACTTAACAGCATACATTATTGAGTTCTAGGGTCCAGAAACATACCCAGCACTGTTTAATTTGCTAGTAGAGCTGTAGCTTTTGTGTCCCAAAACACCATCTACAATCCAAAAAGAAAGGATATGACAACCCTTCCCTGTGTTTTCAAAGTTGGCAACAAAATGTTGCCTGACTTTTGAGGAAGGTAAATATTTTTCTTTATAAATCTAGTTGAAAAGATTACAAGAACATGCAGTGTCAGATCAGCATTGTTGCGCTTATTTTGAACTCCTGTAAAATACAGCTGTTTCTAAACATATCAAATTGCAGGTTCTCACCTACAGAGTTTGGTTTTGGAGAGTTTGGTGTACTTTGATCAGCTTTTACAGCATGAAGCCTCCTTCCACAGTATGAGAAATTGGTACCTGCCTCCTTCTCTCACATAGTGATGGGTCTTTAAGAATGTCAAAACGGAAAGGAGGACAATCATTATTTTCAAGTTGATCCCATTGGACTTGAATCCTGTGGCAAAAATTATTACCGAAGCAGAGAAACACTGCATTAAACAAGACCATATTTTTTTAGCACTGGAGAAAAAATAAATCGTGAGAAATGCAGCTGCTCACAATGTGGCATTTTTCTTCAACACTGGTATTTTTCAAAAATCTAAACACTGAGGGTTTACACTGACAGTATTTCTGTCACGTGTAGGAGAGATAGAGGTCTTATAGTCCAGATGCCACTTCATACAGAAAGGTGCTGGAAGGAAATATAAGAGCAGTTAAATAAAATTGTGAGGAATATTATTTGTATAAGCTCTGTGGAAAGGTTGCTGTACACTGTGAATCATTTATATTGCATTCAGTGCCATAATCTTGATGAAGACAAAAGCAATTGTGCAATCAAAATGGTTTTAGATAGGAAGAAAAGCAGAAAGTGAATATAACACTAACTGCAAAGTGCAAACCAAACATGCTGCCAGCCATTTCCTAGCTCTGGCTTGGCACTCTTGTATCAGTCATGCACCAGAGACCACCTCAATATCAAGCATTTTAATGGATCTGGGACATTTGACTGATATGCAGCATGCAGCACCCACATATTTATAAAATGGTGCTGTGACCAGCACTGCCTGAAGCAGTATTACTTTTCCACCAAAACTCATAAATAGCATTGCTGCAACAAATAAAATAAAGTAACCACTCTATCAGCAGAGGTGAAAACATTCTATCTAGTGCATAATTTTGTAGCTGGATTCACCCATATGAACCGAAGATACTTCCAGTATGGCTTTTGCTGTATTTTACTGCTGAACATGAAGGAAAGCATTCAGGAAAGTTACAATTTGGCTTCACCCTGTCTATCTTGCTTCAATTTAGGGCTTTTCTTTAGCTCTTAACTCTATTTCACTGAGCACAGACGTATTCAATGCATTCTGCAAGAGAGAAACCCACCCCTGACACTGACCTTTTGATGACTGTATCCTCAGGAGAATGTTAGTTATTACTGCCTTCTTCTCCCTGACAGTGGAAGTTAGATATTCATGGTCCAGAAGTTCAAGAAACAGGCGCAGCTCAACTATTAACTCTTCCATGGCTGAAAGAAAAGAAAGAGAATTATTTTTTCTAAAAAGTCCTATTAGAAAAAGACAGAGTTAATTCTCATTTATTCACACTCATAGCTATTTTCTAGCATTTCTTAGAAACGTATGGTCCTCCCTGCTGGAAACAGACTGTTCATTAGTAAAACCAACAGAACAGCCTACTAGTGAGTACTACTGGCATTTGTAGCGGTAATCTCATCTCAAATTTGATGCAGGAAAGAGTTCTTTTCACATCATCAAGCCAGCACTACACAAAAGTAAGTGCAGAAGTAGTGCTTTTCTATCAGCATCTGCTTTTCTATCAGTGCCACTCTCGTTCTCTCCCTTTAACAAACAATTTCTAACTGCAGAACAAATTTAAAATTTGTAAAGCTTGTAGACACATCAATATTTTTATAAATCTTTAGAGAAAGTCCTTCTTTCCCTCATCTTATTTCTGCTGTTTGCTGTGGTAAAAAAAAAAAAAAAAAAAAAGAAAAGCAGGTATTTCTTTTTTACAGTGATCTGTCTATAATTTCCAAAGACAAGCTCCCAACCCATTGTACAATTTCTTGTTACTCTCCAGATTCTGTATGATGCACTTTATATTTAATCCTATTTCTGTTATTCCAGATCTCAAGGCTTTCCATTTTGTTCTAGAAAAAATGACATTCCTTCTCTGCATTCCCAATGCTTCTCAATTTTATTACAAACTTTTTAAGCACAACTCTACTTTTTTTACTTTCAAATTACCTCTAAAGACTTGTTTTGCCTTGATAACTGCAGTAGTTAGACCATACATATAAAACACATTTGTTACAGCCTAATCATATGATACCTATTCAGCAGGTTTATGAGATGCCCATGGTATTGAACCTCATTTTCATGCTTTGGTTCTTTCATAATTTTGAGATTCTCTGGTCCCTTTGAATAAGTGGACTCACTATTTTTAGTTTTGGTTTTATCTTGAGTAGAATAGTTCACATTTCTGTACTTTCTGTATCTGATGACATCCTCATTAAAAGATGAGGGGAAACATCCATTTCATTTCAGGGCCGCACCTAGGATTAATTTCAGTCCTATCCTCATTCCAAAATGCCTCTACTTAAATTTTTCCCTACTTAATCACATTTGTTTTTGTAGTCTTCTCAAGGCCTAGCAGGGTGACCACTGCTAAGCCTCTTCAAACCTCTAAAAAGTACATTCTTTGCTGCTTACTCCCTTACCAGCTCTTCCCTACTCCTAAAACCTTTTCTGATAGAGTTGTTTACTCAAGTGAACCTGGAATCCTTTTTTCCATTTCTGAGAACGTGCCCAGATGTTTAAACAACCATTGGTCAAGATGCATTTTTGTTACCTTACACTTGAAAACAGTACCATGCAGGGAAACCTGCAGATGCCAGCTACACCCCTGCAAGAGGCTGTTGGCCCCTTGTCTTCAGTGGATGCAGATTTTCCCATTTATTTGCAGATGGTACCTGCAAGCATGCTCAGGCTGCACTGGCAAACCTGACATACTCTTAGCAGGCACAAAAGGCATGCCAGTTTACAATATCATGGTATGATAATGTCTTAACAAAGAAATCCCTGAAGAAGTACACTCGGGCAAATATTTTCTGAAAGACGCCATTAATTTACACATATACACCCATCCTGGCCAAGTTTTTTCTTGGTGAATATGTTCTTCTACTCAACTGAGCAGTAGCGCTGCCATTAGGTAAACTGTCCACATTTGCAAGACATATGTTTCTCAAAGATTTTTACAATATGTAGGCAAAAAGACGGTATCCAAAATGACAGCAAAACTGTTTATATCGCTTCACAATGTAGCTCGTGAAAAACATCTCATGGCTACAGATTACTTTTTTTGCTGTCACACTTGTAGCTGTCTAAGCTGTCTAGAAGTCTGTCAGAAATCCAAAGTATTTCATAACAATGTTATTACTTCCAGTGTGGTTCACATTATGGAACAACATATATACCTACAGCATGCAGCTTTCTGAAGCAAAAAGGCATAGGTTCAGATTTGCAAAGTGGTGAGTGATCACAAGACTCAAGGAAGAAAAAAGGAAGAGAACCTATGACCTAAAAAAAATAATAATACCCAAATAATCAGGTCTTAGGGTTTTTTTAAATTATACACTTTAGAATTAAGATGTATATTCCATTAAGTGTATACCGGTCTCTTGTTTTCAAGTATGCTTTGAATGTAAGCTGTATTATTATTGTTGCTTTGAGCTTTGTTTTAATTATGGAATATTTGAAACTTTTATTACTTATTTATTATAATATGTGCATTTCAAATGCTATCATTACCACAGAATCTAGGCAGTCATTGTGAAATCTAATCAGTATGCAGTACAAGAAATGTATATTTTTCAGGTGGTTCTACAGCCATATAAATTACTGTCAGTAATTGTATATATTATGGCAAATAGTATGGGAAGCAAGAAAAGAGGAGACAGGAAACTGCTGCTGGAGAGACTCCTGGGCACAGTCATCAGCCCAAATCTCTTCTGAGGTTTCATCCCGTAAGTGTGTGGTCTTCCTCTATGTTCTTGGAGGAAACCTGAATTGCAGTCACTGGTGAGCACAGCCCATTGACCTACAGTGACCAAGCCACCTAAGTTACTGGAAGCGGTTTAACTGCCCCCAGCAGAGGATTTTAAAAAAAGCCTTGGTTAGGACTGATAAAGGATGACAAGATGAAGCTGATATCACTGAGATACGCTGCCTTAGTAACATATCTACCATAACTTCATTTACATTCAGTCTCGTGTCCAGCACTGTGGTTCAAATATCTAGTGCATCATAAAGGAATACAAAGCGTGAGAAGACTTGCTCTTCCTGACATTGTAAGCTTACAGGTATATGACACTGACTTCAAGCAAGCAGTCATAAATGCCAGTTTAAAATGTTAGAATGACAACAGAATAAAATTGTTAGCAGCTGTTGTAAAATGCTAGGCATGAACACATAGACATCACTTCTCTTATTTTTCTAGCAGGATTAAACTGGGTTGTATTTTCTTTCGTGGGAGTTAATGGCATCGCAAACATCGAAGTGCAAAGGAGGGAAATTCTGACCTTCACTTTATATATGTGCAATGATGTCAAACATCCAAAAAGAAAGAAAGGAAATACTGTTACCAGCTACTAAGCAACCCTCTTTCCACATATCTTAAAAGTGCACTTTTTTTTTTTTTTTTTTTAATAATTCTGCTTCTTAAGCAGAGAACAGAAATACTGCCATGGAGTACATTTAAAATATCTAAAATAAGGAACTGAAAATTCTGTTTTTTCTAAGATGACAACAAGTAAACTAGTATGTACTCAGGAAAACCAAGTTTGCCTGTTGTCAATCATTGGTTTATTTCCTGTATTAAAGAATCTTCTTCTTCCTAGAAATGTAATGATGTGCTCAGAAAAAAGTAATGGAACTGAATAATAGAAAATCCACATAATGCATATTTTCAGTAAGCAATCATTACTTATGAAATGGAGACCAAAAATGAGAGGATGATGCAAGTCCCAAAGAAAAACATACTCTTCCAGTGAGAGATTACCCTTGGAAATCTGACATCACCACAAAATAAGAATAATAATCAGAAGGCTTTCAAAAAGGGGCCAATTTATTTGACAGTTTTGGCTGTATTCTCATTGCCAAAAGAATTACTTGTAAGTGGCAGGTGGTGAAAGGCAGGGTGGAGCCCAGGGATGATAATCACAACAGTAAGCAGATTTTAGCCTGACTGAGGAGCAAAATTACATTCCATATTAAATGATGAGAAGTCCATTCTATGCTCAATAGGAATTATAGGCCCCTAATGGGCTGCTGCAATTGCCATGCACAAATAAAAAAACAATGATACAGCCAGAAGGGTTTCCAAGACTGGCTCTCAAGAGTTTTAAAGTTTTTCAAATGACAGCACATAAAAATTATATATACAAGCCAGCAACGGAATACACCAAGGTAAAAATAATCAGAGGAAGGCAATTACATCACACTGTAGTTCTTGTTCCAAACCAGAACCAAACCCAACTGGGACTGAAAGAGCATGATGATGCAATTATTCCAAATCTACATTTATGGGTACTAGCCTATAACCATTTTTAAAAGAATATAAAGTTTTCACTTCCAATTAATTAAAAAAAAAATGTAGGAGCAATGCTATGTCACACACATGATTTCAAGATTGCTTAACCCAGAAGCAAAGGCAAGGATGACCTCATTAAAAGCATGGTCAGATTGGTTTTTGGTCACTCACAGCAATTACAGCACCTTTTAACCTTGCCATGACCCAAATGACCCAAAATTGTTTTCCAGTTGACTAATATATGCTGAACAGCTTTTAAAGAAAAAGAAATACAAATCCAGGAAGGACAAGAAATATTTTTATTAATTATTGTGTTGTCCATACAATACAAACCCCACACAAAGTAATTGCACTTCCATGCTTGTGAGTCTGTTATAAATGCATGTATACAAATATGTCAGTATACAAATCTACCATAGAAATATCAACTAAAATTGAGCTCCAAATTTTTAGAAGATCCTCTCAATCAGTTGCTTGCACATTACTGAATCAAATTTCTCTGGGCTTAAATCTTTAGTTTGTCATTTACAGATGTTAAAGGCCAGAACAGACAATGTCAATGAGATTCATTAGAAGAAATCACCAAATCTAACTTTCTGTACAATACAGGCCAGAGACTTTCATCTAGCTACTCCTCTGTTAGTGGAGAGACTTGTATTTTCCTAAAGCGCATCTTCTAGGAAAGTCAAAAATCTATGGTCAGCATTTTGAGTCCTACTGCCGTGGGAGGGATACCATTTAACTTCCTGAAGCAAATCTGATTTGATTTATGAATAATATTGATGACAATGTTCAAGCTATAGATGAAAATCAGGTATTAAGAATAGGGGCATCTCAGTCCAAATACAACCCAATACAAACATCCACACGTGTGCACACACACACAAAATTTGGTAACCACTGAGATGTTTTCAAAGAGGATATCTCTGCCTTAACCTTGCTTTTATGGTTGCTTATTAAAAGGCTACATTAAATGAAACACATACCTAATCCTATAATAGTAATTATTCTCGAAAAATGTTAATGCTGCAGTTTTGTACTACATAAAGAAGATGTTCTCTAACTTATAGACCCCATGTCCCAATTTCAATGCATCTATGTTATCACTTCTTAAAAATCTAAGCCTTCATATCCTGTTAGCAGTATGATACTTTGGGACTTCAGAAAAAACTTAGAAGTTAAAAGTTAAAAAGTTAGAAGTTAAAAATGGCTGGCTGGCTGAATAAAAATTATTCTGTTTCAAAATTAGATTAAAGCCTACTGAGACCCAGCATGTAAAAAGTTCTTGAAACATACAGACCCTCCCACCTTGTCAAAAAAAGCCTCATTGGCATTTGGGTAGACAAGCAACAGTGAAGAAAACAGATATATGATCTAGTTTTGAATCAAAAACAGAGTATGAACTGCATGTTTATACCCATTTATATTGAAATAGTGTCATCATCCTTAGATTTTGGATGTTGTCATTTGAATATTTTATTAAAAAGCTCGTAACAGAATACCACTGGGGAAACCATGTCTGTATCTTTAAAAAGATACACTATGAAGAGACAACAATCTTTAAAAAAAAAAAAAATGCAAAATCACTGTGACTGGCTTCTACTCAACCCCATAATGCAATCATAAACATCCAGTAATTAATGAAAAAGTTCCTTTCATGACTACATTATCATTATCTGGGAAAAGAATTCACACAGAAATACACAAAATCTGGAAGCAAGCAGTGATAGTGTGTTTAGCACTAGGAAAAGTTTTGACTTTTTTCAATATGCTACCAGAAACTAGATAACATATTTGAAAACTGTATCAAAATCCTACCCACCAAGAAATGAAAAGGCATGCTGTTTGAAGAACACAGCGTGAAAAGACAAGACTTTTCACTATGAGAGTTTTCTTTTGGTTGCACTGGCCCTTCTTGGTTGCCTTAACAATAATAGTGTACAAGGTGTGATGAACTCTACCTGCTAAGTATGCTAAAAAACTACTCCAGAAACTAGAGATGATCATCTTAGGGGTACACAGCATTACAGGAAAGAAGGGTAAAAGTTATGAAAAAGGGCTGACCTTAAACAGTAGACAAAATCCTAAAGATGAAGAACTAGCATGGACCAAGTAAAACATATACAAGCATTGTCATCAGAGTGTTTTAACATAAAAATAATGGCATTTAAGTCTCTCTAAAAACTCACAACAATAATCTTCTGTTTAAAATTTGGAACTCCCCAGACTGTCACAAACTCTCTTTCCAGACAGCCTGGGGCAAGAGAGGCAATATACAGCTACTAAAAACTCCTCCTGTCTCATGCATATTTATGATCAACTTCAACGAGTGTCAGGGGATCATTTCAGGCACAACCCACGTGTATTCCTCTTCTTTCTTGCCTCTGCTTCAGTTTTCAAGGAAATGGCTTTTATAAAACCAACTTTCCAAAAAACTATCAGACCTCCAAATGCTGCTGTTGCAATACTTGGGTGATAAAACAAGAGGTGGGAAAGCATTAAGGAATGTTTGGAGAAGAAACAAGCTGCCAAAAATCCTACTCAATCATCTACAGCCATGCAATGAGTGACAGCAATGCAGGAGTGTAATCCATTAGCATAAAGTAGATGGATAAAGAGTTTATTTTCTAAAGTCCAGACCAATGTTGAAGCACTGCCACAGACTTTGGAGAGGAATGCCTACTTTTAAGCAAGTTCACAGACTCAGAGAGAAAAAAGAAAAGAGAAAAAATAAAACAGAAAAAAGAAAAAGAAAAAATAGATATGAGAAAAAAGAAAAGGAAGAAAAAAAGAAAAGAGAAAAGAGACAAAAGGAAAAATAAAAGAGAAAACAAAGGAAAAAGAAAAATGAAAGCAAAGGAAAAGAGAAAAAAGAAGGAAGAAAGAGAGAAGAAAAAAAGAAAAAATTAGTATTACAGGCATTTATTTTTATTTAGGTACTAATTATCTACACTGAATACCTAGTAGCCAGAAAAAAAAAGATGCTGATAACTAACTACAGAAACTTACAGTAGACTTTATCAAGTTGCTGAAGGCTTTCTCTAAAAGTATATTTTCCACATGAGGTTTATTTTGTTCCCAAAATAAATGTAACATACCATGTAAAGCAAATGAACATGGATTTCACTCCAACAGCATGCCCAGCAGGCTGGGCAAGAGCCTCACCCTCCTGTCTGTGTGTTCACTGTGTGCATTCAGGTTGAGTTTTCTTTTCAGACTCCCATTACCCTAATAGGGCAGAAAATGGAAATTTCTTGCATTTAAGCATCTCTGAATGTATCAGCTGACATCATCTCATCAGGACAAGACATTCCAGGTCTTACTTGCTGGCTCCTGCATTAGCTCAACTCCTCCATTACTCCAAACCACAAAAGATAAGAAGCCACTATGGAATTAATAAGTGGGCTCTGATTCCACAGCAGAAAAGCAGTTCCCTCATGATGCAAAAAGGAAACAGAAAATATGTTGTAGGAGATGAAAGTTTGCCCCAGGCTCCAAGTCCCAGGAGGAGATTGGGCTCAGCTAAGGCTGAGACACACAGAAGCAGATGACCTGCAGTAGTAAAAAGAAAGCAAAGTGTTGCAGTGCAACTTGAGAGCTCCTCACTCAGGTCCTCAGCTTCACACAGATCCCTTTTTAGGTCATGATTTCTTTCAAAGTTAACAATAATTGCATATCCAGCAGAAATATGAGACAGTACATTAATGAAGTTAATGGAAGATAGAAACAGAATAGCAAAACAACGACAAAAAAATACAAATACGGCAACAGATGGAACTGCATGTTATCATTTTTTATTTTTTGTATTCATCAATGCAATTTTTATTATACATGTCAAACACCAAACATAAAAATTGTTCAAGAAGTCCTGAGTCTGGTCATGTCAACCATATGAGCAGTACAATTCAATAATAGTTTGTACTCTGTTAATCTGGTGCTCTAGGCTTCCAGTTTGCAGCTACTTTAAAGCCAGAAATGAGATAATATTGTTTTTTATAAGAACAGATCCAGCAGTCTTCACATTTGTATGTGAAGATGGAAAAAAAAAAATGGTTTTGTATCCTACAACACTTCGTTATACTACTGCTGGGTCCATTATGCAATGAGTAACTTCTACCATACATTGCTTATTGCCTAATGCTCTTCCTAAAGAGAGAAGCATATTCTGCTTTTTCTGTCAGGTTTTTGAAAATTTCTTTAAATTGATTTATACATTGATACAGATTTGTGTTAAGCAAATAAGACCAAAGAAACATACTTCACACTCAGAGGGTAGAATGGTGAGAACTGAAATCTCTCTTTAGGTGGAAAATACATAATTTCCCAATTCACACCAGTGCCTTAAGAAACTTCTGTCTCCTTTAGTGTCACCTCTTATTCTTATTTTGGAGAATTTCATTATGTGAGAGGTAGGTCATAGTCAACAAAAAAAAAATGTTAGAGCTTAAGGTAACTTTGAAACTCAAGTCCTATAGGTGAAGAATCACTAACACAGAAATGGATTTTTTTTTTTTTTAATAAAACTATAGAGAATACTCCACAAGGTTTCAACAAATCATTCATAGCAAAAAATGCTTCAACCCTGTGAATATCATGGAAAGATAGATAAATATATATGTATCTATTATTTAGTATCTTGTACACTGTTCCTTATCCAGAGGTGGCTCTGGGCCTTAGGGACTTCACACTCTTTTATGTGTTCCATGAAATGGAACAATGCAGAAATAACAGCAGAATAATTTTCAACGGCATTCACCCTGAGATTGTCCAAGTGATTCACAAATTACGTTTACTACAAAGCATAATTGCATAGGCAGTATTACCTCATTTTAGGTAAGGAACTAAGATAGAGTAGAGATGGAATGAGCTCCTTATTGTGGATCCTGTTTGAAATAACCAATTTTTCAAAGTGCTTGAAACCACGTTGAACTTGACTTGTGCAAGCACAGCTCTCCTGGACACCAGCTGAGTGAGAGTGTTCTGCACTTCTGTCAGGTGGCTCACAGGACCTTGATTTCCATATGTAGGGAATAAGGAATACCTGGTCACTGTTGGCCTCCTGAGAAGTCAAGTCTAAAATGTTTGGCTTGTCATTCAAGCCTGAATACACAAGGGATTCTGTGTTCTAAGGCAATATTAGACTACTAGAAAAATGAGAGTATCCTTTCTTTGCTGCAATTCTTTGCCTCATTCAACAATCTGGAGGACACATAAACAGGTGCTCTAAAACCAACACATTCTCCCACTATGAAAGTTGACACATTGCTGAACCTATCTTCTGCATAAGGACATAAATGCAACCAAAATCTCATAAAATCCCACCATTGTGATAAATATCACCATAAAACTTCCCAGTTAATTTGTCTGTACCTTTAGACATATTTTTCAGGCCAGAAAGGGAGCTTTGCTGTATCTCCAACATAGACTTTTAGAGACCAAATTGGGAAGCAGTTGCAAATGTACGGAACCTTAAGGGAGCATGTCCTGCAGTAAACATCTTCTTTCATAACACTGGCCCTCCCTCACAAGCACCCATCTAAAACAGCTTTTCACAGTCTGATGCTTAAAAAGGAACAATGTCTTAGACAAATTGTCCCAGGACATTCATGGTTTTATGGAGAACTGAAAATTAACATGTTGAAACCAGCTCATAAACCAAGACACAGTCAAAATGATAACAGTAAATTAAGTGTTCACAAAAAAGCACATCCAATGTAGTAGTAATACTACTACTACTACTACTAGTAATCAAGTATTTGTTATGTAGCCTCTTACACTGGAATTGTGTTGTACCAATGGAGAAATTTTTTGGTGATACACAGGCAGGGCTGGTGATAGAGCCTATATGCTAAGTAAATCCATGAATGGGTGACATGGAACAGCTCTCCTCCTAAGCTATGACTTCACAATTTTTTCTCCAGTATGTACACAGACAACTTACATCACTTTGCTGAACTTCTTTGGTGTAGCATTCACTTGGGCCTGTCTGACATACATGATCCATAAATGTAACCATGAAGTATATTCCCTATTGAAATACAGAATGTAGAAATACAGAAAAATACTGAAAACAGCAACATAAGTTTTTCAGCAGTGGTTTCAGCTAGCTGTGATAAAGTAGGAAAGCTGTAATCCTAAAATGGGGATTTTCACTTTCCTTTGTCCCATGTAGCCCTTGAGTTAATTCTCTGAAATACATCAACGTCTCTCTGATTTCTCCTCTTTCTGGTTCTCCTTCATGATTACTATGTAGACGGAAAAATGAAATAAACATTTAATTTTATAGTTTCTGGCAAAAAAAAAAAAAAAAAAAGAAAAAAAGTCAAGCTCAGACACCCAGAGGCAAATTACTTCTTTCAGTTCCTTCACTCAGTGCACTTCCACAGCAGGCAAAACAAGACTGACCGAAGGTTCCCTGTGTAACCCAACTGGCACAGTGGGTGGTGGGAGCCTAGATTTGGTCCAGGTGCCTCTGGGATTGGACAGAGACTGCTCCAAAGGAGGGCCACAGCAACCACACTAACTAGAGGTAATGGATCAGCCACGAGTGGAATTCATAGTTGCTAATGGAGCTCCACCGAGCAACCTTCAAGGCCCCTTTTTTGTCTCCATAAATATGCTGATAAGTGAAGGTTACACTTTCTCCCTAAAAGCAAATAAAGTTAGCAAGTACCTTTTAGAAATCTATGAAAATTTAGGACCCAGAACCTAAATTATATTTCCTTAAAAGAGGAGCATTAGAAGTTAAAAAGTCTATTTTTACTTATTTGTTAGAAAATAAAAGGTGCTAAAGAATACACTAGTAATAAGCTGGTTTGATAAGTCAACATAAATTTTGCCAGTTGAGCTAAGGACTGTGCTGGAATTTAAAATGCTATTTTGTCACAAAATCTCATATTTCTGCCTTTAAAAATATGCAGATACTTCTTCATTTAAATATTCTAGCATGATGCTGGATGTGCCTATGAGAGAAATGCAGCTGTATGCGTGTAAGGTTCACTGCCCTGGCAAAACACGGGCAGTATTATCACGATGGTGTCTAAAACTGAGCATGATGTAGAGGAAGGATCACAAATGCTCTGGAATGATTTTCATTAATGGATTTAGACCCCACAAATCTGATGTAAGAAGTTGTCACTATGTCACCAACAGCCACCCAGTGAATCATATGAAATACATTAATTGTAAAGACAAATATTTTCAATAACCAGAATACTGATAAATGGTAGATTTTGTCTCTAGCACTGATCAAGAAGAAAACAAGGAATCAGACCATTACATTTCAAAAGACTTGGGCATTTCAAGACATGAAATACAAACCATGAACTCCTCCTTTAAAAATCGGTAAGTGATACATCATTGTAAATACTGACTGTATAGTGTGTCATAAGATGGACAGAACCACTGAAATGAGTGAAGTTATTTCTTCATGGTAGCCTTCAAAATGCACAGACAGATCCCGGAAACATTAAATACTGGATACTGAACAAGCTTTCAAAGAAAACTCCATCCTTCTCATGCTACCAACAGTTATTCTGAAGACTTATGATGAGCAGGGACTTCAGAAAGATGAAGTGCAAGGCTGGACACTGAAGTGGACTACAGCGCTCTTAGTTCTGTTTGCTGGGATGTTTCTTTAGAGTACAAAATTCTACTAGGAACCTTTTCCTGAAAAAATGCAGATTCTGACAAATTTATTTAACTACTGCTTGTAGTCTGGAGGGGTTTTTTTTATATATACAATCTGACATGAATACAATCCTTGGACTTAAAACTTAATTTCCCTCATCAAACAAAATAAAAATTAATCTATATTTATATTCTAAGGACAGAATAAAATAAATAAGCAAATTTCCCTCACAACAAAATAGAAAAAAAAATTCGGGTACTTATCTGGTGTAGTTCTCATGGCTTCAGTGATGCTCAACTAATTCATTGCAATCTAGGACACACAGTTAATACTTGAATGTTATGGAGATTTCATTTTAATTATAGATGTGCTTTGCATTTATCATGAAACCAGAAAACATATGTTTAACAAACAGTAATAAACTGTTGCTAACACCTTTCTCTGAGGCTGATCCAGACACCTTTCCTCTTCTGTCCGATCAAACTCGTACCTCTTTGGAATACAGACTGTGCTAGACAAACTTACCTACAAGATTTCATGAAAAATTTACCTCCACGGTTTTCACTCCTCTTGGCCACTTTTCTGTCTTCTGCACATTATCCATTTTTTCTACATCTGGTTACGCTGCCCCATATGTTTGGAACAGCCTCCCTTCTCCCTGCCAAGCAACCTCCCTCTCTCCCATGAAATCCCTCTTTCTTTCAGCAGTCCCTTCAACAGTAATCCTCACATTCCTCCTCGCCTAACAGTTGCGCCGTGTCTCGTCATGCAGCTGGTTTTTTATCTACCTTTAGGCTAGACCTTGCAAACATTTTCCCATGGCAAAAAAAAAAAAAAAAAAAAAAAAAGTCCCAATCCTTCTGATCAGTTTCACTAACCACAACAACAGGATGAATTCAGAGAAAGAAAAAAAATCCATGTTTTAGTTATTAACATCTAAAAGGCAGTAATTTCATTCCTGTGCAAGAGGAGCAAAGTAGACAAAGTTGGATGTGTGTTCCTCCTGCCAGCAGTGGGAGGATGCAGCACTGAGGGTGGGAGAACAGAGCACCAGCATGGGCACTGCCCTATCCTCCCCTCCGGACCTTGCCCTTTTCAACAGGGAGGTGATATTTACAAAAATAATAATAATAAAGAAAAATCCTTATTCTATATAAGAGTATTTCAAAGGATGTATGTCCAAAATTTTACCATTACCAGCGGCTCTCACTCACCCTGAGTCTGGGTGCATTTTTTGAGGTCAATGAGGTAATTTACCATTTGTAAAATGTGCTGCCACAGAACTGAACAGCACAAACAACACCAGTTTCTCACTGTTACGGCCTCTAAAAACTTCATAGCTGGCTATGGGAGAGAAAAAATAATGCATTTTATACATATTCTCTCCATGATTGCCCACTTGCATCAGCTGATGGATACCATAAAGATAAAAATGGACCACTGGATCCAGAACAAAACCCTCTATTCAAATTAGGCAGCTACCTCTGAGCATACTTCAGCAATATCTCTTAGTCAAGGAAGCCGCATTTTATGGCTAGGGGAATCATTGTGACTCCATTTGTCCTCACCAGACTTCTGTCACAGGTGAGGGAATATCCCGATCAACATGAGCTTCACCAAGGTTTGGGTGTGCCATCAATCTCATGCCTTGTATCACTGGATAAGGTCCTGAATAGCTTGTTTAACAGTATTTGCCAAAAGGTGCTTCCCGGTTCTTCCTGTATACTTGAGTAACAAAGAAGATGCACTGCAAAATGTCCTCCGACTGAGATCTCGAAGGCAAAAATCCAGCACCCTTCCCCAAGAAACAAACAAATAAACAAACAAAACCAAACAAAAACCAGCAAGGATTTCAGTTTATGTCAAGTTTGCATATTTTCCTCGGTTTATGTGCTTTGTTTTTCACAGATTCAAAACCTAACTAGAAAACCACAGACTGCTGCATCTGTTGGTCTCGGTCATTATCAAGAATGTGCTGACTTTACATAAAAGTTTATCCCACTGCATCATAGCACAAACAGCCCATGTCATGCCCGTAGCCACGTGCAGATGAGCCCTGTGCAGCATCCCTCCGCAGCCAGGCTGGGGAAGGACCAGCTGGTGTGGCCGGGCAGCGATCGGGCCCCGCCGGCTCAGCCCGGCATCAGCCACAGCTATTAAAGGTAAAAGCTATCGATGGCAAACATTTGCATCCTTGCCTCATCTCACCATCTGCTTCTGCTGCTGCTCACTTGAAAATTAATACGGTGGCTGCTTGAATCAGAATCTAATGCTACATCTGTCTTCCTTAGCATTACTGATAATTACTGGACTATGCATGCAGCCCTTTTTGCAACTCAAATGGGGCGACAGTGGTCTCTAATCTGACAGGACCTGTCCTTCATCAAGAGAGACCAAAATACTTAATTTGCAATTGTAGACCCTCAAACAAATCAGACTCAATCTTTCCCCTCCTAGTCTGTGTTCCCTACTTTCCCTTCTTCCCCCATATACTTTCATCAGAGTTAAGAAATAAATTAATAAAGTATAAATCCCTTTCAAAGAACATAAAAAGGTCTTTCACAAGCAAATGTGTGGAAAACGCAGGGCTGGTCTTGCTTTTATAAATTATATCTCCTAGCCCAATTTCTAGGGGCTGTTCACCAATCATGGACATTAAGGAAATCTCTAAAACTGCATTTTAGCATCTTGATCATTTAATCCTAATAGTTTCCTATTGGCATCTGATTAGCACTGCAGGAAGAAAAGCAGTAATGCGAGAAGAATCAAGTGTATACTGCCATAAAGTCCTTGATGTTAGCATACTCATACAAATCTTAATTCTGTGGCCTTTAATCCAGAGAAAGTCTCCAAGAGGTATTCCCTATATATAAATTTCAACAAACTGGTTTTAGAGAAGGACTCACAGGCTTCAGGGGAAAAACCCTGAGATAGAAATCTGTTCTCTTTCCCATGTAAGATACTCTGGAAACTGTTTATAGGAACATTATCAAATTGAATATTCTTAAAAGCCTCTTAGTAAAAATTATTTCACCCTACATACACTTTTCATCATTCAAGTTAGAAATTATTTACAATAAGAAAGCAAGCAGTCAAATCCACACTGATAATTTTCAGGGGAATTCTAGAGAAATGTATATATCTTTGGAAAAAAAAAAAAAAAAAAACAGAAAAACAAACAAACAAAAAAAAACCACCTTCTCTCCTGTTCAAAGCAGTTTGAATATGCAGTGAACAAACTTCTAGGAAAAAAGTTTGCAACCATTTTTTTCATAAACTATAGTTTGAGCACTGTGATTATAGCGAATAAACTGCTAAAACTAAAATGTAAGAAAGGATAAAATACTCCATCTGGTCCCAGTCTTTTCTGGTTCTGTCCCTGTATTCACAGAAGCTCACAATATATAGACACATTAGTAATGAAATAATGCAAGATGACCTCCTGCACCTCATAACAGCAAGACAGTGACAGACAATTGGCAAAAGGCAGAAAAAGCCCATGGAAAAATGGAAACTATTTAAATAAACCTTTGTTTTGGAGCATTTGAGAATGGAAAAAGGTGCTTCAAAAAGGCCAGGCTGTCCTGTAAATAGGAAGGAGCATGAGAAGAAAAACAAGAGAGAGATGGGTCATTTGGAATCCATGAACCATAGCAGTATTCCTTGAAGAAAAACAAAAAGGGTTACCTCTGTTAAATAGTTTCTTTATAGGAAAGATGCAAACATGCACTTGTGGTATAGAGGTTTTTTCTCTTCTGTGCTGCTTTAATCTGTTTTCCCAGGATTATACTTTTATGCCCACAATTTTCCTTAAGATCTATACAAAGAAAGGTAAAATTAGCTTACACTTTCTTTTCATTCCAGATGGCAAACTGATAAAAGCTGACTAATAGCCAAATCAAGAAATGAACTAGGATGAAGGCATGAATTCTAAAGAAAAAAAAAAAAAAAAAAACAAAACAAAAAAAAACCTATGAAATCTTTCAAGTGAGAGAAGCAAGAGAGCAAATACCATAACTTTTAGAAAGTCATTTACATTCTCAAGGCACTGTAGATCCATTAACTATTTCACTTTCCTACCACCCTTTTGGATTAGAAAGTAGCACACTGGGGTTTACAAGTGGGAAGCTGAGGCAGGCTTAGTACCATGAAGACCTTTACGGAGCATAACTCAGGGCTGCCACCAAAAGGAGCAGCTGCACGTGCCTTTCCCAAATCCAGGCTGTCATTCTTGCATCTTCCCTGGGCTGGCACGTGTCCCTGTGCAGCCACAGGTTGGACTGGAGCAGGGGACTAATACAGTTTTTAGGAGCAATACCTATGTATGTTAGAGTAACTTCACGGTGGAGCACCACCATAGGTCTACTTGTACCTAAATTAATGCTCTGTGGTGCAACACAGGGCTGTAGTCCCAAATTCAGGCTGTTTAGAAATCCCTTTTATCCTAGGATCAGGCAATAGTGGGGGATCTCAGGTTGAGAGGATCAGGTGGTCCTCTGTGTCCGATTTCCTGATATATCACAAGGAGAGATAGGACACATTGAGGGCTGGTGTCCCATCCACATTGTACACTGAAGCAGTTCTGTGCACATCCTAAAGCAGGAATCTGATATTTTCCTCCTGGGGACACCATCAAAAGACGGAAAAAATTGCAGGTTCTGCAGTTCTCGTAATCCACAAATTTGGTGTCAACATCATTGCTGTGCTACAACATCAGATCAGCCCTATGGACCAAATATATCCATGTTGTATGTGCAACACTGCATGTTTGAGACAAAATCTCACATCCAAATATAATTTGTTTAACAATTTCCATTAATGGCAAAGATCTCCCAATGCCAACAGCTGCTGAGGTCTAACTCTTAGCACATATGAAAATCCAAATCAAGCTGTGGCCCTCTCAAGATAATCTAACTAATTTTATCCTTTTTTGACAGCGTTGTCTATTTTTGTCTTTGGCTTTTCTAATTAAAATCACATGACTTGGATGAAGTGGAAAGTTCTTAAGGATTTTTTGAATAAAACATAAGTTTTCCTTAAGCCTTAAAAAAGCCCAAACCCCTATATAGTAAACTATTGAATATTTCTATTAGAGAATTAGAAAAAATCATTCAAAGCATACAGAATTTAATATTATGCTATTAATAATTTTAATAATATTTCATTTTATTAATAAATTTCTACACCACTTTGCAGGTTTCCCTGGCATTGCAGGGCTGTGCCAGGGCCACAGCCTTGTGAATGGGGGCAGACCCTGCCTCTTCGCATGCTACAGCATGGCTTGACCAGATGTGCAGATGCTAATAAATAATAATAACGATGATGATGATGGCAGAACCATGTAAGCGTTCATGATTTTCTAGTTTCCAGCCTCTCCTCAATCTATAATGCCAAACTGCCTGAGATGGCTGGCGAGAAGTCAGATGCTGACAGCCATCCTGGCAGCGCTCTCAGCCCCCGGGGCCCCTCACCTAATTAGCCTGACATGGAGCAGGAGGATGCTGAGCCGCTGCCAAATGGGGAGGTGCGGGCTCAGAGGGACACCCGATTTCAGCATACGATGCTCCACACTGAACCCAAGGAGGGTTCCTCCCATGGCCTGGGAGGACAATCACAGGCCATGTTGGGCCCCCAGTTCTACATTCCTGGCTTGCACTAGACTACAGGCAAATGGCTTACCTAAATCCAGGAATAGTGAGGAAGAGCATTGGACTTCAAGCCAAACCAGAGATTATTTGCAGCATGGATTAATTAAAACTACTCGGATTTCACTTTTCACTCTCCCATACTGAGAAAGAGTAAAAATGCTCCACCACGCCAATATATCTCCCCCACCATGGCCACCAACTGATTGCTGCACGTGCCAGAGTACAGCCTGGCCATATGTGGCTAGCATAATTCTCTGACACGATGACACTGACAAAAATTATTTCACAGGCTATGGTGAAATTGTATCGCACTGTATGAGCTTAGCCTACAAGTCTGAAACAAGGAGAACATGGAGAAGTAAAACAAGACGTGAAAATTGTCATCATATTCAAGGAAACCACAAGAACAACTTTGAAATGCTCATTATAAAATTCCAAGCAATGGTCTCAGTTCTGCAGCAAAGAGAGACTATATTTTGAAATAATGAAAGAGCAAGGGTGGAAGGGGGCTTGGAATAAAAGTCAGCATGTGTGATTATTATTTGGAAAATTCTTATTCACTTACTCTTCAGAGCAGTGCTTGAATATTCATGAAGCCTCCCAGCTCAGGAGGTTTCAGATCGGAGTGTTGATATCTTCCCTTTATGGAAGAAAAAACAAAGCATAAAAGCCCATCTTCAGACAGCTAAGTGGAACTTGAGAATTGTAGTTTCTCCATAGCCTCATCAAGTCTTTTACCAATTATCTTTCTTTAAGGTAGAAGGCGCAACAACTAAATGACTGTGGAGAAAGGCATTTGTGTAAGAACACTACAGAAATAAACGGCAAAGCCAGGGATGAATTAAGAAATGAAAACTCAGTCTAGTACCCTGGTCCTTTGGGAACAGTACTGAAGTGTAGCAAATCATAAGCTAATATCCCTCTTTCGAGCTCTGGTAGCAGTTTTCCAAAGCGTGCTTTGTGAGGCCACAGTTCAATGATCCATGCAGCTGATCAATGGAGCAGTGCTGTCAGCAGAGCTTCAAATTAAAAGCTAAAAGAAAAGGGTTCACTGAGCTCTTGACATAAATTTTAGGTTCAGCAACAGTGCCTCAAAAACACTGCTCTTTGGCAATTAGCACAGTCAGACGGCATTTTTCAGAAAATATCTCAAGTTTGGAAAATAACATTTTGTCAGAGAGTGTCTTGCAAGACCCATATATTCTGATTAGTAGTTGGGGACTACCACAGTAAACACCTCCTCAAGTGTAAGTTACAGATGGACACCTATTTAAGTGTAAGTTAGAGAATCCACATCCTTCAGCCAAACACTTTTACTTCAAGAAGCTTCAATAACATCTCAAAAACCTATTTAGAGAAGAAACAATCCTGGCTGTAAAGTCCATGTGGAAAGCCCAGGAAATGTTCAAATGATATGCTGTGCCCCAACACCTTTGTGCCCCCCAAAATAGAGGACTAAAAGGAAGATAGTAGAGGACTCAGTAGACATGCTTTTGGTTCTTCGTGGACCTGTCAGATGCACCGAAGCAACTGTTGTCTCCTCTCTGTCCTCCAGGTTCCCCATCATTGGAGATAAAGGTAATAATTGTAATTGCTTTTGAGATTTGATATCCACTAAAGAAAGACACTACATTACAGCTAGACGTCATTACATGGTGATTTTTAAAACACATACACAAGCAACATAAGGATTCTTGCATATGCCGTCTATCAGTTTAATGGTTTTGCAACCATGCAAATCTGAAAGCAAGACAAGAAGAAAAAGTGCTGCAAATGTAGCTAACCAGGGTATTATCTCAAAGGTTTGCCAGTAAAGAGCCAAACATAACTGTCTTATTTCTTCAGTCCTTTCTAACTTCCCCTGCATTAGAAAAAAAAAAAAAAATAAAGAAGTTGCTATTTATCCTTATTTACAGTATATTCCTTTGAGTAAAAGACACAGGAAGGGTCATTGGTACCCTGGTGGGGTTTAATCTTCTAGGTGGTCTAAGTAATGGTGAAGTTTTTCCAAATAAACAAACAAATATGTATCTTCAAACCTTTCCCACTTAATAGTAAACAATATGAAACTAAGTAACACAAGAACTTTAACAAGAGTAAAAAACAAATAAAATGACTGAGGCAATACAGATGGTAGAAACCTGAAAAATGCAAAGTCAAGGAAGGGGAAAAGTGGGAAGACAGTTTAGAAAGGATCTCTGAAAAGCTCCTCTCTACACTGCATTTTCATACAAAGTGCCTTAACTGTGGGCTTGCCCAATGCTGCTGGGAAAGGTCACTGCCATCTTTCACCCATGAGCTCACACAGAAACCAAGAAATGCCCATTCCCACCAGCTCTGCTGGGTTGCAGGCTCCCCCATCATTCCCTCCTGCTCTTCCCCAGCATGGCCCACATGGAGGAGAGAGTACCGTGTCACTTCTTAGTGACAACACAGCAACTCCCAGTCCACAGCACCTCCCCAGTCTCTTTCTGTCCCTGCCATCTTGATTCCACACTCCATTCCATGTGACAAAAAGAAAAATTGAGTGAACACAGTTACTTCATGTACCACGACCAGCAACAGAACGGGAAATGTATAAACAGTGGGACAGAAACAACATTAATTTTTATAATGCTACATAGTACTCACAGAATCCATGTATAGATGATTAAAATGCTTAAAAGATCAGGCAGACTGGTGTTAAGAGATGACTGAGCAGGACACCACAGACTTGCTTCAGAGAAAAAGCAAAGACACAATCCATTTGTCTTAGGAGATGAAAAAGTGTAAATATAATGATGTAAAACAGGACATTGGGATTCTATTTATGCCTCTTAATAATGAAACAGCAAGAAGACAGCAAAACTGAAAGACAACAAACAGATAAAAGGAAATTATACAAAATTGTTGCATGAAAAGTATGGATATAAAATAGCAACAAGGATGCAAAGAATGTATTTTTTGCTAATAATTCTGGGTAGGACAAAGACCTAACAGGGTTATCTGTTTCTCAGGAGTTAAGAAGAAACTTCCCAGAAGGGCAGGTTATGCCAAGATCACCAAACAGATTGGGTAAGGCATCCTCTTTTTGTGCATTTGTTACATGAGGTGGATTTCTGGCAATAGTGCACTCAGACAAGGGCAGACAGGGGCAAAGTGTTGCATTTGCTGTGGGAGCACCTTAGCAATATTTGAGCCTGTCACCACTATTGTTCCTATTTCTGCCCCTACACTTGGAGCACACCCTGGCACCAGTGTTTCAGCAGAGAAGACAAGCGAGAAGCTGAGTGCAAGGAATAGTCTGGGTCATAGTTTATTTGTTTATTATTTTGTGTTTCAATTAAGCCTATGAAATTCTTTTCTAATTTGCACATGCTTTCAAAGGGCATTGCCTCTTTGTGTTTTCTTATAGATTCTGCACCTATTAACAAGCCTTTTTGCTGCCTTTTGGCTTTGGACAGGCTGCAGCCTTATCTCTCCTTGCAAAACTTTATTCTCTTTGCAAAACCTTATTTATTGTTGGACACTGGTAGTGAGATCAGCCTTCCCAGAACACAAGTGTGGATACAGTCCAAACCCCCATAGAGTTTACAATCCAAACATTCACTCAGCAGAAAATCCTCATTAGCTCTGTTTCATCCCTGTCTCCTACCCCCTATTTATTTTGGCATTGTAAAAGAATATGATGTGTTCTTGAAAACAGAAGTCTCCTCTACAGTAGATTTAGGTACATTAAAGCAGGTAAAGTGTAACTTTGATGAACATTTATGTAGTAGCCCGGTGGGAGCGCAGCTGTCTGACTATGCTCTTCACAAAAAAAGAGATGCTGAACTACATGCAATAGCCACCAGCTTCACTATGGCAGCAAGAGGGATGGAAGATAAGGAGCCCCATCCCAGAAATATAAAGTTTCTCAGTTTGTAACATCACATTCCTGTTAACTGAGCAGTTGTGAGACCCTCCAGTGAAAGACAAGTTGTATAGAAGCACATACATATTAGATCACTGCCAAGGGTCTTTAGAAACTTCAGAATCATTTGAATTCAGCCTCGCATCCCGCTCTGATGGAGGTATGTCTTGGTGTACTAGGAGGAGGAGGTTATGACGGGTTACATGACCATTTTCTCAGCAGGAATTGCATGCTGTGGCGAGGAGCAGGTGATCTTCTTTACTTTCTCAACCATCCCTCTCTTTTCTCCTTGAGAGCATGAGAAGTTGCCACATGAAGAGGAGAGATTTGCAACATGCCAAGCACAGAAGGCAGGATCACACAGGGTGGAGAGAGGCTCACCCCCGAGAACCAAAAACCTGTTCAGAAGTCTTTTATCAGAACAAAATATAAGGCCCCACTAACCTCAGGTACTGAGATGGAATCAGAGGGTCCCCTTATTTATAGCCAGTGCTCTGGAGCCATTTCTTCACACCTTCAAGGCACAAGAACATTTTATTTCACCTCAGAAAAATAGAGTATTAAATGTTAGAAAAAGATGCTCTGGAAACTTACCATGTAGGTTACCAGCAAATATCCACTTCTTGGCAGCCTTTTGTATTTGGAGAGGTCTTTTACTCATTTTTTTTAAAAAAAAAAGAATCTTTTACTAAATAAACATACACATGTTATTACTCACATCCAGAAGGAAGTGTGACTTTTCAGGAAAAATTAACTTTCCCTCAGACAGTTTCCAATAAGAGCCCAGAAGAATGACAGTGCTACAAGTCAGATTCATTAGAAGTAAATCAAAATTGTCTGTCATAAGAAACATCTTTTTTTTGTCCTTTAAACTTTTGTTCTGAAGTAGAAATCAATTTCAATTGTACTTCAAAACAAAGTATATAAAAGATTTTGTAACTTGCACTACCTCCCTAATTGTAGTGTTTATAATGAACAGAAGTTATTATTTTTGGAGGGTAAAAAATGAACAGTCTGGTATTATTTTTGGCTCTTTTGTGCCTTTTTAACAGCAATGCATTTCATTCTTTTCAAATGTCTATTATTTTTTGGCATTACAATAGCTTTAGGTAATTTTGTAAATAGAAAGATACTGATGTCTGTGTCTTTACATCACTAGTTTATATATCTTTTTAAAAATGAATCTCATTGATTCATTTTGAAATTCCCCAAAAGTTCAAAGTTTTCAGCACTTTTAGAGAACTGGCCCCTAATATGAGTTAAAATATCATTATATATTAACCTGTTTGGAAACCAGAGCCTCTCCACTTAATCATAAACACTACAGCTAAGTAATCTGCCAAATGCTGTGCAGGAGCTGGTGCCAGTTAGGAAGATAATCTAATTCTCTCTGTTCCCAGAGCTGGGCTTTATCCAGGGGACATTTTTTTTCTTTGGGTTGTATTTTTTTTTCAAGCTAATTTGGGGCATTTTGCCTTTGGCTTGGAACATTTTCTAAATAAAATAAAAACATTAATTTGGACATAGTATTAGTGCCAATACCATATTGTACTACTTTTATATAGTTTAATGTGGAAAAAAATCCCTGCTACATCAAAGAGACAATTATAATAGAAGATACAGTCCTCAAAAGCCTTCTCTTTCTTTCTGGCATGTAGGAAAAGTTGCTCTGAACAGATCTGCAGAACCCAAAAGTTAACCTGAAAGATAGCAAACCCAAAAGTTAACTTGAACCATCTTCCCATGGCACGTCTAGCTAGAAATGCAATTCCTTGTCCCTCCTACACCACTGTGATTGTGGACTGATGGGAAAGGATGGAGCTGCTCTGCCCCCCACTTTCTGCTGTGGGTTTCTGCCTTTTCCCTGCATCAAAGACTAGACTGAGCAGTTGCAGAATGCCTCGATTCAGTGCAAAAGGAAGGATTCCTTTTCCTTGAGTAAGAGCCATCTCACCCTACAGCTGCACAACTGTTAGATCTGGTACACCCATCACAAATCCAACCAAGTCACTGGTAAAGCCATTCAGTCAGGTGCTGTAATCTTCAGGGCTGCTGACTTTAATTTTACAGTGACTCTGTAGATACTCAATTTCCAACTGATTTTTGTTCTGCTCGCTAATGTCTTACACTGAAGTCAAGAATGCAACCTTTCAATAGTTGGGTTTAATCACAAAATCCATTTATATTTAAAAAGTGTATTCCTCCAGTATTTGCTCAGTTGTGCTTCCCTGAATTTCGTTAGATAATTTACGACATAGGGCAGTTAAATTCTGTGCCAGAAGCAGTTCAGCAAGTCACTCTTATGTTTTGCTAACACAGAGACACAGAAAATTAGGAGCTGTCTTGATGGAACTGATTTCTAATTTTTTATTAAATATTTCCTGCTAGCAGTTTTATATTATGCCACTGTTTGTTGAAAACTATAGTCCTGATCTTGGTAGAGGTTGGATCTCCTGAGGCACAAAACAACTCTGCCAGGGTCTGAGCCTCTCTCCTACAGACTTCCCCTGAGTGCTCTGTGCACATGTGTCCATAGACACAGCTATGCCTTGAAACCACCCTTTGTGCTGCAGGGCCAGTGCTTGCTTTTTTTTTCTAGTGCTTAAGTAGCTAAGAAATAATAATAATAAAAAAAAATGTTTCTAAAGGTTAAAAACATAGTTTCAAATTAGAAATAGAATTAGACCTGAGATGGTTTGGGGGAGAACTGCTAGAGGGTGGATGGCAGCAAGGGAACATTCATTTTTACTCTATTAAGGTTTGCTCCTACAAGATACTAAGCAAAATATACCACACACATGCATAATTATCTGAATTCATGGGACTAGTCACTTGTTTCAGCACATGCTCCTTCTGGACTCAGTTACTTGGAGATTAAACCCTTTTCTTGGGTCCTCAGAGGGCTGGTACATACTCTGGCAGGAAGGCATCCAAGTGCAGCAGGGCACATACTGAGAGAGATCCGTTCCCATTCTTTTCTGTAGTCACCCTGTCCGTCGTCCCCTCCCCGGACAGCTAACACACAAAATATATCAGCGTAGCACTCACATCTTAAGCAAATCCATTACGTCTACACTTCTCCCCCCAGGGGCAGGCAGTGCTGATGTGAAAAGCCAGAGGCCATCAGATGATGCTTGGAGATGGAGCTGAGCAAAGATCCCCAGCCGTCCTCCCCAGCCCAGGACTGAACTGCTCTGGGGTATATGGACTCCCCCTCACTCACACTCCGGTAAAAGGGTGAAGCTGGGGAGCTGAAACCTTTCTTGGCCATTGCAGAACTTCTCCTACTCAGTCAAGGAAGGAGGCAGTGCTTGATGCTATAGGTTTTTCCCACCTCGTCTACTCTTGGTGGTTGAAAACTGCTGTAAGACACAGTTCAGTCCTCCCATCCCATGCCAGACTGTCCTCAGGCTTAATACACTCTCTTCTACATCACTGCTATTAGACTATATCTGTATGTAAAAATTCCTCTGTAAGTTGAATGAAAACCACATCCAATTTGTAAATCCATTTTTCCGCTACCATGTATGGCTGTAAATGATCCTATCCTGTTAATTGGTCTCAACTTCAAAAGACATTTAATTCTACCTTTTCACAACTGCAATGGCAAATGTGTGAGGTTTTCTGCAGTTTAATCTGTTTAAGTTCATTTAACTGAATGCCAGTTATGGGCTATGAACTACACACACAGATCTGTCTGCAGAAAGCTCATGTCCTCAAAACAAGCCTTTTAATGAAGAGCCACAGGCCTCAGTAATACTTGCTGACACCTATAGCATATTGACAATACTTTTATTCTTTTCATTATACTAACATTCAAGACTGCAAAATGGGGTGAAATTAACTTAGGTTTTGTTACAGCTAAGAAGACAGTACCACTATTTGCAGGACTGGACACTCAAGTTGTTTTTTTCCACATACAATGCCATCTGCCTCTAGAATTTATTTTAGTGTTAGGAGAGAGTCAGTTTCTACATCCTTTCCATTCTGGATCAAGGTTACATTCATCTTAATGTTTCATTCAAACACAGAAACAAGTAATTATAGTGAGGGTTATTCTACTGTGTCTGAAATATTCCCTCAGTCATGAAAACTGAAGTCTTCTTTCTAAAAGCCCAGCAGCTATAGCATGATAATGTAATAGAAAACTCCAGAGGACACTCCACTAACAGACCTCAAACGTGATATGGAGAAAATTTTTTCTACGTAATAAACTTTTCACATCATAGGAAGTTGCATTATTGTTTTATTTATGTATTTAATTACAACTACTATAAATATATTTTCTGCACCAATTGTAGCAAAAGCATTTTACTATAGATGTCTATCAATAACTGGATGAGACTTTCAGCTCATTTCACACTGGCTAGAAAAAGCATCAGACATGTTAATGACTTTGAGGTTGGCTGGATTTCAGCTAATAACCTGAAGATGAACAATCCTACGTATCCAATTACTGAGTCTTTTCAAATGGACACTAACTCTATACTCATCTTTGTATTCAGAGAAAAAAAAGGAAAAAATGCATGGCCAGGTGGGCAGAAACCATTTACTTGCAACTTTCTGAACCAAGCAGTAGATTTACTGATTTAAAGAATAGCCTAAAAATTAGAATTGCCATGAAGTCAAACACATATAAAATTGTAATCTTATTCAAAATTTTTACTATAATCTTTCAAATTACATGACTGACTCAATTTTCAAATCTTAAAAGTCCAGGAAAGGCTTAGTGACCAATCAAAAAGATACTCAGTAAAAGCAAGTTGTAATACAGTATAATAATTGTAACAGCTCCCAGTGGTGGCTGTGTGGTCCAACTTTCCTTTCTTGTTCTTGAGCATCTACTGAAAGAGTACACGGACCATTTCACATTCTGTTCTGATACAAGTAAATAATTTACAAGTAAACTGCTTTAACAGAAAAAAGCAGTATTTGGTAAATATGAATTGCAAGAATGAAAAATCTGCAGAGATTGTTTATGATGTGAGTGCTAGTTAAAATAACTACAGATTATATGGCACCAAAAAGAGTAATCAAAACTAAAAATACAACAAAAACAAAGAGATGATGATCTACTATTATGTATTTTAAATTACAGGTTTTGAAGCAAATACAGCTTTCTTTAAACACTGAAGGTTAGTCTAAGGCTGCTTAGACTACTTCTGTTTTACCTAACTTCTTTGTTTCAAATTTATGAAAGTCTATTGCTATTACAGAACCTATTCCCTTCTTAATGGTCCAGGGAGAATATACTTCCTATCCTGCAAATAAACACACTCTATGAAGATACAGAAGAGTACAAAAAAGTGATAAATTAATAACTGGAGTAAAGGAGCTAACAATCTATGACAAAATATGAATATGCTGAACAAACATTGGTTTTCCCTAAAGTTCTGTTAATTCTAAGAAACATGAAGGAGAAACCACTCCTCCTATTTGCATAGTTGTGTTCATGCACATTTGTTGTTTATGAAACACTAGTCCCTGTTGCCCGCCTTTGCTGTCCCCAACAGATGGGACGTCTGCACTACACACCAGAATGCCACAAGTGTATTTTAATCACAATAGTATGCAGAAAGGCATATTAAGCCCCAGAGACATCCTGTACATGTTCCGGTGGCATACATATCAGACAGATACTAGATAAAAAGGAAATAAAAATCTCAAGGTTTTTATTGAGTCTCAAGGTCTAACAGAGCCAAAAAAAGGATTGTTTCTTTACTGGTGGCTAAGGAGTGACCCTCAGGGTGGGTCCAAGACAAGAATTCAATGTGACTCCAACTCTGCTTAAGCTGATCTAAAGATGGAATAACACTGCTGCGTTCCTGGTGGTTTTCAAGATTCATTCCTCTATAAATCAGGAACTAGTGGTTTCAATTATCAGATAGGGAAGGCTGAAAATTTAGATTGCAACATTTTAGTCTCAGGTTCTTCACCATCTTCCAGTACAGCCTCTGTGGACACTATTTAAGGTCTCTTAAAACACTAACACATTGCCACCTTCTTTTCACAAGTGTTGCAGTCCTCTGATTGAAGTGACAGAAGTGGTCAGACTGCCAACATGCCCCTTCTAACCATCACATCAAACATTTAACACAAGCTGCTTCTCAGAAAGGACACCAGAGAAAACCTATTGATAATATAACTTCTACGGATAAGAAATTATCTAGAAGCTCCTGTGCAATTAGGACCTCATATGCAACATTCACTGGTATCATGGAGTAAATAAATCAACACTTTCAACACACTGATTTTAAACATATAATATTTTGTTAACATTGATGCATTTACCCCTTGCTTTACTCCTGTCTATGAGAAGATCCAGCTCTATTCCTAATATCCTTAGCACAATAACATGGCAGCAAGAAACTAGTTCCTTGTCCCTTTGCATTTGTGTGTTCATCTCAGTGCTTCTGGAAAACTGCAGCATCTGCTTGTTGGGAACTGTTAATACTTACTGCCAAAAAACATACATACCAAAAAAAGCTAGGGAGCAAATTTAATACAAAAAACATCAGTTTATTTATGCCAAAATCATGCAGGCCACATTACACATTTGGACATAGTGGTTCAGATTGACATTTAAATATTTAAGGAAGATTGGTGAGATTTTTTTGATGTTATTACACTTTCACAACTTCCAGAGAGCACTATGTACCTTCTTGACCCTTACATTGGACATACAAACTCTATCCTACACTGTCTCTCAGTTACTTCCCTGAAAAAAATAAGTTTGGGATTAGAAAACCAGCACATACTTATCATTATTCTTTCGAATTTTGTAAGTAAAGAGACCACAGATTTTTGCAATCATTTCTAAACAATCTTTTCTAAACAAAGATATTAACAAAACAGTTCAGTCTCTGCCAAATCAAATCAAACCAGCCATCTCCATGTAATATAAGAAAAAGTAAGAAGGCTCCCTATGGACTCCTCCAGCATTACCCTTACAGAGAATCTATCATTTGAAAGGGAAAAACGAAAAACTACAGCAATCTCCTAGAGACTGAATACTCTAAATATTCAAATAAAAATTTGAAAGAATTATACTTTTTGCAACACAGAAAAATTTATTACTGTTACCTCATTATTACTAAGACATTAGCATGGCTTTTGCAAAACATTTCAGTGTCCTTCCAAACTGAAAAACCTGCCAAATTCTTTGACTCAGTTGCCATAAAACATTTCTAAACTGCTGGAACCAGATCCAAATTTTGTTTTATAAAAGTATAAAAAGGATATGAGTAAAACCGTGGGTTGATTCACTTTGAATATAACATATGTTAAAGGGTTTCCGGGTCCTGTTACTCATTATGAGAAAATAGCGATCCAGATATGCAGATATATTATGGTGGCTCCACAGATTTAGTCTCATCCTATTGTTTTTGGTAGTTTTCCCTTTCATCTAATCATCTGCATCTGGATTTTCCCTAAGTAAATCCATGTCTTCCAAAACCAAGTCCACTAAAGCAGTGCCATCAATACAAGTGTGTACTTTCTCTAGTAATACTAACCACACAGTTTCCTCTTTGTCAACAGAGCAAATTAGACCAGAGAAAACCATCCTTTGCACTTCTGAAAAGTTCAGCTACATTACTATGAAGACTTTTATCCTTTGAGATGACAATAATGTAAATTACAGTTGAATTTATAACCATGTTAGCTAGAAAGGATCCACAAGTTTTCTTTTTTACACTTACTGAGAATATTTCAGTGAAGTTCTCTGTGAGTTTTGCAGTTTTTAGAATCTTTAGAGGCTGTTCAGCAGTTTATACCTTCCATATAACCAACCAACCAATCATCATGAAACTCATACTTAAATATCTGCTAAAACATGTATTTTGCTGCAAGAACGTCTGTTTTACTGCTCAACAGACTTACCCGGTTCAGATGTGGGAGGTCTACCAAGTATACATAGGATACCTCTTGCCTTTCCAGATGGGTTTTGAAAGTTTCTGGGAGCATATCTCCATAGATTCACCACATCCTTTCAGGCACATATAGGAAATTCCGGGAATGCACAGGAAGAGCAACAACTCCTCTGTAGCTTGGCCCCATCTCCTCACTGGGAAGCAGCAAGAACAGCAACCCACATCAGCAACCTACTCAGCTTATCTGCTCATGTCAATCTGCCTGCCTACACTGAAAGCAGCACCAAGTTCAGTTGAGAGGTTTTAAAGTGTGTTTGGGAAGTGAACTAGACAACTTCACACCTGGACACGTGTAGGAGTGAAGCCGGTAGAAGAAGTAGCAGTTAATTGATGTCCATCAGTCCTTCCTGGAGTCTGAGCAGTCCCAGAGTTGCAGTTTAATGGGAGGTAACGCAAGGCTTAATATTACTGTTTGGCACAGCTATTTTTTCTTTTTCTAAACTAAAGCCTGGAATTACAAAGACAGATATAAAGCAAGTTAAATTCTTATTACAGCTTGTGTTGTTTGCATAATGTGCAACTGGGTTTTCTGAATTTCAGGAAGCGTCTTTCAGAGAGTTCAAGTTTGGGCTGTGCCGGGGGAGTGATGAGGCTGTTTTGAGCTCTTTTGTAAGGAAAAACATTTCCATGCTTTTAGTGTCAGTTTTCAAAAAAGCAGAGGATTTTTTTTTCTTTTGGGTAACTTTTTAACTTTCAAACAAAGACTAAAGTGATCCATTGCTTTGGAGAACTGTGTGGAAGGGAGGCATTTTTAATAAACATCCCAAGATCCTCTTTAAAAATAAAACCTTCAATCTCGTTTGAAATTGAAAATAAAACCTTGTCACATTTTTTGCCCGCACACTGACTTTTTAAAATTAATTTTTAGGTTTTTTTCTTATTTGACTGTACTGTAGAACATATATTTATTCTCAAACATCAACATAAAGCAAATGTATCCTTTGAATTCTTTTCTGATTGTGTTCCTTCCACAATACATTTTGTTTTTTAATGCTCACCACCCACATCAAGCTGGTTTTAGGCAGCAGCACGAGGAACTTCAGGATTTCACTTAATATTCAGTATTCCTCTCCCTAAGGAGTAGTGGTGTCATATTTCAGCTTTGCTTTATATTTCCTGTTGTCATGTGTCTCTGTGTTTTTTAAGACACACTTTAGGCAGAATCTACTTCTGTGGGTTTCAGAGTAGGAAAAATGCGCTTTTAGCAAAGACAAAGAGAAAGAGGATGACAAGAGGGAAAGATGCAAGAGCTAAAAAAACAAAAAGGGAAAAATACTAGCAAGCAGGGTGTGATTGCCACTCCAGATCAGCATTTTCAGCCCCAAAATCGTCTATAAAAAGTGGAATCTTAATCATTATCTCTGTTTTTTTGTTTTTTGGTTTTGTTTTGTTTTTTTTTTTGTAGCTAAGTGATTATATTTAACACAGCTTGAAGCCACTTATGTTTATACAAGTGCATGGGTCTAACATGGGGAACTGAAGTCTGCCAAAAGTAATTGAACCATAAAAGTCACTGAAAGTTTTCATGTTACACCAGAGGGAGAAAAACACAGATATTGGCGCTGTGTTCTAACAAGACAGCTGAAAAAGAAAGTTGGACATTTGCTGGTCATGTTTTCTTAGAAATGGTTATTTCCACAACACTTCAAAGAAAACCTTTTTTTGTACTAAAGCCACTTCTAAAGCAGCAGCAATCAGAGGAAGCAGGATGAGACAACAGAGGCAGGGGGGAGGAAGGACAAACCACAACACCAGAATGGGATGTCCCCTTAGTCAAAGTCTCTCCAACGTTCATTCCTTTAAATGCTCAGTTGGATATTTTCCTCCTAAAAAGTCTGGCTTTAATAATCACAGACTTTTACATTACTTTGAGCAGACTGTCTGTTGCAAGTCATACTCCTCAGAAGCTGCATCTCATAAGGGTGAGTGGTGGACTGACTCAGTACAATGATGTAATCTCATCAGGGAATGAGAAGTGTCAGCTTCCAAAAACCAAAAGATGGGGACAGTAAGCTTGTCACAAGCTGACAGCAGCTTCGTCAGATGGTTTTCTTCAATTTATGCCCATTTCGGATGAAAATGGGAGGAAGAGAAAGAGAGGGTATTGTTGTCAAGAAGAGGTAACAAAGAAGCTAATCCTGCAGCTGTTACCAAAGGTGAAGAGTCCATGTTGGTTTTGCTAAGAATTGCAGAATTCAATTTCAATACAATAAAAGAAGAAAAGAAAAAAATAACAGAATAATTGTAATTATAAAGTTATATGGAAAACCTTTGTGTGAACATGAAACTGTGATCTGAGAAGACAGAACTAAGGATATGAAACTGAAGCAATGGTACTTAACAACTAAAGCTTCCTTCAACATATCAAAATCATTTTGCATTAGTTACTGTATGACTATCATACTCTGTTTAACATGGAGAACCAGAAGCTGTTATGTCATTTTCTGAAGATATCATCCAGGAAACCCAAGGTGTCATCATGAAAAATGTTCTTTACTAAAGTTTACTTTGTTAAGACATCATTAAGTATTAGAGAGGAAAGCCATCACCAAAAGACGGAGGAAAAATTGATCTTTTGGGTGGGAGAGAGTTAGAAAAATATGAGAACGCACACAACATAAATAGTTCTTGTTCAATCAGAGAATATGGCTGAAAAAAATATTAAGGAAGTGATGATGTTCATCATTCTCATCCACGGTGAGACCAGCTATACCTATGTCATTCCTCATGGAAATCAGTCCAACCTTTGACCACCACTGGCAATCAAGTCCAACCTTCAACCATTGTTAACATAAGAAAGAGTGTTTCTAATGTGCACCTTCAATCTCCTGTTCTGAGTTTTAAGACCATTTTTTCATGTTCTAGCCAAAGAAGACCTGGGGAATATATCTCCTTTTTCTTTGTAGCAGCCTTAATGCAATTGAAGACTATTATCATGCTTCTCTTCAGTTTTCTCTCTGCTAAAAACTGAAATCCCATCATCAGTCTCCCACAGGTTGCATCTTCCAGCTTTCTGATTATTCCTGTTGCGTTCTTGTGAAATCTCTCCAACTGTCCATATTATACCTCACGTACAGAACCCCATATGACACACTGCTCCAGCTGAGGCCTTCCCATGGTTAGTTGGGTCCAGGGGATTATTTCACACCTCTTCCAGACAACATTCCCAATAAAAAGTTTGGCTGTTTTTCTGGCAAAGGCATGACACCAGTCCTTCAGACTTGGCCAAGACATGGCTGTCACATCTACACATCCTGCAGTGTATACAGTTGTTTTATTCTTGCTACAGGTAGTGCAACAAAATGAAAGATATCACTTACTTTCACCTTAAATTGTTTGCATTACTTAAACATAGGGGAGGGGGGAGGGGCAGGGATGACATTTTATAATGATAGTGGCCTTCAGCCTCTGCAAAAGCAATGCAAAAGAAAGTCTTCAGGGTTTCATCACCAAATTTATCATACCAAAGATGATAACCGAGTGGGGAAAACTCACCCTAATTGACTAGAATAATAGATCTTTTTGTCATCTGGGCATGAGACAAGAGTTTCAAACATCCCAGCTAGTAGCTGTCTGAAGAAACCGCTTTGATCCAGGTTGGGACACCCCTTCCCACACACCAAGATTCTGGAAAAGATTTGCTAACTCCTCCTCTATGTTATAAAAGTCAGTTTTATAAGAAGCAGAATGATGGAAAGAGGAAGAATTGAAAATGGCTGATACAAATGAGGTGTTTAGAAGTCCAGGAACAGCCTTCAGCCTGGACTTGCTACTTTTCTGCTGAAGCAACGTATGAGTAACAGTGTCAGCACTAAGGGAAAGAACATAACATAATCTATCACCTCCTGATATTACTGCACATCATTTTAATCAGAGAAACAGCCTGTGTCTGTCTAAGTATTAACAGTGGCAATAAATACATAGCCCAGCTGACCTTATCCTCTCATGATAAAAAAGGTTATGATGAGGAAACATTGCTTTGCTAATATCACAAATTAGTAGGTTGTAAAGAAGTGAACATATGAAAAAGGTTCATTAGAGAGTGAAGATAATAGGTTATAGGCTCCTTTCTGTTTGTCCTGAACTGTTGCAAAAGTTTGGGCAGGAGGAAAAAGAGGCAGAATATTTATAGGATGAGACACTATACAGGCCCCTCAAACGCAGCTCATCTCAAAAGAAGGACATTGATCTCTTAGGGCTTGGATGCACCTTGGCATGGTTGCCAAGGATATCGCTCTCCCTCTTCCCCATGCATGGAAGCTGTACCAGTCTTATTTCAGCTGATGAGCCACGGTGGCTGACAGAGTCATATTAATGCAGAAGATCCCGATTTCTGGTTTGTATCTAAGTACCACAGCAGTTCAGACTCTGAATTACAAGTCATTCAGCCATGCACGGATAGTATTAACTTCAGTTGGCTGTGAAGGGTACACCAGACCAAGTAGGGTTTGAAAGGCTTACCAGTAAAGAAGCACAGAGCTTCAATTAACTGATCTTTTCCCAAGACCTTCCCCTTATTTCTTGTTAGTTCATCACATGATATAATTTTCACAGGAAATAAGTGTTTCTCATTAATGATTTAGATCTGATCATGACAAGTGCTGTTTAAATAGGAAGAAATCAAGTTCTTAAAGAATCTGTCAGATGCTTGTCAAGGAGTAGCAGTTATTTAAACATTAGCTGTAACACATCATCCAAATAACATACTTGGAAAAGTCAGAAATTGCTAAGGGTGTAAAACATTACTAAGGGTTTAAATTCAAAAGGTATTCACCAACTTCTCTTTAGATTGGCATCTGATAAATAATACACTCTGCCAGAGAATGACATGTACAACTGAAAGTAAATAAAGAACTCTGGCTGATGCTCACTCCACTTCCCTCCTTCACTTCCAAGAAGCTCACCATGTGCTTTCAGCTTAACCATTTCCTAATTAGAGGAATTGTGATCCTTGGGCCAGGCTGGATGTTCTCCATAAAATGAGCTACCAATGCTCTGAGAAAACAGAAACTGGAGAGTCACTTTCTGAGATACTGAGATGAATTTCAGAGCAGTCTGTGCAAGTGAGAGAAGCATGTACAAGTGTGCAAATACGTTTGTATTTCAAATTAGATGGTTATTTCTGTTTTTTCTCCTCTCTGTCTTTCCTGCAAGCTGCGGCTTTACAAAAACTTTAAATTAACCTATGTCTGGGCTGCTGCTGAGAAGGGCTGATCTCATCTCTGATTCCTCATTTTCATGCCTTTCTTTGGGCCAACATTAGAAGTTCTGGGCCACGGGGTGAGCCAGAGGAGGGCACAGAGCCAGCTCACTGTATGTCTGCAGGAGTTTTGCTGGTGCCCAGGCAGGGCAAGACCAAGGAAGGGAAGATGAGTTGGATCATCTCTTATAGTAGCAGCCTACATTTAGATTTAAAGCTATTGTGAAACAATAGTCTCTAGTCCTATATATGTGCATACATATGTGTGTATATGTATACACACATACAAAAAAATACCCATGTACATACGTGACTTTCCTCATGTTGCTGTGGGGGAAGCATGACAGTTACCAGGAGGTGAGCAGTGGGAAAAAACATCTCCATCTCCTGGGTCAGGCACTCGGAGTATGGCAGGAAGGCTGCAGCTCACCCCAAGCTCCTCAGAGAAGAGTCCCTATTCCTATGGGGTTTCATTTGTTTACGTGTAGAACTCAGTAGCTATGTGAAAGCAAAAATAAGGATGTTTTTATTATGCAGTATACTCAGCTTCTTGGAGCATGCATGAGTTGGACATAGACATTTTGGGCTGCATAGCCATATTGTAACACAAGACCTGAAGGTAAAAAATGGTATTTATTAAACACATGTGCAAAATAGTTCTGTATATTATATATGAAATACACTCAGGCACGCTAAACTGCTTAAATTACTGGAGGCAATGTCACCAATAGCCTAAATGTTATAATTATTTTCAAACTAAAGCAATAGCTCCAAGTAGGCTCACATTTAGCTTTCTCCTCCCTGGGGCAGCGCATTCCTAGCAGGGGTGTGATCCTGCATCTCTGTGGAAAGCATTAACTCCTGCTCTGATAACAGTGCAGCTCTGTGCTTTTAAAGACTACAAAGCAACCATGCAAAGTGTGGTAAAGTTCATTCTGAATATTTCTGTGAGAATTAAGCAGTCCAGTAGTACTTCACGTTTTACATAAGGGACATTGTTTATTTTCCCTTCTGAAATTTGTCTTAAGGTCAATAAATACAACATCAGTCACTATTTTTTTTTTTAACAAAAATAAGGAACCAGGGGACTACCACACCTACCTTTTACTTTTATCCTTTTTATTTTGTGCTTCTACCTGATAATTAAACAGAACAGACTGAAACTGGATAAGCAAGTGTTAAAATGGAAGAACACACATAGTTATTTACATCCTAAATTTCACAGGGACATATTTAATTTTTTGATGTATTCTAACTCTCAGGGAATTGTTCTCCAGGTCATATAAAGTATGGTACAGTTCTTCTACATTCTTTTTTCCTATACATATGGTTCAACCATATTATTCAGCCCCTACAGAAGCAGTAATAATACTAGAAAATACATACATATTCTTACACTGTAAGATGAATTTAATAAAACTATTTATTGGGAAAATAGTTGACAAGTATTTTGATTTGTGCTGACATGTAACAACCAAGAGAAGTCAGCAATTTTTAAAGTACCTCTTGGCAAGGTTTTGGAATCCACAAGCAGAACAGCAAATGAATGCAGTAAAGAAAAAAAAAAAAAGAGAGAAAAAAAAACCCCACAACACTCAAAAAACTAAAAGAACCCATGCTGTTTAAGGATTGAGTACGGAAAGGTCAAGGGCTTTGGTCTTTCCAGTATATGAGAAAATGGAAATGTATCTGAAATGATAGGAAGACATGCCTCCTGAAGGCTTTCAGAATTCCCCTGCAATGGGTTATGTATGACATTCTAGTTGCTTATCTACAGATGTCTGTTACACAGTATAAATGCATGCAGAAGTGTTAATGCAAAACACTACACACATGCATTCATATACAAGATCAGCTGCTCATAACACAGTTTGAGTAACTGTGTCTGTCCTATCCCACAGCTAGGAGATAAAGCTCTAGCTCTACTTAGTGCTTCTGTTTCTGTAGCAAAATCCCACAGCTCCATCATCAACTCAGGAAAGTGAGGAAGCTTGCCTAAATTAAGAGGAAAAGAATCAGGTCCACTGCAAAGACCCAGGGGATATACGTTACTCAGGAATCTCAGTGCCACTAACGAGGCAGTGCAGCAGAAGGGTAGACATAGATTTGAGTATCATTTCACATCATGCTTCTCCCAGCCAACCTCCATTGACCCAATAAGAGCACCTGGAGTATATATTTTGCTTTAGAGATATATATACATATATATATATACACACACACATATATACACATATTTCTGTAGAACATTGGTAGTGGAATAGCAACAGAAAGGGGAGGAGTGATGGGCACTAGCTAGTCGTCTACTTAAGAAGCTGGGGACAATTTTCCCCAAATATATTTATGGTCAGCAAATGAGGCTGCTTTTAGAAAAAAAATGTAGATGTTTCCACCCTTTTGAAACTGAGAGGCTGTGGTCTCTTGATGTAAGCTTGTTGAACAGTATATGGTTTTATTCCAGAACTACATTTGAAATACACTTTACTAGATTACTAGGTCAGACCTCACTACGTCCCAGTAGAGAAGAGTAGTTGCCAATCAGTTTTAAGAAATCCTATCCAAAGTAGGATTTATTAATACCCTTATGAAGAGTTATAAGCACCTATGTACTATATGGTTGCAGGTACAAACCACTTTCTTCCAAATCAATGTCAATAGTGAAAGAGAGGAATCTCCAAAAGGTTGTTTCTTGCACTTAAATTCTTCATCCCTGCCTAGGCCTTTAAATTTTGTTGCATCTAAGGTCTTTATTTGTGTTCTGGTTTCAGCTAGGATAGAGCTAATTTTATTCCTGTTAGCTGGTGTAGTGTTATGTTTTGGATTTAGTATGAGAATAATGTTGATAACACACTGATGTTTGTAGTTGTTGCTAAGTGGTGTTCATACTAAGTCAAGGATTTTTCAGCTTCTCATGCCCTGCCAGCACTGGGAAGGGACACAACCAGGACATCTGACCTCAACTGGGCAAAGGAATATTCCATACCATATGTTGTCATGCCCTGTACATAGACTGGGGTGAGTTGGCTGGGAGGGTCGGATCACTGCTGGGGAACTGGCTGGGCATCAGCCAGTGGCTGGTGACCAATTGCACTGTGCATCAGCGGTCTTTCTTGGGTTTTATTTCTCTCTCTTTTTGTTATATTAATTCTCATTACAATGATTATTATCAACACTATTATTATTATTATATTTTATTTTTATTTCACTTATTAAACTGTTCTTATCTCAATCTATGAGTTTTACTTGTTTCCAATTCTCTTCCCCATCCCACCGGGGGCTGGGGGCGAGAGGGAGGAGTGAGCGAGCTGATGCGTGGTGTTTAGTTGCTGACTGAGGTTAAACGATGACAATCTGTAGGAGATATCAGCAGTTCTATGGATAATAAGGTAAGGTGGGTTGTGTGAATATCTACAGCAGATCTCTTCCTACCAATATCTGTAGCAACTTCTGATGTTTTGCTAGGGATCTGGAAACAGTGTTGGGGAAAGCACAGAAATATATACCAGGGCTTGATGCCCTCATTTAGCTATGGCTTGCCTTTCTGGTTAACACAGAATGTTAACACAAACTCCAGCTGCTCAGAAGGTCATAAGCCCTTGTAAAGAACATGTAAATGCACGCTTGCCTAAGCTAAACAGCTGCCACTTGGTGGTCTACATTCAAGTGAAAGTGATGTGTTTATGAATAACACTTTCTAATAAATGCTCTACCTCACCAGTTCTTAATAATATTTAACTTACCTCTTTCTTCCAACAAAAATTATTTAGGTAAAACAATACAGCAGTAATTATCAAGTTTCAAACAATAATGAATCTTTCTGGAAGGTTACCTACAATAGGTAATATAAGCAAAATGTAGCCAGATAGCAATTATTCAGCCAGAAGCAGTGATGAAGAACTACATTCTTTATAAAAATAGCTTAAACTATTTTTAAGACTTGAACAGTAACAAAAAGTCAGACAAAGGCTGATATCAGTAAACAAATGTCAACAGGAAAAGAAATACAGAACATAGGTTATGTACACTGTTTTTCTTAGGGGTGAAGTTAACCCCAGGATGAAGGAGCTTCACAAGGCACTCTGCATCTTCCAGTTCTGCGGTTTTATTTGACCTTCAGGCGTGTTAGACATAATTAAGTCTCTGAATTTTCACATTGGCTTCAATGCAAATGCACATGTGCAAAGAACTTTGCTTGATTGGGTCTCATGGACAAAACCCTATTTTTATAGGTGTTCATTTCCTACTGGAGTCATTTGAGTGCTGTTGCAGGCTTAGTTTCCAGCCATCTCTATGTAAATCTCCTCACTAAATTCTATGGAAATTATTGCTCTACTGAACTAACTGAGAATTATAAATATATATATATATATATATGTATAAAATATATATTGTATTTAATGTGTAATATAATACAGTATATAATAAAAAGCAAAACAAATAACAGTTCAGTTAAAAAAAGAGCCTTTAAGGAGATCAGCTTGCTATACAAGCTTTATATACTTTATAGATGGATTTCTGCTAAAGAAAGCCATATTTCTCAATTTTACTTATCTGTACTTCCTGTCCAAATCTGAAGTATACTTATAAAAAAAATCAAGTTTTGGTAATAAATTCAAGCTACTGGTTCTCCCTGGACTTCCTTTCAAAATCCCGAATCTCTGACTTTATCCAGAAATTATGGGCTCTAATATGCACCTTTTCAAGGACACAAGCAATAAAATTTTCCCAAATTTTAGCTGTAGTTTCCCATGTGATAGCTCCCAAGCCACTACACAGTCAGTTTATTTTTCACTTTTTCTGCCTTCAGAACATGTTTTTCTGTGATTTGACAGCATGTTTTTTTCTTTTTTTATTTTAAATCATGGAAATAAAACTAATTAATTTTGGTTTAATTAAGATTAAGAATGTCAGTCACCCAAATGTAAAACATCTTAATTAGTAAGGCACTGAGCACAGCAGTCTAAATAAAAATCTCATAGCTTAATGAACCAACATTTGGTACAGAAATGATCTTATATGAGACCAATATGGCAAATTACTCATAAAGCAGAGAACTAAAATTATGCAGCAATGCTCAGAAATACATTGCTAAGAATTTTGTACCATAAAACTAATTTTCCACTAATCTGTCTCAGTCAACATTCCTTCATTTCCAGCTTCTCTTCAAGGATGTTTTCACTGAGTCCCATGAGCCTTCAGAGCACTGAAGTAGCCATGCAAAGATGTCGTGACAGGCTTTTTTGTAAGCACCAAGTAAACTCAAATTAAGAATATAAATAATCCACTAATCTATGCAAATTCAAAGAATGATCATCTTGTTTTAAGCCTCCTGAATAAATTCTTTTTATTTTAGGTTTTATTTTATAGGGCTGAAAGTAGGGAGGCAGACCACTTGAGCTTTAGACGTGACATTTCTCTGACTAAATGCCAGTGCTTACAATGTAGTCATCTGTATCTCAGCTAGTTGCCCTAGGCTCAATGCACAGTCAATGGAGAAATTTAGGCTTCCTAAAATAGACATCTAGAACATATCAGATTAATTACATCCTAGAGAAGCAGATTTCTATCCCCTGATTGTAAAGGAAGTCTACAGGGAATGAGCTCAGCTGTAGACCTGCTCTGCTGTGTGTGGGTTGAGTCTGGCAGGATGTATGTCACTCTAAGTGACTATCAGTTTTCACATGCCTTTAATTTGAAAATATGATCCCATGTTTACTAAAATGAAAGTGAAAAAGAGCTTTCTCATTACACTCAAGCAACTTAAATACAGTTAGAGAGTTGTTTAAATAGTCATATGTTATATTCACACACACATTTAATAGTGCTATTCTTACTTATCATTTTTAAGTCACCTATTACCTGTGCTTATCCAGTTTTACTGGGAACATAAGCAAAAGAAATATCTAGACATACATTTTCTGAAGTACGTATTAACTGGCACCATTGGGGGCCACAGTGGAGCTCACATAGTCTCCTTGGTTTCTGACTCACTCAGCATGCACATGAAGCTGCTGTTACAAGCACCATGGACAGGCAGGACTTGTGAACATATGATGACACTTAGCTTCACATTCCCATTTTTTCAACACAGATGGTCCGAGTGAGTGCTTTTCTTAGTGCCTTGCAAGTACCAATAGTAGAGTCCTAATTTAGAAGGGAACAGATTAAAACAAACTGTTTCTCCTCCGTTAGAAAGCACATTTCCAAATGCTAATCTTCTGGATTAGTAAATGCAACATTAATTCACAAAAATGCATTCTCATTTCACTCTAACTTTGTCTTCCTCATGTCACAGCCTCATCACAATTCTTTTTCTTCCAGCCTTGAAACTCTGGTGTGAAAAATGTAACAGATTTGACATACAAATGAAAGATTTCATCCCACTGTCCCAAAAGAAGGGAGGAGGGAAAGAAAGTACTTCTGCCTCATAGCTGTCACCCATGTATCAAGAACAGCCAATGCAACAAGCCACCACAAGCATAATTAAAATCCTTTTTACAAACAGCATGCCTGTTCCCTCAAATCCCATGGATAAACTGGCGAAGGGTTTGCACTGCACTCAGTACCTTTGCTTTTCCTAACCTATCAACACCAGCTCAGCTGTGCCAATACAGCTCCAGCCCCTGCAGTACACTGAATAACGCAGTTATATATCCTATCACTACTCTTCTATATCCCATTACTACTCTTCGACACCCAGTGTAGATAAGCATCAATGTATCTATTTCACAAATCTTGTTACTATTTGAAATCATTCTCCTCTTCAATGGATGTCCAAATTGGTTGTCCTCTGCTTCACTTTGCCTTTGGTTGCACATGTCTAGTCACATTTTGTCTTTGAAAGACAGTGATTGAAAATAATCTTAAATGAAATCCCGTACATAATTTCTACCCATGGTCTTTCAATAAGAAAGCAGATCCAAACAAATTCCCATTGGCAAGACTCTATATTGTGGGACTGAAAATCACCATTTGTCTTCTAAAGCAATTTTTCAGGATACCAACTCTATCATAATCTTCTCTCACATGAAAATTCATAACAGATGGGGGTACTCGATTGAATATAGAGTAAGGCAAGGCAAAAAAAAAAAAAAAATCAAGACAGAGAATTATATAGAGCATCAGATACCATTCAGCCATGAATGCATGCCAAGTCCAAAAAGTCTCCAGTATGGGGCAAGTTTTTGCTTAAGAATAAGCATAAATATAAATAATAATTAATATGATTATTTTGGGATAGGATATTTACAAAGGAAGTGATTTCACTGTGGAGACACACCAGCTTAATATTTTCCAAATCCAGCAGAAATACTGTCATCTTTGGATGATGCAGTTGGATTGAGTTCATCCTACATTGTGAAGTGCCCTGTATGAGTAGATGCTGATATATGATCTCTTGGAAATATGTCTGGAAAAGCAGCTACCGGTCACAACCCGTACACCACTTTAAATTTTCCGTTCATAAATTAATATTTTTAATCCAAAAACTTGCAGAAATCCGACCTTACAAGTATCTTAGCAGAAATCCTACAATAACTATACATCAAACAAGTCACAACACATTCTGTATTACTTATCTTACAGAATACACAGTTTTTGCCTTGAAAAATTATAAAAATGGGTGCATATATGAAGATGGTAGAAAAAAATCTCTAGGAACATAAAGAAGCTAGGGCAATAAAAACTACCCAAATCAATCCCTTTGCTAGTCTTAATATACATTTTACAGTTGTTTAGCTAGCTTAATAATGACATTTATTAGCACTCACACTTGGAACAGATGAGATATAGCCCTCTGCTCCTTAAATTAAAGAAAATGCAACTTTATGCTGACAAAGCTTTTAAGCATCCAGGACACACAGTCTACCACCATCAGAATTTTAATTCAGTGACAGAATTCCATGGTGTAATCAGATAAAGAAAGGAAAATGATGGTATCCTCACAAGCACAGAATCTAGTAACCTTCACTACTAGTCACAAACTGGCAGACAAGCTGAATGCAAAACAAGATAAAGGTAGCAGACAATGAAAATTCTCACTCAAAGGGCTCTCTGCCAGCGTTCAGTGACTCCCCAGCAGTCCTATTATTAGGGTTCCAAGTGTCTGATCTTTCTCTTATTAGTCAATGAAAAAAATTCACTTGTCTACAGGCAGAGGAATAGTCATTGTAGGCATGGATGCTATTTCTTAAGCACAGGAAGGAAGAAGCTTCACTCTAACACCAAACAAAAAATCAAAACAATTATGAAATGCTGTATTAGGTATACTATAGTATAAATAACAATCCTGTAGGAAAATGCACTTTACATGTGAAAGCAGCAACGACTGAACATTTATTTTTCCAGGGGGTTTTTACCATTTTGTTCTTGACAGTTTGAAATGGCATTATCCCCTTCTGCTTTGGACAACTCCCACTGGTGAATGTAGAGTATCTGCTTCCTCCTCACAAAAATCTCATTGGGAAGAAAGTCTCACTTTAATAAAGAAACAATGACAAAAGGAATCTCACATTTTTCTGAGGTAGACTTATGTCAGAAAATGTCCAATAATTAAATTTTGGAGAACTATGCCACTAATAATGACTTCTCCAATCCAAGGAAAAATGTTCTTGTCACACCCTTTGTCTTCTTTCATGTAGTTATACCCCAACAGACTCTATTATCACAAGGTACAGTTGCTCAGTATGATTTTGTGCCTTTTTGAACTACTGAAAAATAATCTTTATTATTGACTGTAGCAAACCGACCCTGTGAAGTGCTATGGTACACACAGAGCCATGCTTTGTTTAACCCCTCCCAGAGCTGATAAGAGCCTTCTAGAATTATCCACATACTTTCAGTTGCTTCATTGCACTGGGTGCAGCTGAACTGAATAGGGGAAGGATTATTTTGGCAGACTACTGTAATGAAGTGAACTGATCCGGGATGGTCATGATCCTGGATAGCTGACCCTAGTGAATGCAATCAAAGAAAAGTGCATGCATGTGTGGACAGTCCCAGCACGTCTCACATCAGTGACATAACTTGTATGGCTCTTTTCCACTGGCTCACTGGGAGAAGAGCCCAGTTTATAATTTTAAGAGCAAATAGTATAACATTACATGACACTGCTCACGTAAGGAGTACAGGGCTATAAAACAGCAGGTGAAATGTTTGCTCCATAGACTGCTTGACAGAAAGGGCAGGTGAGCTAGCCCCTGTAAAGTGCAGTTCAAAAGTGGTGTGACAAATGGTCTTATGGATATAACACCTAGCATTGTTCCAAATATTAATTTTCTGGGGTAAAGTAAATAAATGCTTGTTTATCCCAGAGTTTAGGAGTGTTTCTAAACTCAAGTTGCAGGAGTTAAAATGAAAGCTTATAAACCAGGAGTAATTATAACAAAAAAGGGAAAAGATGCTATAGGATTCTTACGTGCTTCTCTCCCTCTTACACACTTCATTAAAGTGAAGATTACGGTTTTGTACTTAAATCTCAGGAGTGTTGAGGGACTAGCAGGGCTGATGAGAAAGATGACCAGTATACCAAAAACCTCACAACTTTATTATGCATTTCTTTCAAGCATTCAGGACGACTAAGTCAGTTCTCTTCTTCCCTTTGCACCCTGAGCATCTGACATTTCCACTTCTTACTCCCCATCCCATCTCATGAAGTCATTAATTTTTATGAGTTAACATAGAAAGAGCTGATCTAGGTTACGAAGTGCTCCGTAAGTCACTGATGACAACTTGCTAGAAAGGCACACACCTCTTTGTCTATATATATATCGCTCAAATTGTAGCTTGAGCAAGGGCACATTCCTGCTGTGTTGTCTCTAAGCTGTGTGGTCCTGGCTCAGCCGGGTAACTGGACCATCCAGGTGATGCCTCCTGGCCAAGAAGAGCTCCACAGTCACACCTAGGAAAGCTGCGTACCTTCATTTCATGTATCTATACTTTCACATATTTACATTTAAATCTTGCTCGGGGTTGTCCAGATCCTGACTCACAGAGGAAAGCACTTAGACCTCAGTAGGAAGCAGCCCTTCCCTACAGTGATGTACAGGGAAAGGGCTGGACGCTTTCATAAATACTGCTTCCAAGTCACCTCCCTGAAGGGAAAGAAGAACTTAACTAGTGTAAATGCAAAGACTGAGACCACTTAAAACATACTCAAACCTAGCTAAAGTTTGATCCACATTTGGCAGAGTATTTTTTCTTTATTTGGTTGTTCTTCTTTAAAGCTGGCAGAATGACAACCCTAGAACAGCTGTTTTTTCATAAGGGCTGGTATGTCAGGAAACCTAGCCCAAATGATCCCAAGTCTCAAAGAGGGATTTCACCCTTTGCTCTCATAAAGCACAATAAACTTCAGGGCAATTTGAGTGTGCACTTAGATCCTGGAGCCTGTAGATGTGCTGACCATAAACATAAAGGAATCCCCAAGTGCAGGTACAGCAGAGCTAGTCTCATAATGCTTAAAAAGATATTACTGTGGTAGGAAGAAGAAGTTGAAGGAGTTGAGAAGGGCTGAAGAAGTCTAAAAATCCCCAAACATCATACCTCTTCAAGACAGCTTTTGCTTTGCTTGCAATTTAATCAATATTTCAGTTGTTTCTTTGGGGGAGACAGCCACATGAGTCTTCTACATGTACCTTGTAATTGCCCTTAGGTTCTAGAGAGAGCCACTGTTTACAGGGAAGCCTTCAGCAAAGCTTATTTTTTTACACTCAAAGTACTTTTAAAAGTTACATAGCTGGACTACAAGCAAAAGGACAGAAAAATGAGAGATCTGGAGAAGATGAGGTCAAAGAGGTGACAGCTGTCAGCAAGATTTTCCTTATATGCAAAATCTAGACTCAGTATTTTGTAAACAATAATAAAAGAGAAGATCCAAAGGGATGTGAAGGAAATTGCAGCATTGAGAGGCTGCGAGGCTCACTCACTGCAGACAGACAGACGGGAACAGCAGTCACCAAGAGACTAATTGGAACTTGAGTCAGGTTAAAATTTACTGTTGTGTCTTTTTGGCTTGTTGGATACAGTTTGATCCAGCTCATGTCTGGGATCAGGCTCAGGATGTGGTTGTCACAAAGGGGGAAGGTATCAGTGGCTCCAAACCGCAGCAGTGGAGGTTGGTGGAAGGGCTCATTTTGAGGGCAGAAAGGTTGAAGTGGGGTCGGCACATTTACACACCTCCCAAGCTGACTCCTGTCCGCAGGGGTTCCTATTCAGCAGCCCAGCGTAAACAAGCAAGCAATCCCAAACAGTAATCTCACCAACATCAAATAAGATGATTCATTTATTTAAAGCTGAGTGCTTGCATAAACACTTCTCTGAGCCCCAGGGAAAGGAGTGAAGGAACCCAAGAAACTGCAAAAAGTGAACCAAGGACAGCAGAAAGTCCTAGAGAAGATGAAAAGTTCACAAGCCACAGGAACAGACAAACTTTCCCAGAGAGGGAACAGCTCTTCCTTTCCCCAGAGGACACTTGTTTTGTTTATCTGAGGTTTTTGGTGTGTACTTTCAGCTGTCTGCCTGTTTGGGGGATTGTTTTCATTAATTTCTGAAGTGAGAGACTTATAGATTTTTTGGTTTTGTTTTGGTTTGGGTTTTTTTTAAGGTCTCGAACTGTCTTTTTTCCTTTTAAATGAGACCTTACTTGTTAAAGATCCCTTTTTTCAGCAGAACTAACTAACCTTGGAAATAGGATTGTTTTTGCAACCAGGTGGGGTCCCACCCATCTGCACTCAGCATTATTCACACTGGCCCTCATCCAGAATTTTCCCCAAGACTCTTCAGGGTGGATCTCGTTCCCGTTAAGCTCAGAACAAAATGCTGTGGCCTGACCTAGCCTCTATCTCCTTTCAGCTCTCGCGGTTCCTCCTGAGGGACCCAACATGCACCCCTCATCCCCTGCCCAAGGAGACCCGCAGCTTTTCATGGTCCTAATGGCAAACACATGGTGCAGATAGAGGGATCAGGTGAGGAGAAGAGCTCTGTATATTCACAGAAGCTCCTCAGCCTGAATATTTTTTCCCTCCAAGAAGCAAAGCTTTTCATTTTCCAAAGGGAATTCTTTAATAACGTTGTTTGTTAACAGAGTTGAAAATCGGGTAGCTCCTAACATTTTCAGGTATTTCTTTTCTTCTGTCTGTATCTCCTACAGCCAGTGACAACATCCAGTAAGTATTTCACTCTAATCTCTAGCATGGACTTGGTTTACAAGAATAAATGCCACTCTCCCGAAGGGCAATTTCTTTCAGTTTTACCTATGCTGAGCCCCAGCAGCAGAACAGCATCAGAGTAGCCCCTCTGCAGCTCAGCTCCTGGCCACCCCTGCCCCGCGACAATCAGCAGCCCTGCTTCTTATCTAATGACTCTGCCTTTTACATTATCTATCTTAATTTCAACTCCTGTCATTTTATCATTTCCCCATTGTGGCCCACCCTGCTTGCAGGGCTGAAACAATGTCTTTTTGTTAGGTCTGTGCTAGCAGCAGGCAGCCAGCTGGTTTGCTGTGTGCTCACAAGCAGGAGCCCCTGAACAATGATGCAGGACTCGGCTCCTGAGGCTGACTCCTGCTGGCAGCTTCCCCTCTCCTCCTCATCCTCCTGCTGGGACGGGACTGTTTATGGCTTTGGCCTCTTAAAACCCCTCTACTAAGCAGTTGTGCAACTGCAGTGCCTGGCTGCTGGAGCTCATGGTCCAGAGTTTCAGCCTTTCCTGTCCCCATCCCCTGCTCGGGCAGAGGTGCTGGGGCTGATGCCGGCTCAACAGTGAGGACGGGCACCGCTGGCACGCAGCAGCTAACAGCATCACCTGAAACCGCCCAAGGATGTCTGTCTGTCAAACCCTTCCCCTCGGCTGCCAAAATCCTCAGGGACAGCCCCAGCGTGCAAAGACAGACAACATGCAGCATTGTTTTGGGCAGGCTCCTCTTCACTCAGGTTTGCCCATCTCTGGGGCAGGGACAGAAAGCTGCAGCCACTGCTCTGCCTAGTGCCAGTTCAGCAGCTGGGGCCATAAAACCTGTCAAACTGACACGTTACACACAGAGGAAAACCACAAAAGTCATTCTTTCCATAGCCAGCTAGCCAATTCACGTGATTTTTTTTTTTTTTCCTGACAGAGTAGATAACCATTTTGCTAAATGGATTTCACATTTTATGAGCATTTTCCTTGCACTTGCTATTGCACATTTCTTACAGCATTTCAAGCTTCCTTGTCCAAATCTGGTACCATATCTTCTACCAAGAATTGCCTGGTTAAAAAACCACAAAAATTATAGATTACACCTTGCTGTTGGTCATCATTACCCATCTGAAGCTCAGAGCCTTAGCCTTTTATTTGATAATGTAACAATAAATATATTTATTAGCAATTAGTCATGTTTCTCAGAAAACTGGTGTGACAAAGACAGCTCTAATATATATCACCTATTCATATACACACTCTCTATATATCTATCTATACATATATCTGTATATATATCATATATGCACACAAACACATGACTATGAAAGAAGTTAAAATTATACACCAGGAGTTCCACCTGTCCCCATTGCCTCTTGCTCTCCCCTCTACCTGTTAGCTAAGACTGTGCCTGCAAGGAAGCCAGGCACGAAGTGACAACCTGTCAGTGTACTGAGCCCTGGAAAGGAAGGCAAAAAAGTTGTACTTACTGCAGCTGTCAAGAAAAAGAGAGCAAAGGAATTTGAAAGCAGCAGTGAACAATGAAAAAAAAATCTAAAAACACAAAATGTTTTAAATTTCAGTAAAACTTCAATACCAGACCAAGGTCAGTAGGGAAAACCAGCCAAACAAATGCAAAACAAACAAAGGAAACACTTACAGGGTGTTAATACTGTTTTGTATGCTTAAATGTGGGATGTTGTAGCTGATTGGCTGACCTTGGCCACTACACTATAAACTTGCCTCCAAAAAAGCCCTAGAATAGCCTGTGAAGGCACACATGTTCCCACAAAAAATAGCAAACCGCTTAATCTGAGAAAGCTGCATTATTTCATGTAAGAATCAGAGAAGTCTGAAAACACTTCTTTATTCTCCAACATTTATGTGTGCAGAAAACACCTAAACTAATCTAACTGCATCGACAACTTAGTAAAAATAATGCTGAGGATCAGAATGAGGCTGGAGAGCAACGACTGTGAAAGGCTGAAGCTGCAATGGCTTGTGAATGATTCGCCAATGCCACTGAAACATAGTGAAAGTCTCTTCCACTGCTTTACAATCATCATATTTTATTAATCAGCCCAACGGCACACGGTAAAAATTGAAATCTGTCTACAAAGTTGGCACATATGGGAAAAGATCACTCCTGGTTGTTTTATTTTAAACAAAACCTACAGTAGCTCCCATTGTTTGTTTGCTTTTCCCCCCAGAGTAGACAGCATGTGGCTTATGAGCCACACTGATAGATGCGATAAAGCTCCTGCCAGATCTGATTGATGACAGCACTAGGAAATGCTGTGAAGGTCACACTGTAATTCTCTCTTTGCAGCTGCTCCTGGTAAGAAATGGTACAGCAAAATAAAACCTGGATCTGCGAATCACTAGTAACAGGGAAAGACCATCCTTACCTTGCCTTCTCTTCTCTTCCCTTCCAGTTTTCAACAACAGGAATGCCATAAGCATGTGTAACCAATGAGACACTAGGTAAGTTTCAGAGAGATACTTAAACATACTTTAATGGACAAAAGAAAAAATCCAGCCACAGCAACTGGCCAAATACTGGGCCTTTATACATTTGAAGACAGTCCATAGTAGTTTAGCATGAAAGCTGGATATTAAAAGAGCGTTTACTATTTGCCTCTCTGCAAAACCCAGATAACATACCACAACATATTCTCTGGGAAGGAGCGCTCTCTCTGATAATGTAAATACATGGATTGAGCATCTTTTCCAAAGTCCATTAATTGTAAATGAACCAAGCAAGCATGCTCATTAAAACTGGCTAGCAGCAAATTCAGCAAGCCAGAACATGAGTCAGTCAAGTAGGACACCAAAATCTTGTTTTCCATAAATGTTTAGATGTGACTAGGACACGGGTAAGAGACTTCAGGGAATTCACAAACATGATATAATGACAGTCCCCTAATGAATAATATATATTTAGTGCAACTCATAGCAATTACCTCACATACACAAAGTGCTGCATTTCTTGGGGGTAAAATGCTGTTATCTTTGAGACATGAGCTACATTACAGATTAAACCACTTGTGTACTCTTTTCTGGCACTTTCTATTAATGAATGGAAATATTTTTATTCAGCACTTTGTACTCATAAAGATTCTGGCACAATAAGGCCATTACCAACATCTGTCCCAGAGAAAGACAGCCTTTATCACTCAGCTCAAAAATACATGATGGCAGAGAGATGCTGGCAGCAGAAGTCCCCCAGATAGTCAAAAAATCTCACCACTATGTCACCATGAAAGGAATAATGCACAGATTTTTTTAAAAAGGTTTATTTCTTTTTCACGTTAGGAAAGACATTTAAAGAAGACAGTTCTGTTCAGTTTTGCTTATTTTACTGCCAAACACACACAATCAACTTTTAACACATCACTACATGTGAAGAGCAGTATCTATACAAAATCAAACCTATAAAGTCCTCTTAGGAGTTTCTTTTCTAAATTTCCTGAGGGACACTGGTAAAATATACAGCAGATATTGATTCATCCTTTTCACAGCCTAGTGCATTCTTCCAGGGCTATTCTAAGAGAGCTGATCACCATCAGCTCATTTGGACATTGCTGTGTGTTCAGGGCGCTCAGCACCTTCAGCAGTCAAACCTTACTGTGCAACATATGTCATGACTGACTTTCTGGTAAGGTGGCAGAGGGGTAACGAATGGCTGACAATGCTATTTTTCTGCCATGCAGGACTGCACTTGTTACCACGTCTAGAAAACAGGGCTTATGTCTCAAAAGATTCATTTGTTATATGCTGGGAGATACTCCCCTTTCCACAAAACCCAGTTATGTTCCTGCAATACTACTGATTAGCATTGATAGCATCAGCACGTGTTTCATGATCTGGAGAGTCAAGAGTTAACTTTTAATCAAAGAGTAAGAGCAATTTAACCTATACATAGTATATTACAGTGCTGTTGCATATGCAATACAAATAGAAGACCTTCACGTATACGTAGATGAGTAGGTGCAGTCCAACATTTATGCTGGTGTAACCCCTACACACCGCTTTTACAGTCACCCCCGTGCAACTGCACCTACGTGCTTTCCTACCTGGTCATAGTGCTGACAGACTATTCTGGGTATTGCTTTATACAGACACTCCCCCAAAAGACATCTGATATGATATTAAAAATTTAAATTTGGTCTAAATCCAGCTTAGGATGTATCATAATAGAAAAGCTAACTTCATAAATTTCAATAGATAACCTTAATAGATGTAGAATAGGAGTACATGCGAGACTTAGCTTTTTCATTCTTGGTTCAGAGTTCACAGTAACTCTGTAGTCCTTTGGTTGACTTCCATTATTTTGGTTGTGTTTGACTACTGGAGTTCAACTGGGAGCCTAAGAACATTCTATATTAGCGTATATTAACCTGGAATACTATCTATTGAGTAACACACTCACCTGCCCAACCCAGACAGTTCCCATGCCAGATGAAACACTGTGTTTGTCAATAAACTGATGAATCAGAGGAAACTCAGAGTCATGCCAGTAGCTAGGTGTCATTCACATCTAAAACAAGTTGAATTGCCTAACTGGAAAGGATGCATACATTTTTTGAAAAGTTTACACAATAGGCTTTAGTGTGACTAAAACCATAAGAGCATAGAGTGAACTAAATTGTACGGGAGTTTGGAAGCATAAGTCCTTGCATCCCACCCTCCCACTTCAGCAAGAGATCTCTTGCAAATGAATATAAAACACATCCATTTCTCCTCCTCACCCCTCCGTGCAAAACAAAGAGCGCAGCTCTGAACAATGCAGTTAACCAGGCAGGCTCCTGGATACCATACTCCCATTGACTGACCTATCAGATACGAAACTTTTTAAAATGGACGGAAATTAAATCGGCCGACTCCAGATTGCATCAATCATCCCTGAACCGCTGGCTTTTTGTCCTAGGGCAATATCTCAAGGAAGTCGGCAGGGAGCAGCAGGGCAAGACAATTCCTGATCTGACCTTACAGCAGGTTCTCTCTGCACCACTGAAAGGAATAGCACAATTAGTCACATGTATACCAAATACAGCCTGCCCCCACTGACATTTTAATTATTAGTTTTTTAATGTCTCTGACAGTACTTCAGGAGATGAAAATTAAAAACTCTCCACTAAGACTGTAAGATTTCAAAATAGTGTGAGTGGCTGACCTACTGAAGTGTTACTGCATTTTAGCCATCCTTGCTAGCACTGCTTCAAGAAACACTGCAATTTCAACCCACAGATCTTCCAATTCCCTTCATCTAAAAATCTACCCAAGACCCAGGAACACTACTTAACACTCTGAATTCTGCTGATATATTTCCTGGGAAATATCAAACTGTGCCACATATCACCAAAGGCAGTGAATATCCGCTATTGTTCTGTGTGCAAGCTTGTCACCGCGATCACTGGGTATCCAGACACACAAAGAAAACTGCAGATGCTTCTCTTCAGAATCCATTTCAAATTCTTCTTAAGCCCTATAGCTGCAGAAAGGCAGGACTGTTCTCCCTCCAGCTCTAATGCAGGATCTGCTCCTCTTCCACCCCAGTTCCAAAAGGAAAAATTGATTGTTCAAAAGAACGTAATTGTGCAGCTCTTCCTATGGAAACCACCAGGAGGCATAAGGGATGTCTGAAGGGCACCAAGTGCCCATGTAGGAGAGGGCTGATGGATGGATCCATCTGGCTGCCAAGCTGTTCCCTTGTCACCCTGCACCAACCCTCCCCAGAGAAGCAGAGAAAAAGAACTTCATAATACTGCTATTTTCGTGAAAGAAAGAAGTGGTCCTGTAACACCCAGGGCAAATGGCAACAGAGCACCTGTGAGGGTGACATACCAGTTAAGGAAAATACTTCTGAGAGCCGAACCAAGCCATGCTGTGACATTTATTTCCCCATGGAACAAAACAAAGAACTGCACAAAGAACAACAGAATCCAATGGCTTAGGAAGCCCTGGACTGCAGTACAATATTTAATTAGATCTTTCTGGCTTTGAGATGTATTATTTTATAGTCGGATATCCGCTGAAAAGATCAGTCATTGTAAAGGTATAATAAATAAAACAGGCAAGGACACACCAAGTGTTTGCATCAAACTGATCACATAGTATCCAGAGGGGAGATTAGCTATATACTTCTCTGTTCCTGACATCTGTCTTGTCGTGTCTTTCGGAAGTGTGTGTTCACTCTTTTACACTGCCTTTCTGAGCAGGTGAACACCTTGGTTTCTGAGGGATGCCTGCCTGAATCCATTCACCTCCTCTGTAGTTTATAAAGCGACGCCTGCTTTGGGCTGTTTATCTGGCTCTTTTGCTGCCTATTATTTTCCTACCAGCTAAATCTCTGGCAAGTTTCCCTTATCCCCCCGGCCACAAGACACATAACACGCATAGAACCGACAACGTTAAAACTATTTCTCAAAAAACCCTCAGTGGAAGAAATCAAAATACGTCGCTGTGAACTGAACCACCGCCTACCAATCGCAGGCTGCTTTTTAGTTTTAACCTCTCTGTTAAACAGGAAATAAAAAGGAGGGGGTCGGATGGGGAAGCCAGTGGGACAGATCGGGAAGGATGGTTCTTTTTGCCTTTGACCTCAATGAAGCCGGGACTGTAACATGATGCAATCCCTCGGCTATGATGAAACGGGTTCAAATGGCAAAGTCTGGAGAGAGACCACTTCTTCCCACCCGAAAAGGCAGACAATAATGAACCTCTCAGCTGTACAAAGTAGCCCCGCCGCTGGTGCCTTTCCCCGGGAAGGGATGCAGGTTTCGGGATGGCAAAGAGAGGCTGTCACTCCGGAGGAGCTCAGCCGGATTCCTGCCCTTTGGAAGCCCGGGCACGGGCCGCGCCGCGCTGCCGGGGCCCGGCGGGGAGCCCAGGGGGGCGGCAGCCGCCGGAGCTGCCGCCGCCTGATGCTCGGGCTCCTTCGCAGCTTTTTCCATGTGGCTTCTCCCAGCCAAGAAATCGAGCGGGACATTTTATTTTTTTCTTAGCTTTTTTTTTTTTTTTTTTTTTTTTTCCAGTAAGCCCGCAGCTTTCCTAGCACGGGGCTGCCTGGAGCGGCAGCGGAGCCTCGGCAGGAAAAAGCCCCTTTCTGAATCCAGCCCTTCCCCTCCCTCCTCTATCCCCCTCTTTTCCCTGCCCGCCCGCGGAGCTCGGGAGAGGGATGGTGCCTGGAGCGGGAGGGGAGCGAGCGGGGCCGCGGGACTCCTCCTACCTTTCCGGCCGTCCTGCCGCGGCTGCCGGCACAAAGCGGGCTCCGCGCAGCAGCGGAGGCGGGCGCAGCTCCGGACGCGCAGCACCGCGGAGCGCAGCCAGCACCGCGCCGCGCTGCGCCGCGCCGGGGGCGGGGAGAGACGGGACTGGGCGGGAGGGAGGCATCGGCCCGCCCGGCCCACGGGCCCGCAGCCCCCGCCCCGCGGGGAGGGGACAGGGCCGGGGCGGAGCGAGAGGAACAAAGGCGGCGGGGGGCGCGGTGTGGCTCCGCAGCATCCCCCGGGTATGGGGCGGGAGGGGGTTGAGGTGGCTCCGCAGCATCCCCCGGGTATGGGGCGGGAGGGGGCCGGTGTGTGCGCAGCATCCCCCGGGTATGGGGCGGGAGGGGGCCGGTGTGTGCGCAGCATCCCCCGGGTATGGGGCGGGAGGGGGCTGAGGTGGCTCCGCAGCATCCCCCGGGTATGGGGCGGGAGGGGGCTGAGGTGGCTCCGCAGCATCCCCCGGGTATGGGGCAGGAGGGAGCCGGTGTGTGCGCAGCATCCCCCGGGTATGGGGCGGGAGGGGGCCGGTGTGTGCGCAGCCCCCGGGCAGGGGTGCCCCGAGGGGCGCAGCGTTCCCCCCGGGCAGGACTGGGCGAGCCGAAGTGCCCCCCTACGAGGCAGACGCCGGGCAATGCAAACCCGGGCTTCCCGACCCCGAGTACAGCATCCTCGGTGGATGGAGGCTTTTCCCCCGAGTAAATGCTGAAATATTGCGGTACCATACCTGGAGCTTCAGCACAATCAGGTACTACTATTATCACGTATCACACCGGGAGCTTCAGTCCATCCACCTCCTTCCCATTTATGCCCAGGAGATGCTGTAGCTCTCGCATTCAGCTGCGGGGGGAAAAATCCAAAGCGCAGAACTGGAGCGCGCATAGCACATTGCCATTTATCTAGTCACAACTTGAGCCCTTTTGTTAAAACGGTGTAAAACCATGCACAGACCCAAGATGGATTTAAAACTGTGTTCCATCATCTTAGTTTAACTTGATACAAACCAGATTTACATCAAGAGCGTAAGGTGAGACAGTTTATGGTGATTAAAATTTATATTGATTAAAAGTGCCCTCCAAGATCTTAAAGCAGGCTTCAGTTTTTAACAAAATCATAGTTTGGACCATTGCAAACTTGCATACAGACAAGGTCAGTAATCATGCTCTAACTCTGACAAGTTTATGTATTTATTTTCTTCTCTGTCCATAAAGGAATAGGAAAACTTAGGTCACAGAGGACTGTTACTACAGGAAGAACGTTACTTAAGGCAACAATATTTCTTCATCTTTAGCCCAGCTGGGTGATAGAGCATGTTTTCTTTTACTTCAACTGTAACAGTTGGATGCACAAATGTTCTCTTGTGACAAGCATTTGTGGAGCATTCTACATGCAAGTTCACCATTCTGTACAAACTTGTAGCTTACATTGTTGTACATCTTAATGCATACAACTCATTAAGCAGCTTTAATTTTGGTGACTAAAATTTGGTTTGATCTGGCCAAGTTTAATGTGGCCTTCTGCCCTGTTTCATCATTCGCAGTCATTCCAATAGGATGAGACCCAAAGTAGCAGGTTTAACCAGGGAAAATTCTATTTATTCAGCATTTACACTGCATGGCCAGCTAGGATATGCATGAAATCTCTGTAGCCTACACCAGGAGTGCTGAATTCACAGCCCAACCTTGCCAGGACAAATTATTTAGCCTAAAATCTCACTTTCAGCTGTTCTATTTCTTGTATGCCTTTGGGTATGGGCAGGGAAGGACTTGCCTACTGGATGAGCTCTTCTGACAGCAGCAGCCTGCTCCTACCTGCCTTTTTTTATTTCGCTTGTTGGGAGCTGGCAGGAGTTGGGTTTGGAGTAGTTAGAAGTAGTTATTTTTCTGGCAATATTACAGGGCTTAGTCGGCCTTGAAAAATTAAACCATAGCTCCTCTTCTCCACAGTTGAATTGCTTTCAGCTATTGCTGTCTTAGAGCTACTTGATTTGTATCATGACCTGTAAAACATGATTACTAGAGAGAACAGTCCAAAAGTTTGCTGTAAAAGCACAGCCTTTGGCTGCTCTGGCACATGCAGTGCATAGTAGCACTGATTTGTATGCTTGCAGCAAGTGCTTCCAGGATTTAGTGGCTTTCCAGCCTCTGGTTTGATAAATTTCAATGCACACATTACATTAAGTAACACTTTAGTGTAGAGCCTCTGCCTGCCCTAAGACGTTGTGTGGCAGCTCTGCAGTCTGTAAGAAGAGTGTTCAGTTCTAGCACACAGTTTCTGCCACAGAAGTGTCCTGAAAATGTTAGGAAGCTGATCAGCAAAGAAACAAAGATGAGAAATAGTCATCACAAGACCAGCAAGAAAATAAGCACTTTATGCCCTATGCCAGATGAGAAAGTGAGATAACACGGGTTTTGTCCTTAGGCTGTTGGAGGGATTGGTAAGGACTTAACTTCTGGTGGTAACTCCATAGGGATGAAGGAATGGGCCCTCTCTCACAAACATCAGACAGCACAAACAGGTCCTCTTGAAGACAAACTCTCTAAAGTTGAAGGGCTGAAAAGGACATTTTTCATATTCAAATTCTTAGTTTCCACAATGCTGCATTTTAAAATGACATTTCCCCCCTCCCCAATTGTGAGTTTGACCATATGCATTCCATAAGCTACTTCAGCTGCAAAATAGACCATAGTGATTCCATTAATTTCTTTCCCGTGAGGCTTTAATGACACTATTTAAATATAAATTCTATTTTATAGAATTAAAAGGAACAGCATATAACTCACCTTGAACACATTATCATCAGAATAAATCACTTGATTACTAAGGAGTTTCTCACATGGAAACTGAAATCACGTCATTATTAGGAAATCTGTGGTTCACAGTAACTGCACGTCATACTTTGCACCCAATAAACTTCTTAAACTATTCATCTTCTAACACAAAGCAGTAGAAGGCAAATTTGTATAAATCTCCCCACTTGAAACACACACACTCCATGCTTGAAAAAACACCTTCTAGCTTTAAGACCAAACATCCATGCAATGTTCCAAATATTGTCTTTGCTTTCCATAATTCACAACAAATACACTTCCACTCTTTCAAGGGCAAAATCATTACTGTAGAAATAATCTCCACAAGCTTTAGGCATGACTCAATGAAATTTAGTCATACAGATGCTGTTATCTTCCTGTAATCTTCTTACCACTGGTTATCACAAAAAAGAAAATAATCAGAGCAAAGGAAAAGAAAATAATCAAGTAGTCCCAGCATTAAGGTACCCATATATGGTTGTTTACAAGTTCGGGACTTTAACCATCAGATAATCCCTAGTGTTTTGAAGGAGGAAAGTCATGACAATGATAGGCCATATTTATTATCTTTAGGATGTGCTTAGAAGAGTTATTATGCATGTTTTAAGATATTTTTTTCCCTTGGAAAATCAACATTGGATGAAATCTGAGAAATACAGGCATGAGAAAAAAAATCTCCAACCATTTGTTGTGATTTATGTCTTGTAAGGAACTCCAAGCAATTTGGATTTGGCTCACTTAATGTAAGAAGGCAGGAAAACAGTACTTTAAGCATTTAAAAGTATGGGTCAGTTTTTAAAGATACACTCAATTCCACTTCAAATCTGCCTTGGACTGAGTCCATAAACAGTCAGCTCACTACTTTAAGAGGCCCCAAAACCTCATCAACATCCTGGTGAGAAAACAAGAAAAGCTATTGGATGATGTAAGTGATGACTGGTATCCCCCAAAAGTCTGCTCAGTATTTTTCAGTAAGACCTTTCAAGATGCCTCTACAATAATATGGTCAGGGTTTTTTTTCAGTATTGTAAAGTGAAATCATAGCTCTAAGAAAGAGCCTGTATGTTCTTGTCATTTGGTACCAGAAAGGCTGTCAAAACAACCTGCCTCTTCGTGGAGTTTTTTTGGGAGTGGGGGAGGTTGAGGGATTTTTGTTGTTCGAGCAGACATAAAAACCTACAATTGGCAAAACGTTAACTTCGTATAGAGAGCAGGCACTGCCTTGTGCAGAAGCCACTGGCGTGTCGGGCAGGGGAGAGGAGGGCTGCCTGGAGCGAGCCGTGCTGCGGCTGCCTCCCATCGGGAGGCATCAGGGAACGGATGGTCCTGGGGAACAGTGAAAAGCAGGCAAAAGTATGTGCAATCTGGGCTGTCAGGTGATGGAGTGACATTACAGTAATTGCCACTCTCTTCAGTAAAACATAATGATGGCAGGTTATCAAAACCAGGAGGCAAGTTATGGCTTTTTTAGAACAAAAATCTTCTTCTGTTCCTTTCAAACTGTGATATTTCTGTAAGTAAGACATCAGTGTTTCTACAGCTGTCTCAGATGCTCGAAACATTTACAAACTAGGAATAAATGTCTTTTACCCACAGCAGAAAGCTCTTGACAATCGTGTGTTGTTTTGTTTTGTTTTTTTTTTTCTATCATATACTGTGATCCTGATATGGCAGAATCTATTGTTATTAACGCTCAAAATCTTTCTGATTGTTTTTTAAAAGAGTATCTTTTTGAAGCATCTCTTCAGTGAATTGTTTTTCTTGGGTCCCACATATTTTCCAGGTTCACTGGGGAAAAAAAAAAAAAATCCTATTTTACATATACTTTTAAAATTTGTTTCAGGAATCTCATAGTGCTAAGTATGTATGTGTTCCAAAAGTATTTCTTATACAGGCAAAACTTACTTTTATATAAATGTAATTCACCTGTCTGCAGAATGCAAATTTGAAAAAGTGCACATCAAAGAAACTTCAAGAAGAGGAATTATGCAGCTTTTATATAATGCACATGCCTCTTCTTTCAATGCAGCTAGGTCTTCTCCTGTATAACAAAACTATTTGCAACTAACTTCTCTTCACAGAAATGTAGAGTATCTTAAATTAGCTTCTTCATTCCACTACAAATTGATCTTGAATCTGAGTGAAGGAGGGAATACATACAAAAGGGTAATACATATTTCATAGAATCTTAATGTATCTAAAAGTGGTTACTCCCCATTCATACTATTCTGTTTAAGCTAAACATAACCAAACCCTCCTTCTGATTTCATTCGTAGAATGTTCTATATAGCCTGACCTTTGCAGTCTTGTGCAGATAAGATTGGCAGTGACTTCAGAGGACATAGCATTTAGTGCCTGACATTTTCAAAATGTTATGCTAACATCCTTTTATTAGTTGCATATTAAATCCCCAGCATCACTGAAAAGTAGCTCACCTTTGGGTAGTACAAACTTTTTGTTTTTAAATCCTAGTCTTGTCATTTTTATTTTTATATTATTAAGGTTGAACACACGGGGATAAAATATCCTGTAAATCTTGTATCCTTGCTTCTGCTTTCTTGGAATTCAAGCAGGATTGGGCCAAAAATGGAATCTCAGCCCTTCTCTGTCTCTTCCCCCCACAGACACCTCCCTCATTGTTCAACAACGAATGAAACTGTATACCCTCCTTCTTCTTTATCATCAAGATCAGGGAACAGCCAGCTCTTAAATTTACTGTCAAAATGATGCCTGTGTAAGTCTGTTGAAAATCTCAACTATTTGGATAAAACCACTGTGTTCTTTTATGATACAATTACTTTACTTTTTTTTTTTTTTTTTCCTACAGATGCAGACTTACATAAGCACTGGAAGAGCTACTTCAAATTACTCCTTATTTACACCTTATTTACTCTGGAGTTGACCCACTGTGACACAATGTCATACACTGTGATACAATGTTTTTTACATGAGTAATTTTCTTACTCTTTCAAGAAAGCTTGGCCAGGTTCACTTTTAATACTACTTTCACAAGTAATGCCATCCTCCTTCTAGTCCCAAAACCCATTCCAATTTTTCCCTTTAAGCAAATAAATCAGAAGAATTTTGAAAGAAAAAGACCTTATTTATGGTTGGGCTTATGCTACCTTAATGCTTGCCTTCCCTACAATGTTCGGAAATCAAGGTCTTATGACGTAGAATACGTATCTCTGTAAGGTTTCTTTTGCAAGTATTAGGCGTCTTCATTTCATACTGAATTTCTTACAGTGGATGATTTGCTTTTTTTTTAGTAAGCAGGATAGAGTTCAATAAAATTTTCATAAATACTTCTAATTTCAGAATAACTGTTGCCAAACATATTAATCTAGAAATAGTATTTTTCATCACCTCACAAGTATAGAAGGCCTGAAACATGCTAATATGTGTGAGCCTATTTCAGAGGTACAGATGTAAAGTAAATGTGAAGGCACATAATCTGATCCTTCTATCTTTATACAACATTTTCAAAAACATTTATAGATCCTGGAGGAAGGTGTCTGCTTTGAAATCTGGCCCCTCATAATAACCTACAGCAGCACAGTCTTCCCACTGATGACAACAGGAATATGTTCTCCTGTAGAAACCTTTCATTTCAGACCCTACTCAAATAAAAGATACATTTTAGCTTCTATTCTGTATGTCTTCTGTGTCATTTAAAATTAAATAAACTATTTCAGTAGCTTTTGATTTTTATTTATATTGCACTATAAAAATAACCAGTTATTACACTGAAAAAAAGGATTAAGGAAAAAAATGCAGTTTTAACAATTTGATGCTTATACATCATAAAGTACTGCAGGCACTGCCATCTATCAAAAACTAGCTCAGAGATTAAAAATGTCTAGTATAAAATTAGCAAAAAATGGGGAGCCCAAAGGGTCTGTGTTCCACATCCTTAACTTGAAATTATTTTTTTTTTTAGGTCTAGCAAAATTGTCAAGTGGCATGAAGAGTATTAACCTGGTTCCAGAACTGAATTATTCTAGTCCAAAGAGAGAAAATTCAGACAGATCATTACCAAATTCAGTTATTTAATTTGCTATCAATCATGTTATTTAATTATCAATTAACAGAAAAATGTATAGATACTAGTGTAAGAAATTTAAATTACTCTCATATCAGAGTTCAGGACCATGTCCATTCAGGGGAAAAAACAAAACAAAAAAACAGCTTGCAATAGTGAGAATAGCTCTAGCAGGGCTTCAGCATAATGTACGTTTGTATTGAAAAAGTCAAAGTCATTCTTACCTTTCTTCTTCCCCTGTAAAAAAAAGATGTTATAATTTTTAACAGAACACAGTGAATATAAAGAAAATACCATAGTGCCTTTATTCTGTCAGAATACTTCCTGCATATAAGATACAGTGGGCTGAAAGGAGCTTGAAGAAGAATTATCAAGGGCACAGAAAGGTTTTAATCTCAAAAGAAATTTAAAGCATTGAAATTTTTAGTGGAGAAAAGAGTCAGAGGATGTAATAGAGCGCATCATAATTAAGTGGAGAAAACAAATCAACAGCAAATCATTCAGGACACAAATGTAACACAATTCAGAAAAAGAAATCAACGTTATCCAGATGTCTTCTAACAAATGGTAAATACATCATAGCCGACAGTAAACCTCTTCCTTAAAGCCTTGAATCATTATACATTTTGATAGGTGGGACATATTGCTTTTGTCTGGTTTTAGTTTCCTACTGATCACTCTGGAGCTGCTGTTGCTGGGCAGTCTGGTGCAGAAGGACTTCTGGTGGGTCCAAACTGCTTGAATGCTGTATAAAGCTGTTGAGTCATTTAAAAAAATATGGAACCTACCTACTTACAAATACCTGCATGCACAGTAGTCAAGATATCAAAGACTGAGTGGTAGGAAGAAAACATGCTAAATCATTAAAGTAGGAGCACTTAGAAAAACACAAACTACTTACTTCTTTTAGCTGTAACTCACAGAGATGGTGGTTGCAAGGAGGAAATAATAACCAATTGCAGTAACCTAACAAACTTCAATTTGCTGTGTGTGCTTTGTGACCAGAGAAGTAAACTGTTGAGATCTAATGTTTCAAAGACATGCATTTTTACTGAGTACCACCTCTTCTGACACGGCTTTTCACAGAACAGAAAAAGTGAGATGGGATACATACTCCAAAAGCCTGAGCCAGCACCTCCTGTGAGCCTGTGAAGATTTGGTCATACCTCAGAGGCAGCCTGGATATGAAAAAGAAAGGCAAGCCCGCAGTATAATTTCACATGTTCACAGTCTGTCATTGTGATACTGAAAAGTTATCTTTTTTTCAGATATTCCAGATATATGAAAAATGGTAGCTACACCTGTGAGCTATCAAGTAATCACACTGGTCAAGGGACAGTCTAGATCTTAGGAAGCTTAGAAGAACATGACCCTTTTCCTCACACGCAAGTCAAAAGGCAGGAGAATGTCAGGACACACTGAAGCAGATGACAGTGCCTGGGATCTCACCTAGCTCCTCTGCAAATAGCAGAACTGCATTTTCTTGCAGATCTGTGAAAAGGCTAATATAATTAATGGTCTGGCTTGGTCATACTTGGGAAATGTTAAATAGATGGTTCCTCATCAAAATGAAGAATGTAAGACAAGACATCACTCTCGGTCTGAACTCTATCCTTCTTCTTCATGTAAAACTAGCCTTGTCTCAGAGTGCTGTTAGAATCCTGGTAGCTTCTCACAACTATGTATTTTCTTGTTTCTGCAATCTGAGTTTTCAGAGTTCTCTGAACCACAAGGATAAGAAATAGCAGAAGGTCAGACAAAAATGTCCAGCCTTCTCAGACAGCTATAATGGTAATCCGGCACGCCTGGTTTCCTATCTGGAATTGTTGGTCAGATATTCCTCAGAAACCACAAAAATCCATGTGTTCCTTTGTCTCAAAGTCTATGATGATGAAATAAGTTGGCTCTTTCATTTCTGCGTTTGAGACATACCTTCTTTAAAATGCATGAGGTGAGAATTAGGTCATGCATCAGGGTTGTCATGAACAGCTGAGACATACAACTCAGACCCAAGTATGAAAATGAAGTCTCTGACAGAATTCCCTTGTTTCTTGTATACATATCAAAATAGGTTCCTTCAAGAGCTACACTGATCCTTTCGAGCTGCATAGCCATACCCATATTTACCAAAATGCCGAAAGACCACATTTCCTTGAAAACAAGACTACGGAACAGTATCTTAATAACTCTAAAGAGCATTATCTAAAAAACAGCTGATGATTTGTTGAGACTCTCCGTTTGTTACTGCCAATGCTGGATCACACTATCAGATGTAATATTCTGGCAAAGATTTATGTCATTACTCTGAAATGCATTTTCCACTTCATAATGCCATTTAGGATTAGCATATGGAACTCTAGAAATAAACCAGAATATTGATTATGCACATATTAGTCTAGTCACATTTAATAAGACACTCTAAGTTCCCGAATGAAGACTACATGACTAAAATTCCAGTGTGCAGTTTTTAAATGGGGAAATTAGAATAAATTTTAGAAAGAGAAATGTTGTATTCTCTAGTATGCCATGTTCTGGTTTACGGAGTTTAGATGATGTATAGAAAACTCAGCAGTGAAGTGAATTACACTACTCACTTTATGGCCCTTTTACACTGGTATATTTGGCTGGTGCCAAATTCAGCATACAATATCATACTGTAAATGAGAATTTAGTTAGGCTAGAAAGCATAACTAAATAGGTCACTGCATAATATGACAGTAGATGCTTTAAATATAGAGTGATACACCAACATGTATCATCTGAAAAAGAGAACAGCTCATTTACGCCACCTTTGCACAGAACAGACATCTACAGATCATTTCAAACTTTCAGGAAAGCAAAGTAAGAAGGACACACAAGAGTACTTGTTCATCTAATGTTAGCAAAGGTTTTGTGTATGGAAGCCAAAATTCCTTTTTGGTTTTGGCTGGTAATAGGAATATAAGTTGATAAACGGACTGTCTTCTAAAACATTTTTGCGTGTTTGGCATCAAATATGTGCCTGTTTGGTGAATAGCATAATGAACACAAAGAATTACTGTGTTAAGGCGTTTTGTGAGATCTGTGAAATTCAAAGTACTGTCCTGAGGGCTTAAAAGTGATTTGGTAACTTGGTCTTGGAACTGCCAATGGTTGTAAAACTGGTATTCCACTAACTTGGTAAAATTTGTCTTATTATTGTCACTTATAGACTGTAGGCATATAATTAATTTAATCCAAGACTAGATAGCTTGAAATGTATATTTCCACAGTTGGACTGGCTTTCTATATATTTGGACAGAAATATGATAGGTGTAATTGATATAACTAGTGTTGCTTAGTAATGCACATTTTCCTTACAGTGTAGGTTGAATCCTACACCAGTACAATAGCCACTCTGGTTAAGCAATTTTCACATTATTTATGAAAAACCACACTGAACCTGCTCTGCACCAGTACATGGAATTCTTTGATCAACCTCTATTTTTTTTACTCATTGAGAAGATGCCTGTAATCAATCTGATGTCCCAGAGAGGTGTAGATGAGAACAGTGGTCTTCACCAGTGTCAAACTTACTCATCATCTTTCTCCAACCAATTGTTTTTTAGATTTTCAAAGTAACAATGGACCTTGCTGATCACATTTTGGATTGACCCATTTCAGTGCACTGCTAGTTTTCACATGTAGACAAAACAGAAAATGCTATTCTGATGTTCTGAGCATTGTGGATGTGGTCTAGAGGTGATGAGGAGCTCTCAATTAAGACTGGCTAATGGTTCTATACACTGAACATCACCAGTGTAGCAGCTTTTCCTTGGTGAAACGTGACAGTTGTTAGATGAATTGTTTAAGTCATGACCAACTTTACAGTACCTTGACATTCAGAGGTATGCTTAACTCTCTGCTCAGTGGACAAATATAATGCAAATTACATATTATTTACATTAATATACTGGGAAGACCCTATCCAGAGCAGCAGTACAATCTAAAAATTATACACACACTAGCAAAGTCATTCAGTTATGTCTTTGTTTTAATGACTTTTTAAAACATTTGTATCATCAGACAAAACATTTAGGTCATGAGAAAATATTTATTTTCAACAGCATGGACTTTGAAAGGTAGTTGGAAGAAGGCATGTTCAATGCTATGATTTTTCCAATGCTGGATCAGTTGAAATAGTGTGTTGTAGTGCATATATTAACCAGTTACTTTAAGGAAATGCAAAAAGATATAGTGAAGTAGGAAGTGAGTACAAACATTCAAGGCAGTAAAAACGCAGAATACTGACACATGGCTGAAAAATGTAGGTTTTGTAATGCTCTTTTAGTATCACACAAAACTAGCAACTCACTTTAAAACATTCTTTGTCAGCAACCATACTTCTGACCATATGAAATTATTAAATTTAATACAGTCTTTCAGCTGGAAGAGATATTAAAGTCTAACGCTCATATCAAATGCTTAGATTTTGTTAGCTTTGCTTGTTATTTAAGATAGTTTCAAGGTACTGCAACAGTATCACATAGGTTTTTTTCTTTAAATTGATTTGCACATAAACATGCAATTAGTAATGCATGAAGGTTTTATACATTTGATTATAACTGGATGTATTATAGAGCACACCAAGCTTTTTTTGTTACATTTTATGCTGAACTATTCCATTTCCACACCTACCAATTGTCATCACAGTTCTCATGGCTTATCATGTAAAGCCAGAAAGTGGAGAAAGTAAGAATGTCTTTACTTAGGACATATATTAATGAAAATAATTCTTTTATAGATAGATATATCTATCTACATATAATTAAGATTACATGGTATTTTTATCAGCATGAAATGTAAAAAAAAAGTTCGCCAAACACCCCAAACTAGTAGGAAAACACAGTCAACTGGCACAATACACTTTTAAACCAGTTTTGTATAAGGCTTCAGTTTTCCTGATGAATGGGACTAAATTTTTAAGTAGGTCTGTATACATTTTAGTCATTATAACTGTTTTATGTCACAATATATTCTTAGTAAAATAAAAACTCTTGTGTTGTAATTAAAGATAGCTAGTTACGTTCTAGACAAATATGACCTTTTAGAGAGTAGGCTGTGTCTAAATATAAGAAGTAGAATTAAGGTGCTTCCATATTTTTGCTTTCATTCTTATAAAGTACCACACATAAACAATTTAAATAATTGCTTGCGGACATGCTTTTCTTTGGCTTTTACCACATTTTTAATAACATGTGATCCCCTGTTGGAAAATTTTATATTCATTACTTACTTGATTTTGTAAAAATTGTGTGTAAAACTTAATGGAACAAAATGTTGGATGCATTTCCTTTGCCACAGCTACACTTTTTTCTCTTCCTTCCAGATTTTCTGTTTGCATCGAGCACTAACTGCAAGCAACAATAAATTTAAAGCTAGATTTTTTGCACGTTGTAAACTGTGTAGGACCAGGAGTTACTGACAAAACCAGCTGGTCATGCAAGATTAGCAAATTCTCTGTATTTCAATGCATTGCCATCTAATCTGTCCTGTTTCCCCCGACACATACTAACATAATGAAGCTGGACAATGGTTCAACAGCAAGTGCATGTGATAGTTCTGGCAAGACTATTTTTGTTTTGATCAAGCACATATTTAATCCAGGAGGGGCTAGAAAAGCAGGGCCTTTTTCTTCAGGTCATTCCGCTTCCAAAGTGCCAGACGATCAAATTCCTCAATGCTCATTTTGAAGACTTCCTGGAACTCTTCAGGGGACAAATGCCTCTTGAAAATGAAAATACGAAAGGTATCATTAAGCTCGCCTGTGCACAGGAATATTTTTGCCCTTCCTAAGGTTTAAAAGACATCGCAAAATAATGCACTAGGATTTGCATTTAAATTCCCAAATTGGTTCTGGAAAAGACTGCATCAAAACCAAATGAGCTCAGAGTAGCTGGGAAATTAAATTATTGATGGCAGGAGTGAGTTTTGAAAATAAAAATCCTTTTCAGTATAGTTCCAACTGAGCAGAAGCTATGGTTTTGGGGAAAAAGATGTGTTTATACACGGTGCTCGATGACAGAGCATGCTGAGACAAATTTAAGCTATTTCAGGACTTTAAAGAGATTGATAACAATATAATTTCAGAGTTGGATTTGTTTTGTCTTGATCTTTAATGAGAGCGGTAGACACCACACTGGTCTACAAATAGCAGCCTTGTAACAAAGGAGAGGGTACACTACTAAACTCCTAAGTCCAAAATGTGCTTATCCATGGGGATAGACACATATCAGGAGTCCAAGTTGGATAAAGTTTTTTTTTTTTTTTGAAATGCCAAGAACTATGCTTATATTTTATGCTTTCATAATTCAGTATTTTAAAAAAAGGGAGAGAGAGAAGAAGGGGAGAGAATATCAACACAAAGAACTGTAAGGACATAGGATAACAACTGTCTAACAATTATTAGTATACACACAGAAAAGGCAGAAAAGATAAATATGTGAATTAGAAATGAATAGCATATAAATTTTTTCTGATAATTGTGGACTAACTCTTGCTCAAGCATTTAAGTAGTAGTAGTAGTCATGGTTCGCTGTTTATGATGTGTTAAGCACGCACTGTCTAAAAGGGACAGATTCAGTGCAATGAGAATTACAAATGGAAATTTTTAAACATGGACTCTCCTCTTCCACAAAAGAGGAAAAACTTAAATTTCCTTAAAACCTTAGACCAGCCCTGCAAGCTAACCATCTCCTCCCCAGCCAAGCTTCTGACTTGAAGGTCACTGGATGCAGCTCTCTTTCCATGCACAGCTGGGCAACCCCAGCCTGAGCACCTCAGTGCCTGCTGAAGCACCACCTGCATCAAAAAAATAGGTCCCCCAAACCTGCTAAGCACAAGAAACGCTTAGACATGCCTCACACAGCAGAATCAGGCTCATCACACAGTTGACAACTGCATTATTTCAAAGAAAGGATATTGGCCCTTTCAGCTCACTGCCTTCCAGTTGCAGGACTTCCCAGGAGGTAAGAAACCTGGGTTCAATGCCCTCATCACTTGGAGGAGGCTCAAAAGCACCATCTAGTCCACATTATTCACTTTCAAGACAGATGCTGGCAAGACAGTCAAGAGGGTAATTTTAAAGGAGATACAGTCCTCATGAATGAAGATAGTGGGGAGCATAGCACTCCCATGGGGAAAGGGAGGCACTGGGTTCTTTAGACTATGTTTTTATTGGTAATTCAAGTAGACCAAGGTTGCCTATCATTTGAATCAGGTCCCAGCATTGTCTGGAAGAGCACTTGTCACTATTGACCAAAACTGTGGCAGGGAGCGTACTAACATGCCCTGGTAATCCCACAGTGGTTTACCTGACCAAGATGGACACATCCCACTAGCCCTACCTTACAAAGCTATTTTTTTGTCAAATTTGAAATCAAAATTTTACTTTCCACTTGTTAACAATGTGTTTATCTTTCTAATGTTAATTACTCAAGGAAAACTAATTAAATTGTTTGTAAGAAATCACTACATTTAATTACCTTGAATGGTCATCATGGGCCCATGCGGTTTCTTAAAAAAGGACAGCCTTTTTTTTTTTCCCTTGAGATTCCACATATTCAGAACAACAGTGACTAAGAGTTTGGAACGGAGCCTTCATTCTTCATTTGGCCAATGATAGCAACCCGACTTAAGCACTATGCATAGCATGGAACAAATATGCCATGCATATTTGGCAAAGAAGATCCTGTTTCACATGGAAATGAGCAACATCTGACAATGTATTTTAGAAACAATCTCTCACTGGCAGAATTTAATTCTACTGGGTTTGGAAATAAAAAGTAACTTCTCTCTGCATTTTTAAAAAATATTTTCATGGTAATCCAATGGACAAATGTGAGAAAGCTTAACTTCAGCAATTTCTCACAGCATGGAACATGTCTGTAAATTGTGGGATTGAAAAAGAAGTCTGGATGAACAAAGTGTATCATATTGTGTTTTATCTTGCTTTCTAGATTGTGGATAAGACTTGAGATGTCCTCTCACTCAGAAGAAAGAAGTGAGAAACTGTAGTTCATAATGAAAGAGAAAATCAGAAAGCCTATACTCTGTAGGTAAATCTACTTTGCCAATCATCCAAAAACGCAGGAAATGTAAAACTTTAAAAGGCATGTTTTACCATTTTTTCTCTTGAGGTAAATTACACCGTATCTTCCTAGAAGCTGCTGTGGTCTCATCTGTTTCAGTACTGAAGGTCAATGGAGCAAGAGTCAGCAAGGCCTACATCAGGCCTCAAGCCTTTTCAGCAGGGCGCCAAATACTCGCTACAGCTACACCTCCCAACAAAGCTTGCCACCAATCTCAGTACAAGCTCTGCAATTTCTCCTTTCCTCTTCAACATTGTACTTTGCCATTTATCATTTTGCTTCACCCTCAGGCTTAGTAAGCTTTCAGTCCTCATGCACCTATCCAAGCCAGCACAAATGAAATGTGCACTCTTATGCTCCCCTGCTTGTATTCAGATGACATCACCTTTATTCCTTTCATGCACTCATTTCCTAATTATACTGAAGTTTTGTTTTACACCAGCACCATTTTTTTTTTCCTCCCAGAAGTTCTCAGTGTCACCTGGTCGAAAAGCAATTAAGAGTTTCCAACACAGGGACACAATAGCAGAGACTGAGATGAGGAAAGTACAAGCTCACTTATTTCCACCTCCCATTCCACTAGGCAGTTTCTTTGCTTTTAATTCTCCTTCACATACTGTCCCTCATCTCAAGGACTAACAACCAGACTGCAATATTAGCAAAGTTTCTTGCCCCATCAACGCATTATCCACACACAAAATTATTTCTAGTAGAAGGGAACACTTCCCATGTGGTCTGAACCCCCTCTGAGGACACCAGTCTGTGCCGAGTGTAGCATAATTCCCACTGTCTTCCCTGTACCTCAGAAACTTTCACCATCCCTTTGTCAAGCATCATGGGCTCTAGCTTTGGGACTGACCCTATAAGCAGCAATGATTACAGTTCTGTCTACAAATTTTGGAATAAACCTTGATCCTAGAAAGATGTCATCAAACTGGCAAAGCTTCAGATAAAAGTAACAAAAGTAATCATGGGTTGCAGAGTTTGATTTATGAGGAAAGATTAAAAGGCCAAAGTATGTATAAGCTTAGCCAAATGATGACCAAGGGAAAATATGGTAAATGTCTACAAGTATTTGAAGGGTCTAAACACCATGGGAATATGCCAGTGTGGGAAGTTTATGTTCATACTTTTCTCTGTATGTGTGATGTTAAATTTTGTCTGCACTATTGTTGGGAATTTCCTAAACCTTATAGCTTTAAGACCTAGAGCTCTTCCCAAACAAAGGCAGAGAAAATGCACCACTAAGGAACCTCAGATTGATTTATCTTTCTTCTCAGCTATTTGAATATTAATTTGTCTTAACTGAAGCGTTACCTTGTCTCTATAGTCAAACAAAAGAAGGGAAATTGAAAATTATGCATAGGGAATAGGGAGGATATTTATTTTGAGGTATGAGAGAAGATGTGTGTGTAAAGCTATGCTTTACAAGGCCAAGAACATGATTTCTTATATTTTTTTTAGGATTGGATTAATTTAAAATATCCAGCTATGTTAATGGTGCATTATTGGACTATTAAAGGAATGGCCAAACTTATTAGTAAAAGTAACATTCATTCCTTTTTTTTTACTAGTGTTGGCCTTGTTTACATAGGAAGTCTGGGTGTTTTACAGTGTGCTAGTAACTGATTCTTAATTCCCTTTGTGACAATTTGACCATATTCAGGCAGCTTAACTCAATCTACTTTTTTGTTCTGCATCAACAGCAAAGCTGGGCATGTTGCAGACACTGAGGAGAGCACAGAGGACCAGATTAAGGTCCTCTTCTGCCCCTACTCTGAAATGACTATATTTAAATGAGCTCAGTTTGGAAGCTGCAGAGTGATGTTAACATGACGCTACCTGAAAACCTTACTAAACGATAAGGTAAACAGTTTCAAGATGGTTTTCACTAAAAAGATTGCCATACTGGACCTCACAGCATCAGAACATCAGCATTTTGGATATATTTAAGTGTGAAATTGCCACACTTAGAAAGGACTGCTGCATTGTATTTTTTTTTTTAACAAAATTGTATTAATCTGAGTCTTGTAAAGTCAATAGTGCTCAATCTGTTGTTCCAGATAGCTTTTTGTGTCAACCTGCATGGGAAATTAGAAAAAGACAGTGAGACTCAAGCTCAGTAAAGTGCTGAGGATCCACCAGATGTATCCATGGGTCACAGCAGTGGCTTTGTATGGAAGAAGAGAGTCGTGTCTCCAGAAGCACAATCTCTCACCTGCACTGACAGCATTTTGGATTAGAGATACAGGATCACAACTTTAGGATCCCACTTTGGGAAGCCCGAAAGTGGGCTGCAGCTTGAGAACAGAATGTTGCTGCTGAAATTCCTCACCTGGATGTTATCTATAGCACACTGCACTGTGTAAGAAGGGTCACAATACCTTGCTGTAATTATGTAGCTAGCTCTCCTAAAACATACAAATGCACAAGGGAAGAATCAAAATGCAAATGTTTCTTATTAAGATATACAGAACTAAGCAAGGGCTGAGCTAAACCCCTCTACTGCAATGTAACCACTATAATGGAAAAACCTCATGCTCTACGAAACATGATCATTAAAATGAGCAGTACAGATACAAAAAGTACAGAACAAAAGTAATTAACTGCACATTAGAATACTTGCATCACAGCATTACCTCAGAAAGAAGTGATGCTTTTTGCTATAAATTAATGAAGCTTGTCTCTATTTTTCTTTGGGCTGCTAAAAAGTCACTAATCATTCTAAATAGAAATATAATGTTTATTTAATTCAATGAGATTTCTTTCCCCTGTGAATAATTGTGCTTTTAATGAAATTCAAAAATCTTCAAAACTAATACTTAGGAACATGGCATTAGTGTGAATAAGTCACAGGAAAAGAGAATTGCAATTAACCTACAGCCATATTGCAGTAAGCTGTGACCAGGTCATGCTACACAAGCATGTTTACTCTGTGTCGGTAATTGGATGGGAGTCCTCATGTGAAAACCTGCTGATGCAGGAAATTCAGAGGGTATCATACTTCCTCATGAGTCAATACTGCACCAATGAACCAACACTCTGGATGACAGAAGGTGATGAGCTGAAGACTAGAAAAATCAAAGTCCTAATTCTTAGAGGTTATTTAAAACCTCATGTTTGTTTCTCGTTTGCTTTTTGTTACATTATGTTCATAGGAAATTACAGCTGAGCATTACATTGCCTTTGCTTGAACTCCATAGTGAATCTTTCAGCTAGACTCTCTCTGAAGCACTACTGTGCACTCTATTTTATAGAGTGTAATTTTAAATAGTTGTCTACTTCAATTCATCTTTGTTCAGAGTCCTTGTAACACTTCCAACCTCTGATCCACAAAATCCAGAAGTAAAAGCTACAGGATCTTTTCCAGAATCTTCAAAATGCTAAATTCTCAAACTAAACCAGGATTTACTGGGAAAGGTTTATTCACAGGTAAGTGAGTATTCAACAAGTAAGTAACCAAATCTTAGCTCTTGAGGATAGTGGCTTTGCTGGTGGGACATAGTCTTTTCCGGTGTTAAGATTTAGGATGTTAGAAGTATCTCAACATTTGGAACAACAATAGCCTCCTCCCTTCTCCAGTTTTTCTCCTCTCCCCCCCACTCCATTCCCTTCTCGTGTGTCTCTCAAAGTTAGCCCAAATATTACTTTCAGATGCTCAATCATAATTTTCTGGAAAATATTATTTTATCTATTGAATTTTGAATCCTCATTTTGCTTTCACAAGGTTTGCACACTTCACCCTTCTTTCTATTGCACTGCTGGGGCTCATCAGGTTTTTCAGAGGTTTCTTCTAAGCCTACTGCATGGCTAATTACAAAGCTGTAATTAGCCATGTGCCACGTTCCCATGGAAGTTATGCTCATCTACTGAGTAATTAAGCTTCATGCTCAGTAAATATTTCAAACTATTAAGTAATTATGTATTAGGAGAGAGAAAGTTAAAAAAGGGCATGAGTTGCTACCTAATGAACTTCGAAAGGTATCAAAAGATAACTAGACCAGCTCCATTAATCAGGGGATGAGGCAGTAGGTGCTACAGTTGTGGTTACACTAGATGAGGGCACTTAGTCACAACACTGAACAGTCGGAGCACTCCAGCTGAGCCTTGGCAGGAGGTGTAGATCCCTCTCTGTCCTCTGCCTCCACATAGTAATGTGGGTCCCCAAAGAGCCTCCCAGGAAAAGTAGTGTAACAGAAGCAGTGAGGAAAGGAGTCTGAAGCCCTTCCTCGTGCTGATGTCACCCCAAGCATGTATACAAGGCCCCTGGAACTGTGAATGTATCTCCTTTAGTATAACAGGGTATTATGAAACTTCAGAGAAGCTTCATTCCACTGAGCACTGCTACTGTGAGGTACTTACAATCTAACCTCTTGTGAAATATCACAAGGCACACACAAAATATTCTGTAATACCATTGTACATTCAGTATTTCCCCAGCAGAGTCATCCATAAATATGCAAGATGAAAAGATACAAGCATTTCTCTCAGGGATATCAACAGATTACCTACACAGCAGTACACACAGAATGTCCTTGAGAATAACCTGTGCCATCATTCTGTCATTCAAACAAATGCGCTTTTTCATACTGACACTGACTTAACTGCCTTCAGCAGACTGCTGATAAAAACTCCTACATAATTAGAAAAATAATTCACAAATAAATCTAAAACTATGAATCCATAATGAATTATGAAAATATATAGAAGATTTTGAGTTCCAAAAATTTCATTTTATTTAGGTACAAAATACCTTATTCTTAAAGCAGATTTTCCACTTTCCCTTAGTTTGGGCTTTAGTGCATCTGTAATGTGAATGCTCCACATCTAATCTCTGTTCACTCCTGCAGCATTTCTACTCTGATAGAAATTAGCTTTCATACATATCACATAATTTCTAATGCATATTTTCATTTTATAATGGCTCCTTTCATGAGGGCTTTGAAAGCTGATATAGACATCCAGCACTGACAAGAATATGCCTACAATAAGAAATACAACACAAATGTTTTTCAAGTTAAACAGTGTGAAGTTCCACTGAAGTCAGTGACCTGCACTTTTTCACTTCAGGTTATGAGCTTCATCATGAAGTGTGCCCCTAACCTCAGATCCAGCCCCAAACTACAAACTGCACTTCTCTGTTTTAAAACACACAACATTCCAGTTTTGCTCTGATTTTCCTCATTTGAGCTTCAGAGGAGGTGGGACACACAACATTACTTGTATGAATGACATCTAGGAGCTGGGGCTGTTACAAATTCAGGCTCAATTACTGGAAACCGGTCCTAAAATGGTTGCAGCCCAAATGGCTAGAACCCAGGGTCACTGTTGAATAAAAACTAGTGGAAAAAATGTCATTGCTAAAACAAATCCAGACAAGCAGTTTCAGGAGGAAAAGCATGTTTGAATTAATGTGAGTGCTCTGTTCAAACAACCGCACCCATGTTTAAATCTCTCATTTCTGTTTGCAAGAGAACAAGGTGGCAGATGAAGGTTTGCTACTTGACATTCCAGAATATTTTTTTCCTTAGCAATTGTTTCAGTGTATACTTGTTAAACAAAGAATGAACAGGCTCAAACAAAAGTGGAATAATTTACTTTCTACTGTATTTGATAGGCATGAATGAAAAATGCTTTTAACTCTCTGACATTCAAAAGAAAAGGCTAAAGTAATTCAGATACATTAAGATAAGAAAATCAAATGAAAACACTAAAAGATGGTTTCCAAATGGAAAATTTAACTATGTTGGCTTTCAAAACTACCAGCCTGTGACCACAGAAGAAATATTATACTCTGTGATAAAAGCAACTTCAGGAGGAAAAAAAAAAAAAAATCTACGCAGCTGGACACGAACCATCAATATGGATGTGGAAGCACTGAACCACATTGCTGTGACTGAAAAACAAGCAAACAATATCCAATCTAAGATAAAAGTATCAAGTGCATGCTTTTAGGAGTCCAAGGCCTTAATCACAAAAGGTATCTGAGTACTTAAAAGAGGTATCAAGATTTTCAAAAGTGTCCATAAACCCAACTTCCTCTGGACAAAAGAGAAACAGGACATGTGGAACACCACTAGGAACACAGAAGGTAAGGAGTGTACTAATTTGTACCATCCAAAGGTGATGTCTTAGCTGTTCAAAATAGGGAGGTTTGCTCCAGGACACTTATATTTAAGCCCCTGCATAATAAAATTATCTTTTTGATAAAATGTTCCAAGATGGACCAAATTATGTATTTTTTCAAATGCTATTGCAGCAAGAGCACTAAATATTCCTAGCTCATAATTATATTATGTTAAGGCTTTGTCTTCACACAATATACCAACCTAATCAAATTAGAGACCTGCAGAGGTCTTCAAAACAGGAACAACTTTAAATTAGACCACATTCCTCAACACCTTGTCCAGCTGAGATTTGCATGCCACCAGGGATGGAGAGTCTACACCCTCTTGGGCAACCTGCTCTAGTGCACTACTCTCTCAGTGAGGAACTTTTCACTTATATCTAATTGTAATACCCCTTCCTGCAACTTGTGACTGTTGCCTCTTGGCCTTCCAGTGCCTAATTCTGAGAAGGCTATGTTTTCCTCTGTAACCCCTCTACTGCAAAGGTAAACTGAAGACTCATGTTCAGCTTGTTCTCTACCATGACCATCAGGTAGTTTTCTGCAGAGCTGTTTCTCCATCTTGTGCTGATAAATGGTGTTATTCTGTCACAAGTGCAGGAATCTGGATTTAACTTCACTGAACTTCATGAAATCCCTGTCAACCCAATCCTCTAGCCTGGCCGGGTCCCTCTGAACAGAGGGTCCACCCACCTGAGCATCAGCTGCTGTTCCCCCAACTTTGTGTCATCTGCAGATGCAGTGAGGGTGCAATTCCTCTTCTTCAGTCAGATTGTATAATCCAACCCTGTGCTACTGCTTTGTTGTTCTGCAGCATTATGTGACTTAACTTGTTCTTCACCATTTCCCATTAGAATAGCTTACATGAATGCTGCTCTGCTCATCTAACGTTAAAATAAACAACACTGTGGTAGAGAGAAACTTCTAAAAGTAGTCCTGGGCCAAATCCTTATCTTGTGTAAATTCCTTGCATTTCTAATCAGTTTATACTAAACGAAGATCCAGGCTATTCATTCAAAAGCCAGACTGCCAGTAATGTATTTAAAAATCAGCAGGTTGTTTATTATAACTGCTTCTCAATGCTGCATGTATTACTTCACTGTTGGCATAACCATCTGCTGGAGGAGCACAAGGAACTGGGTACTTCTGCCTCACTGCTGAGTTAGAACAAGCAAACAAAAATATGCGGAGAGTTTCTATGCTTAGATATATGTGCTTTTGGAGAAAGAATTCCTACTATTTGAATGCATTTATTACCAGTTGAGCCTTCCTAATCTCTAGATACCACTTGGGCTTAGAAAAATATGCATTTTTACAAAGAATTATTTTTTATAATCTTTAAAATAAATTTCTTAAACAACAGCGTAATCTAAAAAATACAATGGGAGCAAAGTTAGGAAAACATTAACACTCATTAAAACTCCACCCTCCTGTGGTCCTTGACCATTAGCTGAGGCCTTCATTGCAGCCTCACTTAATTTGACCCAAGAAGCTAATACCATTTACTTGAGTTGACTTTTCATGACAGGAACACTCAATATAGGAGACTTCCCTTGGGAGAGGGAATCAGAGACAAACAACAGTGCCTGTTTCATGACATCTGTGCCAGATCATTCAAAGTTCACAACAAACTCTGTGTCACAAACAGGAGCCTGCTCCAAGTCAACTTGCAAGAGGGCTGTTAAATAAATCCAGGTCATGGAGATGTAGTCACTTTATTTCTCCTGAGTAGACCAGGAAATCAGAAAGGTCACGTATGAGAGATTCTAATCATACTGAACACAGTAAGACTTGTTCTGATTTGTAGCAGCGAGAGTGAAGTGAGGCTTCAGCCCACAGAACTGATCAGAATAAAACTGGAATATTAGAGCATGGATTTTTTCTTAAAAGGTTTTCCTACCTAAATAACTCTACACTTTGGATAATATATGGGCTTAGCAGTGCTATCACCTTCACCACTTCTGTAGGCACAATCCAGCTGTTTCACAAGCAGCATTGGCCGTGCAGGATGAAAATAGATCAGCCAGCAACCAGTTCTGCTTGGAGAGAGCACTTGCCTCCTAGAGAACTGTGAGCATCAAATCAAAACCTCTAGTGAATGCGAAATGGAGCTCAAGAAAAGGTGAAATCTAACCTTAGTACCCGCTTCTAGGATTGCCAGTGCTGCTCTCTAAAGCTTGAAGATACCAAGGTATGCTAAGTGGGTTGTCTACTAATGGGTGTGTGTGTGTGTGTGGGGGGGAATATGGTGTGTCTGTGTGTCTAATCCTGTGCAAACCTATAAACCCACATAGTCTTGGGCTCCCCAAGTCCTGGGTCTCGTCCAAGCCTGAAACCTGCCAAATGCACAAGTCAGCAACTAAGTTACGATCTTCTTTTTCTGCCACAAGAGGAAATAATGACAAACTGTTTTTCTACGCAAATCTACTTATTTCCAGCAATTCTGTAATGCAGAAGGAAGGGATGGAGAGGAGGGGAAGAGGCCGGCAGGGATGGCAACAGTTTGTGTCTGTCACTCAACTCTGCATATGTTTTGAATGTGTAGATGAGCTGCTGTCTCTGTTTTTCCAGTAGTTATAATCTTATTAAAATGCTGCTAATTTAATTGTTTAAAAAAACTACCAAATCCTAATAAATGTAAGATGGTCTACAAAGGAGTCCTTCCTGCAGACACATGTTTAACATAGTGCAGCAATCAGCAGGATCAGCCTGGTCCCCTTATCGCTTTTCTGGTGCAGGTTTGAAGCAGATCTTGTTTATTGATCTTTTTTTCAAACCTCTGTGAGATCTTTGAAGTGGTCGGGCTCCTTGAGGCACAAGGCACTGGGCTGCACCTGGTGCGAGGCAGACGGAGCAACTCCAATGTTAAATAAACAGCGATCCCAGCTGAGGACAGTGTATGAGTTATGGATAATGGCAGCCAGGACAGGCATGATCCATCCAAAGCAAACTATATGTTGTCTTAAAAAAGCAATTTGGAGCTGCATTTGCTATTCAGGCCAGTCTGATGTGTTTAAACAAAGACTCTATTCTTTAATAGACACACACACACGTGTATGTACATATATAAAAGAATCCTTTATAGTATGTGTCCAGAGGAGTATCCCTCCAACTCCCTGCTCCTTTTTCTGGACTCATTATGCTTTTTTATTATTGCTACCATGCCTTGCTATATCCCAGGCTTAAAATAGCATATGTTTGAGGCTCTTTTTTCCTTACAATTAAATCAATACTACTTGCTGGGTAATCAAGTGACAAGCACACTGAAGTATTTAAGAACATAACACCGTTTCCAAATATACTACACGTATAAGAATTTGTTACATTATTTTTTTTTAAATTTATCTTTAATGAGGAATGTTCTGCTACTTCATCCTTTTTCTTCTTTTTTTGCTTTAAGATTAAAGTTTCCTTCTTCTTTTCTTGTCACACGATCAAGTTAAAAATACAATAAATTTATTTAAATATAAATGTTCCCCACAGTCCAACATTGTTGGTGCATAATTTTTACTAACTATCTCTTCTTCCTAATAGTAATTTACACAAAGATATGTTAACAATTTAGGTAAGTCTTTATTCAGTCATGTCATTACTGAGTCAAAAAAATCAACCTCATGTATTTTTCTTGGACATCAACTTCAGGATTTGGTCTATGGAAACTAATATTTCTTTTATGATAAACTATATCTGCTGTCTCCAGCTTATAGTACTACTCTCTGAGAGAAGTAGAGCAAATCCGTAGCACAGTGATCATGAATCACACAGCCAAAAGAGATGTTGAATAAGACAGCGGACCAGAAACATAGGTCCATGTATTTGCACGATAAATGGAGCTTTTTTAATAATACTCGGGTTATTCTAGGAGGGTGTTTTTTATAGGAATTAAAAAAACAAGTTTCCACCCACCCCGTTCCCAGCTTTCAATATCCTGTATAATCATCCAGAACTAATGGGTTTCATCAGTGTATTTGTAAAATATCATTTGGTCAGACATTTGCCAGTTTTTTGGCTGTTCTTTTTTAGTTAAATTGCCTACATACTAGTGTTTTGACATAAAATATAATATATGTTATTTCCCTCTTCTCTGTTCTTTCATTGCTATTACTTGGGTACAGGAATATCTGAGATGGTAAACAAACAGGACAAAGACTTTCAAAGCCATCAAGAAAATATCATTCTTACCTCCAGCCTGGTCCTGTCCACATCCTTAGGCAATTTCACACGAACTCGGTTTGTTACAATAAGCGTTTCATAAGGATAAATCTGTTAAAAAGACAAGAGCATATGAACTCCAGCCAAATCTGATTCTGATATGTGGACATGACAGTGTGGGGAACTTACTAATTTAAACGGTACATACTTGCATCCTGATTTGACAAATATTTCACTGGCACAAAAATTAACAAAATAAAATAAAAAAAAAAGAACACATGTAACCTTGCTAGGAAGTGCTGAATCTGATTGTTCTTCCAGTGTTGGAAAAGCCCTTCTTACCTTGTATTCTGCAAAAGAATGAGAACAGGGTCACAGTTTAGAATTTATAGGATTCTTCTGGAGTCACCACTATGAACATTTAGGTACATCAGCAGTTTGTTATGCTACTATATTTCTCCATTCTCAATAGTTGTTGGATAACTGCATGCGTAGTAAGCATTTGACCCCCATGCTCTGAATGCCTATAACATTGTCTATTACCAAAGCAATAGCCTTGAAATCAAAGGCTTATTACAGAAAATCCATCTCCCGATGCCATTGGGTTACACAGTGAGTATATCTGGCAAAATTGGGAATTTCTTTTTACAGGGGGATTTTGTGAAGTGTTAAATCAGTCTGTCATCCAAAAGTCCTGCCCTTATTGTTCTTTACTGAAAACAGTTAAAATATATGGATTATTACAGGCATGTCACTTTGGGAACATATATGAAAACCATTGAGTTAACACAATATTCCAAGATCCAACATCCTACACTTGGAATGACCTGGGCTGACTGCAGTGGGAATAATGGTAGTGAAGAAAAGATGACCTAGTGGCATGAGGACAATGACTCCTGAATCTCAACTAGCATTAAGAGAATTACAGTTAGGTCACTATATATGATATTACTACCATAAGGTCATCTATTCACGGTGCTGTTTAAATACAACCAGGATAGACAGTATGTTTTCATAGACCTTTTTATGGTCTGAAATGAAATCAGAGATAAGTCTACCTGTCAAAATCTGTACTTTAAACAATTCAGGCATAGAGACAAAGATTTGTATCAATACATAGGCATGAAGTAAAGCATCAGAGTAAGATTTTTAAAATGAGATTCAGTGTCTTGGAAACAAAATCCTGCTCTTCCCCATGAGTAGATGCATGTTCCTAAATTGCTCAGCTCTTTTGAAAATTCCAACCCAAGTTCCATATTAAGTTCACAGTCCACTTAAACTGTAATAAAAAAAATGAATGCAAATAAATTCTGCTTTTTTAAATTCTGTACATTTTAACCACACTGTAGCACAAACAAGAAGCACAATGGACATTTTTATTTTAAAATTAGATATGTCTTGAAGGAGTGATTATCTTAAATTTCTTTGTCTCTGATATGAGACCACCACCACAGAGGCTGTTACCACATATTGAGCATACTGGGATTGACTCAGCCTGGTTGCACCACTTTATGATGCAGGATTTCAGTCAGGCCTTTATGTTCGGCTAGATGAAAAGAAGAATCTCTGTGATAAACATGATACTGAGCTGGGTCTCTGTCTAGTCATTATTACATGAAATACAGGAAGATCTCAGAATAGTAACCTTTATGGCAATATGTTAGTAAGCATCCTCAAAGGAAGAAAAAATGAAGTGGACTGGAAATGATATTGCAATGTACCTTTCATGCCCCAACTCGCCTCGTGGTCCGTTTCATATTGGCCCATATGTTCAGGCTGAAAGAGAAAGAAAGAAGCAGTGTATCATCAAAATGCACCACAAAACCACTTTGCACGTTGTCGAGAGAAAAAAGAAAACCAGCTGGTACCACACAAGGAAAATACAGATCCTTGCGAGAGCAAAAGAGAATAAAGTCTCATTCGAACTCGACCTAACTGCTCAAAGCAGGTATCCTGAGCACTCACAACACCCACCGATCTGCGATCGCAGCGATGGAGCTCTGCCTGTGGAAGAGGATGGAGTGCCACATGAGTGCCTGGGTCCTTGGAAGCACTGCAGGTGCAGTTTGCTGCCTACGCTGTGAACTCCCACAGACCAGCGAAAGCTGGAGCTTGAACGTCACTCAGGGAGGCAATTTCAGTGTCAGATCAACCCACCTCCCCCCTAAGCCCTTTGGACACTTTCAAGCTCTGATTCTTTGCCGCTTTCAATGAGGTAGAAAGGTGTCAGAAAGCCACCAGCCACCACCATATGAAGACCTGGCAGTAAGGTAAGACTAAGATTGACCCATGCCTTTCCCTGTGGTGCAGACGTCTTACCGCCACTGCCATAAATCACTTATGCTGCACTGAAACTTGCCTCCCTCTGCTTTCTGCTTCACTCTGCTGATGCCACTAAGACCAGGCAGAACTGTGTGTATGTGCCATAGCTTTGTTTGACCCACTGCCTTTTTCCTTTGCTGGAAAATCTTATGATGAAAAACATTACAGGAGATAAGAAAAGCACCATTATATGAGTTTTTGCCCTGAATCTCATTTTTGCCTATTACAGTATCAACAGTGTGCACAGCTATGCTCACAATAACCTGCAAGGCTCCTTACTGTTTCATTTTGGTTTATTTTGTTACGCAGCACCAGTATGGCTGATTAAAAATAACAAACCACAAAAGCTGGTATGAACCTGTAATCTAAACAGAGGACATCCATTCTGAGAAGAAATTTGGTCTCGAGGATCTGACCATGAACTACCTTTTCAACTTTCCTACAGTTTTCAGCTGTGAAGTTGGACTCTTTAGTTGGGACAAATGCTGCCATCTTCTGCTTTCATATTAAATTGCATGGCTTCAGCCCACAAGCACAGCCAACTCCACTGCTGACGGAGTTTGCTTTGGCCTCATCTGTGTGAAGCCTTTTGATGGCTTTAGTGCCTCATCAATGCAGTGGCTGGGTACAACGCAGTCCCTTGCTCACTTCAGGTTACTGGTAACAGTTATTCTGAAAAGTCAGAAAAAAGCTGTCAACTCATAGGTGGGGACAGGTTTATCTAGACCCTTTCAAAGTCTTAAATTTCATGCGATCAAGTTGCAGTGCCACCAGTTCCTTCAGAGAGGAATTCAAGCAGTCAGGCATTGAAGCAATGTGGGCACAATTAGTCTTGTAGTGTTAAAGCAAAGGGACAGACATTTCAGTAACTACTGAAAAATCCATTTAGCTACTCTCTGACAGTTGCTCTCTTGTAGCTCCTTCAAATGAATGACCTGCAGTTTGACTCTTACCACTGGGAAAGTTCAGTGCTGCTCATGTGCTTTTGCAGCTTTCACATCTTCCTTTGGAGAAAGGAGGGAATTTGAATCATGTCCTGCCCTTGCAATTTAGACACAAATCAATCTTGAAAATGTAAGTGAATGTGCATCTATGTATTGACAACTTATCGCTAGTAATCATAATGGGTTTGTACCTAAAAATATGAACAGAGAACACATAATACTAGATGCCAGAGAGAGAGAACACAGTGTCAAAGATGTTTTTTTCCTAAAGACTTAGAAAAATTATAAAAAAGGATTAGAAAATGAATGCCTAGTCTGATCTGGTCATAATTTTGTTATGCATTTTGTTTTCTAGATTGCTGCCTGCCATTCTCTCCATATTGTTCCCTCCCTGCATTAAAAGCACGATGGCTGTGTGTGTTATGTATGTATATATATACATGCACGCATACTGGAAAAAAAAAAAAAACAGAACAGATGGCACAAGAAATTCAATGGAAATGGGATGCTCCACCTTTGCTCTAAGATTATTACTTGACTAATTATAGGACTAATCCTCTCTATCATTAATTTAAACTCTACTGTGATCTATTAATATATGCAGCCTGCACATTTTGGACCTCTGTTTGTTTTGGGTAGAGAATCAAGATTCCTAACACTCACGATATACACAGTTAAAAGCAGAAGCCTCAGTCTGTCTTACTCTTGCAGACAGACAGACTGTAACCCACATAGGATATGAATCCATCAGACATGGCTGGCAGCCAAAACACCTTTGAAGTGTTACTGCTATGTAGATTTTCAACTAGTTACTAAGATGCCTATGTATGATACACTATTGTCTGGAGAATGTATTTAAATGTATACTTACCTGATGTAAGCCATTCTTTCCATAGCCAGGTAGAGAAGCAGATTTAGAATATGGAAATCCTGTAAAAGATATAACATACAGCTATATGTTTTGTGAATCCTTTACAGCCTACTAAGACACAGAATTCAAGAAAACACTCAGAAGCATCAATTACAATATCAGTATGTACATTCTGTTAACAGGATGAAATATAACTAAGCAACGCTCATCTTTTCTCCATATTTAATGTACATGAACATGTGTAACAATATCTATAAATAACAGAATGCCAGGATGAACTCACCTTACTGGGAATGAAATGAAGAGAGTTGTGGGTCTCATGTTATGGAAGGCTTATGTGGCTATATGATGCAAAGCAGATTTCAGAGCTTGTGAAATCTTTGCCCTCCAACTTGGTGTTAAACCATGACTTGAAAATGGGATTAAAGGTACCATCATTTTAGAGTTATATCACTTCTGATCATGATGTATGTTGTCTGGTTTTGTTTTTGTTTTTTAAAAAGGAAAGGTTGTTATCCTACTACTTAAAAAAAAAATAAAACCACAAAATTTTTTTCATTTTCTTTAAAACTTCTGTTGCTTCGAGTGGAAAAAAGCATAAATGAGGATATGACAATGGATGAAGTAAATCAGAGTGAGTATAAACACTCAAGAAAAAGACAGTTTTAACAGACACAAAATTGGCAAAGTGGTGATACCATGAACAAACTGGATGTAATATGGCGATGAAACTGTGTGCAGTCACTATGAAACAACTGAATAGCCTTATTTTTAATACTGACAGTCTAATAAGGAAGTTTTGAAGTTCCTTTTCTGAATGAAAGGACAAGAGGGTGTTTCACATTAGTTTTTGGTTAATAAAAATAATGTTGTATAGAGGTGACAAGCTGAATCAATTTAAATTAAACAGAAGATGAACAAACACATGTGTAATAAGCATTCTTGATTCCATTACAGGAAACTTTGATAAATTGATGCAAAGAGTTATACAGAAGTCAGTTAGCTCAAAGAACTGAATGTTCAATGCTTATTCCTGTCAAAAATGTTAGCAATCTATGTCCAAAGGAGAATGCAGGAAGGGAATCCAGACCCCACTGGATTAATAAATACCCTAAGGAGATGATTAGAAATAAGCATACAAAAAGGAAAAAAAAAAAAAAAAGATGGATCAGCAAAGAGCTCACAATGTGCTGAGATAAAGTGAGAACTGCCAGAAGTCAAGATGAGTTAAACGCTGAAAATGATATTAAAACAAATAGCAAAAAGTTTTCCAGCTATCCAAAGAAAAAGAGAACAAGAAAAGAAGAAATGGGGTCACTGGGAGTTACCCTGTGTCAGTACACAGCAGAGGTGAAAGGTAACCTAGGTAGAGCTCCAACACTGAAGGAGTATTTCACCTCCATTGTTAGGAACAAAAGGTAGAGTACTGAACAAGGAGGGAAAGCTAACAGAATAAGGGTATGCCAATGAATCACAGTTGTGATAGAAACGTAATTCAAAGCACTTAATGTACTTAAATAGAGAGCAATAAGTTCACATTGAATTGCAAGTCCAATACCTCTTACCACTGATGAAGAGCAACAATAGTTTTTATATTTGAGGGGAAAAAGATAATAAGGTACTACCATTTTGCTTCCAACAGAAAACTTAAGGAAATACAGAACAAAAACATATCAAAGTAAACAGAAAATCAATTATATTCACATAGATTTTAATTGGTTTTACATAAGTTAAAGACACAGTGCCAGATTTGCTTAGTAGCTTTCTTTGTTAAGAAAAATTACTTCTCCATAACATAAATTTTACTGGGTCTTATCTAATGGGATATCATTACTGTGCTTGGTATTTGGCTGCACATGGAATTAAATGCAAATCTGGAGAAGATTAAGTTTATCAGAGGAATTATAGTGACAGCGATGAAATAATGAAATGCAAGAAATGGGTAGTCAGAACTGATCAGAGCTAATAGATAAAAGTGTCAGCGTGGACAGGTGTTGAATTGAAGTTGCCTCTCATTTTCACTAATAACCTGGACACTAAAAATAGAAATGGGCTAATAAACTTTGCTGTCTACACAAAGTTATAAAGCACTGCCAATATAGAGGAGCACTGGGATATCACAAAAAACTGAGATAACCTTGATCATCAGAGTAATAGAAATGGAATAAAATTTAATAATTCATGGGAAAGTCATGTACTTGGGGACTAATAAATACCCCAAACTTCTACTATTTAAGATGAGAGCTCCTAATTAGAAATGATGGGGAAGAAGACAGGCTTAAGATATACAGCTCAATCACAAGATGACCTTGAGTTGTTAATATAACTGTAAAAAATCCCAAAAGTTGGAAATGTCTGTCCTGATAAATATAAAATACTGAAATAATAGTATTTTCAGGCAGGAGATGCTGAAGAGATCCTTTGTGCTGTTCTTGTTCATTAGTGTTCAGGTGGGTTAAATTAACTCCACCAGATCAGTGGCCTACAGGATAACCAGGGCAATGAAAGCTCATCGCAGGAAAGAAGGCTTGATAAGCCTGACTTATTTAAGATAGCAAGATGAAGATGATCTCTAAAATCAAGATATGCTTTAGAGACATAATCAACCACCATCTGAGGAGTGGGATAAACTATGAGCAGAACTTTTTCTTTTCAGCTCCACATGAGGTTTCTACATCCAATACAGGGATGAAGTGATGAATACTGAATTAGATGGATCACTTAGCTGTTCCAGTTTGGAAACTAGAAACATCATTGCCTGTTAACTGAATGGTAGTGACACCAGTGGCAAAGTATAATACCTGTGAGACAGAATTAATGTATCTGCAACAAAACTATCATCTCTGCTCCTGCCTGGAAAAAGATGCTGGTGTTGAACATCAGTGTGGAGTTCAATTTCTTGGCCTCGTGGCTACAGAGAAGATGGGTGAGGCAGTTTTTTCTACTGCCAAATAATACTATTCAGTTACCAAGGAAAAATGCAATAAGGTAAAGACCAGTTTGAAAACAAACACAATTCACTTTGGCATGTAGCAGCAGAGGAGCTGCCTCCCAGGCTGCCAGGGCTGAGACACATCCGCGGGCACAAGCGACATCGTGTGGCTGCCTGGAAAAAATCCAAGAGGCAAATAAAGCCAAAATAGCCCAAAAGAAGCTAGCAAGAGCCACTGACTCCAGTAGGACATGTATTTATTTCATTTAGCTTCTGTTTCCCATGAACTTAGTTACAAAGTTAAACATGTCTTATTTTGCTTCTTTTTTTTTTTTTTTTTTTTTTTTTTAATATAAAGGAAAAATCTAACACTAAAAGCCAACAACCACATAGAGGTCATTATCACATCCAACTGCAGTTGTTTTGTTAAAGTAAATTTTCTGAAGTAACTGGCCAATCTTTCTCTCTAAATAGGCACTATCTGAACATCAGCTACTCTCCACATGGATACAGCTCCTGCTTTTCCTGTATGATATTCACTCCAACCTGAATATTCTGACGTTACCTCTCAGCACATCAGGGAGACATGAACAGCAAGGATTATACAGCTTACTAGATGGCTGCTTCCTTAAATATGTGACAATTAAAATCATCAATTATGGTAAATAATTAACTATTAAACTTCTACATACACAGAAACAAGATGCATTTGCACAGGTGAATGTGAGGAGATGCAAGCTCCACGCTAATTACACAAGCCTCATACTGACGTGTTTTGCTGTTAGATGCATTCTTTTGGGCATATAGCTAACGTAATGTGGCTAAGTATCTCCTAGAGCAGAATAACCCCTCTCTCGTTTGCTGAGATGAACACAGGGCTGTTTGCATAGTATGTTTGGACACATCACCAGAGATTTGCAGTCTGATGCCTGCTATGCCCCTCCACTCTGCATGTAACTACTTGGCACCAGGCCTGTACCCAAAAAGTTTATTTTATCTGATACTCACTGACTGTGTCATAGAGATGGGGCTGAATGCCAGAGTTCTCAACCATAAGTGCAAGAGGCAGAGAAGCTACTCTTCAATGGCCAATGAGGCATGTACTAAATAGGGAAACATTGAGTACAGAAGGAATTATTTTGGATGTTCATAGGTATTAAAGCAGTCAGGTGGATGAATAAAATCATAAAAAAAAGGGGAAAAAAAAAAAAAAGAAGTGTAAACGTCAGGAAAAGAAAACTTCCTCAGTATAATTTCTGTGTAGTTGTTAATTGGGTAACAGGGTAACAGGGCCAACTTTCACAAGGGACAGAGAAATGCTGACAAAAACAGCGGAAAATTAACTACACAACCTATATTGCATTGGCACAGAGGTGATACTGACTCTGACAGAGGTGTGAACTGTCTTTTGCATTTCTAGTTTTAATAGTTCCACATTCCAAAGATAATCCAAAAACATAAAAGAAATGCTGGTATAGGAGAGTGACAGGTATAGAAATATTCTCATGAAAAAAAGTGACACCATATGTCGTTCCTGTATAACACAGTTCTTAGTGTGCTACATGCTTCTCCCTACTTAAAATTTGCACACAAGGACCATTCTCTCAATATATATGTAGAAAAGCATCAGATCAACTCCAGAAAGCTTCCAAACATACCCGATGTGTACATTACAATGAAAGGTTTAGGTGTTCATTTCTGGGCAATGACTTACAGATGTTAGGTGTGTGAGGTGGTCAGACTTCATTTCCCCTGCACAGGGAATCCTACAATACACCTTGTGGACATGTATGCAATGTCTGGTGAGGACTACAGAATCAAATCCCTTCAAGTTAGACCACTGAGACTGATGATCCAAAATAACTTTTCCTCTTTATCTTGTTACAGCCTTGTGGCAGACTTTGTAGCATCTGATTTTCTTCTTCCTTAAATAGCTAAACCATAATTTCCTTAATATAAGCTGATGGAGCCAGCTATCACATTACCAAAATGCCCACAAGAATGACATCTTATCCCTGCTGCCAGACATGCCTTGCGTTGCATGCGTTCTTTTGGAAAATTGCTTCCCCAACTTGTTTACCCCAGATGACCTACTACTGCTCTGTGGTCTAAAGTAGAGGGGACAGGGAAAGGAATGGCCTAGTTATCCATTAAAATTCATTTAACGTATTTTTTGTCATTTATGCAATCTTAAAGCAAAATTCAGACCTGGTTCTGATGACCATTTCATTCATTTTCTGATTTGCTGAAATGTGGAGTAAGAAATGTGTGGAACATGCTTTTGGTACTGACAGCTAGCATGGGCATACGGTCTTCAGACCAGTATTTAGTAAGAAGATTACCCCACTTTTACACATGGAAGATTTCTGTGAGTTTACAGGTGCAACTGTGAGCGATAGCAAAAAAATGCCTATTCTAAGCTAATCTTTGGAGCAAAGTATTCTTTTTGCTTATCACGATACAGAATAAATGTCTCTACTGATACTCAAAATACATAGTTTGTATCAAGGAGTAATTAGTACAAGTCAACAATCTGCCTGATACTACCATACTGTCTATTGAAAATAGATAGCATATAACAGGCACTTTTACGTATTAATGAGGGGCAGGTTTTTGTGGTAAGGAACCTCTGCTCTACAAAGAGAAAATACAGTTTCTCTATACAAGCAATGCTTCTTCTTTCACTAATATGAAACTATAAACAGTTTCGCTGTCGAAGTCTCAAGGTACTAAATGCTTACAAGCCATAGCAAACCAGACAAATAGGTGTAATTATGATAGAGAAATGAAGCATAAAGCCAACTAGAGAGCTATGTGGACAAAGCTGCCACATTCCTATCGACAATGCCGGTGGGCCAGGGGATGCAGGGGATACTCACGGGAGTAGCTGGCAGTCACGCCCTCCTGCGCCCTCAGGAAGTTTTCTCTGTCGGTTCCAGCAGTAAGAGACAGGGACCGTGTGTCCAAATCCGGGGAATTAGTTCTGGTGTCCATATCCCCTTTCAGAATAAGCCAGCTGGTCTTTAGCTGGAGAGAGTAAAAGCCTGTTACAAGATTCAGGATTTAACACTTGAATGCAGTTCTCCTACTCCACTTGTCCAGGAAGTCTTGTGAACTGACTGTATGTTTATGCTCATTGCAACTTGTACCATGCTTTACCAAATTACAAAAGTTGGCTATATCATAATTTAGACATCACAGCTACCAAAAACTTTTAACTTTCATCTGGGCTGAGGATAGTTTATCTGCTAATTAAGCTGTCCCCTGTGCTCCACTTTAGAAGATGCAATGTAATTTTCTTATAATTATTCTGATGTTAGCATTTTTCTTGTATGTTAATAGGCACCCTAAATCTACAGGCTTTGCTGAATCACCAATGTATATACTAAGACTGAGTGAAAATCCATGATCTTATTGCTCTTAATCTCAATATCACTACTTCTTTCTTTACTGTAGAATGTAGATTCTAAACCATGTGGGTGAGAGATTAAGCTTTTCTATATCTTCCTGGAAAGACCTAAAAGTAGTAATGATTGTTTCAGTTACATGAAAGAATACCTTTACATATGAATGTGTTTTTAAAAACAGTTGCTTCAAGAAAGATCAATAAAATGCTCCCTTTTGTTCTTTCTGATCATTACCTTCTTGCTATCCTGATCCAAGCTTCCATCCTCCCCTTCTGATCTTCTTGCTGCTGAAAGATTAAGTTAATTTTAAAAGTTGAAACAGATTGTATCTTTTTTGTCTTCTGTTTTGGCTGTGGTTATCTTCCAAATATATTTTAAGAGGGGAAACCCCCCCGCCCCAAAATCACAGAGCTGGGCAGGAAATTCGATGTGTAGAGCTATGGTTTCACAGAATTACTCAAAATAATTTTGAAATTATTGCAGTAATATTCATCCTTCAGGTATACACTGCATTTTGAAAATCTATTCCTGATGGACTCTGAACCTATTTTTTTAGGAAGAAACTATTTTTGGGGAACGATTGGTGGGAAAAACCTACATTATAACTTAGGGACAGATTTATGCAGTCACAGTGCAGACATTCCCCCTTTCTTCTGTGTTATTATGACCATGAAAGTACATATGGTTACATAGATATTTTGTGGTCTGCACACCTGGGCCTCCTTCATTCACAAAAAGGATAGGCAATGATAGTAAAGAAGATAGGAACCAATTTGATATTATCTCTTTATGAAATCTGCAAGAGAGGATATGCCAGTCTCTAAAATTCACAATCCTTTGACCAAACATTTTTCTGACTATATTGCCCTCTTTTTAAAGAGTCTTTTAACAAAAAAAAATATTGCTGATATTTTACTGTTGGTTTATTTTCTTGTAACTTTCCAACTTGCTGAGAAGAAAAGTCAAAACTGAAAATCTAAAGGCTATTCATAAGATAGTTCTGAACCATCCAATGTGGTTTTCCTTGTCTGTTATATCCTGGAGTATTGTTACAGACACTGAGTTACATCTCGGAATTTTACAGAAAGATTTTGTGCCAAATTTCACATAATTTCAGATAGATTTTCAAAACCTGATTCCCACTTGCCTTTGTATCACTCTGTGCTGTTTTGGGGAGTTTTAATGGTACAAAACTGGAGTAATGCAATGATCTAGCATAATTTTAAGGCCATGAGAAGTCTTCATAACAAGGGGGTTGTCTGCAATGACCGAGTAAAAGGGCAACACAAGAGCCCCATGCAACACGATGTAGCCAGAAAACATATTATTAATAATAAAAATAGTATGATAACGCAAAAAATAAGTCTCAGATTAGATTCGCAGACAGAGGTGAGGAGATTAAGTTGCACCATTAGAAGTACTGCAACACTCCCTGCAAGTCGGGAACAATTCTGCCCTCTCTGTTTCACCAGCCAGCATGTTTGCAGAGGACCTGCCCTACATCTAAACAACACTGGCAAAAGATCATCACCAGGAGCATTTCAGTGCTATTCTGTTTCATTTTCTGATGCCATCACACAGCTCACATCCAAACCTTAACTAGTTTTGTTGAGGAGGTGATACTAAAAAATGACAAATTGCAGTAAGGAAAGTATCTATGGGTTAGAGGTGAAAATCTGTAACTGTAGAGTTGTTTTTTTCTCAATTTAATGTGGCAAAACAAAGCTGGGTCATAAAATAAAAACAGCATTATGAAAAAAACACAAGGTTTTCACAGTTAGCTAACAGTACCCTGATGAGGGCATTTTCTCAAGATGGCAAGCTGCTTCTCTGAGAAATAATAGGAAGAAATATCCATATATGACAGGTGAAGAATAAAGTCCCCACATTGCAAGGACTTAAACCTGGTTCACTGATATTTTGGAGGCATACCCTGAACCACCAGTCAACCAGTTGTTCCAGTTTATATGTATGGATCTTGCTCTCACTAAATCAGAAATCCATATAGGCAATCTGATGCACTTTTGGAAATTGTTTTCGTTTCAAGATGTTGAAGTTTTTAAAGGAAAAAAATAAAGTTTGCTCCAAAATGTTATTCAGAGATTTCAAATGTTCCACAGGATCTTGAGAGCATCTGACTTCAAAGAGATGCAGAGGAGTAAAATCATAATCAATGGGGCCAAGGAATACTGTCCCTACCAGGTTTCTGAAAGGGCATTATACAACACATTGCTGGCAGATAAATCCAAGTGGCCTGAATTTCATTCAGTACTGAGCATTAGCTTCACCACCACAAGGGATACTCGGTTTTGCTGTGAACCCCAATGTGAACTGCAAGCTTCACATGCATCAGAGCTAATATTGCCGAAGAGCAGATCTCGTCAATCTTTTTTTTAAAACTTTGAATGATGTTCAAATATTTCTGAAACATGAACACACAAAAGAACAACCACGCAGGCTCCTGCACTCTTCACTTTCTGACCCCAGCTCTCAATCTGATCTCTCTGTATGTCCCACTTTTCCAACACCTTTTTTTCATTCTGAAGTTGGGTGTTTACAATAGAAACACAGAAGCTGTAGCTACAGCAAATCTATTGGGCGCTGCTGTAACCGAAACCTTTTAAAGGCAAATGTTTTGGAAGAGCTTCTTGCACTTTTTGTTTTAAAGAACATTTTTGTGCTTGTTTGTTCAAACTTGGTCTCTTCAGCAAAGGAATGTTCTCTGGCTCCTTTTCAACATGTATTATATTAGTTCAGTGTCCAGTTAGCTTGAGGAGCTGAATCATCAGCTGCTCATGCGTTCATGCTTTAGCTGGGAGTTTTTCCAGAACAAAAAGTAAATTTTATTTATTTTTTATCTTAAAATTTATTTTATTGGAAGGAAATCTCATTGATTTTTGGGGTTTTTTTTGAGTTAAATTATGTTTTGCTCTTCAGTAGAAAAACAATGAGCATGTATTTTCAACATAACCTTTCAGAACACTGAAATATTATATTATATACAATCTATAAAAGAAAACTTAAAACATATATCCTTCTTAACTTATAGAGGTTGCTGACTTGATAACTAAATTCTCTGCTCACTCCAGTGACTATGAGGAACAACTCCATACAGCAGTGCAAAATTGACATCATCCAGACTTCAACTGCATATCTGAGGGATGAAAAATTGATATAAAAATGCCTGGCCTGAAAGAAAAAGAGCTGCTGCTTAGAATCCTCTTTGCAAACCAAAAATATCTATAAACTTAAATGACACAACCAGGATACAGGACATTGAAGCCATGTCATCAGCTTATGTAAATTGTGAAGCTATGTTGATTTACACCAGATGATTGTAACTTTGCATTTGCTCATGATCTTTCCAAACACCACTACGGTATTCAACTTTTTCCTTTGTCAGTAGCTTTTTTTGCTGAGCCTGAGTACTTGCCTCAAATGATCTGTATATCTAAAGACAAGAAGAAATTAGAAAGCTTGGGCAGACCGTAAGCTTGGCACATAACACTAAATCAAGCACTAAGCCAAACAGATACTATTTTGCCTGAGAGGTAAAATTAAATTGCCCAAGATTAGGATACTGTGAGCAGCAACTGTCTATCAAAGACCAACACCTAAGTGCACTGAAACGTCAGCAAGTTTGACTTTGCTCAAAACCATACCCAGAAAAAACACAGAGGTTATCTAAATCTGGATGATCTGAATGTGCAGTTATTTTACCATGAAGCACCAGTTACAGTGAACATCCATGGACTGACTCACTCAGTTGGAGACATCAGTTGACAAATTTCTTTCTCCTATTACTGTATCGGATCCAAATTAGAGCTTCATCCAAAACAGAAATAAATGTCATATTCTGTGAAAGATAGTATAAAAATAACTACACAAAAGCATAATTTAAAAAAATTATGTTAACTGGGTATTTCAAAATCAGTTAAAGCTCCCTGTTACCACGAAAGAAAAAAACGTATAAAGTATTCTTGTTCTGACCATGAGGGCAGTGATGCACCTCTAGTTCCCTAACCTTTCACTCAGGGAAAGTTATCAGCTACCAGCTAAAGCCAAAGTATGGGAGAACAGACACACTGAGCTTTCTCACTCTTTTGTACAACATGGGAAGTCCCCTCTGTGCAGACAGTGCTGCAGAAGGCAAGGGCGGGGGGAGTTGCTCCAACAGAGACACTGCTCACAGGCAAAGCCTGGACCTTCCCTTGCCATGAAGAGTGGCATTGATTCATCCTCAATCCTGTATCCCTGAAGATGTGTGCCTTCATCCGCAAAGTGCCTTAGCTCACAGTGTGATCAATGCCTCTCATGTTTATTTTATTCTCTCATTCATTCCCAAGCAGGTGTGCAATCATGATTAAAAAAATTTTCAGTGTGAGGCAGATTTGTATAACGTATTTTATTTTTACTTTTGTCCTTTGCTTCTAAATGCAGGAGTACCCCAGTCATGACTCTTTTAATCAGAAATGAACTTCTGCACTTTTCAGGCACCCTTATTGCAGCAGAATTTCTATGTATTTCCAAAGATTAATAGTGAAATTCAGTTTAGAAAAATTAATTCCCTATTACTAATCATGTATTATGAACCAAGGTAATTGCCAAACATCACTGAGAACACAGTATGCATTGACACCAACATGGAAATTGCACTGATATTAATTAGTGAACTATACAGCAAAAATAATAATAGAAGAATGCAGACTTTATATTTCTATTTTTCGTATTTACTAGGAACACTTTATATTTCTATTTTTCGTATTTACTAGGAACTTAAATCAGATTCTCAGTGGCATAAAACATTACATATTTATTCATTTGTTTAGAAACTCAGAAACTTTGTTGCTGGGTCTACCAAAGATTTTCCAATCACATCTTGCTGATGTTATCAGCTACTGAATTTGTTCCCAACTGCCACGGTGTGACTACATTTGTTGTTGATACTTTACAGTTTGAAGAACATGCAGATGAAAAGTAGATATTTCATATACACAACTTATCAATGCACTTTTTTTTCCCCAGAAATGTGGAAGTTAGAATTATTTGCAAAAACTAGATCTCCCAAGGCATGCTCTGAAAAAAGGAGAGCAACCTTCTCCCTTTACATGTTTCATATAATTCCATAAGAAAGAAGACTACTTTGAAGTTAGTATCAGCTCTGAATTTCCAAGACAAATCAAAATGTCATTATCCCAGTTTTAGAGAACTTACTGAATCCTTGGACAGCATGTTATAGAAAATGCTATTTAATTTTCACGTTACTTTTCTTCCTTTTGCATTTGAGATTATAGGGACATAATGAAATGCAAAGACTACAGCAAACTAATTTGGAAGTCAAGATGCATTTCTTTACAAAGACATGTAGAGAAAACTGCAACAGAGAAAAGCAGACTGTACCATGCTGTTTGTAGATAGGAGGTTTCCTATAGATGTTATCTTTTACGCCAGTGTCTGAGGAAGAGGAAAGAAAAAGGAAAGAACAAAAGAGTAAGCAAGCAGTTCAGAACATGCTGCTCTTGTCTCCTCTCAGAACTAAAAATGCAAACACTTCAGCAAAGACTATGCATTCATTCAGTGGTTTGTTATTCACTGGTTATTACAAGAGAGTGAAGCTTTATCTATCATCTTTATATATTTAAAACAGCAGCTATATCTACCCAGGGAGCATAATACTGCCTAAGTCCCCCAAAATGCTTTAAGACAAGGACAAATGGCATCCATTCACTGAAATGTAGGTGGTTACATCTGTACTACCAATGTATACTTCATAGACAACAAAGAGAAACTGGCTCTACTTGTCACTACTTAAAATTCATATAGAGGTACAACAGATTCCTATAACAGTGACTCTTGTAAAGGGACTTTCTCCATTAAGGAAGAAAGTGTACATGTTCAGATATGGATGTTTATTCTGGAAATTCCCAATATTCTTATAAGAAATCCTATAGTTTGTCTCTATTTTGAACTGTATTGCTAACTTGGCATTCTGGGAATTTTTTGAAAGCCCCCAGAGCCACAGTCCAGGGTTCCCATATCATGCTGTACAGACATCAGATTTATTTAGTGCTACAGACCTAAGCAGATGCAATTCCTAATTACAGTGTGATTACAGAAATGTTAATCCCAGAAGCTAACATACATAAACTATTCCACTGAACAGGTAGATGTGCTTAACAGTCAAAAAGCTAAACAGTGTGGTCATAAATTTAATGTGCTTGTTGACTGAATGTGAACTTGAAAACATTAAAGTACATACGCAAAGACACAGACACAGTGAGCTTCCTGGAGTTCTAAGTCTTCCAGCTATTTTTAAAGTTTATGTTAATATGACTCGAATTCAGAGAGTAGATGGAGAAGGAAAAAAACAAAACCAAAAACCCCTTCAGCCTTCCCTCCTACACACAAATTCAACAGACCTATACCAGCCATGGCACTATAAATAATTGTATCTTTGTAGGCTTAATAACATTTGTCCATTTGTCACTGTGTGCCTCCTCTAATGCAAGTTTGGGGGTTTTTGTTTGTTTGTTTGTTTGTTTGTTTTTTAAATATTTACATAAGCACACAGCTCTCTCACTCCTTTATTTCTGACATGAAGATTAACAGGTACCAGATTTCACTTGTCAGACATTTTCTTCTCTTGTAGTTTGAAATTCACAAATCAACACCAAAAAATATTACATTCAGAAGAGGATAAACAGGTGTCAGCAATTGAAGATCAAAAGCTAAGCAGTGAATGCCTACCTGGAATATGGAAATGCCTAGGAGCCTGCTGATAGACAGAAGGTGAAGATTTGCTGTCTGAGTACATGGATAAGCTTGGAGTGCTCCGACCACTTTCACTGCCTCCAAGGGGAAGAGCAAAGAAAGCAGATAAAAGAAAAAATGGAAAGCAAAGTAGAGTATTTCAAGCATAAAAGCTTGTTCAGAATGACTTGTTAATCCAATAGTTTTAAATATATGTTTTTTGTAAAATCCATTATTTTTCAGCACAATGTATTGGCTCAGTCTCCAAACTTCTCATCGATAATGAGTATCTGATAGATAATATCAGATTAAAATGCCCTGCTTTGAAACTAAAGATTCCCTTTTAACAACACTTTAATGAAGAAAATAAAAGGATAAGAACATTCACAATCTTGTATTGTGTTTTGCATAGTCTCAACTGAATATTTTTAAAAGTTTAATGCTATGGCTTATGGCCTGCCCCTGAAACCAGTAATGAAATCATTCAGTAGTGTTTAAATTATCTCAAAGCAGGACTAGACCAAAAAACAGATGTTATGCTTAAGTCAAATATTCCTGCATATATCAGTGACAAAAACAGGTGTTGAAATTTGGTTCTTAATTGCAAACTTTTCCCACAGTTAACATGCCACAGCATTTTTTATTTATGCAAACAAAGTTGGATTATCAAGTCATGGATCTATAATGCCATAGTCACTTCATCAAATTTCAAGATATACATAGGATTGATCCGTATACATTTTTCAATTTGTTTTATCAAATGCTTATTAGGTGCCATTCATTTCCTCTTAGCTTATTTCCCTGAAGCACACTCTATGGCATTATAGTGCTGCTTGGCAAACAAAAAAGTAAAGCTCTACTTTTTTGGGACTTGTAAAATCCTGTTAATTTACAGCACTGTTAAGCAACTGGAAGCCAAACATGACAGTTATTCTAACATAAAATGGTTGTTTATTCACTGTTATTGTTTTAGTGCAGATGGAGCACAAATTTAATGGCTAGTAATAATGAAATTATAGCAAGTTTTTTGGGGGTAAAGAAAGTGCGGCAGCTCAGAGCACTAGATGTGTAACTGAGTTCTGCCTTCAGGGAGGGGAAGTTTTATAACCATAAAACTACTGGATTACCATAACTGTCTAGGCCATGCCCATGGAGGTGGTCTCTGCCTCTGCTGACAAGCAGTGGATGCATGGTCATCGTTCTGTCACCAAAGCCACACTTGACATGCACCCACTGAAGTCAACTGGTAGTGCCACTGAGTTGAACTGGAGCAGAAACAGGCCAGACGTGGTCAGAAGAGCATCCTGTGTATCTCATCATACACTAACTAATCTGTTCTGAATTTTGTGTCCGTTATTTTCACAGTTCGCAAAGAATTAAAACTATTCACCTGTTATCACTGTGTACCAAATAACAGTGATTTCTCACTGAAAAAATGTAATCTGAGCAGCTGAGAAATTGAAATCACAACTGCATATTCTGACTTCCCATGGTCTCTTCAAAAAGTAAGGGAAGAATTATGGAATTACTACAAATTTGATGCATCACCACCAGCTTGCAGTCAAATTGTCCTCAGACAAGGAACCACATGATTATTCAGTTTCTTGATTCCTGCTTTGCTCTTGGAAGGAAAGAAATGGTGACAGGTTTTCACTGCACATTTATTAATTTCCTCTTTCTTTGCTGCTTGCTGCCCAAATGCTTGGCCATCCCTACTAAATGGAAGAAGCCTCAATGTCAGTCCCAGTTTGAATGCAAAGAGCAGTGGTAGACACTTACTTAAGGTCTCTTACAATTTCAAAAACCTTAAAAATCTTGTAATGTCACTCATTTAAATGCGATGTTACTACTGGAATTTTTAAATTTAAATAGAAAGTAAAAGTTTCCAAGTGATTTTCACAGTGCATTACTTCCTCATTTACTTAAAAATTATATGTTAATTCTATATTACTAACATATAAAAATATATTCATATATGACCTGTATGAATAATCACTTCATTGAGCTGTGACCCCAAGGTGCTGATATCATACACACATAGAGAGTTGTTCTTCAGGGATAGGGTAGAGCATGAGCAAGGATTCAGGAGGAAGCATTGATTAAGAGGAATAAACTTGTAAGAAAACAGGATGCAAGAACAAATACCAGGAACAGCAAATCTGCAAACAGCTCGATGCAAGGATCATCCGTGTGGAGCAGTTTGCAAAGCCATCACCTCTAACTTGGTTAAAAGGGAAGAATTAAGGACAGAATGAGGGAAAAGGTTTTTCTTGCAGTCCAGTTGTACAAGCCGATGCATATTTAAACTTTAATTCTGTCACTGATATGGACAAAAACCACGAGTAGTTATTTTTGTATGCAAAATGTGAAATACAAGTATTTAATAATAAAGCAAACTGAAGGCCCATGTAGAAAGTTCACGTGTAGGAACTACAGTCAGTCATTTAATCTAGCCTATAATTAAAGTCTCTAAAATTAGATTTTGCCAAGAATTTGCCTCTTTCAAGGTTTGCCCGGTATACACTGAAGAACTTCAAATAAGGTCTCACAGAAAATACAACTACCAGAGAGAGTGAATTTTCAAACTTTTGGTTTTGTCTTCTGCCACAAGCAACTATAGTCTGTGATCTGCTCTACTGGTCAGTGCAGAGTCAAAAACCAGAATCATACCTCTTCTCTGGATTTTGTTTAACTTGGAAAGAATCTGGAAAGGTTTACTTTGAACTTGAGTGTCAACCACAAAAACTTCCTTGTGTCTTCTGGCTGCTGACAGGGTAGTCTGCTCTTTTAACCTTGTGTGTGTGGAGCCAACTGACCAGAGCTCAGACCATGCCCCCTTTTCAAGGGACTGTCAGGAAAAGTATAATATTGTTTATACCTCCTTTCCAGTCAGCTTTTATCTTATCTGGGAGGATAGGAAATTTGATAACAAGTTACAGTAAGAGCTGTCTAAGTTTGGGATGGAACAACAAACAGATACCACTGGCCTAATGAGGAACATGTCAGAGCTGACTCCTGGAATAGGATCGTTGAATATCTCTGCACATGGTGCATTAGCCTAGACAAAGTTTTTTGAAGTTTGATGACTAATTCTTTTCAAGCTTTCAGAGCCAAATAAATGGGCTTTGGTATCTGTGCTCCTGCACTAGAAAGGCAGGATACTTTACAACACGTTTTAAGTAAGCATTTTTTCAGCAGGGCTCAGCACAGACTGTGCATTCACTGACTCCGTCACCTCAAGTGGAAGAGTTACACTAAGTGCAGGTACTTGGAATATCACACCCTGTGATTTGCAAGGGCATGAACTGTGAAGCTTTCTTGAAATGAGGCTGTCACAGGATTTATTTTGAAAACATTCTGAAGACAAAAATCCTTAAAAGAGCACAAGCAAATAATTTGTCTGCATGATAAAGAGTAGTTCATCCTATTACACTTCATGGGAGCTAGACTACAGTATACTGAAGAAAGAACAGGAACTCAGTAATCATATTTTCTGATGGAAAAATGATGAACAAAGTAATTCTCAGGAAGGATATGAAGAAAACTCAGTGAAGTCAAAAGGAAGATTCTGCCTGTTTTAATTTCCCTAGGGTAGTAATATTTCTGTCTCCTGGAAGCTTGAAGAAAGATTTTTATGATGATTGTGGAGTGCTGGTTTTACAAAGATTACTTCTATAATTACTAAGCAGTGTATTATTTTTGGATTTAACCAAATTTTTGAAAATAAATGTGATTTCACTTTTTTAAAACTGAAGTGCAACATTAACCTTGGTCTGGATACAAAGCAACTACTGGTACAATCTTACTCTTCCCATACTAATCACTTTGAAGAGAACAAACCAGCACACTGACACCCTCAAAAGGCTTCTCCAGATAAGAAAAAATACAGTCTGCAACTCAGAGAAAAGAATCCAGAGACCTTGAAGTAGATGGGGTAAATCTGACTCCTTTTAGAGAAAGACATCAACTCAGTGTAAAACAGCAGATAATCTATACCATCTCTGCAGGGCTCAGAATTACCTGTATACGAAAATTATAAACAGGCTCGTCTGCAAGCTACTGCTTGCAAAATATTTTAGTTCCTTGATAAAAAGTGCTGCAGGACTGAAAAATATTGTAATTTTGATCACGCTACTAATAATTGTTTCTGCACAAGGAGCTACCACTTGAGGATTTCTTACTCCAAACAGCAACACTGAGTAATTGCTGCTGCTCTAAACAACAGCAGGTAGCACTGAACAGAAACTCATTTTAAGAGGAGTGCTGCTAAGCAACTGCAGGCGGGCTTTCAAATAAGAGCTTTCCATACAGTGAAATCGTGCGCTGCAGCACATGAAAATGGTTTTTCTTACTCATTACATCAGGTTTGATAATATAATCCAAATTTAGAGGACAGATCAAAAAACTGTTCAAGCAATGCCCCAGAAAATACCAGGGTGTGAGCCAGACTTTCAAGAAATGTAGTGGGGGGGGTGTGACCATTTGTGGTTATGGAAAGAAGCTTTGCAGGTAGACTTTAAAATGACAACAAAAGCTTCATTTCATCAGCTTTCTCCTCCAAAATTTTCTCACCGGGATTATATTTGTAAGACTCGAGCCTGATTCTGTTCCTGTTCATACTAGTGAAATTCAGCTGACGTTGGGCAGAACTGTTTCTGGATACATTAGGGCCCAATGAAGATGCATTAATTATTTTTCCAAAGGCAATGAGTGCCTGCTATTCACTTGAGTTTGCAAGTCTGGTTCCTGCAGAAGGTCGCTTCCTTTTCCGTAATGGTTACGACGGCAAGAACAACAGTTTTGCTTTATTAAATCAAACAATACATGACAGTCAAGTAACAGGCATTGAAAATGTTTGCCATTCATGTCTCCTTCCAGTTCATATTGTTACTAGAGAGGACAGACTCAGGGGAAGACAGATGTAGTAGCTGCATGTCTTCTCTTTCTGACATTTAACTAACTAGCTAAAAAAAAAAAAAATCTTTGTCTCAAAGGTTTTTGGCATTCCTCTGTACTGTCTCACATCTGCAACACAGAGGTGATTAAAAGTTAATATCCACTACAAAAAAAAAATAATGGCAAGGAGAGTAGACTCACTCTGTTTTATAATATATAGCACAGATTATTTGCTAATCAGTGCACCTATATTGATTTAACTAGCTTATCTGGAATAATTTTTGGTAATGCTACAAGTAATATGAAGATATCGAAATGTAGGTTAGAGGGTTAGATAACTGATCATCCAATGCTGGATCCAATGTATAAGCATGTTATAGCATTTATTTAGCATCACCAAAATAGGGTAAAGGTAAACATTGTATTTTAGAACAGATTTTTAAATTATTCCGTCCCTCGTTTTCATTATAAAAGCTAATTCCTTCCCTCCACCCCTCTGAAAGACACTTAACACTCACTGAAAAAAAGCAAAAATAAAACAACCCATACCCCCCACTCAGTTCTTAAAGCTTACACAGTACATAAAGAAAGCACTTGCACAAAATTAAGACAAATTTTATCCAAGTGGAAGCCATGCTTGCACAGACATAGAAGTGAAACACATCTGAATAAGTCTACAGTATCACAGCACAGTTTTGCATTCCTGGACCTTACCTTTGAAGAAAGGGATGTAATGATGTCTGAATGTAGATGTAGGGCTTGGGTGTTGGGGCAGGGAGATGCAGCTACTGGTACCAAGACTGTGAGTACCAGCTGGGGGCAACAGAGAGTAAGTGAAAATAAACTATTTAGTTCACTTACTGAAAGCCACAAATTACAATGCCATCGTTTTTTTCAGGAACATTTTCCTCCTGATGCTTAGAAAACATATAGTCTATATTTAAGACTTCATCTTTCTCTGGTTATTGCTAAAAATATCACAGTGGCTATACTATGCGGTTGGACAAGGGACATGGGCTTTCTGCAGACAGAAAGAAAATCATATAAAATGCTAATAATGTAACGCATCAGAAAATATTCCAGAAAAGGCACCACAAAAAGCATAGCTGCACTCAGGGGAAAATCTGCATATTCAAAAGCTGCAAGAGGGAATGATATATGCTCATAATGGATCTAATGAGATGAAATGGGGAGAGCCTTGTCTCTGCTGAGAACTGTGCTATGAGTGGGTCCAGTTCTCACTGCCGTCGGTGCACACTGGTAGGATTTAGTTCACAATGCACCAGAGCACTCAAGTGCATGGCTAATTTAAGCATTTGAAGAAACGTCCTGAAGTTATTTGAGCTCTGAAAGTTAGACATGTGATTAAGTACTTTGAAAAATGTTCTCAAAAGTCATCTTGTTTGCTTTGCTGTAATAATGTTCAGATAACATATATTGGAGGACTAATGAAAATTATTAGAAGTGGCAATTATGAAGACTATCTTCTAAATTTCCAATGAAGCTGTAAAACATTGGAATTAATTTGGAAATTCTTTAATCTTTCCTCCTTGCTTTAACAGTGTGCAGCTAAGCTTAAGCATGACGCAGCTGCCAAACTTTCAGCGGAGACTAATCTTTCATCTCTTTAATAGATCTTTGATACTCAAACTCATTTTCACTTCATGAAAGACGTTATGTAGTACAAATATTAAATTCCTGTAAAAACTGTTTCTATTAACCATAAAATTTTAATTTCCACTGGAAAGATTAAGAACTCCCAGTTTTCCAGGCTACTTTCTAATTATAATATATCCTCAATGAAATTAAAAGACACCAAGAAAATAATATACATGCTCTGTGTTCTCCACCCAAATGACTGAGTGGAGAAAAGTTAGAAAGAATTTTGAGAAATCTAGTTGATTATTTCCAAGTATAAAACTCTACACAGTGCCCAAATATAACAGGCTTTTATAAGGGACTCTCATGTAAAGATCAAAAGGAGGTGATCTCTCCTCTCTGTGTGACAAGAGCACCAACACAATTGCTGCTACAGCCCAACGCTGCAGTAGCCATTACTGTAAGCTTCTCAACTAAGGCAAAGTGGCCTTCAAAGTCTATCCATTAGAACTACTAGTCACTCCTCCAGATCTTGCACTGGAGAGGAGATAGGGACCATAAACCAGAGGTACAAGAAGGGACACAAAGTCAATTGATCACCCTCTTGGTTTTATGTGCATCCACTACTACCATGCCACACCTTGAAAGAGCTGCAGATTGAATGTGTAGCTTCAGGCAGGATGGGACCAGGATTAAGTCCTTTAAACTGTTCTATCTTCTGTTTACAGATACATAAAATCAATCTTTCTAGACATCTGTTCTCTGTTCTCGTTTTCTTAGATGCTCATTCCTGAAGCACTTCTTTTCCTTCTCCCCATGCCACACTGTTCACAGTAAACAAATCACTGTAACGACCTACTCCACCTTAAACCCCTGTGTACCAGAGTCTACTCTACTTACAACATAAGATAAAGTAATAGAAAAACCTAGAGAATAAATAAGTCTGATTTTCAATTACCTGGTCTGCTGTAATGCTGAGGAGAATGGGAGGTTGGAGTATAGCGACCATAGCCCAGTGAGCCAGCAGAGCTAGGACTTGATGTCCTGTACTGCTTGAAAGATCTGTCATCTTGGTCACCCTGAGAGGAAAAGATGAAATATACATCATTAAGAAAGAGAAATAACTTCCAAAACAGGCAGAATATGCCATTTTGCGCATTTCTGTGCCATGTAGATGGAAGTCAGTGCTGTGGTAATGCTTCATGCAACTGCAATGAAATGAGGTGGCTTTCAGCCGTAAGCACCTCCACCACAGTGTGACTGAAAGAGCTCTGCCAAGTATCAGAGAATGGTCATGTTCCCAGAAAAATCAGCATGTACATGAATTCAAAATGACAGTGTAATTTGAAAAGAATGTAACACTGGAAAAGTGTTGTTTCAGGACAGTGTAATTCCCTGAACATACACAGGCGGGTGGAAGATGAGATCAGGTTAGCATGACAGTACTGTGGTCACTTAGTATCCATATGAATGGATGCATAATGGTTATAGGCAACACAGAAATCAGCATTTGTTGGCTTCGTTAAATCACAGAAACAACTGTGTCTGCTGTACAAATTGGCTGGCATACCGTATTACAACATTGTCATTACTAGATAAGTGATATAAACAGTCATATATAGCATTAGCAGTAATGCTACAGAATTGCGCAAAGCAAGTCATACAATCCATTGCACTAAACTCTTGCCTTTAACCACTCAAAACATTTACACCCATTCCAAGCTCCTCACTCTCTATAGCTAATTAAATTATAATTTGCATATAGTGTCTTCTTAACACTAAAAGCATTACTGGCTGAATTAGATGCAGAAAGTACTTTTTGTAAACTAGATATAAAAGCAAATTCAAATTTCTTGTTTCTTTTATGACAAGCAAGAATTGGCTTGAGTTAACTTCAAAATAGAACAAATCAATGTAACCTGCAGATGTTCTCTTATGAGAAATTGTGCTACAAAAAATGTTTCCCCTCTCCTGTTCCAGTAGGAGTGAATGAAGATAGACTATACCATAGCAGTTGTTAGTCACTTGTCATGAATAGTGGGACATCTTTAGGCATCTGTGTGACTCCCATCATTTAAACACAGAGGAGATTGTACTTAGCCACACCATCATCTCCCGGATTCCTATCAGAACAACTTCATCCATTCATCTTTAGCTGAATGAAGTTTCCTATGTGGCTTCTCTGGGATTATCCTTGACTCCATAGAGATGTAGAATGTTCTCTCATTGTCAGTTTTTCTCATCTTGTTCAGGTATTGTCCATTCCTTCCACCTCATCCCAGCCTTACTGACTGTATTTCCAAAACCAGAAAATTAGTTTTGTATAGTGGTAAGTAGCATTATTGCTTTAATTACCATTTCAGAAGAAATTATCTTAAAAAGTGAGAAAAAATCATGTCTTCCCAATATGCAGTGTTCTGTAGGCATTCTGCCACCAACCCCTCTATGCCCAGTTTGAGATGTTTCCCTCATGAAGCAGCTACATTATTTAATAACCACTCTAACCTTTGCAAAGAGATTTATTTACAAGCACTATAGCGATGTCTCTAGAAAGTCTTGTGATGTTATTTAAATATCATATAAGTGTTAGCTAATGGTCTATGATGTGTCCAACTGTATGATACAGTGGAATTTTCCTCTAATAAAAATCCCTGCAAGAAAACTGGTGACAAGTTTGCAGATGGTGATGCCTGAGCACCTGGTCATAGACTCTTTAGAGAAAGACAGCAAGCATGGCAAATCTGAATAATGAGGGAGTATTCATGTAACACAAGTCATGGCAGCACCAACTTCCACAACGGTGTCACTTTTCAAATTTAATAGTACTGACAGTTTGATAACTGGTAGCTAATTTAAATGAAATTATTATAGTCTTCCAAAACACCAAGATATCATATTGATTGTTTCAGACCTTACCTTTTGTATACTTTGTGTCTCTGTAAGGAACAGTCAATCAAGTTCATGAAATCCACTATTAAATAAAGCATGTTTTTATTTTTAAACTATCAAATAGATTATATCTCTACCAGTTAACTTTTATGTTTAACCAGTGCTTATAGTGACAGTTTGTGATTCACAATTCTTAATGGAAATTTGCAATTTTCTATTAGCAAAATTTTGCAATACATAAAATTGGGATAATGGAGAAATTAGCCAAGCCTGTGATATATAACTGAGTTACTCTCTGGGAAACTATGTGAAATTCTATCACTGCTTCCAAGGTGATGTTTCTTGAAACAATGACTGTGTTTGATCATTAATGCACAATAAAATACACAGACCTAGAAGTTCAGGTATGTGAAAATGATTTAACAGTATGTGTGCACAAGTAAGTAGTTTAACTATTTGTGGAATAAAAAAAAGAAAAAGAAAAAAGGAAGAGAAAGATATGTCAAGCATTAATTCAGGTCAACTCACGCTGGCAGCTTTAAATGTAAACATAAATCATTTTCCCCAATGTATTTCGTTTAGCAGAGCTTGAAGAAGTGACCACCAAACCACCTTTATTTTGGAAAGCAGAAACATGGATGATAGTGGAGACAGATGCATACAGATGACAATCCAGAAGCAGAGCATGTATTCAACACAAGTAACACTGTAAAAAACATAAATTATAAAACCCCATGCACTATACAGGCAGGAGGCAAACCCCATGTTTCAGACACTGCTGGTAATCAATATGACCAGGTTTATGCATCACAAAATTGGTCAGAACAGGAGAATTGGGGATTACCTCAGTAGGTGTTGGAGAGAGCAACTGAGGTGACTGCAAACAGCAACACACAACAAATTAGTGATACAAATTCATGCATGATGTTACTTGTGAGAACTACTCAATATCAATATCCATGTATAACACGTAATATAGTTAGGAAAAACAGCTGTCAATTAAGATAGGGCAATTTTTCTTTTTATTTGTTTTAAAATGAGTAAATAAGGAGTACGATATAAATAATTTAGTATGAAGCTTTTGTTGATTTCTCTACTACAAAATCCTGGGGTCTGGTGAGGCCAGTCCTGTTCCATAGAGAGTGTTGCTAGTAGGGAAATTTCCATTTAAAGCAACTGCCTGAAACTACACACAAACCCTAGTTAAATCTGCACTGAAGCACCTCTAAAATTGGCACTAGAATTTTGTTCCTCAGAGATGGTTGTTTTAAGGGAAAGCAAAATATCTGTACTGTTTAATTTTTAATTAAACATCATGTAATTTAACAACTTGCTGTTTCATCTTTTTCCTTTCAAAATTCAACACTATGTTTGGTTAGTTGAGCAAATCTACTGAAGCTACTGCAGCTGCAGTTAGTAGCCATGATGCTGAAATTTGGAAGACAGGAATTTTTTTTCGCCCTGGCAATATCAAGGACAAAAATATTTGTAACACCATGAAAACACATATGTTGGATTGCAAGCACAGCCCAAAGTCACCTCAGAGTGGGTGCAGTGACTGGGTCCTCACAGGACCTGGGCAGAAGCTTGTTTAGTCTGTGCACCTCTGCCAAGTCCAAATGTAAATGGGCAGTTGAGGAGGGCCACAAATATTATCAGCACCCACGAATTTTGACATAGAAAGGAAGTCCTTATATTCCACAGGTTCAGGGCTCGGCAGCAGCTTTTGGTTTTGTGAAATCAGAAACCTAAATACCATTTAAACCCTTTACCAGATACAGTCCTAATTCTTTTAGGATGCATTATAATGGAGCTACTGTGGTTCTGCATAGTACAGAGAGGATTTGGGAGAATGTCTGGAAATCATAACGTATGGGCTGTACTTCACCTAAGAGCAGCATGGAGACTTTAGTGGTACTGATTAAGTGTAGAAGGTATAAGTGATACCAGGACTAGGGCTATTGTAAATAGTATGGCTATTTTTCATAGCATTTATTTCTACCCATTCACTTACATTTACAGAGAACAAAGCAGACTTCCATTCCAGGTACTATATATCTTGCTAATATACCTAGTATATCTAAGAGGATTGATTTGTAAAAACGTATCTAAAATTATAAGAGAAATCAGAAATTAAAATTAAAGGTAGTTATGATTAGGGAAGAAAAGCTAACTTGCATGACAGGAGTTGCATACAAATATACTTCACAAAAACCAGAATTAGTATTAGTAAGATTATGTTAGATTTCATTAGCACAAATTGCATAATATTAGCTCTGCATGTGAACAGGCTGAAATGCATGCATGACATGAGGATGAACTTTAGGAACAGTTGAAAGAAATTTGTATGTAATAAAGTGATACCATTGTTGTGTTACCAAAATAACATGGTATACTTTTAAAAAAAAAATCAAAAAAATCATGAAAGACCTTTGGCTTCACTTCTTATATTTGCATTATAATTAGCAATGGCTCCTGTTCCTTACTGCATGCATGTAGAACTCCTCTCACAGAAAAACATATTTAATTACATGTCATCTGTTTAAAAAATTATCACAGAAAGCAATTCTTTAATTTCCACAAGCTACAAAATGAAATTAACACCTCACTTGTTTTTTGGAAAGTGTGAATGAATGGGTGACATGACTTAATTAACTGAAGTTATAAAAGTTAGTTGTTTTCTTTTTTTTTTTTTTTTAATTATGCACATGTTTAAGAGTGTTCAGGAACATGTTTAATGATGTACATTAAATCTCAAATTCACAGTAGAAAAAATACCCATGTTTCAGTACCTCCCCGTAACTATGCCTGTCATCTGAAGAATAACTGATATATGGAGAATAGGAGATCATATCTGGGCGGTCAATGTTATAGATGGCTTTATTTTTAGGAAGAGCAGCCAAATCCCTGTAGTCAAGAATTTCATCTCCAAGCTTTGCCTAAGAAAAGGAGGAAAGAAAGCAGTGAGAATAAGAAAGAATATGATCAGGATGCAGTCAGAAAAGGACAGATAAGTGCAGGTAGAAAAGTCATCATCATAATAATAAACTACTTTTTCTGTTTGTGCACATTTAAATCTCTTATATTTACTACACAGTACTGAATATTACTGCCATTTTCTTTTTATATACTGGTGCTTTCTACTTTTCTTTGTCACTCACATTTGACTAACAGGAGTAGCGTGGCATCATTCCAGTTCCCTTGGTTATGTCCTGCTTACTGCTAGCTGCACAGAGACACAAGGGGGGACAGATACTGTCGTCTTTTCCAGGCAAAACACTCTTCATTTTAAAGTGGTTTCAATGTGCAGGGTTTCCCTACCATAAGCATAGTGAATAATCAAATACGTCATTCCAACATATACTCTCCAGATGCTGAAAAACATTAGTCAGATCTTTAATTTTTCCCATTCAGCTGCGTCCCACAGCTTCACCTCCTTTCCTGACTGTGTCTAAGTATCCCTTAATTACGGGTCACAAACGAGCAGATGATGGATTTGCACCATGGTGGATTAGTTGGAAGATCACAGATACCACTTAAGTAAAGTTCAAATCCTTTCATGAGACTCACACAGCCAACAGAGAGAAAGGGCTGTGTCAGTCCCCATTCTCCTCTTACTATGCTTACTCCAAAAGTATAATTATCGAAATACCACATTTGCACAGATTATCCTTAGGATAATGGTAACATGCACCAAAACTGTATCCAGCACACACTGTCTTGCAGATATGACAACAAGTTGGCCACATTGACAGTGGAGAAACGGGCAGTGTAATTGTCTCATTCCCTGTTCAGGCTTTGCAGAATGATAGGCTCTTTGTTGGCAACAAAATGATGAGTGAATCTTGCTATTCTCTGAAAATCTCAGTAAGATCAGCTATAAAACTGTAATAATGTTTTCCACATGTAAAAATATGAAAGTATTCAGCATTTATGTGTGCAGTGATTATATTTTTTCTTAGGAAGAGCTAAGAAAAGTTAAATTTTCCAGGGAAGTTTTCTATTACATTAGTCATACAGGAAAAATTTAGTGCAACAACTTTAAGTTATCCCTTTTTCTAAAACAATGTATGAATTTGTGCAAACATAAGCAACATGGAAAGGAGGAAGATTCTTCTTAACTGTGAAAGTGGAACAAAGCTGCCATAACCATCACATATTCACATTATCATAACTAATGAAAAAATGTGTTTTAATCAAATATGTGATTCTCCAGCGAGCTACATATCTCACCTTCTTTGCAGCTACTTTAAGAAATTGAAGAGCAATGAAATAGCCTCTTACTGAAAATAAATCCCTCCCTGCTGAGAAGCCAGTGGCAAGCTCTGACGCAGAGACAGGTCACGCAAAGGTAAGGAGGCATCTGTCCATCAGGTCTGTTCCAGGAAGACTTTGGGTAGCATTGTATCTCAAAGGAAGGCCAAGGAGGCTGTGATAATTTGTTTTTAAGGTATCCAGGGTTGTGGAGATTATTCTAGTGAACCCAGAGTTCATATTTGGCAATGTTTAAATGTGAATTACAGTAGTTTTAGCCCCTATCTCTCCACTTAGATGTGCAAATGGAGATCCTCCCACTAGACTTCAGCACTGTTATGAGTAAAATTTATCTAATTATGTATTTCCTTTCAGATTAAATATCAAACTGTAGGTAAATTGGGATGAAAAAACACCTTAGAGATACAATTGCTTTCTAAATACTCATTTCTACAAACATTCAGCCTACATTGTTTTTTATGTTATGTGTTTTACCTACTTTCAAATATGTGAGTGGAATTCAAATATGCTAGCGAAGGTTCAAATTAGAGCTACAAGGCTTTAAACCATTTTTCAATTATCTGGTATTTTGGATTCTGCTAAAACCATGCTCTAAATTTAGAGTATCTATTTAATTTGGAGTATGTAATTTTACAATTGTATAATTGCAAATATGATCTGTATAAAAATATATTGTGATTTCTGTTCCTAGTATGAGAACATACAACACAGCTATACAACCTAATCTAAAACTTCCAGTCTGATGTATTAGGCTGGAGCACCAAATTGTCTCTTTGTAAAATTTAGCTAAGGATAAAGGCCTTTTATTTAAGCCTTATTTCATGCCATAGTTTAGAAATCAACTCATTTTTAAGTGGTATTTAGGGACTCTGAGGGGATGACAGCACTAGGGTAAATTTCAGTCTGGGTATAATGAAGCTATCACTAAAGATCATGAAAAGATGCCCATTAACTTAAAGGGGCATTGTCCATTTAGTGCAAGGAGACACCAAAGTCTGGTATCAACAGATTAAGAAAAAGTGGTATGGCTTTAGAAAACCATCTGTATGAGCCACATTCAGGTTTAGTCAAAATATGCTTTCCTCATCTTTCCCTAGCTAACCACTCAGGCAGGACCCAGAAACAGTCTCCCATGAGACGGCACATTGCTCAGAATGATTGCATTGCTCTGACTTCATGCCTTTGAAAATACAAGCACCGTGAATGCATGGTTCCTAAACTTTAACTGTTTTCTCTAAATTCTCTTTTGTTCCAACACGATACTTCACAGAGCTCACCAGCTGTTTAAGTACAGTTTTACTGTTGGTTTTAATGATCTGAATCCATGATACTGCTGAAAGTGGCTGTCCTGTGTGTCCCTTTCCACTCTATTCTGCCTTCTATGTTAGCATTAGAAGACATGTAGATGGCTGGGTCTTTTTTTGCCTCTTTGGTTGGCTGGAAGTTTTTCCTGGGTTATTTTTTAACCAAATCTAGTCTCAAATCTGACTGATCATACTTCTGTGTACCCACTAGAACCAAAGAGGAGACGGGACGACATGGCCAGAGAGGGACAGGGCTACATGTGGTTGGGACCTTCCTTTCAGTGGCAGCATGAATTTAGGTTTGGTAAAACCAGTCACGAAAGCACCCGAGACAAATCTTGAGCATGTCTGTAACTCATAACACTCCTGTAATAGAAAACAGATGCAAAAGACAGCCAAAGAATCATTCTGATAATATAGAATTCCAGTAACATGTTTTTAATTCTTTTTACCTTCCTGTTCATGAAAGCCAAAATAGGATTTAATCAATCTCACAGCTTTGTCAATTAAGCACTCAGAGATGAGACAGATTTTGCAAGAACTTGCACACCTCTGGGGAATCTTTTTTCCTAATTGACTCGTATTTGCCATACAACTTTATTCTTTCACAGTTCCAGCTGCTTCTAAAGTATATTACAGTAACAAACTTTATAATTGTGTGCTGATTTAATGATACCCTTTGAAAAACAAAACAGAACAAAACAAAAAAGAGAATTGAGGTTTGTCCTTGACTTTTAACAGCCTGTGAAGCATACTTAAAGCTGTAATCACAAACATCAAGAAAAACAGTACCATACAACAGCTAGATAAACGTCACTAAAAACATATAAAACTTAGAAGGATGCTCATGCTAATAAAAACAATGAAGTGGTGCATGGCTGGAGAGATAGAGATCATCTGGCCAAAGAAATATTGTATTACATTATAATAGGATCCTAGCATAATCAATAGCCTTCACAGGAGTTGAGGCAACAACTTTTTTTAGTGGGAATATAACACTCGTATTCATCAGCACAGAGCCCTACTGGAAGAAGAGCTCAGAAACACTGATGAGCATTTAGATAAGGGACAGTTCCTTCTCTTCTAGTTCAATCTTACTCAGATAAAGGGTATATTGTGTTAAAAATAATTTTTACTTGAAGAAAAAAGATAAGCTTGGCTCCAAGAAATTCTTTTGCTTGTCTCAGTATAGTAGATAAAAGCCCTTAATGTTTGTATAATAACGTCTCCAACAGCTTTTCTCATCTCCAGCAATTTCCTCTGCATATGGTCTTATCCAATGAGAATGACCTGCTTACTTGAGGGATACTTGGACAGGACAAAGAAGAGCTCTGGGAATACTGAAAGCTCTCCAAGAGATGTTTGTATGGGTCATGCCATACTTGTGGATATTTTTTACCTATTGATGGTAGCCTTGAAAATTTGGCCGTGAACTTTAGCTACAGCAATTATGACAAGAAAGGTACACCTGGTATTGGAAAAATACTCAGCATAAGATTTTAGCATACTTGTTAAATTCTCTCTATGAGCTTTCCAGAGATAGCACTTCTTAAGCCATAAACACATCAGAAGTCCTCTGAAGTTAGGGACTGGCATTTGTCAAAGCCCAAGTCCTGCAATCGCACACATGAGTGTTTTCATAAGGAATGAGATGCAGGCTTAAGAGCTCGATTTAGACGAGTTGCATTCAAATCTAAACTTGTAATCTACCTGTGGGCTGTACTGTTTACTTAAACTTTTCTTTTTAGAAAGCACTGTGGTATTTTGCATGCTCTGGTATAATCCAGCTCTAGTCATAATGTAAGTGCTACAAATACACCACAAAAAATAAGAGGAAACTGCCAGAATTCTGGTACGGCAAATGCAGTATTCCAACATTTTAAATGTGAGAAAGTAAATTCCATTTTAGAGGAATCACCAACTGTAGTGGTTTGGAGACACAACTTACTAAACTGTAGGAGGAAGCACAGGGTTTTCCCCCTCCCACAAAACAAATTTAGCTGTGAAATACTCACATAGATCACACGGCTTGGGGAACCTGATGTACTTGAAGCAGGTACAGAAATAATACTCTCAGAGGAAGTCCTTGTTTCCTATTGCAGGAGAAGAGAAGTGAAACAGATAAGAAATAGAAGAGAGGGAGAAAATGTAACTGTTACTTCAAAAAGACTGTGCCAGGCATTTCATTTAATTTAACCTTTACCACTCAAAAATGGCACATTACCGCAAGCTTAAAACATACAACCATACCGAAGAGTTAAAAATAAAAGAAAACTGATAGTCAATCAAATTAATCTTTTGAAAATGCAAAATTTATTTTACAATGCTTTTTTTTCTCCCCTCCCTTCAGAACAAAATGGCCTGGAGCACAACTGGGATGCCAGGACAGTCTTTGGGTACTACCAGGGACAGGTCAAATTACAAGATGATACAGTGGCAGCATTTTTACTCTAAGGTTATACCATCAAACCAATCTACACTGCTTCTGGAACGTGTCACGTTATGGTGCCATTCACTCACAGCCAACAGTACAACATCCTGCAGAGCATCCTGGATCAGACACTCAATATATTAGTTTCCCTCTCTCTGAATTTAAGACTACCAGATTAATTTTAATACTCAACTGGGTTTGCTCTGTTTTCAATCATTTTGGCATTCAGAGTGACAGAATTTTATTTATTTTTGGTAGACTCCTTTATGATGAAAAATATAATTACTTTTAAATAACAAAGGGTTGTGAGACACAATAATACTAACCATGAGTGAACAGACCTGACATTCATAACTGAAGTTTAAACAAATCCTACTAAGAAATCAATGGGTTTATACCCTCTTTTACCCAGATATGTTAATTCTTGGTAAATACACTTTCTCATCTACGGGAAAATGTGTCCCTGATTGAAAAACGCACATATTTTTCCATGATCTCAGATTGGCCATCATTTACTGTCCCACTGAAGGCTGACATTTCTTACCTAGAGGTTACAACTGTTCAAACCCTTAAAAGGATTTTAGCATTCTTAAGCTGCCAGGTCAAGGTAGCATTCTTCCTACTACTCCAGTCTTCACTTGAAGTATTTACTGGCTTTTAGAAGCAATATGTGAATATATCTGAACTGTACTGTGTTAGCAGAGTAAACAAACTAAATGATCACAACTATCCTTCCATGGACCTTATTTAGCCCAAACAGTCCTGTGGATTCTCTGAGACAGTATGTAGAGCTACTTATCCATATAAAAAAGATTCCGTTTAATTGTTTTGGCATGTCTGAGATTTTCTTATTTTCTCCCTCTCGTTTCACTTGTCTCACAGTGAGGCTCTGTATATACACAGGTCCAAGGGGATAAGCAAGAGAACAAAAAAATACTTGTGGCTGCTGTTGAGATGATCATTTAACATGGACAGTGTAATTGCACTGCTCTTCTGCATAGTTATAGTACATTGCAGTTTTCCAGAACTTGTGTAAATGATATGAAAGTATCATCAATGCAGTGATGTAATATGCAAACCATACTTCTCTTTCATGATGTCCCTATAGGAAGCCCAATGTGGTAGAGAAAAAAAAAAAAATAAGAAAACTGCTTTATGTTTTAAACTCTGTTAAAGTCAAATGACAGTTTTGGATTAACTTCAGGATTCCCTAGATAAAGCTTCAGAGCTTCCTTTTGTGTCATGTGCATCAGTGGAGTGTCTTTTAAGATCACACAGTGTAGAGTGACCCTAAAACACATAACATACCTGGTTGAATGTATTTAATAACTATCAATAAGTTCTTGGAGTTTTTTCATGGGCTTTTGTCAACTTAGAGGTGCCATCTTGTTTTTAAGAAGAACTACAATTATTTAAAATTTCTAACTTTTCCAATCAAAGTGTAGAGTCTCATCTTTCTAAGGTACTTCTGCGGATTGCTTCCGTGCTTCCTTACGCTACTCAGTTACTCCCACAAACTTTCCCGTTTCTCCTCCTGGTTATTAAAATCTGCTCATTCCACATCTCACACATGCTCTTTATTGTCTGCATGATCCATTACCCCCTTTAGCATCCCCAGTTCACGCCAGCTGCACATAATCTAGCTTTTGCAATAAAAACTCACATCTCCATTGACTCTGTTGCTTCTGTTCAGTTCTTCTCTCTGTACTACGCATTTTTATTCTTCCTCTACCTAACTCTTTTTCCTTTATGCCTTGTGATAATCATTCTTTCTCTTGCTACTTTGATTTCTTCTGTCTTTTCCAGCTTCATCCCTTCCACTTACAAACTCACTCTCCCATCATTTTTATTCTTGCTGTCATTTTCTTTCACAACTTCTTTTTCCCTTGCACTCCATCTCCAAAGTTTTGGAGTGAGCTGCCACTTACTCCTTCTGCCTTTGTCACCTACTTTAACTACATGCTTTGAATGTATCTATATAAATATATAGAAATATAAATTTTAAAAACAACAAACTCCAAAAGTTGACCAGAAAATTTCTCAACCAGTACATCCCACTTCCAACTTTACAAGTTATGTTGAAAAGTCCATTACTACCCTCTCTGAAACAACATCCTTTCATGTTGGTTTATTTTTTCAATAATTAGGGTAAAGACCAAAAAAAAAGAGGAAACACCCAAAGAAAAGGAAAAATGACTAGACTTTAGAAAATTCTTTGTGCTCCATTTTGGGTTTTTTCCCTACTGGCACAACTCCCACTGGCTTTCAGATACACATGCCTTCCTCTCTGCTGGGGAAGGGGTAAACCTCCAGCACTCAGGACAGATTTGTTATGAGTTAGTCCTTATACAATATCTTATAAGTACACTTTCTTTGCCTTTGTGAGGAAACGACAGCTAAGCAGGAGCCCAGTACAACCTTGTCCACTGTCTTTCTTTAAATGAGAGGGAAAAAAAAGACTATACTTTCAATAAATGACAATGGGTTTTAGCCTTGCAATTTCAGTTACTCAGCCAGAATAAAATCCTTAGGAAGCCCGAAGTACTGCTTAATAGTATTAGGCTGAATCAGCAGCACTTATTAAAGTATTTTGACAATTTTAAATATACATGTATTAAACAGTACATTTTATACTGAAATGCTACTTATTTGATATTCAGAGTTAGCCATGAAGAATACCAGAGCAATTGCTTCCAAAATACATGGGTACAAAAAAATAAAGCCAAGATCCTTCAGGGTAAAGCCCAAACTAAATTTTTTTCAAAACTGTAATTTAGTCAAAGTTGCACTTGCTAACACACCAGATTTGTAAACACTCTTTTTAGAGCTGCTGCCTGCTGTACTGACTTGTCCCATGTGCCTTCTGTCCAAGCCTTGATAAATCAAAGCAAAGGTTTTTTGAACAAGGATACCAAGGGTACCACTGGGAGCATCAGAGAACATCAGAACTGAAAAATCCCATACTTGGCCTCTGCATTAGAGAGAGTTCTATCTCAGTCCCACCACTTCAGAGGGATCATTTCCCCAGCTATAGATTAATTCTTCATTTCCTAGGGGCAGCTTATTCTTCTGCTAACCTTGTAATTACTAAAGTTGCCAGAACTCCCCTCTTTTCCCCTTGCACACAGACAGATTCACAAATCATCCAATTAAAGAGGTACTTAAAGCCAGAGATGAAATTAAGTTGGGGCTGGCTTGCCAACATTTTACAAACAAATAATAAAAAAGAAATTCCAAGGAGAGATTTTTTGTAAAAACAAATGAAGTGAAAGTCCTCTGAACTTCTAAGTGCAGAGCCACATAAAAAGAGGTCATGCACTGTTCACATCATAATCAGACAGAAGTTAAAAATTAATTCTTTTTTCGTACTCATATTTTCACATTTTTCCTTATTCAGCTTATACATATAACTCTTAGGTCAGCATTCTCCTGAAGCTGTAGCTTTAATCACTAAGTAAAAGCAGAATATTTATATTACATTATTACATTACATTAATCTACTAGATTTCTGTCATTTAAAATTCAAAATTGCAGTAGTGAAAAAATTCCAAATCCTTCCCTCCATGCCTGCTGCAAAAAAAGCCAAATAAAGAATATAGAAATAACACTGGGTAAAAATATGGTCTTTTTACCTTGTTTTTTTCTTCAGCCTTTGCAGCCTGTCTACAAACTGGATGCCAAATGGATGTACCTGGAAAGTAAATTTAAAGTTCTGCTTAATTCAGTTTTACAAGAACCTTAAAAGTTTTAAAATAAGGAACTTATTAAACCTTACTGTAAGGCTCTATAAGACAGAGCATACTGACTGATTACATTGCAGTCACTATCTCATAGATATATTCAAAGCTAAAACTGACAGCTTCTCAACATCAGTAAGCTTGACCACATACATTTTAAAGATGAGGTGCACTGCAGAAAGCTACATGTCTTTCAATATGTGAGATCAACATCAAAACCTGAGTCCTAAGAATTGTGATATGGTGTTGGAGAATGGCTCAGAGACAAGGGTCCTGAGCCCACCGAGCAATTGTATGATCAGAGCCTGCTCTAGCTGCTGATGCTGGGCCTCACTAGGGTTTGCCTGCAGCTGCTCGCAGCTGCTGATACCTGAGGAATGTCAAGGATGCTTCGGCCTTGTGTACCATGGTGTGTCGAAAACAGGCTAAGGGGAATTAGGAATAGTGGTCTGAGAAACCTAGTGTTATGGTAACGGTGGTCTGAGAAACATTGTGTTACGGTACTGTTGTGTATCGAAAACAAGTCAAGAGGAATTAGAACTAGTAGCATGAGAAACTTAGTGTTATGAGAAGCTTGTGCTGTAAGCTAACTGCAAGTAGGTGGACCGTGAGAATACGACCCTCAGAGCTTAAGCCAATCAGCTAGTGACTAGTAGGCATAATTAGTAGAAGGATTATAAAAAGCTGTAACAAAAGTCAATAAACTGAAGCATGCTTTATCACTCATATTGAGTCGGCTGCGTTCTTCCTCCTTGGCCTGAGTCCTCGGCTCGCCCAGCCCGGCAATATGGGATCTCTGGAGCTCCTCCAGCCCAACCTCCTGCTCAGAGCAGGTCCCATTACGGCAAGCAGCTCAGGGCTGTGCCCGCTTGGGTTCTGCACATCTCCAAGGATGGAGATGCCACAGCATCTCCGGGCATTCTGTTCCACTATCATGGCAATTCATTTTTTTTTTTTTCCTTATATGTAATTAGAGTTATCTGTACTCTTATTATACATATTCTTGTAATAGTCTGGCTGAGGTCATACTAAGTAGCACACTGTGATGGGATGGAATAGCATTGCGGCATTTAACACTAGCTGAAAATCCAGTCTTTCTGAATTAGTCACTGCACTAATCTTACACTTCCTATATGCTTGTCTCATAAATCAAATACTAAATAACTGCATAAATTCAGGGGAATACCAATCCTGGAGGAAGCAGGAAATACAGAATGAACCAATTCTCTATGGCATGTAAGCATTAAAGAGAGGATTATGAACTCCAGATATATAAGTAAATTTTAAGTGTGAGAAACTTAATAGATTTGCATTAGTCACAAGGGAAAAGAAAAATCTTTTAAAAGTTGAACGCAACGTTCAGTACTCAGTGTTCAATGGGAAGGGAATGTGTGTAACTACATAAAATAAAAGAATTATTTGTAGATTTTAATAGTAAAAGAAGCAACTTTATGTTTAAGCCAGTCTGAACTTGGACAAGACACAACCTAAAGCTCCGCACTGTTAAATAGCGTGAGTGCACTGCAACTTCTGCCTGGCTAAATGGGAAGTTGAGAACCTTTGTGTTATAAATATTTAATGTTTATACTGGGTGGAGAGCATCAAGAAGAGTTATTGGAAATGCTTTGTTTTCACAGCAGTTTGATAGTTTTCTAACCAGTGGATTTTGGAAACATGATAGAAACAGAAAGTCTATTTCCCAGAAGACAGATGGAGATCATTAGAATTTATTTCACAGAAATAACCCAGATGAACCCACACTCCAGCAGTAAAAGACTATCTATAAGTACAGATCAGATAAATTATGTCTACTAAGTTACTGAAGTTTTTTGGAACTGAACCACTAAGAAACATCTTTATATCACCTTTAAATTCAGTGGTAATTTATCTTCCAATTACGAGTGGGTCTGAGCTGGCCCACTGAAAGAGTTTTTCCCAACTGCTGCATAAGTTGATGTAAATCTTCCTAATGGTTTTAAAGAGTATTTAGATCAATTTTTTTTTTTTAATTACTCCTATCTGTCGTCAAGCGAAACTAGCTGGGAAACTTTTTCACGCAGAAGAAAGAAGAGTCCTTTCAACCAGAAGTCATCTGCTGTATGATCACTGATGACTCAATTTCTGCTAAGGAACATGCAACACGTAAAGGAACTATACAGTAGTTTATTAAGAGAATGAAGAACGAGTTATAAAATTCTGGACACTGACATTTTTTGTATCTAACACATTAGGTCAGGCAGTCCAAATACCTAATCACAGATCTTTCATGTAGTTAACACCAGTTTTTAATGGAAACTGATTTTTGTGTGAAGACAAAAAGCGTATGATAGTAAGCTGGTATGAATGTTTCATGCATCAGAAAGTAAAGTAATATAGGTCCAAATTAACAGGACCTGAGCATACTTTGTGGTTATTTGAACTAAAAATCAACACAAAACCTAGCAAATATCCACCCTTATAAGAAATTGAACTTAAAAAGAAAATTCTCTTGCAACCCAGTTTCAGAGGGTTTGAAATCCAGAAACAAATCAGTAGTTTGATATCTTTTTTTTAAAGTATTGATTTCCCAGGAGATTTAGTACTGCTAAGCTACATTGCAATTGGAAGAACCACAGCATTTTCTGGCTCCTGAGGGAGAAGCCATGAGCACAGACAAGGATCATTATGTCCTTTAACAAGCTAGTTCTTTTTGCAAACCAAAGTGACAATAAAATTGCCATTTTAAATGACATACTAAATTATAATTAGATCTTACTGATACCACTGTTGTGTTCTAAATAAAGGCTAACTTTTCCAGCATAATGAATGATTTCAAAGTATGCTTCTAGAAAACTGTGGACAAATGCAAAGTTGTAATACCGATCTGGGCAGGCATGTGACTTCAGGATAATACACCAGCCTTGCAGTTCCTACATCCTACTGAGCTTCTCTTTTCTGTTTTCCCTTGAAAAGATACTGCCAGCCAAAGACACAAGCAAAAGCTTTCATTTTCTTTAGTATCTGACCTTGTATTTAACTGTGTAGACATTGTTCTCTTTGATCAGTTTAGTACTGCTAGAGGTTGCTACATATGAGATAGAGATTTTAGCTCATATCTATGTTAAATATATTCTCTTCCATTGAATAAATTATTATGCAAGTCATCCTCTATTACCACTGAAATTCCCTGACAAGAAATACTGAATTTCTCCTCTTCAACCTTATGGCTGCATAAAGTGTAAGGGCTTCAGCTCCATGGCATCCTCTTCTCCACCCTCTGAGGGCACTTAGGTCTGTCTGAGGGGAATTCAGATAAGAACCTTCAGATTTTCTCCTCATACTCAAATGGACAATGGGTACAGAACTGGTCTTAGGACTGTAACAGCAGCTTTAGGGAACCTGCTGTCCCACAAGTATGTTGACTTTCATCTGGATCATTTATCAATGCAGAAAAAAACCAATTTTTTTTAGTAAATGGAAATTTTAATAATCTTCACTGTCAAGTTCTTCCATCTGCAGGAAATAACTGCTACCACTCATTCTTTCTGTGATTCACGCTTGCTATTGGATTTGAACTGAAAAAGAAGTAATAGGTGTGCAAGAAGCAACTAGGGTTTGGTTTTGCTTTTTCTTAGACTAAAGACTGCATTCTTCACCTTCTTTGGTAGCTACGAAGTGAGAATATGTGCAAAGCAGCTCAGCCACGCTAGCAAGTACGGGCAAGAGGGCCATGCTGCCAAGTGTAGCTGTTTTGGTTTTTGCTTCTTTGCTTTTACCTTGAAGATACATTTCTTCTCCTTCTGCAAACATCTGACTGCACCTGACACATCGTGCGCAGGTTGGGTGGTAATGTTTTTCTCCTGCCTGTTTGGGGAAAAAAGTACAGATGATTAAGTATACCGATCAATTTAGCAGCTTCACTATGAAGAGTTTTTCTTTCATTTTCTAGAATATGATTAATTACAGTAAATTACTTAAGGCAAATTAGTTCAACAATCTCCTACAACCACAATGCTTATTTTTGATTATAGACAATTCATGATTTAAAATGTAATTATGGTGTTACCTACACAAAAAAAGTTCATGTGCAATAGTTAAGTCTCTGAATTTACAGAACGGAAATGATTTTATATAGTGAAGACATTTTCCCTGTAAACAACCGTACTGTGCACCAAGCACAAGGTAGCCTAGGACTTACCTGCACAAGGAAGTTGGGAGGTCTTAACCTTGAGCATGGATTTGCGACTCAACTGTAATGTTCAGCATGATGCCACTGAATATATAATCTTAGTACACAGCAAGAACCACCTTGTGCAAGAATGTTTCTACCTGATTTGAAAGTGTCTTGTAGGTAACAGGTACTAAAGGGTTTCCATGAGGAATGAGTGAGATGTGCCTACAGGACTGTAAATTCAGAGCTGACACTTTTGGGTACTGTGCACTAACTCCCCCACACAGACAAGCCAGGAGCTTTGCCAATCATTCTGATATTAATCCACGTAATTTAATACCACTGTTTTCACTGCTTGGCATTAGCACAGGACTGAGCCCTAAATTTGCTCAGAACAGCTTAATAACTCAGTTCCCATAAGTTTAAATTTCCAACTATCTTATAACCCTATTAATTTAAACTGGTTCACCACTGACCTCTGTGTATTTCTCAAGAGGAGACACCTACATGCTATAAAAGAGCAAGGGCTTGTCTACATCAGACCATCAATGTGTAATACAGACAAGAGTGAAGTGAACCTCAAGTGACTATCAGGAAGAAAAAAAAAGCCAAGATTCAATTTTGGTATCTTGGCCAAAATTCAGTTCTACAGCTTACTGTGGGCAAACTTGTTAGCTCTGGTTCCCACAGGCAAGGACAGCAGCACCACAAGGCAATGTTGGTTTGTCAGGGACAAAAATAGCATTCAGGGAGTTGTGCTCTTCTGAGTGAATGATGTGGGCCAGACCATCCAAAATGCACCCCTACCCCATCTTTCAGATGACACTCACAAACTAGAGCTCAATAGCCCAAAGCTGACTCTGTGCATACTCCCAGAAGTCCTCACTCTTCAAAATCCCTACACAACTGAAAGCCAAATCTTGGCATCTCCTTCCTCCTCTTTGACCCGGCTCTCTTCTGTGCTAGACAGAATGGCCCATGGTTTGAGTGGCTTAAGGCCATTTCCATTATGAACAAAAGCCAGGAGACAAAGTAACACTATAGCTTAGAGCTAAATTAAACTAAGTTTAACTTATAGTTAAGCTAAGTCTATCTACAGTAGAAATTCTCCTGGAGTTAAAAATAAGCTAATTTTGGTCCATGTAGAATGTCTCATAACCTGCTTATCTGAAAAAGGTTGAAAGTGCTACTAGGATTGTGTGTGCATTTAAGAAATTACTATTAAGCATTGCCCCACTGTCTTCAGCATGTAAATATGCTCTCACAGCACTGCACTGTAAATCCCCGTCTATTAATCTAGAAATTTAACACTTACTTACTGAATGTCAAAACTTTCAGAGGTATTTATACCGAAGAACATCAAACACAGGATTGTGGTAAATTTAGGTTAAAAAAATCTCTGGTTTTACTTCATCAGCGTTAACTTGATTCACCCCTGAAAACCTGTTGCTGCACTTTAAAATAAGCAATAAGGAAGAGCAATGCATCACATCAGAATTGCTATTTTGAAAATAGCTTTGTTCCAGTTCACTCTTCTTTTTTATGGTTCCATTTGTGCAGACCACTAAGTGATTTTTGCAACTTTAGACATGGAAGATGGTCACTACTAACTGTGTTGACACTCTGAAGTATCAGACCATGAAGTATCAGTACTGGTCTTAAACCTCAGGTTTTAAATTGCTTGCCTGAGTGCAGGTGTTTGAGCACAGGAAAGTATTTAACTATCACCAGATAAACTTAAGTTCGGAATATCAAGCTGAAAATAATTTCCCTTGGAAGATTTCTACTGCACAAGCACTGCTAATGCAAGGCATAGCCTCAGTAATTCAATTGATTTAGCACAGCTGATACAATTCCCAGGCTAACGCTCTCTAGGGGAATTCAATTACTCCTTTGCTAAAATAAACGGTCAGAACACATTCTCAGATAACTTGGATGCATCACAGAGTAAAATCTCTTTCCCCAGATTTAACAGTACAACCAAATCCATAATTTTAATTCCCTTTGTATAGTATGTAATATCAACTAACTGTAGAATGTAATGTTGAGACCTCTTTTACAGTTTAGATACAATTATAACAGAAAAATCAGGGGAGAAAGGTATAGTGATCCTTTTGCTGACGCTTGCAGTAGGATAACTCCAACAGATTTTCCATAACTATCTCTGAATTAAAATGGGACATAATCAAACTTTTCATATAAGTCTAAGTGCTGACAGTGGTTTTTGTTCCCCCTTTTAATTTTTTTTTTTTTTTAATTTTATCCCTCTTCTAACCAAAGCACAGAAGATGAGACGTGGCAGACTCTTCATAACTTTAAGTATTTGAAACAGATCACACCATCTTTCTAAATAGGAGGCGAGAGCAGAATCTGAGGCTAGAGACTTGATGCAGGAATTAATTAATAATATTCCCTGATACGTTCATACAGTTAGACTGATTAGATACTATAAATTATATTCAAACCTAGGACCTGGGTGTGTTGAGTCTCTATGTGAATCATAACCTCACTTGGGTACATGCCAAGGAGGTTTTCATCAGTGTCTCTTTGTCCTCTCTCTTCAGACTATTTCAGAGGCTCAGTCTCATAGATGAACAATCAGTTCCAGCAGAGCCCAAAAATTTTACAAACTTAGGGCAGCAACTGTTTTATGTTTTCAGTTTAGTTGTAATGATGGCCTCATTATTATTTCTTTTCTTGGTTATAATGATGTGAGGGAGTTTAGTGCAGCAAACAAATTCCTAACCATATGGTTACTTCTTCTTTGCACAGTTTGAAAGCTTAGTTTGACAGACTGTTGTCTCAGTGTTTAATAAAATATCAACACACACATAGCACTGAAGAAGCGACATTCCTCTCTCAGAGATCTCTCATGATTCAAGTGGTAGATTGTAAGAAAACTTCTCAATATCCTATATCTGCTTCTAGACTGCACCAGGTCGTTGTGCCCAGGCATCCAGATTTGAAGACAGTATTATTATGAAGATCAATTTGGAGATTAATTCTCAACTGAGATTTCCTCAAACCTGAATAGCAAAGCATGACCTTAGCAACACAGTACATTACCAACAGTTTAACTTCTCTTCAAGTGACTACACCAGCTTTTCAAAATCACAAAGTCAATGTTTTAGCGTGTAATTTAAAGGTGGATTCAAAACAGTCCTTAACGCTCTGAGACGAAGTATTATGAATTACTTCACTCCCTTTAGGTATGACAGACCGCTTTGAATGGTAAATCTGCTCTGCACAGCAGGGACAGCCTTTTGGGCTGGGTCAATGTAAGGAACATTCTCCCAGCAGAGCCGAGGACCTCCCCGCACTCCCTGTCCTAAGCACAGGGGGCACTTCAGTGTTGCTACCTGTCCCCACAGCATAACGACAAGTAAACCCATGCTTCACTTAAAACAGGACCAGAAAGCTCTGCAACGAAGTACATACAACTGCCTTTTCTCGTTTCTCATAACTTCAGGGCTTGAACTAGATAAAAGAAGAATGAGCCTGGTGTGACAAATGTGAATCACATCATTTAAAGACAATTTGAAGACAGTAAGGGGTGTTATCCTAATGTCTGCAGGGCAGCATGAACACCAGGCATGGGAAACATGCAACGCTAGCAAAACCAGAGTAATTTGTACTGGAATGAATAACCTTACCTAGTTAAGGTTGGGTTTTAAATTAGCTGTCATAGCTCAGGAAAAAAGATACTACATCATTGCAGACAGCTCAGTGAAAACCTCTGCTCGTTCTCTGGCTATGGCTTCACTAACTGATTAAGTGGTAGAATATATAAAAGATAGTATGTATAATAATTGTAACTCTATCACAATGACATTGGTTGTCTGACCTCTCATGCCATTGCTAGGAGTGTGACTGATGTAATTTTTTACTGCAGTTGATGAGTGACAACTGCACTTTGATTGACACATGAGGGATTGAACCAGAGCAGCCTAAAGTTCAAAGTGCAAGCTGAGTCCCGGAATGAAGACTTATGATTTCTGATGACTCTCTCACCCATGAAGTCTAAGTACATCCTATCTCACTGCATTACTCAGTAAAGTAGCTACTAAAGGGAAGAAAGAAAGTAGACAAAATCATTCCATGTGTTAACTAAACTCTTTGGTCCCTTTCCTGAGAATCAAAAGTTTTCAGTAAACTTTTTCCTGTAAAAATGAAAAAAATAATAATCAAAAAAATGTATTTTATCAAAATGCACAGTGGTAACTGACACCTTTTACTGCTGGGAGTAAAGAGTTTGTGGAAGTGAGAAAAGGTTAGACTGCTGCAATGATTCAATCATATCAAAGCATATTTTCTTTTTTAAGGGTATAATACAATATAGCTTGCTGTAATAGTGCATTACCACTGAGTGTCATCTGTTGAGGTAGGTCCAAATCCTGCAATCATCATACTGTAAAATCTCCAGACCAGATCCTAACTGCATCCTATCCTGAACAAAGATAATTGAAGTCAGCCTACAAAACACTGAGCCTGCTGGTATGGCAAGACATGGCACAGTTGCATGACCCAGAAAAAAAGCCCACAGAACCGGTATAAATTATTCTAAGTTAAAAGCTTTTCACATGTAACAAATTTGTTGGAGAGTTGGGTCATCACCAGATGATCACCTGTCCAAGCAAAGGGAAACAGAATAAAGCACAAAACCACCAACAATCAATAGGCCTTTCCATCAGGCAGCTTCTCACCCTGAAATGAAGGATTAAATCTCTTGTGAAAGACATATGACTTGACTGCTGCTATAGGATTAAGTGGGAGGGAATTACTATTTTTTTGGGGATGGGAAGGGGAAAAATACTCAGGTACTGTAGTGATGGGAAGAAGTTTAAAACTTCAATTTAGACAATAAATTATTCTCTTTTCTATTTGTTGTCTCCATTACTTAAATAATTTTAATTCACATGGACATTCACATTCATTCAAGGGCACATATTTCTTCAACTGCACATCGTAATACGTTTAAAGTCAGTAGGTGTTCAAGTGTACCACAGAATGATAGAATAATTCAGGTTGGGAAGGACCTCAGGAGGTCATCTAATCCAACGTTCAGCTCAAAGGAGGGCTGATGCTAAATTCAGACCAGTCTGCTCAGTAATTTGTCCAGTTGGGTACTGAAAACCTTCAAGGATGGAGACTACAACCCCTGAGGAGACTGCTCCAATGCTTAGTTATCCTTACAGTGATTTTTTTTTTTCTTTTTATTCAATCAGAACTTCCCCTCTTTCAGTTTCTGACAGTTGCCTCCTGCTCTCTCACCATGTGCCTCAGTAAGGAACTTGTCTCCACATCCTCGAGGGCCTCCTCATAGGTATGGCAATGCTGCTATTAGGTTCCCCTAAAGCCATTCCTTCCACAGCCTGAGCAAATCCAGCTTTCTGAACACCTTCTCACAGGATATGTGCTCCAGGCCCTCAACTATCGTGGTGGTCCTCCACAAACTCACTTCAGTTAATCAGCATCTTTTGGTATGGGAGGGCACAAATCTGGATGCAGTACCCTTCATGTGGTCTAGCAAACGCTAAATAAAAGAGGGATATCTTCATTCTACTAGTTGTGCTCCTGCTGAAATTGCCCTCTACACTGGTGGTCTTCATCAGCACACTGCTCTCAGGTTTAGTGTTTAGTCAACTGTACACCATATCCCATATGCATTTCCAAGCACTGATAATTGAATATAAGAAAGCAAAATAAATCACAGTGTGCTTGATGTATATACATCATACTGAAATAGAACATAAAACCAAGACATAACTCCTTGATAAATGAATCTGCTTATGTCCATGGATTCCTATGAGTAGATCTGGGGAGAAAAACATCTTAACACTGGGTGAGGGAAGTTTATTATCTATAATTTTAATTTTAAATTCAACATTGAGGAGTTGGAAACCTTCACTTGGAATATTTTTTTCAGAGTATGCAAATCAAAAAATGTGGAAAACCACTAAACTCCTTTAGTGGGTATTTAATTAATCCCATTTATACTTCCTCATTCATTCCCCAAATGATTGCTTTTACTGGCATATTAAGCCATTATGTGAATGAACTGTCCCTTTTCTTAGGTGTCATAAACGTACAGGAAACTGATAATGAAATACAGGTATAAAAAGGAACTCCAGATAGCTATCTTTAGGAAATTTAATAAACTTTTTGAATGAGATACAGCATTTTGATATTAAATGGCCCAACCAGTCATTGCATTGAATTATAGAGGCAAATTCACAATTTCTGTAAGTAAATGAGGTTCCCTGACTGGCTGAGCTAACATTTTAGTTCCTGCTCCCGGAACTAAATTAGTTATTATTTAATAACTTTTTGACCTAACAGCACAGAACTGGCCCAGAAAATCTTCCTATAAAGTTATTCTACCTACTAGGCTGAAATCAGGGGTTGTTTGTGTTTATTCCCACCTGGTAGTACAACCCTCCCCTTCTTGGCCAGCACTTCAACACAGGATTGTGCCATGTGGGTTTAAACCTAAAGGCAGCATAAAATCTAGGGCCCAGGTGTTTGTCCTTCTGTCTTTATCTCAAGAGTACCATTGTCCTGGTTCGGGCTGGAATAGAGTTCGTGTTCTTTTTGGTAGCTGGAGGAGGGCTGATGCACAGGGCTCTCCAGCTGCATGTGCCCTTACCTATGTGTGGGGGTGGGGGGAGCACAGCTGGAGTGCTGGGCCCGGATTGGCTGATATTTCATGTCTTGTGACATTATGCTCACTATATAAAGGAAGGAGTGAGCCGGGCGGGGCTCTCACTTCCAAGAGTGTCGCCGTGGTGTCTTTGTATTTGGGATCACCAGCTGGGAGCAGGCTGGTGTCAACTGATGGTGAGCAACTGTATTATACATTACCCGTTTATACTGTCTCCATATTATTCTATTACTGTTATTAAACTGTTTTTATCTCAACCTGTGAGTCTCCCTTTGCCCCTCCAATTCCCTCCCCATTCCCAAGTGGGGGGAGGATGGGTGAGTGTCTGCGTGGTGTTTAGCTGCTGACCGAGCTCAAACCACAACAACCATGGAGAAGGTGCACAGCAATGCACCGTCAAGTGTTTCTCAATGACCACATGCTCATTAACTCTGCCACTGCATCCATGTAGTGGCGTATTATGTGGACTATACTGGCTCCATAAACTGGATTCTATGGGATATTTTCAAATTAGACATATCATTCAGAAAATCAGATAGCCTTTGTTACTTGGAGTAGAATACTGTGTTCAGTTACCAGCTTTAAGTGTAACCACATAAAATCTCCATTCACATTTCTAGCAAAGCCAGAGTTTTGCATATGCTACAGAATAACTTGAAGGATTACTTGGTCATAATTGTTTACGATAATGGTTAAGTTAGTAAACAGCTGTCATGTCATCTACTGGGTAGAAAGGGACAGTCAACATTATCAAGGCAGAGGTATTTGGCAAAATATATATTGCTTATGTTAGAAAACAGTGCAGAGGAGAGAAAAGTGTGAGAGCCAGGAGACAGAGAGAATTATGAAGAGGAAAATTTTTACTAATTCTCTTAGTCACAGTGGACCTGACTCACCACTGAGTCACTTCAGTGGTGCGCCAGGGCAAACGAACCATTTTCAACAGGGTTTACACCAACATAAATGTAGTGTAATGTTTTGAATCAATCCTTCTCCTCATATTCTCCTTACTGGATTCATTTATCACCCCACTGGATGCCAAGAAACAGTCATGTGAAATGTTCAATACATGCACCTGCAGCATTACTTACAGCTTTAGCTGTCTCTCATGTACAGTCATTTCATATTGTCTTGGTTCTGGCTCATCCCACTGTACTTTACAGAGCCTTGAGACTTCCCACCCACATTTGAGTCATTTTTACTGCCTCCCACACATTCTTTATTCTCCCAGGTATAAAGTGCAGATCGAATGTACGAACAGGGACTTTTATCTCAGAATGATAGTAACTTACTATACACTGGACTCTCAAAAGTAGAAGTTTCTGATGTTTGTGGGAGAAATAAAAAAATAATTAAAAAGCCCTAAAGGGAATAATTCAGAAAAAGAAAGAATAAAAAGAAAAATCAGCACTATTATAAATATAATCTCATTCTGTGAAATCTGGAAACAAGTTCTGACTCAGGAGCAAATTCAGCCATGCTGCAGTCAGACAAAAGCTGGAAAAGGCCAACAGCACATTTTTTCTACAGAATTTGGTACATGATCTTGTAAACCAAATGGTCTGTCATGCCTAAAATCATTGATTCTGCAGTCAGTTGCTTTTGTCATGCAATGTGTGATCTGCCTCTTTTGTCTCTTTCTTCTCAGCTTTGCAAATTTTTCTTGCCACCCTCTGAGACTGGAAGAGGTTCCTGTTTCCCATTTGCTCAACAATCTCCTTTATTTCTTTTCCATTTTCCTCTCCCACTCCTTAAAACTCACTTACAGGCCAAGACAAGCTGCATCTGGCTCTTGCTTCTGCCATCCCTTGATAGGGGAGAGGCAACAAAGAAGGAGAAAGATGACTTGCAGACATATTACCCTTCCTTTTTGAATTTGCAGCTGTGCACTTAACCCACCTATTTCAGATGGGAAGAACAAAGCTGCAACCAACACCAAACTGTTCTGGAGAGGCAGCATGATTTATCAGATGAAGCCAGAACAGCTATTTTCACACTGGTTGTGGTGATCCAGCCAGCAAACATCTGAAGACAGAAGCTGCCTCTCATTCTGTGCCTGAATAAGGACTGATATTTTAGATCCCAAAATTTAGCTAGGACTGGAAATGCTGCTGCCACATGCAGAACTGACATTAATAATCCTTCCTGGAAGTAGGAAGTTGCTATTTTCAGATTCAGCCACACATTTCCAGTTCAAGGTACCATTCAGAAGTTCTTACTTTGGGGCAAAGAAGGAAATCTGAAGAAACACAAAAAATGCTGAAGGTTAGCAGGATGAAAAACCTTAACAGATACAAGAAATTACTCGCATAGGCTGCTTTCCTGCTACTAGCAGACACACAAAACCGTTGTAACATGGGCCAGAGCATCCTGGAGATACTTCACCAACAAAGCCCATTGCCACTAAGTGCACTTACTGCTGCAGCACTGTCATGGTTACAGGAGAGAGCTGGGGGAGGCGCTTGGGCTGTTGGCTGGATGGTGGGCAGGTACAGAGCACTGCGGAGCAGTGGCCTGGCCGACCGCAGCCTGCCCCAGGCAGGAGTCAGAAGACGGCCAGAAACGAAAGAAATTACGCAAAAGAATAGGATGAGGAACTGAAGACATACAGAAAGTGCAGTGCAGTGTTTCACACTGTCAATATATTGAAATGCTGGCAAATAGTACTAGATAATAATGCATCACCACAGCAACACATCGCTTAGGGACCCGTTGTAACTGGCATACTGTATGCCGTTTGTGTCTGAGGCTCAGACGGTATCAAGGTGACTATTGGAATCAATGCTTTGACGCTTTAATTAATCAATTAAGACAGTTTAAGATAACTGGTACTACATTTTTGCATAATGGGAAAAGGCAGTGGACACCATTCACCTCTCTGACAGGCTCAAGCATCAAACTATGCACTAAAACTCTAACACATAAAAACCCACACAGGCACAAATGCACAACAGTGCTACTGAGGACTTTTTTCCACACATACGAGAAAAATCCTCAACAAAAAAGAAAGCAAGCAACTGCAAAATAACACAAAACCTGCAATAGTCATTCTTCTGAACTTCTCTTTTGTGTTATTCAGAAATAGTTTGCAGAACCCCTTACTTTGGTAAAAATATAACAGGCTTAAGCTATCACCAAATGTAGCTCAGTGCTCTCCCTTAATAAAACTAGAAACTGATTTACAGGGTAAAAGCTATACAAACAGTTCCTTTTAATAGGTACTGTTTTTTTTCCTGACATGTCACCCATTGTATTTTTAACAGTTCAGAAAATAAATATGGATAGGTGTAGCCCTGAATATCTTTCTAGAGAGAAGAGGTAGTTGAAAAAGGGAAAGGATGAGGGTGGAAGATAAGGTGAATGTATCTAAAACAACACAACTGGACTACAGGAAAGGCTCAAAGCTAAGGTCAAAAACATTTGCATTGCTATGTATATGCTTGTTGATAGTATTTTTAATGATCATCAAATCACAGAATATCTCAAGTTGGAAGGGAACCCATAAGGATCATCAGATACAACTCCCTGTTTTAAAGCAGAAAGTCTAAGCCAACTGTCAATTAACACTTACCCAGCCAAGTTAAGATACACAGATGATTAACCTGCCTTTGCAAACCAGCAGACCCAGACAAACTCAAGTGGCACCAAAACAGAGACTGTTCTCAAGCTGCAAAATGCCTTGCATCTCAGCAAACACTATGCATTGCAAGTACTAGTTAAGGTTTCCTACCTTAGACAGTTTCCTGTTGCAAGAGCTAATGCTGCTTTGTTTAGATGTATCTTTTCCAACAGTTTTCCTTCTTCTCTTGTGATGGGAGAAAACTGGCGTAGAGAGCAGTTTCTTACTGAATATTAGTACTGGCACCTGGATGCTTCTGCTGCTCTGATAGCCTTCGCAAGGCTGCCCATGCTACAGGAAATCCTTCATTTGTATAGATGGAGCCGCTTCTATTGCACGTTTCTGTATTAATGCCTATATTATAGGCTGCTCAAGTACCTTTCACACATCACTAGGTTTTGTTGTTAGTGAAACAGCAGGGTAACAGACATTTCAGAATGAACCATTCTTCCACACTGCAGGCAGAAATTTGTACACCCTGCTGTAAAGAATTAGTCTCGTCTCTCTGCTATACTGAGACTTTTGCAAAAGGAAAGGCAATTGATTTACAATGTAGCTCAACCCTAAGGCAAAGCAGAAAACAAACTACAAAAAATAAGATTCATGCTTTAATTAATAAGTCACTGAGGTATAAATGGCATTTAATTGACATATAAATTATTGACATTTCTAGTCTCATTCCTGCCTGTGCCTACTGAATTTGTTCCCTTATTTTAAAGTAACATATGGTTGTGATTAATAGTTTTTAAAAAACTATATATTGATTATACTTTCCTAGACATTTACACAGACATGCAAGCTAGAAAAATGTTAACCCTTTCTTCCCCAACATATACTTAGTGCCATGTTAGTATGCCAGATACAGAAGTTGGACCCATCTTTATGTTTAGTAAGTGATACATCCGTTTTCACCAGCAACCAGAAACATACATACTATAGACATGTAACTGTAAATCACAGGACAGCTGTAGACAGAAGTCTAGTCAAGTGCTGAAAATACCCCTCAGTGCTTACAGAAGCAGTTGGGTTGCACATAAATATGCCCCAAGAGACCTTTCCGAAAGCATAACTTCCAATGTGCTACACTGTCAACTTTTATTCACATGAAATTCAAAACACCAGCTAATAGCAGAGGAGGTCCAGCTTGTTCATCAGCTACCAGTACAGCTGGACGTGGAGGCCTGCTATGAGGCAGCTCAGCCTGGCCATCACTGCACTGCAGTTGCCTATCCAAGCAAGCACATCTGACCTCCTCACAGCCTATACTGCATTAACCCTCAAAATATTCCCAGGAGGTTATCTTTGGATATGAAAGCTTCCTCTAACAATGCAGAAAACCATTAGCTGAAACAGCAGATGAAGAGAAAACCTCCCAAGTCATCTTACTATGGGCTCTAAATGTTAATGAAGCCACAGAAAAAAAAAGAAACACACTCAGTGCAAGATATACCAAGGAAAGTTCTTTCTTTAGAAACAGTGGAAGGGGTTACTATCACTGCACAAGGCAGTGGTGAGGCATCATTTGGAATACAATGTCCATCCATGCTGAGAGAAGGTGGTTCCATCTAGGAATAGGCAGCGATAAGGCCCACGAGCATCACCAGAAGAGTCTGGAGCTGACTTTAGGAGCAGCAGAGAATTTGGTTCATTCAGTTTTGCAAAATAAAAGTTGAGAGGAACCAAAACTGTTTGCTATAAATTCTCCTTAAGAGTTCATCAATTAAAGGGGAGAAGATAAAAAAAGCTAAAAATCAATCTGTATCCAAAGAATTAGTAGCTACACACAGATCACTCTCAAGTAGAGAGGTGCTGGAATTCAGATAAAGTTTCTAAATATCAGATGTTAAGGCAACCCAGGCATGTTCCCCAGGAGAGAACCAGGAGTCATCCCTGGCTGTCACACAGCTACTCCATGCACCTCAACAGCCTTCCAAGCCTCTGTGTGGCCTGTCGTGTAAAAGGGACCAGGAGGCAGGCAACCCACCTCTGCCACTTCCGAGCAAAACACAGCTAGAAGACTGATAGAAAATCATGAAACAAATGGAAAATGTTTTCTTGGTTGAAAGGGGTTTGTATCTGGGTCTGAATTATCATGCAAAGTATAGTATATTTTTAGAAAAAAGGCAATTACACTTATTTTATCTATTTTTATGATATGTTTCTTAGCACAAGTTGAGATTTTAATTAATAAAAAACTGCTGGTGATAGAAAAAGAGAAAAAAATATTTTTTGTGCCAAATACTGAGAAATAGATGGCAACACAACAAAAGGAAACGCCTGATTATAAAAATCAACAGCTTGTTATTTTAAAATGTGTTTACTTTCTGTGTTCTTGCATTATTTTAGCTATTGCTAGGCTGGCAACAAAGCTATAGCATAAGCACTAAAATAAAACCTTTCTCTCCCTAAAGGTTTTCAGTCACACTGCATTTTAAGTCAAACTATAAAGTAAACTCCAGCTGTTTCTTGCTCCCTATTTAAGATGATCAGGGACATACACTGCAATTGCTAGGAGTCGACTGATGGTGGATTAAACAGGGCTCTGTATGCTTCACAAGCAAAGCAAACCTTGCCCATAAAAGCACTGGTGGGCAGGGTTTTTGTAAAATCAACAGCAAAACTGTTGCCTTTAAAAGCAATAGAAGAATTTATGGTGTCCGTAAATTAGCTTCTCGGCCCCTTTTGTAGCTTTTCCAGTACAAGTTCCCTGGGAGACTGGGGGCAAGCCAAGGTGGACTGGAGGGGAAGAAAGAAACAAGAAAGAAATTATAAACAGAGCTGTGTTTAAGACCATTTACTACACGGAATTATTTTGGCCCTCAGAAAATGGGCTGAGGAAAGAATTTAAGTAACTAAATCATCATTGTATTTGGCTGGCAACCTACAAAAACAGCCATATTTTTATAAGTTATCAGTAACTCACACTAGTTGACTCTCCCTTCCTCCTCTGTTGAATAAACACTTAAAACGAACAACTGTTGGAAAGGGAGACAATATTAGAAAATCTGGGCACAGAATGATTGTGGAAGCAGCTGTCCTCCTGACATTATCACAGAAATCAGAGATGGAAAAAATCCTATTAGGTCATATAGTCCCTCCCTTTGTCATTGCAGGACTGTTCCCTAACGTAGATTTTCCAGTGCCTTGTCCAATCTTGTTTTAATACTACTTAAGTGATAGCTTCCAGCAGATCCCTTGGGAGACTATTCCTCTGCCTAGTAAGTACTGCTGTCAAGATTTTTCCCCCACTTTAATAGCAATTTGCCCTATTATTTCTGTGTATCTCCAGATTATACTCAAGATGATAAAGAGAAATATTGAAGTTTTGAAAAATGTTTCAGGACTCCAGACAATTCCACAAAAAATACATCCTACAATGAAGAACAGTCATGGCTGCTTTTTATTTTTTTCTGTCCTCCTGACCAGGAGATGAACAAACTTATCAACAAGCCAGCCAGTGACAAACACACACCAAGTTTGATACAAGACAGACAGAAGAGATCAGCCCCAATTCCAAGTCTTTCGAACAAGTCCGTCTGCTGCAGACAAACAACAAATGACTTAACTGTGTTAGCTACGGATACAGTCTCTGCGTTCTTTCAAATCTGTTTGCTTAGGTCATAACTTTTAGTCTAGTTTCCTAATGAAATGAGGCGTGCGCTACCTCCTCACCTGACTGCTCTTCACAGTCAACACTGAAGTTCAATGGCCATTTCAAGTGATCCCTTACAGAGGTCCAAAGGCTCATGGAAATCACAGGCTGATCACCCTGGAAGGAGCCTCACACTGAGTCACCTCTTACCAAGTAAACAGGCAGTGGAAGTGTAAAGAAAGCTCACAAGATATTTCATGGGGAAACAAGAGGGGATGAGAACAGGTGTTCTGGGAGATGTCATGAGAAACAGGACCTATCATGACAGCAGAATGTTAGCATGTAGGACATGCACCCATATTCAAACTTCAGTAGTTTTGCTGCACACAAAAACCCAAATTGTTTTACATAATCTTATGGAAAGAATGTTATAGACCACAAAGTTTCCAGGTTGTTGTAACAAGCCTCCAGACATTAAATATCATTGTACCTGTTCAAAACTATTGTCTGCTTCATACTAACTTCATCCTATCTTCCCTGTTTGACAGACATTATCTGACACTGCTGTGCTTTTACAGATCACGAAAGTCCTTTCTCCTCATCTTTTTTTAAGAAAGGTTTCAGAATCTTACATCAGTATTTTTTCCACAGTTAAATGGCACAGACTTCAATCGAAGTTGCTCCCAGCCTGCACCAGTACCAGAGTAAGAAGAGAATCAGTGCTACAGCACTGTCATCAGAGCAGCACTGGGGAAGGGGAGAGGAGGGAGGCACACGTGCTCTAACGTAAAACATCACTTAGAACTACAATGACATAGGTAATCAGTCATGATGAAATTCCCACAAAAGCTTTAAAGAACTAACTTTTCTCAACTTTGTTATTGGTCCATCTATAATAAAAACAAAGAACTCTCCTCCTGTTCAGTATGCTCTCACCAAATAATTAGAAGAAACAGATACAGCCACACATGTCCCCAGGTCCCACAAATCCAATTTAGTGCTGTTACCATGCAAATCTTTTCAACATTTTTTTCCTTTTCATCATCCACAGAGACAGTAAGGACCCAGTTCTTAATCACATCACACCACATGTTATTGTTTAACCATACTGCAGGTAAAATAGTACCGAATAAAAAGAGTATTTTTGTACAGATATTTCAGGACAAGAACCAGGACAGAAAAACACAATATTGTGAAGTCAAGAATCAGTACAGAAATTGGATCTTCTGCTATCCCAATTTAGTATTAATCATTCCCTGTAATTTGCTATGAATAAGTGCACCCCAAATTTGCTATAGCTTTGACCATGACACTCTTCTGTCTGCATTCACCTCTCTTCTTTATTGCATCAAATATAAGTTAATTAGCTTCACCTTCAAAACATGTAAGTAAGCTCTGAAAACATGTAGCAGCTTCCAGTGGTCATCTTTTACATTTTTTAATATTTTTAAATGTTTTCTAATGTTTTCTTCCAGTTTGCCTCTCCCACTTGAGAGCCGTCTGTAAAAAGTGAGAAAGGTGACTTTATACTTTTTTCAGAGAGACCTTTATTAGAAGTCTATTTTCTGAGATGTCTGTAAAAACATATGATAATGGAAAAGCCTCCCATGCCTAACCCTAACATCATATCATGCCATCCTAGTATGAACTCATTGTTTCCTTCCACTTGTTTCTCAGTTTCTACCTAGCTATAATCATCCACCATTTGGACAGTTAAGTCGTTGTATGACTCACAGCAGATCTTTCTCTGGTGGAAGGCCTTTGGGACTTCTCCAGGCTTTCTTAACTGATGAAGAGCAAGAAGTAAACTGAGTGACCCGGGGAACCTCTTCCTAACTCTAATTCTGCTAAGGCTTCACCAGACACAGGGAAAGCACAGAAAGAAAAAGTGGATAATCGATGACATTGATAGGATAACAATTCACTTAGATCCAAGGATAAATTCTATTCAGATCAAAGGAATATATTAATTTCTGACCCTGGGCCAGTTATGTGGAAGTCTTTTTTGCATAAAGCATAAACATGTGCCTACACTAAACAACCTCTCTGCCTTTTAGAACAACAAACTCAAAAAAATCCCTGCAAAAGAGCTCATTTATGGGTGTAAAAATACATTTCAAATTATTAATTTTAGGTTTTGAACAGCTTCATCTTAACTCTGGGGAAATAAAATAGAATCAGAAAGCAGAAATTAGAAAGGAATTTAGTGCAAGTATTAAAATGTGCCCGATAACCCATTCACTTATTACTTCTGCTACCTGAACATTCCCCAGTACCACAAATATCCATTTAGGGAATGTATCAGTAACAGAAGAAACAAAGAAGAATTATAGAAAAAGTTCTTAGTATTTCATAAAAGTAACATTAAACTGTTGCATTAACATTCGTGAGCATACAACTACACCCAAAAGAGCAAGTCTCTTTGTACTTGAAAGTCTCTTTGTATTCTTTGAGATATGTTTGAGAGGTTCTATCCTTACCTCAAGAACTCTTCCTGTGATATACTTTTCACAATTGTCACATCTGATACCAAACTTTGCATGATAGTCTGTCTCGCAGTATGGAACACCATCCCTAGGGAAGAACAACAGGTCATACAGAGATTGCTTTACATAGGCTCTTAATGGGAGATTATACAGCTAAAATTTGTTAATGCTTCAACACTTCATAGGGCATTAATGGACTTTCTCACCTACCAAATCCTTGTATTTATTAATTTTGTAAAGAACTGAATAGTTAATGAACTATTCAGACCCTTTAGAGTCTACTATGACCCCAGTTCCCTGCCTTGTGGCCAAATTCAGCCATTGTCTCTCCCCTTGTCACAACACTCAGTCCCTGAGACCCTCACACCATTTGTTTTGATAGTGTTACTCATTAACTTCTTCCACATTTCCCCCCTTTTTGGAAAAAATAGCTATTTCTACATATTCTTTCCCTCTTATCATCTAATATATGTATCATCTAATATATATATCCTCTAATCTTTTAGCTTAGACTGCACAGAGTGATTTCTCAAATTAGTATCTTGTCTTTAAACCAAGTTTTGATTAACATTTAAGTCTACTGACATTCTTGACTGTAATTCCTTAAAGATACTCATGGATTAACCACCTCAGGAACCTGCTCCATAGAAGACAGTAACAACTACGAGAACTGAACCTGAGCAGCAGAAGAGATCTTGCAGTACGTCCATGCATTGCGTGAATAGTTATTTCACCACAAGTGATTTAAAATAATGTACAATTTAAAAATATGAATAATAAAAACAGGAGTCTTAGCTTTTATTCTGAAAAGTCAGAACCAGAACATTTAGGCTATTGCTCTGAAATGAACCTATTTGTTAATGTTACATTTAGATCACAGTTTTATGAAGTTTTACACTTAGACCATTAAACCGATGAATGAAAATAAATAGCTCTACAAGAAATTGGAGACTCTTGTCCTGTTTCAAAGTGCAAGTAAAACATAGTTAAATATGTTTAGTGCGTTAGGCTAAAATAGCCCATGATCAGACAGATTTATTAGCAGAGGCATAATTTTATTGGATGTTTCCCTGGAGAAACATAAAAATTAATTTTATAGCATAGAAGTTGGATTGTTTAGAGATTAACCTATAAGTTATCACAATAATTAATTTAATTAATTGAAGACAGGATGTTTCTTCTCTTGAGTTATTTTGTTTGGCATTTAGCTTTTTAAAAAAGAAGATTTCACAATAACTATATCTTTACAATTTATGGGGTTTTTATTATTAAATAACATGCAAAGAAAGCACTGTACATGTTATGCTACAGCAGAGTAGCATAACATTTGAAATAATGCAAAATCTTATTTAAGAACACCCTTTTATTAAATATTGTTTCTCCAGTGCAAGCTGTTAAATTAAAAGTTATACTTGTATTAATCCAAATCCAAAGAATTATTGAAAGTCAGTGGGATACAAGCTCTGAAACTCCATCATCTCTGGGCACTGGTGATTGAGTTACTTAGCTGTTTAGGAAAATTTCATTATATCAATACATTTCCCTGAAGAAGAAATTAATGCCAGGTGCCTTGGCCAGTGAAAGCCCTGTACCTCACCAGACTGATACAAGTGTTGACATGGGACTTGGTCTGCATGTGTGCTTTGTGCTGCCTCGCATTGCTGTCATCACATTCAGCCCAAATCTGACAGCACAAGGTGCTGGAGCAGCACAAAAGCATGATATGCACCTCCTTAATGAACTTTTTGAGAACATTTTTGTTTATGTGAAACACATGGAAAGGATATCATATGGTTGTTCACATTACAGCATTACATAGACCAAAGTCAAACACAGATAACTAAGGGTGAATCTACTGGTCTTTCAAGCACACACATCTGCTCGGTCAACTCCCATTCTAGGAAAATGGACAAATTCAACTTCTACTTAATTTGATTTTTTTTTTTTTGCTTTTAATACAATTAAGGTAATAATATCTAATTTTTTATATAACTCCAAGCATACATAAATAAAAACTAAAGGATATGCAATGCTAAATTAACTATTTGGTAATAAAAGAATGCTGAAAATGAGTGAAAATGCTCCTCTATTTAGCTTACTTGCTGATGTACTCCGCATTCAGTAGCTTGCCGCATGTACTGCATTTAAAACAACCTAAATGCCAGTGTTTGTCCAAGGCAACCAATGACTGTCCATTTTTTATTTCTGAACCACAGCCCCCACAATCTGCAAGAGAAAAATCCAATAGGAGAGAATCAGAAGCTTTAGATGGTCACACAACAATACAGGTTCCTTCAGTAACAGCTCATGCAAGTTCTAAAGCTCGCTGCTCATTCATGGGTGACACATGATGCTCCCCTAATATTGTCCTAACATTGCTAGAAAATATGAATTATTCAAAGAAAAAAAACAATGACTTAGGTTTTCTAGCAACTTAGATTTTAATTAATTTATACTGTGTTTAAAACATAAGTTTTTCTGATTAAGTTTTCAAGCATCACAAATCAGCCCAATAAAGTTAATAAAAAAGACCTAAAAATCATGAGATTAAAACAAATAATTGAACCTTCATACTATGCTTCTGGCTCTGAAAGCCTTACTTATTATTTCAAAACTCTTTCTGTAACCATGAAAAAAACCTAAGCTGAAATTCTGATGTGAAATTCTGTAACCAGGAAAAATACACCTATACTTGAGGCATTACAAATTCCTGAGTAGTAGTGACATTGCAATATGTGAAAGCAATGGCTGGCTATATATTTATTATTTATAAAAATTTACTTATATAAACCTTCAAAAAGTGGCAATGAAAATTAAATGCAAAACATGTCATGACTTGAATAGGCTAGACTATATTGGTTAAACAGGCTATACCTGAACTAACTATACACCCTGGAAAAAGTAATGGAGGCCAAGACTTTTGGGGGGGGGACTGGTTGCTTTTCAGGTTTTTTTAATGATGGATGCTTTTGATTATGCTAGTAAAAACCAAATCTACTCTCACTTTCCAAACCAACAGTCTACCAGTGAGCATCCTGTTTATAGATGCTACATAGACATGAGATTTAAACCTGATTCTCTATATCGTAAATGAATCCTCTACTACCCTACAGGATCCAGCTCTCATTCACTCTTTACTCCATAGATTCCTGTCTATGTATAATTTTCTTACAAAATGTTAAAATAGTCAGAATATGTGAAAAAATAGGGATAAATATCAGTAATAAACTGGTTCTAGTATCAGTATCTCAGTAACCCTTCTAATCCTCCATATGATTATATCTTCCATCTTATGTGAAACCATACTTTTTTTTTTTTTTCAGGAATTCTTCATGTATACAAACAATTTGCTAGAGAAAAGACAAAACCTGAAAGACACTTCAAGAGGCATTTAGAGATGTCAGAAGAGAAAAAAAAACGAACAATGTCTTGCATGGAAGAGAGAGATACACAAAAGCATTAAAAAAGATTTATCTAGTTATTAAGAAAGAACTCCAAACACAGGATCTCATTAAAAGATTTAAACAGTCCTCTTAAAAACTTTCTGATTTAAGATTCTATTTAGTTGGTTATGTGACACTAATGAGACACTCTCAGTAAAATTGTAAATGTTTCATCTCTGAGAGCACAACAATAAAGGATAGTTCTTATTTTCCTTTAGTGGATTTGGAATGGATTACAAGAGTAATAATATGTCTTTCTAATGTCACCCTGTAGAGCACCAATATGTGGAAACAAGCCCAGCAAAAAAGTGTATGCACCACAGATCAGAACATTTGAATTTTGCTAATAAAAGAGAACATTTGGGTGTGTGCCTGGATTTAGTTCCACAAGAGAATAAATACTGCTGTATTTTGCAGTATCTATTCTTTAACTGCAATCAGAAATTTGTTTGTGATCTCCCCTGCACCAGGGTTCATCTGGTAATCTGATTTAATCTCAGTGGTTGAGGGTTTATTTCACAAATTTAATACAACACCATGTGCTCAGGTGTCATTCACCTTTCCTTTGGTTTAAGACTGGGTGGGCAGAAATACAGCATTTTGTGAGCTATTTTTTTATTTCCAACTGCCATTTTCTTTGTTAAATTCCAGATAATTAAAACCAAATATTATGGTTGCTATGCCAACAGTGCCTACTGATGCAACGTCCTTGTCTTCCTGTCTTGGATGCAGCATCCTTTGGTGACTCACCTAATTTCAACCAATAACTCTGTAGAACACATCAATTTGCTGCTACATGTTGATATTCTTCCCTGAGTACTCTTTCAATATCAACACCGCCACGAGAGGTTTTCACAGCTAGCATTTTATAAACAAAACAAAACAGGTATGTAGGTATTTATATAACAATAAAAAATTCAAGGACTCAAGCAAAAAGCAACTGTTTGACATTCTTCATTTCTTCCAAATGTAATGCATAAAGGAGGTCAAAACCAAAGTGGAAGGACAGAAATAGAAGGACTGGTCAGAGAGGGCAGTGAGTCCCAAGAGATCTCCTGAAAGCATTCTTGAGCTCAAGTCAGAGATATACAGGCTGACGAATAACATACATTGTATACATCAGGCAGTTCTGAGCCGGAAGCAAAACCAGCGTGGATCAACATATTACTTAGTCCTTGAGTCAGCTTGCTTTAAGTCACACACCTTTGTACACTACTGTTCTTTTATGAAAAGAATAGTTCATTTAAAACATTAAGGTCCTTTCCAAGAAGACTGTGTTAAAACAAGGAGACACACCATTTACTGCTTTCTGTAACGTGTAGCATAGCTACAGACAGCCATTCAGGACATTCAATTTTTCAGTTCAGCCACGATGTCTTTAATGCTGCTTGTTTATTCCTGAAACACTGGTTCTAGCCTAAGGATTAAGGTGCTTGGAAAACAGCTGGTATTATATATATTGCTCTTTCACATATTACAATTAATCTGAATGTTTCCCAAATTCTTTATTATCTTTTTAGACATTTTGTTAATTTTCTGTGTATTTTCATTGGTCAGGCTCTTACAGATCCTGCTACATACACATGCACGCACCTCCTGGTATTTGTGGCTGCAGTGCTCCCCACTGACCCATCAAAGCTCTATTCCCCACACCAAGGAAGGATTATACCACTGCTGTCCAATTTCCTGAACCCCATGAGCTCACAGCTCCTGGGTCAGCTGAAATCAGAAGATGCTGGCCTGCAGCTGCACTGCAAGACACTGGGAAAATGGAGTAAGGAAGAGATAAGAAAGGATATAGAACACAGGTAAGGATGATATTTACTACAATCCTGGCAACATCATGGCGCAATTTACTTGCAGGCCAGATATGGGCTTCAGTTTGCCCGTTGAGAAGTCGTCATACCTATCAGCCAACCCCCATCAGTACATCATTTGAAAAGCAGAGCTTGTTAGTCTCAGGTGAAGATGAGATCATATTCCTTTAGAAATCTATTCTACAGTGTGGCAGATATCATCCAAGTTTGAACTAAGACTCTCAACCAATTTCACTGAAACCTATGGAAAGACTCCATCCATTTTTAATGAGATTTAAAGCAGACTTGTATTTGAGGTTTAAATACGTATGTTTGGGATTTTACTTGGGGAAAAACTAAACTTTTGTTTTCCAAGATCAGGTTTTGCCACAAAGATGTGCTTCCAGTGCTGCTTCCCTTTGAAGCAAGTGGTTTGCTGAGGTTTGCAGGTACTTGTGCACTGAGGAGACTCGGTGCAGTGAACCGAGAGAGCTGGGGAAATGCAGCACAAAAAAAACTCTCCGTGGGCTGTATGTGTGTGTGTACAGAGAAAGGGAATGTAAGTACATTAAAGGATTCTGTATCACAGATAATCAAATGAGCTTGTTCTGTCAGTACTCAACAAGGCAAATAATTTCCATTAAAGTCAAAGCCACTTTTCCCATATGACAAAGAGACAGACAGATGATAGGCCATTAAAGTATGGATCTGCAAACACAGCCAGCCAAGATGGCTGAGAATGATCCATCTCTGGAAAAAGTGACAAGAGAAAGCACCTAAGAGAGGAGGACATCCCCCCCAAAGAGAACAGCAGTAGCAATAGAGGACTCAGCATAGCATCTCTCACTGCATTCACACAGCAGCTTTTGCTGACAAACTGGTGAAAGGAGATTGTGAAAAATCCTGTAAAAATACAGATGTGGGGAAAAACAAATTAAAAAGAAAAAAAAACTTTCTCCCTGAAGTGTGCTGGATTCTTTATATACAAAGAAGAGCAATCTGTGGGGTCCTTCCTTGCTGAATCCAGCTTGATATAATTTGACAGTCATTAAAAATATTCCTGTTATTGCTGTTTACTTGAATTGCTGTTGCTGTTTAATTACATAAAGGCAGTGGTTAACGTTAAAGAGTGACAGCTACTCATGAACAAATTATCAGAAGAACAGAGTTCAGAGCAACACCACTCTGATCTGCTGCAAAAAAGGTGGTATGAAAAGACCACATTTCTTCTCTGCAGTGCTTGTATCTTCTGATAACACACAATAGTGCAGAGGTCAAGGCACATGTCCTTCTGGTCATGTTGCACACATTAACCCTTCCTGTGTAGTATTTAGCCATGCAATCCTGTCACTGATATTTTCTGAAGCAATACTGGAACACATACAAATTATTAAATCTCACACTGGATTTTATTTTAGCTGGGGTTGGACTAAATCTGCAAAAAATATTAACATCTACATTACACATTCCTCCAAATAATTTGATTTATTCCTATTTTAATAAAATGTTTTAAGAGGTTCTGTGTATTGTTAACCCCATAGTGGCACCATTTCTGTTTCTTTTTACTATCAGACTTTCTCAGAAAAGTACCATATACTTTTTCACATAACTACACTGTATTTCTTGACATCTTTTATGCGGCATAGTAGTAGAAGCTCTAGTTACACATACTGGTGTAAAACTGTGTTCTTTAATCCTGTGCAGACTAAGAAGTACCAACAGAAAAGATCAGAAACTTACTTCGCAGGTTCTGTACAGGGAAAGAGCCAGTGCTACTGGAAGCGGGCAGGGAACATTTCTGGCAAATGCACTCCTTCCCATTAAAAGTTACCCGGTCACCCGCGGGGAAAGGCAGTCTGCAACAGAGGAAACAAAAGCAAACAGGTTACAGTCTCATGTCTTTATCAAAATGAAATATCTTTCCATAACAGAACTGCTTATTACTCTGGTTTCTTTTTCTTTGCTTGCCCAGTTCTCATTCATGATTTTTCAGCCACTTGGAGGCTAAAGTATCAAAGGGACATATCAAACAGACAATTGCAAATGCAGATGTTACAGCTACTTAGAAAAAAATAATATCTAAAGATACAAATATACACTGAGCACTCAAGTCCAAATCTTTGTGTATCTAAGAAATGTAGTATCAGCAAGCGTTGATCACTAACAGGATCAGTTACAGAATGAAAATAAAATTGGCATTACAGGGAGTAAGTACAGGCAAATACAGCTGCTTTTATGTTGTTAAAACACTGCATGAGACTGATGACTTTTATACATTATAAAACCAGCACTTGTCCTCCCAGCTTTGATCATATCAAAGTCCTCTTAATCTATATGCTCAGAAAGCAAATGTCAGTGAACTCTCATAGGAGAAAAATCTATCCCAGTTATAAAACCCAAAGCATCTCATTACTTGTTTGTTCTACTCAACAACAGCTGTCCTTACACTTAATTAAATCCTTCCTTTTTATCAATGCCCTTAAAACAAAAAGCTTTCCACTGTGAGCTTTCTTCTCTGGGCACAGAAACTGCTGAGGTTTTTTTCTGCAAGAGGACCAGATGGACAAATCACTTCATAATGCAGCAAAGGATGGTGAGGATTTAGAAAGACATTTCACTCCACCCAAAGCTCATGTCCAACTAAATCCCAAACGAACTATCAAAATATGGCTTAAGTGAGGCACAAATATAACACAGGCCTTCTGCCTCATTGTGAAGTCCATCTGATCAGATTATTTCATTAACATTTCATTAAAACTCTGCATGACATTCCCCACAATGCTATCAAATTCATACTGAGAGGTTATCTTCACTACAAAAGCTGCACAGATACTTCTCAGTCAGCATGAACATTATTTTGCTCCCTAAACCACCCAGAAGTGGCTTATTCTACATTTGTGTTGCATTTAAAAGACAAATTTTATTACTTAAAAAGAGAATAAAAGCAATGCTGTCCTTTGTTTCTAAATAATGTTACTAATATATTTTTTAAACCAACTAAATAAGCATTCAGAACTGTCATCCATTTTGGACCACAGGCAATACTTCAAAAGTCATGAGGACACATGGAGTTTAAACATTGTCATACCTTTGGATATCTGACAATTAATTCTGCTTTTCACCTTTTTTTTTTTTTTCCTTTACTAATGACTTTATACTCCAAATACTTGCTACCTTCTTACCTACCTAAAGTTAAGATAAGGAAAAATATCTTTTAGAAAGCACCTTGCTTATTTTATGGAAATAGCCTTGAAATAACCTTAAAATTGCCTTACTTTTTGACACAACCAAATGCTCCATGTGTGATTCTGATACAAATGGGCCCAACACCATGTTAGTACATATCCAGGAGTCCTAAATTTCCACCTGTTAAAGAGAGGATTTTCTACCAGGAATTTTACTCAATAACCTGTTCAGAAGAAAACACCGTCTCTAGTACAACAGACATGATGTGATGGAGCCACACTGCAGTGAGCAGCAAGTGTGTCCGATCTTGCAGCAATCCAGCAGCAGCAAGCTCCTGTGCTATATATTTTTAAAAAAACGTTCTTTTTAGGTCAGAACTGTTATTCGCAACAGATTTTTATACTGCTTAAAGTCATGGAGCCTTCTAATATATGTAATAATAAAAGGGTTTCATGAACATCACAGAACAGCTGAGGTTGGAAAGGACCTCTGGAGGTCATTTGGTCCAAGCCAGAAGTTTTTTCAAATAAACATACACACATTTTAATAAAAATTAGTAGATGTGATACACTTATAAATGGATAATAAAAATTAATGACTAATTACCAAAAACTGTCTCAAAAATGAAGTGATATAAATCAAATGTTGTCCTAGTTTTCTACTGCCAATATGAAAGAAACCATTTAATCATGTTTTCATTTTAACAAAATATTACAAAATCAAGCTCTAGAACTTAGCACTACTGACTGACCTGGAAAGTCATAAACCAAGGAAATTCAACTTTTCCAGAACTGAGACAAGAACTTGTAATCAATCTCCCATGTGTTTTTAGGAAGACATCTCATCTTGACCTACACATACCCATAGACTTATTATGACCACTGGTAATCTACTCCAAATTAAAACCCCACAAAAATGGTAACCTGCTCCACAGATACAATCACACAACTACACTGTCATACAACTATCCCAACATCTTTAATTCTTATGCACAGTTGCACACCCTGGACACGATAGTAATATCAAGTATGTTTTGGGGACCAAGACTCAGCTAATGACCCAACTGGACTCTCATGAGATGTCTCAGTAAAACAGCAGACTTTGCACCATTAATAATCTCGGAAACGGTGATGTACTGGAAGCCATGAATGGTTCACTGCTCTGAAGACGTACTGCAACTACTGAGCATTCTTGTATCTAGTAAATTAGGAGCAGTAGCCAGAGGGAAGGTTAAAGTATTTTTTTGACTCGATGATTTACCTAACAAAAATCCAGCTGAACTACCAGCTGAACACATAAGCCCATTTTAAACAAATGAACCAAGCATCAAGTAAAGTAGAAGCAGGGACCAATCACTTTGAACTGGCTCATCTACATTAGGCAACTGGACGATAGGTAAGAAAATAAGTTAAATCTAGAAGAGAAGAATAATTGACCTCCTATGACACAAAGAGAGCCAGGCAGATGACACCTACAAAATATGCCAAAGCTCACAGACACTGCAGCATGCCAAAGCCTCCTTAGGGGGAAGGGCATGTGGGGGGTTTCCTGCTCCACAAACATATCTTACTTGGTTTATTTTCTGAAAGTTGAGTAACTAGTCACTGTGATCTTCCATTCAGAGGGGAGAAGGCAACTATTTCACTTCTCTATTAAGTTTTCCACATCCGCAAGGTATCTTGTTCTAGAAAAGAAGGGAAATCCTTCTTGGAAGTTGTCCATCCGCAGACACTGCCTTCCCTCACTGGTCTTCTAAACCCATAATTAAGTCTCAGCGTTTGCTTCACTGTTTTGTTCATTGGGAATCCAGAATTTGCACACAACACGTTTGCTGGTATTTCTGTAACATCTGACCTCTCCCTTTCACGAGCAGCCCTTCTTGAGGATTTCAACACTGGTACGAGTGAAGGCACAACAGAAGGTGATAACAGTCAATTAGCGAGGTTTCAGTTTCTGAGCTCTTTAACTTGTGAGCAGGACTATATATAGCATTGTAGGTTAAAAGCAGTGTATCTGCTGTTGAATATAATGACATCTCACAACCAGTCACCCACTAAACATTGCAAGGTATGTGTTTTAATAAGCTACTTATCCTTTTAAAAACATTCAGTGTGATTTTCACAGTTGGCTAATCTAGTTTTAAAATGAGAATTAAGAGCATCTTTAAAGGAGGTCTCTGAAGTTACTTGTAGGATTTTAATCCATCTTCTATGACTCACTTCCCAATTAATTTTGTTTTATCCACCTGCCTATGATATTGGTAAACCCAGAAAGGACTGGAGCTGACCAACAAAATTATATTGTAAAACATCAAATCACCATCAGTCTAATCCAGGGTAACTCTATGCTGACACTGAAAGGTCTGGTCCTGGTCTTGTCCTTCTCTGCACCATGACTCAACCCATGCGGCTGTGGGCAAGTCATTCAAGCTTTCTGGGACAAATGAAAATATTCAAATTTTTTTCAGAGCAGACAGATGGCCTTCTGTTCTTTACGTTGCTGATCTGATTCTGTGGCTGAACAGTCAACTAAATTTGATATAAGAAAATTAACAGAAGCATATGGTCAGTGGTGGGTAAAGCAAAGCTATTCATTTCAGTGGCACACTGCAGTTACACTGGGTCAGGTGTAATGTCAGACTGCAACCTAAGGACCTACAGGATCAAATTCTTCTCTAATTTGTACCTGCTACAATCACATCCCTCAAGGTTGCTCCATAGGGACGAATTTGACCCAGGGTGTTAAACATCACGAGACAAAGTGGACATTACTTGCCTTCTATTGCCTTCACAAATACCACTGAAGCCAAATGCTAACTCTTGCACCCACAGAGGAATAACTCCATGCACCAGTATAACTCGGGGGTCAGTCAGCCGGAAAACATAAAAAGACATCGAGTCCTGGTGGACACCAAGTTGAACCTGAGTCAGCAGAGTGTCCTTGCAGCAGAGGTCAACTGCATACTGGGCTGCATTAGTGTAGTCAGCAGGTCCAGGGAAGTGATCTTTCCCTCTGCTCATCAATTTGAGAGATTGTGGGTGGAACAGTGTGTACCATTTTGGGCTCCTCAGGACAAGATTTACTGGAGGGAGATCAGTGGAGATGGCTAGGTCCAGAGCTGGAGCACTGGATGCATGAGCAGGAGCTGAAGGAGGTAGACTTGTTCAAAGTCAAAATGTTCAAGAGACATCTTATTGCTGTTTAAAACTACCTAATGATGTGTATAGGAAGTTGGAGCCAGCCTCTTGCCAGAAATACAGGTTGAAAGGACAAGAGGCAGCAGACAAGCTGGAACATGGGAAATGCCAACTCACTATAAGGAGAAGAAAAACCTACCATGGGCATGCTCAAATGCTGGAACAGGCTGTTCAGAGAGTCTGCGGGATCTCCAACGATGGAGATATTTAAAATGTGACTGAACAATGCCTACTTGAACTGGACTTGCCTCAAGCCAGGGGCTGGACCACAGGATCTCCACAAGTCCCTTCCATTTTACAAGACTCTAGGGCAATAGGTATGCTCCATGCATAAACCTGAAGAGCAGGACAGCAAGATTCGTTTGTTCAGGAAGCACCATATATTGATAAATACATTCATTTTACAATCAAAATGCCAAGAACACTCAGTCTGATTTCAAAACTTTGGCCTCAACATCCAGATGAAGAAGACTGTCATGAGATGCTTTAAGAAGTACCCAGCACTGCTTAAGTGGGAACCAAACTCTTTCAAAATTCAGCAGCACTAAAAAAAGTGAGCAATTAAAAAGGTTTAGCATATTCAAGAAGTCTGACATAATTGCTGTGTTCCAGAATAAACTGAATTTTAACTTTTTTCAGTATTGTCTTAATTTCTTAAGACATGCATATACAAAAGCCCTCAGCTTCTTTCTAGAAATAGCAGTGCTGTATGTAGGACTATAAAACCTTCTGCTGGGAGAAAAAAAAATAAAATTTCAGTCTTCTGAGTTTTTATATTCAGCTGCCTGTCCACAGTGACTTACACTTTGAAGATAACAAAAACACAAACAGATTGAGAGAAGTTTTAAACCTGGATTTGGCACAAAACCCCTTCAATATGTACCTGCCTTTTGCCCCTCCACACATTATTCACTTCTGCATGGCACATATTCAATGTCTGTTGATATGCTGTTTCAAGATAAAGCTTCCTAAATTCAGGCAAAATACTGATCTCAGATACCCAAACTCTGTGAGGCAAACATGTACCTGTTTGGTTACTGACCTCGAACATATGTCCTATTTAACCCCCCAGCTAAGTAAGAATCAAACTGTCCTTCTCTCATCATTTACATGTCACAAAAAACTATATTTTTTCAATCTTTATTTAAAAGTATACTAGCATTAAAGGGATAATTATTATACATTCCTCCAACTGGGTGAAATAAACAACCCAAACTTTTTACATTAACCCTTAAAACCAAACCGCAGATTTTTGATACCCTATGTACACACAGCACATCAGTAACACTGAAATCAAATATAGAGTTTATATATAGTACAATCTTATGCAGACCATACATCTTAAGCATGTATGGTCTATGTATGGTCTGCACAAATGTATTAATACATTCATGTAACATCACACTAAGAATTCTCCTGAAAATTCAATTTTCAAAAGTATTATCACAGATATGATTACCCATTGCTTTTTGAAAGACTCCGTTTCCTGCCCTTTCCATCTTGCATAACATACTCCTGGGAGCCGTACAGACATGTCTCTGACACCCATATACGAGCTGTATGCACAATTTTAATAAAACTCAGCCTCTGTTGATAAAGATAGCCTTAATTTTCTCCCTCTTTTATTTCACTTTTACAAAAACGTGAACCTTTTGTAGGAAATGTCTTTGGCAGCCCTCTGGAGGACACAGTCCCTTCCAACTAATGAAACTGTAAGAATAAGATTGTTCACCCACTTCCTGGGAATTTAGTTAATATGCAGTGTTTTTTAATCTGTGTTATTGTTCTTCTCCTCATTACTAGTTTTAGAGATTATCATCATGAAACACAAAAGCAGAGAACTGTTTCACTGGACTATAAACAACACTGGAAGAAGGGACCAATCCCTCAATCTTTATGCCAGTAGAGCAAACATGCAATTGAAACCTAAATTTGTTTAGGAGCCAACAGGTTAATGGAAGATAGAGAGAAACAATGATACATTTTACTGTATTTTTAACAGTTTTTTTTCTGAATACTAGTTCACTTTCTTCACACTTTGACCTGTGGCAGCCCTGGGCAATAGCATCTGAGTCCCAAGGATGAGACAGGTTTCTGACACACAAGCTTTGTCACAAAGGAGGGCAGCAGCTTATGAACCCAGTGCAGAGGGCACCAGGGAACACAGCTCTTTTCTGTGACACTGGGCCACATGGCATTCAAAAGTAGTAATACCAGGAGCTCCAGAAAACAAATGGGCTTGTGTTACTGGCTTTTTCTCACTGCTCCAGCTAGCAGTATGCACACATTTGATTTTCTCACTGATTTTACCATCTGAAGCAATATACACTTCCCACTAGTTTCTATTCAAATCTTATCTTCTCTGAAAATAAAAAAAAAAGGAGTTGCTACTGTGAATGGTTTACTATTCAACATAGGAACAGTTTAGAAGTGTTACTTCAGAGCTATAGAAATACAGGTTATAAAAGTGCTCGTTTAAAGCACTTAACAATCCTGTACCACTCTGGAGACCCGTGTCATGAGTGCAAAGTGCCTTCTGCTGCCAATGTTTTCCTGCTGAAGTTGGTAAGAGCCTTGCTTGGTTTCCATCAGAGCAGGATCAGCCCCATTGTCAGGCCATCATCACCTCTCAAGTTCACACCATTCTGGAAATCAGATTTCTGACAGAGCACGCACATTAAAGTACAGCCGTAAAAGGCAACATCAGATGCAGTTTGTGCGATCAGCCAACTGCCTCAGACAGCATGCTTTTGGCCCATTATTTAAGGTCTCTGCCCATCTGTAAGAAACAAAGACACAAATGGTACCCTTGACTCTTCTCAACAAAGAAAATGCCAAGGTAGAGTGCTTTACAATCCAGTACCTCAAATAAAATGGCTCTATATTTTGCCTTTTAATATTTATATTTTTAAAATTAAAAAAAAAATAGTTATTGTTTGTGGTTAAACCACATGTATTTACAGTCTACCCACCTTACTTTTACTGAGGATATCACTCAATAAAATAAATGCTGCTGATGTTTAGAGAGGACACTCTTTCCCATAAAAAACATAAATTATGTCTGGCTTTCAAAGACTGGGGTAATTGAAGCAATAGTGATTTAAAGCAGCTGAGGACCTGGTCCATATTTTTTACTATGAACAGATGATAAGGATACTTCTGTTGCTCTGCACCACAAGTTAGTGTTACAACAACCCTGAGAGACACTAATTGAATGCTGCTAGTCAGCAGGGCATTAGCTGCCTCTGATGAACACCACATGAATTTGTGTGTCCTTCTAAGGAAAGCAATGGAATCAGATTCAGGTCTTCCTAATGAAGTTTTACATAGCAGTAATTAGAAACTTGATCAGTGAAATAACTTCTAATCCAGCTAGTTAGTTATACAGAAGGTTAGGGTACATGTCTGAATTTTTTTTTTATATGAAATACTATTGTATCAGGAACTTCATTTTTAAAAGCTTTAGCATGTCTTCAATACACATGATATTTGTAGCGTTCTAATGAGTATTTTCATTGTATTGCAATTCAGCTCACCTGAATTGCTAGGTACTTAAGCATAAATAGTTAAGTCATACAGAAAATTATTCTGAATTTCCAGGGAGCCCAGACAAATTGTACCACCAAGCTCCAAATTATCAGCTGAAAGACTGACTAAATACAGCAGCAGGTTAGAATACGCAATGGCCTGGCTGAAGCCTAAGTTAGGTATCAAGCTGCTATGTACAGTAACACACAGGTAAAGAATTTATGCCTGAATGCTAAACCCTGATAGTGTGGCTGAGGATACAAGGACATTCAGCAGGCAAACAGAGGCAACCAGTTTTTCTTCTCTCAAATGAAGTTATACATCACTTTTCCGAAGATACTAGTGCTAAGAAGAAAAGTACCAAGAATTAGCTGTGTTCATCTGAAGAAGAGCTGTAACACTGACAGGCTGCAGGCCAAGAACATGTACAGCCAGCAGTTAACTCATGAGATCCACAATTACCCAATTAAGTAATTTCTACTCCTATCTAAAAACTAAAAAAAAAAAAAAAATTATTTTAGTTTTTTTTGTTATCTTTACACTTCATCTTTCTTTAAAGTATCCAAAAGGAAAAAATCTTCGATTAAGTATAGCAAAACTTGAACAGACAGAATTTAACATAATAAAGGCTTGTCGGTCTCAGAGTCTTCCCCTTAACATGACTGTTTATTTATTCCTGCAACAGATATGTTAAATCGAGATCCTGCCATGCACCACGGCTGTTCTGGAATTTGAAATCTTGAGTCTGCATCAGCACAGAAGGACATCTGAGCTCAGCAGATTTGGCTGGCAGACAGCCACAGTGACACAGACATGCTGGATTTGGACTGCAGAGTCACCTGAATGAGGCACCAGCACATACAGCACCTATAGTGTGGTGCATCAGTGTCCCATCAGGCTTTCCCTTTGAACGTGGGGTTACTTTTCTTGTACTACTAAAGGCTCAGTTTAGCCAGAGAAATTATTACGGTACTTCCATGTGCTTCAGACTGCTATGACAGTGCATTTCCCAAAGGTCTGGTAGGCTTAAAGTCTTCAACAGATTTGTTTGTGCTCTTTCCACAGAAAAGGATTAAGATGCAGGTCAAACGGACATCAGTCGCTTGTATTGCAGTCTGCAAACATCCCCCACCAACACCGGGTTGTAATGTTGCACGTGCCCACGTGGGAAATGATCCCACTGAACTACACTGGACCGTAGTGTGGAAGGATCTTGTGTGCTGTGTCACTTATCTCCACAGCTGCTGGAGGTCCTCAGTGAAATCCAACACATATGTAAGTGTTTTTTAGCCCAGGATTTTCTGTCCTATTTTAAATTGCTTCTGGAGTTTCTGGGAAGCAGCACTGTGAAATTTCAGTTTAAATCTATTAATACAGTATCTACTCAGCTCACTGAAGACTCAGCCACTGGCACTGGAATCCTTTGTAACTTCAGTCAACAAAAGACAAAATAATATACACCAGAGAAATAAAGCAACATTTGGAGTGAAAGGTCTGACAGTAGAAGCAGTGGCAGTTTCTCAAGTACTTTGAAAATCTCACCCATAAGATACCATAAAACAGAAGAAACATTTGGAAGAAAAAAGTGCCCAGAAATTGCCTAGTTTGTTTTTTTTTTTTGTTGTTGTTGTTTGTTTGTTTTTCAAATTCTGATACATTTTAAGGAGTTGATAACAGAAAACAGAATTCTCTCTCTTTTTTTTTTTTTTTTTTTTTTTTTTCCCACTCTATAGGCTGTAAGTTTGAATGCCTAGCATTTGTCTTTCAAAATCTAGTTTTTAAATGAAACACAACTTCAGGTAGAAAACATACCTGCAGACAGCACACACAAAACAGTCTGGGTGATAGGTTTTGCCCAGTGCTGAGACCACTTCTCCCTCAATGAATTCATCACAACTGAAGCACCGTGTGCCATACAGTCTCTGGTAGTCCAAAGTACAGATGTAGTCTCCCTGTCTCACAAAAAATCCTCCTTGAGCCAGGTCACATCCACAAGCTGCAGGAAGAGAAAAGGCAGACTCAGAAGGCTGGAAAAGCAAATCTCGCTCTCTAAGACGATGCTGATTTTTCACCTATGATCAGTATGGTTCCTAGTGGAGTATTTAAGCACTTCAATATATGGCCTTATGATCACAGAACAGTTGTACATCTAAAACCCACTATGTTTATAGCAAATAACATCAGTGATATATTTTGTACACTAACAGTTTGTATTTATCCCATGTAAAGATATTAACCTCAGTGCAGAGGCTGCTAATACAGAGTTACGTCTTTAGGAGTTGAGTTCAGGGCTAGCATATATAACACCCATCATATTTTGTAGGTTAAAGGAAACGTATAAAGGATATAAACCTTCAAAATCTAAAGCACCAGTGTTACAAAGAAATGTCTCTGACAGACTACAATTGTCTGATATTCCTCATGGACACAAAAGTGGTTAAAATACTGCTTCCTCTAAACACGGGGTCTGATGTGCATGACAACTGCTGTAAACTTTCACAAGTTTACAAGATCCTTTTTTTAAAGCAGATCTTATGTTTACCTGACAAAAATCACTCACCAAGCATGAATTGGAGAGATCTCCAGAACTGTCTGCTCCTGGCAAAAGCAGAGTTTTTAATCCTGTCAGTTTATATATTTTACGCTAAATCTGTAGGAAAGGGTTAAAGTTGATTAACCAAAGCCTTGTGAAATTCTTCAGGGGTTTTCTCCCTTGCACCAGGAATAGAGCTAGGCTAGCATTTTGAGAATGTATAAAATAGGAAAGGAGAGGTACAACGGTCTGGCTGAAGTCATACAGGAGTAGACAGATATGTAGAAGATGATCGATCCTCATCCATATTGATCAGGATCTTTGAAAACAGACTTGAATTGATTTATAAGGAGAACGGGAATTCAAAATGGTGATTCTGCTGCTGTGCTGACTACTTTGCTCTAAGTCACAGCATCACACTTGTTACTACATTCTTCTGCTCTTGGAGATGTGCACGCAGGGAAGCCCTGCCAGCAGCAGACTGTGCTCACAGTCAAACAACGCTGAACAGATAACTGCAGCAGTGTCACTACTCACATGCAGCACACAGAAGAAGAATGGGAATGTTGCTTATCAAATTTGCATTGCATGTACAAAACACTGCAGAGCTGCTCAGTGTATTGGTCCCAAAATAGCATGGGTACCTGAATGTTTAAGTTCAAGACTGAGATTTCTGCTTAGGTTCCTGAGAGTCCACAGGCACTTTGGTTTTTAAACTTAAAGCCTCCCAACTCACACCAAAGCTTGTTTGCAATGCCAGAATCAGTCATCTTGCATCTAAACTACGAGAAATTAGTCCAGCAGGCATGCTCAAGGTATGAAATAACACATATTCACAGCACAGAAACCCCAAGAAAGCATAGCATCCTGAACACTCATTCAAAAACACATCCAACCACCTGCCCTTTTCTTTCATCTTTCTTGGTAGTTAGAGACCACAGCACAGGAAGCCTGGGCTCAACAGCCTCTTTAAATCCTAGAGTGCGCATTTAACTCCTGATCTTTCTCCCCGGAGATGGTCCCAACCACTAAGTGACAGAAAACAATCATGCTGAAACTGTATTAGTATATGTCCAAGAACTGAAGAATCAAGGGTTAATTAACCTTTCTTATAAGTAAAAATAATTCCAATTATATTGCATTTGTCTTGACAACAGCTATGAATTAGATGATTTATCTTTCAATACATTGTTCACGTGCCTTATCTCACAGGCTTAACACATTCACTTTAACATTTTCCTTTCTCACTCTTAGCATGACTTGCTGAATATTATGAATTTCTACTTCACCTAGGTACAAACTGCGGCAGAAGCACAAATCAATTATGGATTTAAGATGATACTGAACCTCATGCCGAGCTGATACAAATGAGGCACTAGAGGAGCTCTAAATTGTATCATACAGTGTTTAAACTCGCAGAGTGGATCATAAGATAAAAAAGTTAAAGGACGTAATTGGGTTTCTGGAAGTAAGCAGGGAGGGGTGATGTTCCTAGAGTGTTTCTTTATGCCAGTAATAGCACGTGTTATTGCAATGCACCTGAACAAACACACAAGAACCACTTTGAGCTACAGGGCAGGCACCGACCCACACATTTTTCTCTGTGTCATCCAAGAAGACTTGGAGCTGGGCTTCCATACCAAGAGGAAGATGAGGAGTTATCAATAATATGTGTACCCACAGATTATCTACCACTTCTCTGTCATGCACTCTTGCCACTACTCACCTGCTAGACTGGCAAGCATGAGCAAATCTTTATGTTTTTACTGCTGACGTGGGTCTTTAAGTGAGGCCAGGCAGACCCTGTCTCACTGCTGCTAATGGGACCCCCCTGTGAGGTTCAGGCAGGTGGGGTCAGCGACAGCCCTGACACTGGGGTTTGCTGACACTTCTGTCTCACCCTGAAGGTATTTGCCTTTCTCTCTGCTGTCCCTGAGGTTACAATTCCTATGGCTTGCTGTGTATTACTCCAAAGCAGTTTGCACTGATGGACTTAATCCTGGCCTCTCTGGAAAACCTGCAGTGAAACTGTTCACCCAAAGAGAGACAGAAAAGCAAGATATTTGGATTTCAAACTAAAAGCTGAGCTTGGCATCCTCTAATCAGGCCCCCTTCTGCATTGCCATCACTTCTGACGGCTGAATTCAGTAAAGAAGAACATAGATTGCTCTATATTAATTTGAACTGCAGAATGAAGATTAAGAATTGTTTGATACCTAAGTTGTTCTAACACTTGTAACTGTACTTTCCAATTAATATTAACAGCCTGACAATCATAACAGGTATACGGCAAGTGAACTGCATGCCAAAGTAATGGGTTCTTCTACTGGCTTTCACTACATACCCCACTACAGTGACATTCATACAAGAAATAAAGTGGCCCATGAGAAGGAAAAACAATTTGCCAACATACTTGCTCCCCAATACAGTGTCAATGATTTCACTCTTGTGAAGAGTTACTCCAAGATATGTGACTTTTTTGATAAACAAAGTGTTGCAAATCTCACCTAACTGTAGCTCTACAGCAACAGATAGGATAGAAAAAATGAACAGGGTAAGATTGTAATTAGGTAACTGGCCAAGGGCGAGATGGCAGTGGTTTCTGAAGAAGGGGGAAGCACTGGAAGGAAGGCTATTAATACAACTGATCAATGCCTAACGGAAATACCAACAGGAATAATGTTCTTGCTACAACAAAGCAGACACATGGCAATGAAGTGCACCAATCACTCAAAGCTATCTGTGTAGAGGGAGATCTGGATACCTTGAGACAGGGAGAAGAGACTTACTTTAAATGTACAAGGATAATGAGAGAGATGATATAGAACCATAAAAAGCATCAAATGTGAGACAAGCTTGGATGAAATTAGAAAAAAAAAAAATTTAAGAAGAAAATTTCTTGGGTTTTGGATACCTTAAACCCAATGCCATCCATAAAATATAAATATCGACATCCAAAATTACAGTTCTTCTGTTTAATGCTTCTGCTTAATTAAGCAGATGCATCTATCATCCTCCACAAAATCAGTACTTAGCAAACATTACAATATAACAAATACTTGAACAGTTTTATTCAACTGTTTCCTGATACAGCATGAAATTGCAAGTACTTTAATGCTCTGGTTACAGCACAAAATGCATGGGAGATAAGGAAAGAAGCTCTTTCTTTTTTCACTGACAGTACTACTTTCTATGTAATACAGTAGTTGAAAAAACCTGACATATACATAGTTTATAGTATAAATTTATTTGGAACCAATTAAATGCATAGCAAATTGAATTAAGACTAGTGGCCAACATGATTATTCTTCTTCAGAGATTTGATAACCTCTTCCACTCAGCAAGGCTATTAAATCTCCTGATGAATGTCAGTATGACTACTGATTCAGTTTAGTACAAGAACATTTTGATGGCAGAGGATTATAATTTTCTTGAATATTTCTTTTATAAAGCCAGCCACTTTTATGTCACTAAAAATATAATTTGTGAAGATTTTAGCTGAAGCAATCTTATATGTGCCATATTAAAGAAAAATATGTTTTCCATTACAGCTTTTAAATGAAAACAGGCTTTTCATGCAAAAACGTTAGGTACATTGTAAATTATTTATTCAGAAAAAAAAAGCTGGGATGAAACGATTACAAATGAGTTTTATTTGTATCAGTGATACCGCTTTTGATAGAGGTTTTCAGTGTTTTAGCATTCCAAGAGGTTTCAAAAATCATTTCTGTCAAACCTTGATGCCACATTTGTCCCCTTAATCTCAATTTATGTCAATGGTCATTAGTTCTTCTAGAGATCCCTCCAAACTGACTCACTATAAGCAAAACTCCTAAGAAAGAGAGCCCATTCATGTATTTTTTTGGCAGAGAAAACTGAGAAGGGTGGGCTTTTGGCTCTTTCTTTACATCTTGTTTTGCCACGTGCCCATAACAGAGACCACATATATGACTGTTCACAGAGGTGCTACCCTCTGTAAAGTCTGTATGTTTATTAATGAATGAAGAAAAATCTAGCTTATAAGTGAGTCTGGAGCACAGAAGTCACTCCCACTGACTCCGCAGGATTGGGGAAGTCACAGGTTTTCCACAAGCCAGATACTCCTGCCCAGCTCTTCCCATGTCACTCCACCACCAGCTATGCTCCACCAGCCATAGCCTGGGTCCCCAACCCCCGTGTGATCCCCCACTCTTCGAACCATGCCATATGATTTAAAGGGGCGCCCAGCTGACTAGAGGAGGACACAGGGATTCCAGTTAAACACTGGCCTGGATATTAAAATAGTCCCAGTTTAAAGCTGAAAAGAGCAGCTCTGAAAACAGACCCCTTAGCCATCCCTCGGGGAAGATGCTGCACCCCTTGCCTGCTGTGTATGTGGAGAGAGTCACTGTCTGGCTGAGATGACCCCACACACCTGCAGAGACAAGAAATCGGGTAAAGGAAACCTGAAGGAAGTCTAGGGAGCATGTCTGAAGCCAACTACCAGATCTTACTCTCCTAGGATAGGAAACCAGCGTTATGTCACAGATCCACTCCCACCCAACACTTGTCACTCAAAACGAGTATCTAGAGGCAGGGTTATTTAAAATCTAGAAATAGTTTCCAACTATTACTGATGTTCATCTTAGTGAAACAAGAAAAGCATTGCAAACATAGCATTTATGATAATGAAGAGACTAATACTACCTCACCTGTTTGTCTTGGTATTACCTCACATACAAAGCCAATGCCCTATCCTGAACAGTTAAGAGCTGTAGGAATAATTTTAAAGTAATGAATAAGTAAGTATTTGTCTCTTCTTATGTTATTTGGCCTCAAGCCAGCACCTGGACATGCTGTGGAACTTGACTTGGAAGATATCCACACCATTTTTGAGGAGGGTACCTCAGGATGGCTTCTGACAATTCAGTAATTCCATTCATTAAGGTGGTTTACAGTTACCTGACACCAAAATACCTCATACAGATCTGAGGGCTTCCCCTACTTGCTTAGGAACAGGCAACTTTTTTCCCCAGCCTGGTGTCTGTAACAGCACCTGGAGCACTGTCATTTACGCTGTGTGACTTCAGTCAATCTAACTCCGTAATTCTTTATTGCCTACAGCCTATAAAAATAAATAGCAGCAAGACAAATTAATTAATGCATTTTAATCACACTGCTAAGCCCGTTATCGTATGTCATCAGTATTCCATTTGCACTGTATAAATATAAAATGCATCTCTATTTTCCTTGCTGGCAAATGATCCTACTGAAAGTAGATTACTTTTTTGGCTGTGTGCTGGGCCTGAAAATCAGCTGCGTACGGAAAGGCTCGGAGGATGCTACACTCGCTGTGCTGCTGTACGCTACAGCAGGTTGTAAGAGTAAAATGCACTGGTCATCTTGTCATCCAAACAGTGTCATCTTGCTTTCATCCTGACAGACAACCAGGTGCAGAAGCTGCTGGAGGGGAAGGGAGAGAGAGCTGCTGCATTGTGGTTGGCTGCCAATCAGGCCTAAACCACAACAGCTTATCAACCTGCAACTGCATGTATGAAGTCATCTTTTTTTTTTTTTTTTTTTTTTTTTTCCCCATTTTTTGCCTGATGTAAGTAACCAGGTGTGAATCCAACACAGGAGAGAGAGGTAGAGACTCTGAAAATATAAGAAGTAACAAAGAACCATTCATAAAATTGTTACAGAGAAAGCAAGGAAAAGATCTCTGCTTGTTCAGAGATAAATAAGTTTTCTTTCTCAGCACTGCAGCTTTATGTCCATTTTTAGTATTCTCCTCCAACTCTGAGATGGACGCTGGTGGCTGACTAAGATCCCAAGAATGACACATAGTATGTTGTTGACATAATTCTCTTCTGGCATCTAAACTGCCTATCTTCATACACCTCTGATGCAGTCTGGAAGCCCGTTCTCCAAAAGCCCATGATTATATCTAGAACATTTCTCCTGGCTACTATGCCTCTGAGAGGCAATAGCAACCAGCTGGCAAACTTCCACCACTACAGCTTTGATTTAACTCCAAACTGACCTACAATTAATTTGAAGCAGTCTAAGCCTATTTCCAGAAGATAACTGCCACTGTGACACTTTTTCTGTTGTGTGCTCTGGTGTGGATGAGTCCAGGTAAGCTTTTCACAAAGGTTTTGGGGAAGTCTTCCCCAGCTGGAAGTTTGCTGACCATGCAACGTCTGCATGGGAATATCATCTCGCTTTCCCTCTTGGACAAGTCACACCTGAAACTTCTGTCTATAGTTGAGGCAGCAGTAAGATAGAAGCAACCTTGCGATGGTATATAATCCATATAATCCAATCAGTCTTCCTAAGCAGGAGTGATTATATCTAAATCTTTCCAAGCAGATGTCCGTGAAATCAAGAGTACTCAAACCTGCCAGTCACTGCCAGCATTTTAGCTATAATGTCTGAAATACCAGCTATAATCTCATGGACTGGAATCACCTCATTTGGTTAGTCTGAGGTAAACAAAAATAGGAGTATTCAGCACCAGGAAAGTCTGGGGGAGACCTGCTAGCCCCTTCCCCAGCTCCCAGCCAGGAACTGCAGAAAGGCAGATAGTTCTGCCAGAGGAAAAACAACATTGTGGAGTGGGTAAGATACAGAGAACTGCAGGCTGTATCTTATCCATCCTACAACACTCCACCATGCATGTATAACATTGATAAAGCTATAAAGGATACAACATACAGCACATCTACACAAGCTGTCAGGCTAGACTGGCCATGATACCCATAAATTAATTTGTAGAGTACACACTTCAATAGACAAAACCCCTTAGAGATACAGAATGCTCTTATGAGACTGACAAAACATTAATGACTCAGGTGTACTAATTAAAATGAAGGAGAGTTTGGGGAGTTTCCTGTGTACTATGTAACCTCACTCCTGTCATTTAGGGGAACTACACATCTCATAATTTTTGCATTAGAAGGTGCATTTCCATTTTCCATTTACCTTCTGGAAAGTAGAATTTCCCAGTAGCTTAAAGACAGTGCTACTGCTCTATAAAAGCTCTCCTATAGTGTTAAGGTTGAGAGAGATCAAAGTGCTATGTACATGGCTATTCCAAGCTACTGAAACAAACCCCAGGAAAAGTGGAAAAGTTGCCTAGTTTATATTAATTTATTATTTGAGGAATCAATCTGGTTATTTAAAAATCTACAAGCACGTTAAAGAGATTTAGGAACAGAGTAATCTACTTTAATCCATTTTCAACCTAATAGCATCTTAAGTGTTTATGATAAAATACTGCTTTCATTTGCCAGACTAAAACAGTTTGCCTTTTTTTTTTTTTTTTTTTTTAAACATGTAAAGCAACAACATTAAATATTTTCTGAGTTTTCATAATGATACTCTGGGTGCCAGTTACAGGTTTGCAAATTAAGTGCTTGCTCTGACTATGCACAGATATGGCAGATGGTTTTGTGTTAATGAGTTGCAGAAAGTGGGGGGTGGAATAACACCACTGTGGCAGTGATGAATTTTATGCAACAACTCTCTCTGGGTTTCCATGCAGGCTTCATAACACCTTAGTGCATTTAAATGCCCAGTAACTACTCCAGCATGCTGGCTGTATCCCTGCTGTATCCCTATGTGAAAGAGCATGATACAGACAGAACGGCCTCCTGCATAAAGGCATCCTTGCACTGACATTTTTTGCAGGGGGAAAAACTTCACCCTAAGAAGAGAACTTGAGTAATTCAAAAGAATTACAGGCTCTTCACAGGTATGACATTATCTAATGTGGCCTGAAATTACGTATGCTCAAAACATCTTTATATGAATAATATCTTTACTGCCTGCAAACTTATGTTACCATTCAAAACTTAATCTAATGAACATCAGACATAATTTTTAAATGCATTAAGTTTTCTCCTGGTTCCACTCTGATTTCAACCAGGATGAGTTTTACTACTCTCCATTTGTTAGGTGTCTTTGTCTATACCTGCCTCAGCATTCCCAGCACAGTTAAGCCCCTCTCCCAGGTACCTCTCTCTTCCAGTTAGGAACCAGCCCCCTGCAATGCAAACATCTGCTGAACATGGCTGTATCTGCAGTTTGGATCATCCCCCAGAAATTTCAGCAATTACTTCTTTGAAAATCCTATCTGTATTTTTAATGAACTTTTAACTTTCTAGTATAACTACTCAGTCTTTGGACTAGAAGTATGTAAATAAGAAGAAAAGCAAGACAGTGAAAAGACTAAAGAACAATATAATTAGTAAGAAAATAAAGCAGGGTTATTATGCAGTATCCAGGATATAAAGACAAGAGTAAGCGTGTATAGCTTTCCTATGCCCTAAAAATCTAAACCCCAGAAACTTTGTGTCTTTAGACAAAATCGAGTTGGAAACCAGAAATAACAGAAGTTTGGCTTCCTGTGGTAGATAGCTAACCTTCAATGAAATGTCAGGAAGATATTCCTTTACCAATACTCATAACCATGATTACTCCTCTGTCCCTTTCCCCACACTGTGCTAATATGTAAATTCACAAAAGATACTCTAAAAAAAAATTCATCAGACTCTGGATGAAATATATGCTATGAAACAAAGATTTCACCAAATTGCTGATGTGATTGGTATATGACCAAGACATAAAGGACTGCAGAAACTTCTTTATGAATACAAAGAAAGGTTGCAACAAGAATGTGATTAAAACAAAACAAAAATTAACAATTACTTTGTAATTGTGACAGTCCACCGACTGACCAAAATTGGTTTTCATGCTTTAATTACGGAGTTGCTTTTAGAAAGTCAGTGATTAAGTATTTTTAAAGTTTATGGTTAAAGATCTCAAAACCACAACACAGAACCACTGGCCACTGCACTAAATTACTTTAGCTGAGGCAAAAGTGATTATTATTATCATCATCTTCATTTCAGTTAAATCGAATATTAAGCTACTGTGACATTGGTAAATCAGCCCCAAACCTACCACACTATCCAAGCTAGACTCTGTGAGCCTTGCATCAGAAGCATAGTTTTTCCCATTATACTGAAATAATATGATCTGGGATTGCAAACTCCTGAAGGACTTGGGAAGCGATGGGCACGTTGCTGAGAGTGCCTGATGAACACGAGCCCCTGCACTCATCCCCAGTGCCTAAGATGCCACACATGCCATCAACCACTACTGCTTGGCTAAAAGTTGGGACCCAGAAATCTTACTAGTGAGCTTCCTTTAAATGACTTGCATTCCGAAATGTGAAACCCCATAGCTATGTTCAAACACGAGTCCCTCAGATTACTCGGTGTAGCTTTTAACATATTTATATCCTAACAGATGCATTTGATCTAACAAACAAATCACTCCTATTACCAAGTTACTTGATGTTTTTAACCCCCCCCCCCACTAATACGACTTCACAATAAATGGTGTAAGTCTGGATTGTGTTGTATGTTCTACTGAAAAAATGGTATGGAAGTGATATATCCAACCCAAGGCTTTTTCACAATTCCCAGGAAACTGCAGAGCCACAAGAATCAAAACCACTGACCCACAGAACCACATACCCAACTCTAAGCTGAAGTTGTGATATATTCTAACAGGTTAATTAAACAAATAGATGAAAATTCATGGGGAAAAAAAGTATACTTGAAACTCCTAGCTGTGCCGGTATGGAAGACTGCATGTGCTTCATCCATAGCAAGACAGCAATTTGGGGAATTTTAATCAGGAATAAAACAAGACAGACACATACATAGCGAAGCTGCTATAGCACAACAGTCATGTTTTTTACATCTGTAGCTCGGACTGCAAGCTTACCTAATTTCACCAAGACCAAACAAGTAAAGGACAAAAATATGAGTTATGGCTCTTCATTACATATGAGTAATCTTGTACAAAGAACAGCTTTTTGCAGTATTGCATGGATTTTTCCATTTAACTAAGTTACATTCGCAAATGCATTATGGATTGTCCATTATTTGGTCTGCAAGAGTCACTATATAAAATACTTAAAGCGTACTTTCTGATTTTATATAAAGCTATAGTAATTAAATTTTCCAGATCCCCTAGAAGCATTGGGCTTTCATTCACGCTTCCAGTATTTCCTAAATACTGTATTTGAAATAGGTTACTGCTACTTTGGAAATGCCAGGATGTTATCACGTCACAGAAAAAGAAATACTCAACACTCCTAAAACAAGATAATTTCTATCTTTATAAAAGTTCAAAGAGACAACCAAGGATAATATAATTGCAGCACCTACATCTCTCCTATCTACAATTCTATGGTAGTTTGTATCTCCACTGGCTCACTAAATTACGCTGTTGTAATTGAGCTCCAAGTGAGTGTTTGCCTAATACTGTACCCTGTATGAGAAGCAGTCCTGACCTGACAGACACCCTCAGAATAAACTAGACAACACAATTTGTTTTGATAGTCTGAGTCATCAATGTTTTATCACCTTTTGTCATTTTCCTTGGTGCTTTCATTACAGCAGTAACAAATACTATGAGAATTTGCAAATATGGGAACCAAAGCCCTTGATGTCTAATGAACAAAATGTTTGCCTTATTATTATTTCAAAGACATCTATTTCCATTATAACTGCTTTTTCATTAAACCTGATTGAAATGGGAAATATTTTAAAGTAAAATTTGAAGTGAGGCTAGATGGCATGTTCCCTACAGCCTTTTACTAGCAGATTAGATGTGTACCTTAACAAGAAATAACATATACAAATGGATGAGTAAAAACCTTATTATAATGCCTATTTACCTCCATCAGTTCTATTAAACTTTGATACTAAGCAAAACTAGCAGATGTTCACAGTATCACTATTACAATTTTTAATTTGGATGTGTATCTCAATCTTGAATAATAAGAATTGTTCGATTTTAAAAACTTTTCTTAGAATTGTTTACAGTTATTATCTGCAGAATGTAATTAGAACTGGATGGGAATGAGTGACTTTAAATTATATTGTATAACCAAGGAAGGTTATTATAAATACAAAAGGCACCTCTATACTTGCCATTACCATTCTGAAACTCACAGTCCCCACAGGAATAATCAGATGGTAGTATTGTAATATACAAAAGTACCTTTCTACCCTAAAAAAATGAAACAAATGTCTCTGCCCCTCTGAAACCTCATGATTTATCCAACGCTATCAAAGAAACAGTTTCACATTTCACACATATTCAAAAAGGTAATTGTGACTTCTTCCAGTGTAATATCATCTGTCACTGATCACGTAATTTAAACAGACCTCAAATACCTCTAGATACACTCTCAAGACACAGTCAATTGTCATTCTTCTTCACAAATTCTTTGTCAATTTGTGGTCTCCATCACTGTACATCTGTAAATACTGTGGGAACGAACATAATTTCCTGCAGTTTTACAAATATCTAAAGTTTCCTGATGAAGGTTATGAGATGGTTTAATACAGAGGCAGTCAACCTAAGCAGGCAGGCAGCTTAGCAGGGCAATGCAGCCAGCCCACACATGGGATTATCTGTCCTGGGACTGTCTGCAGCTTCACTGTCCGCTGGACATGCACAGCCTCTTTCAAGGTGCTATCTTTGGCAGATGAGGTGAGAGGGGGCAAATTGCATCACTGAGTACCATCAAAATAAATGCACCGCAGGGAGGAGTGAACTGTAAGGTAAATATATTCCCAGTATCATCACCCTGCCCATGCACAACAACACAAGAAAAGGGGTTTGGAAGAGGAGTCATGGTACAAATCTCTCCTCCAAGGCTTGAAAGGAGGTAAGTGGTCAACTGACCAGGAGAACTGAGTACCATTTTTTTTGCTAAACGCTAACACATTAACTATATTTTTTCATCTACTGATTTGAGCAGGATTAAAAACCCAATTTACATATGCCTAACATGATTCCCCCCTGCTTTATGTTAGCTAGTAGAAATACACATTCAGTGCTCTGTTCTGTTCCTATCCTCTTCTCACATAACAACATGGTAAATCCACACTAGAAAGCAACTTATGCTTCTTAAGTAACAAATAAAACCCAGAAACAAAACAAAAACAGATACCAGAAGGATGCCAGCAAATTGATGGAAACCTTTGTAAAGTGATAAAAGAAATTATGTCATTTAAATAATGAGGGAATAAAAAAAAAAAGCCATGTGTGCAAACTTAGCACTTAGCAAAATGATTAGTAAGAAAGAATAGAAGTACTCCAAAGAGCCCTGACACCAAGAAGCAGTTTAACCAAGCATCTTTGACACTATCTCCTCTGCCATCTGAGAGTCTGATGGGTAGCTGACAGATGCTACTCTGCTTCTTCCTTGTTAACATAGTGATTTTTCTTCTCCTTGTATCCAAGATCTGACTGAAGTGAACAAACTCCTTATTTATCTCTTAGAGACAGGCAGGGGCAATGCAGCTTCTACAATACATTCATCATGATCTTCTGCATGGGGATTGGAAAAGCAGCCTCCACACTGCCTAAATTTGTGATCAGTTTCAGAATCCACTTGCTGCATTTGTGGGTCACCTGGCAATCTCTAAAAGGAGATGCCCTATGAAATGAAAACGTGGCTGTACAGTTGTGTTTTGTTCCTTCTGTAGGACTCGTCAGTGTTTTCTCATAGCAGATCTGTATAAAAGGGGGCTTGGATTTCATCAAGATAATTATATGGAACACATACCAGTATACTACTGAGACTTCATTCAGGAAACAAGATGCCTGAATAACAAATTAGCTGCCCTCTTCCCACGTTAGGTCTGAAACAGTAATTTGATAATAAAATTTGCCACAAGAACAGGTGGCTTTAAAAGAGTTTGAAAGATGTACGTATTGGCTGTGTTCTGCTTTAAATACCATTCCAGTTCTGAAGAGGTGACCAAAAAATTTTTGCTATTTAGGACAGTGCACTATGCTTAATTTTCTTGCTGTATAATTTTGCAAAGAAAACAACTATTGAGCTGCACATTTAATCCTGTCTAATTCATTAAAGATTGATTCAGGTATTGAATACTATATACTTAATCCCATGGTATTTATAAAAGCATCAGTGTAGCTGACAGATAATGACAGGGTTTTTTCTGATAGTTTCCTCTAAATAGAAATGGAAAGAGTCACACTAACACAGCTGGGACCAGTACCATGCTCATGTTTCTAGACTGTGCTACAGGGATTAATAAATGTAATTTGAAGTACTGCTTAGTAATGAACTAATCAGGTTGTCCAGTAAACATCAGTTAACATTTACTCATTTGTACATTCAAAACAAATGAGACCTTTGCAACTTTCAGATAAGTATAGAATCATAGAACGGTTTGGGTTGGAAGGGACCTTAAAGATCATCTAGTTCCCACCCCCCTGCCATGGGCAGGGACACCTTCCCCCAGCCCAGGGTGCTCCCAGCCCCGTCCAACCTGGCCTTGAACCCTTCCAGGGAGGGGGCAGCCACAGCTGCTCTGGGCACCCTGGGCCAGTGCCTCACCACTCTCACAGGGAAAAATTTCTCCCTTACATCTAACCTAAATGTACCCTCTTTCAGTTTAAAGCCATTACCCTTTGCCCTATTTCCTTGTAAAAAGCCCCTCTCCAGCTTTCCCACAGGCCCCCTTTAAGCACTGTCAGGCCGCTATAAGGCCTCCCTGGAGCCTTCTCTTCTCCAGGTTGAACAACCCCAACTCTCTCAGCCTGTCCTCACAGGGGAGGTGCTCCAGCCCTCTGATCATCTTCATGGCCTCCTCTGGACTCACTCTAACAGGTCCATGTCCTTCTTACGTCGGGTTGGCCCAAGAATCTTTCAAACAACCAAGTACCTACAGAAGGGGTGGTGTTTTGGTTAATCCCCTCTTTCCTTGACCATCCTTCTGCCATTCACAAGGTGTCAATACTAGATCAACAGCACCAACCTGGAGCAAACCAAGTAGTTCCTTCCAAAAAATGGAAAAGCATGGAGGGTCAAACTGGGATTCAAACATGACAGTTCAACACAAGAGTCTGAAGAGCCATGGTCATGGCCCACTCTATGTCATCCATTAGAAAGCTGGGAGAGGGATAACCTCCATGTTTCTTTATAAATGTTAATTATCTCCTAATCCTGCACCGTGATTCACTACCAGTTCTCCCAACCTGTTCTTCTTCAGGTCCCAACTCTATAATAAACTCCATAGGTTTATATCCATTCAAAACATACTCCACTTTTAGGATTTAGGATGTTTATAATCTTACAGTAAGCAGTCATAGAGTTTGCAGTAAATCCTTTCAGACATTAACTGGATTGTAAAACATGTTTGTGAAGTTTCCAGGACCATTATGTCACATGCCCAGTGCTAATGCCCTACTCATAGGAACCACTGTTACAAACGCTTACCTTTGCAAACAAAGCACTTAATATGGAAATATTTGTTCTGAACTCTCAAAACTTCTCCTTTGCATGGGTTTCCACAGTTATTGCAGAGAATTGCAGTACTTGATGGCTTCTCCAGTTGGCTATGTACAGCCTGTGGTTGTGAAACTGCAAAGGAAAAGAAAAGGTAGAGCATTTTAAAGGCCATCAGATGCATCTTCTGTATGACCTACAAATAAAGACAATTAACACCTGGGACAAAACAGGTAAAGCAGATAAAACAGTTCTAAATTCTGTTATTGGATAGCACTGGAGAAAAGATCTGTTAAAGGAGCTAATCCAAGCTTCTCATTTCATAACTTTCAAAGCTCACACCTGCAAACATTTCAAGCATAAATCAGAATTGCTTATAGAGGAAAGAATCCACACAATCAAGTCTTGAGAGCCTCTGTCTGAATTTCAAAAAATGCTTTGTCGTATTTTCTCTTCAAGAAGTCAAAGACTGCAGATAAAAGCTATTGCTTTTATCCAAAATAACTTTAATGGGATTTAGTAACTATTACACTGTAAGCTACTGATCTTTAAAGTTCAAGTTATTTGCCTTTTTAACTGATTTTAAGATGGAAATACACTCCTGTAGATGTTTTGAGTTCATACTTCTGAAACATTGACATCTCTGTAAATACCACATACATCTGGTCATGAAACAAAGGTTGCTATCATTGTGTAAGAAAACTGATTACGTTTATCTAGGTTAGTAAAATATTAAGTGAATTAAAAATTTGCTGCCATCTTGTGACATAAATTAGAAATTGCATTTATTTGGGTGTTGACAATAACAATATAAATTGTCATCCCAATGTGCTATGTGGAACAGGTGAGATATGATCTTATTCTTGGAATTCTGCTGCAAAACTTGCATCAATTATTTATTGCAGTGCACTTACAAGCCTAGAGAGCAAACATCAAAGCAGTTAATTGTGAAGGGGCTGTACTATAACTCAATAAACTTGGATTTTTTTCTGTGAAGAACAACAACTAATAACAGGAAAATATATCAAGCATTTTAAGTAAATTACATCTCTAATGACATTCTTCTTCTGTAATGTGGCATGCTTACTCTAAAGTTGTATTGCTTATTTAAAAGTGATTGAATTTTTTAAAAATTTAGCTTCAAAATAAACTTATCAACCGATCAGTCAAGATGGAGAAACCTCTCACAGGCCAACACACTACATATGAATGGGAATCTGGCATTTTTCCTTTCAGGGTTTAGACATGGGATAATGCCACTGCTGTGTAACCCCTTTCTTTCATCAACATTAAAAAATAAAAATTGGGAATTAACTTTTTGTCTGAGACTGCTGCAAAACGATTAATAACTTTGTAAGAGGCTGGGTTAAAATCAGAGAGTTTAGTTTCTGTTGCTATTATAATATCGGAGTTGCTATTTCAGGAAAAAAAAAAAAAAAAAAAAAGGCTTCTGAAGGAAAAGAAAAAGAAAAAAAAAAAAAGAGGGAAAAAACCCCCCAACATTGGTTTCAATTAAAACAACAACAAAACAACAGTAATATCTATCCCTTCACCATAGGTAGGGGTGGTAGAGAGAGGCAGTGATAGTACTGTCACTGTGAACATATATGATAACAGACAATACCACAATCAGTAAGTGAGCATCATCCAGCTCTTGTTCTTTAATATCTGACCTTGCTGCTCTTCTTCCCCTATTCTCCCCTGAGCCCCACCCCTGGCACCTTGAGCTGATACCTAAAAGGGCTTTCCACTTTCACTGACTTTAAGGAGTCTGCATTTCACAATGAGATGCTGAGCCTCCCACCTAGTCTTCCAGGGGGAATTTTTGCAAGTTTTGCCCAAATCAGCACTTTCTACTCTTATAAGTGAGGTTTGTTTGTTTTTTTTTTTTTATCCAAGGAGATACATGGGATTGAGCTGCCTGTAGAATTATTCACCACCCATTAGCATTCTGTGTTGTCTGCTGAAATTATGCATTCTGGGGTTGTCAAAAAAGTCCTGCTCAAGGCAATGTGAACTTTGGAGCTATTACTGAAGCCCTGGTTATAATTAAGTACATCTCCAAAAAAAACAACATGACGCGGCAGGCAATTAGAAGCTTATAGAAAGGCAGATGCCCAAATTTACACAGAGAAAACAGCACACATGGTTCAAGCTAATACGAGGTTCTAATCCGTTCCTCAAAAGAAAACAGAGGAAACTGAACTTTGCAATATTTAACTTCTAACATGAGAATTTCTCTTTACTGTAACCTGCCCAAAACAAACTACCCACTCTGAAAAAGAACCAACCCTGTAAGAAAACAAAACAGAGCATTTTCCTGAGTTACTTAGTAGAGTAGCTGCTAAAAGTTTATAACTACGGGTAAAGAAGGTTTGTTCCCTCCAGAACTAGTAACAAGCATCAAATTTATAGCACCTAATTCATGGAAGACTTGATTTAAAAAGAACTGACCACACCCAGACCATTGTGGCCTCAAAAGTTACCTCTGAAATACATAATTTGATTGGAATGATTAAACATTTGAATTTCTTTCATGCTTGACTCTTCCCACAGCTAAGACTTTCTGAAGAACATCTCTCCAGAGGTGTCATTGCCTGGCCGGTGCAGAGGCATGCAGACAGCCACGATCTCATGCCGTGGTGTGTCCCACGGGCAAGGCAGTAACCTGGCCGATCAGTCCCAGCCGCAGCACAGAGCACGTGTTGGAGGGACCCAGATGCACCACCAGAGAGCCCCAAGGGCAGCCCCTCATGCTAAACATGCTCCCTTTCCCCCGAAAGTGAAAATATTATCACATTTCCAGAGAAAACTTCATGTTTTGGTTTGTTTTCTTGCACCTGGGAGTTCAGTGATGAACTTATTGCACAGCAGAATCAAACTGAAAATTGCTGCAAATATGTTTTTTGATTTGTGAAAATTGTTGCAAACTGGAAATTGTTGCAAAGTGGCGGAAATAAAGTTTTGCTTTCCACCATGCATGTGGTGCTCAGTGTCCAGAGCTACAGAGCAGGACAAAACTTACGTTTGCTTCTCTTCAGGCATCTGGATCAAGGTTTAGAATTCAAAAAAACAAAACAAAACAAAACAAAACCTCAGATATAAAATAAATTATAAAGGAAAAGATGTAATCTTTATGTTGGAATTCTTCCATTAATCTTGAAGTAACAAATCATATTTAAAATATGCATGGTAGACAGATGAATAATTACTTTCCTCTTCTCTCAGTTCAGAACTAAGCTATTGAGTATTTCAAACAAAACCCCCAGTGGGAATACAGAGCCTTTGGGCTCATTATAAAACTGTGCATTTCAAGACAGTTTTAAATACTTGTTCTTTCATCTAGCACAACAAAATGATGTCATTAATAATATATTAGTTTAAATTTCACTATTTTAAAATATATTGTGGTTTATGTTGAAATTGCAACTGCTGGTAATTTTGAGAAACTAACCATATTAACAAACTTAACATTTTAACTTATGTTTGAAATCTTATTTGAGGAAATATTTTTACGTGGTAATTTTAAGCATTCTTCTTTTATGCCTTTGTGTATCAAAATCAGTCTTTGAAGCAGCAGAAGATACAAGCAACATATTTAATGAGTGAAATAGTAAATTAATGATGGAATGTAATGATCTGAGACTACTCATCAGATCATAACTAAGAGCTCATTAAAAATTAAATGTTTACATTATATCCTGATTTATAGAACTGAATTAAACTAGAAATTTCCTTCTTAACTTTAAAGGATGTTTTTCTAAAGAGAAATACAAATGCATGCCTGATTCTCCAAATTTCCCTTTCTCCCAGACTGCATTTTGCTCTAGCAGAGACACCACCAATCCTTAAATCCTAAAAAGATCCAATTGCACTTACTTTTTGACAAGGACAAAAACTAACAAGAAATGAACTAGCAAAGCCTTTCCACAGCACTTCTTTGGTGTGCAATACCTGTCTGCTGGGGCCATCACTACCAATAATCTTGTCAAATGTCCAGTGCTCACATATATCTGATATCAATACTCAGCCTCTCTCTAACTGGCTATGCAGTACATAATTCTGCAGTTCTGGATAAAGTAGGGCTTACTGAGTTAGCAATGGTTTGTTAAAAAATTGTCAAATAAGATACATTCCCCAGATTTACTTCTATACTGCTTGCTCAAGACATATGCACTTGCTGCAAGTACCATAGTAAAGAGAGGACAGTGGCATCACCTGTTATTAAAGCTGTGTTATACACCTTATGGCAACTGTAAAGTGACGCTTCCATTGTGCTTATAACTTTGTCAAAATTCAACTGTTTACATAGATATTATTCACATTTCGTGTTCTCAAGCTCACTTCTTCAGGGAAAAATTCCAACAAGCTCTTTAAGTTTTTTGTAAGGGTGAATAAAAGGATAGGATACAGTATATTGGTTTTCAATGTTAAAAAGAAAGAACAGCACCTTGTTTTGGGAAGTACTTGGACTAAAGGCTGAAGCCTGACAGAGATGGATATTGTGACAGGTACACTGGATCCATGAAAATCCACAATACGTGGTCAAAAAAAAACCCCTTTGAATAAGCATAGCTCCTTAGTCATTGCTAGACTAAGCAGGATTTAACAGCAGTGGGGACTCGGATGAGGTGCCAGAGATGAGGACGAGATTTGGCTGAGACAGGAATGTTTTGGAAGCAGCACAAGACAAGCTGATGGCAGTGGGAGAAGGGAGAAGATTCGTGAGTCCCTGGTCATGCTCCACGCCAGAGCCTGGGATGGAAAATGTCACCTTCTTTCTGCTGTAAGCAAACTGCTGAGTGAAATCAAACGCTTGGCAAAAGATCCCATCTAGGACTGGTCCACACAGAGGATGACAAACCCCTCTGTTATCAGGCTCTCTGACAGCCAAATGAGAGGAAGCTTCATGGTGGGTTATAGACCTGATGAAGAAACACATGGCCAGAAACCACAGAATTAGACACAGTCCTAATGGTTTTTCCAGCTTGGCGCATTTTTTTTCAACTTAGCATAAGAACCCACAGAAACCCTTACTGATCTCAGAAATCAAATACTGTAAAGTTAAGAAGGGTCATGCTTAAGAATATACATTCAATCTTGGATCAAAACTCAAGTATGAAGTTTAAAAATAAAGACTTTCATCTGCTTTGTTCAATATATGAACCCAAATAAGGCTACATACGCCATTTACTCCACATTATTTGACTCTGTTTTGAAAAAAAAGTTCGTAAGATTTACTGCTCTTGGTGATTACGGAAGGCTGAAATGACAAAGGGTCAAATGACACAAATTAATATTAGAAGTATAGAATCCTAGAATGCTTTGGGTTGGAAGGGACCTTAAAGACTATATAGTTCCAACCCCCCTGCCAAGTGCAGGGACACCTTCCACCAGACCAGGTTGATCAAAGCCTCATACAACCTGGCTTTCTGTGATATTTTATATGGACATTTTAAAAAGTACTGTGAACTAAACTAAGGCATAATTTGAATGGAGAGACAACATTTATGTGAATGTGTATTTTATTGCTAAAGAACAAGTTTTTGTAATCCCAACAATTACCCCTTAATACAGGGAAAATGCTAATTCTTCACCAAGGTTCCTGGATGGACAGTGCAGAACCAGAGCAAAAATGCAACAGTAGAAGGAAAACCAAATGGGGTTGAGGGGGTGGGGGGGTGGGTGAGAGGGGCACCTCTCCTGTGCTTTTTGTGGGTTGGGTGTTTTTTTCATCCTGTTCTGGTTGGGTTAAAAAAGTGCAAGCCTTTCATTTCAGGCTCACACAAATATAATATCATTTGCCTTCAATAACATCAGCAGAAAAGCTATATCAGTTTTCTTTAGCAACTAATCAGCACTACTGGCTCCTCTATAAATTCACTAGGAACATTCTTTCTTCACAACCCATTACATTCACTTCATTAGATGAAAAGATTTTGTTTGAGGGAAAATAAAATGTTAGAAAGACATTAATATCTAAAATTATCAATATCAGCTGTATAGTCCATTAAAATGTTCACCTTTTTCAACAAAGGCAAAGGCCACATTCCAACTTTGAATCAAAAGTGCACAGCTCTGGTAACAGATAGGATTCTGCATGATGGAATTAGCAGAAAATTATCTTTGTGTTGACACTGAAACCTTTCATCATTATAGCTAGAGGTGGTTACTGAAAATGAATATAAACAAATATGAGACCCAAATGTGATTTACTCACTAAGTTTTGGAGAAATAAGACAGGAGTATGGATTGTTGAAATGCTGTATCAAGCAATTTGAGGAGGGTGTGGATCACAGCAACCCAGAGAGGAATTAAATTTGAAATCTTCTCTGATCAGGGCTAGAAGAGAAGCAGATGAGTGCAGCAGCACCTGACTGGAATTAGAGATTGAAGTTAAAGTTGTTTTTTTGCCAAACCCTTCTTGTGTTGCCTCAGTCAAAACACTCAGGATTGGATTTAAAAACACCCAGATGAAAGCAAAGGAAACAAGCATTTAAGTGCTTCTTAATATCCTGCAAAGCATTATTCCTGGTTTTAAGTGCCTAAATCTGGCCCCTGGTCCCTCCCTGTCCTGTCTGTCTGTAAAATACAGTGACTAGGAGTTCTTCCAGTGCTGGCGTGGGAGGAAGGGCAATATAACACAGTAATAAGTAATACGGTAATACATGCGGTGTTCAGAGAACTACATGGGTGTGAGCTATAAATTTATTTTAGATAAGGGGTTTGGGTTGTTGTTTTTTTTTTTTTTTTTCCTAAGAACTGGTGATTCATTATGGAGCCTTGCGGGGGCTTGAGACCTCGACGGTCCTTTCCACAGAAAGGATGAGAAAAGGCGATTGTGCAATGGGGACTCCATAAGCATTCGCCATCCGTCCTTCCAGCTGCGCCTGGCAGCAGGCAAGAGCAATTCTGGGGCCCCAGCCCTGCCCGGCCGTGCAGCCCAGTGGTCCAAGCACTGAGGTAGGAGAGAGCACAGTGTGCCCAAATGCACGGGCACCAAACCTGCCCAAGCAGCAGACTTGTTAGATGTTCTACAACTGCACATTACATAACTAGTGGTAACCTAGTGTACCTTATTTCTTAATTAGCAGCTTGTGTTAAAAGCCGTTTCAAATGTGTTTGTATGCTTTACAGTGCCTTTTCACTATAACATAATGCCTTTTTCGTAGTCCCTCAAGCCCTCCAGCTGGCCATACAGAGGACTAAACTAACCCCGCACCAGCACACCTGAGAGAGCTCACTTCCCCAACTGCGATTTTCTGCACTGAGTGGGTCCAGCTACTCCCCCAGAAATGCTCACTGCTCCTTCCAAGACCTCTGCTGCAGCTCCTACAGCAAAGCACTATTATTGCTTCTCTCTCTAGTTCCTATACCATAGGACAGGCAATTCAGTGAATTCAATAAACCTTTATGACCAGAGGTCTATATTTAATTGAAATAATTCTCAAAGTCCAAAAATACAAAGTAACATGGTTCAAGAATCACGTTTCTTTTTGAAATATATACCTGCTTGAAATGTATACAACAGCTTTTACAGTGCTTTTCCATTGTCACTAAGGAGAGGATTGCATGCCTTTTCCAGCACTTCCTACGGATCATAATCAAAACAGAAACCTATAGCTGATACAGTACAGCAGGCAGACAGCACGACTGCAGCAACCTCTGCTTTTACTGCTAATTACAGAGTTTAAGGGATCAGAGGCAAAGGAGAGGTGTTACCCAGCAGAATATGAATACAACCATGCATAAGAGATGCAGCACAGCACAAGTACTCAGCACACGAGCTCCAAATCTCACCATATGCTCAGTGTAAAATTCACATCACATAAACAAGCCTAGCATGAGCTAACCTCCTGCCCTCATTATTCTAATGAAATATTTACCGAATCCAAAGGCAGTTTAAAAATCTCTGCTGAATTTCAGGAACTGTTACTGCAGCAATGTAAGGGCTATTTTTGTATGGGTTTAGAAAGATTACAATGAGAAAGGATACAGGAACAGCACTCCGATATATCTGCATAAAGCAATAGGTATTTTTTTCATTACAATCTAATATAAACTGTAAAGTCAATTTAAATCAAATGAGGAAAGTTTTCAAATTGAGCTGTCAGCTAAGTGCCAGTATCATTATAATTTCCAAATCATCATTCCTATAATTAAAAGAATATGAAGCATAATTTAAAAATCAATATTTAACCACAGTGCTCCACTCTGCTGCATTTCCATGTAAACACAGAATAATTACTCTCAGGACAGTATCAGTGATTTAGTTACCGCAGCTCCGGATGAAAAACAAGTCATTTCAGGTCTAGGCTCTCCGAAATGTGGAGTCATCACACCGTACCTGTATCTTCCGGCATTCCCACATTAATTCCCTTCCAGAGGGGCAATGCCCCCAGCCGGGGGGCTGCTGCGTGGCGGGCCGGCGGGGAGCGGGAGCTGCGGCAGCGTGCCGTCACGGCAGCCGCTCCGACACCAACGCGCCCGGGGCTCAGATGACTCCTGCAGCACCCACGCACAGGCGGGAAGCGAGCCAGCACCTCGACACCGTGTAAAAATAGCGTCCTGCAGAAGCCTAAATATTGTCACGTCCACAGGGCAGGCCGCTGCGGGCAGGGTCCCGGAGGGACTGGGCACAGGACGCGGCAGCAACGGCTGGCTTTGCAGCAGGTGATGCCACCTTCCATGGCCACTGCAGGGTGGTGCTGGGCACCTGGGGGGGAAAAAGGCTTAAAGAAGAAAAACCTGCAACCACAAATTAAAAATACAGGCTGAGGTAGCTGGGAAACCTCTCTAGCCATCCCCCAGCCCAGGCAGTCCCTTCCCCTGGGACAGGAGGGCACAGCACTGATGTCAGGAAGAGATGCTGTAAACTCATCTCTCTTCCCAAGCTGGTCAGTGAGATACCTGGCAGCCAAAAATCTCTCCCCTGATTGCTCATATGGAGTTGGACTGTGTATCACTGGAGTAACAGCGACGTGTTGAGCTATTTAAAGCAATGCTTGCTTGCCCAGTTACCATGTGAATATTCCAGGAGGAATAAATCTGTAGCTCTTGCTTTCTTTGGACTAAATTTGTATGAAGGCAGTAACGTGGTTTGCGCACCGGAAAGGTGACTGATGGCTTAGAGAACAAACTGGCCAAACCTGGAGTAAAGTGGTGGGATAGGAACAGGATTGCACCTCCCTTTTTTCACAATGCAGATAATTTTTTTCCCTGCAGGCTTCACAGAAGCCAAAACTCTCTCCCCCTTCCATCGCTCACCACTCTTTACCCAGTCATTGACTATTTGGTTACAAAGCAGCAAAGAAACAGCTTTTTCTCTCTTTCAGCAAACAGAAATTAGTCAGGGATGTAAATGTGAAAACAGGTCTCTAGCTTCTGAAGCTGCAGAGGGAGAGCTGTGAAAGCAGCACATCTTGTGTAGCAGCATGCACAAAAAGCACAGTAAATTCACTCTGCTACACAAGTTGAAGAATAGTTTGCACTGAATCATATTAAAATCTATTGAACTGATCCAGTCTGCATGTATGTTGAAGGGTAAGTCTCCATCGACCTCAACAGTCAATGCCAAATCATTTCATAGAAAGTTCAATACCTTCCAATTTCCATCAAAAAACAAACTACTGTTTAAACTTGAAATACTACTTTTTTCTTTGTTTGGGAAAAAAAAAAAAATAAAAGAAGGGCATATTTGTGTAGAATAAAGTGCAATTTTTATGGCTTAGTGAAGCTCTTACAAATTTTTTTTTAATCTCTTATCTCACTATGAATTAATTGTTTTAAATACCATATAAAGAGGAAGCGGACGCTTTTTATTCTCTTTTTTGAAAACAGCAAACATCAATGCTTCAAAAGCATCTATATGCAATTAGGATCAAGTTTGAAAGTATTTCATGATGAGAAGCCAGAAACAGCTGATAGTTTGTAGATCTTACAGAAACGACCATCGCCTAAAGCAGAAATCAAGAATTCTCCCAATATTCAGAATGTCTCCCTTTGGTTTATTACTCACAAACATCTTTACAGTCCAGTATTGACTACAAGGAATGGAATGAGCATTTCTATAAGGACAGGTGAGCTCTGCCTTCAGAAATCTATATGCTGAGTACACCACTGTCCTGGGCTGTGCCACACATGGTCCATAACTTTAAATAGCCCCTGGCTGACATGGCCTTAAACCCAGAGAAGAAGATCTGAAGATCCCAAATTCTGCACAGTGAATCAAAACTATGAATTATTCATTTTTTTTTTTTTTAATTATTACATATGTGCTATCTTGCAGCAACTGACTTTTGACATTAAAACCTTATGGCAATATTTTATTTAGATCAGTACTGTTGTGCTGTCTGTGTGAGGTCAAATCTGTCCTTCCACTCTTGTGGATCATCAGCAGCCACACTGGCAGAGCTCTCCAGATATTTGCAGGATTTGGCCTACTTAGTTTTTCCCAGCGGCTACTTCAGCTTGGCAGAAATGCAAAAGGCACTTTGCTAAATAGCAACGCTCTGAAGGAACGTAAATTAATAGGCAGGAAAAGTGAAAGCGCTTTCATTGTAACACAGCCTTCCCCTTTGCTCACCAGGCTTTCTCCTTTTCAAGGCTAAATGCTATATAACCCACATTTTGACATTATATGATCATAATGCAGTCACATAGTGTACTAATTTGTATTTACAATTCTAGATGTAATCCCTAAGCCTCCCCTGCGGTCTCACTGCTTGGCTACAGCAAAGGAAAAATCATACTCGAAGAGCTCAGAGGGTTTTGATGGTGTTGCTGTGAAACTCCAGCATCAGCCATGGGCTTCAGGGCCACAAAGTATGAGAGTATTGCACTTCATTAGTGTGATGGACTGACTCGGGGGAGCATGACAAGAGACAGCAGTGACGGTAGCACAGGAGGGACAGCTCAGACCGCCTGCTGACACTCCTGCTGCAAATGATCCAGAAAGCAGAATAGCTTTAACCTGATTTCTCAAATCAACACAAGCTAAACACCTGTAAGTCCCCTGTTTTAAAAGCAGTAACAGAACACTGCCCTTGCTGTAGAAAAGGATGAGGCACTTGGCTCCTCTTACAACTTCAAGTGAAGTTCTGGTAGCCACAGCAATGCCCTCACCCATCCTCTGTTTCAGGTTTCTTTTCACCAAGGTTACATTACCAAGGTCAAGGCCTTCACTGATGTCTTCTCAAACAGCAGCCAGACAGCTTAGCAACGCATTTAGGCCATGCCGAAATGGATTAGCTGGCTGCAAACTCTTTATAGCCTATGGTCCCATTGGTTGTAAATTGCATTTTTAAAAGATTTCAGATTCATTCCTAATTAACTCATGTCTTTTGCTGTACTCACACCTCTCTTCCCACTAAAATTATTGTGAATGACAATAGTAACTGAAGGTGATGGTTTACAGTCTAATCCTGCTCCTTTCTCCTGTACTCACAGCACCTCACCAGACCCATTTTGACCTTTTTCCACAGACTGTCTTTGAAAATGTTTAGAAACAATTATTTATGTTATTAAATATGGAATAACATAGATACTCCACTATAAAATATGAAGTGCTTTCTAATCAAGAATTTTTAAAAATCAGAGCTAAAACACCATCTGAGATTCAGGAACTTTGCAACATACTACATGTATGTACCTGCTTGCATACAGCAGTTCTCATGCTGCTTGGGATCTGCATATTGGTTAATTTTAGGCTGCCCTGTGTGCAGTCAGAATTTGGACTTGATTTTTGTGGATCCCTTCCAAGTCAGGATCTTCTATGATTTTACAATTCTATGTCCCTGGACTTTAACTCACTCAGTTTCTAAACACCTGTGTATAGGACTGTTCAATAGCAAATGGAGACTATAGAGTCCAGTCTCAGTAGAGGTTAAGAAATTTACTTTTCATAAACAATCCATAGTTAATGAATTTAATTTTGAAAATGCTGGAAAATACAAGAAGTCATCATATTTCACAAATTTTTCTTAGTATGCATTGATATCTTTCCTTCTAAGTTTCAAAAACTGGCTGTAGTGTTGCTTCATGTTCATTTTGACTTACAGTGGTTTTGATCCAGGTTAGTGTTTATTCAGATTTTCAATTAAGGATAATATGATCACAAACAAAAAAAAAGCAATAAAATTAAGTGTATCTCTATAAGTAGCAAGGCAAATGCTTGATCACTATGACCAAAAAAAAATAAAATTAAATTAAGAAACAGATGTTTCCTTTTAACCATTATTTATTAGCTGAACTCAAGCAATACTTAGTGATTGTGTTCAAAGTTGGCACTACTACTGAACAGTCCCTTGCCCTCAAGCAATTATGATCCAAATAGAGGACAAACCCATGGTAGATATGAAAACAAACAGTAAAAGGGTAAAGGTTTAATGAGATAGAGTTGGATAAATAGTGTCTCTGCAATTAAACCCATGTCTTCTAACTTTCTACCCAGCCTCTCCTGCATCAATCCTTTTCCTGCTGGGAATGGAGTTGCAGAGTCACCCAACCATGCCCTCCGTGACCAGTGGCACCCTGCCAAAATCCATCCTGCTCAGAAACAGCCTGAATTTAAACTCCTGGCTCTCAAACACCTCCATCCTCAAGTCCACGCATAAGAAAACGTTTCCCATCACCTACACAGCCATGAGCTGTATACATGGTCATCTTCAATTGAAACATACATACAAGCAAGTCAGAGAAAAATAACAATTTGTGGGCTCCTGTAGTACAAGACACTGAAGTATAAGACACTGACAATGATGCATATTTATGAAGCAGGAAAACTTAAAATGTGAAATTGGGCTAAGAATCCACTCTGAGCTCTACACAGTGGAGAGCTGGCAGCTGTGCTTGCTCCAGAGGTAACTAGGTCATGAGTCCTCCTCTGCTCCCTGCTATCGCTTCTGAATAAAGAGCTCCCTTTAGCCCTGAAATTCATGATGACAGCCCTTGTCTGCTGACCAGCAAGTCAGATGAATGAAACCAGAACTTCTCTCACTCCTTTGTCCCATGGGGAACCTCTCTTCAGCAGACCTAGACCTAGACCAAAGGGTGCATTATCCCGTTCTCCTCCCCCAACTAGAATAAAAGCACCATCTGGTATTCTTCAGAAAAATGTACGTGTGAAATAGCGAGCAGAAATCAAACATAAAGTCTTCAAAGCCTTTAGTAGAGATTTTATAATGGGAAAAAGTGGTATAACAAACCCATAAATAGGATGCAAGAAAATCCTTAGAGGATTGATAAAGAAAACTAAACCCACAAACCTGTCTCATAATGAGGTGACAGAGTAGTGGCATATCCAGAAAGCAGTTTGCAAAGTAACACAGGTCAGAGGGATGCAGGGATACAGTCTGGTTAGCAGTGAAGGGACAGCAGGAGCCAGCCACAGTGATGGTACCACAGGTCACATGCCTTCAGAAATGAACCTGCCACACAGGGAATCTGCTGACCTTACGAAACCAACAGGGATGGCAACAACAAATGGAGAAGATGTCAGATAAGAGAAGATCTGCTTAAGTAGAGGTCATAGGCTACCATTTAGTGCAGAAAAAATGGCCATGTAGTAAGGATAAGGCAAGCAATTAACAAAAGGTATTAGTTTCTAAAAGGTCACGCACTGTAATGGACTAATCAGAAAAAGGATTTGAGAGTGTGAGAGGGAAACTTAAACCACCTGCTGAATTCCTAGCGGTAAACTGGGAGAGTGAACAGGATAATGGGGTGTATTGTACTAAGGGAAGGCACCCTGGCTGCAGTAGAAATGGCACTGTAACAGGAACCGTGCAGATAAAACCTAGAATCCAAGCCCAGCATTTTATGGGAGGGAAATCGAAGAAGCAGAATGAAGCAATAAATGTCAGTTGGTGTGGCCAAAAATTGCACACACGTAGTGGGCATGAAAGTTAGAAAAGTTCACTGATATCCTTTAATACAGAAGAAATGAAACTACAATATGAATTTGACATTTAAGGGATTGTAAATGGTGCAAGAAAGATGACAGGCACTGCAAAGACGCCAAGCTCATTCTTGGGTATTTCTTCTGGGGCTAAATTAATGCATGGAGCAGGTTTTTAAGGATGGATTTTTCTGTGTGGGCTGATGCTACATGCACACAAAGAGAGAAAGAGATCACTAAATGTTAATTTATCATTGTTTTACATATAAAATTACCATTTAAATTGTCTGGATTTTTCATCAATGGAAATTCTGAGTGCTTAAATAGAGAATAAACCGAAGTATTAACTAAGTAATTAGATAGACTTAAAGGTTCTTCATTGCTCCATTTTCTTCTGAAAAGTTACACAGATATTGCCATAATTCGTCAATTGCCAGCTACCTATCGTACAAAACTATCAAAAGATAATGTGGGTTGTGTGCTATTTAGAAAACAGATTCAACCTCTCATGTGTTTTAATTAGAATCCAGAAATGTAACTTTCGAGGTGTCTCATAAAGAACAAGCAAAAGCAATGTATGCACACAAAACCCCTGAAAAAATGGAAGATTTTGAGAGTTAAGAGGCCTGGAACTAGGTCTAAGGAAAGACTCATGTGCCTGAAATGCCACACGTAAATCCAGAGCTGCAAGGCTGAAAGCCCCCTTCTCACGCCTGCTCCTCAGCACGTCCAAACACAGAGTGAGCTGATTTTTCACTTCTCATTTCCCAGCTGTCCATGAAGGACTGAAAGAAAGTGCCTTCAGTTTCCCCCCCTTTTCCATATGTAGGGGATGGTAAAGAAGCTATATGGGCTTGTTTGTAGCTTATATGCTTTGTGTGAGTGTGGGGTACCAAATGCTTTACTCGGTGTCACCCAGCAATGTGAGAATCTTCTATGTGAAGCGTTACCTTCCTTGTCTTCCAAGAAAAGATGACTGTAGAGCCCATTCTGGATCCTTGATACATTTGTTGAAGGAAACCCAGATTGATGATTGGCGCCCTGAGCCTGGGCTGCCTTGCTGCACTACCAGGACAGGCATGCATGGCCAAACACACATGCAGAAACTACTCTGCAAAAAATTGCCTAGAGCCTCCAGATTAGGGCAGTCTGAAAAAGTGGCAAGGTGATTTTAAGCCAATTAGATCCAACAGGGAACCACAGCTGCAAATTCCATTTACTGGGGAGCTTGAGCAGCTGTGAATGTAACCCCAGCTCTTGCACAGACAGCCAAAGTTAAAAGAGACACTGAAATCAGGTTTGGGATCCGGGCTGTGAATCCCAAGTGTGAAGCCCCAAATGAGAAACCTGTCCCAGAGGGCAGAGGCGATTTCAGACACAACCTCATCTTCAGCTCTCCACATCCCGTGCGCATGTGCCTGACTCCCAGCACTTTAATCCTTGAATTTATCCCACAGTGACCATGCCAGAAAACATTTTTTTGCCTGCCTTCCAAATCCCATTCTCTATAAAGGGATGTAGCTGCAAAGCAATAGGTCAGATCCAAAGCCTACTTAAATACATTCATTTTGGTTGATGAGCACTGAGGAATTTGTCAACAACGTGGAGTGCTGTTTTGACAGTAAACAAGATAAAAAAGAAGTCATTGGAAATGCAATGCTGTTGGACTTCACTGTTCTCAGTGAAGCCCACCAGTAAAACTATTATTGATCTGGGTGGAAGACTTCCAACAGCATTAACTTCTGATGTGAATTCAGACAAGTTTTGATCTTAGCAATTTACTCATCACTACCAGAAAGTTCAGCCTTGCCTCTATTCTCTTAAGGTTACAATTTCTCATCAGTAATATCTAAAATGAAATTATGTCTCTGAACTCACTTTAATACCAAGAAACAAAGCAGAAAGATTTTTCTTTTTTCTTGGAGTATGTCTGAATTGATATTCTTTATTGCTTAGTTCCAGCATAGGTAGCTCCAAAATTTTAAAAATCAATTAAAAAAAAAAAAATCACTGGCCTCTATGTCTGTTACTACTCTGCAGCTCCCTGGCTGCCTGATAATCACTTCTAACACCTCCACTCAAACCATAATCCTGCCAGTCCCCTCATCTTTAAGGCATTAAGCTATTGAGAGCCATGACCCCAGATCAGAAACTGGCATTTCAGTGCTATTCCCTCTCCACAGACCTGTAACTGACCGGCCGGCACCCCTGCTAGGCATCACTCCTCATGCTGGTATTTGCTCCATCTGTGTCATCGAATGGAGGAGGGGAACAAGCACATTCCCTGGCTCAGAAATGAGCAAATGTTTGGAACTGGGGAAAAACAGTTTAGAAGGAATTTCCATGGCTCATTTCTCTTTCCATTCCCTGCCACAAACAGAATAATAACAATGCCTTCTTGTTAAAAGAAAAGCAAAATATTAATGTAGAAAATAGTAGTTCGTTTTGCTAGCCCAGACACAATGAATCACCTCCAATCATTAATTAAATTATAACTGACTAACTTTCCACTAACACTATATGAAATGGTGTTTCTAAAAGGATTACAAACAATAATTTAAGGACCCTCCCAAAGGTTCTTTCTTTTTTATGTTGTATTCTACAGCATATAAACATGTCTTAAATAATTACTCTGAAATATAAAATTGAACTCCTGGTTTTATTTGCTCTTCTTAGTTTGGCATTAAGAAAGGATTAGCTGCTGTTGTATTGCAATCATACATTTACCTCAAATATATATAGTTATTGACATTATTGAAGTACTGGTGCTAAGGTCACACTACCTTACACAGGTGCAAATTAGTTAACTTTAGCGAAGTTGTCGCAGCATGAAAATTTCTTCTTAAATTCAGTTACACCCGTACAAATCTAATTGTGCTTCATCTCCATCAGACACATCAGCATGCTGCCTCCCTTTTCACATTCAGGCTACACAATTTCTGCAATCAATTATCTTTCAACACCGCATTCGTAAAAGAAACATGTTTTATTCACACAAACACAACCCCGGAGCCTACAACCACTGTGCTACTTCTTGCACAGTTCTGCAACTAACAGTTCTACTGTCAACAGATACATTTTTGAGCTATCTATACAACGTGCTTTTTGACAGAGTTGTGAGTTGCTTAATTTGAAACTTGCCACCTTATTCAGATGGTGAATGAGTTTAAATGTCAAATTGAGTATTTTGGTCTGAAGTTTATATTCACCTCTTGCACACAGAAGAGGAAGAAGCAACATCATCTGATAAAATTGTGTATTATTTATAAAAGAAAGACATCGCACACCATTTTTCCCATGTAATGTACATAAATGCAATTCAGTGAAGGACGGATGAAAATGCACTGCCAAATCCCATGTTAGTCTCACTCCCCTGATTTCAACTGAGTTGAAACACAGACAAAGTATGTTCATTGTGCTGAGGGAACAATAGTGGGATATGTGGGGTTGGGGGGCAGGAGATGCTGGAACCTGCTAGTCCCCATCTAGCCTCTGCACCCAGGTTACTTTTGCATGGAGACCTTTGTTTAGAGGAGGTGAGGGAAACTGGTGGCCAAGTTCTGGTCCCAGTGCTATGTCAGGGTGAGGCTGTGGTGAGCACAAACAGGAGCTGCCACAGGCTCCATGCTGACTGTAGTTACTTAGTCCAACTCGCTGGAAAAGAAAGAAGAGCAGGCTCAGAGGGGACCACGTAGAGAAGACAAGGGACAATGGGTACAAGCTACACTAGGAGAGGTTTCATCCTGACATACGAAATACATCTCTTACAGTGAAAACAATCACGCCCTGAAGCAATCTCCTCGGGTATGTGTTATAGTCCCCATTCTAGAGGTTTTCAAGATGCAGTAAGACAGTGTGCTAGAAAATCTCATCTAGGCTCCCCCTCCCATGAAAGGTTGGGCCAGGTGATCTTTTGAGGCCCCTTTCAACCTGAATTGTTCTATGATTCTGTGAATAAATGCAGCCCTGCATGATGAAAAGTGTGATTCAGAAATTCATTTCTGTTCACCAAGGGTGAAAACTGTAAAGTATGGTTGGTGGAAAGCAGCAAAGAACACTTTTCAAATCAAAACAAGAAAAAGCAAAAGAAACCGTTTTGAGGTACTTTCTTAATCTAAAGTGGCTTTTAGTTTCACTGGGACTGAACCTGGTATATCCACATATTTCATGCAAAAAATACAATTAATCTAAAATTGTAGCCAAGGCCTGGTGAACACCAGCTACCTTCTCAAGAGCATCAGAAAAACCTTTATTTTCTTTCCTCTGTCTCAAGAGAAGCCTTTATCTGCGTCCCTGACACAGAAAAGCCTAGTGAGTTGCTACGACACAGAGGTTGGCAGCCCCACCGCACACCCCACCAGGCAGATGTAGGTCACTCCTCTGCGCAAGGGGAAGGAAACAGGGAGTTTCATCTGGCTGCAAGCTGCTCCAATTGCCAATAATCCTACCAATCCAAGTCTTTAATAACAGCCTACTAAAACAAGAATTACATAGGATCCTATTCCTTGACCTTTATGCTGCTGAAGCAAGAATGAGTCTGTTGGGACATCACTGACACAGCCGTCTTGGTTCACAGGCTCAGCTTGTGACACTACATGTTTTACCGCATCCCCTTCTCGCTGTACGCGTGGCTCTGAGGCTGTCTGTGTTCACAGTCATTCCTCCTTAACCACTTCAAGCTCCCTCCTACTTCCCCACATGGGACAACTGCTTACATATGGTTTTGGTCCATGCATTGACGACTGCTATTTGGCCAGTTGGCATTATGTAGAAGCAGGATAAATTATGCATAACCAAATCTGGGGGACCATGTGCCACAGGGATGCCTCACACACACAGCCAGCACACAGGCTGGGTGCCAGTCCCCAATAAGCACACACCCCCCCCACGAAATCCACACACAGTTTAAGACAGGACAGACTATGGCCCAGGTACTGGGCTTGGCCAGAGGAGGACACTGCCCAGCAACCAACTTACTTGCAACCAGCCCTGTTTATCCCTAATTTCTCTCCATTTTCCCACAAATTCTCCTCCCTGACCCACCTTAATGCCTCCTTTCCCCACCTTCAATCCTTCTCCTGGACATCTCCCTTATCCTGGGAGCACAGTTTCTTCACGCCTTCCTTCCACCAGCACTGGGGCAACCTGTGGAGCCAGGGGAGGTGAATCTTCCTTACTCTTTTGAAGGACTGTGAAACATGGGAGGTCTTTTTACTCTTCCCCGCTACAGATCATATACCAAAGGAGCATCAGGGCACAATCTGGCTCTGCTCTACTCCCAGAATATCATGCAAAAATACTAGTTTTAATGAGAGAGAAGCCCAACTTCAGTTTGATGCAACATGCAGAAAGAGCAAGTGATCTATGCTACCACAGCACATTTCCAGTGTTTATTTCTAAAATAGAACATAAGCAAAGATAATTGTCTTCTCAGTCCAAATACTCATAAAGTAAACGATGACTCAGATGGTAAATACCCTTTCTATAGCATTCCATTTCTCTCTATCATTTAGAGTGACAACCCTGCTCTCACTGAATTAAAAAAGGACAATTCTGCTTTGTAATGAATGAAATCAACATTCGCTCTAGTATGACTCGTTTTTCTGCACTGCTAAGCACTGTCAGGATCTGTACTTCAAAACCTTTTGTTTTTAATAGTGTTTCTGTAGGAACAGGCCTGAATTTCAAAAAGTTATTTTGCTTTTCTGGATACTCTCTTAAAACATAGACAAGAACACAGTAGTAAGTGAGCTACCTAAGAAAAACATAGTCTAATAACGTTAATCTGATCAAGCTGGAAGAAGTGGGTATCAATTTCATATTCAAAGCATGATAACCAACTCCATGAAAAGACTTATGAGGTCCTTAGGGTATGAAAAACGATAGGATGAGATTGAATCATCTCAGCAATAGTTTCTTACATAAGAGCTAGAAAAAGGACACAGTAAGGGCTAACACATTAAATAAGCAGAGAACTAGGAGCAATTCCTTAATGCAATCCAGTCCTTACATTTGTAATAATTTTAGCTACAACTGTTACTAGGGCTGTGCAAAATGAGCCATCTTCTGGAAGTGCTTCTCTCTGCTGATTAACCAGCTTGCTTGTACAAGCCAATGAGATGGTAGGTGCCAAAAGCATAAATCTCTAAATTAGCCACCATGACTTGCAGAAACCCTTAATTTGACCTGGCTTCCAGACTCAGTCATTCTAACAACATTTTTCATACTGTCAATCACAAATCAGTCCCATCTCTTGAAGCTACTCTAGTAATACTTTCCTGTATCACTAAGCATTAGAAATCTCAGCGTTATCTCAATTTTAGTCCCTCTTTTAACACTGAGCTGAAACAGAGTTAGTTGAAAAGTCTGGTCTAAATTTCAGTCTGGAAGATAAGGATGACATGCATCTATGCTCCAAGCCATACTGCTTGCCGACCCCCATCATGTCACAGCCTCACTCTCTGACACCACGCTGACAACCCTAGGCAGACAGGTTTTAACACCATGCATCATATCACCGATTTTATAAGAACAATGTTTTTAGACAGCTTTACGTTTCCAAAGCACTATGAGGAAGACTAACACGACATCTTTTCCAACAACAGTTGTAATCATCAAAGGAACAAGTCTCAGTTCTTCACCCTACGAAAATATGAGCTTTATACAAACACAGAGATCTGGTAAAACCTCAGTCTTCCCTTGTTTGCTAGGGTGGGAGTCATCGCACCTACCTCCAGGCATCCAGAAATCAGGAAAGTAAAGTAGGTTCTCACTATCATAAAAGAGACAGAAACTTCCCACCGTGAAGTCCACTACCACAGGCTGACACAGAACGACCTCTGGAAGTGCCTCCTTTCCACTTGGTGTAGGACTAGCTGAGGCTAGACACCTAACGTTGAGATATCTGAAGTCAGATGAGAAAAATCCAAACCTGAGCACATAACCGCCCACTCTGTTTTCTGTGCTTGCTTAAAATTCTCGTTGCGGTTGTGAGTTCATTTCCTATGCAAACCACGTCTGAAACTCCTAGATCTCACTATCACTCAGCTGCCAGCTCTCCTGATGCTCCTCATCAATGCTTCTTGTGATTCCAGCATGGAAGCCCTGTAAACATGTGAAAATCTTATCCTTTATTACAAAGAGAAAAATACAGCTTTTAATCCCCCCAAAATTACTTGAGAATTGCGTATAATAATTTTAAACAAATATAATGTTTTTTGGAAGTTAGATTTACTAACAATTTGGGCAGGCTGGTAACACTTCAGTATCAAGTATCAATCTATTACTTCAGCAATGCTCTGAACCATTTTCTTCATTTTTGTTCTATTTTCCCCCTTCAAGTACCTTTACATAATTATGAACTTTTAATTGTGAATTATCCCAACTATTAGCTATTTAGTCTTCTTCTAGCTTCTTTCTTTGATTTTCCACTGCAGACATGAATCCATTAACAGTCTTTCATATTTTGGATGCTCATACTGGTAGACTGTATATTAATATGAACATCAACAAAGAATGAAAAATAGTGCAGTATTTCAGCTGTATTGAAGTGAAATACTCCTGTGTATAGAGTCAAAGACCTCCATAGATATTTCTCTTGATGGGTTTGGCAGGTAACACTGCAAACACTTTGGAAGAAGGATCATAATTACTTTGTATGTCTATATGACGCCAACTTTTGTTTGCTGAACTGCTACTGTCAATAGCAATGCAAGTTTAATCAGAAGAAAGTTAGTCAATCCCAACAAAATTGTTTAGCATATGAAGCAATGTGAAAATGCATTTTATTCAAATAAAAGATATTATATATAAGTGTTTAAGCATTTCTCTTGGGAAATGTGGCATTGTATAATAAAAATGAAACATCTTTAATCTCTAAACTTTAAAATTGGGCAATGGAAGGCAAAAGTCTCTTTCTAAATAAGTATTCCCACAATGTTACAAACTCTTATTTCCAGATTCTGATTTCCCAAGTTCAGGACATAACCAAACATTAAATACATGTACAAACTTTGTCTTCAATGTAGACTCATATGAAAACTTCATAGATTAAGTGAAAAAGAAAGAAAATAAAATAAAGCTGCCTTTTTTTTAGAGGAAGGTTTGTAAAACAGTAGAAAACCCCTGCATCTAAACACCTGGCAACTGCTGGCAAACACAAGCACTGCCCTGAGGACAAAGAAGGACCAGGGAAAGGCAAACCCCACGGATTACTAATTCCAATGAAAAGAGAATAGCAACAGGTTCTCTGGAGTGGAGAGACAGCTGAAATGGGTGTTTCTGAATCAGGAGATTGCCTCCTGTTCTTTGGCCCTGCTATTCACAACAAAAATTGCCTTTTTCTGTTCTTAGGAAAATTTAATTTTGCAAGGAATACCTGCATTTATTGTCAATTCTTCCTTCTAACCAAAATAATAAAAAGTGCCCAAAACGCTAGTTAACCATTCGCAAAAAAAAAAAACTACTATCTAAAAATCTAAGATTTTTTTATAACATATTCTGTGGTCAGGATGGTGTCATGGAGGTTTTCTATACACACAATAATATCTTTATTAATAAATACACCACTAATACAGTGCCATTCAGTATGGCACTTGAGAAAACAGCAGAATCCCTGCACCTCTGCTGTGCTTTACCATTTGCTTCTTTTAAGCCTTCATTTAGCCTTCTTTACACTTGCAGGTCAAACCCATCACCTAATTCACGCCATCAGACCAATTACCGACAGTCTGCTAGCACAGTTATGCTTATATAGATGTAATCAACACTTATTTACAAATTGATTAGGCCAATTCCAGTTGTGAGTTCCACTTAGCAGCAGGGAAGGGTAAAGGAAAATTGTAAATCATCTCTTTGTCTTCCAGATAGGCAGCCTATGTGGCCAGTGCTATAGCACTGCAACAGAAGTCCCCAAGGATCCTCCAGCAGACTGATAGATTTCCTACTTCCATACTTGGTCTCTTAATAATTATCAGAAACTGCGAAAAGACAGAAAATAAACTAATTATAATCAATCTGGAAGCGACTGAGACAGAGTTTTCCATTCATTCTGTATGTTTCCTTCTCAACCAGTGAGATTACATTTGTACAAAGGTAGAATTAAAACAATCACATTAAAGTGTATTCTTCTACTCACACAGTAAAATTTAATTATTTTACTTGTAGTACTGATCCAAAAACCTTTCAAACACACTCAGACCTACTCAAAGGCTTTAATGCTAATATGGTAATCCTAAACTCTGGTATGTATCCATCTTTTTATTAGTTTTATGATGAGGTATGGACATAATAAGAAAATGTAATAAAATAAACTTTGCTTTTTCAAACTTGAAATTGCTCTAATCTTTAAGAAAAGCTCCTTTTTGTCAATATCTTTTACAACAATTTTACAGTTTTATACTAATGAGATTCTACTTCTCCTATCTAGGAATTCACTATATATTTTACATTCAGTCCACAAGAAAATAACGGTCCCAAGATTCAACTTGAAATCAAGACAACTATCTTAAAATTGGCCTAGTTGTAGTAACACCATATTAAATTTAAAATGAGAAGCTGAGTACTCTATTATGCAGAAAATCTACAGAATATTGGAAATGTATTGTCTTTATTCTCAGGTCAGCTGTACAAGAGATTAGATCTTTTAATTATCTGTCACAGAATGGGAAATAGAAGCTTTGAATCCACTCAGCTGTTCAGTTTATGACCTGGAGAATTAAATCTGACCCCTCACAAAGTACATCTAAGCATCACACACCCCCCGAGACATAGCTATGGTTTTAAAACAGTCATATAAGTCTCAGCTGGTACATCATTATCCTACAGAATAACTGAGTTTCCATTGAAAATGTATGTGTCTGTATTTTTTGGAAGGGCTGCATGAGACTACCAGAAGTGCCGCCTTGCTGTCCTGCTCTACCTTCAAATGTAATTTTAATCATGCCAAAGTCAAGTTTAGCACTCCCACATGCTATATTTAGAACCACAGAATAATTTACGTTGGAAGGCACCTCTGGAGGTCATCTAGTCCAGCCTCCTGCTCAGCACAGATCCGACTAGATCAGGTTGCTCAGGTCCTTGTCCTGTCCAGGTCTGAGAACCTCCAAGGATGGAAGGCCACCACTTCCCTGGACAACCTGCTCCAGTGCTTTACCACGTTCTTGGGAATTCTGTTTCCCCTTATATCTGATCAGAAATTGCTGTGTCGCAAGCTGTCGCGGTGTTGCCTCTTGTCATTTTGCCATGCACCTCTGAGAAGAGTCTGGGTCCATCTTCTCTACAGCCCACCAGGAGGGACATGAAGACAGTGATTTTCTCCCTCAGGCTCATGAAGGAGCCTGGCTCTTGCAGCCCCTCCTCGTACACCCAGCCTCTGACCGTCCAGGCAGGCTGTCCATGCACCTGATCCACTTAATTCCAGCAGCAGGACTCTGGCATGACAGCAAAACAGACCTGTCTAAAATTCCTCTCTAACATGAAGATCATCACAGGTGAGTGAAGACACACATTTGAAAGCCAGGTGATTAAAATTAGCCTTCAAAACCCATATTTAGCATCTATCAAAAGTGACCTGGTGTTCAGTGCTGCTGAACACCTTTAATTTGCAGCATCTTTGCCCATACAGGTTTTTTTTACAAGGCCACCTTCCATCATAATATTGTATTACATAAGTTATAAACCAAAATATTTCTCTCTGGATGTGCCAATAAGGAAATTGGGATGCCCTGGGGGGTCAACATTTCTGATCTGAACATGCAGCTTCAGACCACTGGATTCTAACAGAACAGAAGCTCATTTTAGGCACACTCATGTATAAATGGCTAAATTAATTACTTTTTTTTTTTTTTTTTAAGATATAAATGTCAGTATAAATGACAATGAATGTGCCTATCTTCATTTACACTGCCTGCCTTCAGATTTGCAGCAGCCTGGTCCAAGGACTGACCCCGAGAATTCAGAAAGAATTTCATTACAATCCTACAAACCAAATATTAGACATAAAATGACCTTGATGATCCCACAACCAAAAAGTCACAGTGAAGTGGGGAAGCCAAGCTGTCTTTTTAAATCTCTGCATACACCAAATATACAAAGAAAACAACCTGGTTTACAGAGTTACACATTTGACATTGCAATCTGCCTTAGAAGTAGGGATTTTGTTGAGACAGTAAACACCAATCCCACCTAACCACGTACCCTACAGGTCACAGGCCTTACTGCACAGGTACCCAGTCTCCAGCCTCTACACCCTGCACAGGCTTCTTACCATTTAAAGAACAGGCAATGTGATTAACACTGCTAATCTGGCTGCATTTTGAATTCTGTTTGAGTCTTTGACATGGGAGCTCTGGGAGTTTTGACTGCAATGTAAGAAGCACTGTTAAGTCTTACCATTTTATCACAGCCTTGAAATACTTGATGTTTTAAATTAAGTACCATCACTGGGAGATAAGCGATTATGCAGCAATCTGTTCTCTATTTTTTTATTATTTTAATTTGGTTCTAGCTGTCATAGTTGAAGAAAAAGGTTAAAGGTTTTTAACGTTTTAAAAATTTTCCTCATCCCTTTCCTGTGTGAACAACAGAAACAAAATCCAAATGGTAAAAAAGAGGCTCCACCTTCTATTCTGGTTTATGAATACAGATGCTACTGCTTGCGATTTCTCCCTCAATTTTCTTGTGTGTGTGTGCATGGTCTAATTGATAGATCTCAGAGATATGCATAAGGTTTTTGCTTCTGCTTGTATCCTACCTGCTAAACTGATGATAATAGAGTAATTAAAAAAAAAATAGTAGAAGATCGTTTAAAGTCCTAGAGCTACAGTACAATACCTTGCTTTGGAGCAAGAACACCAATCACACATGTTTTGTTGTGAAACTGCCTTCCCGTGGTGCAGGGAAGAGCAAAGTAAGCAGGGCAGTTTCACTCACCGGTGTAGCCCCAATGACAGGGAAAAACTTTAGGGGAAAAAAAATAAAAATATTCCCACAGCAAGTGATATTATTCTCAGAAATAACAGAAACAGCCCCTTCATTCCACTCACTGATTTTACCGCTATGGTGGGGTAAATAGGACAGTGGTGACAATGCCTGTAATACAGCATCTCCTACCAAACCAAGGCAGGGGACAAAAGAATCTCCCCAGTGTGACTGGTATCAAGGGACCCAAAACTGGCCCCCAGCCTTATACCACTTGGAGCCAATCCTGAGCTTCTGGATCCATCCAGCTATCTTTTGTCATAATACTTAATCTTCCAGTCCATAGTGATAGAGCAGATGTCACTGAAATGATTTAACACATTAAGCTGCTGTTTGTTTAATTCTGATGTGGAAAATGTGTCACACTCCAAATAGTTTAGTATGTTAATGTACCACTGCTTACTGATTTTATTTTAAATCATAATTAAAACCTGTTTTCTTGCTTCCTATCTACATTTTTTTAAGTGCACTCTTAACTTCACCTTTAGTTTCTCCAACCTGAATAAATAGAACTGTTATCTCAAATAAATATTTCATGTCCTAGCATATTTTATCTATAATTTATTTGCATTAAAAATTACATAAAACAGATGCAAACTTCCAGAATAACATATTCCATTCATAATTTGCAGCACAATAGCTCATAGATGAGAGAACTCCGGGGGCTCAACTTTAAGGAACGAGATTTTAGTATCTCTGTCTGAACAAGAAAGCTGATCAAAGCTATATTTGGATTGGTATCTAAGTGATATTATCAATAAAAATCTCTGAAATCTAAAATATTCTCATTTAAATCAAACTTTTTCAAAAAAATACTCTTCAAATTTTCAATTCCAAGATAAGGGTCAGCTTTTAATAACCGCAACATGAAGTTTCATTTCTTATATCAGTACGTAGTTCCTTATGCTTCAATGGTACTATACATGACAAAGTGTGTATCTAATAATTTAAAAATTATTCACCTCAAAAACATTTAAGTAATCAATTTTAAAATAACTTTTATAACATTATGATGAGCATTACAAATGAGGAATTTCAAGCCATAAATGTGAATAATGTCCATTTCAAACTAAAGGTGCAATAATGTCTACTAAGTTTAACTCTTTTGTGGATTCACATCAGATGTTGCAGAGTCTTATTAGCTTGACGAATTAAAAGCATGTCTTAGTAAAATTAATCCCCTTGCATGTAGCTGCACTGCTTTGATAACTCAGCAGCCCTAGCATTAGCACTTCTGGTTTCTTGAGACTCTCTGGGCACACATAAGGCAAATTTAACCAGAGCCTTACCCTGATGCTCTGCCATGGCACATTTCATCAGTGTCTTCATGTCAACAGCTCTGAAAATAACCCTCATGAATTTCCTACAATAAACTACAAAATTGAACAAATTTTGGAGTACACTTTTCAAAATATAGCTTCTGAAATAAACTCTGTGTGGTTTGAAACTCAGTTAAAGCCCGTTATTGTACAATATTGAGGATTTCCTGCAAAGAAACACCTGTCAGCATTTTTCTTTACACCAAGCCCATTCAACTTGATGGTGGTCAGATGACCACTCTTCACCAACAAGACTGCAATGACCCATGTGCATGACACAGGCAGGCACAACTCATCAGAAAAAGGCTTCAAACACAAAAGCTGAAAAGAGCTTGTTCAGCATCTCAGCTCGTTATAGCCACCCTGTGCAGGTGCTGTGCTGGTCCCCAGTGGACAACCCCTGGTCTGACCTGTCTGCTACATGTCTTATTCGAATGGTTCTTGTTATGCAGATGCTCTTTCCACCAGCATTAAATTATCCTAGAATGGTTTGCACTGGAAGAGAACTTGAAGATCATCTAGTTCCACCCCCCTGCCACGGGCAGGGACACCTTCCACCAGACCAGGTTTCTCCCAGCCCCGTCCAACCTGGCCTTGAACCCTTCCAGGGAGGGGGCAGCCACAGCTGCTCTGGGTACCCTGTGTCTCACCGCTCATAAGGAAGAAATTCTTCACTATGAATCTAACTTAAATCTACCCACTTTCAGTTTAAAACTGTTACCCCTTGTCCTATCCCAACGCTCTCTGATCAAGAGTCCCTCCCCACTTTTCCCGTAGCCCCCTTTCAGTACTGGAAGGCCACTATAAGGTCTCCCTGGAGCTTTCTCTTCTCCAGGCTTAACTACCCCAACTGTTCCATCCTGTCATCATAGAGGAGGTGCTCCAGCCCCAGTAGTTACACTCTTATCATGCTAGCAGTTACACACTTCTGAAATGATGAAATGATCAAAACCTGATGACAAACACATGAATATATGCACTTGATGCTGCCATATACAGAGCATTAGGGGACAATCAGTGCAGTGTACTTTGGTCAGATCTTTCTTAAGATGAACTTGGTTGTTTTGATGTCTTTTGAGCAGAAGTGCTATATGTGGCTTGGAGTAGGTCCACTTTATCTAGACAAATGTACCCAGTAAATAAGCTTGACTCAATACAAGCCCTCAGGACTGAAATAATCCTCACTCAATTAACTAAGCTTTCAGGTCACTGGGGGATACAAAAGCTGACATGCGTTATCAATCTGATCTGTAACGGATCACAAATATTTTCCAAATTACCTATTGTATTTATGTGCTCATGACTAATGAAAGCTGCAGAAATTGAAAAATTGGAAAGTTGCCTCCATCCCCAGCTTCCGTACTGGGCTGGGAAAGGGAGATGGGTGAGCAAAGAGAAAAGCAGGGGCTTTTCCACTTTTTTGTATGTACCTGTAACACTGGCCTTTGGGGAAATATTAACTTAAGCCTGCCTCTACAGGAAAGAGCTGCATGTTATCTCTTTGCCACATTACGTCACCTTTAAAGAACTTTAAATAACTGGCAAGTGACAGTGGCAGCTGCTGGCTGGGGTCTGCTGGGACAGTCGTCACTATGGGCTGCACAGATTCCTTGGTGGGGCTGCACGCTTGCAGCTCGGGTGCCAGTACATGCAGCCTTTTCCTACCATGTAAAAATAAAAAAACATCTTCCAGGGTTAGGTTCTTGTGCGATTCTTTTTTTTTTTTTTTTTTTTTTTTTAATGTATTGTACATGTGCAGTTTTATCTGAACAGTGACATCAGTTGCAACCTTGATTTCTTTTTGGAATAAAATCTCCTCATGGATATGATCCAGAGAGAAATTAAAAACAAGGTGGGGGAATACTTAGGCTTCCTGGAGCATGGAGTTAACAGCAGGAAACTGGCTTTGCTGCAGTTGGCTTTTACAAGCCCAACTCTTCCTTCCTACCTTGAGACACTGTACAAGCTAAGGACCAGATATTACTTTTCAAAACTTAGTGGAAGATGGCAAACAAATTAAGCTTTCATTTTCCTTCCTTCTGTAGACAAATGTCAACCACTCATGCCAATGCCAAAAATAATCTAAAATGCATTAAGTCTTATACATGTGAAGTCAGAGTAACCTAACAGACGCAACATTTCTTTCAGACTTTGGTATTTCATATTCTTTTCCTCTTGACTCATCCTACCAAACGTCTTCTCAGTTCTCCTGTGTTTACAAGCAAACTCCCTTCTCTTGTGTAAGCTTCGCAGTCAATTGACCAAAAATACCAATAAAAAGCTAAATACATTTACAAAAAATACACAGCACCAACAGTACCATAATAAAATTCTACCAGAAAGAAACCCTGACGTCAAAGAACATAAATGTGAAGAGTGATACATCCTACCAAAAAAGGAAGGAGTTCCTACAAAATATGGCCAAGTTTTCCTAAAGAGATGATATTATCTTTCAGCTTGGGAATAAAAATAGTACAGCTATTTAAATAATACATAAAGCCAGAGATAGCATCCTGTCCCATAAGTTTACAAACAACACAAACTGCAATCAGACACAATATAGGGAATATTAATATAACAGCAATTACCCTATTAATTACATTATGTGTATTTAGAAGACTTTTCCAATTTTTTATTGCATTAAGAATTTCTTTAAGGCATAACATTTTAGAATATTTACACAGAAGTATGCAACAAAAAGTCTAAAAAGTCTAAAAAGAGACTTTAACTCTGACAGCAAGATGCAGCAGAAGACGTTGCAGCTCAGGGACAAAAAGGAGTGAAGCACGTAGGGCGGCTTGTTTACAGGTCAGTACAACGCTCTCCTGGATCCAGCTCTTACTGTCCATCCAAAGTCCTCCCCCTCCCTACTGCCCAAGTGCTATACATAGCTGTCAAGCTGAAATGCCAAATAGCCTGTGACTGATATAGTTTCTTTGGTAACTGTTAATTCTTCATAGTACCATAATATCAATGCAGTGGAAATACTTTCCAGATCATATTTTTTTTTCCATAGCATAATTATAATAATTTCCCTAGAAAATTCATAGAAGCTACCTGTTAAACTTCAGTCCTTTTCCTTCCAGCACAAGAGTCATCACCTGCCTCCCAGATCCACAGCACAGAGTCCCAGGGCAGGCCAAGAGTAGGAAGCTTGCTTTAACGTGCCAATGTTTGCTATTTACCCACTGCTAAAGTCTCTGTAAGCAACACTGGATGCACAACTCATTAAAACACATTCACGAGTTCACTAATGGAAAATAGGTTCAATTAGAGAAAAAAGAAAAAAAAATTTTATTAAAAAAATATAAACCAGCACAGCATTTCCTAAACAAGCAGAGTGATTAGTACAGAAATGGACTATCAGGAGAAGCAACAGGTTCATTATTTTTTATTCTCTTGAGGGAAGATGACAACTCAGTATTGGGATATGTGAATGAAAACAACCAGTTATAGAGAGTAGCAGAAGTTTAGACGGTTTAGCAACTGAATTTGACCTATAACCTAGACAGTGTCATAAAAATAGTTTAAACAAATAACTAGAATTAAAGATGAATTTCAGAACTAAAATTGGTGAGCTTTTTGATGTCCACAGTGCAAAAAGCTATACTGAAAGCATCCATCACTCTATTAAATACATAATTATTGATCTTAGGAAACACATGTATGAGATCAAAATTACCAGAACTGAAGCTGGGACTGCCTCCAATATATAGCATTCCTATATATTTCCAAAAATATTAAGTACTTTTGTATTTAGAAAGGCTCTAAAAAGTTTATTTTTTTCTAATTCATAACAGGACAGGTAAATCAAGAAAGTATCCAACCAACGTTACAGCAGTTTGACAGCTTTAGCTGAACAGCCAGGCTTCTGCCAACTTACATTCGCAGCTCATGCTGTTTGCTGCTTTCTAAAATAGGCATAACTATGGCACGCTTCTTGATCTATGGAGACCTTATATGCTTCAGAGACAAGATGCAGAAAGCCCAGTCAAACATTTCTTCAGAGCTGGCAGCATCACCCTAATGCCAGTCTCATATTCTTTACAGGACGCAGACCGTGTTGTTCCCATGGAAAATCAGCCTTGACCTTGGAAAAAAGCTCAGGCATATCAAAAATTAAAATTGTAGATCTATGGAAAGAAATGTGAAATGAGTGCCTATCAGTAGTTTTCCTGAAAATACAGCATATCACCTCAGTCCAGAAATATTATTTAACCCCAAAGTTTAGAAATAACAGGAGTTAAAAGGTCTTCAGCACACCCTAAGTTTCAGTCTTAGGTCAAATCCAAGTAATGATACAGACACAAAGCTACAGCAGTGTAACTGGGTAGCTGTATTAAGACATTAAGCTCTCTTAGGATATAAGTAGAAGTTTATTGTTAGGCTGGCTTTCTGCAGATGATGAAATTTAGTCCACGCTACCAAAAATGAGCTAAAATTTGGCATTTGAGACGATGCATCACTTAGCACCATCTTGAAAAACATTCCAGACCAAGAGATGGACACAATTGGCCACTTATTGTTAGTTCTGAGGTCAGGACAATGGGCACAACTGGACACAGGCAACTGGGCCACACAGACGTCTAATCTGAGCTGGTACAGACAGTGTTATGATCTTAAATAATGACAGTAAATGTGGCATACAGCAAACTGAAACACAAATATTTATTACTAAATGTCTTATGGTTTGTATGGACAGAAGCCTTAAAGAAGATACTAGAAAAGCTTTGGTTGTTTTCACAGCTGACAACATATTAAGACAGTCTCCAAGATGCTTGTTATCTTAGTTTTGTACCGTGAAAAGCAGGAGGTATTAGAATAAAGATGTTAAAATTGTTAGATCTAATTCTGTACTAAGGCGCATAAATAAATGCCCTGGTTTCAGAGTGACAAAACACTCTGCAGTGCAGTGATTTCACCCACGGGTGATGGATGTTTAGCAGTTCTCAAAGTCCCAGCAGTGATGGAGAAGCCAGCTGTTCACACCAAACTGTCCGTCCCCGTCAAGGAGGGGCTCTGCAGCTGCACACACATAACCCACAGGAGAGGTATGCATCTTTAGGCAACTGTTCAACAGATCTGTAGTACCTAAACCCTGTTTCTCCACACAGCCTGGTGCAATAAAGCTTACAAGTGTTCATACATAAAGCTGACCCTAGTTTTTCTCCAGTTTTCCAAGGCAGGAATGAGCCATCAAAACATGTCCAGGAAGACTGGTTGGTAAATGACTACACAAAACATTCAAGAATAATCTGCCCATAGATCCCTGTAGCAGCTCAACAGGAGCTCTGCAGTCACACTTAAGTATGGCTTCAGATACCCACTAAAAATTTTGGACCAGATGCCCAGAGGTCCAGCTCATAGCAGGGCAATCATCAAAGTTAGGTCAGGTTGCTCAAGCATTTGCCAACCAAATTTTGAAAATCTCCGAGGCTGGAGATTTCACAGCCTCTCCAGGCACCCTCCTCCAGGGTTCAGACACTCTCATTGTAATTTTTTTTCTCCTTACAACCAGTGGGAATTTCCCTAGCTACACACTTCCTGATTACTGCTTCTTGCCCTTTTCCCGTGCACCTGTGAGAGGAGCTTGGCTCCATCTTCCCTCTGCCCACCCACTGTGTGGTTGAAAAACAAAATTAAATTCCCCTTGCCCTTCTCTTCTCCAGGTGGAACAAAAGCAGACCTCTCCACCTCTCCTTGCACACCACCCAACTTGAGGGATGCACACAGCAGCTCCTCTCATCACCCTCGCTGCATGAACCCTGGGAGGATTTGGGGCTGGACTCTCTTGACTTTGGTGGGAATGCTGTACCTGAGCATACACTATTAGTCATGGAGAGCTTCAAGACAGCATTCAAACCAATGCTGCTCTCTTATCACCAGTATTTACCTACTGCCTGCAGTCGCACACACTTCTGTCACTGCTCCAAAGCCAACGGCAAAGCACGGGGTTTAATTTAGTCTGAGCAGGGCAGAAGCCACTGAGGACACCAAGGGTCAGACCACAAGCAGAAATCCTACAATTGGCACTCTTGGAGCCTTATAGCCAGGTTAACAGATAACAGAACAGAGAGCATGTGTGAGAGACCCAGGGGTGAGGCGTTGGAGTCGTTGCCAGACACTCGCTACAACTCGCGGTGCAGACATACACAGCCCCAGCTGTTCCTGACTGCCTCGTGTCCCAGTTATGGGATTTGGCTGCAAATCCTTTTTCATTCCCATCTTCCTGTCATCAAGGGTAATAGTAGCAATACGGCCCATTTCTATGGTTTCCTTTGGTCTCTGTGCCCTACCCAATTATATATGCAAACTTAAAGATCAGATCTTCTGTATCCATGTTGCAATTACAAGTGTAACCCAGTGATTGCTTTAGTGCTGCTGGTATCACAAAGACAAACACCGGAGCAAGGAAAACCCTACAAGGCTCTGTAAAGCCCAACTTATCATCCGAACTCTATCAAAAATCCTCAGCAGTCTGTTACAAGGTAAGGAACAGAATTATTTGTTTGACTTGCAGATCCCAGCTAAGTTTGCACTACTGAGAAACAGGAAAAGAGGTAAGGAATTTGTAAACATAGCAAAGCAAATGAAAGTAACTGAGATGAAAATAAAGATGAAACTGTAAAAATATTTTTCATGACTTCTAGAGCATTCACATCCTTTTAAACAGCAGTATTTGCAGCAATTTGAGATCTATAAATGTACCTCAGCAAACTCTCTTGACAGAGGTAAAAATAAGTAAGCAAAAACCAAAGTGGTCTGTGATCAAGAACTCTCCAAATTAATCATTGCATATAAGGTTGCCTATTCATTTACTCCCACTTAGTGCTGCTCAGCAGAGAAGATGCCAGTATACATTTAGACATCAACTAGTAAACTGCCTTATGTGCTACTTCTGAAATTCCCTTTTATCCATGAATCCTCAAGTCACATACCTGTCAGGGGAAGGAGGTATATGACCTGTTTTCTAAAGTGACAAAAGCAATTGCACGACAGGTTCTGTGGCTTCTTCATATGATATGTAACAAACTTTAACTCCTTCTACTTCACCGAGGATTTCAACATATGAACAGTGTCACAGGGATTCAATTTTTCTTTGCCGTCCTCTGAAACAGACTTGAAGGAACACAACTACGGTATGCTTAGTGGTCCATATTTATACTATATCCAGTTATTTCACTCCACAAACCAGTACGGGTGAGGAATTTTACTTTTTTTTTTTTTTTTTCCCCCTGAAGCTCAAATGAACTTGGTGAAAGGGAAGCGGAAGAACATGAGACAATCACATTTCATCCTCTTCTGAACTATCAGAGAGTACCTCACTCTAGAAATTAAATGATACAAGAGATACTTGAAAACTTCCAAGGAACTGGATGCTGTATTAGTGAGAACCTACCGTGCAGTAACAACTGAGATACCACATTTGTTCCTTGTATCCACCATGAGGAGCAACTGCAGTCTGCTACTCTTTTACAATGATAGTATTACTTAAATCTACAAATAATGGTTTCTAGATAGCAAAAATAAAAAAAAAAAAAAATCTGTATTACAAGAACAATAAAGTCTTTTTAAAATACCACTAGTGATACCTTGCAATTCAGGAATGTTTATTTTTCATGGCCGATTACATTTAGACTTTGTTTTCCTTCAACTACAGGTCAAACAACTTGTCCTATAGGATCAAGAGAATCTCCAAAATAGAGTTATTGATCAATCTGACTAATGCCAGTAGAAGAATGATTTGCTTTTACAGAGAAAGGGAGAAGAACAGCTCCTAAAGCAGACAGAAATATTCACTGAATGGAGTTTATATTCCCGTCACATTCCTTTTCTGAAATGGAAAAATAAATAACCATGCTCTGTGCAAAACAATACTCCATCTAGATTTCAGAGCACAAACATTAACTAATAAGCTGTGAAAAAAAACATTCCAACATTTCAGATGGTAACAGTTAAGGACCTTGACACACTGCTAATGGATCTTGACATGGGGAATAATCTAAATTCAGAAATATTTGCCTTAAGGTTATATTTAAGGATGCAGACAGCAAGCCAGAAAATTGTCCAATAATCTCAAAGGCCCATCTGCTGCCCTGCATCTAACGCTGGGCTTGTGCAGAGTCAAAGCTCTGCTGGCTGGGCCCTCTCTCATCTGGGCACTCACAGAGCTCTGCTTTCAAAAGCCCCAAGCAGCACATCCCATCTCCACAAAAAATGTGTTTTATTAATTATTATGAGTGCTGGATGCTTCATTTGAGAACCCATGGTCCAAAGGCGAGATAATGGCACCAGCAATCCCCTAGGAGGACTGGAAAATGCAGCAATGAGCTTAAAAATTAACAACAGTAAAGACAGATGTTTCCACTGTGAAAGCCTGAGTTTGTGCAGTGTAGAGGGGGAAAGATTTGTAAAATTAGGGAAAACTAAAACCAGAGGTTCCTCACTTCTCCTTAAATGTTGGCCAGCTCACTGCATAGAAGAAGGCAAGAGAGGGAATAGGTTACTTCAGTAGGCATGCTTTGATTAATCTTTCACTTCTCTTTATATTTCTTAGCTCTCTATGTTTTTATGACAAAGTTGATTATTGGTCACGAAGTACATAAGCCATTGTCCTCAGAAGCAAAACTGAAAGTATACTGACTTTAACACTGTACTGAAATGACAGTCAGATGTATACACAGCCACAGAGGATACTCATTACTGTAGGGATGCTGCACTGCAAAAAGGCAACTTGGTAAGAAATAGATCTTGCTCACAAAGTCAAACGTCTGGGTGTTTAAAGCAGAACTAGCCACCTTTCCAGAGATCTGCTGCAGCGCTGGGGCAGCACATGAAGGCCCATCACCTGATAATCTCTTCTGAACTATTTCATCCTCTCGTAACTGTGCTGTATACTCTTACAATCCAAGAACAGGATGCCATTTACCAGATGTCATACACTGAGCTGAAATCCTTTTCTGAAGAGCTGTAAAGAAGAATCTTCAGCAAAAAACCTTAAAGAATCCTAAGATATGGCTTCATATTTTTTTACAATATAATAAATCATATACAGTTTATGCAATTCAACTTCAGAGGAAGAAAATACCATCAGGAAATAGGTGTCATTGCTTTCTGTTTAATTACAAAACTTGGAGGATTCCATGTTATAATCTGCACACATTTATTACTTGGAGAACTCCAAAGCAAGTCGACCTCTTGCTGCTCCTATCTAGTAATTCAAGGCTCTTTTCAACCAGTGCTCAAAAGGAAGGGCTGAAAGTAAAACACTGTATCTAACTATAAAATATACTACTGTCCGAAACAGTCAGACTGTTGTCTCCAAAGATGATTCCTATCGGCATATTTGCATGATAACTTTGAAATGGAATTAAGCATCTCCCAAGCAGAGCAGGACCCTGTCTGACCAACCTGCGTAACCTCTTTTGTAACCAGAATCACTATGTTCCTGCTCCATTTGGGCTGTGACACTCCCGTTAGCTGTTCTCTGATCCACACAAACTTTTCCTCTAGTATAATAAAGACTAAATAGTCATGTGAATTTGTGTCATGACATTTAATTTAATCTAATATAAGATAATTCATCTAGTATGTAATTAGCTCTGCAATTCCTTTTTTTACACTTAAATAATAGACACCATGGTACCCTATTTCTGGGAATTGACGTGAACCTAATTTTCTCAATCTCAAATTTTTAACCTGCTCTGTTCTTCTTTCTATGATTTCAGTATGCCAAAGAACTGAAATATTAGACTGATATTGTATTATAATCTCTTATAATATTCAATTATAATATTATAAACCCTTAATAGTACATATAAAATCCTAAAATCACAGCCATGCCATGTAAATCTTTTAGGTATAAAAAGCAGTGAATGGGGTCTTTCTTAGAAGTAGTTTCAGCCAAGATCAATGGTAAGTATATGGAAGGCAGCTGAGGAAAATAACATGTGGAAAAATCTAATTACAACATATATAATAACACATTTGAGCTGTGTTTCACTATGCCACATGATCATATGCTTTCTAGATTTTAAATTATAGAATCAGTCTGCAGTCCATTAATACAGGATGATGGTTCAAAGTATGTCTTATTGAGCCACTTGAAATTATATTACCTGTATCTATATATTACAAACTAAATCATGTTTACCAAATATAAGCATTTCTATATCTAAAGCCAAATCTTATGGTTAAAATGGTAAAGCAGGGTTGCAGAGTTGCCTAAAACCCTCTTGATACAGATAACTAATGATGTGTTGCATTGGCACAAGATGGGACAGACTGAGCCAATGTTTCTGGAGCAACAAGCACAGATCCACAACAGTTTGCTTCATCTCAGGAGTAACAGGAAGAGCAGGGATTTCTCCTGGATTACCAAAACAGTGCAGCAATGTCCTGAACCTTATGCGAGGCTGATTTTAATACCAGATTGCACCCTTATTTTCTTTGCAGAACCAGAAACATCTTTCTGTTACAGTAAACAACAACTTTGAATTACAGCCTCTCCATAGTAATTTTGGTGGAAATCTTTTGGAAACAGTGATTTTAGTCAAAGTGTGGCATTAAATTTGCTGTACAATACTTGCCCCATTGACGTTAATGGAAAATTTCCATCGATTTTGCAGAGTAGATGTGGGCTCCTGACATTTAATTTATCATGAAAATTGATTGTAAATTGTTTACATCGTCCACATAGACATACAAAATCAAAATTTGGAGACATCAAAGCTAAAGCTATACTTAAACCCAGTACTCCCAAAACTGCCAGTTATACTTTCAAATGACAGCTAAGAACTCTCAGGGGTTTTTTCCACTGTCTTTTTTCCCAGGATGTTATTTTTATCTTGGCACCGTTCATTTTTGCTATTTCATTTACACCATGTTTGGTGCAATTACTGAGATAGAACTGTGTCAGGTCTCCTCTGCACTACACTGTTACCCACTAACTTTTCTACTGAGTTTATAATTTTACAATCTATTTAATTGTCATTTTAAATATTACAGAGATGCAACTTTGTTCTTAAATACTCACTCTGCCAGCATCCATTCTACCGCTACAGAATTGAAATGTTTCACAGTATTTCTCATTCTTCAGTTAGAAATTACAGACAAGTAACTGAGGATAGAATTCTGAGCTGGAGTGTAATCATCCCCAATGCAGATGTCACCATCTGCATTAACCATCTCGACTCCCTTTAGAAACAGGGAACAGGCTCAGGATTTCCTGCACACGGTTCAATTCGCCCCAAAACTCTGCTCCCACCTGCACCCCTGGACACTTCCCTGGAGAGGACCGGCAGACTAGCAGGGCACGTTTCATCCACAGCCGGCATGGGAACATGGATGACTGGCACACATGGAAATATTTACACTTCAACAGACATGAGAAAATGCCAAACTAGGTTTATAGCTGCAGTCTCTGGCAGGTACCCGACCCCAGGTCTTGCCCTGTTCTAACCGGGAGCTCGTTTTCCTCTTTGTTTGCACCAGGCTCTCATTTGGCTCGCTGTGAGGATGTGATATGATTAAGCATGTTGACATACAGTCACCACGTAATTGTAGTTATTCAATGTCTCCCTGTTGTTGTGGGAGAGGGTATATTTAGCAGCTACAGTTACCCTCAGAAACGAAACACACAATCAACTCTCAAGGCTTCCCCCTTCCCCTAAGCACAACCCTGTATTTTCCTTAAAGACTGTAATATTTTGCCATCAGCTGTGCTCTGAAGTAACCACCCCCCCACTGCCACACAACGTAGATGGATGCCAAATCGCTGGAAAACACAATTTCAAGTCAGTTCTCAAATTTTGCACGTATCACTGGATAAATTAGTTTTGTATTGCCTTGGGCAACTGGATCCCTCCGGGTGGCAATGCCAGATAGGGCTCCCTGAAACCACCTTCTCCATCAATCACCACGGTATCTCGGCCAGCTGAAAAGGCCGGGATTTTAACCCAAATATCCCCGTCTGAGGAGCCGCGTACTCCCACCCCCGGGACAGCAGCCTGCCAGCCGCCCTCACCCACATGTCGGCGGCGGGGCCGGGGCGAGACGCTCCCCCCGCCCCGAGCCGCGCCGTGCGGTACCGGCCGCGGGGTGCCCGGCCGCGGGGTGCCCGGCTCCGGGGTGCCCGGCCGCGGGGTGCCCGGCTCCGGGGTGCCCGGCCCCGGGGCTGCGGGCGGTGCCCCCACCGGCCCCACGCAGGGTCCCGGCGCCCCGGCACGGCGGCGGCAGCCGCAGCATCTCCCGCTCGGCAGCGCCCGCGGCTGCGGCAGCTCCCCCCGAGATACGCACACATACATAGGCACGTATTTTCTGGTTGGGTTTGGGGTTTTTTTTTTTGTTGCTTTTTTTTTTTTTTTTTTTTTTTTTTTAGGTTAGCAATGTTCAGCCCGCACCCCGCTGAGCAGCCGCACCGCGACGTGACAGCGCCGACCTCCCCTTCCAAAATACCAAAGGGGGCTCTGCTACCCCCGCATTCCCCCCCCCGCCTACCTGTGCCGGTGCTCATGGCGCGCAGGAGGGGCCGCGCCCGCCGCCGCTCCCGTCTCCGCGTCCGTCTCCGCGCCCCGCGGGCGGCACCGTCTCCGCGCTCCGCCCCCGCCCGCAGGTACCGCGCACCCCCGGCCCCGCCGGCGCGGCGGGCACCTTGGGAAGTGTAGGCAGCTCCGCACCGCCCCGCGCAGCCGCCCGCGGACTACATCCCCCTCCGTGCCTTGCTGCGGCTGCGGCGGGGGGAGCTCCGGCCCCGCCGGTTCTGCGGGCGGAGCGGCCGCGGCTTCCCCGCCGGCTCCGGGGAGCCGCAGCCCCTCACCTGCCCGCCCGCCAGCTCCCCCTCCAGCCCCTCTGTGCTCCGTGGGCGAGGGCTTCCCCTGCGTTTCCCAGCCCTACTCGTGCTCGGTTTGTCTGATGCCCGAGCAAAGCGTGTTGGTGCACAGGTGCTTTAGCACGTCCCCAAAGCGCCTAGGGAATGACGATGAGGATGCTTGCCTTGCTCCTCGGCTCCGCGCAGCGCTGCACCGCACAGCTATTTGGCAGCGAGTCTGGTTGTTCAGGAGGTGAAGGCAGTGCTTTCTGGAGCAGGTGAACCCTCACTGATCCTTCCTATTTGAAAGTACAAAGACACACAATGTTTTATTGGAGCCAGCTTTTTCCGTATTTCATCAATCTGAAAATCTACTATAGTTCTGGAAGAATTTGTTTGTTAAAGAAAACGTCTGTTTCAACAAACCCAGAAGGAGCCAGCCATGCTTACATAAGCATGTTGTATTGCACAGCTCCTCTGATGCTGAGTCCTGGCTGGGTTCAGGGCAGCTGGGAGTTACAGTAACAGCATGAGGAAACAGGGCTGTGAAGACTTGCTTTGCATTTATAACAGCGTGCTGATCGTACTCTTTCCCGCCGGCAGTTCTCTAAAAGTTAAAACTTAACTAATAGTTGTAACCATAAAAACCTACACAACTCTCCCATCCTACACCAGTAACTGAGGCGGGATGAGCTCTGCAGCAGCGCTTACGTGTCGTGATCTGAATCGCGATCCTCAGCTCTGTGTCAGTACAGCAGTACAGGATGGCTCCTGTGTCGTTCAACCGATGTGCACTGAGAACACCTGGAGATAATCCCTGCCTTTGGGAAGAATGTGGAGAGCAGCCACACAGGATCAGACAATCCAACCCATTTTCCATTTCTGACAGTCACCAGCAGTGGATAGCTGAGGGAACTTCCAGAGCCAGATCTGTGCTCTTTCTATTGAAGCACCTTCCATGGATTTTCTTGCATTATTTTGTCCAGTTGTTGTTTGAACCCATGCATGCCTCAAACAACTACAGCATCCTGTGCAAGGGATTTCACAGCTGCACTATGTGTAATGCAAACAGCTACCTGCTTTTGTTTCAGTCCTGCTATTTGCTTTCTTTATTTGATGCCCGCTCCTTCTTGTAGTAAAAGAGATAGCAAACATATCACTCCCTATTCACTTTGTGTCACTCATGAATTTATACTGCTCTATCAGACTCCACCCTTCCCTCCTACTCTACTTAGTCATTCCTTAAATCTGGCAACTTGTAACTTCAGTACCACACTGCTATCTGTCAGTTTCTGTCATTTGTTTTGGAGTTGCACCATTGATTGCTTAACATCATGTTTTGCTCAGCACTTTTATTACCTGTTTCCCATCCTGCAATCTTCTACCACCTGTTTTCCATTGGAAGCTCTCCTGAGCTGCCCAGCTGTGCTGAAGCATGCCAGCTGAGTTGCAGTTGGCCTTGTAGAACTTCATTAAGATGCCTATAATGCATGAATATCCATGTGTGTATGTATGTAACATATCGCACCAGTAGAAATGTGTTGAGCATCTCAGTTGTGGCTATGAAGCAGCACCCATCTTGCCAGTTCTCCGTTCATGCCAATGACATCTGGCTTCCAGCATCACTGCAATTTATGCTTTTAATCATGAACTATCTTTGAATATAATAACCATCGTGAGTTCAAGGCAGTCTTTGAGTGATTCTAGTAAGTGTGTGGCTATGCAGAAGTGTTACTTTAAAAGACAAATTAGACATAACTTGTACTGAAGGTGGTAGGCATGCAATCCATATTGGATTTAATGAAGAGGAAACTGCCTTGGGCTTTAAGGCCGCTAAAAGACAGTTTGGCCCTTCTGCTGGGCAGCAGTGCAGAAGGAGACTACATGCTGAAGTCTTTGCTTGTTCACTGCAGTGAGAATCCCAGGCGCACAAGAGGGTTTTGGAAGTTGTCTCTACCAGTCATAGAAACAACTGAAAGGACCAGGTTACTGCACAAATGCTCAAAGTGCCTACATGGTGCCAGACTTCAGGGAACACTGTGAGAAACTGGTCATAGACTTCAAAATTCTCCATGTTTGGGACAATGCCACCTACCACAAGCTTAATTAGGAGACCCCATGACCTGATGAAAAAGTCATGTTCTGCCACCAGTAAGATCCCATTACTCCGACTAATGAACCAGGGAGTAATCACCACATTCAAGGCCTACTGTCTGAAACATTTCTTCTCCAAACTTATCCAGCAGACAACAGGTAAGGAAAAGCCCTGCCTGAATGACTTTTGCAGATAGTTTAATATCATGGATGGCACAGATGACACTAGCATTACCTGGGAAGAGGTCACAATTCAGTGTATGAGTGGCCTACAGCAAAAATAGTTGCCAGAGTTTATTCTGTGTTCTGTGAGATTTGATGTTACCCTTATTCTCCAGAAAGACATTGCCTCTTTTGCTAAAGAAGTTGGCTTTGAAAGGATTGATAGCAAAACTGTGGTGGAATTGTTGGCTTCACAGTCAAAGTGAAACCAACCAGAAAATGTTGGCAAGAAGATTTACACTAAACAATTTAAACCAAGAATCCAGGCTCACAGATGAAACAGGACCATGATCCATCCTGAGAATGGGCAGATACACTCATCAGGGCACTGTAAGAGTCAGTCTCATGCTACCAATCCAAATATCAGGCTGGTAGGCATCCACCTCTTTCATTTATAAAAGCAATGAGTTGTCCAACCACTGCACAGAAGGCTCAAAATTCAGCCTCTAAACTGTCAGCACCTTGCACCACTTCTGTCATTACTGGAAACTGAATTGGCACTTGGCAATCCTGATGATCCTGCTTCTTCCTCCACACCCTTCAATGTCATCCTAAATTCTTTTAAGAGCATCATTATTTTTTGGAAGAGCTTAGAAAACTGTGCAATGCAAAAAAGTTTATTTTTTAGTATACAATTTTTTTCCAATATTTCTCCACTAATGTTATTTGGACGGTGTTATGGAAGGATTTATACTGCATTTTACTATCCCTGTGTATTTAGACTTTATGTGTTTCTTGAGTACATTCACACATCTTGCTGTATTACATTAGCTGTATTAGAAAAAAAAAAATCATCACTATCTATTAAATTTCTAATCATCCCAGTTATCAGAAATGCATCCTCATCAAGTAAGGGAATATATCTTCACCTATCTTCTGTCAACAAGGAAGGGAATATGGCTTCACATAAAGGAAAAAAGAGTGAACACTTTAAATGTAAACAAAAACAGAGCAATCAATATAGTGTATATTCATTAATAGATATTAGCATTACACTTGACTATATGCTTCTATATGTTAAGTATACTGCAGATTATTATAGACTGACAAAATACATATTCTCGCAAAAGCTGGTGTAGCTCAAGCAGCTAGAAAGTTGTTTGGTATTTTCCCTGTGTATTTAAGTAAAGTTAACCACATCAAAAAGTATTTCCCTTTCTTCATTTTTTTCCTTTTATTACCTTCAAAGTTCAGGGAATCCAATTGGGATAATATTCAGTTAATAATACTGGTATTTTAAAAATCAGGTTCACAGTAAAGTTTTAATACAATATTTGTGTTTAGTGCTTCTCTTGAAAAAGTACAGCTGAAGCAAGCAAAAAGGATTGTTTCTAGTATTTCTGAAGTTTCCAATAACGGGGAGGCCATGGGCTTCCAGCAGAATACAATTACTACTTTTATGGGATAGTCTGCAAAGCTTATTAGGTGAGTATGAAATGGGTCATATCTTAAAAGTATCTCCACGGTGGAGGGTCCAGCAAGAGGGAGAGGAACTAGAACTTCTGCACTGGGAATGAAGCAAAACCTTTGTCTCTTCATCAGAAAAAATACTTGTGAAAAAAACATCATCCAGACAGTTGTCAGAAGTGATTTACATGCTAATCCAGAAGACCACAAAGTCAAGTAGGTGTTTAACCTGATAAAGTTGGCCCTTGGCTTCATGTTCAAAGCAGACATAGCATCACGAGATATTCAGGTCAAATAGCAACTTGGAGTGAAACTTAAAGGAACAATTAGTCAGTTTGTGCCAGCTATACTATTAGCTGTTCAAATCCTTCTAAAAATGTCATAAATGGGTATCTCATGAAAAAAAAAAATCAGAAAACCCCCACATAAATTAGATATACTTTTGTAAATCCTACACTACATTTCTGTATTTCATGCCTTTAAATTCTATTAGGTAGTCCTGAAAACTGAGATTAAGCTCCTGAGAAACTTTGGTATTTCTTTACTTTTTAACCAGAAATCTAATTATTAGTCTCATGCTCACTCCAAGCTGCCATCTTTTGACAGCTGTTATATCTTCTGTAACAAAAAAATGATCTTATAATTTATTGTAATTTATTTTGAAGTGCTTATGTTTTAAATGACAAATTATCCCTCAAATATATTCTATAAGTTTCCAGAAATGTGTCATTTTCCTATTACTTCACAAATAGCAATTCTTTTGTATCACAGAAGACTAAGAACCCTTTTTTTTTTTTTTTTTTTTTTTTTTTTTTTTGCTTTTTACTGATTCTCTTTTGTGTAAAGGAACCTCCCTAAACAGCTGTGTGTTAAAAACATTTCCATTTTTTTTTTTTTAATGTCTCTCAGGAACTCAGGGCTGGACTATTTCACCTGGGTTACAGTCCTGTAACTAGACCTGAACTAGTCTAATTTTATGTCTAATCCCAAATCCAAATTATTACTTTTCTGACATTAAATCTACTATATCAGGGAACTACTGGTTCTGGGGCAGCTGCCAAAATAGGCCATGCTTATGTTTGTAACCTGTTTGTGCCTGTGACAGTAGTTACCTCTCTACCTCTCTACTGTGTTTTTTGTATTGATATGAGATTGATAGTAAATAAAATCTAAGTGAAGCCTGAAGTTTCAGAAGAGTAACAGGCTGGGATCTTAAAATGAGATTCTGGCTATGGAAATAAATTGCCAACTATTCACGGAGCTAGAAGTACACGTGTTTATAAATAATGAATTAGCGTGAAGCAGCTGTAATGAAATAATAACATAGCTCTATATTGAGATGTCTTCATCGCACTGTCAAGCTGTCTGTAACAACTTTTATGCAAAACTCCTCTCACACCGTGGGCAGAATATAAATACTGCATCAGCAGTTATAACTTAGACATCAATTACCCATTACAAACCTAAATGCTTTATGATCAGTAGGTCAAATAAAACTCCCAGGCAAACTTTGAAAACAAAAAGAATGAAATAACATCAAAGGGAACAATGGCTGAGGATGAAAGAAATCTTTGTTACAGTGAGACAATCAAGGACTGTTCTTTTATGTCAGCAGTCAGCTTTTGGAAAGTTGGTCAGAACAAATAAATTTTAATATCACAGATTGCTGCATATGACAGGAAGTCTAGCAGGTAACGATTAGCATCAATATATAATTTATACACAAGAATGACAATCACCCAGGTTACAGCAATTAAATGTGCAGAAATACAAATGCAAAGGGTGGTTTGGGGAAGAGCCAAGACAAAGCATGAATAATATAAAAGTCACTACACTTGCAAAAACATTGGCAACATTTTAATTTAAGAATGGCAGATGAAGCTTGCTAGGATTTCAGTGCAATGTTACACAGTCTGTGTAACCAGCGGTATCAGTACTCTTGACTGTAAACATGTAAATAATGTTGTACTTTCTGTAGTAAACAAGCAAGAAGTATAATGCTGTCCCTTTTGTGCCTGTTGCAGAGAGGTTAATGCTTATTAAGCATATTGTGATCTCTTGCAAATATGACTCCTTGGAAAACTACTCTCTATGTGAAGCTACAGCTTCTCACTTCAAGTAGATGATATTAGAATTCATTGGCCCTGAGTCAGTGTAACTCTGTTTTGCAGTACAGGCTGATGTACTCTGATTTCCTGTTGCTTGTCCTACATTGCATCTCTAACACTGTTCTTATGTAAAAAAATATATATATATAAAAATATATATATATCTATATACACAGCATAATATATATATATGCTAGCAGAATTTAGACTCTTCCTGGGTGATAAAATTCTCACATAGAACCATCTGTAAGTGAGGCTTTTCATGGTAAGATGCATGACAGTTTACAGAAGCTTTCGGCACTCTGCCAGCGAATTTACCTGGGCTTGCAGATATCAGTCCCTAGAAAAATGCAGCTGTGACCGAACACCTCAGCTGTATCAAAGCTGCCTTGTACTATCAGCATCTCTTTCCAGGCTTAATGACACAAGGTGACAGTCCCAGTCTGTATGAAATAGCCTGGGCCAAGCCTACCTAAAAGATAAATTAAAGATTTTAGGTGAGATTTGTGGATAACACATGCACAGTTGTCAACTAGAAATTAAGAAGGAATGGAAACATTTTTTTTTCCAAACACAGGAAAAGGAGGAAGAAATATTACTGAATATACTGAATGGACATGACGTATACTGTGAATTTAATGGGGTGAGCCCAGAATGTGTTAATGCTTATTATAACTTGTGTTACCCTTAAACGTATTAAGAATCTTTTTATAGCATGCCCCCACACATTCACACCTCAACATCATTACTGTCTGTGATGGCAAGTGAAAGTATATTCCATTTAATCAAAAATCCATAAATGGAATTGTGAGATGGTTTGAAGGCCAAAATTCAGATTGGAAGCATATAGAGTTTTGATGATTTTTTGGATCCATATTGACAAAGCTCAGATATGCCTCAGATCTTCTATATTAAATAGAAAATATTTCCTCATATTTATCAAGACTGATGATTGCACTATACCTTCTAAATATTTTATTCTTCTTCTAAGAAATACAGCCTCAAGCATGTCAAGGCTGGATATTTAAGGAACAGAAAGTGTTGTGCTGGTTTTTTATCATCTTTTTACATACTTAGTTGTGGTGTCTGTGGCCACATGGTCTAAAAAGATACATATAAGTGAAAAGATGCTAGTAGAAGTTGTAACTTAAATCTACAGATAAATCTGCAAAAAATGGGCTCCATTTTGCACACAAGCCCTTCTTCAGGTCTCAACTAGAGGGCAGCATTAATTTGGAAAAATCCCAATTATTTTGCTAGTTGTACAGGGATGCAGATTTTCAGTTACTTGTTGAAGTCAAAATTATCAATATAGGATTTCCTATACTGTAGAAATTTTGGTATCAGAGTTGTTAATCCCAAACAATAAGTAGGTAGTATTTTGGGCTACCTCGATCAAAGGGAAAACCCGCACATGGCATGCTTACCACCAACATTCATTCCATTTTATACAGGAGCTACTGACACTGTGCTGCACCGCATGGATGTCACAGAGACTAGAGCATGATAAATCACAATTCTACGATTGTTTCTAGCCTGGTGGCTATCTATCATTTTGGGTCCTCCAGGTCCTTCAGCATGTTCTTCCACAGAGCACCAGAAGAGGCAAATGTGAGTCTTTCTTTTCACTGAATACATATTGAAATATTTTTCCTCCACTTTGGGTGCCTAAGTAACTAAAAATTTATTTCCTAAATACCAAAACTAGCTTAGGGCATATCTGTATTCAATGGATATTCAAGCTCCTATAAATAAAGTTCCCTTGTCCTGCATTTCCTAGCAGTAAGCAGAATTACCAAGCAGATGGGTAAAATTTCAGTACTGCAAATTGTTTCAGTGTACAGCTAAGGATTGTAAGTGCTTTTCTGTTTAAAGTCTGTATATCCATCCCAGAAGTGCTTTACACCCTACTAAAAAAAAAAAAAAAAAGTGAATATGTATATAGAAATATAAAAATATACCTCAGATAGTATACATTTATGCAAATCCTTAGAAGGAAGAAGGAATTGAAGCAGAGCTAAATATTCATTGCTGCTGCTCCTCCCTTCTTTTTTTAAAACCATGGAGCCCTGGCTTTCTACTCTAGTCCTCACAATAAACAGTTTCACATATACTGACATAGTTTTCTCTGTTTTAAAAGCTACTAGGAAAACAGTGACAGAAATCTCACTATAGGAAAAAAACCTTGATTAGTTCATTTTTCTGAATGCCTAACAAGGAAAACAAAAATTTATCAGAAGAAAAAGAGATACCAAATTTACTCAAATAAAGAAAAAAATAAATAATCTCAAATCAATATATCATTATGTAAACATTTCCTGGCTATTTATAAGAAGTTTAGAAATCTCTCCTTAAGATCAAAATCTTGTTTCTACCTGCAAACTTCAAGCAGCTGGAAAAAGTTAATCTTTAATGAAAAATCAATTCACCTGATTATAAAAGGAAGTACCCATTTTCCTTTAAATCACTTGCAGTGCTATAAAAGGTGAGATTTTAGCCTGGGGAGAGTAAAAAAAAAATTATTTTTTTTTTAAGAGGGGTGGGAGTTTAAGTATAAATTGAATTGCATGTAGACGCTTTTTTCCCTTTTTAATAGTTGGAGGTTGATAAGATAGTATTGTTGCTTCTGTATCAACATGCATTACCTACGTTTTTAAGGCTTTGTCAGATGTTTTAGAGGCCTTGCTTACCAGGTGGTTTGTTAATCCCAGTAGATAAGAGAAGATACAAGGAAATACATTTCACTTTAAAAATTAAAAAAAAAAAAAAAAAAGAAATAGAGAAAGCTTGTTCCATATACTGGAGTTTGAGAATACAAGCTCTCTGAATGTCTTTGGTTTGGGGTCATTGAATAGTAAAAGCTTTCCATGCCATGAACAATGCAAAAACGTGTGCCTAATTAGTGTGGGGGTGTTATCCCTGTGGGGTAGCAAATAAATCCTGGTGACCCAGAGAGTAAAGGAAGGATATGATTAATCTTCCAAGTGGTAAGTGCTAACTATCAATTTTTATTATGTTTTAGAAGGTTTATATTTCTCTAATACATAGAGGCCTATGGTCTGTGCCATGGCTGAGACAGGACAGGGAAACCTATCTCAACCTTCTTGCTGGCTGTGATTTGGCTGTGAACCTAAATAGTTTCCTCAGTAGGAGCATGTTTGGTTTTTTGGTCCCTGGCCAAAAACATCCTCAAGTAAGTTACAGTGGCTCTTGGGAGGTGCTAAACTTAGGAGGACGCTTTGTCAGGTGTGTACTGTGTTATGGCTTGCGCTGAGGAATAATAAACCTGGTAACATCTATTATTAACATTTGGAAATTGTAATTAAACTTAGCTATTATTTAGTGAGCTGGGTAAATAGCTTAGGAACTGTTCAAGCAGTGTAACAGCTGGATGTTTTGACTCAGCATTTTCCTGCAGACTACAAGGCGACAGCATTTCCGTACAGATGGATGGCAGTATATTTTTCTTTTCATGTTTTCTGTTTTTCCTTTCTGAACCAGCCTGTGGAGCTGGGGTGGTGTTTTTTTCAAGACATGGGGGAAGTAAAGCTATCTGGGTTCCAACTGGGCAGACAAAAAGATGGCAGGACTCCATGAAAAAAAACACTTTAACTCTTTAGCTAACTCTATGTGCAGTTATTGTGGTGATAACATACTAATCAAAAGGAAACATATCGTTAAAACTATTTCTGTGGGAGCTTTGTGTAACCATCGTGTGAACGTGATAACAAAACTAATATCCATCCATGCTGCTAATTCTGCTAAAATTAATAATTATTTGGGTAAATTTGCAAAGTAGAAGGTTGTTACTGTAAGTTCACAGTTCAGGACCAATGGATTTCACATCTAGGGGCTCAACTGATATTTCCTTGGGAACTTTGCAGTTCAGGTTGCATTACATTACTTTTTGTTGTTGTTGTTTAAAGTAAGCATACCTGAATCACTGGATGAAACAGGAACTGACAGAGATTAATTTAACCAAGAAGACAGTATCTTTTGTGATTTCAAGCTTGTCATGCCAGCTGTAAATAGCGAAGAATGCTAGTCAGAGCAAAACATTAAGCGGAAGAGGATCTTTTTATGATTGGGTTCAGCAAGGGGAAATAAGCTTTGTAACATTTAGTGGACTTGAGAGAGATCAGAGAGGAATTTAGTAAAGTGTAAATCTTATATTTGCTAACAGTTATTAGTAAATAGTCAAATGAGTTACATTCCAGTGTGATTACATGTTAAATGTAATTACTTTGGCAGCAGACTATTCCTTCATAGGTATGCCCTTAACTGGGATGGAATAATAGTTATATTGGAAGGAATAGGTTGGCCTTAATATTAAAATGTGTTGTTTTTCCTAAAACAAGCTGCTGTAAAGAAAAGCAGTCAGACAAACATGCAGCTGCAGAAGGGCAGACAAACAGGATGATGAAAAGCAATGCCAGAGAGAGACAATTAAAGGAAGTGTCTTGTTTCAACACACAATGTCCTCCTCGGCCTCCTGGCAGCTTCTTTAAATAATCCTGAAAAGATCAGGGACAACCAAGCATAAACAGGGCCATCAAGTCTTCATGTAATTTTAATACTTAAAGAAATATTCTCAAGCCTATTTTTTAACATAAAGAAACCTGACCAGGTAGCACAACTTCTAGTGATTAAAATGTAGTATAAGGGAAACAATTACTAATACAGAAGCCACTCTGTGCTGCCTTTGTTTTTCCTGTTTGCTACAATATATTGGTCTCTGGAGTTATTTCATGAGAGCAGCTGTTCACATCTTCAATAAGGCTATTCACTTACGTTTCTGTAATGCAGAATGAAACTCTTTTAATAAGACAACAGGAAGTCCAGGGCCAACTTTTGATGTCATTACCTGAAGCTGAAAACTTTGTTCTTCTTGTTTCCGCTTAACCTACATGTCAGTAGAGAACCCCAAGAATTGAAGTACTGTGCACAGCATAATGAAATACACTTTGGAGTAAAATCATAGAGGAAGCTGAAGATTCCTGATCTAGTTGTAGATGTCCCTGCCCATTGCAGGGCTGGTTGGACTAGATGACCTTGAAAGGCCATTTCCAACCCAAACCGTTCTATGATTCTAAACAGGTATTGAAAAGGGAGTTAAGGAGTCTGGAGTTCAGTTCTTCCTATTTTGTTACTTGTTTCCTTAAGTGAGTTGCATATCTCCTAATTTCACTTCTCTAAAATAAAAATGGGTTGTATCTTTTAAGATTTTAGGGACACAACAGTCAGTGGTAGATTCTACAATGATTGGGCCATAGAAAAAGAGGATGGAAGATTGGTATTCACTGGGAAAAATATAGGATCATAGGATTTTCTTGGTTTTTGCAAAACTACCTAGCGTACACATAAAAGAAGAGGTGATAGGGATACCAGTGAAGGACTGAGGCTATAAAGTATAACCAAAGATTATCCTTATGTACACAAATAAAATTAATGTGATGAGAAGATTTAGACATTTATGAAACTCATAGAAAATTAGTCAGTAAATGGTGGCAGAAATGTGGTATTTCATGCTGTTGGCATAGCTACTACATAAATTAATTAAACCTGAAGTGGCATGCTTTGTGTATGGTATTATAGCACAATATCAAATTAATTCCAGTGGGAGGAGAGCCCTGTGGGATGATTGGTTAGTTGTGAATTATACAATTACTTGAATACCTTCCAACTTTATAATTTCTGGAAAGATGGAGAGTTCCCAAGCATAATGCAGGAACGGATTGGCCGATCAATGTGAAGTATCGTTTATAATTCATGTTAACATGGTATAACGGGATGAAGTAAGGTAAATGAGAGTATGATTTGTAATTAATACCTGGTTTATAAAGTCTAAAAACACCTTTTAAGTGCATGTTCCTTGAGTCAGATAATCAAGAGTCATAATTAAGGTCTTTACGGCACCTAAAGGGTCAGTGTTTTCTGTTCCCCATGACAAGAGCCTTAGGAGGTTTGCAGCAGTATTGTGAGGGACAACCCATCACTTCAAACCATGTTCTCCAGGTGTTGCCCAGTCCCACAGGCTCTGTCTGACTGATTGATGCGTCTCAGGACAGCACCCCCCCAGACAACACACACACAACTGGTCAATGGCCTGGTATCTCAAACATTGGGGTGTTGCTGACTAGAGATGTCTGAGATAATAAATGTATTGTCTTTGGGGTGAACACTGCCTGTTTACTCTGTTCTCGTGTAGTGCCCAATGCAATGCAGCCCATGCTGATGGCATGTGGGGTACCTGGTGCTTACCTGTAAGAGTAGCATAACTATGACTAACTGTATGTGAAACTTTCAGTATGCTAAGGAGCAAGAGAATATGCAAACATTTTGAGGTGTGGAGAACAAAAACCAAGCAAATTCAAAATAGGATGGATTATTTTCAGTTTCTCTTGTACTTGCCTTTGTGGGTCACTTAGGATATAGCATCTGGATCAATGGTAAAGTCTTGTGACACAGAAGATGTGCTCTGCATGTACTCCACAACAGACTCACTTAACTCCCAAAACTGATTATTTAATGCTGTATAGTGCATGATAGATCTGCAGAACTCTACACTTCTGCAATTTAAACCCAAGAGTATCAGAGTGAATTCACTGTGAAACAATTCTTCATCAGGCTTTTTGTAGCTGGAATGGTAGCAAGAAATCTAATTCTGTGATCAAAAGCAAAGGGGGAACAAAGCCTAATACTCCATCTGAAGGACTATTTGTTACTTTGTCTGAACAATGCTCACTTAGCACAATGGCCTGGATGTGTCCCACGGAGCCTTTTAGCCACTAATGCAAAATGCCAACATGAATTATTGCTTTGAAAAGCAGGAGTGTGTGAATGAACCTTCCAGCACACTCAATACATTTCTGCTTTGCATAATGAACTTTAGTTGAAGTTTTTCTAAAAAAAACTATTATTTTTTTTTTTTTTTTAAGTTTTTAAATTAACAGTATTGGTTAATAGACAACTTTTTGTACTTGCCACATCCAAGCCAGGCTGTGCAATCAACAGGAAAGATAAGAAGGTCAAACAGGAAGAGCTGTGCTGGAGTCAGTTTTGAGCAGAGCCGAGGAAGCCACGGATCTGTCTGCTCTTTACCGGCATGGTATAGCGAATCAGATTTGGAAAAAGGTAGGACAAGTCCTGTGCTCTATATCTGCATGTCTGTCTTTCACAATTTTAGGTACCTGTGGTCTGATATTTGACTTCAGGTTTATAGTTAACATGTTAGAATTGCAGCCAGTTAAACAGTGGTTATTTCAGTAGTGTTCAATGCTTTAGCGTGCCTGTAATGAGATGACTGGAAAATATGTGTAAATGTGATCTGTCATGGTTATGAGAACATGCTGGGAGTTCCTGTGCTGCTTCATGTTCCCACTTCTAGGTAGTGTTGTGTGAGCTGAGCTGCTATTCAGTAACAAAAGCATTCCTCCTACTTTATTCCTCTGCATTAATTGCCACAGGCCAAACTCTGTCAAATCTAGCACTCGAAGTATTGAGATTCACAGATGCTTTTTATAGTTTTCTAAGAGTGATCTGATTTTTTAAAGTACCCTTAGAGTTTATGCTTATTTTTAAACAGCTATGAAATAGTGGATTTTAGTCTACAATTTTCACTGTCTAAACTTGGAAACTCTGTAGTTATGGTGCTTTCAGCGCTGGATTGCAGGTGGAAAGTATATTTCAGTGCTACTGAGGTATGAACAAAGTAATCATAAGAGAGGGTTGAAACTTTTAAATGAATCTATTGCGTCTTTAAAGCTTACTAAGGCCTTTTTTGTTTGTAGACCAACTGCGAACAATGATACTGCTTGCAACATAGCCTACTAAGAATTGCTAACTAACCTAGAGTTACTTCAGTGATAAAGGAGTCATTCTTCCATTTTTGGAGAGTACTCAGAATCCTGAGACTGTTTACCCTGATTACAGATTTGCTTTACCTTTCAGTGTAATACATAGCAGCATTGGAGGAAAAAGTGTTGTGTTGCCTGTACTGTACATAATACGGAGTTTTTTAAAATTTGTGCCTTTGACTGAATTTCACAGAGATCAAGGCTGTGATTCACTCTCTTTGAGAACAAAGGTTATAACAGTCTTGAGTAAACGATGTTTGTAGCCTAATACAGAAGACATGAAATGAAGGTGAGCTGAAACTGGGGAGAAGGAGTAATAAAATAATTACTCTAGCATCAGTTTGGGAAAATGACCTAGATTAATTTATGCCAGTATAGTTGCAAGACTGGAGTGTTGTATGACATATGGGATATACAGGAGATGAAGCAGAGCAGAAGATCAAAGAGGTGCATACAGTCAAATGTCCTTTAAATGAAGGCAATGCAGGCTTCACTAGCTGTCTTGCCTGGTTTGGAGCCCTGGAGGAATGCAGCACATCACATGAGTAAAAAATTGGGGACTAACAGAGTTCTGTTGTATCCAGTACAGCAGGAGTGGTTGGAAAAGTCTGGAGATTTTAAATTTAGAGGAGTTGCCCCTGATCTACCAGGGGCTCAGGTGAGATGGCGGGGGGGCGGGGAACGAACCCGTATCTGTTGCTTATTTTCTTTTGATGAGATAGGAATTAATGCACAGAGGAGCAATAGCAGTAACCTTGTACCATCCAGGAGGTTTCCAATACGTATGAAAAATTATTTTGGGGTAAATTCAATTTTACATTCACCTCTGGGCTCTAGCTACTTCTCCAGAACTTCTATAGCACTCCTGTATGACTGCAAATAATCTTTTTTCTTGTTTTCCATTTCTGTAATATAATTACCACTAATGACTAACTTCAAGTTACCAGTAAATTGCCCTGAGCCTCCTAGAGGGAAGAAAATGAATGCAAGAGAAATACTGTGTTGCATGCAGTTTTTAGGCAACTAGTCAAATATAACCCATTCTTATATAGTGGGTCCTAGTCTCATACTTAGAAATAAACCTTTAAAGAGAGAGACAGAACTTGTTTGGTAGATGTTACTTGTTTTCTTCTTCAATGCCCTTTAAATGGGAAGGAGTTGGTGGGAGAGAAAGTGTTCCTGTTATCCACAACATAAGAACAATAAAAAGTAGGGGAATAAAACCTGACAAAAGCAAACTGCATAGTTAGGGAAATGGAAAATGTCCAGCTATATGTTTGTTTTTTTTTTTTTTCTTATTCTGATTAGCTGTGTTTTGAAAACTGAGATACAAGCACTCAGTGAAAAGGAAATAGCAATAGAGGGAAAAGCATGGTAATGCAATTGTTCTATTTAACTTCCAGTAGGAAAAAAAATATTGTCTTATTTCCACCTCATGTTCAACAGCAGTTGAATACAGACCTTTCCAGCCTGCTGTGCCTTGTGAGAAGACAAGGGGGAGTGACCTTCTGAGCCTCACCAGACTGGACAGGTGCTACCAATGGCTCTATGCAGGGCATCATGTCTGGTTTTCTCAGGCCATGGGGAGGGATTTCACCAGTGAACCTAGTAGCTCTCCAGTAGTTGTTGAGTTTATGGCATCTGCCTCTCCCTTCTCACTGCAAGTGCCTGCTGTAAAGTGAGGCTCCCCCAGATCAGCAGGGAGTGCCACAGCTTGCCTGCATGGCTTTTGGATAGATATTGGCTCTTGGTTTGGAAAAATGGAATGATCATTAAGTTTGATGGCCAATGTCCTTTACCAAATATGAATTTCTTGGTCAAGCCTCAAAAAGCATGAGATAAAATAATTTTGTCTAAATGATAAATAAAATGCTCTGTCAATGCACATAGATGTAGATTGTAAGAACTAGTTGTAGAAGACACTTTACTAGGTGAGTGTTAGATCTTTAATCCATTTCTTCATCTTATATTTGTTGCTATCAGCAAATGGCTAGTTACTAGTAAGTATAATGGTAAGTTAGCATTATAGGTTTGTGAAAAATCTCTAATGATGGGAGCAACTCAAGCACTGAAGTTTAATATTCTCTAAATCTGTTTTATAGTGGATGAATGTTTTTCACTGATTTGGTGCCTCTGTACCTGTTTTTGCCTCTGAATTTGTACTGGAATGGTTTAATAACTGATGAGAAATCAGCATAATAAATATGGTGATTATACCATAGCATTGCTTGTGTGTTACAGCTTTGTTCCCTGGCGTACTTGTATGGCAGTCAAAGATGAATAGTAAAAGGACAGAGATGTGGTGCAAAGTTCTATGAAATCTGCCACTTTGGACCAAATTTGTACCTCAGCATATGTTTAGATGCTAAATACATTCAAAAGGGCCTAGGTAAACTAGGTACCTAGCTACAAGAAAGTTATTTGCTCTCTTGTTCTCAGTACTTACATAGAACTACATGGGTTGGCATTTGATAGTGAAGGCAAACATTAAAGATGGGAAAGGAATCTGTAGAGGAGAGCATGAGTGTTAAAAATGTTTTTGAGATTTGAATTTTCATTCTGTGTATCTTGGAAAAGCCAAGAGAAAACATTGATAAGAACATACTATTTTTGCTTTTTTTTTCACTCATTCTGATTTTTTTTTTTTTCCCCTTGTCTTAGGCTCTGGGGTATTATGACTGAATTTTCTTAAACAGATCATATCCATTTTGATTTGTTCAGATGTCCCAATAATTCTTGCAGCATCAAACTTTATAGGTTTGTTCTCAACCCCATTTATATATGTTACCCTTACCTACATGCACTGATGCAGAAGATCTGAAAAGTTATTCAATATCTCTTCAACTCAACTGAATTTTAAGAAGTTAAATCACAGTATGTTTGTTTTCCTAAATTTTGTTGAGGATGATATTTCTGCTTGTAGATGGGAACTGACAGAAAAAAATAATATTCGGAACACTGAATTCATTTCTGGGATTAAGGATAATCCTGATCTAAAAATAACAACTGGCTTTGGATTCATAGAATGACAAAACTTAAACAACCACCTTTTGAATTAAATTTTCCTTAATATCACAATATATATGTCTTCATCAACTGGAGATACCAGTATTTACAAAATATATGCAGAAGAGTGTTTAAGTGTGAAAATTACAATGCATTACATATAACCCTGGTACAGTGCTGAAAAGAATGGTGTCAGCTACTGTTGTTACTTTTAGGAAAAGATCAGCTATATAAATGGAAATTGATATCCTTAACAAAGTGAGTTTGGTCTCTGGCAGGCCTGTATTTTTTTATAATTTATAACTAGGTCATCAAGTCTGATAAGCAGTTTTTCAGGGAAGTTAGCAAGAGGAACTGAGATCTGAAATCAGAACTACAACGTTAACTAAATATATTAGTGGGAATACTCTCTTCTGAAAAGGCATCAAAATCACTAGCGTTTGAATTACTATCTGTGTTTCATAGGTATATTTGAATTTATACACATAACTTCATATGGAGAACTGCAATGCTACATTTTTTGAAAATCAGCCTCACCACTATTCTAGGTACTTTTGAATACATGGCAAAATGGGACAATGTAAACATTAAAATAATATCCAGCCTAGATTTTTTCATACTTCATTAACTTACGTGCTTGTGGTAGATATGGTTATGGTTTAATTATCTGAGTTGGTCATACCACCTGTAAGTATATGTCGTTAATTTTTTATAATTGCATAACATGCTTTATTCTGCTTATTCAAGTGCTCCATGGGCTAAAGGTTTCAATGACTACAAAACAGGGTATGAAAGCCGTGCAGATGGATCACTGACTTGTCCTGTGTACCTGCCTTCCATGGCAGACAGCTAGGAGCTGTGGTGCTATTAATGTTCATGCTCAGTTTGCTCAGATTTAGGGATCTATGACAAAATTTGGTGAGCAAAGAGTGTTGAAAGGCAGCATGTATGCGAAGAATCAAGACAGAACAATGTGGATACCCCATTGCATGGTGAACAGAGAAGGGAGAAATTTCCTGACTAGTCTGAAGGCAGATAGTAAGGGGATACTAGGTGACCAGGCACTAGTCTAAAGTTTTGGCAGAACAAAAGTAATCTTCTGTCAACAGATTCAGTTTTAACCAACTTCTGTTGGATAACTAATGAGATGAAATTTCATAAAGACTACAGGTTTGTGTATTCATAATGAAGGTAGCTCATTGAGTATGGCTCAAGTGAGAACAGAGGAACTTGTATTAAGTCCAAGTGACAGAACAAAACCAAAATCTATTCTGTGGCTTTATGAAGTCAGTTAGAGGCATGTGAGAGCCCACTGAGGAAAAGGGTCTAAACATCAGTGGGGAGTGTACTGGCTACATGAGTCACATCCTTTGCAGATGCATTGGCTGATGGTCTGGCTGCGCTTTTCTGAAGCTGAAGCAGCTTCTGCCCAAGAAAGTGGATTGCAGGATGTCTCATGTCAGTGACTATAGAGGAAGCAGTGAAGCTTGTGACTGACTGTGCTTTAATTCCATTTCTATTCCTTTTTTGTGATGTTCATCCCAGTAACAGTCTCACTGCCAGATTTGGCCTCTAGCTTTAGTAGATCACTCTTCTGCTTTACTGCAAAGAAATCTTTGGATCCTTGCATGTCAGTCTTCCTGTACTGTGGGTTCCTGCAGATGATTAATTCTTTAGCTGAATTAAGCAGTACTCATTCCATTCTTGTCACCTTTAGAAAATTATGGTTTTCCCCTGCATTGTCTCTGTTAATGTGAATGATGCTCTCCCTTGGAGGCTCTGCAGTGAACCTGGCCAAGAATGAATAATTAGCAGTGGGCACAAGTACATTTCACTTCAGGTCTTGGATTGTTGCTATTAGTCAAATCTATTGCTTTGTTGCTAAAGCACTGGTGCCACCTGATTGTAGGAGCTTTTTCTGGGATGAATTTGGGTGATACACAACATTTCATCTGAAAGAAGTATAAAGCAAATACTTTAATATATATTACAATTAAAAACAACTCCTGCAGGAGAGGGACAGCCCTCGAATATGTACATGTATTCTGAATTTTTAAAAAAATATAATACTGATTTTTTTTTTTTCCCTCTCAGATTATTGATAAAGTTAATTGCATTACTGTGAGGAATTGCAAATTATGGTGAGTTTGTCAGCAGCAGGCAGTGCATCCATGCTCAGTGCTAATGCCACCATCCCTGGTCTTGAGGGAAAACAAGACAGGAGCTTGGAGAGGAAAGAAATGGAGCAGGGAAGGTGCAGGTCTGACTGGAAACATGCAGAGGCCAATGCTGCCATCAGCACTGTCAGGGATGGAGTCAGGATGGACACGTTGCAAGAACAATTGGGTAAGACCTCAATCCTGGTCACTCTGCTATTGACTTTTCTTTGTGTTTAAATTACTATGGTGTTTAAACATTGCTTGCTGTGCACAAGCAGAGAACTGTCACGTGTCTTTCAGCTGCGATTCTTTTGTAATACATTTGTTTCAACTATTAAATGATCTATCTTGAAATTCACTTTGGGAACAGAAATGGATTATCTGTTAGTTAAAATAAACCGAAATTAAAATTATCTGAACCTAGGAGCCAGACTAGTGAAATATAAGTTTATATGTATAGCACGTTTTGCTATAATCTCTAAGATTCAGAAGCAAAGATGAGTAAGACTGCATGTTTCTCTTACAATAAAATTCTTAGATTTCTGTTTTTCATCAAGAGATGTAATACTATCTTTATTTTTCTGCAAATGAAAACATACTTCATGCAGTAAAAACATGTAAGTCAGAAACGCTTTCTGGGTGGAAGGGTGGAGTGACATAGGTGGCTGTGCCTCAAAACCAGTGGCCAGACTCTCAGTTTATGGAAGGCCCAAGAGCTTTCTGAACGTAAAAATACTTCAAGCAATCATGGAAAAACTATATCATTTTAAATTTTATGTCTTTCTGTGCACAACTGCAGCTCTGCTGACATCAAAGAATACCAGGTACAAGCATCCCAGGACAGTATAAAGTTTCTCTTTAGCTTGCCAAGAAGTATGCGAGTCATTTCATTAATTAAGAATGGTGCATGGAGTTCATGTTAAGTCTTTGAATCTAATTATAGCCCTTTAAACAGTCTCAGTGTTTAAAATGTATTTATAGTAACTCTTATGCTTTTGCTCAAATTTAATAGTAAACTATTATTTTAATTAAACTCCCATGAGTAATAAAATGCATGCTCATAGTTTTTGCTTTCTCCTAAAAGTCATAGAAATTAGGTTTAGTTTTTAAATAAAATATTACCTGCTGGATATTAGTGTCTCAATAAATACCTTTCAAGGAAAGTCCATATCTGATAATATTGAAATAATAGTAATGTCAAGTTCACAAACCATAAACATATGCTAATTACTTGTCCTTAACAACTGTTAAATGATGATCAAAGTAATTGACATGTCCAAATTTTTGACAATTGCTCTGTTTGTACTTCTGGCTAAAAATGAAAAAGCAGAGCTACAACTAAGTACTGTTCCAGAAGTTGTGGGGAACTTAAATTTAAAATATTCCTTAAATACAGTCAGCCTACAATGCAGTGAGCTTACTATCAAATTTCTATTTAAAAACAAATATTGTTGAATCCAGATTAAAAAACTCAAACAAAATACTCCCAACATCCCTGTCAAACACCCAAAAAAACCCAAAGTGCTTGGGAATTGAAATTTCTGATTCTAGTATACACTAGTAATTGGCCTTGATGATGTTTTTACTGCTTACTGCCTTTTTTTCTGAAGAAGGAAAATTCTCTGTTTATGTATCCTTATTAATTTGCATGAGTTTGTTCATGTAGCATCAACATATGTACTCAAGGGAAGTTGCAGAAGACTTAGAAATTATCATGTACTACTATATTGCAAATTTTTTCTTAAAAGCAGAGCTGCAGAGGAAAATGTCTTAGGATACATGAAAATTGCCTCAGGAGTTTTCTTTTAATAATTAAAGATCTATTTTACTTTTATTCTAAGAAATATCTAGCCTTGTCTTCACAGATTTTTGCTAAGCGAACCTTGAGAAAATTTAATGGGTTGTACTGGGTGTTTCTTCACCATGAAAATGTATCATTTCCAAAAGGACTGGAAGAAATATGGGCTGAAAAAAAAAAAAAAAAAAGGCATATTATTAACATAAAATAGAAAAAAAGGATTATTTCTCTGCATGTGTGAATGAGTATACTTGTAACATTGCCAATTTATACCACTGAAGCTACAGTGGGGGCCAGATTTTAGTATAGCTGCAAGGGAAGAGAAATTAAAAAATCAAAATCTGACCCTTGTGCCCTCCCAAATGGGAATTCAGTTTCCTGAGAGGCTATCTTTGCACCAATTCTCCATCATCTTGAAGCTTCACATCAAAATGATGAAATCATGATTTAACTTCCTCCCCCCGGGAGACAAATGATCTGCAGACACTTTTTGTGAGTTTTGGGAATTATATAGCAGGAAGGGGAAAGTATAGTTATTTTCTTTTAGTAATTATCCAATGCATCAGATGCTTTGAAAGTGTGGGGTGTTTTGTTTTGTTTTCAGTGTGATTTATATGGATTTAGAAAATGCACTTAACCATTCCTTTCATTTATCATAACAGAGTGTTCTCAAAGTGAAAAATGCACGAATGTCAGTTCAAGAACAATTCCCAGTCAATCAGAGAATTTTCCAACTGGTAAAGTATTTTCTTCCATCATATCTTATAAACATAATGCTTTTCTCATTGCTTATATTTTTAGTTGCGACAACTACATCAACAACACTTGCAGTCATCACTTCTGTAAACTATAATGTACTTTACGGCAGCCGTGAAGTATCCAACTTCTACATAAGATTTGTTGAGAATTTCTCATAAAAAGAGAGAACAACTGCTATAAAAGCCAGAATTTTTGGACTACACTGTAATGGCTAAGAAAAAAAGAGAAAAGCAAATAAAAAGTTCATTGCTTATTTTACATATGGGTTTCAGTTCTTCAAATGTCTTGGTTTTTAAGCTTGTGGACTAAGTCTCAATTTTTTTATTTTTTTTTTTTTTTTTTTCAAATGCTGTATTTTCAATTAAGTTGTAATTGAGTGCAGTTCTTCAGTAAGTAGGTAAGCAGGCTTCCCTTCCGGAGGGCTCATGGCCTGCTCTGTGAGTTGAGGCTCTAGTCACATCTCTCTTCTTTTGCTCGTGGAGGAGAAGAAATAACCACCGAAAAACAACACTGGGATGTGCTCTACTTTCTGGCTTGGTCTGACAAATGACAGCAGTGGTAGACAGTCTCCCCTAGGCATATGGTTATTTGTAGTTAAATTATTTATGTTTACATACCCGTTTGTCTCATTCCATACAGAATTTGTGTTATTCTTAACTGGGGGTATGGATCAGAGCTCACAGAACCAGATAGGAAGATTACCATAGGTACAACAGGTTTTTGGACCATGTTTCATTTCCATAGAACATTATTAATAGTCCTTTTGGCAGAAGCAGGCATATTTCAGGATTTTTTAATTCAATGTAATTATTTCAGTAATAATAACTTTTATATAAGACTTAAATATGTAACTGTAGAAACACAATTTAACTTGGAGTCAATTTGATTATATAAAACAAAAATTTAAATTTTTAAGTAATAGTCTTCTCTTGTGCCAGCATCTTTTATGGCTTCAGGTAAAATGAAAAGGCCAACAACCCTGTTACTGAACAGTGATCTGAGTAACATTCAAAGACTCTAGTTTGTGTTCTTTGTACTAGCAGTTAACTATATGACCACAGCATAATCAGAGAGGTTTTGTAGTTCAGTAACACTGGTTTATATTTCTGACCCACCCTTCTTGTTCCTAAATTACTCATTACTTTAAGGTCAAGTCATTTCAAAACTCCTGGAGACATACATAGGAAGCCCTCTGAAAACAGATTAAGATGCAGCATATTAGACTAGAATGTGAAAAATATCTATTTTACCTGATTAAAAGGTGAAACTCCGGAGGTGGAATATTTTAGGATGCACAACAATCCCTTTTATTCCTGGAAGCATGACCTATTTATACACTTGCAATTGGAATTGTTCCTGAGTGGGTATTATAGGTTTATATGTGCCCATCTGGGTATCTGAAAACTTATGAATATGATTTACTGTTCTTGAGTTAAATTAACATATTTGCAGAATGAAAGCAGATTTATCAAAGATCCCCTTTATCTGAGAGTAGCTGAAATGGTACCCTTAGCTGTAGTAAAATATTCTCATATACAGATGTCAAGATCTGAGAACAGGTATCTAGCTTCTTTCGGATGTGCTGGTGAAATCATGTAAGTGAGCTTTTAGTTGGACCATTTCTCTTGTACTGCTCAACCAGCTTATCTGAGAAACAGTTTTTTCAACATTCAATTTATAGAAGCCTTCTGAAGTAGTGGGGGTGACATGTCAGATAACTATGAATTTAAGATTAGCATAAAGAGTTATTGTAACATGCTGAATTATCTGTGGGTTTGGGGTTTTTTTATTCCAGTATCTGTTTGCCTCATTTTTTTTAAATATGCATGGGATATTTGGAAATCTGAGCATGTTCTCAATGTGCGCAGAGCTGTCTAATTTGACAAATTACCAATCTGCTTGCTTTTTTCCTCTTCTCTCTCCTCCATCTCCAAGTGTGTCAGTTGTCTCCCAAAATTTCTACAGGCTTTCACATCACCATCCTTTGTATAGCTGTAACCTTTATTATGCAACTGAAAAAATCTTATTTAATGCTAGGCTACTATCTCTACCAGATAAAAAAAATTAAAAAGAAAATGCAATAGGTCAATTTTCTGTGTGTCTCTCTCTGAAGCTGAAAAAAAAAGTTCATGTAGATTGTATGATTCTGAGGGATTTTCTGGTTCTCCAGAGCTGATTCACAAAACTTGTAGCACTGTAAATGGATATCCTTCTCCAGATATCTCCTTGAAGTTAATGATGGTAAGACGAAAGAGTGGATGTCCTGATCCCAGACTCCAAAGACAGCTCAGAGGGCAGCTCCGTCTCCTGGAAAATGACAGCAGAGAGGTGATGGCAGTTTTGAATGTAAGTCTATTGTTTAGGAATTGTTTTATTTATTCAGAGAATACACCCTGTGCTACTGAAATAATCCGAGATATTGGAGCATACATGCTGTATACTTCAACTGGAGTGAACAGAGTTTCCCATGGCCCAAAATCATCTAGGGATATTAGAAATATTGAACAATTGAAAAGGACTAGAACACCAAAGTGTGATGCAAAATAAGTAAACCCAGCTAAAAAAAATATTGAAGGGTTTTATTTTAGATATGTTCTCTTTGATTTACATCAAAGGAAACCATGGGGCTTTGATTTTTTTTTTTTTTTTGAATTTGCTCTCATACTGACTTTTCACTTCAGTTTCCAGTCACTGGGAGTCATTTGGCATGCAGGTTGCCCAGGAAGCCCACTGCTAAACCAAAGAGGAAGTCTAAAGGAGAATAGAATAAATATTGGACCTCCTAGGGCTAGATGATCATCACTTTAAGTAACACACAAGAGGGCTGGCCAATTTTTATTACTGTCTTTGTTTGTATATAGGAAACCCATCCTCTACAACCAATTTGTTTGCTACAAATACAATGTAGTGTCATCTTCCCTCTTGATGAAAAAGCAGGATGATACCATTTGACCTTTGGTGTCCCTTTTTTGTCTGAGACATGAGTCCCAGCCTCCTTCACTATCAAATCAAACACTGAAATCTTAATTAGCTATGGCTTTGGCTGTCTTGGATGTATGTATTTCTACACAATTTTCCTTTCATGTGTTGTGAACTCTCCATCACCAGCCTGCTGATTTTGTGGCTGTGAAAATGATCTGTACTCCTGCTGCTCTGCTCTGGCTTTTGTTTAGGGGAAGATGGAGAAAGGGAGGAGGGATCAGGAAAAGAAGCAAAACAGCATATAAATAGACTAGATTTGTGGTCTTATTAGAAACTGACTGGGAAAAGGACTTTGAAGGAAGCAAGATTTATAATGATAACTTTCCTTAGAATGTTGTTTTGATATTCAGCAGTGCATAAAGCCCTTGAGGCTGAGATATTTTAGCATGTGTTGGCAATTTATTAATAGATTTCAGGCTCCTGTTAATATTTAATCTAGTGTAAAAAGGGGCATGCAGAAGATCAAAGCAGTGATGAGGCATATCAGTTGAAAAGACTTAAACTGGACTTTTTTTTTTAAAAAAAAAAAAAGAATTACTATTTTAATCTGTTCATGTGTGAATTAAAAAAAAATGGAAGTTAGAATTAATTCAGAGATCTTTTAAAATAATGACATAACTCATAAAAACAGTGGATCGGCTCTATCTTGCTCAGATTACAGAAAATGCATGAGGGGCAATTTTTATTTTTTCACCAGACTTAAAATCAGTTTCTTGATTAGTCCCTAAATTGTTTTAAGATGCATTTCAATTTTGATGTGATGGGAGCAAGGATAAAGTACTGGGAAATGATACAGCAGCATTATACCTGTTAGCTTTTCATCTGATTTATTCTCTGAGATACTTGTTCAGATACTTGTATCACAAATTGCCACAGTTCTTTGTATCTCCCTGGAAGACAGTAGCCAGCATCATTGGAGAATCCTGGTTTTAAGCTACTAATTGAAGTGCAACCAGACGGTATATTACTGCTCTTCGGCTAGAATCCATCAAAATGTGTATTTCTTATTTGAAGGTTTTGGTAGTTATCCATTTTAGCATTTCTGAAATTCCTTACAAAATCCATCATTATCGTTTACAACAATCACTGCTCATCTTTGTTAAATGCACAATTTAATGCTACTCCAGAACACAAAGCAGTACAAATGAGGAGAAAATGATCTTACTGCATTTCTTTGAAAAATAAAAATAAAAATGCTCCAATATATTTAATTGTCTTAACCATGGAGAGTGAACTAGGGAATGACTATTCAATATCTCCTCTGGAACTGGACTGAAGCTACCAGGTAGCAGGTTCAAAGATGCATCAAAGGAGATATATTTTTATATGTGTACAGAGCTAGTGAGGCTAACCTACAGCAGGATGTTGTGGATCCTAAAAACTTACAGTGGTTCAAGTGACTTAGAGAAATTTTAAGTCAAACACACCCCACCCACCCCCACCCCCCCAAAAAAATAACAAAAAAACCCCAAAACAAAACAAAAACAAAACAAAAAAAAAAAAACAAAACACAAACAAAAGAAACTCTTTCCACTATTTAATAGCAATGTCAGCTGTAAATTGCTGTGTGCTAGGAGGAGGGTATTATTAGAAAGTACTAATGGATGCTTGCCTGCCTTTCACACTCTAAATAGCGAATACTGGCCGCTATACAGAGATGTACCTGAACCAGGCAGGCCTTTAGTCTCACTCAGTGTGGTCAGTCCTGATATCGTAATTCCTCTGTAAATTAACCTCACTGGAGCTTTGGTACAATTGGTAAGAAAAGTTAGATTAAAACTTGGTTCAATGTATGTTGTAGGTATATGTTAAAGAACAGATTATCTCATATAGGTAAAATCCTGGAATATTTTTTTTTTATCCTTCTTAATAAATAGCATTTTAGTGTGTCACCTAGTGAGAAGTTGTGCTTGAGTCCAGTATAATTGTAATTAAAATGTTGGTTTTTAATTTTTTTTAGGAGCTGTCTGCCAGACTGCTGTCTATTCACAGTGATCAAGATCTAATAGTGGTGACATTTAAAACTTTTGAAGAAATATGGAAGTTTCTAACCTACCACTCATTGGGTAAAGCTGTTTCACAATACAACAGTTGAATATGGTTTTTTTTTTTTTTTTTTATTCCTCTGCACGCAATTCTGGGAACTTGTTGAACAGGATTTTGAGATTCTTTGTATTAACTCCTAATAGCAGTAAGTAATGTTCCTGAACTAGGGATAGGGCTGAAGAGACCCTCCCACCTCCAGGAGAACCTGCCTTTGTCCCAAAGCAGATAACAGCTATTGTTCCTGGAAGATGTCTGAACTAGGTACTACAAAATCAGATCATATCTTGTTTCTAAGCAGTCTATTCCAGCCCAGGTGTTTTTGTCCTGAAGTCTAATCTGTGCTGTCACTTAAATGTTTTTACAGCTTTTCCTGCTCACTATAGACATATGGACGTTACTCCTTTTTTTTTTTTTTTTTTTTTTTTTTTTTGCACTGTGCTAATACCTCTTTGGAGACTTGCAACCTACACTTCCACTCACTGTTGTTTTCACTAGGAAAATCAACCCTAATTTCTATAATCCTTCTTCAAGGAGTGTATTTTCTAGACCTCTGACCATGTTTCCCACTGGACTCTTCTAATTGTTCCACATCTTTCCTGAATAGTAGTGAGCAAATTGGACAGAGTTGGTAAGGCTTCAGAGGAAATATCAAGTAAAACCAAGACTGTTTCATATGTTTTGCGTGCTTCAGTTTTGTTTCTAAATCTGAGTATGACACTTGTAACAGTATGATGCCATTGACTGGAATTCCATTTTTTTAATATCCTATAACTTCGCAGGTCTTTTCTGATGATTAGCATTTAAATCAGATCTTTGTCTCAGTTCACCTGATTTTTTTGTTTTGTGTATGGAGAGGTTGTGTGCATTACAAGTGAATTTGCCTGCTTCCATCAGATCAGTTTAAAAGAATGAATTTTATTTTCAACTTTGTGTTTGTCATTTACTTGCTATTTTGTATTTTAAAATGCTCCTTCGAGAACTAGAAAAGAATACTGTTTCAATCCAATTTTGCAGATAAAGCACAAGATAATGAAGTTTCTTTTTAGGCAAGGCTGTGACTAACGGGGAACTGATTCGGCATCTTCCAAATAGCAGAGCAGCACCTTAATCACTGATCTGCCTGCCTTTCCTCTTCATCATAAATTTTGCACAAAGGTTTTGCTAATGTATTAATGTTGGCCCTTTAAGTAATAATCCACTATCTGTATCACGCTGATTAAGATACATCAATCCAGATCTTCCTGTAACTATCATACAGCTTTGAAAACCCTGAATCCTAATGTAAGGAGTCCCAGTTTACAAGATCAAGCACTACCTTCTGATTTACCTGACTCTGGTATGCAGCATCATCTCTGTCCCAGAGAAATTCCAGGAATCTGATACCCAGGCACACTATCTGCATAAATCAGCAGATCTGAATCAGGCAACAGAAATTTATAGAGATTATTTTTTGAGATTATTTCCAGTCATCTGCTATTAAGTGGTGCTAAGAACCTGTTGCTCAAAACTTCCTAGTGATTAGTGATTTTTTCAGACTCCAGACCTTTCAAATATAGCAAAAGTATGGAGAACCCTCGTAAGGGGAGGACATGGTCTGCTTTTTCAGCAGGATTAGGCACAGAAAAGCTGTGTGTCTTTATGGTGTATTTTGTGAGAGCTAAGCAATAAAAGTAGATGTAATGCATGTGACTTATTGCGTGTAATTTTGCGAATACTATGTAGTATAATCAGTTATACATTGTGGGTTAAGCAGTAATGGAGTTATCTGAATGCCCACGCCAGTCCCTGGCTTTCTGAAATATTATTTTCTTGTATAATACTGTAAAAATGCAAAGAAAACTTTTTTTTTTTTTTCCCCCTAGGCTTTATAAATCATTGCATGGAGAATTTATTCCTAGATCAATCTTTCTGGCTTTATTCTCAAGAGGAGGAAGAAACAGGAATTGAAGTCTCCATAAATGAAAAATCATTAAATTTGATGTACAGAAGCCTGCTGGTACAGGAAGGTAAGGAAGATTGTAGATGCTAAGGCAAAATTTAGAGAAGCAACTTTCTTTAATATCCTAAAATCAAATATTAAGACCTATTCAAATACTTAATGAAGTTTAAATTTATATCTATTTACTCCAAATGCACCATAAAGAGAAGAGAAAGGAACAAACAGATTGGGTTCAGTGGGATCATAGGGGTATTAGAGAAATTCATGTGCAACGGGTCCATAAATGGATGCCAAAAGGATTAGGAAGGGATGTACATTCCAACTTGCTTCATAGTTTTGCAGATCCTGGGCATGTACTGGAGAAAGGGATTATAGATAGTTGCAAGGCCCCTGTGCTTTTCCTAAATAGCACCACCTGCTGCAACCATCAGGGACAGAACGATGGACTAGATGGATCGTTCATGACAGCAATAGGAAAATGCCAAAACTTGTAGCAGAAGGTGTCTTCGCACTTCATTGAACACCTTGTCTCTGTATTTTTTTTTTTTTTTTTTTTACTGACAGAATAGACAGAAGAGTATGAATATCTGACAATCAGAAAGAAAATAGTGAAATCTCAGATTTTCAATTTCTGATTGAATATTACTGTTGCTCTTGAAGCCAGTTTTAAAGCTTGTATGACACTAAATTGCATAAAATGACATCTGCTCCACTGATTTCTTTTTAGGGCCATTTTTTGTTTTATATCCTGACAATCTGGTAAGAAAGATAATGGCTACAGACAATGAAACAAACACTTATTTTGAGACTGGGGCTTTTACTGAAGATGTAACAGGTGGATCTGTGGATGGTGACATGACCGTGCTGCCTAATGCTTCTCTGGAGCCATTGATCCCTTTTCATCAGTAGGTACCTGACTCCAGCTACCTATTTTGCATGCATCTGTTTCATGTGTAGACATGGGTGTCTCTAAATGATAGCTTATTATGGAACATCCATCTTCCATTGTCACAGAACAAATGCTTTACTTCCTTCCACGCCACACAATTGCAATTAATCCAGATGCCTACAGAGCAGCCTTTAAAGATGGTTTACCATCCTGTGAGTTATATATTGCTTTTTTTTCCCCTGAGTCTATAAATCTTAATAGGTTTTATTTCAGAGTAACATAAAGTGGGAATTTTAATTTTTCAGGATGCTTGGAAATGTTTATGGTAATAGGCTAGCAGTGTTTTTACTCAACATTATTGACAGGAGCCATCCAGCTCCTTAATGCAGTTTGTTTCAAGTTCATGTCCAAGCCCATAATTGCTATAAAGCCAAAATTGCACCATTTGACTTATCAGTGGACTCACTTCAGGAATTACCAGAAAATCATTCATTCTTGGTGCTCTTAGTAGTTAAAAAGCTGGATTTTTTTCTGTTGACCTTGGGCAAGGAGAAATAGCATGACTTTCTCAGTTTTGTTTGACTGAAGTGGCACTTCTTTTACTATTATTACTCAAAACACAGATGTGTTTAAAGTGTACAGACAGTGCTGAAACTGAAAGATAATTGTGGGAGGGGTGCATCTGTTTTCAAATTAATTTAAGATATCACTGTTATTGTCACGTTTAGTGAAGTGTTTTATACGGTAACTTATTTTTCTACTTTCAGATGGTTTCTTAAAGGGTATTCTAATCCTATTGATTTTACGCACAAAATAGAATCTAAATCCATCAGGAAAGTTGGTAAGAAACTCCATTCACATATTAGCATTTTAAAAAAAAAATCTATGCTTTTGTTAGGACTCTAAGGGGTTCAATAACTTTTTCCTATTGTATTAGTATGGGAAAACAGCTTTCAAAATTACATTGCAGTAAAATTAGTGAAAGCATAAATTTCTGACTAAGATTAGATTAGGCTCTAAATGCTTATCTCTCCCCTTTTACCCCCTAAATGTGCAGAGTAATAATGAGTAATTAAGTAGAGGATGCTTCTGTAGATCTGATGACAAACTTTAAAATAAGAAGATGCACCGATGTAATTATTGTGGGTCTTTCACATGTGTATTGCTTTATCTAATACTGCCAGAGAAATAAAACTTACACAGATAGTCTGAGGTTAGAGAGTAAATATGGCTTATTTTTTACCATACATATCTGTTTTAATATTGCATTGACTGGTATAAAACTGCGTATTTATCCAATAGGGATTTTATTAGTTGGTTTAAATGTTTTTACTCTGGCTCAAGTTCAGAGGGATATAAGAGGAAAAGTAGGGACTTAAAACATTTCTTTTTGTTCCTTCATGATGGAATTTGCTAGAATTTTGAAAAAAAATTAGACTTTGCTTTCTAATGGCTAGGAAATTAGGATTTTTATGCTGTTATTTACAATTCTAATTGCTCAAACCAAATCAGTTAGGCTTGGATGCTCTAAATCTTGCCATATCCCAAGTTCCAGGAATGACTTTTGCTAAGTATGTTCTTTTGCTGAGTTGCTATTCTATTAAGCATATTGTTAAATTACTTTATCTGCAAATTATTATTTATTTCCTTATTACACAGCAATGGGATGCTGTCTAGCTGTGATGAATTATGAAAGTATTGTGTCAGAAGAGATGAGTTTCCAGGAAGGGGACAAAATTGAGATCCTTGGCTACTTCATTGAATGCATGGAATGGTTTCTTGGAAGACATGAGTTTACTGGCCAAATAGGTTTTGTAAAGACAAGTCATGTTAAACTGGATTTATCTAGATATAAGTAAGTGATATGTATTTAACGCATAAAAAAAAGACTTTGTTGAGCTTTAAAATAAACTCAGGGTTTGTTTTGGTTTGGATTTTTTGTTGTTTTGGTTTTTTGTTGTTTTTGTCATAGTGTGTATCAGTCAAAACAAATGCAGAGAAATTGGAATATAAAGTCTGTTTAAATGTTGGAACATATTATCAGCCTGTACCCAAGTTTCTTAGTGGGAAAAGGGGTTGCTCTAGTTGTTGGATCTCTTTCAGTCACTGTTCTTTGGAACGCAAGATCCAAGAAACTTTACTCTTGCAGAAGATTTCATTTTTGCTGGACTCTCAAGATCTATATTAAAGTGCCCAAGTTCTGTTTTTACTAGTACCCTCAATTACAGGCCTTAACTTGCTTTAAATAGGGCTGCTCTTACAAATAATTGCTCATAATGCAGACAGAAACCTGTAAAAAGTGTACATTTCAGCACACATTGGCACCATGTAAATAGGCTCCTGTTACTAATATATCTGGCCTGTTTGCATGCTGAAACAAGGAGTTCTTAAATGTTGTTTACAGGTCCATTTGATGTGTAATTTTAAGCTTATATTAGAAAATCAATACCCTAATGTCCTTAAAGATTTGTGCTTTTAATAAAGTCTCTCATAAAATGCTATACCATGGCACAGATAGACATAAAACTTACTTTGATATGGCAGAAACTGTTAGCTGCAAAGATAGTTACTATCAGTTTGTATGTATGTTTATAAATACGACTGATACTAATTTTGTACACAACAAGACTTATTAGTTTCTTTACCAAGCTCCAATTGGACTGATGCAGTGAGCACCTCAAGCCAAATCTGCTTTCAGATAACTTCAGAGTTGTTCCTTTCTTTGTTAGACCACAAGATCTGGATTTTCTTGAAGCAGAAGAGCTATCTTTCTTTTCAAAAGAAAAAAATTTGGAAGAAGTGATAAATTTGTTGAAACAAGCCTCCATCACAGATGTTTGCTCTGTGTACAGAATAGGTAAGTATGAGTTGTACTCCTTTTTACTGCACAAGATACATGTGCTGCTCCTGTATCCCTGTTATAACGGATACCTTTTTTTTTTTTTTAATTTATTTTAATGAGATTCCAGCCTTTACATCTCTTTTGAAATATCTTGGTATTCAGTTTGATCATAGTTATGACATGGAAAAATCCTTTATATCATCTTTGTTACTTTCCTGGTGACGGAAGACTTTTCCCAGAAGAGCATTTGTAAATCTTCTTTTGTCCTTTTTTTGAGTGAATTAAACAGCAGGATTTTTAAAACTCCAGGCTGAACAGATCTTCAAGCTTTCAAATGTCAGAGTGCTGCATTATAAAAGGCTGTATGTTCACCCAAATACTGCTGGCTTTTTATTCATCTTAGGAAAGGTGGCATAATAATTACTGACAGCTAATGAAAACATAAACCTCTTTGTACTTGGTTTAACTTTCAAATGCACAGAAAAATAGCAAAATCTATTCATACAAAGAAAAAATATATACTTTTAGCTACATCATCTCTGATACAGCTGTTATTTCTCTAAGTGCTCATGATTTACATAAACTAATTGAGATAATTGGTGTTTCACTATTATATAAGTCTTGCTGAACTGGAGCAGCAATTTCATATCCCACCACAGGCTGTTCTGTAGCGATGTGTATTCTTGTCAAATATCTAACAAAATTTTATCTCCATTAGTGCCATCCTAAGAGATGGGCCTGCAGGCTCCAATTTGAAATGAGCCAGTAGGTAGGCTTAACTCCGGTGCATTGCTTTAATTCTGGAAATCGGTGTGTGTATGTGAAAAATAACTAAAGCATGTCAGACCTGAGCTTCAAAATGCAACTTAGGTCAGTGTGCAAAATGATTCCAAATCTTACCTTCCTTGCTCAAATTAAAAGCCTGGGAACAAAAGCTCGAGACCTCTATTAGGTTCTAAAACAATCTCATGTGCTTAATGGACATACTGCTATTGTTGCCTGTTGCACATTTTTCACCACATCTCAACTCCTCCCTAATCTTTACAGGTGCCAACTTTTCACATCTTCCCCAGATAATAGTACCATATTTATCACTTTTTTTCTCTTACACTGCACAATTGATCAACATGACTTACCCAGAGAAAGCATTTTCAATATTCACTTGGTCTTTTGTTGTGTGATCTGAGTAAATGGGTCCTCGATTCCTTCCATCTACATCAATCTAATGAGAAGTGTTTACTCACAAGCATTTCCCCGATTAGATATTCAGAACATTAAATTATGACTATTGTAAACATCTGTGGCATTTGGCCACCAAAGTTAGGAAAGCATTTAAAGAAAGGTGATCCAAATGTAGAAAGCCAGTGAGAGCTCATTCCTAAAGGCTAGTAAAATAGCTTTCCATCAGCTTAGACTGACATAGTTCTGTGAGCCCCTGCTTTTAGATATAACATTCATAACCTCAGTACCACTTACATTGCATCTGGTATATGAAAGACAGTGAATCTATCCCAAAATGCAGCATGACAACTGAAATACCTTGAGAAATATCTTCTACACAAAATAGTAATTCTTAAATGTTCTGCATATGTGCTATGTTTAACATTTTAAACTAGATCTATAGTCGTAAGGTCCACAGAATTTAAAGATACACTTTTTAAAAGAAGATACAGGGGGTTTTCATCTGCATGGTATTGGAATGGCCACAAAAGTTTGACACTCTTCTCTAAACAAACTACCCTAAATAATCATACTCCTCACACCCCAGGAGTGACTCTAAAACTTATTTCAGTAATATTTAAGGCTTTTTGTTACCTCATTTTAGGGGCATGTTGTGGGGAATGACTGCATCTACACTGCCCACTTGTATTTTAATGCAATAGCGATGCATCCCTTGTGCAGAACAGGTTGGTTTTCATTCTAACTGTTATATGCAGATGTCTCCCCAACTTTGAGCAGTGGTAGGTGCATGATGATAACCATTTAAAAATAAGTGAATTATATCAGCAGGAGAGTAAGTCCCTAGTATCTGTTAGCTTTGGGTCAGACTTGGAAATTTCTTCTCTTCTAATTTCCAGGACACATTCAATTCTTCCAACAAAGAATTTTGAACTAAAAAATAGCCTTATTTTAGGATATTAAAACTGAAAAAGACCAAAAATAGCGTAACTAACATTGCTTTTTTCTTTTACAGACCAATTAGAAGAACCAGAATTTCAGAAAGCTCATGAATGTGGTAATACTTCATATGTATACAATTTTTATATAGATTTAATGCTACTTCTGGTACTTTTAGTATCTTTGCCAGCTTTTCTTTCTAATACCTCTTCACATTATAACTTTCTTCTCTCATTGTTTGCTTTCCTAGGTTTTGCTGTAATCCCTTCTCACTAGGTTTTGCTGTAAGACATTGTGGGTTTTCACTGATACCGGATGTCTGGCTTGGACCTTGATGTCCAATTGCAAACTGTATGACTCATTTTTACTGTTGCGACACATACAAATGCACCACCCATCGACCCCTCCTCATAGTTTAACAGGGCAAAACACTGATTATGGGGCACCCAGCAAGTGCTGACTTTGAATTCCATCAGATTTTCCATCTGCTCGAAAACTTCATCCCATAAATATATTTCCTAAAGGAGATATTTTGACGAGGATGCAGATTTCCCTTTGGCACTTAGTTGCTAAGCTGTCACTATCCTTACTTATACTACATTTTTCTAAATATCAATTTTCATATTTATGATTCAGCTTAACAGTTTCAGAAATTAGATTCTAAGGAAACTGAGCTCTAAATCTGCAACTTCAATAAGCTCCTGTTGATATGCAGCTGTAAGTTTTACACTGACTATGACTGCAAACTACATCCCTAGTCCCTGCCCTATTACTTTGCCTGGAAAACAGTGGGAGGACTAAAGAAATGATGGCATGTCTGTCTTGTTTTATATTTGTAAGATATTCAACGATGTCAGTACTAGGAGTATTTAGATCAATGACCACATCAATCACCATAAACTCGGTAATTCTGAGAAAGTTAATTTGTGCTATCAGAGAATCAGGGTTGGTATTTGAAAGAAATCCTATTACGTTACACACGCATGGTGGGCCACACAAAGGCAATGTGGACAGGAGAACAGGACCTTTGCAGGCACTCTCACAGCACCCACATTAGACTTCAGCAACTCAAATAACAGTTTTATGCAGCCTCCCTGGCTAACCCGCCTTAGTTTTCCACCAGGACATAGGCATACCCTTACTCAACTCACATGCACAAATACACAGATCCCTTGGTCCTCGAGTCCATCCATGCCCTGACATTGGGCCCTTTATGCATCCTCCAGTTCAGACCTTGGGTCTTTCCAGATTCTGGTCTTCTCCTGCTTACCAACTAGTCTGAATTTTAATTCACAGCCAGATCCTCTCTTGCTCATATACACACAGAACAGAGCATGTGCATTCAGTGTATACCCTTTGAGTATACCTGCTTAGATGTGGCTAGTACTGTTTATCCCAACTCCTCCAGTCTCCCCCCACTTGTTCCTCCCTGGTCCTAGATGTCTCTCTTTTCCCACCTTTGGCTTGTATTCTAGACATACTGTTAAGAAATGCAGTATGTTTACATAATGTTTTCCAAACAGCATCTTCTACTGATAAATATTTTTGTTGGTCTATCAAGTCTCTTTGTGTGCATGCACACATGAACTCGTGATCTGAAATTTATTTTTGTATTTCAGAAATTCCATGTTCACATTCTAGCACAGGATCCACTAGCAAGAATGGCAAGATAGAAGAATTCCTGAAGAATTTCAAGAATTTGGAGGCCACCCAGGCAGAAGAGCCAACTACTGAAGGAAAAGATTCTGCTAGCTCTCCAAATAAGGAAATCTTTTCTCAACCTGAAGGACCTTGCTTCCATGTACATCAAGATGATATTCAAGCGTCTGACATCTTTGAGTCATTGATACTCTTCTTAAATAGGAAAGAGTATGACAGAAACTTCAAAAACCTGTATGACTTCTCTTATTCATTTATCGATAGCCTGTTTTATGGGTTTTCAGAAGAAGAACAACTGGTTAGCTTTTTTAGATTAGCAAGGGAAGCAGCAAAGAAAGCAGGTATGGCCTGGGCACTAGCAAGGCTATGCTTTCTCTTAGGCAGGCTCAGTGTCAAAAAGCTGAAGTTTTCCCAAGCTCGAGTGTATTTTGAGGAAGCGTTGGGAGCAATAGCTGGAGGGTTTAGTGATTTGTACTTTGTAATTGCTCTTTATACAAATCTAGCAGTCATCTACTTGACACAGAAGAACAAAGAAAAATGTGCTCATGTCTTTGACAAGGCTACGTCTCTTCTCATGGGAATTCCCAACTACATTTGCAGTGCTGACCTGGAGTCAGATATTCTGAAGTATGCTCTGAAGAGGACAATTTTGAGCCAGAACAAACATGCAGAGGCAAGGGCGTGCTTTCTACTGGCAAAACACTACAGTGTACACAAACAGTATGAAGAGGCACTGCCATTCCTGGAAAGGTTTCAACTGTTGCTTAATGACTTGGGTTTACAAAACAACTTATCAAACAACTGTTATTTCAAACTAGCAGAATCCTACAATGAAAAGTGCTTGCCACACATTGTATTAAGTTGCACAAATGTTGCCTCTTCTCAGAGCCCAAATACTTTAACAGATTCCTTGAAAAGGATTGATTTAGTCATCAAAAATGCTCCCAAGCTCTATAGCCTGGGAAAACTCAGACAAATACTCCCATCCCAAACTGCACCTTACCTCATACAAGCACTTTCCTCTGTGTTTACTAATGAGCAGCAAGGACTATACAGCACTATCTATCTTAGCTTAGCAAAACTGTACAGCCACCACAAAAGGTATGGAAAAGCTATTGCTTACATGATGAAAGCACTGGATTCTGAAGTTTCTGCTAAGCCAGAGGAAACTATTAACTATTTGGTTTCACTTGCTTGGTTATACATTCTTTACAGGCAACATGATGTGGCTTTAGGCATTTTAAATGCTGTTGTAGACTCTTCATGGAGCAATCCTCAACAACTAGGTATCGCTTATAATATGCTTGCTATTGCTTTGAAAAGAACAAACAATACAAAAGAAGCTGCCGAGAGCTACTACAAAGCATTGCGTCTTTCAGAAGAGGCCGACATGACCCATAACCAAGCTATAGCCCTGGCTAATTTTGGGGCACTCTGCCTGCATGCAGCAGCCAGCAAGCTGGCAGAACATTATTATCTCAGGGCAGTGAAACTGTTTGCCAAACTTCCAAGTCTGGATTGTGGCCAAGACTTTATCCAAGTCCTCCTTCAGTTGGGATGTTACTATGTTGGTGGAACTCAAAGAGAAAAAGGAAGGTTTTATTATGAATGGGCTTTTTTGGTTGCAATGGAGACAAGTCATCTGGAAAGTAAGTACGGATTTTTTCCCTCTTAAAATTACAAAATGTACCCTGTCTGGGAATGTCTGTATATGGGCATGTTGTTCCTTAAACAACATTTTATGTCCAGTTATGTGGCAGATATTGAAGCAACTGAAATCTTTGCTCTGTCCCATAATGGTGAAGAAAGAAATACATGTTGGCTTGTCCTTCTTGTGGTACTTAGCTTTGTCAGAAATGATAGAGAAAATGAATTAAGAGAAAAATAACAACTTAATTAGTAAGAAGTCTAGAGATTTCTATGTTCAATAATACTTAAAATAGTTATGATACCATTGGCAGTACAAACAACACCAGATGAGTTTAAAAGTACAAAACCAATCTGAAATCTGGATTACTTTTGCATAAAATAGTTGTATTTAGAAGATCCATGCTTTATTTACTCTTGTTACCATGATTAAGGCAGCTTATACAGGTAAGGTGACTGATTTTTATTTATTCTGGAGATTGTTTGAAGTAAATTCTACGCTTTGTTAACTTTGGGGGTGAAGAAACTGGCAGTGGAATCTTCTTGTTATTGTTATTGACTGTGCTGTGATTTGTGAAACAGTAAGAATTGATTAACTTTCATTTTAAAAAGGAGGTTCATGTTAGTATTTCCAATCTGTTCTCCTAGGTCAGCTGCAAGCAATTAAACTGCTGTGTCAGTTCTACAGTACAGTTGTTCCCAATGAAGCTCAGTGTGTCATCTACAATGAATATCAACTATCTTTAGCCAGAAAGATGTCCAACAAAGTTCTGGAGGGACAAATTTTGGAAACCATTAGTCAGCTCTATTTGTCTTTAGGAACAGAAAGGTGAGACATGCTGAATGACTTTGCTTTTATTCTGATTGTAACTTTTCTGTCATGCTAAAGGATCTACGTTTTTGCAGTGGTTGAATATAACTGAGTTTTTTCTCTCTGCTTTGCCAATTCACTATCAGAATTGATAGCACTTTACCAGTGCTAGAGGAGACTTCTCTTGTATTATTTGTTAAAGTAACTATCATCTCTGAAGGGAGACAAGATGTTCAGTAGGGATTGGATCTACTTCAAGAGCCAAATTATTTTTGAAATCTGTGTGAATACATTTTAAAGGTATTGTATGTTATGCAACTCTTGATGACTGCTATAGCTCTATGATTATTGCTGACAGATGACTTGTTTGTGATGATAGATTTTTACAAGACCATTTTTTCAATAGAAATCAAATGACATATTCCAAACAGGTCAGACATCAAATTATCTCTAAGTGTTTCTATTGAGGAAATGCTTTTTTCTAAACTTATTAAGCAGAAAGCCTATGTGCAAAATTGCTTAGTGAGAGTCTCCAGCAATTTCTATGCTCCTCTTATTTTCAGAATAGCAAGTTTTGCTTTGCTTTACTGAAAAAAGACTGCACAAGTCAATTTATAGTTACCAACAGGTACTGGGGAAACTTAGAGGTTTCTCTAGACAGTTTTTAAAGTGTTTTTTATAAGGTAGCTTTGTCTGTTTTGTTTGTTTTGTTTCTGGTTTTTTTTTTCCCCCTTACTGTATCTCACTTCAGGGAGTCACTTTAGATTCAGTTATTTTCAGGCATGTCTCAGTAAGGATAGAAAAATTATCCTCAGTTGCAGAAAGAGAGTAGATGCTTATTTTAGCTTTAAGTGGCTGTAGTCCAAGCATCTAACTTTCCTAGTATGTCAACTAATTTATTTTGCTTTGTTCATTGCTGTTTAATGATATAGTTAGTGAACGTCCTTTGGCTAGTCTAAAGTCAAAGGAGTTGGTTAAGATTTCAAACTACCTGGAATTTGCAGAAGGATTTCACTAGCTGGAGAAGATGCTGCTTTGTGTGCATGTAGTACATAAAATGTATGTATCCTAGGAGCCTGGCTCCCAGATGTTGGCTGTGTAACCTTAGCAGACTACCAGATAATAGCACAGACTCAATATGATATTAGACCAGAGTATCACGGTATTCTTTAACAGCCCTAAGCAACAAGGATATGTGTCTGTCATGAAGTAACAAAACCAGTGATGTCCTTAGTGTCACCACCTCCGTTGTAAATGATTGTGGCCATGTCAGCGGACATAGTTTGACCCATTCCAGCTGCTGTGCTGGGTTATGGACTGGTATATCTTCTGTCTGATGTAAAAGAAAAAACTCTGAAGGAGGGATGGAAGTAACATTCCGTAATTGGGCTGAGTTGGACTACTTCAACTACATTGCCTTTCCTCATGTTAGCAGCTTGTTAGCAACAAAGAGAAGACTGAAATGTCAGGCTTGTTCAGTGGATCTTTACTTCCTCTCATGAGTATAAAAGGAGTGGCAGGTCTCTTCAATTTCTGTAAGAATCAGAAAGTGGTAAAAACATTCTATTTTTTTCTTTCCCTTGATGAGATAACTTGTTGAGACAGAACTGAAATCTTGATAGTGTGAAATAGGAGGGAGCGTATTACTTTTGGATTTGTTTCGTATCTCTTTGGAGGTCTAAGTAGGCTGCTCTAAATATGTACTGTGTAAGGATTCACTGTAACTGCACAGTTCATATTATATTTTAATACATTTGTGTCTTGTGCTTGGAGGAAATGCACCAGGTCAAGGTGATGGGAATCTAATATAAGTCAGAAAGATTTAATAAATCTGGGGTTTCTATTTCTGGTATACACTTAAAGGCAATTCCACTGCCAAATGATCTGATAATTTAGATGCTTCTAGAACTGGTCACGAAGTGTCCTGTTCGCTTGCTTCCACCCTGCCCCCCAAGTTTTTCTACAATTGCTGATTAATCTGAATTGTGCTTAGAGCAGATACTTAGGTGATTTTAGAAAAATATGTACAGATTAAATTCCCTTCTGAGCTTTCTAGGAAAAAGTCATAAATGATAGAAGACCTAAAGACGAGGAAAGATTTTTTTTCTTTTTTTTTTTTTTCTCCCACCTGTCACTAGCCTGAGGTAGGGAAAGGACGCATCTAAACTGAACTATATTGAAATAATACATTGTGATACCAATCTAACAGGAAACATAGATTGAACAAAAGAAGGAAGATGAAAAATTCTGAGTTTGCTAGTTGCTAGCATAACGTAGATGAGAAATTAAAATTGAGCATTGAAAAGGGGAAACAGATTGTCTTGTACATTAACAAAGCTTTTCTCACTGAAGAAAACCATTTGCAATTCTGAAGAACCCCTCAGTGATTAGCAGTTTTTCCTGTTTCAGGGCTTACAGGTCAGCTCTGGAATACACCAAGAGAAGCCTTGGAATATTTATAGATCTCCAGAAAAAAGAGAAAGAGGCATATGCTTGGCTACGGGCAGGAAAGATATATTATGTTCTGAGGCAGAATGAGCTTGTGGATCTTTATATTCAGGTATGTTGTCAACGCGTACAGGCATGCACATGTTGTCAACATGGTGCAGGTGGCACGGTAAGAGTAATTTAATATAACAATCCCAGAGACTTTGCTAACTGATGTGCTGAACATATAGTAACACCATTTATGTAATGCTTAAGAGCTGAATGTCTCAGCATTTTCCATTGGTGCTCTGTTTGAATCTGTTGCTTGACTGTAGAAAGATTTTGAGCAGTGACCTTTCTTAGTGCTTGCTCTGTTGTAAATTCTGTGTATTTCTTCATTATCGTCTACCAGCTCTACAGCACCACAGCAATCAAATCATATATGCATACTACATGCTGGTGGGTAATAGATAATAATCACCTTAGCATATTGTCTTGTGCACCAGATCCCCAGGAAGAGAGTAGCTTCTTTAGGAAGCACCTCCAAAGCATGTAAAGCTTACCTTCTGTGGCTGTGCACAGCACGGAGCCAGCTGGAGTTGCTGCTGCCTTTGCAACAGTGAGACCAGAGGCATGTGGCTTGTATACCTCGGACCGCCCACCCCCCTCCCACCCACCCAACTGAGACCTCCTGCAGATTTTCCTGCTGTGCTAAAACAGACTGAAAGACGACCTGAAACAGCCCTTGTAGCTGCTAAAACTGGATGATCCGAGATCCGGAATCTTTCTCAGAGCTGCACTTCATCCCAGATCTGACTCTGTCATCTATATGGCTTCTAGGCATTTGCTGAAGTATTTGGGGAATTAGTTTATTGCTTTTGTAAAGGAGTTAAAAATACTTCTCTCCCACTGCAAGGGAGAGCGCTGCCTTGTAGTGCAGGATGTATACAAAACCTGATACAGTAAGATCTGAGTCTTGGCTGCTGTATGAGTGGTACCAAAATATGATCCCTAAAATAATCAGACACCTGTTATTAAGATGCTTTGAAAAAAAATACACAAACCAAGAAAACATAGGAAACAAGTTCATGGTTAAAATGTACAGAGACACAATATGTGGGGCCACTTTAATGAATTTTTATCTCAATTAAGCTACATTTTTGAATGTTTACCAGGAAAACTGAATAAATGTGTTTACAAGAAGGGACTGTTCCTTCTTTTGCTAAATGATTTTAGCTCATAGCCCCCAAGTCAGTCACCTGGTGGTACAAAAGCCAAATTGGCATGTGAGATTTTCTCCATCTGCTTTATTTCCTCCAAGAGGAGGAGTGGGCTAGGGACATGCATGAGTATTTCATACTGTGCACGTATGGAACCTGGTATTTAGAGAAGTGTCAGTGCCTGTCCATCTCAAAGCAGGAATCTGCCCACTAAAAGGTTGACCACTGTGTCAGTAATTCGTGCAAGTCATCACACCTTAACTTGCACGTAAAACACAACTTCCACAATGTGATACAATAGAGTTTGTAGGTGCCTGAAGCCAAAATAGCTGGGAAAGGATCACTGACGTTGTGCTTAAGTAGAGAGCTGGACTCAATTAATTGAATGCAAATTGAAAACTAAAGATTACAAAGCCAAGGTGTAAAAGTCCCTGTTCACATTACTACTTGTTCTATCAATAACTGAGTGTCCTGCTATTCTTGCTTTGGGGAGGATGCATGTTGCCTTTCACGAAATCCTTTTTGTTAACATGGCATATATTTACTTCAGATGAACAAGACAGTAGAACTGCACTTATTTAGAGAATTCATTTCAAAAGCTTTTAAATCTGTACTATTAGCAACATCTAACTTGCAACTAGAATTTACGAGTTCAATCTAATTAAAATTTAATATGTGGCAGATATCGAATTCACTACTGTTTTTAGAGTGCTATGTGCTGATAAAGGTAGCAGGATACTGTTGCAAGTGAAAGGGTGACCAAAACACTATATCTGCCCAGGTTGTCCTCTTCTTTTTTAAGGAGCTGCCGCTGGCTGCTCAAAAATAGGGTACCAAAAAAGACAGAGCATGGTCTCATCAATGATAACCTTTTCTATCTTAGAATGAGAAGAGAGGCCTTAACAAGATCTTTTTTCAGTTGATAATATGTATGTTGGTGTTTTGGGTTTTTTTGTGTTTTTTTTTTGTTTTGTTTTGTTTTTGTTTTGTTTTGTTTTTTTTTTTACCAAGAAGTAACCAAGATTTATTTTCTTTCTTTCCCTATTCCTTGTTTTCTTTTCAGGTTGCTCAAGATGCTGCTCTTCACACAGGAGATCCAAATTTAGGAATGGAATTGTTTGAAGCTGCTGGAGACATATTTTTCAATGGTACTTGGGAAAAGGAGAAAGCAGTGACTTTCTACAGGGTTTGTGCAGTTTTTCTACTGCATCAATAGTTATGTACCTTCCCATCATAGCGGGTGTTCTACAGATGCTGAACCAAAAGCTGGTCCTCTCAGCAAATAGTTTATAACCTACTGCAGCTGAGTACTTTGTCATGGTGTTAATAGGTATCACCTGTTTCAACTCCCCTTCTGGGTGTAAGATATGTTATAAGCAAAGAGAAAAATGAAACCAGAAATTGCTTGACATGACATAAATGGAAGCCTGTCAGTGCACATCTTGGTTTAGCTGTATCTAAGCTGTTGTTATACATTTCAGGACAAGGCTCTTCCACTTGCTATTCAGACTGGCAACAAAAACACTGAACTCAGATTATGCAATAAACTTGTGGAATTGCTGGTGAATCTGAAGGTTTATGAGGAAAGTCTGGAATATGCAAGAGCATCTCTCATGCTCAGTGTAAATTTAGGTAAGACCAATTTCAATTATACCCGAATATGAATGATATCTCTAAAATATGGCAGGATTCTAAAAAGTTTTATTCCTTTGAATTCAGTCAGATTGCTTGCCACGATTTCATAACAATACTATTATAGCTATTTTTGCCTCCGTTCAAGAATGAACACCTTTATTGCTGCCTCTTCTAAATCCAAGTTCATATGGAAAACCTCTGGTGGAGCACAGAATTAAGCCTGGTATTCCAACTCCAAACTGAGTGTGCTTCTAACAGCTAAGATATAATACTGATTAATAATGTTCCAAGAGGTTTTTGAGTGTCATATACTTTCAGATTTGCTCACAGCCTTCCTGGTGAACCGACCTAGGATAATCAAAAACAATAGAGCTAGTGTCAAAAATTACTATTCTTCAAGTTCAAGAACTGTTCAACTGATAAAGAACTCTCTCACCACTCCATACAAACACAGACAAGTCATTTTGATCAGCCTGAAAATCATCTTTTTGTCATAATTTTTGATGTAAAGTATGTACTGAGAGGGGCAAGGGAGTCTTTAATCCTATTAGCTTTCTTTCATTACTTCCATAATAATCTATTTGTATGCTTTGTAAGTATGCACAGGGTGTATATGTCTATATATGAGAGATGAATGTATTTATTTCTTAAGAAAATCCCAGACACCATCAAATCTTACAGTGGGAAATTCAGGAATTCTGTGGGATTTTTCTTAAAGGGCATGTTTTAGCCATGTACCTCTTGAGCAAAATTAGTTTTATTCAATAAAAGCTCAGCAAATACCATATAGAAATAAATTTAAAATAGCATAGAAGTATTGTGATTTGAGACAATTTGACTACTTTGTCTCTTTGGTTTTATCCTGACTCATACATTATCTCATTAGGAAATCAGCTAAATGAACGAATAGCTTACCATCGGCTGGCTGTCATCCATCACCATTTGGGTCACTGTGAACTAGCTGAACACTTTTATTTAAAGGCCTTGTCCCTCTGTTCCTCTCCTCTGGAGTTTGAGGAGGAAACACTGTATTACGTCAAGGTGTACTTGATCTTAGGAGACATTATATTCTATGACCTTAAGGTAAGAGATACTAAAAACCACTGCAGAAAACCGTTACATAGACTAATGCTTCATAATGTCAGGTTTTACCACATTCTGTTTTTATGATTTTAGAATGTAAATAGTAAAGTGACAAAACCTACTGAAGTTTGCAATCTATATTATTCTCATTTGATACCTAATAAACTGAGGTTGGATGTCCTCTTACACCAGCTGTACTATAGAGGTACTATCTTTGTGTCTCTTTTTTCAGGATCCCTTTGATGCAGCAGGCTATTATCATTTGGCACTTGCTGCTGCCATGGACCTGGGCAATAAGAAAGCTCAACTGAAGATTTATACAAGACTTGCAATAATCTACCATAACTTCCTTGTGGATCGGGAAATGTCTCTCTTCTTCTATCAGAAGGCAAGAACCTTTGCAACAGAGCTGAATGTTAGGAGAATAAATCTAGCTCCTAATCAGTGTTATAAGAGTTCATAAGCATATTTGGAAAATGCAGCCTAACAGCTGCAGAAGTACCTAAAGAAATATTGCACTGGCTTTGTAGGAGGATGCAGAATGCATTCAGTGTTCCATTATACATGTGCTGTAAGCTGGAACTCAGCATCCCAGACTAAATTACCAGTTTATATGACAGTGAACTACATTTAATTGTCTCCAAAATTTACAGTCTTGTACTTGTTAAGGATCAGGCTGAGAACTAAAACCAAAACCCTACAGTCTTTTTTTAACTAAATTTTTCTTTGCTATCTGTTTCTGCCTAGCTGGATACTAGAAAATGATCAATGCATAGTACAATTAAAAATAATAATTAAAGTGTTATAGAGAAAAAACACTCCATACAATCTCTGGCTTTCTTTGCATGACCTAGCTCTTGTATGATCTAGCTCTAGTATTTTTACAACATCAAGTAAATACATTTGCACAAGCATGTTAGGTGGGGTATTTGAGAATTGGTTTGATCCAGCTCCCCAGACATCACCCCATATTTCCTATCAAATTAATCTACTGCAGTACTTATAGGCACTGGTTAAGATTTATCCTCTAATACCTGAAAACACTTATGTACATGTTGTAATAATTAACTGGTTTCCAGAACAGAAGTGTCTAGTAATATGTAAGTTGTAGTTTTGTGGATTTCAGTGGTCATGTGAAGGCCCTCTTTTCAAAGACAAATTATCTGGTTTTTTTTTAACTGACCCTTTTCAGAACTGTCAGTATTGTCTGCAATGACTTTTTACAGCATTTCCTACCATTTTACATATAACTACTTTATGTTCAGAAAAATGTACTGCTTCACTTTCATTGAAAAAATTCTAAATTGTTAATTTTGATAGTTCTATTTGTGCCTCAAAACATTTTCATACCAAAGTTATGGTAGAAATTACATATTAGGCAATGCTGTATATTTTGAGAAGGAATGTCAATGTTTCAAAAGTATGATAATCTTTCAATTAAATATTCAGATACATTTTGAAATTATGCCTTTTCATTCTCAGTAAGAACTTCATACGGAAACCACTAGTTTAATTTTGAGAGATATTACAAAGAACGGAAGTATGGAAATGTCTTTGAAAGATGTACACACAGTATTAGAAACAAGCTAAGGCTTGTCAGCTCTACATATTATTTTATTTGCTTATACTGTCAAATCTGGGGAAAGGTGCAAAAACCCAAACTTTTATTTTTCTGGTCTCAGTTATGTAATCTCAGTGCTTTGGTTCTTTGCCTAAGAATCTTTCTTTTCCTAAAATCTGTCATTCACAGCACACTGAACATTTTTGATAGATACATTCAGGTATCTGATCTCTGTTGTCTTTTTGACCCTGTGAATTTTTCATTAGTGTTTTGACTTCTTCCCTACAGGGAGAGAAGATACAGTAGGCATTTTTTTTTCTTTGTTTTCTATTTTGACACTGTAAAGAGAGCTTATGTGTTCCTGTTTTCAGTTTCATGCTGAGGATTAGATGGCTAAAATAATGAATATGATAGTGCTTTGCTTGTAAATATGCATCATTATTAAATATATCTCAGCACTTTGCTTTTAAAAAATAGAAAAGCTTTATGTTGGTTAGTGAATCAGACCTCTACTGTCTTGACTGTAGAAATGTGTATACTGCTCAAAGCAATTCTGCACACAATTTGTTTTGGACACTCACATTCAGACTGGAACTAAGCATTAAAGGTGAAAGTTTATTGTTTGGGTGTCTTAGGAACTTACCCTGAAGACTCAGATTCAGACTGGTGTCACATTGTCCCACTAAGCATGGGAAATTAATTATCCCATATGCTCTTCATTGCCTTGACCTGAAAACTCAACAGAAGTCCTCCATGATTGCTGCAGAGTTTTGTGCAGAAAACTGTGGATGTTGCTCTCTGTTCATCAATTTGCTTTTCAGTGCTTGGCAGTCTATTTTCCATTTCATTTGGCTTTCAGACTAGATAAATTTATAACCTCTCTCTGGTTCTGATTGCTGTAATCACAGGCAGTCTCTGTATTCTGTGAAGGGAAGCTTCACTTCCTAATCTGGAATTCAGTTCTGCTGATAAGACCTATCTTCTTCCTTTTATTGCTACTTCATCTTGTTGCCTTGATTCCACAGAATTTTTGCTTTCATAGCAATCCAGTCCTTTACTATTAATTCACCCTTTAATGTTAAATTGTGCTTAGGCAGTGTATGCCATGCTGAATTTATTGGCCATTTCCATCAAGCCAGTTGAACAGCATACAAAAATGTACCCAACCTTTGAAAAGACAGTACTGAATTCTCTCCTTGCTCTGATGACACAGGAATTCTGTGTTTTCCTATTTAGTGTGGTTAAGTCATAGGCAGAGGATTTCAAAGAACTGCATTCTCCTATCAGATATATAAATGGCATTTTTGGTTTTAAAAAACTGCTTAAAAACCTTCCAAGATTTTAAATATATAGTTTCCTCTAGGAAGCATGACATCATTTTATGATTCTGTGATAACGAGTGCAATACACTTGGATAGAAAGGTTGGAATTTACAAATTCTGGGGGGGAACTGAATCTGGGCTAGAGGATTTTACTGTTAAATTCTGTTCCCTCTGATCAGAAGTGGTAAGATTCATCTTCTCTTCAGGAAATACCTGTTATCTGGCCCTATTCTCTTTAGCATCAAAGAATGGCCAACTGTTTACAATGTAGAAATCTCTAGATGGGTGAGATGAACCTTACCTGGTGTGCTTCCAGGTACAAGCCTTTATAAATGGAAGTCTGATTATCTGAGATATAAAACTGTTTTCCCATAGCTGTTATGTAAATGAGTAATTCTAGTGAGAAAACTGGTAGAACGTTTTTCTAGTTTAATGAAGCAAAAAGGCAGAACAGCATGGAGTCTAGATGCATCCTAGATAGGGTATAAAAAGCATACCTCTGCAGAATCTTTTTTGTTAGAAAAGACAGTGAGGAATGGGATGTTTGAATGATAAATGAAAAAAAGACATAGGAAGCAGATGTAGATTCAGAGGGCTTTGACACAGAACCTGTTATATAGCTGGTCAGTAGCAAAATTTTTATACTCTTAATGAACCAAAAAAGCCCAGCTGAGTTGTTAAAAGCTCTGCAGGCACTGACTGACACACGGTTGGTATTTCTGCTTCATTTGAAATAACAAGGTTCTGCTTCCAGGAAGGCATGAACTGGTGGTTGTGAGCAGCTACTTCTCTAGAACCTTGTCAGATACAGAGCTGGACACTTGCGATGGTTTCTCATCCAGGAATGACATACGTTGCCAAGTGTTACCCCTTCATTTTTAAAATGGGAAGGGAATAGTAGTGATGTTATCATGGTACGCAATGCTTAATTACTGGAAAGGAGTGACCTCAACCTCCATGCTTTCCTCAGCCCGTAGAAGCTCATGTTTCTGAAGAGGAAAATAGAGAGTATCCTACTCATTTGGCTAGGAGCCTGTCCTTCTCTACACCTCTCCTGGTTACATAAAAAGACATGCCAAACTCTGCACACTCTCTGGGTGTGTGTAAAAGGAAGTGCAGCCATGTCTTCTCATTGCTAAGGAATTTACTTTGGAGTAAAGGAAGGCTGAGCTCCCTCACTCATACTCTGAAAGGCTTGCATGAAGCACCTCTGCATAAAACAGTCTCTGGAGTGGAAACTGGCACACAGGATTCCGGGTCATTGGGTATCCATTAGTCTCTTTTTTCACCAGAATAAGAGTTCTACTGCTTTCTCATGTCCCCACTTTCACAACTTTGGCTTCATCAGAGAAGTTAAGCCTGCTTCATGCTACTTTTTTCAAGGCCTAATCCACTTAATCTTAACACTTCTTTTTTTGCAGGACCAAGCTGTACAGTTTGCCAGCCGAGAGAGGCTCTAGCCACGCGGTGGCACTCTCTAGCTTAGCATCAGCGGCCTCCAGTCCAGAAGGTTAAGAAAGGCATTCAGAAACCTAAAGCAGCACACTGTTCCTCCATTACCCTTCCTTTCTGACTGAAATCTAATACCTTAAAAACAAACAAACAAAACCAAAACCGTCTCAAGAAAAGCCTTTAAAAATGATGTCTTTAAAAGTGATCTAGAGCCTAGCTAGGTCTTCAAGCCCTTTTACAAGGACAAGTGAAACATAGACCTTCCCCAGACAAGCATCCGTGTGCTCTGTCGCAAAGGAAATGCTTCAACAAAGCAATGAAGCACTTGCAGGGAGTAAAAATTGTTGAAGATAATAATTCTGAGATATTTTGAAATGCTGATAACCAACTTGTTGACAGACAACCTAGAGAAAATTGGCTGCTCTGAGGTAGTACACAGCTTTAATTGGTAACATGAAAACTTAAGTGCAAATACAGATTACTGGGGTAGAGAAGAAACCTAGTAAATGAGGTTAGAGGCAAGCACATGCTGAAAACTGTTCGCATTAGTTTAAAATGGTCAACTTGTGACAAGCTACTTGTTTTGTCAAGAGTAATGCCATATGAATTTCTTTGTACTAGCCTGGTGCTATAGTATTTTAGGCTGTGACATTAAAAATACTTAATGTGTGGAACAAATTACTTTTCCTGAAAATGTACCAAAGATATTAGCAGAGTTAATAGCCATTTTCCCATTTAATATAATTTGCCTGCCTAGTGTTATTGTCTGCTGAAGTGCTATGGAGATGTTCCTCTGAACGTTTTGCTTCTAACACTTTTCTGCCTTCATTTTGCCATTTCAGGTAATGAAGGGAAGAAAAATAATGTTTAATTTCTCAGAATATTTATCTGTATCTAGCATTTTAATCACTGAGGGGCACATTAATTTGCCTTTGCAGTGCACTGACATACTAAATGGATTGTATTTTTGCATGAAAAGGCAAACAAAACAAGATTATTCTGATTTACAATAACGTAAAACTTACACGCCATTTAGATGTTGAATTACTTTAGAGAGTTATGTGCTGGGAAACTCTTGAAAATTTTCAGCAGGTGTTTTTCCTGATGTAGCAGATGTATAAAATCTGCTCAAAGTACACTTTCTCTGCCAAGTCAACAGAAGGGAATTTTACCATTACACAGAAAATATTTAATTTTTTGGAAGTTGGAATGAGCATTATAAATGGAGCATTTCTACTTTTCTAAAAATAGCACAGATTCTTTCTGAATGTTTCCTGAAGTATATCTAACACCAGTAGTTGGTGTTAGATATTTGTTTTCTATTAGTCTAATTATAAACTAGGGGAGAGAGAAATTTCTCAGGAGCCAATCCATTCCCAAAATGGGAAAAGACTTTATCAAGAGTTATGGACCATTATCCACCTGCTCATATTTTGCTTTAAGTGCAGATACGTTTCTGTGTGCCTGCCTTTTCTAATATATGCCATAGTTATGTGTTTGAGACACAACACACTTGTTTCTTTTTGTCTGTTGGGAAGGAGATTTAACATAATACCAGTATAACTGGACACTTTTTGTAATAGCAGAAATCAACAGCATGCGGGTATCAGGACGTACAAGCAAGCGCCTAAGAAGTGACCAAAAGTGACCTTGAATTTTTGGCCTCCTTTTCTGAAGTTCTTGTACATTTTAGCTTTTGGTCATGAACAACTGTAGTTGGGTGGTGGTGGTGGTGGTGTTTTTAGAAGAATTGAGGGCTTAGTTTTAGTGATGTATCGAACCCCCAAGTTAATTTCTGCATTTTTTCATAACTTCTCTTTAGCAATTCCTATCTATTTAACAACATACAAAAATTTCCAAATACAGGTACACTGTTGTTATTCAATGGCAATGCAGGAAAATATTCCTATTTGCTTGAAATTCAAATCTAAATTAATTATTTTTAGTATGCTTTCCTTTTAAAGAGTACCTTCACTGTTGAATCAACCTATTGTTTACTGAGGCAATTTTATTCTCAATTCAGAATTGAATCACTGAGCATCATTGTAAAATGTGGTCAGAGTGTTTTGTCTCATGTTTTCAAAGTTGATGTTAGTACTAACTATGCAGAGGCATTCAAATTATAAAGAAACAGGATAATAAAATAAATACATCCACTCTATCTATGAAACTATCCCCTAGAAACTATTACTTTTTAAATTTTTATTTCTTGGCATAATTCTGTACTTATTTCTTTGGTAAATTAAAGTGATATGCGATCCAATTTTCATTAAATACTGAAGCTTTGCCTCATATTGGTCAAGAGTTACATGGTATAAAGACTTAGTTAAAACTCAAGCATTCTTGTACCAATGAATTGAACTCAAGAGAAAACACTTGTAAATTGTTTACTAAGTAATCTGAAAAGTGTTTTTCTTTCATGCTCTGCTGTAGGTCTGTCAACTATACACTGTATAAAAGTTCTTTTTTCTGTTCTTCCTGCATACCAGAGATAACAATAGTCTTAGATGCAAGCATACAGCTGAGTAAATATGTTGTTCACCATGAAGTAATGATAATTATATGACTACAATATTCTTTATTATCTGAAATAGCAGTCGTTCTTCAAGTTCCCCATTTTATTTTACTTACTATAGGTTACTTAAAATCTTGAAAGACTTGTAACTACAAGAAGTTTCAAGAAAACTGAGGTGTGTGTCAGCAAGTACCTTAGCCTAAAATTCTGTCTTTGACATATTTTTTCTTCTTTCATGGATAAGTGGAATTTTGGGGTAGAATCACTTTGTCAGATTATCTATTTCCCTTTTCTGCTTACTAGCTGATCAGTGTGTATAAATTTTCATCTGTGATTTTCTGGGTCATTGAACAGGCGACAACACTTTCTTATTAAATCAGAGAAAAGTTGTCTTTGTTGCAGTGTTTTGCCACTGACATTTGCTTTATTGCTTTCCATTTTTCAGACACCATATTTATTTCAGTTTGGGTCTGCCAGGCTTTTCATCACCCGTGGTGGACCTTGAGTGTCTGCCGCATACCAGCTAATGTTGGAAAAAAATCAATCCTATTTCTGAGTCTAGAGAAAAGTGCACTAATTGGTCAATGTTTATTTTAAACAATGAACTATGTTTACCTGTTCTCTATAAAACTTTAGTCACAAGGAGCACCAATTTACCAGCAAACTGGGGTTGCTTTAAGAATGGACTTTCTCCTATCAAAAAGTATTCCTGTCATAAGCTTTTAAAAATCTACAAGTTGTGTAAGAAAGATGTTTTGACACTTGCTACCAAAATTCTATGCCTACTGAGTAAGCTTGAGCTACTTGAACCTTGTGGGGGTAAACCTATGAGACTTCCAGCAGAAAATAAGAGAACAGCTTTGGGAAGTATGAACAAAGTTTTATCCTCTGCTCAAAATGAGGAAGAATGTGAAGGGAACTACTTTTGAAGATGATGCTGCATCACATCCAGTCTCCCATACTCACAGCAATCATGTATTAGAAGCTTCAGAATTCTCTGTTGCTTTTTTTAAACAGTCCAAAACACATTCTTGTTAATTGGCAAGTGGTAAAACTTAAATCAGTACACTGAATATGTTTCTCTATGGTTTTGGTCTGTGCAATGTGCAAGTAACTGCAATTTTGCAAACTGCTTCTTTATTGCTTCTGAACTTTACTTTAAAATCTATACCGGGATTACTCAAATGTATTAGTTAATCTTTTCTGAACTCTCTCAAATTTTCAAATGACTTTTGATAAACCAATCCTGTATTAAATATGTTGGATATGGTTTATAACAAGGTAAATCTAATATAAACATAGACTGAGTATTTAGAAATATTTAGTTTGCTGCCTTTGGACCTCTGTATTCACAAGTTAAGGTTTTATTTTACTCAGTTGCTGAGACATGAAATTCTGATTTGGACAATACACCACATTCTCAGTTCACATAAATCAGCTAAAGTCCATTAAAATAAAGCCCCAGATCTGGGTCAAATTAAGAATTTTAGATTTGGCTAAAGTCTGGATCTAACATGCCATTCCCTTGCTACAGGAGATTAAAGCTTAGTACTGAGGTCCTGCATAAAGGCCCGAGTTGAATGAACTCCTAGAAACAGAGAGTGTATGTGGGCTGAGAGACTCAATCTTCCTTCCATCTGATAGCTGCTGAGCAGTTCTGGTGTGTGGCTCTGTTTTCCCGTGTGAGCAGGTTACACAAGCATGGGCAAACTGGAGAGGCTTCCTCAGCCTTGTGTTTGCATTAAACCGTGAGAAGCACTTCTCCACAGGATGTAAGAGTTCTGGCATATTCCTACACGTCCTTCTTCTTGGTTGTCCTCTTGGTGACCTTTCCCTCCCCTGTCCTACAAAATATTAGAGGTTCTACTGGAAAGAGGGCTGCAGAATAGGACATATTTTACAGGATTTGTTTTATAAGACCCGTTAGAGAAGTCTGATTCTGGAAGGTCACAAGTGCACGCTCTGAAAAGTCTCTCACTTTCCTTATAGTTCAAGATTTTATGGAACTTTTTATCTTCTGGAAAAAAAAAAAAATCTATAATCCTTCATTGGCTGATTCATATTTCTGTAATTAGAGTCTTCTCCAATTCCACAATCTGCAAGCCAGGATACTGCCTACTTTGTTTACATTTTCATTAAGCTAATATTTGGCTGATTTTACTGGAGTGTGATTTTGACAATTTCTGCTTGTATTCTTCCTTACTTCGTCATTTTATGTAGAAACCTTTCACGGTTAGTTTATCAGACTATATGAGAGACTATCAGTGAGAGGATAGTTTTATCCTGCATTTAATTTTGAATATTAGGAAGGCAGGAGAGTTGTAAAATTGAGCCTCCAGTTCCCCTGAATTAAGTGAATGTATAAGGAAAACTGTGAATGTGAGTGTTTTGGGTTTTTTTTTCCCTCAAAAGTGGTATTAAGGTATATTTTCACATATTCTTTTGTAATTTCAGAAATTTTAACTTAAAGGTGAAACAACTTAATATAAATGTTCAGATTAAGCAAGCACATATACTTTCAATGTCACTCAGCTAGTTTAAAATAGTCTTGTGAGCATCTAACAGAATATGCATCTGGTGTTTTATTAAAGTAACAGTGCATGTGGGATATTCAGCAGTGTGTTTCCATTGTGGTCAAAGTAGTTTGGAGAATTCAAACATAACAAAAACAGTCTCATGACACTCAGAGATCATATCTTTTTTTTTTTTTTTTTAATTTTTATCTAATACAGTGTTACTGCACTGTTTTTAATTATTTTATTTCTACTCCACAAAAAAATCAAGCATAATCTCTAGAATAAATTATGCAAACTGTTCCTTTCAGACTACGGAAAAAAAATAAATGTGTGCGTTGGACAAGCACAGGAGAGCAATGAATCTTTAATATCTTTATCGCATCTTCAAAGGTAGTGTAATTTATTCTCATGGTATTGATTAGTTATGCCATAGCAACTAAAGAATAAAGCAATTAAACCCACTCCTGTACTACCAGTGACACGGTTTAAATGAAGAGGCTCAAATTGGTAACTGAAGAATGTATATGCTAATAAGATTCAAGCATTCATTAGCTACATTACCATATGAAGTTCTTGGTAAGAATTACATATATCAAAAAAAGTACAAAATGAACAAGTACAAAAAATTACAAAAGAAAAATTACAAACAGATGGAAGATTGCAGAACCAAGATTTGGTACGATAAGTCTATTTTCAAGATCTTGGGTACTTTTAGTTCTTTAGCTCAGAAATTCTTTATGTTTGTAATTTTGCAAACATACACTTCATGTTAAGATTTTGGCCCTATTTTTACTTTACTTAACATGACTGCAAAATTTCTTTTCATACAGTACAAGGAGGATTGGGACTCTACAGGAAATACGTGAAAACAAAGATAATATTGTTACACCTCATGGAATAAAGTACCAAAGTTACAGCCCTTGAAGCTCCCAGGCCTACAGGTTCAGTCAGCCGAGTATAAATGCCTCAGATATGCACTCAATCTTGGCCAATGTCTGAATTTTTAAGTATCATGCTTCGTTGCTGGCTTCGTTGCTGTATCCTATATTATGGGGTGTGGTAGAATATCAATGTTTAAAATCATCCATATCCTGAGGCAATACTTCTGAATAAATGATGGGAAACAAAATGGATTAAGTTCATCCAACTTGAGAAAACATCTGAAAATAAGATGAAGCTATTTTTCTTCCTTTCAAATGCTCAATCCATTAAGGGGAGGTGGCTCTTCTTTGCTGGGTGGAGTCAAGTATCACTTTTCATTTGGTTCATACTCCACTGTACATTAAAATCATGTTCGTTCTTTAGCTTCATCTTTCATGAATAAAAATAAACTAATAAAAGTCTCTGGAAGAACTCACCATGCAAATAAACCATTTCATTATTATAGATGCTTAAATCATCACTTAGAAATAGGTTTATGTACTTACTATTGAAGTTATTAAAATAAAAGATCTTGTTACAGATTTATTTCACGCACCCTCTTCCAAAGAACATACAAATTTGGTTCAATCCCAAGAGCATACTCTTGGATATAATTTTTTATTATTATAAAGAGTCCACTAGAAAAGGACAGTATGTCTGCAGTTTGAATTTGACAACAACATTGTGATTCCTAGATTACCATTGTCCTTATATTTTGCAAAATCTGTAGCAGTCATTGAGGTAGCCACCTTTCTTCTGGAGCCCCAATGACTTCAGAAGTAGAATTTAATGAAAACAAAGTATAATATATGCCCCTGGTGTGAGACTGGCAGTAGGAAATACCAAGATGATGGTAAATGGTGCTAGAGCTCACATGTCACAAGTTTGCCACGATAAGTACTCTACTGGGACAGTGGATGAAAGTGAAGTAATAAATGCCAAACTATGTAAAATAGTGTCACATCATATATGCTCTTGTATAAAAATAAATGATATAAACTTGTGATTTACTAAAAATTTGAAAATAAATTGTTGGGACTTCATAGTATCAAAATGGAAAGGATTTCAAACTAACTTTCAGAGACACAATTTTGGGCCTATTTACACGTTTTGAAGAAATCTGGATGTCTATAATTAGCTGATGATGGCAAACTGAAAGGGGCTAAATGCACTACTGAGGGTAGGATCAGAATTCAAATCATTTTGAGAAAGAAAACTTGTATTAAAGACCTGTGTTATGGAAAATAAATGTGGAATGGGGAATAGCTGATTGGGTGACAGAAGAGGATGAAGGATTGTAATGGGTGACAAGTCAGACATGAATAAACATTTTGGCTGTACTGCAAAAATGGCAAGCTTCAAATCAGTAGAAGTGTCGCAGACAACACAGAGAGAAATTTATTCTCTGTCCATTGAGACCTTGGATGAAGAACTGTATCCAGTTTAGGCACAACACAACACAAGAAAGATGTTGACAAATTAGAGTACAAAGAGGAACAATAAAACTTATAAGTTTAGAAAATATGAACTTTGAGGAAGGGTTGAAGGAACAATGTTTGTTTAGTCTAGAACAGACTGAGGGCAGATAAAAACAGTCTTCACAATGTAAAAGCCTTTTATGAAGAAGACAGCTCTTCTCATCTGCAGGGGAAAGGAAAAGAAGATTTATATTGTGTATTTTCATAACAGTAGAGTAATGAAGTACCAGGATCTGTTACATAAGGAAGGTCTCCTTCATCTCAGCTTTTTAAAAACAAGTTAGATCTTTTTTTTTTTCATATTTGTTATCCTGGTTGTAGGTGTTTCTGCCTCAGGGCATCACGGTTGCACTGGATCTTTAGAGATCCTTCTGATCCCTTGCATTTGCATGCTTTCAGGATTTAATTTGACAAAATAGAACAGCTTGATGTTGATGGAGGGATCAAAAGACTGCCATGTGTAAATGTCCCAGATCCTAGTGGATATAAGCCAAAGGAGATGGTGATTCAGACTCATGTCTAGCTGTCCAACCACTAACTAAAAAGGCATTATTTCATTTGGTTGTGTTCTGCAGGGATAAACCATGCTTACATCACTAGAGTGAGAGATAGGGGAAACCTGTTTTCTTTCAATTTTGTAAGGATAGAGCCGTTTCTTTGGCACTATCAGTGCTGATGTGTATGTGGCCAGTGCCAAAGCTGTACGCATACATGGGATTTAATCAGGCTGAAGAGTTTAGAAGAGATTTTGAATGGTGGTTATACCAAAACACTGGATGGATGCTTAGTAAGGAATCCCATATCCTACAGTGACTGAATGGGCTTTGGTCTACCCAAGCTAAACAATAAAAAATATTTTTGGAAGAGTTAGCTTTTTCATTGTATTATTCTTGTGCTCAGACAAGCTTAGTGCTTGTGAATGAAAGAAGATATGACAGAAAAAGACACAGACATAAATTCTTTATCTGCACAGGCACAGCATGAAATGCAGTGGCAATGCTGATGCTAACAGGCTTTCTCGGTTTATGGGAGGATAGTTTAGTCTTTAGGCTGATGCATAAACAATTACTTACCAAGACTGACGATTCTGATATGGGTGCCTGTCCACGAGGAAATGTGATCGAGAGAGGAGTGTAGGCTAATGAACAGCTGTCGCTAAATCCTGGACTTTAAAGCAATAATTACAGAAATGCAATAACCATTGAATGTTGCTGGTCTGTTCGGCAATTGATTTCCACTACTAAAACATTTTTTATAAGCAGAATTGTTTTATATGAACAGTTTTATTTCAGCTGAATGTAAGACTCCCTAATTTTAACTGAAAAATGCAGCTACCTTCAAAATTTTACAGTATTTATCAGGACGAATCACATTCGTAGTAGGTCAAGCATGACACAATCTTTTCCAGTAATTTTTCTTACGTGTTTCTGATGGTTTATATCTCTTTTCCATCCACCATCCTCAACAAAAATACTTCAGAGTACTATTGTGTGGGCTAGACAGATGAATGAATTGGTCGGATATTAGGCACCTGACACTAAAGCTCCAGTTCTCCAAACTCATGCTTATCAGCTGCTTAAAGCAGTAGGAAGTCCATAGACACTTACAATTTTGGCCACTCGATTCTCTTGACTAGATGTTCTTCTTGTGGTATAACCCATATCATGAGTAGCTCAAACCTCATATCTAAGTCCCATCAGGGTCTTCTAACAAGACATTCCTTTGCTTATTTTGGTTGACACCTCAATCCCAAAAGCAGTTTCAAACTTGCTTAATACATCGGTATTTTACAAAAGAAGAACTTAAAGAGGTTGCTCTCCCTAACCTTCAGGAATTATTAATTTTGGGGAAGAGGCAATGGCAAATGGAGGGACTTCTATCAGTATGTTCCTAATAGACCAGTAAGACTGAAATCATGCGGAGTCTCTCTCTGGCTTTGTGGTTTACCATAAACTGACGGGCACCACTACCGAATATCTTAGTACTTTTCCTAAGGTCCCAGATAATCATACGTGGGCTTTGCAGTGGCAAAAGCAGGTTCTCATTGGAAGAAAAGTTTTCTTTCTGAAGAGGAAGTCACACCAGTAAAACAGCAGGGCAATTATCATGTGCCTACATTTCCTGGGTCTCAGTTGAATGAAAACTACAATGATCCCAGTGTTGTAAACTTCCATTACACATCCATTTGACTTTGTTGATTGAGCTACATTGGCCTTTCAGCTTTGGGCACTGTGGTTGGAAGCTGATGAAAACTCAGGCAAACATGATAAAGACTAAAAGACAACTGCTTTTTAGTGACTGCAGTATTACTCCAATAACTCTGTGAAGTTTACAAAGATACAATCAACCATTCCATAGTATCCAATCAATATTATGTGCAATAAATTATCTATGCTGCTACATACCTGCCAAAATCTAATGAGAGCTTGCTTGTGTTTAATTGGCAGAGTTCATGCTACTGTACTAATTTTGCCATCTGAGAGATTTGTTGTCATTGAGTTTGGTGTCCTATTTCAGGTATAAACCAAGAAATAGACCCTAGAAAGTACACCATTTTTAGTCACTGAGTTTATCACCTTCACTGCCAAGGAAAATATTTTCAAAATTGAAAAACATGCAGGCTTTATTTTCATACTTGGAGAAAAAAAATTTCCACTGCTACACAAACAAAACACACCCGTGAGCACAAATCCTCAGTGAGGTAATGGCAAAGCTCAGAAGCAAGTCTGCGAGAACTGAGACTTGCTTATGTGAACAAAAAAATATTAAATTTACAGGCTGGGTAGCTGACTGCTATCTTCCACAGGTGCTAGACATAATTTAGCAATAGAATTTTTTAAATTACTTCATTGTTTTTATTTCTGTTTGCTGTTATTTATAGAATATGCCTGTCAGAAGCCTTTGGTCCTAATTACTATCTTTAATTACTCTTACCGAGCTCCTTTAATTTTAATGGATATCTGTGTTTGTGTCTGAGACTAGTCAACTGAAAAGACAACACTGAGGCTATGGTTTGCAACCAGCATATTTGCCCTTATGTGGCATAAGAGAGAATGTCATGCTGGTTCTGTTATTAAGAATAGCCAATCTATTACTATAAGTAGTATATTTGATCTGAAAAGATTTGGATTTTTTTTTTTAAGTTAAAAACTACTTTCTTTTTGTTGAAAATGTTAAGTGTATAAAATACTATGAAAATAAAGTATTTAGTATAATTTTTAATTTTAGGAACGTGCATAATTTTTTGCCTTTTTATAGAACTGGTGCCTTAGTGACGCCAGAAGTGCAAAGATTGATAAATTCCTTTCTTCCCCATTCTATTTTCACTGAAAATTTACTCTTTTTTATTAAGTTGTAACCTGAAAATCCAACTATTCCAAATGCACCCTCAGGAAAAATGGCTATTACCACGCATATAAAAGGGGATGGCTTCAAGAATATTTTGTCTGTGAGTTTCATAAAAACAGATTTCTGAAGACAATCTGACCTCTCTCCAATGGAAAATTTCTGTGGACTTTTGAGGCATTTTGAGTTATGAAATAATACCAGTGCTGATTGTATTTGTCCATGGAAAATCTTGACCTACATCATGAGGAAAGGAAAGGAAAGCAAACCCCATTTTCTTTAGGAGAGAACTATGAGGCTGGTTGTGAGAATAACAACTTATGTAAATGAGTTTCTAACCTCTCACATAAACAGCTTCTGGGATATCTCCCAGTAACACCCAGACCGTAACAAAGCAGACACCACACAGAACACAGATCCTTAAAGCATGCAAAGAGAACCAAAAATTGCCCCTAGGAGCTCCTGAGCCTAGCAGAGCACTGCTTTATCAGTCTCTGTGAAATAGACATTTTTTTAAATGAAGAACACACTGGTGGTAAGTTTAGGATAGTGTAGTTCAATATTTTTTTTAGATAATCTCTGCCTTCCTTTGAAATCTATAATGATAGCACTGGACTAAGGGATAATGAATCTAATATGAAAAAATAGAGTACGTGCTGAAAAACAGCTGCTTGAGCTTATTTATAATTATGTATACAATCAAAAAATGGTAACAATTTATCTGTCTATAGCATGTCAGATAATTTCGAGGTCAAAACCAAAATGAAAGACCAGAATTCCTACTACAGCAAAATTCTTCATTATGCTCCACTGTAACATGGTAATTTTTGGAATTATTATTGCATAGGATAAATATTCTCCTATCTATCAGGGTTTCAAACTCATCAGTGAAGAGGCCTGATCCAATGCCAAATGGAAGCAATGGAAAAAGTAGGACAGACTTGAGTGAGAGTACTTTGAAACAGTACTTGAAGGAGAAAGCCTGTTGTGAACAAAGTTGCTTCCTTACAGTATTGCTTTCCTTGAATGGATACATATTTCCACAATTAAAATTGTTTTCATAAGCAAGGTACATTAACTTTTGTGGGCCTTAATGAAGCAGACAAACTGAAGGTCCTACATTACCTTCTTTGCTCTGTGGCAAAATATGGTTGCTACATCTCAAGTAACCTACTCACAACTACCTGCTGAATAGCTTTTAGTAACATTCTTAATAGAAACAATGAGAAGAGAGACAACAATATTTGGAATTAAAACGTATCATTTGAATCTCAAACTAGAATATTGAGGAAAAAGTTGGTAAAATTAATGGAAATCTTGCTACTGTTTTCTACAGGAGAGAGATCAGAACAGTTCAAGGTCCTTAATTTCATACGCATAAACTGAAATAATTTTAGGTTCTTTCTTTCTGAAATAAAAATTTCTTCTGTCCCACAATCCAATTGGTATCATCAGTTTGGTACTGGTGCAGTGGAATGGAATTGATGACACAGGAGAATCTCTGCCCAACCCACATGAGTCTGTGTAATCAATTTTTTTAGCTAACACAGATTTTCCTGCCTCTCTGGTAATCCTCACTATGCAGGATATGTTCCTTTCTTAAGGGAAGAGATACTTCTTGCATTTAAAAAAATACAACCCTTTGAATACAAATAAAATGACTAATGCTTCTTTAAGCTCATAGTGGTTCCATGCAGTAACTTAAATGGGAGGCTATTAATTCATCTGTGACTGAAAACCAAAACCAGACGGATTAGCTTGTTAGACTTCTCACAAAATCTAGCTATGAGTTATGGACATGGTGGGGAATACAGTTCTTGTTCGGTTATCTTCTTTTAAGTTTTTCTTTCCGCTGTTTCATTATATTTGGCTTTTAGAAATTTGTTGCACCTAATCTCTCCTAAAAAGTCTTATTGAATAAGAGGTAAAGAGCAGATGTTATTTTTGAATGTAAAAACGTAGCTAAAAGATGCAGCACAAGTTTGCTAGGGACAATTCATAAACTCTACATGTTATACTCCTCTCTCTTCTATCAAAGGGAAGCTACATTTGAACTACAGTTACCAAAACAAGAAAAAGAGATATTGGTCTCCTTTAAAAGCATATTCTTCTGTTTGAGTATTTATATGAATTTAGGACTAGTGAATTAATGTGATAGTGCCTGCTGTTCATTGTTCTTTGTCTGTACATGAACGTGCCTAGTGAAACAAACTCGTCAAACAAATTTGGCATAAAGATACCAACAGTGTGAATCATAAGGGGCTTTATCAGGACACAGGCAGCTAGATATCCAGCTTGGTCAGGACAGTACAATTGTATGCATGCCAAGAAGCACGACTTTATATGCATAAGGAAGTTTTAACAGGAAAATGACATGTATTGCATTTCAACTCATAAATTCACTTTTTTGGTTGTAAAGAGCTTCTGCTCTGTGAGTTCTGGCAGCAGAAGTGTGCTTTTGAGTCCCACTCCTGTTCACACTGGAGTCAGTGAGAAGGCCTCCACTGCTGTCAGTGAGAGAGTGGATTTGTTGGACTGTTCAGCATGTTTTAAGAATGCTCTAGCCTCTCTCAAATATTTTTGAATCCAATAAGCAGCGTGGATGCTGAGTGCCTAACATAAACTCCTGAAAAGATTCATCAAAACTCTTCATACCAACATCTTTCCACTACACAACATGTCCCAACTGTAACTGTTAGGGTAATGCCATGCCCCAACCCTCAGCTGTTCAAGTAATTGCCATGTCTGTTCAGCCTTTGCTTGGTCTGCTGGGACGACCAAGTAGTGTCCCACTTCAGAACTTCAGAGCTAGACAGCTGAATCAAACTTCATTTATTGTATTATAAAATCTGACTCTTGGATACATATCTAGTATGAACTTCATCAGTTTTATTGGGGATGTAGGTATCTATCCACAGGACTGGGATACCAAACAGACATTAGATGGGAGTAAGTTTTGATTCTGACTATCCTCACTTTTATTTAAAATGAAATATTGCAGTCTGGACAGTGTCAGTTTGGAGGGCTATTCAGACTTCCATGTTGTCACCTTTATTACACATAGCTGAGCTGATTCCCATCAGAACCCATGGAAACACTGCCAATGTCTTCTGTGAATGATGAACTAAATCCTTTTCAAGCTCTCAAATGAAACAAGACACAATGCATGTGATTCCTCTCACCTAACCTCAAGGAATTAATTCAACTGTCTAAGTATCAGTGCAGATTGTGATTTTTAGCACCTTAATGTATTCAAGACATCTGCACAGGGCTGCCAGGAACAACAGGGCGTATGAGAAGGTTATGCCCTTTTGGAGTGTCAGCACCCTTTTACAGATCAGATGGAATACCCTAGAGCAGCTCAAATGGCAGTAGATCCATATGTGTGCAACTGATTTGAGTCTGAAGTAGTTGCAGTGTACATGTCTACATATAACTTGAGTGTCCCTGCTAATCTTAACATCAATAGAGTTAATATATCAGTAAAATACAGAGAATTATTTATATAATCTAAAAGTAGGTACCCACATTTGAGCAAATCAATTGCACCTTAAACTCCATTGACACTATTAATCAAATAAACGTTCTGCTCTTCTGTAACTCAAAGTTTGTAGCAGTAAAAACAGCTGAAGAGCCTTTGTTTTGTGGTTGACCACCAACACTGTGCTGAAGTTTTTGTTTCTCTGCCAATGCCTCCAGATTGATACATAAGGATTTTCTCTCCTCCAAGAACTGAGGCTCTCCAGCTCATATAATTTTCTGTATCTCCCCCAAATTGAGTAAAGCTGTTTCAGTTTAACCATAGACTTAGCTATCTAAGAGGGAGCTGTCAGAATGAAGAGAGGCTTTTTAATAAGACTTCTGAGTTCCCTATACATTTTGTCTTTTCATTAGCTAACTCAGTTTGATCTTTCCAGTTGTGTCTTGAAAGCTGTATTTGTATCATGGAACTTGTACATACTATGAAAATTTTAGCCTGCCTGTATAATAAAGAACTTTGTTATCAGCAGTTGATTTAAAGGTTTCTTAAATTGTAAGGCATTTTCTTCAAGTCAGCCACTATACAAACTTGGGTTACAGTCTCTCCAGATCTTGTAAAGCAATGCAGGCTCAGGGTGGCTAAAATCTGAATGTGAAAGCTGTGATCTCGAAGAACTGCCAGGTGCTGCAGTGAAACGGTGCTGGTGATTCAGAAGATGGCACTCTTCCCTCCAAGTCAGCACTAAACCAGTGCCCGATGTGCTTCACAGAGGCACTGTACTGTCGAGAAATATAAACTTGGCTCTTAGTGACTTGTGGCCAATTAAAGATCTCATGGAACATTTCACAAAGGGAAAGACATTAATCTCGGCGTCCTGGCCAGATTATACAGTAATAGTAAAAATAAGTCTAGAACATTTTTGGTCTAGTTTTACATTCCTCATACTGAATTGAGTGCCAGGATCTCTCCTGGTGCCCTCTGAATTCAAATTAGTTCTACCAACTAAAAGCTGCATTGGATTTGGCCCTAGAATCAGTTCCCTTCTACATCTGCTGTCAGCTGCGTATTGGGAAGTTCACCAGAAGCAGATGGGCTTTTGTTCTGCTTTGGTTTTGATGCTGTCAGGTGAGTGGGAGTTATTTGAACTCCAAAGACAGAGTGGAAATCAAAAAGCAATCTAAATGCCAGGTGATTCTGTCCACAAGCAGATGTTTTTAGACCACTGCAATTAAAAAGCCTGTATGAGAAAGCGTCAGTTACCATAGAAAACCAGATTGTTGGCACTTAGTGCATTTCAAGAAAAGAGCATTACAGTGTTTTAGGCCTGGTTGGCAGCCAATCACAATGCAACATCTCTCTCTCCCTTCCCCTCCGGCAATGAGAAGGGACAGAGAGCCAGGCTTGGGGTTCAAGATAGGACTGGGATGGGGAAAAATTCCCCTTTATGATCATGAGCAAAAGGCAGACTCGTTAGGGGAAGAAAAAAAGAACATACATTTATTACAGACACTAACAACACATAACAGAGTAGGACAGTGAGAAGCATTGCCACATCTTGAGAACACCTTCCCCCCACCCCTCCCTTCTTCCCGAGCTCAGCTCTGCTCCCGATATCTCTACCTCCTCCCCCAGTGGCGCAGGGGCAGGGAATGGGGGGGTGCAGTCAGCACTGCCACTTTCTTCATCTTCGGTGAGGGGAGTGTCCGGAACCTGTTCCTCCTGCTCCATCGTGGCCCCCCCCTCTCACAGGAGACAGTCCTCCACAAACTTTCTCTGGCATGAGTTCCTCCCATGGGCCGCAGTGTTCCCCACACTGCTCCGTCATGGGTCACTAACTTCCTCCGACTGGATTCTCTCCCACAGCTGCAGCCCTTCCCGAGCTGCTCCGGCGTGGGACTCCCCCGCATGTTGCAATCCTCCCAGCGCTCAATTACAGCAGCGGGGCTGCCTTTTCCCATGAGACCCCGGCCACCTTCGGGCACAGCCCCTTGATTAGGTGAGCAGGAGCAACAGGCCATAAATCAATGTCTGCTCCACCGTAGATCTCCATGGGTGGCAGGGGGGGGCCGCCCTGCCGTCTCACCACAGGATACAGGGGGGTCTCTGCTCCGGCACACCTTCCCCCTCCTTTCTTCCTCCGTTCCTCCACTGACCTTGGTGTTCATGCAGCTGCAGCAGCAGCTCCTCCTCACAAGTCCGACTGCCCGTCACCACGTCCCTTCTTAAATATGTTATTGCAGAGGCGCAGCCGATTGGCTCAATTTCCCAAACAGAAGTGGAGCTGACTTGGAGCTGGGGGAGCTTCCAGAAGCTTCTCACAGGGGGCCGCCCCGATAACCCCCTCCCCTGCCACCAAAAAACCTCCACCATTCACTCAACCCAGGACAACAAAAATGGGGAAAAAAACATTTTGCTGTTGCTAAATCATATTTACTTACTAAATATTAATACCAGATGAGTTGCCATGTTGGTAAAAACTTTTCAACATGGTAAGTGCTTTTATCTAAAAGGTTTTGTGAAACATAAGATGTGGAATACTTAAGAGAAGGGAAAAAAAAGGGAGGACAGGTTGGTTTATATATGACTAGCAAAATTTTTGAAAATATCTTGAGTCAGGTATGTAGAGACAAATATTATCACAAGTCAATAGGCTGGTTATACCCTGGGAACTGTATACAATGGACAGGCTTGATTGATTAGTTTGGCAAACTAAAATTTTGGGATACTTGTACTAAGTGTCTGAGATACCAGTGTGAATTTGGACTGAAAGGCACAACTTGTCCACAGGCTATCTGATATACACCTTTAGGAACAGTTTTTTTCATTACTCCATGGAACTTTTCAGCCTGACATGAAACACTATAAAATGAGATCCTTTTACAGAATCCTTGGGAAAGTCAGCTATTGACTGAAAAGGAACTGATTCAACTTGAACAAATTATATGATTTATTTGAGTGAAGTTCATTGCATCCAAGTCAGACATCTGGGATAAGAGTCACCACTTTACATGTGTTGGGTGAAGGAGGCAGGGGAGGAATGGAGAGAGATGAGGAGAAAGATTCTTCAAGAAGACAAAGGTGAGGTTAAACAAAGTAATTCTGATAAGACAACCTCTCAAGAACTTGGGGAAGTCGGTATTGATAGATTGGACGAGAGGTCAATAGGAGCTGGTGTGGATGAGGTGAAAAGAAGTAACAATTATTTCCAGAGACTGGGATGGGAATGAGAAGTTTGAATTTCAAGTGAGAATGAGTGTTTAATGAGGGTCCAGTGGTAGGGAGGAGTCAGCAGTGGGACAACCTGGGATTATTTAGAAGAGGAAAATTAGGGAATCACACTGTGAAAATGGCTGAGTTCTGCACCAACAACAAACACCTCTAAAATCCCATGTGAGGACAGTCTGAGAAGATACCTTTCGTCTGTTTCTTAACCCTTGCTGTTCCATGTAAGTGAAATTAAGCCATTACTGCTATAAGTTACTCTGTGATACATGGTCTACATAGTGACTCCCAAACACTGATCTTGCTGAGTATTCAACCCTTTGCTATGATTTTGCAGCATGGAATTCTAATTATTCATTGAATTGGAAAAAACAAAACAAAACAAACAAACCACAACCAAAATCATTGTTTTGCTACTTCTTACACACAGATAAGAATTATTAATATAGTGGAATTTTATAGTATAGGTTAATTTTAGAATTTACCTACCAGATAGGGTGTCACAGAAAGGGCTGGTATGGAGATAGCCATTTTTAAAAAAATCCTGTCTCTGAAGGAAAGATAGTTCTTTGGCACCATTAGACTACTTAGCACAAATACTGTGTAGTAACAAAATCGTGAGTATTTACAGGACTTTACTAGACTAATCCCACTGAGTTGAGTATCCTGAACATGGGACCGTAAAAACCATCTCCCATATGAACCCTTGCATTTTTATGGTCAGAGAGAAAGGTTGGAGCAGTAAAAGACAATTGTCAATTGATTGTCTGAAAAAAAAAACACAACGGAGGTGCCGGCTGAAATTCCCTCTGGGTGAGAATGGTTCTGAATTCTGTTCCTTGCTTCCAGGATGAATTCTCCAATCAGTACATTGCTATATAGAACATGACCAAATCTCCTTCTCCTCCAGATGATCTTCTGAAGAGAAGAATTAGGCAAATGTGCAATCAGAGAGGACACCCAGATGTCTAAGTGCAGAAACAATTTCAGTCCTGAATTTGTTTCACTGCAGTGACTGTCAAACAGCAATGTCACACTTGGCCTGTTTCTAAATATTCAGCCACCCGGCTGTGAGGAATTTCTACTCATTTGTCTATGTTGATGTGGCACTGTGTAATGCCAAACACCTCCTCTACCACATTTGAAAACTGAAACTCAGTTTCAAAGACTGAAAATCTGACTAATAGAGGATTTGTGGGATAGTACAGTGCCTTCTTCCTTCTATAAGAACAGTAGGAAGGGCTCCGGAGAGAGAGACTGGAACATAAAGCTTTGAGACTCTTTGAGATGACTGAATGGCAGCTCAATGGAGAAGTGCATGCCATTTGGGACCTGACTGGTTCACTGCTCTTGTTCCTGAATACCAAGAAACTGTCGGATCCATAAAAGAACCTGTCCTTCCAACACATCCTGCCAAAACCATCCAAAATTAAAAGGTCTGTCTGTGGACAAGCTGCATGAGTCTGTGCACTCCTACAGATAGACTTTCTGAATCCTTGCTTTCTCTTGAAACAATGAACATAATGTTTCTTTTCAGATTTGATCTCAACAGCAAATACTGATATATTCATCTTGTTCTCTTCCATATGTAGTCACTGCTCTTTCCTAAGAACTCTGAAATGCAGCTGCTCCATGACAAGTAAAGGATGAGAAAACAGGCATGCATGACTCCTTGACTAGTAAAATTTTCCAAAGACTGGGCCAGGAGCACACATAAGTCCTGGGGATAGCAGTAAATATACATTCCCTTGGGTTCTTTGGAGTGGAGAGAAGGCAAGCATCTCTTCTTTTTCCTCCCTCACGTATAAAAATACCCTTAAGGTCTGTATGTTTCCAAATACATTTTATGCTCTGATTTCACTGCAGTAATATGATTCAGTAATTTCATTATTCAAATTCCTCTAACTTAGAGAGCCTACTATTTGCTCTTCTTTTATCCAGTCATGACCAAAAATCCCACGACAGTTTTAACCTATTTGGTTAAAGCACACTGATAAAAAGAATTTGGTGACAATACTGATTAAAAAATTTTTTTCATCATGAAAAACTGCGGGAGATTTCACATACAAGGCAGCTCTTGGCCCTGAACGGAAGAGGAGTGTGAAGCAGACATGAAAGAGGTACAACACCCATCTGTCTTTCAGTGTGCCTTCGATAATGATATACAGAATTTCAACAGGCATCAGCACAGAGGGGGTGGCAAGCAGAAAGCCTTGTCATGACCGCTGGTGAGTTTTCACAGATAGTCATCCATGGAGACAAACCAGAGAAATGTGATTAATGAGCTGGAATAACGCGATCTTGTGGGGCACTGTAGTTTGTGCTACAATGTTTCTTCACACTGCAAACATCTGTCACAAACAGGCTCATGAAATCATTTGCCGTTTGCTTTATCTGCAGAAACATTCTTTGTGTGCTGACATCATACAAAACGTGCCAGGGTAAGCAAATAAAACCCTATGGCAAACAGCTTGGTCTAACTGTAACACCTGTCTTCTTAACTTCCTTTGGCCAATTATTTCACAGGGCTAAGCTGATAAAAATGCCCATAGCTTGAGTGAGAAGGCCGAACCACCATCTTTGAAGTCTAGCCCTTTCGCACAAAGTTAGTCTGAGTCACAGAGTTAGGTGGAGAGTTCCAGTTTAACACAGAGTAGTGGTGGCAGGATGTGAGAAAACTGCTGCTTCCAAATCAGCGGCTCTGTCTAGCATGAGAAGTGTTAGTTCAGAGTTTCTCTATTCTTCTCCAAGGATCTGTTTTAAGTCACCATAAAAGAGAGGACACTGGACCTTTAGACTGACCCAGAAAGACCACACTTACGTCGTTCTTTACGCTTGATCCATTGTTCTCCACTTCATGGCTTCACTCATCCTATCACACCTCCCTACACTGCCTTTTGAGTTCTACTAGCTGTTCTCTTCTGCCACCGCTCAGCTTTCACAAGGAAAATTCAGGCAGCATTACGATTTACCTCACTGTCCTTATGTTGTCTTTTTTTTTAATTCCTCGGAAGTAGTTCTAGTTACCTTCAAGTTTGGGGCCTCTAACTTAAACCAAAGAGTTCCAACTCTTATAATTTTACAGCAAGTCTTGAAAATGTGGTGTTTTTTCTTAAAACATTAACTACTGTAGTAATTTGAGAGTCTCCACTCCATAATAAAACAATTTTCTAGCTCTTGGAGGGAAGCTCAAGAACACAACTTCCAAGCTTATAAAAAGAAGACAATAAAAAGAAACAAAATATATATTATTAATTTTAAAATTCATAATTAGTAAAAGGCTCAGGAGTTTGAAAACTTGCGGTTGGTAATACTCCTAAACCCACTTTCCCTCAGCAGTCTTCCCTTAGACTGATTGTTTAATTAGATAAATTTGAAGAGAAAAGCATCACGTACCCTAGGCAAACACCATTTTTATAGTAAATCCCCTAATCTTTTCCAAGTGAAATTGAACAATTTATCCTTTCATGGATTAAGTAGAATAAAGCTTTCTCCATGAATGTAAAGTTTTGACTCCGATTTCCAGAACTAATTCTATATTTTTTTCTGTAATTAATTTTACATTTCTGTTTCAGCCTTCCAATCCTCATCTGTCTTGGCACCCACTGTGCAGACCCTCTTGCAGAAAGATTGGCTGATATCCAGCGACATCCACACCACCCTTCAACAATGCCAAGCCACCATAAAAAGATTCATAAAATATGCAGACCTCTGAACCTTGTTACTCTGCCAGCAAGGAAAAAAACAGTCACAGAAAATGGGATGGTATCAACAAGAAAAAATAGGGAAGAGATGGAAGACAGAAGGATGTTGATTTTGTGATGTTTTAGAGAATATGCATAGTTATATACTAAATACCTAGTGATACCAGTAACGATAGCACAAAGGGAGGAAGTTGGATTTTTACATGGAATTTGAACATTTTAAAGAGTAAAATCATTTACAAGAAGTCTTTTCTTACTTGCTGAATAGATTTTACAAGAAGTCTTTTCTTACTTGCTGAATAGAATTTAATATAATACACTTGGTATACCTCTATTCAGATTACATCCTCCTCTTGGCAAGACTCTCTAATCTTGCCAGTTTTTCCAGGAGATAATACATGCCATCTGGAGGAAACATTTCTCTTTTCCCCATCCTCCCATCTGTTATATATTTTTCTTTGATCTCCCCACCCTCAGCACTTTATCCTCTGATCATCCCTAGACCTCAAACTCTAGCTCTACAACCATTTTCACTTTCAGTCTCACTGTATTTCTATTTGAGTTTTGCCTTGTGGTTTTATCACACTACTGAAACTACTAGTCTGCAATAGTCTTAACTGAATCCTTCTTCATCTCTAATTTTAGTGCACCTCTTTCTTTTCTCTTGAAATTCTGAGTGACCTTCTTAAATTCATTTTAGGACTTCTGCTATCAGATTATATACTCTTTAATCTGGTAGATTATCTGAATTATGGTCACAAAATAAGAAACAAAGTAAGAAGGGAGTTCATGATCCTACCTACCCAAGGCAGGATCAGTTTTTTTCTAGAGTAATTTCTGAACAAAAACTATGTAAGCTTTCTTATAAAGAAGGCCTTAAAAACCAAAGATATTCCACATCCTCGGCACAAAATTTAGTTCCAGTGCTTTGCTGTCTTTATTTTTAAAATATCACTCCCTCTAAATTTAAAAATATCTTCATCATATCAGTCCTAAAGTTTCCTAGCAGCATTCTGAGTCTTTTTCCTCTTGAGCTATCCCAGTGAATAGGGAGAGCACCTTGTTACTCTCTTTTTTCAGCAACCTTTTATATATCTGAATACTCGTGTTCATTTTCTGTCTTCTTTTGTTTTAGACTAAGCAATTTCAGATCTTTCAAGATTAGCTTTAAGAAATGTTTCTAATCCTTTAATGATTTTACACTCTTAAGGATTCTCTCAAACTTGTTCACGTCTTTCTTGAAGCAGCAAATGCAAAACTAGGCACAGAATTCCAACTGAGACCTTACCAGCAATGAGGAAGGCGGAAATATGAGGGATGGGGTTCTGATTTTGTTTTTGTTTGTAAGGAATACAAAGGTTCTATATACTTAATTAAGGCAAAGAGGCTTGGGTGGTTTTGATGTGTTTTTTTCCCCCTTGATGTGCAGGCTGATGGTCTCTTACAAGCCTGAAAACTTGTATGTAGAACTGCACTGAATCAGTCAGTTCCTGTTTCATTACTGGATTGCTCACTACTTGTGCAAAAGTGTAGTACTTTGCACTTGTCCTTATTGAATTGCATCTTATTTACTGGAAACATTCCTCCATTAAAAAAAAAAAAAAAATCTTAAATTTAACTTTTTCTATTATTTTGCCTTTCAGTCAGCTGCAGTTGTAATAAGAAGAATGCTGGACTCAAGATATGTTCCTATGGAAACACCTGACATAATTTCAGGTAGACTATGAAGGATTGATGACTTTTTGGACAGCAGAATTCCAGGAAGTTATGCATCACTAAGTTTCACACAGACTTTAATTTCACTGTTTGCTTACAAAACTATTATCAAAGACAGTATCAAAAATACTAGTAAGGTCAGTATGTACTTAATGACAGCCACAGTTTTTACTCAGTCTACAATCCCTATTATACTATTATAGATGAAATTAGGTTTGTAAGACATGGTATAATCTTAATCATAATGTCTGTTAAGTACTACTTTATGGTCTTCTGAAGGCTTCTAAGATGACTTTATTTTCACTCTACTGTGAACGGCACTTCTAGGTTGCTTCTGACAGTTCATTAAAGCATCCTAATGTAAAATGTACTGGGCCCAGATGAATAGAAAACATCTAAAAGTTACTCTTTCCCTTTCATTCCACTCAAATTAGTTCTTTCTTTAACACACTGTATCCCTTTTGCATGTGGCAGGATATTGCAGAGTATGTATATTCACAGGGACACATCAGCAGGGATGAGGTTATTTGAGACTCTAGGCAGTTGTTCAACAGTAAAGCAGAGCACGGAGCAGAGAGAAGCAAAAGCCCATTTACGTTTGTATGTTTTCCTCCGATTCACTACAGCTATTCATTAGAAGAATAAGGAGTTTCTATGACTCACAATTATTTCCATGCGACTGTTGGTTCCACAGATTCAAATCACACACACAAATCCATGAGCTAGAGCAGACGCAGTGTGGGTCTGGCAACATGTCTTGTCTGAGGAACCCACAAAAGTGTGGTTTGACTTGAAGGAAATTTTTCTTTCAGATAGCCCCACACATACTGAACTGATAGCAGTTGGTGTCACAGTATCTCTCTTTGGAGAGCTAATAGACGGTAAGGAACAGTGCAGCAGTATTTTTAGAGAACTACAAACTTAGGTATCCCACTGAGCAGTGACTCAGCCTTAGGTTTGCCTAGTCCACCTAACCCCTACCCTCTCAGCAGCTAGCTGAGCTTGCATGTTGCAGCTTCAGACCTGGCAGCTCTTGCCAAATGGCCCTTCACACGATGTTTGTGTCCTACTAATGGAATGGCCCAAAAGCACCTACAGGAGAGTGAGCTGCAAAGCAGGAAATCTGCATATGACAAGGAGCTTGATATTTCTTGTCTTTTTGGTTCTGCATAAAACTAAGGCTTCTAACACTCTGTATAAAAAAACTGAATCTTCCAGAGTAGATAAAAAGTTTACCTGCAACACCACAACATCACAGCCAAGTCCCTGCTCTTGTCCAGAAAGATCAGAGAATTGAATCCGAGGCTTCTACAGCTCATAAAACAACCCTGAAATTTTGGTTCTTGGAACTTGTGGAAAGGAAAAACAAAAGGGTCTCTTCTTTCCCTCTTTTATTCTCCATTCTTCCCTCTTCAAACACACATTTTGACCAGGTCTACTCCTGTCTCGTTATCCACACCCTCACACAACAAACAGTTCTCCCAAAGTTTTCATGCTTTGTTCTTCTGGATACCTTTCTTTTTTATGAATTTTCTAATAAAAAAATAGACTATTTTTTTTTTCCCAAGCACCTGCTCAAATAGACACTTATCTTTTCACAGCAGACGTTATATTTAGCGATGAAGTTTGAGATACAATTCCCCCTTCTACAACTAGAAAAAGGCCTGTTAAGACTGTGACAGAATTTAAAGCATACGATTTCTAGGCCAGTTCTGTTTTTAACAGTCTGAATTTCTTCCCCTTAAACATACCAACACAAACTGTTCTTTTGGCTAGAAAGAGAGTGAAGAACAGAGCAGGCTGTGGCATTTCCTTCAGATCATCCCGTCTCTGTGTCAAAAGCCTACCTTTTTTCTCTTGCACCAAATGCAATGAGTTCAGAGTAGCTGTGTCTGACGTTAGAGGAGAACAAGCTCTTGTTTTTTTAATTTGCTTTCAGTATACTCTGAGAGTACTTCCTGAATACATTTTTGGACTCACTAATGCTTCCTGAAGTTATTTGTTGGCTTCACTTTGAGCAGAACACAGAGAAGAAAAATGACCCTGCTTTTCAACTACTATTAGGGAATGGGGGAAAGAGAAAGAAATTGTCCTTAAAAGTATATTCCTAAGACACAGCCTGCCCAGCTTATGAAGTCAGCTGAGAAAGTTCTCACTTTGTTTGATATGATGTGTTTGTGAAAGTCCTATTTCTCCCCCCACCCCTTCTTTTCTTCTGCAATGTCCAGTCTTGAAAACAAACTGACAGATGTTCTCTTGGATCAGCCTGTGAGACTTGCAATGTCAAGAGTGCAAACAGACTTTAGCTGTGTAGTTCAGGAAATGAGATGCAGACAATCTGATAAATAAACAGTGTTTATTACTCCAGTTTAAAGTGTGCTTTGGATTTCTTTTCAAAATACTCCTACGAGGAACTGAGGATGAATATTAAACATGTGCTCCTAATTTACAGACCTCAATGGCAAGGTCAGAGTGGTCTTTAACTTACACAATTTGTATAGTGAGGTTATAACAGAAGTGAATGTTTCTGAACTTTAACCATATTAAAGAAACAATAACAATAAATTTGAATTACATAGAAATTCACTCCAAAGGAACTTACAAGGCTTATGAATACACAGAGAAGAAATAGAACAATAGGATTTAGGACACTGTGTGGGTTAGAATACTTTGTGATTCAAATTGAGAGAGACTGAGATTTAAATCAGATGATACATAATTACCCAGTTTGTATGGGGAAAAGACAGAGTGGAAAATATTCTTATACTCAAGCAATTAAGTATGCATTTTAATGGTTACGGGGTCACAAATTTAGATTTAGATATCATCCAAATGGCACTTCCTTTACTAGCAGCATATAGATCCCCAGTGCAGCACTAAGGCATCATTTCACTATTAGTTTTGTGCAGTTTCATGTGCCACCCTACTTCTCTGTCATGGCTATGTGGACTACATAACACAGAACAGACCAGCATTCATGGCTCCGATGACACATATGCAGCCAGGCAGAAGTAGGAACAGCCAGGGACCATAAACCTGACTTGCATGTACACCAGGAAATGCAAATAAGCAGGCACAAACAGACAATTAACTTCATAGAAAGCCAGAAAACACTTTTTTCCTATTGTGAGAAAGGGAAGAAGAGGGTTTCGAATGCAGTAGGTGATTTTTGGAGCTTCTCTTAAGGGTATGGCAACTAGATGCTTCACTGTCCTTCAGGACTTGCATAAAATCACAATTTGGCCCTCAAGAGAGAGGACAGATACCCACTGAGTCACCAGTAACATTTCCTGCATTGCTCTGGATTTGTCTTGAGGAGCCTCCCTTCCAGCTATGCTGTAAGCATCATTTCCACCAGACGGAGGTGATTCAGAACCCATGAAACAGTCGTTTTTCCAAGTGATGGAGAACTATTACTGAATGAGCTATCATTTAAATAGCTTCTAGTGCCATATTTGAATTTTGCATTAATTAAAATTCTAGTGAAAGGTGTTCAACAAGTAGCACTGAGCCATGAAACCTCTTACTCACTATTCCCAAGAGGAACACCCAATAACTGGTATGACTTTCATTTTTCTTTTTGGAATAATGAATTTTGAAAAAAAAAAAAAAAATGGTTGCAGAGACTGAGGTATCCCTTATACTTCTTGTTCTATCTCCTATAATAAACAGGAGACTGATCAGTACCCCTCAGAATATAATTAATACCCAGTCCCAGCAGTGGCAATATTATACATATGCTTATCCGAGAGAAATTATGTTGTTCTACTTTGGCTACAAGGCAAGAGTCAGCAGAAAATACTTTTCAGGTTTTTTAATCCTAAATTAATGAGATGCAGACTGATAAGACAGTTGTGAAAGATTCTGTGAAACTCCTTCCTTACATGCATCCTAGAATGCAAACTCTCCAGTCAAGGTTGCTGTATTTATCTGTCCATATTCACCCTGTTTTCCTATATCTGTTTGAGGTATCCAAGTGTAACTACAGAAAGAGATAATTAATAGGACTACCAATACAACTATGAAAGATTCTGGAGTCTCAGCAGTAACTCACACACTGCTATTTGTAATTTGAAACATTTTCCCCAACCTCTTCCTTGTAACTGTGGTCGTAAATAATGAAAATATTCACATTGCTTACACACAGAGCGCTTTTTTCTTTCTGACCCATGTTTTAGACCTAACACTTTTCATTTTTATTAGTCTCATGTTTCCTTAAAGGGCAAGCTTAAATCAAACCACTGACATTTTTCATATTTTAGATATTACTCTACAAAGTTATTTAGTAAATCTTACCTTTTCAAAAGTGTGTTCTACAGCAAATTTTACAGTTTTCTCATCACAAGACCTGTAGCGTCTTTGGCTATCATGTATACCTTTTATTTGCCATAAGTGAGATTGCAGTTGTTTGGAGAATCCGGTCACAGACCAACTCTGCCACTGTAACAGAGGTAACAACAAAGTACTAATTGTAGCAGGGGATTCCAGATGCTGCTTACTGTATTCAAGAGGTCCTTAATTAGAAGGCAGCATTGTGATTTCTCCCTGCTTATGACCCTATAGCCAGATGCAGATGGTTAGTAAATTGTGCCTACTTAAACCTGGTTCATGGGATCCCATCAGAAAAAAAGTCTCAGGCTGTACTTTGCAGGACTGCCTAAGTTTTAAACCTCCCACGAAAAAGAGGGAAGGGGGAACTGCAAGCAGAAGTCAAGGTTGGAAATGTCATATGCAGTAAGACTAGCCAAGTTTGGTACAGTCTCTGGGTGAGCTATGTCAGAGGTCTTTTCTATTGAAGTCAGCTTAATGTTCTGGAAGCCAGCTCAAGTCATACCTAAATTAATTATTTGAAAGTTATTGACAAGTTGCTACCTCTGAGCAAATGTGTTTTGTTGATAAATAACACATGGGCAAGGTTTACTGTGCATGTTATGAAGACTATGTGGGTGAGTAGTTAACAGAGCTCAACAGATGCTGTTCCACCTGACAGTGTTACTGAATAATTTGTAATTAATAGTAGATTAAAAAAAGCCCAAAATCAAGAATTAAGGTTTTGGCAATACTTTCAGTTATTATTATACAGAAGCTACCAAATCTTTTGTTGAAGTAAATGACCGTGGGGACCCCAGTAGAAAGCATTTTGTATACCTTGTCACGATGCCACGTATTAACAAGTGGCTGCAAGGGCTATCTTCAGATCCACGTGCCTCTGCTTCGTCACCTGCAAAATGGGCTTCACGTCCAAATGTCATTGTGTTTAATATTACAACAGTGGCCCGATCTCGATTACTCTTTGGTGGGAGTGGTGACAGATGTCCCTCTTAACACTGACAACGTTAGGAACAATCATGAGGCAAGATGAAATGGCTGCCGGCTTTCTGTCCCTTGCACTCACATAGGCCACAACTGCTCTCTTCACAAGTATTCTCCTAGATGTGTATGTTTGCAATTTTTTTGGCTCCCGTCGCACACCCACAGCTGCTGGCCTCGAGCGGGTCGCCGCCTCCGGGCTAACCCGGCGCCTTTTCCCCTTCGGGGCCACGATTTACCAGCAGCCGGGCTCACCCCCTGCCTTTCCCCCTTCGGGGCCACGATTTACCAGCAGCCGGGCGGCACCAGCGCCGCTGCTCAGCAGAGCAGCCCCTTCCCGCTCTACCCTCCCGCGGGGAGCCCGCCCGGCCCAGCCCGGCCCGGCCCGGCGCCCCCGAGGGTTCCCCTCAGCCCGGCCCTCCCGGCCCGGCGGCCCGCCCGCGGGGAGCCGTCCCTCCCCGGCCGGGGTGGGGCCTGGACGTCGTTGCCGCCGCGGAGCGACGGCAGCTGCAGCTGGAGGCGACCACGGGCAGGTCCCGCATATAACCCGGCCGCTCTGCCCAGGGCGGGCCGCACTGCTTCTCGCCGCCGGGGGACGGCGCTCAGCTTCCGCGGCAGCTCGGCCATGGCTCGGCGCCTTAGCCCTTGCGAGCTAGTTCCCGGGAGCCGCTGAGCTGCCGCGCCTCGGACGGACCGAGCCGGCCGTGAATCTGCGGCTTCATCCTCCAGCCTCCTTCCTTCTCGCTGCTGCTCCTTTCCGCTCCGCCTGCAGAAGCCCCGCTCGGCGGCGAAGGGACTTTCCCGCCCGTGTGTGCATAAAGCCTGATTTTCCCTTCCCTCGCTGCACCGCGATTGCACGTCCCGTCCCCCCCCCCCCAACCCCCGCCTCCTCCTTTCGGGCCAGGAGGGCTCGCACCCCTTCTCCGCCGCTCTCCCCGCCAGCCGCCCGCCGAGGATGCGGGTGTCGCTGCTGAGCTCGTTGCTCCTGCTCTCCCTCAGCTGCTGCCCGGGCGCCGCGGAGCTCTCGGCGGCCCGAGCCAAGTGCCCGACCCGCTGCGATGTCTCCAAGTGCCCCAGCCCCAGCTGCCCCAGCGGCTACGTCCCCGACCGCTGCAACTGCTGCCTCATCTGCGCCGCGGGAGAGGGGGACTCCTGCGGCCGCAAAGAGGACCCACCCTGCGGGGACAGCCTCGACTGCCGCTACCCCATGGGCAAGCGCTTCGCCAAGGGAGTCTGCCAGTGCAAGCTCAGCGCCCAGGTGTGCGGCAGCGACGGCCGGACCTACGACAACATCTGCCAGCTGAAGGCGGTGAGCCGCAAGGCGCTGCAGCACGGCCTGCCCGCCGTCGCCCAGGTCCAGAAGGGAGCCTGTGAATCGGGTAGGAGCATGGCGGGGACTGCCTGCGAGGGGGGGGGACGGCATCCTGGGGCAGAGGGTGGCGGTTGGGTGGCAACAGGGTGCGATAGGAGAAGTTGTGGGAAGACCAGGTGGTTCCAGGGACCGTAAGGGGCAACAAGGTCAAGGCACCTTGCCTCGCTGCCAGTGGTCACTGCGATGTGGGTAAGGGGTGCTCAGGTCCTTTCTGAACAGCAAAAATCCCGCTCGCTGATCCTCTGTCTGGGCTAGAGGAATCAGCTGAGGTTTGGGAAGTTTTCCCCTCGGTAGCGTGGCTGTGGACACTTCGGTGTTGTGCACGTCGCTGCCGCTGCACTCCCATGAGCAGGAGGCAAAACGCGCTTGACAGCACGGAAGCGGGCTCGGTGGAGGGCATTAGGCTGTCAGAGCAGGGCAGGGGGCACTTCTTAAGCCCCTTCTGATTGCCCCTTACCACGGCCGGGCGTGCTGGCAGGGAAGCAGTACAAACTTGCTCTCGTGCTGCCATGGCTGCGTTTGTTACGTAGCATCGGTACTCGCTGTTGAGGTGTGTCGGTGGCATCGCCCGGGCAGGTTGCGCTGCAGATCGGTTGCACCATGGCCCACACAAGCAGAGTGGGGCCCGGGAGCCCTTGTGCTCAGGGGCCTTCCCTGGTACTGTGTGGGAGCTGAACTGGATTCACCTGACAGGCATCTCTAGGCAGAAAAAGCCTCTTAAAGCCATGTAGCTAAAACAGGGCAGAAAAAGCACCAAGTAGTATATAGCCACCTAAAATGTAGTCTTTTGCCTGTTTTGTTTTCTTTTCACAAGAATTTTTATAGTCTTGTAGAGTATAAATTGGGAGAAAAATGCCTGAGAACTTCCTTTACAGTTTAAAATATTGACACTCAGGATATCAAGTGGTCTTCTATTTGCAGTAACGTATTAAGGCCTCTGCTCGGATATTGTGATACACTATGGCAACTTCAGGCTTGATGGTTTAACTTCAGAAAGTTTAGTAATCACTTAAATTGGTATTTTTTTTTTAGTATTAAAATGGGTCACTTTATGGAAGTGTTAATGCTGCTAATTTCATATACTTACTGATAGGTTATCTTAAGGGCTTGCTTCTGCTACCTTTCTCATAGTGTTCCTCGAAAGAAAAGTCATATGCGTAATGGAGTTTTAAATCATGCATTAGTGTTTCCATTATGTCAGGTGAACCACTGACCATCCTGTTTGTACACAGAGAGCAAACTTCCCAAAATTATTGGGAGGGGTCAAAGGGAAAGGGCTACTGTTGTAGCCTTTCTGTGAATAGGAGACCTTTCATATATCCTGCTCTTGAGAGAAGGTAAACTGTGGTGCAGCGAGGGAGGAGGTCAAATGGTATTTCTGGAGTTCCTTTAGGGGTATCTTGTCAGAACCAAGAATTGCTCCAAATGCCAGCCTGGAGCCGCAGTGATAAGTCTCTCCAGTATTTTGTAGTCATAAATTGCTGTTTGCTTGTTTCTTTTCACATCAGCATCCATTAGCTTTAGTACTCCCAATACTTAGTTGGAACTGATCCACATGAAATAATTAGAATGTTTAACCAAAATGAGTGAGCTAGCTTGAATCTAAGGGCTTACTGAGTACTTGGGGTTTGGTATATATGACATTTTCTTTAAGGTATCCTCCTGAATCTGCTGTTAACAGGCTTAGGAATTTGGAGCTGTGAGGTAGAGGTAACATTTTTTTTTTTTTCAAGAACTATTTTAGTGTTCATTTTATTTTTTGTCCCAGAAAACCTCGGCCTAGATTAAGCATCTGGTTCTCTGTCAAGTTTTAAATTTTTTTATTCAATTCTACAGCTGCACAAACTGAAGCTCAAAGAAACCAAGTGTCTTGCCCAAGGTCAGACTGAGTTGGTGGTTGAGCCAGGAATAGAACTCAATTATGGTATTTTTTTTATTTTTTTTTTAAACAATAACATGCGATGGCTATAATGAGAGGTTTAGAAGAAAGTCAACAGTTTAAAATTACTGTTGAGTTTTTCTCTTTTCCCTGTTCTTGAAAGAAATCTGGCCTCAGATGACTCAGAGTTTGAAGGGCTAAGCTAGTTATGAAGTAAATCCAGTTTTACTTAACCATACATATATTAAAACAATCTCAGATAACGGTGGCCTTACACAGTGTGACTTAGGCCATTTTCAGAACGTGCAATGACCCTGAGGAGCAGTTTTTGAAATGTCTACTGCTGTCCATTTCCAGTTATTTATGTTGATGGTAAATTAGATTCTGGCTGTGATAAACCAAGATAGTCTGAGAAAATTTAGCTGTGGTTTCCTAGTGACAAAAGTCTGGTGAACAAGGATGCATGAAAAAGGAGTAGTAAAGGTTGCAGGAAGGAAGGGAAGGAACAGGTGCTGAGGATGACTGAATGATAATTCCAAAAGTGACAGAATTTATAATATTTTTTTGTCTTGTTGAAGTCTTGGATTAGCTTGAAGAACATCATGCCAGATTGCAAGTTCTAGATGTGTACTAGTGTACTAAAGGGAGTGTGTACTGCATGGAGATGCAGGAACTCTATTATTGATGTTCTTCAATATGCTTATGTCCTGAAAGCTATTACTCGTACAGTTAGCCTTGTGCATCTGAGCAGACCCATGGTCCTCTCTGAAATACTAATCAGAACAGTCTGTAGAACTCCTAGGCAAATTTTAACTATATGCTATAAATATTTTTTTTTTCTTCTTCAACACTAGATACCTTAATATATGAGAATTTTCTGAAGCAGCTAGCTTTTTCCTACCTTCTGTCACCTGCTGTGAGAAAGACAAGCTATTACAGGCTAGTGCATAAGTAATGGTATAAACATTTATGGAGGGAACCTCTTTAATCAAAGACCCATTCTTACAGAGCCCATTTTCTTACTGCAGCAAATTTAAAGTTTAACAATGCCACATATCGATCTATTAAAGTGTCACATTCCTCACTCAAATGATTCACACGGTTACCTGCAATCTACAGCAAATTTATGTCAGACTCTTTCTTTCACAAAGTGCTGTTTATGATCTCTCACTGCAACTTTCTTAGTACAGTTAATAATTCCCTGCAATGTTATTTTGCTAATGGCTTTTGTGAAGACAGTTCAGATGTCAAAAGATTTGTATTTTCTCACCTGGGATGTGAAAGCAAAAAAAAAATTTTTTTAAAAATATGGGTGCTTGTCAGCACAGCAAGGAAAACTAAAAGATTGATTAGAAAACCTTTGAGAAAAGAATTTCCAGAGGACAAGTACATTGGCTTTGACACCAATTCTTTGCAGGGTTCTGCTTGAGAATGTCTGTCCTCTGCATTGTTTAACTGAAGTCACTCTCAGAAAGTGGTCGCGATGTAAAGTCTCACCCACGTCAGTCAAATCGTTGCAAGATACAGGCCTAAAAGTTCAGTTCCCTAAAATAAATGTTTGAAGTATGGTTAATGCATGAGCAGAGTCATTTTACGCAGGTTTACATGAGTTGTTTGGAGTGTGCCTGTACATAACCTTGAAGATACAGACGAGCAACTGAGGATATCCTTACTTGCATTTCTGAGAGATTGGCCCAGTAAGAGATACTGAAGTCTCCTACTGGTTTTGTCATCAAAGCCTTACAGCTGCCTTCAGCTGTATTTAGGGAAATGCACTGCAAGGTACTGGCTAGAAATACAAATTCTAGTCATATTCCTTTACTGTTTGTTTTCCTTATGTCTGAGTTTGTTTTGAGGTCCTGCAGATGAGGATAAATATTGTACAGTGTTTGGTATGTAGTTCAGAGTATAGCACCTCACTGCTTTGTATAGGATAACTAACAGGAAAGAGATGTTCTCATTGCGTCTCCTTCTGTGAGTCACTTGGGAAGGAGGAATAACAAACATCTGAAGTCAGTGAGGCAGTGAGGTGTCTGTGCTGGAAGGCTTGTGCTAGCCTGTCTCCATCTGACTGTTGTGATTGCTGTGCTGCACAATAAAGCCACTTCGGTGTTGGTTCACCAAATTGTTTTCATCTGTTCACGGTAGACATCCATTGTATAAACAAGTTGCCTGAACCATAATGTGGCATTAAACTCACCAAGGCTTTATGGTCAGTGCACAGCTATGCGACTTGATCTTAATGCTGAATTCATCAGAAAACCTGCCCATGAACCTATATTTCCAGCAGATGTTTCTGTTTTTTAAGCAGAGACTTTATAATCTTTTATTTGTCTTTCATTTCTTTCCATGAAAGCACAGTAGGGACAGTGTTTATCCCTGGTGATCAGATCTGCCAGGTTGCAGTCCTCCCTTAGACATAATAATTTTGCTGAACACACAGATCTTTTCTGAAGCTGGTTTTAGAAGGGAGATGGGGAACAGCCTTAAAAGAATGAGATTCCCAGGCTCACAAGTTCTTAACGAATATAAAATTGTGGATTTTAATACAGTGTATTGTCTTTAAGAAGGCATTGAATATAATTTGATTTAATTCTACAGGGAGTAAGTTGGCAGATATTCAAAAACTTTCAGTCTTTTGCAGCTGTAAATTAGTCTAGGTTTATTATCTTCAGTGAGATTATGATGATTTATTTCTGCTGATTTTTTTTTTTTTCCAATTCTCTTCATACTGTGTTAACTCTACAAATTTGTTGGAGTTGTTCCTGATTTACAGCAGTGTTAATGAGATTGGAATGGGTCTGTTGTCTCTGCGAGGAAGTAAATAAAACACTATTAAATGAACTCATATCATGTAGAGGACAATGCTATCTAGGCAAAGTCCTAAGTTTATAATAAAGATACTTCTACCTGACAGGCACTTAGCTTTAGCCATATAGTTGGAGCCCATAGAACTGCAGATGTAAAATTGCATTTTACAAATAGGCTGAACATTTTTAGCTCCAGTTTATGCACTTACATCCAAATCTGGATTTTGAGTGTTCTGTGAGAGGAGCTGGAGAGCTTCTGAAAATCTAATCACTTAATTCAAATGATAGGATGGAAGTTCAGATCTGTTGAAAATCTGGTTGATTTGTGGCTACGAAGCAGACTGGGAAAATCTAGTTCTTTTGATTAAGAAATGTGTAGACAGCTAAAGACTCATAGAATATAAATTTGATTTTGCTTCAAGTACAACCTGGTTGCAACACCTTTTGATATTTTGGTTATACAACAGATGGTTAATTGGATTAAATTATGGCTTTTTGCCAAGATAAATTAGTTTTGGTTAGTGTGAGGTGATTTTGAACATGCAGTAATAACATGGAAAACAATGGATGCTACTGAGACCTTTGAAAAAATATGTAGCAAATCTCAGTAGGTCAATAGGGCAAAATACACAAAGCTGCTGTAAACTCAGAGCTATTACATTCACAGTCCAGCAGAGGTCTGAGGGCTGCGTGAAACTCTGCAAGACAGCAAAAGTATCTGGGGGGACAGGAGATAAGTTTTTACTGTTTCAGTAGTAACAGTAGCAGCAGCTAGTGTCTACCAACTAAGGCAAATTAAAGGATAGACTGAAAGTCTGACATAAAGCCCTGATTCTAATACTACTACAGTTATAACACTTCTTTTCAGGGTGACCTTACACAACTTCTGCAATGTTGGATGTTGCTTCCTTCTTCAGTTTCTCAGGTTGTCATTTCTCCCTTTTAAAGTATATTGAAAACTTCTGGTGAAAACAAACAGTTTAATAATTATGCACTAAAATGTTGTTAATAATAAACAACATTTCAGTTCCCTTAAATAGGGCAGTATGTGTGAGAGTAAATGTTAGTTTGCACTTGCATCTTCCAAGTCCACAGTCTGAGTTCCTGGCATGTCATATAATGTATTAAAAGGTTCTTATCACTCCCAGCTTGGAGAAAATTATTCAAATAGACGAGTTTTGATGAAGGCATCTCAACTTTGTAAGACAGTTTTCACCAGTATTTAGTTCCCATCAAACAATAATAAGAACAGCTCATCTCTAATCAGTACAGTAGATCTTCAGCTACACCTTTCTTACAAAGTTTGCATGTCTGTTATTTTTAATCCTCCTTTGCATCAGATTTCCCTTTAATATATAGTGCAGATTTGAATTTATTTTTAGGTTTGAGTATTCTTGTCTTCTGACCCAAGCAGATTGGTTCTAGATTTCTGCTCAGATTGAGCAGTGCTTTCACTGTGGTATGGAAAGAAGACAAGCTTTCCTTCAGTTTTACAGTCTCCATGTTGCTGCGTTTTATTTTCTTCAGCTCTTCCTATGTTTGCATTCATCTGCTATCTCCTTCAGACTTTTTCTCTCTGCCTACCCCAAATCTTACCTGGAAAGCCACAGCCACCCATGCTGTTTCCCTGGTGGCTAGTCAGGAGTGGTGCAAAACTGAGTTCTTTGGCAGGCACCCTACTCTGCTTTTGTCTATGTGCAGTGCTGTGACAATTTGATGTGGGCATAAGAGTTCAGCACTCAGCAGATGCAAAGGGATTTAGTTGCCCTGACTCACATAGTCTATGCTCGTTTGCACCAACTGAAAGCCTGCATTCACCATGCTCTTTCCCCACAATTCTATGCTAGTTCATCAGCTGAGGGGCTAGCCAACTGTCTTTCATAGATGCTTAGTCATTTCTGTTAAGATGAATGGGATGATGTTATATCCTTTCAATGAACACTGCTGTATATGCAAGCATTCAAAGTCACGTTAGTAGACTTTAAAGGATATCCTGCATAATCAGGCAAGCTGCTTGTGAACTGAAGGTAAGATAAATCTTCAGTGGCCCAGTAAGCAAAATAAATAACAGTATGTTGTGCTTACATTTGGCTGTCCTCTGTGATTTTTGTTTGCAGTGTCTCTTTTAAACTAAGTACTGAAACAAGCATATTCAATTGGTTAGAGGGATTTTTGGGGGTGTGTGAGAATGTACATAAAAATAATAGATTGAATCTAGTCCTGCCAAGTTGTTTCTTCTGTTTATACTGTATTGTATAAATCTAGCTTGCTAAACATAAGCATGGTTTCTTTCCCCTCAGAAGTAAATCCCATGTCCAGTAACAGGAAAAAACTCGGACTTCTACAGAAAAATGCCTAATTGTCTTGATCTGGGCTTCTTCAATACTTTTTTCTTTGGTACCAGTGTTGGGTCCATTCCATAAGTTCCTGTCTTTGCGTCGGGCCTTTTGGATACTGTGGTAATGTAAGGCCTGCCACTTTCTGAATTTCTAGGTCTTTTAACACTTTATTGTGAAAGCTTACTGAGATACTATAAGACCTATAAAAACTAGTTCTCTGCAACCCACTATCTTATGGATTCGTTCAAAGAATAGAATAGATCAGTGAGACATCTTTTTTGTAAATAGTTTAGAGTCCATTGTGCTGTAATCTTCATATTCATCCCAAGTAATTTACAAGTTACAGGGTTTAATAATTTTGTGGTTTCAGCTCAAACGGAAACTGAGCACCACATAGCTGCTCACTCCCTCTTTCCTCCCCAGCACTGGTAAGGAGAAAATAAAGCGAAAGGCTCAGGATTCAAGGTAAGGACATGTAGGGATGAATCACCCATTACGGTCACAGACAAAAGACAAGACTTCCTAGGGAAAGAAAAAAAGAACACAAATTTAATACAGACACCAGCACCACCACTTAACAGAGTAGGACAGTGAGAAGCATTACCACATCTTAAAAACACCTTCCCCTACTCCTCCCTTCCTCCCAGACTCAGCTTTGCTCCCAATATCTCTACCTCCTTCCCCCAATGGTGTAGGCAGTCAGTGCTGCTGCTTCTTCTGTCTCAAACCCAGGACAAATGGTCAGTAAAACACCTGTAGATAAGGATTGGTGAAAATGATCTTTGACTTAAGAACTACACAGACTACCAAAATACTCTCTTTTCTATCATTCCTTTTTGTGAGATGCCTCCTACCTACTTTTAAAGACTTGGGTAAAGAGCAGCTGATGAATGAAAAGTATATGTTTTCAAAAGACAGAATCTGTATCTGGACTCATTACCATGTTGCGTAATCTAGAACCCTTAAGATCAGGCGATGACTTGGTATGCAAGAGCTATGTTAGAGCAAGTTCATCATTCAATATGTGTTGAACTTTGAGCAAATCATGATGGTGTGAAGCATCACTTCTGAAGAGCTGATACTGTTTACAAATTAGAACATCTCCCTCCTGACTAAATGGCAGAAAAAGAATTGTATTTATTGGGATAAACAGTGTGCTGTTGCACCAGATCTGAAAAAAGCCAAAAACGTTATTGCTGTATCTGATTACAACTCACTTACTCCTTTCCCTAGATCCCATAGTTCATTTCAAAGCTGTGAACATGGATTGATATTTGAGTGTGGTGATATGTTCCCTAACATATGTTCGACATATGTGGTGATATGTCCCCATGTATTATGGATTGCAGAAAGTATGACATTCTAGCACAAGCAGTATTACTACTTTGTGATGTTGCAATGTTAGAATCCAGGATGTTGTGACATTAGAAACCAGGATGCTGTGGGCATTTTTCCCTCACTAAGATCCTAATTCCACAGAACTATATTCAGTATTCGTAAATGCTGTGTATAGTGCTGTTTAATGTAGTACTGCACCAACTTTTATCAGAGCACTTAGCGTTTAGTAATCTATTGCTATGCCCAGCTGCTTATGACAGCTTAAATGTGAATCTGCAAAACTTTCTAGGTGCAAAGGTTATAATTTACAGCAGGTTTTTAATGTGTCTACATCAAAAAATCCTAACGGGTTCTAAATGCAATTCCCAAATACTGCAGCTATATTACTCCGCACTTATTAGACCACATCTAGAATGCTGCATCCAGTTTTGGACTCCTGGTACAAGAAAGGCATTGGGAACAGGAGTGAGTTCAGGAGAAGGTCTTGAGGATGGTTCGGGTGGCTGGACAATACCTCCTGTGAGTAGAAGCTGAGGACACTGGAATTGTTCAGCCTGGAGAAGAAAAAGCTTCAGGTGGACCTAACAGCAGCATTCCTGTACTCGTGAGGAAGTTATCAGGAAGATGGAGCCAGGCTCTTTTCAGTGTTGCATAGTGAGAGGATAAGAGACAATGGGCATGAGTTGAAACGTGAGTCTTAACAAGAGAGGTTCAGACTAGATGTAAGAAGAACTTTTACCTCATGGAGGACAATGAAGCAGTGGGAGAAGTTTCCCAGAGTTTCTGGAATCTCCATCCTTGGAGGTTTCCAAGTCTCAACCGGACAGAGCCTCTGAGCAACCTGGCCTGCCTTTGTAGATGACCCAGCTTTGAGTAGGAGGTTGGACAAGAGACCTTCTGAGGTCCCTTCCAACCTGACTTACCCTATGACTCTGTGTATTTTGGATAATAATTAGTTGTTGTCCTGAGATAAATACTCCAGACGAGGCTTGAAGACTTTCCGAAAAGTCAAATAACTTAGTCAAGTGATGCTGATGTTTAATTTTGTCAGGATCAAGCAAAATGCTGGATAAGTTTTGAACCATCTTAATGACTGATTCCTTTTCCAATTCCAGTTTAGAAACTATTCCAGTAGGAGAAACAGACCAATTCCAAGCATACTTATCTCACCTGCATGGTATAAAAGAGTATTGTCTTATTAACATATCCAATTCTTTCTGCTAGTATAGGTCACCTACAGTCCAGCAGCCCAAGATACAAATTCAACTTCATAGCAGATGTGGTGGAAAAGATTGCACCTGCAGTTGTGCACATTGAACTTTTCCTCAGGTAACACTTTCAATTCTTCGTGTTCTAATTGCATTAACGAAGGTCTAGAAAGATTTTTCCAGTGTAGTAACTTTCAGTTTGAATTCTCAAAGTTCACAAAATACTCTGAAACCTTGCAGCAGACTCATTTGTCTGTTTTGTTCCTGTTCATTTGTGTGTTTTGTTTCTGTTTAGTAGATTCGTTTTATTGGGCTTACAGGCTTTACAGTACTTTACAATACATAGTCTGCCATAAAATAAGTTTATCTCATCTTTGGAGGTCTCTTCAGCCTTGACTAAAATGTGTTGCTTGTTGGATTTTTATTATCTCAGTTTAAAAAAAAAAAAAAAAGTCCAGAGGGTAAGATGGAAAACATATCTCCTTGTTGCTTTTTCTACTTTCGGTGAGATGTGGTTTTATTTTGGCAGGGAAAATACTAAGAAGTAGCATGTTGACCAGATGTAACCTGTCTAAACACGGAAATTATTTCTGATAGGAAAAAAATGTACTAAATTTGCTGACCAACACATACCGATATTCAGTGTACTGAAGCTGGAGCTGAGGCAACAAGTTTAACACCGTGTGCTCAAAGCAACCTGGGAGGCAGATTTAACACTGAGTGCTCAAACCAACCTGCTGTCAGAACAGATCACTACAAATATTATATGCACTCCATTACCTGAATACCTCTCTGCTTGAAGAACTCTCATTTTTCATAGGCTTAAGAATTTCCTGGAGAATTTTTATAGGCTTTTTTAATACACAAAATGGAGATAATAAAGTTTTCTAAGACATGGCTTTATGCACATGATGATTGGTCTTTTGAGAGACTGTTACAGTTGAAGATGTTTAAGGTCTTCACATACGTGGTTAAGATCATTTGTTCTTTCCCTATAAGTAAATGTTTGTCCAGCAGCCAGCTGGGTGCTAATTCTGATACTGTCTTCTGCCTGGGATTGTCTCCAGTTCTTTACTACTGAATATCCCAGAACTTTCAAACAATTTCCTAATAAGGGCCACATCTTGGGAGAAATAAGAATTCATGGACTTTTTCTCATCTTCTGCTGCTCAGCCACTTTCTGTTTCCCTAACAAATATAAGGTCGTTACAGCGGTCGTTCATAGAGAAAAGTCGTAATACTTTAAACAGTTTATAAAGTCTTTTAACTGTCTGTACTGCAGCAAGTGTTGTTTCCTACCAATTTTTAACTATTTTTAGTGTTTTTCATTTCTCTTCTTTCATATCCCCAGTCCTTTTGGTTTCCAGACATGCTTTTTCCTGCCAGTCCACACTTGGGCTTCATGATTTCCTGAGACATCCCCTCTTCCTCTACTCCTCTGTCCAGCTCCAAGGTTCCTTCTTCTACCTTTGTCCTGTTAGGGGATCAGTCCCTTTGTCAGCCCTACTGTTTCCTGTCATCATTTTCTTCCTATATAGGAGCAGCAACTGGTGGGATCAGGTGGGCTCCTCCTTCTTCCCTTTTTCTCACCTAGTTTCTTTGCCAGGAAGCCTATAAAGATAGACTTGGAAACCAAGGGAAAAGTACCCTGGGGGTTGTCTGAAAACCTCTGTTCCTATCTTTCTGGTTGACTAAAAGTGGTCACAATTTTCAGAACAGGATCCTTTCTTTGTCATTTTTTTTTTTTTAATTCAGTTTTTGCAAGGGTTGCAACATTGGTCATCAAATGTTTTGTTATTTCTTGAGGTGAAAGGTGGTAAATGATTTCTAATGTAATCTCTTAAGTTATGCTTCTCTTAGGAGTTACAATTACTTGCTTTTTCTACAGGCACCCTCTCTTTGGTCGAAATGTCCCACTTTCCAGTGGATCTGGGTTTATTATGTCTGATTCTGGTCTAATTGTGACCAATGCCCACGTGGTGTCAAGCACCAATGCTATATCAGGGAGACAACAATTGAAAGTGCAGCTACAGAATGGAGATACCTATGAAGCAACCATCAAAGACATTGACAAGAAATCTGACATTGCAACAATAAAGATTCACCCTAAGGTGAGTGGCATAAACAGATGAATGAATTAATTTGGGAACCCTATTTCAGTTTCATTTAGTACAGAAAAAGTAATTGGCTGGATTATATGTTTAGGTATTCCTTGGAAATATATCGGGGGAAAACAACGTACTGAAATACAGGCCTGGAAATTTTTCAGATCTTAGAATTATATTACTTTGTCTTCTGTTCTAGAACTGCTAAAAATGAAGGAAAAAATGTGCAGCTCAGTTAATATGTGGCCATATCCTGCTATCTTTACCTGAAGTCCTAGGCTACTTCGGCCAATCCTTCTAACTTTGTGCCAGTACATGGATGGCAAGGTGGTATATAGTGTAGGGAGAGCAGCAGGCTGGTCAGCTGCTAATTTGTGTGCTGTTTTGAGGAAGAAGAGGGGACAAATGGGGAAATCCATTTATGAATCTTGATGTTTTTTTTTTTTCTGGAGGAAATTGCCAGGTACTACTGCTAGCAGTTTTGTTTCTGAAGACAGTTTAACGCAGTAACACCCTGCAGTATACTAATTTTACCTGGCATAAGTTTTGGGTATATGATAGTGAGTGGCTCTTCGATTACTGTAATGGGAAGTGTAAGTTCTAACTTTTTGTTAGTTTTTGATCTTTCCAGTCAGGTTATTTTCAGGTATAGACTAATGCTAATTTCTTTCTTTATGTGTTTATTTAAGAAAAAACTACCGGTATTGTTACTGGGACACTCTGCTGATCTGAGGCCAGGAGAATTTGTGGTGGCAATCGGAAGTCCGTTTGCCTTACAGAACACTGTGACAACAGGTATTGTCAGCACCGCTCAGCGGGATGGCAAAGAACTTGGCCTGCGGGACTCGGATATGGATTACATTCAGACAGATGCTATTATCAATGTAAGTACTAGGTATGTGAGGAGCTAAGCTTCACAGTTTTGGGACCTTGAAATCCCCGCCTATTCAGCAGGGAAGTGTGTGCTCTGAAAGATAAATCTACTAAATAAAATCAGCTTTGTTTAAAATCAGTGATAGGCTCTTCTTTTTATAAAAGACTATGCAGTGTCTGTAAGTTGTATTCAGGCATTAGTGCTGTGAAAAGTATGATAAATAAAACTACCCTCTTTGAGGTTGTCTGTGAAGATGTTACGTATGACAGATCCTTCTAATTGCATAGATCTTGTGCAGTAACACATGGATGTATAGATCAGCAGTAAATCAACACATTTCTCTGCTTGTTTAGTTGATCTGGCCAAGCAAGCTGTAGAATAAAGCCAAAGTTTCTTTCATCTCCATGCATTAGAACCAAAGGGAGTTGTCATGTTGATAGTATCTGCTTCAATTTAATGACAGGACACCCAGGTAAGAATTTAAGAGGAGGACTGGGTTTTTTTGTTGTTCTTGTTTTCCCTTTGCACATCGCATACTCCAAGTAAGACTCTAGATGTAAAATAACATGAAGTTTGAGATACAGTTTGGAGTTAAGGGTCCTAACACTGCGTGCTATATAGAAAGACATGAAAATAATGTCCCTTCAGAGCAGCTTAGAGGGATCCAAAGAGCTTAAGTCAAGTCCTTGGGTGTGTATATAACTTGTACTGATTCTAAAAACAGCACTGCACGCATATCCTAGGTAGAAAACGGCCTGAAATTTTATGGCTTAAACTGTTATACTTTGAAAGGAAAATATTTTCAGAATTTATTTACTGGACCTCTGTGTCAAATTTGGCATAACAAGTCATAATGCTTTGAGTTTTACATGCAAAGCACTTCACAAATGTTTATCGTCACAGACTTATCAAGAGAAATTGTATGGGGAAAAAAAGGTAATTCCTTTTTGTGCTAAGATACAACATTAAAAAAAGCAAGATTTTTCAAACAGCTTCTATGTGATCCAGGAGCTGAACCTCTTAAATTTAATTGGAATTACACTATTCAGTTGTCTAAGGAGAATAGGAAAGCTAATGCAGAATGGGTTACTTGGGAGCACACACTGAATTGGTGGCAGAGGAAGAATTAGAACATGGTATTCTTGACTTCACGCCTATATGCATTCCTCAAAATCAAACTGCTTCCTTGTATACACTTAGGCATTCACTGCCCTCAGAAGCTAATGAGCAAGTTTAGACAAGGATAGCAGAGTGTGTCAGATAATGCTAGACCAAATGGAATAGTGATAGCAGAGGAGGTAAGGAAAATGACAATATATTTGAATTGCTTTGCCATCAGAGACCACAAAATATGAAGATAGTCACTGGCACAGGGATGCTTTGTGCTTAGCTAATGCATTAGTTTTCTCTTGAGAATGGGAGGAGTTTGAGAGCTGGTCTAGTCAGAGCATTCCTGTGGCTCAGCCAAGACTTTCCTACAAGAATGTGCATTCAGCTGCCTTCTGAGAAATGCTAGGACGGCGGGAACATGGGGCAGGAGAAAACAGGCCCATACATTCCTAAATGGAGCTATACTGCATGTGCTGAAGTTCCTTCATTACCACATCCTTCAAGCAGAGGACAAATTAATGAAAAATGATATGCTGAGGAAGGCTGAAAAATTATTATCTTGGTTCCTTTGTGTCAGTCAGACATAAAAATCAAATGTGTAGCCTCTGATCACTGAAAAGACATAATGTAAGAAACTGATCTCTTTGTTTCAACTTGAACTTCAAAGCTATTTTAAATCTTTAATGTCTGTTTTATTTTTCTGAGAATCTGTAAGGTTTGCCCAGTGCTATCTAAGTGTAAACAGTTTATATGGCTCATGTTGCTGTCATGCATCACTTAGCTTTTGTTTCTTTTGAGTAGTAAGTTGCTGCTCTTGGCTGTTCAGTAGACCTACTTGAAAACTCTGTCCTCAGTCAAAAACAAGCTTGTTGAACCAACATGAGGATGGACAAAAAACTTCTCCAACTCTAATTTCCTGTAGTCCTGTTGGATGTTTTCTTTAAAGGCCTTTAGGTATTAGGCAATTTTGGACTGCTCAGAGCTGCTACATGCCCTCCCTAGAGAGGGTTTCATGTCTGTGGTTACTAAATCAACCCTTACGTAGTACCTACCCCATACCAGTATGCTGTGATTAAACATGTAAAGAACTGTGTTCTTTTCTGGTGGAGAGTAAGAGAGAATGACAGTGTTACAAACCAAAGTGATCAGTAGAACTACTTAAGAACTGTATGTGCACCTCACTGAAACGAAACTTTACATAGCAATTAATTATTTCAAAACCTTGTTCTGACAGTCTTTAGAATAATCTAAATACTCATTTTAACTATTTAATGATTCTTCTTAAATTTAGGGTCTAACTATTTGGAGTGGTAAGTTGCTGCTCCTAACTTAAGGTCTGTTTCTGAAAAGAAAATAATCTAATCATAAGCAGTATGAACAGAGAGGGTAAGACCTACCTATAATCTTCTGTGATCAATATTGTGTCCTTCAGTGCTGCCTAAGAAACAACCTGCTGTCTTGCATTTACTTACAAAGAAAATACTGTTTGGAATTAAAATTACATTTCCTACAGTGAAGCACCAATTTATTGTTTCCTTATGTCATTTTTACAGTACGGCAACTCTGGAGGACCTCTAGTTAATCTGGTAAGTCCAAGTGACTTGATTTTTGGTTTGTTTGTTTCAAGAGCTAGTTTGAAAGAAGTGAGAGAATTTTATTTTAAAAGATTCATAGGTCAAACCAGCTTCCAGTCATTCAAGCTAGTGGTAGGCAGATACCCTCAAGCTAATATGAACTATGCAAATTAGGTCTCAGTTCATACACCATTGAACAACATTTCCCCATAGAGCAGAGGAAATTTTACACAGCAGTGAGGAAAATGGGATCTGGTAGGAGCAGTTATGCACATTCACACTGTGAAACCTGGGATGCATGACAGAGGTGGGACCTGGTTAATTCACACAACTGATTTTAAATAGATTGCTTTAAAACAGCACTGATTTTGCAGGTCAGTGAATTGCAGCTGTAGTGGTAGTACTGACTCCACTGCTTGTTCAGCAGAGGGAATCTCTTGCTGAGTGGTGGGATGGACCTTGGATGAACAAACTGTACTGTATCTCTTTGGCCATCACAGTTAAATGTGAAAAGGATTGTGAATCAGAGCCCAGATCCTCCCTTATAAGTAATGTTTATTTCATGGGTGATTAGAACAGTTTCTTGCACCAGATTTTAACATGAAATACTAGGCAGTGAGCTGAACCCTATCATAGGAGCAAATTAATTGGGTGCTGTCTCTCAACAGGATGGTGAAGTGATTGGGATTAACACCTTGAAGGTCACAGCTGGAATTTCTTTTGCTATTCCGTCAGACCGCATCACTCAGTTTCTCACAGAGTCGCTTGACAAACAAAGTAAAGGTAAGGTCTGCAAGAAACAGTGATGTTTTCCAGTTATTACCATGATTTGTTGGTGAAGTGCCAAAAGACACAGATCTGGGATTCTGTTGCTGAAAAGAGCATCATTATTTTACAGTATAGAATACCATAGGCTTGGAAATAGAAAACAACTTCACAGAAGTGGGAGAGATGTTTTATTACTCAAACCCCCAAAGAGTAGACAGTATCTGGGAAAGAGGGCCTTTGAGGACAGTGAGGACAAAAATGAGTCATTACAGTCTCAAATGATCTTGAGAACAGATGGTGACTTGTTTAAGGAGTCTCATCCACCTCTTTCACATAGTGTCCAAGCAAAAAGGAAATTAAGGTGTGCTGTGGAGAACAAGGTAAAAAGTTAAAACACTTGTCCACAGATGAATTGTAGTATGTGCGCTTTCAGTGGCTGATCTTTATTTTGCTATGGTCATCAATGTCAGTGCTATATAACTGGATATTGTGATAGACTCTCAGACCCTGGTGGAAGAAGAGCTGTATGCTGATTCCTGAAGAAATACATGGGAAAAGCGGGTAGACGTAGAAAAAAAGAAAGGCTTTTGCACCTAAGAGCATTATAAATACATATATATATGTATGTATATATATATATACACACACCAGCAACTGAAAACTGCAGTACTCTGAACTTTATGTGCCTGCCTAGTATCTGTCACACTGTACAAGGTGTCGTACTACGTGCTGCACAGCCAAAGCTGATCTAGTAATGCTTCATCCAGGCCAAACCTTTCTTTCTCTTTTGCTTGCCAATTTATCTGTCCACACCCTATTCATCTTGTATCATGACTGTTGGCTGCTGCTTCTCTTGAATCTTTTTGATATTAATCTTGTCTTCTAGTGAGTTCATCCAGTTGCTGATGCCAGGGTTGTTTCCCTATACTCTGTCCTCTCAGTGTTCTCTCAAGATACTGTTACTTCAGAAACTTCCCTTAAAGTTACACATCTGATCACATATTTGAGACCATCACAATTCTGATGGGTCCCCTCATCTGTGTTTTGCTGAATTCCCTAGTTTAGATTGGTTTTACTTGTTGATTGGGGAAGGAGTTGATGAAAAAAGTTATTAATTATGTGCTGAAAAGTACATTTCATAGTAGCTGACAATTTCATTTCAGCCAACACATCAAAAAAACTATTCACCCAGGTTACTTACTGTTTGTTGCCTTCTGAGAGAAGCAGATCTCTATTATTGCTGATGTTACCCTTCAGAACCAAACTGCTCATGTCAAAACATGGAAGAGCAATGGCTCACCCTGCAGGCATGGCTCTAGAGGCGTGGACACAAGCTTTGTGCTGAATGCCCACCGACTGCCAGGGGGCTCCTGGTAAATCAGGCTGGAAAGTCAGTGAAGACTAAAGATGCCACCACTGAAATCAGCCACCTTGCTCCTTCAGGCACCTTTACCTCCAGGGAACAATGAACCTGCTGAGCCTGGCTGGAGGGCATAGAGATAACTCTGCCTATGGAACCCTAAGAAAAAATAATAATGAAAGATTCAAGTTTACTTACTCCTAGCATTAGTCTGACCATACCCCAGGCACAGGCAATTGTAATTTTTTGTTTTGTTTTGTTTTTTTACTTCTCTGAAGTTTCTCTTGTACTTTTGCTGCAGGCAGGATAGTCATTTAAAGCATAGAGAATTAAATGCATAGAGAAGGATCCTTTCTAGGAGATATTTTCACAATATTTGAGACTTAGTTTGTATGTTTTAGGCCTTTAGCAATAGTTTTCAGGTATGTTGTATAGGCATTATTTCTTCACATAAGGAATTTATGTAAGCAGAATTTCTAGGATGTTTTTATCATGTTTTCTTTAGCTCCAGTTATGTTTCAGTATTTTCAGTGGGATCCGCCCTTATGGTAGAATTAGGTCATAGAAATAAGTTTAAGGTTATTACCATTTTGCTCTAAATACCATATTGCCTGAAGATGATAAAATTCCCGTAGGAAGCTGCTCTTTCCAGATTTACTCTGGCATATAGGAGATACTGAGAATATTGTTTTATAAGGTTGACCTTACCCTTTTAAATCTCAGTTGATCAGATAACTACCAGTTTTATATAGAAGATGTATTTTTGAAGTCCCATCCATTGTATACAACTGCAAATATATGATCTACTGAAGTACAGGAGTGGAGAGGGGGGGAAAAGGAGGAGAGGACTGCGTTTGAATGAATTATTTGCATTGATTATTATTATCTAAACATTCTGTATTACCTAATGCATGGGTAGTACATAGTACCACCTAATGTATTTTGACCAAAGATTTATCACACACTGTGTAGAGTGTGTGGTAATTTATTTTTTGAATGGTCTGAAAGCCTTTGCTCATTTTGGATTTATCAGTATTAATGTTAACCTACTTCTATAGTTAGGAATTCCTAAACTGATGTATGAAGTTAAGTCTCTCCATCTACATCTTAGTTTTAATCATCTGTGAATTCTGTCTCTACCTCTGGAAGCTATCTATGTACTTAAGCGTTGACTGATACATTTTTTTATTTGTGTCTTTTTGTTAGCATCCCATAGGAATTTCTATTTCAATCTTGGGTCTGCCATCTATTCCTAGTTTAGACTTGAGCAGAACAGTAAAGCTAGAAGGTGTTCAAACATGTATTCTATAGGACAGAAGACAGTAAGTTAGCAATTTGACAAAATATTACAGAGAAAATCCAACCTAAGAGGTCGTATAATGTTTACAGAAAAGTGAATAAACCTAGTTTCAGATGGGTGAGGAGAAATGGGGGAGTTCTGCATTGGCCATGCCAAACAAGTCAGTTATATGTATACTTATTTACCTTCCCAGAACACGTTATTAGTTGTGTTGAAACAGTATGCTTATCCTTGTATTTATATGATTATTACTGATAATAATTACCAAAAGTCATGAGGGCTTTCTGAGCATACATTCAGTCTAATTAAATTCAGCTATGCAATTTATATGGAAGGTACACTGCCCATAATTCAGCATTATAGACGAGAGCTGTTTTTGTGGTTTCTGTTTGGCAGTGGAATATCTTAAACACTTTCAGGACTGCTCATGCAATCTGCAAGACAATCTAAGTGCTTAAGGAGCGAGCAGAGAAGTAGGAATTTTTCCTGCCACCTCAATAAAAAGTGCAGGATTTGTTTCTTCACTCAGATCTTGATAATATCCTGGCCCCACTGAAATCAACTGCAGTGGGGATACTCATGTGCCAGTTACTCATGCCTATGAGAGTTTGAGTACCTGACCCCTTAATTTGGATTTATCAGTTCTTTTTGCCACAGTTTATAAGCCATAAATACTTCTGCCTTCAGCTTATGTCTAGCTGTCTGATTTGTACCTCTACTGTTACAAGCACCAATAAAAAAAGAAAAATAGCAAAAGTTTTCCTTGTTGTGGAACAGAAATCTCTGTAAATAGTGAACTGCTTCTAGATACGTGGGGTCAGCTGCTTGTGTCTTTCTATTATCACAAAACAGATTCAAGTTTAAACTAATGGTTGAGGCTGGTTTACTTGACTTTGTATCACTGGAATCTGTTTAATCTGGCCTGGTGTTTACAAAATTGATAGGCAATTTGAACATCTCTGTCTGCTGAGCTCTGCTCTAGCTTTAAGCTGCAACGGTTTCACATTTGTTCAACCTTACTGTTCCAACATGTTAACCTTCTTTTAACTACTGCTGAGACTTCACCCTGGTGACATGCTTCTTAGATTTATGAGCTCACTTTATTCCAGTTCTCTTCATTATTTTTTCTTCTGCTTCATGATTACACAAATTTCCAGAATGACAAATTTTGAGACTTTTTATTCACAGAGCAGAAGTAATATGACAGTGGTAGTTCCAGGTGCCTCATACTGTTCTGCCAGTGTGACTGAATCCTGGCGTCAAAATGGGATGATAAACACTACGACATCCTTTGGGATGATAAAACACTACAACTAGTTGTCTGTGCCTATTCAGTCTCTGCTGATACTTGTAATAAACTGGACAATTATATTCCCTCTAATCATTGTTGATGAAAAATTTGATTTTTTTTGTGTAAGATGTTTGATTTGGTTAAATTTGAACGGAATAGATTTTTGCAGAGCAAATGGTCTGCAGTTTCTTTACCTGTATTCTGACACACAAAATGGCTGGGGACTGGGAAGGGGAGGAATCTAGACTACTGCTAAAATAAGCCTACTACTGTTAGAATATAAACTGCTACTTCCAGTGTGTCAGATTTATTGTGGAGAGAGGGCAGAAGGTGATTTTGAATTTTAGTGCATGTACAGGGGTGAAATTATACTCAAGGTGCCCAAAGATGAAGGTGGAATGAGACTTTTATTTGTTAATAAGTCTGCAGTTACCAGATTATTTGTTTCCAAAAACCTTATTTTCACATGTATCACTAGCCACTGGGGAAATAACTCCCTTTTAGGTCAGCTGCATTTCTGCTGTGGTTTTTCATTCTTGCTCAATCTTCTCCTTGCTGTTTTGTTTCTTCCAGTTCAATTTCTTTTGTCCCTTCTTTCATTTTTGATTTTTCTCTCACGTAAACATTCCAAACTCAGCCTGTAGAGCATACTTCGTGCTTCTGCCCATTTCTGCATCACGCAGGCAATGACCAGCAACAAACTGTTTGGTACAGACAGTAAGTAAATTGTCACCAGAGAGTCTGTCATCTCTGTGTCTCGTAAAGAAAACTTCATCATTTAACTGTCCACATTTCAGGGACGGGGGGATTATTTTCAGGTGGGAGAGTTATCAAGTTTGGATATTTTTAAAAAGTGAAAACATAGATTTATGCCATGTAGACTAGAGAAGCACTATGAGAGCACTAGTTCATGGCCATGCCAAAAGCTTTTGAGATTTTAATTTTGATTAATTGGACTTTTTCATGACACTCTGCTAAAGCTGATTTTGATCTCATTAGTTTCAATTTAAAATGCAGGAAACCCAGAATATTTCAGGGAAAAGCAGGGATGACAGTTACAGATGTAAGGTTGTTCAGAGTGTAGTAAACCAGTGTTTAGTAGTTGAGACTTTCACTGACTCTAATGGGAATATTGGACATGCATAAGATTCAGGACTAATTCCTTTACTTGGGACTGTTTTTCTTGGGAAGAGTAAGAGTTCAAGGAGACTCTGTACATCTCCTTTTCAAACTTTTTCTTCACGTGAAAACATGGAGGAGCTTGAACGAACTGTGAAGTAGTTATGCTGGAACAAGTAAGGGGAAATATTGTTTCACACTGGATATAACTAACTTCTGAAGCACTTACTTCAGGAAGTCATCAAACTGCATTTTTTTCAACAGACAGCTGTGCAATATCATGACTACTAAAAGCCAACTACAGAAATGTGTTGCTGTTCCTAAAGGAGTGAATTTTCACCATTTAAAATTCTGTAGAGTCCTGGCTAAGGTCTATACGTTTTATAAAAACTTGCTTTTTAATTTTTTGGGGGTAGAATAACAAGCCATATGTATTAGAAGCAGTGTGCATCTTTTGCTTCTGCTTTGTCTGAAAGGTAGAAATTTTAATTTCTTTAAATCCCATTTCTACATTTTAATGAGAACACCATATGATTAAATTGTCTTGACCAGTTTCAGATTAAATGGTGGTTATGAAATTTTTCATTTACTGAAGTTATGTGATACTAGATCACAGAAATTTTCCTGAATTTCCTGAAGGAAAACTCTTATGGAATGTAAATGAGCTTCTCTCTTACCCTCACTTGCAGGGAGAGGGTTTGTCATTCTATACACCAAGGCTAACCAAAATTTAAAAATAACCTCAGTGTAAATGTGTATGATTTCTGTTTGGTTTTGTTAAAAGCTGATACATCCTGTTTTAATTGACAGGTATTTTTGGTCATCAAAGTAGTTATTTTTGTCAATGCTTGCTTACATTTCTTAAATATCCTCTATGTTATTTTCAGATGGGAAGAAACGTTTCATTGGCATCAGAATGCTGACAATAACACCTGCGTAAGTATATCAGGAAGGTAATCTGTATGATCATGCATACAGAATGTGGTCAGTAGTGGTTCAGAACTTCATCGTTCAGCTGTCATTACAAACCTCAGGGAATCCAGAAATGTGTGTTAGCTTCTATGAAGCTTGCAAACATTTTAATGATATTGATCAAATATATGTTCTGAAACCTGGAAAATCACTGTTGATTATTCTCTAAATACTGATAACAGAGGATGTCCTGTTGATAGCTGAGGGCAATTAGGAAGAACCTGAATACTAGTTTTGGTTCTTGACAAGGATGCCTTGGAGTTACACTAGGTTTTAGGTGACATTTAAACAAGCTACTGCTTTCAGGTGACCGTGAGTGCCAAGGACAGATTTGCTGCCTGAGGGTTTGGCAGTAGTTTTATCAGTGCCAGTGGAGGCCACACGATGTGAGTTTGTTGCCTAATGGTTAATGGGAAAGAAAGTAGTTGCTAAAGTGCAGAACTAAAGCTTCATGCCTCCATGTTGACAAAGCCAGAATACAGCCAACCTTCTCCAGTTCTTTACTGTCTTTTCTCTCTCACGTTGCTTTGTGTCTTGCTGTTACCTGGATGTATTCTGGGATAATAAATGAGGGCTCTTAAGCTTGTGTTTTTTCCCAGCAGTAGGCATGTTTCCAATGTGGCAGTAGACTACAAAATTAAACAAGACAATTTCCAGCTGGGGTTTTAGTATAGCCACCTTTGTTTATTGAGTTACACTCTTGCAGTCCTCCCCAAAGGGTCAGATCCTCAGCTGGAATGAATCAGTGTAATGGCATTAACATCACTGAGCTGCCACTGATGGAGAGAAACTCAGAATGTTTCTCTGGATAATTGTGAAGTGAACAGAATGTGAGATTTTACTGCTTTTGTGGTGTCTAATGAATCAGTGTACAATGTTTCCAGGTCTATTTTCAGGGAAAGTAATTCCCTTGGTGTGTTTGCCTTAGTCACTTAATTGTTAGCTTCCTCAGTACAAAATCAAATGAAGTGAAGCTGTGTGCAGCCATTTTGTCTTGCTTTCCATCTGAGGGACAACAGGTTTTAATGGCAGACAGCAGAGTATTCCATCAGTAGTTTAAAATCCTTTCTTTCTAGAAATGGGTTTTAACCCATACTGTACACAGACCTGAAATGATGTTGTCTCCTCAGAAATTAGAGGATGTTTTAAGAGTCTCTATATTGCAGCTGGTTCCTGTCTTCTTTATTTAGAAAGGGCTGCACAAATAATTCCTCAAAACTTGAGGAAGCTGAAGTTTCCATGGAAAACTCACAGCTCTGATCTATCTGATGACTGAAGTTATCAAAAGCTATATTGTTCTAGATAAAGACAAGAATGACTTGCAAAATAGAAGAAACAAAATTGTTAGAAAACTTCTGCCCCATCACCAGAATTAATTCTTTGGGGCAGGAATGTCTTTTGTCCCTGTACGGCACCTAGGGCAGAGTGCTACTGTCCCTGCACTCTTCTACAGTGCCCTCTGTGCTAATGCTACAAACAGCAAAAGTCAAGTTCTTGCAGATGTACAAAGACCATTAAATATAGCATGCTTTGCACAGGTAAGTAGTTTTAACTCTCTTAAAATCTGTGTTACTTGTTTTAATCTAAATTCAAATCCCCTACATTCTCTTCACAAGAACAAGGGGCAAACAATTAACATTCATTTTTAATCACAAAGTAATTGAGAATAAATAAATAATAACTGTTGAATGGTACTGCTTTTGTAGTAGAATCAAATGCTATATAATTTTGTTCTTCTTTTAGCTTGGTGGAAGAACTGAAACACAGTAACGCTGATTTTCCTGATGTCAGAAGTGGAATTTATGTACATGAAGTTGTTCCAAACTCACCTTCTCATAGGTATGTAGAGAATATTATTTTCTTCACCATAAATATATACTCCAAATAGATGCTACTAGGTAATGTTTCTGTTTATGTTCAAGTACTTCTTCATACCAGTCTTGATTTGTATTTAAAGAATTAAAAATTGTGCATTTAGATTTAAAAACAAAACAAAACAAAGTTTAAATATTTGTGCTAAGATTATACTGGAATCTACAAAAGTGGAATATTTCAATAGCAGAACTTTTTAAATGACATTATGAAACATTAGAGGTGTGCAAATTTAAAGAACACCACAAATACAATGAACCAAATTTTGTTTTTGAAAAGTATGTTGAATGTTAATAAATAGAAACTTGGATTGAGTTTAAACAGGAAACAGGATCGCATTCACATAAGAGACTGTCAGAGCTATTATTTGTGACAGTGCTTTATGTTAGAAGAAGAGATTGTTTTACAGAGCAGTTGGAAAATAAATAAGACGCTTCTAAAAATTACTTTAGGAATTAAGAAAATGCAAAGGCAATAAAAGCAGCTCTTCTGGATTACATTTGTACAGTAAGGGAGAAATAATTTACCTGTATTTCAGTTGATACACTTTGCTAGTCTTGAAATTTTGAGAGTGGTTTTATTTCCAATGCTTGAAATACATACTGAAGAGATAAAAACACGTCCTAGAAAGTGGATGGAGTGGAGTGAGTCAGTCATGGCTAAAAGTCTTTTCTATCTCTCCTTTGATGTAGTTTTGTGGAAGACAGAAAGCTAGACTACTTTTACTGTTGGTGTGTTTTTGCTGTTTTAGAAGAAAATCCTCAGTGAAATGATGCAAGCCTGATTTTGCATTTAGCCAGTACTACTGATTATTCTTCCGCAGTCAGAAGAGTGGAATTTCCTTTCAATGGAAACTAAAACAAGTAAAAATTTATCAAGTCAGCCAAAGAGGTGGCAAATAGGTTTTATACTTTTTCTCTGCATAGTAGGCATACTTACTACCTTTTTCTTCTTCTCTTTGCAGAGGAGGGATCCAAGATGGAGATATCATTGTTAAAGTCAATGGGCGTCCTTTGATGACTTCCAGTGACCTGCAAGAGGCTGTGATGAATGAATCACCTCTACTACTTGAAGTTAGAAGAGGAAATGATGACTTGCTATTTAACATTGAGCCTGAAGTTGTCATGTAAATAGAATTGAGGAAGCTCTCACCATAATTAAACTCACTTATTCTGGAACACTAGATACCTCCTTTACAGCTACAGTAATTACACTTCCTGTTGACTAATGACAAGGTGGACTAACTTAATTGCCTGAGCCATTTCTGTACATAGTAGCTAGAATGAATTCAGTTATGCCGTCTATATAAGATTTAAGTTTCAAAGAAATTTAAGAGCTCTGTTCTGGGGAGGGGGAGGAGGAGGAGGAAAACAAATTTGGGGTAGCTGGTAAAAATGGGGTCCACTTACAGATCCTGCAGATTCGGACTGGATTCAGTTCTGCGTTTTGAAAGACCAAAATACTACTGGAAGTGAGGGAAACATGCCAAAAGGGGAAATTACTCTTAAACTGCAGCAGAACCAAGCTATTGCAATTCACAATTGAGCTTTTTTTTTTTTTTTTTTTTTTTTTTTGTAACTTTTTCAGTGTGAAACTAGTATTGGTAAAGCTTGTATTTGTTCTTAGTGCTCCTGTGCTACATGTCAATGCAGGTAGATTAAATCTGTAAATATCGAAAGGAGCAAAAATGGTATCAGGCTACAGAGTGTTACACCTAGGTCATGCGATTTTTGGAATATAGTAAATGATTCTTATAGAATTAATGCATTATTATATATAAATCAAAACGATGTGCTGAACAAAATTAAGTTTGAGAAAGTGCACAGTTTTTAAAGAATTTGATACAACTTAGTTTTGCATTTTACTGGTAAGCTTTGCTGTAAAATTGTTACACTACTTTGGCTTGTACTGTGTATGTTTCTACTGTAAGGAGATTAAAGTTTACACAAATAATGTGTTGGTGTAAACCTTTTTTTTAAACAAGTATGTCTTTCCTCCCTCTTCTGTCAGACTTAAATAGACTATCACAAGAGAAAATTCACTTACAGAAAATTGGGCCTTGATGTTATGAAAACCCTTGCAGCCCTATGATGTAATTATTCTGCCCTTATTTAGACTATGTTTAGAAATGCTTTGCATGCAAGTAATTTATTTACACTGTTTTTTCAGATTTATGAATTGTGCTTTGATGTCATTTAGAGAGTGTCTAGTGGGGATCCTGTTGTGCTTAATTCTGCCTGCACATGACAAGAAGCAGAAAGGAAGCACTATTAACCCTGTTTTACAGCTAGAGCGTGTGACACTTACGTAATAAACCCAGGACAGAAATTGCTAAGAGCTAAATCCAGATCTAGGTACCCTGAACCACACAATGATCCTATTCCTTAGCAAATATTGCTACTGTTCCCAAAGAGACAGAGGAGTATCTCTGTCTGGAGCATTTTCTACATCAACCTGTGCTTTCTTGACTTGGTTCTTGTGTCTTTAATTCCTTCTTTTTTTTTAGAGTATATCTTTGGGTCATGTAGAACCTTCCCTTTAGGTTGCCATCAGATCTAGAGTTTCTAACTATGCCAACCAGCTTGTTTGTAACAAGTCTTGCACCTTTGGGTTTGTACAGTTGAAAGGTGGATGGGGTATATTTCTCCTAAAAAAGAATACTGTTTCTTTGCATCACATTATCACCCGTGTCTTTAATAATGGTGTCACATCCATGCTGTTGATAAAACGAGCTGTTTTCACCCCTCCAACAAAAGATACTTAGTTGTACCTGTTGAGTATTCCATATTCAGAGGGTTCAACTGCTTTCCAATAAGATACTTAGCATGCAAGGTTGCAAAAGCATGTTCTGGCCTTCAGACAGCTGGGGCATGCAGAAGGGTGCTGGCGTGGTTGAAGTCAAGCACATCCATACATGTGTACTGTGTTAGGACGACCATTTTACATTTTGTGAGGGGTGTTGAACCCTGCGTCTTTTGATTAATATTTGACAAGTTAAAATACTTCCATGAGTTTGTTGCTAATTTTTCAGATATTTGACCAACAAATTGTTTGGTAAAATAACCCACAGACTGATTAGCTTCTCTTATTGTAAGAGAAGCTTTCTGGCTACCAGATAGCACTGTAATGATTTTGAAATAAATTGCATAACACCTCCTATTTCAATAATACTGAATAGAGTCTGAAAGTTACATAGCAGCATTAAAATGAAAACAATACAATGTTGTTGGCACTGGCCAAGTGCTTTGGCCTTTTAATTGTGACACTATGGAGGGGAGAAAGACTTTTTCCTTACTCATCAAAACCTGTTGTGTTCTACCAACAGTTCCTTTTTTCTAAGCTTTCTCTGAAAATCTTGTGGAGCTCACACATCTTAAGAGTCTGCAAGGGCTGTTGCAATATAGCAGATTTCACTCTGAGGGAAATAAGGTCAGATGAGGTGCTTTTAGAAAAAGAGCATTGTCACTTCCTTTGGCTGCAGAAGAGTCTGTGTCCTTTCAGCTGTGGTGTGACCCTTAAACTGCTAAGATACGAAAGTAGACTTTATTAATTGCCACTCATCCCGCCCTGACATTGGCCAGAGCTGCAAAGATTAATTGCCCAATCTTAAGATAGAGTCAGCATCTACTGATGCCAGCAGCTAAGCCTATAACACAACCTTACTATCATAGTTTCTTGGCTAAAATAAAATAGAAGAGCAGTTGCTGTCTAAAAAAGAACATTCAGGCAACTTTTCTGTTATAAGTAGTTACTGGCTGTGTCTCAGCCAAAAAAAGAAGTAACAGAAGTTGGTCTCAAAGAAACTGGGACTGGCAGCTGCAACTTTTCCAAGTCATGGTTCAGTTAACAAGATTAATGTTTCTGATACTCATTAGTCTGACCACTTTTATTACCAAAAAGATTTCTAAAACTGCTTCACTATTTCTGCAAGGCCTAATCAGCAAAATAAGGAAAGAGAAAGCTCAGCAATGACAATAGGAAAGCCATAAGCATTTCAGGGTGCTTCTACAGTGGACTCCAGCAAGGTCTGCAGTGGGAGCGGCGCAGCTCTGCCAGCAGCTAAGCCCTGCAAGGGAGTTCCCCCTCGCCTGCCCAGCCCACCTCTGCCTGCTGCAGGGCCCAGCACAGTAAAATCAACTTTTCAGGTTCCACAATCAGTAGAAAACAGGAATGAGACAATGCGTAATACAACACCATTCTTAAACAGAGATGATGTCTGATAGGAAGAAAAGGGATGGGTGAAGCAGAAAATAAGAAGGAAACAGCACACAATAGCAAGGAAAAAAAATATATTTCTGGAAGGTATTTTTTTTAAATAAAAGAAGGTATGTCTGTTAGTTGCTTTTAAATAATTAAATGGGCATGACAGTGGGGTAGATGGCTGTACAGATGCCTGAACCAGGTACTTGAAGACCCCTTTCTGCAGGAATGGCATCTTATATTTATGTGTATCCTCAGAGCAGTTTCAGATAGGAGGGGTGGGTAACATCCCAAAAGACCAGCAACGCTGCAAGGGGAATAGGTAATGGAGAGAGAGCCTTTAGACTTCAGTAGTGTGGCACACACCTTAACATCTTCCCCAAGCACAATGTAGCAGCTCCTATGGCTGATTATTTGTGGTGATTTGCATTCCCCCACTACACAAGTGCTCCACTGCACTTACATGTCTGATACCAATTCAAAAATACTATGTCACTGGAAAGAGAGGCACGTTCTATTTTCACGCAAGGAAAACAAAGATAATTCCTTCCCTTACAGGGGATCTTGTAGCTCTGTCCAGGAACTAGACATGACATGAGAGATGCATGAGTCTTGAGGATGGTCCAGCAGTCATACCTGCTGCAGGTCCAGGAATTTTGGCCTGTGGGGTATCTGAAAAAGCTTGAAAAGGCAGCAGAAATCTGAAGGTGTTGAGGAGCTTCAGTGGTCACAAAGAAAATCAGTGCACAAAAGCTCTTCTGCATAACCTGTTCTCTGCTTGATGTTCTGTATGTTCAGCACAAGCTGCTATGCACAACCACATACCAAACAGCATTCTCTCCTTTCTATACATCTCTTGTGACTGCCTCTGCAATGACAATTCTGTGCAAAGCTCTTCCACATAGCTTCTTCCGCGGGGGCTGTTTCATAGTTCTGCATTTTCCCTCCGCAGCAGCTGCTGTTTGCTCTTCTCCGCTGGTTTTCACCAGCTGCTCTGTACCACCATATATCTGAGACTGCAGTCTCACACTTTTTAAATTTTGTTTTGACTGCTTGTTTCTTGCTTGAGGCTTTGTTGGTTTAGCAGAAATCAGGAAGAAAGAGGAAATATTTTTTTTTCCTAACCCAAACTCTGAAGTCTGGAGTGCTGTGCAGAGCATTTCAAGTCCATAGCATAATACAGGGGCAGTGGGTTAATGAAAAGTTTATTTAACCGGAAGACACTGTGGGATATAGAAGGTGATGACACGTCTGTTTAGGCGCCACCAGCCAGGAACTGGTGTTCAAAGATGCAATGTTGAGAGCTTACCCCAGATGGGGTGTGTATGGATAGTAGCTTTCTGTGCCCACATATAGGATTTAAGTCTGAGGATTGCTTTGAAGTAGGAGGAAGACTTAAAAATAAGGAAGGAAAAGGGGGTGTAGAATGTTTATTTTATTCCCCTTATTTATTTGGGTTTCTGTAATCTTCATTTAACTGTTTCTCTGTTTGTTCCCATCCCTCTCCCCACAGTAGCATATTATTTTTGCAACTTTGGTGTTTTGCAAATAGTAGATTTGGTCTTTTATCCAGACCTTCCTAGTGCCCGTGTCAGCAGACACAGCTTGGTGGGGCTTTGCTGTAGAAGAACTTTCCAGGTCATGCTATGTGATGTAAATTGAGGCAGAACGAACTACCAGCAGCTAAGGCTGAGTTGCTTAGAAGACCTTGCTGACCAGTCCAATTCTCTATCAATTTGAAAACATTCAAGGCAATGTTATATTGCATTTTTCTACTAATAAATGCTCCACAGTATATTCACTAGTTGTGAACTAGTTTGGAGAGCACAGAGCATGGATACAGGAATTGAGTTTCAGGCTTCAAGTCACAAAAAATAAAGAGGAAAAATATGTTTATTTTTTCTCTTTTCATTTTTATCATCTGGGGAGAAAGGTCAGACAGAGCAGGTCTCCCCCCATCCTGCCTTCCTCTTCCCCTCCGTTTCTGTCAAAATGTTCCCCCGGAGACTATGAGAATATGTCAATGTTAAACAGCATTTTCCCTATACAGATCTCTGGAGAATAACAGAAGCAACTGCTCTCTTCTTTCTTTCTTCAACAAACACTGGCCAGGCCTTCACAAACAGCCAACTGAGGCATAGTCAGGAAAAAACAAGTTCTTAGGGGAAGGAGTCGCCAAGGAAAATAATTGGGCAGCATGAGGGGTTTGATGATGCAGCTGCACAGCTGCTAAGTTCAATGACTTCTCGATTGCCTCCATCTGAAGTTGTGTTTCACTATGAAATCGTCTTCTACCTCCGTAACTATAAATAGTCAGGCATGATGATTTGCTGCTTGAAATCCCAGAAGCAGCTTGGGAAAAATACTAAAACCAAACACTAACAACTAACAAAAAACCAAGAAGCCTTCAACTATCTTCTCAGTAAGATCCTAAATGTCAAAGAGAGACGGTGAAGCCCTTGAGTGTAGTGGTAGTGCGTTTGAAGGTGACTTTCTAACATCTCACTTGGTTAAGATGTGCAGCTGGTCTGTCCTTCTGTGGGAGAAAGTCCACCTCAGGGTTGGTGTCGCATACACAGCTGGTCATTTCATCTGAGCTACCTGGCTAGATGTCCCTTAGCATCAGGGGAATGAAACAGTAGCTTTCCTCTTCTCAGAAAGCACAGGTTCAAAATAGGTCCAAAAAGTTATATCCTAAAAATATTCACTATTAAGTCTTTGTCCTGTAAAGAGAGCCTCAAATGACCAGAACTGATGTACATGTCTGTGCTGTACAAATCTCAAATTATGTGAGGTGACTTTCAACCCTACAATCTTAAACCAGTTTCAGAATAATGAAAGTTTTGCCTTTGTTTACTAGCTAAATTTCAATCCTAATTTTGAATGAGAGAAAAAAATCTCAACTTTGTCTTGTGTCCAACAGAAGTAATCCATAAAGTTCTGGGGCAATGTGAGAAATGAACTTTCTGAGTGTAGTAATATGTGGTATTTCATGGTATTGTCTAGGTTTATCTACAAGAGCATGGGATAGGTTTTTCAAATGAAAGTAGCAAAATGATGGATCCTGACTCAATCAGGTGTAAAGCTCACTATACCATGGTGTGCCTACCACAGGCACCTACCAAAAGTTGTCAGATCAGAGTTTGAAATGCATTAATTACACTTGCCTTCCTAGCTGTTTTACCTCTAAAGCTGTTTCATTCCCATCTATAAATCCAGAGGCAGGGAACGTAGGAAAATACACCTAAACCACCAATAATGTTCCCAAATACCTTTTTTATGTGCATAAAAATATCTGAGCTTGAAAGTCCATCCTGTTGGTAGTCTGTAGTTAGATACCAGTACAGATTCCCAGTGCAAGTTATGCAGGTCACCTCCTGCAAGCTGTGTATCCCATTTGGAAACTAGCTATTGCTTACCTTGGGGTCATAAAGCTGTCAATTGTGCCTCTACAGAAAAACTTAAACATCTGAAATATCTTACTCTAGTATTAAATATTGCCATTCTGGTGTACTAGAATATTGCCATTCTGGCCCATAAATCTTACAGTGAAATCCCCCATTTAGGGAAAAGCAGAGATAATTTTGTGGCAGGTTAAGGGAGTTCTGATGTTTTGAAAAGCCCTTTACAGCTTCTCAGTGATTTGGGATGTGAGATATTAAATGAAGAAGAGAAATCAGCGGGCAGAATCTGAGGAAGTGTTGAGAGGCACAATAATAAATATATACTATTGTTTTACATTTTTTTCCCTGAAAGGTCTGTACATATGGTCTATGTTTTTGCTGGTTTTGTTGCAGTAAATTTTCTGAATGCTACTGAGTTTTTTTAAGGAAAAGTTATCTGATTTCTTGCTGATCATTATCTTTAGTGTTATTGGTATGAGGCTAAACAACCACAAACAGAAATTGAGCATGGTATGAAAGTTGAGAGAGCTGCTTTGGTTTTATGTTTTTGGTTTTGTTTTTTTTTTTTGGTTTGGTTTGGTTTGGTTTGGTTTTTGGTTTGTTTTTTTTTTTTTTTTTTCCTTTGCATCTGTAACGTCAGCTGCAGGAAAAAAAAGATGCATGAGTAAATCCTGGCAAGCTGAAAAAGAACAGCCTCTGAAAGCAGCCTGGCAAATTTCTGTAAATCACCACCACTCTTTAGAATAAAGCAAGCTTTTCTACAGCTTAGTTATACCACCAAAGCAATTTAATAGCTGCGTTGAAAAGAAAACCAGTAATCTCTACACATTTTGCACTGGTAGGCATTACAGATTTGCCTTAACTTCGAACAACATTTGCAAAACTTACTTTTCAAACTGTTTTATCCCAAAACATGGTAGGTAATTAAGTAAAGTCAGTATTTTCTGAAAAGAAATGTGAACCTTGTCTAAGATTATTTTTTAAATGGGTAGTGTTTTCATAGCACAACATTTATTTTGCATAGTACTGAGGAAATTTGACCCAAGAGTCAACTGCTAATGCTGTCAACCCTAGTGTCATGGAGTCAGGTTCTGAAACGAAAGACTGAGGCATAGAGTTTCTACAAAAGACACCTGAAAGTTAGCTTGCCAGCTAACAAAGCCCTTCCATGGATTTTGGATAGATTTCTGTAATTCTGTTGACTGCTGAAGGTCAAGCATACATTTGCCTCTATATGTAACTGTGAAGGCTGTGAGAGTTTGCAGCAATTGCTACTGATTACAGTGGCTGGGGAGAAGTTATCTCCCTGAGCTTGCTGATAGCAAAGACCTTCCTTATCCACCTCCATCTCACCAGGTTTGAGGAAAGGCTTCTGCAGATGATAAATCATCATAAAATACAGAGTTTCCTTTTCTCCAGAAAACTCTGATTCTTGTTTAATGCCACCTACATTCCTCTTCTAACATGTAAAAATTTGCCACAGTTATCATCCTGTTCAGGTCAATGCAGTTTAGGGGGGTAAATGCAAAGAAATGATTAAACTTCAAAGGGTCAGTGAGGTAGCAAGGAGTTGTGCAGTTAAAAAAATCTCAGATTTTGAATAAAAAGGAACTCTTGACACATTTTTGTTTTGCATGTGCAACATGGATTTATAGTCACAGATGCACTCTTTGTGAAGTCGAGCCTCTGTTATCCTTTTCTTTTACAGAAAATAAAATAAAGGAAGAAGTCAAAGAGTGAAAAATGAGCTACGAACCAGCCTTCTTTCTCTGTAATCATGGAGAAAGAAGAAGAGAAAGGCAATTGTGGCCTGAAGTGTCAGCTAGCTCTTCTTCAGGTTAGGAGTGATTGGATGATGCAGAGATTTATTTAACCGCCTATGTCTTTATACAGTCCCACTCCCACGGCATTTGAGGTCCAGATTCTCCAGAAGATGTAGGTGGTATGCCATGAATACCTTATAGATTACATAATTCGCTGTGTGTGGCTCATGGGTGCTATATTTCCAGCAGACTGACCATAAGACAAAATTTATATGCCTGTGTCAATATCTGACACCACAGCACTGGTTTGTGTCCTAATTTAGGGGAGAAAAAGTCAGAATGTAAATACATTTCTTGGAGCAAAGATTTCCTGCAAGTTCATCTCAACACTTTCAATCACAGTGACACATTTTGATATTCATTTATGTCCCTAAAAGCACAGCAGAAGCTCAGCCAGAAAGAAAATAATTTCCATCACAGAGCACACCCAGAACCTGGATAGAAGGTAGGGTGAGAAGTGACATTTTTATCTCACATATTATAAAGCACAGAAATTTGTTATTAAGTAGATGATACATCTGAATCTCACACTTTATATGATTAGTAGTAGTTAAAGAAATCTTACCAAAACCTGGAAAACAAACATGTTTTGACATTGTATACAATTTTTTAAAATTTAATGGCAGCTCTATATTAATAATAAGGAAAAAAATGCATTTTCATTCTGTAGTAAGTGTCATAAACTAAAGTCACACCATTTTGAGAATCTGTTTCATGTCCAGTTTTTAAATTTATAGAAATTAGGAAAGAGCTGCATGAAACTAAAGCTTACTGCTTAACGATGTGTAGCAGAAGTCTTTCTGCTGTTAGTACCAAAAATACTTCAGCTCATTCTCACTGATAATTCCCAACCTCTATTTGTGCCAACATTAACAAATAGAAAGTCATATTGATTGTAATGTACTACACAGAGTAGGTTTGGTTTAGATTTAAATTCTTCCCCAAAAACAGAAAAGAAAAACTCAGTGTGCTATTTAACCTTCGTTGTTTTGTGTGTGTATGCAGAGATTAGAAGGATTAGAAAAGGGGGTCATAGAGGCGTAGAGGGTGTTTTGGGTTAAACCCAAGATCTAATCCCATGGCTCTAGCAATAGTATTTTGAAAAATCATTTTTCAGCTGCTATGGTAAATGTTTCTAAAAACAGAGGGGAGTTTTACAATCTATTACAACAATGAATCAAAATAACTCTGCTCATTTTCCCTGCTAAGTCTCAAGAGCCTTGGTAAACACCACATTGGCTCATTCAAAACAGGAGAATGATTGACAATGTAATGCAACCAAAACAAAAGCCTGAAAGGTAAACAGGTAGATTAATTATCCATTAAATTAATACTCATCTACTCATCAGAGTTCCAGTCACCTGAGCTGGGTCTGCCTAAGAAATAGACTGTCTGTGGGACCAGCACAAGTACACCATAAGAACCTAGATCCTGAAATCTGTAAAGGAAAACATATGCTTGAAGTTAAGCACATGATTAATACATTGGTGAACACTGAAATCTGGTCCTTGCTGGAATTCTCATGATGCAAATATTAAAACATTCTCCAAATCTCTGTGAGTGATCACAATTTGCCAGTCCAACACGTATTTCATCTGCCATTGGTAACAAGTCCATAGTAGCCATGATCTTATGAGTGATGAAGACATAGCACACACACCTAATTAGCTCCAGCTTATATATACCACAAAACATATGTGACACATTCACATGTATTGATTTTGCATGCACATATGCAGTCTATACAAATATAACATACGAAAAGGGGAAATTAATATAAATAAGAATATAAAAACTGTAGAAGTATTCACCAGGGAAATGCAAAGATGGAAGATTAATTCTGTGGCTAGCAGACATTAAAAAATCTGACCCTGGGAACTTTAAAAGATCTGTCCTTACCCTAGATCAGTTAAAAACGCTGGTGGGAGTATTGGCATTAACGCAGAAAACGTTGTCTAACAGATATTTCCTTCTGTGATTAGTATAAGTTATTATCTCATTTGATAATACCAAATGTGACAGTCAATTCATGTGATAATGATGAAATACCTTCCACTTTAACAGTAGCCGAGGATGAAGTTACCTGTATCCAGAGCTAGGCTTTTTTATTTTTTTTCCTTTTTGTTCTTTCTTTCTTACTTGATCATCATGTTCATATAACTTGTAGCTGCTTTAAAAACTGTCTAAACTGTCTAATAGCTCATATTAAGTTTCTGTAAACCTTAGAACTGTGGTGATGCTTCATGCATAGCTCCAAGTGAGACTGGAAGACCGCTGACCTTTTAAGGGCTCCTAATTGATGAACACATAAATAAGCATCAAAGGGTAGCTTTTGATGGGATTTTTAAGTCAGACTAATAACTTTGCAGCTGATAAAATGAACTGAAATTGGAAATGGTAAATGTCTGGAAAAAAAAGGATGATTTTGCATGACTGCATTTTATGAAAACCACATAAATGAGAGTTTTGTGTCAATAAGAGGGTGAGGGAGGAAGTGGCTGTGGTAGTAAGCTCTACCTTTAATACAGTTAAAATGTTTTCTACAACTTATTTGAAAAGTAGTGGGTTTTCAGTTCAAAATTGTTCCAGACTCTGATTGATGCTGGACTAGTTGTTCAGCTTCTCTTCTGCTTCAGTTCCTGCATCCATTAGATATAACTGGTAGCAATGTCTAACCTGAAGCACTCTGAAATCTCAGATAAACAAGATTATATTATCAAATTGCAAACACTGTCCTGTGTGATTATTAAAAAAAAAAAAAAAAAAAAAAAGGCTCAGCAAGCCGATGTTGTCTGCAATAAGATAGATGTCTAAACAGACATTACCTCCCCTCTGATGTCCAGTCTCTTCACTGAAACCTGAGTTCAAGACTGTGAATATGTGCTTTTATAGATGTCTGAATTCAGTGTCTCAGCAGGGTAAAGGCAACATGCCCAATTACTCAGGGCGATGTCTCTAAGCATCCTAATATTTAATTTAGACTGGCTTCCAGATTAAAGTCTAAATTTCAATGATTTTTTTTTTTTTTTTTTTTTTTTTATCCTAGTAAATCACCATCCATTCTCCAACATGTTTTGTTTTCCTGGCTTGAATTCATACACTGTTTACCCTTTATCAGAAATAATCGATTTTGGTGTTTTTTTTTTTTTTTCTTTTTTTTTTCTTCTTTTATAAATGTTTTCTTTGTGTATCAAGTTTCAATTAGAAAATTCTTATATGGTATTAAGGTTCTTATTATTTAAAGACAGAATAGTAAAAATAAAAATAAAGTATCCTTTAGAATATTTCTTTTACAACCTTTGTAATCTAATGCCATTTGTATTGTAGGAAAAACTCAAAGCTAATATGTTGAACAAGATAAATTCAGCCTTGTCAGTTTCTTCCACTTTCTTGTAACTTTTTGACATGTAATGTTCAGTGCTTGAGTTGAAAATGGGAGAAGTCAAAGGGCAAGGATGCTATCTTTTATAGGGTTTGGAGGAAAAAAATCCCAAACTAATTTTGATTCCAGTGGGAAACACTTTGTGAAATGTGACCTGCTGCTCTCTTAATTATATGATATGAAAAACTTGAAATAACTCATGAAAGATATTTGCATTAACACCTACACATATAGGCTCATCAATTTGTTCTGTTGTCATCCAAGACAAAAAAAATGTTAGCAAGTAACGGCAGGTTCTTGCAGTCCATGGTGTTACTCCTGTCTGTAAGTTGTATCCAGAGCTTGAAAGGTGATGTATCTCCCAAACTGTGTTCTACTAGTCATAAGTCAGCAGCTAACTGGCCCAGCTGACTGTTGTGGAGTAATGCCTTATTGTGCAAAAATTTCGCCTGTGTTAACAGATCTTATCTGCACAATGACAGCAGACATTTGTCTGAAAATGTCATTTTTTTGAAAACAGCTTTGATTATCAGCCAGCTGCAAAGTAACTCAATATTTGAACAACCAGGAACTGGAAAAATATCCATAAACATCTTTGCACATTAACAATGCATTTGATTCTGTAAGGTCTGAAACATCTGGGAGCTGTTGGAATGTTTGTACTATGAAAACCAGCTGAGGGTTTTAAGGTGCACTAGAAGTGGGTAACTACAAGTTACCTGTCAGCCTCCTCGTAAATCTGTTAGAAAGCAGAATATGCATAGACTGCTTGGTATTCTCTGTTTTTATGCACGGACTAATATAGCAGCAGGTGACTTTAACATAAGGCAAGTAGTCTGTGCACATTATATGGTATAAATTCATCAAGCAGCTATTTTGATCCTGGCAAAACTTCTGAGCAAGCTGGTTTTGAGGAGGAAAATAGAAGACAAGATTTATTCCATTTTCTTAGATTCCTCAAGATGCAAGAAAGCATCCAGCCTTTCTGCTACTAAAGCATTCAGAAGACCCATTAGGGATCATACTAGAGCTGTATGTTACATGCTTCACCACTTAGGTTAGGTCATTATATTAAATAACCCCTAGCTTTGTGATTCCTGTCTTTCCACTCCTACCCATTGCATTGTGCCAAACTATCTTTTCCAAATAGTTGCAGCGGACAAGCTTGGGGAAACATCAGGCAAAGAAAGGGAAGGTTTATGAACAGAAAAATCTGAGAAATTCTACTTTTTTAACACGAGTTCCTACACTGTTATTACCTATATGCAATATTATAAATCAGAGTGGGGGATGTAGTGAGGTAAGATTTATTCATTAGCTTATCATGCAATTAAACTAAATAAGAAATCGTCATTATAGCATGGGAAATAGTAATTTCCTCAAAATAAACTTTTATTTTTGTGGGAAAAAAAATCTGATAAATATTGATGAAGTCTGTTTTCAGTGGTGACACTGAGAAGCAGTATGAAGAAGGCAAAAAGTAAATCCAAACACCAGTCAATCACTTCCATCTTTGTTGCAAATACAGACAAGGTCTTTGTGCTTACAGTTACAAGCTGCTGAGAACTGGACTAGAAGCAGCAAAGTCCTTTTGCATTTGTTATGAAACAGCTATAGTTTTATGTGAAGGAGAGACCTGGATTTGAGCCAAGTGGCCAGCTGGAAAATATACAGCCAGTTTTAGGATCTGTATAAATTAATACTTTGACTCCTTCTGAAGAAACAAAGCTAAAAGTGTTCAGATCCCTTGAAAACATTGCAAGAATCGAATTGCAGATACATCAAACCAAATGGAGGACAATCTAGTCCTGTCCTATCCTATCCTATCCTATCCTATCCTATCCTATCCTATCCTATCCTATCCTATCCTATCCTATCCTATCCTATCCTATCCTATCCTATCCTATCCTATCCTATCCTTTTCTTTCTTATGTCCTGTCCTGTCCTGTCCTTAATGTACTAATAAATGAAAATGTGGCAAGGCAGTCATAAGGTGTTAGTCTCTGAACCTTTTCTCAAGGAGTGCATACAGTCAGTAAAAGTAATATGATTATGTAACGGTCCATAGTTTTTAACTAAATAGAAGAGAGTAAGTTTAACCTCTAAGAAAGTGTTTCTCTCAAATCAGAGGAGTTTTACCCTGATCAGAATTAATTCCAGAAAGCTTAGGTGTATCCTACATTTTAAATATACACAGCTCAGATATTGACCATTTTGGAATAAAGGGATTGGGACCTTGATCTTCGTTAAAGTATGTGACAAGTCAGAGTTGTACCCAAGTTGTCACTGAAGAGTTGGGCTACAGTATTTTGCACTAAAATTTCCTAAATGATGAGGGCTTTTATGCTAAATAGTTAGCCATTGCGGCTGTTGAAGTAAGAAATACAAAGGCACAAGCAACTTTAATTACCTGAAAGAGAAACAGAACTCACAGTTCTATGGAAGTAGCCTGGATATCTTATTTTTTTCCTAGGCCAGTGGAGGGGTATCCCAATAATCAAAATTATTACCTTTCTATTCAAATACCAGATATATATGTATAATTAGAATAAGATGCAATAGTAAAGTCTGGTCCTAGTCTCTAATACTGTGGGATTTTGTCAGTCTAACCCAGATGTATAAATACAGAACTAACAAAATTGTATTTTCAATACTGATGCTGAAGCAGGATAAAATTTGAATCAATGTTTGAGCCAGTTTCACAATGTTTGTTGTACAGCTGGATGTACTGATAGAAAGATTCAACTTCAGTGATTCCAATTGAATTATTCTCAGGACATCTCTTGCAAGAGTATTTTATTGTTCAAACAGTATCTGAATATGAAAAAGATATATCTTTTTAACTCTACAAATTGTGGTAACTGTTTCTTTACAAAAGTTGTTTTTTTTCTCTATTAGTAGTGGCCTTTTGTAAGAATGCTTTTTTAAATGATGTTTCTTACATCTTTGGCTGAAAACTGAAAAAAATCACCCATAGCATCTTTTTGTTGCCTTGAATTTTGAGGCTGTACTTACTTCTGCAATTAGATCAGCTTTTTCCCTAGTTACTTTTCTAAATCCATTTATGGTGATGCAGAAGGTAATATGACCAATAATGGAAGATTAAAAAGACTGTCACAGAATAGCTTTAATCCGATACTCAATAGCGTGTAATAAAATTCTGTCCTTTGGTAAAGAGTTATCAGATCTCAGAAAATAACCTTTACAACCCTACTTTCCAGTTCTAAATAAAGTAAACATATTTCTGATAAGAGTATTATTAGGATTTTCCTTTCTGGGGCATAAATGAGTTCATATTCCCCTTTTGAAAACTAGACATCTAACTGCCGCATGTGCTGCAGTGAATTGGGTCTCCTTTCCTACTGCAGACTGGAACCTCTTCAGAGCAACAACTGACTTCACTCTGTACGTGCACAGCCTGAAGATTACAGTCAAAGCCCAGCTACTACTGAACTCTAAATAAGCGCATTGACTCACATGGTCACTCCGACTTAGCCTGGGTTTGTGGTTTGATAGATTTCCCAAGGACTTTGAGAATTTAGTCTGAGATTTTTTGTGTGCCTGGCATATGGTTTAACACAGAAGCAAGAGTGTGGGAATACTTTTTTTTTTTTTTTTCCTACTTCTGCCTCATCAATAGTAAAAGACTTTACCTGTGAAATTTTCTAACAGACCAGAGTGCAACAGTGGAGCCACAGAGGTAGAAGTCAGTGAACATAAGTAGTCATGAACTGAGCAGTTCTGGGACCAGTCCTACGGTTTGCAAGTAAACCCTTATCTCCATCTTCGCTTCCCTGATATCCTGTTGAAGACCTTATCCCACTGTGGGCGATGGGTAGTATCTGTTAGTCCACCCCATACAGCAGATGTGCTGCAGTCGGCAATGGGCTTACTCATCAAGAGCAAGAAAGGACAGCAATTGCTTCACTTTTGTACTTACTGGAACACAAACATTATGGAAAGGCTTTTTTGTTGGTTGGTTGTTTTTTTCCATGTCTTTTATTTTTCTCTTTCCACATAGGAAATGGATTTAGTTCCATTCAGACCAGCTGACCTTTAAGATCTCAGCAGATCCCTTTTGTAAATGACAATAAATGTTAGCTAATTGTACTGGAAGCAAGAATGGGAAAAACTGGAATTTCTTACTCAGTGTCCTGTGAGTGCTGTGTGATTCCTGCTCCAAATGGAAAAACAAAGACCTGATAGGATTAGATTATGAGGAATAAGGTCTGAAAAGCTATCTCAGATAAGTCTTAACTGATATTAGGTACTGGGGTCCAGTACTGCAATATTGAAATGTCTCTTCTAAAGTGCCATCTGTGCTGAGAAACATCTAAACTCCAAAGATGTGCATACCTACAGCTGCATCTATACTATGTCAATGCAGTTGTGATGAAACTAAGTATTGTAGTTAAGCCAAAATCTATGCAGGATGTTGGAGTGTCTGCTCCAAAACTTGCTCTTGGAGGTGTTCTTGAAGGGATGCTATGCTATGGTATTTTCTGAATCCTTGTGGTAGTTTCCAGTTTCTTCAAAAAAAAAACCCGAAACATAACAAAAACATGTTTAGATGGGACTATACCCTTTCAGTACAGAATACTTGTGACTGCCACTTGCCTGCAAAATATGGATTCAGGCTGTGATCCATTCATTGATTAAGGGAGTTCAAACTAACACTTCTCATCTAGTAAATTGGCTTGACTAAGTCACTGTCATGGAAAATGGGGAAAATCGTGCTTCTGTGAGCAAATGGATTTAAGAATTGTCAATTCTGAACAAGGACATATCAACAAGCACGACCTTAGCTCAGTTAGCAGAGTGACCTAGGCTTAGTCCTTGGGTCTGAATGAATTTTATCCAAAGACAGTTTTAATGAGATATTCCTTAGTTGCTCATGACCTAACACAGAGTTCTGGACTTGGCTCTGGGAACAGGTAGTGCACAATAGGTCACCTGGACACAAAGTCCCTGTATTATTGTCAGCTTTAGAGTTCTCTTCCTTTCACCTGTTGTTTTTTGTTTATTTGTTTTTTGTTTTGTTTTTGGTTTTGTTTTTGTTTTTTTTTGGGGGGGGATTGTTTTGTTTTGTTTGGTTTTTATTTATTTGTGCTTAGTTATTGGCCATTTTTACAAAGCATTCTCTAAAAACAATGGAAGTGAGCACTGAATGGAACAGTCTTAAATCAGTGTGAAATGCTCTCAGAGGGAGGTTGTCCATACATATCCTTTCTTTTTTGTGGGTGGCTCCAGAGAATAATGAGCTTATTTCTTATACAAAGGCAAAAGGACAAGATCGGTGAAAAAAGTTGACCCAAATGTAAGCTTCGCTGTAAGCAGCTCAGGGGGATGAGGGTAATGCAAACACTGTTCTCTATGATGGAAGTCACTTTATTAAAAGCATCTGGCACACAGAGAAATAGGATATTTTGGCACCATCAGAAACTTTATCAAGACTTAACCATGTAAGGCTGCATTGATTGTTATTTATAGCATCAGCTTAGAGGGGGTATGGAAATTATACCAGGAACCTCATTAGTATCAGCATGAGAGTCGTGACCGATCTCGCTGTTCTAGGGATTGTATTCATTCCATAGCACAGATACAACAAGCAGCCAGGGAGAATTTTTTTCAGTACCTTCCAGCCTTATTATGGAGGAAACATGTAAAAATTGAGAGCAAGTACAATATTGACCAGGCAAGACCTTTCAGGGACTGTTACCTGTCTTTTCTAGAGTCACAGGCATATACTGGCATGCCACCTGCCTTCCTTTCCAGTGGAAAGCAGATTTCTGTTTTCTTCAGAAATTAAGCCTTTAGAAAAGGGAAAGTTTCTAGAGATAAAGATTTAAAATCTATGATTTCTTCAGGGGAGAGTGTACTATAAACTGAAGCAGTCAAGGAATTGTATATGTCACAGCAGATGTGCAAGATTTGGCTGATTTGCAAGAGATGATTGATTTATTGTTTAAACCAAGATGCTCCCAATTACTTATATTGCCTATATAATACAAATACTACTATAAGTGTCACAGCTCTGACTTATCCTAAATTTTCCAGCAGTATGTATCTGCTACAGTCTCATTTTGAATGTTTGGTGTGCTCATGGGTTTTTCTTCTAAAAGCCTTTACTCAGGTCTGAGCAGCTGGTGTGTCTGTCACACTAGTTCTTGTCAAGAGAAAAGCTGAAAGAGGTTTTGTTTTCAAAGAGTTTGAGGTACTGGTATGTATACTTGAGGGCTTTGGTACTTAGCATGTTTGCAGACTGTATCACCAGAGAATTATGGAGGGGACAGACTGAACTTGAGGAGTCTCAGTCTGTTTAAAGAGCAGAGCTGCAAAAAATGTTATTGAAAATAAAAATCATGGCTTGAAGTGGAGAATTTTCCCTATGTGCTTGCTACTGATTATTGTCTGCTTTTAATCACATATCCAGAATTTAAAAATTCAAACTCCTATTCAATCTGACTTTAATCTACTAGTTTTATATCAGGTAGATGAGTGGAAAAAACCATGCAACAGCACTATATTTTGAAATTCTGCATACCTTTGGGAGTCTGTTAATTTTCAAAGGTTACAGTTCAGTCTCTAACTGAACAACTGGGATAGATGTTAGCAGTCTGAGAGTTTTAAGTATTATGCCTTAGCTGAATTGGATTGAGAGGAGTTTTTTTAATCAAGTTTTATTTTATATTCTGTATTGGTCTTAATTATTTAATTTACTAGACTCTTTATTGATAGTAAAATGAGTGATAAAGCACATAGGAAATACAGCCTTGTCAGTAATTGAAACATCTGATTTAACTTGTCTCTACAGTTTGGTGCAGTCATTCCTAATTGTTTTACCTCTGAACTTTTCTTCTCTGTGGATTAATTACACAGGAAAACTTATCCTGACAGCCTCACTCATATTTGGTGTTATATTATGTTCAACCAGTGCATCCATCCAAATTTATTCCCTCAGGCTGAATGTCAGTTTAGTACATTCTCTTGTTTTATACTTTGTATATTAAAGGAAAATCTGAAATGTCTAGACCTTGGATATACTATTTTTCAGGTGGGATTTTTATATGCAAATGTGTTTTCTCCTTTTTAATAACATTCTAAACTGATCTGCCCTTGGCAACTGTTTCCTTCAAGTCTTTATAAGGGATAATAAGATCTGCTACAACATATGTACATCTGAATTGGCACTGTAAAATTTATTCTTCCTAATTCTTTCCCCTTACTGTTAAAAATCAGGTGGAGTAGCATCACATATTTTCAAATGACTAAATGGTTTAATTTTTCTCATTTCCAGTGCAGAGATCTTTCTGCGTCATTTATCTAAGACATTGCTTCCTCTTCTGGACATTACTATATTTGCAGACAAACTTGAGGATTCCTAGTAGGCCTTTTTACTGAGAGTTTACCTGCAATATGCATTTGTCTGTAACTCTGAAAGAATGTCTCTTATTTCCTGATAATATTTTATGCTGGTTCTTTTAAGATTAGGCTTCTGCAATAAGAAATTTGCAAACCCCCAAAGACCTTTTTAATTTATTCTCTTGTAAACTGTCAATAGATTATTGAAGTTACACAATCTTGTGTTTTCTGTACCACAACTATTGAAAAGGGAATCTCCCTGTTATTCTCAAATGAGCTACTAAATAATGATAGAGGATTGCATCGTTTCTGGTAACTGCACTTGAATTGTAGCAGACAGACGTTAAACATCCTGCACCTCCCATTTGTATAAACAGTGGTTTGCAAACCACTAGGTTCAGTAGTCTTCAATATTCTCATGAACCACCTGGCTACCATTAGAAATTAGACATACAAGCCTGACTTCAGGACATGAGTGACCACCTGGGAGATGTGGGTTCAGGATTGTGACCAGGTTATGATTAACACCTGAGCTGGGGTGATAGCTGGAAGCCAAAGGAATGCTCTTCACACATCACCTGATAAGGGGAGGGGGGGTGGAGCAGAACATCAAAGGGACCGATAACAAGGACCAATGGCAGTATATTTATACCTTTCAAGTCATCACTTCTTTTAGTTCCTTAAAAATTTAGATGGAATACAGAGCCACAAAAGAGAGGTTTCTGCTTTCCTAGAAGGAAATTATGTTTCCTACATGAATGCTTCTAAGGCCTCTGTGTCACATATTTAGAATTGTTTAAGGATAGTCACTATGTCTAGTACCTATATCTAAGTTAGAAAAAGCATTATTCTCCACTGAGTCTATGGGAAATGAGATTTTCCTATGATAGGTGCCAATGGCTGAGATATGAATATCTCCCTGTGTAACTTGTTGTTGGGTACCCATTTAAGTGTGGTCAGGGAGAGAGCAGCATTATGATTTAGTTTTGGAGTCCAGAATTAAGCGTTAGGGATATGAAAAAAAATTAAATATTTTGTAGAGATTCCCACAGAGATAATGACAGCCAAAGAGAGAATTTGATAAAGTAAGTAAGTGAGGAAATGCTATTAGGCAAATTGGAAATCTGGGGTAACGTGGTGAAAAGGAACAGTCTGAAGACTAGAGGAGCATCTGGCAAATGTTATATAACTGAAATTATTCTGGCCAGCTTTGGGTAGAGAAGAGCCAAAACCCAGAGCAGGCTCTGGTAAGGACCGCCCAGAAAGAACTGGAATGGAAAAAACTTGTGAAGCACTTTCCAACTGTCCCAAATTCCTTTGTCGGTAATGCTAAGCACCCTTTACCGATTGCCTTGGATGGGGCTGGAGGTGGTGAGGTAGTGTCTAAGCTTTAGCATGTACCTAGCAGCTTTCACGCACGTGCAAGTTGAACTGGAGGAGAGGATTGATGAGTCCCCAGTATTTCTGCAGAGAAAAAAAGAAGTTGTTCTATTTAATTTCTGAATTTTACCCAGTTTGCCTACCAGCCCTAAGCCATTGTAAGAACACTCAGCTCATTGTCTCCAGAAAAGACGTTACCAGCAAAGCAGCTGTGGTGTTTCAGTGAAGCATCTAAAATTAAATCACATGAAGCTGTCGAGTTTCTTATTTTCCCATTCCATTAAAGACTGTTTTCTGGTTCAAAAATATCTTGAGTGCCCTCAGCTTTTCATGATCTATATTTCATGCATTAGATAGTCTTGCCCTGCCCCCCACCAGTGACAGACACCCGGGGACAAAATGTCAATAATATTTTCCCAGAAAAAGCGATGATGCATGTCTGAGTCAGGGAGAGAGAAACAAGGGTGTATAAACAATACAAGCACAGAAAGATGAAAATTATGCAAGAGAATCTGTTGGAATTCGTAGTCTTCATAATTTTACATAAATACTCAGTATATTCAGTATCAAAGTGGTGTTATTTGCCTTTCAAAGTCTTGGAGATTAAATAATCATTGTTTCACCATTTTGAAGTTATTGTTAAATTACGTGTCTTATTTTTGGTCTGTAATTCTTTATCATGTAAATTGATCTGGGCAAATGTTTTTAACGGGTACACCTCAAATGTGTGATGCTGCAATTCTAACTTTTTATCTGGATACTTATTAATGACATCCATTAACATGATATATGAGTGGTTTAACTATATATTATGTATATATTCTCAAAACATGTCTAAGCAGTATTATTGCTGAAGTTGTGAAGCAGAGGCACAAAGACATTTAATGACAACCTAGAACAACCAACAGTGTAGTAGCTTGGATCTGATGACAGCCAGAAAATATGTAGCCCTGTTAAATGTCTAATCCTCTCATTTTGTCTTGAACTATATGATTAAGATCTCATATTTTGGAACATTTCCCTTTCTTGACAGTATGAGATTAAAGACTGTGATCCAAGTGGTGGTGGTGGTGGTGGTTAATCTGTTGTTTTTTTAGAACAAGAACCCAGAAGATGAACTTTAGTGGGTACAGAAAGAACAAAGGTCTTTTTAGCCACGTATCCTCTATTTTTGAGTAGCCAGTAATATCTTATAAAGAAAGAGAATAAGAACAGGACAAGTAATCAGTGATATGTAGTCCTTGTATTATTTTCCCAACAAAATATTTCCCTGTGATTTGGGGAATTTAATCTTCAGGTTTTATCTGCATTTTTGTGTGCAATAATATTCCTAAAAAGACTTCCCTTTCATTAATTTTTCTGGGTAATATAAGAGCATCAGTCTACATACTCGCTGTTTTAATATATTCCCCTAAATATATACAGAGAATTCTAAAATACAAAATGCTTGATTACACAAGCAGAGCTGGTTCTCCCTTTGGGATGGTGCCTTCCATTAAGCCTTAAACTGCTTGGCTTCTTTGCTTAGCTTGATTTATGGCTGCACAGTTGTAGTCTTCATTATTGGAGGTTTTCAAGACCGGGCTGGACAAAATTACAGGTGGCTTGATCCAGCATTGGTGACCATCCTGCTTTCCATGGAAGGCTGGACAAGATGACCTTCAAAGGTCCGTTCCAATCAAAATTTCTATGATTCTGTGATAATTTATGTGGTTGAGGGAATCTGAAATAGAAATTTAATTTCTCGTAGTGAGGCATTTGTAACACCTAGGACAATAATTGGAATATGTGGATGAATCCAGTGTAATAGTATTTGTCTCTGCAGTCTCATTCACATTGAGGAGAAGTGATTATAGATTGAGCTGGTTCATCCACTTGTATTAGCAAGTAAGTTGCACAGACTTCAGCAGAATATGCTGGATGGCTACAGTGGTTGAATGGAAAACTGTTTAATCAGAATTGCAAAGTGGCAGTGCTCCAGCAGTGGTTTGCCGTGACTCTGTTACAGAGGGCCTTTATGCCTCCATTTCTGTGTCCAGAAAAAAAAAACAAACCCGTGTTTAGATTCTGTAATATACTTTGTAAATATTCTGCTTGTCACACTAATAAATTGTTTTTCTGTTTTGAGGGAAAGTCTATGGGTTGTAGATGTTTTAGATAGGCCAAGTAAACTGAGTTACCAAATTCTGTTACATACACAGACAAGAAATTTGATGATATGTACCTATCCCACAGGTCTCTGACTTGGTTTCCTAAGAGGACTTTGATGTCTTTAGACACCAGTATCTTAGTTCATTGACCCTCCGAGTGTAAAGAATAAGTGTGTATGAAGCACACAGGCTCCCTTTTAACAGCAGGGGGAAAATTAGACATCTTGGAAAATGCATAACACATGTATTAAGCAAGGAGAAGATTAATGTTAACCCATAGGAAAAACTAAGAAAGGGTTTTTATGTTACGAATACTATCCCTCTCCAGAGCATAGACTCTGGATTCAAGCCTACAGGATGGTGTATCCGTCTATTTTAGAGCCTAGGGTCTTCTGTGGCTAGACATTTACATCTGGTTTTTGAAAGAATAACGGTCATGCTTTTCTTTAAAAATAGGACTCCTGAAGACGAAAGCAGTACCCTTGTTTTATATAATAGCCTTATCCTTTAAATACTTACCAGGGAAAGAGCTGGTCCAGGCAAGCACTGAATGTAGGGCATTCAAATGCATTGTTCATACTAGACACCAGTGCCCTGGCCTCCTGGGCTATGCTGTGGAGAACTGGAGCTTTCCATCTCCAGTGTGCCAAAAAGAATCCAAGGTCCAGCAGGGGTATTCAACGTGTGGCTAGTGTGGAGGGGGGAGTCCTGGGTTTTGGTCTGTTCTAACACAGCTGATATTTGCACTGAAAATTCTTTGAACAAAATGTGGGAAGAAAACTCATACTACATATACAAACACCATTCTGTCTTTTTCAGGATAAGAATTTTTTTTTGAGATTAGGAATCTCTCTGAACTAGCTGCTTGGACCTCTTTGGACACAACCAGAGGAATGATTTGTTCCTGTATCCCATATGGGATGCTGAAACATTTGGGCATTGGTACCTTTATTCCACCAAAATCCTCTCTTCGTGGTCTAAATTCCTCACTGGCTGTAGTTCTCAGTGGCTCGCTTAAAGCTACACTGTTTAAACCCAGAACTGAATCCAGATCACCTCAGTCTAGCCTGCAGCCTTACTACAAAGCCACTGCTCCTCAAATGCTTAGTACTGCTTTAATAAGCAGCCTGTGGGCTCTTAAGTTTGTGGATGATTTCCTCCTCTGATAATTCTCAGATTTCCTCCATTTCAGGCAAGTTAAAAGGCTGTTTTAAGAAAACCTCAAATAGTACTTGATCAGAATCCTAGCAAGTCATTGAAACCTTTCTGTTGAGCCGTGCAGTATGAAGCCTTGGAGAGCAAAGACAAAATATTAGCTGTTTTAGCTTGAGATGAAATTCAGCTTTTCTGCTGTAGACAAGAGGAAGAATTTAATCCCATGGATCCGAGTTTTCTGTTTGATGCTGAATGAAAAGAAAAGCTTTGCTGGCACTGGTGAACACAAAGAAAACTGTACAAAGTTAGAGGCCAAGCCAAACAGTGGAAAAAACAGTGGCCGACTCTTAAGCTCAGCTGTAGGTGAAATAGCACCTTAGGTTTTTCCAACCAAAAAGTCAGAACTCTGTTTTTTTGGTTCAGTATACAAAATTCAGAAAAAATATCCAGAATGCTTTTTAATTTTCTACTTTGGTTTCACAAACAAATAGCTGAACATTGAAGTGAACTCTGTGAAGCATAAATTCTGGTACTCAGAATAACATTTCTTATACCAGGAAGAGAGGTAGTGAAATCTGGTGTGATGAAAAAATAATACACAAGGAAGTATTCATATTTTAGGGCATTATATGTGTTGGTATGTTCAGAATATTTTAATATGTCACAGGTAAATTTAGAGACCAAAATCAGGCACTGAAATCTTAGAAAATAATTCTTTAAGCACAGGCATTTTTCTTCCATTGATATCATACAGCACTTTCCATGGTCCCACTACATCATCATGGTACCAAATGAATTAACAAAGGCCTATTTATTATTTTTTTCACTGACTTCTGAGTTTTTGACTATGTAATATTTGAATTCTTTCATTATTCATTGTGGTTTAGGCCATGTCTTAGCTGGAGATTATTGTTGTTACGAGTTAGGTGACCAGATTGTATTAATTCTTTTTGTCTGGTTCAGTACAACATCAGTCAGATCTCAGCATCTTTCAGAAAAAAGTCACCAGAATTCAAACTGATATGGAGAGGACATTTTTAGGCACTTCATCTGGAGATGATGCAGCCATGGGGAGAGTTAAACCCGCCAGAGGAACAATAATCAACTTTTTGTCATAGAGGGCAGTGACATCTTAAACTACAGTACCCATTTCTGACTAGGCCTGATCTCCTATTTATTTACTTGTAAAAAAAAAGAGAGATATTTCATCACATGTCATTGATGCACTCAGCAGGGTGCTGTCAAGCAATTAAATAATTCCTAGAAGTAGTAAATTGATATAATTTATAGAGACCATCCGTGAAGGAGAAAACTTTGCATAGATCACCAATGGGTTTCACAGCTACTCTCTGGCATCAACAAATGATGAAACTTAGGAATCTGGGTATCCATTACAGGCTAAAAAAAATACTCTATGACTCCCGATTTGTCACTTTGTGTTTTACCTCCTCCAGCATGTTCCTATGACTGCACTGATTCTCCTGGGCTGCTTATTCCACATAGTTCAGTCAGCCCCAGTTCCCATCCTCCAGCAAAGGGTTAAATCTTTGTTCACCCATTTCAGAGCATCATTCCCTTCACTGATCTGTCTTTGTCCCCTCTCCCATTCTTAGTAGATCATTTGTCCTCTCCGCTTCCTTACTTCCAGGATCATGTTTCATCTGCATTTGTGTTGCCTAGTTTTCAGATTTCTCATTCTGAAAGCCTGGCACTACAGGACATGTGAGAAGATTAAGACTGTTCAGTAAGGACAGAATTGGTGCTGTTTATCTTTTAAAACAGAAGCTGTTTCTGCTGAGCCCATTTAATCTTTGATTTCATAGAAGGTTATCTTGTAAAACTTTGTCTAGATTTGGTGGAAAACAGTGAAAGCATGCTCCCTGTAAGAAAGCATTACTTCCACTGTGTTTCCAAAATGTGTTGTAGTGTAGGTCTCTAGCTTCTCCAAGAAAATGTCTGTATACTTCTAACATTTAAAAAAACATGTTTAATTTTCCCAGTTTTGTTCTTGGAGAAAGCTGAACAGCTGCACAATTTTGGATGATACTTGGCAGTAAAATTCTGCCTAAGGCTAAATTTTCTGAGCAACATGTAAAATTTCAGCCCAAATGGTCAAGGTCTGGCAAAGCTATAAGCTGTTGTAAGTGGAAGTGTTAGGAAAGTTTAATAGTAGTCAGTGCTACCAACTCCACCTATAGGATATCTTAAATATACTATTAGGTCTATAAATTAGATCATGCTGAAAGTAATACTGAAACAATAACAAACAAGTTTTTATCAAACCTGAAGTGTCATACAAAGCTTTTCAACCTTAAGCTGATATATTAATATAGGTTCTGATCTTACAATACATCCTAAGTGGAGGCAGAGGTCAATGCTTTTCAGTTGTGGTGTAAGTATTCCCACAACAGCCTATTGGCGAAGCTTCACTACCTTGATCTGCTAAATAAAATATCCGTGGAAGCTCCTGTGCTCTGCAGCTCATGCCCTGAAGTCTCTGCTCAGTCATCACATGGACCAACTACCACTGAAGTCAAGTTTCCCCAAGAGAGTATTGAGCAATAACTGAATAAGGACCTCTGTGTAGAAACGTTCTTACTGAAACTCTACCCATGTAGCTTAGTTTCTGTGATGTTTTTATGATAAGGGAGAGCAGGATCAGGGTGTACATATGGAGGTGGGGGTAAGAAAGCACTGTAACATCTAGCAGATCTAAATTATTTCTCAGTTGTTGGAAAGCAGCTGTTAGAGGGATAAAAACAAAGAAGAAAGAGCACAGTTGTTTCAGGCAAATAAGCCCAGTGATGTTTTCCAAAGTTTATGTTGAAATTGTTGTGGGCAAGCAAATGGAGAACTGAATGAAAAGACAGGGATCAAAATGGTGTTTTGTTGGCAGATAAAACTAGTGGGCAAATTGATGAAAGGATGGTCTTCTCTCTCTTTCTCTCTCCCCTCCCTCTCTTTCTTTCTGTCTCCCTCTTTCTTCAGATCCAGAATTCCCTCCCAAAAAAAGAGATGGAACAAAGAGAATTAAATGTCTTGAAATGCCCATATTGTAACCCAGCTCTCATAGTTACCATGATTTCCTCTTGATACTTCAGCCAATATACCCTCCCACCTCTCATTGTCCCAGGCCTAAAAGAGCCACATGAAATTGTTTTTTCTACCAGTTTTAGCTAATCCCCAACCCTCTCTTGAATTCCTAATGTCTCTTCTTCTTTCATGTGCCTTTTCCCTTTCCACCTTATGTACTTGTATAACATTGTTGACTTCTTTATAAGGATTTATTTTGCCTGCCTAAGGATCCTTTACTACTGTTATTGCACAGAGACAGCTGTCAGCACGAGCTATAAGGTCACATCAGAAGTATCAGTGTGTTGGATCAAATTGTGTCTGATGAGACTTTATGCTTGAGATGCCCTGGAGTGAGATAACAACTAAGGGTTAACAACTGAGACAGTTGCTCTTCTTTACCTCTTGTCACATGTGTGGATTTATTCTGCAGAATCAAAGTTAGAAAATGCAAGAATTCTCCATCCCCAACTTTTTTTGATAACTATTTTTCTCCCTGCAGAAGTCGGTTACTGTATTTAACACTACCTAAAAGACTGTAAGACAGTGTGCTTATCCTGTGCAACAATGCTCACAGGAACTGAGGGAAGAAGGAATGAAGAATAACATTAAGTAGAAAGCTTTGCTTGATAATTTGTTCTTGTTCTTATTTATATTCTTTATTATCTTTACGAAATTACAAGAGTTTTATAATTGCAGCCATTGCTACGGAACTAGCAGGTTGCTATCTGAGCTTTTACTGTAATGCTACAGGTCACCAAGATCATGGTTTTGGGACTCTGGTTCTAGTTCTTCATGTCAGTGGAACACAAAAGCAGACATTGGTTCCTTTTCCTTCCTAAAAGTTGGAGAAAAATTCCCCCTTCTTACTGGTTTAGGGAAGAAACACTTTTCTATTTCTCCCTTGTCCCATGGATTTGTTGGATATAATTTCTGCCACTGCATTGCACTTTAAATGTTCTTCTGTGGGGTGATGGGTTGATTGCCCCACTGCAGAGAGGAAGCTTTTCCTTATCTAGAGTCAGAGTTCCTGCATGTGTGAATCAGATTTTCAGTTGCCTCCATTCCTCTTACCAGTAGAGACAAAGATGGAAAGAAATCAAGCACAGATCAATTTTCACTTCTCTCAGTGATTATTACAGAGTAAGCCGTCTGAGAAAGAACACTATTTTAAAAGAGACTTTTGAAAAAGAGGAGGATTTAGTCCTTAGTGTACAATGGGACTATATTGAATAAATCAAGGATAATCATACTAAACTAATTCCCCCTCAGAATGCCAACTTTCCTGAAGGTATTTAGAAGACAAATACTGACAGAAACAAACTATGTTTCTAATAATGTGGATGAATAGAGCCCAGGCTTATTAATTCTTGTGGAAAATGAATAAAGGCAATTTCATGCTGGTTCCTTGGCATAATGATAAAGTAGAAGGTCTGTAATGCTGTACATAAAAGGGATATGAGTATTCCTGAAATCTAGAGTCATCTCTTCAACCTGTCAGACCTATTTCCCCTATTCTTGCTGTGCTGGGAATGTTGGTTCTTAACACTTCCTAGGCTTTGTGTTCTCCTCAAAATGACATCTTTGGTAAAATGGAGTGGCAGGATTAATATATAATAGGAATTCAGAATATTTGCTGTATCTGGACTTTATAATAGCATGGCATGGAGTCTCATTTCAGCAATGAATTAAAAATGACTTGGATAACTATACTTTCAAGTAGGCTGGCAAGCAGACAAGGGACCATAAATCAAGGCTAATGATAATGGCAGTGTACCAATTTGGAAGGGAAGATGAACATAAGGAGTATTGCAAGAATTGGTGCTAGGCCCAGCTTTACTAAAAGCCATTATTTATTATGTTAATGGAAACTAAAGAACACTGAAGTCAAAGCAGTTGCCAAAATCTACAGAAGATGGAGAAGACATCTTGCCTAGCCTCAGCTATCTGAGTAGTAGTTGCTTAGAACATTTTAGTTTTCTACATTCTCCTGGAAAAAATAAGAGAAAAAAGGCGTCTCAAAAAGGAGTGACAAGGCTAAGAGGAAGGATATACTGTCTAGAAGCACCTTTCTGTAGATTTGAAAAAAGTCCAGATGAATGTAGTAGTTAGATGTCTGAAGTACTTTCAGGATTAATAAATATGATTAAATCTGGGAAAAGTCTAAATTATGTTCCCCATTGGATTTGCTTTGGACTGAGATATACAGCTGGAGAAAGATGTTTTGAAATCTTAGTGTCAATAAAGAAGTTTTATCAGAGATCAAGAAGTAAAAACCAGCCTTTAACATTAAAAAGTTCCAGAGTCAAGTCTTTTAGTGCTTAATATGTAAAGCTCAGATAAGTATTAAATAATTTAATTGCAATGATAATAAAGAAATGTATGTTGAATTTGAAGAGTAACAGTGTTGAATGAGAAGTCAAAGCGTTAGTTCAACAAATCATATACTGAGAGTTCAGAAAAAAAAATCATCAGGTTTGGCCAAATGATGACTAAGAGGGAAAAGAAAACCTGATAAAAGTATTTATTTAAAGATGAAAACAGCAAGGGGAGTGATAGCCCAAGGGGCATGAATAAGGAGGATGAACTCAGTGTAACTATAAGCTAAATATTAAAATTATTGCTTAATACTAAATTTCTTCAGACTCTGAAATATTTTGCAAGAAAGATGAAAGCCAAATAACATCAGAGTTGTGATTTTTTAGTTGTTGGCTTGATTATTTTTGACTAGTTTTATAAAACAATGAGACGATGCTGTGGAGTGTGTTCCTATGCTGATTATGGCATGGGGAAGTTAGAAGTAAAGTGAAATATGAACGTGGCCATCTAAAGACAGAAGAAAAGCCTGTCTATCAATGGTACTGTAGTAAGTTTTGATCACACTCTTAAGGCATGCCCAAGGGTAAATGAATGAGACAGAAGAAGTAATGAAATCAACACTCTAGTCCACTGCTTGGGTCCTTTCCCTGAACGATGTGAACACGCTCTTCCATTGCACTGCATTTAGGAACTGTGCATCCTATTTCTACAGTAGCCATAGTAATTGGACAAGATATTTAAACAGGTCTTACAGCAAGGACTGGAACCCAAGTCCACTCTTACAATGGAATTCTTTAAACTGAAAAAAGAAGGATTATCTCTTGGCCTAGTGAATCTTTTATAACTCCAGGGAAAGTTGGCTGTCTAGAAGGGTGTATGAAGTCATCCTCCAACAGCTCAATGTTTAGATCCCAGTACTGGGACACGTGTATTTGATATTCCTTAGGCTAATAAAACAATTGGAAGTAGGTGTTTCACAGGCTTCATGAGTGCTCTGTCCACTGAATTAATGGGTGACAAGCCAACACTACAATTGCCAAAACCTTTGCTGGCATTTCCATGAAGAACCTTGCTCAGTAGATATGCTGTAAAAATCTTAAATATATAAAAAATATAGCAGGATATTAATTGTCTTCTGATGTAACTGATATGCTGGACTTTTCTGCATTGTCAGTGCTAGAGCATATGTGGCTAGTGTTGTCCAGGTACATAAGTTACTAGTGAAAATGGAGACAGCAAAGGGCCACCATTTTGCAGTTAAGCAGCCTGTGTCACATATATGACTTTATATTGCTGATTCTGAAAAACGTATGTGCTGACAGCAGCATCTGACTGGAAATTCACTGGAAAGAACAGTCACACAGTCAATAAAAGCTCCAGAGCTGACTTTCAGGAAGCAGGAGTGGAGGATTGGTATCTCTGAAGGCTACCTACTTGCACTACATCACCTGTGTTATTAATCCTGAAAACCATGTCATTGCCTGGAAACAATTTGCTTTGAATATATTCAGTTCTGGACCCTGTTTCCATATGCCCCAAAGCAATTCCCTGCACTGCAGGTAGTCCCTTAAACAACACAGAATTCCTGTTTAGGGTTTAAAAAAAAGGCTTTTGCTTTTTGCAGCTCCATTTGGATTTTTATTGACTGGATGTAGTAGACTATTATGTCACTTGCGCTGTAAAAATATGCAGGCTGTGAATAACAGCAGTGTCAGAGATAAAAAGGAAAGGCCAAGGTCTGCAAAGGAGCTTAAGGCACTTAAATCCAAAACATAGATCCTTGGAACTTTTTCATACCTTTCAAAGAAAATGAATTCCCATCAGTTCAGATTTCTAGAAGTCTATATTTCTGGTGTTGGAAATATGAATTTATTTCAAAATCCTGATAGCAGATCAGTATCTAAGTCCTCTTAGGGTTCCTAGACTCCACATGTTTTGTCAGTCTTCTTCATGATGTCCCTGTCCTCTGGGGCATGCTCTCAGGACATGCTCCAGCTCTGCCCGGAACAAAGCTTGGAGGAGGAGGTCAAATCTCTCTTTAATCTTTGACAGAACAGCGATTAAAACACCCTGTGGATGAAAACTCTTCCAGTGTCTAGTCTGGTCTAGACATTTTTGCTGAGATCTGTGCATTCTCATGCAGGTCAATGAGGCCTCTCCCGCCTGTAACTCCCTTAAGTCGTTGGTGAACACCTTCTCTAGAAAAACAAGTGCATGTCTAAGCACTCACCAATCTGCCAGGAGAGGATTCAAACCATCGGGCTGTTGGTGGACAGAGTGATATGGGTGCTTCTGAGGTTTCCTGATGGTTTATTTCACTGTGTGTAAGCTGTAGCATAATCACTGGGTTGTGCAGGAAAGTGGTGAAAAGTGCCTCTGTTATCATTAGTAAGGCACTGCACCCAGTGTGTAGGCAACACAAACTTAGCTCCTTTACTGAGATGAGTGCCCTGATTGTGTGGATATTTGGCAGTGAGAGGGATATGCATCTTAATTTAAGGTGCTATGTGAGGTTAAAAAAAAAAAAAAAAAAAAAGTTATCCTGGATCCTAAGAAAGTCGATTAAACCCCTACATTTTCAGGAATGTGTCAAGCAATCTATAGACAAATGAATAACTCTAAAGTTTGGGTAGGTTTAGAACCATGGGACTGATCAGGAGGACCTATCCACCAGTCTAGGGGCTACACTAGACCAAGTTAAAGCACCCATGCAATAAGTTCTGCTGCAGAAAAAAATTGAGTCCCTGAGTAGTCACAAGCAGGCCATGTCTTTTAATGATCAGGGAAAATGGATGCGGGGGTGGCAATCGCATGAAAACCATTGGCAGCATCATTGAAACAGTTTTCTTATTTCTTAACTAGGTATGCCATTTTACCTGTATCATAGGTCAGCCCAGGATGGATGTATAGAAAGCTTGTATGCAGTCTTAGATAGCACGTGATAGCTTCAAAATGATGCAAGCAGCCCTTCCAACTGTCTGCAGGGTGTGTTGAAAGTGACGCTGAAGAAGTGGGAATTGAAACGGCATTCCTTGGGTGTGGATCTCCTTGTCACCAGCTATTAACAAGGTAGGTGCTGTGTCAGGGCTGGGCCTGCCTTCAGGTTTGCATTTTTAGATCATGTGTTATCGTCTCAGATCTTCGAATAGCCCTGATGTTTCGTGTCATTACTAATGATAAAAATGTCTCTGTCTTTTTTTTTCTATTAAAGACCTGCTGTCTAGCTCAAACCAGATCTTTGTTTTTCTGAACACTTGCTAATATCTACCTGGACTGCCATTAAAGTAAAAATCCATTTGCTTCTCTTTAAGTAATGCTGTTCAGATATGGTCTCTGCAAAATGTAATTTCCATCTAATGCTTGAACTAGACCTCATGAAATAAGATGCTGAAAAAGATTTACGAGTCACCAAGGCTTGAGCTAATGTGCTGATAGCTGTGGAATTTCAGATGTTCAAATAGAAGTACTCACAGCTGTGGCAGGAATTTCCTAATTTGCCAAAATCCCTTAGAAAATAACCCTCCAAACAATAGTAACTGAAGTTTTAAACTGTATGTGTGTACTTATTTTTTTTGACAATTTAAAATAGTTCTCATAACCAATAAAAAATACTTATGAAATCATTTTCGTATGCAAAGATGCTTCTGAAGGTAAATCAAGCAAGGAAGACTGAGATGGACCTTTCTGACATTTCTGCCCCTGGGAATTTTCCTGGGCGCATACACCTGATGGCACCTGCCCTGCAGAATAGCTGCCGACACATTCAAAGTCCTCTGGGAAGCCTCTGACTGACTTATATTTAATTTAGACTTTCCTCAGCTTCTAGGCACAACATACATAGCATAACAGACCAGCTCCTGCCTTGAGTACTCATTTGAAATATTCAATGAAATTAAGTGAATGTTTTATTTAAGTAAAGGCAGAAATGTCAATTTCATTATTAAAAATAATGGAGGATTTGATACAATGGAAAGCTGATTTACGAATATGTCACATACCAAATCCAACTTTCAAGTTTTTTTGGTTCACGTAATGTTATTTCAAGACATTAAATGGACCATAAGCTATGTAGTTTTCTGTAGGAAAGATAGAGTGCAATCTACTTTTTCATGTTTCATCCTTAAAGCAAGTGTTCAGAAGAGGGATAGAAAGCTATTTGAGGAGGCAGGCAGCTCTTTTAGCCATGTAGCTGGGATTGCTTAAGGGTGTTATTATTTTTCCAGTATATATATACTGGAATAATGCTGGTTTGGACACAGTTATGAATATATATTAATAAAAAGCTTTTTACCAGTATAATTCCTTCCCTAGCCAAAATCAGCTATTCAAGTGTAAGCATATGTATGTAAGTGCAACTATGTTTATACCATTACCAGGCATGATTGAAGCAGGCTAGCCTTTAGTTTAGGTGAGCCCAAGTTCTTTATCTCTTCAGAATACACCAAAATGGTACCAACCTTAATTTTTAGAGATCTGACCACTTTTTTTGAACAAATTATAAATTACTTTACTCTTCTTTGCACTTGGGGAATAGTCCTTAAGCAAATGTATTCAAAGAGACATCGTGCTTCCAATAGAGGCATTGGAAACATTATATTTTTTTGTGGTGTCTTTCAAAAGCTAATTGTGTCAACCATGCCAAGTGTTTGATGTTGGTTGTCTGACACAAGTACTTAGAAATGTGTTGTTTGTGATCTGATTTTGGATAACACAAGCATTGACGTTCTTTGATGAATCCTTGATGTTTTAGTTTTTTAGGGGAAAGACAAAAACAACATCAAATTTCAGCCAAGAAACCTCTATTCTATTTAATTTGCAGCCAGATATCCAGATGCAGGGTAATGAGAGCCTAGGACATTCAGATTAAAAAAAAAACAACAAAAAAAAAAAAAAAAAAAAAACCAAAAAAAAAAAAAACCTCTATGTGGGCTGGCTATCTCACACTTTGACTGTTGGTGAGTACCATCCCATGAGAGAATGTTATGAACCTGGTAGTACTTCTGTACTAGTACATGGAATTAATTTAGGACAAGAAGCAACAGTTTCATGTCCAAAACAATGAAGATACACAGTGGAGAGATGTGGCACAGAGACATGAGAAAATTCTGTTGAGGTTGCCTGTCCATCCATGGAATTGTTTTCAACTTAGATGATCCATTAATGGTTAAGGGAAGTTGACTGTGAATCTATTTATTGGTGAATAAAGAAATCTTCTAAAGCAGTGTGAATTTTACTTTTAATATAGCAAATTATCTTACTTCTGTGCTCAGAAGTGAACATCAGTTAGATGTAAACCCAAGTAATTGCTTTTTAATTTACGAATCACTGAAGAAGAAAAAAGACAGTACTTTTCAAGGTCTGTCCTGAAGTTCACTGAAGTCTGTGGATGCTTCTCTGTTGTTTTTCCTGATATTTTCTTCAGCCTCTTAGTACATCTGTATGTGCAATGCCTGGGTTACCATGATTAATTATATTGCTCAGATTTCACACTGAGATGGAATGAATATGTGATATCAGTTTGAGGAGAATAAAAACCATTGGAGAATTGGTCCAAAGCCATTTGGGACAACCTGTCATACAATGAGGTTATATATTTTCAGTCCTTCTTAACATAACCAGTCAGTACGTGGCATTCTGAGAACAAGCAGTTGAGTTAGGATGACTTCCAATTCACTGTATGTTTTTAGGAATTTGCTGCAACAAATGAAAAATCAGTCTGTCCTAGGAGGGGAAGGAGCCTACTAGACATCACTGGGTGTGTGGACTTGGATGAGCTCTACAAAACAAATACATTCCAACAGATCAGCAACATCAGATGCTATTTGGACACTGATAAAACAAATGTGCTAAGCAAAGGGAGTTCAGAGCAGTCTACAGTAAATTTTATACTTTGCAAAACAAATGTCTTTGCAAGTGCAAATTCAGCATTCAGTCAAAGCTTTTGGTCACAAGGAAGTCGTCAGTTTTGTTTTCTTTCATTCCTTTTTTTTTTTTTTCCTGTTTGTTGCTTCTGTCAAAAAGGTCTTTGATATTTCCTAGAAGACTCTTCTCCTTTTCTTGATATTTTTAAGAGGAATGCTGCTGCAAAAATATTGATGTGCAAAACTATCTCCTATAGTATCAAACTTGTTTTCATTTTTAATTTGTTTTAAAAATAGTTCTATATTTAAATATTGTCTAGCATAGAAGCACTGAACCATTTTCATTAACATGGCCTATGTGTGATGTAGTGGCATATAGGGCTTTATATTTTAATCATTAATTTTGTTTGAGATTGTAGCTGTTTGATGTGCAGCTATTTCAAGTCAATTCTACTTTCTAAAATCCTTCTAATTGAATTGGATAAACTTCTGATATAAGTATTTAACAAAAAATAAATCATGATTGTGATTTTTTTTCTGTACAGTAGGTTTCAAATTATTCTTACATGCGTGAAGAAACTGCTGTTACTCTCATATAAACATGAAGACATTAACATCTTTCTACCTCCTAGACAGCTTGTATATACATGCTGCAGTACAGTTCAATAGTTTAATGTTTAGCACTGAGTTTAGATATATGACAATGATGTATCTGCTTCTGTTTGCAGCTCTAATAGGAGATATAAGCCCATATTTAATAAAGTAGCTAAATTAAGGCTGAAATCCCAGACTTCTTGATGAATTTATCAAACTTTGGCCATAGCAAAGAGGGAAGCATGACATTGCCTGTTTCTTAGGGGCCAGCATCCAGCTTCTGGGCATCCCTTCTGTGCAGGCATCACCATGTTAGTTAAATGTCTTTGTGTCCAGGACAGCGCTGGAGATGGCGTGCGTTGGGCTGGCACCACAGAATCATGTTGGGTGAAATGTGCCCAGTGCCATAGCCAAGCACTGGGAGCTGCTGAGCACCGGAGCCCTCACACGTGGTCTTTCCTGGGAGATGCACGGGGGCCATGGGAATGTGCTGCCATCCCTTCAGGATGCATCATCTGGATGTCTGTCCTGGGCATGCTCACTCTTTCAAAGGCTCAACTCAGAAATGGCTTTTAAAGAATAGTTGGAGGCCAACACAAAATTTTAGGTCATCTCCTAATGACTACAAATTGGGCTAGGAAATGAGAAGAGTGGGCTGCTTTTCTCCCTTTTTATTGGTGTGAGTGTTTCCAACTATTCCTGCAGCCTAAGAGGGGTCCTGGCCAGGCTTTGCTTTGGGCTGTTGTGGTGGAGCAAGCATGGATGTGCATGTGGGAGACTTTACAGAGAAAGTGAGCTACCAATAAAACTTAGCTGTTTCCAGGATTAACAGCAGATGAATGAGAGTTTTCCACATCACACTTATGAATTTAGATTATTAGTCAATTATAGCCGACTTTTTTGGAGCTAGCATTTAACCTCTCTTCCTGTCTTTTTCTCTGTATTGGGGATATATACCTCCCTCCTTGTACCTCAAAGAAGGGTTTGATAGCTATCTTATATTACTTCATCCCTTCTGTCTTCCTACCAGTGGATGATTGCTCCTGGGAGAAGTATTTAGGATTTTGTGTGGTCCAGCTTTGAAAAACTTCATTGGAAAGACATGGTTTGACTTGATGTTATAGGTCTTTTCCAGCCTAAATGATTCTATGGTTCTATGACCTTGGACACAATAATCAGCCTCTTTCCTTATGGGACTGCTTTACATCCCATTTCGTTTGAGTGGTAGAAATTGTATTCCAGCTTAAATTTCCTTTAACTTAACTTCATCCTATGAGAGCCTGTCTAATTATACCAGGCAACTAAGCCAAATCTGATTCAGCCAAATTGACGCTGGCTAAGTTCAAATTTGATGAGTCCAACTTCCCTTGAGCTTGGAAAAGCATCATGAACGTGACAGAGTGGTAAAGCAAAGACATTCCCCTAATAGCATCGAATGGGTTTCCTGGGACCTGAACACCTTCACACCCTGGCATGAGTCTGAGTGTAAGCTAACAGCCTGGGCCCACATCTCCACTCTCTATCCAGATTTTCCATCAATTTGATTTCTGTTTGTACAAGCTGCTAAAAAAATGATTTGTCTATTTACAGAGATAAAATAAAATACCTCCCCCGCTGTTTTTCAGCCCACTGCCATTTACTACAGCTGGGTCTGAATCTTGTTTCTGTGTTTTCCCTCCCTGTTTCACTTCCTGAGTCCAGCTACAGGTAAATGTGAATTCCTCGGTGGCAGACTGCAGGCCACATGCAACATATGCTGAGCATTTCAAAGGGATTCTGGAAAGAAGTTTAGAGTTTATTAGAAGTTGGAAACACTCTTGTTTCTAATATGTGATTAGGGAATTGCAAATCTTTCATGAAAATCCAAATAGTTGAGATAAAAAATTCCAAGATTCCAATACCCCTTGTAATGTCCAGACCTGGCATTTAAATTAAATATCTCTCTCTTTCAACGTGTGACCCACTTCATTCTCCCCTTCATGGCCACAAAGCACCATTTAATTTCAGATGACTACTGAGAAAATCTGATTCTTTTGCTCTGCCGATTCACGCATCCTTTTCTTCTACCCTTCCCAAATGCAGGGGAAGGGTTTCTTAAGATCTGACACTTACCTTTGTAACAGAAATTGTTTGACAGGAGTTGGGCCAGGTTTGGATTGCTTCCAGAGCAATTCCTAGAGCAGCAACCGTGAAGGTCCAGTAAAAACACCAGCCTGAATCATTTACTTGCTGTCCTTTGCCATTCCCTTATCTATGAACACACTAAAAATAGAGATGAATTATGGGGCTCCAAGCAGCTGTGTCGAGTGAAGCATTTGAGATGATGGTGTGGATTTAACAAGAAATGTTTTATAATTGAAACAGAAATAGAAGGAGCTAAATATAGACTTTCTAATTCATTTGGAATCTGGAGTTGGCAGTTTTGTCTTTATGGTATTTGTAGTGATTTCCTTATTTGAACCAATATAAAGTGCTTTTTTTTTTTTTTTTTTCTGGACTTCAAGCATTTCAGTGGTCCAACATTTTTGGTACACATCAGCATGGAGTATCTTATAATTACAAGTCAAAACCTAAAACCATTTTTTTTTTTCCCCCTAGACAAAGTTTCTGTGAAGAACATGTCAAAGTGAGCATTAGTGAACACTCAAAGGGTGTCAGAGGGAAGCTATGTATTTTTGCTAAATCTATTCTTTTTGTTTAACTTTGATGAACAAGTCCAGGGTGGTGTTACTTTCACTCTGGTTGTAGAGATACACAGGTTACTTCCTCCCATGCTCATCCCAAGCCAGAAGTGCTCAGAGACACCCAAGTCTGGTGAGCACTATTTATTGCTGCCAAACCAGCTAGAAAGTCCTCCTGGGTGATTTCTCTCTTGAAAGTCTCCTACAGAAATCTCTGCACCACACTTCTCTGCACATTGTAGTTGTTCTCTAAGTTCTCCTGGGCAACTGGGAAGCAGTGTCCTTTTCTGTAGGGTGGATGTTGCATACTCAACAAAAAGCAAAAGCACTCTGGGTGAGGCATTGCTCATGGATAGCTGGCTATTACTGGCCAATATAATGTGGCAGAAAAGCAACCAGTTGAATACAAAGCAAAATATCAAGATTTCTTAGTCCTTAAATTGCACAGTAAATGGGCTGTAGGCCACCATGAGTAGTTCTCTCACCTAACTGTAGCTGCCTAAAAGTTAGGGGTCTGGCCTCAGCTAATTGTCTCCGTCTACGATTGGGGTGAAAGAAGATTCATCCCATCTTAACACATGATTAGTGCTGCCTATTGGAAGTGTGCCACTTTACTGACTACTGAAAAAGCCTGGATGCCAGTTCAGAGTCAAAGAATCCTATCCTAATAATGGAATTACCCACAAAAACTCAAAGATCAATGTGGGCCAATATTTAACTTGAAGGCATCCCTTTAGGAGAGATTTTATACAACTTTTTTCTTTCCAAAACAAAACATTTGGCTAAAAATACCAGCACTACTTCAGTTTAATCTCAACAAAACTACATAAACAAACAAAAATAGTTTTTTATTAAAGAACGCAATTACTGAATAACAGGATATGACTTTCCACCACATTCTATTTCTAGCTGCAGGCTTTTTGAAAATGCACCTGCAGCTCAGCTGCAGAAGCAGTGTTGTTGACTGAGGTAGCTGGTGAAGAAGCTTTCCAATGACAGCAAGTTTCATCTTCACCTCTCGATCAGATCTGCCAGTGAGTGAGTTCAAAATTAAGTCAGGAGGGGCAAAGCCATCACTGCATCATCTTTCAGCTCTTCGAAAAAACAAAGAGCACATACTTGGCAGCACTTTAATTTCTATGGTTACTGATGAATAACAGCACAGCTGGGGAACTGTTGCTACAACCCGCTAGCAGAGATAATTTAAGAGGTCACACTTAAGCAGATCCATTACAAAAGCAGTGTTTTTTTTCAGGGATAATAAAACTGAGGACTGTATGTTGTACTCTTTGGATTAGTATCAAGTGAACTACCCAGTTAGTCATAAATTTGCCCTCATTACTGTCAATGTTTAGAAATCAATGAGAGGAAGGATGGATCTTTATTTAAAACACCAAACCGGGGCTGGTGGTTTCTGGACAAAATCTTGACCAGGCACATGATTTGCCTGGATTTTGTCACAGTCTCAGATGTTGATGTCTCCCATGCTGATGGAGGCAAATGCTCTGTGCAGCGTGGAGAGCTTTTCTGGCCAGGGAGACCTGTATCAAGGCTATTCTTTCTACCGGGGGGACAGTGATACGATTTTCCAGCAAGGTCCGGAAAAAATAATTGAGCAACCCTGAATCAGAATGGCTTGGGAGCTCTGACACAGACTTCTTGCATGATCTGGCTGAAATGGCTCGTTCGTGCTTTCAGTTTTGACCTGTACTTCCCTTCTAATCTATTAGGGTACTTCTCATGAAGCCCCAGTAACTTCACTGCAATGCAATATATCTTTAAATAGTTGATGGAACAGACTTTAAAAGCCTTTTGGACAGGGAAAGCCAATTGTTTTGTTTTACACGCTGCCCCATTCAGGAGGGAAGTGAAGGAAAAATTTACCCATCTTTTTGCCTGCCATGCTCTAGCTGTGGGCTCCTCTGAAACAAATCCACTCCTAAAACAACAAGGGATAACAAAGACTTTCAGGAAGTTTTTTTAATTTTGCAAATTCAAAAAAGTAGAATGTAGTCAAGGAGCTGAACCACTATTATTTTATATGCCTGTGGGTAGAATTATAAAGTACACTGTTAAAAATATGAAATAATTATTAATGTGCTGAACCTGTGGGTCAGTCCACAGAAATGAACTGTTGCTGTCAATGCAAATGTTGCGATTTTACATTTTATTCAGTATAATGCAGAATTAGTAACAGAAAAGACAAATGAAATCCATCCTTTTGCAAGACTGTTCTTTCTACATAGTGTCTCTGCAGACTGGAACAAGCACATCATCGAGCATAAAACCATTGACATCAGTAGAGTTTCACCTGGGACGGATTTGGCCTACTTTTGCTAATTGCGTCATTACCCTCAAGCTATGCTGAACAATTCATTAGTGGCAGACAGCTGAATTTCTAAAAGTGTGTGTAACCTAACTCTAACCACCAGCGCAGTAGAAACTACTCTCAGTAGCTCCTCTGGGCAACCAAGGACACCGTGAGATTGAATAAATAAATATAAACAAAGAATGTTTTTCAATTTGCTCTCCATCTGGAGTACTGGATATTTTTCCAGCTTCAAAACCGAGGCACATTTGCCCACTATTAAAGACAGCCTTCTTTACCTTCTTCCATCTCTGATGATCCCAGTGAATTTAAGAGCATTTCTATAGATTAGAGTTTTTCCATACTTTTAACTATTTTCAAAGAAGAAGCCAATATGCCATGGATTGCTTCATTTTTTAAAATTCCTGCTTACCTTTTTTTTTTTTTTTAGCCCGAGACAAAGATAAAGGTATGATCTTTATTTCTTTCTTCCTAACTGCCTATTTTCACCTACCAGTTACATTCCTACAAATAACTAGCCAATGCCAGGCACTGCTTCTGGCCGTTGGAACCAAGGTGGCTGTTTGTGGCATTGAGCTGCCAGACCAGTAGCTGGTCTGAGGTGGCTGGGGACAGCCAGTTCCCCCCAGCAGTTCCTGGGGCCATTCCCCATGGGTGGTGGCCTCATGCAGCTGCCCCGCCTCAGAGGAGAGGCGAGCTCACTACCAGACAGGGCTTGCTCTGTGCCAGCTGGCTTGAGTGCCTGAGAGCCTTTTTGAACTTGCTTAATTTACCAGCAGAGGTTTAATCTTGGAGTCTGCAGAGGTACCTTGCACTGGCAGGTACAGGGTTTTGTACTTTTACACTTTTTTCTATAACACCGCTTAAAGCGGAATGGTATTGATTCATCCCTATTGTGTTAGACTCTAGATAAACAGGTTGTTTCCTACTGAATTTGCAGTTTAACTGATGTGTCCAATATAGGACTTCAGTAAATAAATACTTCCCCACCCAAACAATCTTGGATATCGACTAAAGTTTAATTTCTTGAGACACAAAAAATTAACTAATCTGAAAAGTTGTTATTGCTCTCATTTTCTTTCTCGCTCTCTAGCTCATGGTCATATTTTTTCTCAGTAGTAGTGCTTCAGGTTTGGAGGGACCATAACTCCATCAGTGAGATACTTTACCTTACCCCCATAATGGCTGAAAAGGGCAGAGGCTATAGGTGGATATTCACAGGCTTGTTTCTGGATCTGACCAGAGCTGGTTGGGTGCAAGTGCAGCAGATCTGGGTATATGTGAATATAGATCTATAGGTATCTCCCCTAACAAGTATTCCAGTCTGGAAATGAATACCTTTGTTAGTGTTAGCAGAGAATGCTGCTCATGTTAACCTGCCATAGGTGTCTGAAACAGCTGTTATGAACCGTACCCTACAAGTGCCTGTTTCTATTCAGTGATTATAAAGGGATTCAAGATAATCACCTCATCTGCACCATTCGGTCAATATCTAAGGCCAGGAGAGGCTAGTTCAGACACCAAACCCCTGTGCTAAATGTAGGTCTAGATGGAGGGTTGCTCAGCTCGTGGCTTGATGAAGTATCACAGAGCATAAGTGATTTCTTCACTCAGATACTTATCCACAGAGTAAAAATCTGAGATTAAATCTTCTGTTTCTCCAACATTTGCCTCCACACCCTAACGTATTCAAGGCCCTTTGGCCAAAGTCCAGCTTGTGAACTGAGCCCAGGGTTTCCTCCCACCCTGCCTGACTTGTATATGAGGAAGACCTGCTTGTTCATGTCACAGAATCGGCAGCTTTGGCAGTTTTTCAGGAGCTGGGGTTGTGACCAGTGAAGCACACTGGGGATTGCATTTTTGAATATTCCTGATAGATGCTGACTAACATGCACCTGCTGCTCAAACAGGTCTCAGTCAACATACTGGTTGTAGTCTGGGTTTGCTGTTGTCTCTGATGTGCTGATTCATCAGACCCTCTCCCGTTACATGCTGATGCTGTCTTCCCCTTTCTCCTGGAACTGAGTCCAGACCCTATCATCTCTAATAGCACAGAGTTCCTAGGAAAACAAATCACCCTTCGTAAATCACCTCATAAGACAGGCATTTAATAGTCCTCCACCTCTGGTGATCTAGAAAGGTTCTCTGTAAATAAAGGAGCTGAATCATCATTTGCACAAATGTTTAACCCTACCTAGTCTGTAAAAAAAGAATAAGAGTAACAAAATATTTTTATAAATATACTGTGCACAACCAGTTTGTCCTGCTTTGTCAAAGTGTAGACAAAGACTAAAGAGCTGCAGATCAATAGGTGGAAGAAAGTTTGTTCCTTATATGTATCAGTGTGTTCATGCATTCTATATATTTATACTGCTGGTCAAACAGTTAAGTTTGGGAGAAAAGAAAAGCTCACTAAGTGCTAAATTAAGGAGACAGCAGTCTTAAATTTAGTTGAGTCCATGAGCAAGTAAGTATGAAGGCAGCTACTGCACAGGACAGTGCTGTAAATCCCTAGCAAACTCTCCATGGCATAGATTTTTCACCAAATGTTATCTCTTCATTTAATCAGTGGAATAAATTACAAGTAAAAAATTAATTTGACTCTTGTTTTTTCATCTTCTTTATGTCTATTTCCTTACTTTACCTCTCCAAAGAATAAAATTTCTGGTGCTAAAGCAACTGCAATGGCAGTTTATCACTTGCTCTGATTCTGGAAATAAAGACAAACCAATGTCTAATGCTGTCCTTCAACTCCTGCCTGTCCATTCAAACTAGCTACTGCAAGTTCATCCATTTTAATGCTTCTCTGCATTTAATACTTCTTTGCTATTTTTTAAGCTCTCAAGAAATCTGTTGCTTTACAGGTGATTAAAGAAATTCACAAACCTGTATCAGACTGAGACTGCTCTAACATTTTTTATAAACACAAAAAGTACCCAGTCTGGTGAATACAAACTGATAGCACTTTGAATTGCAGTAACTGGTGAAGACCCTGGTCAGAAACATAGCCTTACTGAAGATGTGATGCAATTATGCATTTGACCACACTCCTCCTGCTCAGCTTCATCCAAACAAATCAAGGTTATGTGCTGGGGGCTTTGCTAAGCACAGAAGCAGCTGGAACCCATGGACCAAGTCTAAACTTCTGCTGTTGAGCTCTAGCTCTGCTTCTGACACCTTGGGATGGATGTACGTCTATTTTCAACAGGAAGCACTCCAAAGCCATTCAGAAGCAACAAGTAAAGACACTTCCCTGGGAAATGTATTTCAAACACCTCGAGATAAGGAGGGAGCTGAATATTGTCCTCCCCTTCCCTGAGTGAGTACTTCAAAGGAGAGTGCTACCTCCTTGCTGGCAGCATCATTTTAAAGACTCAGCCTTACCCATAGAAAAGGGCTGTGGGCTTTGCAGTGTCCTGGGTGTCAGTTGCCATCCTCAGTTAGGCTCTGTAGCTGCAGAGAGGAGCAGGGGTTTGGATGCACCTGCCTGCAGGGTGCCTCCTGTTAACGAGTCCTGCACCTCTGCTGTTCATAATATATAGAACTTACTATGTTTGTGTTCTTGTATAGAATACCCTTTTCACCCATAGTTGTGCCATGCAGTTTTGAGTGATGTGATTAGAGTGAGTTAGTTTAGCACTTCAAAAATAAAGTCAGAATGAATACTGGCCTGTTTAAAAGGTGTATTGGACAGTTTAGATTGGGACAGCAAATGGTTGTCCCACTTAAAGCAGATTTCTTGTTATAAATATTTCAAGAAAATATGTTTGTCATCTTGTGTGAGATCTCTAAAAGATTTTAGAGGTTATTTAATAACATACACTCCAAGGAGATAAATAGGACAACAGAAAATGAGCTTTTAAAAATTCAAGGAAATGCAGCATGCAGCAGTGGTAATTTGGCACAGAGCTTGCACAATAGATTTCATATTTTTCTTAACAGAGCAATGATTGAAAACTGACTTAGCCCCTTAAATACACCAGTGACAGCTGGGAAAATCAGCAGATTGGCCCTTTGTGTCTGTTTATAGTAGATTTTGGCAGTAAAATAGTTGATGTACTCTCTATAGGACTCAGATATTATGTCTTCCAGATGTGCTTGACCTTTATCTTGGATAAAAAAGAATCTTACCATAGAAACTATCAATTTATATAGTCCTATCCCAAGTCATCAGCTTCTTTAAGATGCTGAAAAAACCTCTTGTGATGGTTTTTCTTCCATTGCCATTCAGTACAGATGTGTCTAACTTGCAAGTGCTCAGATTTTTCAAACATGAGTACATAATTTCAGCTCAATATGCCTGTAGATCTCCTAATATGAGGAAGATCTGTAATATGATAAGGGTTTCTCAGTACTCGCAGAGGAACATTTAGGATATCTTTTCTTGGTTAGCTACTCGTAGTGGGTAGAAGCAGAAAGAAAAATGGCAATAGCTTCTTCATGGGTTACCTTTTATTATTTACTTATGTGTACAGGATAATGCTACTGTTCTCTCTGGCCCTTTTGGGGAAATTATATCAAACACAGTTCCCAACAAAGAGTTAAGCTACAGACAGCTTAATGCTAACATGCCAAGTAGTTGAGAAGAGCATGGGTCACCTCATCCCCAATGACTCTAGGGGAGATGAGCAGGAGTCCTACCAATGCCATGCCTGTCAATGTAAATTGTCCCACTGGCAAAACCCCAGAGCCAACAAAGAAAGAAAAGGAGCCTCTGGCTATAAGTGCACTTGAATGAAAGGAGGATCTCCAGTATGTTAATTTACCTGTGTCAAAAACTAGAGTGGCACTCAGATAGTGTGGCACAAGGATAGAGTGAATGTAGTACATGAATGTTTATGGGAGGAGAATTAGGACATAGTGGAGTAGAGGAGAATAGGGGAAGTGGGTAGAGAGCTGTGGGATGAGAGAGGAGCTGTGGGCATCCTGGGCTTGGCTTGGTGGCAGAGTGGGAGAGGTTGAGAGGGTCACATAAGGTTGAATACTAGTTTTGATGGGAAATGAAGCAAGGCAAGATGTCGAGTAGCTTGTACTTATTGTCACATGCTCAAGTCTCAGCTGGTAGCTGAAGAGCCATGGCTACCTGACTTCCAGTGGTTTTGTGGCATCTGTGTAGCTCAGTTAACCCTATGGTGACTGATTTTCTTGCTTTTCCTTTTCATATAGGTCAGATGTGAGAACTCCTGAGACAGAATACAAGTTCAAGTACATGAAACCAGGGTGACAAACTAGCTCAGAGAACCAGGCATCCTGGTGAGTGCATCTCAGACACCCTCAGTGCAGCACTGCAAATCTCCTAGGACTCCCATACGCTCCCTGCACCACCACATGAGCCGGTATCTCTTGGCCTCCTGTGACCAGGCAGGCTCACAGATGTGTATGTCTTCTGATCTGAGGCATAAGGTTCTCACAGGGCCACCTCATTATGTGTCTGCATACAGATGCCTTGTGCTGGGTATTTAAAGGGTTGGAGGGGCGATGTGACAGGGTGGACTAAGGTTACAGCAGAAGAAACCTGGACGGAAAAAGTACTAGAGCTGAGCTACATGAGCCGGTGGCCCACCAGTATGATCCACTGACAATGATGGATGTGACTCTGCCCTCTACACTGCTGTAGGACAGGAAGGTAAGCTTATAGGAAGGTGAGGTTATACAAATGATGAAGGGAAGAGACAAGAGAGGGGCTGAACAACATTCTCTCTTGTGGCCATGTTTTAACCAGCAGTAAAGCTTCTGAGATCTTGTGACACAACAGTAGGCCAGTTTCAAAGGAGTTGGAGGATTCTGGAACATAGTTTCTGGAAGATCATGTAGCAGCATTTCTGCAACTGATTTCCTGAGGAGTTGTTTGTGGGGAATTAAAAAAGAAACAAACCCATGGTAATTGTTCAAATTGGACCAAAACTGCACACAAATCAGAAATCTTGCTTTTCAGCCTTTGTGGCTGTCTTCTGGCTCTTCTACTAAGACAAAAATGCGAGCTGGCAACAGACAGATGGTGGTTTCTGAGATGTTGTTTCCTGAAGATAGAATATATTTAGGAGAGGTGATAGGCAAAGCAGAACTTCTCTTCATTATCTTGAGCTGCTTGTGTAATGTTGTTGGAGGCCACTCTTTAGTTTTGCAAAGTGGCAGCTCTAAATAGAGCTTTCTTCCTGTGTTTAGCTGAGCCTCCTGAAAGGGATAAATTCTGTCTGTAAATCCGTGTTTCTTTCTCTGTTGAGGAAGATGTAATGATACACACACCAATTTATCCATATTTGGGATTTTAATTATTTTGCAGTGTCTTTAAGCTGTAAGGCAAATTAGGTAAGGCAATAAAGCAATATGGTAAAATGTATTTAATTAAAATAACCGAAATGTCAAAATAGCCAAAAATAAAATGGAATTTGACAAGTGGGAGGAGAACACAGCTGTGTCAGTTGTTACTTTGCTGTGTAAACAGTTTAATGTAATTATATATCTGCTTCTGGTTACACTGTAGCATATTTAAAAAGGTTTTTCGCATACACTCTTCCTCTGCTTTCATCAGTAGTCCTCTTGAATCACAAGCTGCTTTGGTAATTTGGTAACATATGGTAAGCCGTGTTTATGGAGTGATGTGCAGATGTTTCAGCCCGAGCCTTCGCAGATGCTCTTCTTGTCTAGACCACTGGGGATGGGCAGGTGCTGTCAAACCACATGGCCAGAGGCGCTGGGTTCGGGCTGTGCCTTATGATTAACTCTTGTTGCCATGAGGAAAGTCTTCTTAGTACTGCCCTTGTGACTCTTCCAAAATGCACACCGGTTCTGCTCAGATTTAATCCGTACCTGTGAGCTTTGCCAGATTTAACCAGTTTTACACCCCCATCAGTCACACACTTCATGAAGTTTGAGGACAGAGAAACAAGACATTTCCCAAACTGTTAGTCCGGCAGATGACACGTGAATGTGGTCTGTCTGTATGCTGTGGCTCAGCTAGAGGATAACAAAGTGCTGCTTTTATGGCGCTGTTGTCCTGGGTCTCCTGCCCCTGGTCCCTGTGGCTGCTTGCTGCTTCTTAAAGTCCCTGAACCCCTCATATGCTGAAAACCTTTGACTCAGGGGCCACTGCTTACTATAGACTCTTTGGTGGTGGTGGTGAGGGGTTTGTGTGGTTTAAATGTTGACTTGCTTGCTTTGCCACACACACACACTGTAACCTGCATGCGGCATGGCAGAGTTTGTATAGGTGGACTGTGCAGGGACATTCATAAGGAAGAGCTTTAGACAGTTTGCCTTTGAAGTGTGGCAAGAATACGATGTAATCATTCAAAACACATTGCTTAAGTAATTAGAGAGGCTGTATGCATCGAAATGTAGTTTGCATTAAATCTTCAAGCTTTTTGAAGCATTTATAGTTTACATAGCTATATGTTAATTCACAGACAATCTATAGTTCTGAATATTCTCATAGCAACCATAGATCAACAAATGATTTCCCTGGGCTATTTATGCATACTACTGCTATTAGGTCCTCTGATTTTTAATTAAAAGGAAATAGCTCTAACCATCTTTAGGTAATTAAAATGATAAAATCTTCTGTAGGATGCATTTGTTAAAGTAACAGTAATTCCCCTATGTGACTTTATTACTCAAAAATATAGCTGCAACTTCATTAGACAAATGAGATTATCCATTTTTTTTTCATAAACCTAAAATGCAAACTATGCTCACAGTTCTGCTGCAATTCCCTCTCCCACATTTTACAATGTATCTCTTGAGATAATGATTTTATTAACCTTCATTATAATTCTAATTAATATGCCATATCACAAATAGTTCCTTATTATCTCTTTGCCATTTATAATGCTTTCATAAAGAGTTGATTAGGGTGGTAATGTTATGACTCTGTGTTAAAAAAACATGCACACACACCTAGCTCTACACATTAATTTCTGGCTGAATTCTGATGAAAAGAAGTAACAGCCAAAAGGAAAACTGTTTGATTAAGCATGCTTAAAAACTGTTTATTTTTGCATCTGAACACACATGCATGGATTGAGTTTTGTAAATAAGTGTGTGTGTGTGTGTCTCTCTGTGTATGAAATCTGTATCTTTAAAATGAAAATGTTGCAACATGTTGCAATAAACCACTGTATTTTAGAAGTTTTTAGAGAATAATATTATTCCAGGTGTTGCCTAGATACATATGGAAGCAAAAAATAACTGAATAAAAATTGCAACAGATGTAATTACTTAAAGTGGCAGTTTAAGGAGAGACTTCCACTGTGGATGAAAACTTACTGTCAATCAGTCTGGTCCTTATGTCTTAGCTACCTCTAAATTTTAAAACTCCTTTGAGTTTTCTGCAATAAATATTGACTTCCTTCTCTCTCATACAGTAAAATTTACTTATAATAGTATGTGCCTCTTATTTCCTTTTCTCTGTCCTTGGCAAATGCACCTCTATCCTTATCATTTCTGTGCCAAATACAAGAGATTATTTGCACTTTCACTTAGCACAGGACCTTGGCACTATCCCTTGCTTTCTGTGTCTTTCCACTGTTTTATATATTAGATGAAGTGTAAATTCTTGGTATTTACTCTTAAGACTCATCATAGCCTAATCCTGATTTTCAAATATTTCATTTACTGATAGGATATTTACTCCAGCCTCCATGATGACATCCTTGATACTAAGTGCTGGCTACCTATTTTCTCATCAGCATTCCGATTTCCAAATCAGGAAATTCTCAGAAATTTTCCAGATGTTTCCCATTAGCTTCTTTTACCTCTCACCTTTAAACTACTCTGACACCATGTTTATAAAAAAAAATGGCTAAAAATGGCAACTGGAACATTAAGATTGCTGCACATATTGTTCTCCAGTACTGACATATTTGTTCATAGTGCATTATTTCTTGTCTTCCACTTAAATTGAAACATTTTGGAGGTATATTTGTGAGGGATTTGTACAGAACTTACGAAAGTGGGTCTGCTCTGTGGTTTCATCTCTTCTGCATTACAGTAAGCTCTCCTCCTCTCTCCACCAAGAAACTACCAAAACTTGTGATGAAAAAATACTGTATTTCTAGAATAACAGACATGCCTGCCTGTTCCAGTATGTTAATTACAAATTAACATTGAATCTGTATTCAAGAAAATATCAGATTTAAGAACTAACACAGATATAATTAATCTTGTCTTGAAGAACAGCTGACATCTCAATGACAGCTGTTTGACTAGATGACATCTTGAGTCACCTCAACTCTTATGCTATAGGAACATCTATGAATGAGTCTTTATGGGACCTTTTAAACATTTTTCTTGAACTACTGTTGCGTCTCTGAATGGGAATTTGAATACAAATGAGAGAATCATTCTGGTAATTCAGAGATAACATGATGGTTCTGAGAAGTGGTAAGACACACCTCACTACTAATAATGATGCTACCGTGTTCCTTCCAAATAAAACAAACCATAATCAATCATGTTGAAAATTGAACATCTAAAGAATGTACCCTTCTGTAGAAGTTTTTGCTCTGTAACCTCAGTTGAAGCAAAATGCAGCATGACTCTTTCAACTCTGAGCTTTCTTTGGTCAAAATGAAAAAACAATTATTTTTTTTTTCTTTAAACATCTAAAATCCTGTCTTGTGAGATTAGCTGGTGAATCAAGTTTTGGATAATATTATTATGGGAGAAGTCAAGCAAACAGAAAGATGACTCAACCAGTTTAGTGCCAGGACTATTTCTTAACAGAGAGGAAAATCATCTTCTGTTTGCATACAGAATCCTCCCACAATGAACAGGGAGCCTGGCAACAGAAATAAAACTGCAAATTCTCCAACTTTTGCTGTGTAACTGGCCTCACAGCTGAAGTATAATGAGGAGACACCAGAAAAACGGACACTTAGGGGGTGAAACCATAACATCTAAGTATTACTGTGCCTATTTCCTTGCTTGTCAAAACAGACAACCTGGTAGGTAGAAAGATAAAATTTTCTTTAATTCTCCTTCCCCATCAAAAGACCCCAAATGAAACCCAGAACAAAAAATGGGCCAAAAACATAAAGGGAAATTCCCTGAACACATGCTCTCACTATAGCCACAGCGGACTATACAGGATAAGAGTGGATCTCTCCTTCTCAGGTAGAGCACATCAGGACAGCACTGCACCACCTCTTATCATCTATCACCTATCATCTGGGGACTGCTGTGGGGCCACCCTGGAACAGAGCCCGCCAGTGAGACCAATGAGTCCGGATCCGTGCCGACGGGTTCTGCCTCGGATGACCAACGCTCAGTGTAACTGACTGCTGTGAAAAAAATACTTGGTTTTCATCTGCCATAGAGCATAGCTCAGCTGCGTGAATAATCATGTCTTGAGTGAAGAACTGGGCTGGCGCTTGCTCAGTGTTTTAGGCACTTGTGTGTTTCTTCCTTTTTATGATCTAGTCAAAGATCAGGTGGTGGTAGCCTTCCTCAGGTGGGAAAGCTAGTTTTTCCACAGAAATACTTTGTGAAAATTGTGCTTTCACTGCCCCCGCACTTCTGGCTATGGGACTTAACCACAGCTTTAGGACTGGAACAGGATATGAATTTTCTGTAGAGCTGGAAGACATTCTTTTAATAAGAATTTGTAAAGAGATCAAAACAAGCACAGAAACCCAATTCCACCCTATATGTGTAAAAAAATAAATTTACAACTGGGAATACTCCCCAGGAGATACGTTTTTCTTGGCTCCTCCACCACACTAGTGAAATACAGCCAGTGCTCAGTTCTGGACTTTGCAAACACTCATCATTGATAAACTAGATGGAAAAAGCCAAGTGTTTGTGTGGGCTTAAAAAAAAAAATCATTATTTAATGACACTCAGAGAAGTATTTTTTTTTTTTTGAGGGCAGTTCAAATGGCACCAGCTGTTCTGAAAAGGAGATTTAAAACATCTTGGTACAGCATGTAACAAAACCATAGATGGTTGTTTGGTCATCGCAAATTATGTGTGCGTATGCATACACTTTCATTCAAAGTAAAGCATTTCCTTAAATCTTTTCCTAGAGATCGGACACAAATTAGATTTGCTTTGACATTCAACATTTTCTTCCACTTTTGGACAAGCCAATAATACTGTAATCGCATAATATTTTAAACGAGTCTTTGATATGCTAAACATTGAGTTTGTCCAGTTTCCTGTTGTGTCACACTTTTCTCCAGCTTTAAAGTCAATATGGTTGCTCTTTTTTGCATCCTTTGCTGGTTGCACCCTGAGGAAGCAGTAGTCTGGCACCCGGTTTCTGCGAGCACAGAGACAGAATTACTCATAGAAATTTACTTTCCACAACGCAGTTTCCATTTTCCAGGCAGGCCTGCATTTTTATGGGTCTAATTTTGGATGTGGCTTTTTAAAATCTAGGGATGGACAAGAAACAATTCTCTGATCATGTCAAGGTTGTAAGGCTCAGATGTTTTCCTACTCCTGTGACACTCCCATAGCTTTTTAAAAAATCATAAAGCACATCATTGTCTCCCTAATATATCAGTGCAGGTCAGTTGATGAGAGCAATTAGCCAGTGCAGAAAGGAAAGCAATTCCCTTGTCTCATCTCTGTCTGACATTAACAAAAATCTCTCTTTATCCCTATATTTTTGAAGAAGCTGTTGCACACTTGGGTCAGCAAGACCAGGCTGGTTGAAACTTATTAAGCATTGCAGACTATGCTGTATGTCAAGTCTGTTTCCACCTTTATTTACCAGTCCACCAATTCTGCACAATTCTATAGTAAAATAGAAAACATTCTATTGTAAAAATAGAGAAAATATTCTATTGTATTATAGGAAATGGAAAATATTCTATTGTAAAATAGATTTTACAATTACTTCTGGCTCGCCAAGAAAGATAATAAGCAGTGGCAGGTCTAGGATTAATCTTAACATCCCTAAAGCACACACAATGATTTCTCCACTGACAGCTTTCTGAGATCTTGTCAGTCAGGAAGTTCCTAATCCAATTAAAGTGTGTTTTACTGATATATAGAACGCTTATTTTTCACTCACAGTGTCATGTAACACTCACTATGGTGTCTTAGAGCTCAGTGTTTACATTGCATGTCACATAAATTCAAAAAACAGAGTTTGAGAATACCTGGAAACTCCTCCAAGAATGAAATCAGATTTGTCTGACAAAGTCTATTTTCTATAAAATTTCTGACTGATATTTGTTGTGTTACCATATGCTAATTAGTTTATTAGCTGAATCCTCCTTCAGATTTTCCATTATCCTGCTTGTGATAGAATCATGTTCACCACTCTTCTGTCTTTTTAAAATTTTGGTGTAATATTAATCAAACTCTAATCTGGTGGATTTTCTTTGATACTCTTAAATATAACAGCAATGACTATGAGTAGGTCAGTCAAGTCTTACTAGTCAAGACTTCAAAATCTTTTGTTGCTAGTTATATGGGTCTGATGATTTTAAAGTGTTGCTTAACATCCTCCTGGGTTTCTAAGGGACTGGAAAGCATTTCATCACATCCTGGTGATAAAAACACGTAAATACAGTGCAGAACTACCTGCTGAGTACATTATTTGACTCATAAACAGTTGTATATTTTTGCTATAGGGAATGATGTCTGTCTATAGATTCCTGGCTTGATTCTTACATTTTGCAAAAATAACACATTACACTGTTAAAAGAGGTTTTGTTCTCAGGCAATGGTTTTCCATTGCTAATGTATAGGCTGCCCCAAAAGACCTCGTGGAGGAGGTAAGGTCAGTGCAGTATATGTTGTATGGCTGCTTTTCTCTGGATGCTTTAGAAGGTGTCCTGGCCCACTGATCACCTGCTGAAAGCATAAGGCATGTCTCTGTCAGTCACAGGTCTGACCAAAACAGTGCTCCTTGTAGGTCCTTCCACGGGCTGTTTTCCACCTCCTGGTTATTGCTCTGTGGCGTGCACACTGCAAGCTATTGCCCTTCTAAGTAAAATTCTCATTATGAATTGAGACATTTTCTCCACCAAAGAACTTAAGATTTAAAATTATTCTCTGCATAAAAGGAGGAACAACAATGGTTATTTTATGATTTGGCGAAAATGATATTTTAGCAGAGCTGTGAGTACAGAGGAGACAATGTGCAAGTGAAAAGCATTGGGGAGGGCAATCTGAAGGAGTGTGGAAGAACATGGGCAGGTTAAGGTGGCTATTGCCCACTGACACTGGGTATTTGGAGTCTTCTGCAGATCTCAGTTGACCATAGCTCCCAAATAAAAATGTAAAAAAATGTGGAAATTTGCTTCAGCAAATCCACTGGGAATTGTTCTAGCCACACACTTGCCGGTCTATTCTTTGATAAACTCAGTAAAGAAAATCCTGATGGAAACTGCATTTATTCAAGAGAAATTCGTGCTGTGGGAATGCTGAACAAATGCCACCAGACCGTAAACATTTTGGGAAAAAAAAAGCAAGGTAGTCAGCAGAACTGTTGCTCTCAGCAATAACTGCATGCATCTCTCTCTCTCTCTGACTCTGAAAGGAAATAATGTGAAATGCTCTGCTTGTATTTGATAAACCTGAGACTCGACTTGCTTGGAGAAGAGTGAAGCTTTATGCTTCTGTTCCCACTGGCAGTGTTGTGGGCAGCCTGCTGTGATCACAGTTGACCTTCCCTGGGCTGGATCTGTCTGTCTCAGATTATACTATCACATGGATGTCTCATGCAGTGAGCTCCGCTTTGCTTATGCTGCTCCTTAGGCCAGTGAACCGAGCTAACATGATCTGGAGCCTTACTCTGATCTCAGGATAATGAGAATTGGGAATAACAAAACATTGCTAAGGCCCATGGAGGTACAGTGCTACAAGCAGAAATACAGGCCTCTGTGATATCCATGTGGCTGCATCTGAGAGACCAGTTGTGCTGATAGCATGCACTAGTATTAAATCACCACTTAGGTTTGAAAATACATCAAGTCAATAAAGAAAATACATGAATAAAGGCAAACAGAAGAGAAACTTGCTACTCTGCAGAACACATGATAAATCATTTATTACAGTGGGAAAGAAGCTTTCAGACATAAATGGCAGCATATGAGTCTACTTATCTCTGCACCTCTGGGAAACCCATATACTCAGAACTGCAGCTGTAAAGATAGTAGGGCTTCCATCTGGCTCCTTAAGCCTTTCTCCTGACACCATCACTCCTACAAAAGGTGATGTGAAATATTTATGTATTGACCTTGCCAATACATAAATTGTATTGTCCTAACGCACATGAAAAATTTGTGGTTTTTTTCTGATAGAAAGAGAGCTTCCGCTTTAACTGAGTCACATCAGCAGAAATATCACATCACAGAAGAAACCAGTTTAAAATACCCTTGGCAGGTAGGCGGTTTGACAAAGTCAGAAAGAAAGAAAATATGACTATTGAGGAGACAAGCCATGGGCACGGGGGAAACAGTAGGTTCGGGCTCTTTCAGGCCTACTTGGCTTCAGCCTTCTAGTGACAGATTTAGCTGCCTTCATGTGGCAGCCTGAAAGGACAGATTCCCATGGCCAAACTGTTTTCGACTGAAGCTATTTGACAGCCTTTGACCCAGCTCCCCAACCAAGTTAAAATGACATATCCAACTTATTTGCCATTTGAACTGTAAGGGAAATGACTTTTCTGTTCTGTCAGAGGCCTCTTTTCTCTAATGTCCTGTTAAGAGGAACAAACTGCACATAATAATGACATCTTGTGGTAGTTGCTGAATTACTGTCCTATGATTTAGTGGATAATTGGATGCTAAATTTCATGACATCTTTCTCCCTCCATGCTGCAGCTCTGCAAGTTCACACTTCCTGCTGCCCTGAGAAGCTTGATGTAGAAAACCTCTAGAACCTTTGGCTTATTGCTAACTTCAGAGGAAAGGGATATTTTCATCATTTAATTACACAGGTCTGGCTTAACATATAGGTCAAAAATTCATAGTCATAACTGATTAAAGAATGGTTATCAACATATTCATACAGAAAATACTAGTTTTGATAATATTGAGTGCAGAGTGGCTCTGGTCACTTGAGCTTGCCTTTGCTGTGCCGTGGCTTTGTACTGGGTGTGAGATAAATGGAGAGAGACTTTGCTGGGAGCATACAAAGCCCAGTAGCTGCTGAACACCTGCACTGAGCTTGCAAACAGTCTTGGTGATCATCCACCATCACCCCACGGCTGCGGGTACAGAGATGTGTGGTGTTACACAGAGTAAATCCCCAAGGCCTCATGGTACCCCTGCTTTGCTTTTACTTATTTCAGCTTTGGTGCTTAGGTGTCTAACTCCTGCCATTAACTTTGTGGGTATCCAAGGGTCCCATGAAGCTCTAGGCTTAGAGCGAGCTGTGTGACAGTTCATATTAGTGCCCATACTTGTGACATTTTACCGAGTATCTCATTTTGTCTTCCCATAAACATGTTCCTGATGCACTCTCCACAATGCTCGCTCTAGTCAAAGTCAGAAGCTTTTCAGAACAAACAGCACATTTTCCTGCCCATTTGTACAGTCCTTATCAGCACAGAGTAGCTCAGCTTTTATCAGGGAGTTTGGATGTTGGCTAAATAGCCATAATAAATAAGATTAGCAGGAACATTTTAGGAATATCTCTCTACAGAGGTGTCCGTTTGCCCTGTCATGTGTTTGGTGGGTATCCCTGGGGCTCACCGGGCCCTCAGTTCTGTTCTACAGTGACACAGCTGATTTCTTAGGGGGTTTTTTGGATGAAGGTGGCTTAAGCTACACGCCAAATACCCTTGTTTTTTCTTCTGGGCTACAAAGGCCTCAAGAAGATTTATAGTCTATATGCAAGACTTAGATACAGCTCTGTTTCCCAGCTGGGAAGAAAGAGGCAGGAAAACACCACATCACTTATGAAGGGTGCAGAGGTTATGGTGACATCACACACATGTAAGACGGTGAAATAATGCTGATCAATTGACAGCACAAAATGTGGAGTGACAGATCAATGCTACAGGTCTCGGCGTTTTCTTCCCCATTTGCCTTTTTCACTAACAGAGGTCCTGGTGGTCACACTGGATATCAGGCACACCGTGCTCTGCCTACTTCTGTCAAGTCTGCACAGATGTAAGCAGGAGAGATTAGCTGGATTTCCTATTGGTATGGAAAGCAGATGAAGATAATAATAATAATCCATTATTATGATAATCCATGATTCCATAATATCTAATGATAGGTATTTAGCTGTATTTTTTTTTTCTCATGGGTTGATGCCACTTCTTGGGTGTTATTGAAAGAGGCAAAACAGTTCAAAGAAAATAAATACTTTATACTGTGGTGCTGGGATTTTTTTCAGCAAAGAAGGCTAAACTTTTGACTGTTTCCTACAGTTCAGTAGCTAGACAAAGAGCTTCTATTAGGACATCCTGAATTATGGTACCTCATTAGAAGAGAAGAAAGAATAGAGGCAGAAAAAACCATGGGCAACACTGACTTTCTCTGGCAAAGAAATTAAATTAGAAAAAAAAAATATACAAGTAAGGTTTAACAAGGTAACTTTTATCCTTTTTTCTGATGGGACCATAAACAACAGTTTCAGCATTTTGGGGTGTTTGCCTGTTGTTTTTTCTTTTACTGAAGTGTGTTGAGCGTGATCATGTTTAATTGACCTCGGATTTGTGGTGGTAAAATTATTATCTAGAGATCTGGTGAGAAGTTATCTTTACTAAAAGAACACTCCTTTCAACTAAAAGCTAAGAGTCTATGATTGTTTCCAACTTCCCAATTCTGAGCTGATAACACGGGGAGTGCCACTAATACAGGCTCCACCAAGTGCCATCCCTTCATATTGCCATGTTATTTACTGTCCAATTCCTTCGAATTGTAGCAGTTAGCAAGCTACCTACTGAGTCCATGCCTCCAGGGATGGATACTTGGCTTTGCTAACATTGAAATGATTGCTTTTCCTCACCTCTTTCTTTTTTTCTGAAACAGCATATAGGTTGGGTCTCTGCAATCACTTGGTGGAGAACAGGGGAGCAGAGGGGGAAGATGCTCTCCGAATGTTCTCTCTCTATGATCACAGTTAATAAAGCTTCTGTCTGGCCTATCCTAAATTGTATTTGCGTTTTTAAGTACCTGGAGTCCTCAGATTCTTTGACAAACTGGTCTTAAAAATACAAACAAAAACTTTAACAAAAAATCTGTTTAGTAAATAAATTTACCTTGAGGTACTCTAAGAAATCTTGTCACTGGACTTTCAATACATTCTCCAGCCATGAAATGTTTCCTGAGCTATGTCAGATTTAGATGGAATCAAAGAAGCCTCTACAGAACTACTTGGTCCCATCGTGGCAATCTGTAAAGACTTACAAACTTTCATACATCGACACTGCAACAACAGATGAAATTATAAAACCCCATGAGGACAAGGGGCTCAAGCAGAATTCAATACTCAAGTACTGAAATCACATTTATTTAATAGTCCAAACCATAATTCATCCCTGATTATTCATTATACTCATTTTTTTAACATAAAATAGGACTGCTAACAACAGTAAGGGCAACAGGAATTAGGTTTTAACAGCTCTTCAGTTCATAGATACAATAAAGGAAAAATGGATTTGATTTTCACAGCGATCTAAAACATAAAATAGTATGATTTTTCAAAGCTTTGTTAGTGTCTTCCATTTGTGAATAAAAATATTTGATAGTTAATATAGCTGAAAGAGTATAGCTGAGACCTAATATGGTCAATAATGACTACCACTGTCATATGTTCTTGTAAGACCATATTTATAATAATTTGAGTATATTCTAACCTAAAATGTAGATGCAGTTTCTCTGTGTGTCAATCTATCTCATGCTTGATACTGGTTTTGCAGTATTGAAAACATTACAACCAACTGTTGTGGTTTAGGCCCAGAGGGCAACTGAGCACCACGCAACTCTATACTCACTCCTTCCCCCATCCGGGATGAGAAGGAGAATATGACCATCTAAGGACAGGGAGGAGCAGCTCACCCATTATGGTCACAGGCAAAAGACAGACTTTTTAGAGGAGGAAAAAAAAGAAAACATCACTTTAAATCAAATGCTAACAAAGACAACACTTAACAGACAAGGTGGGGACAGTGAGAAGCGCCACCACACCCAAAAAACACACCTCCTCCACCCCTACCTTCTTCCCAGGCTCAGCTCTGGTTCCCATCTCTCTACCTCCTCCCTCAGCAGCGCAGGGGGTAGGGGATGGGGGTTACACTCAGCTCGCCGCTCCTTCCATCTCGGGAGGTGGGGGGAACACTGCACATTCCTCCCCTGCTCCACGTGCCTCCTCTCTCACTGGAGTCAGTCCTCCACGAACCTTTTCTGATGTGAGTCCTCCTCATGGGCCGCAGCCATTCCCATGCTGCTCCGGCGTGGGTCACCCCGGCATGTTGCAGTCCTCCCAGCACCAAACTACAACAGCGGGGGCCGCTTCTCCCCTCAGAGTCCCAGCCTACTTTAAGTGCAAATGCCTGTCCTGGAGTGGCTTTCTCCTCAGGCTTCAGGTCAGCCTCTACTCCACTGGTGAGTGGCAACGTGGGCAGCCCTGCCGTTTTACCACGGGATACGGGGCTCTCTGCTCTGGCACACCTCCCCCATGTCCCTTTCCTTCCTCATGCTGACCTTGGTGTTTGTCCTTCTTACAACTCCTCATAAATCCCAAACCCCTCTCAGGTTCCCCTTCTTAAATATGTTACTGCAGAGGTGCAGCCACCATCAGTAATTGGCTCGGCCTTCGCCAGAGGCAGGTCCAACTTGGAGCTGAGGGAGCTTTCGAGAAGCTTCTCACAGGGCCCCCTGCTGTAGCTCCCTGCCCTGCTACCAAAAAACCACACCACAGAAACCCAACACACCAACCAAGAACATATATAAGACTTATAAGTTTGCGTTACCATACTTTTTTTAAAAAAGATGTATAAATGAGTCATCTTCAATTAATTTTACCTACAGAGTTACACACCATTTAAAGACAGATAATCTAAAATCCCAATCTTCTCTTGCACTGAAAGAACAATCAAGTATTTTAACACAAAGGCATATGAAGTACATCAGAATAGCTTCAAAGACTTCAAAGGGGCTGCTGGAAATGATTCCCATCCCTTATTACAGGTTTATCACTGTTGGTGTTCTTGATGTCTTTTTTCTTTTTTCTTCAAATTCCCTGGTGGGAAATGGTTTTTAATTATTTAACTTCTGTAATATGATAGTAAAGTCAAAAGACTGATTGGAACGTTTCTTTTATAGAAACTTTGTAAAGCAGTGATCATAATGAATCTTAATTTTTTTGTATTTAATTGAGTAAATATGAGTAGTGTGCAGATGTGTTGCCCTTGCTCCTGTCATTATTATGTTAACAGACCCTGAGTCCAAGTTGGACTTGATTTCAAAGTAATTTTTAACACTTGGCACTTGTCTATGAAAATCTCTTTCATTTTCAGTGTTTGACATATGGTTTCATTTCCTCTTGATGTTTGAAATACAGTATCCATCTCAGGCCCATCCAGCATCTTACAAGTTGTTTGGTTTACAATTTTGGCCTCAGCCCGCCTGTAACAGGTTTATTAATACAAAATTCTGCCCACCATGAAGGTCTGTTCAGAGCTTTGCTGCCTTGAAGGATCTCTGCCCACATATTTTTATACAACTGCAAAATAATAATAAAAAAGGATTAATTCATACAGAAAATAAACCAAAGAAAACTTCTGCAAGATAAATTATCTAATCAGTTGAAATGATATTGTGATTGAATTTCTAGATAACAAATGTGAATAATTGTGTACAGACAAGAATAAACACAAAGATAAAGCACAAAATTTCAAAGTACTGTAAACATCAGATACCTGTGTAAATCATTTAGACCATCCTTGGCATAGGAGCAGGAAACCAGTAACCTTTATAATTTCTTGTTTTCAACTTGACATGAGTTCTATTATCAAAGGTAGAAATTTGGAAACAAGGATATATGAAGCTAATCCTTGTTCTGTCCAAAGCTTAAGACTGTCTGGAAGCACTCATGCATGTCTGGTTTTACCTTTATTTCAACACATTTCTGGAAAGTAGTAAAACTTCTCTCTCAGATATGAACTGTTCGACTGGAGCATGAGAAACTCCTCTCTCATAAGCAGACTGTTAATTCATCATCTTCATTAATTTGCATTTTTATGTGGAATGGTTAAAAAAAGTACATGGGAAGTAAATTCTGCAAAAGTATAATTTTAAGCAATATTTGGCAGTTCATAATTAACTGAAGCTTAAAACTTTAAATAACATGATAGAAAGATGAGGAAAGGAAGGCCCTATTTTCAGCAGTAAGTTTGAGTACAGTATAACACAACATTAACGAAGTATTAAACCAGTCAGTTATGCAAAATGAAAAGCTTTTCTTCTATATCAAAAGATGGCTTGGCCCTATATATTTGTGATCATTTAAATAGATGCTGAAATATAATATTTAATATTAAATATGTTTTACCTTGATATGTGGGCTAGTGTTTACTATTTATTCCACTCCAAGTTTGTTTTAATATTGTCTAACAATTTTTAATTAATCTTGAAATAAATGTTGTGGGGCAGGGCATAATGTGGCAATAACTTTGCATACTTAAATTGTGATTGTCAGAGCTTCTACAGGGAAATTATATCCATCAAAGTTTCTTATTTATTGCTTAGAGTTGCCCATAACAAATTTGGAAACTTTTCTTCTGCTCTGATTATGATCTGTGGCTCAGATCTGGAGTGCAAGGCACTCTACTGCAGGACAACATAGATTATCCTGAATTAAATTCATTGTTCTGTTATGCTTGGATAACCTATTCTTTACCATAGTGTAATTTTACTAAAATGTTTGCATTGGTTTTTAGAAGTTGCAAAGATATCAATGAATAAAGAATTAAATACAGACAGCCAGAAGACAAGAAGCTTTATTAAGTATTTTCTTTGAGTGAGGGATTGGCAGCCTTTTTCCAATTTCAGTTGAAAATATTTACACAAGTCGAAAAACATAGACTTAGAAGCAGTTCAGAAAACCTTCCTGAATTCTGCAGAACATGAGTTGGGTATTGCTACTTGAAATTATTTTAATAAGACTTAATGAACTTACAAAAAACTTACCAAATATTTAGTACACAAGGAAGTCAGTAGTGTTCGGAGTCCTATTTGCATGTCTTATATATTATATTCTTAATGTTAGTCTCTAATATTAATAAGTCTCTGTGGCTTCTGTATTTGTGTGATGTAAGAGCTAGCCAAAGAGGAAACAGCCAAAGAGGAACTAGCCAAATCCATTACATGACAGTTTTCTCACTGCTCATAAGAAATCTTCAGCTGACTGCTAGAAAGGGGGTAGTATTCTAGCAACACTGTGTACTTGCACCATATTTTATATTCCTGCCTATAGCATCTGCTCACGGCTTCTCTTAAGAGATAGAATAATGGGTGAAAAAGGGCTTTTGGCCAATGCAGATATTCTTAACTTTCTTGCAGATGATGTTTCTTAGTTACCTTTGGAGCTTCCCTCCCATGATTTCTTTCATTAACTTAATGCTCAAAAATCCACAGTAATGGAAACAAAGTTTCCAGTGATGGTTATAGTCCTCTTTTTGAATTGACTGGATATGCAGAGCTAGCCTTTCCTTCTTTATTTCGAAAGGCTGTGTTACCAAAGTAATAACTCTGTTATGTCAGCATTTCTTTAGAAATATCTGGGCTGCCTTCTGTATTGCTTGATCACCATGGGAATGATGGACAACTTTAGACATGAAGACACAGACAGAGAATATTGAAAAGCATTGAGTAAACTTGACTCAGCAACCCTGTCAAACTTCCTGGCAGTGTCCCCAGGCTCTAGTGATTCTCTACAGTATCTATCCACATTAAACCAAACTACCGTACTGTGACACGAGTGTCTACATAATAGTTACCCCACAGCTTGGCTCTGCTGAGTAGGGTTGGCCAGTGAGCAAGAATTTTGCTGAGACTTGGGAATAAAATATAGCTCTTTAAATACGTCAAGAGAAAAAACATCATAGAGGGACCATGACCTAGTATAGCCAAATCCATGGTGCACCCGCCTCCTGAATCCTGTTTGTAGGTCTGGTTATGACACCACAGAAAGGATGTGGCAGAACAAGGAAAGATATAGAGAAGTAAAACAAAGCCTGTCAGAGGAATGAAAAGGCCCCCACAGATAGTAAAAGTATGTGGACTGGGACTAGGAAGTATTTTTTCACAATGCTCATAAATAAATTATGGAAGCCAAAAGACAGATGAATTTGAAAATGGATGGGAAAAATGAATGGAGGATAGATACATCTGTGTCTATCAAATAGAATGGTACAAATACAACCTATGGCACGAGATATCTCTTAAACCACCAACTCCCAACAGTCGAGACACCAGGGAAAGAACATCTCGATATTTAATTTGTTTCATACAGTATTCTCCTTGGCCACTTTCAGTTAGAGTATTCTGTGAACTGGATCCAGTATGGTCATTCTTATGCTCTCAATTCAACTCTTGCTTTCTGTACTTTAGACTGTACAAAAAAACTCTCTCAAACTTAACAAGGATAGATTATATATTCATTAAATCAAGTAAAAGTGCTAACAAAACAGCATCCTTCAAGCCTGTATTAAGATTACTGAGATGCCTTGGGTAATGGGGTACTTTGCACTGATTAGTACAAGATACTCTATTATAACCTAGAATTCCCACTGGATAAACAGAATTCTCAAAGAATTGTGCAATTTCTGATGCAATTTTTAACTGGAACAAGTTTTAAATTTTTCTTTCTCTTATTAAAATAAAAACTTTTATGAAGAATTAAAAGAAATAAATAATTTCTGTATCATTTGTATGCACATCACACAAACTGGGTGTAATGTGAACAACAATAAAGTAAGCAGAAGTCCTAGGCAGAGAAGAAAAACACCTTAGGACATCTCCAAGGTATTAAGCTGTATACTAAAGACATATTATTCCCGAAGGAATCTTAGGAGATGTTTGTTTTTTTCTTTTTTTTTTTTTTTTTTCAGCAGGACAGATGTCCACAAGAGCAAACTAGAACAATACTGTAGGAGTTTCCCATTCTAGCCTATCTCCAGCAAACACAAAATGTCATTTTCTGCTGATATCTATTTAACTCTGGTACTTTCCACTGAAAAAATGTCTTCCTTTTCATTTGTAGCTGTGAAGCGTCTTGAATGAGTTATGGCAATTTACAGTCAATACATTTCTTAATTATTAAACTTAGAAATTTTAAAATGGGTTTTCTTACCTCTCCATTAGCTTTACCAATGGGAGAGTTGAGAATGAAGTCAGGAGGAGCAAAGACATCAACCAGGGCAACTGCATCATCTTTCAACTGTTTAAAAACAAGAGACATACAGTTGGCAACTTCTGTAGTTTTCCATGGCTATCTGTGAACTACAGAGCAGCAGAAAGATTATTTTCATAAAGTACCAGCTATTGGTAACTCAAGAGAAATCCATAAGAAGGAGTCCAGATTCTTTGAAATTTTGCTTACCTGTGAAGAATATAATCCAGTTTGAAAAGCTTTTGTGTTGAGAAAAAAAATTAGTGAGCTCACACAGTTATTTAATAAATAGAACTGGACAGCAGTATTTCACTGCTGCAAGGCCACAAATGATAGCCTTAGTTTGTAAGATATATTGGTTTTAATTTTTTGGTAAATAAACTAGGACTAGATCCAAGGTCAATGAGTTGCTATACTTTACAGAAAGTCATTCAGAAACTATTAATGCAATATCCTGCTAATTTACCCCCTGAAGTACAGAATAACCGGTATACCTATTTTTTATTATTTCTATAATATATTATTATTTTATCACAAAAAGCAATATTGAAGGCTTACCCTGTAGCAGAGCTCCAGAATAGCATTCTGAATAAATCTACCAGCTTGTTCACCTGAAGCATAGCCACCTGCAAATACATTCACAAAGAAACTTATATCAGTTAAGACTACACTGATACAATCCTTTTACAAAGGAGTTTAATCAGTTCAGTATTCAGGTGACTAAACAGATGTTCCTGTGAAAACCATTAATCTAAGACATTTGGAGGCTTCTGCATTAACAGGCTGCACTACAGCATCATCTTGCTGCCTATCTCCCATCCTCTCTCTAAGCACTGGACCACAGCAAAACTTATGAGCCCTTCATCATCTCTGAGCTGAGAGAGTCTTTTGGCTTAATTTGTCACTCCAGATTCCCGCTCCTGAAAATTTTGTCCATAATGTTTTATATTACACGTGTAATAAGAAAAGGCTCGAATGTAAATCCTAACTAGGATTCCCTCCCCCTTCCAAGTTAGGACTCTTGTGGCAGGTGCACCTGCACCAATAGAGACTGAAACTTTTCGACTGCTGAAAGGAAGAGTTAAAACTAGAAGCTGCGGGTTGGGGGTTGAGTTGCCCTGCCATGTGGTGACGGGTCACAAGCACACCTTGGTTGAGGGATAGGAAAGGAAAGGCCCTTCGGTCAACAGACAAGGCCTTCAGCCAATGAAACACCTTGGCTGAGAGAAGTTTCTAGACAGATGACCATATATGACTTCAGATCAGATTTGACTAGGTTATAAATGGAGTCCCGCCAGAGGACAAGTTGAACCAGTTCTCCTTGGAGCAGTGGGATTGTGGTCAGGGACTCTCCCCTTCGATCAGGATGCTGCTGAAGGTAACTCCTTGAGGTTGAGAACCCTCACCTTGCTGGGTGAGTGAGACGTGCACTTTAGGTCATCATCCCTAACATTGGCGTTAATCATCCCTTAAGTTGGAGTGCTACACAATTTTGATTAGAATAAATCTGAGTATCTGCCTCATCTAATTTGAGAGACTCCTAAAGTGACACAGTATATTCAGGGAGCTGATCTCACCTTGGTAGAGCACAGCCAGATGTTTACTTAAAGACCAGAGTCCATACAGAGCACTGAGATTCTTAAGCACTGGCTGCAGAGTAGACGGTATGTTGGGATCATGAGTGTAGTCATGATATCTCTGTAAGACTGTTTGTTCAATAAAAGCAATGGCTAATGATTGACAGTAGTACACCTTAGGAAACAGAAAAGAAGGACACTGAGTAACAAAATACAAATAACCAATCCTCGGCTGGTGCATAATGGCATTACTGTAGTGAAGTTAGTGGAGATCTGTTGATTTAGATCTGCTGATCTAGATTGAGATCAAAGAAAGTCTAAGAAGAAACTCTAGGAGAAAACTTTTTCTACAAGGTCTTTGAAAAGGTTAGTTGTGAAAAGCCTCATGAAAGGGAGCACAGAGTGTATGCTCATTACCAGTGTAATTTGGCAGTTGCACCCAGACTGTATGGGATCAAGTAGCTATGGCAGAGAGAAAACCTTGCAAAATCAGGTTTGCTGACTTTAGGATTATTAATAAACCCATATAACTCTAAGAGGATAAAGGTAGGTCTACATTTATTTAATATTATGCAGAGTCTATAAAGAGGATAAAATCTTCAAAGCGGTTAAGTAACCTATTGAAAACTTATTACAGTCCCTTAAAATAATAAATGAAAAATCTGATCACGTTAGCTTGAGTGGATTCTGCTTATGACTAGATTATGATTAGATTGCAATATGTTTTGAAAAAATTATCCAACTAATCCGTCCAAATTATCTGATCAGAAAGACAAGTCACCAGTTAGTGATTGTAGGAAGTAGAAAGATTGTAGAAAGTGACTGTAGGAACGCTTGTCTACTTTCACCTTTGATGTGTTGTGTCATATGTGCTACCAAGAAATAGGCTGCTGACTGAAAACACTCTAGTTGGTAAACAGAAGGGGAATGTGAAGCCATTGCTCTTGTGGCTGCATTGCAATGCTGTAAACCGGTGTTTGTTTTTAGCCCATTTATCCAGTTTTGTTTTGTTTTGTTTTTATTTAGAGTCAGTTCGTTGGTTTTTCTTTTTTCTTTTAAATATTGTATCATCCTTGCATTGAAATCCACTGTGGCATTATAAAAAAGCATATTCCAAAGATTATTGTGTTTCTCTTGATAGCTGTTCAGTAGCATACTTATGTACAAGCTCAGACACAAGTATGAATTGCAAAATACACATATAGTCTCTTCAGGTTTAGGGAGGACTTCCCCCTTCCTAAATGGATTTTTTTTAGATATAAATGTCAATTCCCTAGTCAGAATGAAGTAAGTGTTAACACTGCAAATTAAGTATTAAGACTTAATCTCCTATTCTCCTCCCCTATAATTCAATTTCCTTCTTTACCTTTGCTTGCACTTCTGTATTGTTTCTATCAAGATATCCCCAAACTTAAATAACCTAGGGATAGGCCAGGAATCTCTTCCAGATCTCCCATAGCAAGAACAAATACTATGTATTAGTCAGCCACTGGGCTGACAGAAAAGTGCTTCTTCATGCACAGAAAGTTTTAAATCAAATATGTACATGTCTTTAAAGCACAGCTTGTAAATAATTTTCAGATGTTTTTGAGGCATGCCATTTAAAATAAAAAGCCCCACTGTCCTGGAGAGGAATTGTAGGGAGAAAAGAAAACTTAATGACCTAAGGTATATCAATACCTATCCCAAAAGCATTCGTGTGCCTAAGTATTTTTAAATTTTAGCACATTTGAACATTAAAGAGAAGAGAACCTTCATACTTCTGAGCAAACCATTTTCTCTACTGCGCTGGCCCTGGCACCAGCCTCCCAAGAGCTGGCCAACTGTCAGGCAAATCAGACTTGAATTTCTGGCAATTCCTATTCTGAATGTGACCCTGAAGAGTTTATCTAATAAGCAGCTTCTACGGTAAAAACAGGAAAGATTTTCTCCACTCTACCAGTGGTTTCACAGAGACCATCCCCTGTTGAAGCTAGGCTGGCTCTTTCTAGGTGCAGAGTTGAATATTCCTTCCTGCCGTTTTTTAATGAGCTTTGCAGATAAGGTGAATGACACTGGCTGTCTTCAGGGAACAGCTCTCTCCTCAGTGACAAATGACAAGTGTTCTTTCCTTGGATGTGAGCCTGTTTCTTTCATGGAGGTAACGGAAGAATTTGGGGAGCTTGGGGATATACGCTTCAATTTGGGGTTAAGCCATTCCTAGCTGTTAAAACTCTCTGGTGAGAGAGTGGATCTGCTCCATGTAGATTGTCAGTGTTTCCTTTTCAAGTTCCAATACTGTTAGTCTGGTATCTTCCATGAGTACTTTGCACTATAGAAATTAGAGATGGAATAGACCTATTAGGTCATCTAGTTTACCTACCTGCCAGAGCAAGATTCTTTCCTACAGTATGTATTTGGCCACTGGAGCAGATGGAGATGTAATAATCAGATGCTGCATTAGATTTAATAGTAGTACATTTAGTCTTCAGAAGTTGTGCTATCAAAATTACAGACATCATCCAGCACATGCCTGCACCTTTTCCAAAGGGAAATATATCCTGGAAGATTTCTGCTGATGGTTAACTGTCCTCCTGCTATCCTGTTCAATACAGTGCACGTGGACAGGTATTACATTTTAATAGTTACTTCACTTGCTGCTTTATGCTTGAGGAAATTGTACTTCATGAGGCAAGAAGATAAAACTAACAGGATCTGACAAACTTGCATAAAAGTAAGTGAATAAAATAAAGCTGAGTAAGTATTACCTGACAGTTGTTTTTTGCCTCGAAATCACTTTGCCCAGACTGCTTCTCCTTGCTCAGTTTCAGGTCACTTTCTCGGAGCAGGTAGCAAACCAGCCATTTATATGCTGCTAAAGGAACTGTGAAAAAGAGAAAACCAAAATTCTTAATATTCACATTTATAATGGAAGAATTCACATGCAGATGCTATTGCAGTCTCAGTTTTTGTTACCTGAGATGAAAAGTGAAAGTGTTAGTTAATCAATCCATTAACATGAGTTTGCCTGTTATTGCAGATGCAATAAGTAACATCTGGGTAAGATAGTCAGATTGTAACTGTACAGTGAACACATACCATGCCTGACCATACACTAGTTCAAACTGACCCTAAACTAAAAGATAAGGTATACCTACAGCTCAGTTCAGACTTCTGACTCAATCCAATATTTTTAGCTTGTTATTTTCTTCCCATATTAAGACTTAGGTCCACAAGGTAATCAGTCTCTTCTGACTACAAGAACAGAAGACTGTCCACATTTCATGGAAGCGCATGACTTCTAACATTGCAAAGGTGGCTGATGTAATCGCACTTGAATGACCTGCTTTGTACATAAGTGCATTATTTAGAGCAGCATGGGACTATTAAGGAGAAAAAGTACTTCAGCATAAAGTCCTGGTGTGAATCCTGTTTGTTTGTGTCTGTTTAAGTTTTAATGTAGAATATTATTTAGCCAATTGTGAGTGTTCACATGCTGCTTAACTTTAGGCACCTGAATTAAGAGTCCAGTTTCTAACAGAATGGAACAATAAACTCAGATATTTCTAAAATTACAGTTTGGTTCAGTAGGTATTACAAGAGAGGAAAGAACATGTGCTTAGTCACCAGTTTGTGCTCTGCTAGATTTCACAAGTTGGAGACATCTAACAAAGAAGAAAGCAAGCAGTTGTTTTGAACTAGTCTTTTTCTTATAAGCCTTTGTGTCTTGAGGCTATTCAGATTTTACACCATAGCTATTATGATACTACCTCACTTGGTACTATGCAACACTATCCAAAGTCCAGCTTTTTTGCAACTATTTGAGGACTGAAGTGGTTACTGAATTCTAGGAATCAACTTGAGTGCCCCTTATATTAAAACTGTATGTTCTCAGTTTCACAGATTCACTTTTGCTCAGTGCCCTGTCACTATCTCATTACCTCCTCATTTCTTTGTTAACTTTTGCCTCCAAGGGCCAATCTGGGTTCACAGTGATACAAAAGTGGGAATGGTATCTAATGTCATACTTAATTTCATTATAGCAGAGTAAGCCAGAAAAACTGCAGGGAATCTTTTCACCATTACTTATTTTTCTCTATACAACCAAAAGCAGACACACCTAAAACCTTTTCAATGTATTTCTAAATCACTTGTATGGTTGTCTAAAGTAAGATATTTGTGTGATTGTGTGATATAAGGTAGTGGTAATCAATGCCCCTTACAGCAGTTTTACTTGAAAACAGCAATACAGTGGCAAAAACCCCTAGATCACAAATGCTATTTTAGAGGAACAAAATCAGAAGAAAAATATCTGATGCTAGCCTTCATTCCAGAATTGAGGATGGGGACAATAGGACATATTTTGAAATGCAGACTATGTTCTTAGTAAATTAAAAAGCATGTAACACAAAGAAAGTCATCAAATAGTAATATGATGAATATCTAATAAGTAGAAGAGGTTGAATCTCAAATCCCTGTATCCTTTCCTCTGGAATTTAAGATTCTAGAATCAGTTTAAGAACAGCAGAAGGCTACCTGAGGAGTCCATGCAATCTTCAACACTAATGGCTCTGAATTTCCAGCCAAGGATATGATGGTAGTCTTGCAAAACATTTATTGTTCCAAAAGGAGACTCAAAAGGAATCTTATCTGAAATACCAAAGAAAATAAAAAATATGAGAAAAGAAATTGGACTCTTTGAAAATATAAGCCTATTACAAAGCCACGCATACTCTTAATAGGCCAGATGCAATTAGGCCATAATAAAATAAATATTATTTAAGTAAATAAATAGTCCAGCTAAACGAGGACTGGTACACAAGTGCTGAAAAATGTGACATCCCTGCCTATAAGTCCCATAAGATACAACTCCTATTGATGAGTTTTCCAGTTCTGTAAGATGCTGGTGAAACTCACTGCTAGAAAATTGAAACAAAATCTAGAGAACTACAAAAGGTACTGATGGATATTGATACGTGGTCAGGCAATGTGAACTCTTTTAAGCACAATGAGCAGAGGATACTTGGGCTTACAACTTTAGTAGTTCCACTGAACTAAACTGCACTTCTCAAGGAGTAAGATACTACTTAATCTGACTAGGGAGGGCAAAACATCTGTCTAGCTTCTGCAAGATTTAGGAGAAAGAATATTTCTTGCAGCAAATATTTATGTATTGTGAATATATGGTATGATGGGAGTCTGTAGCGCATTATTTATGCTCCATAAAATTATTTCAATATGAAATTACCTCCCAATTCCATTAGCTGCACACTGTTGGGTTCAGCATAGGATTCCACAATGAAAACTTACCTCTTATGCAATTCATCCAGCTCATTAAGTAGTTGCTGGTTTGCTGAAGCAGGACATTGTTGTCTCCCTCATATGTGCAGTTTGGATCATTGTCATTTCGGATTTCACCCAGACGATTCACTTAACAAGATCAAATGCACAATTTAATATATTGCAATGTATTAATGGAAGATAAGGGCGTTTAAATAATTATTCTATGACAAAATGCAAGAGAGTTGTCTGTTCCTGTATGTGTAGCTATTGTTACCAACAGATGAGCTTGAAAGTTCACTGTCTAGCTTGTGAAAATGAAAATACTGGAAAAATGTGGCATTCATCTTACAAGAGGAATTTTCATCTGTAAAGTCTGCATCTTTATTTTTGGAATTGAGACTGAATCACATGTACAGTCTGTCCAAATACTGGTGCAGATGCTCCATGGGTTTAGTTTCTTTTTGTGGTATCAGTTATGAAAATATGGATGTGAGGGAAAAACCCTGTCTATCTGTATTGCTAAAATTCAGACACCGTGACACAACAACAGTAAAAGAACACATCAACATCACCATTCTCTTTCTGATCAGTGTATGCAGTAGTCTGTAACTTACTGGCAAGGTAACCATGTCCTCCACAAGCTTCTCGGCACTCCTGGGCTGCCTGCTGAGCAGTCCAAGACGACAGTGGTTTGCTGGCAGAGGATAAGGCATGAATCTCACGTCCCATATCAGCCTTTGTGAAAAAAAAAGTTACAAGTAAGTAATAACTTTTACACAAAGTAAGTTTTTGACCAGTTACAGCCATAGCTACGTGTAGTGCTTTATAATGAAGAAAAGAATAACTGGCAATAAATACGTAAAAATTTCTGAGATCTATGTAAGGGCAGAGCATATTATTTGCTGCTGCAACTGAAAAATCTTCAGCACTAACTTTCTTATATGGGACAACAATGATTTGTGCCAGGTAATGGACACATGGGTACATCTGAGCTCAGATGTGCCAGCTGACATAGCATTGCATGGGACAGTTCACTGCTTGCCAACCTTTTCCTCTCAAAGATGGAGAGGCAGGTGGTTGAAGGTGGCATGTTGAGACAAAGCTTCTAGCCCCTCTGTGTCATAAGCAATCCCTCTCTCCCCAGTCACCAAGGGGATATTTATAATATTTTCTGTCTTACATTGTTTTCACTGATATTTCAAGCTGTGCTGGGTTTGTGTGGTGGGTTTTTTGGTGGCAGGGGAGGGGGCTACAAGGGTGTCCACTGTAAGAAGCTTCTAGAATGTCCCCTGGCTCCAAGTCGGACCCACCTCTGGCCAAGGCTGAGCCAATTAGTGACCGTGGCTGTGCCTCTGTGATAACGTATTTAAGAAGGGGAACCTGGGAGGAGGAGTTGGAGTTGTGAGAGGGAGTTGAGAGGAGGACACTTATATGAAGACCAAGATCAGTGGAAGAAAAAAGGAGGAAGAAGGGGAGGTGCATCAGTGCAAAGATCCCCTCCCTCCGTGTATCCCGTGGTTAGAGGGCAGGGCTGCCCCCCTCGACATCCATGGAGATCTACGGTGGAGCAGATGCAGACATGCAGCCCGTGGAGGACCCTATGTCAGAGCAGAGGACTGCGCCTGAACGAGGCCACGACTCTATAGGAAGAAGCCCCCGCTGCTGTAGTTCGGTGCTGGGAGGATTGTAACACACGGGGGTGACGCACGCTGGAGCATCTCAGCAAGAATGCATCCTGTGGGAGGGACCCATGCTACAGAAAGTTCATGGAGGACTGTATCCCATGAGAGGGACACCATGCTGGAGCAGGGGAAGAATGCAAGGAGTCCTCCCTTTTAGGAGGAAGGAGTGGCAGACTGATCATAACCCCCATTCCCTGCCCCCTGCACTGCTGGGGGAAGGAGGTAGAGAAACTGGGAGCAAAACTGAGACTGGCAAAAAGGGAGGGATGGGGGAAAGGTGTTTTTAAGATGTGGTAATGCTTCTCACTGTCCTACTCTGTTAAGTGTTTTCGTTGTTAGTGTTTGAATTAAAGTGATGTTCTTTTTCTTCCCCTAACGAGTCGGTCTTTTGCCTGTGATCATAATGTGTGAGTCATCCCTCCCTGTCCTCCTCTCAATTCCCAAGCCTTTTACTTTATTTTCTCCTTCCCATTCCTAAGGGGGGAATGGGTGAGCGAGTGGATGGGTGATGCTCAGATGCCTTCTGGGCTCTAACCATGACACAAAGATCAATTTTGCAGAGTAGGAAAACTTAAATGCACCCCCTCAATTTCCGGAGAATCACAGTACCCTGCATTTACACTAACTCTGTTAGCCCTCCTTTGAAAATGTGTTTGGAATTCCAGATTCTGGAGACAGTGGGCTGATACTACCAAAGCTTGTTTAAGAGTAACTCTCTGGTTGGGTTTTTTTGTTTGTTTGTTTGATTGTTTGTTTTTTAAGATTTCCTGTAGAACAAAAGGAATTAATAAGGATTACATTCTTAACATTGTCAACAATCAGATTTTTTTCTGTCACGATTTTCTGAATGCCACTGTTTTGTCTAAGATTAGTGACTGCACTGGAGACCTCCAGAGATAAAATATCAGATTAAAAAAATCAGATTCTTGAGTGGTTTGCACAAAGAGGAGAAATTAGAATAGCCAGCCATTAGTACACAAATCTTTCACAAGCTTTATTTTAGCTGAAAAAAGCCTGAGTGTTTAGGGGTGTTCTGAGCACTGCCAGTGTGTAGGCTCTAACAATTAATATTGTTAACATTTTTTAAAATAAATAAAATTTATATGCTATTAAAAAAACATACTGCAGTTATTTTGGTTGAGAATCAGTCCTTGCACAGAGACAGGTAGATCAAACTCTTTCCTCTGCAAAGGAGTGACTCCCAATGGTCTGACTGTAGATGAGAAATTCTGCATTAAGACTCAAATGTCTTAACTTTTTTCTCCAAAAATATTTATTGTAATGCATGAATACGAATTGCAAAATCAAGCCAGACTCAGATAGTCTGTGCAGGAACTAACACTAGTATCATTTCAGAAAGTCTTTGATATATGCTCCCTGCAGTATCATTTACAACAGTTATAAACTGAATTTTCATCATCATCATGCATTTATGATAAACAATTCTACAAGAGAACATAACCTTAAATCCCACAGAAATCAGTAAAACTTTAACCATTCCATCCAAACTAATTTGGATGTTTTCTGAATGCAACTTTAATCATTACTTTGTATGTCCTGTATTTCTGAGACATTGCTCTAGCATTCTTGATTGCAAGATGGCCTAAGACTTCTAAGTAGGTCCTTCACTTAACAATTTCCAGTTTATTGTAGTGAGAACTTGGCAAAGAAGAAATATGTAAATATCTCACCTGTCTCTGACTCCTTTGCTTTGTCAATAAGCCTGCATAAAATTCTACGAAGTTCTTAAACAGGGATTTGTAGAAACAATCTAAGGCATATGTGGCAGCCAGATAAGGAAGAAGACGCCATTGCTAGAATAAAAATTAAATAGATTTGATCGCAAATTGATATATATTTTTTATAGTTATATATAGATACGTAACTAGCTTATGTCATTGAGCCAACGCATTAATTTTTCTTTGTTCAAATTGGAAAACTGTTTTATGAAGAAGAGAACATTAACCATCCATAAACATAATTAAGTTAAGTATTCTATACACAAGTTACAGTTACATTTTTCTAGTTCATGCATTTTAGGAATTTGTGATAAACATTCTGTCAAACCAGTGCAAAAGTTCACTCAAGCTTTGGGGACCAACAACATATTTTTGCCCTCTGTTTATACAATGTCTGGCATGCTGGGGCCAGTCATGATTCATGTGTTTCTTCAGTACCAACATGACAGAGGTTGTATCTGTTTCACTTGCTTGTTCATTGCTGAATGTACGTTAGTGCTGGCTGCACTCTGTGGAAAAAAGAAAACGGGGCTGGGAAACAGAGAAAAAAGCATCTTTGCCGCTCCACGGAACTCAGAGCCCATGAAGGAAAAGAGAAACTGCTTGAGGAAACTTTTGTGGTAGAGCAAGAGGGGAATGAGAGATTCGGCAAGCAGAGCCCACAGAACAAGCGAAAACTGAGAAAAATTGAGAGACGCAAAGAATAGTGGGAAGCAGATCCTGGCTTATTCAGAAGAGGCAGAAAGAAGGAAGCTTTTGCCAGTTTGTAAATACCCATGAAATCTTTTGAAGTTAAAAGACTAAGTGCAAACCTGAAAAAAAGAACCCACTTTGCAAGAACAAACTGGGCAGGTTTGATTTCAGCACTTCTTACATATTAACATTTTTCATTCAGCAGATCTGGGTTTTCTCTACTTCCCAATTACCCTGCATACTTTTGTTCTATTTTTTTAGAGCAAAAACATAATCTGCAGAAAAACACTGGTTATATTCCTCTCAAAATTAGTGCTAGCTTGAGACCTCACCACAATGAATATTGTTGATTTCTATACTTTTAAAGCTTTATAAAGGCTAAAAGAGCAAAAATTACCAGCAAGAGGCACTGATATTTTTAAACAAATACTAATTTCTACACTGGCAGTATGTTCATACCTGCATAGGAGGCAGTTTTTCTCTGAAAAGATTACTATTTTACAAGACAAATGTTTCTACATGCTTCAAAGAAACATGAATATTTGGGATTTTCTATTCCAAAAACTCATGTCAAAAGTCTGATCATGCCAGGAGGAGGTCTTGATTTGTACTGAACCACCACAGCTGCATTAGAATGACACTTCAGATGATACAGACAACTTTAAATTCACTGATGTACAGTACTGCTATTTTGATTGGCAATAGATCTGAATCTGAGTTTCATTATATGAAAGTCTGTAGATGTGATTTACAAAGTATTTACCTGTGTTTGGTATTCAAGAACAGGTATTTCTTCATCATCAGTTGGTCCAAACTGATGCCGAACTGCTGAGAACCGAATGGCTATTGTTAAGGCAAGCTTTAAATTGGTCGTGGAAACTGCTGTGATCATAATTCTGCCAGTGGACAAGTTTCCCAGAGCTGCACTAAAACGCTCTTTAACATCCTGAATGAATAAAAGGCACAGACTGAATGGTGAGGCTAACATTTCATTTACATCCCCTGCAAAGATAACTCTGGTAGCATGATCAGAAGCCCGGAGGATTGGCCAATTTTTTCTTGACACATTCAGATAAGGTGCTCAGGCAAGACACAAAGCAGTTTCTCTAAACTACTTTGGGATCAGTGGGGTACCGCAGAGAAAAGTAAGTCAGTAAAATCAGTAAGGTGAGTTGAGAAAGACAATTTAAAAAACAGCATTCTGACTATCTCATTTGAAATTGTCAGCAGCCTTATTTCAGTCCAGGTACTTCCCAGTATGAGAGGCCCATGCTCCATCTCTTAACTACTTACACCTCTGTATATTTAATAAACTGTATTAATGAAACAAAACCTTGATGGATACCTTGACTGAACTTGAGTACTTCCCCTCAGCTGTGACATCTCCAGTTATATTCAGTATGTTTTCTTTAGGTATCCTGACATTGTGGAACATGGCAAATCTGTTTAAACAAATACACAAGCAATGTAAAATCTACCTTGACATAGTCTGAGGTGTCTACATTACAGAAAAAAGTTCACAACAAAGACAGAATTGCACCATGAACTCAGGCATATCAGTAAATTGAAAACAGTGTCCATCAAGGCAGGTAGGTAATTTTAGGAGAGTATGACTGGGAGAACAAAGGCTCAGAGCAGCAGAGGAAATTCAAGATGGGAAATTATTTGTTATTACTCTTCAGTTTGTTTTTTTAAAAAAGATGACGCTTACAAAACCAAGACAAACACCTCAACGACTCCAGACCATTTCAGCAGCTTCATAAGTAAAGAAGTAAGCCAACTAATGGGAGGGTAAGCAATGTATTCTGTTTGAGGGGAGGGATAGGTAAAATTACTGGAGACCTTATACAGAGGTAGTTTGACAGACGCTTTCACCAACAGCTCAGAAACTTGCACTGAATTATCAGTCTGCACGAGTTTAGACAAATTACTTAGCTTGATATCTCAGCTATCAAAAAGCTTGGGAAGATTAACAACTTCCTTCTCCTGCTTAGAACCTGACTATGCCATTCTGACCCCTAATAATTCCCTGCCACAAACAATCCTGCTGAACCATGTCCTTTACTGAAATGTTGTTTGGTCCAATCTGGAGACTGCTTTGGAATAGAGACATATTTTTACGAGTTTAAAATATAGATCTGTGAGGATCATTCATGTTATTGCAATACAAATGAGGACATAGCTGAAATAGTGCCCTGAGAAGGAAATGAATGGAGAATTTTCCTTTGTTTAAACTCAAACTGGGATTTCTGTTCCCTGGAATGTGGCATCTTTAAAAGGAAGAGCAAGGTAACATTTTCTAAATTGTGGCACCCTAGCAGTGTTAAAGAAAGAAGTTGTTAGAATAGGCAGAGTGTCCTGAGTATTCATACTCTTCAGGAAGAAAGCGTATGAACTGTTTCACCCAAATGGGCAATACAACTTGGCACAATAGCGGTAATATCAGCTCCACTCATGAATATCTCAGTATCTAACAGCACTTGAAAAGCTGTATTTGTAATCAAAGCAAATTCCTTTTTCCTGCCAATACAGGCTGATCTATTTAATAAGGCTCACGAGAGCCAGGTCTTTCACATTAATAAATTACATAAGGGCTGCATTGCTGCATGTGCTTTAAAATTACGAGTTGTTTCCAAGGAAACATATCTGCATACTGAATTTATTCAGCCTTAGAGATACACGGTATTTTTGGACTTAGCCACAGAGAAAACCATGCTATCCTGACCAGGAACCAGCTGCTTACTGGCTTTAACAATGTTAAAAAGTGCTTTATTAAGAGCCAGTTTCAGTGAGACAACACTACTCTGTAACAGAAGCAAATTCAGAATTTCCAAAAATCTGATTTCTATCTTTGTTAATATTTTTTGCATATCACTGAAAAAAAAAAAAAATCTCATTCAAAAAAGATCTTTTGGTTAAATTCACATTTATTTGGTTAAATTCACGCTCCTTATATCCCAAATAAAATCCATCACAACTAAAACTGTATAGAAACTCTCAATACTTTTAAGCAATAGTATGCATGTTAGACAGAACTTGAGCTTTTTAATTATTATAACTCATTACCTGAACTACAGGAGAGTGTGTATGGCAAGGTTTAGGTCCCTAGTTTAGCACTCTCTTTTCCTTGTTACTGTACATCCATAGAACAAGAAGGTGCTTCCTCCTAGGAGCTTACAATCCAAGCATAAGGCAAGAAACTACAAATGTGTTCAAACAAACGGTGAGGCAGACACTAACTACCGAAGAATACTTTCTTGATATGACACCTGCCAATCACAGCGCATTGGCAGCTAAGCATTGGCATTTTTTAATAAGTCATTAGAGCAAATGAGAATTTTAAGGAGGAATCCGAGTGATGAAAATACAGGAGCTTCATGGATTATAAAAGATCCCTGCCAAGCAGGAAAAGATGCATGGAAGAAAGCAATGAAATATTATTTTTAAAAAGCTACTGAATGGGTGATAAAAACTGGAATCATAAACCAGACTAAAGGAAGAGCTGACACAACAGAGAGATGCTACAATCTTTGGGGCACAGATTAGGATGAAATTTCAAAGGGCTGCAGCTCTTGGGCCTTCTCTTTGCAAATACATATTTGGAGCATGTTTAGTTCCGTGTGTGATGAACAGTAAGATTCGTGGCAGTAATGACAATGAACAAGATGGCAAATTGTCCTCTTATGTTTTATACTGTAGTGATTAGTTCAATTAATTCAGCAAAACTGAGCAGTTTCAGAAAATTATTTATATTGATAAGTGCTTGAAACTCTAGAGTTCTTAAAAAGCAAATTCCAACCTAGTAATATAAAAATCTATATACTAATAACCTACTTTTAGGAAATTCAAGCCTACTAATATTGAACGTGTGGCAGATACATGCCAAACAAAACAGCTCCCAAAATAACCTAAACAGTTTTATCCACTTTCACATGTTGTGATACAATCCCAAATAGTTAAATTTAGAGGAAATCTTTTGTTGGAAAAAGTGAAAAATCTTGTAGAAAGTTTTATTATAACCTGTCTGACATAAATACAATGTAGCTCATTCTGTACCACATAAAAGATTAACTAGAATTATTTTGATTAAAACCCATACATATACCCTTCTCATAATCACCTTTTTCACAGCTAGTGAACTAAATATCCAATCATTAATGATCTATTTTCATAAAATCAAAATTAGTTCAAATAAGTTTTTGAAAGTTTAGATTTTTTCCCTCGATACTGTCCATTAAAGATATATTATTTCCTTCTTTTTCTGTAAGCTGTAATCAAAATAGACATGTGTAAGATAGCAAAAGCTTTAAAAAGCAGAAGAGAGAGACAGAACTTGCAATTAAAAATCACACAGAGAATTCCCATGCCTAAAGAAATAAGATATATTGCCTATAAGCACCAGTGTTGAAAATAAAACCAGAACCTTACAGGACTTGGGAGTTAGGCAACCTTGTGAGATCATTGACAACTGCTGTTATGCTCCTTCTCCAAGAACTTTGCTATTGAAATTGTTAGACATACTGGCCAATTTGAACTTGATATTGGAACATACTAAAAATAAATAGTAAGATTTAATTAAGTCAAATATCACATTTTTAATGGTTTTTAGGTTAGAAAACATAGTGAATAGACGTCGTCCACATCTGTCAACACGTTTAGGGAAAAAATCTCCTTAAAGAACTGAAGAAATATCTTACAATAATGGAACTGTAGACACAGTCATGGGGATATCATGTACCAGCAAGTTTGGAAAATTGTTGAATTTCACATGGTGATGACAAGACCATAGGTTTGAAAGCTACCCTACTTAAGGCCTCTTCTGCATAGCAAACTGTGTGACTGAAATTAAGACCTCTCAGCAAGAAAGACAGATAGCTGTCACTTTAAATATATATCATAGGGCTCTGCAGCAATGTGCAATTTTGCATCTTGTAGCCCACGGGTAAAAAAACCCTGTATCACAGATTTCTACCTAGATTAGCTGAGCAGAGTGAAGAGCTATTCCAATAGCAGCATTCTTGTTTGAGTTCTTTGGCCAGTAGTTTAGGGAACATTTCAAGCAAAATTAATCTTACTGACTTTAAATCATGCAATAGTAATTCATCTGGTGTGCAGTAATGCTGATAAAAAAAGGAGCAGCTGGAAAAGCTACGAGCTCCTTTTGCCAGTACTAAATTAATAAGCTGTTACCTATAGTACAAATAGCTCAAACATGCTTTGGTGCATTTCAGACTCACTAAAATGCCTTTCCTGCCAGCTTTTGTTATTGACTACTTCAGAGATGGTGCAGTGACAGTTCCTTCAATCCTTCCAGCCAGAAACAGAAAGCAGGTGAATGGTATTGGAAGGCTGTGAGTCAAGTGATCTCACGGCTGTTTATGGGATACAGTAAACCTTGGGAAGAATAACACTTCAGAGGTCTGGTGAAAAACTTGCAGGAGGAAAGAAAACAGCCACATATTCCAGACTGAAACTCACAGAAAGGTTACAGTTGAGAATAGTTACAGGGAAGCTGGGGAAAACTGCAAGGCAATATTTTAGCTCTAGTTCCTACAGTCAAGGCTCTAATCTAAGAATGCAGCTCTGTAACAGTAATGCTCAATAACAATGATAAAACAACATGGCATTTTACAGGCCTCCTAATCCTATCTTAATGGACTTCACGGACACACAAAGACCCACTCACCCTAAATTTCTTACACTCTAAGTGCCAGCCTTGCAAGGAGTTCTGGATGTACAGACTCCTGCAATTGTCAAGAGCTGACAGAGCTCTGCTGAGGAAGAAAAATGGTTGTTTGAAGTCCACTGTAGATGTGAGGCTGTATTTCTGTGGGTCACAACAAATGCATGACCACATCTGAATCCACATTTTCCCATTAGCACCAAGAAGTGCCTGTCAGTGTGAGCTCTACAGCTACACAGTTTTGAGGTACATCTAGATGACAAAAATGAGGGGATAAGGCAGCACACTTCAGCAACATGACTACATCTTAGCAATGTGCACAACACTCTGTGTACCCATATTGTGGCTAATCTTGACTGTAGAAATTAAGTGGAGAGTGCAAAACAGAGAAATACCAATTATTCCACTGCAAAAATCACTGTTTTGTTTTAAACTGCAAATATGCAATATGTGTCTTGCAAAATATTTGGTTTAACTGTGAAAGTGGCACTGTTCACAAGGATCAAAGTACTGATGGTACTGTAGTCAAGTAACATAAATGCAGGTATAGGCATCTTTAACATTTATCTTTATTTTACAGCTGCTCCATTACTATTGCAGTTGTTTGTGATGGGTCAGAGGCTGCAAGGCAATAAAAACATTAAACAAGCATAACATTGTTTATTTGAGAAGCAGGATTGATTTCTACACTTGCACTCTTATTCACATCCCTCAGCTGTCCCTTTCCCTGTACTGAAACAGCCTCTTCTGTGATCTTGCAGTGAACCAGACCTGACAAACGATCTGGTTGAAGACAGCCAAACCGTGGGGGTTTTTTTGTTGGATTAGTTTTCAGGCAGTTCCAGTTCCCTAGTTGAGTCCTCTACACAGCTACATAAATGTTTGTGCCAGCATAAAGAAAAAGGCAGTGTGGGAGTAGAAGCAAACAACCAAAGAAACCGAGTATGGAAATTATCTTCACCAAACTCCTGCTTCAGACTGTAAGATGAAGCTCCAAAAACTATTTAGGCTTCAACCATGTATTACAGCTTCTATCTTCTGAGCAAAATAACTGCAACCATTGCAAAATCTAAATAAGAGTTAAGAGGATAAATAGTAGGAGACAAAAACGGTTTGAAAGACTAGACTTTCATTTGTTCTGCCCTTAAACTAGCAGTAGCAGAATCTTAATGTATTATTGGCACTGTTACTGAAATAGTAACAAAGAAAAAAAATATTAATCTACCATTTAGAAGTCATCTGTAAAGGCTTGGAGGTTGTGTGATGTATGCCATCTTTGCCAATACACAAGGAATTGTAGTGAGGGCTTTCAGAACCCGCAGTCTCTTTCCAGGAGGGATTCTTTTACACCATTTATTGCTTTTCTGCCCAATAAATCTTCTTTACTCATTTTCTCTTGGGTGTTCAGTTTTGGTTTTGGTATCCAGAAAACTGAATCTGGCCTCAGTGATTGTTAGAGAGCATGCTGAATGTCTTAGTGTGTTGTATGTGTGGAGAGACTGATAACATTTTAATTGTACATGAAAGGCCATTAAATGGCTAATAAAATATTTCAATTTTCTGAAGTCCATTATTAATTTTAATTAGATACAGTTAACAATTCTTCCCCCAGAAATACCCTCTTCTCCCCTACACAGGATTCAGTTAAAATAAATAGCTTTCTATCTGGCAGTGGTTTGCTATATCCTTGATGTCTTCATTTCACTAGTTCGTCCCTTAGCATAGCTTTTGTCTGCTCAACAACTGTATATACATTATCAGTGGATACAGCTGACCGAGCTCCGAACATGTTTTACATAGACAGGCATGTTAAACACCATTTCAGAAACACAATGATAACTGATTTTCAGACTCCACCGTGCAGTTTCAGTTGAGCATCATTTCCAGTTCTGGACTGGGGAAAGCAGCAATTTGCTGCTAGTTGCAACTGGACATGAAATTGGTTCACCACCAGTTCAGTGTCAACCATTTACTGACGTGCACTGCAGTAATGGCTAATTTTGGTAATGTTACATTAGCCAAGGTAGACCAAAAAAAAAACCCCAAAGGAAGAAACAGAAATGCACATCAGCACACACTCAAGCTCTCGCTTTATGTCTCTCCTCTTATGCCTGCCATGCATTTTACAGAAAAGCCCCTGGATCCCAAATACCCTGAGTTTTTCCAGTGGTTGTTTTGTTCCTCAGCTACTTCCATTTTGGGACCACTGTGAACAGCAGATTTCAAAGACTGCCAGAGCACTAGCAACAGGTGAACATTATTATATGACAAAGACTGAAGCACTTGCATCCCCTGGTGGCAGTCTTGATTTATTTTTTTGTAACAAAACAAAAAACCAGTCTAATCTCTCCGTAAGAAAAATTGGAGTTCTATTTTTAACCACTTATGTATTGATTACAGGAATTGTTGTAAATAACAGAGAGAAAGAAAAATACTTTAAAATATTTTAAAGTGATTTTGTCTTTTTTGTCAGGATAGTTGAAGTTACAAAGACTTGCAAAACCCATCTGATTTTTGGACATTCTAATTATGAAACTGTGAGAATTATTTTGAAAGACAGAATTGGAAGGAATAGACTAATCAATTGGATTTACACTGCAAAAATTCCCACACTACTTCAGAAATTCCTTCTTTTACTGAAAACATTACACTCTGCATTAGCAGGAAACCAGCCTTCAGCCAAATGACCCAAAATATTAATTGTTTTTCAAATTCAAAAGGGACAAATACAGTCACCTACTCTGTTCTCTTACATAGCATAAATCAATGGCATTTTCCAAGGTAGCTCTGAAATTTCTTCCCCATGTCCTCCATAGGTGTTCAGGAGCTTAACTCTCCGTACCCATATTGAAAATTAGTAGCATAAACTTCTTGAAGTACAGGAACAACATCTGACATCTTTCCCAGAGATATCAGATTCTGATCTTCACTCTGATCATCTATCCTGAGTGTAATTACATGGAAATATATCTACTTTACTAAGTGTCTATGGTAGTTGAACCAGACTTCACACATTTATTCAAAAAACTGGCAAAGCATGCAGTAGAGACTAACACTTGCAGTCACAGCATAACGGAATATTTTCTTATCACCACATACAGCAGGCTTCTATACTGCAGGGTGTGCTTTCTCTGGGATAAACTCAGACCTAAGATTATTAAACTGCTCAGGAGGACATAATAAACTGATCAGGAGGACACCCTGACAGGGCAGTGTCTTGTGAAATGTCTCCCTGTGAATCTCAGCATTTTGCAGATCATGCAGCCAACAGTCTATTTTCTAGGATGGCACAGCTTGTTGTCTCTATAAACAAATGCAGAGCTATAAAGCTACTATGTCTTCAGTCCCCATCCAGGCCTTCGTGTGCCTCTGAGAAGCAATGTGTACAAGTCCAGACATTTCTGACAGCCCAGTGTGAGCAGAAAGGTTGCAAAGTGAAAACTAGTTTTCTAGTTCTTGTGAACAAGGTTGGCATCTAGCCTCAGACCTCTTCAATGAAAATAGCTGAGTTAAATCAGGAGCACAGGCTCCTAGAGTTTTCAGCTGCATGAAGAGTATCTGTCAGTAACCTTGGGCTCCCTCCCTCCTCCATCTTAATCTGCAGGTGCTGTCTTAAGCTTTGTAGTGCAGGGACTGTCTAGATCCATGATTGCGGCTCCTCAGGCACTGCTGTCAGCAGAATATTTTTTTTTTAAAGCAGCATATGCAAAGTAAACAGAAAGATTAGAATGCCTTATGATTGCTTTAAATTACATGTGATGTCATCACTAAAATAAGGGACTTCATCTGATATTAAGATACAAAGTCACTGGTATGTCCTATTTATAGCATATTATGTGGATTATCATCTCAGATTATTCAGATATTACCGGTACTTTAAGAAATGCTCTGTTTTTTCCCCAATAGATCAAAGGATAAATGGGTATGAGAATTATGTGCATTTTGACGTTATGTAACAGGCACACTCTTATTCTTTCTCTTGTTGCATAAAACTATGCTGCAAATTAAGAATGAGAATTTCAAGATTTCTACAGAAATATGAAGCTGAATTACATTTGGATTGCTCAGGCCCATTTTGCTGTGCCATCTGGTGGCTACTAGTTAGTAATGCAGATGCAGGCAAAAATACCCATCAAAACCCAAATCCCCTTCTTTTCCAGGCTTTTTGTCACATTTTTCCTCTGTAAAAATTTTCTATGTTTATTTATTTATTTGTTTATTTATTTATTTATTCTGTCTGTGTCTTTAAGCAACACACCATCAATGAGAATGAGCTACATAAACATAAAACAGTGCTATTTTTGCCACTACAGGCTATTTGGGACATCAGAAGGAGACTAGTACAAACAAACTACAGAAGACCTATAGCCTTCTGGAAAGCCAGTCAAAGCCATTACGCTTAAAAGCAGAATAACTTGGGATATCTATACTTTGTTTACTGCAATGGCATGTCATGAAGAGCAATACATATATCTGTAATGAAGTGAATCAACAGACAGAGGTAAATTTGAGGCATAAAGAAGTGACACCCCCTGCTTTACTATTTTAGGTCTCTGTCTTTACACAGAACTACGTAACTAACACAGGGTCTTAAATCATAATTTTTAGATAATGGCTGTTTTAATGCAGAAATCTACCACAATTCTCCCACTGTCTCCTCCCCATCAGATGCCTCTGGTTAGTAAAGTAGAGACACTGAAGTCCATGACTCAGAAATGGAGTCCAGGTACTTTTTTACTTCAACTGTACGCAGAGAATACAAAAAAAAAAAAAACAAAAAACCAAACCACTAACCTCTCTTCTTCTGCAGTGAACAGGACTAGTCCAGAAATCCCATGGTTTAAACAAGATCCCTAGTTTCTCTACTGGGTCACATTAATCCTACATCTTTACTAACAATAAACCTCATTTGTGGACCTCCATTAGCCCTCCTGTGGGCTGGAAATTGACGGACAAAATAATTCAGGGCTTACACCCAGATGGGTGGAGAGGCCGATTAAGTTCTTTACTCAGAACTTAATGGATTTGTTTTTTTTTTTTTTTTTTCATTATTAGTGTTGCAAAGTCTATGACTGCAAGAAGGCTTGGGGATATTCCGAGTATCAGTAGCACTTCATATTCTAAAAAGTGAGAGAAGCAGAAAAGCTTTGGTTATTCAGATAGAAAATACTGAAATTTGAGATTTTTCGATCTGTTCTTTTGGGGTTTTTTGGGTTTTGTGTTTTGTTTTTGTTTTTTTTTTTTTTTTTTATAAATACCAACAACTTAAAACCACTAGCAAATACCTCAGAAATAAAGACAGAACTGACACAAGAGGATATTTACACCACTACAGTGTGATATAATCTAGAATGTTTCCTTCTTCAGATGGATTGACTTACCCATTATCCAACCCATTCTGCCCAATCTTCTTTCCTATGTCACCCACCATCACACCTGGCATTGGTAGAAGAGTTTTTGTGTCTCGAATCTGCATATAAGTGGAACAAAACATTATTTCAGTTGTGGAACAATTAAAGTCATGGGTTGAACTTTTCAAACAGTGAAAATATTCCCAATTTTTATTCTGTTATTAACACTAAAGAAAGCTTTCTGTTTTTTCCAAACGCATAATCCTGGATATACCTTGTACTTACATATCCACTCATTCAGGACATAGATCCCTTAATGAAAATTACTTTGGCAATATGACACTAATTACATCACTGTATTAAATATGCCTTAACACTGATGACTGCTCTCATCAGACTAGCATTGAAACCTTCTTCAGGTGTACACAGACATAGTAGAAATCAGTGGAATTTTTATGTAACAATCAGCTTTGAGATATTTCACAATTTTGTAATAAATTCTCTTCAGTGTGCAACTAGCTCATGTTACTATGTACAACTTCTCTACTGCATTGCCGTATTTTCTGATGCCTTTAACCTTATAAACTGATCTCTGTGGTAGAAGCTTGCAGATTTCATACAGATCAGCCTGCAGCACTGGCAGACATAAATCATGTTATGCCTCATCCAAGACTTTCAGGACTTCATACAGTATAGTTTAGTTCTAACTATAAAGGTACTGTGGTAATCTGGAGGCTTTTCAGCTCTTTGCAGAAAACTGACAGTGTAAAATTGGCTGTACAACCATCACAAAATCAGTGAATATTTAAAAACAGTACACTTGTTACAATTGCAATAAATGTTGAAGGCACTAATTCAAGAATCTGCTGGTCAGATATAAATAACAGCATTATAGAAAGTCTTTAATTTGAACCCACTCCTCTCACAAAAAAAAAAAAAAGATTAGCAATATTTCTACTCTACCTGTACAACAAAGGAATGTAATCCTTGGCACTGTCCATCAGGAGTGTAGAGCTGGGCATACACAACTGCATGGGTGGCATGTTTCCCCATATTACCAACCCAGAACTTTGCAGCTTCAAAGTCAGGAGTATTTATGACAAATTCCTGTAGCCAGGAAAGAAAGGAGCAAATTATATAAATCATAAAAATCAACACATGGCTATTTTCTCTTTTTTTCATGACAATGTTAATATTTTGAAAACGTCCATTAACTACCAGGGTTTAATTCTGTACTCCAACTGCTGAAATCTCTCTCACTGCGTTCAACTTCGGAGAGAATACATGTAGTTAAGAAAAATACAGAGCTGAAAAAATTAATTACTTCACTGCAAAGCCTGAAATTCAGCATTTTAATTGCTCTTTTAAGCAGTTAAAAGATGTAAAGCAAAGTGATGGACTCAGAAGCACTTCCTAGATCTTAGATTAAGCTGAGCTGTGAGTCCACGTGAAGGACTGTGACGACTGTTTCAGCTGTGAAAGCTGAAATCTATGCAGGGACCACCTTCTTACGCAGTTTTGTGTGGAAAGGAAGCCTGGTTGACTGTGAAAGGCCACATGCTTCTCAGTCTGGACAACTGGAGGACCATGAGTAGGGGGAATTCTGAAGAATACATGAAATATCCTGAAATTAGGCACAGCTTCAGCAATCAGATTTCTTCAGCAATCAGATTTTTAGATTCCAAATAGTGTGTTTTCTGGATGTAAAAGAAATCGGAACTGAGAGTCTCAAGATCTTAACAAAGATTTAGTCATTTCAGTCACTTTTACTGCTGTGCACTCATCACCAGCCTAAAACTCAATTTATTTAAATGGAACTTTTCATGCTGTCAAATTCACAAGGTTGTTTTTCTGGAAAGGGATCTGACAGTCCATGTTACATAAATGATCGCTGAATTGCTTGTATATGAAAAAATTCAGACTGGAATGTTGTCCTACAGAAGAATATAAAATCTTATGTTTCAGCTCTATGATTCTTATTTCTCATTCTTTTGAAACCACTTCTTGATGTACAAATATGAGAGACATTTTTTGTTGACAGTAATAGCACCCAGTTCTGTACATTACAGTGCAATAAAATGCCACAGTCTTTGGGGGAGATGATGAGCCTACTTTCTTGGGACATAACACGTTTTAAATTCAACGTGGCATAAACCAAGCATGTAGATGACAAAGCGAGAAAGTTCTACCAGCCTCTTCTCTTAACTTCTAGTTTCCTCTCCCTTAATGTAAAACTATAATGAGTTCTATTCATTTACTGAGAAAAACGTTAGGACAATGAATTTCTTTCTGCAGCAGTGTTATTTCAGAAAACAAATTATAAATAGTAAGCAGTATCTTAATGGAAAGAGCAGTTTATTCTTTTGTTCTTTCAGTGTCTTCAATAGTATTGTTACCTCTTTTTCGTATTTCTTTTCCCGATAGTCAGGAAATAATCCTAATTGTTGTATATAAAACCTTCATATTTTTTAAAGATAAAAGACAATTTAATCAGCACATCCAACTATTCCTTAAAAGACACAACAAAGGAGAAGGATGCTGTCCTTATTTTATATCACAGCCAGAAGCTAAATTAACTACTTGTACAAGAAAACAGAAATTTCTGGATTTTTTGTAAATATCGGTATTTGATAGACAACCATTTCACTTTCTTGTATTTTGTTCTGCTGGAATGGAATCACTTTCCTCTTTTTAAAAAGTATTCTGGGTATTAAATGCACTGATTTACAGTACTCAAAAATACTAACGCAGAAGACTTTTTGTTTTGAAAACACTGGAAAGCTGTGTAGGAACATGCTTACCTGTTGAAGTCCCAACATCAACCCTTAACTGTATTCTTTGTAGGAATCTATTTCTTTCTCTTAGAAATAAAAAAAGGGGAGAGAGCACTGTCTCTGACCTGAGGCATCCACAGCACATGAAGTGCGACATGCTTGTCTGTTTTGGTTTTCTTGAACCAGGGGTCCCCAGAAATACTTCCCTCCAATATAAGTATTTTACCTTTTTTTTTTTTTTTTACATTTGGGGTTGAACTTGATTCTTTCCTTTTAATCAAATAAATCCTTGAATCATTCTGTCCTGTTAGCAAGTAACAGTCTAACAGTGTCAAACGTTTTTCTTGTACATTAAGGACTAACCTGAGTGTTATGATCAAATGTGGCAGTAGTCCGTATGCCTTTGGTATTAGTTCCATGGCTGAGTTCAGTCAGAGCAAAACATCCAAAAATCTAAATAAGGAGATATAAGACACAGTTTAAGACTACTTTATTACAGCAATTAAAATGGTAAGATTTTTAAATGATTGCAAACACAGCTATTGGAAAATAACTTGCAATTACAAGAAACCAATCAAATGTAACCCTAAGGCTAGGACATCATGCCTGCACTAGGGTAACAGGTCCTTTTTCCCTTTGCTGATGCCTGACTCATTCAGGCAGGTACAGATTATTATATACATATTATATAACATCCACTACGTTTTCAGCTGTCTGGGTTGAAAGAAGTATTACTTGGTGAAAATTGGCAAGTCTGCTTGTATACAAGCAGTTCTGGGAACTCCCAAAGTTAAGAGAAAAACAGAATGAGGCTGTTTATTTTCAAAATTGCAAATAGCCTACGTTATTGAAGGGAATAATTTTGTATCAGACACATGGTTCTCAGCAGCATTTGGAAACACTGCCTGCTTGAAGGCACACTGAAATGTGCATACTGGAATACTTTACCCTAGACTGGTTTGCCCTATCGTACATACTCTTCAATAGAAAACCTCTGAAAATTAAGTGAGAATACAAATAAACAAATAAACCTGAAGTCTCAGGCAAAATTATTCTGACAAATATATATCCTCATGCTTCTGTGTAGATTAACAGTCATTGAAAGAATTCATCCTGATCTTTAACGTGGGGCATCAAATCAGAACCATGGAGCAGTGTATGACTGTCTGAGCAGATAAATACAGAATTTCAGAAAATGAAATAAACAAGGAAGGTGAATGGTTGACCAAAAAAAGAAAAAAAAATATAAGAAGTGATAAAGAATAGCAAAAGAAGCATGAAGTTCAGTTTGGGTGCACTGATCACATGTATCTCAAAATCAAGTATGGTCGGGCCAGACAGTGAATGTTGCCCGCCTGGCCAAATGGCACAGATGGGAGAAACTGTCTAGGATTGGCTCTTTCTGTATCAAAAGGGCTGCACTTACTCTGCAGGCCATTTGGTCCCGAGTCTCCACTGGACTCCACATGGTGTTTCTGTGGCATTAAGACATTATTTTTTGCCGTTTTATAGCATCAGAATGTAATAGATATAGCATCAGGGAAGGGTAGGTGTTGCACAGTGGATGATGCAGATGTGGAAGGTGGGAGTGTCCGTGTGCAAAAGTTGCCGTGATATACTCCTAAAGGACTGCAGATGGAGACAAAACTGGTGTAGTGCCACCTATACTGCCTTTTGAGAGAAGTCACCAAACTGCACGTTAACTTGGACAGTCTAAAACAGACCCAGGAAGTGGTGTAATAGCTAGGAGCGAGGGCACTCGGGGCTCAGTGCTTCAATCTGCTCCCTGGTCTTTTCTTTTGCTACCTACAAGTACCTAGGTAAGTAAAGAGATCTGAAATAACAGAAGGATGCAGGTAGTGCCATGGTTCTGACAGTGCCCGGTTCTCACAAATTATCAAAGAAAAAAATTTACCTCCATGCTATAAGTCTGTTTCAAAAAATTTACAAATCTCTTAGAAGCACTCAAAAGCGTACCTGCAAATATCTGTAAAAACAGAAAATTATTAATTAAATCAGTGACCCCAAGATGGAAAGCACAAATTATACACGTATAAAAATTTGTAATAGTAATGTCCATTAAAGGGACCAGGGAAAGTAGGCTGCACAGGAAACACCTACTTAGACTACAGCTGGAGGAGATAAGTCAGGATTTGATATTGTCAAGGGCTCTTTACAAAGGACTGAAATTTTCACAGCTCTAACCTGTTCAAGCCTTCACTGCAAACTCTGAAAAAAGCTTAATGAGCTCACTTAGCACTTGTCCTTACTGATGTCCCCTTCAGTAAAGTAAAACTTTAACAGTATTAGAGTTTGTTTAATTGCAAATTAATTGGGAACTGAAGGTAGCTGCTTCAAGATCAGACAAGAACATTGTTTTTAAAGGTACCTTCAGTTTTTCTAGATGGAAATTCAAATAATAAAACGATAATTTCCAGACACTCCCCTTCCATGTGAATAGTAGTACTAAATTAATTCAACTAATATTATTTGTCTAGCTATGTCAAGTATTCTTTCTGAGAGACTCATCTAGGGAGAACTGATGAACAGAATCCCAGCCACTGACATCAGTGAGAAACTTTACACTGGTCTCTGTCCCTTCTGGATTCTGCCCTGAATCAACACAGTGAGGGTGAAGCAAGAAAGTTTCTGATACCTGTATCTGTAACAAAGACATAGCCACCAAACAGGGCTCAACAACCAAAGTCTGTGGCTGCTACTGCCCTAGAGAGTAGGCAGAGGAGTGGACAAAAGAAGGTGGAATTGTAGACATCAAAATATTTCTGTAGCCCTGTCTGTACTGCTCCATTTTTACTTTCCAGACAGGATTTCAGTGGAGACAGGGCTTAATGACAAGGATCTCTGATTCTTCTAAACAGGGAAGATGAACTTCATTTTTGAAAACAAAGGACTTGGAAAAGATATCTTTAATAAAACAGGCAGAAAGCAATGGAATTGCAGTATTACAAGACACTTAAATTCAAATATACACCACTATACCTTTTGGACTGTACTTACAACACTATGTAGGAAATACTGGAAACATGGAGACCAATCATACATTCCTATACAGAGGGCCATATTAAGTATCTTTAATGGGTTCTCAATGATCTCTTGCTGAGTAAGGAATTCATACTCAAAGAGCCTTTTACAGCGCAGGAATGTCAGCTCCTGATATTTCTCACGGCACAGATCTTCTCCAGGATGATGTGCAAAGAGAGGATCACTTTCCAGAGCAGAGAAGATTCTATTCTTCAGGGGGAAAAAACCTGACATGAGAATATTAATCTAAAAGCACTAACAAAACAAGTTAATGTTCTTCTAGGGTAATACTAGGCTTCAAACTACATCCATTTGATAGGAAGATGTAAATTTATAAAGCCAAAACTCCGGAGAATTAAAAATATCTATTTAAACAGACTATTATATATACAGTTCATGCAGCTAAATCTTATAAAAGCTCCTTTATCACGAAGTAGTAAGTGTAGGACTGATTCACTCTGAATATAAGAGAACAGTATGGTAAAACTTACTTGCTTTTTATAGCAGCTTCAGTATTTCATTATATGAAGCTGCTGGCAGGATCCAAAGGGCAATGGCCCTCAATCTGAGGATAAAGGTAAAACTCCAGGGGTTACATTCAGTTAGAAATAAGCCATAATGATAAAGCCATTAAGTTATCACAACTGCTTTGATCCCAGAGGAAAGTAGAAATGTACTCCATTGAATGGAACCGTCACATGCAGCCGTTCAATAGGGGCATGTGTATCTTAATGTTTTAATTTGGATTTTTTTTTTATTATTAGATGATATAATATGGCATTTTTTTTACTTCAGATCTCTGTGTCTTCAAGATACCCTCATCTTCTTAGTTGTCTTTCATGGAATTTAGAAAAAAAAAAAAGTGCAGTGCCTTAGGCAAAATCTTTTAAAAAGAACACAGTAAAAAGGAAGAAAACCAGAAGATTTCCTGTGCTTTTCTTTGAAAGGCAGGATCATTCCCTCTCTCTGTACAAGCAACACTATTTGCCCACACAGCTTTGAAACTGCCCCAGACACAGACAGCACTTGTATTTTTTCTCTGCTGTTAAGTGTATCAGTCAGATGAAGAGTAAGGCATTTTTGATTCCTCTTATCTACCTTCTAAGATTTTAATAACTATGACGAATGTTCAAGATGAGCTTAAATCATGTAAATCTATACCACCTTCAAAATAGGCAGTTCTGTCTCCTCCTACATCTCCAAGTAATGCATTACCACACCATCACTTGTGCTGCAATTAGCCTCTTTTTTTGGTAGGGTTAGCTTTCAGCAAGGTAGGCATGCAGATGTGTACAACTGCAATGCCACATAAACATTAATGCAAGCACGGAAGATTGTAGGAAATTATGCCAGTCAAAGGAAGACAGATATACTGTGTTGGACAGTGGCACAAACTTAGCTCAGCTTAAGTGCATTGTAAAACCATGTGATATATGATTTAATGCAAACAGTACAGTAAAGAAATATTGTAGAATATAGTCCTTTCTCAGTTTGAAATGAACACTGAAATTCTGTAACGTAGCACCTGCTGGTGTCCCCTGCACTGATGTTCAGTAACAAAATGAGCCTTATGTGACAGCAAAGTAGTTTCCTCAAAAGTTCAGTTCTGCTCTGAAAAGTGGATGTCCAAAACCAGCTTGCTCATGTTCTATGTCTACAAAGTATTATTAAAGTAAATAGTCTCCCTCTGAAAATCACATCTCACTTCTACTGATATCTCCAAAATTAAATGATGCTTACAATTCTTGCAAAGCTTACCTTAAGCTGGATGATATCTTTGCCTTCTAGTAACATTGCCATCTCCTTCCAGTTAAAGGAAGCTTTCTTACGATATTTGCAAAGCGGTCCTTTAGGGAAATCTGGTAGCAAAGTTTCCCATGAACTTTGGTTGTCAGTGGCTTCTTTCAGATTCAGTATGGATGCCATTGTTAGTTAACTGCATAAAACAAGAAAAGACACAAATCAAAGCACCGCAGATGTCTAATTTTTAATACTAAAAATAAATCAAAAGGGTTGTGAATTAAATCCACAGACTTGTTCAAATGTATGAGTACAGCAGTGCTGAGCCAACTAAAAGCTTGCCTTTCCATTTTTCTAAGTCAATTGGCTTGGTATAAGATAAGAAAAATAATGCCTTTTATCAAATGTAAATGAATTACATGGTCTTTGTTATTAAAGTATGAGCTAAACCTTTTAAAATAAGCAAAATATGAAACAGGGACACCACTGATTAATATTGCCTAATAAGAAAGGCGGGATGAGATAAAAGATCAAGCAAGAAAATAACATGTCTTTAATAACATAATGTGAATAATTGTTACTTCATTTCTATCTTAAATGCAATATAATAAAATATAAAAACACCCATACATGCATACAAAGTGCTGTTCAAATGCAAGAGATGTCTGTTTTACCTCCATATTACTAGCTAACATTTAAACAACGTTTAACTAAATGATATGTTGGTTATATGTTAAGGTCTGGTTTTATAGAATTGACGTGATGAGCCATTGTTCATGCATAAACACGAGAAGAGGACATCAGGTAAATGGTAGAAACTCTACCATTATCTTCCAGTGGTTGAATACATAAAAGTGTAAGTGGGTAATAAAACTTTTATTTCATGTACCCCAATTGCAAGAAACAAATTTTTCTAAAATTCTGCATATCTGCCTCTCCTTTGCCTGATTTAATCTTGCGCAGAACTGGGCTGGCTCCCACAGATCCACTTGGCTATGTGAGCACTATGCTACCTGGGCATATCTGCCCAGGCCATTAGAAGTGTGGTGCAGCAACAAATAGGTGGTTTTACACAGGGAAAACATAAAACACGTCCAGCCCTGTATACTATTCCCTTTCTTTGATATGGTGAACATTCAGAATTGTGAAACTAGAACAATACCAACATGCTGTCCATTACTAACACTGACTTGCATAGAACAGGCAAATGGACAAGCAGAATACCCTGTCTGCAATGGGTCTGTAAAAGATACAGATGAAACCTGCATAAATGAAGTAAAATAAAACTATTGCAGTAGTGACTTCTACAAAACACGTAACACTATACTGCATTTATTCTACATGGAAAACGCAGGTTTGGAAAATTGTAAGCACACAGGTATGCGCCTCTCAAGTGTCATACTGCCATACTCAAGAATAAATTTTAAACAATACAGAGCATTAACTTCACAACCACACTTCATTTTTCCCTCTTCACTAAGTTTAAATTTTCATTTATGTTGTTTAGTGGCTTATAACATTTTTAGTCAGTCTTCCCACTAAACATTTTTTTCCTGAATACAGTTATTTTTTCTGTGCTGAGTTGGCCTCAGACTCTTGTGCATGTGATCAAAAGCAGTAAGGACCCATGAAGTTTGCTGGCATTTTGTTGTGTATATATGGGTTGCACAAGTGAATTGCAAAACGTCACTGAACGAGCAGGACTTCGTTATCAGTAGGTACAAACACACTGGTTTGGGAGAGAAGGGGAATCTCTGTGTTACAACCTGGCCCGAAGAGTAAAGGCTTGTGCCTCTCCTGCTTCCAGAAGCAAGTGTCGGAGTGCCCTCTGGTGCCACTCGCTCGTATCACACCCAGCAATTTCTGTCACTTCATGCAGATGACAAAAATCTGTTATGTTTCTAATATGCAAAAATGACCAGGCAGGGGAACAGATGCTGGCCACATTATAACAAGGAGACTGTCTGGAAGAAGAAATTCTCAAAGATACTTGGGAGGACATCCAGGCCCAGGGTTGGCCAAGGGCTCAGTGCGGACTATGAACATAATAAAGTACAAAAACTACTAGTTTGGCATTCATTTCTTCGTAACTTTTTTTCCTCATCATCCTTGCCACATTTCTTTTCTTTTGACCTAATCCTCTTATGGAGGCAATTTTATAGTTCTGGTCAGTACAGACATAGGAGAAGAGGACTGCAGGATAGTACTTCTGCGTGTGGCTTCCAAATTGGTTCTAGGAAGGTACAGTTCCAGTATGGAGCAACAGGTTTGGAACGAGAAGAAAGGGGATGAAAAAAGGCATTGATAAAGAGCATTTCAGCCTGAAGCCAAATAAACAGACATTACTCTTCTAACTGGAAAATCAGGTAGAAGTTTGAGGCTTCTGGCTCAAAACTGAAAAAAAAAAAAAAACACAACATCAAAATATTGCAGTTATAGCATCTAACTTGATTTACATTGCAAATCAATGAGATTGCTCAAATGAAAAATCTAAGCATTCATGAAAAAGTTCCTGTACCTCAAAAAATTGCAGTTTCTGTCTTCACGCAATGTTTTAATACAATTTAGTTCCAAGCAAACAGTTTCTAATTAGGAAACCAAAACAGGCAGTTACAGCAGGAAATTAACAAAGGACTGCCGTAAATAATAACCTCAGTGTTAATTTCAGCCATGGGCTGACATTTTGAAATCTGCATGTGGATGTGGCAGTAAAAAATAACGCGTATTATTTTCAACTTGCTGAGACCTGCTGCAGTTTCACTGAGAAATGCTTAACTGAAAAATTTTTATGTGGAAGGTGCTGCTGCTAGTAATTCAAATTCACGATTGGACAACAGCAGTATGCAAATCACAACGGAGTATTTCAGTTTGCAGTGTATTACGGTCAATTATCTTGCATAACAATAACACAGCTCAGACACTTGTTAGCCATCAAGAATAACGACATCGTACCCTTATTCTGTCAGAAATGCCATTACTTGCAAATACAGAGCCGCTGTAAAATAGAATTTAAAAAAATGGTGATGGCAGTTGCCCAGAGAAAGACAAGACCAGGGACGTTACAGGCTGGAAAGTAAACCACTTTAAAAGTCCTCTGAAGTTTCGTCGCACAACTGCTATTCGAACTATCTAAATTCAGGGCTGGGCTCAGAGGAAAAAAAAAAAAAAAAAACAAAAAAAACACACAAACGAAACCCTACATAACGTACTTTTACTACAAGAAAGGTACCTAGATTGGTTTCCTTGAGGAGTCGGGCAGCTGGAGGTCTGTCAGGCCGTCAGTCCGCGTTCTCAGTTTGCAGTCGCTTTCAGAAAGGCGTTTCCACGCTGAGATGCCCGTGGCCGCAGTCACAACGACACTGACCCTCCTCAACCAAAAGCTATAAACACGGTAAAAAAACACCCTCCGGCCTGCATTGCTTCTGGGCCCAGAGGGTGTCTGGTGTTTCTGAGCTGCGGTACGGCACGGCAGCAGCTTCTCCTCGCGCCCCAGACAGCGGCGAGCAGGAACCCCCGAGGAGGACTGGCAGGAGCCGCTCCCCGCCCGCCCCGCTGGGGTCTCCACAGCCCCGGCCTAGGACGAAGGGACGCGGCACCCACTTGTAGCCGCGGCTGTTCCCGCCTCGGGAACTGACGGCAGCAGCCTGCGACGCGGCTCCGCCTCCGGTCCCTTGCGTGGAGGCGGAGGCCATGGGGGTGGTGGGGAGGGCGGCGGTGCGAGATGGCGGCGGCGCGCTGCCTCACGGCTTCTGGGCGGCGGTGCGCGTCTGGCTGGAGAAGCCGCAGGTGGTCAACAGGCGGCTGTGCGGCGCCGCCATCGAGGCGGAGGGGACCGTGCCGCTCGGGGAGGCGAGCGGGAGCGGCGGCGGGCGGGAGGGGCGAGCCGGGGCTGCGGAGCTGGGCCGGCTGTGGAGGGAGGTGCGCGGCCAGCTGCCGGCGGGGCGTGGGTGTCTGCCGCCGCCCCTCGCCTCCTGGGGCGGGCCGGGCCTCGGCGCCGTGCTGAGGACGCTGCTGCCCCGCGGGCGGCCCGGCGGCCCGGCCGCCCCGCCGAGGAAGGAACTGGCGGTCCGAGGTGAGCGGCTGCCCGGCTCGGGGGGCGGGGGGAAGGGCGGGCGGGCTGCCGGGCCGGGCTCCGCCGCCGGAGCGCGGCGTTTTGCCGGTGCTGCCTCTGTCGCAGACCAGTCCCACCCGAGACTGCCTCGCAAACGAGGCAGATGCCACTTTTGCGAACTTGGGGAAATGCCGGTGGACTTTTTTTGTCCTTACCGTGTGCTGAGATTTTACCTTGTATCTTCTGTTGTTGTTGTCCTTGCTCTCCGAAGTGTCAGCAGTTGAAATACAAATTATAGAGGTCAAACACCTGTAGGACTCTGGTTTCAACAGCCACTGCTTCAACCTGAGGAAAGCATAGTAGGGGAAGGAAGGGCTAACGTGTTATGCATAAGGTACTGCTGAGGTGGGAAAAGCACTCAGGGAAGCCAAGCACCCTGTGCCTGAGGAAAGGGTACAGAAAATAACTAATCTCTTTGTGTTCCTTAAAGAGAAGAGGCAAGAAGGACTGTCATCGTGTGAAGTCCTGTCGTAAGCTGCCCACACAAAAAGGCTGCTTGTGCAAACCCGATTACACAGGTTTTTAAGGAGTGATGGTGGCCTTTGAAAATGCATGTTGATGAATAAAAAGCAGGCAGCTGTGGCACCTGCCTGGCCAAGTTGAACTGTTTGTGCTGACTTTTTGTTTAGTATTGCTTAAAAATGAAGCTCAACTTGTTTGTGGTTTGTATTTCTTTTTTTTTTTTTTTTTTTTTACATTGTATGATGGTGATATGCTGGAGTAAATCTTAATATAAAGAAATTTTTATAGGGTAAACGTTGATACTTTTCTGAGATAAATTTTGGAAAACGTGTTGATGTGGATTAAATTCCAGTAGGAATATTTTGAAAAGAATCAGAATTCTAGAAGCAAATTTACAATTCAAAAAGGCCTATAGTCATTTATGGGGGACAGCTGACTTAAGATGCTCTTGTGGCCTATGATTCTTACTCTGATGCCTTCAAAAAAAATTACATATTGCAGTTTAAATTTATTTTTTCTTTTGATGCTAAGAGAAGATGTTTCTGAGCTGTGTCTAGAGAGCCTATCTGTAAGAAAAGGCCTAGGAGAATAATATTTTTTAATTAATATGTTTAAAATAAAAAAATGTTGAGGGGTTGGCTAAGGATGGGCCAAGATAGCAAGACTTGGTGTTTGCTCTATTGCTAATTGTTCTTTCTAGTCTCACTCAAAATTTTGGAGGCCATTTAAATTTGATTACTTAGGCAATATAACATTCTTAGTTTGAACATTTGCAGTTAGAACGCTTGTTTTGATGATAATTGAAAAATCATTTTCAAAAATGAGAACTTAATAAGTTACTCTGAAGAAATCACCCTGGATAAACAATCACTAAAAAGATTTTTGCAACTGGTTTATAAAGTAATGCATACATATCATATGCCATCAGGAATATAGTAAATGCTTTTAGAATCACTTTATAGGAAGGATATAAAGAATAAATAAAGATATTTATTTATTTTGGTGATGTTCCATGGTGCAAACCATCCTGGTTAATATATCACTGTTTACATATCTTTTCAGATGTTTTCAATGGAACTGTGACCTTTCTGCCTTTGGAGGAAAACAGTGAAGGAAAATACCAGGTTAAAAAGTGCAATATTTATCAAATTCAACTTACACACATAAAAGATGAAGAATGGTAAGTGCTGGGAGTGAGAGAGGAAGCAAACCCTGAGTTATTGTAAGGATCACACCATGCTTTAGTATTTGTATCTAGGCAGTTTGGTTTGTGTAATTTCCTTCTTGATTAGTAAATGACAGCAGTGGTGTGATGTTAGTGCAGAGCCTTTAGTTAAAAGAAACATCTACAATAGCCAAAACAAATCTGTTTCAACTTTGAATGTAAACGTTGACTGTACATGTGTATGGTCTAGAAAAAGTATGTGTACTCTGATCACGAGAAACTAACTATGCCTGTGAGAGAGGTCAGGTTCTGTGGGTGTTAGAAAGTGGAAGGTCAAATTAAAATGGCTGTGAACCAACTGAGCTTCAGTACTTGAAATGTAGACCATTGCAACTTGGTCCTGAGCATCAGAGGGCATATCTCTAATGAAATCTGAATAAAGTTAGAGATGATGAAATAATTAAATATGCCGACTTATATTTTCCTGTTGTTTGCATTAATTTAATGAATCCACTTTTACTAGTTAGTGTTTGGATATCTTGCTAAATAAGGTTGTTCATTGTATGCAGTCCTCAGTCATTTTGTTAAATGCAGCATGGACCCACACGTACAGTGTTTTGATTGCCAGATAATGAGCAGTCTAATAAAATTCAGAGGACACTATTTCATTATTCAGTAACTTCACAGTTTTATTTTCCATTTGGTTTTGTGTATTTTGTGTATTTCCTTATTCTCCAGTCTACTTTTACACCTCTGATGTGCTGAATTTCTCCACTTAATCATTGCTCTGTCTCTCTTTGAGGTAGTTGAAATAATAAAATACACTATATTTATTCAAAGTTTTTATTTTCTTTTTTAAGGTCTGTGTCTATTTTAGCTCCATTTCCAGAAGATTGGTTTTCAGATGGAATTGCATACCCCAAACTAGCATGGCTTGGAAATGAACTTTTGTCCAAACTGGCTAAATGGTCTGTGGAGCAAAAGCTCAGTGAGTTTAAAAGTACACTCTCGCTCATCTCTGTAGCAAAATACAGCAAAGTTTATCAAGACCTTAAAGAAAAATACAAAGAGATGGTAAAGGTAAGTTTAGCAAAAAATGCAGTGATAATATGCTTTCCTATATTTTTTGTTGTTTTTAGTGAAACTGCTTCTTTCACTAAATTATTGTTTTAATAAAAGAAGCAATTTAATTGAAGTGTATGTTTTATGGTTTTGTATTTGGGGTTTTTTTCCTCTGTGTGTGGGGAAAAAAACAATGTATTATTTGGAAGAACTAAACTGGAAAAGCAAAACTTGGAACCAAATTCACACTAAATATCTGGAGGAGTTAGGTGTTTTCCAGAATGTATCTCTTCTGATAAGAAGTAAGAGTTAGGTCAGTGGATGTAAATACTAAGTCATCCACACTAGAAGACATAAATAAAACACCTCCTTCTCCAAAACCTGAAGGAGTCTGGAAACAGCACTGATTAGCAAATGGGTTAAATTTCCTCTTGCTCTTCTTAACTTTGGATGCTATATTAATCTCTGAAATAGAGGAGCAATATAGCAACATCGTTTTGTCCCGGGGATCCTGAAAAATGGCAGTGATCACCAAGCTTGCTACCCTGGACTTCGAAAGAGCAGACTTTGTCCACTTCAGGGATCTGCTTGGCAGAGTAACATGGGATAAAGCCCTAGAGGGAAGACGGGGCCCAAGAAAGTGGTTAATGGTCAAGGATCACCTCGTCCAAGATCAGGAGAGATACATCTCAACAAAGAGGAAGTCAGATGAGACTGACAGGAGCCCTGCATGAATGAACAAGGAGCTCCAGGGCAAGCTCAAGCACAAAAAGGAAGATTACAGAAGGTGGAAGCAAGGACAGGTAGCTTGGGAGGAATACAGAGAAACTGTCTGGATAGCCAGGGATCAGGTTAGGAAGGCCAAAGCCCTGATAGAATTAAATCTGGTTGGGGAACTGGTGGATGAAGTGGCTAAGCCACAATCCATCATATTTGAGAAGTCACGGCAGACTGGCAAAGTTCCCACTGAGTGAAAAAGGAGAAACATAGCCCCTATTTTTAAAAAGGGAAATAAATAAGACCTGTGGAACTACAGGCGAGTCAATCTCATCTCTGTGACTGACAAGATCATGAAATGGATCCTTCTGGAAACTGCTAGGGCACATGGAAAATAAGGTGATTGATGACAGCGGTCATACCTTCACTAAGGGCAAATCATGCCTGACAGATTTGGTGGATTTCTATGATGGGGTTACGGTGTTGCTGGATAAGGGAAGAGCAGCAGACATCATCTACCTGGACTTGTGCAAAGCACTTGACAGTGTCCCACATGACATCCTTGTCTCTAAACTGGAGAGACATGGGTTTGATGGGTGGACCACTTGGGGGATAAGGAATTGGCTAGATGGTCACACTTAAAGAGTTATGGTCAACAGCTTGATGTCCGAGTGGAGACCAGTGACAAGTGGCGTTCTTCAGGGGCTGGTATTGGTATTTGTGCTGTTTAACATCTTTGTTGGTGACATGGACAGTGGGATGGAGTGTACCCTCAGCAAATTTGCCAATGACACCGAGCTGTGTGGTGCAGTTGAGACGCTGGAGGAAAGGGATGTCATCCAGAGGGACCTGGACAAGCTTGAGAGGTGGGCCTGGGCAGACCTCATGAAATTTAACAAGGCCAAGTACAAGGTCCTGCACGTGGGTTGGGGTAATCCCAAGGACAAATACAGGCTGAGTGATCAGTGGGTTTAGATCAGCCCTGCAGAGAAGGACTTGGGGGTGTTGATGGATGAAAAACTGACTATGGGCCAGCAATGTGTGCTTGCAGCCCAGAATGTCAACCATATCCTGGGCTGCATCAAGAGAAGTTTGGCCAGCTGGTCAAGGGAGGGGATTCTCCCCCTCTATTCTGCTGTCCTGAGACCCCACCTGGAGTACTTTATCCAGCTCTGGGGTCCCTAGTATAAGAAGGACATGGACCTGCTCAAGTGGGTCCAGAGGAGACCACGAGGATGATCAGGGGGCTGGAGCACCTCCCCTGTGAGGACAGGCTGAGCAAGTCGGGGTTGTACATCCTGGAGAAGAAAAGGCTCCAGGGAGACGTTATAGTATCCTTCCAGTACTTAAAGGGGGCCTACAGGAAAGGTGAGGAGGGACTCTTGATCAGGGAGGGTAAGTCATAGGATGAGGGGTAATGGTTTTAAACTGAAAGAGGGTAGATTTAGATTAGATATTAAGAAGAAATTATTCACTGTGAGAGTGGTGAGGCACTGGCACAGGTTGCCCAGAGCAGCTGTGGCTGCCCCCTCCCTGGAAGGGTTCAAGGCCAGGTTGGATGGGGCTTTGAGCAACCTGGTCTAGTGGAAGGTGTCCCTGCCTGTGGCAGGTGGGGTTGGAACTAGATGATCTTTAAGGTCCCTTCCAACCCAAACCATTCTAGGATTCTGTGATCTGAAGTGCTGCTCTATGAAGTAATGCCTATATCCTTGTACACCAGACTCTAGCCACAAGCCAAAAAACTGGTAAATGCTTTTGTAATACATATTGTGAAAAAGTTGATAGGATTTACTGTTGATATTTCTTTACTAATAGAAATATAGGTGAGAGGCAAATTGGACTTGTGGTTAAAATAATGGTTCAGTCTTTAGCTCTGTAGTAGACTTGGTGTAGCATTGAGCATTTTAATCTTTGTTTCAATTCCTCATTTACAAAATAGGGAAAATATTCTGTCTTCCTACTTCAAATTTTGATTCTTCATGATAATTCTGTGCCTGTTACATTGTGAAAATAAATTTACAAATACTCATGTTTTTCATGTTGCACGTAACAGGAATAGTATAAGCATTTTTCTCTGAGAGAGTTAAGCGAAAGGACGCATGCTCTGTTATAGAACAGATGCAGCAGTTTACTTCTTGTAACCTGCACATATGGAGCCATAATGTTCTTGGAAACTTTACTGATTGGGTGACAGCAGACATTCTTTACTCCGTGATTCTTATGTGTGACTCATAATGTCAAATACTCTTTATTTATATTGTTTGTATATATTTTTAATGAGATTGAAATGCAAAATTTGTGATGTGCAGAAACCCGTTGAAGTGGATGAGTATCCAGATTGCCCTGAGCACTTTTTGAAGTCTTTTCAGATGGTGCAGAAAAAAAATTTTCTCAATTTTTTTTTCTTTGAAGGTGTGGCCTGAAGTGACAGATCCTGAGAAATTCGTTTATGAAGATGTTGCCATTGCCACATACCTGCTGGTAGGGAACTGCATTGCCTAATAATATTCTATAAGGTTCTATTTCCTAATAATATTCTATTTCCCAATATTAATATTCTATTTCCTAATAATAATATTCTATTTCCTAATAATAGAACCTCTCTGAAGAAAATCAGTATTTTAATTTTATGGTTCTTGCATTTTTTTTAAAACAGAATGACCTGAAGTTATTACAGGCATACAAGGCAAAGGGAAGGAGGTTGGAGAAGCTGTATAGGTTTTCTGCATTTTGGGGTATTTCCTTTTTTTTTTTTTTGCTTTTTCTCTCATTTAAGCAGAGAGTTCTTACTACAATGTTTTCAAGCATAACTTAAACCGAAAGTGGGATTCCTGCCTACAACTCTATTCAAGTTGTGTTTGTATTCTGATATTCATGGTAGTACTCTCAACAGCATTTCAGGGATTTATGTATAATAAGTGATTACAGAAGGTAGGCATCCTATAACAGAATTGGAAAAAAAAATTGTGACAAAGCAAAGGAAGAATCAATTGATTTGTTTTTTTCATACTGCTTTATACCACAAAAATCATCACAATAACAATGAAAATTAAGCTTAGAGGGATACTAAACTTTCTTTGTGAAGATATGAAAATTTGCAGTCCTTTGTCACAGGAAATTTGACCTACACAGACAAGATGGCTTGGATTTTTTTAAGTGATAAAGCGAAAAGCACTGATGTAGCAGAAAAATAGTGGTTAGCTGGACCAATTTGAAGATTAGAAGCTATTGTTTTATACGTATTTCTACCTCTTAATTTTATGCTGAAGGTTTTTCACTTCTATGCCTTTCCCTGATAAAAGTTCAGCTGAAATCCCATCTTCAGATGCCAACTGAAGATGCTGGGAATGCAGATAAATGGTTGGTGAAGTTTTCTAAGGCACCTACCTACTTAAGAATCTATGAAAATTCTGCCACCTGAAAAACTCTGGGTTTTTAAACAGCATCAAAATTTGTCACTATGTAGACACATAAATACTTTTGATTGCTATCCAGAGTGCAGCAAGAACATGTCTACCTTGAAGTATAATGTAGATACCTCTTGCGTCTTCTCTAAATCAGTATTCGTAAGTAAACTCGTGTACAGAATTTGTAGAGCACTAATTTATTTTGTTAATTGACTGTTTAAACTTAGAACTCAAGTTTCTTTTCCCATCAAGATTTTTAACATTGTCTGAGGAAGCCTGACTGGCCTAGGCTACTCTCAGAATTTTGATTGTCATGTTGGTGTGACAGGACTTTTTACATCAGAGAAATGATCATGATGAAGTGGTCAGACAGTTGGAGTAGGTGATCGTTGTAGGTCTCTTCAGCTGAACTATTCTAATCTATGATACTAACTTCGGAAAGAGCTATATCATAGACTTGTTCTTTACTATTGTTACCACTGTGATAATACAAGATGTTGAAAACTAGCAAATTAGTTGTAGCCACAAGAAAATTCTGGAATGACAGAATTTTTATGCATGTGAGTGTTCATTTACAATGATGATGTGTTTCTAGGTGACATAGCAGTAGTTTTCAAAAAGTTACTAGTTATCCAAAAGGTGGCTTATATGGATGAAATCTTAAAGTATGGTATTAATAGTCTAACCTTCCACAGTTTTCAGACCACTATATGATGGTATATAATCACTCGTTATTTAGAAGTAGGTTAAATAGCTGGTTAAGAGAAGGTAGGTCCAGTGTTAAATTTTTATGGATTTATGGGATCTACATTTTACCTCATTTTATTCTGCAGTCACATTAAAGGTCACCTGCTGTTTAGGCACATTTCCAAAGAAGTAGCTATTCATGAGAAACTCAGCAGGGGATGAAGGATGAGTGTGATCTCTGTAGGAGGTGATTAGGGATTTCTGAGATACAGCCTATGGTGAAGAAGTGCAATGATTGGTACATTTAAAAATGTAAACACAGTTTGGTAATCTCATGGATTATCTGCAGTTTCTTTCCCTCTAGCAAAATTGACAAGTAACCATTTGTAACAAGTAGCAATGTTACAAATATTAATTTTTTGTGGTTAAATACTCTTGAGGATTTTTGTTAGTCATAGTAAAAAATAATTGTGTAGAGTTGATGAATGTGTGCACTGTAGCTTCTCATTGAAGGAAGAAGTGAGAGTGATAGAAGGAGACTAATCCCTGCCCTGCAGACAAATATCCAATTATTAACTAATTATGAATTACTTAACTATGTAAAAGTAACTACCTATGTACAGAGCAGGGGTTAGAATTGGGCTAAAAGCTTTGGGGTTCCTTTAGATGATGTAGCATTTGGGGCAGCTGACTGTTGCTAGGTAAGTCACACTTTGTTCAGTAGAAAGTGATGTTACATATACCAATATATAGCCAACTGATAACAAAGAACATTTTTTTATTTTCAGCTCTGCCACCAATTCTTTCTTTAATACAGTGGATATGAATGTTTCCGTGGTGTTACCTGCAAAGACGCTGCTGAAATTTACTTGCCGCTCCCCTTGCTTCCTCTGTTCATCTCTTGCACCCTTTGTTTTAGCAGCGTATTTCACGTTTATGCCCAGTCTGGGCCAGGGTTCTATAGTCTTGATTAATACAACTTCCAGTGACTCAGAAGGGGGTGGAGGATGTGCTTAGCACATAGAAAATGTTTGGTATTTTGCAACGTAATTCCTGATCCTCTCAATAAACAGTTTTAGTGGCTTTTTTGTTGTCTTTTTTTTTTTTTCCTCACAAGTTATTTTCTCTGTGAGTACAGTGAATGGCTTCTGTTACATCTACATTCTTTCCCAGCCTTCTCCCTTTCATTTCCAATAACCTTTACTGCTTTCTTACAGGGAAATTTTGAAAATGGAAGACTAAAATGTTTTCTTTTCATGTCTTAGATTCTTTGGGAAGAAGAGAGAAAGGAAAAAGGGTTGACCAAGAAACAGTCATTTGTAGATCTTGGATGCGGAAATGGTCTACTGGTTCATATTCTAAACAATGAAGGGGTAAATAGAGTCTTTTTTACAGTAATAATTTAAAAATAACGATAGTCAGTATTCTTGTTATGCTTTCCTTTTATCTGGCATGCAAATAGCCAAAATTCACTTAATTCATGTTGCTAAAATAGGATTTTGTCACTGTATCAGGAAGAAATCCTAGCAAAGCTTCAGAAACCTTTTACTTATTTTTATTAGTGCAGTTCATTTCAATTCAAGACTTTTTTTGAGGTCAGAAAACAAGATGGAAAATAAAAAGCAATGGTGTAATTTAGTTATGCTGTAGACAAAGCAAAAAGGAATGGGTATTCTTAGAATCATGGAGATTCTCTCACAAGATGTTTTTCATTAATTTTATTGAAATTGAACTCTGCTTGTCATGTTCTGAAAATGTTTTTCTATATCTTTAAAAACAATCTGGGATTTGTTAATTGTGAAAATGCCTTACAACATACTGTGCTTTTGGGAGTAAAAAGGTAGCAACAGCAAAATTTGATTTATTGAAGCTTAATTGCAGAAACAACAACAAAAAAAAGGTGAGTGAGATTGAACAAAACCCAGTGAAGTTGCATCTGTGTTTCAGAAAATTGTATTTTCCACATTTAGGAGAACATGGTAAAATCTGTAGAGAAAATTAATATCTTGTATCAATAGATGGCATTGAGGGGGGGAAGAATGTCCCAAGTTCTCCAAAGACAAGCTCTCTATCCTTGTATGGCCAGAAGAATTTGATACTATTTTCCCTGTAGGTGTTTCTTTCCATACATCACCAGGTCATCATTGATGTAGCACTGACAAACATTGTTGACTGTCAAAAAATTATGTGTGTGAGAGTTTTATGAGACTTTTTTTAGTAATTAATTTGGGTTAGTTCTGCACAGGATTCTTAAAGATACTGTTACTTAAGCATTCTATATATCTTGTGTTAGTTTCCTGTCCTCTTTCCTCTTCCAGTCAGTTCACAAAGGCAAAATTGTGTTTGAACTCTAGCAGTCTAATTGACTTCAATAGTTGAAAGGTGATTCTTCAGCAAGGAGTATTTACAATAGCACTCTTTTCTGAGCCCTGTGGGTGCTACAGTAACACTTGCCTTATGAAAGCTTTTGGTAGTTTAAAAACAAACAAAAAGCAATAGTTATGCTTTTACTTTTGTAGAGATCCAGATTTTCAAGTGCAGTCTCAATAGGTGTGCCCACGTAAACTTTCAACTCAGATATATTCTTAATGTTTCCTAGTCTTTCCCTTCATATTTAGAAGGGAAAGAAGAAATTAAAAGTATTCAGCTTCTGCCTGAAATTATGCAACTGTGTTTCATTATGTGTCTAAATTTTAGTATGTATGAAATAATAAGTGTTAATACTTATATTTAGTGAACCTGTTTGACAATTTCTGCTAAAAGTAGTACTTAAAAATGATACTTTTTGTTGTTAAAATATTTCAGCATTCAGGTAGAGGAATTGATGTGAGGAGAAGAAAAATATGGGACATGTATGGACCAGAAACTCATTTAGAGGTATTAGACAAATGTATGTCAATCTTGCTGATTTGTAACTTTATTCTTTTGTTCATTGCTTCAAGTTGTGCTGATGCAAATGTAGTCAAGCATACCAGATTACAGTTGTCTAAAGTGATCTATGGCTTTGGTTTGATGCTGCCCATATCTCTTGTTGGACTATAAAATAAGTTGTAAATGGAATTATGAGAGCAGTGGTATTTCATACTTTCACATTTTTCAGCTTGCTTATTTTCCATCTGAGAATACTAGCATGATTTCCTACTGCATGTACAGACATGCACACAATGAAACAATTTTTGATTTTACTGGAAGATTGATATTAAGCAGCTTTGTTTGCACCACTGTACCTCATAAAAGATACTAGTATCAAAAGCTGTGAGCAGTTTATTCTTGAAAGTGATTCTGAGCATCACCCGTTCCTCTCTGTAGCATGAGTGATCAAAATTGAAAAGGATTGGTTTTATTTGTCTTAAAAGAAGAAAACGAAAAGGAATTCACAGAGAACATTTGAAAAAGCCAGTCAGAAACAAGAAAAATACCTAATATATGCATATAAGGAAAGTACTCATATATGTGGGAAGGAGTTACATAATGAACAGGAGGGATGAAATGATACTGCTACAAGAGCCACAGAAGGAGGAGGCACCTGCTCACAGCCTTTTGTTACCCTCAAAGCTAATTTTGTTTTGATCTTTACTTAAAGCATGAGTTGTAGGATGAATATTGCCATCTGTGACATTCAGTGCCAATACTAACAATATAAATAAATGTAGCAGGTAGTGCTCTGCATTACCAAACTGCTGTCAGACATGGTGAATACAAATTTGATTATGAGTGACTGTCAAAATGTGGAGTGTGGCACTGGTAATTCATGCTATGCCTAAACTGAAAGATCAAAACTGGAATGTAATGTAGGAGTAACTTGTTTAATCAACCATAAGAATACACTGATCAAACACTTGGTTTAACATCTACTAACCTGCCAAAAAGAAATTTGATACATATATTATCTAGAAGTGTATATACATAACTAAAAACGGTCAGAAATGTATTTGAGGTGAACCTCATATATAAATAATATATACCATACTGATACTTAAAACACTTAACAGCGCTTTCTGAAGAGGGGAATTGGAATGGGATACAGATAGTCTGAGACTTCTGAAATTCCCTCATAAGTGTGATTTGTTTTTTTTTAATTCCTATACTGTGCATATACATGTGAATTTTGAGTTCATAAAACATGCATTTTGTATATAAAGAGAGAGTGTGAGCATCATTTTCAGGGCTTTTCCTAAAGGTCTGTGGAGATTCAAATTTAAAACTTTTTTTTCAAATCAGTCCAATAATGATTTTGAGATTCATACATGTTTTTAGAAAAGAGTTTGTATGTCTGTAGTGTTGACATCTTTAAGGGCTTTCTTTTCTGAACTTAGTTCAAGGTAAGAAAATGTGTGTGTGAGACAAACGTTAAAGGCACTCTAGAGTTTTTAAAATTTAGCATGTATGAAGAATTCATCCTATTTGGTAGTTGGGTTTGTTTTTTGCCTTTTTTTTTTTTTTCTTTCATTTAAAGAATAGCAGGATAGCATATTCTTGAGACTCAATTATTCTGTGAGTCGGAATTGTGGTGGGAAGACTTCTGTGCTGATGTCTTCTCAATCCATATATATTGAATTTCCATCAGGCAAAATACTATTCTGAAGACCCCCAAAGAAGTCTTCTTTCTCTAGCCTGTTGTTTCATATTTTTGTTCCTGATTTTGCATGTATTATAAGGTAGTCCTGACACAACTTGGAAGGGAATGGAATGGCAACATAGGCAAGAGGAAAGGTGTTAGGTTGGATTAGGTTTATTATACGTGAATGTTAGGGTGTGAAGAGTGGTGTTCTGTATATTAGGATTTGATTTGGGGAGAGACTGTGAAAGAAGAGAAGATAGTGGTGAAGCTGTGTCCTAAGTAATTGTTGTGAGAGTCCTAGGACTGTAAGACATAGCAAATTAAGTGGCTTTATGAAAAATTGAGTCCAGACATACATGTGAGAAAGGGAGAACAGCAAGAAATCATAATCCAATGCATGGTATCTGTTTACAAATATTTAGGGTGCCAGATACATTAATCAAAATTGTTATTTCACTCTTTGTGTGACCACTATTTTGTGGGTAGCTGTTGCTAAGTTACTTGGCTGTAGCTATAAAATATTACTACCTGGCAAAAGTGCAGATTGAGGAAAACATTTGTGTCTGTGGTTCTCATTCGCTCTGTATTTGTCAGCTTGTGTGATTTTATGTTGTTGCTTAGTGCTTCATTAACAAATAAAATTTATTTAAAGAAACCTGTAATAAAATTCACTTAATGCATTGTTTGTTTTTTTAGGAATCTACGATTGTGCCAGGTGACAGTCAACTCTTTCCAGATACTGACTGGCTCATAGGAAACCATTCAGATGAATTAACACCATGGATACCTGTAATTGCAGCTAGGTATATGCAGAGGGAGAGGAGTGAGAGGGAAGGAATTAAAAAACAAGAAAACAAAAAGCAAAACCAAAACATAATTACCTACGTGGGCTTGATGAAAACTGTCACTTTTGCAGCCACACCTGCTGTCCTTGTAGGACTTGTTGCTTTTGATGTCAACTGATTATTTTTAAAAAATGTTGCTCTTCCTGTGGAGAAGCACAAATGTAGTTACTTTCTCATAGAATTCAGTACAGCATTTTGCTTTTGGAGTTCAAAAACCAGAATGATTTTTATTCTTTAGATGTGAAACTCTTGTCTGATTTTTTTTTTTTGCTGTTGTTTTTTTTTTAAATAAAATTGCTGTTGGTTTTGCCTTTCCTTGAACTGTTGTGTTCTTCACAACTAGCTACAATAGTTTAATATCTAGAGATTTAGTCCTGCAAACAGAAATGGCACAGTAATTTGCTATAGCAAATACTTTGTGGAAGAGTATTTTTGATTATGCTAATAGATCTACTGAAAGAGGAGCATATAAATATTATTTCATGAAGCTTTGTCGCGTTAATTAAAATTTTCCATTAGTTCTTGTATCTGATTGGCTATTTGTTAAATTCGTGTGTTTTCTGAAATAACTTTCCATTCAGCAGTTTGTATCCTTGTAGGTCTTCCTATTCATGTTGCTACTTTGTGCTGCCATGCTGCTTCTTTGATTTCCATGGAAAATACTGCCGAAAACAAAGCAAGAAAACTCAGTACAGAGAATATCTTGATTTTGTTGCCCAAGTGGGATTTGTATGCGGCTTTCATGTGGAAGAAGATTGCCTTAGAATTCCATCAACAAAAAGGGTAATTTTGGACTGTGTAGGGCTTTTTTTTTTTTTTTTTTTTTTTATTTTTAAAGCTGCTGGCTGTCTGAAGGATATGAATGCATGTTCATTATTATTGTTGTAAGATCAAACTATAGTCACATTACTTGAGACAATATGCCCTGAAGAGAGGCTAAAATACTCATTATCTTCTTGGGTATTGTGCTCTTAATGTCACAGGTACAATCCTAAAGGCAAGAAGGAATGGAGGCTTTTATAGTTATTTCTGATGCAACACTATAGGATGGAAAACTTATAAAACTAATTTTTTGCCTTAATTTTTCCAGCTGCCTGTGTTGCTTATTTGTACTTAATTTTGCTGTTTTTAATGTCACGTGAATTTCAAAGTGAGCTGTTCTCAGAGTAGGAAGAGGTGTCTAGCTTTAATTTTGTAAATAATCTGAGGGTCAGGGAGCAGTCATTTTGTTCTGTGCTTGTATGGCATGATGGATTATGGTTTGATTATTGGATTTCTTCTGTGATGCCAATATTGAAAACCTAAAATTAAAAAACCCTTAGATCTTAATGAGCATTGAGTTTGAATGGATATCTTCTGTAGGTATATTTAGAAGCCTGGATAAGACGTGCAGTTTGGGGTACTGTGTTTAAGTATGGAACTGTATAAATAATGATTTACTGGTTTCTACTGAAATAGGTAAGCCTTATTGGAAAAAATAGGACTTATCCACCTACTGAATGTGCTCTGATCGACAAGCAGATAACACAGTATATTAATAACCGTCAGACCTGTGCTGTAGTCACGTACAACAGAAGAGTTGGATTGAATCATAAGGATCACTCTGGTGTATGCAAAGAAGCAGGTTCAGAACTACCTGAAAGTGAGACCGAGACTGCTGGTACAGCTTGGATGCCTGGATTTCAACCCAGAGAAAAAGTAGAACAAATCAGAAATTGTGCTTCCCTCCCTCGGGATTTTGTAGATGATGTGGTTCTCAATGTGGCAAACTTACTGTTAAGTGCAGCCCCTCAAAAATCATATTCAAATATGCATGATGGAAATACGAATACCTGGAATCAAGGAGGTGAGTTTGTCTTTCCTTTACATTATCCTTTACTTTTGCTGGTGTAGGGTGTCTTTTCCATTGAATTTACATGTTTGTAAATTTAGTAAGTGAAAGGTTGTAAGGATTACCAAGAACATTATAGTAACAATCAAAGGGGGTTTTTTCTGCTGTTTTATAGCACACTAGGATGCAAGTAAGGCATATAAGAATATTTTTTAATTGGTGTGGGTTTTTTTCCCTCTACACTTAAAGACTATGACAGAATTAATTTTTATTAAAAAAAAAAAAAAAAAAAAAAAAAACAAACAACAAACAAACAAACTAAACCCAGAACCCCTCCTCATTTACCAAAACAGAACACTCTACATCTGTTTGGGGAGAATATTAAATTTCTTTTTGGTTAGTCACATAATAATTAGCTATAATTCTGTAAGAATTGTGTAAGAAGTGCTTTGAAGTGCCATTTGGTTATGACACGATTAGGAGTTTTTAGTTTAATCTGAGGAAGAAAAAGAATAGAAGTTGCTGTTAATTTTATAAGCATTCAGGTAGTTCTCACTACTACCATCTTTCTATTTTCTTCCATCCGTTTTTATTATTTTCTCAGTGTAGTTTGTCATACGTTACTGTTACAGGAGATCCTTTGAGTCATTCTCTCTTCTCTTTACTTACATGCATGTAATCAGTGCTTATTGCAATGAATGCTATATGCTGCTGTAAAAAAAGTAGGGAAAATAAAAAATGTGTCTTACTGTGGAAATTCTGACTTGAGTCCTGTAGAATGAAAGTTGCTGTTTTACAGACAATATACATATAAAATATATATCATGTATGATACTGTGAGTACAGATTGGCTGCACTACTGGTAGATAATTCATAGATTCTCCTCAAAATCATTAACTTATGGAACATAAATTTTCTTAGGATTTTATAAATACACATTTTTAATAGCTACATCATTATTGCAGAAAGCCTTTCCTTGAAAGAAGTAGCAGAACACTTAAATAAAGAGACTTTAAAAACGCTAAAGAGTGAATATGGAGGCCTGCAGACACTGCTCAAGAACAATCATCAAGTATTTGAAGGTAAAAATGGTGTTTTGTTTTTTTGTTTTGTTTTTCTTTAATCATCTATTTTATCTCATCTTTATGCAGTTAAACTCAACTGAAAAATTACTATGGTGGTGGGTATTTTAAACTGTTTTCTATACCTGTGTGAAAAACTGAATATTCTTTATGTGCCTATTGCTCCAAGATACTGTTAGTAAAACTCTCTTGAATGAGACTGGTAAGGCATCTATCAGCAAAGTGTTGCTCTAGAGCAACTGTATCTGAAAAGGCGAAGTTAAAGTGGCTAATTTGACTTAAAGAATTTTTTTTTTCCTATAAAGTATTGATGATTTTGGGATTGTCAAATTCAGAGCAAGTTCACTAAAGAATTTAACCGAGACTTAGTCTGGCCTTACCAAGCCCCAAAGTGTAAATGCCAACACAAAATAGAACTAGTCTCCGTAAAAGCCTCTAACTGTGTGGCTTGATGTGTCTTTGTAGCCTGTGGTAGCATGGCAGAACTCAGTAGCAAGTTTCTGTCATTGTCTGTCATTGTCTGTCATTGTCATTTGTTTTGTTGTTTTTTGTTTGTGGTGGTGGTTTTTGTTTTTTTGAGTTTTTTTTTTCCCTGTTGTAATGCGATGGTGTGTTTTGTGTGTGGTTTGTTTGTTTGTTTGTTTTTTGTTGTTGTTGTTTTTTTGTTTGTTTTTTGTTTTTTTTTTTTTTGTCAGTGTGGACTTTTGCAAAAGTAAGGTCCAGCTTTGCAGTACTACAAGATCTTCAATGTTTTATCAGTATTAAGGCTACTTCAGATTTGGAAGTGTGTTAACTTCTTGTGTTCCAACAGTTCTGCATTAGCTGTAAATTGTTGATCAACTAATCCATAGCGAATAATCCTGAGTATGTAACCTAGTTGCTGTCAATGGTTAATTTAGCCAAGTTTAGCATCCACTAAGGATTTCTGTACACTTGGCAATTACAAAATGTGAAGTCATACTGAAATACTTTTAAATTATCATCCATTGAAAAGAGTTGGTCACACAGCATTTGTTATGTGTCTGAATTTGATTCACTGTCATTAGGGATAGGTTACATGGAATGACCTGTTACATGGAACAAGTGTTTTAATTTAGCATGGATGCTGTCTGCACATTACCTCTGAAGAAAGACCAGGATTAAGGCCAGATCTTTCTCAGTAATTTACATCACATGGAAACTCCCTGGGGCTTCAGTAGAGGCCATTTGATCCTTCAGTAGCATGTTATCATAACATGGGGCTTTTATCAGTGAGTGGTTAGAGGGACATTGCTCATGCTAAATAGGATAGGGAACATGCCTGCAGCTCTTTTGTCATCTTTACTGAAGTCTTTTTCTTTTAAAGATGTGGAAAACGGATGGATGCACACACACAGAGAAAAGAAGGGGCTTAGAGTAACTCATCTGTGGCAGTTTCTTTTGATCTGGCATCTTGTCCCAATACAGAACTGATTTTATAGAAAAAAATATGCTTCATCATAAATAGCATTATATCTATTGATTATTATATGACTATTATATCTTTTGAGAGAGACTTTAAAGCTCTGCTGAACCCACTTCTGGATTGGCTTTGTATGAGTTCCAATCTATCTGTGTAACACTAGGAAACCTGGAGGGATGAAGTATGTCATCCAGGTCTGAAGGTGTGATATTTAAGCTTTCACTGGACTTGCTACCCTTCAAATAGCAATTACCAGAATGCAGAATGGTATCATTTAACTATTCCAAGCTACAAGTGCGTGATACAGAAAGTATGATTGATACAGAATTTGAAAATATAGCATGGCATCTTCAAAGTGGCAGATTATCTCCTCATTTTCACTCTTGTTTTTCACCTATATTTTTTCTTTATCTCTTACTAACTTTCTTTTATTCTGTTTTGTTTACACATTTAAGGAGTTGACAGAGGTTCACAAATATGTGCACAATTTGTGGTCCTAACGCAGCAAATGAAGTTTAAAAAAAAAAAGTGCTGAATCATCATTAATCAATGATAATTCACTGTTGATTAATGCGAAGGATTAGACTTGTCACCTCTTTGGTACAATGTATTTTTGCATCAGTGAACCGTTGTCTTTGCAAGACCATTTCTGTGTAGTGAAAGTAGTAGAAGGCTCTTACTGGATTTTTGCTGGTGATCACATTTTAAGTGTGGAGTTGTAAAGTTTTGAACACTGGAAGGATTACAGTTCTTGAAGTTGAAACTTCTTTGTCAGGACTTGCAATCTGAATTCAGAGGATTTTAGTCTAAATGTTCCTCACTGCTATATTTAAAACAAACCAACCTCTACAAAGATGATACAAAGATGCCTTGAACTATTCAGCATCACAGTAAAACATCTCACAGGGAAATCAATCAAATTTTCTTTAGACCGTGTCTCAGTTATCTCGGTTTGTTTTGTACTTCTTTCTCTTTCTGTACAAATGGCACATTTGGCTTTGCCTGAGTGATCCATTTGTAGAGTATATATTTTCTTCACGGAATGTCACTATGCATTTTTTTTTTCCAGTATAATTCCCACGGCTGTCTATTAACAGGCATTTTGTTTGTTTTTAAATCTTAGTTCTAAATGGGAGAGTTCATATTCGTGACTGGAGAAAAGAGAAACCATCAAGGAAAACTAAGCCTGAAGTGAAACGACGCCTTTCAGCTGAAGCATTTAAAACACGTCTCTGTTGGTTTTTCATTCATCATCCTGATGGTTGTTCTTTGCCTTCTGAATCTTGCCCATATGCTCATGGGACTGAGGAGCTAAGGCAGTCTCAGATTATTAAAAAGAAAAAACATATGCAGTAATAAAATGCTGCCACTTACGTTTAAGCTTGTATACATAACTGAATCCATGACTGACTTTGGGACTGTCTAGTACATGAAGATCTATACAGTATGGAGAGTTTTTTCCCCATTCCTATGCATCTTGCCAGTTGGTTTACAAGTTATCCTGTGTTTTTAATTCTTTAATTTTGTTATTAATATGGAAAAGGTATAATAGAGTATATATATGTTTTTGGATTTTGTCATGGCTTGTCAAACATGCATTTGTATAAGTAGAAAGGTTTAAAAACTTAATTTCCTAGGACAGTCTTCATGATTCTCGATTGGATTAAATATACATGATGCAGCATTTTCAAATCCTGAAAAACAGCTGTTTTTCTCTAGATTTTCCAGGAGGATTTATGGTTTCTTATGACTCACTGTGGCTCTTGGGAGTCAGAAATTGGAGCTATTTCACTCTTTCCTGACCTGACAGCTTCCTCTCCATGTTACTATGGAGTAACATTACCTTTCCTTTCTTGGTCATACCCTAGTCCTCTCCTTCCATTTCATACTGATTCAAAAGGAGTATTGGTTTCAAGAATGACTTTCTGGGAAGTTACTGTGGGAGTCTTTTCATGTAGGTTTTTAGGGCTCTAGGCTGTACTGCCCTTTCCATCATTTTTAAAGTAAGGAGTAACAGTAGAAAATGTATTCGGTAATGTTGGAATGGTAGGGGTTTTGGCTATTGGATAACCAAGCAATGTCTTAGCACCTTGAGCAGGTTATTTTCTTTGGAAGACTAATATTTTCTTTAAAAGGTTTAACTTTTAAAGTCAAACGTGCATTCAAAGAAGGGCAACAAAGCTGGTGAAGGATCTAGAGCACAAGTCTTACAAGGAGCAGCTGAGGGAACTGGGGTTATTTAGTCTGGAGAAAAGGAGGCTGAGGGGGAGACCTTACTGCTCTCTACAACTACCTGAAAGGAGGTTGTGGTGAGGTGGGTGTCGGTCTCTTCTCCCAAGTAGCAAGTGATGGGATGAGAGGCAATGGGCTCAGGTTGTGTTGGGGAGGTTTAGATTGGACATTAGGAAAAATGTATTCACTGAAAAGGTTATTAAGCACTGGAGCAGGCTGCCCAGGGAAGTGGTTGAGTCACCATCCCTGGAGGTATTTAAAAGATGTGTAGATGTAGTGCTTAGGGACATGGTTTAGTGGTGGACTTGGCAGTGCTAGGTTAATGGTTGGACTCAATGATCTTAAGGGTCTTTTCCAACCTAAATGGTTCTATGATTCTGTGAACTTAGCAGAAATCCTAATTCTTACTCAGTGACAGTCACTGAACTAGTGTCATAATTCATATCTGTCAGCTGCTAAGTATTTGTAAAGTTCACTAGCTGCTGTACAAGCTCTGAGACAAGGAATCATGTTGTTTCTGGCCTAGCCAGTATACTGATAATGCAGGAAGTCAGGGCTGAGAAGCTAGAAGGTGGTTGGTTGTGTTTTGGTTGGGTTTTTTTTTCCGTCTTTTCAATAAAGAGAAGTCATTCATTGAAGTCACAAAAGTACACATGATAAGACTAGTGAATTAGTTTTGAAACTACTTTTTTTATTATTTGTGCAATGTTATGATAATTAACATAGCATACTATATTACTGTAGTACACTGCCTCCTTTGTATAGACTTTGTTTCTGAACTCACCAGCATGCAGATCTGTCACAGATGCATGATGGCTGTTCCTGTTCCTGTTTGGCATCACTGCAGGTGACAAGCCAGCCAACGAATCTCCTGTAATTACAGGAACTTCCCTGTTGTTTGGAGAAGTGGCAAGAGAACATTTTTACATCCAAATGCCAGCCTTATATAATTTGACATTTAAATGTGAAGGTAACTGCTGAAGGTGTTAAATAGCTCCACTTGATCTAAATTCTGTGTCTTCTTGCTTTCTCTGTGATCCACAGTCTTAGAAAGGCATTAATACAATATTCATCTTTGGCAATGGATGAAGTATGTCCTGTTTTGGGCTGAAATAGAGTTAATATTCCTTTTTGGGAACTAGAAGAGTGCTGCGTTTTGGATTTAGCTTTGGATTTGGTATAAGAAGGATGCTGATAGCACACTGATGTTGTCAGCTGCTACTGAGAACTTCGAGGACTCTCCAACTCCCCGTGTTCTACCTGTGAGCAAGGGCACAGGAAGCACGGTGGGAGCACGGCCCAGGCACCAGACCCAAATTGGCCAATGAAATATTCCATATCATGGGACATCATGCTCACTGTATAGAGGAGGGGTGGTTGGGAAGGAGCTCTCTCACTTCTGGGATTGCGGGATCTTGGTATTTCGGGATCGCTAGCTGGGAACGGGCTGAGTATTGTTCAACAGATGGTGAGCAATTACATTGTGCATTGCCCGTTTATATTTTTTCTATTATTGTCATTGTTCTTGTTTTATTACCATTATTAAACTGTTCCTATCTCAGCCTGCGAGTCCCCCTTTACCCCTCCAATTCTCTCCCCCATTCCCAAGTGGTGGTGGGGAAGGGTGGGTGACTGGCTGCGGTGATTGGCTGCCGACCAGGCTCCAACCATGACAAAGTACTACACAGAGTAAAAATCAGTTTTGCTTTTTTGACAAAAAAGCTCTTGCTCCACAAGGGGTTCAAGCATAAAGTCTCAATCATTCAGGTGACACTGTCATTTTATTCCTTAGTTTATTAGCATCACTACCCATTAGTTAATTTGACTTTTTCTGAAGCCTGTTTTTCAGAGGGAAAATACTTGCTGTTGTAGATGCCTCACAAGAGCAAGAATATAAAGAGAAGTTAGATGTGAAATTGCAATCAAAAATGTTGGGAGCTAGAGATTTTGTATTCCCATCCAACTAGATGTGCTAGTTTCATTAAGTCTATAGAAATATTCTAAACTGAATAAGAATGAAAAAAATCTGTGTTTACATTCTCCCTTAAACTTCAGTAAAGGACTGAAATTTAGTTTTCTATCAGTCCCTAAATTTGAAAAAGAATCACAAGGCAGTATTTTTACTTATGGAAAATCTATCTATGGCTTCAGAACAGTCTTACTTTCTGTCACAAATCAAGCAGATTTTCTGTGTATCTATCATGTGGATTGTCTGTTTACGATATTACTGTCACTACTTAATGTTATGAATTATTAGCCCAGATTTAGAGCAATTCCTACAGGAAGTCTTACAGCTTGTCTGACAGCAAATACAGACCTCTAGGTGTGCTTTATAATAAAATTAGGCTGCTGCTTAGGGAGTTTGGGGTTTGTTTCTTCAGATTCAGAGTTTTAAGTGATAATTAACTCTGATGATCTGAACGTGTTTTTATGAGCTGGAATATAACTTTAGCTATATAAAGTAGGCAGGAGTGAGCAATCAATAGCATTTGCTTAGGGCATCATAACAGCAAATACTTCACAATCGATGGAGATGCAATATAAAATCTGGAACAGTCCTACCAGTGACAGCTAAGCCAAATACTGAGACAGGTGTCCACTGAAGTGTCTAAACATTTGGCATTAACCAAAGTCAGACATTATGTTTTGTTATTGCTGGTAACTTCTGTTTTTATAATTGAAAGAGTATCTTCATACAAAAATTGCAGTTAATTGGGAACTCACCTAGAGTGTAATGCCGACACTTTACCACAAGGAATACCTTTCACAGTCATTTTCTGCTGTTGTGTCATGCTGGACCTGTGAGTAGCATCTGAAGATTTTCCTACAGGGTGTTGGCACATTTCCCCTTGCAGAAGCCTGTTGCAGCAGCGCTGTATATACGTGGCAATGGTTCCATGACTTCGTGTGTTGTGAGTTGTTTGTAGTGAACATTGTTATTTGGACCTGCTGAGTTTATGCATTTCATTTGTCTTACAACTTAATGATCATATTTATCAGGTAGAAATACATAACTGCTTTAGTGTTCATTTACCATCTTGTAAGTGCTGCTTTCAGCCACTTCTAACTGGGTGCTACTACAATACTGCCAGATGAAATCTGCTTAGCCGTTGTCACCCAGCTCCTCTCTTCCCTCTACAATTTTATTATAGCAGGTTGCAACGGCTCTGAATGGGTGAGTGTAGGATTCCTTTGTGTCAGGAGCATCACGGCAGATCTTTGTTTGGAGATGAGTGAATCCCTCTGCATTAGTTTCTTGGTGAGTGGTGGGGGGGGGGTGTGTCACACCACGCCGTGTCCCCAGCCCTTCCCTGGAAGGTGGTGCTGTGCGCGCTCAGGGGCTGCTGGAGCCCAGTGCACCTCCCACGCGGTGCAAACACTCTTCTTCAAGCTGCCAGTCCGTCTTGTTACCTGACAGCTAGCCAGGCGCTGTATGCGAAATCAAAATCTTCCGGAAAGCCTGCCCTGAATTTTGAATGCTTTGGTAATTGCTTTGCAGTAGTAGCAATAAGGAAACTGTCCTCACTGCTAATTGATATTGTGAGTGGGGTGTATACAGAGATACAACAGCTGTGAAATTAGTCTTTCTGCTTTAGATTGTAGGCTTCGTGTTAGTTTTTAATCCAGTGAATAAACATGGAACTGAGAGAGGAAAGGAAAATTGCCCTTTTTTCAGGTAGAAAACATTGAGAGAACGGAGTTTTCAAGTTGCCTGTATTTTGCCAATACATCATGCTTTTTTTGTTTTCTTTGAATGTGTAGGTTTCACAGGGGTGATGCTTTTACTCTCCAGCACCATGATAGCTTCACTGATCTTTGGTGCTTCGTGAGGAAAGCCATACAATACAGGCATTGCTATCCTTGTCTTTGTTATACTGTGGAACAGTATAGACGTCATAATTTTGATCATTTTTTAATTTTATTTGATGTTTGTTTTTTCAGATTATTTCAGAGACTTTGAATCCCATAGTGAACACATCACCTGTTAGTAATGATCTGATTATGCTGTGAACTTAAATAATGAGTTTAGTCCAGCAGTTATGTTCTTTCTTGTATTTAGAATCTAAGCAGATAGGAAACGCTTTCAAGTGCGAGAAGTCTTCTGGTTTTTTGAAAAGCTTTAATGATCAGGTATTTCTGCCCTTTCTTTCATTGTTGTTTTACTGGGATATCATCAAAGATGCTGATCTCACTTTTAACAGTAAAAAAATGCAGAGACACTTCATTAATGCCCTGTGGATGTACCTCGGTGTGAGGGCAGAATCACTTGAGTCTGTTATTTTCATGTTGCAGAATATATCCGTGCAGTGCTGCTTTCCAGCGTGACCAGCAGGTGGGGAACCTGAAAAAGCTGCAGGGAGGGAACCCCGGCAGCAGCGGCATCTCCCCAAATTCAGCGGGTCCCAGGGCTGCTGGTCCAGTGCTGGGGAAAGCGGGCTGGTGGCTGGGCTACGTTCCGTTAGGCGGTGTAGGCTATTTGGTTTTTGCATCATTATTCTAGGGAATTCCTGTATTTTTGCCTTGGAAAGATAACCTGCACTTAGTTCTCTCTAGGATCTTCCTTCAGTATAAATATATCTGCCTAAGTGAAGTAACTGAAGTATATTACAAGTAAGTGGTGTTATTTTGATAATTGCTCTGATTAGATGAAAGAGACTAGATTATTTCAAGTCAATTCTTGGCAATCTGAAGTGCAAATTATTATAAAGAAACTGGGTATATAAGTAACACTGCACTTTTTTTTTTTTTCTTTTTTCCTCTGAAACGTTTTCTAAAAATGCCTGTGGTGTTCTAGGTCTTGCAGTGGATGGGAAAAGAAGGGCAGTTTTTGACAACTCTCCACCTCAGGTAAATTAGAAGGCCCCGAATTGTCCTGATACCCCATAAATAAAGAGAGATTTCACAATCTTCCCTTTTCAAAGGCTTCTTGGAATCTCTGTACCTGTAGTAGCCAAAACAACAAACCAGGAAAATTCTGCACAGCGGTGCAAATTAATGTCTCCTAGGGGTCTTTATGTGAAGAAGTATATTTACAGTACAACTGAGTGCCTTTGTGAGATCTTTCATTCTTTTTCTAGCTCAGTTAACTTTTGGAAGCAAAATGTTTTTTGCAATAGGGAAAGGTGTTTAAGGGTATTTATGAACATCATACCCTTAAAAGACCTAGTGTAAAACTAAATGAATAGTTGACTACTAAACTCCAGGTGCCTCACTAAAAATAACAAACATGTTGGTTTGCTTACAGATGTTAAGCAAGGAAGGGTGATCAGTAAGATGTTGGCTGAGCACAGCCAAACTTACCTTGTTAAAATGTGTCTCAGGCATGTAATTACTGGTAGCTCAATTTACTGGGTAAGAGAGCTTGTCATCTTTCTTGCTCTTTGCGACCAGATATTTAACATCAATTTGCATCTGACACAGAGCTTGCAAAGCTGATTCGTGTTGTGTCTCAGTTACTGAAACACCCCCTATGTTTAAACATTGATGCTGTCCTCAGAAAATATTTATTCTTTGGATTTATTTGGAGTTCCTTAATTTTGTAGTACCATGGTTTGTTTCTTTCTTTGATGATACTGTCACATTGTATTGCTGCCTAAGGCTTTGGAAAGGGTCGTAAAAAGATTAGGAAACAGTAATGTGATGATGAGAGTGAAAGAAAATGGGTGACATTGGTGTTGGCTACCGTAATAACAGCCAGCCAAACAGTAGCAGTCCCTCCCCTGGGCAACTGGAGAAGGAACTTCCACAGACAGCAATTTAGCAAAACCCCAGAGAAGGAGTGACTTCTGGATAGAGAGATTCTAACTTTAATAGCAATAAAAAATACTTTAAGCCAATGTAAATGCCACTTGACGGTCATTAAAGAAATTTCCAGTGCAGATCTATCACATCACATCACTGCCAATCTGGAGAGAGGCCCATGGGGCCATACTTCAGTGCATCTCAGTTGGAATCTGCTCTTTGGTCATCCTTTGATCGCAGGGCAGAAGTATCTGCAGCTGGACAGGAAGCCCCACCACTCTGTGCCTCACTTATTTACAAAGAGTTTCTGGTATTATATAAAAAGGGCAAATCACCTCTTTTCTCCGAATCGAGAAGAGGACCCTTTACTAAGGCCCTGTAAAGGCAATGAGCTATTTTCTGTTAAGGTACAGGATCAAGCCTTGATGCAGGTTCAGGTTCCTTTGAACACCTTTGCTGCCATTACTCATCTGTTACAGCATTCCACCTCTGCACTTCAGTAGATTATGGGCTTAATTTTGTAAAATCCAGACGTAATTTTGTCAACAGGCAATCAGCTTTGGCTGGAAATACTGTTCTTCAAGTGTGTGCACTTAATAGGAAATGGCTTTTTGTGTGTGTTTCCTCCACAAATGGTGATTGTCAATGTTTAATCAGCAATGGAACAGAATCTGGCAGCTTCACACCATTTTGATGAATAGGGGACTGATGTTTCTGGTAAAAGAAGCAGCCTATGCCCCAGCTAGTTCTCTGAAGTACTCTCCTCTGTGGATCACTGTTAGACCTTCTGTAGAGTCAGGATAAGTTTGCTGCTCTTTGCACGGGAGGTAATTTCTGCCAGGAATTGTGATATTTGACAGATAGCATTGTCTACATCTGTGGAGAGTTATACAGGGTATTGGCTGTATGTTCCTGGCAGAAAAACCTATAGATTGAGTTTCCTCCTCCAAGTGGGTGTTGAAGAGAGAGATAAGATAGATCACAGTGGGAGAGCACAACCAAAGGTTTTAAGAGGGTGAAAAGCAGGATTGCACTTGTATTTCTTGGATCTTTCTGAAAGAAATAATTACTGCCTACATTGCACAGTATATGTCCACAGGACTAATTCTGGTAGCTGCCTGGCTGACACTGAAAATAGACTGCACTTTTTGTTACTGAATGTGTCAACCATTTTGGCATTTTCCCCTAACCAGTGGAAGGTGTGCAGACGGAGATGAGATCTGTGCGTGCTCAGTTCTTTTTAAAACTTGTCTTTAGCATAAGTCAAGAAGCTTTGAACAATTCTCCTTTGACTCATTAACTGTCAAAAGCAAATGTGGATGGGAGGCATAAAACTGTTTCTTTCAGAAAAGAAGAGTATAGCTGCAATACAGTCTTCCTTCATATGAAAGCATCCTTCACATGATTCCAGGCTTATAAATCAGCAAGCACTGACACATTACATGACATATTTATAAGAAGACAGGGAAATACATAAAGAACAACTCAGTGGCTTAAACATGAAGTGTTATTTGAGATACCATTGTGTCATTTCATCTCCTGATATCTCACCAGGTCTTCAGCTTCTGGTCCAGGGGAATATAGGGCCTCATTAGGCCCTTCATATCTTGTGTGAATGTATCTCAAAAGGCACAAGATACTTATGCTTAGACTAATGAATTACAACCGTGTGGATGAAGATAGCATGAAATTTGTTCCTAGCTGGTTGAAATACAACCTCTAGAGACACCTTAAGTTTGAAGAATGCATTAAGAGTCTTTATGCACAAGGTGTTAGTTTTAGAATCCTAATCTGTAATTTTTTATACAATGTGGATGATGGAATAAAGGTTATGCTTATTACATTTTCAGACTATGCCACATGGAAGATACTGGGAGAATTTTGGAGTGGATGGTGGCAAATGAGTGCTTAAAATGTAGAAGATAAAGGGTTTTAATGTGAATTTTGACAACTCTATTAATAAGAATGAATAATTAAAGGTAGGGACGAGCAAAAATGGGTGAATGACTTTGGTTAAATTGCAGTTTTTCACAAGATGGTTAGGATCACTCCGTGTGTGATTACTTCAGGTCAGAAGCAAGATTAGTACAGATTCAGTACTAAAACATATTATGTAGATAGGTTTTAAATGCACAGTGCAGTGGTATGGATATTATGAAAGGGGAAACTAAATCTTAAATCTTTGTTTTTGAGCTTTGGTATAGCAAGTCCCAAGGTGGCTGTATAGCCAGCAGTATGCCAATGTTCTACTACTTGTTCTATTACTTGAATGAAATTATTTTGATGCAGAACTGAGTTTGTAGCTAGAAAGGACAGTCCCTGGCTGGCAGGAGGCAGTTCCTGGAGGAAGAATGAAAGGGAGAGACATGATTATAATTCAAAATTATCTTGATTAATTGCATAAGTGATTTGAAATCAGTTAAATGAAATCCAGTAAGTTCAAGTGCTAAATACATGGGGAGAGATGTGTGTTTGTAGGCAGGGAGGGGGCATTATTAACACAACACGGGGAGTTACTGCCTGGGTGATGATGATATAATGGATCACAAGCTGAATAGGCATCAGTGGTGTTTTCTGCAAAAGAGGCATAAGTCTATTTCTGGGATTTATGAATGGGAAGATGATGCATAGGAAGCAGGAGATGAGACTACAGGTGACATAGAAGGTCCAGTTCTGTATCCTGTAACTTAAGAAAGATGTACATTCACTAAAAGAAGGCTGTAGGAGATCAATAAAAATAGAAGATATTTAAAGATCAAAGGGCATGATCTTCAGGTGATATAAATCACTTCAGGCTCAATAACTCCCAAAGAACTAAGGTGATTCACACTAGCTGAGGATCTGATGAAGAGAGTTATTTTAAAAATTTTCTTTCTAATCTAACCTTAACAGTGGCAATTTACATTAACTTCTCAGTGCCATCAAGTTTTCCCCAAGGCTTACAGGAAATAATTATTTGAGTGTCATAATTCAACACTCTCTCTTTTCTTCCATTTTTATTTTAAACCAAGCTATAGATTTTTTTCAATTTCTATTTTAGCATTATTTAAAATTGATCACAGTTAAAATGGAAAAAAGGAGGTATTTTTTAAATACAAGGCACAATTAACCTCTGAACCCTACTGTCGCTTGATATTGCTTCCAGAAGCTTAATAGGATCAAAAAAGGATAATGAGAAAATCTTCTGACTTATTAGAGGAGATTCAAATAAAAAAGACTTTAGGAAAAAAAAAAAAAAAAAAAAAAAAAAAGGACAAAAAGCTACATGCTTCAGGATTTAAGACCGACTATATGTATCTGAAGGGAGGAATCTGGTTTCTCGAAGAGCTTGCTGTCCTGTAGTTGTCCTTAGTAGGCTTGTCTTACTTTGAAATATTTCCTGTTACCCCTGGTCAGCTGGAGGATACTGAAGCAGGTTGACACAGCTCTGGATGAGTCTGCAAATATACTTTTTCCTAATTCGAATTCTGTGCAAAACTGTGCTCCTGCAGCTAACCTCTTAATGATGTGTAAAGGTGATTTGGAAGGGCTATTTAAAAACACAGCAAAGGCAAGCTTCTTTTTTTTTGTCTGTGTATTCATGTCTGTCTGCATATTCATATCCTATTCATCCTCACCACCGTGTTTTTTCAACATCCTTTATATACCTATGTGTTTAATTTTTGTTGGAGGCTGGATCAGTGGGATGAAGAAAGGTTTCTCCAAGGGTTGATCTATGAAAAGATGGACAGCAATAAAGAAGAGCAACAAAGAAAGAATGTAAAAGCATTGCTTGGGTACTTAGGGACAAAATTATAAATGACAAAGCCCAGCTGCAGCTAAAACTGTCAGGGAACATTAAAGATGGTAAGAATGGATTCCAAAAATGTGCTAACTACCAAAGGAAGTTTAGGAAAAAATGTGTCAGTGAATGGAAGCCTGGTGATAGAGAATGGAGAGAAAACTGGAATTCTCAAGAACTTTTTTTCCTCACTGTTCATAGGCAAGCTTGCTCCTAGACTTCTGTATGTACTGCTGCAGTTTGGGAAGGACATGGCAACCAATAGAGGGGAGCAACAGGTTAAAGACTGCTCATGCTGGTTTTAAAATCTGTGGGGGTGGTTGGGATTCACCTGAGGGTGCCAGTGCGGTCACTATGAGGCTGCTGTGTGTCCTTTATCAAAACTCATGACAGTCAGGGAAGCAAGATTGGGTACCGCTGCCCTGTGTTCATAATGGATGGCTTTCTCAGCAAGGTTTTGCACTAGTCTGCTTGTGTGGATCCTCAGCTGAGCTGATTCAGTACCATGATTAATTTTTCGTGGTTCTTTTCTTCCCCCAAGCCTACGTATTGCTCTTTGGATTTGTCAGTGACTCATTTCTAATAGCCTAACGCTGTTGGAGCTATATTCTAGTGACAAGATAGGTGAACTTTGACTGATTTCTCCTAATGTTAGGTAGGTCTAGGAAATGTTTTTTGAAGGGAGAGACTGGATTTTCACCCTTACTGGCTCTTTATGGCTATTCTCCTTAGGTCATTCATTAGAATTTAAAAATTACTGTAACAATTGAACAGCCCAGATGGGGTGCTGAGAAGACATTTTACTCGTGCACTTTTTAGCCTGCAAGTCAAATATTAGATATAGAGTGTTTCTGGTTTAATCGGGGCCTCATGGAATCAAGAAGCTGTTAAGAGTTGATTATTTGGTTGAAGTAATAGATCCTATGCACATTTAAAAACTTTCTGTAGTTTCTTTCACACTTACTTACCTGGAAATCCTTTTGCAAGCCCCTTGACGAGCATCACAAAATCTTTTTGCATCATCTTGGAACTATATGAGGAATATATTCATGATTCTTCTAGGATGTGTGAAAATTGTGTCTGACAAACCCCTGATTTGGGGAATTGCATTTTTCCTGTGAGACTGAGCCAAAACAATGTGCCTACAATGATTTATGTTAATAGAGAATCTGGCCTAATATGTCTATTTCTGGCATACACAGCATAGAGGCTGTATGTCTGTGGTGGATTGACCCTGGCTGGACACCAGGTGCCCACCAAAGCTGATCCAACACTCCCCTCCTCAGCCAGGTTGGGGAGAGAGAATATAATGAAAGGCTCGTGGGTTCAGGTAAGGATGGGGAGAGATCAATCACCAATTACCATCATGGGCAAAACAGACTCAACTTGGGGACATTAGTTTAATTTACTTCCAATCAAAACAGAGTAGGGTAATAAGAAATAAAACCAAACCTTAAAACATCTTCCCCTCACCCCTCCCTTCTTCCTGGGCTCAACTTCACTCCAAATTTTCCCTGCCTCCTCCGCTGCAGCAGCGCAAGCGGATGGGGAATGGGAGTTGTGGTAAGTTCATCACGTGTTGTTTCTGCTGCTCCTTCCTCCTCAGGGGGATATCTCCTCACACTCTTCCCCTGATCCAGCATGGGGCCCTTCCTACAGGAGATGGTCCTCCATGAATTTCTCCAATGTGAGTCCTTCCCATGGGCTGTAGCTCTTCATGAACTGCTCCAGCGTGGGTCCCTTCCATGGGCTGCAGTCCTTCAGGAACAGACTTCTCCAGTGTGTGTCCAGCTATAAGTCCTGACAGAAAACCTGCTTCAGTGTGGGCTCCTCTCTCCACTGGTCCACAGGTCCTGACAGGAGCTCGCTCCAGCACAGGCTTCTCATGTGGTCACAGCCTCCTTCGGGGGCATCCACCTGCTCTGGCGTGGGGGTCCTCCACAGCCTGCAGGTGGGCATCTGCTCCACCATTAACCTGCATGAGCTGAAGGGGCACAGCCTGCCTCACCATGGTCTTCACCATGGGCTGCAGGGGAATCTGCTCTGGCACATCCTCCCCCTCCTTCTTCACTGATCTTGGTGTCTGCAGGGTTGTTTCTCTCACATATTCTTATTCCTCTCTCCTGGCTGCAATTGCACAGGTTTCCCTGCCCACCCACCCTTTGTAAATACGTTATCCCAGAGGTGCTACCACCATCGCTGATGGGCTCGGCCTTGGCCAGTGGTGGGTCTGTCTTGGATCCAGCTGCCATTGGCTCTATTGGACACAGGGGAAGCTTCTAGCAGCTTCTCACAGAGGCCACCCTTGTAACCCTCCCACTACCAAAACCTTGTCATGCAAACCCAATACAGTGTCATTTATGCTGTGGTCTGACTGTCATCTTTGCTTAACGCTCTTTGCAAATAAATGTCTGAAACCAGAGAAAAGAATGGACTGAGCTGAAGAAAGCGAACCTTCTGTTTCAAGTGTTACTTCAAAGGTTTAAAAACTTTGTAAATGTCACAGTTTTTATTTTTGTGGTCCTTAGCTCAATGGGAAAAGTCTTAAGATGTCAATGAGCTTCAAGCTGGATCCTTATTACCTTCGATTGCTTGTTCATTAAGCTATAATAGATTGATAGAACTAAGGGCTGTGAAAGGTCTTTGACTTTCTTCCAAAGATGAACTCTGTCTTGATTTGAAGGTCTTGGTGCTTAATGACTCTTGCAGTTGAAACTTAGTCTTGTTTCCAATTTGAATTTGTTCAACCTGACCTCCCACTGTTTCTCAGTTTGCCTCTGCTTGATTGCAATTTCTGCTCTGACTCAGTATCCTTGTAGGCCTCTTCTTGAGAGGGTAGGAAATATAAGATTTTAATTCTTTCATGTTTTGTGTGATGATTTTCCAATTGTGGATACCACAACTGGAAGCAGCATTTCCATTTCAGTGCTATCAATAAATGTAGTGAAGTAAAAATCTTACTTTTCCCGGGTTCATATACTGAAGGAATATACTAACATTTCTTGTATCTTCATAGCACTTGGAGACTAATGATAATTCTGTTTATCATTTGTCCGTTTTAATTCTAGATTCATTTTAAGTCACTGCTTTGCCAATATACCATTCTGTAGGTACAATTTGCACTTTTCTTTCTAGATGTATAATGTGAATGTCATTTTATTAAAATATTTTGTGGGCTTAATTATTTCATATACTGAATTACTTTAGATCATTCTATATAACTGTTCCATCTTTGCTCTTTATCATTCTGCCTTTTTTTGTCAGCTTTAATTGTTTTAAGATTGTGTTAGCCTTATTTCAAAATCATTTATGAAAATGTTATATATTGCAAAGTCCAGGCCCAACCCTGAGGAATCGTATTAAAATTACTTGGATTCAATGGTGTTTTCCCTTTTGTGACTATTTATAGAATCGTGGGCCATTTTTTAATTCATTTAATGCGCGCTTTATTAATAATGTATATAGTTAATTTTTAGATCAGATTATCATATGCTTATGCATAAATCAAACGCCTTTAAAAAGTCTAAATATATTCACAGTTATCTTTTTTTAAAGAAAATTGTGACCTCATCAAATAAATAAGATTGAATCAATAAGATCTGCTTTCTGTAAAGTCATCAGCACTGGCTGTAATTATATTCTAGCACTTATTTTTTAATTGATAAACTGATACAGGATTTAATTGAGAGTTTTCCCATGTTAGATTAGTTGGCTTGTAGTCATGATGACTGTCCCACATGGCTTTCTTGTAGTTATGTGCACCAATTAGCAATCTTCTGAATTTGTTAAAAATATACGGCAGAGGCAGATATCTCCTCAGGCAGCTGCAGCACGTCATTCACATGTAAGAAAATTTTTGAACATGTCATCAAAATATTCTATCATTGAGAGAGTCTAATCTGGAGAAATTATTTTTGTCATATGAGACCTATTTTATTTTAAAACTGTTTTCAATGGAAGGAAAAAATGAACCAAAGTGCTATTACTTAATAGTTAAAGTGTTGCTTAATACCAGCTTAACCAAGTCATCTCTTCCCCTAAATTAAATCTTTTGTCTTAGAACATTAAATATAGTTTACAGCAAATTTCTGGTAAAAGCATGACAAAAAATGGAACAGGGGGATTATATAATTACTGGTTTTGTCTGTATTTTCATGCCCCTTCTAAGTCAAATCAACTTGCCTGTAATTGAAATTCAGAGCATGTGCCCTTGATTCAAGGATAGATTTAGCATCTGGTAAGAGCAGCAACCTCAGTTTTTGTATTGGCAGAAAATAAAACTGAATCTACTTTAACCAGGAAGGGGCAGTGAAAATCAACAGCTTATGACTGAGAACTGGAGACAGCAGGGAGAAATTCAAATCTGAGCCCTTCCGAGGCAGCAGAGAGGCAGCCTGGAACTGAGGGGGAATGGGCAGTCCCCAGGGATGGCAGGATTCGAGCTGCAGCTGTCACACAGGTGAAGGAGGGATTATCTAAAACAAGAGATGTGGTACCTTAACAAGGGGAAAAGTGCACCAAAGGGAAATCCTTAAACAAATACTCAAAAAGGCAAAGGAACAGCATGGCAGAAGCACTCATTGGCAAGATGAACCCAGAGCTCTTGCAGATCTGGGAATGGAAGTGTAGCTATGGATGGAGTATGAAACCCCAGGTTTCATTTGATGTTAACGCAAAATTAGTCTGGCTAAAACTCAATGGAGGCTTCCCAGCAGGAAGAGGAGCAACCACAGGCAGGTCACCTGTGTCAACCAGAGCAAGAAGAAAGCTCTGGTGGTGGTGTGCTGTGCACTTTGAATGCCAGGATATGGGCAGGAGTATGAATCTGTCATGCTGGCATCAAGAACTGGTGTTGTCTGAGACAGACAATCCATAGCAGCCCGACCCTAGAGAACCCACAGCAGAGGAGGAGGAATGGTTAAAGTCAGTGCTATGCAATACCACTGTACATTTTACTTTATCTTCTCTGTTGCTATATTGTCTCCAGAAACAGGCAGATGTATTTCTGTATGCCAATAATTATGATGTTTGTTTTCTTATTATTAATGCAGGACCAAAGTTTTTGAAATATGTTGACACTTAATTCTCTTGTAAATTGAGGAGCTTATGAAGGGATTTGACTGTCTAGATAACTTTAAAAATCTCTTTTAGCTAAAATTTATTTAAGTGGACTCTGAATTAGGCATAAGTTCATTTGTTTATCTATTTTAGCAATTTTGGCATGCAGAACTGTTTGGGTTTTTTAAGTCAAATCACAAAAACACTATTTTATTCTATTCAGTGCTCAAGGTAATTTGATGACAGATAACATCACTGTTTCAGAATTGACATGTACCTACTCCTCCTTCAAAGAGAAGAATCTATGTCAACTCTGCAAAGTTGCTAGGACAACATGAGGGAACTTACTAATTCTTCTCCTCGAGGAGCAGCACTTTTCTTGCTGCTGCATTAATGACACTACTCTATATTTATCGCAGTTCAGGAGAAGAGTGACAATTAAGCTATGACACTTCTCTGGAGAATTGCCATTTTATTTTAGAAACAGTGTGAAGTTGGGGGCGCATAATCAAAATGAAATGGAGACCCTTGCCACGCTGTGCTATCAGTTACACTTTAAAGAGATTTCTCCATCAGTGCCCAATTTAGGAATTAATGTAGCTTTTGCTTTAAAAGTGATAGGAGAAGTTTTGGCAACCAAAGTTTTAAATAGAGACCAAGAATCAGAAGTAAAAAGTTACCTAAATTGTATGCTTGTGCAGTGAAATATAGGATAACATCTTACTACCAGTGATACTTGAGAATGTTCTTTGAACTTCTTATTTTCCCATTGTAAAGTGTCAGTTCATCAAAACTGTGGTAAATTCTTCAAGAACAACCTTTTCCAACTCGAAAAATATATACCTTTTTATCAAAGGTGTATATATTTATCAAAATATCTTTTTGTACTTACTCAATTTCCAAAATAAGTTCCTTGATTTATTTTACTTTTTTGCAAGAAGTTATACATTTCAACTGGGACATCTTTATGATAATGTTTTGGATAGACCAAATATGAAATATTTTGAATGTCTCAAAATAAGTCTCAGGTGAGAATGTGAAGATTCTCAACTTTCTGCCCAATGTGGAAAGGAGAAAAAAATCCTAAGGGTGGGTGAGCTCACTTCTTGGGCAACCTTGCCCCTCTAGGTCTGTAGGCAGTCCTGTTTGAGCTAAGGAATCGTGCTGTCTGATTGCTGAACATCATCCCTAAGGTATGCACAGGTGGTGCTTTATAATACACTTAATTGAAGGTTATATATGCACCTGCTTACTCTCTTTCTAGAGCAGCGTGGCAAGGAAGCAATCTTCAGAAGTGTTGTGACAATAGGGGGGTTCCTTAATTTATTGCTGGGCTGGGCTGGCAGATAACTGCTGCTTCACAGAGAGCTAGGAGAAAGCAAGGAAGGAGGTGCATTTAGATGCTTCCAGAACTAATATTCTAAAACTTGAAGTATTAAAGCAGTTAAACTCACTTCTATCCTGTTTGATCATAATTGAAATAGCTGTGAAAATAATTAAAACTAACATTTTTTAACTTGAAGTATTGATAACCTGGTACTTAAAAAAATAAAGGACATCAAGCAGAGGGCATGAGCAGCAGTATGAGTCAGAACAAGCTATTTTTCTCAGAATCTTGCTCTATTTTCTCTACACTGCTTTTTAGATAGTGCTGAATATGTTGTAAGGACTATCACGATATCCATGTGCACTATTACTTTTTGAATGTTTGATCTTATTTAATTGCCATGATATGATACTGTTTCTAGAATTCCTTCAATGCTAATTGCGTAGAGGGAGCTGACAGGATGTCACAAATATCTAGAAAGGTCGAATACACCCATGATCCACGAAGATCAGTGCACCTTTGTGAACAGATTCTAGTTTACATTTTTGGACTATTTCGTCTCAAAGTGAGCTATTACTATGTTATGTTTACCCAGTTAACAAGAGAAAAAAATCAGCACTATTCTGCAACTAGGGTAGTCCTGTGGAAATGAGAGTAAAATAATCTTTGTCTGTAATTTCTTTTGAGGCAAAATGGATTTTATTTCTTTTATGTCTTCAACTTGCGTTATGAAGTCAGATGACAACACATTATACATGAATAATAGACTTCATGAATCAGAAATCTAGAATAATATTTCAGGGTCATATGCAAAGTTTCATACAGACATTTAAAACTAGTTTTGTTTTGTGCTCTTACCAGTTTGTGACACAAGACACTGACCCTTCAAAATCCACTTCAAAATGAATAAGATTTGTGATGCTTAGTTTGGCATCTGAGTATCATAGGCTTTGAAAGAAGACCCAGTTACAATAGATTACATTGTATTCACTGAATAAATGTGCTTTCAATATTTACAGTTTCTGGCTTTAAATTCTTTGAACATATGTGCTGATAAATTTAATGTATTATTCCTTAGAAGCTTCGGATATTCTTATGTCATGAAATCATTTCAACAGATGGTTAATGTATGACCCCAGAATTTCAGTGGATGTCAGCAAAGCTGTGCTAGATTAGGTTTATCCTTGGCTTAAACCCACTGAATCAGATCTTGCCAGGTAAGAAATAGGCCTGTGTAATTTATCCAATTGTGGTGTTCCTATCAACGATTTATGTACGCCCAGTATTCCTGTACAGTACCACAAATAATTTTGGTCAGTGAATTTAAATAGATTCAAATTTTTCACTGGAAGCTATTATTTTATGTGTTCCTCTTCAGAGACTTGTACTTCTATCCTGCATTTTTTTTTTTTACAAATAAAAAGGGAATCTGCACCACTGATGATATTTGCAGATAACATGAAATTTGAAAGAGTTTTGAAAGAGACAGAGAAATATGTCAGGAAAATCAGAGTAAATCAGAAGGCCTGCAGAAGATAGCCAAGAGTTGATCCCATACTGTTGAATGCAAGAGGAAAAATAAATAGTCCAAACAATGTAAAACTCGGCACTAGGGAGAAATTTTGCACTGAACACTGAATGGCAGAGTAACAAGTTTAGTTAATTTATGATTAGATTTCTGTAATGATTTTCATATCAGTACTCAGTGCCAAAACAGTAGAGAACTCATCTTCATAATACATTGTGTTATAGCACCATGACATTATTTTATAGATTTTACTTCTGAGAAGCTGGCACACATGTAGGTGTATTCTTCAGAGAGCAGAGTATTCTCAAAAGAATCAAGTTTCTGGCTTAAATCAAACAAGCTGTTCCAAGAGGCATTCATCAAGTGAACCCATGGTACTTCTTCCACACTGAAGCACATAAAGGTCCTCTCTGGCACATCAGGAAAAGAAGTCGTATTACTTTAGTCCTGATATGAATTTTAACCATAAAACCATTCAGCCTTTTTTAAAAAAATTGAGTGGACAGTGAATTATGGGAAGAAAGATCTTTTTATGTGTCTCTACTATATCACTATTGAGTTTCACTAAAAGGATTGCCAGGGACATCAAGGTAGCCAAAATTGCCTGCAAGGTAGCAGGAAAAGGCATGTACCCAGGGAGGAGGCACCGGCTTTCTGGCCTAGAGCACTTTTTGGGTACACATGTGACCTGACCTGGTATGCTCACTTAGGAACAGAAACTTGAACCAAAAAGTTTTGTTTTGTTCAGGAAGTGGGGTGACTGAGTCATCTTTCTACAGGTATTCTTTCTCCCAGTCTTTCTTCTTGACATTTTTCTACTTTGTATTAAAAACGTACAGTTAGTTTTCAATGTGTTTTACCTCTGAGGAATTAGAAAGGAAATAATCTACTGTTCTTTTTTCCCCCACAAAAACTAAATTTGATTTGCTCTATTTTAGATCTGATTGTAAGAAGGCTCATAAAAGAGTGTTTAAAACTTTAAAAAAGGGCAAAAAAATGCCTCACCACAGATTGCGGATTCATTTTCATTCCCATTTTCACCTTCTTTCTGGGACCATTTTGTCACTGCAGAGGACAGGTTCTACTACTATATCTGACATGCTATGCACTCCCTTGCTCCCTCTCCCTTCCCTGCAGTGTTTACATTAGAGATGAACAAGGGCATTGAGCTGAACTTCAGCTCACGGTTTAGGACTAGACTATCAGAAGGAATGCCTCACAGTGATATGCAGAATAACTTGTGAAACAAAGACAGCTTCGTGCCCTCAGGCACCACTTAGGAACACAAATTGCACTGTCCCAGAAATAGCCCAGAGCTGTCCCAGAGCAGGGAGAGTCCTGAGCAATGTCTCTGAAAGCACTGCCTGCAATTTGCAAGGAGGATGATTGTTGTCTGTTTGCGTTTTCAGTCAGCATTTCAAAATCTTTTGTTGCTTTAAAGAAATGAAAAGGAACAGGATAAAAATTTTCCCCAGATGGCAACCTCACAGATGAGAAGGTGCTGCCTTTTCTCACTTTGTGATTAGTTGAAAGCTTCCTACTCTTTTGCTGCTTTAATTTAATCTTTTTGGCATGTTCCCAGTGAACCTGTTTCCCCCATATGTGAATATTCTTTTTTCTAAACCAAGGTAGCACCATTGCCAAATATCCCTGGATGTAAAGGGCTTGTTTCCATTGTGATCAATAATACTTGTTTTATCTATCAAACATATTTTTATGTGCAGACCCTCAAAAATGGCAACATAAAGCATCATATTATTTGACCACTTTGTTCTTGTGCATAAATAGTCACTCATCAAGGATCTTTCCTTGTGTCTCGGGTAAATGGTAAGTGTAGTTTACATCTCTTGTCTTTCCAAGGCTTCAAGATAATAGATGTATTTTGAGATTCCTGAGATTAATTTTTCACCTGCTTTTGTGTATAACTGGACTATTGCCAGATGATGGGTATGCATCATGGTGTACAGTCTGATTATTTATACACATAAAGGGAAAAAGATTTGAAGTTTATCCCATTGTACATAGAATGAAGGCCAACACAGAGAAAGTAAAGACTGTTTTGACATAGGTATTTATCTTTTGCAGGACTGAACTTCTAGATCATCTGTTCACCTGTTGCCTAGTAAAGAGGGGCTGGCACAGTGTAAAATACCCAAAGAAAGACAAGCTGGCTATGCCTATTGTAGTAAAGAAGTTTGCTAGGGCCGGGGTTGTAGCTTTGATGGCAAATGACATGGCACTGTTTGCATCTGGCTTTTTCCCCTCCCCAGGGTGGCCTCATCTATTTCCCAACCCGGACATTTTCTGTAAGATTAGTAGTTAGCATAAGACAAAGCTGTACTAGAGAAGCCAACAATTTAGCAATATGGGCAATTATGGCAACCTTGGTCTGTCTTTAAATTATATTTTATTATTACAGGTGCAGCTTCAAAACCAAGTGAATTAACTTAGACCACATGGAATGCTGTTTAAAAGCACATAAGACTCCTGGACAGAAACCAATAGTTTCATTTATGTTTTAGCTTGGCCGAAGTCCTGCTTGAGTTCTTCTGATTAAGTTTTGGTTTTCCTTCCAAAAGAAGAAAAGGAAAGACCTCTTAGAATAGCTACTAACCTTCCACTTGGAGAACTTCCTAGAAGTATACTAAGCCTGGGTCCAGCTTCTTCCTGGACTGACTGATTTGAAAGAAAGATTTGAACCCACATCTGCTTCCACTTTGGAGGAAGGAGATGAAGAGTTCTTTGTGTGATGGTCATGTTTTAGAGTTATTCTACTTTGTATTAAACAATTATCCACTGAGCCAGAGAAGGTGAGAGAATACGAGAACAGTTGTATATGTTCACGTATTCAGAAACAGAGTGGTTAGCTTACTTAGTTGGATCTGCAGCTGAGACACGATGACTGATCTTGTGTATGTTTGTAGTCTTTTACGATACATAGAAAATCAATATTTATGCTCCTTCTGCTGAAGTACATTCCTAAAAGATGTGAGTTTGACAGTTTACAACTAGGTGATTGTGTAACTAGTTGTCAACATGAATGTTTGACTCTTCTTCAATAGAGATGGATGGGGAAAATGGAACCATTACTGAAGCCTTGTCCTCATTGATACTGATGACTTGTGATTTGGAGATTATTTTGCTGGGTCACTGAGCACATTTGTCTAGATTCTTATCCAGAGAAATATATATGTATGTTATTATATATAAATATTAATGGAATATATTTTCTGACTTCACTTTAGGCCTCTGCACATTAACCAACTCTTCTAAGAAGGTTCTGTCTTTGATTTCATTTAAACAACTTTTGTAGATGTTTAGTGTACAAAAAATAGAGAGGTTGAGAGATGTATTTTCTTTTTCTCTCATTAATTCTGTTAGACACTTAAAGACTGTAGAGTAATTAATATATTGATTTAGAGTAAATATAAATTAACCTTATAATTTCTTAGGTGAAAGCTTGGGGAATAAAAACTTGCTAATGGTGCTAGAAAAATGTTCTGATTTTCCATGGATATAAAATTTATGGTCGGGGAATGGGAACGAGAAGGAGGGTTATACATCAAACACTGACATTCCCTTTCATCTCACAGGTTTCATCTTTCTAGCTTTCAACATCAGGAGCTAAAGACAGACCCTAATGACTGCGATTAAGATATGCCCTCTTACATCAGGGCTGAAAGTTATGCCTGGTTATTTGAAGGGGAATAATAGAAACTGCATAACTCTTATTTTACTTGGCTAGAGCTCTCCTTACATTAATCAACATACTGCAGAAAAGTTATGGGGTAATGAAATTTTATATCAGGGCTTTTACAAATAAAATGAGTGTAAATTACTGCAAATTTATGTGTCATTTATTCAACTACTGTGGTGTTATTCTGGCCAGATCAAACCCTTGGCTAGTGGACTTAATTTTTTTTTTTTTTTTTAGAGGACAAAAGAAATCAATAAGAAATAGTGTTGTTCTCAGGGCTGTAGTCAGCATGACATCTGTCTGTTGTAGATCCTTCTGTTCAACTCTGAAATAATCACAGGGCTATGTTCTGAGACTGCAGAAAATCTATTTGCTTCAGTGACAAAAAGAAGGAGGAGTAATTATTTTTAGCAGTGTATTCAAGTACCTCTTGTTAGTTAAAATGAGACTTAAAGGGGCCTATACCTGGAAAATTAGGCCATAAGGTCTAGCTTCTAAATACTTAAATATTTAAAACATCTAATTTGCAGCCACAGTTAGGATGGGATTCACCTGGGGAAAAAAAATGCTCAGCTTCGCTCATTGGTGATTTCCAGACTCTAAGTGTATCTTTCCAAGATATGAGTCTGATAACATAAGAGTATTAATTAGTAGGTCTTTTGATCAGAATTTAAGAGGGACAAACTGAGTATCAGACTAAACTGCCTAGCTCAGGCTGTGGTCCTAATGGACGCTTGAGGAAGGAGAGCATTAAGCAAGGTGCATATTTCCCTGTTCTATCTTACATACATCCTAATCTGTCCCAAAGCCATGGATTTCTAACAGCTAATAGATTTATCCACTAACTTTAGCGGATATGGAGCTTCTGGAGATTACAGATTCCTTTATATGGATTTAAAGCAAAAAACATCACAGTCTTCATTTCTATTTCTCTTACTTCAAGGAAAGATACTGTGTTTTCTTTTCTCGCTTCACTCTCTCAGCACCTGCCACCTTCCTCATTAGATATGCAAGTGAAGTGATGGGAATGGCTTTGGCTTAGATGTTCTTGCTTCCTTCTGCCAGGAAGAAGTTCACTGTTCACTGAATCACGTCCCAGATCAGGTTGAATTTGAATATCACCCATAACAGACAGATGCACAAAGTATTATCACAATACGTACTCCTGTCTGTAGTGGTGATGAGATGGTGGGACTCTGACAGTGATTCTTCTGAGACTGCATTATCCAGGTGCAGATCATCCATATATCTGAAGTGCTGCGGCGTGATGGAGAGAAAACTCAGGAGGGAATTTATATTGCAGGTTGTGTAAATTGGCAATTCTGAGGCCACAAACAATATAATTATCCATCGTATGGGACTTGGAGTCTTAAAATCTAGGGTACGGCTTGTGCCTCTCCCTTCTGAAACCTGTCATGTACCTCAGAGAGTCAACAAGTGAACGTGCTTGAGTGCATACAGCCACATAAATCTCTGCCCTCATAGACAAAACTGCACTCCTGCAGTCCAAGCTGAAGCCATATATCTAAAATAAGGGAAGGTGCTCTTCCTGTCCTAGTTCTTTGCCTGATACACTTCAGTGAAGTGAAATACAGCTCCATAGCCAAATAAAATAAATTTTTGGCGAGTGTGAATAAGGATGTATGGAGAGAAAAATATTTTGATTTGTCTACTCAAGTCACATATAAACTCTTCTGAAAATTGAATTTGCTTAAACGCCAAAACCAGTTCACATGGGATCAGGAGCTCTGCATTTTGAAGGAAGTTCATGTCAGGACAAACCTACTTTCTAAATATTGTTACAAACCTAATACAAAGGTTTAAGTTGATTCCCTTTCTCCTGGACTCATGCCGGCTTGACTGGATGGGACCCAGTGACTGCTCTCTTTACTCCCAGACAGTCTTTCCTACCGGGGGAGCACTTTGAAAATGTCACAGATAGTCATAATATTTGAACTTTCTGGCACTATTAAACATGTGGTGTTTATTAGGGAACATTAAAGAACACCAGTAAATGGCTTATGTGCAGTTTGAGACCTGGCTGTACCAGAGACAAAATATTTAGCACAACAACAAGAGATTTCAATGACTGAATGTACACTAGAAGTAAACATGCCTTTACACAATTAATTTGTTGGTCAGATATGAACTAGGGATAACCTTAGGTATGTTTGCTGTTGGAGATTAGTGGCTTTCAGTGCTGCTTTGCCTCTTCCTCCCCCCTCAGACACTAATCCAAACCATTTTCACAAGGTCTGCCAGAGTAGCCTTCGTCTGTGTGCTTGTAAAAGGCCTCTTGTGCCTCTTGTCTGGGGATGAATCCAGCAGAAACTAATGCAATGAAAATACCGTTAACGCTGTGTTGTATAACTGTGACTCTCAGAGCGTGTCCTGTGGAGCTCAGTGGCGAGCTGGCTGCCCAGCTGGTGCTGACTCCTCCTCGCTCCTACTCACTACCAAGACGCTGAAAAGCAGTTTAGAGTATGTTGCTAAGAGTAGTTTTCTATTTCTTCACAAGAACCTAATGAAAATGGGTAACCAGGTTCATTAACTTGGACAATGGTGCTAGGATTTCACCATGACTAATCATTGTGAATAATGATTAACATATGAGCTAGTTCCCCTAAATTCCTTTTGTATGAATGAGGAGCAGGAAACACTGTAAAGTGGAGTTTCTGCAATCTGGTTTAGCTGTCTGCTACGGGATGAAAGGAAATGTATGCCCAAAGCGTCTGTTTTTCCCCATTAACTCTAAATGAAGTGTACAGTGCCTGGCTCGGGAGTAGCTGTTGTTATCACAGGGGATACCAGACCTTCTCTCTACAGCCTCTTTGGAGGAAAAACTAATATATATTTCCTCCCTGTAGGTACTCTTCAGGAATAGGAAAGGAAGCTAAAATCACTTATGACAAAAGTGAGTGAAGTTCTCATGCAATGAAAGTACTTGCAAAGCTTTCCTGTAGAATCTCTGTCCTGGGTTTGAGTAAGTGGTGGGGTTTTTTGGTAGCAGGGGGCGGGGTTATAGGGGTGGCCCCCTGTGAGAAACTTCTTGAAGCTCCCCCAGCTCCAAGTAAGCTCAACCTCTGCACCAAACCTGAGCCAATGAGCTGCGCCTCTGCGATAACATATTTAAGAAGGGATTGTGAAGAGGAGTTGCTGCAGTTGCATGAACACCAAGGTCAGTGGAGGAACAGAGGAAGAAAGGAGGGGGGAGGTGTGCCGGAGCAGAGACCCCCCTGTATCCTGTGGTGAGACGGCAGGACAGCCCCCCCCGCCACCCATGGAGATTTACAGTGGAGCAGACATTGATTTATGGCCTGTGTTTCGCATGGTTGATCAAGGTGCTGTGCCCGAAGAAGGCCAGGGTCTCATGGGAAAAGGTAGCCCCACTGCTGTAATTCAGTGCTGGGAGGTTGCAACATGCGGGGGAGTCCCACGCCGGAGCAGCTCGGGAAGGGCTGCAGCTGTGGGAGAGAATCCAGTCAGAGGAAGTTAGTGACCCAAGATGGAGCAGTGTGGGGAACGCTGCGGCCCATGGGAGGGACTCACATTGGAGAAAGTTTGTGGAGGACTGTCTCCTGTGAGAGGGGGACCACGATGGATCAGGGGGAACAAGTTCCAGAAGCTCCCCCCACTGAAGATGGAAGAAGTGGCAGCGCTGACTGCACCCCCCCATTCCCTGCCCCTGCGCCACTGGGGGAGGAGGTAGAGATATCGGGAGCAGAGCTGAGCCCGGGAAGAAGGGAGGGGTGGGGGGAAGGTGTTCTCAAGATGTGGCAATGCTTCTCACTGTCTTACTCTGTTATGTGTTGTTAGTGTCTGTAATAAATATATGTTCTTTTTTTCTTCCCCTAACGAGTCTGCCTTTTGCCCATGACCATAATGAGTGATCTGCCCCTCCTGGTCCTATCTCGAATCCCAAGCCTGGCTCATTTATCCCTTCTCATCTCTGGGAGAGAAGGGAGGAGTGAGCAGCTGCACAGTGTTCAGTTGCTCTCTGAGCTCAAACCACGACAATATCCTATACAAGCACACTAATATCTAGAGTACATCTATTCGAGTTAAGTTGGGTAAACAAAAAGACTGAGTCTAACAAAAAATAGTCATAGTGCTGCTTTGTTTCTCGATGTGGATGCTATAAAAGTTACAGCAGCTTTAGAATCCAGACACTGTTTTCATTAAAATACAATTTCAAACCCACTGGTGCATCATTTATTCCTACACAGAGTAAGCATTTTTTCATGAGACATTGTAGAGAAAGGATTGATAGTTTTTGCAAGTTAAAGCAAACTACCCTGTAATGTGATCTGTGACTAGACCAGAATTCATTCTGCATTAGGAGATAATACTGGGATCCATTTTCAGAAGATATCTGTGTTTTTCCATGAAGCAGGAAATATGGCTTTTTGAATGTTCATTTTCCTTAAAGAAACACACAGTACATTAAGGAACTATCAAGCTTGTGAGAAGTGCTTCTTTTTTTCTTTTCACTAATGTAAATATTTGTAGAAATTTTTGTTCCCTGTTCATTATAAATACTGATCAAGAAAATCCTGCAAAGAAAGGTCTTAAAGGAATATAATACAGGCATTATGCACTTGCTGATTATCATCTCTGTGTGAACTTTTCCTATTAAAATCTGAAAACAGGTTACTTTGTTGCACATACTGTCTAATTCATGGTTTTCTTGGTATTTTATATATATGTGTATGAATATATATATATGTAGGTATAGGTAGTTCACTTAGAAATGTATTGTAAATGAGTTGTTCTTAACTTCCCTGCAGCTACCTGGCTGACTTTCAAGCAATCAAAGGACAATACATCATAAAAATTCTTGGTTTATATTCTGATTATAGGAGCATCTGTGCCATTTAAATACGTCTGATGTATGCATAATGTATACAGATGTATACATATTATGTATATACAGATATACATTAAACAAATGTGCTTCATTTAAATACATTTATCTATTTTCTCTGCTTGTGATATTTTTGCATACTGGTCCAGGTTTCTCTAAGCAGCTTTTCAAGGGGAAATTTTGAGGAGCAAAATGAAATGGATGAAATGAACCTGATCTCAGCTTTTTATTTGTGCTAAGCAGAGGCCAAGGTATTTGCTGTGTTGCCTGGTTAGATGTCTTTTTAAATAGACTAATGATTGACCAGTGTTAGACTATAGTAGCTGCCTGGGAACAAAGTCAAGTTATTAACAGAAGCCTGTTATCTGCTGCACCAGAAGTAAAGCTGTGTGGAAAGCTGTTGCATGTCAGCAGCGGGGCTGTTCTGCTGCAGGCGGTGTGAGGTTGGTGAGCAGGCTGCTCACACAGAACAGGGAGCCCCTCCACCTCCCAGGGATTGGCTGAGGCACGGAGAAACTAATATGGATACTGAAATTAAAAAGTAGTCCTCTCTTCCTTTCCACCCACCCTGGCAAGAAAACAACATGAAACACAAAGAGTTTGAACATACTGTGCTCTGAACCTCTTACAGTCATTTCACACAAGCACATAGTTGCTGTAAAATTCTTCTGCAGCGTGCATGTTTGGCACGCGTTTGCTCTTTTTCACTGGTGTGTGATGTTGGACTGTGAACCATCTGTGTCAAAAATGTACTTGGGCAGCGTGAACCACTTACTGCCTCACATCGTAGAGAGCACTCTACACAGACGGAAACTAGGAACACCATGTTTGTGCTGTTAAGGCAGTCGGAACAGAAGAAAACCAGTTGAAAATACAATCTTTTATCAGCTGCAGGCTGTCGTCATGAGTGACAAAAGCAAATACGCGTAGCTGCCTTGTCTGGCTGGTAGTGAACAGCACTGCTGCCCAACAGAAACGTCAAGAATCGCTGTTTCCCTCAGCATGGGAAGGATGTGGTTGGTATTGATGTGAACTGGTAGCCACAGCCTGAGTTGAAGAGCCTGAGGAGTTCCTGCAAGTTACATGCAATGCTGGCAGGACCTCAGAGCAGGGAGGTATTAGAGCTATAGAGAAAATGAAACTTTTGCACATATAAGGAGAAAACCTGTTCAGCTGCCTTCAAAAATGCACTGAAGAGGTGAGATCGGACCCATTATCTACCAGTGCTGATGGAGGGAGCCCTGGCTTGCCATTTAATTTTCATCTTTTCTGTCCTATAGCACTGAGAAATGTAAGCTGACAGCACAATACAGAGAGTTCTTGGAGGCTTAATGTGTTAGTGTCAAATGAAACAAAACCTGAGATTAGCTTTTTAAAAGTTTCTGTCTGCTACAGATAAGAACTGAAAGGCTTTTATAGACCAGTTCTGTTGAGTATGACTTTGGGGAAGAAAAGGGGGAGATGAGCATCAAGGTGGAATAGTGATAGAGCAACCACATGGATGAATGGATGGTAACCATAAAATGGTGTATTTGCCTACATAATTAGTACCTGCTTGGATTTCAGAAATTCAATGTAATTGACTGAGGCTACAGATCATGCCTTAACCTGAGAAGGATAAAAAATAGAATTTTAAGGCCTAGAAAAACTTGAAATTGTGATAATAACTACTACATTCTAGGTTTGCTGATCCTTTGTTTCCATTTTTTTAACTGCTTCATTTAATAGTATATACCTAAATATTCAGTTAGCCAGAAAAAATATATTGTCGTATAGAAAAAATCTTTCAGTTGGACTGAAGGAGAGGTATCAGGTGTTGACTGTCTATGCCTACAAAGTAAAACAGTTCCTGTAAGAATTCTTGGGAAGCAGCTCATGCAGGGTGGTCGGGTGGCTGGGATTTCATCCTTGAACAAAGGAGGTGGCAGCTCTACTTCGGGGTGCATTGGAGGTCTTGGTTGTTGCCAGTAACCTTCGTCTGCATGCTGATGGTGCCTGGGATCTCTTGCCCGATACTTGTGGAGTTGCTGCCTTTTAACTTTAATGAAAAAGAAAAGCCTTGTTTGAATAGCAGTTAATTTTGAGTGACCCCATCACACAACTGGCTCAGCAGGCAGAGGTGAGCAGGCAGCTTCCTCAAGCAACAGGACAGCACTGAGTATTCTGGGGCATGAACCTTCATCCAGCAATGCTGGAGCTAGGAGAAAACTCATTTCTACCATGCATCAGTGAGGACTGTGCTGCAAATCAAGGCAGAACCTCAGAAGAGCAGGGAAAAAGTTTGTTCAGACCTGAGATGGGTGTTCATGTCATAGGACTGTTCATTAACTGTTCTAGAGCAAAGGAAATGTCTCTTGGTAATACCATTCTTGTTTAAATTGGCATTTATGTTTCATTAGGTAGCTTGGCTTTTGACAAACAGACTTCTTCCAAGCCAAAACTGCTTCGTTAGAAAATCCCCAGGCAGTGATAGGAGTGACAGCACACACGAACTGCTTACTATGGGCATCCTCTGCACCATGCCATAGCAACTTTCTGAGGAACAGCTGGTGGTTTCACCAAGGTGTGTGTGCCCTGGCACGGGCTTAACAAGTCTCCATGTGGAGAAATTGCAATTTCATAAAGGCTTCTGCATCTTGGTGCCTGATTATACATAGTGCAAGCCTGTGCTGAGCAGGTGGCTTTCCAGACATCCTTGAACTGAAGAACTGAATCTGTCTTGCTGGAGGGTGGACTCTGCAGTAGTATTTATATGGTTTGAGAAGCCACCAGGGAAAGCATTTTCAATTATACTGTTGCTTCTAAAGTACCTATTTGCTTCCAAAAAGGCCAGTTGCACTGGAGACCCATACTTAAGTCCATTTCTCTGTCTGTGTGCAGATAAGGAAGGGGTGCTTTTACCTAAGTGTGGGAGAACAATTTCATTTCATTTCTTTTTGGTATCGCTTCATTTTTCATAGTTCTTCTGGTAAAATTGGGATATTTTGTAGAGGTTGCTATCTGGCTTAATAGTTAACAGATGATGCCATTTACAAAATTCATAAAAGGTTAACCTGCAAAAATACCATAATGAATAAAAATAATCTTTATTGTATTTAATTTTAATTTGATATTTACTTTTCCTTCTTTAAACTTTATTTATCCTGAAGTCCAGAGCTTCATATCTAGTTTACAGTTAATTAAATACTTAAGCAGAAGTCAGTATAAGGGTGTCTCACAAATCTAGTTCTTACATAACTTTGTTAACTGTCAAACAAGGTAAAATGTTTTAATAGGACACTGTAATTTAGCAGATAACATGAGGGAGCTAAGCTACCACACACAACTTGCTTGCTCTTCTGGGTATTTGCATGTGATGACTTCTGAATGCCTGATTTCTGAGGGTTGGTCTGCAGCAGACCCCCAGCCTCAACTGGCACATAATATTGATTTCATTAAAAAAGTGTTTAGTCCTTCTGTGAACACTTAAATTCAGAATTAAAGTGGCCTTTGATGAGTTTACCATGAATTTTAATTATGCTAAATTGAAATAACATTTTAGTCCCAATTAAAATATAGAGTTTCTGCCACAGGAGTTTAATGCGTGATAGTTTTCCTGCCATAAATGTATGCTGTATCCAGCATATGGACAGATGCACTAATTACTGCTAGGTGAGTAAGACTGAATTTGCAAACCCAGAGGTAACTGCCTGAGTGCACACCCTAAGAATTAAACAGCGGATAAGAGGGGTAAATTATCTTCCATTGTCTGGGTGGCAGGAGGATGCAGGAACACAGCTGCAAGAGTTGTTAAAGTTAAGCTCTAAGTTCACAGCCTTCCCCATTGTACCTTGCCTGTGCATTGATAGCCTTCATCAATTTAGACTGACTTTCTTTACTGCTCCCAAATAGATTAGCTTTCAATCTTATCATTCTCATTGTTCATTTGTTTGTTTTCTTTGTAGGAAAGTGTTATTTCAAATCCCTTATGTTGGTTATTTCCCCTAACAAGCAACTGTCAATCAGATACTAGTTGAAAGGGACAGGCTGTCCCAGGAAAACACAGCTCCCCTTGAATTTCTATGTTCAGTCTTGTCTGCTCTGTCACTGATGGAGCCTAGAATTGCTTGGGAGCTGAATTTGGAAAGGAGCGATCCCAAAACAGAGCAGGGGACCTGGCACCCAGCTCTACTGACAACACTTAAACTACCGGCTCCTTTTTTAGCATACCAGAAGCCCCATCTGCTTCCAAAATTAAAGTATATACCTATAAAATGCTGCTTTAGCAAATTTGATGTAAGGGTTGTGTAGCTGTGAAAATTCAGTTTGCAAATATTCATTTCTTTAGCAAAGCTTATGAAAATTGGATTTTTAAATGTAAGTGCTCTGCAAGTGCTTATTTTAGTACTGGAGCTTAATGTTGCTGTATGTCATGGTCACTTTTTATTTGATTCCCCATATGTCTCATGGTAGCTGTGAAATGAGGAGGCATCTGATTCTTTCAAGGTTTTTCAGTTGATGCAGGAAAACCGTTCAAGCCTCTTTAGTAAATAGATTTTTGAAAGGGCATCTGTGTAAGTTATGTCTTTTATTACCAAACATCAAAGTATTTTAACTCCATGATGGCACGTAAGGGGTAACCACAGCTGGCTTCTGATGTCACTGTAAAATGAGATCAATGGCAAAGCCTTCTGCTAAAACTAGAGACCATTTCATCCCCTCCATGGTTCCTCCTCTCCCATACAGGATCAATCACTGCTTTCTTCATTAAAGGTAATAGATCCAATAGCAGAAAATAATTTTAAGGTCATGATGGTAGAGGGAAATCAAGACCGAAAAGTAGATTTTATGCTTTGTTTGAGAGATGCAATAGAGAAGGAAGGTAATCTATGAGTTGCCGTGCCCATTAATAACTGAAGACTATTTCCATGAACCACCTAATTTTGGTGTTTCCTTAAGCAGTCTTTTGATGTTTCAAGCTTCTCATCTTTTATTTTAGAACAGGAATGTGTATAGTTTAAGCTTCACAGGTATATCTGAGGAAACCAACACAAGTATTTTTCAGAAGATTCTTATGTTATAAAGCACCCGACTTGCACAGAACATGGTTATCCCCTGACAACTGGTGAAAAATACACAGAATGGGAAGCTGACAGAAAAAAATCACAACAGCGATGATGGAAGTAGAATGAGCCAGCGTAAGCCAAGCGGTTAAAGGAACAAGAGGAACATGAAGAAACAGAAGTGAAGCTAAAACATCCCAGAAACAAAGCTGGAGAGACAGAGAAGACATTAGCAAAGTTGTAAATGGCTTGAAAATTGGGATGAATTTTAGGACAGTGTTGGTAAATAAGATTTAGCAGTCTGTTCTTGGCTTTTCTTTCTTTCTTTAGTAACACTTTCACTAGATGCATTGAATAATGCTTTGTCTTTACCAGTTAGTATGTTTATCTAACATGATACATAGGCTTCCCATGCAAAATTTAAGTCCAAAGTTTTGCAGCTGCTCAGATCCTTCCACTGCCCATTACTGGGACTGCACATGCAGTGACCTGGTAAGTGCTAGAGCTAACTTCCCTTCTGTTTTATTCTCTTCACTAGACCTGCTTGTAGAGTGGTTGAACTCAAACATCTTCACTTCATCTGTGTTGTTTTGAGGTGTCCGGGCTGTTTTGGAGGTGGTGAGACTCCAGACAGGGAGAGAAGCAAGCTCTGAGATTGATCGTTGTCCTGGAACAAGATAAGGGTGAAAAAGCAGCACTGGGGTAATCTGGTTCTCCTGTTCAGATATGGAGGCCACTGTGCTTAGGATCAGCTCTAGAAATTGATCCAAGGAAGGGAATAATTTTTCTACTCCATGATACTGAATTTCAGATTTAATCTTCAGTAATAAATGTTTCCTTCTCTGTTTCCCCCTCCCCCTTTCTTCTTTTCTTGGCAGTCTGATGAGAGGTCTTCGTCTTGTGTATCTGAGTCTCACAATACAAGAAACACCAAGGACTTTGCGGGATGTTGGAGTATAAAGAAATGGATTATTATGGGCTGCTGCTGCTGTTGTTTCTCTATTAATAAAGAATTAGCTATTTGAAGCAAAGGACATTGTATGGAGTTTCACTATGCAACAAAGTTATCAAGGAGAAATAATGTAGCAGACAATGATTATTTCATAACTCATACAGAAGGCTATGATTAAATCTCATGATATGATTTATTGAATTCTGAGAATAAAAAAAAAAAAAAAAAACCTAAGGCAAGGTACTAGAATAAGAAATACTGAATGGGCAATGATTTACAGACAATAAGAAACTGCATCTCTGCTTCTGCCTCAGGTGTCAGACTTGGTCATCTTAGAGATATGCACTCTTCAGGATCATTAAAGAGAAAATTAAAAGTCATTTCCAGTTTTTTCAGTATAGTGGCATAGCATTTAAAGAAGCTTATGACTCACACTGTGTTTACTTCATCAGGGAGCCTGACATTTAGAAGGATGTATTTAGTAAGAGTGGTTGTATAGAGAAAGAAAATTAATTTCTCTTAGCTACACTTATCTTATATGTTAAGTACCAGCAATATGTTTAGATCCATGCTAGAGATGAGGCCTAATTTTCTTCTCAGTCATGCCTGTGTTAATTAGAAGTAATTCTAGTGCAGCAGCAAAGTGACTTGGTAAAGTGACAGGGAGTATGAGCTTTTCATTCATGTGTTGTTGCTGCTATTGGAAACAGCTGAATTTTGATACATTTATTTACATTAAACAGAATGTTAATGGGTTAGACATACCAATAAAATATTTTATTTAGCATTGGAGAACTATAGAACTATAGCTTATGCCCTAATTTTTCATTTATTATAAAACTAAAGTAAATATCTGTGGAGCTGCTAGCTACAAAACCCAATGTCAGTCTTTTTTGTGGCTTGGTAATAAGCACTGTTAGTTTTGACTTTTTCAGTCACACATCAGGATGGCATTTTACTACAACAAAGGGGACACTTCCTTCTACTTTTAAAGATTTAGCTGGTACATTTCTCAGGTATTGTTTGGGGGTTTTTATTACAAAGGCAGCAAGGGCTGCAGGACCAATTTGTTTTAGAAGCCTAAAAATTCCTTTTTTGCACACTAAAGACACATCTTTTCAGCAGCAGAGACCAGTGCCAAAGCAGGGATGGACAAAGCCTACTTTTTTGAGATTATTGTGTTTTCTAGTTTGTCACTACTTGCAACAGAAGGCAAGCATTTTTCCCTTGACTTAGCTGTGTGATTTATTACACTTTCAACTCTTGTAGCAGTTTTCTAGCTGCTCATTTTAGCGATTCTGATATGGTCTTTACTGATTCAGGGGAAGGAAATCTCCTGAATGCCTCCCAGTGCCTGGAAGCAAAAACAAACAGTCGATAAGAAGGGCTGTATTTCTGAGATCTCTAAATGCAGGTGCGGGTTTTGATGCTACAGTGAGACTCAGTGCTGAGCAGTCTTCATAACAGAGACACATGTAAAGTTTGTTGTAAATGCTTATTTTCCTTTTTTTTTTTTTTTTTTCTTTCTTGTTAAAATTTTCTGCTTTCTGAAGAAAATTTGGTTTATCTTTTTTTTTTCCCAAGAAGGAAAAGAAACCATATGCTCTAACCAGCTTGCGTTCAATTTGCTGGTAAATCAAGGAATATCTTTCTAGCACACTAGGGAGAAACGCAGGTGCTGTTAGATCATGCAAAATAATAGCCATGTAAAAAGAAACAGCATATCCCTTTGCAGCCCTAGTTGCTTCTATTTCACACAGCTATAGCTTCTAGAAACCCAGCATTGAAAGGAATTCTTGGTTGTACCTACCCACATAGCCTTCAGAAACCTGCCTGCCTCTTCCAAGCTCACTTATCTTCAAGCCCCAGAAAATATCTTCAGCAAAACCACAGAGTTCTGCCCAAATTATCGGTTCCTAATGCATTAATTTTCTCAGAATAAAAGACATGTCCTCCGACTCATTCACAAGAACTATTTTAAGTGACCTAATTAAACAAAAGAAGCCGTGCTCTGAGCTGCTGCTCCTTTACTGGAGCCCTTGGTGGCCATCTCACTTTACATTTTTCCTCTGTTCTGTACAAAGTGTTATTTAATTATGTAAAAACTAGTCTCTGCATTCTTTATAAATTTCCGCATCAGTCACTTGGATTTTGGACTCCCTAGTGATGTTCTTTTACATTACGAGATCATAGTTTCTGCAGGCTCTGTTGTATATACATTTGCAATTTCTTAATATGCATAGAGATAGTGTGGTCCTTCTCATTTTGATAAATTAAAAAAATAAGGGGATGCTTTATACCATCTCCACCATACTGAGATAGCTGCTCTAGGAGTGACCTGAAGCTGGGGGCAGTCTGCAGTGCAGTCCCACGTAGCTGCATTGCCTTTGTAAACCTGAACCTGGTTGCTCTGAAGCCTTCCTGCTTTCATAGCGGGCAGTGCCACTCTCCAGACAGGAGGGACATTGGGCTGCGATAACAAAAGATGCTTGTGGGCTCTCTCATGAGATAAACAATAATTGTTAGGTCTACACACCTGGGCATACAGCTCTTGTGCTCATTTTCAGATTCCACATATGCTAGATTTATCTTCAATCATTCATCTGCCATGCATTATGTCTGTCCAAACTACAAGTGATTTTTTTTTTTTTTTCCCCAGAGCTTGTAGTGATTGTGTCCCTAGTTAATGATGCTGTAGTGCTCACAAGTGTCTCTTCTGAGAAGCAGGAAAACCCCTGCACAGCTCTTCCACTCTTTTAGCTTTCTAAATAATTTCTAACAATGAATCCTGATGTCTTTCTAAGCATGTATACTCTCTTCTTTCCCTTCCCTATCTATATTACATAGTTTTCATCATGTGCGCTTTAAGATGAATGGAAACGTGTGTACAGGAGAGAGCTAGGAGGTTTGCTGGGTGAGTAGAGTGTTCCTGGTAGCCCTCAGTGGATCTAAGGACTGATCTGCCAGGGACAGATTTTGATGTGGGAAGTCTTTCCTTTTTAGCTTCTGTTTGGAATAATAGGTGAGGATAAAACCATTGTTGCCTGAGATATAACAAAGAAACTAAAATTAAACAGTCAAAGTCTGGAAAACTTAATGGGGGCCTTAATACAGCTGGGAAGAGTACGTGGGAGAGTGGGTGAATTAGTTTGTCGGTAAACATTTAACATTGGAGTTAAAGATGGAGGAGGATGGAGTTTTAAACTAGCTGGAAACTGTCATGATACGTCAAGAGATATTTTAGAAATTGAAAGCAGAATGAGGTTTGTGTGCTTGTGACAGCTTGTGGATCTGACTGCAAACCTGCTTTTCCTATATGGTGTAGATGAAGCCATGATGTCTGCACTAGGAGTTGTTCCAGGATAACTATTCACAGAATTAGATCCTCTAGTGAAATACCTCCATGTATTTATTCTGTGTGGATCAAGCGTTGGAAAGATTTCTTGTTTTAACTATATTCTCCAGTTGGTTTTGTCGGAGTTTTTTTTTCAGTGGTATGTGTTCTACCTGCTCAGTGATGGCATCCTAGCTTGTATTTTGATCTGCCATATCGTAGTTTCAGCTGAAGAAAAAAGAACTACAAAAATAAGCAATAACACACAGCTCAGGAATAGAACGGCAAGTATGAGAGCAATTCCCTTTCCTCTGTGAAGCACAGAACATGGATCACACAGCTAAGTGTTTGCTATTTTTTATAGCTGTTTTACAGCATAGCACAGAGAATTGCATTTTGCCTGTTAAAATTCATGCCTTAATTAGAAAAGCACACCACTTTGGTATTTTGGTTTAAATTGCCAGGAAACCTAGAGTAAAGATTTAAGTCTGATTCCTATTTTCTGGGGCAAGCAGCTAAATAAGTATAGCCCATCCTGACAACATTGAGGAGTTACTGCCAGAAGTGGAGGTGCTGAAAGTGGATCTGTAAGATATAGAGAAAGTAACCCAGACTGAACAGACTTTTGGGTAGTAGCAGGAGGACACCTGTTTGGCACTGCCTTTGGTTATGTTGGTTTTTCTTTTATGGGAATGCAATATCAGATCAGCCTGCAAACATGCAAAATACAAATTAAAAAATGTATCTCACTAAATGAAGTATAAATATTGACAGTGACCACAAAACAAGTAAAAACTACAAGTCATAACTCTTCTTAAATAGCTTTTACTTCTAAAGATTTAGGGATATCTTATTTTGTCCTTGAACTCCAGGGCGAGAATTAATATCTTTAACCAAATCCCTTTCTCTGGGATTGCATAACTATAGACCTTTCCTTCTTTACTGCCTCAACATACCATTTACCTTATAGAGAGAAATAGCTATTTCAGTTCTGACCTGGCTGTCTTATTAATAGCCACTGCATCTTCAATGTTAGACTTTAAAGCCCTTTTAATGGGTGAAAAGGAAAAAAAAAACTTTATATGGGAAGAATGTATTGTTAATGTACTTGAAATATGAATAGAGTCTAATCAAAGAGTTATTACTAACCCAGACCAAATTGCTATAGGTTGAGTGAGAAAATAAAGACATGAATAGTATTACAAAAAAAAGTCTAATTAATAATACAGATTAAATTGCTATAATCACAGTTCCAAGTCCCTACCCCTTCTCTGCTGCTATGCTCGCCCCACGCTCCCTCGGGGTCCGAGGTTGATGGCTTCATCCTCAGAGGGTGGTGGTGATGTCCTGAGTTATCATGTCCCGGGTCCTTTCTGGGGGACAGTGTGACACTGGTGGTGAAGATTTCTTCCTCCGCTTTGCCAGCAGGAATATGATGTTGAGGATTTGTTCTGCCTCACTCCAGAGCCCACACTGGACTATCTTTAAGAACATCTTCATACATCTCCTATCATGCTTAACCCCTTTTTCTGCCTTCAGTGGCTGCAATTCCATGTTGCATGTCAGTGTCCCTTACGCTTTGTATTGTGTCGTGTTGGATACTTACCGTTAGTTCTCTTTGTTATAGGTGAAACCCATTTTGCACAGTTCCCGATCCTTCCCATCTCCAACAGAGCACCGTGGCTGGCTTATAGCCGGCAGTGCCCAGTGCTGGGCCTTGTCAGCTCCTGCCTGTACTGCTCTGCACCCCATCCTGGGTCCCACTCTGATCACATCATGCCACAGTCCTCTGCACAACATCATCGTGTTGCGTTCATGAATATTTCACTTTACACCAGATAGCTACTTATTACTCCTAGCCATATAAAAATTACAGTTATACTCAATGAATATACAAGGAGATTCTTCAAATTATTCAAACAAGTTAGCAATTAGCCACCTGGTCATTAGAAAAAAAAAATGCTATTACAGTCAAACGAGCTAAAACAAAGCTCCGGGCAGGCCAAGCCAAGATTGGGCAAAACCTGACGAGCCTCACTCCTGCAACATTGTTAAGTTAATGTGATGTCTGTGGCCCGTTACTAGCAATGGCCATAGGGTAAGTTTACATCAGGTCTTTCAGTCAGTATTATTAGCTCTTATGGTTTTCTCTTTCTTTTTCCCAGCAAAATGTCATATTGACAGGTTCATCCAAGAGCCCTTAAATAATTTAAGAATGAAGGTGACTGTTCTGTTAAAAATATCCGTATGCAAATTCATCTTAAAAGTATCTGCTTGCTTTGAAGGCTGAGTTCTGTGATCCTTAAATTCCAGTTACAATTGTGTTGGATGAATGCAAGAGAAAGGTAATGTTGCTTATGTAGAGGTAACTATAACACCTTTCAAATTTCTATTTGAGGGGTCTCTGGTGGGGCAATTTAGGATATCGAAAATCAAGTTACCCTAACACCGACCCACAGAAGGCTCCCTCAGAGCAACCTGGGTTAGCAGATGTCCTGTAACTCTGCCCAAGAAGTGGCAGGTCTGGGTGAAGTGGTTCCAGCTGTTACCCATCTTTGCCTACAAAGATGCTTGTTCCAGCCCTTGGCCAGAAGTCATCTTCTTCCCCTTATTTCTCTTTTGGCCTTGTTTCTTTCTTTAGCTGCACTGCATACCCAAAACTGTGAAATGATTGGTATTGAAAAAAAAAAAATCCCAGCAGTTGAAGTGGCAGGTCTGAAGAAGTGCTGATCTCTGGAAGGAATGTAGGGTGCAAACGGTGAAAGGGGCTGGGGTTAACAACTCCCTGTCCTGGATCAGCACAGGGTGGGCTCTCTGCTTGAGCAAATATTAATGTTTTAACTGAACCTGATGGGTTTGACTGAATCAGGTTAGGGAGCAGTCAGCTGAGCAGGTTACAGCAGGCGATTTGAAAAGCTGCCAGCTCCTCCCAGGGAGGTGGCGATGAGAAGCTACTGCTGAACTGGGGACATAACCTTTTCACCCAGCTAAGCTCCAGCCAGGGCAGAGTGTAACCAGACCCTTCAGCTGAAATTAAAAAATCATAGTTTAGAAGGTGGGAAGAAGAGAGGGAGAGAAAAATATAGATTTAGTACAAAATGCTCAGATTTCAGCATGGCAAAATTTGAAAATTAGTGAGAATTTAATAGGACAAATATTTTTGTACCAGTATGTCTCTGTGAATGGTTGGAAAAACCATCTCTTTCTGTTCAGCATCTTGAAACAAGTTCTGGGCAGGGTTTCAGCCAGAACCCTCTTCTTAGTGTGCTTTGCTTCATTTATCTGATGGCTGCCCCTGCCCCGCTCGGCGCTGCGTGACAGCCACCAGCGCTGGAGGCTCCGTGGCAGGGTGTGTCTTCTCCTTCTTAATGGTTGTTCCGCTCCTTCATCCCAAAGAGGCTGTAGCACATCGAGGGCTTGACCTCAGTCTCTGTAAGCCACTCAGGTGGACTCAGAGCAATATGTATCATAAAAATTTAAGTCAGAAAGCAATCTGAAGAGCAAGAAGGGCGTTCATGTAAGTCTCTTCTTTTAAGACAGTCTCCCATTTTTTCTAGGGCTGATTTATTGCTTTTGAACCTACTGAACCATGATGAAGGCTAAATTCAGCATGAATATATGAGGATGGGAACATATTTGCTTCAGTTTTCAAGTTTTTAAACATCAATACCTCAGTATTTCATAATATAAATATACTACTTAATATAGTATTATGACTATTTATAATGCAACTATTATAACATAAACATATTCTACTTTTTAATTAATGTTTTAGGATTATTTTTTTTATATTTTATATACAAAAGTTAATTCCACAAATGTGTAAACTTAGGTAATTTCTTCCAATTATTAATATTAGCCTTGAAGAAGTGAATTTTTACTTCCCCTTTCATCATAATTCCATTAAAGTGTCAACATGAACTACTGTGAATTAATAATTTTAGATCATTATTTTAAGTAATAATGTTTTCCTCATTTCTTAGAGAAAACTGTCCCAAGAAGAGGTGATATATTTTACCTTAACATGTAGAGAAAGGTGAGAAGTAAATTTCAGATGCATTTATTAGGTTAAAAAAAAAGTGTTTTGATTTCCTCTTTTGATTGCAAACATTCTTGATGTCATCTGGAAAAGCCACATGACAAAAATAGCACCAAAAGGAAGATGCTGTCCCATTAATTTTTGTACAATGTTTCATGGTACTCTTGAACAACTTTGATAGTTCTATTCAAAATGTAAAAAACACATTTAAATGTGATTCCAGTAAAAATTAGTAGAGCCATCATTTTAATAGTCTGTAATTTGCCACTTCTAATTAACAGTACCAGAAAACTTTCTCTCAAACAACCTTTGCTATAGTGGGGTCTCGTGTTATCTGTATGACAGAGGCAATTGGCCATGACTGCCAGTATAATGTACAAATAAACCATATTTTTAAGATCTCGATGAAGGGCATGTTTGACGGGTATATGAGAAGTCAGGAAAACTAGCTCTGTCTGGGTCTGAGGGGCGCATGTTAGCTTTACCAGCTGAGCTAATTAATTGCATTTAGGGCATACCTGCCCTACTTCTGCTATCCGAGCCACGGCCTGCCTGGTGCTGTCACCCGCGGGAAGGGGCTGGGGACCACGGGCGTCCCACGGGGCCGCGGTGCGGGGCCCCCCACTCGCGTGGAGAGCACCACACGTGTTAGCACAGGAGCTGAGCCCTGGCTAAATTAGTGTTTCTGCTCCAAGATTTCTGACGGATCATTAAAAGCATTTCATTTACGCATATATGCTCCCAGGCACACTTTAGAGAACTATGGTGACAGTTTGATTTCTAACGGATGATGAATTAAGGGGCAAGAGATAGTCAGAGATTCCATATTCACAGATTCTGGGATGCACTGCTGGCATGCTCTTTTTTTCCAATATTACACTCTGCTTGGCTTTGTGGCAGTGGTTTTTTAATTATAAGGTATCTAAACTGTAATGTATTTTAGGACCACAAAATAATACCAGTTGCACCCCCAGCAAGCTGAACTTCTGATACATTATCTTGCTTTTTTTTTCCCTTGAACCCAATTCTGCAGTGTTATCTCAGCAGTCCAATACATGAGTCAGGCTCTTTTCTTCCTTTCTTTAAAGTGGTGCCTTTCTGATATTGTGACAAGCAATCTGTAAAAAATGTAGAACTGATAGAAGAAAAAGAAATTGTTTACAGATAAGCCTGCTTCATCCTCTGCTGTTTTACTAGAACAACCAAAATTGCTTTTTGAGCCTGAGAAATGATGTACGTTTTTTAATTCCTGAAAAGTAGATTCAGAACAAAATAGGAATCACTGCATTAAGTACATATTACTACAAAAAAAAAATGGGACCTGCACTATTTTATTATAAAATTCAGCTCATCATTAGTAGTAACTGTTAATTAATCACTCAGAGCCAAGGAGTCTGACCAAGACCTTTTGGTTTGATGTGTTGCTAATCAGGATGGCATAACACATGTCTGTATTGCATGGCATGGCTCTAGATTGCCTGTCCTGGTCTCTTGCCTGGGTAGCCTCCCAAATCTTCCTTTTCCAGTTAAATTTTAGAAAAAACAGTTAGCAAGAAGCATTCACATAATCTAAATTTTCAGATGTTCCCAATCCATCTGCTAATCCAGGTCTCCTTACAGAACTAGTGTTAACAGTTTAAGGAAACCTGTCCTTAGCTGCTACCTTGTGGAGGTAAATATCTCAGAGCTGAGCCACGTGGGCAGGTCATGTTATTTTTTCCTCAACTAGTTCTGTGCACAGACAGCCCAGCTAAAACAGCCCTGATATGGTTTGGATTAGCACAGCTGCCTGTGCATTGCAGGAGATGAAGAGCAATTAAATGATCCATTGATAGATTTGGGTTGTAATTTAAAACTTACTTGACTATGACTATCTGGCAGTGTTTTAAAAACTAACTAGCACAGCTTAGCTTAAGTAGCTGAACCCTAAGATGCTTTGGTGGTGATGTGGCTTTCTGAATCTGGTAGAATCATCAGTGTTGTTGCTGGACATTGGAAAAGCTGTTATTTCTTGTCAAGTCCTGTCCCATACCGCATCCACTGCTGTCTGCTGGGTTCTCACCTTTTTAAGGACATCTTGGACAAAAGTCCCAATTTGTTGCACCATCTTCTTGAGATGATGGGAGGTACAATCTATTTCTTAGGACTGGTGTCTGTAGGGCATGTCAGGTTTATACAGAGCTGGAAGAAACGCTACCTCTAATAATACACTGGTGCTTGTATATCATTAGAGGTAGTGTTTTTTCCAGATCTGTATCATAACCTGTGGCTTCCCACCACAAACACACATTCTGTGTTTATAAGGTGGCAGCAGCAGCAGCTCCCAGGACTTCAAAGCCCACTGACATCTTGGTTTTGTTTTATCTGCTGCTTTGTACTTCTGAAGCTCTCCAGGGAGTGATGTTAGTTATTCACAGAAAAGGCCGCCTTGTTTTCAATTTTCTGTTGCACGTAATGTCAATATGGGAGAACCTGTGCTTTACTGGTGCTCTTGTGCAATTTAGCAGGGATCTGCAAGCCAGAGCAGCTGGCCCACGACAGGATCTGGCAAAGGAACATCTCCAGCTATGGCTACTTTCAGGCTGACACATATTGTTTCACCCAAGACACTGCAGAACAATTATTTCCATGGCATTCTTTGTTTCCTTTAGCTGATTTCTTCTAGAAATACAATCCGTTCAAAAGGAAAAAAAATAGACAAAATGAATTCCTTTGAAGCTAACCAGTGGTATTCTAGTTTTAACAGAAAATGAGTGCTTAGTGGACTGTTGACAGCAAATAATTTACTCATTGAATTTAGCTCTTTTATACTTCCTAGTTTCCAGTAAACATATGATGACAATAAAATCCAAAAATGTAGATGTCGCTCATATGCAAATCAGTAAAAGAGTAGTCTATGTGGATAAACAACTCTGAGATTGATCTGACCATGAACTGTATAGTGCAGGACTGTTTACATGTTTAATATTCTCAATTACTGTGATTTTTACTAGCACCACAGGTACCTTGCATTCTTTTCATGAAGGGATATGTGTTAGTTTTAGGAGCAGGGCCTAATGCAGATAGATATAGCTGGAAAATCAAACTTAATTGCCAGAAAGGTATGCTGGAATACCTGCAATTGCTAAGTGAACATTCATATGCCAAGATTTCTTTTTGAAATAAGTCTAAAATAATGCTTCTCATTTAAGTTTTGAGTGATTTTTGAAGTATGAGATGCTTAGCTTCTGTTAACATGACTATAGGACCTACTATAAATGCGATGTTTAACGCTCCTGTTAATAATAAGAGAAGGGTGTTATTATTGGTGTATGGTTGATGGGACTTCTATTACTGAGATTTTTAAGAACTGGCTAGATAGAAGTCTGTGGGGAATGAATTAGATATGGATGATCTCACCTTAGCATGGAGGGATGGACTTGGGAAATCTCTATTTTCTGGGAGTCTCTCTGCAGAGATGAGATTTGTATACAACAGGCCAAATAACGGAATGCCTGGATGTGATAGTCCAAGTAAACCATATTGAAATTATTAGTTATAAAGTCAGCCTGGAGGGTCCAGTTGAGCTTAGAATCTGCAGGATGACTGCAGTCTATTCTTCAGCCAGAACAAAAGCTGGGCTCCGCTCCAGTGAATTCAGTCTTATTCTCAGGTCCTTTGCAAAGCTCTTGATTAACTTTTCATCCCTTTGTAAAAAATTAAATAAAATTAACTTGGCCAATGAAATAGGATGAGTTTTGCAAGTAAAGTAACAGCTAATACTGCCATTTGAAAGCAAGATTGTTATCAAATAAATGACTACTGCCATTTTGATACTGTATTTCTCATGCTGCTGTTATGTACATTTAATACTGATCTATCATGCTATGAAATATTCATACGACACTAAATATGTTGATCAGGATTTCTTAAAAGAACAATTTTCTGCAGAGTACTTCAGAAATGCAGTCTGAAATAATTTTGCCACTCCTGGCTTGGAAGAAGGGACAGACTTTTTATTTCATAGAAGATTAATGTGTAGTCAGAAGGAAGAGAGAACTTATAGTTGGATCATTCTTCACAAGCAAAAGGCTGACTTTGTTTCACAGTGATTGCCTTTGTTTGATAAATAGTTCCTGGTTGAAATGGAATACGTAAATATTTAGGGACATAAATAACTCAGTCATGTTAATGACTTGTAGACAGTGATATATCAATGCCATTATGGAAATCTGTGTTCAGCATCATAAACAAAAGCTACACCATATAACATGGGAGGGTATTTCTGTATAAGGATTCCAAGAAGCGAAAGTTTGTATGTGTATGTTGCAGATTAGTCCAAATTTCTGAAAGTGAGATATTATGAAAGAAACTGGTTCTCCAAATACATGTACTCAATCTGTCCAGACCTGCCCTGAGGCTGCTCTGAGTATGGCTGCAAGAAGACAGAATAGGGATAAAGATTTAATATATCAGTAATATCAGACTCACAGAAAACTGTCCCAGGGGGAAATAGTAGTAGGTGGTATCATCTTAGTGAGAAAAAAGTCCCTTGAACATCTGATGCTTAGAGCTGACTTGGGCTGGCTTTGTGTAGGCAGAGCAAAACTATGGGCAAAAGAAGCATGGAGCTGGGCTTGGTTTTCTGACAAAAATGGGATGGCTTGTCAGGCTGGGGAGGTGAGAAGGGGCTTGCACTCCTTCGTGGAGGATGCAATGTCATGGGGCTGGTGACAAGACTTCTGAAGTAATCATCCACCAGAAACAAGATGAAGACACAGATGTATTTTTGGCTGAGGTTGATTGAGAACTGCTGTTGTGCTGTTGCTGTGAAAAGGCTAGAGTTTGCCAAGCTAAAAAATATGTCCATTAGGGCTAGAGATCAGAGGTATTGCAGGTCCTTGTGAAACATGCATACAGATTTAATCACTCATGCCTAAGAAATTCAGAGAAGTGGGGCAAAGAGTGTTTAAAACTAATTTTAGTTTTCTAATTTATGGATATTCTGTGAGTTGACTGCATGGTGACTTTGCTTTCTCACATTTCTTAACTTCTGGTCCTTGATTTTGTAAATGTTGGAACATTTTTAGCACAGGTTTTGTTTATTTGTTTATGTTTTGGGTGGAAATGTATGCAATGTCTTTAAATGCGTGTTACCATCTGGAAACAGGGATGAGAGCCAAAAAACCACAGCCGGCTCTCTTAAAAACTCCAGCCAGGGCTTTTCAAATCACATCAAGACTTACTGATTTGTAGGATACATAATTGTTGAATATTTTGAAGCACATGGAGACTGACAAATTATGAACTTTATATGAGATTTTATAGGTTCTCCAGGGATACTGAAATAAAAGTGGGCCCTATACCCTCTTCAGAAAAATGCATGCACTTAGTTCAGACAAGTACTACTGACTGAGTGTGACCTCCAAAGATTACTGGTTATGCTTGGTATGTACTTCCACATTTCCAAGAGCCACTGAGGGCTCTTTTTCTTGTCAACAAACCCCTCTTCAATTCTCAATGAAAATTAACAGGAAACCCTACTGATATGCACATCTTCCTTAAAAGGGAGACTTTTTTTCTCCCTTCTTGTTCTGAAAACACCATAATCAGAATATATGAAGTGCCTTTAAAAAAACACAACTACTTTATTAAATAGAATAGCTAAAAGACAATAGGAAGGAAACAACATTTATTTCATCTTATCTTAAAATTATATATGTATTGTTTGCCAGAAACTGTATACATTGTGTGGAAAATTCAATAGCTGAAAAAAATGTAAAGAATATATGTTATAATAGTGCACCGCTAGGATAACACTGCTTGAAATGGGTCACTGTGATGGCTTTTGACTTACCAGAGCTCAAGCAGTGCAGATAGAAGACTAAATCTCCCCAGGTTCATACATCGATCTTTATGTAGAGCAAATGAATATATATTTATTTTCCTTTAAAAGCAATTTTTAACTTCAACTGGTTGCTATTTTATTCATGTGTATTTTTGCCTTTCTTCTCCAGTGAAAGCAATGTGTGCTTACCTTCCAACTACAACCATGTGCTGTAGGACAGTGTGGAGGATATTTGTATACAGTGTTCTTCAAGAATTTCTGGGCTTTTTCTTCCTGTGCCTTTATTTTTCTTCTCATTTGAAGGCAATGAGCATCTTTAAGTTCAAATAACCAATTTCATTTGCTCTCCCCGCCTACGCTGTTTGCACAAAGCTTGTCTTCTAGCCCTCCTCCCCCTCCCCATCTGATAACCTTAATAAGAAATCCCTGCATGAGCATAGGGAATTGCGACAAAGCTGGTCTGAACAAAAATTAATTAAAGCCCCAGTTTAAAAAGTCTGACTAGTGTTTATTTATTGCAAACTTCCTCCCTGTAAAGGAACAGAATGATGGTGTTGGCCAGAGAAAGAGCAACATGGGGATGGGGACTGGAATATGAGATGTATTGTTGAAAATTTATTTTACCCAATAATTTATCATCTTTTTCTCCTCTGTCAGATGTCAGCCTCTGCTTTCCTCCAGGATTCATGCAAAAGCCCATACAGAAGCATGACCTGAGTTGTACAAGTACATATGAAAATGAACATAAACAGTCATGTCAGAGACAGGAGGATGAAGTCATAGCTCTCCTACCATGGCTGGAGTCCCACAGCTCTGGATTTACAGATGACTGATTCTTAGCCAACTACAAAATAAAATATAAAGTTTTGAATTTTCAATGTTTGCAGGTCAGTGAGGCCTGTTAACATTTAAATGCAATTTTACCAATATTAAGAAATATTGGTTTTATCAATTATATTTATATTACTGTAGTAAGTGAGTGTATAAAATTATTCTGTGTGGCAATCCTTACAAGACCTCCAAAACATAAGAGGGCAATTTATTTCTATTATACAGTTGGACAGTCAAAGCCAAGGGGCTGCTAGTCCTAGGTGGCAAAAGATGCTTGTGTGGTCTTTCACAGCTATTGAGGAGCAAGCTTGTTGCCCCATCTGGATACAGGGTAGTTCAGATCAGAAATGCTATAGTTACCCAGGAAGATTTAGCCTCCCAGCAAGGGAGAACCCCCCCAGCACAGCACCAAGCTGATATCTTCAGCTGAGTTGGAGCATGAGCTGTGTTTGTGTGCAGGACCCCTATGTTGCCATGGGTAAAATTCTCTGCACCCAGACTCTGAAAATCTGTCTAATCCCAGGCTCCTCCAGAGCCCAGTCATGGAAGTAACCTGAATCATATGGGGTAGCTGCTACCACATCTTCACAACCCACCGTCTGTGTCTCCTGTGGTCTAAAAGATAGGTAGTACAGTGCTGGGACAGTGTCATCCTGTGTGCTGCGAACACAACAGATCCCAATCTCACCATGAGATTCTCAGAGCTGTATAAACGAGGCACTTGGTGCTAGACCTCTTGACACAAAACACATCTCTCAGAGAGGGAAGGAAAAATCTATATTTTGCAGACTTTTTTTTTTTTTTTTAGGAGTAAAAGAAATGACCCATGCTGGGCAAGGAAAGTCATCATTTTCTAGGCAAACTCCCTCTCAGTTTCAAAGGAGAATGAGGCTTCGTACTCAGTGATGTAGCAAGGCCTAAGGAAGGAAAGGAAGAACAGCAGAAGATGAAAAGCGGTGAGGAGAAAACAAAGTAAAGCCAACTAAACCTCAGCTGAAACATACAAGCTGCAACATGGTATGAAGAGATGAAATGCAGCAAATCACTGCACAGAAGAATTCTATCAAACAAGATGATATAGCACAGCAGTTGAAAACAGGCATGTGGGGTAAGAGCTGAACAGAGATTAAAGACATTTTCCTCTATTTGCTGCCCAGGATGAAGATTATTGCTGTGCATGTCCATATGTGAGCAAATAAGCAACAAGGGCCACATCTTCTGTTGAGGTAACTCAAGACTGCAAGGGACATAAAGTGGAGTAATTTTTAAAAATGTCTGTCTTTCTCTTTTAGCAGTGGTCTCTGCCAAAGGGCCACTCTCCTCCAGGATGAGGAATAGACCTTCACTTTGGTGTTCAGGAGAATGTCAAAGAGCCCAGCAGGGAGTTAACATCATGGTCCCTTGTTTGGGAGCAGTTCCATCCATCAGCATCGTGCTTGTTCTTTGTCAAAAACCTTCATGCCCATGCACAGGAAGGTCCGATATAAATATTCTACATGGCTGTTCTCCTGCTTTTACTCTTTGTCCTCCTAAGTATAGGGTTTTTTTTGTGGGGTTATATTGCTACCACAATTGGTGGTGAGATTTCAACACACACAAATGCTGCAGCTAGTGCTAATTTAGGTGGTGAGGGTATTGACAGCTGTGCAGCCACAGCAGCATGGCTGTCAGCATGGACTCTTCTAAATCCAGTGTAGGAGGTGATTTTGAAGAAACCTGTGATGTTCAGGTTTCATTTCAGTTGTCATCTGTCTACCCTTGATATATCTAGAGATGCCATGTTGTTACATACTCTTTCTGTATGTTTCCCTTTTCTGCTTTGCCTTTTCAGTCCTCAGTTAACCACCCATTGTCTAGTGGGTTTCAGACTGAAAGTAATCCGAGCACCAGAAGCAGAGACACGAGTTGTGAATGGAAGGGAGGATGAAGAGCAGTACAGAAGAGAGTCTGAATTTTTTTCCTGTGGAATAATCCCAGGTCTTAAAGATTCCTTTTTCCCCAGCGTGACAACCTCTGTATAAAAATGTGTTTGCATTGGTGGTTTTTCTAAAAATGTAATGAAATTGAATTACATCCCATTTTCTCTAATCATTTATATTGTGAAAACAACCGTTGTGTCTCATCTATCAAGACAAGGTGCTTAACATTGCTCTCTTTAGCTAACAGGGAGGTTTTTTTCCATTGTCTCTGCTGCAGAGAGCTGACCATATTTCTGATGGATTTAAACTGGCAGGTGTGTGTTTTGGTTGTTCAATTCACACTCTGGTATTTATAGTTTCTGTTAGACTAATAATGAATCTTTGTAGAAGCCCATCTGTTAAGCTGCACAGCCACAACTTTGAATACTTTAATTTCTCTTGAATTGCGATATTCTCAGCTGCACAATGAAAGATATCTTTTGATCAGTATGCAGCATTATAACTTCTCTCCCTGGCTTATTGTACTTACAAATGTTCTGATTCATATGCTTGTGGTGCTTAGGATCTGCATTACAGAGTAACCAGTGTGGAAGCATCACAGATTCGCATGAGACCAGCTGAGTTAAAAACAGGTGAAAGAGGGTGGGTGAAAGTCCCTTCTGATGGCTGGGCTGTTCTTGCCTCAGCCAGCTGACAGGAGTGGCATTTGATAAATTTTTACTAAATTTCCTCAATTTCATTGAGGAAAATGTGACACAAAACGTTTCATGAGGACCTGAAAACGTCAAGGACAACAAAAAAACCCAGAATGACTGAGGCAGGGAGGGTGAGGATCCATTTCTGGCTCATGATCAACTTGGTGACCACCAGCCCCAACCCTCGGGACATTTTCTGAAGAGCTGCTTTCCAGCTGGCTGGCCTTCAGCTCATACTGGTGCACGGGGTTCTTACTCCCCAGGTAGAGGATTTTACATTTCTCTCTATCAAATTTCATGATGTTCTCTTTGTCCTGTTATTTATTGCTCTCATAGATGCAATGGTTTTAGACATATTTTAAATATTTTTAGGTTATATTTTACCTAGCTCTGTTGTTCAGTTTTGACAAGAACAAATTAAGAAAATTACAAAATCTATATTGAGAACAATCTGTCTCTAAGTGTCACATCAGAAATCCAGTGATGTGCTTTAGCAGAGCTTCTGCTCAATTCTCTTCTCAAAGGGAGGTACATGAAGACCAACCTTATAGCTTCTCAGGATCCTGGGAAATACAAGGAAAAAATAAATGGGGTCACTTTCAGAGAAGGTCTGCTTCTTTGGGCTATTTTTAGTCATAATTCTCACTTCCAGGGAACTGGATTCTTTGTGAAATGGGTTGTCATCAGCAATATATAACATATATATATCCAGGTGCATGCTCTGATTCAGATAGCAAGTGAGGACTGCACTTGCCCATTGGTATGGGTTATCACCTGATGATAGACCACTTGGATCTCTGGTTTGAATTTTCACAGGTGCTTAAGAAAACAGGGACATCTGAGCTACAGATCAACTACATGGAGTTCTTATATAATGTAAAACTTTGTGTGAGATGCAAAAATTGTGCTCTTCATCATCTCCTCTCTGCTGCCATATATTAAGATTTTCTTTTGGAGGGTTATTGTATGGATATTGAATAGTTCTGTATGTATAGGGTTGCTATCAGCTATTTAACACTCTTTTTTTCTCAAAAAATAGCATCTCACAAGGTCCTTATGGACAATAACAATTTAATGACCTCTTTAAGAAAGTAGTGTTCAAAACTTTGCAGCATTCTGCAACTAAACCACTAATGTTATAATGTTTATAAATGACTCAGCATCAGCAATGTCTTTGATAACATACAGGGAGCAAAAGCCAAGTGGTTTATGTACCTGAAAGTTTATAATTGGATCCAGCCAGACACAGAGTACTTCTATGGACTATTAAAAAAAACAAAAAAAAAAAAAAAACAAAAAACAAAAACAAAAAAAAAAAAAAACAAAAACAAAAACAAAACAAAGAGCAACATCCAGGGCTTTGGCTGGCATAAGTCAGTGCAATTTCATAAAACCATCAATTACACTCTTTCACAAAGATCCTGACTCACTTTTACCTTCATTCAATGTCAAGGAATGAAGCTGATACTGATACCAAAGCAAAAAGGACTTTATGGCTTGAAAACTTTTCTTTCTAACTGACTGAAATTTTCATACTGTTGGACAATTTTTTTTGGTAAAATATTAGTCCACATTTCAGCAAATATGAAACCCATTAAAGCTCCACCAACTTCAGCAGAAAAAGCAGTGCTCAAATCAATAGTGGTGAGAGATTGAGTCTGGGCAACCACTATGAAATTATAATTTGGAAAGTGGCAGATCTTGGGTAATGCACAGTGCTTTATTTCTCTTGTATACATTTAATCAATAGGATTAAATTATTAGTTGTGATTTTTTTATCAGGTCACTTTAATTCCCTTTTAGTTACATTTTAGGAATTATTCTTTCAAGAATGTTTTCCTCTACTTTATGAAATTTGGTTTAAACCTTAACTTGCGATGGGGCATACCTGTTTGCAGTCTGTAACTTAATGTCACCACCTCATGAAAAAAGGGCTGTAATATGGACATTCACTAACACACCAAATTGCTATGTTCAGAAGGGTTAGCTGAAAGCCTTAAATTAACATAACAACATACAGATGGCCTTCAATAAAGACCAATAAAAGGGTTTGTGGTTCAAAAGAAATTTATGTCTGAAACTGTTGTCCTTGGCAACACACCTACACTCTTTGTCTGGGGAATGTGTTACTGTTTTGTCTGCCGGAAGGGAAAAAAAGAATATTTAATGAAAATAAAAGTCAAAATGTATTATTATAAAGGGGAGAGGAAAGAATCTAGATTAACACAGTATTTCACTATTTTTGTTAATCATAATCAGGAATTATCAGAGAAGTATCTGGTAAGTTTTAACTCTGTATAGAAGATGTTCTATCTTGAGATGACAGGATAAAAAAATTGGGTCTTTAAATAACATCCCCACAGGAACATGTCCTGAGGTGTTTTTAGTTATCTTTATCTCTTTTAAGATGGAAATTCAGGGCTGCTTTCCCCAGTTTATGGCTGTATAGATGTCAATTTTCCTTTACAAACCATAGAACAAAACATTGAAAATCATATAAAATTTCATGGAAGAAAAAAAACCGAAATCATGAGCGTAATGGTGGCTAGCAAAGATTATTGCTGAAGCTGTTTGATAAGAATTTTCTTGTTGCATTTTCTTACCTGGAAATGCCACTGTTTCTAGAGTGGCACGTATATAAATATTTACCATGTGATCCTGATATCCATGTAATAACTCTGTCTTAAAACTTGATCCCATCAAGAAGTCTTGTTTGTATTATCTTTTTTTACCAGTCCCTTCCCCACCACACTACTTGTTCTCTCTCCTCCCATCTGAGCAATTCCAGAGGTTTACGGCTCACATTTCTGACTAGCTTTGCACAAATATTTCTTTCTGGGTGTGCAACATGCAATGAATACATGAATCCCACAACCTGTGTCCATTCCTTGAGGATCTCCAGGCATGCCCTATCCTACAGCAGCAGGGGGACTTCTCCCACTGGAGCTCCAGCTACTTGGAGCCCAGGGGAGCCTTTCCTTTTCTTACTAGACAAAGTTTGGGAGCAGAGAAGAGGACCTACATGGGAAACCCAGAGATCAGTTACTTTGTACAGGGCGCTTCTCTAACTACCAAAGATAAAGTTCAACAACTTTGAAATAACAGGAGAAATACTTGCTTATGATGATGATGGCATCATGGATTCCCACCATTTAAAAACAAAACAAAACATTTTTTCTTCTGAGTCTGGACAATTCTTATAAGCAGACTCTAAGCAAACTAGATGGATTAAGGTGCTTCTGAAGTTGACTTTTCTTTGGACTGAAATTGCAACAGAACCAGGAAAAGGGAATCTGATCTCTGACTCCATTCTCACAGTCATACCATATAATCCCTCTTAGGCATTTGTGTGTATATTATGCTATGAACACATATTTCCAACATATCAGGGATTATTCTGCACCTATTCTGTCCTAAAATTAGTTTGGGTCTTGTTCCTTTTGCACCAATCAGACCAGGCTCTCCATGCTCCAGCACTTAGGAAATTTCATCTTAGTTCCAGCCTAAATGCATTCACAATCTATTTACAATATCTATTTATCTGTTTATTCCTCTGGCAGTATTATCCTTTAATAAAAACAGCTCTTCGCCTATATTTAGAGAGGATGATCACATCCTCTTTTCACTCTTTTATGTTTTGAGACTGAATAAACTTGTCTCTGAGGTCTCCTTTCATGTGAGCAACTCTTTTTACCTCAGAACTTTTTAGTACCCTGGTTTCACACTAGTCCAATTTAACAGAGAAACAATAGTCATGCTTGTAAATATTGTGTTGAACCACAGTCTTGATTATTTGCCTCCTTGAATTCTGAAATGAATGTATACACTGAAAGGAAAAATAATTCAAAACTTGTTGGAAAATACTTAACTAACAAATAAATCAAAAACAGAAAGAAGCCCTTTAATCTATACTGGACAATTTAGGGGAAATGCAGATCAGCAGAGTTTGGAAACCACTTTAATAAAGGACAGGTTTTGGGAAATGATTACCTTGCTTATGGTCTGAGAAATTTCACAGCCTAATTAAAGAATTTTTGAAGGAAATACTGTAGAAGACACTTTTAAACAACCAATCAATCAATAAACTAATCAACATTCTGAAGTCTTAGAAAACTGTCATCAGCAAACAAGTGTTGAAAATTTGTAAATGGACAGTTATCAATTAAGGATTAAGTAAATATAAAAACCAAACTACACTGTTAAAACACTTGCTAATGAGAGAAAAAAGAATGGATTCAAATTTTATTCAAAACTTTTTAAATGCTTGAGAAATTTATGCAAGTCTTCTCACTTAAAATGTATTTTCACTGAAAATTAAAATTAAGCCAGACTACAGAAGGTTTAAGTCTTCGGTTTTCATTTTACATTTTGTTTCTCCCTGTCCCCTCTCTGATTAACCTTTTAAATTTCCCTACTACAATGGAGATAGTTAAAAGAGAAACAGATGAGTGGAAAGAAAAACCTTTCCTCCCTGCAGCCTCTAAATTTGGGACTGAAAGTTTACTGATGAAAAATATGAAAAATCTTTTTTATCATTAGCTTCATTTAAATTTGTGACTTTTCTAGATTTATTAACCTAAGAAGTTGTAGCAAGAATGTGTAAACAATTCAGTTAACTTCTATTTTGTTCAGCATGTTTGATCAAAACAGGAATCCATATAATAGATTAACTTCACAAGTCACACATTAATGAACATTTGTAATTTAATTTCAGCTTTTTTTTTAAAAAATTAGTTTTAATTGAAACTTCTAGAAGCTCAGTCTTTCATTTCCTCATGGAAGTCAGGACAGTATGAAATTGTGCTGTCTTCTGGGAACTCCAGTAAAAGCAGTTTTATCACAAAGAAATTTTAATCAAAGGAAACTAGCAGTGAAATATTAGTCTTGAAGAAGTCCTCCTTGTTCCCCTAAACAGCATTCCTATGGGAGCATTGCCACTGGGAAAATGTTCACAAAAGACGCCCCATCATATTTCTGGCATTTTGTGGTATCAAATAAAAATGCAGTGGAAATAGAGGAGATAGTCTGACCTGGATCAACCGCATTGCTGTAAGCGCAGGGTGCAAGGCAGAGGGGTGGGAGTGTAGGAACAGAGCCAAGACCTTTGGACAGAAGTGGGTGTCTCTGTGCTCCTGGAAGGAGTGAAAAATTCCCTATACAGTGGGATCAGTTCAGAGCACTTTCAGTTAGGGTCCTTGGGGAAAAGATGCTCAGGCTTTTCAGCAGCTGAAGCAGGAGCCTGAACAGCCTTTCCAGGCAGAGGTTACCATTTGAGAGTGTCTTCAGTGTCCCTCAGGTCTCTCCTTTGGGGACAAAGTCACCCTGGGAGATTTACTGAGCACCGAGGCTGGGGAGGATGAGTGGGAGAGTGCCTGGGGGAGCTGGGAGTCGGGTGGGCTCTCCCAGGAGTGGTCCCTAAACCATCCTTGGTCACGACAGCACCTTCTCCTCTCTCTCTTTGAAGAAAGCCTGAAGATGTCTGTGCTTTAAGCCTGGGATGGCTGAAAAAACACTATTCATTGAAAACTCTCTTTTGCTGCATTTTTGTTCCCACAGCTGCTTTATTACCTGCCTAGGATCTATCATTCTATCATTATTTGGGTGAGGACGGAGACTATTTTTGACCTCAATCTCTCCCAATTCACATGCCCTTAAGACTGACAATGCTGCAATAATAGTTGTAGCGATCTTCCATGGTTATAACGGCTTCTACATTTTTAATTTGCTCTGTGCCATTCTCCATCTCCTTTCTTGCCTCTTGAACATTTCCTCTGATAATTCCTGCTTATAACTCTAGGTATAGTCTATGTCATTTGTTATAGCAGAAATCCTTAGCACTGTATGATGTGGCAGTGGTAGCTGTAGCATCACATAACATTACCAGAAAATAGGGAATAATTGCAGAACAACATTTTGGTGGTTGGGCATTTTAGAAATTCAGCTCTAAATAAAAACCCAGTTGTCTGAAGACTACTGTTTTCCTGAACCTTAGTTGAAACCTTCCTAATGCTTTATTCCTCAAAACCTCCTGGGTCTGTGAGATCCTTCAAGACAACTGGAAGTAACATTGATTATTTTGTACTGAGAAAATTGAACTATTTTGTAGGAGGGATGTGTTGATTCAAGTGGTAGTTAAGGTCCCATGTACAGATTCCATTTTTCTCGGCTTTGAGTAGTATTTTTTTAACATTATATAGATAATGACCTTCAGTACAGCTTTCTTTCAAGAATGTGATTATTTTCTCTTCTATTATATTTAGTTATTTTAAAATTTTTGTAACTTATTTGAACTCTTATTTATAACTCTTTTTTTCTAGGTTGACATGTTAGAATAAGTCAGTCACCTGTTTTACTAACAAATGAAGACAATCAATAAGCCAAGAGATCTTTGAAGTACCATGCCCACCCACATCAATCAGTGGGAGGTGTAAAATGTCAAAAGCTTTTAAAAGCTTAAGAGCTTTTGAAACTTATAATTCAAAGACTACACTCTACCTACGTACACAGAGCCTGCAACACCTGGAAGCTCACAGGGATTGCCATCACCTTTGGACACGCTGGTACAAACTGACCAAATCCCCATTTGGTTCCAGGGCCAAGTCTTAACTACTTGGAAATTAGCTGTTTGCATGTAATTCAACTCTTTGTTGGACCAAAAGAAGGCTGCCTGCTTAGGAAACACTGAAATCCTCATTAGAAGAAAGTTTTAGTGTAAGAAAATCCTTTTCAGGCTTTTCAGGCATTTCAAATGTTAAAACTTTCCCTCTGTTGGAGTGAGTTGCCTGTCCTGACCGGCTGCCATTCTAAGAGCAAGCAAATATGTCTGTAGCTTTAAAGCAACACGTCTGCTCATCATTAATGAAAATATAAGTTTTGTATAGCAAATAAATCTCTATTAACCTGAAGTGGTTTGGATAGACTTGGTTAATGATTTTTTCTTTAAAAGTCAAGCCTCAATATAATGCACGTTCAGAACATCTTAAATGCTCCTATTTTGCCTGGGTGGTAGTTTCTGCTAATACTTTCTAAATGCAAGGACATGATTACATAAAGAACCACGAGCTGTATCAGTTTCAGTTTAAGTAACATGCCTAGCAAATGTCACTCATATCTTTGTATTACCTTCATCTATTACAATTCAGCTGATATTAGAAATGCACTGATGTAAAATCTCCCCCTACTATTTCCTGCAAGTCATAGAATTTTTTAAATTTTCTGCATAAATGCATTTATTAACACTGTTAACCTTTAAATAAAACTCCTATTAATGCTGTCAGTCACTTAATTGGGCTTTCCTAACCCGCTTAAGCTCATTACCTGTTCCTCCATCTTTCATATCACACTCCTTCTGTGGCAGAGAACTGAAAACCCAGCACTTCACCCAGGGCTCAGCCACAAGAGGTTGCCTGGGAAACCATGATACAAGAATTGGACGTGGATAGTGGCAGGAGGAAAAGAAAATCTCTAAAAGGAAGAAAAAAAAATCCAAAACACTCTTTATAAATCATTTGCCATTTGTAAAACTGTTTGTAATTATTCCAGGGTTGCTCTGTAATGGTATTTGAGGAGTGAGCCTCATCTACCTTGCAGTGAGAGGCTACGAGAGCTCAGGCAACAGATTAACAAAGGGAAGGTTAATATGATCACAGCCTAGAATTATCCAGAGAGAAAAAAAAGATTTCTGATACAATAAGGCTTTCTATTTTAGAGGAAAAGGTATAACAGTATCTGACAGCCAGCTCTAGCTGAAGTTAATACATTCAGACTAGAAATAATGTATGCATTTTTAATCAGAATAGAGGTTAAGCTTTGAAGAAACCCACCTAAGGATTTGTCTCTCCCTATAACTTAATAACTGTCTCTTTCTAAAAGATATTCTCCAGCTTCTAGATAAACTATGGATTTCACAAAAGTATCACTCAGTATGTTATCAGACTGCTGTCTTCTCCAGTTCAATTAGTTCCTAATAGATTGAAGTCTATAGGGAGAAAGCAGAGAAAGAGTAATTTTAAAAGGTAGCACTTATTCCTTACGATGAGTATATACCAACATGTTGGATCAGACCAGTACTCCAGCTAGTCTAACAGTTTTCATTTTCTACATCTTGACTGAGGTTTTTCAGAGAATGATTATTGCAGTAGCCAGTTCTGGCTATTCCGTGTCTCTAGAGTCTGTTTCTTTTCAGTTCCGATGGGTGAAAGGGTGGCCTTGTCTATGAATATGGTTTACTATTTGCAGTCTTTTCCATAGCTCTGTATTTGCTTCCCGGGTAAATGTATATGCTCTAAGCATTTTTGTCATCCATATTTTTTTGATTCTTAGAGACAAACTGTATTTTATACATGGCTTTGTTGCTAATTGACTCCTGTTGTTAATTGATTTTTTTTTTCTTACTCGAATTTTGGCCTAAACCTTAGTGACTGGTGTTAACGTGCATATTTACAGTGGTCAGAGATCTAACCCAACACTATTTCTCTTTGAATTCAAGTTGTACCCCATCTGTGTAGTATTTCATGGTTTCCAGTGCTGAAATCTTGCTCACATTTTTGTTCCAGTAAGAGACAAAAATCTGAAGAGCAGAGTTTTGATTTTTTTTTTTTTAATTTCAATAATAAATATAAAGCTTATTCCTGACCACAGCTTATGCCATGAAAGCTGGTTACTAAGTCACTTGAAAAAATCATTTATATCTTGCAATTTTCCTAGACACTCTGCTTAGATGTCCATCTGCTTTTAGAAGCACTGTTTGTACATCAGCTATCTCAGAATCACAAAGTGATTCCACCTCAAAGTTGGAAGTGACCCCTGGAGGTCATCTGGCCCAACCCCCCTGCTCAGGCAGGACCATCTGGAGCGGGCTGCCCAGGGCCATTTCCAGACAGCTTTTGAATATTTCCAGGGATGAAGACTTCACAATGTCCCTGGGCAAACTGTGCCAGTGCTCAGTCACATTCACAATAAAAAAGTCTTTCCTGATATTCAGAGGGAACTTCTGTTTGTGCCTCTTGCCTCTGATCCTTAGGGAATGGAATAGCTGCAGTGAGTCAAGTAGATGGAAGCTAATTAAGGTATTTCATCCTAGTGTCCAAATCAAGTTTGTAGCACAGGGCAGTCTCTCACAGAATCTTCCATTCATTTCAGGAAGGGAATGATATGAGTCTTGCAGCTCATGCTGACACATCCTCAGCACTGTCAGCTTCTCATGGATGCAGGGTTTGGCATTGCACATCTTTAATTCCAAAGGTGTGAAATGTTGTTATCTGTCAACTCAACAAATATTTTTTTTCCCAGATTTAGCCCCTAAACCTCCAAATTTCAGCAAGTATCACAAATATTTAAAATTTGTCAGTGACTTGGACCTGTTGCTTTTAACTCTCCATTAATGTTTCCTGAGTTTCTGTGCTTTAAATTGAAGCTACAGCTACCTTATTTCCCTCCACAACTTTACCATATGTTGGGTATTTAAATGTTGGGTGCTTTTTTTTCTTTTTGCTTGAAAGGGGAAAGACAATAACGATGTCACAGAAATGTATCACTAAGTCTGGTAACCAGCCCTGGTGATATGTGGTCACAAGATTGGTAGTGTCATTGACCTGAGCAAGGGCTGAGGGAGAGGGCCTTCTTCCTTCCTTCTACAGATACTTGGAAAAGTATTTGACCAAATGATGGCATGATCTTATAATCTCACTCTTTGGCAACTCAGCTGGAGATCTGTCAACCTGGTACGGGACAGGTAAAATAACCCCAATCTATACCCTGTCATAGTCTTACGAGGAGATGGAAGGACCCCCAGCAGTCCCTAGGTAGGTGAGTACTGGGTCCTATAAAGAAGCTTCACGTATGATCCCTCGCAACATACTGACCATGATATAGTAGGCAGAGCAGTGTGGGTAACTGTACACTGGGTGCCACATGAGCTCCTACAACAACAACCCTTATGATGCAGTGGCCACAAGCACAGCACCGGTGGTGGCCCCAGGCACAGTGGGGTTGATGACATGATAGGCCTTGGATGGGTGTCTCCTGGCTGTCAGGGAGATGAGGGATGGACAGCCTTGTGGTGAGACTGGGGGAGCCCTATGCAGGAAGACAGGGTCTGCCTTTGGCTACATGGGGTTGGATGCTGCATCTGTTAATTCTCCTGTTTATTTCAGCCTCGGCCCTTGACTAAAACAAAAGATCCTTGTACCACCCTGATCCCTCCGTCACCTGCCACTAAGCTGGAGAGTGTCATGACTTTCTACATGGACATTTACCTAAGGACTACGGAAACATACATAGCCTTGGCTAAAGTGAGCTCTGCAGTACCCCAATTCTCTGTACCCCATCATGATCCTACAGGCAGCTGGAGGGTCTCTGCAGCCATCTACAAAGGGATCTCCACACCACTCACCTTCTCTGTGCAAAACTTATCTTAAATTTTCTGATTTGTGATCTTATCAGCTGGTTTGCCCTGTCTTTTTTGGAAAGCCTTTTGGGACTTTTCCTTTTATATCAGGATTGCATAAGCCTAAATTTCTTAGGAATTGGGGCCAAAAAAAATTCACTGCATATCAAGCATCATGTATAAGATTAAAATCTGCAGGCATGTTAACCACTTTCTGCCTTATTTGAGCAATGTAGAAAATGTACATGTAAAGGAAACAGCAGGTCCTTCAGCAGTGTAACTGAACTCAGATGGCTCCTTGTGAACTTGTGTGAAGTCCTTTCACATATAGACTTCAAACCTCTGATGGGCACCTGAGGATGAAGGAATGAACAAATCTTAGGTTTAGCATCAGAAGATACAGACTTTGAGCACAGCAAAAGAGCTGAAGGACTCACTTTGATTTATGGATATCAACTAACACACCCGTTAATAATTAATTTCATCAACAGGTCTGAGATCAGTGTCTCCTTACTAAAAAACTGGCAGGAAAACCCTCAGGTGAAACTGTAGAAAACACCCTCATTATGACTGTGCAATACCTAGACTGACAATTTTTTTGCTGCCCTGCTAGTAGGACTGCTAATGTCATGAGCGGTTAATCACTTGCTACTCTAGCAAAATATATTTTTTTAAAAAAGATAGGCAAATGCAATGTACTGTGAAGTTGCATATGAGGACCTGTGTTTTATAGGATAAGGACCGTACTGCATGGCAGCCAGCTGACCTACATTTACAGCTGAAAATACAAAGCTGACCCAGAGGGAGATGTGTCTAACCTGCAAACACAGAAGGAGTGCTAGTCAAATGGACCATGTATTTTAAAATTAGAAACTGAGCGGGAGCAGCAGCATGGGGACAAGTTTTTCCTGCTGCCCTACCTAAGAAGCAAGCCAGATCAACATAGCATGATAAACCACTGCTGGCAGGGAAACATAACTCAGAGTGATTCCTACCTCCCAGACATGCCATGGTGTGGGGAGGAAAGCACACACTTGGTCTGCAGAGACAAACGCAGGCTTGGAGGTGTTTTCAGCCTAGGTGCCAGTAGTACGTGAGATGGCAGAGTGGGATGAGCTGGACGTGCCAGGTGAGTCCTGGGGCTCCGGTGCAGGCAGCAAGGCCATGACAATGCCAATGCTGCTGTGCTTACGCTGCCACCAAGCCCGTGGTATCAAAATTCACACAGGTAGCAACACCCAGCCACAAATCCAGCTTGCCACATCAGTATGAATAACCTCCAACTAAAGCAAAGATGGAAACAGTGCATTGTAGAGTTGCTAAGTTGTAAAGAGAGTAGAGGAGGAGACAGAGGCAAAACCTTCCCCAGGTACAGTGGTGATAATCGCATCAGCGCAAGGAGAGAATCACACACACTTGGGACTTGAGATTTTTTAGCCCCCACCAAAGTAGTTGTCTTGAGATCTGCATGGTGCAGCTTCACACTGTGTGAGGATCTCCCTCTTGGCATAAATCAACACTAGAAAAACAGGGACACATTTAATTTGCTGACTCCTCCAAATACATTGACTATTTTTGAACAGAGCCTTCCGCATCCCTCAGAGGAGCTGCATGGTTTTATGACAGGTGAAGAGTACATGAGCAATTACTGGAGAAGGAAAGGTGTAAAAGAAAAATTGAAAGTTACTACAAAACAAAAATGCTTATTCTAAACCCACTTATTAAAGATAAGCCATAAGCATTAATTAAGCCACCTTGCCTATAGGTAAATTACTTCACACCAACTTTTCATCCCTGGAAAGCACGAGTGACAGTTCTATACTTTGGAGTTTTTGAAGACAAAACCAGGGCAAGGAAAATAGCTCTCCTGTGCTCAGTAAACGTATGAAAATAACCACATCAGGAAACTATTAATAAAGCCCAGTTATAAAGACATCGCTGAGATTCCTCAGTGTTACTTCCATTTTCTTCTTTTTTTTTTTTTTTTTTTTTTTTTTTTTTTAAATCTAACCATCTTTTTTTCAAAATTTCACACATAACAAAACTTTTCCTTTGACCCCAGCTGGTGTGTTTCCACAGCAGATGGAGAAAGCCTAAAACACAACCATTGCATCAGTGGAAATGCCTGATACAGTGACCTCCTGGAAGCCAGTGTAGCTTAACTGCAACATGAGGTGGGGACTGGCTGATGAGACATAGCCACGTGCCTTACCGGCACCTCAGGGCTTGTGCTGGTGCAGGTTACTGCAGTGGGTGTTTATATGTGTCACAATTTGCTCTTTGCTCTCATGTAGAAATTACCATCCATGTAGGATCTTCATGGAATTTCTGTGACACTGATGAAAAGTGTGATGTCCATATATTGGAGCTGACATATAACATAAAATTGAAAACAAAACAGTCATGTTTTCATGTATCACATCTTTGTCCTTCCACACACATACAGCCTTTTATCACAAAAGGAGGGTAAGGAGTTGACTAAATAGTTCCTTCTTTAAATTAATCTTTGATGGTTACCATATTAAATAAGAGCAAGAGGAATGGGGTTTGGTTTGCAGCCTGGGCAAGAACATTTAATATAAAAACCTAATCTGTTGTGATGGTACTTCCTGAAGAAATTCCTGTTTCTGGCACGGATTCTGGAAGTAAAAATAATTCATGTGTTCACTGGTTCCTTCCTGAGACAAGAGCATTTTTCCCCCATGGTTTGTTTCAAACACAATAACGTTTATTATGAAGGACAAAGCATTTACCCATTATTGTCCCTCCCAATCTTCTCAGTTCAGCAAATCACTTTCAAGTCTTACTACTCACAGACAACATTTCAGAAATGCCTTCTGGCCAAAGTTAAGCACTTTTTGACTTTTGGTAAATACAGATTTTTCTGTCATTTGAGGAAGATAGACTAGGAAAACAATTTAAAAGTGATTACAGGAATCAACAGCTTAAGCCTCTACCCAAGCCACTTTTTGAAAAGTAGAAAGGTAGTGACTTTAAAGCTGCTTTAGACAAATTCAAGATTTTACCCTGATCTTGACCTACAGCAATTTACAAGATCCTGAGGAAATGGTAGATCATCCCACACAGCCTGAAACAGCCTGTCAGACATCGTCTTTGTTAGCTGCATCTCAGAAGTCTGCAATCTCCTCTAAGAACTGAGGTGGTGACCAGTGTGTATTCCCAGTGGCAAATTACATCTTCCCTAAAACCTGTACAGGTCATGTGCATTTATGAAACATTGCAGAACTCTCTGAAGGGAAACTAAAGTAACAAGTGTACAATGCCCATGTAGTCTAGCCTCAAAATAATAAGCATGTAACATCAGATAGAATATTTGTTCAAAACTATTTCTTAAGAAGTCATCTGAGAGAAGAACTAAGGTATATTGGAACCATTTTTCATATTAGCACTAGAGCATTAGCTGAGAGGTCACAACACTCCTTGTTTTCACACAGTTTTAAGTGCCTTATATTAAAGATCCTTGAAGTAGCATCTTAAGTGATTACACAATTTTTTCAAAGGCCTTTTTCTCTATTTTAGTTACAAGTGTGGAGAAAAATTTTTTTCGACTTCATGCCTTACACTAACACTTTATGAGAGACCTTATTCTAACCTAGACTCCCACAAATTGTCACATTTTAATGATTTCTTCATCAAAGGAGCAATTATCATCTGGACACACTTAACTGGCCACATTTCATCATACATATAAAATGATGCATTATAGGGTTTTAAGCTGCCTTGGGTTTTAAGCTATCTGGTTGTACCTGTTATTTGCAAAAGGTTATGGGGGCACAAGTCAGAGATCATATGGAGAAATGAGTTAGTCTGTGTGATCTGGCCATATTCTACTGTCAAAGCAGAAGTCCAAACTACTCTGGGGGTTGGCAGTGTTGCAGCAGGTTATAGGTGGCCATAGGTTGCTATCTTACTGATGAAGCTTGCCCAAAGCAAGACCAAAAGACTTTCCTTCCTGCATCTCCTTGTCCTTGGATGGATCACAAGAAATCTGTGAGGGAGGAAACTTTGTGGCTTTCTCTCATGCTCAGGGAACCAGATGCATACATGCATGCACGCTTTGTAAGCAAGTAAGATTACATCAAAAATATGAGCCATGTGTAATCAGTATCATTTAGTCATAGAAACACCCTAAGAAGGTGCCAAACACTGGTTGCCCATTCAGATCAGAGTGACTAAAACAGCTACACCATAAGGGAGGGCACAATCTGATCTGGAGAGATTCTATCACCCATCCATCTGTTGTGACAATGGGTGTAGAAAACAGAAAGACCAAGTTGTCACCTAGCTCAGTACAATTCATTTTGCATAGAAATGGGATATACAAAAAGCTTTATTTAAAATGGATCTCATCGGATAGCATCTGTAGAGACTAACTTTGGTAAAATCAATTAGAAATTAAAATTTATTGTTTTTATTGAAGTAATGACATGCAGCTGTGGAAGATTTTCATATTGTCTAAGTTGAAAAACATATCCCATATCTTCTAATAAACCACTACTACGACAATGTCTTGCCTCCCACATACCTACACACATAGTAATACTACAGTTTGCTGCTGCAGTTTGATAAGAGTTGAAGTTCTTTGGAATATATTTTTCAGGTATAGATACGGTGTAAATATATGTGTACACTCTGTGAACTCAAAACCACCCTAACAATTCTCCTTTGTGCTAGAAATAAAGTGAAATAAACACAGTGAAAAATGTTTGCTTTCCAAATGTATTATTTGTTAGGTGACTTGGTTACTGGTTTTCTAGGAGAGCCAGTCCTTACCTTGTCCATTTGGATATCAGGAAGACAACTTCATTATGGAAATAATTAAAAATTGAATGATTAGCAGCACCCTGTCCTCAGAAACCTTACTTTCCTTCCCCCTTTCCCTCCTTCCATTTTTATCTTGGGTATTTTCAATTCAGCAAGGCAGCAATCACACTCTCCCCCTGCCACTTTCAGTTACCGGGTGGGTGCCTTTTTCATCCAGGAGGCCCAGTTTTGCCCTGTGAAAGTTTCAGGGCAATTACTAAGAATAAGTAGTACAAAAACCCATGGGGTTCTTTTTTTCTTTCCATTTTGATGACAGCTTTCAGGACTAAAGAAGTTACTCTTAATTAATACTGCTGAGGTTTCTGTAACATGTTGGCACTTTCTTCTCCCCTGTCTAAGTCTTCATGGATTCGCAACAACTCTTTCTACAGACAAACTGCATTTGATTCAAGGTTTATCATGTTACATTTCCATTTCAGGATACCCAGGGCTGGGACAGTGTCATCTTCACAGTTACTCACTATGAAAAAAGACAAATCTTTCTCCTTCTGCAAATATTCAGCCAAGACCAACAGTGGCCAAAGAATATTAAATTTGTACTAAAATCTAGTTCATTTTTTTCTGGATAAATCTTGACAGATCTGGATAGATCCATCAAGAAATGGAAACTTAGAGAATTCCAACATGATCAAAAAATTTTGCTGATTTACCACAACCTAAAAACTAGACCAGACATTATTAATCAGGTGTTTTTTTTAAAAAAAAAAAAAAAATAAAATCAACTGTATTGTATGAGAGTAAAGTGTTTATTTTAGCAGAAATTGAATTTGAAAAGAGGAAAATACATATGGGAGGGAGGGAGCTAGAAATAAGGGGAAAAATAAACAAAACAAAACAAACAAAAAAAAAAAGAGAAAAAGCTGAAAGATATTGAAAAATAAAATTGAAAAGTACTGTAAAGGGAAGGGAAAAGGGAGGAAAGAAAGAAAGAAGAATGACAAAAGCTGAATCATCTGCAGATATGATTTTCCATCCAGAAATAGCAACTGCTGAGGAGAACACGGGAAAATAGATGCAAGGAGAAAAGTAAAATTAAACCAAGTAGAGATAAGGATAAGTAATATAAAAATTGCATTTCATTCTTAGCCCCTAAATTGATGGGTTTAGGAATAGCCTCATTGTACAAATGGTCTGTTCCATACTATAATCATTTATTGATGTTGACTGGCTGCACAGCAGCTGATGAGACACAACCCTTCTCAGTGTCTGTCTGTCCTCTCTCCTTATTGAGGTATTTCTCATACCGATGGGATGACATATTCTGTGTAGATTAATGAAGCCTACATAGGAAGTGTATATCAATTTGACGGACTACTCAGACTCGTCAGAAGTCAATGAAAAGTCTTTGCAAGGCAAAAAGTAAAATTTAGCTCTCGGTCAAGAGTAGACTTATATTTCTTACTGGACCTTTTTAAATGAGCAAGTTTATTGAATTCAAACTCCATCTACAAAATTTTAAAAATTCTTAAGATTCTTAGAAGCAGCAAGATACTCTGAAAATGTTCCACAGTTATGTTTCGAAAAGCATTTTGAAGAGGATAACTGGTATGTAATGTGAGGTCTAAATAACATTCCCTTGTTCATAAAAATTTTATTCAAACAAGCCATCTTGTTAACTTAAATAAGCATATTGGAAGGGCTCACCAGCCCTAGTTGAAGTTACATTAATCCTGCTGTAATTATCTAGAAGAACACATTAACTTTAGGTACATTGTACACTCAAAGAAATGGTCAAAGGAACAGTATGAAGATAGTGGAGTCAAACACTCAACAGCAGAAACCACTGAGAACAAAATTGCCTGTGTAATCTCAGTTAAGGTCTTGGTGAACAGGCTTTCTTTTATGTGCTTTAGCCACATATAAAACATAAAGATGATTTTTCCCTGTGTTCCTGCTTGAATCCAGACAGGAGATAGGTAGTGCTCAGTCAGTAAACTTCAATTTTTCCTCATTATTAATGACTGCATCTGCACTGTTAAGTAAAAGAAGCATTTTTGAAAAACATTTACTTGTACATCTCCTGCAATAATATCATCCCCTTATTTCCATTTTACAGAGGCAGCTTAGGCACAAAAGGTAATGGCAAACTTAAGGCAAATACATGTGTGATTAACTTGCTTAGCATATATATATTAAATCTACTGCAGTGGACAAGTTTACTTTCCTGGCTTTCCCTTGGTTGCATTTTGGTCAAAAGAATAACATTCTTTTTGTGTTTTTCACCATACACCTTCTATCATCTAACTGAAGAGCAGAGCAATGCAGAGGGGTCAGCAGAAAAGGTCCATCAGTGTGCTTGATGGAACATTATGTGGGTAAAAAGGTATTTTGTGTCATCACGTTAATTATCCATGTATCATAAAGCATGAACTCATGGGATGTAGATAACCAGAATAAGTGCCATAGCAACTTAAATTTTGGAATTTCATAACCATTGAATACTTTGTACTGTTCTATTTTGATAGAGGGTGTTGCTTGTTCTAAAAAAAAATTTTTTAAATGCGAAAATTTAGAAATACAAATTGATGTTGACCTTCACCATGGTCATCAGAAAGTGCAGTATATGCAATTATTACTTTACTCTCCGTCACCTAAGAGTGGTGATTTGGTAGTTATCTGGGGACCATCTTCGGAGAGAGAATATGGCCCACTACTAGACTCCCAACAACAAAAATAAAAGAGATAAGAAACCTGAAAACTTTGGGGGAAAGCATGGTTTCACAGCCCAGACTCACTGCTGTCTGAGCTTTTATTGAGTATTTCAGATTTACCTCTGCATAGAACCATTAGTTTTACTTCCCACCTTGGGGGGATCTTACATAGCAAACTCCATTCATTTTTTTAACTATTTTGTTTGGTGATTTGTGTGTGTGTGTGTGGGTTGTTTGTTTTGTTTTGTTTTTTTAAACTGTCTTTTGATTTACAATACAATATTTCTTTCTTTCATAGATTTTGACAACTCTGATACTTGAGCTCCAGTCCTACTTTCTCATTTGGGATATCCATGTGGTATGACTTACCTTTTGTCCTAAGTTTACTATCCAGCCACATCAAATTCTCCATAAACCACTGAGATCTGCAGCCAATCTGCCTCGTCATCCTTTGGTTTCTCACCACTAATTCTCTGAGAGCATCAATGGGCCTTAATAGCCCTGATGAACCTCACCAGGGACCTCTTCTCACCCCCTCTGACCATGGGGCCTGGAACCTCATTTAAGCTCAGACCTGGCCCTGGCCTGAGTTATGCTGTGTGTGTATCTGTCTTTAGTCCTGTTTTTTAGCCCTATTGCCTGGATGGCCCTTAGACCTATGTTGTAGCCTTGTCTCCAACCCCATCTCCTGCTGTTTCCAAATATCTTCTGGAGATTCTAATACTCTGGACAAAATCCCTGCTGGTTGCACTCCTGTCTCAGCTGTGATGACCTAGAAACTCTAGGAAGTCAAATAATTGAGTATAGCTAACGGGGTACAACCAAATAGCAGAAATGAGCTTGCAGCTGCTAAAAACTGAATCCACATGTAAGTAAAGTATCAAATTACATTTCAGTTGCTTATAGTGAATTCCATGATAAAATCCACTGACTACTTTGGTATTGCTAGAAAAAAATACCTCTTTAAATGCAGTGACATTGATCTAGCAATATCAAAGTACTTAGACTTTGTTGCAAGGCTTGTAGTCTTTTATTATAAGAAAGTTCTGGAAGAACAGTTAGAAAAACCCATATCTATTGAGTTAATAAATGTTTTATTGACTTCTAAAACACTTTACAAGTAGTTCATATTTGGCCCTAGTGACAACTCATTCCTATAATTGTCACAGAATTACATGAGTTGGTCTGTATGATTGTCAGTTTTCAGATCAGGTTGACTTATTCAAGAATATCAAGAATTTTCTGCCTTGGGTCAGTAATTAGGTCATGTGGGTTTGTAGGTTGTATTTATTGCTTTTAAATAGCCTGAGCCAAAAAACTGGCAACACTGTGAAAAATTAAAAACATACGAAGCCATTTTGAGAAACTTTTTATATATTGGCGTATAGGAATTAAAATGAAATATAACCTGGCACATTAAACTGGACAGCTCTGGAATGCAAGTGGGTTATAACTATTGTCTGATTAGCAAGTACCTTCTTCAAGTGATGATATCCTGACAGCTACTATTTTAGAAGAAAGCCAAGGAGTCAAGAAAGAGGCTTCAAGCAGAAGGCTGATGTTACACGTAAGGGTTTTTTAGCTATAGGAGGGATTAAATTATCTCTTTCAACTTTAACTACTTAATTGTTACTCTTTTGTTCATTAATCTGTTTTTCTGAAAATTAACTAACGTAATTTCTAGTGCTTCATTACATCAGTACTTCTTGTATACTCAGTTGCATTCATGGGAACTTTAAATTTTATTTAAGGGCTTCAGCCAGTTTCCAAACCCTCTGCATATAGATGGGAAAGCTGACAAATCATGCAAAAATCACTCCTGAAATCGGTGATAAAGCCTGAGACAGACGTGCAACTGTTTTGTTTCTCCCACTTTCAGCTGAATAGAAACTTCTATGTCTTATTCAGAAACACATTTAATGACATGATAATGGCTTCTGTTGACAGAGTTTAATCCATAGATCACTGTATAGAGTACTACACTTTTGGGGTCTGGCGAAGAACAGCAATGTGATGCTCTTCAAGTCATAAAGAAGGAGCTTGAGATAACTAATGTAGGATAGTTTGCAATGGCCACAATATTTTAAATCATGAATCATATCTTTATATCATTTTGAACAATAAATAATATAACGTTATTCTTGGATTTGACTATAGGTGCAGCTAATGCTCCAACTATGCCTGGAACTAAATACTGAATGCACAACATCTGCAGCAGATACTGGTTTTCAACAGTTTACCTATTAACAAAAAATACTGTTTCTACTCATCTAAACAACTTACAAAACTGCTCTATTTCTGAGTAGAAAAAGTGCAGTCATAGAATGAAAGACATCTGGAGAAACAAACCGTAAGATTCTTATGGCCAATTTTGAACAGTGCTTTGGAACAAACTGCTTTAGTTTTAGGTTGTCAGCACTGGAGCTGCCTGCATGACCCTGTGGAGCAGTGGAAGGGATGCTGGTGGAAGTGAGAAGCTCTGCAGCGTGTTTGCGGAGTGCCTTTCTGCCGCAAGCAGTCTTGTTAGAGCAGGCTCAAGAAAATTTTCTCATATTATTTCCATTTCTTTAGCCCTCCCTACAGGCAAATGTAGCACAAAGTAATTCAATGCAAAATGGAATCTGCTGTGGAATAACATAAAGAGCTCACACTGGGAAAGCAGAAGTCCACTTAACTTTTCCTTCAGAAATGGTTTCTGGTAAAGAAATAGGCAGAACTTACATAGGCCACCTTTAGCTTCTTTACAGCACTGCTATACTTGTATAAGACTGATTTTAAGGGTAATACCAAAATAATAATTATACAACCTGTATTTAGAGCACTGTCCTGGTCACTAACAGGGCAGAGGGGAGCAATGGACAAGAGATCAAAACACAGATGTGATGTTAACGGGGGCCGGGAAGCAAACAACCTTATTCAGCAAGGATTTTTTTGCAGAGGGTAGAAAGAGCCAAGAAAATGTATTTTAGAACTTTCCAAGGATGCACTTTTTGCCTCTTTTGCCAACTTTAATTTTCCTCTTGGCTTGTGTCAATGATGCGAGTTGCAAGTGTCGACTTCTGGAGTTGTGTTCCCTCTCTGTCCCCTGTCAATTGATTTCTTAGATTAACAAAAAAAAATAAATCTAAGGGAAGTGCTTAACGTTATCTATTGTCTGGAAAAAACTTAATTTAGTTGCACTATAATTCTTACATGTCTAGAAAGCATTTGTCTTTCAGGCTATTATAGGTAGCAATATAAAAGAAAAATTAAGTATCCTAATCAGCAGTTCTCTTGTAGCCTCTTTATGGAAAATTTTATTTTAAAACAGATCTTGAGTTTATCACAAGGTATTGAGTAACATTTTGTACACCCTGGTACATGTACTAGGACTTCAGTACAGAAGGCATCAAAAAGTATATGTTTGCATGATCGTCAGCAGTTGGAGGGATGGACTTGGCAGCTGGAGTACTACTTTGGTTTCTCTAGTGTTAAATTCACTACTCTCCCAAACACACATCAGGGTTTTCTTGAAGCTAGAATTACTCCATTATGCTGTGACTCATGCCTGAACCTCATTGCCTTGTGAAACAACAGAGTGAGTGGTGGTTGAAGGGTGCGTGGGAATAGGCAAGAGTCTGAATGTGCCTGGGGTGGGCATGTGAACACCTGAATGCAAACGAAATCACCTCTTCAGAAGAGCATAATTTGCACCTGAGGAGGAACAGGTCATTAAAGCCACAGGACTGGTGAGAACAATGTGCTCCTTAAATTTTCTGTGTTGAAATCTAGAAGCCATAGTGAAAATTCAGGAGGAAAATGAAAAAATCCCAACCATTTTCTGTCTCTCTACACATCGGCTGATATGAAGGTGTGTGACACAGCAAACAAGTCCAGAGCTCTGTGGCAAATGGGTCAAAATGATGAGTGGGTGTCCCTAGCTTTGACTGTACTAGACTACTTAGATGTCTCCCTTTTCTAAACTAATGGTTAAGGTTTATGTAAGAGTACACTGTAAATCTACCTTTTTGAGGGGTTAGTGAAGTGATTAGACTGCATGAAGTGACTAGCTAAATTAGAAATGTGGATTTGTATATAAATTGTAAAGTGGATAAATTAACTAAGAAGAGATAAGAATGCATTGCTCTGAGGAAAACTTCACAGAGATGTTCAACAGGATGAGAGAGCACAAAAAAAGGTCTTTGTGATGCAGCCTAAACCCCAGCTGTGTTAGCTTGAGACCAGTCTTTTTGCAAGTAGATGGCATGGGGTTTGTGTTTGTGACAATGTAATTTTAAAATGCCTTCCTCTACAAGACACCCTGTAGATTTTTCCCACATGGTAAAAGGTAGAGATGAAATTTAAGCTGCTTGATGATGGGTTACTTGTCTTTGCATGTCTGGATGTGCCAGTGAGTTACGTGTTTCTACCATTTGCCATGGGAACAGCATGAAACTTAAATATCATCAAAGGATATTTCATATAGATACATTGGCATGACCGTTTTGGGCACTGCGTGCCTGTTTAAAATGAACTCTCTAATGGTAGGCTAAGAAATACTTACAGCAACATTTTTTGGGGAAATTTTCTTTTGCTTTGCTGGACTTCTGAAGTGTCCAGCACTTCTCTCTGCAATGGAGCAGTGAGCAGCTTCCACAGCCGGGTCCCACCACCCTCAGCTTCTGCTGACTTCTGTGGGGGATGGAGGTGTTCCATACAGTGCCCTGCAGGACTGCACTCTCTTCCATTAGGTAGGTGCAGCTATTAACTAATGTTTCAAGAGGAAAAAAAGTTAGGAAGTCGAAGTCACTATCAGTTGGCAAGAGGTTTGCATACAAATCTTCTGCTTCCCTCAGGAATAATTAAATGAAATCAGTTATATTTGCATATAAAATAGCTTATCTTTTCCCTCGTCTGAAAATAGGTATTATGAGACTCTTTTTTTCCTCACAAGAATTTGCATGAGGATTATTTAATTGGAAAGCTTAAATCTGTTCTTCTAAAACCAAGTAGAAAATGGGATTTTGTATACATTTTTTTAATAATATTCACAAATGGGAACTTTAATAGATTGGTAATCTGTAGAAAAGTTGTATTTAATACTTTAATGAATTTATAGTGCTTTGCGAAGTTATTTGTGCTCATTAATTTAAAAATTAGATTTAAGTATTTTAAAGGAATCTTATTAGCAAGTCTAGACAAATTATGAAGAACTATTACTATGGAATCAAGGCCATCTTTCCAAGCTGTTAAACTCCTGAGAATTTTTCAGGACTTCAATACACTTTTTTTTGAATGTGTGTTTCCAGAATACTTTTATAAGGTAAGATTTAATTTTAGGTCTTGAGACTGGGTTATGAGCCACAAAATGGTAATAAGTAAATCGCCTTAATTTATTTGGGTAAGATTTATTTTTCTAAAATCTTAAAACTCAACCTGCAAGTTATTTCATACCTGTTTCTGTGTTTCCTTAACACCCTTAGGAACAGCTCTGTTCCACCCCACCTGCATTGAACTTCTACTTGAGGTAGGATTTGAAATCTCTTTTTCACGGTGTCTCCCAGGGCTGAATCTAGAGCTCCTGGGCCATTTCTACATTAACATGTAATTTAGTCCTTATAGTTCGGTTAGTGGATCTGTGACTGATGAGCCATTAGCCAAATGAGTATTTACTAGATCAGGAACTTTCAGGACTGAAAATGTGATTTGATACTGAGAGTTAAACTCTATACCTGGAAATCTGCATGATTTGTTATCCAAGTGGCATGAAGCTGCTTTAAAGCACATCCATTATAACATGGGGTTTCCCATGACTAGGAGGACTGTTGGGTAACTCAGTAGGGCAGGTCAGTGGTGCCAGGAAAGCCTTGAAACCCAGAGTTTTACCAGCCTGGATCTGCCTCTGGCTGGGGGTCCTGTGGCCTCATCCCTGCCTGTTGCCCTGCAGGATCCCCTCCTGGCACTATGAATTGCACCCAGCATTTTGGCAGCTCCCTGCTTACAAACTGGCACTTCTCAAAGCCCCTGCCTACAGTGCATCTCCGGGGCATCAAACTCTGAATAAAATAGATGCTCCAAGTTGTACTTTCTCAGAGTTCTTCTCTGGAAGAGTCCTTTTATACAATCATTGCTAAAACCAAAGTCTTAATGACTTACCCAATGTATATTTTTTAGCATGACTATTTGACTTTAAAGTTATAGTCCATATGTCAGCTGTGAAAGAACTTTCAAACACAGCCAACTGCTTTTTCTTTCCATGTGTGAAGTTACGGTACAGCTCTGCTTCCAGGCTTAGTAGAGTTTCTTACTTTTTTCATTGTAAAAACAGAAGAGCTTGGAATTAGAAGTGAGGCTGGAAATATATTTTGTCCACGTCTTTACTTGAATTAAGCCTGACTTGTTATGAAAGCAGTGGCTGTCTATTCCCAAGAAAAACTTCAGTACATGATTAATTCACTGTCTGCATAGATTTTTGATGCCTCTTTGCCATATGCAAATGACCTGCTGAAACGTATGTTTTTCAAATCTAAGCAAGGGTCCAACATTTGAAGCATAGCTTGTGCAAAACTCAGCAGCAATAAGATCCGTAAACCTTTTACTAGAAATGACTATTGCAGAGGGAGCATAAGGTCGAAGAACAGAGCAGCAGCACTAGCAGATCGATGCCTGAACTTCAGCTCAGAAAGTACACTCCCCCCACTTGACTTTTATAAGGAAAGAAAAGTCACCTATGTGCTGTCTCAGAAATGTCTCTCTGTTTCAGCAATAATACTCCTAACTCATTGATTAGCTCCAATCAAATCTGATAGGAAGGTGAGAATGCCAAAGATTTCTGGATTCCAGGTCTGCCTGATAACCCTTCCCCATGCAGGCCATGAGGCTGTTGGCTTCCTGGGAGCAGCGATGTGGCCAGCTGGATGAGCAGCACACCACCAGCTCCAGTGGCACATGGCTTGTGCCTTCACCTTCCCCACAGAGGCGGCTGAGGACACGGAGGGGAGCTGAGGTTACTGCAGAGGAGGAGGGAGAGATGGGTGCAGAGCTGGGGAATTGTACTGTAGCTGCAAGAAATCGGTCTTCATTAGTCCTGCTGCAAAGACATGGAGTGATTCTTCTCTGTCTCTCAGGAGAACATCTTAATCATCTGGGACAGGGGAGTTCAGTGTCTTTCTCCTGATTGTCCCTCCAGAGGCTGCTCCTTTTGTATAGGTATTCCACTATTCAGTATAGTAACACCAGGAACTTGCTAGAGAATATCAGGAGCCATAGCTGCTGTACTCCTTGGCTCACTGAATATAGAAATGTTTTATACTGAGTTTCACAAGGAAAAAGACATTTCTTAGAAGATAAAAAGTTGAGCACTTGGGGGAATAACTCATCCCTTTTCTTGAAGATGTTGCTGTCTCTGCTTTCATGTTACAAGTCACATGCATTTAAAAGAAAAGGAGAAAATCTTGAAGCTTTTAGGTTAGGGGGACATTCAGAAAAGTAACCTGGTTCAGAAAAAAAATATAAATATATTTTTTCCTTTTACCCAGAAACAAAGCCTGAAACAATGCCAATGAGATGTTCTGGATCACCATTGCAGGACAGCTATCTTAGACCCATTGTTCTGGCAAACATTTGGGTACCTTGAAAAACACCCCAGGCATCACTAATTCCTACAGCATTGCAGGTCTTAGAAGAATGGTTCAGTAGGGAGTCCTTGTTAGAAGCTACTCAACTTTCTGTTGATTTTTCTGCTTTGGTTTTGTCAAAACTGGGCTTTTCTGCAAGGACAATTTGATCCTTCAAAAACCAAGTGATCCCACTGAAACAGTATGTTGTTAGAATATTATCAGTCACCTTCAGATTTCATCAGGTTTCTGCAAAATGCTCTTGTCAAGCCTGACAGGCTTTTCATTCTCATTTGAAACTAATTAGAGCCTCTGCCTGCCTTTGATTTTATAAAAGGCTGCGGCTGGGGAAAATTCAGTTACTCTTACAGTCCTAGCCTTATGGAAACATCTGTATATAATATAGTAGACATTTAAATGTAAAATATGTATTTTGCATAATGTTTACATACAATATAGTGAGACGTTTGCCAGTTTTAAGGTACAGCCAAGCACTTGCAGTGCTGCTTTGTGTGCAGATAAACTCATATTGATTCCAAGACGGTAGAACAGAATTAATATTCTGGCAATTATCTATTTCCAATTAAAATATCATTGTGCAATGAATAATAATAAAAGAGCCAAGAGTTTCAAATTTTTATGGTTGAGTGCCTTGAATTAATATTTATGAATCAAAAATAAATGTCCTGACTTCATAAGAATGATGTGCACTCAACAGCATCTTCTGCAATCAACAAAAACATGGATGCAGCATAGAATAACCCGGGTCTCTTCTGCATTTTAATTAAGGATAGGGCTTACTGCCTTGTTAAGTGCACAAGGCTGCAGCACTTGGGTCAGGTTTGAGTTGGAGTTTCCTTAGTTAATGATAAAAGACCATGATAATAACTACTTTTAGAAGCAGATGTACTTAACAATTTGAAAAGCACTCAGCAGCTTCTCCTGAAATCCTGGCTTCTGAAATACAGACCACTTATTTAGTTTTTTGTTTGGTTGTTTTTTTTGTTTTTGTTTTTTTTTTTTTTTTTTTTCTTGTTAGCTGCCAATCCATGAGGGTGGCTTGTCTGGGTGTTAAGGCTTTGTTTTGAACTCTGTGGCGGTTTTGTCTGTCTGAAGATCATGGGCATACAAAAGAACAAATTACTACCATCCATTCCCCTCAAAATAGACTTGCTTAAGCTCCTCAATGGCTATGGAATATCTTTTTGCACTTGAAAGCAGTTGTAAAAAAATACAAGTTTTTCCATCTGCGTTTGCTGTCCGAACATCTTCCTGTGAGCTTGCTTAACCACTGCATCTTCAGAAGTACAAGAAGAGAAGGCAGATTTGTAGCACTGAACTTGTAAACAATGTCTAGGTGGGATGGGATGCAACAGAGCAAATAGCAAGGAATATGACCCTGCTCCCTGTAGTTTCTGGCTTTCCACAGAACACAGTGCTCTGATGCCTGTGAAGATGATGAAGAAGATGCTTTTATCAATTGATAGATATTGAGGGCTGACACATCAGCTTGTCTGGTTAGTGATGTCATCTGTAGCCCTTTTCTAAATGGGCTTTTGCAGATATGTTCCTCAATGATGTTCTTCAACAAGAGCTTTTGAAAAACTGCCCAGCCTTAGTCATTTTCCTGTTACAGCTGAAGGTGTTCCTTTTATAAACAGTGAGTTTAAAATTTTCTGTATCATTCTGCGGTGCATCCAGTTGCCTGCTTGCTGATGGTCATCCATCCAAGAATAATTTGCATAACTTCTTAGTCTTGAGTGCTATGTTATCACAAGCCCAATAGAATTGTCCCATACATATCTATTAGTTACTGATTAAAGTGGATTTCAAAGCTAGCTGATCAAAAAACATTACCCTACTTTATACCCTTCAGAGTAAGCAGTTAGAAAAAGCACCAGACAAGAATTAGGGCCATGCTAGCCCCCATGTACAGTGTATCTACTAGCTCTACATCTTCCTTGGATCTTTACAGCTCTGTCCAGTGTAATCCCACAGTGATGAATTAAAGAAATATTTTAATATCCTGAGAGGTGTGATTTACATTTTTTTACTTCCACTCTTGACTGTGGATGTCTATCAAATAATAAAATAAATCTTTATATGAGAAGATAGGTCATGGTATCAGCTGAAGTTAAATTTGGGGTTTTTTTCGCTAGCATAAATGGTCTATATTTATCAACACTTCCTGGATTTTAGTCATTATTCCCTGATTTATTCAATTTTAGCGTTGTTAAATAACATTCTGCTTTGCAGATGAATTTCACAGCAGATTGAACCCAAGGGACATCTAATCTAACTGTGAGATGGACACCAGTGTCAGCTATTTCAGTGAAAGGTGTAAAAATCAGTCGTCGGTAGACATCAGGTAAAACCATGTAATGTCAGTTCCTTGTAACTAATAAAGATTTGTTTACAGGCTTGCATATGGCATTTGAGTCACTCCATTTGCTTGGGATAAGTCTGCAAAGCATTTCTATCAATACACATGTCCAATCCTCTGTGGCAAAAATAAATTTCTGCCTTCCTATGGTTTGACATGTCGCTTCAAGGAGTATTTTGTCCCAGACAAATGACCAGTGACCTTTTCTTAAAGGCAATTCTGTTTTCTCTTGGTTCAAAACTCTTTACTTCTTCCCTCTTTACATTTATTTCTCAGGGATGTCTGAAATAGTAATTTAAAAAGGATGCAGAGTAACCTCTTCTACCTATCCAGTTGTCAAGAGTCAGCACGAATCAGTCCCTGGCCTCCATGATGTGCCAGGGGGCGTTTTGGGAAAGTTGGGGAAGTTCAGCGTTCCAACACTGGTGAAAATAACTGTGTTTCAGCATCTTTCTGCTTCTTAGTTGGTGCCAATTCGCAGGAATATAGATTTCTCTGCTGATTACAAGAACAGGTTTTTGGTTGAATGAAGGGAAATATTCTTTAAATGATTCCCAAAATATTGCCAGGCTTAGTCTGATGAAAAACTTGATCTACTCCATTAATTGCTTTCCAGAACTGCATTTTCTTTCAGAGATGCTCTGCTTCCTCTGCTCTCTGCCCCTTTCCTTCCCTAGTTTTTAAAACATGGCTCTGGCTTACTAAAGACAAATTAAACTCTTCCATATCATAGATTGCCTGCTTGGAAGACCCCTCCTATCTGTATTATGGATGAACATCTGCTGACTGCAGGTGTTTTATGCTCACAGGATTACTTGCAGATACCTGCAGTCAGCTGGTGAGAAGGTATGTGGTAAATCAACAGCAGACAGTTGCTTAAATCAGACTGTCAGAGAAGTGAAATGGCTAATGGAGCCTTAAAACTCCTGAGGTTCCTGTTGAATTTGACTGTAGTCTGCATGGCATGATGACTGGAAGAGCATTGCATGCTCCATTTTTTAGGTAGTATTTGAGCATTGTCCCTCCTATACAGGAGTTGTATATCCTGAAGTGGAATTAAACTGCATAGTTTAGCTGTGCAGTTGTGGTGGGAAACTGGAGAAATGTGTTTATAGTAGAACTCTCCTGCAATGGATGCAGGTATATCACCCTTTTCTCCATCTCAGATTTTCACCTGTAAGCTGAGAACAATGATAATATTTTTCTCCATCCTCTGTTGCCCATGTGCTCAGCAGCTCTTTTGGGCAGTGACTATCTGTGTACACTGAGGTTAAAGTGTGAGATCCATGGCTGTGAATGGAACTCTTCTTGATGCAAATAATTGTAATGGGATAATACAAATAATAGAAATGTGAGGGGGGAAGTTCCTCTTTCAAAGAAGATCTTTAACCCACAGGTAATACAAAGTAATTGCCTTATGCCTGACAAGGACTGCAAATTGGTCACAGGTTTCCTGAATCAGACCTAGTGCCACCTCAGTATTTTATTGGGGAAGAGAATTTCCTAGTTTTCTAAATGGCATGGTCTGTTGGGATCTGAAGCTATGGATGGACAAGGACCAGAGACAGCTCTGGACTATGGGTGTATTTCTCTTCTTTTAGAAATGTCATGTCTGTGAAAAGTATCTGATTATTGATGGCTTTTATGGCTTCTGCTCCATATTCTAAGGTTTGCTCTTTTTCTCTTTCCATCTTGACATATTGAGATATTACTACAAGGATCAAAGGCAAAAGTTTAATTTATTTCCTTATTTCCTATTCCATTTTGAATATAAAACCTTCATTACTGTCTTCCATTTAACAGACCCCTCTGCAGCTAGATCTTAGAATCATAGAATCATTTAGATAGGAAAGGAGCTTTAAGATCATCAAATCCAACTGTTAACACTTCCAGGTCCACCCCTAAACCACGTACTGAAATGCCACACCTACACATCTTTTAAATACTTCCAGAGATGGTGACTCAACCACTTCCCTGAGCAGCCTGTTCCAGTGCTTGACAACCTTTTCAGTGAAGAAACTTTTCCTAATATCCAATCTAAACCTCCCCTGGAACAACATGAGGCAGTTTCCTCTTATCCTATCACTTGTTCCTTGGGAAAAGTGACCAATATCCACCACTCTACAACCTCCTTACAGGTAGTTGTAAAGAGTGATAAAGTCTCCCCTCAGCCTCCTTTTCTCCAGGCTAAACAACCCCAGTTCCTTCAGCTGTTCCTCATAAGACTTGTGCTCCAGACCCTTCAACAGCTTCATTGCTCTTCTTTGGACATGGTCCAGCACCTCAATTTTTCTTGTCATGAGGAACCCAAAATTGAACACAGTATTTGATTTGTGGCCTCACCAGTGCTGAGTACATGAAGACAATCCCTTCCCCAGTCCTGCTGGCCACACTATTTCTGACACAAGCCAGGAGGCTATTGGCTGCCTTGGCCACCTGGGCACACTGCTGGCTCATATTCAGCCGGCTGTTGACCAACACCCCCAGGTCCTTTCCTGCCAGGCAGCTTTCCAGCCACTGTTCTCCAAGCTTGTAGCATTGTATGGGGTTGTTGTGACCCCAGTGCAGTACCCAGCAGTTACTTGCCCTTATTGAATCTCGTACAATTGTCCTCAGCCCATTGATCCAGCCTGTCGAGATCCCTCTGCAGAACCTTTCTACCTTTAAGCAAATCTACACTCCTGCTGAACTTGGTGTAATCTGCAAACTTACTGAGGGTGCGTTTGATCCCCACACCGAGATCATTGATAAAGTTATTAAATAGAATTGGCCCCAATACTGAGCCCTGGGGAACACCACTTGTGACTGGCCACTGATTGGATTTAGCTCCATTCACCACAACTCTTTGGGCCTGGCCAACCAGCCAGATTTTTACCCAGTGAAGAGTACACCCATCCAAGTCATGAGCAACCAGTTTGTCCAGGAGAACGCTATGGGAAATGGTGTCAAAGGCTTTACTAAAGTCTAGGTAGACAATATCTACAGCCTTTCCCTTACCCACTAAGTGGGTCAACTTGTCATAGAAAGAGATCAGGTTAGACAAGCAGGATCTGCCTTTTATAAACCCATCCTGACTGGGCCTGATCACCTGGTTGTCCTGTACATGTTGTGTCATGGCACTCAAGATGATCTGCTCCATAACCTTCCCTGGCACTGAGGTCATACTGACAGGCCTGCAGTTCCCCAGATCCTCCTTCTAGTCTTTCTTGTAGATGGGCACCACATTTGCTAACCTCCAGTTGACCAGGACCTCCCTAGTTAGCCAGGACTGATGATAAAAGATGGAAAGTAACTTGGTGAGCACTTCTATTGGCTTTCTCAGTACCCTTGGGTGGATCTCATCTGGCCCCATAGACTTGTGTATATCTGAGTGGTATAGCAGGTCACTAACCATTTTCCCTTGGATTATGAGGTTTTCATTCTGCTCCTTATCCCTGTCTTCCAGCTCAGAGGGTAGGGTACCCCGAGAATGACTGGTCTTAGTATTAAAGGCTGAGACAAAGAAGGCATTAAGTACCTCAGCCTTTTCCTTATCCTTTGTTACTATGTTCCCCCCTGCATCCAAGAAAGGATGGAGATTCTCTTTAGCCCTCCTTTTGTTGTTAATGTATTTATAGAAACATTTTTTATTGTCTTTTATGGCAGTACCCAGATTAAGTTCTAATTAGTCTTTGGCCCTTCTGGTTTCCTCCCTGCATAACCTCACAACATCCTTGCGGTCCCCCTGAGTTGCCTGTCCCTTTTTCCAAAGGTCATAAACTTTCTTTTTTTTTCTGAGTTCCAGCCATAGCTCTCTATTCAACCAGGCCAGTCTTTTTCTCTGCCAGCTAGTCTTTTGGCACATGGGGACAGCCTGATCCTGTGCCTGTAAGATTTCCTTCTTGAAGAATGTCCAGCCTTCTTCCCACTGTTAGCCTGATCAATAGACACCTTCAGCAATAGTGCACCTTCACGCAGGCTTTGGTTTAATGGGAAGACCTTACCTCAAGGACTGCTCTTTGGCACCTGTAGCTTGATGCTTTATGACTTTCCTCCATGTCTGTCTCAAACACCTCCAAGCATCATTCTTCTATTTTTGTGACACTGGTTTCTGCAGCCAAAGGCAGAGGAGAGAGATCCACACCCTGAGTCAGATCTATACATCAATGTTGTGAACAGCAGAAGTCAATGACCGGTGCTTCTGTGAAAGTCTGCGGTTTAACAGCATTTAGTGCTACAATTGAATTTGGGGGCATGAATCAAAATCATGGAGGAAAACTTTTATAAAGTGGTAAGAACAGAAAGCAAGTATCCCTTTACATTTGAGACAAGTTTGCAAATTTCACTGCTCAGGCCTCACCACCTCCTAGCTTATGACACATGTAAATGTACCACAAATATACCATTTTGACAGAGAGTTAAAAAGTGTAATTTGTGTCTTGCTAGCACTGATTAATTTATTGATCTGTTCAGTTCTTTATAAGTATATGATTCTCTAAGTAGCTGAGACTTTACCCTGGGATCACACTGTGCAGTTGATATTCCTGCACAGAGACTGTGCCTATACCCATCCTTACAGAGCTGCACTGCAGCTGGGTCGTTGGTGCTTTGCAGCTGGTTTCCTTGTTCACTAAACTGTGACAGTACAAGACCTGTTGTCTGTATAACTGGTGGGTTTTATGCTGTCTATGTACCTATGACAAACATAGGTGATGAGCTAAAGACTTCTTAAAATTGTCCTACTTTCTCCCTGTCAGTGGAAAAGTTTATCTTTTGCCAAAAAAAAAAAAAAATCACATATATTAATATGGGAGGGAGGGCGGAAATTGAAGAAATCTTAGTGTTTATTGGACAGAGGCAAAATGGGAATGTCTATGCACTGATATGGAAGTTCATGTTATATTCACAGAGAGATAAGGTGATCTGAAGCCCCTATAAGCATTGAAAATACTGTTTCAGTGCTGAGTATTTAGGCTTTCTGAAAACATAGTTTCACTTGGGGTATTTCTTTAAATTAAAAACCTTCACAAAGCAAACCATTATCTGTTAAAAAACCCTAAAGCAACACACCCTGTTTTCTCTTACACAAAAGAAATCAAATATTAGGCATGACTGAATATTTTCCATTGAAACTAGTTTATCTATCTTAGATTTTCTCCAGGATATAAAGAGAACATTTTCCTCTGTGTGCTCTCTCCTTGCATCCCATCACTAGGCTTTAGTCATTCTTAGAGACACAACATCCTGCGCTTGCAATAGTTTCTAAGCTGACAGGATAACTACACTAGTTAATGAAAATCATCACTGAAGGCTAATGTCACTTCCAGTTTAGCTGTTTCCCACTAAAATGCGTTTTGCTGTCTTAATGTGGTTGAGTACGTTGTGGTTTTTTTTTCTAATACAGACTATTCTGATGCATCTGGTTGAGCTGAAAGTAACATGGAGAAATTTGAGCCATGGATTTTCAGTGTGTTATCTTGGCCAGAATAAGTGGTTAAAATTATCTGGCTGATGTCACAATGTTTCTGGTTATGTTAATCACAAACAAGGAAGGACACTGTAGCTTGAGTGCAGAGTCCTATGGGAAAACCTCAGTGGGAGCTATTTACACTGACTTCGTTATCAAAACCAGAGTCCTGTAAAACTATGCTCTTGGATAAACAGGGCATCATTAAGCAACTTCGTGTGCTGTAACTCACACCTATATGATGTAAGTGCTAAATACTAGTGGGTCTGAATAGTGGTGTTTTATGTCTGTTTTGTGGAGGGGTTTGCTGACCAAAAGGAGTGGTAGAGGACCAAGCTGAAGCTGTATCTCACATTGACTGAAAATTCTCAGTACTGCCGTATTTCCAGTAGTTGAACTGGGGACTGCTTTCATTAGACACTTATTTCATAATTTATCTTGTCCTTGTAGAGGAGCCTTCTTAATCAGGAAATAAAACCAGACACTTATGAAACGTTGGTCGGTGTATCCAAATTCTGCTGAGATGGTCACCAGTGTATATTGGTGTTAGTCACAGTAGGTGAGCTGGAAGGGCAATGGCATCTACTTGACAAGACATACCAGTCATTGCACATCAAGTGTTTCTGTTGGTATCATAACAAAGGAGAGTGGTCAGATGGACTAAGAGGAGAGTAACACAGAACCATTAAGAATGTAGATCAAAATGAAGAGAAAGAACGAAAGGGCTTGTTTGAATTCACTTTGGAAAACCAGGCTGACATCATCAGCTGATTGAAGGGGGATCAGCCCCTGCTACTGCCTGGATTGATAGGATGTGTTGTGGCTGGAGGGAACTGCCTTCTGGAGTAAACACTAAAGTGTCCTTGTCTGAGGCTGCAGAGGCCAGTGTGTAGTTGGTAAAGTGTCACATTGTCACAGAAGCTGTCAGGAAGACTATCTCTGTTTCATCTTACCAGGTAGATCTGGATTGGCAAGTTCACATTTGCAAGTTGTCACTGTGGCCAAAGAAAAGGATGTTGCAGTAACTGATATTAAGAAATTTATTTTTGGGGCTCTTAGCTATGCAAACCAAAATGTATCATATATATACATAAGTCTGAGGGAACTGACCTTGGATGAACCAAAAGTTTTCAGATCTGAGATCTGGGAAAAATAGGATGGTGTGGGTAGTTTTGATTGTTTTTTTGTTTGATTTTTTTTTTTTTTTAATTTAATTTGGGTCGTATTTTTTAAAATATGTCCAATGAGACATTATCCAGTGGAGAGAAACTGAGAAAGACTATCTGTCAGGGAGGAATTAGTCCTGCCCAGGTAGTGTCTGCAAGATGCTCATGAAAAGACAGGAAAGAAGACATGCCAAGACTGTAGCATATTCATTGCCTGTATCATTCCTCCTACGTGGAGAAGCTTAAGCTACAAAATCCCACTTCTTTTTGGAGCTGAAGGTTGCTATTTCCCACACTTGCTGTGCAAGGCTGGATGTCACACTTGCCTCAGGTTAGACAGGATGGTGCTCAGACTGTTGATAGTAAGGGCTTCTGGCAGCTTAGGGGCTCTCATGCTTCATGAGTCATTACTAAAGGCTACATATAGGAAATAATATAAAGTATATGAACCTTACAAACCAAATAGTGTGGGGATAGTATGACTCAGTCCAGTCACTCCATCCACAATTTTACAATTTCTCTTACTATATTATACTTGAACTCTGAAATACTGGGGACAAGCCAGGGTCTAATGCATTAGTGAAGTGTTAGTTCTTGTTTCTCAAGATACATTATTTATATTGTGTAGCAACAAGTGGGAAAATGCTGGACTGAAATGGCTGGTGATAAAACATGATAAAAATTAAAGTCAAGGTAAGATGGCAAGAGAGAAAAATGGGTGAAGGAAAGAGTGGGGAATGTTCATACTACAGATACCTCAAGATTTTAAGTGGAACCAGAATTCCTGATTAAGAAAGGGGAGTGAAATGCATCTCATTTCCATGTTTGCAGCTGTGGGTCTCTAGTCAGTGATATTTCTTAATCAAAGAGGAGTGAAAAATGTATAGCAGGTTTCAGGATATTTGAATCTTGACCAGTCTGGGATACAACCAGTGGGTGGTGACCGATGTGAAGGGACGGTCTTACAGATCAAAGCCCAGGATGTGCAGTGTGTGCAGGGACCTGTTCTGCAGCAGAACTGGGTGGTGTCAGTCATTGATCAGGACTAAGCTTGGGGTGGACTTTCAATAATTTTTTTGTTTGTTTGGGTCTTTTATTATTTTTTTTCTTGGTGGTTCTTTGATGATTTATATTCAACTGCCTAGCCTTGTATTTTGCTAGATTGGATGTCTTGTGTGTGGTCTCTTACAGTAAACTTTGTCTCAAAGGTTCTGTTCCTTTGGGAACTGAGAAGATATTTGGATGGGTGCAGGTATCCCTTGAAACATCTTGCATCCCAGAGTTGTGCTGGAAACCTTTTATACAACCCTGACTAAAGGTGACAGTGCCTGGTTAGAGGGAAATGTTGATAGAGAAGCATAAGTAGACTCAGAATTTAGTGAAACTGCTGTGTTTTGAAGAGATTTCTTACAAAAAGCCAGAAGCACTGAGATGTGTTTCGTTATGTTGTCTTACAAATCAGTCTTACATGTGACCATCTGTATGGACTGCAAATAGAAGAAACATTGAACAAAAGTGATTCCAACCAAAAAAAATTATTTTCCACTTATCTTCTAAAAGGTGTCCTCAGCTGGCTGAAAAGGTGAAAGGTGTGAAGGAGGGATGATTTGGCCTCTGCCAGCAGAGAAGGTTATGTCTCAAGAGGGAAGGAAGCTAAACCTGAATTCACGTAGAGATCAGAAGTGGAAGTCTGATTGAAATTTTGCTAAGTGGCAAATTCTGCACTTTCCTAAGAAAGGTCAAGATAGTTTAGCAGAAAAAAAAAAAAAAAGCTGCTTCCAAGTCCTGATGAATTTCTTTCTTTTCCCCAGCTGGAAATAACTCTGAACTGTCTGGATAAGTTTAACCTGGTGCAGTGCTAATAAAATAAGCAGTTACCCTGGGACAAGTTCATCCTTGGTGTGACTACTCTGAGATACTTTTGCACCAGGGATTGGTTTTATTCAGCCTTCCTTTAAGTTACTTTTCTGAACTTTAACAAGTTCTAATCTGAGATATCTGAATAAAATAATAATTTTAAATCAAAACTATTAATAAAGTAGATATTTCAGATACTTCAATTGCAAATAATTCATTGCACTGAATTAGTTTTCTCTAATCAATTAGGAGTCTGCCAGGTACCAGCAAATGGTAATTTAAGAGCAGGAACAATTTTGTGTATTTTTAGAGAGGATGAGAGAGTAGAAGAAATTTCTTTAAAAATGTTCCTTCAACCCACAGGGTCTTGGCTAAACATTTCTCTCCAATGACACAAGGGCCTTTGTTCATCAGTATTCCTATTTGGAACAAGGATATATTGACTTAGTGCTACTCTGAGCCTAGTTATTTTGTTTGCTGGTGGAGCGCCATGAGTATTTACTCTTGTGAGCAAAATATACAGTCATATGATTTATGTGTCTCGAGGACAAAACCAAGATCTGCAGAGACAAATATGAGTGCCTACAGTTTCTACATCTGTAGCTGACACGTGTTTTTATCAGATTGGTACAGACCCCTTTTACAATTAGTACAGAGACACAGAGGACCAGAGTGACCCAGAATACCCACGTTGTGATCCAATCCATATTACAGACATATTGTTTATGCTGCTTATTAGCCTTTAATGGATGATTCTTTGGTCTAACTCAATTTGTTCGTTCTTACAAGCTCAGGTCTGCCTACACCTGCCTAACAGAAAGCAGTAGGTACAAACTGTCTGAACTCTGGCATTTGGATACTTGATGTTATATTCTTTCACCCACAGAGAATACAAATAGAAGCAATGCCTTGCTTGTCTGTGTCACTTCTGGTGATGGAGTTAGGGCTGGTCACCTTTTGCTTGATGAATTTGGCATCCAAAAACCTTTCCCTGAGGGGGAGGATTACATCTCTGCTTGATCAGCAGGCTGTAGGCTGGATTTGTGCAGTGACATTTACCCTCAGCCTTAGCTGCCAGAACTGGTAACTGCACTTGGGAATGCAGGGGAGAGCAGCAGAGGAAGCCTGGCTGCAATGTTGGGTTGTAGGACAGTCGCTTCTAACTTAATTAAAGCCTTTGAAAACTTAAGCAGACAAATCTGTAACTACGATGTCTTGGTGTGGTGTGTTTTGTCTTGATCCTATCAGAAGCAATGGTTAAAGATCACCTTTCAGTGTCCAAATCCTGAAACCTAAAACCTGTTGTGACTTCACAAAAAAATTAAAAACATGGCTCTCAGTCCTTTCTACCCATTCTTGGGTGCATGCTGGAGACAATAAGATTGAATTCTGGAAACCATGAAACACACCTCTGACTATTCTAGCTGCACTGCCAAGGACTTTGGTTTTCTTTGCCAGGGTGTTCAGGCCAAGGTCCTGTTCCCATTTCATATTGATGCAAAGTATGTCAGTCCAAGTAACATGTGATGATAGTGCAGTAGGGAAATCAAAAGACAAATGCTTCTGCTTCAGCAACCCCTGTCACAAAATGCCATAGTCAACAGCAAAGCCACACGGAGGCTGCCAAAGCCCATGCAGCTTTTCAGTACATTAAAGCAACATGTCTCAAAAGAAAAATGCATTTGACCTCAGGCAAAAGCAAGTATGTGCCATGGATTTGTCATTACTGCTTTTTGGTATGATTGCAAAAACTTGAACTTCTTGGAGTTGTCACATTTAGTGCTCTAATTGGTTCCACATTGCACTGTGTAAAATCTCAAATACTCATGTTTTGTGGAGTTCAAGAATTCTCTTCATCTGCCTCCACAAACTCTACATTGGTTTTACTATCTAGTGTTCATTTTGGTCTGTACAGCTGGCTGTCTCAAACCATCATTAAGGGGAATGACTGAGATGTAACCCTCTGAAATGATACAGGCCATGACTAAGGTAAATGTTTCCATCCATGGGAAACTTCATCTAAATCTCTCAGGGAAAAGGTCTGCCCTTCTGTCTTGTTTTAGGTTGAACTAACAAAGATATTTCTGAAATGCATCATTCTAATAGCTCCTCTCATGCTAAAGAAATAGCTGTACAAGCTAATATTATTACTGTATTGTATTTGGTGCCAAACACATGCTAAGTACTGTACAAAACCCCAAAACAAAGACAGCCTCTAGTCTAATCCAAAGCCCTTGTATAGTGAATTTCTTATTAACCACACACATATTTTCTTAGTAATTTAACTGCAACAAGTTACAGGCATGAAGTTTAAGCAAAAAAGGAGTGTTTTGAAGGTCAGGATTAAGGGATATTTAAGGGCATGAACCAAGGCCCAGGGAAGTCAGTGAGAGGCTCAAACTAACTAATGGATTTTAGAGGTCAGGTTGTAAAGATAATGAATTAGTGCACAGATGAACATCAAAAAATGTTCCTGGAAATGTGTGTGATAATTTAAATTAGTACAAGTTTGAAACCCAATGTCTGATGAGGGTGGAAAAAACAGCCTGTCCCACTGCTGGATGGTCCCTGTGGGGAAAAAGTATATTCTTCTATCAAACATGCCTCTTGTCTCTCATCCTACCACTATGTGAAGAGCCTGTTTTTATAACAATAATTTTTTAACATTGCCAGGGTCTTGTCAAACTTCTATACTTACTAATTTATTTTTATAAATTGGGTCTCATTTTTCATTGGTGAATTAAATTGTACAACAATATTTTGTGTCTGTATTTTGAAATCCTGTGAACAGCAAAAAACCAGTTCTGTTAAAAATGTGAATAATTGTAAGGGTTGTGGAAATTTCAGCTTTCAATAATTTCAGCTACAATTAAAATAAGTAGTATGTAATTTAATTAATGAAAATGTTTAACAAAAATGCTAAAAGAACATACCAAATTAAAATGTACATGTTTTAGGATTCATAAGGCTTTCAGTCAGGATCTCAAAGGACCTTACAGTCCTACTATTTTTTAAATAAGCATATTATGCAGAACTGCCAGACTTCTGGGTCTTTTCCATCTCAAATATTAGGATTCTCTACAAGTTTATGAAAATCTTTGCAGATAAAATACACCTGAAGAAAATTTGCTCTTGATACTGTCAGTGGAATATTTTTCCCTATACCACATAATTGTCCAGTGCTTTGTCTAGCCTAGTTGTAAAATAAGACTATAGAATAACTTAATAATTTAACCAAGAAAAGACATTTTGGTGCTCAGAAATTATTTTCTTATTATAATGAATTGACTCTTTTTTTTGTGGCAGCAAGTTTTGTGTGCCAAATGCTATGACATATAATATGCAGATTCAAAATAATCACTTCCAAAGTGACGTGGGAGTGTAGTTTGGTAGGATGGAACTGGGGCCTGCAGAGCATTTTATTGGTTCAGTTTTAGTCAGTAATACATCTTTTCTGTCCACTGCCATTGTATACTGCTGCATAGTAGATGGAAAAGTTTCCGTGAGCTTGCCCATCATGGGCTGGAGCACTACACACAGCTTTTAAATACTGGGCAGAATGACATAGGAAACTTTTTAGTATCACTGATACCAACCTTGCCTGCTGGATAAGATATTCCATTACCAGTACACCTGGAAAAACAAGACAAGGCTTTTTCCTGGAGTGGTGGAAAGTGCTCTGCAAGACACTGAAGATGAAACTGCTTATTTTCAGCATCCTACTCAGGGATGCCCCTTCCTTAGTGCCAAGTTCATTTATTTCTTTGATGTGTTACATATAACTGCAAAGTGGGGGTTTTGGTGGCTTTTTTGTTTGTTTGTTTACTTAAAAAAAAAAAAAAAAAAAACAAAAAAAAAAAAAAAAACAGGAAAGAAAAAGAAATGCAGGTGTGTCTTGGCTCCCTGGCCAGCCCTCCTTCCCTCTGGAGGTGGGAATAACCTGCCAAGCAGTTTCTCATCCACTTAACGAGTCCCTCTAGTGGTTTCATTCTGAAAATTTTACTCCTACATTCCCCAGTTAATGACAGGTAAGACAAATCAAACCCAACGAATATTTTAATGCAATCAGTCACTAGTGAAAATACTATAACTTTGTGAAATGCAGATGTGTTTGGTCTAATTAGCATCATGCTTGGGGAAAATCGTGTACAGGGGTAATTCCAGTGCCTTCAGTTTCACAGGATCTGAAACTGTTTTCAGTGACAACCCAGCAAGGTCCTCAATTTTCATGAAAACATGAAACAAGCTAAAAATATGATCCTTTTTCAACATGCAAAATGTTCTCTTCGGCTCTTGTTAGAAAGATATTTTAGGAAGTTTATTTTGAGCAAATTAATTATATTTGTGTGGTGACCTTGTGAGGGACGACTTCAGTATTGTCAGTGTGCATACTGCAAATGAGGAGTTCAAATTGGGGCGTGGTGTTCACAAATAGACCTGATAAAATAAATTTTATTTCTGCTTTCTTGAAGACAGAAAACGTTGGGAAGGAAATAACAGTGAAAGATTGGAAGTGAAATGGAAACTGCTGAAGTGAAATTAAAGAACTGAGAAATTAAGATTTGTTTTTGAAGCAAACACACCTGCATGTGAAGTGCTCTATGCAGCATTGTTTTAATTTTAATTCTTAGTGGGTTTGGTTTTGGGTTTGTTTTTTTTTGGTTGGTTGGTTGGTTTGGCTTTTTGTTTGGTTAGTTGGTTGGTTGCTTAATTTTTTAACCCATGTAGGTAAATAGTAGTAACCCCGTTTATTTGTAGGGTTTTTTTTTTTAGCTTTTGGAGTTCAGGGCAACTGGAGTAGATCTGCAAAATATATTAGTTGACTCCAAACCTGTGAGTGGTGAAACACGGCATACAAAGGCGGCAGAAATCAGGCAGTGACCTAACTGACAGGGAACACACGATGACCAAGCGCAGGCTGTCCTGACCGGCTGAGTGGCCAGAAGCACCCTCAGCTCTGCCACACGTGCTGATGGGAAAAGGGAAAATCAAGGGGAAGCCAAGACTGGTTGAAAGGGGTGTACTGGGAGAGCACAGTGCTGCTGCCATAGCAGTCAGGGCTGTCCTGAAAATACGGTGAGCAGGAATAGTGTATCTACATGTGAATATGTGTAGTTAAAGTTTGTTCACTTCCCATTTGAGCCAGACATGGTTTATCCATTCCCCACTGCTCTGCCTGGATCCCCAGCCAACTGAGTTGATGTGCTTTATTTCCCATTTCCCACATTGCTAAGGAGCCACTGGGTAAGAGTATCTGATATTTCTCTTTGGTTAGGCACTTATTTGTTCAAAATTCAGCTTTATCTGGGAATACAGCATTAACTCTGTTAGTCTTCGAAATTGAGAGATTCATGTGGAGAAATCAAATTAATTTCTTTCACCTTGTTGTCAGTCAAGGTATGGGAAGGAAAATTGTATAATTTTTCATTTTTTTCCTAATACCTTGAGGTTAGAAGAGATAAATATACTGTAATCCTGCACTCTCCTGCAATGTTCTGTTGAGATACCTGACCAAAGTCTGATGACTGACAAGTCAGTGAAACTTCATATAGTTCCTTCCCTGGTCCTTGAAGCAGATGAGCTGTGCTAGCCTGGTGAGGTGGCTCTTCTGCTTTTGGGCTGGAAATTCAGTTTCCAGACAGAGTCCAGAGCCAGCTCAGATCTTCCTGTCAGGCTCTGTACTGCGGGCTGCAAATGCGCTTGGACCCACAGTGAAATAGTCCGTACTTCTACCCTGGGATATTGTACTTAAGAGAAGTAATGGATGAAATTTTCAAAGGCACCAGCTTAAACCTACTATTAATGTCAGTCACAGGGAAACACAGACTGCAAAGTTTCCTGTAATAAATCTAAATGTTAAGTCAGTGCAAGGGGACTTAACATCTGCTTTGATAGAGTTACAGGTGCTTTGGGTATCACAATTTTGCATTTCTCAGTGGAGTGTTTGAATGTTGAAAGTGTCATCCAAAATGTATTTAAATTTCCTTGAGTATGACTTTTAATAGTTTTTTTTTTTTTTTTAATCACATATTTCTTTCAAGAGAAACAGGCTATTTGGGAAGCTTTGAAAGGCAGCAGGCTAGAATAATAACAAAAATAAGATATGGGTTCACTTTTTTTTTTTTTTTTTCTTTCAAAACATAAAGCAGAGAGCTGTAACTGCCTGATATTTTGTGTTTATGCCTCTGCATGCAGATCTGTGCTGACCAGGGAGAAAAGGTTTGGGCTCTGGAATCAATACTTAGCACTGAAGTACCTTTTAGACGCTCAGCTCCTGCTGTGCTTGGTCTAATTTGCAGTTTGTTGAAATCCCATTTAAAATGCTGCAGGAGGAGTCTACTTTATCTCAGCAAGAAATCTAGGGAAGTTGATAGTTGAAAATAATGGATCATCAGGAAATAAATGTAGGGATAATGTATTCAGGGTAAACTTCAGCCATGAAACTTGTTTTGGAGGAGGACGAGCCCACATCTCTGCTCATTTTTGGGGGATGATGGTATGATGCTCATTATGGGGAATGATTTGGTATGATGTTTACATTTGTGCTTTATGGCTGAAATCCTGGAAAGACCTGCTTTATTAATTTGATCTAGCTGACAGAGGTAAACATTTGTGCTCAAGCTTTCAGAAGAAGTGGTCATTTGGGAGAAAGTCCAGTGGATTTCACCTTTTGCAGGATTTTGAGAAGGGTCTCCACAAAGCCGGCCTGGTTGAGCTGTATATGCTCTGCCTAACTATAAAACATTCTTAGTCCCTGCTAAAAAAAGCAGAGCAGTTACTGTGTGTTCCTCTGGCAAACTGATGCTTGCAGCAAAAGCCATGTGAATGTTGGGCAGGAATCTCAGGGGTGAGAAACAGTCCTTGCCCTTTGGAGAGGAGAACATTTTGGTCAGTGAAACTTCCTCTCACCCCACTCTTTGGCAGCCCCATTTTACAGGGAACCAGCAAAGACCAGGGAAACTTGTCAGCCAGTTAAATGGAGACATGAAACTGAGAACTTGAAAAGCTCATGCAGCCTGATTCCATTCATTGCTATAGCAATAATTCTCTGTGAAAGTAGTGCAAAGAAATGTTTTACATGATAATGCACTTCTAAAATGCAATACCACTAGCAAAAACCCTCTCTCATTGTAACCCATGGACAACCAAGGTTGTAGTCCTTCTACACATTAAATTTTTGTTCTTCTATGCACTTAAAAAGCACAGTCCAATGAATCAGTGGGTTATTTGTCTTGTAAGTACTATTTTTTGTGTGCTATTTGCTGTGGTGTTAACCATACCTTCTGTGTTTACGTGCCTGGCAACTAGCAATATTGTTTTAATTAAACAGCTTTTGACTAGGAGAATTCAGCTACTTTGTAAAAAGAAAAATATGAAGCAGCTCTGTTACATGGTGGTATTTTAGTACTAATTTGTTTTTTCTAAAGTAATTAAATAGAAACTGAGAAAGCATTTTATTTTAAAGTACATTCATTTGTCTTAAGGCTTTAGAGTAACCTTATTACAGTACCTACTGCAACTGAACAAATGGAAAATTCTGTTCTACTCAGCCCAGACTAAGCTAGTTTTAGATATAGGTAGTTTTTGCCTACCAATATGTGAATATCATTTGGATTTTGCTGTAAGGAGAAAAATCTAGGGCTTTTACCTCCTGCATGGAACACAATAGGAAAAAAAAACAACAACAACAACAAAAAAGTTTTAATTTTTGTGGCCAAACTAAAAGAGAACTGGGAGAATAATTCACTTTGGTTTAAAATTCAAAGTTGGAGGGTTTTTTAAAATTTCTTTTCAAAATGGGAAAAAATGTCAAGTAAAGTGTCCAAGTAAAAGTTTAGTTCCCCTGAAAAAAAATGCTTTGTTTTATTTTGGGTAAATACTTGTTACTACTTCTTAAAAAAGCTACGTGTTAGAAACCTTTTGAAAGTAAATATTTAAAAGTTATTCGAGTTTTTCCCCAAATTTTCATTTGAGCTGAAACGAATTGCTTGGTCTAATCCAAATGTTCAAACTGTTTCATTCCTCTTGACTCAGGATTTCTCAGTGATAAAACTGTCTGGGGAAAGCCTTCCTGAGCCCCAAGAAAATGTGAATTCTGAGGGGAAATGCACGTGGGAATTGCCAGGAGGGACATGGCATGCCTCAGGCCATGGCAGAGTGCAGAGGTCCCATGGTACAGGGGGTCTGGGGAGCAAAATCTGAAAGCAGAGAGGTGGTTTTCTTGAAGTCAATAAGATCCAATATTATAGGATAGGATAGATTATATAATATGATTTTTATAGTACTATATAATAAGATATTATATATAATTAAAAATACAGTAATAAAAGGATAATTCCTATAACATAGGATATAATAATAATAGGACATTCCTATACTGTAGGATATCCTATAATATAAGATATTTGATATCAGAATGTTCTCATCCTGGTGAATATGAAGCTATGGATTGCAGTGTAATGAAATAATTATTCCCAGGTCTCTGTTAGCTGTCTTTTCACTGTCAGTGCTAGGATTTGCAAAGACTATAGAGAGAGTGAGAGAGTGTGCAACATCTGAATCAGCTCAGCTCAGGCACAGCGACATGATCTACCCAGAAAGAGCAAAGCTAAAGGCCACCTGTACCCATCTGTATGTTCAACTGTTCAGGTTTTCGCCTGTGTGAGTCATTGGCTTTTCAAACTTCAGACTGAATAAAGCAAAACCTTGAAATGAACTACCAGTTCAATCAAACCAGTTTCTTGAATGAGGGAAATATTCTTCCTAAATGGACAAAACAAATGTCTCAGTATTAGCAGGGACGGGTTTTTATGAAGTGAGGGTGGGGAGGGAGATAGCAGAAAAATTGTCATCTGAGCACTTAAATGTATTATCTGTATTTTGTCAGAATAGCTAGCATCATGCAGAAGCCCTTTCCTTCCACTGATTGTCAGTCCTCAGGGTGAAAGCCCAGCAGCAGCTGTAAGCTTGACAAGACTGGAGATGACATTCCAGCTGGAAGAAGTTGTCACTCAGTCATGAATAGGATCATTACCCAGCGCAGTCTCAGATAGACTTTGTCCCCACTGCAAAATCATTTAAAGATGAGAGAGGGAATTGCAGGAATGAAAACTCTTTATAATATACAGCTGCGCTAAGTCTTTCAGTAATAGGAAGTACATGATGTATCTCTCTGATGTCCAACACCGGCTCAGGGTCCATAGCATTTTCTCGCAACATCTGCTACAGCAGAATCTCTCAGCAACAGAAAATCCACTGCAGTGTTGCAGCTACATTAAACGACATCCCCCTTCCTGTGGCTGTGCAGCTGAACATGGCTTCAGGGACTCTGGTTCGGTGCATAACCAGAAGAGATCTATCACTGTGGCTCCTAGAGCATCTTTCTGAACTCCCTGAGGGATGCAAGCCCTGAATGGCTTTCACCGTAAGATATAACTCACACCTGCAAACCAAGGGAAGGGAATTTCAAACCCTGTACTCCTTTGTTTAACAGTCAGGTCTCAGCTAAAGCCATGAGATTTACACAATTTGCCCCCCAAATTGCTCTCAAGCTCAGGGTCACTGCCCATCAGGGATACCTTTAGGGAAACCCCCGGCCACCATCTGTATGCATGAGCAGTCTTGGCAGATCTTCCTGTGGCTTTGGTGGTTTAGTACAAAAGCAGGAGAAGCCAAATGGGCTATTTGTGGACTGCATGTAATTCTCCTAATCTGTGCTGAACATGGGAATATGGATGAGCTGCTTAAGATAAGCATGGGGATGCTTTCTGTTAAGTATGTAGTCAGTCCTTATAAGCATTGTATATACTGTTCATATTTCTATCCATTAAATTCATCAGTACAATGAATGCAATTTAGATGGGTAATGAAAAATCCTCTATTCCACCTTAAACTGTCACATAATTTTTCCTTCAACAATATGCAGTACAGAAGGTTGTTTCTGAAATTCCTGGCTCTAGAAGTTACCAAAGTACTTATGAAAATGTACTTAACTGACAGTGAGTCAGCATTCAGAGGTCTGAAACTCATTTCCAGGAATTATGTGATTTACAAGGCTTGACTTCCAAACCTGGAGACTGACATAGCAAGGGAAGAATAAAGAAATTCTCAAATACAAACCCCACATGTCTTTCAAATGCAAACCACAGTGAGAAAACAGTCAGTCTTTTGAGACACATCTGCACCTGTCATTTAAAGTCAGAGGGTAGTAGAGAAATACTCCATTTCAGTTGTTTTCTCTTTAGGGTTGCGGTTTCTTCACTGATGTCAAGTCCAAAGATCCCTCTGAACCAGAAAAAGGAAACATTCTTTAAATTTAACAGTATAAATGAAGACCATTCCTGTTCTTTTGGACCCTCTAAATGTGAAATGAAAGTGTTTGGTATATTACCAGCATCGTAACAACTGATGGTTTCTGCTTCAGGCAGAGCTATGTGAGCAGGGCGGAGGTAAAAGACAACTGGCAGCAAAAGTTTCAGTGTTATTGTTTAATGTTGATATTCCAGTGGATCCCAGGAGCACTTTGGCCAGGCTTATTTCCAACTATGAGTTCCAAATAATGCCAGTGCCATTCAAGTAGAAGTGAGAAAATTTGCAGGTCCTGTTTAGGGAATGAGGTGGGTAATTGATTTAGAGTGTTAAGGCAAGGGAAGTGACCCTTCCTAGTTGCCCCCCAGACACTAAGCAGGATTCACTGGTAGCAATCTCTTAGGGAGAATAATTTTTCCTCCTGGCAGTGCCTTCAGCAGCTGACTGTGTGCTCTTGGAAATAAGTTGCTGTTCTGTCTCATTTCCTTAATTTCCTGGCTCTGTGTCCTACTTTTCGGAGAGATATTTTTCCTTTTCATTAGGGATGTTTGGTAAAGGTGTAATTCATACTTCTAGGAGCCAAAGCAGTAGCAGAGCTATTAAACATGCAGGCAATGCAACGTTATAAGACCCCCCGACTGGAAGGGGCGTCCATGGTCTGGACTGAAAGATGAAACAAAGCAGAAGCTTGTGGCTAGTTTTCTGGGAGACAGGGCATCCACTGTTTTCCCCAGAGCCTTGGCTGACCCAATAATGTTGTTCCCCTTAGTGTGGTATGTTTTTAATTAGTGAGGCATATAACAGCAAAGAATGAACCAAATTTGTGGCAAGCCTTGTAAATTTTTTTTTTAAGAGTGGCATTTAATACTTTTATTTTCCATTTGACTCCTATTTTGCTGCAGAAGTTACCATCCTCTTTGCTGTGATTTGTAAATGCCACTGAGGAATATGAAGATATGTAGAAAGTGCTAGCAGCTCTTACATATACTAAGTTTTCCTCTTGGTTATGGAAAAATCAGTTACTTGGCAAATTCCCAGTGTCATATAGTCTGCAGTATCTTGCATTGCTATCAGTATATTTTCAGACCTGGTTATGCCACAAGAACAAGCTGCATTTATCTTGTGAGAGCAGATGATGTCCTCAAGTTTATGGGTACATGTAAAACCCCCATCATGATTGTCTGAAAAGTTTATCAGATTTTACTCAATTATTTAGTAGTTTAGGCTGGTGTGCGTTATATGGCTGGACCTGAAAATTTGCCTGAAAATAGATCTTTTGTTCATGTCTTTCACAGACATCTGAAGTTTACAGTGGCCATTCTCCCTAAGACCTATCAATTCTGTGGTCCCATCATGTTAATAAATTCCTTGCATATTTCTTTTGTTTAGTTTGTACAAACCTCCAGGATCTCAGTTATGTTTGTACAAACTAAAATCCCTGCCTGTGCAAAGTATGAGAACATGTGAAATAATTGGGTCAACTTGCTTTTGTTTTATCAGAACAGGACAGAAGTTACTTTCCAAGGTTGATGCCAGACCACTGAATAAAGAGGAATAAGTTCAGTGCTCTGGTGGTAGCATACCACTGAGGCTTTTCTTTCAAGCTGCAGTATCCCAAGCCAAATGTTTACGTTCCTTCTGGAAGCCAGCAGGTGACCTGAATAGGTTTTTCTGCAAAAAGATGTTGTAAGACTCTTTAAGTGTTTTATGGATGGAAAAAAACAAAACAAAACAACAACAACAAAAAAAAAAGAATTAAAACAACAAACCACTTACTTCATGTACAATTAAGTCAATTCACAAAGCAGAAAAGTTGTCTGTTATGATAACAACATCCTAACTAAGGTAAAATGAGTTTAGAAAGCTTCATGGACACTACTCTATGGGAATTGTGTGACACCCATCCAGAGGTTTGACAGCACTCTTCATTTACTCTTTGTCCAAAGCAAACTGGTATTCCTTCATCATCATTTTGTATTACATGAATTATAGGTCTTATCTTGATCTGAGTTAAGAAGTGAAGAGTTCATTGGAAATGAAGGAATATTAAAAATTACTTGGCCCAAACTTAGTGTATAGATAAGTGTTAGGTATGAAGGATCCTTATTTTTCCACACTGGTTTTGTGATCCTCGGTTTAGATCTCAACATTATACTATAAAGAGTGGGCTACTTAGAAGTAACAGAATGAAATACCATGTATTGAAAAAAAGTAGAGAAAATAGTATCTCTCTGAAGAATATTGTAATGGAAAACCACCAAAATACTCAAAATACTTTTGTATATAAATAGGTAAATGTATACACATAATTAAAATATGAACTTTATTACATATAAAACAATAATGTCCTTGAAATCTTAAATAATCAAATAATGATCAATGAAAAAATCCAGCCTGCTAAATCAGGTCTGTGTGCATTTACAGAGTTGGAGGAAAGCTTGACATTTCAATAGACTTTACATATATGGTTGATAGAGCACTTGAAAAAGGCAGTTGTAAATTATTTCTTATCACAGCCTAAATAGACCATTTACATTTTATCTGGAGAAGAGAATTTCAGTAGTTGCCTTAGACGTGATTACTTAGTTCAAAGAAGAAAACATTTTAACAAGGACACCTCTCCATCTACTTTTATTCCGGTGAGGGTTATTCATGTTCTTATTAAATCATCTATTAATAATCAAGTGAGAAAAGACAGGAGGGTAAACATGTTGGAAATTAAACTAGAAAGCATTAAGGAAGGTACCCATGTTATTTGTATTTGCAGACTGCAGAATTTGGCTTTAACACTGCAGCAAGACGGGAGAGACTCACCTCTACCAAATCAGAGGGTCCAGCTGACTTCAGTGGACTCTGTGTGGGCAGCCACTGAGCCACACTCCTTCAGTCCTGGAAGGATTCACTCCCAGACATGTGGAAAAATGGTGAAAATCTGTGGTGAGAACTGGTCCACCAGGGACCAGCTCTGGAGTGCAGCAGTGTCAGGGTGGATCTCCGTGCTGCCATGATTTCACTCCTGGGCTGGGAGGAGAGAGATGCAGTTTCAGCATTTGGTCCTTGTTTCTTTTTGTTTCAGAACTTTTCCAGTAAGATATTGACCTGTCTTCTTACTTAAAAAGGGCCCTAGTAAATGAGCAATACTTTCAAATGATGGTCTACAAGATATTTGGAGCCCTTTAGTTTTAGCTATATCTTATTTTAATATTGAATATTTTGGTGTAGCTTGACTTTTTTTTTCCCCAGCATGTCTATCAATGCATAAATAACGTCCTATGGTGAAGGAGCAGCCTTGCTAACAATGGATCATATGGAATATCAGTTTAACACTAGTACAAATGATTATATATTTTAGCAATTTTGCAGGGATGTTTGTGTCTAATATTTTGTTGTTACATTATGGGACTTACTGTTACAACAAATCATCTGAATTTGCCTTGCAATGGGAACGATAGTGATCAACCAGATGCTCATTCACACACCAGTGGGTTACTGAGGAACAGGAACAAAAGGTACAACAGCTCAAAAAGTTGACTATGCTCTTAAAGCTAAGGCAAACCACTATGGTTCCAAACTGCTCTAATAGTAAGAAATTTTTTAAAAGCTTTTGTGTAAAAAAGATTTTAAACCCATAAAATAATTGTGCTAAATGAGTTTCTAATATCTAAAGTAAAAAAAAAATATATATAAGTACAGCTTATTGTGACTGTCCCAATTGTCTCTCACAAATGTTATGATCCCATTTCTCATTATTTATGCTCACTGTGGTTCACAAGAGAGCAGTGAGCAATATGCCATTTTGGAACTGTTATCATCGAGAGCATACATAGTTTAATTATTAAAACAAAGCTGTTGCATAGCATGCACTAAATGCCACTGCTGCCACTTAGAAACTGATGTGATTTGCATTCCTTTCAATAAATTAGGTATTTAATTACATTATAAATGTAATCTCTAATTGAAGAACCTTCTCCCAGTGGGCATAACTCCATGATGATTTCACACAAGCTACCCAGAAGTAGATGCATGCTGCTGCAGGAGTGGGAGTCTCACTAATAAGCACTTAAACATCATTCTTGAGTATTTTTGCAACTTAATGGATCTTCCCCCGGGATATCTCTTAGGATGATATTTGTTCTGCTGTAGTCTGTTGCCTTTTGCTCTTGTCTTCCACTTGTGGCCATTTCTGTGTCTGTCCTTTTCTCTTTGACAGCTTTTATTTTGCATGCCTGGATACCCACTTTTATCTCCATAGTATATAAAGGTGGATGCAAGCCCCCATTCATGGGTATTTCATGGCAATGGTGGTACTGTTTTGTTCTAAAGCTATTTAACCGTCTAAGTACAGCTCAATTTTTTTTTTTTTTTATACTGGAGCTACTAAGTGAGCTCTGATACCTTAGTTTGCTCTGTGTTCATAGACTCAATTTAGAACAGCAGTTCCCTGCTGAGGATGCCAGGTAAAACTTCACCATATGCTGAAGTCCTATATCATTCTTGTTGTTAAAGATTTAATAGCTTCAAATATATTTATTTACCTTAGCCAAGAGACTAAGGTCTAGTCTAAGCAGTTATCTATAATTCGTTGTCACTTAAGCAAGGAATTTCATTTTTTGTTTTTGTCTGTAAGTCACTTCGTACTGTTTCTGCCCAATTTAACTCCCAAGGTGGCTGAATCGATACATTCAAATAACACCTGCCCATATTTCTTATATCTAGAGAGTGTTGTGAAATTGGTGAAAACAGAATATAAATCAATACATTTAGCTAATGTTAGTCTTTGAATGCAGGTCAACAAGGTGTTAGGCAGGATTAGATAAAAATGATAATAATTTGTGCTGTGTGGTTGAAGAGCAGCTTTACAGTTTCTTGCCCTGGTTCATGTTTCCAAGTCTACCCACAGACTTGCCCCCTGTGTCTGTGACCAGTTCTCCTGTTGGCTTCCACGGGGGGATGAAAACCTGGTGCTCAAACCTGAACAAAAAATGCATGCTCATGACAGGAGTTTTGAGCCAATCTCTTTAACAGCAGTGCAATTTAATTGCTAAAGCAATGATGGAGGCCATAAGGAGCAGACAAAGATGTTAAGAATTGTTCAGAATTTAGGCAGTTTAAAAGGCTCACTCGGTCACTCTCAAGTAGTATGAGAACTTCAACACCACATTAAAACCAGGAGTCTATCTACTATAGTAACTTATATCTGTCAGTAGACACTATGAGGTAGCAGAGGGAGGTCCTAGGAAATAAAAGAACAAAAAAAGGCCATTTGTGGACTGCTTAAAGTTCATTTTCTTCCTAACTCTGTAGGAGGGACCCCGTAGGGAGACAAGACCCGAGTAATGACATCACACGGATGCGATGAAAGTCGTTCTCCTTTATTTGCCCAAATAGCGCCACGATACAGAGCCACACGGTCACGTGCTCTATGCTTTACAATCTATTGGCTAAAGGCACTTATCATGCACTCGGAAGTGCTGTGATAGGTCTGCATCGTTAGCACGCGTATACAAACTAAATCTACTTTGCTGTTAGTGTATCTGGGCATTCAACAGGAAGGAAGCACTAGATTGACTTCCTCCTTCTTGCCCTTCCAGGTGACCTCAAGGGCAAGATTATCACATGGCAGTTTTCTGCTCAGGGACCCAGCCTGGATTGTCCAAACCCTGTAGGATCAGTGCATGTCCCTGATCCCCAAGAAATCCTACCACATAACTCCCTTAGACTCTTTCCTTTTCTAATTCATATTTAAAGTCTCACTTCAATCTAAGTTTTCTATATGCTTTTGAACTGTGGTCTTAGTTCTACCTGACACTGGTTAAATACACAGTGCTGGGAACATATTTCTGTGGTTTTAATTTACCCCCTTTGATCATGCTTCTCCTGGTTCTCATAGTAGGAAAAAGGTGATGAGACATTTGCCATGTAAAAAAGCCTTATTTAAATTCAGTATGATGCAGTTTCCAGGATTAGGTCAGATAAGGTAAATAAGAGCTGGGTTACATTTGAAAAGTCTTATCTGTCAAAGAGAACTTGAACAAGGTCGTGTTGAAGAAGGAGAAATCAGAACATTCTCTGGTTACTCTCCACATTCCATAGACAACATGAGAACCTTCTCAGTTTCTCTGGGAGTTATCCAAAGATTGATTCAAACACATATGTATATAGCTGATAGATTTCAATATTCTTTCCCCCTCCCCATCCTCTCATTTTGAAAGGTGAAGCCTGGATTTCAAATATGATATAAGTAACCCATTTAATTAGTTTAGGGCTCTCCTATAGGTGGGTGGACAAATTATATTTGTTTCTCTGTACCACAGTTCCTTTTCACATAAAGCTGAGAACGCAGTGCCTTTTTTTTTTTTTTTTTTTCTATAAATTGTGTCACTAATTACCTAGTTAAACTCATTAGCAGAATGAATGAAGAAGTATGGGAAAACAATTTCTGGAGGAGAAACTGTACAAAAACAGTCCAGAGGCACAATGTATATTTGTAAACACTGGATCACATTCTCAACTGCATAGCTTCCTTGACTTAGATTAATAAGGATCTGGTCTATTGGTTTTCTGTCAGATAAATATTAATGTACTCTTCCTTTTGTCTCAAAATGGTTCTCTCCGATACCAAATGCAGAAAGGAGGTGTTCTGGTTTCAGCTGGGATAGAGTTAATTTTCTTCATAGTATCTGGAATGGTGGTGTGTTTTGGATTTAAATGAGAACAATGTTGATAACACACTGATGTTTTTAGTTGTTGCTAGGTAGTGCTTATACTAAGTCAAGGATTTTTCAGCTTCTCACGCCCTGCCAGCAAGAAGACTAGAGGGGCACAAGAAGTTGGGAAGGAAACATAGCCAGTACAGCTGACTCCAACTGGGCAAAGGCATATTCCATACCATATGATGTCATGCCCAGTATATAAACTGGGGAGAGTTGACTGGCAGCTGTGGATTGTTGTTGAGGAACTGACTGGGCATTGGTCAGTGGTTGGTAAGAAATTGCATTGTGCATCACTTGTTCTGTATATTCTTATTCTCATTATTCTTACTCTTATTCTTATTCTTTAGTATTTTCTTCTTTTTCTGTCCTATTAAACTATCTTTAGGTCAACCCATGAGTTTTACATTTTTTTTCCAATTCTCTCCCCCATCCCACTGGGAGGGGGGTGTGACTGAGCAGCTGTGCGGTGCTTAGTTGACAGTAGGGATTAAACCATAACAGGAGGACAGCTGAAGCAAGGCTTCCTGGCTAAGACTTCTAATGGAGGCTATGGTATTTTCAAAAATATTAAAGAATAAACTGTGCATATGGGACTGCAAAAGAGGGGCAGCTGTTTTCATGTGGGGAATCTCATTTCTTCACCATTTCTGGGACATGGCATTATCTAAGGCCAGTTCTGCTGCGAATAAACAGATGGTTTTGAGACTTCATCCTGTGTCTGGTAACATGTATTTTGTACTTTCAGCAGCATCAGCAATCACATCCGGAGCTACATTGAGAAGACAATTAAAAAGAGAGGAACAAGAGGGATCACATACTTTTTGGCCAGGTTATCTTACTGTAGCTTAGGATTTTGCATTCATAAAACCAACTATTATACAGTAGCCTTGGGGCAGCCTCTTAACTTCAGGGTTATGAAGGTGGTTTTGCTAGAGATACGGGCAGACCCTACTGCAGGGCTGTGGATGAGCACAGCAAGATCTTGCTCACTCCTTAGCTGCCACTACTAACTAATTAAATGTGTCTTGGCCAAATAACCACAGTTAAACTGGGTCAACAGTGAAGGGCTTACTTTTTGGCTGTGCCTATTTCAGAGTTTGTTAATTCTCAAGATGTCTGTGGTGGCATTTTCTTGGTGGTCCCTATGGACATTCAGTGGAAAACAAATTTCTCCCCATCAGCACCACTACCCTGTGTCAGCATTTTAGGTGTTGTTGCTCTTCGCACCCTTTTTGCCTGTCAGGTATTGCATATCTCTGGCTGTCCAAATTAAGTTTTCTGTTAAATCCCCAGGCTGTTAGAGAATAACATTACAGAATTCAGCACAGATGTGGGGTCATAGTGTAACGTGCTCTTGGAAGATAGACGTGAGCAGCAAGGTAGGAAGCTCGCAATCAATACTGCTGGGAAAAATAAGTGGTCTGTACAACATCTGTGCTGGGAAAGGAAAAGCTAGCATCTAATGTTGGGCGTGGGAAGCTCAGGGATAGTCATGATACTTCAGGATGCTGGCAGAATGCCTTCTTCCAGCTGATCTCTGCCAAAGGCAGGCAGCAGGGGTGCCTTGTGTTTTATGTGGGGTAAAAAAAAGGCTAAATCTTCATGCTCTGCTTTACTCCCTATGGCTTTGCTCCATGTGCTTTTGCTAGATGACATATGGCTTTATTATGAGACTCACCTTCAGTTGGGAAGTGTCTTTTCACTGCCTGGGACTTGTTTCACTCCCTCCTGTTGTCTGTAACTGCAACAGTTAAAATTGTGTTGGTCTGAAGTGCGTTCAGCATTTGTTGGTGAAAAACCTCAGAGCTGAAGATGACCAAGCTATTTTATTAGTAAAGACCAAAGTGAATGTTCACATGGGAGATTAGTTACTGCTTTGCAGAGCAGTCACAGTGGTTTCCTCATGATCTCTGTTTTTTGTTGGTTTTTGTTTTTTTTTTTTTTTTTTCACAAAAATTAAGACTCCAAAATTGTGTGACTTGTGTTGCACCTGATTTCAGTAAAGACTAATTGAAAGTACTGTGCCTTTCCTTAGGCAGTTTTGATTTACTTCTCTTTGTTCTCCATTTTAATCCAAATAAAAAAAAAAAAGGCATTTACTTGTGCTAATTAATTCATCTTTGTTAATGAACATCTACAGACTCATCCTTCCATGTTGCACCTAAATTTGAGGTGTGCTGCAAATCAAGTATGGTTTAACACACCAACAAAACAAAAACGTTTGGGGGCTGTGGGTTGGTTATATGCCTACCATAAATAAAGGCACTTAGGAAGTTGAAAGCACTGGCTTCAGGCTGCTGGTTAGAGGAAGCCCTTATTTTCAGCCTGAGATGTGTCTCAGCTGTGTTTGTGGCACTGGTTATTTACAGCCATTTATACTCATATACAAATTTATAAATAGTTTACATAAATATCGCTGCAGTTGAACAAAGCAATCTTTATTTTTTCAAAAGTGATGGTATGAGCCACTGAAGACTGGGGAAGTTGTTGATAAAATGTCAGAAACAAGGAGTGGAGAAAAAACAGCTCTGGAGCAGGATGTCATGCAGCCATGAGGAGATGGACATAGGTTTTTCCAGTAAGGATGTGGCTTTTTGTTGCCCTTGAGCACCTCTTAGACTGGAGCAGCAGGAAAACAACCTCTTATTGACTCAGGTGTTCAGAATAAGGACAACAGAGTTGTGGTTTGCGTGTCCTGAGGGGGGGGGAAACATCTTTATTGTGACTTCCCAGTCAGAAGAGCTTTCCCAAAGCCCCTGCCACTGGCAGTAGAGCATTTGAGCACAGCTAAGGCAAAGTGCCCAAGATGGCTATGAAAAGGGTGAACTTTCCATCAGCTGCCTCTCCCCACCATCTGCCCTTCTCTCAGCCATGCAGAGGCTTGACTTTGGCCACTGATAATTTTTGTCTCAGTGCTTCTTTTTCTTACCCTAGAGACACCTTCTCCACATTGAGCTGGCTGGTCCCACACAGGAGACAGCTTGGAGGGATGCAAGATGGCTTGGCAGGCTCTTCATGTCTTTTCTGCTTCTCTCAGATACCAAGTGTAAGGTAAATGAAGTGTCCTTAAAGATCCCGTCATTGCAGACATGGGTCATATACAGTTGATGAGAGAAAAAAGAATAACCTGTTACTACCCTTAGTTTCCATTTGTGTTGGTTATTTTTGACCATTTTTGCCCACATGCCTTGGTACCAGACCACAATAACACCACTGCTCGTCAGATGTCTGCAGTAACTGGATGGAGTCTGTATCTCGGTGCTAGGACCAGCAGCTTGCCTGCAGGTACCATGTTATTGCAGGTGGCTATACTGTACACTTCCTACAAGTATACTTTATGGTTGAAGAATGAGAAAGATTTGGGGTAGGTGAAAAAGGGGAAAGTGTGAATAGGAAGGAAAGTAGGAGCCATGGGAGGGCCAGAGGTTGGGACTTGCCCATGGAGACAGGGGTTGTGTTGGTTATTGCCTCCTGATGTTCAGCTGATCTGGCAGAGGAAATACCATGGTGAGAAAATAAAAATGGTGATTTCTGACAGGATGTCAGTCTTGAGAGAAACAGAAAACTCTTAAACTTGGGTGAGTTAGGAGAAGACGCCCTTCCCACCTTGAGCATGTGGGATACTGAGAGAAGAGGGTGAATGTGAGTAGCAGCATAAGCCTGCAAAACCATGCCGGGTGTATGATAGATTTTAAAACCAACTGTTAACAACAAAGCCAAACAGTATGAACCAAACAATGTTTGCTAACATCCTAGGCTCTGGGCAGGCTTCCAAGCTGGGTGGGAAAAAATTTGGAAAATTGCCAGGTGAGTACAAAGTGCAGATGTGCTGACACGAACCTCAGTGCATTACTGTGCAAAGAACTTAGCAGTGACTCAGAGGCATACAGAAGATGCCGTACTTCACCAGCTACTACAAAAAGCTTCACTCTGTGCACACATTCACAGTCAGCAACTGATGGTTTCCTTCCAGTGCGGCTGACCAGACCTGCTTGCATTTCAAAGCTTTCCATGTTGTGGCAGGATCCTGAAGTGAATTCCCTTTTCTGGCCCTTCTTCCTAGGTTAACTGCCCAATATAGGAGAACCTTTTTCCCGTTCTGACATAGGGAGTCCTGCGTTGTGGTTTTGGTTCCCTTAAAAACTGATTAAAATACTTTGTGGAAATTAAGTTTCTCAGGTGGAAAGGGCATGTCTGTCTATCAGGTAGTCTGGTTAAATTGAGCATCAACATTTGGGTGAGTCTCTGGATACTTACTTGGGGATGTAAACCAGCAGCTTTTGTCTCCAAATTGCTCTATATTTTGTGGAATTGCTTCCATCTGTGAGGCTTTAAAATAACATCAAATTTAAGTGCTATCATTTTGCATTTACTTTGTCCAAATGTAAATGTTTAGGCTGTTAGGCAGCGGAGCGTCAGGCCCAAAATGAAACTTTTTATTTATCTGTTATTGAGAAAAATCTCCCGAGGAAATGCAGTCATAATTTCATCTGTCTCTAAAATTTCCACTGTGCCTTTAATCATATTTCTTGTAATACTTCCTTTCTATTTTCCCCAAAAGAGTAAGATCTTGGATTTTCTTTTTTTTTTTTTTTTTTTTTTTTTAGTTTCTTCAGTAGAAAAATTGGCAAAAACATTGTGTTTGGATGAATCTGTTGCAGGGAAAGAAATCAGTCAGTTACTACCTCTAGAAATCAAGTCATGCAAGGTTATCTTATGCATCCAGATGGCAGAATTTCAAACTTCTTGTTACCAGGAGTTGCTGCATTTCAACATACTCACTTTCTGCGGACATTACTTTTTCCACAAAGTGGGTGAATGCATTTCTACTTATGGAACAAATTGGAGGTTTACTTGAATATTGATTAGGTAACTTCAGAATCTACTTTAGGTAGATAAAATGTGCTATCACCACTTGAGGTTCAATAGTGTAATTAAAAAATATTTTGGATTTATTTGATTTTTGAAATCACCTTCTTTGTTTGGAAATTTAGTTAATTGCTCATTTTTTGTTTGTGTTAATTCCTCAAAGAAAATGATTATGATATTCAAAACTGTGCAAACAGAGTATTACTGAATGTTTTCTGTCCTTAGGAGCATCTCAAAACCTTTGACATACCTGCTTTGTAACTTGCAGTCTTGATTGCCTTTTAACTTTAATTGCCTTTATTGCCATATAGCTTTCGGGTCATCCTGCATGAAGCTGTTGACATTTTATTGCTATATTAAAGGATACAGAAATGAAGGACAAAACTAGCCCACTTCATACTTCTTATTTTTCCCAGATTTTTCATATGATGGAAAGTGAGTACATTTCCAGAACATAAACTTGATGCTTAGGAAGCAAATACAGAAAGGAGATGGTTGCATACACATTCTGTGTATGTTCAAGCCATTTGGGGATTGAATGAATCAGTTCATAGCCACTGTGTGATTATTTTTTTTCATGGCTTTCTACGTAGATAATTATGAACAAGTAAATGTGAATTGTTAGTGATGTTTGAGAAGGTGACAACTGTTGTCCATGTGTTGGTAGCTACTTGTACAGGTGTGAATCCCAGCTACTTTTATCATAGAACAAATACATTCAATTTAAAATTCCCCAAAGTTTATTTATGAACTTAAGAACTATTAGAACTTACTGGTTCTCTAGATGAAGACAAGTGTCATGGTTTAAGCTTGGAGGGCAACTGAGCACAACGCAGCCGCTTGCTCACTCTTTTCCCCACAGGGATGGGGAGAAGAAAATACAATAAAAGGGTCAGGGATTGCGACAAGAACAGGGAGGGATGACTCAACCATTATGGTCACAGGCAAAAAGCAGACTCTATTGTGGAAGTAAACGAACATCAATTTAATTTGAACACCACCACCACCATCGCTCATTTACCAATCAAACAGACTAGGACAGTGAGAAATACAACTGCATCTTAAAAACACCTTCCCCCCACACCTCCCTTCTCCCCAGGTTCAGCTTTGCTCCTGATTTCTCTCCCTCCTCCCCACCAGTGGTGTAGGGGGCAGGGAACTGGGGTTGTGGTCAGTCCCTCACACATTGTTTCTGACACTTATGCCTCCTCGGGGGGTGGACTCCTCACACTCTTCTCCTGATCCATTGTGGGGTCCCTCCCACAGGAGACAGTCGTCCATGAACTTCTCGAACGTGACTCCTTCCCATGGGCCGCAGTTCTTCCTGAACTGCTCCGGTGTGAGTCCCTTCCATGGGTTGCAGTCCTCACAGCCACAGACTGCCCCAGTGCGGGATTCCCACAGAGTTCCAGTCTTCTTTGGGTACAATCACCTGTTCCAGCCTGGGGTCCTCCACAGGCCACACACAGGTGGGCATCTGCTCTACCAGTGAGCTCCACAGGCTGCAGAGGGGCAGCCTTTCCTCTCACTGTGGGCTGTAGGGGGGTCTTCGCTCCAGCACACCTCCCCCCTCTCCTTCTTTCTTCCACTGACCTTGGTGTTTGCAGAGGTATTTCCCTCACAACTCCTCCTCCTCCCAAGTTGCCCTTCTTAAATATGTTATCATAGAGGCGCAACCACCATCACTAATTGTCTCAGCCTTGGTGCAGAGGTGGGTCTGACTTGGAGCTGGGGGAGCTTCTAGAAGCTTCTCAGAGGGGCCACCGCTGTATCCCCCTCCTCCACTACCAAAACCCCACCACTCACAAACCAAATACAACAGGGTTGTTTCCTAATTAAAATATAGAGATAATTTTATCTGTAATAATACAATAGAACGGCATGTTTATGCTTAAGTGTCATTAGATCTTCATACTGCAGGAGATACAGTTGTTCATTGTGGTAGTAAACACAGCCAGGGCACATCTACAGTATAAGGTGAGCAGGCCGGTTTGGAAAAAATAAGTATTACGTAAATTTTGTCATTAGTTGAGATGGTTTGGGTTTTTTTCAGCCTGAAAATATTAGGAACTAAATTAGTACAGCAGTGGAGCCTCATTTTACTTATACAGTTGACTGGGAAGCAGTTAGATCATAGCTTGGTATGGAGAAGTTAATCTGCTAAAACAAGAGTTTTTATCACTCCTTTCCAAAAGGAGAGATTTGTGTCATCAGTGGTCTGTTGGAGATTGCTATCAAATGACACATGTTAGAGAAGTCATTAGACTGTTCAAGCTCCTTATTGGTGCTTGGATACTGCAGACATTATTTTAATCAGAGAGGCATAATTATAGGGGCAGAAGAAAATCTGGGCTCTGAACTCACATTCTATGTATTTGTATTTATCTCATGCACCTCCTAGTTCTTGTCAATGGAAATATGGAGTTGGAGGTCCAGTGGAGATCCAGTGAATTGAAAAGTTCAAAACCATTAACTTTCAGCACAGCTTCAAATAATTCTTCCTAGCTATGTCGAATATATGGTCCCCTGGACCTCAAAGACAGATATAGTCTAAAGCTCCTTCAGTAGTCATTAAACAAAAGCGCCCTTCACCTTATCGATGTAAAAATCTCCTCCACAGGATGTTGGATAAAATACAAGGCAGATGGATAGAGGCTGGGGTTCTGTGAGTTTTTGAAGCCCAAAATCTAAAGTTGTTGCTAAATCTTCTCTATCAAGGAAAAATGTCAGATGCCCATAAGTTGTCTTTAGTACATTAAAGTGCAAGGACAATGAAAAAGTAAATGAATGCTTTTTAGATACAAAGTATGTTTGCATAAATGTAAAAATCTGGCAAACAAATGGCAACAATTTGAATTTCAATAGGAAATCAGATCTGCAAAACCACTGTTTGTTACCAGGTTGCTCTTGAAGAGACCGATTATGATGAGTGATAGGAGTCCCTGTGATGAACCTCTAGCTCAGGCAAGCAGTTGCTCACATAAATAGCTGCAATGATTTCAGTGTACTGGCTTTCTCCTTAGCACAAGGCAAGTGCATAAGCTGGTCCAAATTCTTATTTATAAATCAATGTGCAGGTCAGCAATATTTTCTCTGAGGACTGGCAGATGATAAGATTAAGAGTTTATCAGTAATTGGATGCATGTGCTTATCCCATGGTGGGTGAAGGGTCATATGAACAGGCATTGAGCTCTGAGCACAAGCTAAAAACATGCATATGAAAAGCTACCATAGCCCAGCTGAAGCATGGTAAGTCTTTAACCTTTTCTAGGCATGAAAGAGCCTTTTTTTACAGGAAAATCCCATATGCAGAATGTGGGGGAATTTTAGGAGGGAAGGCACAGAGCCGGGTATGATAAATAGCTTGAGAGTGGGAGGATATTTGAGAAGGGTGCCTGGGATGCAAAAATGCATCTTGGAACCTGGGGAAATAAGTTCAAGATCTGTTAGAAAAGAACAGGAGAAAATCCAGGTGGTTCTGGGACATCACAAACTAGAGCAATGCTATTTTTTTAGCACCTGGGACACATTGAACTGTCTGAAAAATCTCGTGTCCTGTGTGTTGTTGTAGAAGGACAGAGCATAGCTGAGTCCATTGCTGTGTGCTTCTTCGGGAGAGGCCATGACAAAATAATGAAAACTGTCTATGAACAGTCACTTGTTTTTGAAGTTCTTGCTAATTAAATTTAGGGAAGAACTAAGAAGTGCTGTTTCTATTAGTCTAACTACATTTTGGTTCTGTCTTTGTTCCAATTCAATGTTTTTCATGCGTTCAGGTATTTTTTAACTCCTTTCATGGAGACTTATGTGAAAGGTAACAGAGAAGAAAACAATTCATGTCATGGGCTTATTCAAGGGGCCCTCGGGTCTTCCTGTTCTAAGAGAGTTCATACTTCCATTGGGAAATATTTAGAGCATGAAGACAGAAACTGCAAACCGCTTGTGTAAGAGATGGTTATTTTAAAACCTCTGAATGCCATTTAGGCCTGGGAGATAGTTATTATGCAGTGATTTCTCAAAATTCTTTTGGAGGCGGGTCAAGGAGAGCATCTGTAGAAAACAAAAACGTTGGTCTGACATGCCATGGATCTTTTCACAACCCTATATTTTGCCATTTCCTCTAGCTTGTGTTTTTCTTTGTCTCTTGTTTCTTAGGAAGATCTTGACTATTGCTGGGACTCCTAAACTCAGTGCTGTTCCAGTGATAGCTTATTGCAGGTGACTCATTCTTTGGGGAGCCATGCATTCACTACTTTGCAGACATGGACACTGCCACAATTCTGCAAAACAGCTAAGGTACAGCTTCCACAGGCAAATGCACAATAAGAGGTGGGAGAGGAAGGGAAGAGGAGGTTAGCAAATAAAATGATATGGCTGAAAAGTTCTGAAACACTTTAAAATAACATTTTGGAGATAACCTCAGGTCACCAGTGATCCTTCATATACCTTCAGAGTTGTATAGTTCTCTCTCAACTCCTATTTTTGGGACATGACTCCTTAGTCTCATGGCTCATCTGAGGATTTGACAAAAAAAAATGATGATAGTTATCATCAAGCTCCTTTACATTCTTGCAAGAATTTGATGAAATTGCAGGACTTTTGTGTTAGCTTTTAAAAATGTCTGGGTTTTTTTGTTTTTTGGTTTTTGTTTGTTTGTTTGTTTGTTTGTTTGTTTGTTTGTTTGTTTTCCCCTGTTTTCATTTTCAGTAATGTAATGGGGTGTGCATGCATACATGTATACATCTGTGTTTTCCATTCATGCTCCTTACATGAAGGGTGTTACTTCATTAACAGTGATTGCTTTCCAGTAGGAAGACCTATATTGCTCCTTGCATTTTTCCAAAATAATGATCTCAAAGAGCACTTAAAGTGACAGGGTCAGATACACAGAATCATACAATATTTTAGGTCAGAAGGGACCTGTGCCATCGTCTACTCCAACACCCTGCTCAGAGTAAAATGCTAGTTTCAAAGTTAGGTCAGTTGGCTCATGTTTTTTTCCAGCTGAGTTTTGAATATTTCCAAGGCTGTATATTTCACAGCCTCTCTCACAACTTGTTTCCACACTTAATCTCCTTCCTTGTGAATTTTCTCTCTGCATATCTAGTTGGAGTTTCCCATTTTTTGCTCCATGTCACAGTTGCCTCCTGTCCTGCAGTTGTGCATGTCTGGGAAGAGTCTGGCCCTGTCTTCTCTTTTTCCCTTTATTAGATAGTTGAACCCAGCAACGAGGACTGCTCCTGGCCAGGCTGAAGAGGGTGAGTTGTGTCAGCCTTGTCTCACACATTGTGCTCCAGCCCCAGGATATCTGCAGCAGAACTGGCTCCCATTAGTGGAGCTCCCTCTTGCACTGGGAGCCCAAAGATGAACACAGAGCAATAGATGTGGCCAGATCAATGCCAAATTGTTGTTGGGACTTTCTTTTAAGACCATAGCATGATTCCATAAACAAATTAATAAATAGCATTTTTTAAATTGCTTTTTGAAGAAAACCTGGCTATGAACATTTCTAAGGAAGTAAATGGTGTGGCTTTACTTACTGGCTTCCACAGTTTGTGCCACAATATCCTTATTTCATAAGAAGAGGAAGGTATTCCATAATTAAAAATGAATTAGAAGTGGAGATTATAATCAAAATAGTTTAGGATTTGTACTTTGTCGATAAAATTCAACAAATTGAACACTGAAGTGGGAAAAATAGCAATGGATATGGAAGAAATGTATGTTTGCATGCTTGGCATTGCCACTGATATGACAGCATAGTCTTATTTCCCCTAAATTCAGGCATACATGAAATGGAGATAAAAATAGGTGGATTTTTTACAGACTTTTAATCATGTAAATTGTTGTACTTACACTTCACTGCTAATATTTTCCACTGAGGGCTAATTTAACCATTAACACTTGCAACTGTCAGCCTTTATAAGAAAACTACTGGTCAGTATACGGATTGGAGCCACTTTTTAAAGGGTGTCAGTGGATTGCCTAGCTTGAGTGCAGTAGAAGTAAAGATAGGTCCAGGAGTTGGCACTCATGATTGTTCCTAGATCCTGTGAAAGATAGCAGACCTCACCAATCTCCTGTCAAACATTTCAGATTTGGAAGCCTGAAACTAGTTGTGTAATTCCAAAGTCATGAGGTCTGCAACTGCGGACAAGAGTCAACTGTGTAAATACCATAGCCACAGCTGACAGTTGATTGATGGGATTGCCTTGGATCCAGCTATTAAAAAAGACATTATTAAAGAATATGGGCTGAAAAAATGCATACTAATTTAAGCTTCCCAGAAAGTCATCATGTGCACTGAGGGTGAAATTCAGTGTGCTACAATGGATCTATCTACCTTCCCATCTCATTTGTCTAGCACTGTACTGATTTTCTGAATTCCAGAAAATACTTCAATTTATCTTTTTTTCCTGTGTGTTTCTGACTGCTTTCACACCTACATCCAGCCTTATGTCATTGCACAGGGGTAGGGGGCCTGACTTCTACAATCCTGGACTCACAAGAAAGGATTTCTGGACAAATCATGACACAGGCAAAAATATACCTTTGCTGCACTTGCTGCTTCTGTGGAGCATATTGCAAAGCCTGCCTGGAATCATGTAAGTGCAATGCAAAGTTGTGTGAGCTTTTGTTTTGATCCTCATTTATCAGAAAAATATTAAACATGAGAAGAATTTTAGTACGGTAGAAATGGTTTCAATTTTGTAGCAAAAGAAGAAAATTCATGTGGGAACATCCAAATTAAAATTAATTTAAATGTGACCATGAAAGACTGATGCAGGGCTTCTGGTCAGAAAGGCAACTCATGACCTGCCTATTCGCAGCATGCTGTTCGCAGAGGTGGTCCAAGTGAAAGGCATGGCAAAGTCCACCATTTTGTTTTCATGTTCAGTTTGACAGGAGTCACTGGAAATTACCCTTGTCGATCTGATAGGATTCCTGTGGTTAGCAAAAGCGGGAACAATTCAATATTATAAAGTATTTATAAGTCCCTAAGGCACATTTACAGATGTCCTTGGCAACATCAATTTCCAGCCTGTTAATAGCTTTAAAAGCTAAAAGCAGAACTGTAGACCTTTTCTAGGCACTAAAAAGCAGCAAATGCTGACAGACAAATAGCGAGTAGGCAGATCCCTCTCTGCCCACCTCTGATAACAATCAAGTTGTTGTATTGTGCATTAGCTTCAGGGAACGGATTAGCCCTTTTGGCAGCCCACTATAAAGCACTTTGCAGTAATCTCATTTTGAGATCTCAAAGGCATGAATCATCCAGGTTGAGTTTAAATCGAGTTTTGAGGGCCAGATTCTTATCTTGCTTACACCACAATGAATAGAGAGCTATTGTGTTAGAGCAAATGTTGTTGCACAGCCATGTAGCATCACTATGCAGGTAATCAGACTTGGGCCCTAAGGGTGAAAAATTGACATACTAGTAAAAATTAGCTGAGAGAGGAAGTTAGGGTTGCTATATATAACAGTAAAGAATTAACTACTTCTCATATTGAATGAGGAGCTTTCTTACAATGAAGAAGAGAGAAGGGTCCAATTTCAACTAAATATTTAAGGTCTTTACTGGTTATGTTCCTACTTCTCCACTGAGTTCACTGGGCCTCTTCTATGACCAAATTATAAGCATTTTGTCAACAGTCATGAGTATTTGAATACATCCCTTAAACACATGCCCATCTGGCTTGGGATAAAGTCTCTTCTGGCTGCTTCTTGTTAGCATATGAAAGAGGTGGCAGATAGGAGAGGTAGCAGACAGTGGGCTGCTAGATGACTTTATCCAGCCAATGTCCCTCTCTCCACTCGCATCTGAGGGACCCCAGAAAAAGAGGGATGAAGTGATGTTGGGTGTGGGTAGCTGTTCTCAGGGCTGTATTAGCTTTGTAGGCAGTATCTTTGGCATTTTCCCTGTTTGATCAGTTCTGAGAGTATTGACTTCAGTGTGAGTAAGATGCAGGCTGCATCCTCAGAAAGAGGCATACATATTTCAGCTTTGTATCATTTAAACAAGATATATAGCACTGAGCTGTTTCTCAGTCATTAATATCTAGGGGTGAAAACTTTACCCTCCTCAGACCTAATCTTATAAATAGCTGGCAGGTCACATTTATATATTTTTTGAGGCAGCTGACCCTGCAGCCTTTCTTCCTTCTCATCCCCACCTTTCCATTTAAATTTCTTGCATTTTTCTCATTTGGAGGTTCTTCGTGAGCAGAGCAGATTTATTCCACTGGAGGAGAGAACAAGGAGTGGGCCCAGTGTTAATGCAAGAATTTGCTGAAGAGTTACCTGTACCTTTTCCTCTGCAAAGTACTCATTCAACCTGTCCACCTGTTTCTGAAGGTTTGCTTTGGAAATAATGTGTTTAAAAGTTGCCTGGATCTCAAGAGCTTCAAATACAGTGTCCATAATTCTGAAATGGAACAAGACACTGCTTGTCCAGTGACCTGGAATAAAAGCAGTTTGGCTCAGAGGAGCTTGCAGGGGCCAGGTAGTCCATGCCCTGCCTTGCAGCAGGGTCTTCTTTGACATTTACTGACGAATATGAGGCTATCCTGTTCTTAAAATATGTCCTGTGAGGGAGATTCTGCTAATTCCTGAAGCAAACTCCTATGGTATGTATCTGTCCTCAGTTGCCTACTGATATGTATCAACCTTGAAAAGTTGGACATGTCTGAACCTAGGATCCTCTGTCTTTTCTCTTCCAGTAAAGATGGTTTGGGTTTGCACTGGAATATTAATTTTTGAAGGTTTATGCAAGTAGAGATGACCAGAGCTCCTGCTTCACATGTCAAGCATATCCTCTGATCCTGAAAGCAAAATGAAGAGGGTTCCCCAGTGATTCTGAACTTAAAATACTTGCAAAGCAAACTTAATGAAGCTCAAATTTCTGCAACCACCAACCAAGCTCAGACTTCTAGGATTATTAGACATCTGGCTGCACAGTGGGAAGTCTGTCAGCCCTGTGAAATGCATCTTCTACGATCTGCCACGGGCAGTGCAAGCAAGGTGGTGGAAGGTCAGTTGCATTTCCCTTGGAAGGCTAAATTAAACCAGTGTGTCCCTGCTAAATATGCAAATTATTGAATTGGATATTCCTGTAGGGGGGAAAAAGGGTCCAGTTAAAATTGCTAACCAGCCTTTTAGAAAACCACCCTCCCACCATGTGTTTATCAAATATGCTAATCCTTTTCCCTAAGATAGTTTGAGAGATGTTTTTGCATGGATTTTCTGTGTCACAGTACCGATGCAAGATTCTTTCAGATCATTCTACAAGAGCATTTCTGTTTGTGTTTTCTTGTAGCAGTCCTCTATAAAGGCAGACTCCCACTTCAGCTTGAAAGATTTCTAAACAAGAGCATTTCTGCATGTGGGTTTTGTAGGAAGTGATCTAATAAATGGAAAGAATATACTGAACTTTGTATGTGTGTGCAGTTTTGTCCCTATTTCCTGCAATGTAATCAGCTTTCATTATGATTATTAGTGTGCTGCCAATGAAACAAACTACCTGCATACAGACATTCCAGGGAACAGCTCGTTGAGTGGGTCCACATCTCTCAGGTTCACTTTCCAAGAACTTCAGAGAAGTAGTTAGGCTTTTTTAGTTGGCCTGTTTTATAGCCATGTCATCATTTGAGCCTGTTCAGCAGCTAAATGCCACCCACCCTCCCCCCACTTGGGAATGGAGAGGGAATTGGAGGGGCAAAGGGAGATTCACAGGTTGAGATAAAAACAGTTTAATAACAGTGACAGAATAATACGCCGACAGAAGTATCAGCAGGTAATGTACCATACAGCTGCTCACCACCCGCCAACTGACACCGGCCTGCTCCCAGCTGGAGATCCCAAACACAAAGGCCCCACAGCCACACTCCCAGAAGTGAGAGCCCCTTCTGACCAACTCCTGCCTTTATATAGTGAGCACAATGTCACGTGACATGGACTATCGGCCAATCGGGGCCCAGCCCTCCAGCTGTGCTCCCCCCGCCCCCGCACACAGGTGAGGGCACTGGGCCCTGGGGAGCCCCTGGGGTCTCAGGGTGCTGCAGCTCCTCCCGCTGCCAGACCAACAGGAGCTCTAGGCCAGCCCTAACCAGGACAAGCCAGAACACCAATGTTTACGATTCTGCACGTTCTTTGATCCTTCTGTTAATGTCTTCCTACTGGCTGATAATGTTTTTGCAAAAGTTAAAAAAAGACCTCAGATATAGCAAGAGCTTTTGCCTGTAGAAATAAACACTGCTGCTTCTCAACTGCAAAACAGCATTGCTACTTACCTGCCATTCAAGCCCAGGGTTATGAGGACCATTTGCAGAAAAATGCATGCTGAATGCAAGAGCGTTTTCTTTTCTGCTTACACTTTGTTCCCTCTTACAACACATGGAATTTAAATGCTTCAATCAGTGACCAGGTTCTTTGTTTTGCTGGAAAATGTTTTTCTTCCCCCCCAGAAGTCTAAAACATCTGCAAAACCACTAGTGGTTTCTTTACAAAAGATGGGAGGAAAAGCTATTCTGTCTGATGCCTAGGCAAGAGGAAGCACAAACAAATGCTGCTCAATTACAGAAAATGAATTGAATATGAAGGCAAGACACGTCTTAGCAGAGTGCAGACAACTCTGGATTGGGACAGGGCTCTCTTTATTATGCAACTTTTATAAGATGTTCACCCTCCACAGCAGTGGAAAGGGACAGTGATGCAGCTGTCAGGCATGGTCTCCTTCATCCTCAGTACCTTCATCCCCAGCACTAGAAAGCATGCCATTAAAATACACATATACACAAGTCCTCCAGCAAAGGAAGTCTATTTGTAGTTGGGTTCATTTATTTAAGACCTCTTTTAAGTAATCCAGGTCCTTTCTGGATCTCTGTGAGGGTGTCTGCTCCAGGATCTCACATAATACTAGCAAGGAATAGCTGGGTGATGGTTTTTGGCTGTTCATATGAAAGTTTGTCTCCATGAAAGTAGCAGAGAAGCAAAAGGAGCAGGAGAAAATACTGGGAAGGAACAAAAAAAGGTCAAGAAGGACAGGTATGGATGGATGATGAAGGTGCTTGAAAGAACTCAAAGTAGGTTTCAGGCCCCCAGCTAAGCCACTGGCATGAAGTTGTCTCTATATGAACCAGGTGTTTAAAAGCCTGTTAAAATTAATGGAGGCAAGAGGGATGTGCAACTGAGCAAATACAGGTGTTGAGGTGTTCTGGTTTTGGCTGGGATAGAGTTAATTTTCTTCACAGTAGATAATATGGGACTATGTTTTGGATTTGTGCTAAAAACAGTGTCAATAACACAGGGATGTTTTAGTTACAGCTGATCAGATCTTACACAGAGTCAAGGCCTTTTCTGCCTTTCACCCCACCCCACAAGAAGCTGGGAGGGGATGCAGCTGGGACAGCTGACCCCAGATGACAAAAGGATATTCCATACCATATCTCATCATGATCTACATATAAAGCTAGGGGAAGAAGAAGGAAGAGGGGGGATGTTCAGAGTTACAGCATTTTGACTTCTGAAGTAAGTGTTACGTGTGATGGAGCCCGGCTTTCCTGGAGATGTCTGAGCCCCTGCCTGCCAATGGGAAAGGGTGAATGAATTCCTTGTTTTGCTTTGCTTGTGCACACAGCTTTTGCTTTACCTATTAAACTGATTTTATGTTAACCCATGAGTTTTCTCACTTTCACTCTTCCAATTCTCTCCCTCATCCCACCAGTGTGTGTGGGGCTTAGTTACCAGCTGGGATTAAACCACGACATGAAGGAAAACGTTTACCCTGCAGCTTCTCTGACATAAAAAGGCAAGTGGGTCTCAGTCTGAGCCATCTCACATTAGTTGAATTCTTGACATGTATCTCCTCATTTTCCTTTTCCTTATCTTCTCCTTCTCAGTTTTATTGTGATACAGTTTAATAAGTGCATAGTTGAAATGGATTGGAGGCCTACAAAGACAACTACCACTATCAGTTGACTATACAGCAGCATAACCAACCTTTAAAAGTTTGCAGACTGTGTCATCTTCTAGTTACAATCTGTGGGTCACACTGTGAGGCAAAGATGTTTTCCACACACAGCACTCTATGTTCAGTGAAATTTTGCTTTTCACCAGCCTGTTTGCTTACTCACTCTTAACCGAGCATGTACACTGATATTTCGCAACTGTCTGTAGATCACCTTTTGATGTGAACCATAATGGGAAACACTGCTGTACTGACTGCTTAGGCATTTATGTTGTGGAGAATGAATCCACTCAGTACCTAAAATTAGGCTTATATTAGGTGAATACTTGCTTTGCTTACCAGAGATACAGTTCTATAGAGTTCTGGAAGATACATTCCTCACCAGGAAATGCTCTCAAAGTAATTGCAACAGCCCTTTATGTATCCTGAGATTATTATATTTCTTCTCAGTCTTCTCTAAGCTAAACAACTGCATTTCTTTCAACTGCCCCTGACAGCCATGTTTCTGCAGGCTCTGATTATCCTTGTTCTCTTATTGACATGCCGATTGCTCCCATCTTTATCTAATTATAATATCCCAGATGAGAGGCAGGATTCCTGCTGAGACCATGCCAGAGCTGGCAGGAAGGTGAAGATTACTTCACATCTTGCTTCTACATGGCAGAAGGAGGTAGCTAGATATAATGCAGCTGTGTGACCCTGTAAACTCTTCAGTTTGCAGGTCTGACCCTCTTCTCCAAAACTTAATGTTTATCCAGTGGTTTCCCATCTTCTATTTGTGCAGCTGATTATGCCTACTTTTTCACCTGTCCTCACTGAATTGCATCTTTTTTATTTCAGCCTGTTACTCCAACTAATGAAGATATTACTTTTCTTTTAATTCTACATCCAGTGAGCTCGCAACTCACATTAAACTTCAGATTGTATACAAATTTCATAAAGAGCACTCCCCACTCTCATATGAGTCATTAATGGAAATACAGAGAAATGTCAGAAGCAAGCTGGATTTCTGCAGAAAGCCACAGGACACCATTCTAGTTTGACAGTGAACACTGATAATTTTTGGCATAAGGTTTTCAGGCAATTGTATATAGCTTATAACAATTCTAGCTAGGGCAGTATTTTAGAAAACATGCTGTAAGTACCTGCAGTAGAGTATTCAAGCTACTTCAAAAATCTTACTGTTAGACAGAAAAATGCCTCCTTTTTACCTGAATGCTGCCCAACAGAGCGCTGGGGACTTTTTGCCATTTCTGGCAGTAGTAACTTAGGAAACCAAGCCTGGAAACCCTTCATTCCTCTAGTTGGTTTGAAAAAAAATGTCAGATTAGTAGGATTTTCATGGTATTTTAAGTAAAAATATAGCACATCACATCCATTTCCTTTGAGTGTCTTGGATCCATTATAGAATAAAATGCATTATTTGCCATCAGTTGATCTTGAGAAGTTCACATTACTGTTGCTGGCTTTTTAGGGGCTTGTAAATTAGTATTTTTGTTGCAGTATTTCAAGGAGTGTTGGAGTTAGGCTGACTAGGCTACACTTCTGACACATCTGCCTTTCTATTCCAGCCTTTTTTTAAAAAAATAGATATGCCACATGGTCTTTCCAAGGTTTCTGTTTTCACCTGTCCCCAATTCTCAAAACCAATACTTGTGAACTGCCTGAGATTGCACCACTCACTTCCCCATACATGTCAGTGTGTGATCCACTGGGTCAACCTGAGCCAGGAAATGCAATGTATAGAAGTGCAATATTATTTAGGTTGCAAATAATTCCTGGAAGTCACCTATTGCAATCCTTGCTCACATGCTCACAGGGCCAACTTGAACTTACTTAAGCATTTTCTGCTTTTTTTTCCCATATTTTTTTTTCTCTCCTATTCAAGATTAGTCTCTCTCCTTTTTATTATTAAGGTTAATTGTAGTAGCCATTTGATTATTATTAAACTCCAGAGAAGACTAAACAAAACAGAAGATAACACCAGAAAGCTGTTTATTATCTTTCTAGTCTCACAGAGTGATGAACCAAGTCCTTTCATCTTCTGAAGACTGTGTTCATTGAATATTTCCCTGTTTCTGTCTGTATATTTGTCAAAGAACAAAATGAACTACCTTTTGGCCATCTTGCCTCTAGAGTGAGTAACTATCTCATATTCCTCCTGAGTAACTTGAATTAGCAAAATAATTTTTTCCTGACATTCTAAGAGTAAAAGTATTTAGAAGTGCATCTGAACTATTCCAAGAGTAAAAGTACTTAGAAATGCAGCTGAACTATTCAGTCTTTTCTTTCACAGTGATGGTTCCTATTTCACTGTAAATTTGTTCCTTGAAGGAACAATTTTTAAACAATTCATGTTTTTTTCTACACAAAGATAGCTGCTCCTTTTCTTACATACTTCATCAGGAACGTTACTACTTGTTACTGCTAATTTTGCCCTTTCTACATTGTTACTCAATGTAGTCTTCAAAAATGTGTCAAGAATGTGCCTCTTAAAAAAGTCTGACTATAAGATCCAAGTCACTTTTCACTCGGTTAGCTTTAAAACTAGAAATATATTCCAATATTTATCTAGATTTGTTTTTATTGCACTTCTAACTCTTAATCTGTTTAAATCTACAATGGTGAGGTAATTTTACCAGAATTACTGAAAACAACCCCCCCTGCTCATGTCTTTCATCAGACAAGGGTTATTTTCAGGCCTACCACCTTTTGACACAGACCGTATAATAACAAAACTTATTTGTATTAACCTCTTGAATACGGTAGAAAAACATATTATAGTGTAGGCTTTGGAAGCTCTTCCTCAGGTTTGATCTTCTTCAGAAAGAAATCAATATAAGTTCTAATGATTTGATTTTGAATGAGGTCTCTGGGCATTAACTTTGTTAATGAAACTTATTATCACTTACATTGATTTTTGCCTGGGAAAGAAGGCTGGCATGCAATTTTAACTGCTCTGGGTGTCTTCTGGGACTGTCACCACTCTGACCTGATAGCAGCTGATACATACATCCATAGGAGCTAGTTAACACTGTTGTTGGCATCGAAGATGAACTAAACTACCATGAGCAACTGGAAAAATCTCAGAGCTGGATTTTAAAGGCATTTAGGTGTCCAAGTGTTTGTGCAAATGCTGTTATTTATTTGGTTTCTAAAACCCGAAGAATATGTCTACAATAATCAATATGATGTCTAAGTGAGTTTGAAGTAAACTAGCATGCGAAGATAATAATTCAAGTCCTGAAAACAGTAGAGCTATGTTAAAACTGCTTTGTGTTGGACTAATCAATACTGCTTCTTGACCAGGCGGTTGCCTTGGAATGGGGCTTTGCTGACAGGGTTGTGGCCGCTGAAGCTGCAGATGGCTGGTTGAGTGCTGGGCTGAGTGCTTTGTTCTGCTGTACTGCCCCACAGGAATTCATTGAGTCATCAGGGTCAACTCGTGATCAGACATATTTCAGTTTTTGAGAGCTGGAGACTTGCAACTTAGATCCTGTAGAAAGTTCATAGTTGATTTCTGCTTTTGTCAAGTGAGGCTAAACTTGTAGCTAAAAGCTTCTTTATAAGATGTTGCTTCTTGGGAAGTGTTATTTAAAAAGTACCTGAATTAGGACATCATACACTTCTGAAATATTGAAAGTTTGTAACTACATAAAAGAGCACTGCTTGTTCAGGAGATGTGGAATGTTAGTGTACTTCAGATATCTCTTACTTCAGCATAGTCATGTCTTCAGAGATACACTTTCATGTCTCACAGAAGAACACAAATGCTTTTCCATTTAAACAAAACACTTTGTGTTACATAGGCATTCAAAGTAATTTACCTGTACATCTGTAAAGCAAATGCAATAAATACATTTGTACTGTATCTGGATTTAGCTCTACAGAATCATTTTATCTTTTCAGCTAAGCAAAATATGAAAGATGACTGAAAATGAATGTTGCAATATTGCATTGTGATGAATTCATTCAATTCAATTTTCTACAGGAAAATATTGAGACATCGGCATCCAACTCCACTCCTTGGAGTGCCATCTAATTATGTACAGAATCAAGGTTTTTTTCATGTAAAATATGAAAATACAGCTACATTTAGATCTTAATAAAATTGCTTTTTTTCCTTTCTTCTTCTTTTTCCTTCTTCTTTCTTTCTTCACCCTTCTTCTCTCTTATTCCTTCTCCTCTCTCATCTCTTTTTTTCTAAAACAGAAAGTAATCAGGAACCTGCTGACTGCCAATAAAGCATGGAATAAAGGGAAGGAAAATCACAGAAAATGTAATTTTCTGTGTCATGTATGCCAAAGACCAACAGGGAAGACTTCTGCTGGGGAACACACCACAGAGTCAGGCAAGTGAGTGAGTGGCTTTAAAGTACCCTGGAGATGCAATGATGATACTTTACATGTGAAATACATGCACAAAATACCGCATGGATTTAAAGAAGTAAAAATTCATGTTATGTATTGTATAACTGTTTTTTCATACTTACTGTTTCCTAGCAGTCTACAGTGACAATTTATTGACTACAAGACTTCAGCTACTCCAATTCTAAATGTTAGTACAAGCATCAATGAAAGTTCTGTGAACAAAAATGTCTAAACCCCATTAAACCCCAACATTTCATTAGTGTCAAAGAAAGTTCAATTACATACATCCATAGCTGAGTGATCATACCTGAATGCATAATCATGATCATGCTTACACAATGCGCACTCAGTGCAACTGTGATGTACATGAAGTTCAATATTTTACTCAAAACTCTGCAAATCATACCAACTGGTTGAAAGTTATGCCCTCTATTTCTGAGAATATAGTCCATTTTGGAAAAAGTAACTGTCATAATGTTAAGGTTTCAGGATGTAAGCTGGAGTGCAATGCTCTCATCAAAGATGCAATTAGAGAATTTAAGATTGACTCTTTGCACAAAAATCTTACAAACTGTATTGTGGCTATGGCAAAGAAAATATTTGCTCTATCAAATATCTTCACTATGAGGAAAGTAGGACAATTTCTGCAGTTGAAGAAAAGGGGCTTTAAAAAGCCCCTTAAAAATGAGGCCAAATTCTTCAGCTACAAAATAGGAGCCACACCTACTGATTTTGAAGAGTGTTGCTCATATTGTACAGTTGAAGAAAGTATTATGATTAAAATAAAAAGAAAAAAAAAATAGCTTTTTTTTCTAATAGTATTAGAGCACCAATTGGTGCCCCTGTGTGGGAGTACAATGATGCAAAAATTTAAACTATTAAATTAACTATTCAATCTAAATTTTAATATATTTCAGTATTTGATTTAAGATTTCACCTTTATACCTTATGCCATGCCTCAGGTTTCATTCATCTGGTAATGAAATTTTGGAGGAAGAGGAATCTAGCTTCATGATTGCAGCTTCTGCTTTCCAAAGTATAGTAGCTTTGTGCCTTGGAATAAGGCAAAGGTGCACAGTATCTGCACAAGGATTTCCAGCTTTTATCTTTAAGAAACTCTTGTCTGTTTTCAGAAATCAGATTTTAGTTATAGTATATGATTCTTGGTCTGTGCGAAGCATTTCCTATTTTCATGTGTCCATATTGTTGTGCTGTAGACTGTGTATGTTGCCGTTCAGGGAATATACCCATCCCTATTCAACGAAGAATGGACAGCTCATGCATTATTTTTCCCTCAGAAGTACTAGGCTGTTTTGATTTAAGTATTAGTCCCAAAGCCTTTTCCTGGCCAAGATTCTCCTGAGTTTCAAATCTGTTGTTGGATTGCTGAAATACATTTTCTTTATCTGTGGAAGAAACTTATCTTTTAAATGGCTTGTTAACAGTCAGCTCTGGTTGCTGGACCTAGTGACAGCCTTGATGAGTGCTAAGAATGTTGCAGTCTACATAAGAGCATTTGAGAAAAAATGGAAGACATGCAAGACATTGTTGTAGTTCTATAGAATATAAACAAAAAGATTTTTAATTAAAAAAACAAACCAAAACAAAACAAAACCAAACATCTATATTAGAATAGGTGCATTAATACATTTTCAGATATTTGTTTGACAAATACTCTGAAATGTGTAGTTGTTTGTTCTCCAGTATGTAAAAAAGATTTATATGGAAACATTGATATAGATCATTGCAAATGAGATGCTGAAAAATGTCCCAATCAGATCAATTTACCAGGCAGTTAAAGTGTCCATCTACTACATTGCTGAGGTTCAATGATGTGCTCTCCCACCTACCTCTTTTCTACATAAGCTGTTATTTAGGGATAGCTGTTGCCTTTTTAATTAATTAATTTTGTCTTTACCAGAAGCTATCAAATTTAAACAAGTCCTTGTTGATCACTGAAGCATCAAGCTTTCTACTTAGTGATGTGTAACACCAAATTGGACAGAAATATACACCAGAACAAGATTAAATGTAGCAGGAACAAGCTCAGGTACTTCTGAATCACAGAACATTTTGTATCAGGGATGTTTTAAAACCCACAAATAGCAGGTAAGTGCCTTAGTCCCAATGTAGTTTATCTCCTCAACAGTGTGGCCTGCTACGTACATTTGCTTTTTACGTTTGCTTTTTGTAAGAGGTTGCCTGAAGTTCAAGGTCTTGCCCTTATCTTCAAGAGATTCCAGGCAGGATTCATCAGACCAGATATAGACTCCTACATCTGAATGAGTCATCACAGCCTCATTGTACTGTCATTGGAGAGAAATAGGTGTTTGATGGCAGAAATCTTCTTATCCTGAGGTTAATGCCTAAAATAGCATAGACAAATCTTACCCAGAAGTGCTTCTTCCTTTCTGTGGACTATATCTGGGTAGGATGAATTTCACCAGCACACAACTGAACTCTCTGCAACAAAGGGAAAAGGTGGTCTGCTGATTCTAAACACCAGCTGGATTATTACATGAAGACACTCTACTACAAATATTTCTCCTGCTGGGACTGACTGACTGAACAGACAAGTGACAAATATGTTGCAAGACCTAATGAACATTGAATGAGGTGCTGGCTGCAGGGAGAGCTGGATGTGAACCTACACAGGACATGGCAGTGCAGCAGGAGATAAGAGCCCGGCTGCTCTTCCTGATTTGGTAATCTGCCATGCAGCTCTTATTTTATCTGAGCATAAATGTAGTCCTGTTCAATGTAAAGACTATATTTCATAAGTCTTTGACATTATCTTCCTACTCCTATTCTGGAAACAATTAAAATATTTCATATTAAATCAGTGCATATGTTGTTCCTGGTTATCTCTGAGATCACTTAGAACTCCATATGAGCTGAAAATAAATGCCTGGGACATTACAACTACTACTTTCTACAGTGAAAAGTCCGGCTGGGGAGTGAGCATTTTCAAATGAATATTCTTGCTTTTAGAATTTGGTTCTCTATCAAGAGTAGCAGAAAATATATTTTGACTTCTGTGATAATAAAAACGTGCTTACTGATTATTTTTCTCTGTACAGCCTATTCTCATTTGTCAAGAAGAGATGGATGTTTCTAGGTCTCCTCAAAGGAATATTTAAAGCCAGTATATAGGAAATTTCTTTCCTCACCTACACAGCTTCTAGCTACAAAATAGGATATTACTATTCTTTCCACGTGAGTTAGGGGCCTTCACAGAAGTATGATATGTTTATGAAAACATGTCTGTTGATTTAATAATTAGGCAGATACCAGCTTTCATTCATTGGATCAAAAATAATGTACTGATTATCTAATTCTATATTGTTTTATAGACTGATTGGAACACTTTAGTTGACTCCAAGCTTTCTGATTTCTTTCATTATAATTAACATGATTTTCTGTTCAGTGGGTTTTTTTATAGTAATTGATGCTTAGGATTTATTACTGTTGTTGTGAAATCTGAACCAATACTAGGAATTCCATGTCTTTTTACCATTACACCAGTATACATGGTTTTGGATGAGTAATACTTATGAGAATTAGTAGATTGTTAGATGATTATAATAAGGTGTTCAGTGTAAAGTTGTTTAACTGATACTCTTCTAATTCAAAATGATAACACTGAAAGTAAGTTCCACAGGGTTTAATAAATTTGATCTGAATCTAGTGGAAGGGAGAGGAGAACTGGGATATTTTGAGGCTACAATGATCTTGCTGAGACAACTGTATGTGATCACCCAACGCTTCCCAAGACAGCGATTGCCTCATGGTGAGCTAAGTACCTCATTGGGCTCACTAGCTAGAGTCTATATTGATTACAGCAGAAACATAGACACCATGATACCTATATTTAGTCACTCAGATTTAGATATCTACAGTCTGAACTGTTTTCCTTGAGTAGACCAAAATGCAATGAAGACTCTGGGCCCATTGGGCCATGGCCTGTAACTCTTTTTTTTTTTTTTTTTTTTTTTCCTGCCTTTACTCAATCGCACTCAGAACACTTAGGAGTTTGAATTTATGAAGATGCTTGTTCTGAAATTACTGTTTCAGGAATGTGGAAGTCTGAAAATACTATCCTTTACAAAGTTGAAGGACTTGTGTTTTTATAAGTCTTCACAGCAGATTGTCTGGTAATTCAGGGTATGGTGCCTTTGGAAAGAGAAAGTAAAATACAGTGGTCATATAAATCTACTTTGCTACACAAAGAGTATTTGATAAGAACGTTGTTGCCATGTTATATCTTGTGTTTCTAAGAAAGATATATATCTTCCTTATTAATTTCTTTCAATCCTCCTAGTATTTTCTGTTGGAGGTGCAAGTTTGGTAATGCTGCAGAAACAATGAAAATGTACTTCTGCCATACGTCTGTGGAACAGCCTTCAATGGGGCATTAACTCACTTTGGAAAAGGTTGGCTGGAGAGAGGGTTGGGCCATGGTCTGGGGCAAAAATAAGATTTTGCTCCAAGTTCTCCAACCCATATCTCCCACATAGACAATGGCAAGCACCATTTAATGTTACAGTATATGGAAGGTAGGATGCATAAACAGCAGTTCAGGTTTCTAGGAGTTCAACTCTGAGTACTAGTAACTCAGCTTCTACAGTTCTTACTGGTATGGGATGACTGTTTTTACCTTGTTACAGGTAGGAATATCTGACAATGTCTGTATAAAAATGTGATAACTTTCAGAAAATGCTACTCCCTCACAAAGGACAGGGACTCAATCTGGAAGACAATCTTCACAGGACAGGAGGACTTGTAAGAGTGGAGATCTGTATGCTAGTCTGGTTTCCATATCCTAACATAAAAGAAGCTTCTTATGAACTGTTTTAGAGAGAAATCTAATACAAAATGAAATTAACTCTTCATATATTCCTCTAGATATACAGTTACTACCTTTTAAAATTAATCTCTTATTAACCCTATCTGTGGTGCAACAGCCATGCTATAGCCTGTGACTGACTCCCAGGTGTATTTGGAAAAGCCTATATAGCTTGAAAACATGGAATATGTTTTCCAAACATGGGAAAATCCTTCTCTTACTGAAGGCTGAAAGCATATTTATAAAAGGATGCCCTAGTAAATGAAACTCAAATAACACTTTTATTCCTTGTGTGTGGTATAGGTATTACATCTCAGCCCTCAGACCAGAAACATCTCTGTCTTGCATTGTTCAAAGCCTTAAGCTAGAGATATTTTTAACTCCTACATTTATAAACTTTCCACTGTGCTTTGACTGGCTGTACTGGCATGAAAAGCCAGAGAGTGATGTGTCAGGCTAAATGGCTGTTATTGGATATTCCCATAGAGCTTCAAAAATAGCTGGTGAACATGTCTGGTAATTGCCATACTTAATCTCTGGACAGTTCTTGGTCCTTCTGCTGAACTACTCTGCTCATTCTTCAATGCACATATGTCTCTGGAGATCTGAATCTGTAACTTCTCATCCATCCCCTTCCTCCACACTGGCAAAGACAGAAGTAGCAGTGTCATGCTTGTGGATTATAAACATCAGAATTGATTGCAAGGTGTCAGATGTTCAAAACCTATGAACAGTGGTTCAGCTCCCATTCCTCTTAGTAAGGGGTGGCAAATTTTAATTTAAATATATATTAATTTCTAATAACAACAGAATCTGTTTTTTAAAAATATGCTGGTAAGCACTTTTTCTTGATACTTTCCAGCAGAAATATTGCAGCTTCTTTTGACCATCTTTACTGAGGGGAAGGTACTTAGATGGATCAAACATATGGACTTAATATTTCAAGATCCCATGTTAAATCCTACACTGGACATAAACATTAAAAGCATGATTTAAGCAGAATAGAAGCTATGATATCCAGAATACCTCAGTCAGCTGCTGCCAAACCTGTCTGGTTGTAATACTCTCCAGAAACCCGTAATTCTACTTGTGTGTGTGCTCATAACAGCTCTAGCTTAGCCTGTGTCCTTCAGAAGATGTCATTGTAGTACAGGGTGAGGTCACACAGAAATACCCAAAGAGCTGCTGAGAAAGCCTAAATGCTTGACGAGATCCAGCCACCTAACAGTACTGCTCTACCCTGGCTAACCACACTTCCTAAGAAGCAGAGTTGATTTGTCTGGATGGATTTTTTCCATAGTTAATACAGCTATGTGGCTTTCCCAGTCTTATCTAGATTATTCTAAACTAATATCTTTGCCCAACAGAGCATTGCAATACTGGGATTTTCTTCACTTGTTTCCAGTGGGGCCTGATCAGCCATGCATAGAATAGAGTCCTTTATGGAGTCTAGTTGCAACAACTTCCCTTGCAAAAATGGACAGTGATGGTGTTCCTCTTCAATAAAAAAGTTTAGTCCTTAGAACAAACTAAGTAGTAAGACCTCACTTCTTCCCAAAATAGGTTCCTAGATGTGCCAGAATAAGGCCAACATTTTGATGGAAGAAGGGCCATTGCATACAAAATACTCAACATTCATTAAAATTTGACTTGCTTACATTTCTTGGTCTACCATTCCCTTTTGTAAGCAACCCTTTTTTGGGGTTGATGACAATTTTGAATACCCATTCAAAAGGACATCTCATCTCTTCCACATACAACTCAGAGTTCAGCTACCCAGCTGCATGCTCAATGCTTTCTTCAGGAGCTTCTCTTGTGGGTGACTTACCTAGTTACTTGGTCTAACTACAATATTCCCAGCAAAATTAGTGGTTTATAAGATGGTCAACATTCTGTGTCTTCACCCTATAATGTCCTCTTTATTTGTGAAGACATGGAATGGCATAATCTAGTCAGATAAAACTTGCAAGTTTTCTTGCCTGAGAATAAGAGAAATATTCTTTTTTTTTTTTTTTTTTTCCTAAATTTCAGTGAGCCCACAAACTTCTGTTAGCTGCATCTCTTCTTATTGCTGAACTTCAATCAAACACATTCTGAATGTGGGACAATTAAAGCATGAAGGTGAGCTTAATGTCTAATTGGAGAGAGTTTTCTGAGCAAGTACAAAGGGGCACTGTCTACTGCCTTCAGTCATGTTAGCTTTCAGTAATAGAGACAGGTAAACTAATCCTTTCTTTCCAGCCAGACTACACTGAAAATAGGCCAGGTCCCACTGGGAACAAAAGATGCTCCTAGAAAAGTCTGTAATTAGACAACTTCAACTGCTCTGCACAAATACCTCATTAAAGTTCCACTATGATCAAGTCTGCTGATGCATAAGACAGACATAAACAACTCAGCTGAAAGCTGTATTTTCTTTGATTCATTCCCCTAAGCAAATATTGCAGAGACTGTTTATCTCTTTAATCCAAGCATATAGCTGTTTTTCTTCATTGATAACCTGATCAAATGTCCATTGTAGCTGACAGAATATTTTCCAATAATTTAGAAAGATCCAATAATTTGGATCAGGCCCTGGTAAAGGCTAATGCAGGGCCTGCTAAATAAACTTCTAGTAGCACTTTGTTCATTCATCTCAGATGGAGGGATAGTCTGCAGCTATGCCTGGTCACTAATTCAGAGTCAATGCCAGCTAGATTTTTGTTCAAAGTTTATATTTAAATGCTGATGTTAAGTATGATACTTCAAAAAGTAAGGTCAGAATGATGAAGCACCAGAGAAAGAAGAGCAAGCATGATGATTTTGTTCATTTTTTCTGATTTATTCACAGTGTTCTGCATTGTCTGCCTTTTTGCAATACAGCTGTCTTCAAGTGAAACTCATATTATCTCTTGTGAAATGTAGATTATAGTGATTAAGACAAAGCACTAAAATGCTAATTTGCAACACCAATTCCCGATTTTACACTTACTCCCAACCCCACAAAACTCCATCCAATGAACCGAGTCAATGGTTTCTGCTGGGCACAAGACCACAAGGCAGCCCTGGTTAGCTTCCTGATTCTGTGTGATTTGTTGTCAGATTGAAAAATCAATTTTCCCATTTTAAGACTGACAGTGTCAAGTCCTGCCAGTACCTTGTAACTAGGCTTGTGTCTTTCAGCTGGCAAAGGGAAGCAGAATAGCGATCTCCCCCCCTTCACTTCAGCTAAATAACCAGCAGTGCTAGAGAAAGTTTGTTTTTCAAGAGAGATGTCCTTGGAGACTAATGATAAGCAGGTAAGTGGGATATAACTTGTTAATATAATTTTTTCCCCTAACCAATACAGCACCTCTTTGGAAAAAACCTTGGCCATATTAAAATGAATTGGGGGAAGATGGGAGGGAAAGGTAGAGTCTGAGGCTGAAAATCTGAAGATTTATTTTAAGATATTCACAAAGAAAATATAAAATTGTGATGTCAATTAAAAGAATCAAAAGAAATTTAGAGAGAATAAATGAGTCTGCAGAAGAAGAGGGGAAACAGGGAAAGGGACAGGCTTGTGAGGCTTTATTTTGTATAGGAAATAATTTCACATTTTGTTTTTAATACAGATATTTCTACAATGTTTCTAGTCTTTTTCTTCTAGGGATTTACCAAATAGTTTTGATGTTCAAGGCTTATTTTGAAGATCTCTGCACATCAGCTTGCTGTTACAGATCCTGGGGATTGACAGATGCTCTGATCCTACTTGGTGCAGTGCCAACAGTGGCAGCAGGTAATGAACTACACTGTGCACCACCAGCCCATATGGCATGTCCACACATTAATTGGTTCTCAAGAGTCGGTCCTCCTGAGCCCACCCATTTGTTGCTTTCATTGACTACTGCCTAATCTCATTAATCAATGTTTGCTTCTGCAAACTTCTGGCAAAACCAGTTAGCAGACCTGTAGCAAGTAAAACTAGAAATATGGCTTTTTGTAGCATTAAAATTCAAAACTTAATGGTCTGCAAAGGATGACTTCCTAATTTTTACAGTTAGCACACTGGAGACTGAACTGCTGGCTCATAAAATGATCATACAGCACTGATGTGCTGAAACATGAATAACTGGCAGAGACACTTAGGTCTCTCCTCCCAGACATGTTCTCTCTCTCCATTTTCACTGATGATATTTGGTGCAGATTGAGTTCCTGCCATAATATCTTCATCTGAAGTTTGGAACCATGTCCCTCTTCTCTAGCAAGACTTTACGGGGAGAGGAGCAGTAACACACTCCATACAAAAGTATTGAGAGATATGAAAAAAAAATTGATTAGATTTATCAGTTCCTTTTCAGTGACTTTTTCTGCTTTAAATGTTTCCAACTAGGGTTCAAATCCCATTATCTGCCTTAAACTGGAAAGCACCTGTCAGAAGTCTTCCAGGTACTCTGTGCTTATATTTTTATTTATGCTCAACCATTATTTCAAGATACACTCCTATCCCTTGGGAATTTCACACAGCCAAGGTCATCCTTTGCCTTTTACATCAGACTTTTGCCTTAGCATGTCCTTTCTTTCTCCAAGTCTCTAGAAAGATCTCTCTCCCTACCTCAGGTTTTGTTATACGTTTCTAAATAAGCTATTCTTAGGCTTGCAAACATTGATCCTGCCTGCTAGACACTTGGTTTTGTTTTCACCTGAACTAGACTGTTAACATTTGCAGGCAGGATCTTGGTCAAGCCTTGGACACCTAGTTTATATACAGTAATAAATAAATGGATGTAATGATAAGCAAATAAGTATTTTTTTTTTTTTTTTATCATTAGAGCTCCTTTTACTGCTTGAAAAAAATCCTTTCTCCTCAGAGCTTGAATCTGTTGCCCAAAATAGGTTTTGAGGACCAGTTGGCATGCCTTAGGCCATCCCATCTAGCCTCCAGCTCCCACTCAGTATGCCTGCATCTCCTATAGATCCTGAGGTTATTCTGCCAGCTCTGTGCATATTGCTCACTGAGAGCATCCTGCATGGCACTGGATGCCTCTCTGAGGACATGTGACCTGGTACCTTAAGTTCTCCAAATGCATTTCTCATGTTTTTTCTTTTCTTTTTCTCTGTTGTCTCTATACACTCAATATCATGTCTGCTTTCCTCTAGTCTAATCTTGCTGGTAAGGTGATCATAGCTGAGGTCTCCCCTGCCACAGGAGCCACCCAGCCTGTGGCAGGGGCTTGGGGAGCCTATCTGCCGGCTTCACTCTTGCAGAGGGCTGATGAGGAAGAGGAAGGTGTCCTGTCTGACAGCACCTCACTCAAAAGGGGGGATGCATCTGTTCTACAGTGCTGTTCCCAAGTAACGGCAGATAGGCATGCACCTAACAGGGGCATGAGGGGGCTGTAAACATGTTCTCCCTCCCCTCCAAGATCCAGCCACGACACCACTGCAAGGGCAGCGAGAGCACATGGTTCAGCACCGTGGTTTCTCCTTGGCTTCCTTACCCCAGGAGGTCCCTCACCTGCAGCACTGTCCCTCTCCTGCCTGCAGCACCAGGCTGCAGTGCTGCTCCTGCCGTGACACCTTGACTGTGAGGTCTGGAGAAAATCACTTGAACTGCCATCACTGGTATTAATCATTTAATCTAGATTACTTTGCCTAAGGATGCCAGGTTTTGTACAGGTTTTCCTGTGCATTTTGCAGAAGGGATTGGTCACTGTGAGTGCTCTCATGCTTGAGGTGTTGGAAGACAGAGATTACAGCACTGGATAAAAGGAGGTTGACTGCTGGTGCCTTAGTTGTGGAACCTTCCCTCCCCTTCTGCTCTTAAAGATCGTTTTTATCTTCTCAGAAGATGAAAAGGAGGTGGCTACAAGAAGGGTCCTTTCCCAGGTCCTCACAATTCTGCTGCTGAGCTTTGTTTCCATCAAAAATAATTCATCTACAGAGCATCCATTCTTCTTTCAAGGACATTACCCTGACAAAAGTGCTGGACACCAATAGCTCTTCAGAGAGTTATTCACACATCTCTTAAAAATGTATCCATGACAATTCACTCTGATATTATACCTCTAGAGCTGCCTGCTGTGGGATCAAGGCTTGTTTAAATTTTTAAAGAACATGGAGCAGAGAGGTGAGAGTTTGCTCTGGCTAAATCCAGAGAAGACTCTATTGGTCCACTGGTGTTTCCACATCATCTGGATGCTGTATCACTATATGAACAGTGGGTGTTTGTTATCTTGAGGACCATCTCACTGTCTCAGTTCTGTTACTTCCAGAACAGAGTTGAATTATATCCAGTGAGTGTCGGTCCCCAGGGAGGTGTACCACATCTGTACCAGCCACCATTGTCCACCTTTACAGCTGAAGAGATCTGAGATAATTGTTCACATGGAATCTGCTTTGTGTATAATACCCTTGAATCCCAGGTATCTTCTACACAGCTAATATCTGATCTAAACATGATGAATGTACACCCAAGTGATAGCAGTGACACTCCCCTGTGCAGTAGCTCGGGAAAGGCTGCCGCTGGAGAGAAGGCATCTGATGTTTACACGGGTCAGGGAGATGCTTCTTTCCTCTCAGTGCCAGAAGGCAAGGTGAGGTGAGAGGATAAGACTTATGTCTGGAGTAGCCTTGAGCCGTTCTGACCCTCGGTTGCAGTTTGGCCTCTAGTTCCTGCTGGTGGGAACTAGAGCAGCACTTGAGAGCTCTGAGCTGAAAATGAGAGCAAGTCTGTTAAGCAGCACAGGAACCAGCCTAATGTGCATCTGTACTTGGGTTACAGGACCTTCCAGTTATGGAGCAATTTAAACCCAGTATATTGCTCTGTATACTGCATTTGATCACATCCTTAAATGTTTAGGTTACCTGTTGCTTTAAGCCTCTCCCTCCCCTCCAAACTACAGGCCCAGTATGTTAAACCTCTCATTAAAAAAAGACTCTCAGAATTATATAAATCCAATGTGTTTACAGGTGGCAGAAATTCTAATACTAGTAAGGTTATAGATCTGATCACTTTGACAAATATTTTTACAGGTTGTGTTGCCCAGAATAATGCAGGTTTACCCTTGGGAGAAAAATATCCCCTCTGACATGAAGATGTATGCTTGTTAAAAACGAATGGAAAACCTTACTTGAATACAGGAACTTATGAATTTGTCTCTCAGAGCCATGCATGTGGAATCTCACCACCATGGCATACCCTCATGTGCACTTGCTTTTCAGCAAGAAAGGATGATAAGATGTCTGCAGCTCAGAGCCCATCAGGAGCCTGAAACTTGGCTTCTGCTTGTGCCCAGCTTGATGAACTTACATCTCTGCAGTTGCAGCATAGGTTCTGTGTGGTGTGGTAATCCATTCATACGATGTATATCATGCTGGAAATATATATTCAATAAAAGTAAAATTGTTATAAGATACAGCTAAAGGAAAAACTCTTAGGGTATTGGGGTATTGAATGACCACCATACTTCCATCATCAGTTAAAAATCAAGTAGAATCAAATACAGAGCACAATCTTTTTTTTTTTTTTTTCACTCCAGATTTCAATACTTATTACCTTCTTTCTTAAAAGGAGATGTAACAGAATTTCACAGAGTGCGTTTTCCCATCTACTAATGCTGTATCTGTATTCTTGTTTAGCTCTGGGCAAGTGCTGGTAGGCATTTTAAGAGAATGATTAAACCCTAGAGAACTTTTCACATTACCATCAAATTAAAGGATTTTCTGTGTACACAATTGCTTTGTTTTCTAGAAAAACATTTTGCTGGAAGCTAAGGGACATCTCCTCCTGTAGTTCTCAAAGACATAGCATAGACTCCAAGGAGGTAGAACTTATGAAACAAAAAAAAAAAAAAAAACAAACCACAGAGAAGGTGATGAGACAGAAGGGCAAAAGTGGAGCGGAGGAGGGAGAAAACCCACCAGCAAGACCATGCATCTGCTCAGCAGGGAAAGTGCATGGTGGAATGAAGCAGGTCTGAGAGAGAAAAGAAATAGCTGTCAAGGTAGATAACTGTTTTGATATTTTGCCAAATGAGTGGGTGTTCACAATGGTCTAAGGACACTGTAAGTGATTTTGTAGGTGGTCCTAGGAAATGGAAGAGAGCCTGGGGATGGTGGTGAGCGAAGCGGATGTGCAGAAGGTCTAAGAATTTACTGTGGTCTGGGTAAACACAGAAATCTGAACGTGAACTTGAATCTGCTCAGACTTCTTAAGGAAAAGTCCCACATTCGGAGACTTACCCATAAGGAATGAAGTACCTAAATGTTTTTGCAATGTAAAGAAAACAGAACTAAAAGCCAGTCGGGGGAAGGAGAATTTCCAGTCCTGTGTTGATTTGTTTTAATAGGTAATTAACCTCATTTGAAAATCTCAAGTCTTCATTTCTGCCTTGAGTTTTCTGAACTTCACGTTCAGCTGCCACCCACTGAATTATGTGGTGCTTTCGGCTGATACCTTATAGATCTTACTAGTACCATTCCATCATCTTGGGTGATTTTTTTCTTTTGTTTTGTGTTTGACACATTAGTGTCATGAACTGTATGTTATAAAGTATTTCCTACCCCAGTTCATTTGTGTGTGTTTTAGGGGCATTTGGATTTTCTGTTACCCCTAAAAAGTTCCTATACCACTTTCATATTTCTCAAAGTATAAAGTGTAGTGAGGTAGAAAGAAGCTGATTATTGTTTTGTAATATATCATAACACATGAGAGTAGGTGTTGTAAAAACTGGTGCTGAGATTGGTGCCTTTACATTCTGTTTTTCTTCTACCCTCTATCCCTAAAATCTGCACCTGATATGAAAACCATCAGGTATATTTGAACAAATAAGAGCTCACATATCACCACACATTATGGTTCATGAACAAAATATAGACCATGATGTGAAAATGAAAACTCCCAAAACTCTGATTTGATGTGGGTAGGTTTTGTACTTCAGGACAAAGCTTGGCAAGTTGAATGTATTTATTTGCTGAAATCCATCTGCTGAAAAAGATTTGATGTTGAACTGTAATTCCAAGTTGTTATGGCTGATATTGCAAAGGAAGGAAGTGGGAATTGATCACTTACTTTTCAGCTACTCTCGACTAAATGAGAATGACAAGCACTGGGAAAAGAAACATCATTTCAAACACCGTTCGCTATCTCATGGGAAAGAAGCAGAAATAATTGATGTGTAAAAGTAAACTGCTCATTAGGATGGACATGTGTATTAGAGAACCTGTGGATGAACAACAGGATTGACTTTAGTCAGAATGTTTTTTTTCTCATTCTCAGTCTATAGAAATATCAGCAGTGAACAAAATAGGTCTACATTAAAGTCAACACCACAGGCTACCTTGCAGGTGAGATAATTTTATACCCACACTTTCTTGAGAACTAGACCAAGGCAATTTGCCAGAGCTGTTTCTGAGGTTCCTTGGTTTGTCCTTCACTGGGACAAGACTGGTCACTGAGGTGAAGGTAGGAATATAATCTTCTTTTGTCAAACAACATTATGTTGTTTGTTATAAACTCGGCTGTGTCTCTGACAATTGCTCTAAGCCTGCCTAGTTTTTCTTTCATGTCCTTTTGTATTGCCTAGGTATTTGAGCTTTCTGAAGGGAAATATTACTTAATAGTCAGTATGGTTACTGTGCCACTGCAGAGCAAGTCATGCTATCCATTTTTTTAAAGGAGACAAATAAGTATATATGTTTATATAAACATAAGTATATATGTTTACATGTACAGATCCCTTTACTTAATGCTGTGAGGGGTCATCATGGGCTGGGATCCACGGCAGACCCCACTTGGGCAGTCTGCAGTGTCCTCAAGCTGGACCCAAGCCCTGGCAGCCAAACGCTGGGAGGGAATTGGTGTTCTCTGGGTCCTCACAGAACCTTTCCAAATGGTGAAGGGGCAGACCATCATGCTGACAGGAAGCCAGTATAACCAGTGTTAAAGCAGGAGCTCTACTGCTTCTTTAGGTCAAGGACGCAAAGAAAACAATAAAAAAATAAATTAATAGGACCACTGACTGCAGTGCCAAGGGTGCAGCTCGTGACACCCACAGATTTCATCGACACAGTGGCATCTTGGCTTGTAACCCGTGGAATTTAGTGATTGATGCCAAAAATAAAATCAGACTAGCTCTGTCCCATATCTCCCTACAAAGCTGCTTTTTCAATCACTCCCCATCAAGGAAAATTAATCATTAATTTACTCAATTTATTTTTCAGTACTCTTACTGACCATATTGCCATGGAAGGAAGAAGAGGCTGTAGGGAAAGCACTGCATCTGGTGTGTCTGCTTTGCATCCAGAAGGCAGGTGTGTTACCTTACCTGTGTGCTCATAGCCCGATAATGCTCAGCTGTGTCATAGTGAGCCCCTGGTGCTACTGTCATGCCCTGGTAAGGAAAGTGGCCTTTCCTACTTCTACAACCGATGGCACGCTCTGGCACCTGGGTCCCACACTCAGTTAAAGAGCAGAGAGCATCTAACTGTAGACTAGGTCAGGAACCTGAGACCATCATTGTCTTATCACAGCGGGTGGCATCGATGAAGGATGCCTACTGAACATACTTGCCCAGTTGCCTCTGTAAGAAAGGAGTTAAAACACTTCTTTCTAACACAAGTTCTTCTAACACAAGTTAAAACCCACATAACACAGGATTTAGGCTGATCTTTTTAAACAGAAGCATGTGTATAAACATCTGAATTTAAAAATGGCACACAGCTACTCTTTTTAATGCTTTAGCTGCCTTCCCACTCACACATGCATTTTTGAGATCCAGGGAAAAACTTAATCGCGAATCTCAGGCAGTACAGGTACAAATTGGTCCTCTGTATTTTAAAAACTGCCATAAATACATTATGCAGGTGGACAAATAAGCACTCTTACAGAGCCGTGATTGCTTATTATGGTTTCCAAGGAGTTTATTTCTACAGAAAGGTGGCAATTCACTCACTTCACTCTCTGTTGGTCTTTAGTTTCAGCATTCAATGAAATCAGATTTATTTTTGAGGTTTTTCTGATTTAGGTGACTAAGCAGCATGTAAATAGCATGTATTGCTTTTAATTATTGTTCTGGAACCATTTTTAAGACTTTAATTTTTAACTGAAAAGGAAGACAGAGTATACATTCTTTGTCGACAAGACCGTCAAATGGGGAAATTTATTTGTCACTTCCCTGGACCAGTACCACCAGATATAGCTGCACTTCCTAAGCTGTGGTGAGTGAGGATGGTAGTAAAAGCTCAACTGAATTTCTCTTTGTAGGAAATTCTGACATTTAGAAACTTGTTTTCCTTCTGAAGCAGAATGATTTGCAATACCCTTGGAAATCCTGAAAAGGTCTGGACAATTTATAAAACATCATTCCCCATTTCTAGGAAATCTTGTATTGCATAGTTGAAATAGTCATTTCAATACCAAAGTCAAAGTGTCATTAACTTTTTGGTAATGTTTCTTCTACGCAAATCACTGCTGACAAGAGTAAACATCCAAGAGTCAGGCTGAGAAGCTTCTCTTTAACTTTATTTTCTTGTGATCCCAGACGAGAGCTGTGATGTGCTGGGGGAAGAGCGAGCATTGGAACAGCTGCTGCTTTTCCCTCCCACAAAATTTTCTAGCACAGAGCTGAAGAAGTGCTGGCTTTTCCCATGATGATGAGGCAGTTTTTATTCTCTGCCACTAGCAAAGTGATGCTGCCATAGTGATGTTGTGCCATTGAAATAGGTGTCAAGTGGGTTCAAAGACCTTGAGGAGCAGGAGATGACACCGGTGCAGGTGGAGCACAGGCTGCAGTAGCAGGTTCCAGACAGGGAAGATGACAGTGAGAAATTAAGAGAGAGCCAGTATAGTATATAGGGATAAGATCTCAAAGGAAAAAAATGAAGAAAAAGAAGTTTCTGTCAAAAAAAAAAAAAAAAAAAGGTCTTGGTTGAGGTTAGGAGGTTAGTTGAGGGTATTTATCAGAAGTGATCAATAGTTTCTTTCCTTTCAGGGAACATGAACATCTCCATTACTCTGCCATCAGCTGGGTAAGAAGCTGAATTGTCCAGAATTATTCTCGCACCCAAACTGACCATTGTAAAGAGTTTGCTGTTGTAGTCTCCTACAGAAGCAACCTCTCTGAAATGTCTGTCCTCTTGCCAAGATCACGTTAAAATGAACAGTTGATTTCGGACTGATTTGGTGTCTCAAAGGAAACAGAGTTCCAGCATTTTTTGTAGAAGTGGGTAACCAGAGAGGAGGAGAGGGTTGGAGTTTCAGACTTTCCCAAGTTCGTTCCAATAAATTCTGATCTTTAGTCTTATAACTCCTCATTCTCTTGCCTTTTTCTTCTTTAGCAACATGACTTTGCAAAGCACATTACCTTTGCCTCCAAATGATATGAAGCCATGTGATGCAAACAGCCTTCTAGTGAACAGTTCAAGAAGAGACTGTCAGATAGTCCCCTCTTCTGTACCCCTACATTGACTCAGTGGTTGGAGCTAAGCTAGAAAGTGTTGCAAGGTGATTTATGATGGGGTTGAGAAGACAGAAATTAGAATTTGGCATACTTTTTATGATCTCTCTGTATTTGACGTGGGGTTCATATGTAAAGAGGGTTGTGGCAGATGAACAGAAGAAATTGCACAACATCCCAGCTTCTACTTGTCACGCAAAGCAGACCTGCTGCACTGCACCTCTGGATATGTGGGGGGACCAGGGGTGTCTGACCGTTCTCCTCCTCCTCCATTAAATCAGCCTATGCTCCTTTTTTTACCGACTTACTGCTTCCAGTAATAACAAGCCCGAGTTCCTGTGCTTGAAACGGTTGAAGTCCTTCTTACTAGCTCTGGTTTAGCTGCACATCTTTTTGCAGTTATATTGCTTTCCAGAGTCAGTCCTCCTGTCCACATCTGCTTCTAAATACAGAGTGAGCTGGCTGCTTCTTCTGAGTTTGAAAATGTTTTATCTTGTGGCCAGCTTTTTCCATCTTAGACTTACATATTTTACTCTTAGACTCAGGTCTTAAACTCTTCTGATGTCAGCCATTAGCACTTTCCAGCACAGCATCCTTTATGGACACTTGTTTTCTAGTTTCCTCCAGTCATCTTTAAATAAGCATGGATGACATTTAAAGATGAAAGTACATTTTTGCCTTGTTTCCAGTTCACCTGTCCACAAACAATCTCATACCTCATTTTCAATATTTTTTGAATCTAATGTCAAATATTAACAATTGACATAATTTAACATTTTAGAATAAACCCAAGAATATCTCGCACTGTAATCCACTTATTTTAGCATTCCTCTTTATGTACTTTTTTTTCCTGGTTTATCTTAATCCTACAAAATTTTGAATTATTCTTCTTCCTCTTCTTATGCAACTTTTAGTACTGTCTTGTCAAGCTCCTGCCATGAAAACCAGTAATGAAAGTACTCTTCTTAAAAAAATATCTTGTTCGTTAATCATGATGACATCTCATATTAACTAGTTAATGTATAAAGGCCTTTGGGCATTTATAAATCTGTCATTTCAGAAGAACTAAAATGAAGCAAAAGTAATTCAGGCAACCAAAGGAAAATTCACCAAGGACAAATCTAACGTTATGCAACTGTTCCAAAAAAATTCATTCTATACACGGAACAATACACTTTTTAAAAGTAAAAATCAAAACACACTGAAGAATTTACATATGAAAGCTTGGCTGCTTTCTAGGCAGAATGTCAGTTCTGCATTGAATCCTTATCATTCTGAGGGCCTCTTCCTTGCAGTCAAAAAGCCCTTTGAACAAAATAGGAAAACACACTTGTTAAATTTCTCAGGTGTTTTTTTAAGGTAGTATATAAATTCACTTTATAGGGAAGCAATATATCATATGAATGACTCTAATATTTTTATGGTACTCTTACTGTATTATACCTTACCCAACAAGTAGTCCCACAGATTTTTAAGGGGTTTTATGTTACTTAATTTGAGTAAAATTTTTGGCCTGAGCAATTCTTACTAGCATGTAAGCATACTATATAAGGCTTTGAATCTCATACATAGTCTGTCACTATCTTTAGATTAAATTACTTCTAATACAGTCAATATGCAAATATAACAAAAAGTACTAAAATGACCTATGTCACCAGAGAAGCCACTTATGCTGGGGAAAGACTGTATTTGAAAAATGGAGATAAATTATTTGATAATTTTCAAGAGAGATGGAGGAAGAAAAATAGTGGGGGAAAAAAAAAAGTCTAGAAGAGCATCTTTACAGGAATATACCTGAGGTGTGACCCAACAACATCTCATACTATGACCACCAAGTCTTATTGTAAAGTTGCTTTTCTCACCTGTACAGAGGATTTTGCTACTACTCTTCTTCTTTTTTTTTTTTTTTTCCTTTTTTTTTTTTTTTTTGAGAAAGAAAAATACCTCTTTTGACTGAGTGTGTATGAGGGCAATTTTCAGATAACTGTGCAATAACCATTCCTAGGGTAATAGAAATGGGTCTGTGACCTCCAAATGGGGTGACCCACATGCAGGCTTGCTAGAGTTGCTCCCTGCCTCTGCTGTACATTTCTGCACAGTCTTTGACTGTTGTCCAGGTGCACGTTAAAGCATTCAGTATGGTATTACAAGTCTAATTAATTATTTAGTCTGTGTGAGTCTTGAATTCATTACCTTCTATCTCAATTGAGATCAGGGGTATGGCTACATGAATAAATTATTGTGAGATAAGACAGGTTGTGCATTTAAAAAGTATCAGCTGCTTCGTGGATCTTGTCTACTTTCTTGCTTTTACTCTTGAAAAATATGAGGAAATTTGGGATAACTTGCTTCTCGAAGTTTACGGTTGGACTCGATGGTCCTAAGGGTCTTTTCCAACATAAAAGTTTCTACAATTCTATGATTCAAAGCATGTAAGCTACCTTACAGGAGAGTTCCTGGGAGTGGTTACTGTGAAGCAGCTGACATGCTTTATCTACACTGGTTATGATGTTTTGATAACTTTGCAATGAAGCAGTGAATTGAAATTCCTTGTAAAACAGATCTTGTAATTAAAGAGTTTTCCTAGTGCCTTATCTAAATATTATTTGTCCTGTCTAGCACAGATATAAAGAACACCTTATAACCTTTTCTTTTTGTAAAAGGGACTTGAAAACTGTCTTGCAAGACTTTAAATAGTCTTTTTGAACTTGGATGGTTTACAGTTCCCCATCAGTCTTCCAACAACTTTGATCCATTCCACTGTTCCTTGCATGCAACCAGAAGCAATATTTTCCAGATTTCTGTCAGTCTCATTGCTTCTCTCTGGACTCTCTGGATATTTCCGCAGTACAGCTACACAACCTGTTGTTCCGCATCCTGTCCACTTGATTACTCTTCTTTATTTTTAGAACATTGCACTTGTTGAATTTCACACACACTGAATTTCAACCCAGTTTTGGACCATTCCTCCAACTTGTAAGGATCATTGTTAAATTGTTATCCCATCCTACAGCTTATGCACATTATTTTTAGCTTTGTATTATCTGCACTTTTAATAGGCATACAGACCATCCATCATCCAGATTATAAAGTGAAATATTGTACAGACTTTTGGAGAACCCTACTTGACAAGACTTTCAGTTTTGTCAGCGAATCCAATGAATTGTTCTCTGGAAATGAGTAGCCAAATTCTTTTTTAACATTTTCATTTAGACCACTGGGAGTCTGTCCCAAGGCAAAGTTAATAGACTTACCAAAACCTAGATATGTGATACCTAATTTGTCTTTCCATCCACAAAGACTGATGATCCTGTTATAGAAAGATTTCTTTTTTTTTTTAGAGTCAGAAAAGGTTATACTTAACAACTCTGTGTTATATGCTCCTTGTTTCCTTGCTAAGAAATAGTTGGCTAATCAATACTTTCTTTGCTACTCTTCTTTTTAAAGATAGGCATGGTCTTTGTCTTTATAGATTGTTCCAGTGCTATACCTGTCCTTGCTGGAGTCTTATAAGCATTGTTAGTTGTTCTGAAATTGCTTCAGCCAATTCCAGCTAACAGGATACTCTGCTGTGCCTTGGAGAACGAAACACTTAACTTCTGTGTTTCACTGAGCAGCTCAGTAAATAAGAATATTGAAAACTAATTGTTCCTCTTGATTTACATTGAACAAACTGGAAGCACAAAATTTGTTTCCATTTCAGCATTGCCTTCATTCTGCTGATAAAGCATTAGATAAGTGATAAAAAAGTTATCACTCCTTTTCAAGATACTGCTGAGATCAAATTAAAAATGAAAAATTTCTTTCACTCTTCCCATGATGGTTCTTTCTGTGGTAATGTCTTCCTTCCTGGCTATGATTGATTGCTTTTATTTGTTATTTACAGACTAGTTCAGCTTATTTCTTACACACACACTCACACACACATACAGACAAAAAAATCAATTCCCCATCAGTATATTTAGTAGAGAATCTAGTCCACAGTTTATTGCATTAACAATATAGTAGAGTTAGAAACATGTAGGGAAGACACTTGCAATCCCTGATTCTCAGAGCCAACTACAGCTAAAACGAGACTTCAGATCCCTGCTGGGCTTTCTTGAAAGTAAGCAATTAGTATTGGGTACTTTGTCTCTGCTCAGTGACTTGTCTTCAGTGGCACTCTTGTTCAGAAACTATAGGCCATAAACCTAAGAGTTGATTGTGGCATATTTGGGCCACTTCAGATGTCAATTTTGGCAGTTGAATTCTCTGAGGGAAATCTGGATCTAAATAATGGCCTCTTTTGCATTGTTAGTTCCAGTGCTCTGTAACAGAGCAAAGTATCTGACCTTAAACATTTTTTTTGTTCCTTTAACTTACTCATTACATTATACTCTTGTCTTATTTCTTCTTTCATATGTTTTGTAATCAGACTATGACAAAAGACATTACTATATCCCCCATTTAATTAAAAATCTTGTTGTTTTCTTATTTTTTAATCTTCCCTCCTTCATATGCCTCAACATCTACGCTGATTTTGGCTGTGCTAGAGTTAATTTTCTTCATAGTAGCTAGTATGGGGATATGTTATGGATTTGTGCTAAAAACAGTGTTGATAACACAGGAATGTTTTAGCTACTGCTGAGCACAGCTCATACAGTGTCAAGGTCTCTTCTGCCTCTCATCCTATCCCACCAGCAAGTGGGCTGGGGGTGCAAAAGAAGCTGGGAAGGGACACAGCTGGGACAGCTGATCCCAACTGACCGAAGGGATATTCCAGACCATGTGACGTCATGCTCTGCATATAAAGCTGGGGGAAGAAGAAGGAAGGGGGGGACTTTCAGAGTTATGGCATTTTGTCTTCCCAAGTAACTGTTACACGTGATGGAGCCCGGCTTTCCTGGAGATGGCTGAGCCCTGCCTGCCGATGGGAAAGAGTGAATGAATTCCTTGTTTTGCTTTGCTTGCACTCACGGCTTGCTTTACCTATTAAACTGTCTTTATCTCAACCCATGAGTTTTCTTACTTTTACTCTTCTCATTGTCTCCCTCATCCCACCCAGGGGGAGTGAGCGAGCTGCTGTGCAGGGCTGAGTTGCTGGCTGGGGTTAAAGCACAACAACATGTGAAATTCTCAAGTGGTTCCTTTAACATATTTAAGTCCCTGAAAATTTCTGTACAGCTAACCTGTGAATTTTACAAGTCATTTTTTCTTTCATGGTATACGGCTTGATTTCCTCTGTGCTTGGGTGGGAATGTACTTACCTTTGATCAGCCCCCAGTTTGTACTGTATCAGAATTTCTCATAAACCTGGTTCCTATACATATGTTTTTAAGTGCCACAGGAGCTGTTTCAGATGGCCCTCCTTATAGGTACTCTGCTATCTTTGCACTCCAGGGGCTTTTTTTATTTGACAGAGCTGAACGAGTGCACTGGGAAATGCCACTAAACACATGCTACAGTCTACAAAACTGTTGCATTTCAGTTTAATTCTGGTTTGAAGGTGAATGAAAACTGAGGCCACTATAAAACAAAACGGATGGGTTCATATGGCTTTTGGGACCAGTTTAATTTTAAAAGCAATTTCAAATGAGTCTCGTGCAGATATTCTGCCATCTCTGTCTGCAGCCAGCAAAACTGAAGCCTCTCAGACCTGCCTGGAGTCGTGCTTGGCTGCATCAACACACAAGTGTCTTCCCATAGCTGAAAGTCATGAAACCACCCAGGATCTGCTCTTCTCAATGTCTTTTCCTATGGGTTGTGACTGTAATGACTTCACTTCTACCCGGCATGGGTGGTACCTGGATATCTGTGTTAATTTAGATGGTTATTCTTCAGATAGAGGCCTTTAATTGATAATTAAGGCAATCTTACTTGTAAGGCTAGTGCAAAACTATTTTATGATACAAAGCCCTGGTTTATCTGTCCTACTAATATGAATATACAAAGATTGAGAGAGGATATTATTGTCTTCTATAAATATATTAAGGAGAGACAGGCAGCTTATACAAACAATAAGTGACAGTTGTGTGAAGGAAAGACTATTTAAGCTGAAGACAACGTAGGTACTAATGGGTAGATGTGGTCTATGATTGCATTAATGGTGAATATTAAAAGGTTATGATAGTGTGACTCTAGAGTGGCTTTCCAGCAGAAGTACAGGAGGCAGGAATCAAACTGGATTCCAACAGAGCCTGAGGCACTTCTGAATCTGTTTATGTGGTCATTTTCTGCAGTGGTGGGAAACTGGCTGTGCTGACCAGGAAGATTTCTCCCAGGTCTGTGTTTTCTATTCCTAAATCCTTAGTTGCACCAGTGGGACTGCCAATACATTCAGGAAACAATGGGGCAGTTTGTATTGCCCTATATTGCTAAAAGTTTGAAGTTATCTCAGTTTTGAGAAGGAGATGAACTATATTTCTGCAAATTCTTTCCAGCCTTAATGTTTCTATGTTTCTACATTGTTTGTTTTACAAAATAAAAATAAATAAGAAAGCTTTCTAAGGGGACTGGGAATTTTAGCTCTGCTTTTCATTTCAAAAGCAAGAGCTGGTTTCCTGCAGTTGTTTGCATTTGTGTCCTTTGAAGAATAATATTGCAGACAGGGGGAAGAGTTCACTGGGTCTGGGAAGAGAAACAATGGTAGCTGTGTCCCACTGTGGTGTTATCATATGGCTGCCCACTAACCTGCTCTCCCAAAAATGGACTACACATGCTGATGAATCCCAATAACAAAGGCTTAACCAGGCTGACCTGGATCTCTGAAGCTATTATGGAGGTGTTGAGTGGAAAGATAAGATATTTCTCCTGATTTGTGTTTATTTGATATTTTCTAACTTGGCAAAAATTCCAAAAGGTGGAAGACAATGAAGTTTGAGGAAGGTGAGGTAACAATATTGGAAGATGTGGTTCTCATACAGCAGGGACACAGATCTGATATTGATACTATGTTAATTGTTTCTTCTTAGCCCAAGCTGGAGTTAAAATAAGCATGTCTAAGAAATTATTGGATGTAAGTCTGTCTTTAAATTACCAGGCACTAAGATTCAATTAGTAACTATCTCCTAGGGTTCTTGAAGAAGCATGTTCTTGCTGAACTGCATAAAATATGATGTGATGCCATGAAGCTGTCATGGAGTTTGGATTATTTCAACACTGAGATTTATGTGGCTGTTTTAACAACCTCCGGATTGCAGTGAAACAACTGTATTGCTGGGCCAGGGAAATCTAAAGCAAATTATGATCTTGTATGTTACATAATTACTCCTAGTGGCTCAAGGAAGTGAATGAGAGTTTTTCTGACTGCATTTCTAATAAAGTTTATTGAATGTTTTCCTGGTGAATTTAGAAGCTGACATTTTCTGTCTTATATATGACAATGAAATTAGTGTCCTGTACTTCAAACTATATCATCAGTCAAGTGTATATCAGAGACGAACTGCTCCAGTTTATTGTCATTCTTGCAATAAGAAAATATTTTTTGAATCAGGAATCACCCTACTTTATTTTATTTTTGCTGCTGATCATCTCTGTTACATTTAGGAAAACTTTATGTGGATTTATATTTACTTCTTGGACAGCAAAAGATTTTTTCTATAACGGTTTGACAAGTAAAGAGCATTTAATTATTTCTGCACTCTGTGTCATTACATCATGTTAATCTTCCTATGGAGGTACAAATAATCATGATTTTATCACTTGAAAATAATGTGTGCTGAAAGACTATTCCTTTTGAAATACTAAATCAAGTTCTTATAATGTGAAGAGAGATTTGCATAGAATGGGCCTGAGTTTTCAAACAGAGCCAAATTTTTCCAGGAGTCAGCTTTCAGATTTAAAGAAAAGTGGAGTTTTAAAACTAAGAAGTGTCTGAATTATCCCTCAGATACCAATGGATTATCAAAGGATTTGAAATGTTGAACTCTTTTAAAATACTTGATGATTCATTTTGGTTTATGTTCTTTCAAAAATTGTTCCTTCAGTGTACATTCTTTATGGCTTAATCAATTTTGTGTCACACCTGTGAATTGCTATTTTCATAGAGATTCATAGCTGTAAAGCTGCTCTGATACAAGGCTTAATGCCTTTGAAATTACATTATTGTGTGAACAGATGTGTCTGAATAACAGGTCTGGAAGTGGAGGACTTGGTATCTCAAGTAATCGTTCTCATTGTGTCATTTTCATTAATGAAATCCTCCAAGGAATGACAAATTCAGAGATAAACAGCAATTAATAATTCACAGTGACCAGAGGCAAGGAACAGCCAGTTGCACTTCATTTCACAGAACTAACAGCTAACATATAGCTTGGACACAAAATTGAAGGAGTTGGTCACTGTCTGATTCTTCCTCAATTTAATCTCAGTTTGGATAAAATGAGTCTGTAAGCATAAATGCATGTTTTCACAAAACAATATAAAGAATAGTTATTTCTGTAACCATTGTCTCATGAATACAATCTAGAACCTATTCTGCAATGCACATTGGTATTTTACCTCATTAAAATGGGATTCTTTTTAATCATCTGGTGTGTAATAGAGGAAAAAAACACTGTGAATTCTGGTCCTTTTCATGTCTTTTCTGTCGTCTTGAGCCACACTGTGTTTATTATATACATAGGAGCCACATTTTATTTTTCAGAGTTTGCCACCATGGAGAGTGACTCTTACAGCCATTTAGTCATTGCACATGCAAACGTAGTGTCTAAAAACATCTCTCATATTCTGGCTCTCTTCAGTCCCCACTGAGGTTTACTTCACCTTCAAAACCCACTTCTTCCTTTCCTTGTCTGTGCTTTTGCTCTTGCCAGTTCACATCTTTCCATTCTCCAGAGATGGACTAAAAAACCTTGTCTGTGGCATGGAATTCAAATCCATCCAAAATGTTCTGCTTGGTTCATATCACACCTAGAATTGACTCTTCTGCCTGTCATGTTAAATCCAGGTTTAGTGGTCACATTTTCTAGGACCTTCCTATGCACAACAGAAAATTTTATCAGAAGAGGACAAACCAGAGCTGCAGTGATATTGCTACAGACTAGTCTCCAGTTCCAGTGTTTCGCACTGTCTGTTTTTTCTTAAGACCTATTAATGCAGCTTTCTTCAATGAATTTGTAAGGTCTATCCTTGAATGAAGATAAAATTTTAGCAGTCATGATATCTCCTCTGTGACAAGGAACCGCACAGATCCCTTTGGTATTGCTTCAGATAATTTTCATCTTACCATCTGCTCTTTATATTTAGTCTTACTTCATCTTTTTACATCCATACTCTTATTTTTCCCTCCCATCTGAAATATGATTTCCTGTTCTATTTATTCCTTAGTTATGTCTTGAATTTATAGATACCTGATTTAGTTTATCAGTCCTCATGCATAAACTATTAGTTTTTCCTCATCCTTTTCACTTTCTTGAAATTAGTTTTTTTCCAATTTGTTAAGCACAGTGTAAATAAATTCTTATAAAAATCTTAACCACTTGCTTACTTTGATTCAGGAAACTAAGTATGATAAATATGTCTACATCTAAAAATGTTGACTGATGCCCTTGAACTATTCTTATATCCACATTAGACTATAAACTACATGGCTAGGTACCAGGTGCTAATTTCCCTTTTGAGTACATCTGCATTAATATTGAATAATAAGAAGAAATTGAATATGCAACTAATGTTTAAAAGTCACATCGATTATGTAGAGAGTTTTTATAGAAAACAGGCAAAATAGTAGTCAGAGTTCCACAAAGGAAAAATCAGTTTGATTTCTTGCATATTATCAAAGGTTTAAAATTCTGAACAATCAGTAGGGTTTTTTAAGATAATGCATCTATTTCTTGTGTTTATCTGGAATTAATCTGGTGTTTAATGGTAAGAATTTAGCACTTTTGGCTTTTGACCAGCAGTCAGAAACGTGTTGGGAGAGTGCTAAAGGATCAACTTAGCTCAGATTCTTCAGTGGCAATTTTAGGCTGAATTTTGCAGCAGCTAGGGGCAAGGATTAAATTTTCACTAAATACAACATTTCTTACTGTTGTTAACATACATTTTTTTTTTTTTATGTGTATTAAGGGCTATCTCGGTTACTGGGCTATGAATAGATTATTTTGAGGATTCTAAACTTACACTATGCAGCATCTTCTTAGATTTGGTAAACAACCTTTCCCTTTCTTTTTCCTTTAGTTAATTTTTTCATAAGCATGCTGTTTCTTGTTCCATACACCTTTTCTTTTTCCCTGAAATCATGCATTATTTATTTTTGTTTGTCAAAATTCATCTTATCTTGCAGTGTGCTGAATTATATATACATTGGAAGGTTAGGTGAGCTGCTTCAAACTGCTGAGAGATCTTATCTATTCTCATCCTGTTTCAGGAAAAAAATGTGCTCTGTAATGGTGGTTTTGGTGAAAGTCTAAAGTCAGCACTAAAAACATGAATATAACTGAAAAATATTGCAGGTGACTAGAGTGACAACTATCCCTAAGATGCCATGAAGAAGAAAGGGTGGAAAATGCATATTCTCAGTCGTATGACAGCAATTTAATGTAGTTCTGTCATTTTTCAGAAAGATGAAGACATGAGGACTTCCCATGAGTTAATGAATAGTGAACAAATGTTAAAATAAGATTAACTTTAATTGTTTGAGAAAGCAGGAGAGTCTATCAGCCCCAAATTAGTTTGCCTGTTGTGTTGCCTCAGGTAGCAGCTTTTTCTCACAATCTCTTTTTGAGACTCACACTCCATGAAAAACATGGATAAAACCTCCATGTGCTGTATCAAGTCTTCAGGTGGTTTGGGGGTTTGGATTTTTTTTCTTTTTGATTTGGACTCTGTTTGCTCAATAGGCAGTGGAAATTAGATTTTAAATTTTCAGGTAAAGAAACATGATGGGAATCAAATGTTTTCAATGCTGAAGCAATAAATTTGACCCTGTCTGAATTGCCATTAATAAAACACAAACTACTTCAGAGCTTTTCTCAGGCTGTACAACACCAGGGAAGTGATGAGATCACTGCTGAAATTCCTTGCATAAATTGTATGGAGCTTGGCATGAAGGGTGCCATGAAAGTGCTTTAGACTGTGATTCAGATTGTAGAAGCTTATTGACTAGATATAAGAACCATAAACATCTCTTTAGTGAAGTGGCATTTTCAAAGTGGAAGAACAAATAAGTAAGCAAACGTGGCAAGGTCATTTTGACATCTTGTAAAGATGCTGTTAGTTGGGAATTTCCAAACTTGCTACACTGCAGATAGTATCTTAATAAATACAAAATCCTCAGACTTATCTCCTTGTAAACATGTAATATCTTATAGCAAGTAAAACAGTTGCAATTGTATATAATCATTCTTAACTGTTTTTAGGATAAAGTGCTGGCATATTTGTTTAAAAGTATAATTTTAAACTTTTTTTTTCCTGTCCTCAGTCCCTCTGCACCATTCCTGTCTTCTCTCCCATAAATGTTTCTCTGCCACATGGGTTACTTCTGATTCTTCTAGCTGTCTCTGCACCTTGGGTATCAAGTTTCTGCCTGTTAATCTAACAGTGCTTTCTACTAGTACTTCCTACTATTTATTAAGAATACATGGGGGAGAAAACTGATTTCTCTTCCATCTGAGAACATAAGAACAAAAAGGACCACAAAGAGCATCACACCGCTCCCCCTCTGCCTGCAGGAAGCCTTGCACTGACCATGTAACTCAAAAGGTCGTGCTGAACATCCCGACCCTCTGCCTCCACTTGCCAGAGCATGTAAAGGGGTTTCAACATCTTATAACAACCTTCATACACAAATTCCTGTCCCATCCAACCAGTAGGCTTCAGTCCAGAAAATTGTAACCCATGGAGTGCCAGGGAACAGTCATTTAATAGCTGTAGATAATGAAGTTTCTTTTGTAGGGCAGGAAATCTGACACCTATCATTTTAAAATCAATGGAAGCAAGAACCTTCAGGCAAACCAGTGGATGAATTGACGCTTACAGCTGATGATATTGGTGATATTTAAGTTTACTGTCCCACACTGGCCAGCAGCAATCTGGCCCTGCAGTCCAGCTTGATTCCTTTCTTCTTTTGGAACTGTCCCTAGACAGTAAGGAAGATTATATTTTGACTACAATTAATACCACTTCATTCACTATTAAATCAATATTCTTAGCACTATTTACAGCCTTGGCTATTTTTAAATTCTTCCAATGCCGATTTTACAGACACATTGATTAAAAGCTGATTATAAACCACAAACCAGTTTCCTGTTACTATAAACTAAAAAGAAATTCAAAAGTAATATAAATAATGAGGAGCTAGCTGATTCTAAATTTTCTTTCAGGTTTAATAAATTAACATTACCCATAAAGTGAATGATAACATCTCTAAAAATACTTATTACTTTCAGCCAAACAATATATCTGTCAGTGACAATGTCTATCAGAAGAAATGTCAACCCATCTGTGCCATTGGTTGTATTTTCCAGCCGTCTCTGCTAGAGCTTGAGAGAGTGTGTTTGTAAATCCAACTCAGACTTTCAGGAGTATTGATTCAGAGGCATTATCCTGGTAAGGAAAATGTACGAATCAAAATGTGAGCCTTTGTACCTGTCTGTCCCTGACCATCATTTTCTTAATTTTTTGAAGAAAGGATCCTGTGGTATTGACTTGTTCAATCTTTGTCCTTACTTCTCATCTTAGAAGTGACTAGTCAATTCAGGAGGTTTCTAGAAAAAAAAATAGCTTAAAATTTAATGATTTTGTTTGGTAATGATGCTGTTAATGACATACAGATTAGACATGTCTGTGTTATTTAAATTATTTACATTATTTAAAATAATGTAGACTTCCTCCCCATGCTTTAATGGACTCTGTAGCTGCTATGTTCATCTTCCATTTAATTTATTGTATTTCTTTATTTGTTCTACTTATTGATTCCCTTTCATCCTTCACCAATAGAAACACTCTAAAATTTGTTCTTCATGTCTTTACATTATTTTTTACTTGTTCTCATTATCACTGTACTTATGCAAGCCTCCATTTGCAGAATATACTGAGAAGCCAATGTGAGTTTAACAGAAAAAGGCATCACTCAAGGAAAAGGGAATAAATTGTGGCCTTTGTTAGGATTGTCCCTTTTTATTGTATTGAAGGTTAAGCCTTTTTAGCTGACTTTTCAATTCATTTATAATAGCATGAGCTGTAAATATGCAGAACCTCCTCAAATCTGCCTATTAATGTTAAAAGTCTTTCGATTCATGGGACAGAGGTTTTAGTCTGAAGTGTTATTTTTTAGACATCCAAGTGTAGCTGCAGATGATGTTCATGAGTCAAATCCTGCGGTCATAGCATCATTGTGCCTGACCTCTGAAGTCAGTGGGGGTTTTACATGGCCAAAGAAAGTGGCATAATATCATTTTTATAAAGTTCATCCCTGATTTGAGTAAGAGATGGAGTCCAAGGTAGCATGAGTTAATTAACTGAATAGTAAATTAATCATTCTGAAAATACTGATCATTGGTCTCTGATTTTGCTGTGAAATAAGAAACATTTAGGGAATTCCAGTCTTTCCTTTTAATGTCTGGGTCAATTGTGCTTATATGTCCAGTTAAAGAAAAATGCTAGAGTATTTAGCAAGTGATTAATTAGATTTACTAGAAAAGTAAAATAATGGATCTTCCTGGAAATTAATACCCAATAAAGTTCCCAGGGAAGATTCAAGTATTAGTCAGCTGTTGAACTAGTTGCACTGAACAATAAGACCAGATTCACATTAATTAATAACCTGAAAAAAAGCAGTAATTTCCAACAGGCAGTGAGAAGCACTTTTCTTCTATGACATCTTCACTAAAAGCCACTTTGGCCACTATCCTATGGTGACATAACAGCTGACACAGAAGTCTACCTGCATGTGTCCCTGGGGTCCCAACCTGCAGTTCAGGGACTGATATGAGATTTCAACACTCCTGAATCCAAAAAAGTCTCATTCTGTACAGAGAAGCCTAAAGTCATTTAATGAAAACTGTCTGATTCTTTTTCAGTGGTTTCTTTCAATGTATTTTTTTGTTTTGAAAAAAATAAGTTATTATGTAAGATAATTAAGTGCAAAAACTGGAACCATTTTATTTTATAATGACAGGAAAAAGTAGCTAGGATATAAAAGAGTTAGGTGCTGAGACATTAAATGTTGCATTGTCCTAGGTTTGAAATTACATTTCTTTGCCTTTCAAGTTAAAAAAAAACAAAACAAAACAAAACAAAACTTCCATTATGATGCCAGATTTGTTCATTTCTATTCATATCTTAAACCTGGCAGGACCACTGTGATCACCTACTCTGATTTCCTACATGAAAAACAACAAAAATAAAATACAGACAACAGCACATTAGCAAGTAATTCCAGTATCAAGCTCACAGACAGCAGAGGCTTTATTTTTCAGAGAAAGAGATTTAATCTTGATCCTAATATTAAAAGCCAAATGCATAAACTAGACTGAAAAAATGAAGACTGTATTTACTATGCCTTTTTCAAAGCCATGACTAACGCATTACTTTCACTCTAAAGTTTTCAACTTCAAAATGTTCATTCACTCTGTTTATATATTATCGTCTGTATATAGATGATACTTCTCATTGTGTCTGACAGCTGAAAAATGTTTTGTTAGACAAAAACTCTCACCATGCTCCTCCCAGTGCTTTTTTCCTGCTGAGTAAGAGGAAGAGCAGTGCTGCTGATTTTTATTAGATTTCTTTTGATGAGGACAAAAATTTCCACATAGAATACTCCATGCAGCCTAGAGGAACTACTTGTTTTCATAAACATCATTATGCTTCACTTCTCTTTGGTTATTACATTTGATGGATAAATAGAACTGTGCATTGGATTAATGGTAAAATCAGAGTATCACAGTACCTTGCTTTTAAGCACCTAGTCCATAGACAGTACTTAAAATTCAGTTAGGTAGGTATCATCTTTAGGTCTGTAATTTACATACACACACACATATACATATATATAATATGCAAATTATTTATGTAGTTTACAGAAAACCTCTGGATGGTCTGAGAACCCCATGCAACTGGTAAGAAGCTGTTAAAATTAGATAGTATGAAAAAGTGGTAATAGGAAGGTCACTGAACTTCTTTCTTTCTTCAGATCTCAGCTTGACTCAGGTCTTCAGCCACCTGTAATCCATGCTGAGCTCCCTACCATGCAAATAGTAACCTTTCTTGGTTATTTGGAAGAACTAAGGAAGGATTGAGTTTTTTCTCTTTTTTTTTTTTTTTTTTTTTTTTTTTATTATGATGCATTTTTTATTATTGTCTATAGGTGTCTAAAGGCAGTATCTCTTACAGAATATATGTACATTTATTGTCCTTCTTAGGTCTGAAAGAGAAAAACCTCACATTTGCAGCCTCCCAGAATGGCCAGAGAACAGGTACATTTACGGGAAGGGGTATTTCCCATCTCTTTATGGATGCTGTGTCATAAAATATTCTTGAGGGGAAATAACTGGAAAATGGCTTTACAGCTTGTCTTCCATATAAGCACAAGACACTGAGAGTCCTTAGTTTGAGTTTCTCTTCCAAGTAGTTTCCAAGGTGGGTATTTTGCCTTTGTATTCAAAGACATTTGAATATACAGTGTTCAAATGGTGTTTTGAATTCAGTCCTGCAGAATCAGTGTATCATGAAGAGATAACTGGGAGCTTCCTTTCCTTTTCCAAGTGAGCAGTCTCACTGCCCTCTCTACAGATGTTCAGTCCCTACAGAAAGCAGGGAAAAATACACTGATTCGGATCTCACCCTCCTTGGCCTCCAGATCTCAGCGTATTTTACTGTTATAGGCTGGGTTTTAAGGAGAAAGCAACACAGTTTTAGGGGATGTTCATAGCTGTACTGGACATATCCCATGTCATGGTTTGAGCTCAGAGGGCACACACTTACAGAGGTGCAGCCACTGTCACTAATTGTCCCTGGCCAGAGGTAGGTCTGACTTGGAGGCAGGGGAGCTTCAAGAAGGTTCTCACAGGGGGCCACTGCTGTAGCCCGCTCCCCTGCTATCAAAATACCCCACCACCCACTCATTCAAACCCAGGACACCCCAATCCTGTTGGATGAGGTAAGAAACTGAGCTGCCACAGCACTCCACTTCTGGGTATTAGCGAGGATGAAAAGGCAGCTTATGTGCCAGCCAGTAACAGACAGATGTTCACCAGAGATTTTGGAACATCATCTGTTTTGCAAATAAATACTTACTCCTACTCTTCTGGATCCCACAGCTCTTGCAACACCAGAAAATTTATTTTCTTGGTTTTCTTGAGATACCACCTTTTATCATGGAAATCTCACAACATAAGGCATTTCCATAACTTTTTAAAAACCTACATCAAGTTATGGTAAAGCAACATTCCTATACAATTTCACTCACCTCCTGCTTGGAAGGAAATGGCAATCGTTGTAAACTTACTCAAGACATTAAAATGAAAGGACAAGTTTTAATATAACAATTTGTTCCTCTTCCCTTGAAATTTGAGTAGTTCCATGGGTTCAATTTCTCTCTAAAGAAATACGAGTCCATGTAGTATTAGATTAAGAATTAAATGTTAAGAACATGCTATTTAGGAGCACATAGCACATAATTTCCAGCTACAGAGCACTAACCTTGCCTCAGTAAAGCTCAGAGAAGAAGCATGCAAACCCAAACAAATTGGCTGAAAGTCCACTTCAGCAATAAATACATTAAACCTCTCCAATCAGCCACTATTCACCGTTGACTCATTCTGTTGGCAAACCAAAAGGAGGGCTGGCTTCCTTGCGTGTTTATGCCAGGCTCAGGTGGGTTGCTCAGAAGAGCTGGCACAGGAGCTCCAATTGCCTCCAGTGCAGGTGGACATCTCTAATCCTGCTCTTTAATTGATTTGATAAAAACACTAGAAGCTATAAGATACAAGAAAACAGAAGAAACTACAGAAACTACCATTGTTTGCTTTTTTTAAATAAGGAGGATTGATGCACTTAAGAGTGGGCATGTTTGCCAGCAGTGGTCATCCTTGAGCTGGAGCACCTCAGTTGCTATCTGAGGGGAGTGCACAGTGTGCTTTTCCCTTCTTCAAGACAAGGTTGAAAACACAGTCAAGACTTCCATCCTAGCCTTCCCCAGTTACAAAAAATTTTTTCCCTGTGGCCATCCACAGTGGTGTCAGACTCTCTGACACAGAAATAAAGATTCTAAACTTTTCCTCAACTGATGCAATTCAGCACAGAGGAACTTCACTGCAACTGAATATCATAGATAAGCACATCATGATCTTGTCCCTTTAAAGCATGCACTGATCAGGCAATCGTAATTTCTACCAGCCATTCTTTAATCAAGAATCTCTCTGACATTTTTTAAATTTTCCATTGACAGAGAGCATTGGGACTCTACAAAATAAATGGTGATGGTGTTTGGGGCCCTTTGCACTACAAGTCGATGCTCCACATGCCATCTTGACAGGATACACATTGGTTTTAATTTTATTTTTATAATCATCTTGTGTTGGCTTCATTTAATTTTACAGTTTGTTAAAGTATATTGGAAAGCAGGAATTCAGGAACTGAAAAATGTATTTGTGCCTCAAGTGTAAACAAATGCTGTTGAAGCTCATGCTTCTGAGTGATGCAGCCATGCCAAGCTCCTGCCAAGAAAGCTTGCCTACACCCAATCTCAATGTGACTTTGTCTGGCTGTTTCTGTTGTAAATAAAGTTACTCATTGGTGAGCATCCCAGGAAAACTTGCTGTGCACATGCACAGAGAATATAGATCCTCAAGTAAAAGACAAAAAGAGGAGAGAAACAGGTGATGATCAGGATGAACTATACAAACTGAGTATGAAATAACAGAACTGGATTTCTTTTCATTCCAAGACAATGTCTAGTTCATTAGAGAACTGAAAATCTGCATGAAAGAACCAAAAAATACAATTTTATCAGAAAATTAAAACCAACAAACACCCTATCAATAGTTATTGGAACAGTGAAATGTTCTTTTGGGTTAACAGATTGATTTATATGTCTTCCTTGTGGGTTTTGATGAATATATTATCTGGAAAAAAAAGAAGCAGTCATATTTTATAGGTTGTGAGGTATTTTTACAGCTTCATATGAAGCACCCATTCTATAGACACTTCACACATATAAGCCATTACAGTGAAGTCAAAAAAACTACTTGGATGCCTGGGGTTATACACTGATAACTTCAGGAGCAGGCTTTATTTTCCTGGGCTTTACACTAGACTCTAAAAGAATGAAAACTAGCTCATGACTGCCCAGCAGTAAGTAGTCTTAGTTATTCAGGTTGATATTCACTGTAGCTTAATTAGGAATCTAGGTTGCACAGGTTGAGAATGGAATGAGGTACCTTCCTGCAGAGCATGATGCAGAGCATGATTCAGAGCAGCTCATTTAATAGCCTAATGATTGCCTAACCTACATGTTCTAAATATTCTCTTGGAGATGTCTACCTGTCAGGAAGGGCTGGGCATGTCCTAAATCAGGAATTAAGAATGCTAGCCTTGTCTTAATGAGTCTTTGATTCAGCTCAGCACTGGGACTAAGGACAACTGAGTTTGGTGTGAAAGAACATTAGATGGGCTTCATAGCTGTTGTATCTTTTGAAGGTCCTTTTGCTAATTTTAATTTTAAGAGCAGCCCTGCAGAGAAGGACTTGGGGGAGTTGGTGGATGGAAAACTGTCTATGAGCCAAAAATGTGCACTCACAGCCCAGAAAGCCAACCGTGTCCTGGGCTGCATCAAAAGAAGTATGGGAAGCAGGCCCAGGGAGGTGATTCTCCCCCTCTACTCCACTCTCATGAGGCCCCATCTGCAGTGCTGTGTCCAGCTCTGGGGCCCCCAACATAAGAAAGACATGGATCTGCTCGAGCAGGTCCAAAGGAGGCCTCAAAGATGATCAGGGGGCTGGAGCACCTCCCCTGTGAGGACAGGCTGAGTCTGGAGAAGAGAAGACTTCATGAAGACCTTATAGTGGCCTTCCAGTGCTTAAAGGGGGCTACAGGAAAGGCTGGGAGGGACTCTTGATTTAGGGTTGTAGTGATAGGATGAGGCACAATGGTTTTAAACTGAAAGAGTGTAGATTTAGATTAGCTATTAAGAATAAATTCTTTACTCTGAGGGTGGTGAGACACTGGAACAAGTTGCCCAGAGCAGCTGTAGCTGCCCCCTCCCTGGAAGGGTTCAAAGCCAGGTTGGATGGGGCTTGGAGCAACCTGGTCTAGTGGAAGGTGTCCCTGTCCATGGCAGTGGGGTTGGAACCTGATGATCTTTAAGGTCGCTTCCAACCCAAACCGTTCTATGATTCTGTGATTTTGCTAATGTCTTTTAGATATGACCTTGTAGCCTCCATTCTTCGATGTTTCTGTCCCACAGTATGTCACCAAGCCTAGAGCATTCATTTTCAGGCTCAGAATCCACATTTTGCATCCCCCAAAAGAAAGCTTAACTTCATCTGAAGGAGTCACCAGAAAGACACTTTTCTGTTCTCCCTTCAGGGAGAACATAGGAAAGGGATTTGCGACAGTTTGCAATGACTCTGGTTTCAGTGTGGCTTTATGAGTTGCCAATGCACCAAGAGGCTTATTCAGTCTTCTCTCTGCCTACAAGTCAGCCTCCTGCTAAGAGACATTGGCTCAGCTGATGTCATCCCACATGGATTTCGCTTGGGCAGATAAGGTGGAAGCCCTTAAAGGAGGTGTTTGGAAAATGGGAAAGCTTCCTCAGTTTGGGCCTCCTTTGAAGGTTCTCAACCCTGATGGGAAGCCAGGTCATATGAACCCAGTGGTCTTCTGAATGGGCTCTGACCTGCAGGACAGCAGCTTCCTCTCCAGCTTCCCTGATGCAGTCTCTGCATCCTGAAATTTAAATTTCAATTTGCCACATGCAACTGTCTCTATTACAGCATCAGCCCATTCATACTCAGCAAGTGGGTGGACTTTGTTTCTCTTTTCTGTTAATAGCAAAACTGCATTTAGCCACTGTACGTTCCTATTACTCATAACTGTTCCTAATAAGACAGTCAAACTTTTTTTACTTCCCTGGTTTTAGTGAAGAAAGCTTTACAGCGGGACTTAAACCTCACACTGATCACTGTTGGTAAAAAAAGTTAATGACCAAGAAAGGTAAAAATATGTTTTTGACTTAAAAAATACCTGAGGTCATTGCTTCTAAGTCTTTTATTTTGGTGAATTTTGATACAATCCTGTCATTTGGAGCCCATGAATAAAAAAATGGGATTTATCTTTAAGCCAAGTCTAAAACATTGTAATCTCTCTGGGAAATTTATTTTCTGTCAGCCCGATTTCTCAACAGATCTGATGAGGATGTGAAAGATTGGATCTCAAACTTCCTGAAATCAAAGTAAATGTTTCCAGTTATAACTAAACTCTATTGATGTAATATAAATTACTAGTGGGATAAGCTGTTTCAAAATCATGGTTTTGTTCCTTCTAATGAGTCAACCTCCGTATGTAACACAAGTGAACTGGTCACATTTCCTCCACTGCAGACTGTCCTCAAGGTATTTTGTACCCCTTCCATTTGCAAAACTCTTTCTTCAGGCCTTTAGGGTTTTCCTAAAGTCATTGTTCAACTGTAAGACCTTTCTTGGTGAAATGAAATAAATCCACATGGTATCAAAGTAAGGCCACCCTCTTCACAATGATGTCCCCTACATGTATTGTTCTATGGGAAAACCTCTATAAAATGCAGTTCTGGCAATTTATATTCTAAGATTCACTTATGGTTTGAGCTAGCATCTCTGAGCTGTGAATTTAAGACCTCACTGCCCTTTCCTTCACTACATACGCCGAAGTGCGAGGGGCCTTACACTTGCCCTGGGTGACGGGACATCACAGGCGAGCCAACGATGAAGTGTGTGAGCTGGTACCTCAGTTTTTCCCACTTACAGTCCATTGATTAAAGTGTACTTGTGCAAATACACCTGAATCTGCAGCACAGGCTTTGCAGTCAGAGTGAGAAGAAAGGCAGGTAGCTTAGGGGAAAGTAAAAACTTATATGGTCACAGCAAAACTCTTTTTTGGTGTCTTTCACCTCACACAAGCACTGGGATGTCATTGCATCTGCCTTGCCATTTGAAGTTCTTCTGTGAAGGTCTAATTGATGGACCCACAAAAAAGCCAGTGTTCAGGTTATAAAGAATAAATTGGAAAGGTCCAAATACTGCTCTGCCATTCAGCTCAATATTTTGTAAAACGTTTGCACTAATATGGAGTTATGGATTTTATTTAGAATTCATATTAGTGTACATTTCAAGGTGACTGCACTCTATTCTGAAAACTTCTTCTGCATTACTTCATTCAGCCCTATAAACACTTATGGAAAGCACACTAAAAATAAATTCCTTTTGCACTTCTCTCATTTAAATTGCTTTCAGGAAAATGCTGATATCAGGAAAGAGGCACCCGCATCCATATGTTTACATTTATAGCAATTCTCAGTCACTTTTCTAATGTTAACTAGGAAATTATATTATTTGAAAAAACAGTAATTACTCACAGAGTAGCATTCTATCTTCATATTCACTGATCTTATTAATGTTTATGGTACTTACAAAAACTGTACTCAGATTCAGGGATGAGGCACACAACTGTGGCAGACAACATAGAGAAACATGGTTTTCCCTCTGGATGATCACAGGCCAGAGTGACTACCACTGGGCCATGTATAATGCAGGTGAGAACAGACATCACAAGATGAAAGGTGTGTTTCTGCTGCAGAAACAAACATTTTCTGCCTGCAGCAGACCTCCTCAGCTCAGGAACTGTTGCCTTAACAGGGTTAGTCCCAAAGAGAAGTCCCCATGCTCCAGACATTTCTCAGGGAACATTTTTTCCCAGTCGTTCATGTTGACAGATGGGTCTGCATGGGGAAATTCAGCTCTCCTGAACAGTCACTGGTGGCAGCCGTGCAGTGCCAGCTGATGCGTCTTCTCTGGGTGCGGGAAGGGGTGTGTGGGACAGTGCCTTGTGGAGAGATTGGTGGGCGCGGGGAGGAACATGAGACTGCAGCAGTTTTTGTGATTGGGAGTTGAACTGGTTCAACACTTCAACAAACCCCAGATCTTCAGCTGTTTGGAAAACACATTCTTGTCAATCAACTTTATCCAGCAAAATAAAGGTCTCCCTTACTCTTCTCAGAAAGAGAGACCCTATCATGAAATCCAAGTGCTTTCAACATAAAAATACATCATCCAACATCTTTGTCCTTCTCAGGCTAATTGTCTGTTGACTTTTTTTTTTTTTTTTATTGGGAGTATTGTAATGTAACACGCCTTGAGCAGATGTGAATAACGCATCATAGGTATATAAAGCCTATGGGTCTTCTCCTTATATAATAGGTCCTACCTGTTCATGTCCTACCATGAGAGGTAGAGGGTCTTTGGTGCTCACACTGTGTGAGTAGCTGCTTCCTCAGCATGTTGCTGAGGTCTCTCTTTAGAGTCCACTGTGATGTATATAATAAATAGTAAGTACCACTTCGTGCACTTGAGAAGATCAAAAGGTTGCATGTTGCAATTAAAATGTTTGTTGAAAATCAACAAGATGTTGAAGTTTGAAATGTAATTATACTGTTGGGGCAAAAAATTTGTTCCAATCGTTTCTAACTCTGGAAATAGTATTTAAAATACCTTTTGTATTGACTAGATGGTGTCTATTGTGTCTCAGTGAGAGATGGCTTTTTACAGTGCCATGGAGTAGCTTGTTCTTGCTGTACAGCTTTTGAGTACATCAGAAATACAAGGTAGTCACCTAATTACAGAGCAGGTACAGTGTTATTAGTGATGCATAGTTCAAAATGGAACCATAATTATGTATGAAGATCACTCCAAGAAACACTTAATTGCATCACTTATTGCTAACAACTTATAGCTATCAGCAGGCTGCTGAGTGATAGAAACAGTTCTTCCCCACACATTCCTGGGTCGCATTATATGCTAAATTTCTGCCAGGACAGAGATTGAGGAAAAGAGTGTGCTTGTATCAGGGACTCAGATATAGCTCTTTAGAAGAATACATTTTGTCTAAAGCTCTGTTGAACTGCTACCTGGTTTTTATTGCTCAGATGTCCTCTTTTAAAGACAAATCTCACAAAGATTCTTGATATTCTTTGGAGTTTTTCCTCAGTTGTCAAATGTGTAGCACATGAAATAAGTTATAAAACAGTACAGTTACAAAACAGATTGTACACTCTTAAAAATGTTTTCGAACATTCTACTGAAAATTCATACCTTTGTGTGTTCCTATTCACATATTTCTGTGGTTTACTGTGATTTCTTAGCATAATGATTTTTTAAGAAATAAAAAGGTCACATTTTAAACTTAACATTTCTGTAAAATAATGAACAAAAGAGATCCATACTTCATTCTATGACATTTTTTAAAAATTCCTGAAATTTGCAGTTCATGTTTCATCATGTTTCATCTTTATGAAGTGTATTGAGGTTTGTTACAAGAACTCTTGAGACAATAACATAAGCATATTTATAGAGCACATTGGGGCTGACTTCCAAATTACTCATTTACAGAGGGTTTCTTTAAATTTTAAAACTAAAATAAAAATAAATGAAACTGTTGTACAATTTCTTTAAACTTGTTCTTAAGAATAGGAATTTTTGTGATTGAAGGGGAAAATAATTGATGTGCATTTTCAGATATTCCTTTTTGTCTTGTTGCTTCAGCTGAGTATTTGAAAGCCCATGATAAGGAAGACAGCCGCTTATGATAAGGTTAACTTAAGTGTTCATTTTCAAAGATAGGACATCTGACTTAACTTTGTCTTTTCTGGAATTTAAGACAATGCTGTACACATGATCTAGTTTTTCTTCCTTCTTTTTTGTTATATGTTTGCAAACATTATCTTGAACTATTTTTTTTTTTCTGCATAACTTGGGGGAAAAAAAAAAGCAGAATATTTGCCTTTCAATTTTCCAGTACAGTGGAACTGAGAATCGTTCTTATTGTGAACAGAACAAATTGACAGTTTCAATTGCTTTTCTTAAATGATCAAGATCCAAGTCTGAATCTGACCTTTTTGTCTCTTAAGTCCTAACCAGGGAAGGGTGAGGAGTCGTGTGCAGTGGTCCACTCCTTAGACGTTAACTCTGGTAGTCAGATGTTAAGCTGAGGAAAAATATCTAAGCAGTGGCATCTATTCCCTTAAAAAGTTAACATCCAAGACTGGAGACTTTGCTTATTGCCTCTGGACTTGCCATAGGGATGTCTTGTCTTCTGGATTTCCTTCTGCTTGACTGTTTCATTTATTTTTAACTTACATCTCTATCTATGAAGTGAATATAATGTCTACCTTCTGGAAATGGGAAACTTCAGGAATTCTTTAGGATGTGTACATATACAAAAACATACACATACACACATATATATTTACAACCTACATATATATATATACACACACGTATATATACATTCACAATCAGTCCCATAACTCCACTTCTCACTTTATTCTGGAAGCTAAATTGTGTCTTTAAACAACTGCCTGGGGAATGAAAATAAATAAAGGGAACCTGATGGCCCTCCAGATGCCTTCTCAAAGAGTCTCAGCCGTGGGGAGAAACTCCCTGCACAGCTGACAAAATAAATGATCTGATGGTGGGATCGCATACTTAGACCTTACATCTGGGAAAGTTCTGTGGGTCGTGAGACCCCACATGCTGCAACCCAGTGTCTATTCTGAGGCTAAAGGTATGGATAGTATAGGGAGAGCCGTGTGTTCGCTTCCAGACCAGAGTCAGTGACTTGGAAAAAGAGAGAGCTATTTCAGTGAGATTTTGCAGGCAACTACCCTAAAGCAGGGAAAAGATGCCTGAAACTTTGCACCAGTTGTTTTCTGAAAAAAAAAAAAAAAAAAAAGCAGGGGCAAAATATCTGAATCATATATTTTTAAAGTTATCTAATAGTTATACACAGAAAAAAAAAAAAATTATTCTGAGCTATGGAGTTTCTTCTAATATAGTAGAGACAGGAGTTAATAACAACTACCAGGAGGTTTGTGTGTCTCTATGGTAATGTCCCTGAAAATGTGTAATGTGAGGAAGGGGTGAAAAAAATCAAAAGTGAAGATGTCTGTGAGAAAGAAGGGAAGCAGAGGATCTTCAGTTCACACCACTCTACAGAGGTGAGGCTTTTGATGTGCACCAGAGCCCTTATATATCAGTGACCTAAGGAAAAAAAAGAAGGCAATTGACTGAAGGGGGTGGGGGGGAAAGTGCATTATAATGAAGACAAGAAATGCGCTATGAAATTGCAGTCAAATATCAACAACTTCTCAGCATGACATTGTGGCCATGTGTTTCTTGTCATTTTCATAAATGGTAAAGTGCTGCTTCCTGAACTGGCAATTGATCTGCTCCCCACTGTTCATGTTAGTGTACTTGGGACCTTATGGCTGCTAACTTGGTGGCTTTCCAGTTGATAAGAAATATTTTGATTACTCTCTTAATTAATCCAGATTCTGTCACCTTTGGTCATCTTGCATGATATCAATTTAATAAATAGGCTTATTATTCTCCTGCCAACTTGCTCTTCTTTGTCATCTTGGCTCTGACTTTTTTGCTTTTAGCACCCAAATTAGATGTTTTGCCTCCTACACCCTGCCTGGCTGCCCATTGCTTAAAGAATGAGTGAGACAAGCTCCTGCTTTCAATATCAGGGCCAGGCTTTACAACATCCCAGACCATTTGTTAACATCTGCCTTACAGAGTAAGTCAAGTTTTGCTCGAAATGCCTGGGTGAGGGATGCTCTAAAGGCTGTAGTGCTGCCACAGTGGCACTGGGTGATCCTCTGTGCTCGGGTGCTCTATGGATGGGAGGCAGGTCTTGTGGGAGGCAAGAGGGGTTTGATTTCTGTTTAAACCCAAGTTCACTAGGCATGAAAAAACGCACTTTTCAAACGCATTTAAGATGGCCACATCTGGCAGATATTCACATGGGGGTCATTATTTAACTCCTCCTCCCCACCCACACATTTTTCTGGACCTGCCAAATTTCAGAGTTCCTTTTCCAGATGAAGGAATAGAACAGGAAAACTGAGAAAATATGAAGATTTATTTAACATGTTCAAAACAATGTATATTCTCTACTCCTGGCATTTAACTCATTATTTTTTTCTTAATATTTTACATTGTTTCCTAAGAAAGTTCTGTTATGTTACTTGTCTCTCATGTCCCCTCTAATAAAGTGCTTTAGCCAGCTTCAACCAAAATGAAAGAGGAGTGGAAGTCTTGGCCGTAGTTAAGATTTTACTAGCTCTATTAAAGATGGTAAGGAGAGATAACCTGAATTAATGTCACGACTAAGGAAAAATAAGCAGAAGGTAACTCTGCTGTAGACTGTATGTCAGTCAGCACAGTCATAATTCCCTGCACTGTGGAGACCAAAGGTGTGCTTCCTTACACGGTCAGGCACAGCACCAGTCTTTGCTGCTGCTATGGTATTATATACAATTAGCTCAGGTCTGTGTCATGGTCCCCCTCTCACAGGAGACAGTCCTCCACAAACTTTCTCCGATATGAGTTCCTCCCATGGGCCACAGCGTTCCCCACACTGCTCCGTCATGGGTCACTAACTTCCTCCCACTGGATTCTCTCCCACGGCTGCAGCCCTTCCCGAGCTGCTCCGGCGTGGGACTCCCCCGCATGCTGCAACCTCCCAGCACTGAATTACAGCAGCAGGGCTACCTTTTCCCACGAGACCCCGGGCTTCTTCGGGCACAGAACCTTGATCATCCGAGCAGAAGCAACAGGCCATAAATCAATGGCTGCTCCACCGTAGATCTCCATGGGTGGCAGGGGGGGGCCGCCCTGCCGTCTCACCACAGGATACAGGGGGGTCTCTGCTCCAGCACACCTCCCCCCTCCTTTCTTCCTCCGTTCCTCCACTCACCTTGGTGTTCATGCAGCTGCAGCAACTCCTCCTCACAAGTCCCACTGCCCGTCACCACGTCCCTTCTTAAATACGTTATCGCAGAGGCGCAGCTGATTGGCTCAATTTCCCAAACAGAAGTGGAGCTGACGTGGAGCTGGGGGAGCTTCGAGAAGCTTCTCACAGGGGTACGCCCCAATAGCCCCCTCCCCTACCACCAAAAAAACTCCACCACTCACTCAACCCAAGACAGTCTGCTTGCACATTCTCAGACTGACAGGCTTTGGCATTATCAAGAAAACCCCAAGAACTTTTAATATCAATAAATGAGAAAAGGGCAAACTATTAAAATCTGGTGTAAGGAATGGAAAATTGGTAGTGATTTTGAGGGGAAAAATGTCAAATTAGAGAAGCAGGAACATTATAGCTGTAGATATTTATTTTCTCTGTTCATATGCCCATTTTCAAACAATTGATTTTAAAAGACTGCTATTACTATTTTTAAGTATGCATGATTCTTGCCAATGTCTTTTAGCTGCTCTAAAACTTTCAATCTGTGTACAGCTAATAGGAAACCATGATGCCAAAACCTGGTCAGACACAAAAGGGTGTGCTTATTACTACAGCAAGAATAATATATTAAAAAGGAGAAATAAAAGCAATAAAGATCAGAATTATAAAAACTGGCATGTTTTCAATGGAGGCGACACTTTCCTGGGTGATCACAAGGGAAAATGTGCAAAGAATTAGACAGGAGAGACCAGATTTGGAGGATGGCGTATATATAGGAGAACTTCAAAAACATTTTTCATGCAGTTCATGAAATACCTAAGCAACACAGTGGATACTAGTTGGCTGAAAGGTCAAGAACTCATGAGTAATGTAGGTCAGATCACCAGCATTGAGATGAGTGAATGCTGCTCCTTTCAGGTTTATGTTCTGTACCATGTATACACTCCTGCGGTCACTGGACATCGTGTGTATGAAGTGGATGTGCAGGAGGTTCCATTAATACACAGCTTTTATACCTGCCCCTCCAAAGCTGTTACAGTCAGAAAACTTTCCCTAGTCTTAATAATGAATTTAAAACATTTACCATGAAAGGCCAGCAGCCATAAAACCACAGGAGGAGAGAAGACATCAAGGACATTGTTAGTGTCCTAGACACCTGCAACAGTGTTCAACTTGGCATCCATTAGAACCCTCAGGTCTCCACCTGAATGTATAATCACCACTAGTATCTCCACAATATTTTCTGTCCTAACCAAGACAGTGTGAAACAAGGTGTTGCTTCTCATTTATGTCAAAACTTCTTTCTGTTGATCTGGGAAGTTAAAGAGGTATAAAATAATTACTTGTACCTTCAGTTCAAAGCCCACCCTCTTCATGCTGCCAGAGTGGTGCAAAGGTAACTTGCTGAAAATGTAAGTGTAGTCCATTTCTTGAATTGCATGCTGGTAATGAATCACTGCATGGAGTTGGTTATAGCAATTTTAAGAGTTAGAGTGGTTTAAAAGTTACTCTTTCTAAATTTCTTTTTGATCCTTTCCTGCAAGAACAGCTATGGTTCTCAGCCAAATAGTTGTGCCCTGTCAGAGCTCTGACCTTACATGTGCTCTGTTCTCAGGGGATTATTTCATTATTTTTATCTTGGTTTAACTTGTGCTCTTCAAGATCACCCATGAAGCATATTCCCCCACTGACACACCAGTCCTGGAAGACTACCATGCAGTTTGCTTTGTCTTCCCTGCAGGGACCACTGAAGTTATGACATTCTCTCGTAGTACAGACGAGAGACAAAAACACCTTTGATGAATTCTTTTTTCCCAAAACACTGTCCCTCCTCCTTATTAACTGTTTGCGCAGCAGATGGGGAAAATAAATCAGTCAGGAATGGTTACTTTTCTTCCTGAGAAGGTATGAGACAATATTTTGGATTGAAATGATTCTAGGATCCACTGGGTAGTCAGTTTTATTCTTATATCATAGCTGGGAAGACACTGAATAGAGAAAGGTTAGGAAGACTAACCCTTGTTTTGCATCTGTGGGTGGGTTTTTTTGATGTGAGCATGATTTTTTCCAAATCACAACAGGACACCAATGGAAACTAGGTCCCTAAAAGCCTTTGTAAATCAAAGTGAAACTGTAAGTGAAAGTTAAAGGGCTCCATGCTTAAATATGCATGTGTCTGAAAATTTCCCTCACCACCAATTCTAATATAAATGTGTGAAGGGAAAATTGACGATGTTACATATTTAGAGTTCAGTAAAGCACTTGGCACTGTGTTTCATGAAACCTTACTGCTAAATTAATTCATATTGGCTGGGATAGCAGCATACTCATGTGGGCTGAAAACTGCCTGACAGATTGTAAACATGTGGCAGTGATAAAGAGTCCTCTTTCTACAATGTTAAAGATATGTGTCTAGTGGCATATACTGTAGTGACTGCAACTAATCAGATCTCAAGCATCTTCAGTATTGTCTGAAAAGAGAGACCCAAATCTGGAAAGACTGGAGTATATATAACTTTGCAGAAGTTTATTAATCTTTTTGAGTTTTAGAAATCAAAAGTCCTGAAAGAGTAGAAATACAGAGCTAAGATAGTAGAAATAAGATTAATTTGAATGGAAAAACAAAACAAAACAAACGAACAACAACAGCAACAACAAAAAACAATGAACCTAAAAATAAAAAATGCAATGAGAGACAAAAGACTGGAAAAGTGTAATGATTTATTGACAACAATAAAGAAGTATATTATACAAAACTTTGCAATATGATACAGGAAGAAAATAAGTCAGTGACTTCAGAGTGCATATACAGTCATGATGTAATGGACTAATTTTGTTGTGATGTTAGCTATTAACCATGCTGACCAGAATTATTTCACTGTTATTGCTTGAAATAATCTTCTTTCTCCTACAGAATATAAAAAATCAAATGGCTCTTCTCTCATGAGGTAAAACAGCAGTTTGTATAGTGAAGCTCTGAGCCACCTCTTAGCATTGCAGAAATACAATGAATAACGCAGACACCTTTTCTCTATAGCTCGAAGATGACTATATCCTTCCTAAAGACTGCATTCTTCATATTACCTGAAACACATCCAAGGAAATACAGAGAAGTAAAACAAACAAACAAAAAACTGAACTGTGTTTGACTGCAAGGAAAAAACAAACTAACCAAACCTGCAGAATTTTGTAAAAAATGAAAACGTACTAGATGTTTTCCTCTTTGAAAATATTTAGAGACATTTTATTCCATTACAGGCTCACTGAAATCCACTGGAAAACCTAAGACTGAGAATAAACATTTTTCATACTATTGAGAATTTCCTTAGCATTCAAATACGTATTTTGCAAACACAAAGACAAATACAGTCCCTCAACTGAGACGCATGTAAATTAATAATCATTCTAAAATCATTTCACTGTAGTTTTACTCTGACACAACCTTATGATATATCAATTGTTTCATAGGACTCTCCCAAATGCTAGGTGTTCAGCTTGTGGTAAATCTGAGTTTCTCTTCAGTGAAAGAGAGCATTATTTACTAAAGAATAATATTGTATAAATAAATGGTACGATTGATAATTGATACTTGTATAGTGTGATGACATAATAAATGACACTATATATTTTAACTCCCATCAATCTTATTTCACAATGGGCAAAAACTTGCTGTTACATCCATATCTTGGGAGTTCTGTAGCAGCTACAAAGGGTGCAGCCTTTTATCATCAAAAAATTGGGTTAAAAGCTGGCAGGTGATCTTGTATTCCTAGATATTGTAATATAAGCTTTTACTGATAGGTGTCGGGGAATGCTTCTGCTTCACGTTTAAGACAAGGAAGAAAATGTAGGTTTGATCTGTCAAAATGTGACATCTTTCTGGTGAATGGCTTAACACACTCATGAAGGGAAGGGGCTGAGTGGTTCAAACCCAAGGTAATTAGAAATGCTATAACCAATTGAGTATCTTGATCTATTATGGCCTTATATGTTCCCTTCTGACTGTTTGCTGTCCCACCCTCCATCCAATTCTCAGCCAGCTAGTTAACAGACAGTAGCACTTACCAGTCCATATTTTGGCATCTGGGTACAGTTTCATAACAAACTGGCCTCCAATGTATTCAGCTTGACAAAATGGTTGTGAAACTGAACTTTAATCTCAACAATACAAAAAAAAGTGTCTAGGTTAGTCCACTAATTAATGCAACATACGTTTATATAGCCACATTGATACTTTTACTCATTTTTTCAGACATGTGGACAATAAACATATGCATTGGCCAAATAACCAATTTGCTTTTAGCCTGAACTGGCAAGGCAGAGAGGTTTTCTTGTTAATCATCATCCATTAGTGCTTAGCCAGCTGAAAAGAACCCTGAATATGACACCACTTGCTTTCCAGCACTAATGCTATAAATTGAGAATAATTAAAGGCTATCAATGATGAGAGAATTAGATGCTGGGATGCTGCAGTTTATTCTCCGTGTGGCCAAATACGTACATTTCCAGAGGGGAAAAAAGACTCAAAACTCTGATATATTTTTTTCTGTTACTTGTATCATCCGAGGACAGAGGACATAGTTAGCAAAAAATGTATAAACAAAACTGCAGAAAGATAAATAAAATTCAGATGAATAACTAAACAAAGTAACCTTAAACTGGATCACTTAAACATTATTCTTCCCAGTTAACACAGATTCTTCTTCTGCATTCAGCATTTTGAATACAAACTTTTCTTTTTGGTATTATTTTGTTTTCATGTTATTTTTTACTACTTAAAATGAAGGAAAGCACTATCGGTTTAACCAGAAACTATGGTTTGTCCTTGTCTGTAGACCCACTTGGAACAGTAAGGTATGTGCTTAGTCACTCCAGTTTAATCTTACTGAGTGCCTTTGGGAATCAGGAAACTGAGGCTTCAGCAGAGCTGCTGGCCTAAGCACAGCTGGAAAGCTACACGGCCAGTTGAGCCTGGAATAAGAAAAGGGAATGGTTATGAGCTGATCACCTGTCTGTTGGAGAGGGGGAAACGTCGCCCTCAGATCTGCGTATTGTTTTGATGTTACCTGGAATCATCAGGAATTTCATCAGATTAAAATATGCAAAACTGGTTATGTACCACAGTCGGGAAGGAACAGGAATAAAGCTTGCCTCCCCATGCCTCCAGCAGCCACTAACATTATCTTTAAAATACTAGTCTTATAAAACAGTACACATTGTTTTATGAGATTGCAACTTGTTTCTGTTGCAAGATTGCGCTTCATAGCTTGCAGAATCGTTCTGCAAATTCAAAAACATCATTTTGAGATTCTGAATGTAGAAATGACCAGATTTCAATCATTGCTTTCATAAAAGGCTTTTTTTTTTTTCTCCAACAATGGAATAAGGCTGTCAGTTTTTATTTGTGAACTAGTTATTATAAAAATCAATTTACATAAGAGACAATTTTAAGTTGAGAAATGCCATCAAATTAATATGTTGCTTAGAGAATATCATGGGAAAATGATTTTGGTCTGTGATATTTAATATTTTGATGAGGGACTTGGGAGATAATGTAAGATTATTCATAAAAGCTTCAGCTCAAAAAGAGAATGGAGATAAGTAACAATGAAGAAGAGAAGTCTAAAACCTAGAATGGTTCAGATCAGTCAGCTAAGTAAAAAGTGTTATACAGTACATGCTTTAAAACAGCCAGCATAAAATCATACTTGTAGGGTCAATTAATTTAGTTTATCTTGGTAAGAAAGAGCCCTCTGACCTTGGAAAGTACTTGGAAAGTACTGTAACAAGGATTTTCAGGTAACTTTGAAATCAGCTGTATCTGCTTCCATAGCCTGGTGTTGTTTAATATAAGCCTTCAGCATATAACAGAGTATCTCCGTAATCAATGTGGTGGGTATTATCTCTTGTGAGCACATCTGTTCTCAGTTGTGATTTCCATTGTGAAAGACACACATTCAACTGGAGAGGGGTCAAATTAAGGACTGGAAATTTGTGAACGTATTCTGTTAGTTTAAAGTAGCAGAATTTAGGTAACTGACTTTTTAATCTGATGATGAAATATATGCACAATTCCCTGGCTGAACCTAAAGCTGAACATATACAGTTCAGAAAAGCCATACCTTTTTCAGCAGTGAGAACAATCAGCTAGGACAAATTTGGTAGGTCACCTGCAATACATTCCCTGCATAAGATGTTTTTGTCATCCAGATTGAATTTTTATTTATGTTATAGTCCAAACAAGATAGTATCATAGCCATTTTTTGATAGAATGTCCGAATAAATTATCACAGCTGTTCCCTTTATTTGGTTTTATTATCTATAAATCCTTTTAATATACCTTGATTATTGATTTTTAACATTAGCTGATTAAAAAATACAACACGACTTTCAAGGCAATACTGTCTTTTAAGCTGCTATGCATAAACCTATTTAAAGTTATCAAGCACCTTGTTTTCAAATACAGTTATGCAATATAGTTGGAAAGGAATAGCCCATACACAGTCTCAAAGAACATGGACGATTTTATAAAATTAACTTAAAGAGCTGTTCCTAGCATATGTTCACTAGATATATCCATTCATAAACAATGAGAAATGCTGCTCATAATGTCCTGGTTAGTGAGGCCAGCAATGGACAGAAAGCAATTGTGTGTGACATTTCAAGACATTAAATTTGTTTCTCTTCAACATCAGAACAAAATAAAAGTTTTTCAAATGTTTCACTAAACTGTAGAAAATAAATGGCTGCCCTCTGTTACCCAGCAATTTGGTTACTGGCCTTTGCAGGCAATCCCCTGGGTTTAGATTAAAACAAGGCAGATCGTTTTACCCCAGATTACTTGGGCAGATTAGGGAATTAAACCAAAGGTTTTCCTATCCTAAATTTATACCTGAATTACCCAGCTAGTGGGGGGACTTTCCCAACACTTGAAACATTTTTTTCTGGGGAATAAAGGCATTTGTCAGATTTTTTTTTTAAGTTGCTATGTCAAAAGTACAAGCAGCTGGGCATGTATTGGAGTGACAGGGAGAGCTCATAGTAGCTCTAGACACCAGTTGCCCAGAACTGCTCTGTGTATGACACAAGATCTGTGTATTTTCACTTCCTCAACTCATTGCATGAAGATAGACAATGTGTACAAAGCTCCATTTATTTGTTCCCAAGACTACTGATATGTTAATTAAAACAATTATCCAGGAAAGAGACAAAACCTTAAATGACCTTCAGATCATTTACAAAAATGAACAAAATTATCAAAAATAATAATTCATAATTTGTAACACACCTCCAAAGAAATTGCAGCTGTTACAAAACTCAAGGGACCTCATCAGAATAAGGAGGAAAAAATGTTATTCTGAGAATAATTGATTTGCACTGCTCTCCTAAGTGGAGGTCAGACAAAGCACAGGGTAGGTTTTTCTGGTACTTTTGAGTGGCTGTACTGAGCCAGGCACAACAGAGACTTCAGCTATAGATAATCTCTCAGAGTCCTTGCAGAAAGAAGGAGTTTGTGGCATTTCTTCTTTCCCTCCCTGTGAAAGACCTAGATTCCATCATCCTCCCTCAAGATCAAGATTTGAGGAAACGATATGCAAAAACATTATGTGGGAAACATGCAAGTTTCACTCAGCCCCTGCTGCCACAGACACGGGAGAGGTCAGGGCAAGGTTATTCCAGCATAGTGTTTTGGGGAGAGCCCTTTCTGTGGCCTTCTACATAGGTGGTTATGGGTAGGCATAGGAGGTGTAGGACGAATGGCTCTAGAGGGCCATCATCACCAGATTGTGCTTCGGTTCCCCATTCCCGTGTGTTCCTGAAGATTTTATTGACTTTGCAGCATCTGTTTGCAGTGGGGTTCCTGGTGGGACTGGGGACCGACTTGTTGCATGTTCTCCAGATGAAAACCCATCCCAGGTAAAGGTGAGATTGAGACCCATGGAAGGGTGTAATATTCTTCACTTCTATGCTTCTGGTGGGAGACTGAGTCCCTCTTCCTGCATAATCAGAGTCAATGATTTGGGGCTACATGTTATTATTGTTCCTAATCAACATCACCTACTGTGTGAACCCCTGCTATGTCAGGGCACAGAGTTTGCATTATACAGTGTCAATTTTGTCCTGGCAGTTCCTTGATTTTCTTTCTTTACCCTAATGAAAGGGGGGCTTTTTGGTGTTGTTTGTTTTTTTTTTTTAATACACTCAGTGAAACACATAGTAAAGAATGTGTGATAATAGAGACTCTAAGATAGCTCTGCATGTACAATAACCTGTGTTCACGTTTAAATGTCTTAGCCCCAGAGAGTGTTTTTATGTAAGCATCATAGTACAGGCCTATTTATTAACTTCTAATTCCACTTCTTAGACTGAAGTTGCTTCTGAGACAGTGTTTCTTCTGCAAGAACATGTTCCTGCGGATGGATGTGGGGGTGGATGGATGGGTGGGTAGGCAGGGGAAAGGGATGGGTGTGATGGGAGGACAGTACCTAGATATTACAGAATTGCTGTAGAAAATATCTTGCTATTTATTCCTCAAAACAGATGGTACCAGTTGATTACCTTCACCATTAGAAGCTGTACCTGTTAGCGGGGGTGTGAAGAAACCTCTCTGCACTAATAGCTTAGGGAAAGTCAAACTATTGCGTCAGGTATTCAAGCAAGAACCTGCTGCAGAAAGATTAAGGCATGAAGGTTAAAGGGCTGTGCCAAAGGAATCAGGGTCAACTCTGTACAACACGGGCCTGTTGTCCTGATTTATGGGGACTGGTCTGCTGCATGTCCATGAGGGGATAACTTATATGACATATCCATCCCACAGGAGGGAATTTGCAGAGCTTAGAGGCACTGTGCCATGATGCTAGAGCAATCTGCCCCGCTGAGGCTGCTCTGGTCATGTCTGACTTCAACCCACGGCAGCTTGCCGATCCTGCAAGCCCAGATCTCTCTGTTCCTTTGATTCAGTGTCTGTTTAAACTGCTCCTGAGCAAACAGCTTAGGAAAGAGCTCTCGGCTGTCTGCATGCACTCCTTCCTTTACAGTCATCCAAAGGTCAAGTTTGCTTTGCACATCTCTATCCCTGAGCAGCTCTGTCAGATCAGCCCTTCCACTGCACAAGGTGGGGTTAATTTTTTTCTTGATGAGTTTGCTGAGAGTGCTTTCTATAATAAATAACTATAACCAAAATGGCCTTCCTTAAGAAGGCTCATACTTTTAGAAGCTTTATACTGTTTCTACAGCCTCATATTTGGTTGCTTTCACTTCCACTGTGTTGGTTTTCCCAGTGGCTTTAAGGGACTTATCTTAGGTTTGAACTGACTCAGTGAAATCAGAATCAAACCATATGTGTAAGATACGTGGGGGATTTTGAGCAAGTAAGGCAGGAAAAGGATAATTTCGACTACAGCAGAAGAACACATGCTGCTTTTTTCATATGTTGGCTCCTTGAACTTCACTGCAACAGTAAATAAATTGCCTCAGCAGTTTCTGAAAAATGCCATTTAATGTTTGCTGGCCCCTGGAAGTGCTAAACATTGTCACATTTGTTGAAAATGCCAGTAAAAGACTCCTGGGAATTTCATTGCCATGCCTGTAGCTTTGATAAGTTTTATAACAAGCTGGTGCAGTACAGCACTGCTAGTATGAACCACTGTGTTCATGAGGCACTGTGGAAAAATAGCAAGAAAAATGCACTTTAATCTTTATTCCTAGCAGGTTAAAATCTACTGATATGCCAAAGCCATAAGAAGTGGTCAAAATAGATGGAAATGGAAGGAAGATACATGTGCTCTTACATTGAGATTCAATAGGAATCCACACCATTTTATTTTTTCACAAGGTTGCAGAAGAATTTTACCTTTGTAAAATTAAAAATTCTGGTTATGGCCCAAGCCCTGAATATTCCATTAAATCAGGAGTGACTCTGTTGTAGAACTAGTCTGAGGAAACAACTGGCATAGTCCAAGTATTTTGAAGAACTTGACACTGAGTTATGGAAGACAGAGATTCAAGTTCTTGTGCCATTTGCTCGAGGAAAAAGTATTCCTCCATTAATATTTCATACCTGCATTATAGCTGTAAAGCTGTTGCGTGTAAAATCTAATTAGTGTCTGTTTACTTCCTGACACAAACTTTGCCGAAATCAATTCTTGCTGCTCAGTAGAATAACATATTTTTGCATTTACATTTTTGCATTGTACTCTAGGAAAATCTGGTCAGCTTTATTCCAGAGCTGAATCTTGCAATCTAGAATTCTGCTTCTACCTGCTGCCTTGTGTTGTAGAAGAGGAAGTCAAAATAAATTGGTGGAAGAAAGAGGAACCATAGACACATATCCAGTTTTAGAATTGTAGCTCATCTGATACTGTTTTGAATTTTGTGAATAATTTACTGTTTTCCTGTCATCCTCCAGTATCCATGCACTTATATTTCCATTAAGAAACATCAAGAATGGAATCATAGAATCATTTTCATTGGAAAAGACCCTTAAGATCATTGAGTCCAACTGTAAAATTAACTCTGCCAAGTCTACCACTAAACCACGTCCCTAAGCACCACATCTGCACATCTTTTAAATACCTCAAGGAATGGTGAGCCAACCACTTCCCTGGGCAGCCCATTTCTGTGCTTGACAACCCTTTTGGTGAAGAAGTTTTTCACACTATCCAATCTAAATCTCCCCTGGTGAAGCTTGAGGCCATTTTGTCTCATTCTATTATTTGTTACTTGGGAGGAGAGACAAACATCCACCTCGCCACAACCTCCTTTCAGGTAGTTGTAGAAAGCAGTAAGGTCTCCCCCTCAGCCTCCTTTTCTCCAGGCTAAACAACCCCAGTTCCCTCAGCTGCTCCTCATAAAACCTGTGCTCCAGACCCTTCACCTGCTTTTTTGCTCTTCTTTAGATGTGCTCCAGCACCTCAGTGTCTCTCTTGTCATGAGGGGCCCAAAACTGAATAAAGTATTCAAGGTGTGGTCTTACCAGTTGTTCTTATGGTATTTTTATCTATTTCTTCAAACCTCAGCTCCATTCTCCAAACTCAAATATTTTCTGCTTCAATTATTTTGAGATCAACTTTTGTAGACTGTAGGAATATGTCTAGTTTGCATGAACACAAACATGAGCCAAAAGATTTTTCAAGTATTTAGTTTTAATACAGCTGCAAGATTATCTATTGAACTATGAGGTTCTCCGTTACAATATTTAAGCAATTTTGTAGAACTGATGCATGGTTGAGCTCCTTATTTCTTTTGCTCTTCTCCCTTCCCAGATAGTTATGATAAATACATATGTGTTGTATTGCTCCAGTTTTTTCCCTGCAAAGTTAGGTTTGCAGGAAGAACGTGTAGACCTTTCAGTTTGGCTTTGTTCCATCTTAGGAAGATCTTTATGACAAAGCTATTCTACAGGTGGTAAATATGCCCACTGCCCACTGGAATTCTGCCACAGGAGCAGTGTTGCACAATTGTATCAGACTGATGAGTCAGGCCTCGCATCTTTTCTGAAGAGACTAACAACATGTCAGTTATTATCTTACTACTATCCACTTGCTTATTTGTCTTATTTGTCTTATTGTTCCAGAAAGAACAAAAGCTGTGTTAGTCTAGCAGGTAGTCTAGCAGGTAAGGATGCACTGCTTGTTCAAAGACCCTATAGTTCAAATCATAATAAAGCAAGACTCTGAAAAGAAAGAGGGAATAAAAAAGAAAAGGTGGGGGTGGAGGGGAGGGGAAGTTGCTGCTGAGTCTTGACTAACTGAAGGGCTCTCTTCACTAAAGCTTCATTAACTAAAACTAATGCAACAACAATAACACACCTGCTGCCGTTGTGGTGGTGAGGAGATATGTCCATGTGCTTCTCGGGAACTATGTGTACCGGAGCTGTTTATAGAGCATGCCAAAAAATCTCATGGATATTAACCATTCTTGCTCACTTTTGAAAGGGGTCACATTTTAGCAAGTGGCCTAGAAGTTAAAAGCTTTCTTAACATCATTTCCATGAGTCATTCCATTTCCACACATGTTGGTTAATATAATTATTTCTCTCTCTTCACCTATCATAAGAGAATCTGGGGGAAAATGTTGATTTTCTCTGTACTTGCTAATTATTTGATATAATTTGTTTTAGATCTCCTTCTTTCATGGTACTTTCTTAAAATTAGAACCAAATTAAATGTGTTCCTAGCCATTGCAGAAAACATTGATTAGAGCTAAATTATGCTCAGTTGTGATCTACACTGAAATTTGCATGACACATCTCTCCTGGAGTGAAACTAAAAGCAAATTTGAATCGTCCCCTATTCCTTTCCAGTGAATACAGTCCATTAACCATTCAATCCAATAAGTTGTGGTCAATATTTAGAACAGATGAATGTGTAGATTTAATGAATTATGGAGCTATTAGAATAGAAGTCTCCAGTACTTACTGAATCTGTGCTGAATAGTCTATGTCTATTAAAGGATAATTAAAGACAAGCACCTCTTTTTTTCCCTTTTCTTATTTGTATTGCAGCAGTCTCCACAGCCCCTAGTTTCAATCAAGACAGCATCCTTGATTATGAAAGTAAATACTGTAGTATGTTGATTGGGAAAATATGTGTGTTTAGTATGATCATTTTGAGCATTTGCAGTGATTTACATATGTCTGTTTATATGTAAAAAGGTAGCACGGGTATGTGTGTTTTCAAAGGCTAAGGTGGCAGATACCTGCTTTTTCAAACCCACAGTTCAAGCCTTCTGGTCTCACACAGGTGACTGTATTCAGCCTTGTAAGCTGTAAATGGGCATTTGAACATCAGACCAAAAGTTGGCTGGTATTAAGTGTTACGGGTTGCTGCCTGTAAATGGGAAAGGATCTGCAGAGAATCCACATCCCACAGGAAGTTATGCATATGCTTAACTTGTCCCATTGACAAAAATCCACTCAAAACAAAGTGGGAAATCTAATGTCATCCCTACTGGGTCCTCTGAGCCCAGGATATTGTTGCAGGACACCATACAACTCACTGTACGTGTGAAAAGGAAGAATAATTTTCTCCTGGATTTCTGCTACTTGCCACCTTTTTTTTTTTTTTTCCTTGTCTTATTTTGATGTGTTCTTTCTCTATCAGTTTTCAGAAACAATTCATTATTAACTTGAGAAGGCTGTATGAGAGAAATTATGTCTGTATGTGTGAAAGAGAGAAAGAAATAAGCAGAAGTTGCTTTCTTTCTGGATCCAGCAGGAAATAGCTTTTCAAGCAGCTATCACAGTAAGAGAACAGCACATCTAGGTTGTCTCTGTGATGATATAAAATAACATCTACCCTACCTGACATCACTGCACAGGCAGCCTCTAATCCCAGATGGCTAACATAAAAGCTCTATAACCTTGTGATAGTATTAAATGAAAGGTAGGTCATAGATGGCCTCTGACTAGTAGGAACCTTAAGAATTGCTGCTGTGAGAGGGAGTAATTGCAGAACCTGTGCTCTGCATGGATACAGATAGCCTCTCCCACTATGGTTCAGTTCTTCCCAACCTTTTGTGCATGTTTGGCTCCGCACTGTTCGTTCCCCAGTAATAGAAATGCAACAATTGAACCTTGAGAGAGCTGGTATTGTCATGTTTTTATAGATTTTTTTTTTCAAATGCTTACATAGATATATACTGGGGTTTTGTTTGTCAAGCATAAGAACTGTCAAATGTATCTGCTCTTTTTTAACTTAGGAAATGACAGCTTTCTCATCAAAGAAAACATTAATTTTCTTTCTAACCTGAAGAATAATCCAGTACTGGTTCTCTTCCAAATAACACATCTCATGTCTTTTTTTTTTTTTTGCTCTTTCCTTAAGACATATAACTTACCATAAAAAGCTTTTCAATTAGGGCCTGATTGAAAACTTATAACTGCCATTACAGAAAAAACCCAACATTTTCTTCAGGCTCTTTCAAGCACTTTTATGTGCAGCTATTCACACAGTGGTCACACTTACATGACAAGGCTATGTTGTAGGGACAATATATACAATACAGCATTTCCTTAGGATATTAATAGCCATTTTGGATAGTGGGAAAGCTACCTTTTCTTTTCCTTTTTCTTCATGTCAGTTCTGCTGATCAGCTGTAAAATATGACAGCAATTAGACATGGGAGCTTCCTCCTGTACCAGTGTTTTGATGCTCCAAAACTTATTCTCTCTCTCTCTTTTTTTTTTTTTTTTTTTTTTTTTTTTAATATGTATATATATATACACACACACTCTAAGGCAAAGATTCATGGCATCTTTGGCAATTTGTCATGTGATCCACTTCCCTGAAAGGTGCAGAGGGAGAATTTCTGGCCTCTTTCATGTCTGTATTTTCTGCTTTGCCACAATGTGATAACTGAAAGGATCTTTCTTACCATCGCACTGTTGTGTTAACAGTCTAAATGGAAAACGGTAAGAGAGACTTTAGTTTTCCATGGAATGTGTCAGCACCACCCTAACATGGGCACTTGTTCAGCCAGCTGGGGCTTTAAAAAGTGTGAGCCAAGTCACCGAACTGAAGTCTCTAACCAAGCAACATCCCTCATTGCTAGCCGATGGGTACAGTGTGAACACCCGGAGGGCAACCATAGCTCCTCTAAGCTCTATGAAATAAAAGGGAGGAAAAGGGCAAGTAATCCCTCAGATGGAGGTGGGGAAGCCTTCCAAGGGGCACAGGCACTAGCTCTCTGGCAGGCTCCAGGCACGCTGGTTACAGCCGGTGCGCTCGGGGTGCGCCTGAGCACAGCACAGGGGCTAAACTACTGGTAAATCGTCGCCAGGTCTGATCCTGAGCTGCGCGTTAGCGGAAAGTTGGGCTTCCTGTTGCTCCCGCCTGCGGTCCGGGAGCGGATCAGAGCGACTCCGCGATCCCTGGCTGAGCCTCTGCCTCGCAGCCGCTCGTCTGCGCATGAGTCGCCGCGGGAGGCTCCGCGGCTGGAGTATTTCAGGGGCTGGGCGCCGGGGGAAGATGCTCAGTGCCTGACGGAGGCCGTGCGCCCGGCGGAGGGGGAGCGGCGGCGGCTGCGGGCCGTGGGCCGTGGCGAGGGCGGCGGCGGCGCGGGGGGCACCGCGCACGGCGGCCGTCGGGGCAGCTCCCGCTTCAGCACCGCGGACAGCGCGCAGCGAGCTCCGCGCCCCGGCTCGGGCGGCCGGCCCCGGCTCCCCCCTACCCCCCCCCGCCCGGCTCCCCCCGCCCGGCTCCCCCTACCCCCGGCCCCGGCTCCCCCTACCCCCGGCTCCCCGCTACCCCCTGCCCCGGTTCCCCCGGCCCCGGCTCCCCCTACCCCCGGCTCCCCGCTACCCCCTGCCCCGGTTCCCCTTGCCCCGGCTCCCCCCTACCCCCGGCTCCGGCTCCCCCTACCCCCGGCTCCCCCTGCCCCCGCTGCCCCCGGCCCCGCCGCCCCCGGCTCCGCTGCTCCCAGCCCCACTGCCCCGGCCCCGGCTCCCCAGACCCTCTAGCTGCGGCACCCATCCGCGGGTGTCCCGACCTGCCCTCTATCTCCGGAGTGCCCCGGCGCCCCTACCCTCGGCTCCGACCCCAATCCTCCCGGACCTCGCTCCGCCGCTGCCTGGCACCGCCATCGGGGTCCCGCTCCCCCGCCGCTCTCCTCCCTTCTGCCCCGGACGCCCGCCCAGCCCCGCTCCCCCTCGCCCCGCTCTCAGCACCTTCGGCCCTACTCCCCTCCCGCTGCTCCTTCTCCTTACCCCCCGCTGCCCCCAGTTCTGCTCCTCGCTCCCCCGGCCCCTGCACCCCGGCCCGCGCCGCCGGCAACATGCGCGGGCGGCCGCGGGCAGCGGCAGGCGAGGCTGCGGTGCCGGCTCGGATGCCCCCTTCCTCCTGCCCTCGCCCGCTCCAGGCGACCCGCTGAGAGATGGACTTGGCAGGCGTGCTGGTGGCGTTGCTCCTCGTCCTGGTGCTGGTTGTCTCTCTGCTCTCCAACCTGCTGGTGCTGCTATGCTTCGTCTACAGTACGGAGATCCGCAAGCAGGTGGCCGGGGTTTTCCTGGTGAACTTATCCTTTTGCAACCTGCTCCTCACCGTCCTGAACATGCCTTTTACCCTGCTGGGGATCCTGAGGAACCAGCAACCCCTCGGGGGCTGCGTCTGCAAAGCGGTGGGTTTCCTCGAAACTTTCCTGACTTCCAACACGATGCTGAGCATGGCAGCGCTCAGCATCGACAAATGGATTGCCGTGGTGTTCCCCTTAAGCTACACCAGCAAGATGCGGTATAAGGATGCTGTGATACTGATGGGCTACTCGTGGCTCCACTCCCTCACGTTCCCCTTGGTATCCTTGTTTTACTCGTGGGTAGATTACAGCAGCGTTTATGCCTCTTGCACCTTGCACCTGAAGGAAGAGACAGAGAGGAGAAGGTTTACAGTGTTCACCATCGTCTTTCACTCCACCAGTTTCATGCTGTCGCTGGTGATTTTGTGTTTCACCTATTTAAAGGTGTTGAAAGTTGCCCGGTTCCACTGCAAGCGGATAGACATTATTACCATGCAGACTCTGGTTTTGCTGGTGGATATCCACCCCAGGTAATGTGTGTGTGTTCGTATTCACAGCCCCGGGGCACTTGCGGCAGGCACCCCGGGCGGAGGGGATGTCCTGCCTCCCCAGCAGCCTTCCCTGCCCTCCCGCCTGCCCCGGGCACATGGCGAACGCTTCTGCCTCTAGTTTCAGGCGCTGCTTATAGTGCCAGAAGACGGTGGCTTGTGTATTTGTAGCCTGCTTGGTTTAAATGGTAGCCCCGCTTGCCGAGTGCTCCCACTTGCCCGAGCTCCCTTTAAGACGGAGCTTTGGCGAGTGCGATCGTCCTCAGGCTCGGCGGGGCCAGGGCTGGCCTCCCCTCCCCCGGGGCTGCCCTCCTCCTGGGGTCCGGGCTGCCCTGCCCTTCCCGGGGGCTGCTCTGCCCTCCTCCCGGGGGGCTGCCCACTTTCAGGGAGCTGCCCTCCCCCGGGGGCTGCCCTGCCCTCCCCTCCCCCGGGGGCTGCCCTGCCCTCCCCTCCCCCGGGGCAGGGGCTCTCGGACCAGGAGCGAGTCCTTCCCCTCTCCCCTGGGCTCACATCTTGCTTCTTGCCTTAACCCACCGCCTGCTCTTTTCCCTTTGCAGTGTGAAGCAGCGCTGTCTTAACGAGCAAAAACGGAGGAGGCAGCGGGCTACCAAGAAAATCAGTATTTTTATAGGGTCATTTGTGATCTGTTTCGGTCCTTACATTATCACCAGGTTAGTATTGCCTGTTGGGGTGGGGGACATTCTGGAACTGGTGTGGCCTCTGATGTGCAGGTGCCCGGCAGGGACTACAGCTGGTTTGGGGATGTCAGAGCCTGAGGGAAACCCGGGGCCGGTTCTGAGGGGCAGAGCACACACACACATACACATACACTCGCACCGGTCCTGCCTGCGTGCCCAGCCTGCTGGGTGAAGCCTCAGCAGCCTCTGGCTCTCCTTCCCTCATTGCAGCCAGGTCTGGGCACCTCTGCCAAGAGCAAGAGGCTTTTAGGACAAATACCAGGAATTAATTACACGCTAGTGGGAGATGAAGGCAGTTTAAAAGACTCGCCACCCTTCCTTATTAGCACAACCCGAGCAACAGAGAGGAAAGCAGACAGCTTTTCCTGATTAACTCGGTTTTTTTGTTGTTGTTGTTTTTTGGGTTTGTTTGTTTGTTTGTTTGTTTGTTTGTTTGTTTGTTTGTTTGTTTTTTTAAGGCATAAGGCCAAGCATGCTGCTATTGGAAGCTGAGGTGACATAATTTAAATTTATCCTGGCTGATAATTTGTCAGATAAGCTTTGTGTCTGGAAACATTAATGGCTGTAAATATATTGCTAATGGTGCAGCATGGCCCCTGTGATGAGGTGTAAGTGTTATCTCCCAGGAAAACAAATAATTAGACTTCTAAAATGTATAGGAAACACTATGCTCCTGAACTGGCCAGAATCATTGGCATCCGTCCCAGTGGTTTGCACCTTTTTAAGTACTTCTGCATCATTCTCGTTCCATACTTGTGTAGTCTTTATACAACATATGGTTATTATTTTTAAATCTTGCATAAATCAGAGAGCTGGAAGCCAATGTAACTATACTGAATTGCAGCACCTCAGGATTTAGCCTTTCATCTCTAAACTAAAATGGGCTACAACATTCACAATGATTTTTTTAAATGTTTCCCACTTCACAGTGTGTTCAAGACACCCTTGAAGAGTACTGACTTCTGTTGAGGAAGGTGCATTAGTCTGCAAAACCACCCTGGTGAGGGCTCCCTCAAGGTTGATACCAAGCTGCCAGGGTCTGCACCCACACCAGCTTATAAAAATCCTCCAGCTTTAGTGCACTGGTCACATATATATATGCCATTTATGATCACCATCTTTGCCTTTTTCTTACATGGGTAAGGGGACAGATTTAGGCCAGTGCACAAAAATGACAATGTTTTTTAACCTTTAGGGTGACATTTTTTTCAGTTCCCACTTATATGCTGAAAGGGAGTCCTGACCGATTGCCTGGATAACTGCTTTTTTTTTTTTTTTTTTCCTGCAGTTGAAAGGATTATTACAAATATTAACATTACATCACAGAGTTAAAAGGTTAATTGATCACTGTTCAGTACATTCTGAGTCATTTTCTATTCACTTTTGCCATAATCAGGATATAATTATATTGAGCAAAGTGGCTTTTGCCATCTTCTTTCCATCTGAACATTACCAACTTCAGCAATTTTCAACATTGCCCCCATTTTTCAGGGTGGAGATATTTCTCATAAATTTCTAAAATAAAAGTGACTTCCTTCTTCAGACCTTGCATTTAGCAAATGTGAGGTGGTGCGTTTTCTATGTGTGACAAACTGGTACCTCATGTGTCACTACGGAGAAGACTGAGGGTTGGTTTATGTAAATGTTTCAAGGAACAAGTTGTCTCAGTCATGAGGACCGAGTTAGTTCAGTGACAGCAAAATGGGAAGTATTTAGGGAGGATATCCTCAAAAGCTCTTTGCCCAAAAGGCAAGACAGTGTCCAGGCAGCACTAGATAAAAGCTGGTGGTGGAGGACTTGCTGCCATGCTTGTTTCTCCATTCTTCCCTCATTCTGTTTTTTAGGGGGGTGGCACTCAAGCAATCTCTACGGAGGCAATGTGAAAGATATCTTCTGTTTTCTTGCTCTTTGGCCTGGTGACTCAGGTTGCGTTGTGAGCTCAGTATTTGCTCCTCATTGCAGAAATGTGAATGAGATTATGATCATTAGCAATATATTCGTCTGTTCACTAAGAGCCGACAGATGAATTTCATCTTTTTTGTAACAGCACTGGAAACAAGAAAATGATACTAAGATGCATTCAGATGGATATTTCTAAGGCTGACTTGATTTGGCCAGGCCCTTTATCTTAATAAAATCTGTGTAATTTTTCTTCTGTTGGCTTCAGTGCAATTATGTTTGGGCCCATAATACATTAAAGGGACCACATAGTAATACATCTATTTTCATGACTGAAAGATAGCTTACTCTTCTTATGTAGTGTCTTTATAAAAACATCAATTGTGTAAATATGAAATGTATATTTCTTGTATTAGGAAGATATACAGTATGGGATAAACCTAAACAACCATGCAGCAAGTGTTGTTTATTGTACGTTTATTTATTTCTCACATTTTGTGTCTTCCTGTTCTCTTTGTTTTGAATTCACTGGAATTTTTTCCAAGCAGCTTCAAACGAGTCATCTGGGTTTTAAATGCACTTGCCATATGAATGATTTCACTTTCACGCATGCATGAGAAATTTTCCTGTCAGAGTTCAACCACTTGTGGCAATGTTCAGTCCTAGTGGTGGTAAGTCAGCTTGTCTATGCGGAAGGATCAGAACAGCTTCAAAAGTCAACGCCCTGCGAGTTGGGAGCTCTGCACTTTGGAAAGAGGCCGGAAGGTTCTTCAAGCATTGAGAAAGCTTCTGATCTTATATCTTCAAACAGTGATGTTTTAGCATACAGAAAAGGGCTGGTTTATCTCATGGTAGCTTTTTGTTTTGTTTTGTTTTTTTAATTCTGGAATGAATATAGCAAAATAGTATATTCTTGCTCCTGCAAAAGGTTTCACAAAAGATATACAGATAATAAAAAGTTCTCACTCTGTTCTTTCCACCTTCCTGGAGAATTTGACCACTGCAGATAAGCTGTATGCCAGACATTTTCTGGAACAGTCTGAGGGTTTGCTCTCACTTCTGTGGAAAAATTGCTTAACTTAGTTGCCGTCTCTCCCCCCATGATTAATACGCCCATCTCAACTGAGGTGCTGAGGCCACTAATCATCCGTGAAGCACAGACCAGGAGACCCAGGTCTGGAGACAGCTGACTGATCATATAATGATGATAAAAGTGTTGTCTCCTTGTTTTCTTTGGTCAAACTAACGGTCAGCCAAGTGCATGCAGAAACTTTCACAGGTAAGTAGATGCAGTTGTGCTCCTAAGCATACTGTGGGATCACAGGGGCCATCCAAATCTCTCTGAGATATTGGCATGTTGTTCTTCATGCAAAACCTCTACATAGGTTGGCAGATATGACACAGGACCTAGAGGAGACCCACAACTTCCAGGAGCAACAGCCTGATGCCAAGGGGGTTATGCTCAAATGTCTCAAGTGTCACTAGACAGCTGTACTAAGGCAACTCCGTTCAATAAGCCAGGAAGCCCCAAGTCACATGTGTCTATATCAGGCTTGCCATGGGAGAGGGGTAATCAGTTATGTCACCAGGGTTTTGACCACTTACCAGCACAATTCTCTAAATTCGGAAAGTGAGCAATAAAGATCAGCACTTTCTTATCTCCAATGCATGGGAGCATTAACATTGAAAACACGCTTTTTCTCTCTTTCCATAGAGGGAATGGTTCTTGTCTCCCAGTGTCCTTGCTAGGAAAGTTCCCTTTGACTTTATTGAATCCAAGGAGTAAGTACAGGGACCTTCTCCTGCAGGGACCATGTACTGTAAGAAAATAAGCATTACTTTAATGTTTCATGAAGAATGAGCTGAGCACTGGGCTCAGTGTGAATATAAGACTCAAGTGTTTCCATCTCTCTTTAATGTTTAACAGGTTGATAGAGCTCCTTCCTTTTGTTACCATAAATTACTACTGGGGAATTATAAGCAAGTGCCTCACCTACAGTAAGGCTGCATCAGATCCATTTGTTTACTCACTTTTACGTCAACAGTACAAAAAGTTCTGATCAACATCGTCAATAGGATACTTAAGAGGGACCTCTATCCATCATCGGGGTACAACAGCTCTCTCGACACCGAAAACGATTACTGCTTGCACAGAACAAACTAACAACATGAAAAGCATTCCCCTTCAAGTGAGACAGGTGACTGCTGCTGCTGGATAGCTGCCTTTTCCCTCCCATGCTGACAGTGGTGACAGTGTCCCCAGGGTGTGAGAGCTGCGTTAATGCAATGCATTTCACTGTGGACTTTCATGAAAGGCTCTTCCCTGGTCTGCAGCCAAGTACAACACACGGCAAAGCCTTGTCCCTGAGCGAATGGAGTAAGCTTGACGGGGTTTAAGAGAGCCTTTGGAGGCTTTAGAGAACTTTTAATATTTCACGTCTGAAGACTTGGTATGTCTTGAAGCGTTCCACATCAGATGTGACATTCCAGTGTCTTCTGGGACCACAGGAATCCCCAGGTTGGACGGAGAGGTTGAGAGTGCTCTGTGCTGCCCATGTAACTCGGCAGCCCAGGATCTGCTCTATCAGTTTTGAACATTACAAATAAGTCTTTTAATTGATTGATTTATTGTATTAGTGCCTCAAGTGAGTCAGCACTTTGAATCTGAGATTGTTGTTATTATTATTTATTACTAGGCATCATGATTGTAACATAGCCTTTAGGAAGTGGTACATATATTTGATATGCCAGTATTCTATCAAGCATAACCAAAGTCCACATATCTGAGTTACCAATATTTAGCACTTCAGTGGTATGTGATTACAGTAATTGCAGCAACAGTAATGGAGACATATAAGAAATTTAGTTAAATATCACTGTAGTTCCATCACTGAGCTAGTAGACCTATTCAAACAAGCTTTTATTCAGAAAAAAAAAAAATCAGTTAGACAGTAGAAGTGACAGATACCACTGTGTTTAAGATATATTACTTCAGAAGCTAACTTTTTTCAAAAAACAGGCTAAAGTATACTGATTCTTTTTAAGGGATATATAATGTGTAAAATATTTCATGCATTGGCTATATTTGGTGGATTGTAATAATACTGTACAATCTTTTCTTTTATAATGATCAATTACTCTGGCAATTTTAACTGATACCAAGAGATGTCTGAGAGGTACTATAACAGACTTGCTGCCAAATGCCCAGAAACACAAAGCTGCTTTATTAGTATATGCATTTTTCTTTTTTATTTATTTTTAAATCTAAACAGGCTTTGGAAAAATGTGGGAATTATTTTTGAATAATATTCCTTTGATTCTATAAAACATGCATCAAAGTATTCTATGGCATTCAATAAACTACTATTTTCTAATCGAATACGTAAGGGGAAAATGAAAGCAATTCTAAAGTATATTTTAACAAAAAAAAGAAAGAAGACAGTAAAGAACACTTATTTTTTATGTAACAATGGACTTGACCCTATTATGCATTGAGAAGGCTATTCCTGGTAAAACTAAGCATATAAGTATGTGATTAGGCACAAATATAATTTATTTTGAAGTTAACAGCCCTATTCCCATGCTGAAAATTAAGCACACACTTAATGTTGAGCAGTTAGCACACAGAGAGGGTTTCTCCTACCATCCACAATGAGGAAGGAGAGCATCTTATTGCAATACCATTGAAGTCAAGGAAAGGTGATACTGTGTAACAAATACAATGTTCTCTTATCTCCTGCTTTTAATCTCTGAGGCCTTTCTGATGCCATTTTTTGGTTTTGGTTTTCCCCCATGCAAGTACCTTAGGCCTCTGTGTTTTGCATCTATAGCTCTGCCTGTGTTTAAATTGAATGTACTATAATGGTTTTGTCTTCTTAGTAAAGTATTTGTACTCTCTCCAATTTTGTGTAAATACAATATTTCAGAAAAAAAAAAAAAAAAAGCTCTCTATGGAATTTTTCCAGTTTTAATATCTTACTGTCTGCCTCCACATGGTTTCCCCCCTCTGCCATGTCACTACAAAAACCTGATGCTCAGTCTTTCATTTCAGCTGCAAAATAAGGACCAAATATCTCAGGGCGGGGTGGGAGGAATGCTAAATTTTCAATTATTTTTTAGTCAGTTTAGTGCCAAAAAGTTTTGATAGACTACAGCATTTATCTGTGAATAAACATGAGGTTAATGATACCTACAGTTGTTAGCTTGTGGTTGGCTTACATTTGGTTTCCTAAACAAAATGGTGCTCACTTTAAGAAAGGAATATGTTACTTACAGTTAAGGGTATTAAATTGTCACCTCCAAGACATACAAATTAAATAAATCTTTACTTCATTTTTTTTATATGTTAGTATCAAGAAAATAGTAGAGGAGAAAAAATAATAATAGACTTTAAAGCTATTACAGTAATAAACTTCTAAAGGTATTAAACTATAAGCCACCTTTTAAAGATATAAAGCAGGACATAGTTAAACAGCTACATGTGCTATTAAGTTAATTAACGAAACTTATTCAGGTCAGTTGAGGATGTTGTCATGCACATACTTTAAAATACTCCTTGACCTCACAAAATATTGAACATTTCTAGAGGGGCTCAGGTCCAGACTGGGAAAAAAAAAAAAAAAAAATTGAGCCTGATCTGGGTGTTGCAGAACGTCTTTTAGATTTAATTTCCATAGAGAATTAGGAAGTTATGGTCTACAGCATGCTGTAGAGCAGAAACTAAGGAGGGGTGAGGAGAGCTGTAGTCCTCTCAGTCTCGATTTGCAACGAAGTTTAACTGCTTTGTTTAGCATTACCAAAAGGCATCTTCCTCTGCTTAGAGTGCACAGACAGTTCTGCAGGTAAATTTTTCTTTCTCCCTTCTTCTCACCACCCCTACTCTCCTCCCCACCAGAGGAGGGCTTGCTCTAATTTTTTAACCAAGCAGGAAGCGTTCAGTGAGAGGTCTTGGTTTCATTCCCCCAGCTTCCTGATGAAGACAAAACTTTGGTTATCTTGGTGCTTCCTTCACCATGCTCTGGGTTATTCACGGATAGGAGGATGTAGGGGGAAACACACTTTGCCCTCATTTTTTGGGATGCTGCAAAAAGGATCAAATGATTTAGTGCTATAACGGAGGTGAGAACATATATCTTACAGCATGGGAGCATTTACCATCAGTGGCAAGGTTGTGGACTACCCTCTTACCAACATTTTATATAAAACAAACCTTGGATACACAGTTCTGACAGTAGAGCTTGGTTTGGATCAAAAGATTTCCAGTAAAGCTGAAGGATGAGATCCAAAATGGCATATTGCCATTGACATACTCTTGCCAACTCAAAAGTAGTGCTCCAGGAAACTTTATCTGGATTTCCTGCCCAATGACCTGGAGCAGCTTTTGCTAGGAGACAAGAGACTGGCAAACACCTGGCAGGTGTGTTGTGCAGTTGGAAACACCTGATGCTATGACTTCCCTAGCAGGAGGAGCTCTCACCCACTTGAGGCTGTTTAACGAAAACAATGGCAAATCGTTGAAAAAGTGTGCAAGAGAAGCATCATCTTCTTACATCAGTAGCAGTAGAGCCCCAAACAATTACTGGGCTGGGATTTTTCAGCTCCTGGGTGCAAAATAAATAAATAAATAAATAAAAATATTCCTCTTCCTTTCTCCAAACTTGTATTTTAGCTGCAGACTGGAGTTGAGAACTGCACCTTCCCTGGGTGACATTCTCCTCCCAATGGTAGTCAGAGTATAAACTCTGAAGTGTAACACACCTTTAATTAGTCTATGTAACTGAGGAGACATTCAACTTCTTTTTTTTTTTTTTTTTCTTAACACATCTCCACCAAAGTATTTCCAAGCCTGATGATTTAGATACTTTCTGGCAAGATCTAGGATGGAGTTTCGAATCTGTCTTTTCAGAGGAAGGAAGCGAGTCTGTGTACTCCATTTCCTGGGTGAGGGCTCTGATCTTTATTATCATGGAGAATAACCTCTTCAAAATTAAATAGAAAACTTTTTTTTTTTTTTTTCCCTATACTGATGGTAAACTTTGAGACTGACAGTCAGAGTTTCTGAGGCAATAAAGGTGAAGTAGTGCTTAGACTACAGATTCCCAAAATGTTTAGTTATGAGCTGGATCCAAGCCTGCTAAATCATCCTGACAGGATAGATGTGCTTCAGTCCAAGTGTAAAAACAAAACTAATTTTCTTAGGTTGTATGATACTAAAAACTTTAGTATCTCTGAGCTTAGATGGTAGCTGAGCAATGAGGACTTTGGGTTCTGTGAATTTTCACTCCACAAATTTCTTAACCTCACTGAAGAGCAGGCATGTTACTTACGTGGGTAAATCATCACCTAATAAACTTTTACAAATAATCGGCACAGCTCAGTGATTACTGAATACATATTTACTTTGTCTTAATGAGAGTAATGATGGTACTGAACTTAAATTTCAGAGCTAATTGCAATGTTAGGCTTATCACATGGTTAAGCATATGGGAACTAAAATTCTTTAATGCAATTGCTCTTACAAAGAGAGTGATCATGCTCTTTACAACTATGGGTTAAAATTTGAAGTTTTTGAGAAATTGAGCAGCATTGAGCCTTGCTGAATAAAATTACCTGTAATGAGATGTTCAGACGCATCTAGCTAAAATTAAAAACAAAAACAAACAAACAAACAAAAAAAAAAAAAAAACCAAACAAAAAAACCCCAAACTGTAGAGAACTATCCTGTATGAGTGGCAAGGTTTGACTACATCACCTGGAGGGCATATTTTCTGTTGTATTTAAGGCTTTTTTTTTTCCCAAAAATAATTATGTGCACTTGTGCACACAGAATGAATAAGCAACTGTGTGTATGTCTCAAAAGCACATAGCATATTTCAGGATTGTGAAGTGCAAATGTCTTGCTCAGTCTGGTTCAGGAGGACACCTGGTTTGTGGGAGGTGTTAATTACACAAGTAAATTAGAGGTTCTGCTTTTTATTTTTGGAAAGCGGGTCCAATTAATATTTAATGGCTCAGCTGGAGACACAGCAGAGATGACCTTAAGAAAGGTTGTAAATATGTGAATATCTTTCTGTGCCAGAAGCTTGGGAGAGCAAAATGTCACCTGGCACAGTGTACACAACCAGCTCCTCTGAGCTGGAGCCGCTTTTCCCTGCGGCTTATGAATGTGACACAGGCCAAATGACTGGTCCCATTTCTTCATATTCCTGGTTCTTCTCCCTTTAGCAGTAGGTTTTCCTTGCCAGGACGTGAAGGGTGCATGATGCAAACTAGGTGCTTCTGTTCTTTTCTGTAAGTGAGCAATGCATGAACCATGAGTCGCTCCCAGCCAGGCTTCTCATACAGCCTCTATGCAAATGAAACATATTGCAAAGCACGTATGTTAGATGTCGTAGGGTCCATATGGTTAAAGGTATTTTTGAGTGTTGAGAACTACAGATCATTCCAGTCCGCTCACACCACGTTTTTAACCAGATGCCTTCAGAAATGTTATAAACCGTAATTGAAGCATCTTAATTTCTGAGTCCAATCCACCATGGCAAGTTGCTGAGCAGCCCACTGTGGACAGTAAACTCTCCAAACAAAACCCAGAACCATCTCTTTTGGGATATAACCAAAGTTGTTTGTTGTGCATGTTTCATACATTTCACCACATCCTGCTGTTTGCACATGGCATACAGAGGTTTGTATCCAGCAAATTTGGAGCAAACTATCCAGCATATGCTTAAGTTTCCAAGTTTCCTTTCCTAAAACAAATGGATTTAAATCTTGAAACGCTTTCCAAGCAGACCCCTTCTCCTCCTGCCTAAGCCTAGAGTAGCTTTATTTAACTCACTTTCTCCATTTGAATTTTTTTTCAGCTGAAGTCTTAGCACTCTAATTGTATTTCAGTGAAGCCTGACCTTAAGTGGCAGACTCATTACCACCTTCTTTTCACTTTTATAATTCCTGTCTTTACATATGCAACCATTCTGTTCTCTTTGCTTGCAGCTGTCAGCCCTGATGCACACTTTCAGAATGTTTTATCAAAACCCAATAAATTGCTCAGTGCCCTTGGTCCATGGCATCGAACTGGAGATTCAGTTTGTGCATGCATCTTCACAAGAATATTTAAATATATTTTAGGTCTTCTGTTTCATATTTGTCCTTATTCATGGTAAGATAAAATGTTGATTGGTGATACACGACCTTTGTTTTACAAATGGCTGCTGATGACTCCTTACAGGTGCATAGCTCAGACTGGCTTTCATCTTGAAATCTGGCTTTTCAGCTAATCAGACTCTTATTGTTGTCATTGTTGATGAAGCCTGATCTAGGCATTTAAAATGTCTTTTGTGTTCCCCACACAGTCATCTGAATACTTCATTATCTTTTTATTGTTACTACCTTGCTGGAAGCCAGGGAAGTATTAGAACTGCTTCTCCCAGGAGTCCTGAGGCACAGACAGATGAAAGACCACACAGCCAAGAAAGGATCAAATTTCTTGAAACATGTTTTAGAAGATACCTAGGAATGGAAGACAAACTCTTTCATCCTGAATCTATGCATTGATCTTTTTCTCAAAGTTTCTCAGGTGTTTAAAAATGTGCTTCTCTTGATGGGCTGGGGATGCCTCAGAGTTGACAGTGAAGCTCAATTTCTGGGAGAAAGCTATTTAGGATACAGGAACAACATGTTCCTCCTCCCATCCTGAGAAGCTCACTACACCAGCACCATGTGAAAAAGGAGTAAGAGACACCCCTTACTCATAAAAGACATCTGCATGTGTTGAAGCCATATCTACCTTCTATGTGTTTCTAGACGGATCTTCAGTGGTTTTCTCTGGGTGTGAGAGCTCAGGCTGGGATCTCTCTTTTCCTTGGAGAATGTCACCTTGGCCAGGCTGAAAGCTGGGTAGAAAGCAGTCCTGCTCTCCCTCTGTACAAACAAGAATTTGAGATGCTGTGTATGAGAAAGCATGGAGTCAATGCACATGATGGTGACATTTAGTGGGTAGGGCACTTATTATTACAAAGAGGGAGATGGTGCTCCTGGTCCTCTTCTGAGGGCTGCTTATATCCAATCTATGTATTGCATCCCACTCATTTTGTGTGCTGGGTTTGTGTGTGTGGTGGGGGGGGTATGGTAGTGAGGGAGGGGGCTACACTGGTGACCCCCTGTGAGAAGTTTCTCAGAGCTCCGTTGGCTCCAAGTTGGACCAACCTCTGGCCAGGGCCAGTTAGCAACAGTGTCTGTGCCTCTGTGATAATATATTTAAGAAGGGGAACCTGGGAAGAGGAGTAGGAGTTGTGAGGAGGAGTTGTGAAAGAGGCACTTCTGCAAACACTGAGATCAGTGAAAGAAAATAGAAGAAAGGGGGGGGAGGTGTGCTGGAGCAGAGACCCCCCCCTGCAGCCTGTGATGAGAGGTCAGGCTGTCCCCCTGCAGTCCAGGGAGGTCACTGGTAGAGCAGATGCCAACCGGCAGCTTGTGAAGGACCCCATGCCAGAGCAGGTGATTGTACCCAAAGAAGGCTGGGACTCTGTGGGAAGCCCCTGCCACTGTAGTTCAGTGCTGGAAGGATTGCAACATGTGTAAGGGATCCACCCTGTAGCAGTCTGGGAAGCACTGCAGTCTGTGGGAAGGAGTCATGTCAGAGAAATTTCATGGACTGTCTCCTGTGAGAAGGACACCATGCTGGAGCAGGGGAAGAATGCAAGGGGTGCTTCCCCTAAGGAGGAAAAAGTGGTGGAATTGACTAACCCCCCATTCCTCATCTCCCTGCGCCACTGGCGGGAAGAAGGGAGAGAAGTTGGGAGAAAAGCTGAGCCTGGGAAGAAGGGAGGGGTGAGGGAAAGTGTTCTTAAGATGTGGTAATGTTTCTCTCTGTCCTACTCTGTTAAGTGTTGTTAGTGTCTGAATTAAATTTATGTTCTTTTTCTTCCCCTAAGAAGTCTGTCTTTTGCCCATGACTGTAATGGTTGAGTCATCCCTCCCTGTCCTTATCTCTATTCCTGAGCCTTTTTCTCCTTCCCATTCCTGAGGGAGAAGGGGCAAGAGAACGGCTACATGGTGCTCAGTTGCTCTCTGGACTCAAACAATGTCATTTTGTTAGTGGACAGAGGCATAACTGAAGGGGAAAATATGTTTAAGGTAAGATCCTGGCTTCACTGACTTCAGGTGGAGGTAAGACAAGGTTTTACTTGAAGGTTTTCTTCAGTAGAGTCCAAGTCTGAATTTGTGGAAATCTTTCCAAAAGACCATTTAAGACCAGCTCAGTTAAGAAGTCTACTCACTGAATTAATCACATTAAAAAAAAATAAATAAAATATTTGGATTCTTTTGTATCCTAGCAAAACATTTTAATGACACTGAATGGAAATGTAATCTAAGAGGTATTAAGTTTTTCTTCAAATGATAACATACAGATATTAAGCAGATTGAAAATATAGATGGTATGGCTGTAGAGGAAGCTGCATGTCAGTCCTCTGACAGTTGCTTACACCTCTAAACCCTGTTTTTTCCCAAGCTTTCTAATGTCTCTCTCTGTATACCCCTGCTGTCCACTCTCTGATGGATACCTGTGGCTTGCTGGGCATCGACAATCACTCCAACTCTATGAATTTGGAATTTATAAGCTCCTTTCTTCTAGACCCAGAGGACCACCGTTACAGTGGTTCTGAAAAGTAATTAAAACCCAGAGTTTGTTCCTTCCTTCTGAAAAATCCTGTTTATTCTTATTAATAATAAATTCCCATCTATTCAGTTATTTTAATCTCTGGATTTAGATCTGAACAGACACAAGAACAACATCTCTGCATCTCTGCTAGCCTGTGATCCCTTTGCAACTGCTGAACCTCCGTCAATCCCCATGCTTTTTCCACCTTCATCACCTTTTAAAATCTCTACCTGCCCTCTGGTTTCTCACATCACCTGAAAGCCAGGCTATTCAGATCCTGTCTTTCCTTGATGTATTCCTTCAAGCTGTTGTGGCATTCTTTTTTTTTTTTTTTTTTTTTTTTCCCTGTGGTTTGTTTTGGTTTTCTGTGGGGTTTTTTTGTTGTTTTTTAAATAGTTTTCCACTGACAGACTGTTCAGTTTTTAACTTCATGCAGTTGAGCAGGATTGTAACATGCAAACTAAATGAACTAGAAAGAGAGCTGTGCCCCTCACTTCTTGCTGCTTGTCAAAGAAAGCAGGCAAAGGAATCAAACCAAGAATCTTACTGAATCTATTTTGACCCTTGGGATTACAGCCTACCAATTTCTGCAGTTGGAAGCACACAGTAGTAATATGAATACTGTCATATTTTCACTTTCAGATAAAATTACCAGATATCCATTTATGGCTGAATCAAGGTGTTCAACATTAATTTCTCATAAAAATAAAACTTTTATTTTTGGAATTTTGAGAAAACTTCCCACCTACTGTTCCAGTAAGCCTCATGAAGGGAAGATGGGATGGAATTGCAACCTACCCGGTGTGGATGCATAGTGGGTTTTTCTGAGCTTGTTCTGCAGTGGCTGAATGTCTGTTATCACTCTGGCAGCTCATAGCCTTTACTTTCAATGCTGATGCTCTCAGATTCAGACCTTAGAGTGTCAGTTACCTTTTGACTTTCAATTGTACATTATATGAACCTGCAAAAAAACAGATAAATGGATCCCAGGACCTTTTGCCTTGTAATTTCCCATACTGCTGCTGCATTGATTTGATGAGTCTTGAGGGTAGCTGTTGCTTGGCAACTTGAAGCTAAACAGGTCCAACATCAGGTGGAGTATGTAAATGGATTGCTCGAGCTAGCAAGGTTTCTTGACATCCTGACTTCCTCACAGAGGAAAGCTGGAGGTTGGACTTGCCTCCTGGTGCAATGTAGTTTACTTCAGGGAGAAAGAAGGAGCTATTGAGAACTGTGTCTAGCACAACAATCTGTAGGAAAATGGAAAAATTCAGCTCCTGCTGGAATTTCTCTGGATATCTGTGCTCCAAAGGTGTCCTGCTCAGCAGTGGTTTAAAGGAAGGCTCTGATTAATCAAAATTTTGACAAATTAAGTTAATCTTTTTGATGAGCCACTGTTTCTTTTTTTATTCCTTAATGATAATAAAAAAGTAGAGGATAAATCAGTGAAATTAACTGTTGAGGGAAACTAGAAAAATACAAATCCCCAGTTGTCGCAAGGAGCTCACTGTCAAAGAAGCCGAGGGAGATAGTTATGTGGCTAGGATGACTGATAAGGATCCCATCCTGAAGCCTTGTAGGCTGAAGAAACCTTTCCCATAGAGATTAGTTTGATATGTGGATGTTGTAGTTTGAGCCTGGTTGGCAACCAAACACCACGCAGCTGCTCACTTCTCCCTTCTCCCCAGCGATGAGAAAGGACAAATGAGCCAGGCTTGGGATTCGAGATAGGACCAGGAGGGGCAGATCAACCATTATGGTCATGGGCGTCAGACTTGTTAGGGGAAGAAAAAAAGAACATATATTTATTACAGACATTAACAACACTTAACAGAGTAGGACAGTGAGAAGCATTGCCACATCTTGAGAACACCTTCCCCCCAACCCTCCCTTCTTCCCAGGCTCAGCTCTACTCCCAGTATCTCTACCTCCTCCCCCAGCGACACAGGGGCAGGGAATGGGGGGTGCAGTCAGTGCTGCTGCTTCTTATATCTTCAATGGGGGGAGCTTCTGAAACTTGTTCACCCTGCTCCATTGTGGTCCCCCTCTCACAGGAGACAGTCCTCCACAAACTTTCTCCAACTGGATTCCCTCCCACGGCTGCAGCCCTTCCCGAGCTGCTCTGGCGTGGGACACCCCTGCATGCTGCAATCCTCCCAGTGCTGAACTACAACAGCAGAGGCTACCTTTTCCCACAAGAACCTGGCCTTCTTCAGGCACAGCACCTTGATCATCCATGTGAAACACAGGCCATAAATCAGTGTCTGCTCCACCGTAGATATTCATGGGTGGAAGGGATGGGCCACCCTGCTGTCTCACCACAGGATACAGGGGGGTCTCTGCTCCAGCACACCTCCCCCCTCCTTTCTTCCTCCGTTCCTTCACTGACCTAGATGTTCATGCAGCTGCTCACCACATCCCTTAAATACATTATCACAGAAGCACCACTGATTGGCTCAGTTTTGGTGCAGAGGTGGAGCTGACTTGGAGCTGGGGGAGCTTTGAGAAGCTTCTCACAGGGGGGCACCCCTATAGCCCCCTCCCCTGCTACCAAAAGACCCTACCACTCACTCAAACCCAGGACAGTGGATGATAAGGTATTTCTCACATCTGTACAAAACTTAGCAGTTCTGGATCAGATCTTTAAACAGACCAACAGCATAGTATCAGTAACACTAGATGACTTTACACTGGCAGAGGTTTTAATCCAAACCGCTGTCTTTTTTGAAAAGCAGAGAGAAGGATTTGACTAATTGATGGAGCTGTTCCCAGCCTTTAGCCCATGGTTGGTATTGTTCCCAGAGTTTAGCCTGTGGCTAGTAATTAAGGTCCTACAGCCTCCCTGATTGCCCTGTTCTTGTTCTATTGACCCTTTATAACTATGGCTTGGCCTGTCCTATACAACTTATTTTTTCTAGACTCCTGAATATCCAATTAGTCATTATTTGGCCAAGAAAAAAACATATTCAGCAATTCAAATTATTTCTCATGATGAGTCAATGCTGAAGCCCCCATCTTATTTGTTACCTCTCTCCAAATCCTTTCCAATTTGTTAATGCTTTTCCTGAGATGAAAACACTCATGCTTTTAATGTCACTGGATGCAAATAACATGACAGAAGGGTGGCACATAGCAGTGCTGTGCAGGACTAGCTCTCTAGCTGAACCCTGGAACAAATCACATGAACCAGTGACCCACCCACAGATACTGTTACAAACTACATTCGAAATAGATATCCAGATCTAGGAACTAATGCCTTTCTTACAAATAACTCAGGGAGCTGAGGTGCTGCATGTGGGTCTGGCATAGGTTATGACCATATAGACTTTGATAAAGCTGGGAGAACAGTCTCGAGATCAGCTTGCTCTCTGTAGAGCAGGCATTTGAAATACCTCTGTGGGGCTGGGTGTCGTGCTGCTGAATATACTGCCTGCATGGCATCCTGCATGAATCCAAGGATGGCCTCCAACCTGGTCTCTCCACCTTTGCTATCCCTATCCAGCACCTTTGGTCTTTGTCCTTTGTGGGCAATTCAGCACATCTTCCATCTGAGCAAAACACGTGGAGCTCGCCTGAATACCGTAGGCTAGAGATAACATCTTCCAAATTTTGTCTGGAAAAAATGGACCTTAAAATTGTTTTGTATTTGGTCTCTGTAGTTTCCACTGATAGTCTTTAAATTTTTGAATGAAAGAAGAAAACAGAAACGGAACCAAAATTCCTTATCTGTTTAGGAGGAATTTAGGCTGTGCCACTCTAAAGACGTGGAAGTTTGATATACAAAACATATCTTAAGGCACTTAAAAATTGTCATAGCCCAGATATTTAGTTGCTGATATGTAATTTTAAAGTATCTGAATACCTTTAAATACATCCAGTTTTAATTACTTTAACAGCCTATTTCTCCTGGATTTCAGTGAGGCTTGGGCCTTGATTTGATTTAGAATTTTATTTCTGAAAGTGATGTTGAAATCTTTAGAGTTCTAATGTCAATATCTGAAATGACTACTGGTCCTTGCTGTCCGAATTTAACACCCAGTTTTCTGGAGAATGTCAGCCTTAGAGGGCCTGATTTTTTTAGAAAGTGATGAGGATCTGCCTTCAAGGAATTGGGGTCCATTAAATTTTTCCCCCATTGGGTATCTACAAACTAAAGCACTCAAAGTCACTTTTTAAAAATGCTTCCCAGCACCTCTGCAAATGTGCAAAGCAAGCCCTAGAGGACTTCTTTTGGATGTTTTGGCATTAATGTTCTGTGAGACAGGGAGAAGAGATGAAGTAAAATGAGTCTCAAAATAGGACTGTCAAGTTCTTTTCTGATAGAGCTTACATTAATTTTTAATACTCCATCTGTGATCAGAAGAAAAGAAAGACCTTTAGTTCTCAGCACAGATCTTTTTTGAGCACACTTAGTTTTCCTTGTAGCCTTTATATATTCAATTCTATGATTCACCGACTTATTTGTAGTATTTTTCTTGCTTTATGGGAGTCAGGCAGAGTCACCTTTGGGCCTCATCTTGAACTAAAACCACAAAATGCATTACCAGTAACTCCTTAGCAGTAATTCTGCTTTGCTACTTTACATGTGGGAGTAATAAGAGGCAGCCTTTGAGAGGATAACAAGGTCCTCATGTCAGTTCTATCTTTTTAATGATTAAGCTGAAATAATATTGTGTGCTTATAGCAGGGTTTGGTGATCAGTTCATGCTAATTTGCACATGTTCTCCTGGATATAGAATCATATTTATTACTGTTGTCCCTCTGTGGTCTCGTTCTATCATCTGGTGCCAGGTTCCCTTCCAGTTTTTTGTATCCCTTGTGCCTTTGATCATGGCTGAATTTTAACTAGATATCATTTTCTCCTGTCATCAAAAGAAACTTTCCGAGTAGCTTCATGTCTTACTGATTAGCCCAAGAAAGCACAAAGATCACATGAAGTGTACGCTAAAAGAAAGATACATATTTAGTTGAACCTTTCTGGGACAGTAAGATCTTCTGCTTTAATTGCATTCCTCTGCAAGGTCAGGTTGGACAGGGCTCTGAGCAACCTGAGTGAGTTGAAGACGTCCCTGCTCATTGCTGGGGGTTTGGACTAGATGACCTTTAAAGGTCCCTTTCAACACAAACCATTCTATGATTCTATGACATGATGAGTTCAGTGGATCACTTGGAAGTGGATCATCAACTTTGTTAATCTGCAACAAATCATAAGATGAAAACAGAGTTTAATTATCACTGTTAGTAACTATATTGAATTTAAATATTTTTAAAGACCTGTTGGTTTTTTGGTTTTTGTTTGTTTTTTTTGTTGTTGTTGTTGTTTGGGGTTTTTTCTTTTTTTTTTTTTTTTTTTTCATTTATTATATTTAATCAGGGAGGAAAGAAATATCTGTGACTAATATTAAGAGGAAGAATAAGCCCACCCATTCATTGTTTGCCTTTGTTTCCAGCATATGAGGAAAAACTGGGGGAAAGCAGTTGGCAAAACATGCCAAAAAGACAAAAATAAAAAGAAAATAATTAAAGTCTAATTTTGGAGCCTTTGTAGGAAATTTAATTTTTGGACTCTGACTAGACTAGGTTGCTCTGAGGAGATCTACCAGGACATTACTCCTAGTCCCTTAGTGCTGGTACAAATATGGACTTGGTCAATAAAGATTAAAAAGTAACTGCCAGGGGCTACAGGGAGTTTGTGAAGTATTTGAGACTGAGTATTTTCGTCTGCTGTGCAAATGAAAATATCTCCTGGATTAATTTAAACTACTAAATCCTAAAGCTATGCCTACTGACTTTATACTGGAGCAGATGTGATGAGCTGTCATACACCGTTCTGCCAGCTTCACTAGCAACTAGAAAGGGGAGAGAATAACAGGACATGAAGTAGCATTTGGATCTGCTCTCTGCTTGTCTGTCCTTTAGAAAACAGTTATCAAGACAGCACTGCTTCTGTTTATTGTTCAACCTCCTATCAGCAGAATTAAAATAAAAAGAACCAGATAATGAAAACTATTCTGAGTCTGATATATCCCTCTGCTAAATTGCTCTGACAATAGCAAGAACCATGAGAATGCAAGCAAGTTAAATGCACTGTGTTTAATTCCAGTTTGAGTACCTGCCAAAGACATAAACCAGTTTTGGTATTCAGTCCTGTCTGAGCATTTCTGGATTGTTGCTGTACTGTGGACTGTTGGCTAACAGGAAGTTCTGATCAGAAAACAGGTAGTCAACAATAAGACCTAGTAAAATTATTTAACTTTATTGCAGTGATTAAAGTGCAAATGATTAGACTCAGCTGATGCTGCTACATCTGCTCATCACTCAGATTTGTTTGTTTATTTTAAAAATTCTTTTAGAATTGGGGTGAATAGATCATATTTAAGCCTAAACCAGAACTTGATGTCAACTCCCTGGAAAGCCTACAAGATTTAGTAAAACCCAAAAAGGAAAAGACTGAGGTGAGAAAATCCCTCTATTCCCAACCATCCCTTCCCTATCTGCTTTTAATGCCTTTGGGTTTTGCTCATGCACCAATACCTGTTAGTATTCCCATTTGATATAGTCAGTGTTAACACACAACAAATGTGAGAAGGGCAAGCAATATATAGAGTACTAATAATGGGCTGAAAAATAGCTAAACAAGGTAGAAATACTAGATGGCTGGAAATATTGTATGGGTGGGAGGAGCAGTAGCTGAACTACCGTCCCCCTCAGAAAGGTGTGGGTCTACAGGGGAACACAGAAGCAGCAACCAGGCACAGAGGAGTGGACAAAGCTTCATAGAAAGACACACTGTAAAGTCTGGGATCTAATCCCCTGGAAATAAGGAAAAGAACAGGCAATCTAAGGTAAGAGTAAATGAAATAATCCTTCCAGACCTTCTATTCTCCATGCCTTATGCATGCAACCATGGAAACATTTATAAATGGTGGTGACAAACTGATAAATTTATCTTCGTTGCTAATTAACTTAATGTCATTCTTAGGCCACTATCTACCCTACTTATGATGTGGTTTTTTTTACCTTGGTACCAAATAGACATCCTGCTTGAATATGAAAGGTCTGTGGAAGCTGAGAAATGAAGTTTGGAGCTTTTCAGATGCCAGCTATTGAGGGTTTTATTTAGTTCGTGCAGTGGAGCTTGTTAAGGGTGTGATATGTGTGGATGCCAGATCCAGGCAGCTGGAACCTGGGGATTCCCTCTTCCTGGGTGTGCTCTGACATCCAGGGGTGTCTGTTTCAGACCTGTGGGTGCAGCTACCGCTGTTCCAAATCGCAAGTTCAGCCAGCAGCAAGGACAAGTCCCATAGCAGCACACACACACACACACAAAGGTATACATGTGCCTGATGCCAGACAAGCCCTGCCATTACCAACAGCACTCACAGAAATATAAGCACGAAGAGCCCCGTCCTGTTGTTTTTTTTTCTGGCTGTTCAGGCTTGAGGTTCACTGGTGAAAACACACATGCTCCCACTCTCTCTGGGTTCACATGTACGCTAACATTCACTGACCCCTCAAATACCAGTACAAGCTCTCAGGACATGTCTGCACCTGGGGCACCTATCCAGCCATTGACTGAGACCTTGAGTCTTTCCAGATGCAAGTCTTCTCCTACTTTGCTAATCTAGACTGAAGTTTGCCAGCAAACTCTACATGCACACAGATGGATTTAAGATTATATTCAGTCAGAAAATCTAAATACATCTAGGTGTCTTCTGTTGCTGACACTTAGACCTCACAGTTTACACCTTGATCTCTGCAGTTGCTGGCACTTTGACCTTTCAGCACTCACACCTAGGTCAGAGAGGAAGATTACATAGGGAAAAAAAAAAAAGTTAAGAAAGGATTTAATATGAAAATAGACTTGATTGTAGGGACCAAGCACAGGACTCAGATGAGCACATTTTCTGTCAGCCTGCCTGCATGTAGATGTTCTCTTTATCTCCCTCCTCTCTGATTTTCCTCCTCTTGTGCCTCCCTGATCCACTCTGGTCCTTTGCTTTCCTCCTTCCCCTAAGCAGGCCATAATAAGTGTTTCATGGCTCATGAAGTCACTTTCAATATCCCACAGTATTAATGATAATCACATTTCATGTTTCTTATCAGTGACAAAGTTCAAGCTGACCCTTTTCAAGGCTGTGCCCAAACTGTTGCTTTAACGGCACACCAGTGACCAACATGTTCTGGTCCCTGTTAATATCTCCTTTATCACCTGTTCATTAATTCCTGAGTGGCTGTGGGTTTCATTTATCACCTTTCTTGTTACTTGTTTATTCTGTTATACTAAATAGTCCTTAACCAATTTACTGAACCAAGTGCTCCTTCATTGTGCACACCCATGCAGAGCTTACTCGGCAGCATGTTAGTGTGTATAGGAGCCATACAGCACACCATACGCCAGATGTTGTAGGGGATGAGCTAACTCTGAGCCAGGCTGGTTCCCCCATTCTCATGTTTGGAACAAACCTGGATGTGCACACCTCTGGTATGGGTAATCTCTGACAGCAATGCCAAAAGCCTCTGCCTCTCCTCAAGAAAAATCAAAATAAAAATACAAGAGCTTTAAAGTGCTCTTAGGCAGCCTGGTATAAAAATTATGGTGTGGGGCAGGATATAGCCTTGGAAGCACAGAAAGGGTACATCTCTGCTCCTATTATCTGAGATGGTGGCCCCTTAAAGCCACTCTGTAGCTCTAGACAATGTCGTAAAGACACCCAAGGTGACCTGCAGGAGTGAGGGTACCACGTTGCAGCCATGTATAAAGGTGGTAGCTCTGGTCCTGGAAAGCCTGCACTGAGGCCAAGGAGTCCTGACCCCTGGCAAGGATAATTAGGCTGAGCATATTGCTATGATGATGATACATAATGTTCTTTTTGTTCCAGAGCTCATCCAAGTTAATCACTATGTTGTATTGCCTTATGCAAGGCAGAGAAAATACTATATCCATTTACAATCATAAAATCATAGAATAGTTGGGATTGGAAGGGATCTTAAAGATCATCTAGTTCAAACTCCCCCTGCCATAGGCAGGAACACCTTCCACCAGCCCAGGCTGCTCCCAGCCCCGTCCAACCTGGCCTTGAACCCTTCCAGGGAGGGGGCAGCCACAGCTGCTCTGGGCACCCTGTGCCAGCGCCTCACCACCCTCACAGGAAAGAACTTCTTCCTTATAGCTAATCTGAATCTACCCTCTTTCAGTTTAAAGCCACTACCCCTTGTCCTATCAGTACAAGCCCTTGTAAAAAGCCCCTTTCCACCTTTCCTGTAGCCCCCTTTAAGTACTGGAATTCCACTATAAAATCTCCCTGGAGCCTTTTCTTCTCCAGGCTGAACAACCCCAACTCTCTTAGCCTGTACTCAAAGCAGAGATGCTCCAGACTCCTGATCATCTTTGTGGCCTCCTCTGGACTTGCTCTAACAGGTCCACATCCTCCTTATGTTGAGGGTCCCAGAGCTGGACATAGCACTGCAGGTGGGGCCTCACGAGAGCAGAGTAGAGGGGGAGAATCCCCTCCTTCAAACTGCTGGCCACACTTCTTTTGATGCAGCCCAGGACACGGTTGGCTTTCTGGGCTGCGAGCGCACGTTGCCAGCTCACAGTCAGTTTTCCACCCACTAACACCCCCAAGTCCTCCTCCACAGGGCTGCTCTCAACCCACTCATCACCCAGCCTGTATTTGTGCTTGGGATTGCCCTGACCCATGTTCAGGACCTTGCACTTGGCCTTGTTGAACTTCATGAGATTTGCAGGGGCCCACATCTCAAGCCTGATTTGGGTCAGAATAATATGATATAATAGCCTGAAGGCTGGTTGAACTGGGGCGTGTGTGTGGAAAATAATGCATAGACAAGTTGCAAATAAAATTAGATGGATACAATAACCTTGATAATAATAAATGATATAATGTGTACCACAATCTTTTAATTCAGGGAAATAATGAATGGACATTCTTAACTGACATCAAATCCGTATTCCCAGTGTGATGGGACTTTGTCTTATTAGTATTTGTGATAAAGCATGGAGCACAGTATGAATGTGGAGTATCACAGTAGGACTAACAGTGCTGGTGAAAGCAGATGTCAGTGGTTTGCAAAATTTTTTGGGGGATCGTGGTAAAGTGGTCTTACATTTGCTGGTATTTTAAAATATGTGTTCCTAAAGTATTTGGCATCTAAACTGGGGCTGCTGGCCTGAAGAATGGTGGAGGGGAGAAGACATGAGGATATAGTGCCTATGCTGAAGGATGGGAAATCAAGTGAGAAATCAGAGTCAGAAACAAAAAATACCAACAAGAAAAAGACAGAAAAGGGGAAAGCTGACAGGATTACTGCTACTCAAGGATTAGTTCTGCAGCAGAGCTCACCTCAAAAAGGATTGGGACGTATGGGAGAGATGTGACTCCATATTCTTAAGGGCTGAAGAAAATTACAATAAAGACAGCATTTTCAAGGACTGGCGATCAGCTTCTGTTTGTAGGTATAATCTCCACAGCCTTTTTTGCTGTAAGGAATTTGGCCACATTACTTCGGTTAGATCTGGGCTGCCTCATTCTTTCCCTTTAACACAAAATGCATGGCCCAGGCACAGAGCAAGCCTTGGGCTCGAACACACCCCCAGCTGTACCTGAGCACATCGGGTACAAATGTGGCAGACTGGCATTCAGAGCAGCCAACCCCAGGCTGCAGGGAGCTGGGCAGAAAGGAAAGTACTCCTGCCCTTGGAAATCATGCTTTCAGATAGTGTTGGTACTATTATTTTTTTTTTTTTTTGAGATTCCAGACATGCTACTGTGTGATCAGGACAGAAAAAAAGGCAGCTAAATAATATTCTTGTCCTTAGGAGTTTGTTCTTTGAACCCCAATGGCCTTTGGTGCAATTTACTCCCAGGGCAAACGGCAGTCTCTGTAGATCACAGTAGGAAATCCTGGGGGCAAGAAAAGCCACCCTCCATCGCAGAGCCTGACAGCAGAGGACGTACTTTACTGCTGAGCTTCCCAATCCACCTAGCAGTGTAACCTCTTCCAAATATGATGAGACATTAATTACTTTTTGAGATGCATACAGCTTTTTCCTGCATTGTTAGAGTCTTTAGTGTGTTTCCCTATAGGAGGGCTTATTTGATTACATTATCATATAGCACCTTAACTCCCTACTGAGCTCTCTGATAGTCATCAGCAAGAGACAGTGTGCTCTGACTGCAAGGCCAGATTCTATGCTCTCCTGTGTAAGCAGGTATCTGTCCTCAAAGGAACATGCACTGCCTGGAAAGATAGGACGTTTTGGTCTATTTTGGTCTAGATTTTTGAAGAAAAAATAATTTTCTTGTGATACAGGATATTTTTAGATGTGTAGGTAAGAAATGAGGAGTTCACATCCAACATAAGGCAAGCTTCACCACCATACCTGTTGCATAGGGATGAAAACATACAAGGCATATTTCTCTGAAAAAAAAACCAAACCCAAACCCAAACCAACCAAACAAAAAACCTCAGAAATAAACAAACAAAACTAAAAAAAAAAAAAAATCCATTTAAGATAAACTTAACATAGATTTACCATCCAGTTAAAGCCTGTGTTGCTGCTCTGGCATCTTATCTACATTTTTTTTTTTTTTTTAAGGATAGACAAAAAAGACACATATCCCTCCAAGTTGCTTCTATAAACTGGATCTTAAGTAAAATGCCCAGGAGGAGCATTTGGAATGGGATCCTGCTTGCTGTTTTGTGGATTCCCATTCTTGCTCTGCTGGAGGGGATGCAGCTGAGAGTCTCTTCACTGTCATGTTGTGTTTTAAACTTGTAGTTAAGTGGGTTATGAAATAGCATTCTTTGGGAGGAAAGTTACTTTTGACTGTTTGCTTTTCTCTCTTTTCCCCCTGCTCTTTCCAGGCAGTCGCTTTTGGCTTCAGCGAGACATGCTTTAACGAAGCTCCTATGTCCCTTAAGAAAACTGCTGCATGAAGACCAAAGGCGTCAGACCCATGGCCGAGGAGCAGGCAGGCACATCCCTGCAGGGACCCCCCTTCGCTCAAACTGTTTATGAAATTGTAAACCAGGCTGCAAGAGAGAGACACGGTCGGGAGGCAGAGGGGAGGGGGGAGCTCATTCCTCCTCCCTCTCTGTTTCAAAGCCTTTTGCTTTCCAAGCTCAAATGCTAGCTGAAATCCGACGCCTGGACTGCATATGCTGTGAGATGTGGGCATGCCCTTGCAGTGCACCGATTTCCTCCGCAGCTCGGAGAGCCAGAGCCGCGCCGAGGCTCTGAGTGAGGAATCGCTCCATCAGGCAGCGAGTGCCACATCACTGTGCTGCTTGCGCAAGGAGCTCCAGCATGGTCCTGAGGCTCCTGCTCCTCCTCGGTGGGCTGCTTAGGGCCACCGAGCCAGCGCCTCGCTGTGAAACCGGCCAGGAGACCCTAGGTAAGGCTAACCACCCCAAAAGTCCCCCTTCTCTCCTTCGTTCTCCTGGAGATGAGCAGAGTAAAGGGCTCCAGCTTTGAGGCGAGGGAGGCAGGAGCTGTCAATCTCCCTTAGAGACAAGGGGATCAGCTCTTTGGAAGTCTGCAGAAGTGCCAGTGATGAAACTGGGGTTGTGCTTGGGAAGCTTGGATGGGAAGGTGGTGTGACTGCAACAGAGAAACAAGTCTGTAATGTAAGGGCACGTAAAACTTTGCCATCACTGTCTTTTAAGGCCATGTGTAGATGTGTCTTTCTGCCAACATACAGAGTTCCCAGTAAGTAGGATCCCCCTCACTGGGGAATGAAGAGGATTTGCCCCATCTCTGGCCTTGCCTTCTAGGAATGTGTTAGTCAGATTGCAAGAAGATGATCTTTTGACCTTCTGTGTGTTTTTCTGCCTAAGAAAAAAATCTTCTCCTTACATTTAGCTTTAGGTCACTTATTTCAAGTCCAAAGTATGAGAAGATTTATTAGGATCTGACAGCTGTAGGGTGTGTTTTAACTTGCTATAAGCAATATGGAATTTGTATGACTTGATTGGCTGGAAAAGCAGATCTACCCATCAGAATAAAGGTTAGGTAGGAACATGCTGCTAAGTGAATTAAAAGATTTTGGTTTAGTAACTAGATGACTAATAAAAAACAAACAGTATCTTTTAAATATATGTGGTGTTTTTTATCAAGTGGGCTTAATTCAAATTTCATTTATATAGGGACAGTGGAGATGTGAATTCCAGTGTAGTGACAAGGTCTATTCTAAGAAAACTATTTTCAGAGGGTTCAAACTCAAAATGATTCAGAAAAATTATTTATTTTATGAGAATATAGGAAGGGATAAGTTAACCTGAAACTGAACTTAATCTTACCCAAAGAACTTCAGCTATATTTCAGTGCTTAAATATAAGCCATACACTGTATCTGGCATAGAACCACTACACAATGCAGTCCATGTGCCATGTGCTGCATATAATTTGAGAGTGCTGTTCCCACGAACATCAAAGTGAGGTCTACCGCAGCCTAAAGGGATTTTATTTTTGGATAAAGCTGCACAAAGAGAAGTGTTGTAGACTATTTACAGCCAATTACAGGAAGAGGCTGTGTGGCTTGCAGCATGCCCTTTCCCTGTGAGATATGATTCTACTCCAGTTCCAGCTGAGCAAATTTTTGCCATGGGGTATTAATCCTAGCAACCACAAATGTATGGATCATCGAGGGGAACTCTTCTATAGCAGGATGGTGTGTGTGTGTGTGTGTGTGTGTGTGTGTGTGTGTGTGTGTGTTAGCAACTGTGCTGTCTTTAGGGGAGAGCTTGAGGAAATGCAGGCAATGGAAATACACCTTGCATGTTGTTGGACTGGACTGCTGAATACGGCCCTAGAACGATGGTTCGGGGTAGAGAAAATGAGCTGTCAACATCACTACATGGTGTGCAACGTGAGGAAGGGGCACACTTCACACTGAGACATGTTGAACCAGGGAATAAAGTAGCAGCTTGGACATTGAGAGACCTGCCAGATTTCTCAAGGGTCTTCCTTTTCTAAAGGGGAGCTAAGGTCATATCAGGCCACATGAAAAGAAAGGGGACTGTGGTGCTGCACACGTTCACAAGTATACCTTGCAAGAGTCTCCTCCCAACATGCAGGGCAGTAGGTTATGTTGTCAGCTGTCAGCAGTGGGAGTTTCTCCCATTTTGGGTTCCCCTGTGCAGATCTTGGTGAGTCTCAGCAGCCAGACTTGCAGTGCCATACAGGAGGAGACCAGCCTGGAGCTGCTGGTGCAGGACAGAAGGGCAGTGGGAACCAGGGCCATGGTCTGACTCCCAGCAAGGCTGGAGCTGGTTTCTGCAGGCTGCCTGGCGTTCTTGGTGATATTTGCTTTGCTATGACTCATTTTGCTTTTTTTAATCAGAAACCAAAATTAAACATGGTTTACAATACCAAGAGCCTTACAAAATGCTTTGTGCTCCTCTGTTTAGAAAAATAAGGAAATGATTACTATCACCCAGCCCCACAATACAGCACAGGCATCACACACTGTGTGGGGAGCTTTTTGAGCAGCACTTGGAACCATGGCACTGAGAGAGGGCAGATCTTTTCTCCCCAGCTGCGCCCTGCATCCCTGGGGAGCCAGTCAGCCACTGTATCCTCCAGTGATAAGGTGCTACCTTGCCCCATTGTAAGGCAGCACTTCCAGACCCTGATGAGTTTTGCTGGCCTATTAGCCTCTAGTTTGGGTGAGAAAAGTACAGTTTAGCATGGTTGCCCTTTGGTGGAGGGAGCTAATAGCACAGGTTTCTGGTTTATCCGAGTTGTGCATGCCTCTGCTGCTGACTGATGTATTTCAGTGGTAATAATTACATGCAGCACTCTGCCATCACTGACAGAAAAAATAAAAACAAAGGAGTGGCCGGCTGAAGTCACATGCCTTGAAATACTAAAAGCAGTGATTCTTCTTGCAAGGGGGGGCAGCTCTACCACTGAGAAGCTATCCAGGGGTCAGGGCTAAGGCTGCAAAATACCAGCGATAAAAACTTTCCCGATCTCTCCTGCTCAGCGCCTTACTGGGGACCTATGGGGTGGAGGTACGCCGGTGCTCAAGGGGGTGTGCGAAGCCCCCGGGCTACAGGGCGAGCGGGGGGCGGGGGGGGCAAGCCCCGGGCACTCGCCCCGGCGCCGGCCGCGGTGGTGCCACCGTGTGGGCTTGTACGGACGGGTTCTGGGCAGGCACCGGGGCTGGGCTGGGTTTCGACGCAAAAGGGGTGCCTGAGCCTTCTGCCGCCCTCCCAGCTCCCTGCCCGAGCCTTTGGAAGGTGTTTCGGGTCGATGGCTTAGGCTGGCAGGCGGCACTGCTGGGGCCTGGGGCTGTTTGATCTGCAGCTGCGGAGGTGGGAGAGCAGCCGGAGCGCTGCTCGCAGGGTAGCCCCGGCCCCCACGCGTGTCACCTGTGGGCCTCCTCTTCTCCCGAGCGCCTTCGTGTTTCCCGTCATCCTGGCTCGCTCTGCTCCGGAGCCAGACACTGCCCCATCCTGAGGGTCTCTGAGTTTAACCACTGGGGATGGGAGGGAGTGGGGAGGCATAAGGAAGAGAGCTGGAGGGGGAAAAAATACCAGGGTGGGAGGCAAGGAACAGGTACCGTATTTCTGCTGGAGCCCAGAACAGGTACTGTGTTTCTGCTGAAGCCCAGAACAGGTTTTCTGGCACGGGCTCCTCTCTAAGAGAGAGTGGCACTAAGACTTTTTGTGGCACTAAGACTGATTGTCTTCTGGAAAGTCAGACTGACAAACTGTCTTCACAAATAGATGCTTTGCATTTCCCCTCTCCTGCTCTGCTGTTCCCACCTCCACAGTGTGCCATGGCTTTTGCTAGGTGAAAGAGAAAAAGGGAAAAGCCATTTTCTTCCACGAGCTTCACGCTGGCCCCAGCTTCATGGGACCCGAGCATACTAATTCACCTGGTATGGACATCTCTAATGCTTGTTTCCTGGTGAAACCTGTGTCTTCGTGCACACACACAGGCAGAGCCTCTCCAGCTCCTGCTGCTCTCTCACCATGCATGTGACTGCACTGGGTGGCCTGGCAGGGATCTGGGGGCTGCTCCTCTGCCCCAGGGCCACTCGTGCCAGCTGGGTCCCTCACCCTGCTGTGGCTGCCACGGGCAGGCACAGACACGGAGCGTGGCCACAGTACTGTGCTGCCATGTGTGGAAAAGCCCAAGCTGCAGCAATCTCACCTGCTGCACCCAAGATGGATGTGTCCAAGGCTTGTCAAAACAAAAAAATGCAGAACTAGTGTCTGCATCATGCACACTCACAAGATGAGAAATTCCAGATCTCGTAAACCCAGTTGTCATCACTGAGTCATGTGAGCTGCTCTGGATTCCCGCCACTGACTAATATTTCTACACAATTATTATTTTAGCAACACTGATCTTCAGCTACATTTAACATGGGAAATTGGATAAGAATCAGCCACTTGTGTGGGGAAAGTAAGTTTACATTGAAAATATGATACACAAGTATATCCCTTTACTGCTGACATAGTTTATGCATTATTTTAATCTGAAGGCAGAATTTTCATAAGAATACTTGTTCAGACATTTTTAAAGTGTGGATGTGTAAATACATAGAAGTCAAAATTTGAACAAAACCCCCACTGCCCTAAGGCACAGGGAGGCTTTCAGCAAGACTTAGTAACACTAATGGTTGACCCCCTTCAACATTTCTAGACATTGTTTTTCCCTTCACTCAGTCTATTAGTGGTTGTTTGGGAGTGATGGCTGGCTGATAGCTACCATGGTCCCCTTTGGGCTGCCCAGGCCACGTGAGAGCCATCCCCTTCTTGAGATGGGATGAAATGTTGGATAAATGTCACAGGTGTCATTGGTTGGGGGGGGGGGGGGGGGAGGGGGCCTGAGCATGGAATTATCATGCAGAATTCACCTATCATGTTGTGAACATGGTGTTTGAGGCCGGTGGGCCACATCCTGGTCTCTTTGCTGGGCTTTTATGACTCAGGGCTTTTATGACTGCTGAATCTTGTCTGGACAGAGTCACCCTCCCACATGCACTCAGCTGTCACAGACCAGTGGAGTTTAAGGACTTAGGGTTGTTCTGACCATTGCAGAAACAAAACTGAAATTTCAGCCCCTTTGTTTATCCTATTGTACAGGGTTATAACAGGACACCCTTATTTAGGAGACAATATGAGATTAAGGCATGGATTTAAGTCAAGGCTATTGAATTAACTGTCAGTCTTTTGTAGCATAAAAATACCACAGTTGGCTAAAATTCAGCTACCTACAGAAGAACCAGATGTGATGTTAATTACAATCATTCACATACATCTAAACTAACAAAAAGAGAGTCATGATAGGGGGGCTTCATAAACTGTGTTTAAAGAGGATAGAATAGTGTTTTGGCAAGTATTTTGGAAGGGTTGTACTATCAAAGATAAAAACCTCAGTTTTTCAGGCACAATCCTCTGTCCCATGGCACTCAACAGACTTGAACTTACTCTGACTCTGTGGTAAACTTCTGGCCAAAGCACTTAGTACTGGGTCCTTAGACAGTGGGAACTGAGCTATAGAGGGTATAAGGTCACAAAGTAAAGCTGTGGAGGCATCACAGCTCAAGATGACCAGCCTAATAAGTGTTTTCACTCTTCTCCAGTCACCCTGACAAAAATGTGATCCTTTAGATAACAGCTGTAGAGGTTTCCTGATTGTTCCACCTTCTCACTTCAGCTGTTGTTTTAACACCAACATCCCCCAGATCTCAGGTGATTTCTTCTTTCTTCACTATCCAGACTGAGAGATGGTCTCTATATGTCTCTAGATCATCTTGGTGCATAGTTAATGCATATTCAGCAACAGCCCAGCCACATGTGCAGCCTAGCAAATCTTCAGCCAATTTGGCAACTGCTTCGCCATTTTGTTGTCATTGTCTGTTTAAATTTGTTGTCCCAATTGGTAATTTTTCCCTTAAAACTTGGAAAAGATCTCAGCTGTGGCCAAAAAAAAGCATTCACTATTTTTTGTTTAGGGAATTATGCTTCTGTTCAGGATTTTCAGCTGGGAGGACTCCCTGGAGCAGCACTTACTGGCCAGAGACTCAGCTGGGGTGACACAAGGGATCTTGTCACTAGAGGCAATGAGTCAGGTGGTGAGGACAGACAAGGCAGACAAAAATACTCATTGTCAGTTCTTTTAGGCTCCTACAACTACAGCCCTGTTTGAGTTGCATCTGGACAACTGAAACGAGGGAGAATTTCTGACCACCACTGAGGCTGGCTTTGAGCTGTTTCCAAGTGATAGGTCTTGGTGTGCATCTACAAAGATTTTGACCTGTGGTCTTCAGGTTGCATGAACTCCCATCACTCATGAGAAAGTTTCATCATCTTCTCTCAGGCCCCAGACCAGTCCTGTGAGAGGAGCAGTCCTGGAAGAGCCAACTGCAGCGTCACTGCTCTGGGAACACCATCAGTAATTCAATAAAAACGGGTGTTTAGCTGAATGCCAGGCAGCAGGTGGGTTAGAAAGAAGGGTGATTAATAACGAACACTGGCTTGCATCTTCCTGCTGTGATCTCGCTCTGCAAAGTGAAGGCAGATTAAGCATTAATCTCTTTCAGGTGCTTTCAGGCTTCTTCATGTGAGAGAGCTGGGCTAAACCAGGGCTTGTCTCACGGCCTGCTCTTGGGCTCCTGCATACTGCTTCTGCCACTTTGCTAACATATCTCTCCCCTGGGGCAGTTACAGCAATTGCTAGAGTGAAAGATTAGTAACAGGAATTCAGTTTTCTACTCACGAAAGCTTTGATTTATCCAGAAAAAGGAGTTAATCACGTGGGCTGCTTTTTGCAATCATTCCTTTCTCTCCTTCAGTCTTCCTGGAATTCCTTCTCTGCGGCAGGGGATCTTCTCCACTTCTGCCACTGCATGTATGCCTATGATATGTAGCTGCCTTCTCTCCTGGGCTTTCTGCTGGACCATTTTCTCCCTAGCTGAGCTATTCATCTGCCTCATTTCTTTGCCACTAGTCTTCTTACTTATCCACTCCTCCAGCACCCTCCTCCTGGCGATTCTGATCCGTTATAGTATTCTGTAACATATCTTGTCCTGCTTTTGGTTTTGTGCTCTTGTGGGGAGCTGGCTCTGGTAGCAGGCTGTGCTTTGCCATTTGCAGGTGCTGTTGCAGTGTTTTTCAGAATGCTACAGCCCAGGAGTGTTTGCATGTTACTGCTGATACTAAATTTTGTCTCTTTAGTATTTCAAGGCAGATTATAGTTGCAAAGACTGACTCGATGGACCGTGTAGAACTGCAAAGAGAGTAATAATATGATCAGAAACTGAAATGCTTTGTTTGAAAAAGCAGAGGTTTTGACTATAAACAGACTAAAATGAATACATATGTCTTCCAGTTTAAAACAGTATTGTAAGAAACCCAGAAAGCTGGTAGGGGGTGTGCTGGTCTGTACATGATAAATTATCTAATCTTGTTCGGTCTGTCAGTCATAACAATGTAATTGTGTAAGCCTCACTGAATGATTTAGATATTTTGAATTTAAGACTGGCCCTTGGGCTTATTCCATATCCTCAAGTGCACAAGTCTCCTGTTGGCTTTGCTCTCAAAAAAGTAAGCAGCCAAGCCATGGCACTGGAAGCAGCTGTTGAGCTCTGTTGTCTGGGTTAGGGTTAATCACAGCAGCTTGCTTCTTTCAGTGCTGAATCATCAAGGGGAAAAAATGTAAGCTTGGCAGTAAAATATGTATGTGCTGCATTGTAGATTTTCAAGCTTGCCTTTGCAAATTAAAACCAGAAGCGTATATTATAGAGGGCTCAGAAAGCTTGAAATGACTTTTCTCCTCTTCAATAAGTTATTTTATCCATAATCTTAAATAGAAGCTGTGCTACTGAAAGGACTTTTGTAACTCTGGTGAAATAGCTAGATTACAAAAATAAACATTAAAAATTGAAAAGGCTGTTCTGGGTCAGGAAGAAAAAGGTCTCTCTGTATCAACCTGTCCATGGATGGGACTATGAGAAGAGGCGGCACTGTCTTCCTCTGAGCCCAGGGAAGTCTCTGCTCAAAATATGGAAGCGGTTTAGGCTCTTTCAAGCACATAAGAAGCATCAACTGAAGCCTGCCAAGTTAATCTGGAGACCTGAGAAACTCTTTGTATATCATTGCCTGTCATTCCTCTTATGAAAAAGAGAAAGGGAGTGGCTGAACTCTTTTGTCATCGCCAGAGCTTTGACAAAATGGTCTAAAATAGGTGGGGGCAGGGATTTACTGGTTATTTCTGTGTACAGAGACCCAGACCCGTGGGTGCAGGGCTTCAGGAGCACAGGGTGAAGCCGCAGCTCGGGAGCTGCCCTCGTAGAGTTTCCTGCAGCCTGCTCTCCAGGCCGGCAAGCTCTGGCCCAGCTACGTGCATCCACATTTACTTATATAAGCACACATACTGGAGAATTATCTTTGGCTCTTTCAGTGCCGCACCCTCCAAAACATATGCAAGCATTGGCATTAGGAAACATAGGAAGAGTCCAAACACCACATCAGCACACATACACATTTAAGACTAACTACAAAGCAAGATCTGGTATAAACCAGACATTTGCTGTACTGTTTTTATGTCTATTAACTCCTGATAGCCTGAAAGCTCAAGCTGTGTCACTTCTGGGTATTTACAAGACAGAGATGTGGCTGATGTATGGATTATATGGCAGTTTGCATGGGCCTGTGATGGGGAGAGGTGTTAGAGTTTGGGCAGAGCCAGCCTCTGAGGAGCAGAAGTTGCATAGACGTTTCTGTCAGAGAGAAACAGAGAGAAAACAGAATGGTACGCTACAAAAATGTTAGCCTTACATCTAATTTTAGGCTTAGATCTAGGTTTAGGACCCAGGAGGAAGGAGTCAGTTCTGCTGCTAGTCAATGAGTGAGCCTCAGTAGTTCTGAGTTTGTGAGGGACATCCTGGGCCAAAAGTAGTGGAAAAGCTTTATCCTGTGTTAAACCATCACCTCTGCTTATTACATACTGAGATAAACAACTTCAGTTGCCATGGGAAAAGTTTATATGGATTTGGGTTCCTCACCTGAAAAATAAATATATCCTCTTCAGTCAGCGTCTTTCTTAATGAGTAATACCCATGTTGCTTAATAGATTGCCTTTCCCTGAAAGTATGGTGAAAATAACAAAGTGTACAAGCCAGGTAGCAGACAGTCTGAAACCAGAGCTGTCTTTACCTCTCCTGTGCTAACATCTACTCCTGTTCACATAATAATGCAGTCCTCTTGTGAACCCAACTACAGCAGATGACTTCGCAAAATTTTGCATGTCTCTTCTATAAACTATCCATTGCTTCCTGACCTGTCCTTCTGGCCAGCTGGGCAGAAAGAGGCATCTGCTAAACGCAGCAAGAGTGTTGCTGCTCGCAGAGCCAGAGCAGGGGAAGGAGCAGCACCATGCCCAGACCCTGCCTGCTGCATTTTCCCTTTGGTTTCCTCTGCTTGTTCCAGCATGTTGCCAGAATACCTTTTTGCTCCAGCTGAATAAGCAGAATATTGAGCAACCACAGAGAACAGGTTTGTGCCACGTATCAAACTGACTGATGGCTATAACACTCCTGCACAGTAAGAGCAGTCTGGGAGATTGCAGGTGCCTCAGTTTTGTTATGTGATCAGTGCGTGTCGAAGAGACAAAAAAGGACTTTTGGAGCTTGGTCACTGAGCCAGCAGAAGGGAAATGCCTCTTACATTTGAGAAAACGTGAGCAGCTGCAGAAAGGCCATTCATACTCCCCAGGTGATCCCATGAAGAACTGTGCTCAGCACACACAACCCTCTAGTCTAAAACAATAGCTACAATTTTCTGCTGAGGGTTTAAATAAAAAAAAAAAAAAAAAAAAAGCATCAAATATTTCTTAGCCACCCTTAAAGGTAGTGAAAGGGATTCATTGCTAATGACCCTGGTGATAACCAGAGATAGTGTCACTCTGTTGGGACATGGCTGAACTCAGGCCAGTCCCATCCACACCACATTTTCCCCACTATATGGAACATGTGGCTGGCTCCAGACATGTGTTCAAGGCCTCACAAGTTGTGGGTATGGTGACATTAGGATGTAAGACTATTCAGATTCAGAGAGGTACATCCAGTTTTATCAGCAGGATTCACTGCTGGAGCTCTTACTAAAGAGATCACTCCTTTCTCTTTCCCAGCTAGCATTGTACCAAATGCTATTCCTTGATTATCCCCAGGTGTAAAACTACATGTAGTATCTGGCTGAGATGAAGCTTTTTTAGAAATGCCTTGGCCTTAATAAATAACTCACTGGGGGGATTGTGCCTAACTAAGGGAAACACTGCAGTTTTATAATGGAAGGTACTGTTGATGAACCAGGTACTGTTTATTGCTATTAGCATAATGTACCAAGCCAGGAAAGGAGTTTCTATGGATGTAATTTTTTCCAGCTTTGTGTTGGTGTTGAGGATGGGCTATTTCTGCTAGTTCTGATCCCTCATTTATTTTATGAGGTAATGTAGATCAATGACAATTCATAATATAGAGCCAGACTAATTTCCAATTAAATATCTCCCTCCAAGATAAAATTCCAGGTTTATTTTTTTTCTCATTATAATGATTTTATTTTGGCTAAAGACTGATCAACTCATTAGCAGCACATATGCAGATGATTACATTTGAACAAATATGCCAGGAGTAGAAGTTTACATTTTCCTTAGTAGGAAAAAAGGAAAACAATGAATTTGGTCTTACAAGGACAAATACTCAATTCACTGAGCAAGAATCTAGATGTCTCCACCCCAACCCCCCCCGGCCCAGTGAGAGTTAGAAGAAATAGTAGCACAGCTAGATCTCCAATACATCACCAGGAAAGCAGACCTGTTGTGTTTAAAAAGCTTGCACATAGTGGCATAGCTCCTGTGAGGCATTGGTGAAAACAGCTCCAAAACCTTGGTAGCAATATTCTTCTTTAGCTGCCAGTATCAGAAAAGGGCAATATAGAATCACTGGCTACAGGAGCAAAAGAGACCTCTCCTGGATCACCAAACCACGTTCCTTCAAAATCAAGAGAGCTTCATTTATTTGACCTAGTAAACAGAAAGCTAAGGAGATCTGACTGCTCTCCTCAAACACACGATGAAGGCACGCACCAGGGAGCACAGGGAGCTATTTAAGCTGAAGGACAATGCTGGCACAACAACACATGGATATGAATTGGCCACGAATACTTTTAAGCAGGAAATTAAAAGGCAATTTCTAGCCATTAGAGACGTGAGCTTTTGGAAAAGCTTTCCCGTGAGAGTAGCCGGGGAAGGAAATAATTAGTTTTAAGACATTATTAAAAGGATTATAAAATGCAGTTGCTAGAGATAAGATAAAATAGGATGGGGAAGAAATATGTCCCCTCATATACCCCAAATGCTTAATTGCTTTCAAGAAAGTTATACACAGCATTATATGTGACCAATAGATTTGCTAGGCAAAGATCCACAAGGCATCTTGGTATGTACAGAAGGACTCACATGGGTTTTTAGATTAAACCACGTTACTAAAGAACTACATTTTCATTAGGAAAATTTCCTAGGCACCTAACTTACAGTTTTTAAGCATGCCTAGAAATATTGTCATCGAGGCTGGGCAGCTCAATGTCTTTTTCAAACATAGGCCTGATTTCTTGCACAACCATGCTTCAGATATACTGTTAAGTCCTCCCTTTTTAAAGTGGATCAAAGACTGGCTGGTCAGTGTGCTTGTCTGGCCATGCCCTGCACCTGATCCCTTCAGTCTGTCCCGTGTTCTTACTAAATTCAATTTCCAACTCTTTGCCTGGCTGAGAGTCACTTTTTGTGTGTGTATTGGGATGTAGGGGGCTCCAAATACCAGTGACTGGTGTGAGACCATGAGTCAGAGGGGCTTGTAGGTCTGGGGTACAGGACCTAGAGGGACCAGAGTACATATGCCTTGTGTGGGTATGTCAGTGTGTGCAGTTTCTGACAAACACCAAGCTGGACTAGCAATGGACAGGACAAAAGATTTGGGAACTGCATATTTGAGCAGCTGTGATCCTGGGCTGGATACCAAAGAGACTGGAGGGTCTCAGAGCTGGCTACTGGAGGAACCATGAGGTCCAGGCCAGCTATTGGGAAGACCATGGTGTCTGGGGCTTGGCTACCAGTGAGACCCTAGGTCTGGGCCAGCCATCTACCAGAGAGACCATCATGTGTGTCAACGCATGAGTCAACTGAGAGATCAGTGGACCCAGGGGCCAGCCACTGGGTAAACTGAGCCTAGCTACTGGGGTTCAGTGTGTCTAAGCTGAGCTACTGAAGGGGTCTACCTGCTACCTATGCCTCTTTTCTGTCAATGGTCTTTTATCCTGATTAGCCAGAAAGGGGAACAAGGTGACACTTTTGGTGCTGGTTGTGCTTGCCAGTACCATGGTTTGTCTTTGTGTATATATGTAATATGTGCCTGTTGGGAATATGTGCTTGTCTCTGCTGTGGCTGGACCTCGGGCACAGAGCTGCAGCAGCCTCTCTGAGATACCAGATTGGACAATTTCTAACATGAGGGAGAGACCATGGATACCTGTCCCATAATGCTTTTTTTTAACTCTTTATTTGTAGGTCAATGCCAAACTGTACAGAAAGGTATGATGTGACTTCACTCGCTGTCCTTGGAGAATCTCAAAACTTTAAGTATTTCTTCATTGTTTCCTGACAAGTTTTCTAATGTTGGTGCTATAGTGAGTCTTGTTCTTATCAAGATATTCTCTTTCACACAAGGTAGGATTTTGCTGTTGTGACAATGGTATTTGTTACCAGCCAGAGACATTAACAAGAGAAGGAGGCTCAAATGTAGACCCATTACTGTAGTAGCCAGTAATTTTATGAAAAGATGTCTTTCTATTACTCCTTTTTCACCTCTGAGTGGGTTGAAAGTATTACCAGCATTTATCCTTCCTAAACCCTCATAACCCGATTTCTTAAAACATATTAGGTTTATGAGAATATATGTGTAAACACAATTATGGGCCTGCTTCAAGTCCCAGAATAACTTTTGATGTCTTTGAGCAATTTCAATCAAACTTCATAGAGGGGCTGCAGTTTCAGACATATTAAAGTCTCACAAATATTGTAGGGCCAAGCAAGGAAGAGAGATATTTTACTGATACCTTCCCCACTAAAGGAAAAAATCTGTATGATCTCACACCTCATCAATGAATCCATACTAAAAGTCAAGGACAGGGAAGAGAGTGATATTACAAATACACAAGCAATATGCACTCACAGACCAGAAAGCCAACCATGTCCTGGGCTGCACTAAAAGAAGCATGTCCAGCAAGTCCAGGAAGGTGATTCTCTCCCTCTACTCCACTCTCGTGAGGCCCCATCTGCTGTGCTGTGTCCAGCTCTGGGGCCCCCAACATCAGAAGGACATGGACCTGTTGTAGCGAGTCCAGAGAAGGGCCACAAACATGGTCAGAGGGCTGAAGCACATCCCTTATGAGTACAGGCTGAGAGAGTTGGGGTTGTTCAGCCTGGAGAAGAGAAGGCTCGGGGGAGACCTTAAGCAGAATTCCAGTACTTGAAGGGGGCCTACAGGAAAGCTGGAGAGGGGCTTTTTACAAAGGCATGTAGTGATAGGACAAGGGGTAGTGGCTTTAAACTGAAAGAGGGTAGATTCAGATTAGCTATAAGGAAGAAGATCTTCCCTGTGAGGGTGGTGAGGCACTGGCACAGGGTGCCCAGAGCAGCTGTAGCTGCCCCCTCCCTGGAAGGGTTCAAGGCCAGGTTGGATGGGGATTTGAGCAACCTGGGCTGGTGGAAGGTGTCCCTGTCCATGGCAGGGGGGTGGGAACTAGATGATCTTTAAAGTACTTTCCAACCCAAACCATTCTATGATTCTATAGTTCTATGAGTATGAGACAACTTTTCATTTGGAAGTCAGACTTCATTAATTTTGGTGGTTTCCAAGCTATTTGCTAAATGAACTCTAGGTGGGCATGGTACTCCAGTGTTTTCTGGATAGGGATATTGTCTTTTAATTGTTGTTCAGGTATTGAATTATCAAAATATATCTTATTTAATGACAGTGCTTATCAATCAGATAAGCCCTGGTGCTCCATCAAATTGTCAGATACCATCTGAATTCTGAATGACATCTATTTGCATCAAACTATTCTCAGTCAATCTGCAGACCAAACATACTTTCCATCATCTTTCTATAAGTGGTTTTAGACATTAAATTCATTTGAGAGTATTGCAAACTGCCTCCAGTCTATATGTGAACAGAAACATAAGTTAATTGAATGAGTTGTTATGTTGTCTTCAAACTGTTCAGAGTGTCAGTGAAGCAAGTTATCTTTCATATGTTCATCTCCTTTTCATAGCAAAATGCGTGGACATTGCCTTAAGTTCTTGTACTGATGTTGCCTATACTCAAACGATGTACCCTAATTTTCTGGATCAGAAGTCTCGAGAAGTGATTGAGTACAGCTCTGAGTACATACTCATCAGCGTGCTGCACAACTTGCTCCAGGGAGAGTGCAATCCAGACCTGAGGCTCCTGGGTTGCTCAGTGCTGGCCCCGCAGTGTGAAAAGGACAAAGTCATAAAGCCCTGCAGGCATGTCTGTGAAAACCTGAAAAAAAACTGCCTCCCTGCCTTTGATGCAATAGACATGGCTTGGCCCTACTTCTTAGACTGCGACCGCTTTTTTGCTGGGGAAGAAGAGGGATGTTTTGACCCACTGGCAAAGTTGAGAGGTAAGGAAGGAAGCTTTGCTGACACATCTTACTCATCTAGATGGGAAGGGTCTCATCTCGCTCAGTTTGACATGTCTATGACACAAAACATCTCCACTTGTCATCTTTATAAACACCTGTAGGGTGTGATTCATTTTGTTCCACCTGTTCTAAACACTTAATTAAACTGTGCTCAAGAAGCATCTATTTCTCTCCCTTATATGCAAAGAGCATCAAGACAGGCAGCTCAGAGCTAGATGTTTGGGCTGCAAATGTGCATTTAGATAAGTGCTGCCCTGTGTGATAGCTGTCTGTATACTTGAAATATTTTATTTAAAACCTGAAACTTTAATGCACTCATAAATTCATGACTACTTGACAAACTTAACAGCATATTAAAATAATATCATTGATGATTGCCACAGATTTTTGTTTGGATAAAGAAGATCTAGATAGCTAAAGACAGCTGAATCTCATAAAAAATAAATTTAATCCGCCAGATTCAAAGGGAAAAATCTGTACATTTTGTGACTAAAAGGTGGTAAGCATGCCAAAATTATAACTGGATGTTGCACAAAATATTTGTCAGTGTGCATATACATTAGTATGATTTTGTAAACAAAATATGCCACAATAAACAGTGTAGGAAGTACTACATAGATTTAAGGTTTTGATTGCAGCTGTATTTTCTATAATTCTACTACTGAAAAAGGTATTTTGCAGAAAAGTGGAGGCATTTATACAGTCCTCTGAGCACTATGATTTTAATCACTGTGTTACAATTTTTCTTTACAGGAGAAGTAGATGTTGAGGAAGATTTGCCTTCAGACTTGCCAGCAACTTTCATTCAGTTCAAACACCACTCATATTCCCAAATGGTGAGCATGTTGAAGAAGACTGCTTCTAAGTGCTCCCATATTGCAACAACTTACAGCATAGGTCGCAGTTTTGAAGGGAAGGATCTTTTTGTGATCGAGTTTTCAACCAAGCCTGGACACCATGAACTGCGTGAGTTATATCAGTGTTCATCTGGTTGCTTGAGGGGAATCCAGATTATCCAAGTGAAAACAAGTCCTTTTAATGGGATCTCACTTAAACTGTAAAAAGCATTGATTCAAAAACATTTTGCCTCCTTTATGTTCCTGAATTACAGTGATAGCTGGTGGTGCACTGTAGCAATTACAGCCCGGTTGCAATTTCCTAACTTTATGACCTCTGTTTATGACCATGGTTAAAATCCCTTGTTCCTAGATGTATGACTGTGTACTTGATTGCAGTGATATGGCTATTATTTATTTGTGCTCATAGTACAAAAAGTTGGGATAGTTTTCTGTTACTGATTAGCCCTCTCCATCATCAACCATTTCTTCAGTCTCTCTTTATTTATCACTGTACCATCAAATCCTACACACTTCCTGCAAGTAATGCCTGTCCCTAGTCTAAATATAGTCCTTCACATCCTAAAATACATACAACTTATGAGAAGGCCACAGAAGGATGTTGTCATCAAAAAAGGGCAATGCAGCACAGAAAACAATCCTCCTGAACAGAGATTCGGGTCAGTGCAATACCTGTCAGTGTAATAGATTAACAGTATCAGGAATTTATGTTACCATAGCACCTGAATACCTTTAGGATATGAGTCCTCACAACTTTTCTGCAAAGGGAGACAGTGCTGATCTCTATTTTGTAGATTCATCACTGATACAGAAAAGGTCAGATTTTTGAATGTTCTAAATGCTTCAAAATGCAGACAATTTTCTTGGGGAGTGTTAAGTATGGTTTTCCAGTTACCAGATCCCAGCTCCAGTATAGTACCTGACTAAATCTGGTGGCTGTTCCTGCTTACCAAGACCTTCAGGTTGCTTCTTATCAGACTAGCTCTGGCATCAAAGCAGCCTCAGCTGTGTAGCAGAACTGAACTACATCTGACTTAATACTTTATTGAGATTATCATCTCAGGTCAAGCTGCTATGTTCTCTGTGTGCTATGCTTCAGTGGAGACAGAGAAGACCATGAAGATTAGTATTAGCTTTGTTTACTCTCAGCCACACTACCTTGCATGGTGTAGAGGTATTTTGAGGTGCCTTTAAACTTGAGCAAGGTCCCAGTAGACATCTTTAACAGAGAAAAGATCTACATTACTATTTCCTGGCCTATCATCCTTCCTCTTTTGTGTAAAGAAAAGAAGTTGCAGGTATCTTTTTAAGCTGATACTCCATTTACCAGGAAAACACAAAGCCTATGAATCAGGCTTTTAAATTAAAACTGTGATATGGCATGATGAAAGATGGTAGTTTAACATGTTACCTAGCATTTCCTTCTAAATCTGTTGCATCATGCTGCTCAGGACAGCATAAAAGAGGGTGGAAATAGCTCTAGAGCTGGAGATTTTGCCAGCCTGAGCAAACTGGCCTAATAGCTCTGTGCAAGCCCTTCTCCAGTGTCTAGTGCTCACGGCTGGCCAGGATCAAAGATGAAAATGACGGGGTAAACAGGAAAGGGTTTCTCGAAAGAGCATCTATTTTCTACTTTCCATTAGTCTCTAAGGAAGGATGGAAATTGAGAGAATAACTGCGGGGAATTGTGAAGTTATATGTTTCTAATAGTCTTATTCCAAGGCTATTTAGCCTAAAAGCTACTTTTTATGCACGACCTAATTTCTGTTCCAAATAGAGGGGTAATATATTACACATCTGCAGGCCATTTCTAGGATCTGTGACAATAGAAGGCATTGAAACTGCCCAAGGTAAGTGAGAGTGCCAGGGGTGTATTTTGTTCATTTCCAGACATGGCTTGACATTTTTGTTTGCAGCATTCTTTGTTCATAATTAATGATGAGTCCAGCAAAAGCTCAGAGCAATGATTGCCTCTTATGGTTTGGAATCCTGAACGTATGGACTCACTTTATTTCACACTACTTAAGTTGTCACTGAACGGACTTGTAATGGAGGGAAATTAACCTGGGATTGGTGTGCTATTTACAGGAATGTATGCATTAAATTAGTGTAAATAAAACTTTCTGACTCATCAGTAAGATATTTGGGTTACTCTGCTTTTGGAAGCCATCCAGGTATAATTAAATTAAAGCATCTCATTACTTCATATTCCACAGTCAAGCCAGAATTTAAGTACATTGGCAATATGCATGGAAATGAAGTTGTGGGGAAAGAACTGCTGATATACCTCGCACAGTATCTGTGTTCTGAGTATCTTCTCGGGAACCCTCGCATCCAGACCTTGATTAATAATACCAGAATTCATCTCCTACCTTCACTCAACCCTGATGGGTATGAACTAGCTGCAGAAGAGGTAAAAGACTTTTTATAAGGAAATGTTCAGGTCTTCATGTTTCTAAAATTCCCCATGGGAAAGGAGAAACTGGGAGGGGAGTGTCACGTATGGAAGGGAGTGTTAATAATCGGCAGCCAGAATCCCAGCCTGGTTTGGTGGTAAGTTGCTTTCCAAACATGAGGTGAACAGAGCTAAGAGGAAATCAGAGCCGTGTTTGTCATTCTTGCTTCCCGCATGTGATGACATGGGAATGACTGTGTTACTTTTTCACACATTTACCACTCTCTAACAGTTCTAGAACAAAATGACCACTGACTCATTGTAATGACTGTTAAATTATTTTATAATGAAATGTAGCTTAATACTGTGGAATAGATGTTCTTCCTCTTTTAGAAGAGCGGGTATAATAAAATGTGAATATTTTCTCTACTGTCACGCTTTCATAATGGATGGCAGTTTTCAAGATCAGACGGTGACTGAAAGACAGCAAAACTTCTATTATATGCTACCTGACATCTTTCCTTTCACCTCACTTTCATCGCTAGCACCATTAGCATGAAAATAGGACCTTTCTTTTCCTGTGTTGCTCATGTGGTGAGCTCTGTGTTTTATGAGTCTGGGATTACTGCATTCTGCCGCCTGATGCTGTCTTGGAGTGTCAGCTGTATTTTCTTTTTCTCCTCTTCTAACCCACCCTGCACGTTGCTCTGTGTTGAGTAAGAAGCTGCTGTGTTTCTCTCTTGAGTCACATCGCTAGTGAGTGAAATGTTTCCTGCATGCCAGTAAGTGTGTTAGTGTCCATGAGGATAAAAAATTCTTAGTAAGTGTGCTTTTCTAACACTATAGACATTTTCAGTTTACTTCTTTTAAAACTTCCCCTTGATTAAAATGGCATTTTAAACAATTTCCATAAAGTGATATTTTGAGACATGAAGTTGTTCTGAGGTTGGCTTCTATGTTACAAATTAGGGAGCTGGTTACAATGGATGGGTCATCGGACGACAGACAGCTCAGAACTTGGACCTGAACAGAAATTTCCCTGATTTGACATCTGAGGCTTACAGAAGAGCAGGGATTCGTGGGGCTCGCCTTGACCACATCCCCATTCCACAGTCCTACTGGTGGGGTAAGGTATGAATTCCAAATTTTATAAATTACATATACTATGGAGCAACTCAGGAATTAAGAAACTGAGATTGCTTGATCTGAAGTTATTCTCTAGTAATCAGATTCTATAAGTAGGACTAAACTGGACAAACTCACAGTTAGCATGAAAAATCATGGTGTAGGTCTGGCCCAAAGAGATGTCACAAATCATTGGGAAAATTTGTGGATAACTTGGATTTTTTTATTTTAGAATAAGGATAAAGACTGTTAGAAGTTGGGTCACAAGTGTGTAATGATTAAATTAGTGATTTAAACAGTGGTAGCATGTTAAAGACTTTATGGATGTGGCTTTCATTGCACTAAGCTCTGCACAGGTTCGATGCCATAGTCATTTCTGTCTTGGAAAACATACAAAGGCTTCATGTGAAGTTGTGTGGCATCAACTTCCACAAAAAGGATGTTTATAAATGACTGTAACCAGCTGGAATGATGGAAACAGCCTGTCAAACTGCAGTGGTGCTAGAAAGGAACGTTGGTTCTGCCTCCAGTCCTGGGGAGCAGAACGGGGGCAGCACTGCAGGGTCTCACACTCATCATCACTAAACTTCGTGTTATGTGATGTCCAGGAATGCAAAACTCAGACCTACCTGTGTTGCTGGCAGCCCAGCAGCCCCTGACACCAGCAACTCACAATGGGACTTAGTTCCCCTTGAAAGAAGAAACACAGGAAGCCAAATCAGTAGTTCTGATACTGGGACCTCTGCAACAACACCAAAAGCATCTTCAAATCCATATGATCTGCAGAACAAATGAAGGTACCAATTTGCCTGTGACTTGGATGGCACCACAAAATCTCCTTACCAGCTGCAGTTTCACGTGGTTCAGAAACCTGGCAGTAAGCGGTCTCACAGCCTTACATCTCTCTCCTCTGCTGGTGGTATCACAGGACAGCCAAATCAGCTCCCCCATAATAAGCTTCGGTTTTGTCAGGCAGATGAACCTGTGGCTCTTACAGTAGTCGACTTTGTTCATGCAGAAGCATTAAATTGGATGTTTCAACACCAGCCTCTCAGCTTTCATTTACTTAATAGTGTTTATTACTGGTCTCATTAAAGTAATTATCTGAGTATTACAGGGCATTGTATAAAGATCAGAAAATGAAAAGCGAGCCCCCAGCCAATCCCATGAACTCAGGAGAGCTCCTGCCTCCCTGTAACCCACTCTGTACAGCATGTTTTGTTCCCCACTATTATGAATTATTGTAATAAGTGGTCTGAGGGCTCAGACTGAGAGTCGTCATGCTTCATCTGAAATTAAGTCAGTTAAATTGGCTTGATTCAAACAGAATTTGGAAGTCTGTGCCAGTGGAGGCTGACATAGTCTTTAGTAAAATCTGTCTGGTTGCTTCTAAAAGGGAAAAAAGAAATCTTTGAAAGCCATGGAGACAGTGACTAATTGCAGTATAATTGGCAGAAATAAGATTCAGGTTTAAAAAGGGTAGTGGCCGTTCCCTATACTTATGCAGAATTGTTCTTGTGAGATGGATATGTTAAAATTGATCTCCTCTGACTAAAAAGTAAGAACCCTGGTGAAAAAAAAATCCAAATCCACAAAACCCACATTAAAGGAAGAGTCTATGAATAGTAAAAAGCTAGAGTGACACAGATAGCATCTGATATCATCCGGTGGAGCTGAACCAGGATGTGCACATTTCAAAGCCTTAATCATTGTACATGATGTCACTGAAATGCTATTAGGATAAAAATAGTGACGTTGAAACTCCTGATTTTCCACAACATTCACTTCAATAAGATGTTGGCTCTGTGACACAGCAGTGTCTTGTGGTTTATGCAGGTATCCAGTGAGCAAGTTGGTTAATCAGGGGGAGGGACTGAATTTAGGAGTCCTCTAAATAAAACTGCATTTTACCCTTGCCCACTGAATTACAGAAACAACTTAAAAAATCTTCTTATCGAGGCCTGGGACTGATGTTTGAAAGCAGGGCTGATTCTGGCATCAGGCATGCCCTGGCTGGCTGGGCAGCAGGAGCTGGGGTGGCTGCAGGCATGGCAGGGAGCTGCTGAGATTTTGGGGGCAGCATCCTCCTGGGGAGTGCTGGTGCTACGGGGCTTGGAGGTCACTAGCTTGGTGCCAGGTCCTCAGCCACCCCGTGAAACCCCAAACAGGAATCCATGGGGCAGGCAGTGTCACTCCCATCCCCTTAGAAGCCACATGGGGTCTTCTGCTCTTCAGAAAAGAAAGGCCCAAAGGATGAACAAAGCACTTTCAGGATTCAGGTGAGAGTGGCTGGTTCACTCCCAAATTCCCTTGGGATAAAGGTCATTATCAGACCATCCCAGGGCACTGTACAAAGACCAGAACAGCAAATACTTTGACCACTGTGGGTAATGTTCTTTGGACTCTGCCAGGTTCCTTGTCACAAAGCCCTGTAGGCTGTTTTCTTCTCCCACCTCTGTGTTGTATGAGTGGGTGTGTGAGACTCCAAAGAGTGCAGAGCATTTGTCCTTTCCTTTTGGAGTGCCCTTTATCTGCCCTTTTAAGAATGTTTTTCAGGTCATGCCCTTCCTGGAAACTCTGTGTCTAATTTTCCCAATTATGCAAAAAACCTTGATTAGGTTTCTGGTGTGCAAAGTGCATTCTGTGTGTTCCTGAGTTGGTCAGACCTTACTTTTTACATCTCGTCTTCCATTTAAGTTGACTCTTTATAGTAGCAAGGTTGAAAGGGTTGGAACACAGAGATTTGGAGCCTGCCACTAGGTTGGCATATAAAATGGGCCTGGCCTGTTCCTCCTGAGGACCAGGGGCACAATCTGACTTGTGTCCATATGTTAACCACAAATTACTAATTTAATGTTTCCACTTACAGCAATTGGAACCCTTAAGTTCTTATTTCTTCCCAAGTACAAGGTGCAGCCTTTTCAAAGAGCACAGCTGCAGTGGTTGGAGTCGCTAGTTCAGCTCGATGACTACAGAATTGCATTTTAAGGAAACCTGAAAACTAGGAGGACTCAGTTAATAACTGAAGAGAGGTAGCCTTCTGCCTAGGACAGGAATGGGCAGGGTGATATCTTCTTAGATCTTTCCAGGTAAAACTGTGTTTAGGAAGGCTTTTTCCTGAGACCCTTTGCTTTCTACTTCATTGCTGGGACAATATATAACACATCTGTGGTGCACCTTTGCTTCACAGTGTTTTTGTCTGCTTCACACCTAAGTTTGCGCTACTCCTTGCATCCCCAAAGCTGTGATTTATCAATAACAGAACAGGGACTGATCAAAAGAAAGCAGGAATTACAATTTTTGCAAACCTAACATGTAGGTCTTTAGGGTTTTTGTTTGGTTCATTTGTTTGGTTTGTGTTTCTTTTCTGCACATTGCTGACTCGATTCACTGTTACTAGTCATTAGCTGTTCTAGGATCCTGGATGGATGATTTTCTAACAGCTGATGGAATCACCTCAAAGGGTGTTATATAATTTTAGCAGCCCTACATAGATGCTGGACTAAGTCCATCATAACAGATCTTGCTCATTTTTTTAAAATCCTGCGTGTCTGTACTTGCGCAAAGCCAGTTCTGGTTTAGCAGCCTCTCCCCTCACCCACTTTTCCCCTGGTAACTTCACAAACTGCAAGGAACAGAACCTCACCTCCTCCAAAGACAGTGGCCTGTGTTTGGGCTTGCAGGGACCGGCCACCAGATGACACTGTTACCCCTAAGAATTAGCTAACACCGGAGCAGGTCTGTGAAATTACTCCTCAGAAGGGGATGAAGGAGCCTCCTGTATGCGGGAGGGAGGTGGGTGCCTGAGCATCTTTGGGAGTCCGGGGCCCACTCCTTTGACCACTGTTACTGAGCATGGGCTGTCAGAAAGACAAAGTTTGCGACTTATCTGCAGCAGTTCAATGCAGGTAAACTGCAGTTGTTGCTGTGCTTTATGTGCATTAGTTTTCATTTATTTGCAGATGAACCTGGGCCAAAAGATAGCAAATGAGAAAATGTATTTCCAACAAGTGCTGAGAATTACAAATTGATCCCTGTATTCCAGTTTATCTGTCCAAAGTCAATCCCGCCGATTCAGAAATTAAATTAGATAAGGTGTTTGTTTTTCAAGTAATAGTACAATGCCACAATTTTTCAAGCCTAAAGCGCTGTCATCAACACTTTGAACTACTGAAAATGTCACTGTAATAAAATGTGATTCTTCCATCAAAGTTTCTCTTTCTTATTTTTCAGTTTTTCCACAGTGAACAATATGTCTCCTCTGTTCCCTGCAGCAAACTGCCGCTCTTCCCCCATTAACCTTTGGGTTACAAGATCCAAAAAGCCTCAGCATTCTCCTTTTTGACACACTCCCTTCCCTGCTGGGCTTCATCCTGCTCAGGATCAGATCTCTTCAGAGCTGCACGACTACTCACAGCTTTTTTTTCCTTTTTCCTGGATTTCAGGTGGCCCCTGAGACGAAAGCAGTCATGAAGTGGTTGAGGTCTATCCCATTTGTGCTTTCTGCCAGCCTCCATGGGGGTGAGCTGGTTGTGACCTATCCTTATGACTATTCAAGGCATCCTATGGAAGAAAAAATGTTCTCCCCTACACCTGATGAGAAGGTATTTTTTTTTTTTTTTTTTTTGCAGGGTAAGAGTATTGGTGTGGTTTGCACATGTGGAGCTGTGGAAACTTTTTCTTTTAACAGATAATAAACTTTGATTTGTTTAGATTATATACATGTGTGTATATGGATGCATGTATGTGTTAAATATGTAATAAATCACATGTTTATACACTTAATACATTTATATATACATATAAAAATATTTATACACTTATTTAATGTGTTTTAAAATATAGGATCATTTACACACTATTAGCTGGATCTGTAAAGATCTACCCATGTTTTGTGAGACCAAACATGATTTCACAAGACACAGGTTAGGAAAAGCCAGGCTTTTACTATTTAAGGGGTGTAGGCTGTGATATTTTTACCACTGATTTCCAGAAAAAAAGGAACAAGCCTGACCAGCAATGTTTTTTTCCATTGAAATCTCTAGGAAAAAAAAAAAAAAAAAAAAAAGGCTAGCTGCCATATGGTGGCAGCCTTGTAACATTTATTCCAGGTCAGATGAACAGAAATGGTTTTCCCCTCTCGTCCCTGGAAAGTTCCCCATTTGGGACTCACTGTAAATCTTCTGTGAAATTTTTTGCCATCTTTCTTATTTCCCTTTGGTTTCCTCAATCTAGTATTAATTGCCAACATGTCCACTAGGAGAACAGCTAGTTTTTCAGCCTTTTAGCGTATGTTAAAAATGTCCATGGACTCTTAAGAAAAAGTGGTTCTTTATATAACAAACGGCAGTTGAAAATGGTCAGAAGTTGATCTTTGACATCATCTTTGGACATATGTCTGGGCTGACTTCCTCTAAAGTGACAATTCTCGCCAGCACATATTAAATATTTATGACTACTAAATATTTTCTGTATCAATCTATTTCTTCTGAGCTGTACAATACCTACTGACTACATGTATATGACAATGATTTACCAGTAAAATAAACCAGGCACCACACAGTCGAAAGCCCATGTGAGAAATCTCTGATGGGTGGTAATGAAAGCTACAGCAGCTCTTGGTGAGGACTAGGGGAAATCATAAACCTGTGTGCTTATATCCCATCACCTGGGCTAGAGGTATCCTGATTTACACGTTGATGGTGGAGGAATATGGCCGTGTGTGTCTTATGAAGCAGTTCAGCTGTGGGATGGAAGGACAGCAGTCCCTCCATCATCTCCAGTGAGGGACAGCATGTGTGTTTTGAGTGAAATGATGCAGTCACGTGGACAAAGTGCTCCATCCCAATGCAGTGCACAACTGGGCAAACCCTAATGGCATCCCCGGGGTGCAATGGTGTAAGATACAGGACCTCACACCCGTGACTGCTGCATAGTCAGTGGCTGCAAAGCCTGGGAAGTTAGCTACATTCTTGGAAGTTTAAAACATACAGGGGAGGGCCAGGAATGTCCTCAATTAAAACCAATTTTTCAAATGAGTCAGCACAGGAACCTTAACAACACTACCAGTATCACTTTAAATTTTGCCCAGAAAGTTATAAAACCTGTACCTGTGAAGCGACCTGCATTTAAATAATGTCACCTGCAGCTGCTGATGCCAGGGAACCTGTATCCTGAAGTATAGCAGCTTGTTTTAGCTGCTGTACATTAGCCATAACCCTTGTTCTGCCCACTGACCTGTTGAATTTGCTGTGCAAGGGGAAATGAGGCAATTTTGCACCCTTGGCTGCAGCCCAGGGTGAAATGTTGCAGTGCAGAGAATGGCCAGAAATTAGAAGTCAAATTCTGTGAAGTATATTCAGACCAGGTTGCCCTGTTTGAAAAATGCATCTGGGTGATGCCACCTCCCTGTGTCCCTCATGTGCAATAGCATGAGGATCCTCTTGGCACCTGCTTCAAGACACTGCAGATTTCAAGCCTCTTCAGCCTGCATCACAGCCTGGGATGATACCTGCTGAGGTCAAGGGGTCTCAAAGCTGGACCATGTCCTTACACTCACATTCTTGCATCTGGTTCAGCCCACCTAATCTGAGTGTTTCATCCCACCAGAACTTTCCCATTTTTCCAGCTTTTGTGAAGATAGATGTTTTTAGCAGATTCTTGTTACTTTGTGTTACACAAGAAGCTGCATGGATGCCTCTGCTCAGCAGAAAGGAAATGTGCACACCAAGTCAAGTTCACTCCCTTTGGTGAATGGAAACACTCCCTTCCCTTCCCCTGAAAAATCCAACCTGAGACAGTCAGTGGGGTAAAAGTGCTGGACAAGGTAACAGCACTGACCTCGTTTTACCAGGGGAAGACTCATGCTTCCAAAGTGACAAAGATTATTCTGTGTTTTTCCCTTTTCGTTCCACTGTATTACACATAAATGTCTAAGTTTTTTGAGGTCCATGACTAGTCATACATTAGCTGCTAAGTGATAATGAATGAATCCAAGCACATTTTAACTTTTTTAAGCAGAAGTTTAACTTTATTACAAAAATCAAGTTCACTTGATTTTTAATTTCTTACTTTCTCTTCTCACTACCACCCGTCTTTGTTCACTTGCACTAGTGGTCAGGCAAAAGCCTTATGCCTCTTGGTTTGAAACAAGAGAAGAAAGACTTGGTCACTGGAAAGAAAACATCTGCAGATGTCTTTGGGAAAGGTGAGGAACTTACTCATAAGTCACATAGGCACCTTCTAAATTTTAGCAAATATATTCCACAGAAGGTTCAGGACTGTGACCCAAATTCCTGTAGAAATTAAAGGTAGTGGGCTTGGCCCCACCCTATTGGCAGTAAAAGTTCTGCTTAACATATTTAATTAACATCCATTTCTTTCCAGCAGAACTTTGAAGGAGGCTTAATTTTCTGGGCTGAGCAATACTTAGACACAGAGCTAGAAATGCAAAAACGTTTTATATTGTCAGAATATTTAGAGTCTGGTCATAAGAAGTATTTTGGTAAACTGTCTTTATACTCACATAACACTTTCTTTCCACCTTTCCTCAGTCACCTACCTGATCCCATAATTGGCTCAGCTTGTGATTATTAGAAACATTCATAAATATTAGATCAAAGTCGTGTGCTTGGTCATTTTGTTTTTTATCCTTGATGACAACAGCAAGCATAGAGTTTTAGGATCACTCCTGAAAATAGAATTTTAGCTATCCAACTTCTTGCACACTTTGTCTTAAGCAATATGCAATGAAACTCATGATGCTAAGTAGTAGGTTCTAGTAACATCTGATAATTGCTCTCATTTCAGTGTTGAAATCTGAAATGATACCTTTTGTAGATGAGGTTCAAATAAACAAAAAGGAGAGGGAGGATTTCTGTACAAAGTTGGAATAAACGTTGAAGACAAGTGTCAGGAACCTGATTCTAAGAAATGGTTTCTGCAGACCACTGCTGTTTCTTCTGTCTTCACTACATGTACTTGTCACTTTTCCTTTCTGAGTGGTGACTCCTCTGATCTTCATCAGTATGAACACTATTAGGTAATCAGTGGTGACATTCTCCATCACCACATCCTATCCTTTGCTTTTTAGGAATGGGTTCTGCCCCACAAAGAAGCAACTGTCACTGAGATCAAACTGGCAGTTTGTCCTTTGTGAGTGATAAGTGCAAAGCAAATTGGCACTGTCTATTTTAAACAGCAGCAGCCAATGCAAAGATCTGGTTGGGCTGAGGCTGTTGTAGGTATTTTTGAAAGGGTAAAAATAGCAAGAACTAAAACATAACGAGGAGAGTTAGTATCAGCTTTAAAACCTGGGACATGCATTACAAAAACACAAGCCCTCTACTCCTGCCCCAGATCATAGGTTGAAGCTAAGTATCACAAAATCCATGGGTATTTAATGCTGTCTCTGGATAAATGTGTTGGATTGCAGAGAAGGACCTTGGAGAAGAACACAAGTGAAAACTTCGTGGCAGAATATCCTTGCATGGAGGTTCACCCTGTCCATCAGCTTCAAGGATTCAGGGTGGCTCATTGTATTCTCTGGACTTGCAACAGCAATAGTTACTAGCAGTAATGACAGTGTTTACAGTTTGTAAAAGTAAATGTATTTCAAACCCTTTTGTTACAGGTGTTTAAAATGCTGGCTAAAGCCTATGCAGATGCACATCCAGTCATCTCTGACCGATCTGAACTTCGTTGTGGTGGAAATTTTGTAAAACGTGGAGGTATTATAAATGGTGCTGAGTGGTACAGCTTCACTGGAGGTAAAACCACTTTACCATCATATCAAGTGAGGTAAAACCTCTATATGACCTTTATGAGACACAAGGGTTTGAAAGAAATAATTTTATTCATTTCAGTTTACTTTAGGTCAAACCCCTGCAAAACGAAACTTGTAAGGGATTTAAATAGCAAAATGTACACTGATAACATTTATATTCAGATACCATGGGATGTGTTCAGCCCTGATATGACCTGAGGAAAGTTAACAAGCTATACGAGGGTCAAATTTGTTATTGCATGTAATATCATTCTGGCTTTCAACTCTAGAAATAAATACGTAATGCTATGCTCTCATTCCTTAGCAGCATGGGTTTGAATCCATCTTGTAGATTATGCAAGTGCTGCTTTTTCAATCTGTTTATAGAAACTCTTTTACAGGGAAAACTACAACAGAGACAAACATCTCATTCATTTGTGCTTATGTTGCTAATTTGATTTCCCCAATAATAGTATTTAGTTTTCTTCAGGATTCCTGGAACACTGGCTCAATGAAATATCAGTGTTCATAAATTTTCAGCAGTGCTTCAGTTATGTTTTCAAATAGGACTCAGCTGGATCCCCAAATAATTATGTTGAAACTAGGCATTTAGAAAGCTTTTGAGGCATGAGTGAGAATTTGGTTTAGATATCTTTGGCTTACATTCTTCTGAAAATTATATCCAATGTCTTTTGTACATAAACAGTTTTGAACAGACTAATGGCAAAAGGTCATCTCTTTACTGGTGACCCTTGGCAATAACCTCTGATACAGCCGATTATCCAATTACCGTGATTAACCAATCCTCATCTCTCTATCTCTACTTCTTGGTCAGGTGAATAATAATTTAAAATGCTGCTTTTTCGCCTGAAAGAAGTGTCATTGTCATTAATTAATTCATAGTTGAAATGATTTCTAGAATTCTGAATCTGTTGAATACTTTTTATATATTGTCCATGCACACTCTTTACGATATATTAATCCACACCCACAGGGACTGCATTCTGCTGACTGCAACAGCAAAGCTCCTGTTAAGGGTTACATGGCTTGTTCATGATCTCTCCTTTGTCTTTTGAAACCTATAGGTATGGCAGATTTTAACTACCTTCACACAAATTGCTTTGAAGTTACCGTGGAGGTAGGATGCGAAAAGTTTCCTTTGGAGGAAGAGCTGTTTACAATCTGGCATGAAAACAGAGATGCCCTTCTGAATTACATGGAAATGGTATGGCTCTGCTTTTACAGGCCCTTGTGCTTGCAGTTTTTATTCTTCATTCTTTGTTAATATTAATTTCTTTCCTGTTTCCACAGTTAGTTATCAAGATAGCACCAAATCAATCATCACACTCCACCAGGTGCCACTGTGCCTCAGTTTGGCAGGACACAAGGATAATATTTTGCCTATATTGCAGGAGGGGTGGAGATTGAGGATTGTAAAGGCCTTGAAAACAGTGAAAAAGTAGTTGTCCGTAAATACTTTGTATAACATTATAGATCAACTGTCCAAATTCGTATGCTAGAAAAAAACCTACATATTCAGAAAAATATGAATCAACCTTTCTCTTGAAGAATAAACCAACAAGATCTGCTTTCCAGAGAGCTTCCTGGAACTTTTTCCTTTCCATATTCCATGCTTGTGGCCCAAACCCTACTGCATGGCAGCAGGAGATTTAGATTCAGCTAAAATGGAGAGGTTCTAAGTATCTTTCTAGAAATGCAGTTTCCATGCTTTTCAGCTTTATTTCTTTATGAAAGTAGTTTAGAAAGATCTGAAACCTGATCTTCTAAAGGAACAACTGTATGTCTGTGAGCATTAAATCATGCCACTTAGAAGTCATTTTTAATAATAAGGTTAAGCTCGGCAAAAACAAATACTTCACTGACAATAAGTAAGTGAACACAGAAACAGAAGTTGCTCATCTTTGTCTCAGCCATTAGTAGATTAGCTTTCTGTCATGCCTTATTTTGATAGAGTACGCAGTAATATAAAATTGTTAGGAGTGTTTTTATGGCCTTTCAAAGCAACCTCTTGCTACTTGTGGTAAGTATTATCATTCAATAAAGTCTAACAGTACAGACCACCAAACTCATTTCATTTTACAGCTGTCTGATGAAAATGAGTTTTAGTGAATCCAAATGGAACTGGGTTAAATCCATATATATTGCAGTTGAAGTCTTCAAGATGTAAAGATTTTTATGGTATGAGATACTGTAGAAGTGTATGCTGGAAAAGCTTTTTGAGTAAACGCAGGACAGTAAGCAAAACAACTCTGTAGATAAGGATGACTGAATTACTCCTGATAAAGATTAAGTCTGCCATAACCAATTCAAACTTTTCTTATTCTGATATATACCAGGCTGTTTGGTGTGTGTACAAATCTACTTGGCTTAACACGCAGAAGTAGAATTCATTTTCATAAATGCTGATCTCTTCTCCCCATCTGAAGTGATATCAAAACACTCTCCCAAACTTATGTGGCACAGACTTGAAGCAAAACAAAAAATAATGTATTTACTAAAGGAAGAATAAACAACAGCAATAAAGAAATTTCAATTTTGTCATTTTTATCCCATCATGTTGTAATTGCAAAATTATTGAAGTTGGATGAGGTCATACTACTTTGAGTATGTCTACACGGTAAATTAAATTTGGGTTAGAGATGATTCTTCTGACCAGATTTACCCACTATCCATATGACAAATCCTCAAGTCCATGCTGAAAAGTAAATTGTAGTGCTTCATCATCGTAGTTCTTAAGGGACAGTTTTCAAGTCCTTATACTGAGTTGTTCCTAAACTCTCCAGTGAATATCTCCACTCGGTATGGAACAGCTGTTTAAGAAGAACAGTGAAACACAGCCTCACTTTAAATAAAAAACTGCTGTCACTAGACTAGACTTATTTTTTTCCAGCTCCATATTAAGAATCACTGTAAAGTTGGATATTTTAATGTTTATTTTTAAACATCTTTATATTCCAATAGAAAAACAAGTATATATTTTTTCCCTTGTTTTGATGCTTTGTTCTTGTTTCTATTCTTTTGTGACAAAGGATAATGGGGAGGGAAAATTGAAAGGAAGAGAAAGAAGGAGGGAGCAAAGTGAAATAAAGAACAGCTCAAGCTGATTATAGTGGTTTGGGGGAAAAATCGAAGTGCAATTACTTTTAATTTAAAAAGGTCATATAGAGTTTCCAATAGAAAATGTTTTCATTTTGGAAGGTTGCAAAAGAGAACCTTAAGAGGTTTAATGTTTAAATAGTTGGATTTTTTCCTGTTTTGTAATATATTATTGAACTTCAAATATAGTGAGCTGTTTGTGCACCTCTTTGTATGACAGAATTCACATCACTCTTTAGTTTGTCACCAAGCATGTTTCTCATCAGCTCAAGCAGCAGGGAAGAGAAAAAGGTTATTATACACACTGCTATCATGCCATTCTGACATGTAGTGAAGTGTAGGCAACAGAGTGATTATGAATTCCAATTAGATAAGTCATGCCTTCTCATTGTATATAGATTGGGTTTTTTAAACCTTAACTTCTAATTTTTTTGTGGTTCTGGGTCTAGGGCAGACTTTCAGAAACAGTCTTTAAATACAGTGTTCAGATCATGAGGTGCCAATGATCTGTGCAGAGAAGGGTCTCTCAATACAGACCCACATATCTAGCCCCCCAAAAAGCTCTTGTTTAGTTATCCCTTTCCCTCAGCCCCCTTGAAACTCCCAAAATAGAGAATGTGATCTGGAGTAGCTCCTGAGAGCCCCTGTAATGTGTTGAATATCTTGAAAGTTGTTTCCTCTCTACAGGGTTTTCCTTGTAGAAGATGAGGAGGTGGTACAGTAAAAAATTACTCCCATCTAACTTTGCTTTCCTTTGTCAGGTTCATCGGGGAATAAAAGGAATTGTGTCTGATAAGTTTGGCAACCCAATAAAAAATGCTCGTATTTCAGTCAGGGGCATCCAGCATGATGTCACCACAGGTAATATTTTTAGTTTGAGCTTTTTCCTGGGACACAGTGAAAGCACTGAGATCTCAACCTGCAAAAGTCTTGTTGTATTTGATAGAAATTGTACCTTAATGGAGAATTGAAAGCTCAGCTATGGGTTTCTAGAACAACAAGAGAGAAGACATATCAAACTGGCTCTTGAGTCTGTCATGTCTCTGGGCTGACATAGTCCTAGCTGTTAAAACTTCCATCTGGAACTGTCTGCTGTCCATCAAATCCAATGTGTCTTCAGTGAGATTCAGAAATCCACCTTACGTTTCATGTTTGTGGAATATGGCAACAGCCCTCCTCAGGGGCTGTAACACATCACGTGGATGTATGGACCCCTGATAGAACATGTTAGTTGAAATATTGTGAGCATGAGGTGTAGACATTAGAATAGGATCTGCACTGACTTTAACAACCCTAATAACTGCATTGATTGCAGGGCCAGCAAGTATTTTTGTTCATGTAGAAAAGCATAAATATATGCAATTTTTGGACAATATTCATATCAAATGCAAAAATCTAGAACATTGAATTATGTTCACTTTATACCTGTCGCCAGCTTGTAAACAGGTATTGAGACATATGCAACTGTTAATTTTCACAGCCATAAAGTTCTGAGCTTTTAGGCTCTCACTGAAATCAATGTTCTCATTTTATTATTGATTTCACTGAGAACAGGGTAGGCTATAGAAGTGCAAAATAAAAGACTTGAATGTTAACATTTTGCTCTAATGATAGTTGTTGAATCAATTCGTAAAGCCAGAATGGTTTATAATGTAGTGGATGCTTTCCAGCTTTCAAAAAAAACTAACATTAGAGGGGATACAATAGTGGGGATGATGCAGATTCTTGAGGCTGGTGGGAGACTCTGGCATGAATTAGGGTCTTTTTCAAACTTCTTCCCAGACAATGGCTTTCCATTGGCAGTGGACCTTTAAAGAATTAAGAATTAAGTAAAAAATGTGTTTACATTGAAAGAAAAAGGAGTATTTGTTCTTGAGTTAGGTGGGGTTAAGAATGTCATGTGATTAAAAAGTCTTTTAATTTCAGTGTTAAAAAAGACTGAGAAATTCCATGAGAAAATAGCATTAAAGCAACATTAACTGAGCTAAGAAACTTGCCATTCAAAATAAAGGAAATATAAAATGAAGAATAAATATTCTGTTTTAAAACTCCCTGCTTTTGCCTGCAGGCTATAACCTTCAGCTGGAGGAAATTTACACCCATTTTACACTAATGGCAATTTATACCAGCTGCAGCTCCGACTCTATAGTCTTATGTGCTATAACGTCTGCAAAATAATTGAATGTAATATAATAAAAGCAGGGATTTCTTAGCTTCTTAGACATGCTATATATATACTGCAGCCTGCATTCTGCTTTCACTTTCTTAAGTTTCACAGAGTTTTAAATGCCTTTGATTTCTTTGGAGTTATTCCTTGTACCCATGGGAGAGCAACATGAAGGAAAGCTTCCCTTCTCTGCGATACAGGCACAGCAGTTACTGGCATTTTGCATGTGAATTTTACTACATTAGCTCCCAAAGGCCTGATTTTAATAGGTGGAGTCCCTTTTTGTCATTCAAGAGTTTCCATCTGAACTTTCTTCAAAATCTGAATCAAAATCTGAGATCCTTTCAAAACCTGCCCCCTAAATGCTTGCGCAATCAGTGCATGCACGTGTATGTGAGTATATAAGTACAAAGGATGCAAGGCTAAAAACTAAGCTCAGTTTTCTTGTGCCTTTACCTTTCCTAAGCTGCTGATGGAGACTACTGGCGGCTCCTGCCTCCGGGGACGTACATAATCAGCGCCCAAGCAGCAGGATACAGCCGGGTGATGAAGAGGGTCACCCTTCCTGCCAAGATGAAACGGGCTGGGCGAGTCGACTTTGTGTTGCGCCCTGTTGAGGCTTGGCCCAACAAACTCCTCCGCCGCTCAATGGAAGACATGTACGACCCATACGACCCGCTGGAACTTTTTGACCCTCACGCCCAACATGGGCAGCCCGAGGCTCGAGGTGGGCCTCCGCCGGGCAGGGAGAAGCCCTGGTGGTGGTCTTACTTCAGCTCTCTAGACCTGCACAAACCTCTGTGGCTGCTCAAGAAGCACTGAAATGTGTCACGGTGCTCGGATCACCTCACCCTGCTGCCCTTCCACCCGACTCCACACTCTCACTGCTCTTGGCAATATTTAAATCTGTTTCATTTGAAAATAACGATGTTAATTCAAGCACGCTTACTTCTTTTGTTTTCTTTTCACATGCAACTGAGTATGTTCAAGTGGTTTTATATATTAAAAACAATGGTGCACACCCGTTCAAAGGCAGGGTTTTATGAAGTTTTTTTTCTTGGTAATGCTCTGTACTTCTGCCCATGTAGTTTATCATCACAGTCATTATTTATTAGGTTCTAAGTACCTGCAGGAAAATATTCCTGAACCTTTAATACATTTTTGTACATGTCTTAACACATTAATGTCTATGTGCTAAAAGCAACTTTCAGAAACATTCAGAAAACTCTTTTCTTTCCTCTTTTTACGTGATTTTAGCATATTAAGTTCAGTTCATTATCTCTTCTAATACAGCTCACAATGATTTTTGTAAAATTCATTATGTGATATTAGCATTGTTTCGGACAGAAAAATAAAACTCTTAGGAGTTCGGAAATAAATATGCATCTGAGTAAGTAACATGCTCAGTAGGATGGGCTGCTCACAGGCGGGTTGGTATCAGTAATAACATACTTTCCCAAGAAAATTTTCATAAGATTTCCTTTGAAGACATATGTATTAAAAGTGTTAAATCTTTACAGCCTTCCTCCTTTGAAATTTCTTGCACCATGTGTAGGCCCATCAAATCAAGAAAAATCCTTGGAAAGTAAACTCTGTTCCAGGGAGTTTGAATATCCAATCTTTATGATGCTTAAAAGTTAATATAATTTGAACAGCTTTTAATCTGTTAAGCAAATATATTTTCAATCTATTTCAGAAAAATACTGAAAAATTCTTTTACTATGAGAAATACACATATCCTATGATGTAGAAAAAAACATGAGAGAATCTGTGAGGAATTTAGGTTAAAAGGAGACGTGTTATACTAAGGTTGTTAACATCATGCACTGTTTTGAGTCAATGTACTTAATGAAACTAGTAGACACCAAAGAAATCACAAAATTCTTTTCAAGTTGGGTAAATCTAGGTGAATATCAGTCTTGCAAGACTCTGTCCTCTCTCAGACATCAGATGTAATGTCTTTTTTAGGATGATTAAAAAAAAAATCTTTGATTGTGATGAAAAACATAGGCCCACACTTCATTTTGGCTTGAACTGGTTAATGAACTCTATATACTCACACTATTTCCTCATCTAAATGCCAGAGTGTGAAAAGGGAGATTGTTTGGAGCTGATGTACTTACTGCAGGAGCTGCTGGATTAGCTGTCTGGATTGCCCTTTGATTTCTAAAAACATTTTGCTCATCTTAGGTAAAGAAGTCCACATTGCATGAATCTCATAGTCCATGTGCACATACCTCATACTATAATTGCCTAAGAAGACCCAAGAGATGAATGATCTTAATTCTGCAACCAGATGCTGCACATGCCTAAATACCTTATTCCCAGTTGTAATCTGATTGAAGTTAGGAGTCTGTTATTCATGTGCTTGAATGTCTGCAAGTCTGGAGACTATGTAAAACAATTTCATAGCATTAACAAAAAATAATTATATGGGAGTGAATGTACTGCATGCCCAGGTTTGCCAAGTTAAAGAAACTCTGAATCCTAAATATACCAAAGATAAGCAAGCAAGAGATAAGCCTCCAGACTTTATTTCCCGTAATAAGTATTACTACTGTTCTCTGCGGTCATTTTACTTGAAGCCGTCATTCTGTAAAAACAGTGATAAACCTAACAAAATCAGAACAATATGTCAAACTGCTGGCTATTAGTTGCTCTTTTTATGCACTTAATGTCTTGCACACTTAGAAAGATGCTTTCTGTAAGTATTTCCTAGATTCTTACAGGGCTATTTAGAATTTTTTTCAACTAATCACAGTAAACCCAAGCCCATTGAAATGCAAAGCAGAATGACTGTGCAGGAAATCCTCTTCTTTCCTGGAGTCCCAAGTTGAAATAACAGATGGCAGTCAAGACTTGGGAAAGATGATTTTCTGGGAAGATTGTAAAGATGTGTTATGTTTGAGAGTTCGAAAAACTAGCATTCTATACTATTATACTACTAAAGTGAAATCAGTATGATAGAGCAAGGGTAGCCTCTCTGTGTCTCTCTACTTCATCCACAAAAAGAGGTGTCCAGCAGAGAGAAAGTTAAGATCAGACTTGCTAGTTCACATGCAACAGCCTGTATAGATGGGATGTGTTAAAGTGCATTGAAGCAACTATGAGGTGCTTGGGAAAATGCATGCCTCAGTCTTCTGGAACTACTTAATTTTTTTGCAAGATAAAATCTTCAGTTTTCAGTTCCTTGGAGATGGAAAAGACTGTCAGAATTCCCTGGGTGGCTCTCAAAAATTCATTTGAGTTTAGATCAGATTTAGGACATCTTTATTGGTACTTTGAGGTTAAGAAGAAAAGAAAATAGGTAAAAGAAAGGGAAAGGGGAAGGGGAAGGGAAAGAGGAAGGAGAAAAGGAAGGGGAAGAGGGAAGGGAAGGGGAAGGGGGAAGGGAAGGGGAAGGGAGAGGGGAAGGGGAAGGGAGAGGGGAAGGGGTAGGGGTAGGGAAAGGGGAAGAGGGAAGGAAAGGAAAGAACTGGTCAAAACCAGCCCAGTAACAGTGCAACCAAAATTAGTATCACATTTTTATTTGAGATTAATATAGTTTCATTTCTACATTCATCTGGGTGATAAAGTATTGCCTTGAATTTGTATCCTTGACCGGATTACATAAATCTTCAATATTTATTTAAATGAAGAAATGTGTGTTTAATATCAGATAGTTTTGCTGAAAAAAAAACACCCCAAAACACCACCACCACCACCCACTATAATATGGTTAAAAAGATTGTAAGTTGTGGTGAAATTTAAGCAGCTGCAGGCAGCTCTGTAATTAATATATGAACACAGTGATCAGCTCACTCATGAGCCTCTCTGGAAGATGCTCATGTGCAGAGTTTAATGGAACATAAAGTTAGGAGCATATTAAATATTTTCTGAATAGGAAGAGGGATTGAAATGGTTAGGTGAAACATGTCCTCCTACAGGTGAAGAACAAGTAACATAAGAAACAAGTGAAAACCAACTAAAGTTCCCTAGCAGTCTCCATCATGCTTAGGCCATGACTTACTGACTGGGCTTGGCCTTTTTCCAGTGCTACTTTGGAGCGTGACAGGTTCAGCAGCCAGACAGTGCTGTCGTAAATTATAGTGTGTGTTCATGAGACTCCCTCTCCTTTTAAGTCAGAGTCGACATAATTTTTTTCAATTACCTTCCAACCACATATTGAACAGTATTGATGTATGTTTTTCTAACATCCTCCTTAATAATTAATTTCCTAGTCTCCACATTCGTTTCAGAAGGGATCTTCTCTACCATGGAGCCAAACTTTTTCTGCACAAAACCATCACATTAATAAGCATTCTGACCTGCCAACTGTCCAGACCTCATTGCTCTGCCAGCAATGAATCTTCCCAACAAGTCAAAGCATACAAATCTAACTAACAACATTACAAATATAAAGAGCAAAGAGAAAAGTCTGCTTAGGTTATACATGCAATTTCTTTTTCATTCATATGGCAGAAAAAAGTCAAAAACACATACAAAAAATATCGGGATAAATCACAAGCTGTGTGCATGAATTATACCATAGAAGATTTGGTTCTGTTTGTTCCATTCATAAAAACTTTTTAGATCAAAAATAACAATAATAAACAAAGGCCTAAAAGTTTGAAGCTGTTGACATCTTTGTCTCCTGTAACAAAATAATGTCCCAGTTTTAGGCCACCCACATATAGGAAAGAGCATCTTTATTCTCCTAAAGATAGAAAAGAAGAGAAAGATGTCTTAAACTGACTGCCTGAAAATCAAAACTTCAAGTGTCAAAATCACTTACTAATAGAAGTTCTTCCTGCTATCATTTTTCATAGTGTTTATATAGTTCTCCTTTTCATGCCTCAGTTTAGCAGCTAAAGAGAAGCACTCCAGAACAATATTGCAGTCTGTTTTGAAGTCCTGCAAACCAGCTGTCGAGCAGAGTTTGCCAAGCCAGTGACATTTCTTTGTGTCCATCACTCTAGTATTGCACTGCAATTCAAAAACAAGCCAGAGATGTCTTTAGCGGTTACAAAAGCAGCTGTCAATGTGAGACAAGACTGTATGTCTCGGCAGTGATGCCTGCAGACAGACTGGAAGATCTCTGTGATGCGTGGGCACTCCCTCTGAAGCAGTGAAGTGCTGAAGATTCAGCCTTCAGGAGCCAAGGAACAACAGGCAATGGAGCCATTTGGGTGGCTTGGATGGGAAAGCAAGCTGAAGCTGATGCACCTTTTTACAAAGCTCCTGTCAAGGGTACTCTCACCGCTGCCTTCCTTTGCTGTGCAAGATCTGTCTTTTGAAGCTACCACAATGTAGAAGGAGTGATGGGGAGTTTGTCATATGCTTCCTTTGTTGTCCTTGTCTTCACAGCATGTCAGAGAGATCCCGTTTGATGTTTGTCTTTTCTGATGTCGTACAGTCTCAAGTCATGCTGCCAAAGGACTTCGTCTTCCTTGGTGGGGCAGCCACGTCTCTGTGAAGAGGGGTGCTGCTTCCAGCCACCCATCATGCACAGGCGAACACCAGAAGGGCTTCTCCGTAGGGGCTTTTTGGTGGCCATGTTGTTTCTGGTTTCAGATCTGCTTCAATGAGGTGTGATGAATAGGGGATTACCTCAAATTTGGCAATTTCTCCTGGCTCCCAGGGGCTACCGGTATTGCACTGGTACAGCAGCACTAGTATCAGTGTGACCATGGTGGTATAATGGAAGAGACTGACCACCTCTGCAGCACACCATCAGTAAGCATCTCATTGTAATACCAGGGCTGACCCAGATTGCCTTTATGGTCAGACCTTGGAAGCATAACACTGCTTTCCCATCCCATTCAGAGTTGTTACTAGCACATAAGGGCAGCTGGCAAGATATGGTCATATCACTGAACAGGCAAATAATTATATAAATATAAGAATTCTTTCCAGGTGCTTGCTACTGCAGAGGCTGTGTGGAACTGGATTATGGAAAGGGATGTAGCACTCTAAAAATATTTTTATAATTTTACATATATGTCTTTGAAATACATCTATAGTTTCAGTATATAGGTCCTAACTTCAAAAGGAGGCAAGAATAACAACAGAAAAGAAAATCAACAGTATACATCTGTAACTAATCTTTGTTATCAGGGATTATTTTGAATTATGAGAGAAGAGACATAGAAGTTAAATATTTCTTTAAGGGGTTATATCACCTTCTAGCAATAGAGTTAAAAGAATAGTGGTAGTGGATGCTGATATTGTTTTTAATTTCCTTCTTTCAAAATGGAATTTAAATATTTTTGTGCAGTCAGTAATGTAACGCACATGCATCCCTTTCAGTTTTCTCTTTCTACCACAAGATACATAATCTTTATTTTCATGCAATTAGTACTGGCATTGCTGTACCCTGGACCTGATTAAGCATTTTTTTTTATTTTTCATTTAAAAAACAGTAATTTAATGAAACTGACAAGAAAGAAGCACTGGAAAATTCCTTTCTGATGAAGTCAGGATATTTAGCTTTTCATGATTCACACTGAAGCACAATTCTGAAATATCAATTTCCTGCAGAATAGAAACTACATTTTACAGCTTGCACCCTGTTGGTTTTGAGGAAGATCTTTCTAATTTCTATTCCTTCCTTTTTAAGAACTGTGATTTAGTGTGTGAAGAACAGACTTGTTCTTCTTTTCTACCTCATTAGTCATTGTTATTTTGAATAATTGGATAAAAGTCTTAAATTACAGTATTTGATTTGTTTTACTCTTTTAGGGAAAGGTTTTTTCCTGCCATAATGCAAAAAACCTGTTCATTTCTCATCAAAAATTCACTGAGCAGCCTCAGACTATTCAATGTAATACATGATATGTAATACATGCTAGGTACCACCATTTATCCTACAATGACATGTTCAAAAATGCCAGCAGTGTTGTAATAATTAGAAGTTAATCCTTGAATATCTTATGGGGTAAATGTACAAGAAACTTTAAGAATGTTATTGTAACTTTTGGCCCAGAAGCATGAGGAAAAGAAGCACCAGAGATGAAGTGTTACAGACTGACCACAATCCCCATTCCCCATCTTCCTGCACTGCTCAGGGGGGAGGATGTAGAATAGTCAAGACTGAAGCTGAGCCTAGGAAGAAAGAGGTTGGGGGAGAAGTGTTTTTAGTTTAGTTTTTCTTTCTCAGTATCCTACCCTATTTTTAATTGACAGTAAATTAAATTAAACTTCCCCAAGTTAAGTATGTTTTGCCTATGACAGTATTTGCTGTCCTTATCTTGACCCACAGACTTTTGAATCTTATTTTTGTTCCCCTGCCTTGCTGAGGAGGGGGATCTAGAGAGTGACATGGTGGGAATTTGGCAGCCAGTCAGGGTTAACCCACCACATACTGTCTACATGTCTCAATGAATTTTGCACAGAGTGGCATGCCGTCTGTATTGTGAGCAGGTATTTAATATGGGGTTTGAATTCCCCTAAGTATCCAGGCCTTAAATAAAAAAATATAATGATGAGGGCAAAGTTTGCTTGTGAATCTACATCAACAGGCCTGAGGTGTCTCCTAACAAGTTGCTGGCGGTCCTTTCAGCAAACTGGCTGCTGAAAAAGATATGGGATTGTTTAAGACTATGTGTGGAGTTGGTGATAGAGTGAAGATTGAGTCTTATGGTTTCTTGGCTTCTTCAACTACATGAAACCAATGGCAGTTTTTCTAGCATGTATTTCCACTAACTTTTACTTGTCTATCAGTGACTAGTAGGCTAGCTGAAACAGCCCTGTGCTTATTTTTCACTCAGGCACATTGACAGTTTACTATAGCCTGCTCTCCTCAGCTCCACAGTGGTATTAATTTAGTTGCAATAGCAGTGATTCATTTTAAAATGAGAATTTCTATTAAAGCTACACATGTAACAGCTAATGCAGATGATAGCAATAAGGCATGATTAACGATGAGAAGACTGGTGAAACCCATGTAAGTTAGATTAATAAAAAATTACTTCAGAATTCACCGCTTTATTCATCTTTAAGAGGAATAAAGATAACATTTGTCAACAGAAAATAAAGCTTCATAGATAAAAATCACAGACAAGTGTGCAGCAATATATTGTAGAAAGCAATGTACTGCTAACTAAACCAAAAATAAGACAGCATAGCTCTTACAGTGACTTTAAGTAGCATTTTATATCTGTAATAATATATCAGCTAAATATATATTTGAAACATATAACCCAGTGTTCAAATGAACATTATTAAGTCATACTTTGGATGTCTCAGCTGACCTTAATATCAGTCACCAATGTAGTTATAAAAAAGTCCATATATCTACTAAAAAATCAAACTGCCTTTACCCTATAGAAGGACTAAATCTCTGGGAGATATATCATGAACATGTACAAAGAAAGGATTACAGGCAACACATTTTTATACATGAATATAATCCAGGGGCAAGGTGACTTCTTAAAACAATAACTTATATATTGGAGGATTGCAAGGTGTGACTGCTACTCAACCTTGGAGAATACTTTATCTCCTGTGTAGCCCAAAGAAAGCGAGACCCAGTCTAATCATAAATATACTACAAACATCAAGGAGAAATTACAAAACTGGACTACACTGGATTTAATATGAAGTAAACCCATTTTATGGTAAGGATTATCAGACATGGATAAGGCTGACTTTGTTATCCCTTCTGATCAGCCTTTCTTACAAGAACCAAGTTGGCACTTATCCAGGATGGCTCTTTTTGACCATAAGAAGCTGGGACAGGTGATCAAGGACATGGTGAACTTTTGGGTGACAGGGTTATATGAACAGGCAAGGAGTGTGGTGAGGACTTCAGCTGGCACAACTTCCACCCAAGAGAAATGAAATAACTAGCCCAAAGGCTTAGCAGAACTATTTCTCTGGAGGAAGAAGAAAAAATACACTTCCGCAATGATATGACTACATCCACAGGAAAAACCTATTGCTAAACTAACTGAAAGTCGTACCCACTGCTGAGACAGTCAGATCAGTAGAGAGGGACGTAGGAAACACTGGTGTCAATCAGAACAGTGGTCATCTCTGCGCGGTGCTCCCTGAGACTGGCAGCTAGTCCTCCCAGACAGGGGGTACAATCCATGTCCAGGGAGCCTTGGCCTTTAAAGGAGTTTTTCTTCTGGACATTAGCAACTTTAGTCAGGGCTTGAGTTAGGCAGACAATGGTTGTGTGATGTGGTGGAATCGAGCTGGTATGTTACCAGAACTTTAGGGAAAGCAGAATAAAGCAAGGTGGTTGTGTCAGTGCTCAACTGAACAAATAAAACAGCCTCTTGACAGAACTCAGCTCTGGGATAGCATCATGTCCTGCTGCCAGGGCTCGGAAGGCACTGAGGCAGGTCCCCAGGTGTCTCTTTATCCCTGTACCCATGATGCAAGTCCTCCTTAGACTTTAAGAAATACCACAAGCCTTTATTAACCCACAACATGTTTTATTCTTTTTCTTACCCACAGGGACAATCCTCTATATGAAAAGCTAGACTGGAAAAGGAATTTCACATTTATTAAATTTAAAATGTCACAAACCAGAACTCCAAAAATTAGAATGCTCATTTTGAACATCTCTTAATTTATATATACACACTCATACATGCATATATACACACAGACGTGCACACACACATACAGAGAGGCATATTTTTATATAATGCATATGTAAAAAATAATGACCTATAAGTTACAGAATGTATTACTTATTTTTTATTTCTATCAAAAAGATATTTGAGTCTTTAGGAATAAAAAATATTTCCCTTATTTAAATTGGTTCTAATGTCTGAAGACTTGATAATATGCCTTGTTTCAAGTGAAATAATAAAGGCTCCAAAAGCAGATGGATCACAAAACCTAAGGTATTTTTCTCCATTTTTTATCAGCTAAACTGAATGAAACACTACTGTGGCCAAAATATGAATATGTGAGTTTTCTGCCAAAAATTAACACCAAACAAGTGATTTAGTTAGTTCTTCTGTTTTTATTAATGTAAAATGCAGTTCACAAGATGCAAGCCTTCAGTAAGATGATTACTAATGAAATCAAAAGTAACATCTGAGCAGGTTAAAGCAGCAGTAAGACTTAGTAGTTAGGGCTACCAGGAAGCAAACAAAACAGAAAGACATGGCAGATAAAATGACACTGTTGTGTGGCTAATGCAATGTTCAAGGTGACGCTTCTGTTCTCCATTAGGTAACTAGGAAATCAGAAGTTTGTTTTGACAAAATTTATATTTTTTCATTAATGTTAAGAAATGAATGGAGAAAGGAGGAACTTAGTTTAAAAATTAAATGCAGCTCAATCTGTCTCTAGCAAATAAACCACTGCAGTCAGTTGAAATTATTAAAAAAACGTTTGTCCTATTTGTGTAAAGGACATGTGAAAATCCATTTCTGACCAGAAGGCCATTTCATTTTAGGAATAGGAATTGAACAAGTCCAGATTTTAAAATCTCATAACCCTTGCACAGCTACTGCAGTTTGAGTACCAAAAGGATGCAGGTACTTTGCTTCTGATGTTAACAATGTTCACTTGAAGTCTACTTGTCTGCTTGCTCAAAAGCATCAGTCTTGGCATGCTCAGGGGTACAGTTCCTATTTCACTCTCTGCAGGGATTCATAAATTGGATTTTTCTCTAACTACCTCTCCTGAAAGGCTTGGTCCAGTCACCACTCATGTTGCTCATCTGAAAAACTCCATTAGCTGTGTCAACTTGCATTTAAAACCCAGCTAGAGAAGACAGCGTTCAGTAGCTTAGTGTTTACAGTATAGATGCAATATCTTCACCTCTTCCCTCCATAAAAAGTGCTTTGGTCATATATTTTCCTTCTAACTAGACCATTTTCTGATCACTAAGCCATTCTGGGTAAGCTACTTGATATTTCTTATGCTTCTTTATAAATATGCTTTTAATAAAAAAGACAAAAAGACAGAACATTATATCATGGTTATGCTCCCTGTTTTCAGGGGTTGTTCAGTCATATTAAAGTGTGTTGAATATGCTTAACAGACTGGATGTGTGAAGAGGCGGAGTACCTCTGGAGGGTATCATCTCAACAGACTGTAATGTAAATGTACACAACCAAGATAATAGCACTAAACTCAGTTTATAGTTAATGCAGGGAATTACGCAATTTTAAGTCATTATCCATCTAACCTGGAGGTCTACTTCATGTCTGCTATGAAATAGGATAGATTGTCCCAAAATTTCATGTATTTCTCTCCATTGGCTTGTGAGGTAACTAGCTTAGATGACATTTTCATACCAACTCTAGCCAGGTCCCAAGTTTCCAGCATAGGAGCAATTTCTGGCACAATTCTTGGCACACACAGAAACATATGTGTACGTTACTGGAAAAATTTACTGACAAAACTAATAAATCTGTAGTCTTCAAATACCCCAGGTTTAGGTGATGTCTGAGGAACTCATCCTTTAAAGGATACTGGCAAATTTTACCAAGGACTGCTTTGAGTCCTTCTTATGTCACTTTATGATGTAGAAATATATGTGTACCCAATTGCCAGTATGAAGTACGTATGCACTGGTAAGAGTGCACAGCTCCATCTGGTTTATGTTCAATCAAGAAAAGAAGAAACAGAATGGATCTCAGTCTCTGTGGTTTACCATGATGTTTTTGACTGGCACTTAGTCTGAGTACAGAATATTTCCAAGCCATGGTGTGTGTTTCCAAATTTCTTATGAAGATCTTAAATGATTGATTGAAAAGCAATTTGGCTTGACAAATTGACAAGTAGAAATATACACAAGACACAGGGAAATAGCTGTAAATACCAACCTTTTCATTGCATGACCAGTGTCTGTACAACCAAATTTTCTTTTAGCAGAGATACAGTGGTTGCTGGTTTTGTAGATACTCTTTGACAGAATCCTGAAGGTGCATCAGCTATTGTGTTTAGCTTTTCTTCACACAAAAATGACCATTGTAGATTGAAAAATCAGATAGATAAATAAATCTGCTGGGGATAATCCTCTGGCCTAAAATGTCTGCTCTTTAGAAGACCTTAGCCTTTAAGTTTGTGGGTACAATCAGGAATACCTATGTAATTTTCTACAGAATCCAGAACAGAATTCCAATTTCAAGTGTATCTTGCTACTGCTTGGATATCTTTAAGGTAGGAAGGGAGACTTACTTAAGTGTTGCTGCCCAGTGACACTACCCATGCAGTACATATGCTACCAGGCAGGTCCACACTGCTCTGCTGTGCTTTTCCTGCTGCTTCTCTCTTCACCCTCCCCCTCATCCAGCCTCTGCCTGCTTCACTGATGGCAAACAGCAGCAACATGATACACTACATACATCCTTCTGAAAGACCTGTCTGTTCAGGAATTTCTCAGAAATTCCCCATTACAGGAAGAAATGCAGTAATGGATAGTGGTAGAAATCTTAACTTGTGAGCTTAAAGGCATACAGTTCTGATGTATGAAAACCAGTATCTCATTTAAAATGATTCTTTAACATATTATATAGTTGTGGATATCTTCAGGAACTATTTAATATCAACTCTTATGCTAAACTCTTGTCAAGTATTTTGCTTCAATTCTACTCTGAGGCAGTGATTTCCATAGTTTGCAGACATTTTAAAGCTCTCAGCTTTATTAAAATGATATTGTAGTTTACTAACTAAATAAAGCTAAGCCCCACTGCCGAGACTAGGAACTACTTTCAGAAACTGTGATGCAGAAATCCACCTGGTGGGAACTGGCCACTTGGCCCTCTCACTGAATATAAGTTTGAATGCTTTCCTGAATAGGAATGGGCTATTTGATTTTGGCAAAGGGTGGACATGGAGCAGATACTACAAATTGGCCCCTAGGCTGTAAGAGAGTTTTTCAGGCTACACTAGCCTGTGTGATAACTTTAAGTTTTAAGTTTCTTTAGGGATACATCTTGGGGTGGAGTAAAGGTCAAGGACTCTTCTGCTTTCCTCCTGCTGATGCTAGTATCCATTCAACTCCTGTTCTGCTGCAAAAGGGAGAGACTTGTGGCATGTCAAAAAGTGAGGGGAAGAAAAAGGCTTTGAAGAGATCAATGAGGCTATGGCTAGACAATTTCCAGAGCCCACATGTACTTGGCTTAAAGCTAACTTGGGTAACTAATCACCACTCAACATCATAGTGTGCAGTATAGCTATACCATTAAATGCATCCTGCACCCTTAATGATGTCTGAAAATCTATTTGAATGGGGAATAAATGCAGAGATTTGAATCTGGCATAACACAAAACAGTTTCCTTCTATTTAGTCCATGTTAAAAATTCAAAAGGGTGGTGCAGGCATGCTCCTGGCAGTTTGGTTTATAAAAATAAATGTTGTGGTTAAGTGGGTGGGAAATACAATGAGGAGCTGAGGATCAAATGGGAAATGTTTCCTTGTTGAGAAATGCTTTTGCAACCTTGATTTTCAGTATGTAAAGTCAAACTTGCCATGCGCAGACTAAGAGAAGAGACCACACAACCCTTTGGGGCATATGGGAACAGTCATTATGAGAACTCAGAAGCATTTGGTAAGATTCCTTAATAATCGAACAAAATATCTAAGCTGCCTTATCTTGCTGGAGAATAGATTGCTTTCTTATGCCAATTACAGAAACAATGCTGAACATTTTTTCCTCTTATCATTTAGTTTCAAATTCTTCCATCCTTCATCATCTTATGTAGTTCATTCCTCTGTAGACAATTCCAAACAGCTAAACTCTGGAATAATAAAAAATATTGTATACAATTCCCTGTGACTTTTCAAGTGTCTGACTGGTTACATAAGCATTGACCTTGGAGTGGTAGACCAAGGAGTTGGCTCTGGTCTTATTTTCTTAGACAACGGTGGAGAGACTAGGATGTCTACACTGGCTCAGTATTGTAGGATGTGTTGCACGAGCAAAGGCAGCCAAATGTGAATGCTCTTGGCTTAACTAGAAAAGTCAGTAGGAATAAACCAGCTTTTAGTTTCTGCTCAAAACCTTTCTGGTGAAAAAACACCTTTCAGAAACAACTGTACCCTACCATGACTATACAGGTACCACAGATCTGCTTTGTCTTTAAAAGTGACATAGGTGTAAATATAGAGTCTGGTGCAAAGGAGGTTACCTTTGAAATTACCATCTTTAATGATTGTAAAACTACTCCCAAATCAACATGGGCAAGGAAAATATTCTGGTGGCAGTGGAAGGTTATAATAGCACAGAGGAACAGTGGAGAGTACACATAACTCTGGGAGCACAGGAACAAAGGATGTCTGGTGTCCTATTAATTTGTCTCTCAGGGTAGAGTTCCCAATATCTCCCCATGTCCAAGCTTGGCTAAACTCACTGTAAATTCACCCTTTCAGTGGGAGCCTTATCAGGATTTCTTCCTTTTGAGATATTTCTCCCTCTCTTAAATTTTGATTGCGATTGACCAAAAGTCAGTGGAGAGTAGAGATAATAACATGACCACACATGCATACACACGTACACACCCCCCCCCCAGAAACCAGCCCAATACTCTTGTAAATGCAAACACATCTGCCTCAGACCACTGGAGTGGACTGCTGTTCCCTCTGGGGTGCAAAAGTGTTCAATTGCTGGGAATATAATACCCATCTAGAAGTGATGAATCCACCTGCTTTAAACTGCCTTGCCAGTGATACAAATAAAAAGCCAGAATGAGCTCCTTCACTTTACCAGCAGTGATAAATGCAGTAGAAGCCACTTAATTAGTCTATGATAAATTGCATGCCCAATTAATTGTGATGATTGCCTAGGGGTCAAAACCCAACTGGAGGCAGACTCCAAAGAACAGACTAATGGCACACTTTAGTGAGCACTGGAGAGTCTCTTCCCATGCCTTTTCTGCAGTTGTTGGTAGCTGAATCACAACAGTTAACTGCCATGGATGTATTCGCTTGCACCGGCTTTGTCCCAGTTTGACCTTTTCTTCATTTTATGCTGGTTATATGAATCAATATGATCTTAATACAGTGTTTCCTTTTGTCCTCCCAGTAGTAGTGCGTGGTTATGCCATGGACTTAAAATGTAATTAATGAAATATTAAATGAGTGCAACAGGCTTCCTTATCCCTCAAAGTTGCAGGTGGGAATTGGTATGAAACACATTAAAGGTAAAGGAGTTACCTGAATGTTAAATCAGCATAGATCTGAAAGCTGAGCTTCCTAAATTTCTGTACAGAACCTGTGAAGCATGATCATTGCAAGCACGGTTTTACCAGTTTGAGCAAAAAGGTAGTTTTAAAATTATTTTACTAAACTAGTGACAAAAGACCATGAAGACATTTCTTTCAGTTTTAAAATGTAAAAAGTAAATGACTTCACAGGGAAGAGTCAGGTCCCAAATGTACCATTTGCCTGTTCACAGTTTACTTTATACATGATTGAGTTTAGTGCTTGTCTTGATTCCTCTTACATAATGATGTTATGATAACCATATAATGAATGTTTTTAATGTTTAGCAGATAAATGAGATGCAAAAAGCGAGAGAGAAATATCTTATATTTAAGTAGAAATTCTTCTAAAATGATCAGTAGGACCTAAGCTTTATTCTATGATATTTAATCTTTAACATACAAAATATTTATCATTAGTTTACAGTAATAATAAAGGTGGTTCACAGACCATTTCTGGGATGTTAATGAGTGGGTGAAACAAATCCTTTTGTCTATTTTTTTCCTCCCACGGTTTTTTTTTCCTCCCACATATTAATTTCCAAAGCTACACAAAATTTCATCAGCAAGTAGGTATAAACTGACACATGATTAAGATAGACAAAAATATTTCACTTTATTTGGGGAGAAGTTGAAGGATCTCCTGAAAATCTCATTAAAAGTGTATTCTTGAAAATATTTCAGTTTTTTTCCAACCTTCTATCCCTGCAAGAATCTGAATGCTTAGACGCTTGCCCCTTATTATTTCTTATACAAATGTGGAGCTTATGCTCTTGGTCCTTTTAATTTGGAAACTTAACATCTCTGCAAATACAACTAGCATTTGAGCAGAAACATATGGAGAAATACATGTTGTTATTCTGGTTTCACAAAAAAGTATGAAGTAGAGGTGAAGAATGTGAGCTTGGTGGGGGAAGAGGAGGTCAGTGAGAAATTTGTCCCTGTTTCAAATATTTTCCCATCATAGAGTACATTAAGCAACGTTCTTCCCAGGTCAGGATCACAGAAATGTATCTCCAGTGATTTGACTTCAGCCTCTCTGGGGATGGATTTCTGTCGGGAATTCTCATAGTTCTTAACAATGTTTTAAATTGCAAACATTCAGATAAAGAACTCCATACATTCACAAAAAACAAGTTCTACTGACTTCTGTAGCAATACACAAAGCTGATGTCTGCTATTAAAAAAGTGCTTTACAGGAATAATTTTGAAGTGGAGTTACACACTATCAGTGGAGACAGATCTGATGGTGAAGCAAACCACATTTGGCAGCATGAACATTTACTAAAAATGCCATTAAAGAATTTAGGCTGTTTGCTACCAAGTATTTTGTAACTTTCTCCACTGAATCTTGGCCTCTCTTTTTCTTTCATGTCTGATAAGTAGCTTGAGGTGGTTGACGAACATTGGAATTGAGGAAGTCTGGCTTCTCACTGCTATTTGTCTAAAGTTTTGTCGGCTTTGACACCTAAGAAGACGGAAGCTCTACCCCAGAGCATGCCTCATTTTGTGCATTTAGAACTTTCCTAAGGCTTTTCTTTCATGTAGGTTTTACGGTGTCAGAAAAAAAAGTAGGGTTTTTGCCATAACTATTTCCTTAGTGGAGGTAAATTTACAACTTTTTTCTAATAATGAGTGCCTATTTTCAGAATTTAGAAAATTTGAGAACTTTTCCAATCATTCCGTGACAAATTTATATCAATGCAAGTTGATAAATTTTGCTTAAATCTTCCACTAAATGATAAAGAAAAATGGACAATCCAATAGGCTTTAATATCCACTTAGAATGACACCACAGGACCTATTTCTTAGAAACCCCACCTATGAAAAAGAGAAGCCATGTGGGATGTATTTCATCAAACACTTCATTCAATGTCATCTTTGGGAGAAAGTATAGCTTACTGCTGCATCTCTTACCAGGTGGCATCTCTATTTGAAATGCTGAGGCAGTGAAATGAAATAGTTATGTCTGGAATGAAATGCAGCCTCAAAGACTGGCTTACTGGAACAGGAAGTTACCATGCAGGTTATCTTTGGGACAGACTGGAAATACTGGTAATGGTCCTGCCATTTTTATTTAAAAATAGGTAAGATGATCCAATTGTTACTTTGAAATTTACTGATATCACAAAACAATGCAAACACCTAGGGTTTTTTCTGCAATACCACTGAATATTGCTGTTGTGATTTAAACCTGTCTGTCAACCAAACACCAGGCAGCCACTCACTTACCCTCCCCCACCCTGGGGAATGGAGGAAAGAATTGGAGGTGTAAAGGTAAGAAGACTTGTAGGTTGAGATAAAAACAATTTAATAATGAACATTAAATAGAAATTGAAATAATAATAATAAATAATAAATAATAATAATAACTATAATAATAATAATAGTAATAATAGAATATACAAATGAGTTGCAATTGCACAATGCAATTGACCACCACCTGCTGACTGATGTCTAACTCGTTCCCAGTTAGTGATCCCTGAGGAGGGAAAATCCCAAACCCACAATCCTGGAAGAGAAAGACAGCTTCCCAGCCAACCCTCAACTATATACTGAGCATGACATTTTATGATATGGAATATTTCATTGTCCAGTTTGGGTCTCTTGCTCTGGCTCTGCTCCCTCTCAGCTTCTTGTGAACCTGCACACTAGCAGGACATGGGAAATTGAAAAGACCTTGATTTCTTAGCAAGAGTGGAAAACATCAGTGTATTATCAACATTCTTTTCATACCAAATCCCATACTGAATCCAATATTCTATCTACTAAGAAGAAAAATTAGCTCTGTCTCAGCCAAAACCAGGACAGTTGGATATAAATAAATTGCCCCACAGAGATGGAATTAGAAAATGAGGAAGTATTTCAAATGATGGGAAGGTCCATCTTCAGCACCCAAAATTTAAGCAGATGGAAATTAAAAAAAAAATATATATATATATAAATAAAACATTTTTTTCCACTGGATATAATTTTTATTTTCAACTGGATATTAGATGGCTCTGCAAGGCCTCACACTGAGTTCTCCACTCATTGAATTTAGGGCAAGAACCTGTAAAGACTGTATGGTCTGAAGGTGAACATCTTCAGTTAGGTCCATGAGCTGACATTTGTGATCTGTAGATACTCTGATATTGATTCCCAAAGATAACAAGGTTTCAATCATGAATGTTCCCAACTCCTTAGGAAGTGCTGAAGGCACAAGATTTTTCTTCCAACAGCTGTGCAACTTTCCTAGATGGATGAAGTGCCTCCCTCTCCTTAGGGCTTACAAACAGAACTTACCCTAAAGGTCAGTCCCTCTTTTTTCAAAGTCTTACTGGAATTTGGTGTTGGCCTCATCTTAACCTTCCCAGGAGCTGGCTGGAGCCACCACCTTGGAGGCTACCCTGTCCTCCTGAAGGCTTCATATGGGCATGGAGTAGTGGATGAAACCTATATCCGATAGTCTTCCTGAGGAGTTAAGTTTACTCTACTTTTCACCAAAGTACTTAAATATTTGTTATTTCAGAAGGCGAAAAAAGAAACATGACATTGGTCAAGTAAGGGCAGTCCAGCTGCTACCATCTCCAGGGGTTGTCCCCCTTTACTGGGGAACCCTAGTTACTGGTAGGTGTTTGCTGAGAAATGACACCTGCACCCACGCTTTCTAGAGTCCAAGCTGATGTTCTCCATCTTCTAAGCAGGGCAGCCAGACCTGCACCCTGAGCAGGGGTACTTTGGGGGGTGTGCAGGAGCTGAGCTGCTTGGGCATTAGGCGTGTTGACAGAATGTAAAGGTTTCCAGTGTTAGATGAAAAGAGGGTGGTGGTTTTGAGGAGTGAAATATGAGTAAACGCACTCAAACCCTACAGTCTATTCAGGAGTTTAAATCCCTTTGTGGATATTGGCCTATATAAAAAGCTGCTGGACTGTGCTTTTATATAAGATCCTGAGTGACTTTCTAAGCCTTCAGCAGCTTCCAAATCCTTCACTTTCAACAACAGTGCTCTTTGTGTTAAAAATTTAGTATATGAAGCTGTACCATAGACTTGGGCTTGAATATACTCAGAAAAGTTCTGTGTAGTGACATCTTAACGCCTAGACAAATGCAAAATTAATATACTGAAGCTCTCCAGCAGCAATAAGAGTAAGAGCAGTATGATTTTTAAATGTTTTGTTGTTTTTTTTTTTTAATAACAAGCTCTATTTCTGAGACAGGCAGAGGAAAATCTTCTCAAGCTGTAAGCTCAGCGTCCCCGGAGTGAATAGGGTTCAATGTAGCATGGATAATTTGTTTGCTTTGCAATTATTTTCCGTCAGTGGAGACAAATTGATTTGTACAATAAAATTGACGGTCACTGCAAGGCGTCTGGCTTTCTAAACTGTAAAATAATTTGACTAGGTTAAGTGAGTACCAAATTTTTGGAGTACCGGGATGTCCTTTCATACTGGTAAAACTTGCAACAATTTTAGGGCTTGCCAGTGATTGCTATGTGCAATTCAGCATCAGAGAATGCCAGAACTCTTAATACCACTCTGAGCAGGACCATTGCCTGTTTATTAGTGGCCTGCTTTGAAAATTATTTCCACCAAAACAGAAATAAAAACACAGGAAAAGAAACAGATAATAGAACAGATGAATAGGTAGGAAGGGAAGAGCAATAATTGCCTCCAAACTGTCTTCTTAATTACTAAAGAAAATTAGACATTTAACATGAGCCAGAGTCAAGGATGTCCAGCAACAGGAGAGTTTCTGCCAGAGAAGAGCACATAGCAAAAGTTTTATCTGGAAAACAGAAGCATGATCAGCCAGTGAGCTGTATTCCCAGAAAACAATGGTAGTGGAAGCAGAGAAGAAATAACCATTTTGTACTGCAACTAAAATATTCGGGTTTGTCCAAATAAAAATATTTAAAGCCCATAAAAACTAAACAAATATTTACATCTGTTCTTTTATTTTTCTGTTAAAAAAAAAAAAAAAAACAAAAAAAAAACAAAAAAAAAACTAATCTGGCCTCTCAAAAGCCCTGGCAAAACTTTAGTGCATGCATGGTCAAATGCTAAATGTTATTAGGAAAGCTGTAGTATGTGGTAGCTGTCTGGAATGAGGCTTTGATTCCGCTTTTCACAACACTCAGCTAATCAGGACATACTGTCATATTCAATCTAAAAGCATAATATGCCTGAGAAAAATGCTGAACCTAAAAGTTCAGTAAATTGCTCTGGTTAAACTTCATTTGGATGTTCCAAGTGTTAAACCTCACTACAGACATCAGGATTAGATTAGTGATACTGTCAGTTTTGTAAAAGTCCAAGATCAGCACTAAGTAAGGTAGAAGTTTGCTAAGACAGGCTAGTTTCTCTTTACTCAGACTTAAAGGACCTGGGAAAAATTGATACTGTACAGTTCAAGCACATTTGACTGGGCTTAATACACAAGGTAAACAAAGTGCTCCAAGCACCGATCAAAGTGCAGTTCTGGGGGCCAGTGGCATGATCTTTAGGTGTGAGAAAGAAAGTTTTGAGGAAGAAGGTCACATGTTTGAAGGTCCACACAATCAGGCTTTGGCTTGACCTCTCTGTCTAACTGGGAGCAGCTCTCCCCAGCTACTCATGTGAGCAGAGTTCAGAGGTTACCAATTACTTAGGGAGGCTGAGAAAGTTGTATGGAGCAGCTCTCAGCTGCCATTTCACATTAGCATCAGGCCACTTGCAGGTAGGCCGTCATGGTTAATGCTTCATTGCCAGTCACTGATGTTCTTCAGCTTGCAATTGCCACAGCACGGATGTAACGTGTCCCCATCCCACCGAGCAGCTCTTCGTGTCTCCCTACGGCACAACCGCCCCAGGGTCACTTGCCACCCCCACACCTTTGCTCATCACATAGCTGTACCCCCACTCTGTGGAGGTTGTTTTAAATGCTTAACTGTTGACCCGGTAACAATTTTATCCTTTTTTTTTTATTATTTTTTTTTCCCTTTTTTTTCTTTTTTTATTTTTCCCTCTGATTATTTCAGAGCCATCAATAGAGTGAGCAAAATGCTTTAATTGGTTGCAGATATTGAGTTGATTAGAGTAATTTCTGGCAACTTTTTCTCACAAATCTTAAATTAATGTATGTGCCTGCACACACTTCATTACTAACAAATTAAACAAGGGTGACTTATAACCTTATGATAGCAGACGTATACAAAAATACTTTCAATAAAAGTCTTGTATTTTATAGTAATTTACTGAAAGTTATACTAAAGCCCTTAATTTAAGATTTTATATAATTTTCCAACTTTAGAAGTTAGAATTACCCTTAGAAACTATCTTAGGGGGGATAGATTGTGTCAAACGAGCTCCCTGGGGGGAGATCTCATGCTTTCTTCTGAAGCTGCTCCCTCGGGTAGTGACAAACAGGATATTGAACTACCCAGGCCTCTGGTTTGATCCAGTATGGGAAGTCCTATTCTTTCCATTTCAGAAATAGGATTTGGGGGGTTGGAGTTTTCGCTTTGTGAAAGTCACAAAATCGAGAATGATCACACTTCCCTAACACAAGACATATTTTCATTCTAAAAATGAGCCAGTTTCCTGCCAGAAATAAGTCTGGTTTTGATTACACATCCTTTTACTTTCCCTGGAAAATGAGTATATTTCTGCTTGGAAATATTCACATAAGTGAAGAAATTTTCTAGGAAATTAAGTGAGCCACTTCAATTTTACAGTGAAAAGCAAAAGCAGCCCAACCTTAGACCGTTAATACACGATTTCACATACACTGCCACCATATGTATTTATAGTTAGTTATTTATTATTTTTTTTTAAATCCCCAAAAGCAACCGGGATTATTTTATTCTTGATTCAGACCTCTCTTCTTCCTCTTAACAGCTAATTCACCTCTAGGGTGAAAGGTGGTATCTGTGAAACAGTGTCTTACAAAGTAAATATATGGTCTCCATAACTTATTCTGTGTCATTTACAGCTACAAGCTTACTAGAAGTAATATTTTCCATACAACAAACAGGCATGAATACAGACTAGTACTTTCAATATCTGGATGATAGAGTTGGGATATCTTAGTCACATGGCATGGCATGCTGCATGGCACAGACTTTGACATATTTGGAGAAACAATTGTTACCTCCTAAGATTTTTCAAAAGCCAGTCTTCTATCTTTCTTTGAGATTGAGATATTTTACCCAATAAAGCAGCTTTCCTTCCTTATAGGCTTTTTCTTTCTATAATTTTTGTTTTACCATCTTTTTACATAGATCTTTCATTTGCTGTTGTGCCTGAAAATTCACTCTTTCCTCATTTGCCAGCACACACTATTTGTATGGCTGCAAAAATTACAGATACACATTTTGATGTGCTTATTAATGGTATAAGAAAGCTACCTTTTACAACCTTATCTCACTGGCATAGCCTAAGAATTACAGGAGAGTTACTAAAACTGATGTAAACAAATACTGAAAATTAGAATAAACCAAAACAAATAAGTAGTGTACAGATGGAAGCTTACAGACAAGGCTAAAGGGAATTTTAGAGACTGAACCTGCTCCCACTAAATGTAGCTGGAGTTTTCACACTGGCATTAATGATATTAGACCAGATCCCAGGTTTGCAGTACTAAATATTAATTGAAATCCTGACTCTCACTCATACCACTGTAGAGACTCTTATTTAATATGCAGATACATTACAAATGGTCCAGCTTGTTTCTTTTTGGCATTTTTGTTACCGCTTGCCAAGTGAGATTGAATGGGATGGCAATTATTTTCCATTTAACTTTTAAGTATTACTTTTCTCTTCCAAAATATTCCAGTGGTATTTCTACTATTAAGAAAACTTTAACTGGTTAATCCTTTCAAGAATTTAGTCTTGTCACTGTGGGTTTAATAAGAGAAGTGAGTTTATACCTTGATATAAATGAAATTGTAACCTTTTAACTAGTCTGTGACTAGGAAAATTCAATTACTTTCAAAGAAAAATGGGAGCAAGTATAGACGATACTCAGAAAGGTTAGGATATGATATTCAATACAATTTATAGGGGTCATAGGTTTATAATTGTCCAGATTTCAATGTCTATAGCTGTTATATGTTATGATGTAACAGATATCTTCAATGGATTATCAATGAAAGAGTAAGGAAATGTAAAGATGGTGTTTTAAGTGGTTTAGACCCAATTTTGTGCAGATTTGTCCCTCTGCAGAAATGTTTTCAGATTTCAACCTTCATTATCAAGAGGCAATTCAAAGCATTGTATAAATTTCAGGAAGAAGACTGTGGAGAATGTGAGGGAGGAGAATAGCCAGGAAATCTTACTAGAAAAACAGGGTTTGTAGAGATTTTTCAGCTCATTACCCACTTGGGTTGAAGCCAGAGCAGACAGATTGATGCAAAGAAGAGAATGGGTGAGAATTTGCTGAAGATGAGGAGAAAAAGACTGGAGGATTGGATGGATGAAGAGGAAGTCTATAGGAAGAAAAGAGAAGGTACATGAAACTTCAGATGAGTTTTAGGGTGAGCATTAGTCATAGACCCTGATATATAACAACAAGCAGAGATCAAATTTAAATGCTTGACAATGGACAGAAGATGTTATTTCTATCTGTTTTACATTATCCGCTGTTAAACAAAACATTTATTAGATTACATGCATGAACTCAATATTGAAAGCAGTACTACTGTAAAATATTCTGTATTTAATGTAAGAACATTCTTTTGCTCCTTTAGAGTTTTCTATAGAGACAAACTGCAATTCAGGCTTTTTTTGTGAGTAGTCTTTGCAAGAAAAACCCAACAGTATGGCATTCCAAATATTTTAATGTTTAGGTGTTTAACACCACCATGATTAACTTAATGATAAAACCTCCTTATGCCCCGTGTGAAATTCAGTGTGTTTAAGAATATACTTTAAAGAAATTTTTGTCAAAAATCCCAGTGCAGTGCAGAAGTAAAAACATGTATTACAGAGAGAAATGTTTCTAGCAGAAGTGTCAGGAGTAGCAATTAGGGGAAGATTTGGAAATTTAGAGTGATATAGGTGGCAGAGACTTCATTAATTTAGCTACTTACGTAGATAGAAAAGCTTGAATATACCAGGAGTATATATATATATAAAGGTACTGTCAGATGTAGATGTAAATACTAGACCCAATTTGGAGGTCTTACAGAGATTCTGCAATGATGCTCTGGATGGCTGAAGAAAAAACATGGAGTACAGGGAGAACAGAACAGTAGATTTTTGCAATATGTATTTTATTTTTTTTTTATCAGTGAAATTTTCATGACTGAGCAATAGCAAAATAAATACTAAGCAAATATACATATTGAAATGTCTACTGTATTCCTTCTTCTCATCACTGATTATATTTAAAAGTCATGCATCCTATACCAGATATATATGGTACAAGTTATTTTTTGTCATAAATATTCTGCCCTGGTTTCTCCATGAGGTCATATAGAATTTTCAATTGCTTGAGGGATGTGGACACCACTTATTTCAGTGTGCCATCTGGTGTTGAGAGGTGGACAGGAGACCTTGGAAAAGTGGGCATGTGATGAAAATATGATAGAGAAATTATATATATATAATACAATAGACTCCTCATTTCTTATTCTCTTTTTTAAAGAAGATCTCATCCAGATCGGAACTATGGTAGTGCCATTTGATTGAATAACCAGTCACATGCTATAAATAATGAAAATTGTAATTAAAAAGAGCAAATAGTTGAAGTGGCTTTTCTATTGTAATCTCTTGCGAAAAATGTTCCCTAATTTTGTTAGTGACCACTTCTGAAGTATAAGGCCATCAATAGAAATCAAGGGCTCCACCTGTGACAAGTCTATGACCAATGAGTCAGTGGTTTGCTTTCATCTGTCATGACATCAGTCTGCAGAGCAGATGAAACCAATGGCTAAGATATGTCAGTCAGACCGAAACACAGAGATGGGCATCTCGATGGAGACAGAAACCATGGAGGAAGAAAGCAAACATTTAAGATGGCAAAAGCTAGGTAAGAGGTTGAGGAGAACAAGGGGAGTAGAACTCAAATAGAATGTCCTATAAGGTCTCGGGAAAGGCTTTCTGGTGCTTGAAGGGTGTTGTTGCTGTGTGCTTCAAAAGGATGCAAGGAGTGAATTTGGGGTGCATAGACCATCAAATCTCCCAGATTATGGATTTCAAAGACATGGTGCTACTTCAAAGCAGAAGTTAAAAGCGTTTATCTTTGTGCCTCTCAAGTGGAATTAATTGTTCTTAAGAATCTCTAAGCATTGTTTTGTCTCCTCCTCTAAAATTTATTAGTCTTCTCTCCATGATAATTTGCAGAGGAATTTAAAAAAACATGATGATAAGGTACAGAGTTTACAGGGTAGGTTTTTTTACCCCCTAATAGTTCAAAACTGAAGAAATATACCCCGACTTTGAAGATGAAATCCACATCCCTCCCATGTCAGCTGATCCTGGTTAAGCTAATACAAAAAACAAATAATCACAGTGGCAAAGCACAGTCAAAAAGTTCAAAGGCTGTTACTGTAGTGGCAGACTCCTAAATGATGTCCTGTCTTGGATGAGTAGCTGCTGAATGGTGTCAGGAGAGACAGGGAAGCATTTGGTTGATTTTTCAGAATGAGGAAGTTGGATGGCATCAAGCGTCAGATCAAATGAGGTCTTTGAAATGATAGTTCTATCAAATTTGTTGCATGTCACTGAGACATACTGATAGCAGCCAGCCCACATAGGATTGCATTTCAGTACAAAGTGGCTCATTTTAAAATATCCCAGTGAATATCACAGGAAGAGAGGCAGCAGGAAAAGTGAAGAAAGGTTGAGCAGACTAAAGCTCTGATCTCCCTTTATGTCATGTGTAGGTGTGGTGAGAACTGGCGCCATGCACACACTGGGCTTTTCAGTCACACTGCCACACAGAAAACACGACAGACAATAATATCCTCTTTGACTCTGAAGGTCAATGCACCAACGATTTCATAGAAACTTGCAGCTCTTGGACAACATCACAGAGATCTGATTTCTGTTATTCCCCAGGAACATTATGATGACAGGAAAACTTATTAAAGGGGATAAACAGATGCAAAATAAAGCCAACTTTTCCACTATGACATTGAAAATCAAAACATCTGGGTTCAGTTCCCAAGTCTGCTGCAATACTGAATGAATTATAACAAAGTAAATGCCTCAGATACTCATCCATCCAAGTAGCCAGTGGTGCCTCACCTGCTGTCTTTTTTGTCAGTTGCCTTTAAACTAAAATATTTTTGTCAACTGTCAGATCTTTAGCAGAAGGTTCTGTCTAATTGCAATGCTGTAATACATAAGTGTTAAATACATAAGTTTTAAAACATCAATATCTTTCTTTATTTTCTTTTTCTGTGTTTTGAACATATATAAAGATAAAACCCTACCCTGATAATTAACATGATCAAAGGTAGCACCAAGTTCTTCCACTACAGGCTTCACCACCCTAAAGAAAGCTTGACTCATTCAAGTGAATAGCACCCCTCCTCATGATGTAAAACCTAAACTTGACTATTTAAAGCAGTTATAGAAGTACATTTTTTTCCTTGACTACCTTTGTATTTCATCAAAATATTCACTAACAAATGTATTTTGTTAAAAGGCATTTTGAAGGAGGTGGGGAGTGATTTCAGCCAAAATTTTGTTTCCTTTTGCCATGTGCAGTCTATCTCCAGTGTTCCAAGCATTTTTTATTGTTGTTTTTGTTGTTTTTCACTGGTAGTAACTAACTAAGCAGAAACAGACCTGTGATGACAGTAATGCGTTACAGTGGGTACTACAGAAGGTGGGAAAGAGTCACAAGGAAGGGAAGGGGGAATTGGGCAGACACAGCCAAACTTCTCTTTCTTGGAGTATTCCCAGGTTCAGAACAGTGTAATGGGATCCATCCCAGGATATTTTAGCTCTTTTCTCCACAGGAAGAAACCGTTCACATATAGCCTTACAGTTCCTGCATACAGGAAAGATGTAACTAGCTTCAGCAGCCTCAGCAAGGCTTGTGGACATCACGTCAGCAGTAGCACACAGGGTTTAAGAGCTTTTTATTTTCCTGAATATGTGCTCTCTGGTGCAGCTGCCTATGCCTGTGAGCACATTTCACTTTTCCTCTATTTGTTCTACCTTGCCCACTTTTTCTTACCTTCTTCCCCTCTGTGAGTATTATCAATCTCTTATTTCTCTTTTGTGGCTTCTCCCAGATGTGCTCTGGGTTGGATGCAGGAGATCAGATGTATCAGGATGCTGAGATTACTTTGGAGATGCAAAGATGAAGTTGTGTAGTGGAAGATTTAACTTTTTGGAGTTTTAATAGCAGTGATAGCTCCAGCTCTGCCATTTGGAGAGGCTACTGTCTGCAGCTGCATGCGATGTCCATCTTTCTAGATATCATCATCCTCCCAGTGCCCACACAACATCTAGTGTTAGCACTGCATCTTCTTCTAGTGATAAGAAACCAAGTCTGCAAATTGGCCAAGAAACCCTTTTTTAGCATACAGCAGCCATAGCTTTCTCTGTTCATGTAGTTTTCCAGCATGTTCCTCCTGCATCTCAGTCTGGCTTTTGGCTTCCCTCAGCACTCCTCAGCAGTCACCTCCTTGCCTCCCTCTCCTCCTGATGGCAGTGACTTTTAAGGAATATCCTCTACCTTTGTTGGATAGGCCAGACAGGAGGGCAATTGCTAGGAGTAGCTGTCTCATTCCTAGCTAATGCATTGTACTTGCTTTCTCTTTTATGTATGCTGGCATTACTTGCAAAGTGTTATTTTAGTTGCAGTTGTAACTAAAGCTAATAAAATGCTATTATGGTTAATTATATTCACCAGTGAGGCACTTAAACTTTACTTGGAATGGCATCCCAGTAGGCTTTAGTTTTCATAACATATGGCAGTTGGAATGGCAAGGTTTTAAAAAACATGTAATTTCATTAGAGTAACAAGACAACCACTTGAATAGTCTTTTTATGACATGTTTAATGGTGCTGCCATATGGATGGTTTGTAAACAAAAAAAAAAACTACAGAGGGCTAGATGAGGTAAGGGACACATACATCTGGCAGAGGATATCCCAGCATGCTTCAAACACTTGCAGCTTTAATGAGCAATTCTCAGCACCTTGTGCTTATGAAAAGGTTCAGTGAGGCTCTGTTCACTCTTACTCACTTCCAGAAATGATTTTTTTTTTTTTTTTAAGTATGTGACGCTATTGTAAATTCCCTTCAGGCCCTTGGGATGTCTAGCTGTAGCTGTATACCAATGAGCTCTTCTCACTGGCTTTGTTGACTATAAGACATTTATTCCATACTAATCTCAGTGATACTAACTTCTAAGCTAGCTTCCCAGTTTTGTGGAGATGACTTTTCTGAGTACCCTGGAGAATTATTTTGGGACACCATGTTATTAATGGGATGCCTTAATGTTAACCTACTGTAGTTAGCTTCAGCCTAATTAAGAGTATTTATTTATGAAATACAAAATAGTGTTACAAAGATTTACAGGGATGCAGGTGACAGAAAGTAAGATCATGTTTATCTACGAGACCAAATCCAGGAGATCTTTCTCCCTCTCCGTACCTAGCTGCATAGGTGCAGGTGCTCTTGTAACCCAGAGCACCACGGAGTTTGGTTGTGCAAACTTCAGAGGGCATTTACAGGAAAAACTCTTCAGTTTGGGATGTGTACAAACTTCTGCTACTCTTTACCTGAGGTTTGTCAGAGGGTTCATGTATGATCATATTCTCCCCCTTCTCTGTTTCTGTTCCTCAGATTATTGGACCTCAGTTTAGAAGATGATTCTTAACTTCTAGGCTAATTACTTTCCTCAGTGTTTTGGAAATAACTATTATGTCTTTGGCAAACTAGATTTTTGACAATCATTCTGGCAGATCCTTACCCATAGAAAAGTGATATACTTCTTTGTGCCTGATAAAGTAATTTGCAAATATCAGACAAACTGTACATAGCTCACATTAACATGCAGTTGGCAACCATATCTTACAGAAAACAGCCTGCTACTGACTCCTGAATGAAATTATATATGATAATAAATAACCACTACAAGGTGTTAATCTCTGAAGAGGCATGACTCCATCACAGTCTCAATTTTTTAGTTATAATATATTAAAAGCTTTTAAATACTGTTCCAATGGAATTTATATCAGCTGTCCAATCTAACCTGTTAATCACATTTGCTGTCAGAGTTTTGAGTGGTTCCAAGCAGGTCTGTCAATCAGGACTGCTCAACAGACATGCACAGAAAACAAAGAGATTAATACTCTGTGGATAGGATTGCATTTGTAGGGAATGTAGAAGCACAGGATTAGGTAAATACATATGTGAAGTGGAGGAAAGCTGTAGGTGTCCTCCATGAGCACCAAAGGATAGGGAAGGCAGACACTGAAACATACAGATAAAGCAAGGTGGAATTTGCAGAAGGACAGGAAAAACAGACTGAGGAGTAAAGGGAAGGAAGATCCCTTTTCCTGACAGCACAGCAGGAAAGGCTTGGGTGGGAAGGACTAAGAGTTATGAACACTGACAGCCTGGAGACCCCAGAAGCATTGAGATGGCCATCAGAAGAACTTGTGGTGAGTCATCATAAAATAGGGAATCAGGGCCCTTCTGTTCAATGTGGAATAAAGGAAAGCCACCTTACTTTTAGTTTCCCTAAGCTACATTTTGCCCTTTTAATGGGTGACTTCAGGGCTCATTAAAGAGCATAACCAGTAACACAGGCTTAAGGAGCACAAAATGTGAGCAGATGTTATGCAACCTCTCGTGTGTGTAATTCTGCCCCGGTACCTGCCATGTCAGTTGTGACCTATAATAATAACACCTCTGAACTTTCACTTCTGTGCTCCTTTTAACCACAGACTGCAGTAGTTTAGGGCTGCGTGATGACTTTGTAATGTTGACAACTGGAGACCAAGATTAAACTACTAAATTCTTTTTAATAACAACCAAACATAGGATGCAAAGTCTCTGGAGGCAACCTAACTTGCCAACTTGGCTTTTCAAAATATAATTTGCCAAGAAGCAATCCAAAATTTACATATCTATTTTATTTTAAAACTCTTTTTTACAACAAAGAAGTATTAAATCTTGGCAGAGGCTTTTGGCTAAAATGCCATAATTATATTATGAGCAGATTTTTACAGTATATTTCCATGGTTTTTTTGCTATACAATCTAGACCTGGACAAAAGCTTTGCTATATATTTTCTCTTTACGAATGGAAAATAGTCAGCAACTTTAGGGTTTCATTAAAGACAGAGAAGAAATAAATTTCCAATATAGTTCAAGCTAATAGTTCCAATTGAAGAAACCTCTATGTCTTGATACTGTGAAGGTGGCATTGCCTAAGACTACCATTCAGATAAAAGCAAGTTTAATAAATTGAATCATTCACATACTCATTCATAATTCTAAAATATTTTCTAATTACTTTGTTTCCAAAGATTATTTTAACATCTCAAAAACAAATCTCTTCAAGCAAGGGTGGGTGCTTCTTAAGCTCCTTCCTTTCTTTCCACTGTAAAGCCAGTTTGCAGTCTGAACATTTGTTCCATTTGCCTCTGAGTATTTGATTTGGGAAGTGAGAAATATGGATTTTTAAAGTAAGTTTAGAAATTGGTGGATAGAGTTTTCTGAAGAACTATGACTACTCATGGAGTACAGGGTGTTTTTGAACCTCTTGAGTGTGTTTGTATCTGAGATCCATTCTAGTTTGTGGATGTTTTGTTTGTTTTTCTGTCCGACTTCATTATGTGCTGCCACATTTCAGGTGCATAGGGACCATCACATGGATGCTGATAGCAAAACTTCCGTTTCACAAATAAACCAAAAAAGGAAGTAAAAAGAGTAAAGTTTCTCTTCTAACTCATGTAGAGGGCAAATTAGAGAGGCCAGACAAGGATAATAAAAGTGCATGATTGATAGCTGACAGAATGCCAGTGAAAATTTCTCTCCCCCTTAGGATATTGTTTTGATAATCTTTGCTATTTATTTCTTTATGGAACTAGTGATTTTTCTTTTGTCTGTGTGGATATTTTTTGAGGGGTGGGGGCTGCACTTGTCAATTGCACATCAAAATAGGGTGGATAGACAGGGAAGTGAAATGTAAACAACAGCTCCAGGTTTGTTTTTCTCCTTGTGCTGTTGGGGGATGGTTTTGTACATGAAGGTTAACAGAGCACAGTAGCAGCCTTCATCAGTACTTAAGGACATTTGGCCAATGCTCCCATACAACTCAGCTAACCACAGTGCTATTACCTGGTTTTGTATCTTATAGTCAAAAAAGTTTGTTCTGAAGTGTGACTGCAAAGCACAATAATGAGCTCACCTGTTTATGATATTTAAAGACTACACATTTGCCTAGAAATATGTATATCATTTTCTGTTGGTGAGTCCTTCATTTCACCACAAGGTCTATCAGTCCACTTGGTCACTTTCTGTTTTCCACACCTGCAAAATTTTTGTGAACATGTGCTGATGACCATTCCAGCTGAGACATTGCACCCAAACAGTGAGTGTTCCAATCATGCTGGGGTGACCAGTGGTGCACCCCCCCACACACACAGAGGACAGACTGCAGCTCAGCACATGGCATCACTGTCACATATATATTCAGTTCACAGGATTTCACATGGGTTTTGGTGTCCTCAGCCTCCTCCAGCCCAAGCCATTATGGCTTCCTATCCCTCACCAACGACACTGCTTTCTTAGAGCAGCAGCAGCAGCTGGTCAGACTCAGGGTCCTTGTCACTATTTGTCATCCAGCCACCCTTTTACCTCAGTGCTGACTTGTGCCTTGCAAGATGGGTGAAATAGCCAAGTTTCCTCTCACGGTTACGCTGAGCCTGCAATGCAACAAAGGAAAAAACCTAAGTGAAACAAGCAGTTTGAAGATGTGATTCCAAATGCACCAAAGAGACAGATCTGTTGAGTTAGCTGATGCCTTTTGTAGAAATATCATCAGTTTTTCTTCTGGAATTGGATCTTCCAACAATTTTTAGCTCTGACTTCAATGGCTCCATATTGAATTTTCTTGGTTTACAAGTAAAATGTAATGCTCATCTTGCAAAGAAAGACAGTTCTGAATGTTAAGATACGTATTTTTTTCCAATATTAATATCAGGAAAGAGGGATCTACAGGCCAAACAGTTTTACCAGTGGAGCGCTACTAATTTCAGATAATACCTTTTGTGGCTCACATGTCCATTGTGTTTTGTAGGATACCACCACTGATACTGATTAGGACTTACTAAACATTTCTATAGATGATGATTCATACAACATTTCCGTTTATTCTACTGAATGAGTTTTAGAGTTGGAAAAGGTGGATGCACATCCTCCTAATTATGGCTCTAGCAGGGACTACCTTGAGCACTCTTGGGTTTGAGACCACTACGGATCTATCTACAGAAAAGCTGAAGTGGGACTAAAAAGGTGAGGACATCTTCATTCTGAATTCTCAAATCAGGATTTTGATACCAAAAGGGGACTCTGGTTAAAAAAGGAAATTAAACTACCTTCAAATGTTTATAGATACAATGAATCACAGTGGAAGACTGCCTTTTGAGTTAGTTTCTTAGTGAAAACAATGTGTTATTCAAAGAATTATGAAAATGAAACTATACAGTTTCACATCAGGTTAATTTATCATGGAAGTTTTCTTCCTGGGTTAGTGGAATGGGGGTAGGTACTTGAATACATTAACACTGCAGTTCACTGTAGTCTTGGATGTTAATCCTTTAGAAATACATTCGAGTAGCCTTTCATACAGGCATACTCTCATCTAATGCAGTGAGACTTCACTGACACATCTGTGACCTGGCGATTACTTTCACATAAAATGTGATTTGGGTAGCCCATGAGTAATTCACCGGGGTCTGATGAAGTGTGTATGAAGTTTTCTTCTGTTTAATGTACTCCATGTACAATTTTGCTATTGATATGTTGTTGGACACCTTGTATCCTTGTAAAGAGAATGTTCCCTCCTTTTGTGCTCTTAGACCTTTCTGTCTGGCCCATACCCAATTCTTTGTGTCTGGGGATGTCCCTGTGTCTTTTTTCTTTACTTATGTTATACAAAGGCAAATAATAATACTTGTCAATCTATTTGTGGCATTCTCAGCTGCATAGCTAATGCTCTTCTGCTTGATAGGATGTTGTTGCTTTCAGTAATTATAGTTCTGCTTATGCCCTTGAGGAAGAACATCTGCTATTTCCCACTCATGAGTTAAATTTAATCCTCTCGTTTCCTCAGCGCTATTCTGCACCACATTGATGTGGTGGTCTCTGACGCTCCTTGCAGCACTTTTCTTTGGGGTCCTGTACAGAAGGGTCCTCAGCCATCCTCGTCACCTCCCCCTTTCTTCATCAGCCCATTGTGCTGTTGTCCTCAATGTGGGTGTTGCATTCACCTCTTTGATTCAGCTGGGAGGGAAAGGACAGAGATATACAGGGAGCTCCTACAACAACCTGCCTCTGCTGGGAACAAATGTGTGATGGTAGCCCCAGGACAACATGCTGCAGTGTTCTTACCAAAATGAGCAGTGTAGGCCATCAGTGTGGTCTAATGTGACCACCCAGTTAGAACAGAAGATAAGAAGAAGGGAAAAAGAATACCTTTTCTTTTTGGACATTTACTAGTAAAATTCCGCCAACTTGGCATATTATTCCCACCATATTTGTTGCCTCTATTATTTACTGTTGCATGTAAATCAGCTGAATGGTCCTTTGTTAATCCTTTGTTCTTACATATTTATCATTTTCCTTTAAAATAATTTCTTGATATGAACATGAAACAATGTTGTGTAGTAGGCAAATTTTTAGGAATAATATATGTATTTCTGGAACAGTCAAAATTAACTGTTTGGAATTTTTTAACACATTTGTAATGCTTGCTCTCCTTGTGTAGTAGCCATTTTTATAAATAATGCATCATTTTAATTAATAATTAATAGATAGTTTTACATGGTCAAAATTAGGTGTGGTGAATCCCAACTAAGGAGACCACGTCAAAGAATTTGAAGTGTTCAGGTTTTAACAAGAGCTGAGGAGAAGACAGAGTTCAATACTTGATAGCCAAAGGGGCAAAAGTAGAAGACAAAGAGTCATAGAGCCTCAAACATATATCCTTGAGTCTGTCAGACTAGCTCACACACTACAGAACTGGCTGAAGGTTTTCCTGCTTGAAAAAGTGCTGCTGTCCCTCAGCAACCTTAGCAATGATGGAGACAGTGAAGCGATTTGAGAAAGGTCAGTCTTAGTTTATAGAAGAGGTTGGCATCCTGAACTTCCACGGATTTCTTCCTTCTCTGGCTCATCAATTCAGCACAGTGATTTTCTAAATAATATTATGACACTAATAAAAACTGCATTGAAATCAGCTGACAGGTATGTATTTGTCTCTCAGTAGCTGAAATGGGAACTTAGTATGAATGTACAAGGTGAATATCTTACAGTATCAAGGGTAATTTTTATTATAAATAATTGTTCAGAATTGGAAGAATAAGGAAGTGTTCTATGTTTAAAATATAAATTGATTGGTGCACTAGCCAATTGAGGGACTGTAGAAGACCATGCAAATGCACCTAATGCTAACCCAGATGTTAGAGGAAAGACAGTTAACTAGAAAGCAGCACACTGGATATGAGACTGGTTGAGTCGATGGAAGAACCATGCGAGATGGACAAAATGAGGAACAATGATAATCCCTTGAGAGAAGTGATGAAAATTACAGATTTAGCAAGATATAATATGGGCAATAAATGAGAAGTCCGTACAGGAGAACGATAGGATGGGGGAGACAGGCCTGTGAGCAACATGTACAGTGTTTCACAGCCATGAAAACTGATAAGTTCTTTGCATGGGCAATGGATAACCCAGTACAGATCACTGGAAGAAAGAAACAAGACAAATAGAACAAAAGTTTTGTTCTCATTGAAGTGAGGAATGGTGACAGTGGGGCTTGTTATCTGCAGAGGTGACATGAGACACTGTGCCATGCAGGCACTAATGGGATCACCAGCAACTGATGACATCCAATGGCTCTACTGTGTGCAAGAGGGGACAAGGTCTCTCCTTCCCTCTCTTTATCCCCTCTCATTCCCTTTTGGGAGGGTAGGGGGGATAACCACTGAGAAAAAGGCTGGGTTTTGTGCATATGCACATACACATGCACACACACACACGCTTAGTTTCTTGGAGTAGCTTGTACTGCACTCTGAAGTGGGACATGGGAAAAGATGCAAGTTTAAATAGATTTGGAGGTTTTTTTGGAGGACAAAGGAGGGACAAGGGACAGGCGAGTGCTGACATCTGGAGAGTGGTAACAGCTGTGAAGGCCTCAGGGCTGGGGACTTTTGTTTCTGACCTTAGGGAGAAACCGGAGAGTACTGACCACATGGAATGGTTGCAAGGAAGAGTGAGGGCAGAGGGGAGACAGAAGTGGCAGCCCCTTATTTTTGTACCCTGGAGACTTGGTAATATATCTCTGTAAAGAAGCCAGTGCATGTTCATATGAGAAGTTACTCCTTTCTGTCTGAAGTCATGTTAAAAATAACTCTCTTTGGGCCTTGGGGCATTGCACTATAATGAAGTTAAAAGGATAAATGCTATTAAATGTCTGAATAATGTTGCTAACATAGCTTGTCTTCCTGATCATTTTGTTAAACTACAGTAACATACAATCATGTCACCATTAATACTTCCTGCATGTGCAGGAAAGAAGAATACAAAGAGTATGAAATATCAATTGATTTTAGGATGGTGTGTTTTGTATTGAAAACAGCTGGATAACTTATTCTCTCATATGGCTGGTGGTGGGTACTGGAAACATCACACATTTTTGTTGTTGAAACAGAGTGCAAACTATTCAGAGCAATACACCTACATCTGTACTGTATTATACTGTGTGCCTGGCTGCCATCATTTTATGGACTCAATATCTGTCCAACCATTATTTTTATTTGGTCTCATAACTCCATAGTTGGTCCACCTGTAGAGCCTGTGAGTTATCAAGTTAGTGTGTTTTGCCATTGTCATGTGTCCAGTTTTCAAATTAGAGTGGTTTCCAACTGGACAACAAAGAACAAGAACTGCTATTCTTGCAGCTATTTTTATTTTAACTACACACATTCCTATTTATCATTGCAGTCTGTTGGAAAAGTTTACTTTCCAACAAAGAGATCTTTTTTTTTTTTTTTTGGATGGGAAAAGGGAACATGTACTATATTCTTCATCTCCTTTTTATTATTATCTAATTGTTCCCACACTTGATACTTGTTTATTGATATCACATTAAAAAGTAGGAATGGTTGTCCAATTCCTGGGTTGTAAAATCTCCCTGGCATGTTCCTGAGACTCACTTAGACAGTGCATGATCATTCAGACATCAAAGGCAGCTAGAATCCAAATTCTCCTTTGAAGACAAATAGTCATTCTTAAAACTCACTCAGTACCTTCTGGGCAAGGACTTATTGCCACAGCATTTGCTCATTCTGGCTAACACTGACTTGAACAATACCATTTTTTTCTTGGTCTTTTCTATCATGTATGTCTCTCCCCACATTTTTTTTTTTTGACATCTGCTTACCCATCTTTCCAAATTTCTACCTTCCTCTGCCCTTTCTGTTTTTATTTTACAGTAGGTATCACCTTCATGTTCCATTTCTGTCCACTGGTCTTTTTCTGATGTATCCCTGAGCTGACACCTCTGGCTTCTGCCTGCCTTCTTTTCCTTTTTCCTCTGTCCAGTGTCCCACCCTCAAGGGTCCCTACCCCCAAAGTTGTCATTGCCTGTCCAAACTTGCTTCCAATTGCAGCCATATTCAAGACCTCAGCTGACTATAGGTGCCACAGCACCTGCAACCTCCCAAGCTTCTCACATTTCTCACTGGGGCAGATGGTGGACAGAGGCCTCCAAGGCAGGGATCGTCCATGACCCTCACATGTCCTGATGATGCCACATAAGATACTGGTTGTGTAAGAGTGGGCAGTCCAAGGACCAACAAGATGTCCAGACACCAGGATAGTCCCAGACCCTGAGAACCTCCAATTCTCCATGTGACCACCACATGAGCTTTTAGGAAACTGCCCATTCTTCACTGATCTACTCTTTCCTGCTACCATGCTCATTACAGCTCTATATTGCAAGTTCTACCAAAGCAGTTGGGAATGTGTCGCTGCTTCAATACCATGTCAGTTCCTATACAGGCAAGTGTAAGATGACCTTTAGATGATGCAGAAAGCCTATAGGTTGTGATATGGCTGTATTTTCAGCCACCAAAACTGCAGCCTGACCCATTTTAAATTGCTTATTCTGGTCTAGTATCTGTATCCAGCTGGTTTCACAAGTGTTTATAAACCAGCTTCAAAAGTTCCTAAATATTTTTGCAATTTTATGGACTAGTAGTACAAGTCTGAGGTTTTCAGTGAAACCTATGGGACTAGGCCTTTTAATAGGACTTTAAGAGAAGTAAAATGTGCAGGTTCTGTGGACCACCACTGTGTTATTAGGCTTATTAATTTGTTTGTAATATACCCTGCAGTCTTTGCAGTCTAGGAAAGAAACATCTGGTCCATGAAGGTTTCCATTTGTATCTATTTTGTTAACTACATTAAGCAACTAAATAGAAAAAAAAATACATAATGCAATGAAAACAACACTTCTTAAGCTAAAACGATTTGAGGTCAAATTTGTCACACAACTGTATAAAATATCACAATTATTACAACCAGCAACCACTCTAAGATTTTACTCAGAATTAGGGATGATGATAAACCTTATTCATCACACCTTACTCCCCAGTAACAGACCATTATCCATGCAGTAAAGATATCTGTGTGTTAGGCTCTAAACAGACATGGGTTTATGTTGCTCATGACCTCATTCTGATTCAAAGATGATTAACTACATCACTAAAGGACTAGATCCTATTTATTGTAGTCTGCTTCTCGCTCATTTTTTTAAGATTTGGGTTTTCTCCTTTGCTGACATAACTATACAGCTTCAGTTAAGGAGCTTGCTAGTTCCCCAGACAGGCTGAAAGACATTGAGGAGCATTCACTTTTGCTCACACTTGAGAAAGAAGTTCCTTTCACTTAAATTTTGCTGATAGATATTTAACTGAAGTTAGTTGTCCAAATTTTCTTGATAGGCATTTAAAACAAGCATTTCCAGAAGGTAATTCAGCCACTGTCTTAACCACCTAGTTTCATCTGAGTGAAATATCCCTCTAGATGCTCCCACCTCTCTTTTCTGAATATAATGCAAGCCTGGACAATTAGCTTGATTGGACACCAAATTTAGAGAAAAACATGATGTCTAGGGTGTATTCTGTCATTCTGAGGTGTGAAATATACCAAAACTTTTTCATAAACAGTTTCAGGAAAAGCTCAGAAAAGGCAGTAGTTGGGGAAATGTGGATGGATAGGAGGATGCCTTCTCCTGGACCTGCAACATGGACTGGATCCTGTCTCAGTCCTGGGGACCCCAGAACAAGTGGACACACTTCTTGGTTGGTAAATGAAAAAAGATTTGGACATGTATAGAACTGCACAATGTTAAATAATTGTATCAAAAGGGGATATCTCCTACTATGCAGAAGGAAATTTTAGAAGATATATTTGATACCAACTCTTTTTTAGCCTCAATATCTCAATATGGCCTTCAAATGTGACTTACAGAAACGTTTCTTTATGTGTTAAACTACCTGTATTACTCTGTCATGTTCATCATAAGAAAGACCTGTGATTTTGAAGTTATAAAGAATACTGAGGTTCACAGGCATGAAATTTTTATCTAAGAAGAAACCAGAGAGAACTGGATTTGCTGGACAGCCCTAGACAAAGACATGATTTGCTGGGCTAAAGCTGGAGGCAATGTGCATTTCCCTCTGTAAAAGAAATTACAGCTAGAAGTCAAAACCATCAAGTTTACACAAGAATTACAGGAAACTGAAGTAGTCACCAGAACACCTGGAATAGATATATTTCCTTGGAAATTTTACTCCTATTTTAAATAATCGGTTCTTCAGTCTGGAGTACAACTATCTAAAATGTCCAGTGAACTTAGATGTCAGTCTACAGAAAAAATTTGAGAGAAGGAAAGTAATAAATAATAGAAGGGTCCTTAAACCCTAAAATGTTGTTAGAATTAGTGAGAAACTAAATTCTCAACGGCCATGAAGGTTATTGGGATAGGCATTTTACATCACTATAGTGAAAACTGAAGTTAGCTCAATATCTATCACAGGTTTCAACAAAAATGGCATGTTAATATGCGCAAATAGACATGGAGACTTTGGCCTTAGTTCATAGGTTTAAAGGGTTTAATTTGCTTATTTAGGCTAGCTTTAGCTGGAACTGACTATAAGACATGTATTTCCATTGTCAAATTAGAAAAATACCCATGAGATTTTCTTTTCAGTTGGAAACACATAATTTACAAATTGAACACCTGTCCGCTAAGATTGATGGTGTCATGGGGGTAGAATGGTTAATCAAGGTTTACTGGCAATTTCTTAAATATAAAAATGGCCTGGTGCTTCTTAGATTTTCATACTGTTAAAACATGGTGTTTGCAGTACTTAACCAGCTTCTGAGGGTAAATGCATGGTTGAGCAGCACTCACTATCTTTGAAATAAAGTTCACTCTGTTTCTTGAGTATGAAGTTTAACAACTCCTGCTGAAGTCATCTCAGATGGCAGCTTTGTGAGGCCTCTTACCTCCTGCCCATCGCACTGTCAAGCAGCAAGCTCAAGCCCAGGGGTGTGAAGTGTCATAAATCACTGCACCAAGGTGTGACCAGACATCATCCATCAACCAGCATTTTAATTTCCTTAGTATAAAAAGATCTAAATACCACAAGTACTGAAAAAGAAAAATTAGAGTCTTGGACAGAGACACTTCCCAGTTAATACAAATGGAGGTATACAGAAAAAGGAACATTATGTGATTTTCTTCACTTTCAGGAAATTATATGAAGCTATTATCTTACATGTTCTCAACTTGTGGATTTATTTGCCGGCTTGTTCAGGATGTATTGACTTAGACCAGAAATGTTCTTTTTGCAATTGCTCATATCTGCTTACGGTCAGGAAGGCAGAGCTGTAACAAACTACATCTTGGAAAACTGTGCAACTGAGGACATCAGGAGGCTCAGCTGCAGGTGAACAGCTGAGCTGCCCTCCACATGTGCACATGCATAGGTGCTTCCACTGCCCCAGTTATCAGTGGGTGGGGAAGGAAGGTGAGCAGGACAGAGGAGCAGAAGCCCCTGTACACCAGTGGAAGATGCAGAGGAAGAAAAGGCATGAAAAAGTCTAATTCAGTTGTTTTCAGATTAAAACTCTTTCCTTCCACTCACAAAAGATGATTTTGAGATCCTTTCACTGTCGAGGGCTTGAAACAATTGCTGAGATGAATACCCAGGCAGTCAACACTGTCATCAGCTTGATCTGAAGGTTTTAGCATACAAAATTAGTACAATATTTAATGTGGATGCCATAAGAGTAAATCTATTTTGGTCCTAAAATGTTGATGGTTGACTTTCCCTTTAATGGCCTGTGTATCTCAGTACAAAATTTCTTACCTTATGTTTTTTTTTTTTCTGAGCATTGGTGACTTCTTAATTATTTTCTGCCTAAAAATACTTGTCTGAGGGTACATTATGTAAATCTATTTAAATCATGGCCAGACAAATGATATTCCTTCCGATATTTTGCTCTGAGGTAGAAAAACAGCAAAAGACATGGGGGAAAAAAAAAAAAAAAAAAAAAAAAAAAAGGCCACCTAAAGATCATCTCATTTAACAGATAGCAGTAACTGTCTTAAAAATGATTGGCTTATTATGGATACTTCAAACATCTACAGAAAGCATCTTTCCATGCCCACAGTAAGATCATTAGTGAGAGAGGTAGAGAGTTAGCTGATACCACAATCATCTTTCCTGTGCAGACACTGAGCTGGAAGCTCTGAATTTTGACTGATTTCCCTTAAAATAAAGATTCTCATCACTGTAAGGAAGGAAATGTTAGCTGCAGCAGTAAAATAAGCAAAGCAGAATCTGAGCTTTGAAGAACTGAATAAATTCAGACATATGTATGTGTAGATTTTGCTCCCAATATAAGAAATTCAAAGAGATATATTGCTACTGGGTATGACAGCAAAAGTAATATTGCCACTATGCTCCATTATCATTCTGTACAAAATCAATATCAAAACAACCCAAGTCTAGACACATAAATGTCAAACTATTTAACAAGAAGCAGTTAGTGCAGAAAAAAACACTTAAATGGCAATTGAGGTAGTCTGATGGGTCTTAAAGTAGCTTACCAGGATTTATGTAAGATAAAAACAGTTTAACTAAGCATGTAGAACAAAGCCTGGGGGCTTATGGCTAAGAACAATATCAGAAGAACATCTAAGCTCTTTATCGTACCTGTCAGGTCCTAGTATTTGGCTGTTCTGTCAAAGGTGGAAGGCCTTCTAAATCTCCTAATTTCCTCCTTGATTTTAGGTTTTAGGTTACTTAATAAAATTACCATTCACCTACTACTCACAAGATAGAGTGCTCAGTTCACAAAAACATGTTTGAGGTACTCCTGTGACTCATATGAAATCTATCATTTCCAGAGCTCTTTCTCCACTTTTTACATGTCATTCCCTATTGAGAGCTGACAAGGAGATTGTTAGCAAGTAATATCCTCCCAGAAATGGAATTTTGGAGTGAGATAGGCAGCAGAAATTTACACTTAATTAAAATACTAAAATAGCTAAACACTGAAACTCATTTCAGTCAAGAAAATAAGAGGGATGGAAGAACTGGAAAATATAGAAGCATTAATTTAAAAATTACCAAATATTTTGTTCTTAGTTTCTAAATATTATCTCTTAATTCAAGTGGCTTTCTTTTGGCTTTTAAATACACTTAAGATTAAAAAAAAAAAAAAGAAAAGAAAAAATAATTATGTCTTAAGTGGAGAAAAACCAGTTTTACTTGATTCATAATTCAGTTTTTATTGGTTCACTGTTTGTTGTTGATCTTTGTGCAGCCAGAAGCCATTTTGATTCTGACATTTAAAAATCAGGTTTTTTTCTGATGTGGTCACAAGACAAAAAAAAAAATCTGTCATTAACCCATCTGAAATGAAACCTAGTTGGCATATTGCAGTGCTCAAAAAAACATACCTTCAGTGTCAATAGAACTAAAGGAGATTTTATAGTCTAAGACCTCTTTCATTTCACAGCCTTCAGAAGAAGTCATTAACAGACCTCTATAGCACGGTGAACTCTGTGGGGAATTTTGTTGCTGATTTCCCTGACTAAAGGAGAGGACCTGTGCTTTACATAGGAAAACTTACCCAGTAACTGAATAAATATGAATCTCAATAGAAACCTATTATAGCCTTAACACCAGATCTTCTGTATTTTGCACAGCGTACATTATTTAAGACAATTAAAGCAATTTACAATATTCAGGTTAAATATATCATTTGAACTATTCAGCTTGCCAAAATAAGAATAAAACAACTCATGAAATGGCTGGTTCTGGAACAACTCTTGTACCTTGTGATGTTTTTGCTGTAACCTGCCGAAGAGGTGATGCAGTGCTACAGCAGGTAAGACAGCCTGTTACAAATTCATCCGTGGCTCTGGATAGGTGCCCATATGTCCAGCTGTATGAGAGGCACAGGTCACTGAGGACAAGAAATAGAAGGCCTCCAGATGTGATACCAATCACTTTGCTTCTCTGTGCATGTTGTCTCCAAAAGCAGATATTTCTTATCTATACCTAGAAGAGCTACTCAGGGCTTGAGGCTAAGACTTTTCAAGTGAGTAAAAACTACTGTTATTTTTTTTTTTTTTAATTCAAACACTACCACACAGCAAAAGACCAGGAAATTTCTAATAAAATGCAGTGTATTTTTTAAGGTAACTAATAACTGTCTTATCTATTCAGCATGATGATCATAGAGATAACTAAGCAATGCCTAACTTCAGTTATGACAGCAATCTTATTAAGTCAGTGAGATAATTTCAGGTTTAATGTTAGGAAAAGATTTAAGGATTTTACATGTATTTTATTGTCTCCAATATCATTGTATTCTATTTAGGACACCCTGGAACGTTGAAGTGCAACTGTTTATGACCCAGTGTCTTCTTCAGCTGGTGTGTGACTTCATGGAGGAAAACACTTTGCTTTAAAATGGGATATACCTACCTGGAGAACAGGGTTAGGGTGCTACGTCCTGTGTGTTTATACAATGTGGATGGCAACTTACACCTAGACAAAGAGACTTCAGACTTCACAACAAGTCCCATAAAAGTAAACTATCCAGACACTAAAGGCAACTGCAAGGTCTCTGTATCAGTATTGTGTTAATCTGATGGGAGGATGCGTCACACTGGAAAAGTAAGTTTGCAGCTTGTAGTTTAGGTCTTCTATTTCCAATTGTATCTTTATACAGAAAAAATCCCTGAGCACAAGGAATGAGGAACCCTCCAGTCCTACTACTTTGGCTGAAGTCCCTCCATTAAGGCTCAATCCATCTTCCGTACCACAGAGATAGAAGTGATGTTAAAGGGGACAACAGAGAAGGTAAAAATATTTATCCGGAAAGCCATCACCCATTCTTTCTGCTCATCACGGGAAAAATTTATGTAGGTAATCAGTGCAGACTGTTTTCTGCTTCCTCCTCTACCCCATACCCTCAATTATTTCTATAGATAAGCAGGATCTCATCTCAGCAGAAACCCATTAAAGCAAGGAAGCAGGCTCCCCATCCATCTCTGCAGGTAAAGAAACTCTCTTGCAAAAACCTAATGCGAGCTTTTCCAGGGCTGGGGAGTTTAGGGGATAGAGAACAAGTGTTATCCCTCTGCCAAAGAAACTCTGAAACAGTGAGTTGTTAAATGATGCCAATCATCACCACACTGTGTTTGGGCTGCAATTTCCAGTTCTGTAAAGAATTCTGATCACAAATCTTGATTTCTATCAATTACATCTAAGAAATTAGTTTTAATCTACACATACTAGTTCTTGTATAATCACATCCTTTTATTATCAGACCAAAGCTGTAATTTGCTTTATACTCTGGTCTTCGTGCTTCTCTAAAAGCTTGGCAGCTGGCGGTTCAAGGTGGCATCACCTTTACTGCCATGGTTTTGCACAACCGTGTTCTTTGATCATAGGCTGATTTGGGTACAATCACAGTAAAAATAGAGGATATAACTGACTATAAGAAGTCACAGCATTACAGCATGGGTGCACTTAATGTCATCTAGAGACACAGTTTGCTGAAGACAGAAGTTTGGAATTAGCACTGGAAGTTAAATGTACTGACTATTTCTAAGTGAAACCAATCCTCTAAACACTTAAGAACTTGCTTAATTTTCAGCATATGCCACAGACTTCAAAGGAGGGTCAAAGTCCAATAGTTTGAAGTAATGACAAGGAAGAAATGCCCTGGAATATTGCTTAAAGAAGAAAATACTATTATGGCAAGTGTTTCTATGTGCTACTTTTACATTTAACTTTTCAAGTTTCTAGCACGTGTGCAAATTTTCAATTTGGGAAGACACACCATGTTGCCTTTTTAGAATAAAGGTCTGGAAAAATACCCTGGTATTTGTTATGCCTTTTCTTCTCTGATTAAATATTTGTAATTGAGATAATTATTCTCTGACAACTAAACACAAGTGTTAAGAAAATATTCCTTAATGAAATAATCGCCGAAAGTACTGTTTTACCACTTCTACTACCAGGCCTGGCTTATATATGTAAACAAAATAATTTATACCCAGACACTGGTTTCTCCTTCCCTGCAAAGCTGACTTACAAGGCCTCAGGCTTATGCTATTGCTTTGTGGAGAGACACTTTTGTCATAATGGGATATTTGTGTCAGAAGGAGCAATGATACATTATCATCACTGTAGAAGTGAGGCAGAATAAAAGGATCAGAACGTCTAAAAACAATAATTTAAATGCCTTCCCGTCTCTATGTGGCAATCATGACTTAACATCCAGGACAGAAACAAGCAAGATTGGAATAGCAAAGGAGAGGTCAAGGGTTACACAAAATCATTTCCCAAGGTCATCAGTTTGTAACACACATATCACATTCACTCTATGTTTGCAGTCAATATCTGCTCTTTTATATAATTTTTGTTATGTTTTATCATTTATTCAGTATAAGATCTTGATCCAGAGAGTTTGACAGATGAAAGAAAACTGAGGGAGAATGTGAAAAAAGCAAAGGCATAGGAAATTGAAAAATTCAAAAAGCTCAAGGATGCTGCATAAGAAATAGCTGAGAAGTGTTTGAGAGACCACTGCAAGAGAATGGAGGAATGATGAGTCTAGAGATGTCTTTTGTATGAGGGATCCATCAATATGAAACATCAATCTGGGTCACCTTCATATTACAATCATGTCTTTTAATCCCAGACATCTTGTGTAAATTACTTCGACCTTGACAGAAACCCTAGAGAGGGAAAATTTAGTCATATTGTTGTAATTTGTTTCCTGAGGTGGCAGTATCCCAAATAACAATCATTTTGAAATAATTTTTTCTTGGGTAAATATCCCACTCCAGTCTGTTCCTTTCACTCCTAAAAGGCTGGAGACAAACTCCATGTCAAATCAGTAAAATTTCTACCTATTTCTTATGAAACATTTACAAGATAAATGCAACAAAACAACAAAGTACAAATTATTAACTAAATCTCACATTTCCTGCCAAGCCATGGTACCCTTGCTATACTCCTGAAATATGAATAACTTGCATAGGGGTCTTTGATTCAGTTATAAAACACCTACATTCCTTGGTCAACAAAGCTGGGAAAAAAAAAAAAAAAAAAACAGGGACCTCAAAGATCATCTGGGACCTCTCATTTAGGACTCTTTTCATATTAATCACAGTCTCAGTGTCCCCTCAGCGAGGGAGCAAAATCATGGGGTATTTCACCTTTCCAGATGACCAGACCCCTTTGCTTTCAAGAACGTCTAAGTGAGAATACATTGCAGCTGGTTGCACTATTGAGAACAGTTGGATAATCTTTCACTCTCATACATTGACAGGGTAGCTTCAAAGCGTTCTCCTTCTATCTCTCATCCTTACATGTCGGACTGTGCCGTAGGCAACATGACAGCTGAACATATGGGGTGTAGGTAAGAACGTATGTAGCTGGTCAAAGCTGGGTTCTGTCTCGGGAAATTGCTGTATGGATTTGTGTGTACACACACATGTATATCTAAGGCATGAGGGGTGTGAAAACATGGAAAATGTTCATCTGTTGTTACAGCCATAGATATTATAAGGAAAGATACAGTGTCTGAACTTCTGTCTTTAAATCTCTGGTTGCATATATGCTATTTTCACCTGGTTTCTAACAGGAATTAGTGTAGCTGACATTCATAAAATTTCCAAATTTTGAAAAAATTATTTGATTGCTAGATTACCTTCCTGCTTGAGGGGAGGGTTAGACCAGATGAACCCCAGATATCCCTTCCAATCTCAACTATTCAGTAATTCTGTGATCAATGTGGCAACGAGCTGCAAGGTCCAATCCTGATTGAAATTTTAAGGTCTGTATGAGTAGTATTTGGCATTTGTGCGAATTCAACAATCTGAGTCTTCCTCAATTCTGAACATCCATTGAGCAGGATGAAGAGAGGGCATGGGTGAATCTATCTCTTCAGTGTGCCACTGCTTCTGATTTTCTCATGTTTAGAAACGCAAATAATATGATAACATCCTACCAAATAAAAGTGCAACTCCTAAGGGATTTAATGTAAATCAAGGTCCTTTTAGGATTACCACTGCAGTGATAACAATACAGTGATAGTAACACATCTAGACCATTAGTGTTTCTAAATAAAAGAGATTATATTTTCTAGCACAGAAACCCTTTCAAATTATTTTCTGTATCTGCTATTTACAAGACTGATTTTGGGTTCTAAAGACAGAGTTCTTTTATACCTCAGTGCATCAGATTAACACTACTAAGTCTCATGAACTTCTTACAGAAGCTCACACAGAAAAAAGGAAACTAGGTCTTGGCACCTCACTCTGTATCTCATAATCCTTTCCCCTGTAAAATTCTGGTAATTTCAGAAGTGTTACCATTACTGAGATTTAGGAGGAAAAATTATAATCAAAATGTATTGCTGTCTTTCATGTAAATACTAATATTATACACACACCAAAAAAAAAAAAAAATTAATTCTTATGCTTACTGCTATTTCTTCCTTTGCCAGGAGTCAGGTGTGGTTTTTCCCATCATCAATTGCTAAAAATGAGTTTGTCATTAACCCTAGTGCATGCTAGGTTGTTCCCAGAATGCCTTCTGGAGTGCAACAAAACACAATGAAATTAATGGGTGGTTCAGAGACTCACCTTGTGATTCTGCTCAAATAGACAACACAGACAGCTCTTTACATCTTAAAATGAAATATAGCTTATTAGGAGACATGGTGTGGTTGTGTGAGGAGTATGGACCCAGCACAGGCTGTATGTGATACAGACACTGTGCTCAGGAGCTTCAAAAGTGCATGGGTCAGGTGCAGAGCCAGGAACTGTTAAAACGCTCTGCACCATGGAATCAAGCACAGTACTCAGTGTGCATATAGGCTACTCCAGGTCAGCTGGCTGAGGAAAAGGGTTCATATCCTGGAGCAAATTACAGAGGCAACATAGGTATATAACCAGTGAAAATGTAGGCCAAACTGTGCAATCTCACCATTTGCTTCAGCAAAGAGCAGGTACAGAAACCAGGAATTTGGTTTTGTTGATGGGCAGTAATTTGTTATGCTGGTGAAACAGAACTGATATTAATCGTGTCTATACCATCTGTTTTGATTTATTTCTACTCAGTTTTTCCAATTCTTCTTTACTCATTTACAGCAAATTATTGCAAATCTGACATTAATTGGAAACATTTTACAAAAGCTGATCTCAGAAAAGTTTGTTATCTCTATTTTGAAAAGATGATAATGTTACCCTTAAATTACATTTTAGGCAACTCAGAATACGGAATTATTAGCGTGACAGTTTCCTTTTTCTCTAAGTGGGGAGAAAAAGAAAAAAATAAACCAGAAAGCAATTCCCTCAACCCCTGTGTTTCCAGCAGAATAAAACCAAAAAGAAGTAGAAAATAATCTAAAGAATTCCAGAATTCTAAGCTAGACATAACTAGCTTGCTTTCTGGACTGTTCATGAATAGAAAAATAAGTAAAATTTGTTATTAAAAATTATTCATGCACTCAGTCTTTCATCTCACAATATCATAACCAATAAGTCCTCTGGTAATGCAGACAATTATACTCCTTTATAACACTTCTTAAGATAGCTAATTTGTATAGTTAGAAGTTTTTTAGAAATACAAACATCAGATTTGGAAAAGCGTGGAAGAGTTAAGACTAAATTAGGAGTTTTCTCACCAGATTAGACTGCTCAAACAGTGAAGGAAAAAGATTAGAAAGAAAATAAAAATCTCTATGCAGATTGTGGAAAATTAGGGCTAACCAGACAAAACATGAAGCAAAGGAGCCTTCCAAGAGGGATTGCTATGCATTGGTACTAGCTCCTCCAGTCCATGCCCAGCAGTCATGCCTTAACCCTTGTACTCTGCCCAGGGAACACCTCTGGCTAGGAAAGGCCCTGAGCTGCAAATTATTGGAGGCTGAGTGATTATTCAGGGGATCATCACTGTGGGCTTTCCTGTTTTCTTGCTCTTCTCTAAACATCTGGGTTTGGTCTTTCCCCCACCTCACCATAAATAGATGTTAGTGCTCTCAATGCTTACACACATGCTTCTTGACCTCCAACAAGGAGTGAGAGGTCAGGATCTTGGTGATGACCTTAGAAGGCAGGTCTTGGGACCTAGGGCAGTCTCCACACCCCCTCCCAGTGAGGATAAGATGGGCAGAGGGGTGCCACAAGGCTGTGGGGATTCCAACTCAAGCACCAGCACAAATTTTCTATCAGTCCTGAAATAAAAATGGCACTGCAGCTCTAGGCAAGCACTAGGCAGATATCCTGGCTCTAGAAACCAAGGAAAATGCAGCCAGAAACATCCAAGAAATAGATTATTTGGCTTCACAAGTCATATGAAAGATAAAGAATGTAGGTTCATCTCACTGCTCTTCCCCCTTCTGCCCCAAACACAAAGTAAAAAACGTAGGGACATAGATGATCAACTCATTTGAGAAATTATTTCTGTAACCTGATGAGTAGAGAAGTTCATTAAGATGCTGGAAACCTCCGCTCCAGTTCCTGCTCCACTAATCACTTGTTTACACAAACAGAACAACTCTAAGACTAGGAAAAGACCCTGGAATAAGCCACATCTCTCAGATAAACCCCCGGCAGCACAAGTGTAAAGTTTGACTGTGCTTAGATCAGTCTCAGCAGATGTGGTCTTGGTCTACCTCATCCTCCCAGAACAGTGTGACCAGCAGGCCACCGGCCCTTCCACACCCACTTTCAGGGTGGGTCTAGAAGTTTCCTCTGGGACCGGAGAGTTGTTCCACATCTGTTGAGTGAACATTTTATTATAGGTCATACCAGTGTCTTATAACTCTTGCATATAGCAGAAAAACTCCAGCAGACCCCCTTGGGAAAGGGTTTTTTACAAGACTTTGCCTACTTGTCTTGCTGGTGCTATTGACTGTACTGACTTCCACCCATACAATCATCAATTTTTTTTCTCTTTCTTAAATGAGCATTTGCCTTTCATGTTTTATTGGTTCAATGAACCACAAGTTGGGATTTTTATGTGCACAACAGGACTATGGGTGGGCAGAGGCCCAGCTGTAGGTGGAGTTAAGAGATCCATAGACATTTGTTCCTAATATCTTCTGTTCATCATAAAAGCTGTAGCTGTATTTTTCCCCATTATAAACATGCCTCTCTTATAATCACCTTCCTACAAAAAGAAATACAGGAAATTTATTTTCCTCTTAAGAACATATCCTAAATATTATAGACATTCACAAAATAATTACAAATATGTTCTTTGACAGTTTAAATGAAAGTGCCTTAACACTTAAAACCAAATTTTATTGGATATATTTAGCTTTTGGATAAATGAGGGAAATAATAAATATGACTGTTTCTCATTCCACACATTCAGTAAATTGAGCTCATATGATAACTTTCATAGGATAAATGTTAGTTTAAATTATCTGCATTTGACCTTTTGAGCTAGTATTAAAATGCTAAACCAATTTATGCTGTTAAAATGCATTGAACAAATTATATGACAATAACTCTTATACAATGTGAAGCAATTTTGATGATCTTTAAAGATAGTGGATGGTATTTATGATAACAGCTCTAAGCGCCTTTATATCACAGCTGTGGTGAGGCTTAATGTGGCAGGAACTGTCAGACTGGATCAATACATGCTTTTCAGGCTTCTTTTGGTGCCATAATCCAGCCCCTGCAAGAAGTGACCTCATGAGCTGCCTAAGCTCTTGTTGTTCTTGTTCTGTTTTGTTAATTGAAGAATATCGAGGCTTATGAAAATGACAAAGCTGAGCAAAAGCTAATTATAAAAGAAAAACAATAAAGCCAGGGGTGAGTCTGGGTCAGCTTTCAGTGGGAGTCCAGAGTCTACTATATTTTTTCTGCCATCTGTCTGATGGTGTTTGAGAGAAGAAACTAACATTTCTTGCATACTAAATCAGTGAGCAGAATCAAGTAAGTATTTTAGTTTTTCCAGGGAGGGCTTTGTTGCTTTAAGAAGAAAGCCATCAGCTCACCAAGAGGAAGAAGTAGGTGACAACAAACAAGTTATGGACAAATAAACCACTTGTCTTTCCTATTTATCTCTCTCTCATTTTACCTGTGGCCCCCTCTAACACCAGCTCTCCTGCTGCCTTACACAGCCAGGCACAAGAGCTGTGGGATTGGGCCCTTCAGCAATATGAAGGCACTAGCACCTTGACTTATTCAATCTAACAAGGGCTGCGAGGATAGCAAAAAGAAAAGCTTTTACCGTGAAGGCAGAAACGTCCTTAGCAATGAGAGTGAACAGTGTTAGAAACCTCAAGGGAAAACATAACCTCGCCGTTAAAATGAATTTTTACTTTAATTTGAAAGCCTTTTGTATGGAAGCACTAGGGCAGACAGCTTAGCACATTCATCTGATCAGGACTCAGTTGACTGTAAGCAAAAATATGACAGATCCCAAAGCCGGTTTGTAAGAGATTGTCTAATACCTGCACAGAGTCATCAAGTGATAGCTGCAAATAATTGGATGCACTTTTCTTAAGTATTTTAGTAATATGCAATAAATTGTTAGCCATAAAAAACCTCTCACTGGGATCCCAGTCCTTGTGCAAGGTCTAATACTCCAGCAGGAATCCTGTCCTTCTCTGAGTCTCAGGTTTAATTATCGCAGCAATTTCTCTGCCTTTGGGAAAGCTTTGCTACACCAAAGCCAGATGTACTTCTTATTGGATAATAGCTCCCTTTGCATTTCATAGAAAATATTGTGCTGAGTCCAGCTGTACATTATACATTTGATATGCAGACACCAGAATAAAATATAAATGGACTACATAAGTGACATGTGGTCAAAGTTAATGCTAGAGAAACTTAGAAATGAGATTAAAAATCTAACCTAAACATGTAAAAAATCTCTTATATTTTTCTAGAGGAGGATTTCACACTGGAGGACATGAGGTGTATGTTTTTAAACACAGGCTACTAATATTTTCAGACAATCCATGCCAGTTCATACAAACATATTCCAGAGCATTCTTTTCTGCAGCTGAAGTACCTGGATAAAATGCCACTATTGAGATATGAGCACAGCTTCCATTTTTTTACCCTTAAAATTAAGTGTGCAACTGGAGTTCATTTTTTCCTTAAACATCACCACCTCATAGTAAATGCCAGCAGTCTCTATCATACCAAAGAGTGCAGCCCCAACAGACAAGCAAATTTAATTGAAGATCTCCTGGTATTTTATATATGGACAGGGTAGTGTATTTCTACTTCATATTATAATAAAAATAATCTAGTAGTGATGTGTCATTAACAAAAGCTGTTTAAATCATAGTGATCTACAAAGGCAATTAGAAAGAAATAGTAAAAAAAAAAAAAAAAAACAATGAGGCACTATAGGTCCTATCTAATAACTAAGAAATCTTTGAATGCATTGAGGACTTAGCAAAGAAAACTGACCCATGAGGGATTTTTGGTGAGAAAGATTGAATATGGATGCATGGATAAAATTAAAGCAGGTAGATTAGAACAGAGAGGTAAAACTTGTGTTTTAAAATTTGTTTCTGTTTTTTTCAAGCTGTTTATGGATTTCGCAGAAGATTTCTGCAAACTGGGGCAGCCACAGGAGCAGACGTTTGGGAATTTTTCCCATGTGCAATCCCTCTGGATGGGCTGGGTATGCACATTGACAGCAGCCCTGGACCTGATGGCTCTGCAGCACCACAAAACAGAAAGGTGAGTATTATCTTAAAGAAAATACAATGGTAAACAATAAGATAGAAGGAAAAAGCACAGATGGTGAGGATGCTACACCCACCCAGGAAAAACTTGTGCTACTACGGTGCTGTCCTCTGTATGGCAATCACAGCCCCTTTACTTGGAGTGTTTTATGGAGCACCCTCAGCATCCTACACAGGTGAGCAGCCCCAAGCCAAGCTCAGCCCACACGTGGGGCAGTGTGTACATGCAGGCATGCAGTCCAGCTTTGCAGCAATCTTTGCAGATGAAGCAGGAAACCTGGACTTGGTGTTGTCTCAAGGGAGTGTTGAAGGTCTGAACATCTCCAGGAGAGAGGAGCAGTGCCCACGCACCAGCTCTGTCCAAGCCCCTTCTGTCTGTGACCCTTGCAGCCTTCCCTGGGGATGCAGATGCCAGGTCACCCCAGCCAGCACTGAAGCCACAGCTCCCCAAACTCCTCTTTCCCCCAACCTTGTAGTGGCCAGCTAGCCTCCACAGGTTGCAGGGCTGGATCCTGGCCCACAGGATATTTCTTAGCTGCATCTTGTGATGGGGAATTAACGGGGGTTGGGGGCAACTCTGCTCCGTCCCATCTGTGCTGGGTTAGCTCATCCACAACAACCCGTTGAGCAGCACACCTGCTCAAGGGAAGAAGGTTTTTGTGGCTTTTGTGGGTTTTTTAGCTTCCCTCTCTTAACCCAGCTGAGAAACAAAAAGGCTGAGTTTGCTCTGGCACTGTCTTTGTTCCCCTATCTCCTCCTCTTCCCCAACGTCTCCACAGTGCTCCATGCTGGGGGTGGGGACACATGCCTGGGGAGTCCCTGCCAGGCGCAGGCAATCATGTCTAGGAATTTTGTCCAGAGCCTTGGCCCAGGATCTAATTCATATCTTTGGGTGAACTCCAACTGCTTCACCCCACCTCAGGCTTACCGGTTAAGAGCAGGCTCAGCCTCCGCTTTCCAGCTGCCGTCTCTCCACTGTAATCTGTCTGGGGGAGCCATCCTCCGGATGCTTGAGGAAACCACTGCCTTCTTTTTAAAGGATTCAAGATTATTATGAATAATGTTAATTGTTAGTAGAATTGGGAAAGTCCACTCCTGAAACGAGCCTTTTTTCCTAGGCATTGCCCAAATTCAGAGCTCTTCCAAATAACTCACAAAAACATGGTGATTGTTGCCCACTATTCATAGGCTGAAGAGAAAATACTTCCAATCTAAACACATCTTTAATCTAAAAGCAAATATTGCTTCATGAATCTAACACTGATCACATCTTTTTCCAACATGACAGGAACTGAACTCAGAGTTTTTTTCTGTGCTTATTAAGAAATGCTTTGAAGCTGGTGGTGACCCCTCAGAAAGTTTATGCAGAATAGCCATGCTTAAGGAAGTCACATTAGTGTCTGATAAAGAGACATATTTTAATTTCACTCCATTTATCTTTGAGGAAAGAAAGCAGTGGACAATATCCCACAACATGAGACAATGGAAGCACTGTAAATTGGTAAGTCAAATGCTTTTTTTAATTTTTTTTTTTTTGCAACAAATAGCAATACGCATCAATTAAGGAAGCTCCAGGAAAGAGCAGAAAAGAGCATTAAGCAGAACACCAGGAGGAAGGGAGCAACATGTTAAGGCATCTAAGAAACTGCAGAGAAGAAGTGTCAAATGAAATATACTTAGTGATGTGAAACATGCAGTCACCCAACATTGCTTTGCATTATAAAAACTAGAAGATGGCCAAAGAGGTATTTAAGATCATGTAAAATGGAATGGAACTTACAAAGAACAAGAGTTTCTGAAGCATGAAAAGGCAGTCTACAAAAAAGAGCTCAATATGCACAGATATGTTGAGTATGCTGGGTTGTTGGGTTTTTGGTTCTTGGTGCACACACTCATGCCAAAACTTAAAGCCCACGTTCCATGTCCAATCCTGGGCCCTCATTCTTTGCCCACAGCAATCAGTAGGAGCACTCCAACCTAGAGGATGGAAAGCAGACCTTGGAGCCCTCTTCTGCACATCTAGGAGCTCTTTACCCAGGGAGGCCTGAGTGATCCAGCCCAAGCGAGCAAGGGTTGACTGTTTATAATCCCACTGCCTGACCTGCATGGGGTCACACTGCAGTGGGCCCAGTGGCCTTGCATGGGGTGCATGGACTGGGACAAACAGGGAATGTCTCAGTGTTTTTTCCTTAACATAGTCCTTTTAGAAATGTACTACATAATTATCTTCCGGAATTCATTTTCTCATGGAGGTCATACTGCTTGACCAATCAACTGTTTGCATATGGATAACACATATTCAGTTAAATATTTATATTTAATGCTATATTGACTTATAAATGTTTAAGACTTACTCAAAAAGCTCTGGAGATTATATGCAATGCTAGATCTGCATATACTTAGTTTAACTCTAGCATTCTAGATTTTGGACTATGTATTATATTAAAACCACTGCAGTGTTTATCAAAATCAATGATATTTTCTTGTATCCAAGTTTAAATAGCTTTTCATTAAATAACACTTCTAGATTTGAGGGTTTTATTTACCTCTGCAGACATCAAAAATGAGATATAATATGGTCAAAGTTTTTAATATATTTATAGTAAATTTTAGATTTTTTTTTAGTCTAAGCTGTATGCACAGAGAAGAGTTGCAGCAAAAAGATCTTCTAGTCTTCTGTATGCACTTGGTTATTTGTACATATAACCAGAATACCTACCAAGACTCTCTAAACAGACTTTGCTGTCTTTGGCTGACTACTACATACATTCCTCCTCTTGGAGGTTATCTAAACTCCGTCTGTAACCAGTGAAATCACCTGCAGAGGACAATTTCTCCAGCACCTTCTAGGCACTTATTTATGGTCCACTGACTATGAAGAGAGCTTAAATAGCTATCTTAGGTTTGACACCTAACTTTTTCAAATCAATGGCTAAGCAAGACAAAGCCCTCCCTTGCTGTAAGGACCTATTTGAAAACAGACAAGAGCAGAGGAGGGCTAGTAGGGAGAAAGTGAAAATGCACAGACATGTATATACTGCAAATTTTTTTGATAATGCTTCTCATGGAAAATATAACCATGAGAAACAGATGTTCCTCTTAGATATACCTTCAACTTCTCATGCCCTTATCCCATCAGGGATTTTTTTTCTGGAACATAACAAAGGTGGATAGTACATCATTTTTCTATGACTGGCAAAGAAAACGAAGATTTGTGCAGCTAAATTTGCCTTGGTTTTCTGCCTATGGAGCCCTGCTGATGTCAGTACTACTTGGCCTGGTTATAAGCCACAGATCTGGGTTTTAAAAATTTATGCTTACCGCATATACTTTCACACAAGAATATATTTCTTCATGATCCTTAAAGCTGTGTTTTTACTTAGAGTCTCTTTAGCATCAAATTATAACAGCAGCAACCAATTGCGAAAGAGTATAAAGCTGGTTATTATTCTCTGTCTTTTAACCTCTTCGTTATACACAAAAGCAGGAGCATGGAGCATTATTCAGAGCTGGTTATTACATGGTAAATATTTACAAGTAAAGATGTACCAAGTGCATTTTTAGACTGCTCATGGCTATGCCACAAATAATGCACTCACCTTTTACACAAGTAACCCTTCATAGTGCATTTGTTCGCTGTGTCTCACAGGACCAATAACACTGTGAGCCATATCTTTTCATGACTTTATTATTGGTAATCTTTGTTGGCCTGTCTCTCTTCATCCATGATGTCAAAGTTACGATGAGCACAAAGCTGCCAGGCTCCCAAGTCACACCTGGCCCTCAGAACATATCACACCTATATGCTAGTATTTAAACTGGCTTCTTGTCACATTTTTGCCTGGACTTTCAGAATGCTCCTTCCAACCTATGAAGCTTAACACAGAGTCACCATTCTAGTATAACAAACCATTTCTGCCCCATTTGCTCTTTAACAGTATCTGGCAAAGGCCACCTGGGGTCAAATCTTCTCAAATTACATCATAAGATAGAACCTCCTTTTTCTTCAAAATTTTAGAAATGACAGAAAAGAGAGATAGATGACCTTCAAAATCTGATTGTTGTTCCAGGTGCAAATTCTGTAAGTTACTTTACTATCGCATACTCCAAGCCCCAAAATAAATTTTGCAGCCTAGGATCAATTTATAGAACCTAAAACCTGAGGTTTGGGACTTCTAAAAATATCTTGTTTAGACACATTAGCAGAATTCAAAAGTCTGTGTAGATGTAGCCAAGACCTCTCTGGATAAATGTAGCCACATGAGGTTGTTTGGTGGTAGGGCTAGGTAAGGATCTTTTTAAATATAACTGACATATATCTTTCCCCACACTTCAATAAAACTGGTTTTGAAAAAAAAAAAAAACAAAAAGCTTTTTTCCCTGATGAACAGTCTTCAAAGATTAATCATTAATATTTGTATTAGTATTTTCCAGTGTGTTTGCTGAATAAAGTGTGACTTTAGGTTGTACATATTTTAAGTTTTTCTGTGCCTTGATAACATCAGGCAATTGGTCTGCATGTGGGAATTTTCCATGGAAGCAATTATTTCTTCAAGGGAACCTCTGATTTCTTCAAGACCAGGAATAGGAATGGAAATGTTCTGCTGCACTAATGTCTGTGCCCGAGTGCATGAGAGGGCAAAAGTCAGGAACCAAGCAAGAAACAGCCACGGTCTGTCTCTTATTTATCTGCCTAAAGATCACCGTTCAATGAGAGGCAGCTTGTGGCTGCTGAAGCGTTCTCCCTCCCTGAAATGCCTCAGCATGGCTTGGGGGTTTGCTTGGTTTGCTTTTCCTGAATCAGAGCAGAAAAGTGCTGTGAGCACCAAGAAACTAGTGGCAGGACTTGATCTCCAAAAGCATATTTTCTTGCTGTTTTCTGTGTTGCCTGTTCGCAGCTGGACAGCAGGACTCTGCAGCAGACTGGCTTGCCAGACTGCACACACTTAGCTGCCAGATTTTGTAGACCAAAGAGGTCTGAATCAGGGAATCACCAAGAGTGGGCTGGTCATTTATAACTGTGGCCACTGATCCCTTTGGGAGTGTCCTGCCCTGGTTCTGGGACCAGTTTGTATAACTGGGGACCAGAGGAAACTTCTGCATGGCCAGACCTTCCTGGTGCCCCATAAGCAAAAGCATTACCTGTTCTTGAGAAAAAATTCAACAGCTCTGAGTTTTCATCAAAATCAACCATATACACCAGCAGTGCCTATTACACAAATGATAACTCCAAGCACCTGGCTAAGTTCCTGGCTCTGGGATCAGCCCCCAAAACCTGTGGTCCCATACTGCTTTGCTGTAACAGCAGGATTTGCCAACTACATTTGAGCAATGGGGCTGGGGGGGGTGGGTAAGGGGGTGGGGCAGGAATAAAAGAATAACCCTCCTACAAAAAACATATTCATATGAACCAAAGTCAAAACCTTCAAATTTCAAAGGTGATAAGAACAGACCATGACTGTTCTGTCACTTACCGTGGTAGACAGAAACCACATGTTTCTCTGGGCTCTGAGATTGCTGCTCTGTTCGTTCTTCCAGCTCTGGACTGACAGCAAAAAAATCAAGGGAAGCCAAGATCACAGATTTTCCTTTCTTACCAGATTTGAGCCCTTTTAGTAGAAGACAATGCTGTTTTGCTAACTCAGAGCTCTTGAAGATCCCTGTAATCTGCCGAGCTGGTACTCCAATCATTAAGAAAATTGTGTACAGAAATAGTCAGGCACTCAATAGTTTACACACTTCATCCCCCCAGAAAAGAATGTGATATTTTTTTAAACTTGAGTGTTACAGCTGTACTTCACAACTTCAATAACTACTGTCTAACACACACACACCTGTAGCTCTTATTTTGCCTGGAAAAGCAGGTTGTATCAATGCTATGTGCATTGTTGTGGAAATGAACTGTGATAACAAAGTGTAGGACTGATACGATTTTTGCCTTATCTTTGCCTCACAGTTTTCTGAAGCTACAGAATGTCATGAAAGCCAGCTATCAGGTAAAAAAAATGAACAGTGTTCCCCTGAAGTCAATAGAAATATGTGAACGGAGCCCAGAAAGGTTTATTTGATTTTTAAATCTATATATAGAAAGACAAGGCTATCTATTGATCACGGAGACTGCTTGTGTCATTGCAATTCAAATAAAATGATGAATACAGGATGGTGAATCAAACGATTACCCACCCCTGGAAAGGTCAAAGTCGTACCATCTAGTAAGTGAAAGGCACATACCTGGCCATATTTTTCTAATACTTAAAAAACCAATCAGAATAAAATGCTTTCCAAAAAATAAGAAAAAAAAAAAAAAAGAAAAAAAAAAAGAGTTAGACTGTACAAACAGAGCTTGTAGTAGTATAAATATCATCTGGTTTTGCAGTTTTAACATGTTCTGCTCAATTTCCTACACTAAAGATAGTTTATGGGCCTTATCCCACTATGTATGGTCACCATCCAGTACACTTCATGACAGCAGATACCTGACAGGGTGCATGGCTGCCACTGGAGATGCCCAGATGATTTCTTTTGATCTCCATTTTTTGTGTTCAGACCATGTCCTTTGGAGGGCAGATCTGTGTTACTGTACACCTATATCTGTTTTCGATTTGAGTTAGGCACCATTGCTTTATGAAAAGGGATTATTTTTCAAAGTTTCATAGGCCCCCAGGACATCTCAGTTCACGGAGGAAAGGAATATCCCCCTTTCGCTGCTTTCCAAATAAGTTCCCACTCAAGCCATTTTTTCTCAGTTGTAATTCATTATCGGGGGCCTCTGCGCATGCTGCATCCTCTTAACAGCTCTGTCTAGTAAGGTTACTGCAAAAAGCACACTACCCCTAAATGGCCCCCTCCTCTTTATATGGCATGAATTACTGCTAAGGAGGTCATAGGGGGAAAAAAGATGAGGAATAGGAGGCATTTTGCTACTCTGAGGAAGTAGATTGTGAAGAAAATGCTTTTCTCCACTGCTTGGGATGACTAGGGAGCCTGGTGGACCCTTGTTTGTTGACGCTCATGTGAACATGGTAATCCCTGAGGGCTGGTTGTGCTTCTTAATTCATCCTGCAATAAATTTGCTACTGATGGTGCAGATTTTGTCCTTCCCTCCCCACTCCCCTCAACAAAGCAGGGAAAATTACTCAATTAATTGCCTGGCGGTCGCGGGGGCTGCCTGGTAAGGGGGTACTGCCCTTCTGCGCCAAACTAGGGATATAAATTTTTCCCTGTGAGCGGAGCGCATTACGGCTGTGTGCTGTGAGGCAGGGAAGTGCATGCATGCATGTAATAGGCAGCTGATCATTCCCATGACAGCTGCTGCGGGGGGAGCAGGGAAAGGTGTGCCCACCCCCCCCCCCGCACCACCGCCCGCGTGTGACCCCGCCAGGGAGTCACGCAGGCAACCCTGCGCCGAGGGGACTGCTCGGCCCATGACTTGTTCTCAAATGAGGACTTCCTCCCATGGATGCTTATATTCAAGGCAGCGAGTCATGTGCTTTGTTAATTTGAACTGCTGGATTCACCAGGCCTCCGACGGCTGGCTGTTTGAAAATAATAGTGTGTTTCCAGCTCTGCAACACAGGGGAGCTATCAGTTTTAAGCTCTTTGGCAGAAGAACACTGTACATGAGGGTGAGCAGGTTAGATTTGACTGGATAATTAAGTATTGTTTTGCATGAATAGAAATGTCACTGCTAATGACAGCCACGGTGTGCTCCAAAATATTTGGGATGAAATACATTTGGTCTTATACACCAGATGCATATGAATAAGTTTAAACATTTGTATGCTTTTAGTCTGTCTGAGCAATTTATTAATTAATATATATTCAAAGCAGTAATTCTCAATACTTCATACTGCTGAAAACACCAGCCTGGTCTGTATTAGAAGAAAAGACTGTAAAACACAAAAGATATCTGCCACCAATTCCCCTCCTCACTTCTCTCTCCTCTCTCTCCTGCTTTAATCAGAGATGAAAACATTTTGACTTCGAAATTAAACAGGGCCAGGCAACTTTTAGCATTAGTTCTAATTGTGTGGACTAAGCTCAGTTTCTCAGGACCCTGAGCAGGTATGTCCATGCCAATGGTTCCACTGCAAGACTTGACAATTGCCAAGAGATCCTGAACTCATTGTACCAGTTAAAAATAGGAAATAGTTATATTTATTTTTACAGTTATGTGTAGGAGCAGTTAGGTGTAGAAGTTCTTGAACCTACAGGTGAATTTCAAACCAAGTTGGCCCCTTCTGCTTTGCAATGAACACTTTCTATTCATCTTGAAATGGATGAGCTTTCCTTCTCCATGTTACTGTGGTCATTTTTCTGACCCATTTCTGTGGAAAGTGTTGTCAGAAAGCTTTATAGTATTTCTCCAGGGTGAAACTGCACAACAAGGCTGTGTAAAATACTTACCATACAATTCTATAATTACTAAAAAACTATAAGGATTTTTTTGTCATTCCAAAAACTGTTTCTGAAGGACAGATGGAAGAGGCATTTGCATGAGAAATGGTAGCTGACATAGAGGCTTTTTAGATATCTCAAATTTAGTTGAAATAATCTCAACAAATGCCATTCTGGAAGCATTGTAACTCTGAAAATCAGATCCCAGATATAGCAAAAATATCCTAATTCTTTTTCAACATAAAATATAGAGATATATGGCTTCATTGTTCACCAGTACTTGCTAGTGAGTTACTTACTGAGGAAAACAGTCTTATTTGGTGAATTATACAGTCTCACATTCTTTTATTTCAAATAGCAATTTTCTTACACAATTTCTTGCTTGAGTTCCTATCACCACAATTTCAAATTCATTAGGAGATGGGTTTGAGTTGGCAAAAGGATGTCCAATACAGAAAGACACAGTCTCTGCTCATATAATTTGAAACAAAATGCATCATGTACGTTTTAATTTCATTTGTACTCATTAAAGCATAAGCAGTTGCTCATTCACTGTATCTTGGCACAGAAGATGGATGCATAAATTGTTCTGGGAATAGGGAAATTAGGCAAATAATAGCAGCTATAAGTGAACAACCATTTGAAAAGGAGACTACTATATCTAAGAAATTCCTGTATACTGTTTAAGTTTGGGGGTTTTCTAATTATGATAGTTCTGTTTTGAAGAGGAAAAGAAGAGATGTAGGATTTGGAATTGGTTTAGTACAAAACCAACCCAATCCATTCAATGTGATTTATTTATATTTTATGAAGAAGGTGAGCACTCTGGAATAGGCAACAAGAGCACACCACAGGAGGACAGCAAACCTGACAGAGGCCTTTGTTCTGCCTTATGACCTTGATCCAAATTTCCTTACAGCCCTGGCTCCTTCTGCACTACTTGGAGATAATCAGACCTTCACCCCCTTTGAGGACCTTCCTAGCAGATTTCAGTGCCCTTCTCCAGATGTATTTCCACAATGATCCAGTGGAGACACATCTCTTGCCATCGCTGCTGGTGTAAAGCTTTCCAGCGGCTTGAGCAGGCTCTGGGACAGGCTTTTAGCGCATGGTACCATTCATTTTTCAATCAGTAGTAATCCTGTCTTTCATTTATGTGATTCAGAAAAAAAATCCCTTAAAGCAGAAGTTGCCAGAGTATATTGAATGCAGAACCATCCTTTTAGTGCTCATACTTATTCACTACAGTAAACAATGCCATTTAAAATAATTTCCAAATCTCAATTTAGGGGAAAAAAAAAATCTTCTCTTTTAGCTGTTACTCTCTCTCACAATGGAAAGCTGCCTCAGAGCATGTTACATTTCAGAGGAGCCTGTGAGATTTTGTTTTAATGGGAAGCTAAACGAAATGTTTAAATTTCAAATCAACAACAGAACATGTTCAAAGAACTATATTTATAGGGTTTAAGTGAAAAATGATCTGGCACCACTTTTAAATTATGCTGGCAAGCGACAGAGGGGAGAACACCACTCACTGATTCTTTGCATGGCTTAGTCCACAGCCTTATTTAAAGCTCACGTATAATGTGAGTTGTTGGCTGTGATACTTTGGTTGTAGTGCTAGTGGAATTCACTGTAGGCAAAGGCTTGTGATGCTAAACAAAGTGGACAAAATGCTTTTACAGAATAATAAAAATAACAAGTCTCCATTTATGACTTAAAGTTAAATGTCCTCAGTGACAGCATTGCTCAGTAAATAACTCTGTGGGAAAACCTGTAAAATATAAATGCCCTGGCAAGCTGAGGAAAGCACTGAGGGTGATAGAAAAGCTTAAAGACTCAAAAAGGTAAAAAAAGACATCGTGTATTGCTCAAAGCTCAGAGCTCTTTGCTGAATTTCTTCTCATGCAGCTCTCAGTTCTCGTATAGCTCATGTAGCTGGGGAAGCAGGGTCCCAGCTTCAAGTCTGCTGAAACTGTGTCATTCTTTTATGTTCAACTAAAATAATATTGAGTTTGTGTTTCTGGGGTGAACATGCAGAGAATGGCTCAGAAGTAGAAACAAATGTAGACAGACTGTGGGCAAAGGAGCAAAATGGGAAGAAAGAAAACTGCAGATGAGAAATTAAGGACAGAAACTGTTCAGTGCAACCTAATTTTATAGTAATTTTCCAAGTTTAGTGACAATTACTGCCAGAAGATTCAGGCTGAGGCAGAGCTGAGGGTGAACTGCCTGATCCCCAAATGAATGCTGGTAGAACAAGTACCTGCTACCAGCTGAACAGGGTTGCAATCCTGCACCAGGTTTTGTGTGTCTGATCAGAGGTATCTCAAGAAGTAGGCCAACAAGTCACTGTAGCTATACTGTGTTTCCTATAGCTATTTGTATTCCTGTATTCCTGTATCCCTGTTTTTGTACCAGAGTACAAAAAAGGAAGATTTAAAAGCATTTATGTTTTGCAAAAATTAAAATGAATCCACTTTGTTTTGTGGTATTTTATTTTTTCATTATGTTTTCTACAATTTCTAGCCAAAACCTTAATCCAAGGAGCTTTTAGGAATCTTTTAATTACCACTAAAAAAATGCACTTTTATAAAATGATAATAAAAATCAAAAGCAAATAAAACAACATGGGAAATTTTGGGAAAAAAAAAAAAAAAAGGAAGTTTTGATGATATTGTCAATTTTTAAATAATAGGGATTTTGCTTTTATAAGAAATGGAAACCGAAAATTACCCTGTCAAGATTAGTATGTGGACACTTTTTAGTGCTTCGTTCTTCTTCCATAGTGCTGAGTAATGGTATAACATCATTATCTTCCCTTTAAGCATAAGATCTTTAGGTTTACAACAGAAGTTTATGCTACCTAAGCATTATTCTCTATGGTGTAATTGTTGCAATGGAAAAGTTTTGCCAGAAGAGAAGAGTGTACCTGAGTGAACACTTGACTCTCAGTCTGCCAGAACTCACTTTCTCAGGCTGTATATTCAGTGCTGTAGAATTGCTGCATGGCCCACTTATGCCTCCCCGAGAGGTGCTTTCATGTTACCTCCAGTGACGGACTCAGTATAAACATCGTATCATCCACAGAGGCCCAGTATGGACATTTAGATCTGTCTATTTTGGGCAGGTAATTTTACCTTTACAAACACATTTATGAGTCTGAAACAATTCTTTTTTCAAACTCTGTGTGTGTGAGAGAGGAGAAGGGAATTAAAGCCTTATTTCTATTATGGAAGTGGTATATTGTAACATTCTATTAAAAAAAAAAAAAATCAAAATGTTCTTCCTTGCAATAAGTGTTTCACTGTTGAACTAAAAGTTGTTCTCCAGGCACCAGGAATTCCCCCGAGAATATGGGATCTACCCAGTGACACTTCTGGTTGCATTCCTCAAGAAATGTAAGATGTATTTACTGATGCTCCTGGGTGTCAGGATTTGGAAACCTGGGACTCTAGGACCCCCGGTTCTATAACCAGCTTGCTAAGGAAGGGAGAGAATAGCTGGTGTCTGGAAGGTGGCAGAAAGGAACCAAGGAAAGTTTTGTCAGAATTATAATGTTCCCACAAGTTTAGATGAAGAGGAGAAATGTTCCAATGCAAAAACATTTCTGGGGCCCTGGAGGTGAGACTGGGTGGCTCAGAGGAGGTTGACATGGACCCGTCCCTCTGTGGTCCTCTTCATCGCCCACCACAGTGCCAGTCGGTGATGCTGGTGCCTGAGCTGCAGCTGCACCATGTTCAGCTTGCTCTGAGCACAGAGAGTAAGTCTGACATCAATGCCCTTAAGGATCGTCTTTCAGTGGTGCTACAGAGCATTGGTATTTTCCCCTGACAGCTGTTGAGAGTTTTTCCAAGCTACATGCAAAAGTCCTTTAGGGAAAGGTATTTATTATGTTAATGTGGAGATCATCCCTAATTAAAGATTATATTTCTTTCTTGTAAGCAAGAGGAGCCTAATTCATCTGCTCTGCAGTATTGTTCCATAAACCTTTTCTCATTTACTTTCGCGGTGTTATTTTCTCTATATGCCCATCTGTAGCAGTAGCTCTGATGAACTAGTAGTGTGTCACAGGTGCTACACCCCCAATACAAGGGTAAAACCAAAGGTCACTGTAAGCTGGTACATCTGTCATGAATCTGATCCTGCCAAAGCTGAAGCCTGTGATAAAGCTTCAGATGTACTAAACTGATCCTCATTTATCTGTCCTGAGAGAGGGAATGGTGAAGGTGCACCAGTACAAGGTTCTATTACTGCATCTAACTTGTGGCTTTAAAAGCAGGAAAAGAAAAACCTGAAGACTCCAAATGGATGAATACCCAGTGAGAAGACATGAGCAGAGAAATACATAAATGACACAAGGAAAGTGTATGTATTCAGAAGCACACCTGCTAAAAGGGTAGGGTCATGTAGGATATTATGGTATCTGCTTCTGTCATTCACATTACAGTAGTGTTTCCCACAGGGATGGTGTTTAATTTGAAGATCACCTTCACTAATCATTTCATACAGAATATGTCACAAGGTAAATTGAACAGCTAGATGTATAATCAGACAGAATGGCACACTAAAATAATTAAATACAGGCAGCCCCAGGATGCTCTCTGCTTAATGTAGAATGCTAATTGGTATCCGAATACCACACGTTGTGTGTTGAAGAAAGACAGTGTAACTAATGTACCTGTATGTGGTGTGTAACAATACAGAATGAGACCTTGAGGGTACATGATCCCTTGAGGATTTCACACTGCCAACAGCTGATACCAATAACAACAGAGAAATGTATTTCCCCTGATATTTTCCTGACATATTCTATCCCAGTTCCTGCTTCACTGCAGCCTGTGAGAAGCTTTAAGAGTGATATTGTATACTGGAATTAAAGGCAATTTATGAAGTATATATGTCATCTTTTCAGTAGTAGAAACGCATCAGATAGATAGAATTGTGATACCAGATTTCATAAATCCCCACCTGGTTGCTTTCATCCAGTTGGTCTGAAAAATTTAAGAAAACCTTTCTGCATTTTTCCTAATATGATTTTATGATGCTTCAGTTTTTAACAGCTGAAGTTTTATGACCTCAAAGCACGTGGAAGCAAACTTTTGTTGAGATAGAAATACCATTGAAGTCTTCTTTCAATAAATCCATAAATATACTAGTTTTTACATTTTGTCACACAGCAGCTTAATGACAAGACCTGCATTTATTTTTTGTTGTCAGTATACTTAACTGGTAACTAATAAAATATTTTGAGGTAAAAGATTCTTCATATATATTCAGTACAAGACAAAATATTTAAATTAGATTGTGGAAAACATTTGCACTGAAAATACAGCATATGAAAAGCACTCCTAAAACAAACATACTCTCACCCCCTCCCACAAAAAGCAAAACCAAAACCGGAAGACTACTTGTAGTACACACTTAGAAGGAAATATTGTGGTCTGAGCAGTGGTTAGACATGTGGGATGGTGTTACCCCTACTCTTGACAAACAGTATTTCACTGTTCTTTAACTAGATAAAATAAGCATTTATGAAGTAGAGTGCTACTGAGTGTGAATGTGGAGAAAAACTGCATCCATATGCATATGGAAATATTTGAGATGGTGTTCTCTATAATAATAAAAAAAAAGACTCTTAAAATTGGTTTTATTCTTTAAAATGCTGCTCTGAGCACAAGAGCTGCAAATATAGTAAAATATTTATTTTCATGCATAGGCACACGACATCAGAAATCATGTTCTGCAGAATGACTTTTGCTCTGTCCTCCCCCTAGAAGATTTCCAATGAGACAAGAAATCCATTTTGCATACCTAAGATTAATTTCAGTTGACACTAAGGACAGCTGTTTTGCTACTCCCACTTGCAGGAGGAAAATAAAGTAAGGTAAAATAGTGCCATACATACAAAAGGTTAACTAAGGTTTTCCCAGGCTGGATTTCAAAATGCTGAATCACAGAATGGCTGAGGTTGCCAGGGATCTCTGGAGATCATTGTCCTGGGTTGAGTGAGTGGTGGAGTTTTTTGGTGGCAGGGGAGGGGCTATCGGGGCGGCCCCCCGTGAGAAGCTTCTGGAAGGTCCCCCAGCTCCAAGTCAGCTCCACTTCTGTTTGGGAAATTGAGCCAATCGGCTGCGCCTCTGCGATGATGTATTTAAGAAGGGACGTGGTGACGGGCAGGGGGACTTGTGAGGAGGAGTTGCTGCAGCTGCGTGAACACCAAGGTCAGTGGAGGAACGGAGGAAGAAAGGAGGGGGGAGGTGTGCCGGAGCAGAGACCCCCCTGTATCCTGTGGTGAGATGGCAGGGTGGCCCCCCCCGCCACCCATGAAGATCTACGGTGGAGCAGCCATTGATTTGTGGCCTGTTGTTCCTGCTCAGATGATCAAGGTTCTGTGCCCAAAGAAGGCCGGGGTCTCATGGGAAAAGGTAGCCCCGCTGCTGTAATTCAGTGCTGGGAGGATTGCAGCATGCGGGGGTGTCCCACACCGGAGCAGCTTGGGAAGGGCTGCAGCTGTGGGAGGGAATCCAGTCGGAGGAAGTTAGTGACCCATGACAGAGCAGTGTGGGGAACGCTGCGGCCCATGGGAGGAATTCAAGTCAGAGAAAGTTTGTGGAGGACTGTCTCCTGTGAGAGGGGGACCACGATGGAGCAGGAGGAACAAGTTTCGGACACTCCCCTCACCGAAGATGAAGGAAGTGGCAGCGCTGACTGCACCCCCCATTCCCTGCCCCTGCGCCACTGGGGGAGGAGGTAGAGATATCGGGAGCAGAGCTGAGCCCGGGAAGAAGGGAGGGGTGGGGGGAAGCTGTTCTCAAGATGTGGCAATGCTTCTCACTGTCCTACTCTGTTATGTGTTGTTAGTGTCTGTAATAAATGTATGTTCTTTTTTTTCTTCTCCTAATGAGTCTGCCTTTTGCTCGTGATCATAAAAGGGGGACTTTCTCCCCATCCCAGTCCTATCTTGAACCCCAAGCCTGGCTCTCTGTCCCTTCTCATTGCCGGAGGGGAAGGGAGAGAGAGCTGCTGCATTGTGGTTGGCTGCCAATCAGTCCGAAACCACGACAATCATCTAGTCCAAACCCCTTATTGAAAGCAGGGCCAGCTAGGGCAGGTTGCTCTGGGCCATGGCCAGTCAGGTTTTGAATATCTCCAAGATGGTGAGCTCCACAATATTTCTGGGCAACCTATGCCAATGTTTGACCATTTTTTTATTATGCTTAAATGGAATTTCCTGTGTTTCAGTTTGTGTCCATTGCTTCACTTGATACCACTGAGAAAAATCTGTTTCCTTCTACTTTAAATCCTTTCATTGGGTATTTATACCCATGGATAAGATCATCCATGACTCTTCGCCAGGATAAACAGTCCCAGCTCTGTCAGCCTCTCCTCATTGACAGTGTGCCAGTCCTTTTATTGGCTTTGTGGTCCTTCACCAGACTTGCTCCAGTATGTCCATGCCTCTCTTGTCCTGGGAAGCCCAGAACTGGACCTAGCACTCCAGACGTGTCTCACTAATGCTGAGCAGAGGGGAAGGAACACCTCCCCTGACCTGCTGGCAATGTTCTGTCTAATGCAACCCAGGAGGCTGTTGGCCTTATATGTCCCCAAGGTCTTTTCTCCAAAGTCACTTTGCAGCCAATTGACCCCCATCCTGTGCGCGTGTGTGGAGTTATTTCCCAGAGTGGAATTACTCTTTGGAAGAGCCAATCTTTTCTCCTTCAACTACCCAGCTAGATGAAGGTGTTCATGCCACCTGTTACAGGTATCTATGCCTCTAGCCATGAAATTAAGAGTATGTTCATCCTGTGCTCCTTCTTTGGACAGAGCCTGCATGGAACTAGAAACGATGAACCAAAAGGTGAGACTGGAGATCTCAGAGGAGCAGAGATGACACATAGATGCCAGGGCATGCATAATGTTTGGAGCTGAAACTCTGTGCAGCAGTGTTCATCCATAGACAGTCTGGAAGTAATGGGGATTCGCCTCTGCCAAGAGGAATCTCCAACTTTCCCTTTCTCTCACAATCCCATTTGAGGACAGTGGCTTACTGTGGATAACAATTACTGAGCTCAGACACGTAGAAGTGGTATAACTGAGCAGAAACGAGCTGTCAGGTCCAGGGAAGATAATAATTTATTTACTTACTTTTTCAGAGAGTGGTTTTGGGTTTCTTTTGCCTACTTTTGTTGATATCTTTTTCTGACTTCTTCTGCTGACAATGAAAAAAAAAAAAAATAGCATTATGAGATGTACTCAGCAGCATCACAATTAATGGTGTCCTGATGAACAATTTATTTTTAAAGTCATGTTATTAATTACTGTAGTACAGTTAAAGACAGTAAGGCTCTGTAGATTAACCTTGTGTTTTGAAAGGCTTTCATAAATTAATCCCATAACATAACAGATATGCCAGAAATTTTACAGATTGAATGTTATCAGTTAGTTATGAAACTGGACTTCAAGTGCTGTGAGCTCCAGCTAGAGTGATTGGGGGGCTGTTTTTTAAAACTAAAAATGGAAATTCTTTGAGCTGGCCTCCTGCAGTTTAACACCATGTGCGATTAATTTTCTCTAATTCTGTTTGAATGGCTCACATAAAATAAGAGAAGATAAAATAAAAGAAAATAAAATAGAAGAAAATAAAATAGAAGAAAATAAAATAGAAGAAAAAGAAGGGAAGGGAAGGGAAGGGAAGGGAAGGGAAGGGAAGGGAAGGGAAGGGAAGGGAAGGGAAGGGAAGGGAAGGGAAGGGAAGGGAAGGGAAGGGAAGGGAAGGGAAGGGAAGGGAAGGGAAGGGAAGGGAAGGGAAGGGAAGGGAAGGGAAGGGAAGGGAAGGGAAGGGAAGGGAAGGGAAGGGAAGGGAAGGGAAGGGAAGGGAAGGGAAGGGAAGGGAAGGGAAGGGAAGGGAAGGGAAGGGAAGGGAAGGGAAGGGAAGGGAAGGGAAGGGAAGGGAAGGGAAGGGAAGGGAAGGGAAGGGAAGGGAAGGGAAGGGAAGGGAAGGGAAGGGAAGGGAAGGGAAGGGAAGGGAAGGGAAGGGAAGGGAAGGGAAGGGAAGGGAAGGGAAGTATCCCTTGAATGACTCCAAAGAAAGAATGTTTTGCTGTCTTTAAAAATAATATCAAGGAGAACTGGATACACACAGGACTGATAATCTAGGTTAAGACAGGTTATACTGCCATGAATACTGTCTTCAGTAGCATCCATTATCAGCAATTTAGGATGCTTGATCTGCAGAGGAGATGGCTGCTCCCATTATTACTTCAAAGAGTTTGACCTTTAATTTCATTACTGATGGCTTTGGCTCTTACAGATCCCACATTCGGTTCTTACAGATGACAAAAATAATAGTAGTTCAAAATGAACTATTCATTCATCACTAATGTATAGCATCTCTCATTTTCATATCCTGACTGCTAAAGCATTTTCAGCTTGCAAATGCTGGTAGTAGCTAGAAACAGAAAATGCTGACTGAAAGGCCCTGCACTATAGGGGCAAGAAGAAGGGATTAAAATATGTTCATTTTAACAAATAACAATTATTGTTTTAAACTCTTTATTTACTGAATAAAATGCCCAACAGGCATTTTAGGAACTGGCAACAATAGCTATAATCTGCTTCCCAAAACTCAGAACAACTTGTATTCTCATTGAAACAATAACAATTTTCATAATGGATAGGCCTGTCGAGTAGAAAGGAAAAGAATAATTCAAATAATGATGAATACAATATGTGCCAGATATGAGCAGACAATGTTATATATATAAATTCTCTTCCAGTCTATTCATAGCTATTCCCTTTGGTGTTATCATCCTGTGATAAATTCTGTTTACATTTTCTTTCTTGAAAATCCTTTATTAAAAAAAAAATCCCAACATACTTTACAATGCATTTTGGAGATCCTTAGTAAGAAAAAAATTGTGTCAGATTCTTTGCACTCGCATGTTTCACTAGGTGAGTCACCAGAAAACCTCTGATCATCTTGGGAGTGACGTCATTGCTCTCCACAGCTTCCTGAGGAGGGGAAGTGGAGAGGGAGGTGCTGAGCTCTTCTCCCTGGGATCCAGTGACAGGACACGTGGGGATGGTTCAAAGCTGTGCCAAGGGAGGTTCAGACTGGACCTGAGGAAGCATTTCTTCACCGAGAGGATGGTCAAACACTGGAACAGGCTTCCTAGAGAGGTGGTTGGTGCCCCAAGCCTGGCAGTGTTTAACAGTCATTTGGACAATGCCTTTAACAGCACACTTTAATTTTTGGTCAGCCCTGAATTGGCCAGGCAGTTGAACTAGGTGGTCATTGTAGGTCTCTTCCAACTGAAATAGTCTGTCCTATTCTATTCTATTCTATTGAATGCTTCATGCAGTAGCCATAGATACTTACAAGAAGAAAAAAAACAGCTTCTCAATCACTTTCCAACAAGGATGGAAAAGAAGGGCCTTTTCTGTAGGCATCTGTTGACCTGGTTAAGTCACTACATCAAGGGATGATACCTGATTTCCAAATCACCATCTGCCTCTGCTTTCCATGAGGGTGTCTTAGTCTGTCAGGGCTGACTTAGAGATGCTTAAGTGCAGGATTTATCAAGCATATGCACCTACAACATTGTTGTATGTTTTGTATTATCTAGGACATGTGTCCTTTCGGAAGGCAGCCATCATAGCCCACCTGAAATGACCATGCCTGAAATGATGGTAATAACCTATGTTTGAAAGTCCCAGATCTGCTCAAATAGACCAATCACAGAAAATTTTTGCCAGTTCAACTCCAAAAGTTTGACTGATTTTGTCAGCCCAGGACATCATCTGCATATTGTTGAACACAATTTATCAGCTGATTTATTAGCAATTCACATACACTCAGAGAAAAAGTGAGAGAATGAGCACTCATATGCAACAGTCACAATGTTCTCCAGAGATTTAAAAATCAAAGCACGTGAAATGGATGCATACAACTGTGTACATCAGTTATACTCCTCATTAATCAGACCCAAAGCCAAGATTGTCATCCAGATGACTTCATCTATACAAATTTCCTTTAGGAAAAAAAAAATGTTTCCATGATCTTTAATGAAGAAAATGAGTGTGTTTGTCTTTAAATTGAACTTAACATAAGCCTTGCAAACATGTTTCAGCTACGAGAGTTAAAATATACAGAAATAAAAATGGACAAGTATCAGGTGAAAGACCTTATTCCACCATCAAATACTTTACTGCACTGTGGTCACTTTGGTTGGAGAGACAAGCTGTTAACTTCAAGCCAATATATATTTAGTTTAGGTTTTGCTTATATTTAGATGTTCTGCACAAAACTCTGGAATAAAATAAAGCAGATTTTGCTCTGAAACTTGAAATAAGTTACCTAAAATGCATTACTTCAGTGTGCCTCAGAAAAATAATGTTACTCTACATGTAGTCATTTTTTCACCCTTGCCTCCAGCCAAAAGGTCAGTGGTTGTTTTTTTCATCAGACAGGTAATACATAGGGAAAGGTAACTTTGAAGTATATGTGCAGTGAAATATTTAGCCAAACAAACACTATCCTAGATAATTTATGGATAGAAAATACTGTTTAAAACAAAGATAAATATATCCCCTAAGAGAAAGTGAATTTTCAATGTGCTGCAAAAATGTGCTGTTCTCCTTCCTTTGCTTTCTCTTTCACTTTTCTGATTTCTAAAATATCCTTAAAATCTTTAGAAATTCTTCCCTGAAGGACTTTCTGGTTTCTCTAACTTTCATAGCTCTTAAAAATTTGGAACTTTCTCCTGATATTTAATAGCATGATATAATAGAGCATATGTGTTTCAGCTGTCATTGGTACTTAGGTGATTTAAGACTCGTGTTACATTAATTTTTGATATTTATTCTGAAAAGACATTTAAAGAGTTATAAGGAGGTAATTTCACTCACTTTATCTTTGCTCCCTCTAGTTAGTAGCCCAGTAGGAAAAAAAAAAATCACTGTTCTGACAGTGATGAGGATCAATTTGGAGCTGAATTTTACAGCATGTAAAACTGATGAAAATCAACATGCAGAGGTGTTGCTCAGTGGTGATATTGCAGGGCTCCAGCAGAATTCCAGCTGGAGTCAACACCATGAGTAGATTCTATTTCAACAGCAACATTCAAGATTATTTTCTACCACTATAAGCTGTTGCCATGTATTGCCAAAGATGACATTCAACGGCATAACTTTGCAGAGCAAAGCAGAAAAGCACATAAACTGTGTTTTGTGAGTTTTTAAGAATCCTATAATTTTCAGTCTAATAGTAGAACCACTAGAAAAGGGTTTATCACAGTTTTAGAAGTGTTGTCTCATTCTTTGCTGAACTCCAAGATTCAGTTAATTTTCTGTGTAAGATTGAAATCCTTGTTCCGTTATTTGGTTGCTTTTAAAAGAAGATGTGAAGGTTTTATTCTCCTGTATGTGTTACATGTAACACCCCTCAAATCAAATGGAATTATCTGTGCTCTGCAGAGTGATGAACTGACTGTGAGCCTTGAAAACTGCAAAACAATGGAAAGAAAAAGTAATAGCCCATGCTTAAGATAATGTCTGCAGTTGTGCACAATGCTCTGTGTATTCCATCTCATATTATAGTACTATAAAAAAGACACATCTCCTGTAGAAAATTCAGTTTAGACAATCAGCTTTGAGTTCAGAGATCAGAGGAACAACCTCTACTTAATACCACTAGACAAGTGGACCCAGTAACTCTCTTTAACCTCCGTTTAAATGCTCAGAAGTCAGCTGGAATGGAAGTCCTCCTTCTCTGACACTTAACTTGCAAATTACACCAAAGCTCCCATCTGAGCTGTAGTTATCAGTTTTCTCCCTGTGGAAACCAGGGAGCAGGAGGGTGTCAATGCTTGTTCAGATGATATGTCAGATGGAAGAACTTGGAGATTGCACCTGACACTTAAGTTGGGAGTGCACCTTAATGCACACCCTGAGGAATACCACAGCACCACTTCTGTGCTGCACAGGTCCTCAGAGAGCAATTGAACTCATAGTCTTTAGAAATCCTTAATCCCATAAATTCTTACTTTTGCTCAGCATTTCCATGTTAAACTGACAAGTATCTCAGCTGCGCAGGCCTGGGAGCCTTGTGCAGAAACAAGTGTTTCAGTCTGTGCAGGCAGGTGCCCAGGGACCTGAGACAGGGAGGTGTTTAGGATTTCATGGCATAGAACCTGTGGTATAGGACCTTGTTGTATAAGGACCTATGTACTGGAAGGGATCCAAGGTTTGGCATATCCTGAGCAAATTCACACACAGCCGGTACTGACACCAGTACCAAAGGCAACAGCTATGGACACGTTACCTTAGAAACCTCTCTAGAAAAGCTCACCTTTGCCAAACAGCTCTAATCCATGGAGTGACAAATTAAGGATCAAGAACCTTCTCACCCTGAGGAAATCCAATCCCACTTTTTGACAGAAAGAGGCAAACCCCCAGGCTATTGGCTGGGCTGGGCAGCAGGACAGGGACTGTTAGCCCTCCTGCTGAAGTCAAACCATTGTTTCCTCTGGTGTCCAAAAGTCAGAGCATCAGCAGGAGGGCAAGCTAAAGGGGATTGGACTGCACAGCCTCATGGTTTTGGTACTCAGCTGGAAAGATGGAACTGGGCCCTGCTCCCAGGACTATTCCAATTCACATTATGCAGCTCTAAAATGTAGCCAGCATTGCAGAGCAGCTGAAAAAACACCAAACAACCAAAGATCAAGGGTAAGCAGGACAAAAGATCTGGTATTCCTCTTCCACATTAGGTCCCTGGAACTGAATTGTAGGAACAGACTCCTTCCCACTTACTCTTGTCCTGGTTTGGTGAGCGCTGCCCCTTGGTTCATGGTGGGGTACTTTCAAGAGCAGAGAGGAAAAACGCCACACATGAATGAAGCTGAGTACTTCCACTCTAATGGTTAAATAGGGGTGGGAGGTAGAACGGGCCTTGGCATGGCCAGTTTTCCTTCTGAATTCAAATTACCCCTGGAGATGTAAGGAATCTTACTCATGTTTTACATTTCCAAGGCACACATTCAAACACCTACTTTCAAATACCTGCATTCTTAGGCAAAAATCAACTTTTTACTAATCTGAGTGAGTCTTAGAAGTGGTGATTCTTGCTCAGTTAGACAGTTATATTCACAAAATAAGCTGATGTTTTGAGTGGATAAAAGTAACACATTTACAGTCTTGAATCAGAAGCCTGAACTCCCTCAAGGAAGAGATGAGAAACACCTCTGCAATTTCTGCTTTCTATTGACAAGCCCTTAGTGCTTTGAAGACATCTGACTATTAATCAAGAGAAAGGTGCCTAATTTAAGCCTTCTAAATCCCCCTCTGCTCCTACTAAACTGTCTCATCTGCTGGGTTAATGCAAAACAAATTACTTTCTATAATGCAGTGTCTATCTATGAGCATATCAGGGGGAAAATCATTTTGTTAACATACAAAGAACATGCCATCAGTCACCATCTGGTATGCTGCAGATATACTTGAAAAGTAGTTCAATTTCAGTAAGCTGTACCCTATTTCTTACCATTTTCTCTAGAGGAAATAAAGTCTGCAGTCTTCTGTGCTGATGGATTTCTACTGTGTCACCAGAACGATGTGGAAGGGAGCCCTGCTATCTACAAAGTCCTGCCATTGCCCATCATTCATGTATATTTACCTAAAGAGGAGATCTGCTGCAATTGCACTTATTTTGTAGATCTAAATACACTGCACATGCAAGGCAGAGAGCTGTAACATGCTGTGAACATCTCTAATTTCTGCTGTACTTTGACAGCTGTGTATAACAGTCAGGCCTTTTAAGTAGCCCGTTCTGGATTCTGGTTTCAAGCCACTATGTCTGTAAAGTTAGAAGTAAGAGATGGTTTACTATTTTTCCCCCTTCAACATGAACTTAGTCTGTTGATTTCAGTCAATAAACTCATAGTAATGTGGTAGGCAGAAGCTCACCTGTTAAAGAAGATTGTTTTTTCAGACAAACATTATGCAGGAGATCACTGGATCATTTCAGGTATTTTCTTCATTTAAAAGAATACTACAGTAAACTATGGACATACGGATATGAACTGATCTGAAGTGAATAGATCGCAGACAAAATTCTTCTCTCATCTGGAGTAGATTCATTGGCTTCAGTGGAACTATTCTGGATTTACAGTGATGTAATTTGGAACAGCATCTGGCTTCAGATATATAAGAAGGGCTAGTTGTAGTGTTTTATATCACTGACTACTTATTGCATACTTTTTCTTAGCTCTTACTAGCGACACATTATTGTTGGTTTTACATCTTTCTCTTATATTTCATATAAGGCCTGTAAAAGCCTTGCAGGAAGGGGAAAGTAAACATTTCCTGCAGATCACCACTGTGTGTCACCTCTCATAATTTAGTTTAAAACACAGTCTATGATTACCTTCCCTTTTTATTTTGGACGTTATATTATGGAATGTAGATAAAGGGAAAGGCCTCTCTGTTGTGTCTGCTCTTCACATAGAGTGAGTCAGTGCAGCAAGCCAGTGGCATTTACCTGGCAAACTCCCTTTAATTCATGTCACTTTTCCCATAAAGCCTCCTCTCTTCTTTAAACAAAAGTATGCTGTGTTGACAGGTATCCATTCTAGTCACCTTAGCACAGGTTCATTATTGTTCTGTCAAAACCAAGTAAGTACAGGGCAGAACGTGCCTCCTCTCAAGCCTATGACCAAACTCTGCATCTCGTTACTCCAACATGACACGCACTCAGTGTTACTTCAGGGTAAAAAGGGGAGGTAGGCTGAAAGTTAGTATCCCCATGTATCCCTGAGAATATCTTTAGAATGTCCTGTTTTCCTTGCAAGGCTTTCAACATCATGTCATGTGCATCCTCACCATGAGCTCTGAGAACGATCTTCTCTACCTTCAGAATCTGTTAATATGTTGTTTTGTATTTTAATGGAAGAGGGTTTAATAAAACTACAAGGCAATGGGGAATAAATATGTAAATACACTAAATAACATTAAGAAATCAACTTTTTTTTGTTGTACCACACGTGCAACAGTTGTTTTTTGTTATGTATTGCAAAACTGTATCATCTGAGCTTTTAAAGGCAAAGCTATATTTTGCAAGTATGTTCGGAAATATTCACACATGTTTCTGTTTAATCTTACGACACTTGTTCTTCCAGCTTGAAAATTTAATTCAAAGATCATAATTTACTTAATTAATGTTAGATATGTAATTAATAAATTGGTTTAGTCCAAGTGGCTACAAGGACAGTTGTGGTAGCCAAAAGCAGTATTTGTATCATTTGCGTTTCTTTGAACTTCTAATTAAGTGGCACTTGCTTCAATAAAAACTCATATTACAGTTTATTTATTTTATTTCATTACAACTGGCTTGCTTTTAGACAATTTTTTTTCCAGATCTACTCACGGAGAAAATATAAGTGATATACCATTATCATTTTTTAAAAGGCAGCTCCATCCATCATAATGGATTACAAATTTGTCACCTTGAATCAATTTTTGTTCACAAGTTCAAAAGGAAATATAAGTGCTTGAGGGCTTAGAAATATTTATTGTACATGTGGATATTATTAAAGTTTATTGAAATCCTTCACCAATGAGAATTGTTTCTGTTTTGTTTTGCAACACGTACGGCACTAATGTTAAAAAGCCAGTGCCTTTATTGTCTAGAAACTAAATTGGCAACGTAGCATTGACTTTGAGGACTACCAATTTTGACTAGAGATACTAACATATTTATGCAAACATTCATTTAATTAAGACATGACAACTTCAGCTTTCCTAATTTAGTAAAAATATGTTTCGACATAGTTTCTTGTATAACATTTTCCCATGATGACGTCTATTTTCAAATAAAAACTGCTTCTGCTAGCAACATCAACAGTAATTCACTTAGACTCTTTTCCTTGTAACAGAGCAGAGAGAGAAAATGGAAACTTAAGATTCATGAGAGTCTTGGTTTAAGACTTAGTGACAAGACTACATCTGGTATCAATACAGTTCCTTGGGATCTTGACCACATCTTTCATAAAGTGGTAAGTTCCGCCAAAAGGACACATCTTGCTGGCTGCTAACTACAACCTCCAAAACGCTGAGCCTGTGCAGGGGAGGAATGCAGTAATGCTCTGCTGGAGGCAGAAAATGAAACTACATTTCTAATTACATTTTTATTTGTGGTGTTAATGGGAAGTTGAGCTCTTAAAGCCCCTAGTAAGACATGCTTTCTTTGAAATTGTATAGCACAGTGTCAGGAGTTAACGTGAGAGGGGTTTTTGTTGTCTTTTTTTTTTTCCCCCCTCATTTTGGTCTAATTTCTTGTTATACTAAATTAATCAAGCCCTTGGAAACATTTCCCCTTTTAAAGAAAAAGATTTACAATGTCAGAAGGAAAAAAACAGATCAGTAGTTGCAAGTAGAAAGACATAGACCATACTGGAAATCAGATGTGACTTCTTGATGGCTGAGAAAGCCAGTTCAGAGTGCTGGAGGCAGGGCAGCGTGGGAGCCGGCAGCGGCCTGGGTGTAAATTTCACTGCTTCCCATATAACATTTGTTTTGTTAAAGAGCAGGATATATTGGTGTCTAATGAATTTCCACTGGGACTTTAGAGGGTGTTTTTGTATTTTTCTTTCTAATCTAGAGAAATTTAGGCAGTATCTTCTACAAGGAGTCATAAATTCCAGGAAAAAAAAAAAAAAAAACTGAATATTTCATGATTTCACATGTTTGGAAGGGGAGTTCTAATAGGGCTACCTGTGAAAGCATTTTACTTAAAAGCAGAAATGTCTCTAAATGAGGAACAGATTTGTATGACTAATGAAGATTAAGCTGAGATTTCACACAGTCTTACCAGTGACTTTTTCTGTTTCCACATTAAAGAGTCTGTCATGCCAGCTTCGTAAAAAAGTTTTCTTCTCAAATATATATACCAAAAAAAAAAAAATGGTTTTGCTTTATTCCGAAGAACTTTAGACAGACGAATCCAATGTATGTGCCGTATAATGACATTTAATTTGGGGCTTTTAAGTTCCAATAAGGATGTTTCATGTGGCTTTCTTAGCAATAGCAGACTTAAATCTGGTTTAACTGGCTGGGCTATATTTCTTTCATCTAAAAGCATCTTCTACTTCCATAAATTTGCAATCCTAACTCCTGCTCCATTTATTAAGGGATATTAGAATGTTGCCATAAAGACATTTAGATGCATAGATTGGCAGGTGCCAAAATGTCCCCATGTCTTTGATTCTTCAATTAAGATAGAGGAGTCTGTGGTTCGTTATCAGTGATGCCAGGACTGTATTAGCTCCTTGCATTGCAAGGGCTAGGGGATGGTACCGGTTACACAAAATTTCCTTTCCTCTCTTCACAAGAGTGTAGCCCACCTTGTTTTATACCATGTCTGTTCTGTGAAACTTGTCTAAAATAGCTGTGTCTGAGCATGGAAAATCTCCTATTATCACTTTTCAGACCAGCTCCTGGTGTGATGGGGCCCTAGCATGAGAATGTGTCTGAGCTGGTGTCTGGCAGGAGAGGTCATTCCACCAGCAGAAAACCACTCCTGCAAACACAATGTGCCCCCACAAGGGGTGACTGCCCCGGCTCAGCCAGCAAAGCTGAATGGCAGGGGCTTGGTAGTAAAGTCAAGACTCTGAGCCAACCGAATAATCCAGGATTTGATCCCATTCAAAGATGCCCTTTTGCTATTTCGCACACTGGTTTATGCCTGTTGCTCTGTTGGGGTGGACACCCTGCCAGTTTTAGTTCTGTACTTCCATTTGGTCATACTGAATTGCTGAAGACTGGAAAAAAAAAAATCTCTGATGGAGCTGACTAGGAAGACTTGCACTGAGTAACACTTACTCGATATTTAATTCAATCAGCATTAAGTATTCAATCTACAAATGGGTCATTTCAGGGCTTTAATTGTGCTTTAAGGAAACATCAAACAAAATTGTGAATGTGTATGTATACACATATCATATGACAAGCACCTCTGATGTTTACAGGTCACAGGTCTGAGAAGCTATATCTGTGTAGCAATTTCAGATTCATTAAATAAATAGAATACTACATAGGAGTGGGTGCCTGCATAGCTCCTTTGTAAATACACATACAGACATGATGGATTTTCACATATTGTGAATAAAATCTATTTTGTAAAAATCAGCAGTTCTACAGTTCTAGATAGCAAGGTACCACCCATTAATTATATATATTATGTTTTTGGAATGTTTATAATGTTTATATACCAAGGGAGAGAAAATGTTTGTTATAATAAGGGAGGGAAAGTAATAAAATTATTAAGCCTCTCCCAAGTTTCCACTAGCTCTTTTTTAATTGCTGTCAACTGAGTTCAAAGTGTTAAAGGAACCAACATTTTCTCCTGTGGCATTTTTTTCCTTAGATTTCTCATGCATTCTCTTTTCTGTGAAACTCTGCTTAGTAAATATTAATTTACCCTCAATTACTAATGACAAGTGAAAGAAACCCTTGCATTCATCAGGGCCACAGCCTTAGGACATACGTTTGTCCTTCAAAGCGTTCAACCATTCAACAATTAGAACTAATAGTTACTCCAGGCTATCAAGGCTGAAACACGCAGCACTCCCCTAATGCTGAGCTCTCGGCAGAGGCAGTCATGGTGGTCTTACAACCTATTGACTGCACCAGCGAAAGTTGGGAAAGTGATTTGGAAAGTGGACAAATTAGACACAGAGTGATTGTCTAAAATGTGAGAACACTTAAGGATTGGAGAGGGGAACTAGTCAATTAGTTCACTAATGTTAGCTATGTAAAAGTTCCCTCGCTTCTTGCGTGGACAAAAGTTGAAAAGCTGGGGAATTTGTTAAGCAAAATCAAAACAAAATAAATAAATAGAAAGTTCTAAATCAGGAGCATAAAGGAATGACTGATATTTACACTCTGGTATGTTCCCATACAACACCAAGGCACCCTAAATGTGCAGCTTCTACCCTTAAGCTTTCTTTGCTGTGAACTTCATCTTTAAACAGAGAAAATCTCCACAGTCTCTGCAGAATCAGCTGAGGGTTTGTGTTTTGATGTAGCTGCAAATGCATGCACACACGTACACAAATATTTCTAATGGCGACCTTCACTCGTAGTTCATTATTCTCTCAATATAACATAAAGGCCAGTTTGGTTAAACAGCTCTGCTTGCTTTACTTTGCAGAAACATAAAATATAGTTTATTTTCTTTTGTTTCCTGCTTTCATTATTTAACAATGAAGAAATTCTTTCATTACAGTAAGCAGGACAAAATCATGCAGTGAAACTATGATATTACTGAAAATGGGAGCTTTGTAGCCAAATACAGTACAATACAAGGATTTAATTAATATACAGATTTTCTTCTTTAGAAGTGACTGAAAATATTAATTATATTTCCCTTCTCTGAATAGATTATAGATTTATAAATGACACACTTTTTTACATCTTTTTAATCAATTAGATTTGCAGTTAAGATGTTCATTTTGGCCAAACAGATTCTTTTCCTCATTATAACATTGTAGATGAAAGTCTGTAATGTGCTGACCCATGTCACCAGTGTCATGTCCCACCTCTGCAAAGCATACAGAAACAGGAGGATAAATAATAACTCCAGAAATATGTTCACTCAGAATAAAAACTATGCAATTTGGATATTTTCACATAAACACACACTTGAATTACTTTTACCAGTCTTCCGCCACTACACTGTCTTTGGCAGTGAGCAAAGAACAAGCATCTTGCCTTTGCCCAAAATAATTTACAGTGAAAGTGAAAGGAAAGAGACAACCAGCACCTGGGTATGACAAATAGCAGGGGAATGCAACAATGCATTACCTAACCAGGACACTATCTCTTGTAATATTGAAGGGAAAAAAGAAACTACCATTGCTGGGAGGCCAGAAGATGTTGATATTTTGGTTAATGTCTAAGGGAGTAAAACCAGATTTAAGCACTTGAAAGAAAAACTAAAACCACAGTTTTATTTATTAGAAATTATGACAAAAATAAAAGATGGTTAAGCAGCAGTGCTGTTGCTCAAAACGACTTCCCAACAAACCATCTGGCAACTAGAGATATCTGGACTGCAAATGACTACACCCAAGACTTAATTCAGTGTTCCCTAGACACCCTTTATCACCAACCACTGATACTTAGAGGTCACAAAGGACCTTCTGTGAAGGCTCCAGGTTATACCAGTATACCAGCACCCATGGAGTCTAGTGGTTACCAAACTTCTACTGAATTAGATAAAAGTCAATGTCAATAAGTTCTTATTTATTTTAAAAATTCCATGCAGTTAATACCAGGACCAGAGATAACATTTATTTCTCAGGAAAAAAAAAAAAAAAAAAAAGCTAGATTTTTTTAATATGTTATAAATATAAGAAAACCTGAAGAATTGGTTCAGATTTATGAAGAATATTTCAATATTTATTACTTCTTATATCCCATATATTATACATATTTTCACAGATATTAGATGAAAATAAATATAAACAAGAATTAAATGATGCACTGTTGATTTGGCAAACCTGAGCTAATTTCTTGCACAATGAAGCAACAAAGAGATTTCTATCAGCTGAGGTTTTCTGACCTCTGTAAAGTGGGTATTTATAGAATATGGCAAAATTAAATTACAGCATATTACAACATAAAGCACAAAGAGCTCAAATATGTGTTGATTTGAAGCATGGCAGAAACCCTAATATTAACAGTAGGCCATTGCTACATGTTAGCTACATGTTAGAAAGTGTAAACATCTAGTAGTCATCTACTGTCTGCTGAAGGATAAAATCTGAAGACAAAATTGGGATTTCTTCCCCATGAAGAAAATATCCCCTGTTCTCCATAATGATACTGGTAGCTTTATGAACTGATGAATTTGAAGGAATGACATGAGAACATGTAGGGTTTTTTCAGGGTTTTTCCAGAAGACATTTCACCCTAAATGAAGAAAAACTATATTAGAGTTTGAAGTAATTCCACTTTGACATTTATCCTGATTTCTGTAAAGAAAGTGATAGCATTTCTTCTGTCAATTTTCTAACAATCCATCAGCTGAGAGAATTAGATTTTAGGAATCCAAGATGGGAGGCAGAAAATGTTGGATAATGGCAAATTGCAACATGTTAGGGAAAAAAAGACACAAAATAATGCAGAAAGAAAGGTAGTAAAAGAAGGTGAATGGAAGAGGGAAAGAGGCAGAGAGGGAGAAATTTATGGTAGCTTTTACCAGTGAAAGATTATAAAGTCAGAAGGAGACAGGAATGATGCAGCATGTTTGAGAAGAAGCAGCAGACTGTTGGGAGGACAGGTTTGTGACAAAGAGCAAGTAGATTCAGGTAAAATATACTGTGTACCTCTATGCTGATACAATGGTAAAGCAAAGTTAAGGGAAAAATTCAAGCATCATGAAATGAGTTTCCCAAATTTCTACACCATATGTTTTGAAACAAAACATAACTTGAATTTGCCAAGTAAATTTTTATTCTTACTTGGCAGCTTTGTTTAGAAAACTGTCAGAAATCCTAAATATAGCTAAAATACTTATTCCATTAAAACTATCTCATTCCTAAAATGGATTCATGTTTGCAATCAGTTTTGAAAGATTTAAAATTAGTTTCTTCTCTTCTTATCTTTCAATAAAATCTCAAGGAATGATTGTAGTCTGGTCTTATTTTAGGCTGTCTATTCCTAGGTTGATTGGGAAAAAATTAGATGCAGTCCTCCTGGGATTTTATTTTCTAACAAAACCATTGCCTCTCGAACAACTCACCCTGACTTATTCATGCTGAGGAGAGCTTATTTGGCAAGTAATTTGCCTCATAGCAGTGGCACCCTTAAATAATAAAGTTTCTTGCTGTTGCTGAGTCCCAAGACATAGACATGGTCCTTCATCTCTCTGCTCTCTTCCTCAATCACAGTATCACTACAGCTCTAGGTCTTCTATTATAGATCTCAGTTTTGTTTGCAAGCCAGGGAAACATGCTGTAACCCTCCTAAAATAGGCATCTGTTGCACTGCTTTGATGGTGTTGAGGTTTTTTTTCAGTTTTATTTCCCTAAAATTGCATATAATAACATTCACTGACTCAAAGAACTGTTGTGAAATACAGAAATTAAATCAGGACTCAGAATATTTACGTAATGACACCTTCAGAGTACATATATGTTCAGTGTGTGGGCATAAATACATAGTCTGTAAATTAAATACTTTGTTGTATGTATGCCTGTAATTCACAGCTACTTACTAACATGGATCATCGTCTGGTATCATCTGATCAGTGATGTAAAATTAGACAGCTACACATTTCTCTAATGTAATCAGATATTTAAAGATCTCAGTAGATATGATTCAGATTAATTGGATATTCAGAATTAGATTAGCTGAAATGGATCATATGGAAGACATTTTGAGGAACGTTTCTTCTGCCAGATATGTGAAGTTAATAAAGAAAACTGGGAAGTGGGAAAGGCTGTATGTTTTTCTTCTCTCTAAAATACCATGAGGGAAACAAAAAATTACGTATTTTTCACAAGGAAATGTCTGCTTTCACAAAATAGATACCTTTCCCCCAGCTTTAAGAAATAAATTCAAATGAGCTCCACATGCTCCCCAAAGTGTTCAGGAGTACTTTTGCAGGCACCAATTATAGGAATATCGTTCCCACTATACATGGGCCAATAGAAATGGTACATTTAGCATATACCAGCACAGAATTCTCAGAGATTTTCATATACAGTCAGGTAAGCAAAAAAAAAGTCGACTTTTAGAGACATGCTTCTGGAACTTCAGACCACATCATGGCTAATGGTTTTATTGTGAAATGTTTCCTCTCACTGGGATCGTTGTCAGTGAGGCTGCTTGTGTTACTAGGCAGATTGTAAACCAAGCAGTTTAATACATCTGGCATTATGTTCTCCTTTTTCATGGAAAAGAAAAAAAAAAAAAAAAAAAAAAACAGAAAAATGAGAGTAGAGGAATGTAGAATGTAACTGATGTGTCAGAAAAGCTCTTTGGGAAATTATTATTATAGCAATGTATAGAACTCTGCTACAATAGTTATGACTCCCAAAAGTGTTACATGCACCTTGCTGAATATAGAGAAAACACATTTACTTCCTAGAGAATGTACAGTTTAGCTACAGAGCTGGCACAAGAAATACCGCAGTTAATAAATGAAAGGGTGAAAGCAAGGATTATAATTATGAGATTGTGCAATTCTGGCATGTGCCATGAATACTTTGTATGACCCCAGCACACTTCATCCCAGACTTTAGTTGGGCTATTTATAAAACAGGGAAAGTTCTGGCCTCATCATACTACAGTCACCAGTTACCCATTTAGACCTATTGCCCCTTTTTAATCTCAGCAAAGCAGGTAGGGTCTTTTTTTAGAAAACAAAAGATAACTTTAAGTCACATTTCTAATAAGGCCATAAATGCTGAGTTGTTTGTTTCTTTATAAAACTGGTAAAGAGTGATATCATTTTAAACAGAACTACATTTTTGTATTAATTATCCTTTTAAAATCCCCACTGTTGCTTTATTGGACAGAGCTGGTGGCAAAGTAAGTAGACACAGAAAACTTACTCAGAGCTGAACTCTGATACAGCCAAAGAGAGACTAATAAAGCACTGATGATGGAAGACAGACAAGCCCCCTACTCCTCTTGCCAAGATTGGGTGCTCCTAAGCATTTCTAAAACTTGAAATCTTGAACTTATATTGCTTTGAGAAAGTTAATTGGCATCATTCCTTCCAGTTCGGTACACAAATTCCTGTGGGACATCCCACTTCCAATTGGAGCACACAAGTGAGGTTCGTTGCCTAGTTATAACCATGGCCAAGCCTCTATACACTGTATGAGGATACTCAAGAGCTGCTTGGGGATTTTCAACTTCTACGTCACTAATGCTTTCGTATATTTACAGGTGATTTACTTCTTCATGGCCTTGGTCTTCAATCTCTTTACTGTTTATTCTGCAGACCATTTGTAATCACTTATGTCCACAGGAATATATTTCTGTAACTTCATCTGGGCAGCACTGTGTCTCTCAACAAGGGTAGCAAGAGTCTCTTCAGGAGTTGTTCAGAAATGTCATATGAAGTGAATATAAATATCTGTGAGGCTTCTACAGATTAGTGTTGCTATTGACTCCTAGTAACCATTAAAGTCAGAATTTTTCCCATTGACTCCCTTAGATGCTTTGATCAAGTTTTGGATGAGACTTTTCTTGTGCAACTCCTCCTGCTCCAGAAGGTCCACCTGTCAGGATGAGAAACTTAATGAAGGAGCCACTGGAAGCACCCTGAAATTTGAAGTAAATGCAGCAGAAGTGTAGCTACACTCAGAAATCATAAAATGGGGTAAGAATTTACTCTTTTTCATCATTGTAAGTTTAGTGTGGGCAATGGAATATTTGCCCAGGGCACTTGTTCATTTCAAAGACGTTTGTGTCCTTTAGCAACTCCTGCTAAGATTAATCCAAAGACTCGTTCCTTTAACTCATTAGTAGTGTTTCTACTTCTGTTGTCACTCATTCTAGACTCTATACATTCCTTTCTTAGAAGACAGTAAAATCCTTTCAATTTTTTAATTTTTATTTTCTGTGATAAGAGAAAGAATAGAGAAGAGTGGACTCAACATGTGAAAATAGTAATTTCTTAGGTCAAGGCTCCTATTGGACCAGAAACATCACAGAACAGCTTCCACTGTGATAGCAATACTTCCTAGCCCTTCGCAACTGGGAAGCACAGGCTGTGCTTCCAAACCACATACACATTTCCTTGTGTATGCATGTGTTTGAATTTACACGTAAATTCGTATGTACTAAATATGGAATATAGCTTAATCATTTTCAAGTTAGTGGGAATTTTGGCTGCAATTCCAGTTTTAAGTATTTGAAACAGCCCTTACTTTTTATTCACTTAATGGGTTTGCCTGTTTTTAATGAGCATGTTTAGTGCAGTGAGACATTATGGTCACTCAATAGAATGTAAATTGCTTTCTTGCACCTTATGTTGCAGGTCAGATTCTGACTGATTAATACACTGGAGGTGTCAGCCAAAATACAAAAAGATAAGGAGAAGAGTAAGGGGGAAGTTATTCCTTCTCTCTGGCTGGCTGCTCTTAGGGGAGGTTGTACAAGCCACTCTGTGAGTGGCTTGGAAAGAGATCCCACTCAGAAATAATGGCCCTAGAAACAATACTTCTGTCATCCTTTCTATCTGCACTATTATTACCGTTCTTGGCAGGAAAAAAAAAAAAAAAAAAAAAGAAACACAACCAAAAAACCCACAGGCCAAGGGGCCCTTTATGAGACTATTGCCAGCAAAAGTACAGATGCCCATTAAAGCTAGGTTTGCACCTGTTTTTTTGGGGCTCGGTTGAAATGTTTCTTATGTTTGTTTGCCCATCTGTACAAACAAACCTCAATCTGTGAAGACTTGCATAGTAGCTAAGATAAATGTTGTATATTTTCAATGTTTGATTAACTCTTGTCTGAATTATCAGCTGCATAATGAGAAGAGCTGGCTTGCTCTGAGGTGCTAGCTGTCAATGGTTATTGTTAATCATAATCTAACAAATACCAGATACAGCTTTTTTGGCAATTGAGAACTAACATTTTTCTTATTTAAAGTGATAGGAATGAAGGAAACATAAATCATAACGTACTCATTTTCCCATATCTGAAGGTGTTTTAATACTTAACATTTGTCTACATTTCAACCAATTCATGCTTATTACCAGAAAAATGTACATTTTAGATTGTTACTAAAGTTAGTATTACAGAATTCATCAACTGGTCCTGTTTCCTGGGAATAATTCCACTGAAGACAATACTGTCACATCTTTGGAGAAAGATCCAGTTTAATCTCACTAAGGAGAATTGTTACAAACATTGTAGAAAACCATACAAATAATGTATACATTAGTATGAATGGGTTTATGCCAATTTACACTTCTGAAGCATCTTTATTCTAATCTTTCAACTTTATGTCTGTCTGTCAGTAAAATAAATTTTATTTCTTTTAATAAACTCTGTTTACAGAAAGCCTTCGGAAATATTTTATTGAACGAAGTCCTGATAATGTAAATCATGTCAAGTACCTAAAGAAGCCAGCTGATAACCATTAAATAAAAATGAAGACAAGCTCAGACCTTGAAAACTTAATTTCATTGGAACTGCAAACATCCTGAAAATTAAGTACACAGGCTAAACTAAGTGTATAGGCCTCTACTCACAAGGGGTTTCATCACGGTTTTAAATCACAGCATGGTGCTGTAGGCTAGACAGAGCTGCACTTCCCATCTGGAGATATTTTGACTGACTCACAGGGTTTTCTGAACAGATCTAATGACTCTTCATAGGATGTAATATAACCACATGCTGGTATGCTAGCATGGACAGTGTAAAGGAGACTGACCCGTTTCTGTTCTCTTTGGGGATCTGAGAAATCTATTTGAAGTACAGTTCAGGCCTGGAACAATAAAATTTTCCTGAATTAGTTGTGAAAACTAGTATTTTCTATTGTGTGGTTTTTTTCTGTTTTGTTTTGTTTTTTTTCAGAACCAGTTCTACCTCATGCTCTTTAAAAGCAAGCATCACCTTTCTATATAATGTAACCAAAGAAAAACTAGATATTCAACAGCTACTGAAAACCAGATACCTCATGAATGAGCATGACATCTTAAGAGAAGGTTGCTGACTTGCTGATCTCCAACTACCTTTCCATCATCTGGTCAGCATGATGGATCAGGACTTCAGGACCAGTCCTGCCAGAGGTCAGAGGGGTTTACCTGGAAGATCTCACCAAGGACAATCTATGGCAACAGTGATCACTGTTTCTGAGGACATTCAGCTGGGCCACCGCATTTGTGGAAAGGAAGCTCAGAAGGATGTTACATTGATTTCTGGCAGCTCTAACATAATTTTTTCTCTGGAGAAGACTCTGTGGGAGACCTTATAACAGCCTTCCCGTACCTAAAGAGGGCCTACAGGAAAGTCAGAGGGACTTTTTTACAAGGGCATGCAGTGATAGGACAAAAGGTAATGGCTTTGAACTGAAAGAGGGTACATTTAGATTAGATGTAAAGAAGAAATTCTTCACTACAAGGGTAGTGAGGTACTGGAACTGGTTGCCCAGAGCAGCTGTGGCTGCCCCCTCCCTGGAAGGGTTCAAGGCCAGGTTGGATGGGGCTTGGAGCAACCTGGACTGGTGGAAGGTGTCCCTGACAATGGCAGGGGAGTTGGAACTAGATGGTCTTTAAGATCCCTTCCAAAACAAACCATTTTGTGATTCTGTGATTTCCCATGAAAAGGCTCTTTTCAAAAAGAAGATAGCTTCCAACACTACGAACTATTATGCCCATCATGAAATAAGAGGTGGCAAGAAAGAAGCCAGACAATGGCCATAACAGTCACCATTGACAGTTCAATGTTTTGAGAGAAGACACTTCACTAACAAATCCATAGAAAAATGGAGGTTTGCCTACATTATGGGGAGCTGTAGAATAAGTCATCCAAATTTGCAAAAAAAACCCTTTTTCCTGATTTAGAACCACATAAAAATAGTATGACTGATGCTTCAGGGAGTTTTTGAGTGGAAAGGACTCTAATGACATATGATAATAATGATTCCCCTAAAAAAGAAAATAGCAATATAAAGATTAATTTCAAACTTATTGCTTTGATTAATAGGATCAATACGATTGAAGCCAATCAGTTTGTGTGAGATGATTAAATCAGTATAGCTGCATTGATTTAGATTACACATTGCACTTTCACCAATTAAATTACACAAGCATTAACCTGGTGTAAATGACATCAGAATAAACATCAAGGTGTCTGTTACTGATGTGCTTGTATATATCACCAGCAAATAGCATATAGCCAACAGTGTATTTTTCAACAACATTCAAGGTAAATGTGAATTAATAGATCCATGTGATGTAAACTGAAGTAGCTGCCAACTACTTCTATGTGATTACTGCACTTCAGTGTTTGGTCTCACTAAACTCTGGCATCCCTTGGACTTGACAGATTAACACATATATGAAGAAATTTGCATATTTATTTTAAACCAGATGTTATTCAAGCAGTACAGCCAAATTCCCATCATCATTATAATCACATTGTGCTTTCTTAACATAATGGAGCCATTAAAATTCCACAGCATACTTCTTTCTTAGAAATAAAGGGTTATTAAAGAATTTTCCAGGTGAATTCTAGTGAATCCTAATTAAGAGGAAAGAGTCAGATCCCTAGCTAATGTTGTCTCCATTTACATCACTGGAGGATCTGGCTTATATCTGAGTAAGACTATTACTTTGGTTTGCAATAGCTGTCACTTATTTTACAGAAAAGGTGGGTAGAATAAATCTTTATTGTATTAATAGTAGTCAACAAACAGTGAATAACTGGTATTATAAAATATATTGTATACTATTTTTATCATTAATAAACATGAACTTATATTTGGGTTGGGGTTTTTTAATAAGATTTCTGAAATTATAATCTTTTCAATGGTTCACATCATACAGCATTTGGCTTTTTTATGTGCAGATCAATATTTGATAATGTTTAACACAATTAATCACTGTTAACTAATCAAAAGTTCTGGAATATAAAGAATGAGTGTGATATTGTTTTGTTAAAACTTTAAAGGAAAGTTGCACTCCACATAATAATAAAGAAATGAAACTCATATTATATGGAAAGATTTATTTTCTGAGAAAGAAGCCAAGCGAAAGAGAAGCTGGGTGAGGTTGAAGACTACATTCAAATAGACCTTTCTGATTCAGTGTGACATTTTTTTTCTAAAAGAAAAATTCCAGACAGTCAGAAAGCAGAGGGGATACCCAGGAAAAACATATATTTGGAAGTGCTACTTTGTACTAAAAAATAACTAATGTCTTCAGGCCAGGAACTGCCCTTTGAATTGTGGCACTGAGAAGTGAGCACAGAAGTGAAAAAATGACACACCTGTTTGCTTAGCTTTTCTTAAACAATTAAATCATCCTTTCCCAGCTGACTGTGAGAGCTGCAGGCAGCAAAGAGAATTTCACAGCAGCTGAGACCCTGAACATCTCATTACAGCTCTCATAAGACACCTGGATGCCAGAGCAGGGGATAAGATTTATCAAGTTTATTTAAGTTTCAAATTTGCTTGGGGGTCATACACGCTATGAGGCAGTTCAGCCTGAACAGTAATGGGCCAGACAGAGGGAAGGAGGGGAGTATACCTTAAGTAATCCAGAGCATGGTGGATGATGAAATATCTTAATATTTTATTCTGGCCAAAAGAAGGAAAGGAAAAGAAGTAATGAGAGAAGGAAAGAGACACAGATGGATCCAAATAATATCACAACTCAGAAATGGGGCAGGTCTGCTAATGTGGTAGCTGCCGTGTCACTCACTGATGTACAAAGGGACTAATTGAACACTGTCAAAGACCTGTCCAAAAGTCAGAGGAAAACTGCACCAGATATGATGGAAAGCCAGCTCTTGGCAATGGTATGAAGAGCTCTGCACTCAAATCTTGTGCTATTGGACAAACCTCAGCTGCAGGCATGTAATCTGATGTTGCAAAACATTGTTGGACATTTCCGAGTAAATGCCTGGCAAATTGCAGTTTCAGAGAAGTTGACCGGATGGGATCTGTAGCATTTCATTAGGATGTGTTTGTTAAAAATCTGTGCCTGAAATGTTTGAAAAGGTCAGTATAGACAGGCATGATCAACTGTAGTAAGTATAAAGCTTTGGCTTTGATGAGATCTATGTCATGGTAAAGTTGACTCGAGCACAGGAACACTTAAAAACACTTAAACAGTCTAAATCTAACCAAGGTAGACACTGGTGATAGAGAACGGTAACTGTAACCAAAATGTTACAAATGTGCTTTTTTGGGGGAACTTTCACGCAATTTTACCATTCACACAAATTTATCATTCAAAACAATGGAAAAGCACTTTGTTCTCTTAATAAGAGAGAGGATATTTACATAAGCATCAAATTTTTCAAAAACAGGAGTGTAAAGTTAACTCCTAAGAAAGTTAGAAACACCTTTTCTAAGAAAGCTAGAAAAATCTTTTCTAAGAAAATTATCTTTATACTTTTCTCTGGGTCAGTGAAAACTTATTATAAATTAATTTACTGACTGCTTTTGTGGTATCACCCCCATTTCTTTTATGATGGTGAGGAAATGATGCATAAAACTACTAATTCTAGAATATGTGAATTCTGAAGATTTCATTTGGGAAAGATTTTCCAGTAAACAGTAGATAATTACTCAAAATGGTTTGAAGAGTTTCCCAGTTCAGCTTACACTCATTTCACCAATGAAGTGATGAGGAAACCAATAAATCAGGCCAAAGAAATTAACATTTCTGATCACTAAATTTACAGGAAAAGAATGTGGAGACTTTCTTCACAATGAGTTTTCTTTCCTTTGTATCATTGACCCAGACACAGAGTTGTAAAAATGTTTTACTAATTTTTCCATGCCTCACAGTATTCAGACCTTACTTTTTCAACTATCACTTAGAAAATTTTCTTCTAATAGTTCTAAACCAGAAGTGGATCCATATCTGCAATGGACCAGAAATGAAATGGGTTAAAACTGAATGAGTGGGACTGAGAAGGAAAGGAACACATTTTTAAAAACTTTAAGTCTTCCCAGTTCATGCAACTTTGTTAGGATTGTAAAATTTTTGGTTTAACCTTTTGTTTAACCTCAGCCTTCAACAATGCCAATCATAATATTAAACCTTTACCAGAGATGTAATAGCAACAATATATCATGAAATTTCAGTAACGTAGGCATGTGCAAAACTTCACAATGGTTTGAGGTTTGTAAACGTAATGTTTGGTTGCATACATTTATATTGCAAGTGCAAATGACCCACACGGTGTGAGAAAACACAAGCAATCATGACAATGTTGAGCAGAACTCAGATATTTGTAAAATATTTTCCTCTTCAACCTTGCCTCTGTCTTTTGTAATAAAAATGTAAATTAAAAAGTCTGAAATGCTAGGGGAAAGAAATCACTGGGTAATTTCCTTTAATTGAACTGCACTGATTATTGATTTAAATAATATGAGTGACTGCATCTACTGAAACTAAAGAGTCTTTAAAGCCTCTGGATTCCAAGGAGAGCACAGCCTCACCTGAGTTTGCTGTCAGACTTCTGTCCTGAGAGGTGACACCTGGATTCCAGCTCTACATTCAGTCTGCATTAGTTATGAACTCGGGACTTAAAATCCCCAGTTCTCAGGGCTGATTGAATCTGAGTCTTTTGGTTTATAGCTTAGCTCTTCAAGAGCTACATGACAGGCACACACGTGGCACACAGACTTTGTACATGCCTTTAACACTGCATTGCACTTCCCTTAATATTGCATAGATAGAGATCCCTTAACAAAATCACCATCCTGAAACCAATTCTTTTTATTTTACCCTGGCTTAGCTGAGCCAGCATCTGGAGCCGGTGAAGCCCTTGTGTGTCTGGCTGGAGCTATAGTCCATTTCTCTTCAGTGTCCTCTGACCCCTGCTATCACCTGGCTGGTTTCTCCATCTTCTGCTTTTCAGGATCCTCCTCAAGGAATCTGAAAGAAATGGCTTTTCCACTTGAAGCCAAAACACTGGTCAAAATTTTATCTGTAAAGGAAATGTCTTCTATTACCCCTAGTCTGGAGGGTCTTAATAGAGGTCTTACTAGTAGTAGCTTATGTAACCTCACAAAGACTTTTGTTGCATGACAACAATTACAGTAATAGCTCTATAACATTAAAAAAAGAAAAAAAAAAAACACAAACAAATAAACAGACAAACAAACAAACAAACAAAAACATCCACAGGATATTTAAGTCATTCAGCAGCTGCCCAAATAATTTCACTGCCTGCTCCGGCATTTTGGATTTCTGCTGCTCAAGATTTTCAAACTTCTTCAAAGTAACATAAGGATCCAGTGGAAGCCTTGAAGGGAGTGATTCTGCTGAGAGGTCCCTATCCAAGAACAATGTACCACCAGTTCTGGTGGAGAGATCACAAGTTCTTCTGGCATCTCAGTGCTGGGGATGAAGCACTGATTTCTGCCTTAGAGGTTCCTATATTTCTTCTATTAGCAGTAAAAGGAGGCTTCTGAGACTTGCCTTAGATTGACACTATCGAGAAGACCACAACCTTAGTGGAACTTGTGGTATCTGCAAGACAAAAAAATGATCTTGGGGAAAAAACACAGAAGACATCAACACAGGGAGGTTTGCCACATCTCTCTGCCCTTTTCCCTATGAGTATGTCTAGCTGAATTGTGTTACCTATCAAACAAAACAAGCACAAAGTGAAGAAGCTGAGACAATGAGGACCACATCTGTAGCCCTTGTGCTTTGGTAGTTTATACTAATTTGGTAATTTGCACCAGCTGAATGTTAGGTCTTTTTCTAAATTAACTTAGTCCTGCATTTTCACATTAGGGGTTGTAGTGAAACCATTTGAATAATCTGAGTCCTATGATTTAGTACACCAGTTTGTGAGTGCCAAGTATCCTTACAGACAAGTGCAGCACATGTGGGATGCGTACAGGAATTCATATGGATAAAAAGAGAAGCTGTTCTTCCCCAATCCTAAACACAACTTCAGCAACATTATAAATAAACTACATCCTTAAAGCAAAAGCCATGACTACGCAAGAAGAGGAAAGTACAGTGCTGTCAGAGAGGTCAGAATTTGACCCTTTTTAGCTATAGGATACTTCAGAAATTATTTCACAAGCTTTTACTCTCTGGAACACAAAAAGTTGACTCCAGAGCTCAAGCTGCAAAGAGCAATTGTTATAGCTGAAAGTATTTGTTTCAAAGGACTGTGGAAGTAAATGAAAGTGTCATTTTGTGCTAATGTGATAGGCAGCTATTCTGCCTTGTCAGAACAAGCAAAGTCCTGTAAGCTTTATCCCATTGCCACAGGCACTTGGGCACCTCTCTGGAAATCAATCACAGATTGGCCTGAAGAAGAGCAGAGCTGAAACAATGGCACCAGAGTAGAGGACCCTTAATGAAAGCCATTTGCTAGTCCACACCTAGGCTGTCTAGACAGCACCTCCTGTGCTTTGATCACTGATAAACCATTCTAAATGTTACCAGTGCCCCTTTTTTGTTTCTGTTTACAGGCAATCAGTGGGCCTCTGGCCATTGCCTCTATTTCAAAGCAGTGCTTTTCATCTGACTGCAATCAAATAAAAAAGAACAAAGAGATGGACATTTTGGATATGAGATACTTATTTTCCTGTGATTTATACAATTTCAAATGAAGAGCGAAAACAAAAAAGCAATTGTGAGTGTACATGTGATAAATGTTTCTAATTAGGCATGCCCTCTCAATCAATTTGAAAGAAGATTTCCCTACAAAACCAGCAAAAATTTAGTGTAAACTGTGTGTGTGTGCATGCTGCACAACACACACCTCTAGATTTCAGATCCCTTTTCATCTGCATTGAAGCCACAGTTCATGGTGCTCTTTTGTGCTGTTTGCTAGTACAGCCATCAGCTCTACTCTGAAAACCCCACATGAAATATCCAGGTATTTTTCCAACAGGCTCTGTTTTATGATTTAACCACAGTAAAATTAGAACCATAGAAAGTGAAAAATCTACCAAAAAAATTTGTGTGAAGTTCATATCCTATGCTCACCCAGCATACACGGGGCCGTAAATAACTCAGATTTTTTAGTTATACATACTGAGCTATAAGTTTTTAAAGATTTGTCTAACTATTGTTTTGTATGTGAATTTAGACATGTTTTGCCCAAATTCAAATCCATAAATATCATGTGGTTGCCTTCAGCTGGATGTCAGTGCTTGAATTTAAAGCCCTTCTCATCTTTTATCTTCAGCAACTTGAAATACCCTACTTAAATTCAGCCTTTGAAACCTTCTCAGCCCCTTCCTACATATGTCATGTTAGTTTAGATATCTTAAGCCTCAATCACATACATTCTTTAATAAAACCTAAAAGATTGTAGTCATGAAGAGATTTAATCTCATGTCTAAATCTGGCTCAACCAAATCATTTGAAAAAACTTTTATTTCTTGTGGAGGAATCCAAAGGCTATCTGGATGAAGCTGAACAACACTAAAAAAAGTCAGTCTTGGAAGGCTGGACATTTTCCTTCTCTGTACTTGAAAATATTTCTGTTTCAAAAGTCACAATCAAGACCAAGTCTTTCTGGCTCATCTATAATCTCCTAATATCATTAATTTCTTTGCTATTTCCTCTTCATTCTGAGGAGATAACAAAGACATTTAATTAGGTGTCCTCAAAATTGCTGACCTGATGAGAAAGGGGACAGATATACCCTTTTGACAGCATAATATACTTAGATCACTGAAGATGACATACTCTGTGGTCCTGGTTGGCCAAGTCTTTGACTTCAGATACTGTAGGAGAAAACATCATATGTCTACCCTTGCCCCAAAGTCACGCACAGTATTTTCACTCCCTTTTAAAAATCCCATTAAGCTAACCAGGATTCACCATATAGTGACAGTAGAAGTTATAATACCTGTGGGTTTTTCCATAGAAACTTGAGAATGCATCAAAAACCCTCTCCAAAATATCACGTCAAGGAAGTATGAAAGTAGAGAGGGGAAAAAAAAGTCATAATAAACTTATTTAAGAACAAGTGATGAAGAACAGAGAAACTAAGATTCTCTCCCAGAGCTATGTGCATACCATTCATTTGCTAAACCTAACCTGATGTTACTTATCCACGTTCTGACGTTACTTATTCACATTCCTTAGAAAACCCACAAAGTTTGCAGAGTTTAAGTCAAGTTCCTACATTATATCACAGGTTAAAATAGGAGGGAAACATTATAGAAACAACTTTGTGAGAGTTCAATTTCATTTCTTTGGCCACATATTCTTTCAGATCAACACTATTTGAAGTAAAGATCAATGTGACCCGGTAATTTGTGTTTGTAGCCCAGAAAGCCAACCATATCTGCATCTGCATCTAAAGCAGCATGTCCAGCAGGTCGAGTGAGGTGATCTTCCTCCTCTACTCTGCTCTCGTGAGACCCCACTTGCAGTACTGTGTCCAGTTCTGGGGCCCCCAGTATAAGAAAGACATGGACCTATTGGAGGCAATCTAGAGGAGGCCACAAAGATGATCAGGGGTCTGGACCACCACCCCTATGAGGACAAGCTGAGAGAGTTGGGGTTGTTCAGCTTGAGGAAGAGAAGGTTCTGGGAGGACCTTCTAGCAGCCTTCCAGTACTTAAAGGGGGGCTACAGGAAAGGTGTGGAGTGACTCTTGATCAGGGGTTGTAGGGATAGGATGAGAGGAAGTGGTTTTAAACTGAAAGAGGATAGATTTAGATTAGTTATAAGGAGGAAATTCTTTACTGTGAGGGTGGTGAGACACTGGCACAGGGTGCCCAGAGCAGCTGTGGCTGCCCCCTCCCTGGAAGGGTTCAAGGCCAGGTTGGACGGGGCTTGGAGCAACCTGGACTGGTGGAAGGTGTCCCTGCCCATGGCAGGGGGGTGGGAACTAGACGATCATCAAGGTCCCTTCCAACTCAAACCATTCTATGATTCTATCCCAAAGTGTCTACAACATGAGGCTATGAGGCTGCCTAGGAAAATCAACCAATATCAAAAGCTTCACTTATTCACCTCCACTGTTTTTTATCAAGGATAGGAAGTGAGTTTTGTCTGACTGAAACAGGACTGGAGCTTCTGAAAATTTTATTCCACTCCTAGAGCAATTATAGCACTTTAAGTGGTGCCCTTTTAAGATGAAACTTAAATAATGCAAGAGAGAAAAGAGACTATGACATAGTTTATAAACACTGTGATTCTTACACACTGACTCAATGGTACAGCAGTCTGCACTCATAACCCTCTTATTCTTTGGAATATTCTTACTTCAGTTTAGTTTGGGAACCGTTCCCTTTCCTTGAAGTCAAAAGAGTTAACTGGGTGTAAATCTCCCAGGAATAAAGGGAAACGAAACAGTGCCCCTTGGAACAAGACCAAAACAGCTTTCCCAGAAAGAAAAAAACTGAAATCCTATGAGCACCCAATAACTTTGTGAACATACTGCAGATTTGAGCCAAAAAGACATTAAAAACAACAGAACTTCATCTGATTTCAGCTTGTATTCAGTGAAGGTTTTAATTAACTGTGCCTTCAAATTACATATTTAAACATTCAGTATAACTGGGAAAAAAATAGATAGATAGGAGTAAGATTGGGAATTTTTGTTCTGTAGCAGTCTTTCTTCTTCTAGCTGCAGTTAGCCATCAGATCTGTCATGTGTCATTTTTCAGCTCATTAGGTGGGATTTTAGCAATTTCTGTGTACAGTAAGAAGTATTGAGCAGTTAAAACTGGGAAGGTCAAATATTAACAGCAATGTCATCATCCCTCATCGCTTCCAATGAAAAATTCTTGCGTAATTGTTTAATGCCATAAGCTGCATTCAGTGGGATATACTGATTTTTGCCAATTTCCATTAACTCTTGAGACTCACAGCCAGAAGCCATATGAGCAAAGAAACATACTTATGTTGGATCAAGCTGTTCTTCTGCTCATATTGCTGCTGCCCCATATTAATTTACCAAGACTCCCCAGCAATAAGTTAGAAGCCTCCAAGAGGGATGCAGCATATGATCCAGTAAGACACCAATACATACATCCTTTTGCATCTACAGACTATGTAAATTGTGCACAGGGCAATGCTCAATTAGCATTTGCATGCTTTGGGCCCAAATCAGCAAACAACTTGCGTGTGCATTTTACTCAGGCAAGTCCCCATGAGTTCAATAGCATTGTTTATGGATAAGAATCACGTACGTCACTGCAAGCAGCATGGGGGTCTTTTTTGGACAAATATCTGTAATGGCAAACATGGGAGCAAATCCTTCTCTGCTGCAAATCAGCATGCTTCTAGTACTTGTTGTGGGATGGTCTGGCACTGTATGTACTATGCCAACAACCAAGAGAAGGAAGGTTTTCAAAACACAAAGTAACGCTTTCACAAGCCCAACTATTTCTTCTAATGTGTTATTTCATGGTAAGTTGTTTCAAGAAAATTCATAGTATTCCTAAGAATGTTTCAATGCTAAAGGCAGAACTGACTTTCAAGACTCATCAGTACAAAGTAATTAACTGAAGCAACTCGAGTGGAATAGATTGTCCCAGGAAAGCTCTCTGGTGTGCATGTATAGATGCTCTATTCCAGAATAAGTGAGTTTTAGTCCAGATCACAGTGTGCTCAGAAGCCTAAGGGGAACTACTCTGAAATAATTTAGTCTCCTTTTTAGTTCTGGCTTTAAACTGCTCTTATAAAATCAGTACCAGGAAAAACACAGTCTTCTTTTAGTACAGTTTTTAAATTCAAATTAACCAAACTTTATGGTATAAACTAACAAGTTTTATTTTGCATTGAAATACCAAATCATGGTTGAGGAAAAGTCGTTTCGAGATGAAGGATAGAAATTCTCAGCAGAAGAGCAATAATTTTGTAACTACTGAAAATAGATAGACAAAAATGTCCTCTGTCTTGCACTTGCTAAATGTGTGTACACAGACTTTTACATGGGTTCAGCCTATGCAGTGTCATCAACTGGTTGCAAAACCGAGTCCACCCAGATTTTTGCAATCATTTAAATCTCACAATTTAAAATTCATATTTGTATTGTAACAACACATCTCTCATTCTAGACTAAATACATAAGACCTAACATACTCTATCTATACAAAATGACACTATTTCTATACAAAAAAGATACTATATCTATACAAGAGTGTTTTGTTTACATAAGAACAAATGGTATAAACTGTACATCTAAACAATACACAAATAATATTAATATTACGAAACTCCTGCAGCTTTAAAAAAAGGATGTTTTTACACATTAGTCCAGAACTGAAATGTCTTTACTTCTTCAATCAAAGCATATTCTTTTTCCATGAAAATGATACCATCAAACAGTCTAGGCAGAGAAACAGTGAAGCTTACCAAACCTCAAAAAAATCTGTATTTGAAAACAAAATCCAACCCATCTGTAAGACTGAAGAAGCAATCTTGTATATGAGGTTTTGTCTTCCCCAGAAGGATTCTTTCAGTACAAGAACACTAAACTCTCTCAAGGTTCTAGATTGCAGGTTTTGGGTGTTCCAAGAGAATCACCTGTGTAGCAATTTATGAGCTTGTATCATTGATCTTCTGGTAACAGAAACACCTGTGTTAATAGGCAGGAGGGGGAAAATATCATGTTAAAATATAACTTCTGCAAATACACTTCAGTCCAGTTTTCTTCTTCCAAAAGAAACGAAACTACATATCCTGGCCCAAATTCTCCCCAGTGGGAAACCAACACAGAACTCATTGTTGATTTCAATGGAGGCACCAAGATTTTAATTTAAGATTCTCTCTGTTTTCTAGTTTGTAATAGATAATGTGCCATTTGGGGAATTTTTCTATGAGAGATGTTGATATTTTCCTGTGTCATTAAGACATAGAAATAAATTATGAGTCTGGTGGCTCTGAGTCCACATCAGGAGCCATGTACACCTCTGAGCAGGGAACTGCAGAGGAAATTGTGATAGCTGAAGAGCAAACATACAATTAGAGTTCCTCATTTCCAAATCAGTCTTTGAACAACCGAGGTGGTAACAAGTAGAGTTAACATTAGGGATTTATCCTCGTATGTGGTCCAGGTAATAAATTTAGAGCCATGGTGAATGCACACAGGTGTGTACCTACACACATCCATCTGTATACACACACAGAGATAATAATTCAGTGTCATGACATAGCTTTGAGGAAGAAAGCTAATATATCACTTAACCTATAAAATTCCCAGAAAAAAAAAAAATTTCTTTTATACAAAATCTTATAACTATAAACACACTTAGTGCTACCATTATCAGAGGCAGAGATGACTAAAAAGCACATTAGTGTAGCTTCTCCCACCTGAGGGAAGTCTGTATCTGAATGAAAAGCGTTTTTTTGTTGTTTTGCTTGAAAAAAATGTAACAAATGTTTGCTTTGTTGAAGAAGCTTAATTAAAAGCAGATAAAAATCAACAAAATATTTCTTGCATTCTTTCAAAATAGAACAAAATGCGCCTGCAATTGTGAGTTGAAAAGGAGCTGTCTTTCTGTTTGTTAAAGAGAGACTGAAGATGCATTGTGCAGCCTTATCTGTATCTACCCCATCTGTCACATAATCCTGTTAAAAACAGGGATGCTTATTCAACTCAAGCCCTTTCCAACAAAACTTCACTATCTTACACACAAATGAGCTAGTACTTTTGCACAGTCCATTTTGATAGTTTAGGTAATAGAAGCATACACCCACAGGTATTTGTGAAGATAAAACAATTTTAGCATAAAAGATAATCATAAAATCCCAAAATAATAAGAACTGCAGGAAAAACTTGCCCCCCATGACATTCATCTGCTCAAGAGGTGCATCCAGAAGATAATTAAGAGAAACAACAAAAAACCCTGTCATATAATTTATGCACCACTGATCATATTTCCAAGGTGTTCTAAAAGTATGAAGTTAAATAGGAAGCTTCATCACTGAATTTATCTCTTCATATCTGTTCCCACAGTGCCACAGCACAAATCTTGTAGACGAGCTTAGAAAGAAGTGGTTATAATGCCTAAAACTGATATGGATTCTGAAGGTAGTTGTTTTACACTTTTCTACACTGTGATTGCAGAGTATCTGATACAAGGAGACCTTGCTCCCAGCTGTAATACATACAACCCTGTGTTACATGGCATTACACGTAAATGCTTAGCAAGAGCAACAGGTTAACAAAGCATTGGCAAATGCCTTCTTTGTTCACACTGGTGCGAAAATAAGCAGACAGGGAAATAAGGGCAGGGGGCTGGTTTAAATTCTGTAACACATAAAACAATTTCTTGTTAATTAATTCAGTCATTAGTAGCAGTTTCCCTGAGGGTAGTGTAACCTGAACAGGATATCACAATTACAGCACTCTTTCCTTTTTAAATCTTGTTGGCATTTGACATGAAGAATTTATCAAAAAAGACATCTCTGTTCAGCAAACTCCTAATCAGCTCTTCTTGACTTCCTTTATACATTAATTCTCATTTATCTTCCTGGTAGGCAAAATCTGTAAGAGCATCAAAAGTCACTGTACCTCTTCCTCTTCAGTACGTTTAAGACCTCTAGTACTGTAGAACTTGCATGCCTACCAAAATGTCATCTATATAACCTCCCAACCACTCTTGGATTAAGGAATGTTGATTTAATAGTTAAATTTTCAAAAGTAGTTAGGCATCTCAAATGGGACATATTTAAATACTTTTGAAAACCTGATTGCATGACTGAGTGTTCCAAGAAGGCAGTGAGAAAGCCAGGACTGGAGCCACAATGCAGGATTCTTCTGCTACTACACTTGGTCTTCATTGGTGTGTTGTGTGCATAGGTGGTTGGAGCATGGTTGCAGAGAACAGCATGTGCAGAGACACTTGTCACTGCTTCAGTCTGTGCCCAGGACCCAAATCAAGCCATGCACCATGGCTCTGCTCCTAAGCAGTATTAACTGGAATTTAGGCAACACCAGGCTATATTCTTGAAAGGTAAGAAGAGCCTTGAGATGAAACTGCTGGGAGCTTGACCCCAAATAAAGATTAAATGCTCAGTCCTGGCCTGGAGGTTCTCAGGCTTTCAAAGACCAAAAAAGAGTTGGAAGAAGAGCAGTATTAAGGTGCAGAGATAAACAGAAATGTTCCTAGTGAAGCGTCTTTGAATTTCTCTGAAGAGTTGATGATGCTTTCTGCTCTCCTTTGAATGATTCATATGAAAACATAACTCTTGCAAACAGAACATGCCACCTCCATTACTGAATGGTTGCTGAAAGCTCTGTTTTACTTTTGTGTAATGCATTTAATGGTATCTCAGGCATCTTTTGGCATTTCTGTACAAGGGAATAAATCACTGCCTTCTGAGATGTGTCTTAGGTCCCACTGAACACTATTCTGTGCCCAAAAGGTACTACATACTTCCACTATGTTGCAATATTAGATATACAGTGCAATACTCACAGGAAAGATACTGTTTCAGGAAACAGGTTATTGCACATGCACAGAGTCCAGTTTAGGGCCAAATTCTTTCCCACAGCTCTGGACTTTGATTTCTTTCCTGATTCAGCAATGAAGAGAAGGATTTTAAGACCTCAAAGAGTCTGAGAAAATCAAACCAGGATAAAGCTTTAGAGGTGACCTAGTCTGTCCTTGAAACAGGATGAGTGAAACAAACTGTGCATCAAATTCTTTATGGTTGGTACCAGATGATGACATATAAAAAGCAAAGGTGTTCAACCCAATATTTTAGGGTCACTTTAGAGCAACCATTCTAAGTTGTAATGTTCTGACTCACAATAGGATAAGAAAACTTGTTCTTGTACTGTATTGGCTGGTTATGAAGAAAATGGAAAAGGTTTTTTGCATCCACATTTTTCAGCTTCTCTTTAATTTTCTCATCTCCTATGAACAGTTGTTCTAGTCATCCATATATGACCTTTAAATGTCTAAAGATATATCTTCCTTCATACAACTCTTTCAAGAAAAAATCAGGGCCACAAATAGGCAGAACATACCTCATCAGACTTAACTCACCATTTCTTCCTGAATAAAGCAGCAAACTGCCAAGAATGAAGCTCTCCTCTTATACAAGTTCAAACTCTTTATGTACATGTATGAGGATTTTGGCTGAACTCTGTGAAACTATTCATGTGAATGTTCCCTGGGTCAAGCATTTAATTTGCAAATGCAGTAAATTCTCACAGTGCATGAGGCAAAGAACTAGTAGTTCTAAGATAAAATATTTCATCTGAGGGTCAGGGAGGAGCCTCTTTTATAGGAATGCCACAATCACATTCCTCATCTTGCAAAAGAGAGAAGCCTCAGGATGACTGGGGAAATGTTAAGGTTCCCAGACTGTGGTTATATCCCTTAGCTGAACAGATGTACAAAGAGAGAGCTTTCAAATAAGATTCACTGCACAACAAGCCAGACTTAACTATCATGGAAAGTGAGCATGATTGTGTGATGTGGCAAAAAAAGTAATTTCTGGCCAAGTCTTGCTAGGGTAAGATTATTCCTTGTTAATGAAACATAAAGGAAAGACACTGATTGAAACCCACAGAGATACACAAGTATGGTTCAGACTGACCTTTAATTGGAATTTAGTACCTGTTACCAATCTCTGAAATGATCTCCCAATGCTCCGAAAATCCCTTAAATTCACGTGCCCTGCCCATCGTAAAGCTATCCTAAACTATCAAGGTTTGGAATTTGCTCAGTGAGTAATCTTTACAGTGCAATTTTGAGTCTTTCTACAGAAAGTGGTGGTAATGGCCTCCAAAGGCACAATAAGTTTTGCAAAGTTAGGCCATTCATTTTGTTGTGACTACGTGTAGTATGATTCACTGAATTTGTGTATTCTTTTAAAGAGCCTGTAACTCATTCCATCAATCAATAGCATTATCACCTTCACAAGAGCAGAACTTGTAGATTGCATCTGACCCTCCCTGATGTTTTTAAGGGGTCTTTCTGAAAATATGTGGTCAGAGCTTCAATAAAAAACATTCTGACCACATTTTATAACAATAATGACCAACACAGCCAGTCTGGATTATAGCTGCAAATAACAATTTAACCAGAGAATTTTATCCAATGGAAAAATCAATATAGTTTACAATGAGTGCATGTCTTAATAGCCACAGGGCAGCTGCTAATATTGTCATTAAAGACATTCTGGCCTTTATTAATTTATGTTTTTCCTCTTAAAGAAAAATCTATGTGAGCAATAATCATAAGGGAACACCTCTACATTCATTTGCTTTTCAAATGTGCCTAAATTATTTAGTTTGTCTAATGAATTTGTCTTGTACTAAGATCTTAGCTATTGGTCCCTGCCCTGCAGACCTACCCGGCATAACTATCAGTGGTAGTGTTGACTGAGTGAGAACTGAGTATTTGGGGATAACACTAATAGGAAAATTCGAGAAGTGAACAACCCATCTAAATCTGTGTGTTGACGAAAAACAGACTGAAATGACAGAAAGGTGTCTATGTGTTTAATCATGAAGAGTTATTTTTAATGTCTCAAAATGTGTGCAAATCAGAGAGCTTTAATGTCTGAGGCTTCTACGCTGGTTAGGGCTTTACACATGCAGTTCCTATGAAAACGAGAGGAAAGCAGAACAGCTCAATCCCCCTGGGATCCTCAATCTCTGCCCACAGTGTGAATGATATGTCCATTGAAACAACCACCAGTAGCATCCCAAAAGTTCAGAGGGAATCTACTTAGTCCCTCTGTAGTTCTTATTAGATGATACTACAGCCTAAATATCTATATATTTTCTCAAGTGCAGCGTCAGGACAGCAGAACAACTGAAAATCCTAGAGCTGACCATTACTGCAAGAAAGGGATGATCAGTTTGGAGCATCATAGCATGTGTATTCATTCATCTTGCTCTTTACAGACCTATCCTGCTTCAGCTCAGGTCTTCCACCATAGTCTCAAAAAGACTGTCAGGGTCGCACAGGTTTCAAAGCACAGAGTCAATGAAGTGCCACTGGAGGTGATTTATCTGAACAGCTGGCTGGCAAAACCAAAAATACATCAGACAGACAAACAAAGCCAGGGAAATAATTGCACCTTAAAAAAACTATTTGGCATATAGTCCTCAGTTGCAGAGGAAAAGACTCTTTTCCTTCCAGATTTAAAAAAAAATGACAGTCTGCCAGCCCAAGTGTTTATGACATTTTTAATAGTTAAATGAAAACTTAGGTGTGGAAAGAATGGTACCTCTTCATAAGAGAGTATCTACAAAACCAGCACAGGGTACTGATTATGACAAAAAAACTATCAAACTTTTTGAGCATGATATGCAGTGATATGACAGGATATTCCTAGAGGCAAAAACTACCTTATGCTTTGTACACTCTACAGAGTGTCCCAGCACAAGTAGGACATTGAATAATTTAAATCAAATATATGTTCTCTGATCAAAAGAAATGTGTTTTTATTGTCCTATGTTGTTGGTAGTTATGAACACAAAAATTTTCATGGAAGATAATGGGCTTTAAAACACATTTAATTTATTTGAAAAAACACAATGTTAATTTATAAGCTGCATTTGTATTAATACCCTGCCTTGGCTGGGGGCCGGAAGAACAGGAAGGACATTGTGATGATGAGTATTAATTTTATCAGCTGTAACCAACTCCACTTTATTAGGGGACAGAGACAGCTCATTCTAAATAACTCAGAGAGGAGCAGCTCTTCCCTCAGTGCAAACTTCCTGCTCAAATTAATTCAAGACAATTTGCAGCTTCAAAAGACACCTGCTGAAAGGAAGGCTTAGTGGTGCTGGAATGAATGACCTCAAGCTGATACCTGCCAGGTGGCCTGCAAACAGATTAGTTCAAATCAAATTCTTAAATAAGCAGAACTGTAGCCTAAACAGTGCTCTCTGTGCAGTAGTTTTTCTGATATGATGATAGAGCAAGGACACTTTTTCTTAGCTATTTCTTTGCCACAGAGAACACCTTGGGAAATGCTACTGTGAACTCCAGGTATCAGTAGACTAAGTGCTGAAACTCCTACCCAGTTGTTTTGAGAATCAGAGAAAAAGCTTTATTTTGTGCCTTTAACCTGTGCTCAGCATTGGGTGCAGATTTATGTCATATTTTCTGTGTCTTTTCCTTCCTAACACTGTGGAATAGGATTGTTCAGTTGTGTGGTGATGGGAAGGGTAGCAGTCCCTCCCAAGCACATACAGATTGCAATGTGGATTATGTGTTTCAACTTTCTGGGAAGGATATTGGAAATATCTACTGGATTTTGGCCAAAATCTGCCTCTGAACATAAAACTGACTTCCTCAGTCTCCTGTATCTCTTAGTGGAACAACCCATGATCCTGAATTTTTAACATACTTAGGTAGAAGGTCCATTAACAGAGCTGGAATTTTTTGCCAGGGAAGATTGTGACACTATTACTGTGGATATTAGAGTTACACTGGAGATGGCAGATAAGAAACTTGGCCATTTCAACAATATTGTCAATACTCTAAAACTCCTAATTGAGCACTGGGAAGAAAGTAAGTTATCATAATGTTGCCCAAAGCAAGAGGTCCCAGTCATTGAAATTCTATTCATGCCATGGTTGTGTGTCTCCTGGAAGAGCAGGGGGCTGTGTGCAAGTGTGTAGGCATGGAAAAAACACACAAGGCAGATGTTGTGCTGATACCTATTCACTGAAAACTGAAAGCCTGCTTGATTGCTGGTCAGAGCTGCTATTTTTTTTCTTTGTACCACGAGGAGCTGGTTAAGCATAATTTTGCTAGAAATAATGCTGTTATTTTTAAATAAAGAATTAGAGCAAGCATAGTTCCCATTGAGGCACAGAAGACATTTATTTTGGTCTCAAAGACTCCTCTATTTAATTAATTTTTTGAATACATTCAGAAAGAAAGAAAAAAAAAGAGAGACAATTTGCCTCACTAGAAAGGCAAGGAACTCCCATTTTCATATGAATCCGTACTTATGGATAAAGTTATGAGAGACAAATGAAGAGTAACATTTTCAAAAGCCTTATTATTTATAATTTTTTAATTGATGGAAGATGGACTTTTTCTAAGAAAATTCAATTGTTTTGCACCATAAGAAGCAGAAGGGCTTTTAAAAATACCTCATTATGCTCAGTGATGATTAGAGAATAGATTTTCTTGTGAAAAAAAAGTATTTTAATTTTTAAGTTTCCTACGCTAAATTGTATTGAAAATTCCAAAGAGTTATTCTTGGTTGCTGGGTGAGCTCAGAGAGGCTGTAAGCCACAGAGCTGGCTGGTCAGGGAGCTTCTCATGAGCTGGCCAGGGGTGAAAGAGGTGCTGCTGTTTCCTATGATCTACGACACCAACCAGCCAGCCCACACATTTCTAGGTGTTTTGGGAAAGCAAGTAACTAACAAAGACAATGAACAAAAAAACCTACCATCTCCAAAAGATTTTGCTTCTTCAGAGTACTCAAGCTGCTGGTCTGGAGTGTTTTTGTTCCCAGGCGGCCTTGCAGGCTGGGGAGCTGAAGTAGAAGAGCAAGATCTCAGGCAGGTTCCTATCACAATATAGCCTTCTTTCCATCAAAAGACATAATAGATTTAAGCCATCCACTCATGTTTCAATTTCCAACAAAACTCCATGATGCCCCAGACACAGCATGTGCACTTTCAGGTACCCCAAACTCCCAAAACAAGGTGCTGGTGCCAAGGCCTGGGGAGCTGCCAGGGGATGCTCTGAAGGCAACTCCAGCCATCATGTCCAGATCCCAACCACATCACTTGACTCTCAGCTACCGTTTAGGCTTGAGACTTAGCCATTGACTTTTCCAACTCACATAAACCTGATGTGAGTTGTAACTCTCATATATCCAAATGCTGGCTGTCAGTGAAATTTGGACAACATATTTCTGACATTGTTATTTTAAAAGTCACCCTACATGCCTTAACCTATCCCATCTTGTTAACTGCCACATAACCAGAAATTGAATGCAGATCTTCTAAGGCACAAATACCATAGTTCCTAAAGTTGCATTTGTAGTTTTTGGCATAATATCTTTATAACTGGATTTTCTCCATGAATACAATAGTTTTCCCTGAATCCCCAACCCCACCCCCAAAAAAAGCAAATTAAAAACTTGGAGACCATTATAAATATACTGGCCAAACCCAAAGTTATGAAGCTATCCACTGGCCTACAAACAAGAGAAATATGTTTTCAAAGCTGCTGTATTTGTTTTCAGAATTCTTATAAAAAATACTGCTGAGTGAATAATTCATAATGACAAAAGTATGTGACAAATATTGCTTCTTTTACTGTTTGGGTAATTTTATTTAATATGTAGAGGGTTTTTTTTCCATATGTTCATTTGGTCCTTGGACTTAGTTCATACAGCTTTTTCTCAATTTTCTTTTACCTCATACCTGAATTTTCAGCTGTGTTGCTGAATTGTTGGCAGAACTCATTTTTTATGTTTCCTGATAGACTGAAAATGTCAGTCTTTTTTTTTTTTTTTTTTGGTATGATACTACAGAAAATAAATTTGCTTCTGTTTTCCATCTTCATTCTTTAATAATTTTTAGTCACATTATCATGAGCTTAGCATTCATTTTGGCAGAACAGAAATGTATGGGGTAAAGCAAATTCACTTAAAGACATTTTTTTTCTCCTTGCTCTTCAATCAACTTCTTAAAAAGCAAATTATATTAGATTACTGTTTAATGAAGGATTATATTTTACCATGGGCTAACTTTTTCCACAGTAACATAAAGAAAGCTAAGGAAAATGACACAGTCTGTGAACAATTGCCATATTTTAAGCTGGGGGCAGCTTCTTTACAGCAGCAGAGTAAGTCTTAGGAACCAGTAGAAAATTCAAACTTCCAAGTGAAACATGTTCTCAGCACACGTCTCCATATGCCCTGATGGTGAAATTTGAAGTATATTCTCAGTGGCTGCTCTTACTGATTTAAAAATTCAAAAGACTTACTGCATTGTGCATGTCACTTTTTACCAAAGAGTCACATTATAGTTACTATAATTGCTCTCTGGAAGCCAGATATAAGCCTGCGTTTAAAGAAACACATTTTTATGAAACTTTAATAATGGCATTGTTACAGATTGTTCTACCAAACTAACTCAGCCTTATGTCTTAAGGGAAGTTGTATTGGAATTATGTTTTCTAGCTTCTCTTCAAGGTGAATCAAATTTTCAGCACAACACCCTGGCAGCTTTCCACAAAAAAAAGTAGAAACTTCTATGTGCAAAAGGGGCAGGTGCAAGTTGGGTGTCTGGCACCTACCTGATGCTCACATTAAAGCAGTTGGATCTTCAGCTGGTGGGAACAAGCATGACATTAATATCTTATTCTGGGAGTTCCCCTCAGTTTTACTAATTGGGGGATTTGACCCATTAATTGAAGGACAGTTGGAAGACTGTTTTGAAAGGTGCCTTGGGTATCAAAGCCAGAATGATGAGCATGTGTGAATATTCTGAATTTCTTTTTCTTTGAAATTGCTCTTCAAGGGAAAAGTCCTTAATTTCTAAATTCAAATTCAAAGTCTCTGGAAAACATCTGGCATGAAGGTAGATCCTGTACCACATGAGGAAGAGGAACTGCATTGGCATTGAGATGATGGATAACCAAGACCCTCCATGGGAATGCATAAGGTTGTGGCAACATCAATGGTTTGTCATGGAAGTTTCAGGCCCAGTTCAATGCAGTTTTCCAATGGAGACAAGACACTACTCAAAAACACTTTTCTTCTCTTGCCAGTGAGACATTCCTTACATTTCCCCTCAGTGTGGTTTGCTGATGTGTTGTATCTGGCTGGCTGGCTGGCTGCCAAGTGAAGATTTTTGGGGTGCAGTTTATAGGGCCAAAGAGGTTGATCAAAATTGCTCTAGTCCCTAAAATCAAGTTTTGATAGGAATCTAAGCCAGTTTGTTGGAAGAAGGCTGTTTATTAAGTTTACCTGTATTTATTTAATTCATGCCCAAACAGTCCACAGTACTGGGCTGTGTCACAGTGTCATTTTATGCAGTCACCTCTGCCCAGACAATGAAAACTCTGTGTTAGCAATAAAACTATTTCATGGAAATAGCAATAGCTTCAGTCAGCTGAGGGTTTTCACAGTGGCCTAAGCTTTGAAACTAATTCTTTTTGACTAATAAAACTGAAAAGTGTTACTATTTTGAAATGTAATTATTAACTGTATGAAGCCTTTTATTATGTCAAATGGTATGGTTTTTAAAGGTAGGTAGATAATATAAACTATGCTTAATCCCAAGAGCATATTTTCTTATAGTGATTAATACGCAGCAACAAGGGAAGCAGGAAAAGTAAGACTTGTAAGTAGGATGTGAAATATGAACTAAATGTCTTTGATACAGAGTCAATTATGTTATTAATTACAATCAATGACTATTACATTTTTTTACCCCTCCCTACTCTCTAATTTCTTTACTGACGAGGTACTTCCCAGAAATATATATTCACCTGTAAACTATAGAGCAAAGTTACAGAGCTCTAGAGCCAAAGTCCGTGCCTTGGTAAAGCACCTCAACTAGCAAAATCTCTTCTCACTACCAACTGCTAGCTGTTGAGGAAATGCATTTGCTCCAGAGGTGTGTCTGGATCCCCACACAACTGAAACAGCTGCAAGGATCTGAAAAAGAGGCAATTAGCTGACAGAGATGAAATTAAATGAGCAGTTAAAGAGTGCCCATTCATGGACTTTGACAGCTAGCTACACAGGCAAATGGACATTTGGAAGTGGGCACAAGAACCTGAACAGAAAATCTAGAAACAGCCTATATATATAACGGATATATATTTCTAGTAGATATATATCTAATGGATATAAAACAAACAGCAGATACAAATAATATATTACATATATGTAAGTATATTTCTGTGCTTTAGTTACTTTATTCAGTTGCCTAAGTATTTTAAGAATATAAAAGGAAGAAAAAGATAGCGATTTGGTACCTCAGAAAACAAAATCAAAACTTTTCCATAACTTCAACAACAAAAAAAAGCTTCCCTACCCTATAAATAATATTACAAAAATTTTAAGAAGAAAGAAATTACTTCCAATATTTTACTGACATATTTAAATCTGAAAAATGAATTGGTGAATTCATACTCCAGTGCTTTTGAGAAGAGCTGTGTCTCCTGGGCTACACAAAGGGTCTTCCCCAGAAAGGCTTCCCGCAGGCACTGTAGAGATATTTCCAAGAAAGTAATAGAATCTTTCTAAAGAATAGGACAGAATTGTATGTAAAGAAAAAAAAAAAAAAAGGGTTGTTTCATTTTTCTACACAGAAAATCAAATCACCCATCCAAGGTGATAAACTACTATTTTTCCTTTGCCATTATTTGTACATAGGTTAACTGTTTCTGCTCTTCAGTGTTACTAAGATACCCTCTGTTTCTCTCCAAACTTCCAATCACTTTACCTTCAAACACTACTTTTGGCAATCCCGTTAAACAGTCATATCTATCCTACCCATCTGCCACCGTTCTATGAGACTTGCAATGTAAATAATAAATATAAAATGCAGAGTAAAAAAAATTCCTCCTTTAATCACAAGTGTAGCACTGGTACAATGCATGCAGACCATTGCTATTCTATGTTACTGTTCTTGATTGGATTTTGTGTATCTTTTGTAGTTAAGCAGAAAATACTCTGGAAATTAAAATATCTCATTTGTTTTATTTGTACAGTGCTAAACAAAATAAGTCTTCAATACTGGTAATTAAAAAAAAAAAATCCAACGATAAAAAAAAACCCTCATTAATAATAATGACAGAAACGATCTATTCTGAGCCAAGTTGTATACCAGGGAAGCTGTAAGGCAACTGTCAACACTCTATCGGGGATCTCTGTGACCAGGACTACCCACTGCCTTCAGAGACAAGGATTGGAAGAAACAGTAAAAGAAAATAAGAAAATAAGAAAATTATGATCCCCAGGGTATTCATGTTGCAGCTGGATTGTAGTGATAGAAACCCAAAGGTTGTTTTTCATTGAGGAGGCCTTAGGATCATATTTAGAAAAATATCATTACTATTGGCACTACTGGTGTGGTCCCCAAACAATGAGCCATAAGACTGGAATTACAAATACACAGAGAGAAACTACTGAAGTAGTATTGATGATCCCAACAGATCTGGGAAAGTGGATGAAAGATCTCAGTGATCTAGGTATTTCTGTGTGCAATCAGAATCACAAGACAGACAGTGTTGTAAAGTTTCCTTTAACAAATGCAGAAATATTCTATATTGCAGCAGTGCGTTGGTTTGTAGGGATCTTCTTTATAAAACAAAGTCGTGAGAGCACCGAGTCAAGATGTGGTAGAGCTAGATTTGGTTGCTTCTTCAGTCTGAAGACATTTCCCAGTTTTCTGCTTAAGGGCTTGACTATTTTAGCTAAATAGTGAATTTCCTGATAACTGGGAGACATGGATTTGATCTGATTTAGGATCAGGTCCTCAAACACCTTTACACATGGCTCCTAGATGACATGTCAAGTAAAACCAAGTGAATAAAAATATCCTGAATACACAAAGAGTCAGATAAAACAGATTCAGCTGACATGGCGTTTCTGAACGATCAAAGCTCAGATCTCTTATTTTCCTCACTCCTCCTCTCCATTTCATCACATACATAAGAAATGATGGGCATAAGAGCCCATTTTACTGTTATGACTGGTCAAGGCACAGTGCAGTCAGGCTTCTAGTTCCAGATGAAGTCCTCTGTGCACATGTACAATGCAAATAATAACAATAATACAAAGAAAACCTCATGTTTAAGAAATTAAAATGTCTATATTGAGTATGATTTTAATTTGCTCTTGATTTTCTCTGATCCTGAATGCTTTTCTTTTCTATCTCTTCCTCAGATGCACTGTATATTCTTAGTATAGAATTATGGTATGTATAAAGAAATAAATTTTCTTTTTATTATTTATTGAAAGAGAGAATAAATAGAATGGAAGCCCTTAGCAAAGCAATGCAATTTGATATACTGCCTCAGCTGGGTAGAGCTTACCATTATCTTTCTTATCCACATTTTATAGTTTTCACTTCATGTCATTTCTTAATAAAACTACCTACATTCAGTCTCTATTGCAGTATGTACATTCAAAGATGTGGACATGACATATAATTAATACAACCTTTCTTCCCTCTTTCTGTTTCAGATTATAGACCTAGATTTCAGGCAAGTGCATAAATTTTGTATTATAGCATGAGAAGCAATTAATTCCATTAATAAGCAATAATTCATATAATTCAGATCATGGGCTGTCACTATGAATTACTTCATTATCCAGCTTTTTACCCTAGGCTAAAAAGCCAGCTTCATTAATTCTGTAGAAGGCTTATTTTCTTCTCTTGAAAAAACACAGTCGAACCCATTTAAAGGAATACTCCTCTTAATGATAGATACCATCCAAGAAAAAAATTATTCAGCAGCAAGTCCCCATAAATATTAAAATTATTTAATAGATCAAATATTTACATCACGTTTATGTATGGAATGAGTGTCACCAGAAAGCTAGTTGTTATGAATAACAATTTTCTTCATTGTGAAGGATGCCAGTTATAGTCTGGACTTGATAATGAGCTTATCATGCTCGCCTGGAGTTGAATATACTTATTACAAATCATTTTAAAGATGTATTAACTTTTAATTAGATCTGCACTTCAAATTACATATACAGTGAGGTGAATATAACTAGATTGAGAAGGGAAACTCAGGCAGGGGTTCCCTGCATTCATTTTATCTCTTCTGAGCTGTGACATTAGCACACATTATACTGAACACCTTCCTTACTGTTACATTTTGGCAGTTGTAGTGAAAAGTATCAGGGAGGAATATGGCTTTCAGGTGTTTCCAGGACTATGGTTTTCAGTGGTTTCCTTGCATAGATCTCCAGGCAAGTAAAGGGCATTCTGCAAATCCCATAAAACACAACTTGAAGAATTAATTGCTGTGACATTTAAGATATGGCCACTATGTCTTCTCCTTTATTCATAATACTAAAGCAAGGTATTTATTATTAGTATAAAGGGAAGAAGAAAATAATCTTAATCTGCATCATGGAATTAAGGGAGGTGGGTCTGGGAGTGAAATACTACTCTCTATCAGTAAAGATTAGATTTATGAGATTTGTAAAAATTATCCTCCAGTGAAAAAGCTAATGAATAAAATACCACATTCTACTACAAAGCCTGAAAATGTGACTGCCCTTAAACTGTTTTTTTGTAAAGCATGAGTAAAACATTGTCCTTTCTTCTTGTTTGTGCTTATTCTGGTGTCTGCAAATTGTCCATGAACTATGAACAACAAAATAAATAATATGCCAATATGCCAGAATTACTTTTATGATTGAATGATAATAAAGAACTCTTTATATATTTTCTTCACTATTTATAATGGGTTGGATAATGCCCTGCCAGGCATGACACTGAAAGCTTTCCATTATATGTCCTTAATACTCAACTCTTTCATTATTCAGTATGTATGAATATTCTAATCTGCTCATGAAGAAAAAAAAGAAAAAGAACAGTATCACAGCCCAGCCCAGGACAATTACACCACATTTTTATTAAATTAACTACGGGTTGTAAGTTTACCTTAACAGCCACAAACATTTTCAAATAAAACCAAGATTACTCCTTGCTTGATTTTTTCCAGATGAAAGGTTTGTGGATTTTATTTTCAAAGGAAATTATTATTTTCATGTTGCTATATACTAAAGAAGCAGTGAGAAATGCTTCCTCTTATTGAGATGGCAATGGTGTAGCAGCTGTGATACAAACACCACGCTGGATGAGCAGCAAATCTTGCAGTGTAGAATTGTTCCAGTAAACGTTAAGTGATTTGAAAAGACTTGACAGGCGAGAGCAGCAAGCCCTGGAGTCATGTAAAATGCAAGAGAAATACCACTTTATGGATGCTTTATGATGGCTTCAGAAACAGAAACAACAAACCGGCTATTAAAATATAATTTAGCAATAATATTCTTCCCAGTTTGAAAACTATCTATGAAAAATAAATTCTTTTATATTCATGAACAATCTAAAGTTTTAAGAGATGTTCCTATTTCTTATAGATGGCTACTTTTGGCTGGAATGTATGGAAATAACATTCAATTATATGCTACATTGGTACCAGTCAGGATAGCTTATAGCTGGGGAGGATGTTTTCTCTCCCTCTCTCCTCGGTGGCATATTCCTGAGTGTATTTTAATAAATCCCTTAGAAACAAACAAGGAAAATTACTAAAAATCCTCCAGAAACTGTGAAGAGTGAAGAATATCAATATACAGTAATAAGACAATTAATGAATTAATTCAGCAATGCTTTCTAGTCATAGAGTGCCATTAACCCAGAAGGCTCTGCAAATTCTGGAGTCACAGAGGAGACATTTCTGGTGTAGCCATTTTGTCGCAGCAATCCTAAATCTCATTCTGAGGTTGAGAAGCAATGAAACACTAAGGGGATTTAAGGTAGAATAGATAGAATTTATATCCTTTCTTGGACTTTGGCCAGTGTACTAAAGTTGTCTCTCTGCTAGCAAAGAGTGTCTGGAGATTCTTAATGACCAGACATGGTCACAACCTCTTTTTTGCAAGTAATCCAAAAAACAACACATCCTATGTAACAGTGATCCTTACCACCAAGCAGAAGCACTGGTGGAGGAAGGACTGCCACGATGAAAGCATTGCTAGCATGCAGCTTGCCACAGCTTAAGGGGGAAAAAATTCTTGTGCCTCAACCTTTATGCATCACTACCACAAGGTTCAGAGTTGCAAATTATCAGTGCCATTGACCCCACTTCTGTGAAACACTTAAGCATGTGCTTAAGTTGGAATTAATAAAGCAATCAGGAAATATAGTACTTCACAAGCCTTCCCTTCCTGCTATTGTATTATTTACCTAAGCCACCACCAATTGATGTTTCAGCTTTTGTTTTAAAGGGCTAGAAAAAAAATAGTTTCTGTAACTGTGCTATATATTGATGAAAAGCAGCTTAATGTTGTTTTCTCATTAAATCGGGTCTATTCAGCAGGATAACCCACACATCACCCAGTAGCATATGAATGGATACTGTCTAATTGTGCTGGTCAAGACTGACAATTTCCAAAGGCTTAGCTCAGAAGTTCTGGGCACCTGCAAAGCTCTAGGCACCTGAATCTGCTTCTTGACTGCAAAGTATCCCTCTCCCATTTGTTGCACATATTTCCAATGTGAGGATCTTGTAGGAAATGCAGATGTACCTGGTGTCCAGCCAACAAAGGCTCGAGGAGGAATTTCTCCCCAGCTACTTGGACATAAGAAGTTGCAGTGTTCTCCTATGAAAGACTGCTTGGTGACAACTCCGTGTGTATCTATTATTTCTAGTCTGTATTTAGTGTGTTTTCCTTCCAAGAGGACTGTGCTCTGAGAGCAAACTTCAAAGAGCAAATGAGGCAGTTGTGCATTTGCTTCATAGCACCTAATTCAAAGATCACCTGACAGCTTTATGGTCTGCTCCAGCTTATATTCTTAGGGGGCTGATCACCTGAAAATTCATAGTAATTGGATCACAGGAGTATATTTTCATTCTTGTCTAGAAGACTTAACAATTTCTGAGTTAAAATGAATGGGGCTGTAGCTGTAGCAGCAGCAGGAAGAGCATTTAACTAAAGGATTTTCTTTTCTTCCTGTAGCAGAGCCTAATCTGTTGCCTGTCAAGGCCGGGTGATCACTGACAGCCGTGATGGATGAACTGGGAAAGAAATATTTATAGATATTCATATTGTTTTTATTTCCATCCTTCCATTCATTGCTATCCTTCCTTCATCCATCCCACATAACATGCTTGTCGTCTTTTATACATTAATCCTGAATTCAAATTCTTCCCCCTTCTTTTTTTCCTATAATTTTATGGTCTTTGAAGATAATGACCACATCTGTTATTTAGTTATCAAATATGTTTCTTATTTTAATGATTTCCTTTGTCTTTTTAAGTATCACCTACAGCAGATCTAAAGTTTGATTACACTGATATTTTTCTCCTCTCCGGTTTACAAACTGTGGCTTTATCCTGGAGAGAATTTTCCTCCCTCTGTTCTCAGGGACTTTCATCTCTTTCTCTCAGTTGCTGTTATACAGTTGCAATTTGAGCAAAGAAAAAAAAAAAAAAAACATTGTATCTTCAAGCTTATCTATTTCTGCTACCTTTGTCTTTTTGATTCTCTAAGAATATGAATGGAATAAAAGTTCAATCTACTTACTGTGACTCTAGTGTCTGGAGTTTAGTTTGGAGGTTTTGTTTTGTTTTGGGTTTTTTTTTTTTAGCAACTAATTTGAATATACTGAGACTGTTTCTGTCTTAAACAAAAAAATATTGATTACATAAGAAGTCTCAGGTAGCCTCATACCACCTCAGGAACTCCTCAGAATAGAGTGGAGCACAGTGCATATGGATTCTGAAATTTCTCCCTATTTCTTTCATTCACTGTGGTGATTCAGCCTGCAACCCTGGCTGACGGTGAGGGGATGCTCCAAGTTCTTGTTCCATGACTTTCCATTCCCAGATCATGACGCTGTTCCCATCTGGGATGCATGTCTTGCTCTCCTTCCATGGTAGTGAGAGCACCAAGAACAGCCAACCTAAGGTCAGGTCTCAACTTGGTGAAGAGTTGGTAATGTAAAAAACACCTGGACCTGAGAACTCCAAAGCAATGTGAAATACAGTGTTTTTTTCTACATCACCTGCCCAACTCTCTGGATTCTGGCTGAAGCAAAGCTGTGAAATTTCCCATAATTTACTATAACTGCTTCCCTTACATTTCTCACCCATGGCTACTCCTGCGTGATAGCAGGGTTAGTCACAACAGAAAACATGCATCCCCTCCTTCTACTGAGCTGGAATCTACCATATCAGCCCAGCCTGTCCCAGGTCAGGCTCTGCTCTGCAAGGGACCTACTTGCCTAATAAACTAACTCAAGCTGGAGACCTACTTCCAGGCATTAAAATCCAAAAGCTGGGCCCTTGGATCTCACTTTTCATGTCTGTATAACTGGCCTCATCTGAAGTTCCTGGTATGGAAAGAAAAGATGCACAATGACTTTTGTGAGATGTGGATGATACTCTTCATTAAGCTGGTGTGGGGTTTTTTAGTTTGCAAAATGGAATTAACCGAATTTCTCTATATGATGCAATTGTAGAGATCTTGCATTTCCAGGATGTTATATAAACTCATCATGCAGCCTGGGCTGTTCTGCATGCAGCTGTCATTTCTGAGCAGAAACTAAGAAAATCCCTCAGCTTGATTCTGAAACTCAAACTTAAGCATGTGGACTGCAGATCCCTGATCGGAGGACAATTGCTTGTCATCTGTTTTTCAAGGGTTCTTTTAGCAGAGTCTCATCCAGCCAACACATTGTTCTGCCACGCAGAAGCTGATCTCCAGAAAAAATATTTGTGCATGTAAAAAAATTAGAATAAAGCCTTATATGTCCCTACATTACAATTTCATTTTGTATTCTCTCTAATAACCCATATCATAATAAATTCATGATGTAGTCCTGTGAAAGTCATTGTTATTTAGCTTTAGTTAAGCAATGGTTAATAGACCCTCACCATGCTGCTGCACCACACATAATGTACATAGTCATTGAATGAAGGCTTACTCTGAAAATTTTACTAACTTCCAAAAGGCTGGTTTACACTTGTATTGCTGTGGTTAGCACTGTTAGTCATACCAGTCAAATTTGACTACTTCCAAGTATTTTTTCCTAAGATGGGTGACAATGGAATTTAGGTCTTACTTTTTTTTTTTTTTTTTTTTTTTAAGCTAATAAAGGTATCTGGTTTGGTTTGGTTTGGTTTGGTTTTCTTCAGAGATTGGTATAGACAAAGTACCACCTTGCAACACTTCATATCAAACAACAAACCATTGATCATAAACCACAGGAACACAGTCCTCCTGGTACTGTGAGATTAAATGTCAGCTGTGTAATGCCACAGTTGCACCACCTTGTAGGAACTCTACTTGGCCCCTTTCAACTACAGTGATCAGTCACTTCCCCCACCTTTCTTTTCTGCATCACTGGCACTGGTAAGATATTTTCCAGCAGCTTGTTCCCTGGTCTCTCCCATCTGCCTCTGTCCCCTGGGCAGAATTGGGAGAAGGACACAATGAGGAGTAACTGAGGCTCTCAGATGAGCTTTTAAGACTCCAAGGTTTCTGCCTCAGACACTGAAGTTCAGGGACCTCTGTCTCTCTCTGCACAGCAGAAAGCCAGATTTCTTTTCAAAGAAAGCCAAGATGTTTCATCATCAAGAGGTACAAGCAGTTATTGAACTCATGATTGCAGTCCAGTGTATTACTTGCCAGGAAAATAGCTCACTTGACATTACTTGTAGACAGTGCTCAGTACAACATAGTGAAAAATTCCTAAAAAAACACATTTGGCATTCTTTTAGCCTGTTTCTGCTTAGTTCAGGAAATCCCTCATTCTTTTTCCTCATGACTCCATTTGATTTCATCTCTATGGCAGTATTTGGTATATGGAAGTTATTAGCTCACAGGAAAATAAAAATACAAAAAAAAAAAAAAAAAGAGTGCATTCGTGGCTTCATTGAAATAACATTTTTGTCTAAAATTGAAGATTTCTCCTGATCATGAGTAGTCCTATGATATTCTTAAAATTCAGGGTATCTGTGTCTCTGAAAAATACCTCAGCCCAGCTCAGCTGAAGCCAGGAGGTCTGGTTCAACATAACAGGTGTTGGGTGGAACTCTGGGGCCTACGATCTCTGGGTAGTTAGATTTTTATCACTGCAAACCTTTCCAGCTCTTACAGCTATGAAAAGGCCCTTTGGAGACATGCCTAAGATGTGCCAAGTGCCTCTAATACCTACTTTTTGTCTGCATTTTCAGCCTGTGTTTGGACTGTCATACACTGTTCTTCTCCATATTCTACTTTGACCCACATCTGAGTAGGCTTTTTTGATGTTTTCTTCATCATCCAGCCAGGCATTCAGGTAGGAATCTCTTCTACTGACAGCTAGAAAGACAAAAATTTGCTCTCCCTGGGATGGTTTTGACCTTGAGGACAGTGGGGCACAACTCTGCTGGACCTTTAGGAGCCTCCCTAAGACATGTCTTTGATGGTCTGTCTTGAGAGTGACCACTGGTGGCAGCACGCAACACAGCAAAGGTGTCCAGTCACAATAGAGACAACTTATCACAAGTTTCCTTACGAGTTGTTCACTTGGGTTTTGGAGGTCTTTTTTCTACCACATAAAACATGTTTCAGAGTTATGTTACATTCATCGTCCTTCCTACAGATCTCAGTGGGTCTATAGGGCCATGCTGGCAGAAGCTGGTAGGTGACAGCTCAGGCTGAATGCAAAAGGGAACATGCAGGATAAAAATACAGTGTCCTTTACAAAATAATGGTCATTTTTTTCTGCTTTCCAATATGAAAATTAAATACTCTTATCCTCCTTATTATCTTGAAAATGAATGACCTATACTGTTCTTCTTTTGTACAGTATCATTCATTTAAATCTCTGTTGTGCTATAAGGTTGTCCAAATACATTTGTACACAAGTCTATTACTTAATTTTCTTTTCAAGTCCACACCATCTTAAAAACTATTAGACTTACTATCGATCCTTCCTATTCAGTAAGGCTTTATTTTGTACAGGAGGGAAATATGAGTCTTCTGTTCAATAATTCTTTTGTTTTTCCTCTGTACCTACTGCTAGACTAACAAAAATAATCCAATTTTCAATTTTCAAAATCTTTCCCTGTGAATGTTTCAAGTAAGAGATACTCTAACTCACTGTGCTCTCCCAGTGCTACTCACAAAAGACCCATTGTCATAGACATCAACTACCCTACCGTGTGTCCAGTCATTCCCTAAAATAATTTCCCCAGTCTAATCTCATCTAACTTCCAGAGAAAAGATATTTCTCCCTGTGACAGAAAAGTGTATTCTTTGGTTACTGGATCCCAGGAAGAAGTTCAATCCTTCTGAGCCTGCAGCCTAAAGAAATGTTATTCTTATCTGCACTGAGAAATTATTAAAAAGCAAATATATAATTAAACTTCAACTAATAAAATCATGAAAAAGGCTATCAATTTTTAATTATATGAATACTAAGCAACACAATAAAAAGTTAATACAGTCATAATGTGTTATTAATGAACAATTAATTGCTGCAATTAAGAGATGAAGCTGATGAGCTGAGGAAGCGATTTAGTGAAGATTATTAAGGCAGAGTTTTGATCTTCCACTTACTATAGCCAATGGCTTTAAAACTGAATATGGTCCAAACTGTGTTTTCAAAGTTACACAGATATAAATCCACAGGGGACAACTGATTATGTACTTTCTTGTAGCTAATGTACATTTTTAGAGTGCTATCTGGTAGTGCAGATGACAGTGTTAACAAACTTTATCAGAGAATGAGATTTATAGTAGCCATTATGTTTTTCCCCAGTACGACTGTGAAGGGAGACAAAAGTCAAAATGTCTAGAATAATGTTATTTTGCCTTCTCGTAATTTATTTTTTCAGCTCTTCAGTTTATATTTTCATTTCTTACAAATAGTTTTTACTAGTTCACTCTATGAATATACAAATAAAGATCTCGGTGTTCAGGAGCTGGCAGGTTTCTCACATTTACCACTGGAAATGCAAGGCCAGAAAGAAAATCAGTGATAATCCATTCTGGTCTTTCCCATGACACAAACCATGGCATCCCATCCCAGTGATCCATGCACTGATCCCAGGAGCTCCTCAATTAACAAATGCCTCATTTTTAGAAAAGGCATTCAGCTTTGATTTAGAAACCTCTGTTAGTGAGGACTTCACTATGACTCTCTTAAAATTTTACCAGTGACTATCAGAGTCCCCCTCCCACACTTCAATAAGCATAGTTTCTCTTCTAATTGAATTGCAGGCTTATAAATCCACTAAGATCCCAGTACAAGACAGGAGCATCGGACTGTGTTCATTCAAATGGTGTCAGCCTCCTCCTCCTCTCATTCTCTCTACATCAGCCTTCACAAATCCATCCACAACATCATCATAATTTCTGCAGCAGGGTCTCCTCTAATCTCCCTCATTTCCCACTCATCCCATTTTCCATGCCTCCTCTCTGCTCAGTCTTGTCATTAAATTTCAAGTAACTTTTAGATATCCCCAGGGCAACTCTCACAATAAGGATTGCTAATTTTCTGTCATGGTTGGTAAATTAAGAAATAATAAGATCAGCCCAAAAAGCTACAACATCATCACTTTATATAGCTTCTCAAGTCAAAAAAAAAAAAAAATGTTTTTAAGATGTATCTTCTTTTACGTAGTTTGCCTGTTTCATTCTACTAAACCTGATAAACAGCTGCTAAAACTTTTTAGTACTTTTCAAAACATACCATTCAACTCTTCAGACCTATTTTTTATTGTGCCTGCCTAACTGCCTGTGTTAACATTACACTATAACAGTTTATGGACATGTTATTTATTTTATACTCAGGACCACTTAGAGCTCTTAAAGGCTATGGGCCATTCTCAATCTCTAAGTATGTAAATAACACAACTATTTCCTTCACCCATGGCTACCCAGGGAATTGAACTCAAATCACAAGCTGAGTGTTCACGTATCAGAGGTATGAATGTGGATGAAGTATTTAGATCAATCACAGTTTTAGGTCCCTGAATTTCACAAAATAAAAGCCTCCTCTCAGGCAATTTCAAGAAACTGAATCTCAGCTAATGTTAATCTCAGTTTTCAATGCTTCTATTGAAACCTTCTCCAGAGCATGTTGCCCTTATACTTCTTATGAAGTTATCCTTTAAATCATTACAAATCCTGGTTTTATAATTACTAAAATAACAGCCTAGTGTTATTGCTTTCATCTGTCCACTGTGGACATAAACATGGTATAATCGTAGCCACATTTCTTTTTCTTTCTCCAACACTTCATTTTTATTCATGATCTGTCCCATGTAAAGGGAGAAACTTGTTCTCGGTGTGAAAGCATATGGCCCTTGGAAGAGAAGGAAAACAGTGCAATGTGGGTCCAATCCAACCAGAAAAATTATTCCATTATGATCAAGACTTTATAAAATATCCAACACTTCAACATCTTAAGCAGTGGTAGTATAACATCATATAAAATTTGTGGGATGCTTCAATCTAGTTCCAATTTAAAACATGTATTAATAGCATAGTTAGCCCTTTAAAAGCACAACAGTTTCCACAAACCTCCAAATCCTAGGTAATTAGGGTTTTCAGTCATGACAGTGTTCTTATTCTAATGGCAATTTTGGCAAATAGCAGGTAATTATAGCTCACTGAGGAACTACATTCTCACTTGAGACCTGCCATCACCAGCTTAATTGCTTCCCAGTGAAACAATAGCATTATTGTTCAACTACCATCTTCTGTTATTCTGCAATTGGGACTGAGTACTGTGAAATTTAACTTCTCTGTTGTAATCTACAAAACAGCTTTTCTTGACATGTTTATAAATACTAGCATGTGCATCTTTCTCTTGTGCTTATACAGAGAATAAACATTTATTTACCACAAGACTACAAGACTGAGTTTCCTTAAGTTGAAATCCTGTGAAAGTTTAAAAATGCAACCCATAAAGGTTGCTGGAAGCCTTACAGAGTACATGAAAGGACTAATGAAAGAGCTACAGGGTCTTACCATTCAAGAATCTTTATACCCACAGCTGGTTCTACCAGATCTTCTGCACTTGCAGGCAGTCATGTGTGTGTTTTAAAGAATGAGGACTCTATTACTTAATTGTAAATTTTCTTATACTGTCAGTATTTAGCAATCCCAGGTAAGATTGGCAGCTCCAGGCAGAAACATAAAGCAAGTCTGAGATTTCCCATTCTGCACAGGAAGATGGGGCAGACGGAAGAGCAGTAGCCCTGCAAGAGGCCGTTGGTAGCCAGCCCAGTGTGGAGACCCCATCTTCTGAGTCCTCAGTCTAGTGGCATTTATCATGAATTCAAAACACACAACATGCCATTTGCCTGTCATTGTTTCATGACTCCACAATGGCCATCACAGTGATACAGATACTATATGAAATAAACCTGGTACTTGCACTTCTTAGTGCTGAATGGTACAGGAGCACACTGCAACATTTCTGTGAAGTCAGTGCATTTTCTTTAGTTTCCCTCATTTGTTCTTTTTGTCTCTTTGTAAAAAACACCTATTTAGGAAGATTTATACTAGTGGGTTTAATTCTGAGAAGAGTCTTTTAAAATACCTTTGGCCAAATATGCAAGTATTTTTGGTTTCAAGGCTGACTGACTGCTATTATTTTAGGCAGGAAGGGAAGAAACTCCTATAAGTGCATAATGTCCTGCACCGTGCCTATACACACTGTTATAGAGACAATATTTTGGTCTGGAGGGAGTCTTGAAGTCATGAGTTCCTGTGAGTGAGATATCTAGCAAGGGATTTTTTTAATCTGGCTGAGTAGCATTTTTCCCAAAGCTCCTGCTTGTGCTACAGTAACCAAGCATGAGATCGAAATCATAAATTATGTTTAAGTCTGCAGTTTGCAGAAGGGACCATAACATCTCCAGGACAGCCACAAATGGAAGAAGGCTTTTCCAGCAGTTGTTACAATGTGGATTTTTGGTGACACAGAGCAGGCTAGTTGGATTAGGTCTGACTGCTAATTAAACTACTTTCCACCTTTACTTTGTGTTATCAGCTAACAGAAGCATGCTCCACATAAATGAACCTAACATTGGGAATTGTTATGACTCTGTAGAGGTCAGAGAAGAGTCAAAATGATTAATTTATACTAATTGGTAAATTGCTTATTCTAACCTTTCTGAAGGGCATATAGATTATAATTTTCTTTCATATATAATTCTTTAAGTAAACAGCCAACATCTTCTATTGTCTAAATTGATATGTACTTAGCAGATACTAATACACAAATGATGTGTATTAGAGATAGCTTTGCAGGGTGGATTCGGTCCAGTCCAAATCCCAAGATATCAAACCCCCATTAACTGTATCTGCCCAGTGCCGAGGGAATGCCAGGGCACTCCTTCCTCACAGGCAGGGAGAATCCCCTCCTCCGTCTCCACCAAGGAGAATGACCTTTGGTTCCCAGGGGAGCTGGTTCAAGGTGGGGTCTCAGAGACCTCTGAGGAAGTTTTGCCCATCTCTAGAGGGGACCAGGTTCAAAGGAGAAATCTCTGCCCGTGGGAAGGATGAGAGGTGGATCCCAGGAGCTGTCTGAAGGGACTTCCTCTGTCTAAGCAGAAGAGCAATGGCACAAACAACATATTCCTGGAGCCAGCTGGGGTCCAGAGCTTGTCTGGTTCCCACCACAGGGGCCCTTGGAGTAGATGTGCACAATTGATGCAGTTTACCACTGGACACTCGCTGACTGTATGCCAGGATCAAGCCAAGTGAGATGATCAGGCTACCCAACAATCACCTTGAATAAATCCAGCATGCTTCTCCAGTAAGAAAAGACCCCAGGGAAGCCAAGGGCCCTGGCAGGCAGTGCCACAGAGGTCCATGTGCCAATGGTTGTGCCAACACTTCAGGATATAGGGCACCTGGGACAGCTTCACCAGAGCAAGTGGGGAGAGTGTCTTGATGGGGAACAAGCAAACAGCATAGGTACAGGAGAGGTGCTGCCTCCACCAGATGATGAAGAGGAAGATGCTCTGGGAAGGAGAACAGAAGTAACAGGACATCTGCTATGGCTCTTCTTCTTCAGGGTGCTTTATTTTCCCAAGATCTCTTGGGCATCCCCCAGGAAACTTTCTGAGCCCACCATGGGGCAGGAGAATCACCCCCCATAAACTTGGAGCAGCATTATTTAACTGATTTCATTCACTGTAAAGAATCATCTTTTATTACACCAATTCCTGAAGAATTAATTAATTGACAACAATCACATTTGCAATGATGAAGAATCAAAAGGAAATAAGTTTGAAAAGTACTCTGCATTGTAAATTCTCTAGTGCTGCTCTTCGCTAGCATCACTGGCCTGATACACTCTTTTTTTTTAACTGATATAGCTCTTGATTTCCACAGGAATGAAACCCGGCCCCTGAGCTTTATGGAGTTGTTCATAACTTATACCTTGCTCAGTTCATTTGGACAAAATGGCCTAGGACTCCAGCTCTGTAATGGCATCATACTCTCTGGATTTAATTTAACTTCAAAAAGTAAATAGCCTGTTTTGTTTTGACGTCAAAATAGTTCTGATGCTAGAGTGGTTGATATCTGAGGGATTTGGCCAGCAAAGCCCAGTTGCTGTCAACATGCCCATTATTAAAGCCAAGTTTTTAAACTACTTTCCAGAAATATATGACAAACTGCCCTCCTTCACATATGCATAATTCTTAACATTCACATTGCTGGTACAGAGCCAGAGCTGCTATGCTAGATATACTCATTAGGACCCCAACTGGTTCTGTTAAAATCAATAGGAGCTGGTTTGTTCTGCCTGTTGTAGCAATAGAAAGCTGGGATGCAGTGGCTGTGGTAAGCGGTGCAGTACACATACCTTACCTGGACGTATGTCCCACAGATTGCTCTAGGGACCCAAGCAAAACAAGAGTACATGACTGTGGTAACAGTTTTCCTTGTAGCTCTAGCAAGCTGTCTTGCATTCTTCTGTTAGAGCTGCTCTATGCTGAGAATAAAAATCTACCCTTCCAACCAGCTAGCAATGTTAATTCCTTAATTGAAGCTAGAGGGGAGAACAGTTTGGTGTTGAACCACTCTGGTCCTGTGTTGATGACAGTGCCACATTGAGCATCTCTCAGAGAAAGGGCTGATGGCTGTTAAAGTCTCACTCCCACAGCATGGTTCCCTGCTGGTGTCCCTTCCATGGAGATGTTTCTCTTACACACAGTTTCCTTCAGATCTGCCTCCTTCCAGTGAGGCAGACTGGCACAGGCATGGTCTCTTTGGTCGAGCTGGTTCTAAAACACCACTTTCAGTGAAAACTCCAATAAAGCAGGAATTTTCAGGTCCATGAATGTGATGTTGAGCATTTCTATTTATTGATTAGATTGTATTTGATTTATTCCAATTTTTAATTAGATTGGCAATTGTCTGCAAATGTTTTTTTAAATTAGTTTTGTTTAAAAATACTGTGATGAAAAGGATAAAACTGACTGAACATATTCACTTTTCTTCCTCATTCTACCACTAATGGCTGACAATCCAATTTTACTGAAAATCTCTATTTCTGCTGGTATTTCCTAATTTCCTCTCCCCTTTTTCTTACATAAACATAAGCAGGAGAAAGTGAGACTTCTTCTTACTCATAGCCATATTTATCTAAGATTTGCTTTGCAAAGAAGAGTTTGATGTTCCACAGACAGATGGAAATGGCTCACAGCTCAGTGAGGTTTTCCAGAACTTCTTATGCCCCTAAATGCCCCGTGAGTATCTGGGACACGCGATGTGCCAGCAGATGGGATGTAGACCTATGGGGTCCTGGACTCTGTTGGACTGGCAGCTGGAGGGGATGAAGAATACCTGAAGGCACTTTATCAGGAGCAGATGCCTTTGCTTCAGCAACGGAAGGGAGCCCTAGAGTCCTGCCACCAGCCTCTGCGTTGCGTTGTTTGCCTCACCTTTCACCATCACTACAGCAAAGCACTTAAAATATCTTGGCCTTTTTATAATTTCATAAATTTGAATTTGCTCCTGGCCGATGGTTCAGTGTATAGCAAAGAGCAAATCTAAATATTTTGAATATCTTGATATATCTTTGCTGTAAAGAGGAAACAGAAAATTACATGCCAGCTACTTTACTGGGTCATTGAAAAATCTGTATCTCCCCCATGCAGCTATTGTTAATGCAATGGAAGCCATAAGGTAACATTCAGTTCAAGATCTTTAACATGATATCATATGCTATGACATTTATTTTGTCGGGGAGGAGGAGACTTGCAAAACCCAATCAGTTGAAAACACAAGCAGGGCAGAGAGAGGTAAACTGAGCTGAGTATCAGCAAAACCATTCCTTTACCTCCTGGAGCATAAAGGTAGGTGAGAGAAAGGAGATGCATGAAATGTCCCAAAGATCCCATTTAAGTGTTTTTTGTCTTGATCATTGGAGGAATGAGGAAGCAGTGGGACTTGGGTCAGGACTAAAAGTGTATTATAAGTGCTTTTTTCCTCTCAGGAATCATTCTGGAAAAGGCAGATGAGAGAGAGAAGAAAAACTAGACTGAACCTCAACAGCACATTTGTAAGTGCTCCTTTTCCTTTTAAATTTCTTATTTAATTTGTTATACGTGGAGGGAGAACAGACTTTGAAGCTGTGGAAGTCACATAAAGCCACTCATGGAGAGTTCTCTGACATTTCTATATTTTTGCTTGTTATTATAAGAGATACAAAGAGTGAGTGTGAGACTGAAAGAAAAAGCCCACAGACTTATGAATATATTTGTATTTGTAGTCCCTGAGCAGATTCCAGACCAAATTCTCATATCGTTACTAAAATGAATTGTGTTATTCCACTCCAGTGGCTCCCAGGAGTTTAAGTAAGGAGGAGCTGTGTCCCTAAGAATAACAAAATCGAGCCACCTGGCAAGTGCACAATATTTTTATGTGTCTGCAGACCCTGTCTGCATTGGCCTGCTTGACAAAGTGGTAGAGGTGTCACTTATTGAAAGGCAGCTTGGGGAAAAAGACATTGGAGCACTTAGATTTGAAGACTCTAGACAATATTTAGCCTTCTTTTACTGTTGCCTGAATGGAAGCTTGAGTAGGCAATAAGAGTTTTTAAAAGCCCTAGGAAAAAAATTAATTTCCTTTTAAATAAGATGGAATTTTATCCTCAGGGAGGTACATCAGAAATCTCCCATTCCTCTGATAAAAATCAAACTTTCATTTGTGTTTTTTCTGCAGAGCTCCCCAGCTACAACACAGAACAGGAGCCAGACAGAAGACAAGAAAAAAATCCTCATGCACTTTTTATTCTGAAGTATACTTTCAGACAAAAAGGTCATATTCTTTGGTACTAATGGTGATATAAAGTTCATAGTAATCACCACACAAATTATTCTTTAATCCAAAATGTGCTCTCAATTTCATCTGAGTAGTGGCCACAAATGTGACTAGTTAGACATAGTTCTTAAAAATCTACATTTTGGTTAGTCATATGAAGGATGTTGGTAAGGTAGGTCTGTAGGGAAAGAGACTAATTTTTTATTTTATCAAACACAGATGGAAAAAAACAGACAAGTCACAAAACATACTGTCCCTCCTTCAGTTCCCAAAGGTTTGTCTTCAATTTCAACAAGCATTCTTTTCCCAACCATAGCAATTAGACTAATGAAAGTGTGATCTTTTCTTAAGTAACTTCTCCTCTTTATATCATGGCTAAAACAATTATCATTATATGAACCCTAATAGATACACCAGTGAAATAATGTGATCATGTTTGATTTCACAATCAGTAAGCAGGTACTTGGATCCCTCTGTCCAGTCCACACTGCTTTGTCAGGTTTCAAAGCTATTTATTATGAGTAAATTTGAAATGTCTTCCCACAGAAATTTGTTTTAGAGAGTCTTTCTTTGTTATATGAATGTCTGATGTTTTCAATACTCATAAGATTTACTTTCTTTTCCAGTGGGGGCAAAACAGTTTTAATTGTTTCCTAAAGCTTTCATTTTTTCAAGGAGTAACCTTTAAAAGCAAGTACAAGAAACACCAAAAGGCAAGAGTGTAGTTCGTGCTTGTATAAGGTGAGCAGGTGGAGTGTGAGGAATATATAACCTATCCAAAGTACTCCAAGCTTATTGAAGATAAATAAATTTTAGAATAAATAACCACATGATTTGTTTGGGTGGCTTCAAAAATCTACAATTCATAACTGCACCTGGGCTTTTGGGAAGGATTCTTTAGTGTATTTGAGTTGTCCATTCATTGATAAGAACTGGAAACCAAAGTGATGACCTGCCCAGACGTCTCAAAGTAGCATAAATGTTGAGTGCTATAAATGGCATCCTTACATACCTGCCCATAGAGCACTGCTAAAACTCCTCAAAGATGTTTTGCAGTCTGGAAAATAAGGATAGAGGCATTTTCTAACAAGAGAATTTTACTTGGTTAAGTAAAAACACCCCCTGAAGTTGCATTAACTTCAGCAGAGGTTTATTTGAAGGGATGAAGGGGGAGGAAGTTAATTTTTCAGTATCCTCAGAAGGAAATATTTCTGATTTTCATCGTAGGGATAAAAGATATGAATGATACCGTATCCCAATGCTTTTCCTCTATAACTGAAAAGGAGTGAAAAAAGAATTTGAATGTTTAGATTTTGTTGAAATAAAGCATTTCAATTGTGAACATATTATTTATTTTGTTTACACGGAAAATGTTGACATTTTCAAGTTCTGTTTGTAATCCACATGAAGACAAATGTCAAAATTGCCCAATGTCCTGTGAAATGGAACTTCTGCCCTCTTTCTCATTTGCTTGGAGAAATGAGATATTAAGTGTGAGAGGATGAACTAGTTTTCATGTCCGTTCAGTCTTAGATATCTACATTCAAGAAAAGTTTCGGTTACTTCCAGTCATGATGACAACTTATGATTAGTTCCAGCTGCAGTGTTGACATCTGTCTACTGCACACTGAAGAGACTGTCATTTCACCCATTAGCAGCAATTCAGTTGGATTTGAGTTCAGCATGGCAACTTATAAACCAAAACTAGCATTTCAGAATCAGTTACAAAAGCTCATACGCTCTATTCCCCTTAAGATGCCAATACAATGGACTGTCCTTAACATTTTGGAAAGAAGATTAGCCTTTTGCTCTTTCCTGAAATGAGGCAATTTCAAATAGTATATTTCCTTTATTTATTTTCAGATGGAAAATGTTTGCTCTGAACTCTCATTAGCTTTCAAGATTTTTACCCTAATATTGGGCTATTACAGAATTTGAAATTAGAAAGCAAACTACTTACCTTGGATTCATTTTGATTTTTCTCCACTTTTTCACTTTTTAAAAATAACTTGGTACTTAGGATATTTTTGGCAAGGCTTCTGAGGACCTGTCTGCCAGAAAAGAAAATAATATTACTAATCTGGTGAGAAGCAGATGGATTATAAATGGTACCTGGCATGGAATAGATGTGAAAATGAAGAGCAGGAGAACGGATCTCTGGTTGCAGTCTTTCAGGAAAGTATTCCATTGAACATGAGGATTACCAGAAAAAGGGTCCTCCATTACTTATACATGCGGTAAATATTAAGGGCTTCAGGAAATCAGGCAGGAGTTTTGCCTGTGGATGTGCACATATAATTTCATACTCCTGCACAATGAACTTTCTGCCCTCTCCTGGCTGAAGAAAATTATTTTCCATTTCTTCCATGACTCCTGGTGCTTGTGGCAGCTCCAAGGCTGGGCTCACACCATGATCACACTCCCTGATCCCTCATACCACCTTCATGTTGGCCAGTCCCTGGATCAGGGCAGGAGTGAGTCTGTTACTCAGAGAAACTCGGGAGCAGGGAAGGGAACACAAATGCCACAAATAGAGCGGATGAATAAAGTTGGACCAAGCCACATAGTGCTGCAAACTTGAGCTCATGCTCACATGTGACCTATGGGAACACTGTGGACAGAGACCCTTATAGACAGAACCTTTATTTTCTTTCTTCTCATGTGGGCTCCTCTTTGGAAAAGTGCTAAGATAATATGCTAATGAGCAACTTCCTTTCACAGAAATAAGCACAGCATTATATACATGACAAATGATTTAAGGAAAGTTCATCAATGTACAAAAATGTGGTAATGCAGTGTTCAGTTTGAAGAACTATTTCTGCATATCTCTACTGAAATTTATCATTCTTTTGGATTTTTCTAGAAGAAATAATTTATTTTTCAATAAGTTTGATGATACACTTGGCTAAAAATCTGTAAAAACATTCAAGAATGTTTTCTGTTACTTATTTTCTAGCAAATGCCATGTTTTGGCTCTGCCTGTCAACATGCCATATTGTTCTTGTGATAACTTGCATTTTCCAAGCATGCTCAGTTTGTACATACAAAATTGTGCCACACCTATGCAACTAGTGCCATGCATTGCTAATACATGTTTGGTTCCCAGGAGTGGCTTTTGAGTGGTCATTATCGTCATCAGGGGCTTTGCTGCAGTTTTCAAACGTGTTGCTTTTTATATCTATGCAACAACCAGCGGGGTTCTGGTCTTGAGTGCAGGCCTAGAACTCCTGGAGAGGCAGCATCCAAGCTGTAATACTCAAATCTTAAATGAAGAGTCTTTGATAACTGGACACAAGGCATTTTAAGGTACCCTTCTGAATCTGAGCTGTGTCTGCAGACTTAGCTTTGTGTTGCAAAGTAACCTGAAGGTAGGCACTAGAAATTTGCTTCTTGAACTCTGTTTGGGAAAGATGGGCTGATCTTAAATACAGTGGTCATAAATCAGATCTAGACTCACTCTGTCTGTGGCTATTATGACAGATGAGTACTACAAAGAAATAAGACCTCCTTCACCCCAAAGATACCTATGATAAATGTGATTTTAATGTTCTGGTTTTGACAGTTAAGATCCTAATTCTGGTCTTACATACACTGGGTTTATATCAGTGTTGTTCCATTTACACCAGTGGATCTAGTCACTGGTTTCCTGATATACATGGGCACCCGATACACTTCAATGAAAAGAGGCACAGAGTAACAAGAATAATTGAAAAGGTCCTTAGACATTGGGATACCAGTGCCACCCAGGTCAAACTTTCCTTTTGCAAGCTGAATGTGGCTATTTTACAGTGAATCAGAGCTGAGGCATGAAAGAGCAGCACTGAGTGGAGGGGAGAGTCTGAAACATTAAGGGCAGAAGCATGCTATTTGTACAAGGCCATGAACAGAGCTGCTTTACTTCACAGGAGAATCAGGAGAGCAAAGCATTTCCCTGGACTACTCTGTGCACACCTGTGACATTAAGGATAAACCAGTTCTCAGTACTGGGCTGCCCTGCTGGGAGTGTATGAGACCCACCTCTGAAGGTTTTTTTCTCCATGAACAAGGGACTGTTCTGGGAAATTACTTAAGCACAGATGGATTTTTGCTTTTCTCTATTTCCCCTTATTTTGCCTAATGAACACCAGGAATTTTAAAATACAACACCGTTGTACTGGGTGGAGGTTACCTGGAGATATGGGTGAGGAAAAGCCAATACCTGCTTCCTACCAGCCGCACTCCACTGTAACAGTCAATGGTCAGAAAAACAGTCTTTTACTTCTGACTTTTGTCATTAAGACACTGTCCACCCTTCAGAACAGGGCTTCTTTTTTGTTGTTGTTTTTTTAAAAGCAAACCATAGAAATCCATGAGTTAGATGTGAGATGGAGTGAAAAAATTTATGCCGAAACCAGCAAGTTCTTCTTGCTTGATGGGTGTCACCAGAGCATCATGTGCTGTGCTAATTTCTCATCTTGTGAATAGACGTATTTGGACTGACAGTTGAAAGTGGGCTGCAGATTCCACTTAAAACATGTTTTTCATGCTGAGTAATGAAGGCAAAACACAAACCAATTCTGGCAGTTAAACTACACACTTAAACCTTTCATAGTGTTGTCAAACACTATAATCCTTCAAAAATCCAAGTTTCAATACCCTTAATATTTTATTTAATAAATTTTAAATCCTATAATTACCATAATTAAGGCACTCCTTTTGGATCGTGTTAGTGTGCTGCTCAAAGAAAGAGAAAGCTGTAGGCAATTTTCACTAAAGACTTTCCTGAATGCAAATGATATGTACAGCTCATTTTGAATTCTTCATGATGTCATCTGGGCGAACATTTTTTTAGAATGCATCAGGCAACTTTGGTGCAGAAATTCTAGAACACCATCCAAGGAAAGACTTAGATGGAAGGGGCCTCATTATCTCCATACCTGACTCTTCCTGTGCTGGCAGTGCACCTAATAAAGAAGTTTCTGCCCCTCATTTGGTAAAGCAGGATAACTGGAAAGAAGTAAAAGATTTTTGGGTGTTGTGAGACATACCTTGAGGACTGAAAACAAATTTTAGAGTGAGGTATGTATTGTCCACTGGGAAAGAAAATGCAACTTACTGGATTCGTACTGGTAATTACTGACCCAAAAAGCTTCTAAATCAGTTTCAAGGTCAGGAGAGAAATCTGTGGGAGGAGAAAGAAGAAGCAGCTTTAGTATGCTTTTGCACTTTCTACCTTTGTCCTCATCATCCACTGTCTCAGTGCGGCACTGGAACTACAGAGGTTCCCATCGAGCCAGAAGTGCCCAGTGCCATGGTGGCCACGCGGGGACAGGAACTCACTGGCAGCTCAGAAGAGCCCTGAGGTCCCCAGGGCTCCCTCTCATGGCCTGCTCCACAGTCCTGGGCTGCAAACACCAGCCCATTCCTCCTCCGTAGTGGTGTATTTGTATCCTCTGGCCAGAACAGTCCAACAGAAAGCAGAGGCTCTGAACTCAGGGTCAGTTTAGAGCCAAAATTACTGGTCAAGTCATGACCACACAAGGACACTGCCAGACACACAACATTCAGAGCTGTGAATTTCAACAACCAGACTCTTGTTTGTCAGGGTGGGTGCTTAAAATCAATGCTTCACACACACACATCTTGGCCATGAACTACCCTGAAAGAAGGATAATGTATTGAAAATGCACCAAAGAAAGGTTGTGCTGTGCTTTATGGGGGAGTTTAAGTGGAAAAGATGCTGCAAGGCTGACTGAGGCGGCCTGTGCAATATGGTCTTCATAAGAACAGGCATTGCCATATCAACAGATAGAAAATTAGGGTTACTTGTGGCTCTGTGGCTATGAGCACTTTGCATTTAGCAATTTAAAAGGTTTCACAGCAAACAAATCAATATCTCCTGGAGAGGATTCTGCTTCACACCCAGATCTGCAATTCCCAGCACTGTCAAAGGCATCTCTGAGGACAGCACACACAGCATGATGCTCATTTGTCCTAATAGCTGTATAGCTGCAGCTAGCCAACCCCCCATGTAAGTTAACACCAATGAAAGTATAATAAACTTATTGGAGGATTCAATTTAAATTACTACAAGACATGAAACAAGAATTTGATACTGGCAAAAAGGTATTTCTCTTTAGAAGATCCTAGGGAAATAAAATGTTTATATTTTATGAAGAAGGTTATAGTCAAAATTAGTCGTTGAAGGCAGCAGAAAAAAGGCTTTTTAGAAACAGATGCCATTGAAAGCTTTAACTGGTATCCCTTCAGCTTCTTGAAGAACTACAGGTGAGATGAGCTCTGACTTCAGCCCATTCTCCAGCTAGTGGTTTCCTAATTAAACATAACATTATTTAATACTTTTTTCCTGGGGTGAAGATTTTCAGTGAATCCTAGATGAGTAAGGTGCCAAACCCCATAGAATGTTTTCAGGATTTAGGTGCCCATCTAAGTCCTAAAGAATAGTTAAAACTTTCTACCCTAAATATTTATTCTCAGCCCCTAACTGTTGAACTACACATTTTTATTTTTATTTTAGAATGGTAAACATAAAAATACACTTAAAAAAAAAAAAAAAGTGGGTACTTAAATCCTTTTGAGACATATCCTTGGGCAACGTCTTTCAAAGGCATTCAGGAAAATTAAGATACAGATATCCAGCAAGTAGAACAGAGAAGGTTGTAAAGGCAAGGTAAGTGTCTCAGTCCTAAGGAGGAGTTTGTTAAGGTTTTTCCACAATTCATAGATTTTGGTCATCTTGAGCAATCAGCCTTGGGCAATCTGGCCCTTAGACTGGGACATACAGAACAATGTTCTTGAGTTGAGCTTTAAACTTAATTGAAGATTTTTGATCTTCATGCAAATTGATTTAAAATTCAAGACCAAAAAGAGATGAACTTTCAGTTACCATTTTTGCTCTTTTCATGTGTGAAACCAAATTCAATCAATGAAAAAGACAATCAAGATTATCATCTGATGAAAACTTGAACAGTCTTACTGATTTAAGTGAAGTTAAGCTGTTTCTCAACCAAATGAGCTTCTGACCTGAAAAGGATGAAAGATGTTTTCATTTATCCCAAAGTAGGATTTTAAAAACATTGAACCATTTCATTCACCCTTGATTTTGTCTAGAAAATTTATCTTTTGTCTGTGATTAAAATCCTATACTTCAGGGCATGTTTCCTACAATATATCCTATTTCTCAGGTGCTGGAGGCATGCCCTGGAGAGTATTATTCCTTACTTAGTGTGTGTCAGACCACATTTGACACAGTCCATTACACTGACACAAGATTCATCCTTCTGATAAAAAAGCAAAATCTTCAGCTGGGCAAATAGACCTCAGACTAAAGTTTGATAACTGTTCAGAATGAAAAATATCTGGCATTTAAAACACTGTTAGTATTCACAAGCCCAGAGGTTGTGCTTGTGGTGCCTGTGCTAGCATTAAGATATCGTTTAAAAGACCAAAGAAGGGCAAATGATTGTATTAGCTCTATCTCCAGGCCAGTCATAGAGGTATTTATTATTTGCTATATCTTCTACAGACAACAGAAACTTCACTCTGCAAATCAGAACTCCAATTTAAGAGGAGTCTGTCTCCTTGGTTAAAAGATTACACTGTTGAAAGGAAGCTGCTGTTAGAAAAATTATTTAATCTTAAAGTGATATAGCCCAAAAGAATTTAGACATGTTGCCTTAGGTTTCCAACAATAAATGAAATAATGTCAATATCAACTAATAGAAGAGATTAGAAATTTGATGTTAAGAATAAACACTGAAATAAGGCTTATTACAAATGAGTGTGTTAAATGTCACTGAAAATAAAAGTTTCTATCTTTTTAAATTTAAAAACAGATCTACTGTCATATTCAAGTAAAATAACACCATTTCACTAGCACTCATGATAGAGGTCAAAGCCAATAAAATGACATATTTTGGACCATATATTACACACTACTTGATCCCGTGTAATTGTTTGCATTTAGTTACCCAATCTGCAATTAGTTACTCAATTATTTGCATTTGGTTAAAGAACTGAGCATTTTAGGACAGATCTCAACTTGAATGTTCAGAGCTGTGGACTTCATCTTTTTGGCATGGTCATTGCTTTCTATGATCAGTTTAACTCATGATTTATTTTTCTTTACTGTTAAAAAATATTCTGTATCTTTAGATTTATCTGCTTCTGATCTTATAAACAAATAAGAAAGTCACTTAGCAAGCAACAATATCAATTCACGTAATTGCTTAGCAATTGCAGTCAGATCACTTCTAAATTCTTTTTCTTTGACAGTATCTTTGAAGCCTTTCACTGTAACACAATCTTGTCAGACCTAGAATCATTTTTATGGTCCTTTTTTTTAAACAAACGAACGAACAAACATGCCCACATTTTTGATATCTTCTTTAAAGTGAGAATCCTGGGGCAGGATGTGGTATTCCACCAGAACTAGTCTCATTAAAATCACACAGGGAAACAATCTCCCAACCCCTGGCCAATATTTTTGGATCTTACCTCTTTATTCAGACTAGCTCTGCTCTCTAGTCTCAATAATCATGCCTTTCTAGGACACAGTTTCCTGTCCTGTATCTTGCACTCCAGTTCCTAGTTTTGCTTTTGACTTTATTTAACAGTCTTTTGTATGAATCATTTTACCAAATGATACAGGGAAAACTACGTTTCTCTGTCCTAATTAATTCTTTTCCATTTTGTCAATCTTTGTATGATCCACAAAAGTTTTCAGCAATCTTTCTATATCTATATTTACGCTGACACAATGTTAAAAGGAATCAGTTTATTCCAGCTTTAGAGACTCAGTCTAGTCATTCCTCCTTTTCAGCTGACACTTTTTTTGACCTGTTAGTCCACAGGCCATTTAGTTCATATTTTATCATTTCTATAGACTGTTTGGTCTTTAATCAGACTATCATGCTTTACTAAATCAAAATACTTTAAAAATCGGAGTACTCATTTTAACAGAGGTTGATCACATATACATATTTAAACTTGACAAAATGGTACATCTCTCAGGACCTATTTCCATAAAACAGTGTTGACTAACATTGATTATATTCCTTTCCTTTATTCATTTATTGATTGCATTTTACATAAGCATTTTCACTGTTTTCCTGAGACTAATATTGGGCTAAATATGCATCAGTGATCAAGATTTCCCACTTTTTTAAAATATTGGCTCCAGATTAACATTTTTCCCATTTTCCAATTTTTTAACAGTATCCCAAGATTCATTAACAATGAATGCCTACAACTAGAGTTTATTCAGTCAAATTTTCTAAACCCTTTTGGACAAAATTACTAGAAGAACCCATTTCTGTCTCTGCTGTCCATTTGCAGATTTGCAAAGTAACAGATTTATTTGTGTTTTGAGTTTATATTTTTATGTTGCTGTCTTTTCTCCAATGCTTTTTTGTGTGTGTGTGCAATCACTCAAAAACAATGAATCTGCATCTAGGTATTTGTGTATTACTCACAAACATGGGTGCTGGTGTTAGCTAACCCTTCCATACACTACTGAAATATTAAAAATTATTATCACTCAGGCAGAGAATGGGAGTGTACAATTAAACTGCTTATTGCTCTGTTTGAATAAACTTTAGTATCAAGGGGTAATTACCTTACATAAGGATAATATCAAAATAAATACCTGGGAAGATAGCAGGATGTCACTAGCTTATGAAAAAATATAGTAGCTGTTTGGATTTGGGTTATAAAATGAGGTGGAAGTGGGACATGGAGAGGAAACTTCCTGTGAGGCTTGCCCATGAAAATTACCACTTTGGGTTATTATACTCTATTTATTCTGTTTAACAGGCCTAGAACCTTGACCTTCTGCTTTGCACACTCATTTATCAAAAGGCTCAAGGCAATCACAGCAAAAGTTTATTCTGTGTATTTTTGAATAACATCATATACCTAAACCTTAGGTAATTCACATGTACAAGGACAAGCCAAATTAAACTGCAGTAGTGACTAATGCTCTGTATTGGTTTGGGATGGTCTGAGCTTAGCTTCTTGAAATCGCCAATATCCCTTTGTGGTACATGTCACTGAAGTTGTGCAGCTGAGCAGAAGTGCATAGGACCTATGTAGATTACAGTATGCATGGTGCCTCACCGCCTGTATAGAGGACCGGTTTACCTCCTTCAGGTATAGGAGGCCCCCTATAGGGCCCCCCAAATATGTACAAGTTATTAAATTACACCCACTGGGGGCCTTTAGCCCCAGCCCTCCCCCCTTATCAGTTTTTTTCAAATGTTAAATGAAAACAAGCAAATCCCCCAACACCAGGTACTTAAGGCAAGCCTGGCAGAGCCCACTGTAGCCCTGTGGCAGCTCTCAGATAAAGTGAGCCTTAAAAACAGATGATTCCCTTCCAAAGGATGCCATTGCCTTTCGATTGCTCTTGCACATAGGAGACTTTCAGGATTTACATGATCAATGCTACATAATCCCCCTGCACTGAGACCTGACAGAATATACTGAGTCAGATAGTAGGTGACTGTTCATGACTCCATCTCCCTCCGCACTTTCTCCCTGACCTCCTGTCACTCCTCATTGTATTTTTTTAATCATTTTCTCCTTTCTGTCTCTGTAGTTCTTTCTGCTAGCCCAGTTCAGCACCCACCAACTCTCTAAAAGGCTGTCCTGGCCAGAAAATGCGTCATACTGAGGATTCTTTCTACTGTGTCTAACAGCTAGCAGAAAAGAGAAACTGTCTTTTATAAAAGTAGAATTAAAGCACTGACCAAACATAGTACTTAGGCACAACCTAAACCATAATCAAATCAATAGGACTTCTCATTTGTTCACATGCTTACAATTAAGCATATTCCTTAATGCTTCCCTGGATGTGAGCCAAAAGACAGCGGTAAATTGAGTCAAGATCCCAGAAATTACATTCCTTTTACTAACACAAATTCACCCTTTGTATTAGCAGATGACACATTCTCTAGTGCAGAGAAAGACATATAATCAAGTCACTTACAAACAAGTGTCTTTTATTTCCATTTCTGCAAGTATGGTACTTCGTCCTAGAGTTAAATAAAGAAAAGGAAGAGAGAAATCGAAAAGAAGCAACATCTTGGCACCTTTGCTTCAAAAAATTCCTTACTGCTGAACATGGTGGCTGAGCTCTCAGATTACATTACATCAAACAGAGTCTCTTTAAAGAAGGATCTCAGCAGCATAAAAGTCTTGGCAATTAGATCAGAAGGGGAAAGACAAGAGATTATGGGCAAAGATTGGGAGGCAAACTGAGCTCTGATAAAAAGTCAAAATAAAAATAAATAAGGATGTGATACTATCTTAAGAAATAACAATTCTACTTTCTTATTTACTGCAGTATATAAGCACCTTCCAGGACCATATTAGATAATGTGAACAAAACCTTTAAAGAGCCATTCAGCCTCCTCATTCTCTCCTCAAGGAAGAAGCACATACACTTTAACGTTTGGTTTTGGCAATCTTTATAGATATGCTGCCTCATATTTCCAGCAGAAGGAAAGAAACAACTAGGTCATGGTTCCTGGTCATTCCATGCATCAACAAAACTCTTGCTTGAGTGCTGCAAGTCTCAGTCTCTGGTTTTGCCATGATAATCCCAAACCTGTCCAACCCAGGCTGCCTTCATGGAGGAGATGCAGCAGGATGGCTGTTGACAGGGACTTCTATCACCCCAGCCTGAGCAAAACTTAAAAAATTTCTTTCCAGCTGAGACTATAAAAGGCAGAAAAGGACCACGTGCCAATGCAAACCTAAGTGGTTCTGTATTTGTATTAGAGAAAGTCAGTTACGGTGGCCTGGGGACAGATCTGAAAACGATGCAGTATGTAACAGTCTGATGTCAAGGACAATGTCAGTTTTGGGTCAGTCAAGAGACGATGTCCTATGAGGAATAACCACAGGTCTATGAGGAAGGCCATAACCTTCAGCTAAAAATTTTCTTATTATATAATTTAAGATTTTATTTCAATTAATTTGTTTCCAGGATTGGAGCCTAGACAAAGAACACTGCAAGAATAGAAGCTTAAGGGTACAGATAGAAGTGTGTTCATACCAGGAAAAGTCTCAGAAATTACTGGTTTTCAGCTTTATTATTCCTTCTACAGCTGAGATGTTTTCCTTGGGGGATGTAGAAATTATTGAGTAGAAATTTTTTGTATTCTAGAATTTTATTTTAAATTTTATTTTCATATTAAATGAAAAGTACTACTGAATAATAACACTTTTCTGTGCATTGTAGAGAAATACACAGAAGACATTTATGTGGTTACAAACACAATTAAGAGTGTGGGCTATGCATTTCGACTGTATACAACAACACTTGAATGCCTCTGTCCTTCTCCGGGGCTAGCAAGTAAATCCATGTATTTCAGTATGTTACATGCGTAATAGCTGACAGCAGTGTCTGACCAGAGGCATTCAAGAACTGGAGACTCACTGCTTTTTCTACCATCTCCACAGATGCCAAATGCTGGGCCAGATCATCAGCTGGACTCAGCACATGAGCCTCAGGTTCAACATTTCAAAGCATGACAGAAACGCTTTAAGTCAGATAAACCCTCTAAACAAAATCTTTTCTTTTTTTTCTTTTTTTTTTCTTTGTTTTTTTTTGTTTTTCTTTTTGCTTACAGCAGCCCATGTCACGTGTACAAATACATTATATGATGGAGTCCTCTGTGGCTCAAATATATGAATAGACTTATCTTTGACCAGATCAATAAGAATGTTTTTAGTCCCCCATCCAAATTCTGTAAATAACTTTCATGCAACTTATTATCTTTTGCAGGGTAATAACGTTAAACCCTTTAGAGAAGTGGTGTATTTTTGTAACCAAACCTAAAAGAAACAATCAAAGACAGACTGAAGGTTGAGCTCAGGACTACAGGTGTTCATAGCAATCAGTTACAGAACTGGAAATTAATGTAAAATCATTGAAAAGGGAGTTACAATGGAAAACTTTTCTTCTGATCAGAGAACTAAGAGCTTAGTCTTCTTGACAGTTAAATAATGGGGAAAGTTTTTCTCTTTAGCAAAGGGAAGAGCATGTCTGAAGAGTAACAACCTGGCAGGCCAGGACAGAGAACATGCCCAGGTAGGATTTGGGAGAGGAGCCTGGTTAGCTTGTGCCAGGGTCAGGGCGCTGTTCCTGGACCATCCCACCCCTTACAACAAGTGGACAAGTCTAGTACCCAGTGCAGTTTGTCCCAAGTAAAATAACCTCTTGGCAGGAAAAACAGAACAAGAGCCAAGCAGAGCTCACCCCGTCTAGTCTGTAACTTCAGAAAATGCCAGCCAAGTTTGCATCACCAAGCAGAGCCCCAAGACGCTCCCATGATGCCACATTATTTGCCCAGACCCAGCGTCAAGCCAAACCCATTTGCTTCCTTAGAACATTGTTCAGGAAAAAAAATACTCAGAAAAAAAACAATGGCTATATGGAGTATCTCATCCCCTTCTATGTCTTTATCTCAGTGCATGTCTCTGGTATTTCTCTTTCACTCCACTGCTGTGGATGATCTCTTTCTCCTGCATCAGCAGTTCCTGGCAAGGCTGAGACCTGCCCAGGTTCATCCCTCATCAAGTGTTCAGGGTGGGACCTCTGTTGACATCTGGTACAAAGGTGAGTGAGCACACACTGCAGCTTTTGCTTTGACCTGTGACTCTGCCGACTGCTAAATGGCCTTGAAGAAGTCTTGTAAATGCTTTAGGTTCTCTGAGCCTGTAGGTCAACTCAAAACAGTGTGGTCTTCATGCAATGCCAGTTTTCCACTAGTGAATCCCACTGGCTAGCCTTAGATACCTTCTGTCTCAGTGGCAGTTGCAAAAGGCTGATCAAAAATATACTGATTTTATTTGAGTTCTTTATTCTTTCAACATTCAGTACTGGATATTTTAATGTTCAAGCTCATTCAGATTCTCCAAATACATTTAGAATTAAGTTATTTAGGTTAAGTAAACTGAAGGAAAATAATTTAGATATGTCTGGTTTGAATTTGTAGTGGAGAAACTCTGGACTGTTAAACACAGCTGGTATCCCTGTACCATCAGAAGGACTGTAGAAAATGTGTTTCTTTCTGTGTACAAGCTGATGACGTTAGAGTAAGAATTAACAAGAGTGCCTACATTGTTAGAATTACTGTTCAGGTTCTTGTGGATCTACGCGTTTTTAAACTGACTAGCTCAAAAGGATGCTTTTCTCCATCTGGAGCTCTTAAAACCTAAAAATACAATCCAAATGCTTTTGTGGTTAGCCTATCATCAGTATAAACATAGAGAAGGACTTTCATATACACAATATATGCAAAAAGGACTTGAATTTTCCTCTTCTATTCCACCATCATCATGTCCTGTACAAATAAACCTGATGACAGTATTTTAATCTTAGAAGGTATACGTATAATATAAAATCCTTAATAAAAAGTAATTTAAATTCCAAACCTACAAAAAATTGAATAGTTCCAGCAATAGAGCAAAATATGGGCTTCATTGAGAGATCAGGCTTCTAATGAAGAACAGTTTTTTATAATAATTTATCATAAATGCCAGTTTCTGTTGGTAATAAATCAGTATCCCCCGAAAAGCTTCCAAACAGCACTTGGATAACAGAGTTATTTCACACATGCACCCAACTCTCAATTTAGCAAATTCACAAAGACACATTCATGTTTACACTTGACAGCAAGTAATATTTAAATACCTTGTCAAGACACCTCTCTACAAACATCCTTGATTACTAGTCAAATCTGCAGGTAAAAACTTCATTAAAGTGGTTGGTCTGGCAACATAATTTGGCACTCTATATCTATTAACTTCTGTTTCTGCTTTTGCACAAACAAGATTTGCCACAGATCACTGGTTCAAACAAGAAGTCTAAATGAAGTATCTCAAATTAAGTTTGAATTGATTTACATCATGAACCAATGAACCAGCAAATTTTCTTGTGTGCGTTTGTGTGTGCAGAACTAAAATACTTACAGGAGATACTGTCATCCTGGCAATTAAGGCCATCAGATGAGGAAGGCCAATTTCCTCATTTGTTTTCCCTTGTCATTTTGTAGGAGAAAGATGCAGTTGACATCCGTCCCTCTTTACTTTCTGGTAAATTCATCCAGGCAAAAAGCATTCAATCTCACAAAATCTCCAAAATGGGAGAAACAAAATCTATACCAAGGAAAGGAAAATTTACAAACATCTAGTTTCAGAATGGTAAATGCACCACTCTAATGTTTTGGGGGAGAAACATGTTTCTACTTATTCTTTTTAATGGCACAATTGGTTTATTTTCAGTTCTGGCACTGAAAGAAGCAGAATGGATTTAGCAGACAGATAGATGGTGGGACATAAGTAGAACTATGTAAACTGAAAATGCTGATGTGGTACTTTGAAGCCTTCTTCTGTGCTATTTTAAGAGTACCTGTACATGCTGCGTAACAGTCCAAATATTCCACTAATGTTTCATATGAACATTTTAACTGTTTTCTACATAATACAGAAAAACAGAGAGGGGCAGCTATTGAGAGTTTCTGCTGAGGAGAGTATATACTTGTGTATGTAAGCACGTGTGTGTTTGCATGTGTGTTTTTTTCTTTTGTAGAGATTAAGAACCATGTAGGAATAGAGTGCTTAATTGAAAAGATAACAAATGATGAAGCAGCTGTTAAATATGGCACAAAAATTGCTCCAAGCAGTTAAGGCTGATCACCATGATGGAAATAGCTTTTTGACAAGCTTAGCATTCCTGTGACAATAATTAAGAATCAGGTTTCCACCAAAAGGCTTTATAGCCAGAAGGGGTTGTAAATCGATGGGCAACATTTTTATCTTGGAATGGAAATTAATTATTCAATGTTGAACATGCTTTCTCACACTTAACTGCCTGTAATGTCTCCTTTATTCTCCATCTTAATTGAATTAATATACCATTGTTAAAGGGGTGTTTGTCAGTAGTGATTTACTTTTGTTAAAAATTACCATAAGGAAATATGACAAAATTGAATGATTCTTAAACTAAGCCATAGTTCAGATTTTTTTTGGCAGAGGGTTGTTAGCTGTTAAGTACTTTTTGACAAGGGTGTGGATATGAGCATTTTGTATTGCACCCTTTGAGCTTGCATAAGCACATAAAAGGATTCAATAATGCATGAAAAAGAAGTGTTGGATTTTCCAAAGTGCTCTATGTGGCCCTAACTTCTTTCTTCCGTTTAAATTAGTCAGAAAACATCTTGAATTTAATTGAAGCAGTTTCAGGACACCAAAGACTTCTGAAAAATCTCATGCACACTGAGAAGAAATAAAAAATGTTCTTGCCTTTTTGACTATTATATGAAAATGAAGGCATCTATCACAAAGCTGTCAAGACACTTACAGGAAAATGATGCCTGTTTGGGGAATTATTCAGACTGTTTTGACAAGCTTTACCATCTGAAAATGGGGCTGTAAATGTCCTTTTGGCAAGAAACATTAGACAACATAAGCCTTCACAAGGACAGCTCTTGTCTCATTGCCACTGGTATTTTCATCTTCACTAGTAACAGAGCTGATAGAAGGAAAAAAAAAAAAAACACCAAAACCTGGAATTGGTGTTTCATTTAATTCAGTACTCCAATATTTTTCCATTATTGCCCATATCTTCTGTGGCCCTGAGTGGTGCATCTTGATTTTCTGCTAAATCTTTATTTAAGCAAATACTTCATAAAATTCCATAAGTGTGAGACTAAAAGTTGCTTTCTTGGAGGAGCCCCATAATGTTTTCTCACTCAGTGTAAGTTCATTATGATACTCTCCCTCTGAAGCAGACAATATGATCACCCAACAGCTTAAGAACAAGTTATTAGAAGGCAAGAGGTACAGTTCTTTCAACCTTTTTTTTTTACCTCATGGATGTTTCTGCTATAGCCAAACACTACTTTAAGAGGTACTGGTGAGTCACAAAAGAATGCCTTCTCTATGTATTAGGGAATTGATTGCTTTGTAACACCTCTTAGCATTATAACAACTTGAGCTAATGCTGACTCTGCTCACAGCATATGAAGCTACGGAGGACAAACAGAGCCCTGGATTCTTGTTCTTGCCCCAAAAAAGTTCCTGTCTTGCTACCTCCTAAAATGTCTCTTTCAGAGGATTGCTCACTGGCCCAGCACAGGAGGGAAGAGGTCCTCATCCTGCTCGTTTCTGGAAGCTCATTGGTAAGCCTAGCACCAACATCAGCCTCTGAGTTACTCCTTTTTGCAATCAGGAGACTGCAATTGATTTATGCTTTTAAAAGTCAAGAGACTACATCCATGACAAGCATGGAAACAGAGTAAAGCTACCATGCCATGTTCTGAGAATGCCAGTGGTGAAATATGCTCCAAAATTATTTTGTTTTCCATGTGTCAATTAGTGAGTAGTTTCAACCACCTTAGGAAACTTAAAGTGATTCTCCCTTTAAACTGAGTTACCTTGTTTGTACATCAATATGCATGTCCTCGCCAAGCAGAGCTACCACTTGTAATTCAGGAGTTCCCAAATTCAGGTAATCAAAGACAAATACACCCAAAGTTCATGTCATCTATGCACACCTTATGAAGTAGGGGTCACAGTGATGTTGGAAGAGGTTTCTGAGGTATATTCCATTTTTTATTTGAAGAAATTTATTGTACAATTGAAATAATAATGCCGGCTATCAATCCAGGAATGTATCTCTCTGTGCTGCCAAAATTTTGAATCTAAAAATCCTTTTGTCCTTTCCTATCCTGTTTTCCACTTCAGTGACCACTGACATTTCTTCTACAGTGACTATTCTAAACAATTAGCTGAGAAACATTCCTCACAAATACCTCACTGACCCAACACCTTTACTCAATTAGGATATTGCTTCCTCTTCAATCAACATGACTTGTTTCTGTAGGACTACCCAAAAGGAAGTTGCCCTCCAAAAGAAGTGAAGCTGCCAGAAGCTGGCCCTGAGACAATCCCCTTTTGTTAATCAGATGCTTCCCCCATTCTGAAGACACATAAGTTAGGAAGGAAGCAAGAAGATCAACACACCCTTTAAAACATAGGCATAGAATATCTGGATTTGAGTTTATGATTATATTGATAAAAATCTTTAACTTCCTTTACCACTTCATGCACTTGTCAATACTGCAGATTAACGGCTTCTGACTGACTAACTGGTTTTGTCCTCAGCGTCAGGCCAGAATACGAAAGAGAAATAAACCACTCAAAAAACATCAGCTAATTTCTGGTAGGAAAAAAAGCCACAAACAAACATGCAAAATTCAAAGAAAATGCATCTATTGTTAGCCCAGGCTACTAGTGTCGGTTACGATTTGGTCCAACTGGAGGGAGTACAAGACTCACACAAATCACATATTAGGACAATATGTTTAATACAGAGCCAGAGCAGAATGTTTCTGGCATATTTTAATAGATACAATTATGTTGCATCACAAATCTGTCCTTGAGTTTTTCTTTCAAGGGAACTGCCCTGGAGTTAGTTGCAAAAAAATCAGTGGTCTGGAAATTATGTAATTTAAACATGTTTACCTCGGTGTATGCCAGTGTTTGCAGCTGTCAAAGTGAGCAGAGCCTTGTTCTACTGTGGCTAATTTTCCTAAATTAAAAAATGCTTCTGTTCCATGCACCCCCACACATATTTAGGCTTTCCAGACCAAACTTGGGAATTTGGAACATTTTAGAAATCTTTCAAGAATAGAGAGGCAAAAGTGTTCAACAGCAGAGTTCTTTACTAAAAATAAGTGTTTTGATTTAACATTGTTTTCAGGAACGTAGTGCAATTTTCAATAGGGAAAAGTGGAAGACTTGAATTGTCTTTCACTATTACAGTATATCAAAAATAATAACATATTAAGATATATTTTTTTCAAGTAATTGAAACTAAATTCATAGGCTGTAAAGTTTAAATGGAACACTGCAATGACTTCACTTGTTCTGTTGGTGTTTAACAGGTCATTATGACTATTCAGATTTTCTTAGTTTGACCAGTTTAAAAGCTGGAAATTTTAAAAGAAAATCACAGCAGAAATTCCAGATTTCTTACTGTTCTCAGTGAATTTGTACACAAGTTGGAAGAAATACAAATATAATTTTTTACACCTCAGACTGATACTGCAAAAATATGGAAGATAGACTAATCTTGATCCAAATTATACAGAAATCTAAAGTATCCTTGTCATTTATTTATCATTGTTACTATTCTTTCACTAAAAGATTTTTCTCTGATACTACACTTGTGCAATATGTGAAACTAGGAACACCATATTCCAATTACAGAAATTTATTGTGATATTTACATAAAACCACTATATATCACCTGATCCTGCTTATCTTTTACAATGAAAGTTCACCAGCAGAGACGAACCATTGGTCTTTCATATATCACCAAGCACAGGGGTGCTACTCTATGAAAAATAGCAGATTACAGTGTACAAAAGTACTTAATGCAGCCAAATAGTATATTGGTGGGATGGGATGGCAGAAATGGAAAGTTTCCCTGGACAGTGTTTGGAGCAACATTTTGTATTGCACAGACTCAGCTCCTTGCTGGACTGATTTATGCAAGCTCTTAGGGAAGCAGTCTCATGATCTGGGTCTCTTTAAAATGAGAAAAATCTCCAAATCTCTAAAACTAGAAAATATACTGAGATGCTTGCAGTAGAAGTTTATGAAGAGACCACATTAATCTGAAAAATAAAAAGGAGAGAATTCAAAAAAGATTTTTCACTCTTGCTGATGAAACAGAAATCCATAAACGTGTCTTTTCCATATGACAAAGTGATATGCAATATTCAGTGTGGTTTCACACAGTTGGGTCAATAAACTTCCATTAAGTATGGACAAACTGTCAAAGTGACCCGTTGCCCTCATTTCAGCAAAATGACTTGGCCTTGGCTGTCCATATTAATATGAATTTTAACCCTTTGGTTTGGCATTTTAATTCTTTATCCATTAGTCTCACATTTCTGTATTATCAGCTAGTACTATTGATTTTAAAGAATATGTACAGTCAATTTGCACACATGTATTTGCAAAGGTCAGCAGAGGACACTAACATGTGATTTCTGCTAAAAGTCCAGACATTAGGCTTCCCGATGATTCTTATTATCTTTCCTTCTGACCAAGATTATTTTAATGCAAGTGGAAGTAGTACTTAACATAACTGAAGGATCACTAGACGTATTTGCAACCTGATTTTTTAAGGGTTCATTTGTGGAGTTTTTTTATAAGTCTAAACAGAGTCAGTGCAATCCCAGAAATATCTTCCTCCAGGCTGAGCTTCTACTGATGTGATTGCCAGGCATCAAATCTGCCTGTGCTTTGTTGGAAGGAAGCAACTGTTAACTGGCATACAGAAACGAGTGGAAGCAAAGCAACAGTCTGAGTCTCAGTCCTTACCGACCTGCACGTACTTTATGTTTAAAGCACTACAAATAGTTCAAGTGAAAAAAAATGGAAGTTTTTACGTAACTGAGATGACCCCTTCTCTTCCCCCCCCCTTTTTTTTTTTTTTTTTTTTTTTTTTAATAAATTTAATGGAAGCTAGGCAGTCGAGGTGGATTTTACATTTGACGGAACTACCGAGGTCTGTAGTCACACTTGCCAGGAAGGAGGTTTTACAGCCAGAATCTCTGGCTGTTAAGAAACCTTCACCCTGATCTTATTCCTTTTTACCCTTTTGGTGGGAAACTCTACTGTTCCTGGTACACTACTTTCTGTCTAAGATCTTACTAACAGCAAGAGAAGAAATTTCTCCAATATTTTATATCTCAGCTTCTAGAGAACTCTGCCTCTCAGAGGGAGTATATGGTGTTATATCTTTTGTGGTAGTACCTGAGACAGATTTGCTATTTGGAAACTCCAGAGAAATCTCCTAAGGAGTGCCTAGTCATAGTTTTTTCATCCTAAATTTTTCAGTGTTCATTTCCTCCTTGTTCTGGAGTTTCTGTTTGTACTGCACCAGGACACATAATTCCTCAGTCACTAACAATGACACATGTTATTTACAGATGTGAGGGACTTTGCCTAGGCATCACCCATCCAAGAACACATGACTATTCACACTTCCTAGTCCTCTAATCTACCTAAGCACCTTCTTTCCATGGTCTAGTTTAATCTGTGGGTCACACAGAGAAATAACGTTTCCTTACATTTCCTGCAGTTCCATCTCTATTTCCACTAAAAGCTGCAAGAATCTGTCACTGAGCACAAGATCAGTCTTTTCTGGATCTGTCTATATGTCAGCCACTGCTGTATTTAAAATGTTCTGCTCATTATGACAGTGGCAACATCATGAGTGGCACTTAGTGGCACAATGCCACAAGGTGATGAATTTCTGAAGTGCCCCAGGAACAAGACAGAGATTCTCAAATGTGCATTTGCTCCATTCATAAATAATCTGCACCAAACTTCAGAAGAAAGAAAGCAGATAGAGCTGCCCTCCTGCTCTGGTTGCAGATCTAACATGTTGTTAGGGAAAAACCCAAATAATATTTTTGCCACTCTGTTTCAAAACATAAAAGTAACACAGAACCATTCCAAATCGTTCCTGAATTTCATTTTTGATCAGGAATCTACAATGCTTCTATCTCTCTGTTGGGGTTTCTACCAGAAACATATCTCACTTGTCTATGTTATGATACTTACAGTATGGACTTACCTGGCATCTCTACTTCTTGCAACAAAATAGCAACTAAGTCTTCTCTGCAGGGGGAATAGAATTTTTACTTAAATGGAAAATGAACATGCATTATACTTCAGAAAGTATAAAGGCCAGATATTCACTACAGGGCAAGTGAACAACCTCAGTGGAATGAAATCAATTTATACTCAGTAACAACTCATGCCAAAACTTCAAAGTAAAAAGAAACCCAATTTTCTTTTCCTTGAGCAGACATTTCATGGTCTTTTGTAGGTAAAATAAAGGTTGGACCAGAAGAAATCAAATAAATAGATAGCATCATTCTGGGACCCATCTTAAAAACACTTTTTCATGTGCCTAGATTTTCACACGTGAGTTTCACACCCTCTGAGGTCTCTTGAGCTATTGGTGTGCATAAGTTAAGTTCATACAGATGTATTTGAAAGAAGAGGCAGTTTCTCAAGAACAAATCATCTTTTCTGCATCAGTAGGAAAGCGACTGATAGCCCTCCAGTGTGCTTTAGATTTCATACTCCGTTTGTAACAAGAGCTCCATAACACTCCCCATTACAACACAAACAACACCACAATCATTTAGTTCTGCAATCTGAGAGGAACAATGGCTATTTCAACATTCCCAAGGGGGGTTCAAATGACTTATTGATCCATTGATTAATAAATGTCAGCGGTCAGAGGAGAAGGCAGCTCTGCTGCAAAAGTAGCTGTCAGAAAAACCCATAAGTGCATGAGCTATTAGGAGTGAAAAAATTAATCTGACCGAAAAATAGGGCAGTGATTGTTTTACATTAAATGTGAGAGAATGCATGATCTGTGTTTCCAAAACTTGTCAGATATAATAATGAGAAATAGAAACCTAATTTCTGGAATAAAGATGTTTATGTACATATTTTGATAGGCCACATATGAAAGTTTGGAATTGATTAACTTTTCATAAAATAGCTGCTTTGCATTATTTCTACTGGAAGTTAGCAAATGATGCTCTAATCATGCTTAAGAATCATTTTGCTTTTAACGAATAAGGCTGAATACTTTTCCTTAACTTCTAAATTGCTATTTTTGGCACATGTAAGGTAAATTTAGTCTGTACTTTTTTCCATGTTTGACTGTTGGTGCTTTGTCCTAAAGATTTCATTGAAATGAAGTTGTGATGTGGAACACACATTCCTGAAATACTCACTGCTGTTTATTATTAGCTTTCATTTTCAGATAAGGGGCATCATTATCATATTTAAGATTCATTTGACAGGAAGCATTCACATGTGTTGGAAAGGTTGTTTTTGTAGTGCTATTTCAGTAAGGGTATAAACCAGGGACTGGGAGGCAGATGCTTATCTATATGAAAAATCATTACACACCTGAGCTGCTTAGACAACTGAGCTATAAAAGTAAAGAAATCTTTACAATCCCTTTATTTTCAGCAGATCATTTGTGTGTGTAATGATTGCTCACCTGAATTTGTGATATTGATTTTATGGATATGCTGAAGATTAATCTCCCACTAATCTCATGTACTGGAACTTCATTTGGAGTCTCCAGACGTGATAGTGCCCTTCATTCCCTTCATACACAGGTATCTACAAGCTCAGTAGATCTGATGGACAGACACAATGTCTTGAGAAATTACTGACTTCTAGCACAGGTAGGGGGACCATACCTGATTAAATTATTTATTCAGAGTCACACAGAAAAGCTGTGAATGAGGGTTTGAACAGATTCCCCCCAGCTGCCAATCACCTTGTGACAAAATCATCCCACTGTTGTCACATCAGTTGTGCTGGTAAAGCATCTATTTCACCCATTAAAAAAAAGATGTAACCTTTGCCACATCTGAAGTAGCATCATAGCAGAAACAACACCTCTAACAATTTCCTAAATGTCTTACAAGTGCATAACCAAGATCCTAATTACAATCATGAAAAGAAAAATGGATTTTTTTTATGTTGCAGACTGAATGAAGTACCATGGAAATCCCTATTTAACTTACTAATTAAATAACTTAGTTCTTCATCTGGCTTCACTAGTTAAGAGCACATATACACATAAGTGATAAAGGAATTTGGTGTCAACTTTTGTTTTAAACACTTTGTTATCTCTAATAACAGCATGTCTGGCAGCATGTCCCAGACTCCAGCTAAGCAACTAGATGCTTTATTGGACTTACTCACATATTGTGAACAATTTTCCTCTATGTTGTGCAGTAGTTCACATATTTTAATAAATAGTTCTGTTATTTCAATAGTTTCTTGGATATGAGCCTTAAAATGTCCTTGGCTCCAAAAAAAATAAAATTTGGAGACAAGACGATCATCATCTTGGCTGAAAACTAATTTGCTGTTGTCCAAACCAGAAATATGCTTTCATTGCTGAGTTTATAAAAGCCATTCAGAAAAAAAATTTAAAAAAAAAAAAAAAAAAAAACACCAACAAAAAAACCCCAGTCCTTTTAATTAGCCTGAGCAAAGGTTCTGGTTTGATCACAGTGTCTTTTCTAACAAGTTATCTCATTGATACTGTCTTAAGCAGAGCATCCAGGAAGCTGAAATAAAGTACCTGCAGCTGATGCTTTAGAAGTACAATCTGTGTTCATTTGCATACATGTTTATTTTGCATAGTAGCACTACCGTGCTCTGTCATATTAATTTCTATCTCTCGACGGGAAAGAAAATTAAAAATTATTCTTACTCTAGACAAATTCCAAGAAGGCCAGAGGGAGGAGAAAGTATGATAGCACAGAGCACTGGTATTTTATGGCTAGATACACATTTATATACTACCTAAATTACAAAAAATAGTAAGTCATATAAATTATAATGACCTTCAAAGTTTTCTTACTTTCACTTCTCTTGTTTTGAACCAAACATATTAAGTAACCAATAATCTACACAAAAAATCAAAATAGTTCATCTGAATTGTTTCCTGTACAATTTAAAAACATTTAAATTTTGTTTTATATTTTTTGTATAAAATTAAATTTCAGAAGTTAAATTTATGGTGATTTTGATTTTAAAATCAACAGAGAATTATAGCACTTTAATTCTCTTGTATTTGACCTCCTCCTCCCACCACCCCAAAAGAAAGCAAGTCTAAATCAGAAGAGTGACAAATGTTGGCATAATTTCCCCACATACTGACTTGTAATTTTTTATTAACAAATATGGTTCCTCAGAAATTCTATGGAGGTTTTCTGAGCTCACAGCTGAGGGCCTTGGGATAGTAGCTAGGCTCAGAAAGCACTGATTCCTCTCTTTCAACAATCTGAAGGCATTCCTTCCAAATATTACTTTACCTCGCTCGTTTACCAAACGAAATTTCTTCCCTAATCTTAGTCCTGGCATAAGAGTCCCACACCTCAAGAGCCAGACTGGTCACTGCTGGCCTGGAAGGGTAGGAAACTGCTCTCAGCTCAATCCTCTCTGCAGCTGAAAGAATAATACGTAACAAAAAGAGGGTAAAAATAGTACAAAGTCCTTTTCTTATTATTTAGAGATGTATACAAATAAAATAATTATACTAATTTATTTTTCTACATTGAGCAAGATTTTATTATAATCATTTTGCTTATTCCACAGCATCAAAATAGGCTGCACATATCACTTCAAATGCTGATTATTTTTGTATTACTGTTATTATTAATGAGGTCACTTAACAATCTGTGCATGTGTGTCTGTGAGAGGTTGTGCACAAAAACCTATTCCCAATCCACAAGCCAAAAAAACAATCACTGAAATTAAAACATGTATAACACTATTGTCTTTAAAATATGTATAAAACAATTCGATATTAACCATGGAAACAACTTTTTGAGATTAAACACTGTATTCTAGATCTTCCAGTGGGGTAGATAAGCACAGCACCAGGGAAACAATCAGTTCACACAGATGAGTATCTCTATCCAAACAGATGGCAGAGTAGTGTTTTGGGGATTTCCTAAATCAAACTGCTTATTTTAACAACAGCTGATCAAATAGCTCAGCATGGATAATGCTTATCACAAGTATTGGAACATTGCCCAAAATATCTTCTAAGATCTTTATTAAAAAATTTCAGTGCAAAAATTGAACCTTAAAAATGTTATGGTTAGAAGTAAAGGTCTGCTCCAGTTGCCTTACTTTTTCATCCTTTAGACCTCTAACCTGCCCCATATGTTCCAGTATCCATAGATGGGATTGTCCAGGAGACATGTATCATTGTTGCTGCTTCTGAATAAATTTTAGAATAGGAAGATAATGAATAGACTATTAAGAACTGCATATTCTGACATTAAGATTGTGCTATTTGTACACTTAAGAGAAAGAATGTTTTCCTTATTTAATTTTTCCCAGTTCACTTTCCCAGGTTAGTTACTGGGAAATTACTAGCAGGTTTTTTCACATGTTCTCTGCTTGCTTATGAAGTCTCACAACTTAGTAGTTCATCAAACACCATGGTTTTCCAACATTTTCATAAATTCCTGGCCACAGTCCAAACATTACCAATGATTGAACTGATCTGAAAAAAAAAAAAAAAAAAAATCTGATCAAGAATAATCCTTTAATTATCTATCATCCAGTGAATGCTTAGGCCTTTGTAAAGTCTTCTCAGGAGCTTTAGTGTATAAAATGATAAAAAAACTTTCACGTTCTGAAACAAATCATTCTGCACACATTCCTGTAGTCAGTGTGTTTATGTGCAAGGATTTGGGGTATTTTTATATAAAGCACATATCTAAAAATATTGTATAAATAGTTATATCCATAGGTGTAGATAAGTGTGCATTGAAGGAACAAGCTGGGAATACTGCTTATGATTTACGTCACCTATTCCAAGGCTTTGGTTTGTTTGCTTACAGCTTGAACAGGTTTCAATGCCTAAAGCCAAGATTTTCCATGTCAGATGTCATAAGAAGCCTGAAATTTTAAGAAAAACCATGAACCAAAGCAGTTCAGACATCTGTGAAAAGGAGGCTAAGGGAAAATACGTATCAGCAAAATGAGCATTTGTCCTTCTTCAATAAATTTGAGTGACCTTTTCTTTTAAAAGGTTTAATGCCTGTTTTGGAGCACAGTAATGAGAGTTGGAAAATGGCTGTATATGTGCTAAAGTTCTTTTTTTTTCCAAATAACGGAATTTGATCATGTTATTATCTTCCCTGGGAAGATATAAAACTATTAAAATTAAAATAAATATTAGACTATAATAATACTCTAAAAAGAATTGTTCATATACTCTTAGTATAAAGGGGATACTAAATAAAAACATCCTGCATTCTGAAGTTTCATCTCTGTTGCTAAAGGAAATTGCACAATACAGATAATAAATGCAAGAAGTTCTACACTGCAGTGAATCAGACTCTTGGCTGCAGCTCTTCTACTGGAGAGTGCCCCTAGGACACACCCCTCCAGGACTTAGAAGCCTTCGTCTATTTTAAGTTTGAACTTACTAGCAGTCATTTTGTACCCATTTCTTCTCATATCAGGACTGTTCTTCAGTTGTTCCTCTGCCCCTCTTTGGCTGTGTTTGCTCAAAACAAACACGTCCTCTCTCAACCTTCATTTCAGGATGGGAAATAAGCCAAGGGTCTCTCCCAAGATCACCTTGGTAGCCCCTCTGTGAACACGATTCAGAGGCACAGAGGTAACTGTGCACAATAAACTAGATGAAGTATTCAAACAATTTTGCAGAAATGTTGTAAAATTTCCTTGTTTCTGCTAGAAACACCTTTCATGAGGTCACATTTGTTTTTATCTTATCCCATCATGTTGCTTGTTCATAGGTGACTCTCTAATCAGATAATGGAGAAAAATCTTCATCCACATATGCTGTTTGCAGCTGATAATTGTCTATCTGATAAAGAAATTAACTTCATAAACCCTTAAGACCACATAATTTGTACTATTATATTCCTTAAGGCCACATAATTTGTGCTATTATATTTCATGTAATTTTTATTTCTACAGTTCTTACTGTTATTCTATTCATCCTGTTGTCCTTCAGTTTTGATAAGAACTCAAAGCTTTATGTTACAAACAACTTTCATTTAGTATCAGCAAAGTTAAACTGTTTTAATTAATTAAAAATCAAGAAGACTACTTTAAGATCATTCTTTGAGGAAAACTATGGCTTAAACAGGGTTGTCTGTAATCAGCTTAGTTTTATCAAGGTTTCCCTAACTTACTTTTTTTTTTCTCTAGTCCTTATTGTCTCTAATTTGCAAAGTTTTGTGCATAAACATTGTATTAGGCTAACTAAATAACATCTAGTGAAATAATCTTGTCAAAAATTCAAGTTGCCTGGTAAACTAGGCAACTACTCTCCTTGTAAACTCATGTTGTACTTAAATCACTTTCCGTTTGGCTTCCTATATCTGCAGTTTTTAAAAAATGCCTTCAGAAATCTGTATACTATTGAGATCACACAAAACCCGCCCTTTTTTACTTTTTTTTTTTTTTCATTTGCAGTTATCCCATTTAATAGATTCAGTTACTGTCCTATAATTACTGGACCTGTAATTTAATATTCCAGTCCCTTCTATATACTGAAATGGAGATCGTTTCCTTCTATATGGGTATATTTTTCAGGCTTTTTTCATATCTGAACTAAAATAATTTCCACATCTATTCCTCCATTCTAGTTATCTGTTAATCTCTCCCTCATGTTCATCATTATCTTTATTAAAATCTGTGAAAGAATATTAATCTAATTCTCAGAACAACTTTGACAAAAATTTTATTGATATCCATAAAAAAAATTGGACAAGAATAAGTTCATTTCTGAAATAAATCAATCTGACATTATTGTACATTGAAGCCACATAAAAAATATTTAGCTTTTCAGAGCTTTCCAAGTGAAACTAGAGAATTTTAACTGAGAAACATGTTTGGAAGATTTATTTGAATCTAAAAGTCCAAAACAGAGCTTGAGAAACAACAGAGGAAGCTAAAAAACAAGAGAACTAGCATCAGGTTGGTCTGGATGTCATCAGTTTTGATTTTGGCATTAAGTTTACTACCCACATCCAAAAACATCAACATTAAAAAGCATTATTCAACCCAGATTGGTGGAGCATCTGTTCCCTAGTAGGTGTAATTTCCATCACTTTCAGCCAAGATTCTCTTCATCTTTGCTTGCCCGATCACCACTCTGGTCTTGGACCAAAATGCTTAAGTCACAATCCTGTTGGTTCTCCAGATAACGGTGAATTGACCATTCTCCTTACTTTGCACATGATACAGGTGCAGTTTCTTGTACCACCACACTACAAGTTAACTGCTGGTACCATCAGTGACTCTTAAATTACCCTTCATTTTCAGGTATCCAGTCTTTCTGTAACAGTATACCAATTTAAGCAGAACTAATAAGCACAGGTCTCTACAGGAAGAAAACAATCCCTACCAACTACTCTGAATCACAGCTGAAGGACCTGGAGCTGGATCTGCAGGGGGACCCAGCAGTCCCAAAAGGATATAGAAAATGCTGACAAGAAACGAGCCTCTCTCCTACACTTCGGTGTCTATCTGTACTCAGGGCAGGAAGCCGTAAGAATGATATCATAAACTCACCCTGATTAAAAATAATATTTACTTATGTACAAATATGCTAGCACTGAGAGCATGTACCCAAGGAATGGAATGGAGCATTTCAACAACTTACTAACCTAAATTTGTATTTTGGTGCCTGAATGGGCATCCCAGGACATGCTTAAATTTATTGGCATTTGCTAAATACAACAAAGTCACAGGACCACTAGCTTTTAAACAATGGATATATTAATGTTAAGATCTACAGAATACTTCACAACCATGATCTACTGTTGCAGGTTATACAAGGGAAGACTTTCCCCTTATTTATCTTGTTATAACAAAGACTTTAACTCCACAGTTTGTAAATCTCACATAAAAAAAGCAAGCAAGTTTCTTGACCCTATCATCAAAACCATTCATATATGTTTGAGGACCATGAAACACATGCTCTGTACTTCAGAGAGCCAGGAGAGACCTATCACCACCAAAGGATGCAGCTGAGCTGAGGCACTGCTGTGTCCCATGGCAGTCTCATCAGGGATGAAACTAGTTATCCAGCAACACCATGCTCACTACCTACTGGCTGTGCTGGGGCTGTGTATGCACCAGCAGAGATGAAATTTCTACCTCCCCAGACCTTACGGAGAAAAGCTTCCACAAAGATGTGAAGACTTGGAGGGCAAAAGAAAACTCAGTGGCCTCCCAAGCTGATTTTTTCTGGGTCACATTATATATTCTGTCACACAGGTGGTTGTAAACTGCTTGCATTTCACATGCAGTTGAAGCCACAACCTGATTGTCCTGATGTCATTTATCAGCAAAATTATCAGTTATTACTTGTGTCAGCAATAACAAAAGACAGACAAGTCTTCGATAACACATACCAATCATCCATAATTGAAATGAAGATATCTACAAAATAATACTGCTAAGTCCTGTATACAGCTGAATTGACAAAGGAAGAGACCATAGTAATTAATTACAAATCTGCCAGGAATCTTTGGGTAAGCAACCAGCAGGAACATTCACTAACATATCCAAAAAACATGGCTGGCTGTAACTCATCCTTTTGTTTGAGAGGAGGAGAGTGGCTTGTGCTCTGGAACAGCCTTCACAACTAGGGAAAGCTGTAAAGTTTCTCAGATTCTCAGCCATACATATAAAAGCAGAATTTGCGTTGCTAAGATTGTCATCAAGTCTCAACCTGTAAGAACGGACCCATTTAAATCATTGGAGACCTAAGTTTCAAGCTAAAAACAGACTGGTTTTATATTTGTGCCTGAAGTACACAAATATTTTCAGTGTACAAATCAAGACACAACTGACTAAAGAGACCACTGAGACCACTGTGAAAGATCATGGGAAAAAAAGGTCCCAGCCTAATCAATGGCAGTTTTTTCCCTGTATGCATCACTGAAAACAAGCGTTTTAAGGAAGATTGATATGGAGGACAGTAACTGGGCACATATTTTACAAAAGGACTCTGAGATCCAAGAGAGGTTCAATTTCGCTGGTATTTGCCATCACATTCTTGCCATCGGAGTTGCAAAATGCTTTCAGGAAATTTGAAATATATCCCACAGGAGAAAGGAAACCGGTACCGGGGAAAGAGTTTGGAGATGAGAACATGTCTTACAAACTGTCAGCTTACATTAAAGGGCTTGGACACCATAACAGTGGGAATCCTGAAAGATGTATGTTTCCATTAATAACAAATACAACAGATTTAAGCTATAACAAGACATTTAGAAATGTTGCGTACTTGTTCTAAGGAAAGGTATAAACAGGTTCTTCCTAGGCAGCTTCCCACTTACTCAGTACCCTGCAGCAGATTCCTTTGATAAAAACATTCTCACACACATTTTGCAGAAGAAAAGAAGTGATTTCTAACTCTCAAAGTATTTGAAGTATCTGAAGTTTTTTGTAAAAGTACAATAATAACAGTCCATAAGCAGCACATCATCATTTGTGACTAATCAGCAAATTCAGCTGGCACATAAATTGACAAGAAATGTCATCAATGTAAATTAACTTTTTCAAGCCATTAGAAAAGAGCACCAGCTTCATATTACAACTGAAAGAATGGCTCCGTTTTGGAAAGTCATTCACTATCATGCTATAGACAATGACCCCTGTCAAAAGATTTAACAAAGTTCACAGGTCAATGGAGTGGGAGGATCTCTTCTGTGCTGACTCTTAGTAATAGTCTAATCATGCAGAAGAAGTTTTAAGTGTTGATAATTTAGTGAATGAAATTCATGCCTTTTGACCCTGAATGAAGAGACAAGGGATATTCATCTTGTCTTCAATTAAGTTTAAAGCTATTTTTAAACACCTTATCTAAGCAAAACATCACAGGATCCCAGTATTTTTAATGTAGTTTTCAGCATGTATCATAAATTAAATCTGCAGATACTGGGTGTTGGGAAAACTTTTTCATACAACAGCCATGAAATCTTGATCCTGATGAAGTCAATGGGAGTGCTGCCATTTCTTCAACAGGGTCTGGATTTCAGCCATATTCTTTAAAGTCTCTGAGTGCTGTCTTGGCTACACTACCCATACGCTGTTCCCAATGGGTTGACTGGCAGAAAAAAAAAAGCATGTAAATGCTGAATATTGCAGCTGAAGAAGGGACAATATCAAAATCTGAAGAATATGTCTGACTTGAGTTATGAAATTTCTAAGATGTAGAAACCATTTCATTAAGTTAAATTAATCGATAAATGGCACACAACCCATCAGCACTGAAACCATCGTCAACTTGTGTTAAGATGCTACATAGCACCCTACATGTAAGGAGCCACATGGACTAGTAGTTAGCACAGCAGAAATGTATAAAGCTAATTTACTCTGTGAACTGCATAAATAACAGTCAGACCCCGAAATTGCTGCCCTCAAAATCTAGCATAAAGATACCCGAAAACCAGAAAGTGCCTATTTGAGATTTCAATAAAAACAATGTAATTAGTTGTCCATACACCATCTTTTCTGTGTGTAGTAAGATGAAGGGTCTATGCTGTGTGTATGCAAAGCCATAACCAAGACTTTTGCAGCCTCCAGACCACTTTGCTCTATGGCTCTGAGCTGAGAGGAGCAGTGCTGTGTCCCTGAAACACCGTAGCCCGGGCCATAACAAGGGGTCAAGAGAGGAAGGGAATCATGTCCCAGCTCTGCTGCCCTTGAGCCTGCAGGGAAACAGTGGCAACTAGAAGGCAACAGGGACCAGAATGTCTCTCTAAGTCTCTCGCCACCACTTCAAAAAGTGTTAGCAGCTGTAAAGTTTTTCCTGGGCTAGGTGTTCTGCTTTTTGCTTTGATAAGAGCATGTTTTTATTTGGGGAGGGTTCCCCAAGTACATGGTGAGACCCACCAGCTGAGCCAAACTAAACCACGTTTGTGGTGTCTGCATGTGTGCGTATCTGTGTGCGACAGGCAGCAGCAGTTTAAAGTCCCAATCTGGAACGCCCTGTTCAGACCATTTTCCCCTTGAAGTCTGTCTCCTCTTTGTATCCTGTCCTCTTTATTTCTTGCACAGAAATAAAATCTCTTCCTGACTTGATTTCCTACAGGGGAAATTAATTAGAAGTGGCTGTTGGTTCCCCCTGGAGCACATGTAACATGAAGGAAACTCTGACTATGACATTAAAGACCAAAAAGGCCAGAATTTCAAAGGCTTTTTGATATCCCAGTTTTTAAGAGTACTAACACAGACACATCTGATCTTGCCCCATAAAAACCGGGGGGCTGCACTGGGAGGGTCCATACTTTCAACTCCCCAAGGCACATCTGTAGGGGATATGGTGCACTCCGCAATTCTGTCTTGAGTGCAACTGGGAGAGCATAGCTGGGGTCTTCATCCTTCACCCTTTCCCCAAGTGATGCCTCTGGCACAGTAGAGTGAGGACCTCTGAGCAGCATCCCTGGCTGTGAGGAATTTATTGCATTCAGGCAGTGTGGGGCTGACCTGGGTGGCTGTACACACACAAACCAAAGGCCTCCATGAGATCATTTCCAAAACAGGCCTTTCTGAGAGCACAGATTAGGCTGCATCAAATACCACATGCAAACATTAGGCCCTGAAAAACATATATATGTAAATTCTTCACCGAGGTTTCCCAGCGGGTTGCATCATCCTGGGGTGGTACACTGCCTGTCAGGGCAGTTACCCCTCTGTCCTGTTTTGGGAGGACAGTATTTGGGTACAGCTATTTCTCAGGGGCTTAAATAACCTGAGTGCCAAGCACTGCCAGCAGGAAACCATGGCCAGAGGAGCTCTGCTCGATGTTGCCTGCTGCAGAGCCAGAAGCCAGTGCTGCCATGGGAGCACAGCTTTCAGAGGACTTTTTTGGGCTGAGCGAGCCAAGCAGAACACTGTGTCATATGAAGTGAAAGCTCCCAGCTCATTCGGATTAAGATGTTTAATGAGAGAGTGCTTGCCTCCTAACCCCTGTGGGAAGTGCCCTGCCTACCCCACAGTCCTGCAGGCAGACCAACCTGCCCTGGACTCCCAGCTGCTCTGTTTTTGCACCAGCACCACTGCCCTGGTAGCCGTGCCATGGCAGGGGCAGAAAAGCCATCAACCCCCAGATCCAAAGGCACAGGGAGAGCAGCTGGGCTTGAATGGGTGCTGGCACTGCTCAGAAATGAGTCACCAGACACCCGTCACTTGTACTGGGATGAACAGAAGAAGCATCCCTACATCACCTCTTCATCAGCAGAATAACCCTTTTCTCACTGGCAAGATGTTCCTCTTCCTGAATATATCAGGCTTCTAGCAAAGAGGTCCTCAGCAAGGTTAAGAAACATAACCTGGCCTTCAGGCTCCTCCTCAGGCTTTGTCATTAGCCAGTGACAAGCAACTCATTAAGAAATATTCTGTATTTTTTCTGTAGGTTTCTGTCTCAGCACTTGTAAGATTACAGCATGTGACAGAGCGAATAGGCATTAGCCTTTTCAGCCTGACAGCTACGCGTACAGATTGCTGCTTGAGCCACAGGGCATCTTCTGAAAGAAATCATCCTCACAGAGCATGATAGATGGGCAGAAACTTGAAACATCTGCGAAGGCTATAAAAATCCCATGTTAGGAGCCCATTCAGAGTGACAAAACACGGTGTCCATGAGACAGTGATCTATAGGGGCTGCCCTCTACATGCTTCTCTGCCATAGTGAGTCGGGGTTCAGCTGTCCCTCTCCACACTTACTTGTTTCTTTTCATTAGCATGACTGAGACAAACTGGAAACTACAAGTGGAAGTTTATTCTGTCCTTTGCTGTAGCTTAGGCAAATTCTAAACTCCAACTGATTTCAAAGGAGACTTTCCTTCTAGGGACTGGGCTTCCATATAATATATTTATTATATAAAAAAAAAAAAAAAAGAATTGGTCGCAGCTGTGGGAGCTTAATAGATGTCTGCCATGTAGATTTGTACTGCCCTTCCATATTTTTAGCACTTTAAAATATGTTTGCCATCTGTTCCTGCCACAGCATTGAAAACAATCACAGTGACTCTTTATGCAGAGGCCTTAGGATGGAAGTTGAATGGAGCCCACTAGATCACAAGTGACATGATGCCAAGTACAGTGAATGTAATGAGTGTGTGGCCAGATTTTTGAAGAGTGCTGTTTGTAACCCCCTTCCCTCCAGTGCTAAGGGTCATTTATATACATGTGTCAGTACAAAAAAGTGCCTCTAAGAACCAGGCTCAGACTGCAAATAGTTGAAGCAACTGGTGAAAAGGCCTGAAGTTCAATGCTGTGTTTTACCCTATTACACATATCTCAATTTCTAACCAGTCACTAGGCAAAAAGATGGAAAACAGATCAGAAACAGACGACGTGTATTATGGCAACATAGAAATGAACTTGTATCCTGAGAGGAATTCTTTCTTTCCCCCAGCTCCACAGAGGATAACAACTGATAACTTATTAGGTCTTTGCCAAACACACTGAACTGAGCTAATATTGATGAAGTGGCTTTCTGTCTCCTCCAAGTTAAATACCATACTCCTGGCCAAAATATTTGATATTACTCAAAGACAAGGTTCTCAATTTCCTTTGATTTTTAACATACAGGCAATCATCTGCTTCCATTTTTTAATTGCTCTCATTTCTCATTTTGTCGGAAAACTGGCTCTCAGCCGGATCCTTAAAGATCCCTCAATGATGACAAACAAGTAACAGCAAAGTGAAAGCAGATGACCTCTTTCCATTATCTAAACAATAATAGATGGTGGATGATGCTATTTTCTTATTGGTTTTCTTTCTTTGGGGTTTTCTTTTTTGCTTGTTTTTCTACTGCTAACTGCAACTACATTTTTAGGTAGGTCAACAACATCGAACTAACTTACTTAACACAGAAGGTATCTTTAGTCTTCACCTGTGTTGTCTTCCTGGAGTTACGTATTAGTGTTTCCATTCATTTTAACTGCCCATACTCCCTCTTGTAGATCGGAAGATGAAGCATGTAATCATGCTGTTTGGTTCTGGACATACTGCAAAGAATTACTCCCTAATTTGACATTAATGTGAATGTAGAATAATCATAATCACAGCATTGAAATTTTCTTGTGAGAACTAGACAAAGGTGAGAATCAGACTCAGAATCAAGGTATTTCAAGCCAAAAACTACCCTCTCCAGTTGGTTTTCCTGTTCCAAGTGGTGACAAATTCTTAAATATTCAGGGTCTGTAGTGTGCTCTTCCACACACTGTGCACAAGCATTCTATACAAACATACAGGAACCCTGGGAAGCAGAGACTTGTTATTTGTCTAGCACTTTTAATATCGACTCACACATATCTCACACTGCAGAAACAGAAATATTGCATCTTACCTTAACAATGTATCTACCACAATAAATGAAGCACTGGTGGCCCAAGTCCATCTCTCTTAAGACCAGTGTAAAATCCACTGTAAACAAGGCCATTAAATTTTACCACTAAGGACCAGGAGACTTGGACCTGACTCCAAAGCCAAGACCCTCAGCTGATATCAACAGAATTATAGAATATTAAATAACTCTCTGTATTTTAACATAACAACATAATTTCAAGCACTTTTTTCTCTAGTCCTAATTCTCTCAGGTGCTTTTTTGGACCACACCTTTTGCAGTCACATAATATACAATATATCTACTTCATTCATGATTTATTTGACATGTATTCAATCACTTTGCATATACTGTGGAAAACACACCCAAGGCCAGTTCCCCAGGTTTGAAGCCTTGAAAACGCCCATCCCATGTTTGGAGATGCCTTGAACATGACTCCACATTTCAACCATCCCTCCCTGGACATTTACACTACTCTGACACTGCACTGGAAGCACACAGGCCATAAATACAATTTTAAAAGGCCTCTGGAAAGTTTCTTGACAGGAAACTCTTCATCTCAATCACCTCTTTAGGTATGAGGTTCGAGGAATGTAAAAGTACTGAGCAAATCTGCTGCTTAAAGCTTCAGACCAAGAAATTGCAGTCGTCCTCCAAAATTCACTGGCATGGTGCAACATTGCATCACTCCTGACCACAGACTGCACTCTGTGATATCACAGAGTCCTAACCACCCAGCAGTGCATGCAACTCATTCCACAGGTGACTTTGCCATGTAATGCCCAGGGTTTTCTTAAAGTTGTTCACAAGCTATTTCCTAATTTGTACCTTCAAAGTTCCATGTTAAAAAAAAAAAAAAAAAAGGTTGGTAATGTTATCTTTGCAAGAAGTCATAATGTCCTTTACAGAGAGCCTGGTATTGTGGAAGTTGGCAGATGAGCATACACACTTTCTTTTCCCGTCTCACTTGCAGCACCAAGGTTTCAGTTCTTACTATTGCCCCATGTCACTGCCCAGATCTTGCTCATCATAGATGAGCCAACCAGTACATCCTTCTTATGATAAAACTGAGCAATTCCACTGTACTAGGTCAAAGGCTTAAGTTCAGCAAAGCAGTGATGTTTGTGAGATGGCTTAGAGCCTATATTTTTGGAAGATAACTTTTTTAGCGTGGTCAATTACTCCATTTTGCTGAATGAACTAGACCTAGAAATGGGACAGCCATTTCTTTTTAATGTTTTTTTAAGTGGTCTTTTCCTGATGGTCAACAGAGGGGAAGTATGAGTCCAAGTAGTGTTCAATCATATAATTATTTCAGTACTCCCTTACATATGGGAATTGTAGTAGTGCCAGATATTGTACGGACAGAAAGCAAGATTCCTGCAGCCATATGCTAGACATGACATGTTTTGAACTGAATGCTGGGCCTTTGGTACAAATACCTATGCTGATGAACAAGTTTTTTTCTCTGCATCCTTGATTTGCCAACATGCATTCCCATTTGCAAGGACATACTTGTGTAAGGGTTTTTTCCCCTAAACATTTACTATCAGCTTCTCCAGATTTTTTGCTAGAAGTTTTACTTCTTGTACAAAACATCACTTCATAGAAATGTAGACTTCTATACTCATGAAAAAAGAAGAGAAAAACCTGAAAATGAAAACAGACGCTGGCTTCACAGCTGTCTATAGTTTGTATGAATCCAAAAGACATTTGACTGCAAAATATCACTACTGAATCCCTCCAATAAATTATATGTAGCCTGATTTATTCTTTCAGTGTCAGGCAACTTGTTGAGTGCTATTTTTAGTTGAAGCTCAACTCTGGAGTCTCATCTGTACAGGAAGATATTTAGATTTCTGCAATGACTTCAGTCTTATTGAAATTAATGGTATCAGAATAGTTACTTGACTGGTATTGGTCATTCCTTGATAAATTTTGTGTTTTTGCAGAGAATAGTCTCTTGCAAATCTTTCTTATACATTTTTGCTCTTCACAGAATGATGCAGCACACCTATGGGAAAAATCAATCCTTTTCATTGGTATTTGAAGATCTGTTTCTTGTTTTTGTCAACACTGTGTTAAAGGTTATTAACATGCATGCTGGTAACAATGACTTATTGCTGTAAAGACACCTTCCTACCATCCATTCCACTTTAAAGAGCAGCGGTGAGAAAAAAATCTGCTCTCTGTTATGCAGATACAACTTTTACCCAAACAGCTCACCCAGCTGAAGCATCTGATTGCTGCCTGCACTAATTTTCATTTTACAGGCCAGGTGCCTGATAATTAATAAATCAAATCTTCAGTAAATCTTTCAGTTGATTTTTCAGCTTTTTCTGAAAATTAAACTGTTTAAGCCTGAAGTTCATTTGAGCAATTAAAATGGAGAACTTGCCGTTTCTACTTCATCCTCCAGCAGTTTTTTATTCAACCATGAATGGCAGTGAGGAGCCAGTGCTGGAAGCAGACTTTCTGTACAACGTCCATTGATTATTTTTGGATGAGGTCTTCTACAGATGCTCCAGAAGTGACTGCCCAGAGTCACACTACAGGCAGCAGATTTACAGGCATGTTTGTCCTCTCACTTCTGCCAAAGACACTAGGAGAACAGACACCTTTCACTTCTGTTGTCATCACAGGGCAAGTTTGCATTTATTCTGGTTGCTTCAAAAAACCACAACCTATTGAATGTAGCAGTGTGTAAATTCACCATTATCAAAGAGTTTTCTGAACTATTTTCTCTTCCCTGTCTCCACATCCCTGATATAGAGCGTGGAACTTTGCAATGTGAATGTAGGTATATGAGCATGATAAGAGGAGGATGAATAAAAAGCTGCTACTCCAAAGTAAGACTAGAGAGAGAGGGTGGAAACCTGTATTCCTTTCAATGGTTTGGAAGGGCAGAGTTGTTAATGTTCTGAAGTGCATTGAGGACATCCACTTGTTCCTGTTACTATTGGGAATCACTTATGTCTTCCCCTGGTTTTGTAAAGCATCTCTCATACTCTTCCAAGTCTTTGCTAGTTTAGGTCCTCTCTCACTCCCAATGTCAATGACAGAAACCTTGTCTGTGGTTGAGTGGACGCTGCCATTCCCAACCTTCATGCTACATTTCTGATCCTGATATTTTTTAACTTTAAATAGGTCCTAGTGGACCTAAGACCTGTTTTCTGTCTCTGTAAATGGTGGCCTGTTTTTTGGAACAAGAATTAATATATACACAGGTCTACACATGAATTTGTGCTTAAATACCTTGCTGGGCCAGGTTCTGATTAGCCCTTGCAGAAATCTCTGCTAAAAGGTAACAGACAACAACAATAAAATTCATTAATAAATTCTCATTCATTTTATCACTTTTGCTTTTTGACAATTTCTACCAAAATCAGTGGGTTTCATCTTCTTAGACTTATCCAGGAAAACAGTTTGTATTTTTAACTGATATGCTCTAGTGTAAAATCCATGTCTGCTGAAAATAACGAATGTATCAGTTATTATCTTTTCATTTACCTCTGGCATATATTTCCATGGCCAGAATTCATTTAAATACTTGACAGTTAGGCTGGCTTTGAGCACCTACTCATACCAAGATACAAGTAGACAGGCCTGTGACCATGCTGCCAACTCTGAAACAGGAGATGAACAAGAGCAAGACAAAAATACAGTGCTTAACTAATAGAGATCTGCTCAATAATGCTCTACAGTGATGTAAAATGTACAGCTACTACTAATAATAACAACCAAGAACAAACAGATTCATCTAGGAGATGTGAACAAAATTATAGATTTAAACACCTTTCCTTCACTGGGGAGTTGGGACACCTAACCAATACAACAGTATATGAAATTGTGAGAAGATAACTGCAATGTATAACATGCAACACTATTTCAATCATTTTAAAGGAAGCTTGTTCAAACAGAGCCTTTGAAAGCTACTGTGGAAGCAGGGGTGTGGGAAGAAAGCTCCTGGAGATTGCAGATGGGAAATATGACACTCAGGTTTAAAAGTGAACAGTGTCTGGTGTCTATAATAGCTACAAATGAAGGCAATCAATACTATGTACGAAATACCACTGTAATGCTCTATACTCTTAGATATCTCTAAATGAATACAGATGGCATATCTTCATCTGAAGTACTTTGATCAGATGGAATATAACATAGATTTTTGTCCCTAACAAAGCTCAACTCAAAACAAGAAACAAAATGGAATGGGCCAGAAGATCATGTTAACCTTGTGGTTTTATAGCAAAGTGCAGTGGGAGAGAAAAATGTCCCAGCGTTTAGAAGTTTCGCACATGGGTAGAGCCAGAAAGTCTGGCTGCTATCTGTTATCCTAGCATTAGCAGGCAAAGGGAGAAGCGTTAATGGGGGTTTAAGGCAAAGACTGGTAACCTAATATTAGTGAACCAATAAGTCTGTCACTTTTGTGTTCATTAGTTTGATCAAGCTGTCAAAACTTTAGGAGACTGAATGATGGAATTCAATCTAGCAATTCCCATTTAATAGCCAGCACTACTTCTATCTGTGTAGACACTGCTTCAGCATTCTCCTCTGGTGTAAGACCGTAGAAGTGTGTCAGATGCTGCAGCATTTCATACACAGGCCATGACAGGCTGTTGAATGCTTTGAAGACAGCAGAAAAAGACTGATCAGCTACATTTTATGCAGAGAAAATATTGAGGATTCAGATATATCTTCTGAAAACATCAGTAAGTTTAATAGAAACATTTCTGTTCAATGCAAACTATAGCTGCTTCAATTTCATATTATTTAACAAACATCGGTGGATGCACTTGCCCAGCAGCCTTTTGGGATAAATCAGAGACATATTTATGGCTCTTTGGCAAACAGAAGTAGAAGGATCCATTTTGTCAAAGACAGCAGCCTGCATTTGAGCTTATGGCACCCCCCATTTTTGTACTAGTCAAACCGTGAAGTGCCTGTCAGAGACAGCTATCTGCTTGCAGACACAAGGCTGAGGCTCTGGAGACTCCTCATATCCTAATGTTTTTTTTCCAGATCAGGATACTCTGCAAATGGAAAATATTCTTCCAAATGAGAAGCCAGCCTTCACCAGAGGATATCTGTGCCATCACCTATGGCCCTGATGCTCAGGTCTGCCATGTATATCAGACACTATTCCTGTCCCTAAGTGGGATCAAGTAAGGGATTTCTGTAGAAATACCATCATTACTCTCCTGTGAAAATCAATCCCCTGCCCTCCATACCTTGATGACCTTTAAAAATACTTTTTCCCTATTTTTTGTGGAAACCCATAGATGTCAACAAGCATTGCTGCTTTCACAGGGTATCATTATCACTGCTATAATAAACAATCTTTATGGCCTCAAGCTAAATGCAATATATCAAAGTTAAAGAGCCCTAATCAATACTTTCATTATCTGCACTATAAATTATCCATTAATGGAAGCTCATTAGGAAAGGCACCATCTTTTTCTGCCTGCACCTCCGAGTGTTGCTCTGGGCTCACAGCTGGCATTGCAGGCTGTACAGCTTTATGGAGAGTGTTCTTCTTAGAAATGGCCGGGAAGCCTGCTGGTTTAGGGCTTTGGGAAGCACGAGGGGAAGAAAGCAAGGGAGCAGCCAGAGCTCTTTTCCTCTTTCCTTTAGGCACAGCAGGAAGATAAGAAATAGGTCATGGCAAACTACTCACCTGTTTTGTAAGCTTCTAGCAGGAATGGAGCTGAAATGTCTCTCTGAAAAGGAGAGAGTGCACCGGGACCACGTTATTCCTCCTCATTCAGACAAGATGTACTTAACTCAGTTGTCCCCAAATAGAAGAATTTGGAGCTTGAAATCCACAAAGTGATCACCACAGCTAGATTAAAATACCAGAGGATATTTAATTCTGATCATTTTATTGAATTCTTTCTCAGATCTTTCTGACCTTTCTCAGAAGTTGGTAGATTCAAGTATCAGATGACTTTTTATGCACATTGAGCTAATTAAAGTAAAAGGGGAAGTAGATTAACTTAATTGGCTATTTTCCTAACTTGAAGAACCCCAATATTTCATTCACGTGACTAATTTAACTGAATTAAAAAAAAAAAAAAAGTCTACATTAAACCTTGTTGAGATTAAACTAGTTTATTTATAAAATGAAGATAAATACAGAATATAATGTTAGTTCAACCTACAGTACTGAAGGGAGCTTTTGCTTCCAGAAGAGCACATTCAAACCCTTCATAGCTCTGAAACATTCAAGAAAACTGGAAATGAATAATATCATGCAACCATATAATCAGATCGTTTGCATTTCCTTCACCTGTACTTGAACTGATCCTGCCTGACCATAACAGCTAAATAATAAAAAACATGTAAAAGAAGAAGTAGCAGATAGCACAAAGCTGGAAAAGTGACAGGAAAACTCACTTCAGCTAGTTATGTTGCCTGGTTAAGACACAATGAGAAAATATGTGAGCAAGTCTGCATTTTTCACCATCCATGTGCTGCCCAGACGGCTTACAAATGTGCAAGTTCATGGTCTGTAAAAATGTTCCTAACAAGCATTTGTATTTGGTCTGGGGTTTTTTTCCAACTTACTATCCATGTATGTGCCTTTTAACATATTCCTAATGAAGGAGAAACTGGAGAAAGTAGCTGCAATACAGTATGAAAGACTTCTTTAACTGCCAGAGCATCCCAAAGGATAGGTTTCTAGGACTGTTGAAAGGAGCAGCACAACAATGGACATTCCTCCAGAGCGGAGGCCCCGGCACCTTCAGAGATGGTGCAGGCTCCAGGGACAGGGTCATCCAGAAAGCCAAAAGCTCCAAAAGACTCGGAGAAGCACATCAAAGGTATTTATAACTGTTCAACATTTGACTGCAAGTCAGAGATGCAGCACATTTCTTTCAGCTGCTCTCCTCTGAGAGAGGGGTGTGAGAGATGCTTCCGCAGCCACGTCACGTAGAAGAGCTGCCCTAGGGACAGCGAAAACTGCAGCTACGCAAGTACCCAGACTCTGTTCTCTTTTATGCAAAAAACAATAGGTGAGGATGAGGGGTCAACTTTTTTTTCTTAAGATATTAAGAAAACGTTTTACTTTCTTAAACTGCTGCATCATCCAAGGCAACTCAGCCTTTTTAAAAATCTCCTAACTCTCAGCAAACCCTTTAGCCTAGACATGATGCTAAATGACCAGATTATATCTACAAGTAGATTTCCTAACTATGACATGACAAATCCATAATTTGCTTTATTTATATTGTCATCGCACTTACAGTTATGCTCTTTGTGCCAAGTGAAGAAAAGAACAAAGGTGCCACAGATTTTAATTTGAATGTGGAAAATACAACTCAGATACTTTATGAACTTGAGTTTCTAAGATAGCAATTTAGTGACTGATGTCAGTGATGTACCAAACTTTTGATATCAGTTTTCTTGGCTGAAGCAAGTGTTTCTTAGGAAAAAACTGCTAAATATTTTTGTTGCATTTCTGCACAAATCCAGGTTGAATGGAAAAATACTTCTGTTGAAGTCATTCAACCCAAACTTCCTAATTTTACTTGTATCAAAAATAAAGAGGAATTACAGCTCCCTCTCCTCTTATTTATAGTGCAGTAAACTCACTTTTTGAGGGAGGGTGCAGGGAATAATAACTGAGTTTCAAACAGTTTAACATTTTCACCTGGAAATCACTGTGTCATTGAATAGAATCTATTCTGATCTCCTTTAAATATTTTGACCTCACTTTCTAACTTCAAGGTTGCCTGCATGTGCTCCTGCCTGTTCTTTCTCCCATGCAGCTCTATAACTGCACATCATACCCTGAATCACTGTTGGTGTAGGTGACCATGGAGACCACAGTCAAGCACTGGGGTGAATTCTTATTGCATTCTACACATGCAGTGGTAATTCCTTCCAAAATGCTCAAAACAATGTTGTGTGAGTTTTTCATCCAAAATTTCCTACTTCAGTCTTTAACAATCATGACAAATCTAAGCAAACCTTTGAAGGAAAAGGTAACATGACTTTTCTGATGTGCATGTCCTCTTTATTTCTGTTTTACCAATTCCCTTTTAATAAGCCTGTCAATATCAATGTATTTCAGACAGAAAATTAATGCTCATATGCCCCCTGGGCAGTTTGAGTAAGTCAGGCTAAGAACTAAGAGTGCTCAGCACCCCTGCAGGAACCTCAACATGCTGACAAATTTAGCCTTCTAATTTTTAATTTCCACTCTAGCTCTTTCAAACTATTCTTAGCAGCATCCATGCTTCACACCACAGTTTTACTGCTATTCTGCAGCCTCAGAATACTTCATATTCTGGATAACTGTGTTCTGATCTGTTATCTCCCTTTCCTTGGTTTTATATTTCTTTTCCTTGGTGGTGGTATTTCATCATTTTTCTACTATAATTTCCTTCAGTTCTGAGCAGGCTTAAAGTCCACAGTATGATCAAAAGAGTTTGGTCTAGCTATCATCTCTCTAGCAGCAATGCTTCCTCTGCAGTTGACCATCCAAGCTGGACCTTCATTGCTCACTATGACTCCAGTCACTGCACTAAATTCACTGACACTGTAGGAAATTCATATATGTTTATGTCCAACTATTTCAGAATCGATTTATACCTTCAGGTTTCATAAGCAGGGGCACTCTGGAGAAGTAAATGCTGAGACTCACCATGAGAGCTTGTGGGAGCCAAGTTTTCTATTTGCATTCATAAATCTTCACTGACATGCACAACCATGGGGTCAATATTATATTACTCACCTGAGCAATTATTACTGATCATCACAACTTCCATGGAGAATTATTGTGTGCAGTGGACTGAACACAATACTTGAACTAAAAACCTCCAAACACTATTTATTTAAATGGAAATGACAGATTTCTTACAGTGAATATTGAGGAAATCATGGTCTCTTTCTGGATGGTCCTCTTAAAGGAAAAAGATGGTAAACTCTCCTAAGTTATTTGTGAGTTGCTCTCTGTTACAGTTGGAAGCACATCAAGAGGACATTGTGGTAAAAGCACATTACATCTTCATTCTGTAATTCAAACCTGCAGAAACAGAGCCAGATGGGAAAATTTCCTATCATGCACTGCTAAATTGTATAAACTCAATATTAATCATAATAAAAGGGAACACTACAAAAAGGAAAGCAGTAATGGCAGCTACAAGTTGCATCAACCCACAAGCCTTGTCCATTTTATTACTTCCTTAGTATAACACAGTAAGAAATATGTATTTTATTCACTGCTGCTATTGTTATTATGGTCAGCATTACAGATAGGAGGTCTGTCATTCAGAGAAGTTGATGAAGGTAGTAAAATACCAGTTTTGGCTTGCAAACATGAGAAAAAATGTACCTCTTATTGAACAAATCTGCTAATAGCTTGACTCATCTATCTGCAGTAAAAAACTAACACCAGGAAAAGCTGCTAGGTGGACAAAAACACAATAATGTGAGAGACATAGACTGTAAGTTTTCTGTTATGAATAAACTATCTCATGTTCCTTCATGCTCTTATCTTCTCCTTGACTCAAAGTGTGACATAGTGAGAGGCCAGAACAACATCAGCTGAAATGTGAATTATGCAGACTGTCAGAGCCTCTCGGCTTTCTGACAAATAATAAATCACAGCAAAAGGTAGATGAGAGGATGAGGAACTCAAATTAAGAGTATTCTCCTGCATTCATGAAAAGCAAAAAAACACCTACAAATAACAAACGTAAGGATGAGGATGGACTGGGGATTAAGGCACAGCTTGGTATTTACTGTGCTTATTTCAACTCTTAGTTTTGGTAGAAAAGTGCTTTGTTCCTCACCGCTGTACAAATAAGGAAAACACACTATTTGTGTCACTTATTTAGGTCGACACTGATGACCAGAAAAACCCGGTTTATACTGTGAGCACAGAGCCACACAATGGATCCCTTGGGCTGGCTAGTGCCTTTATATATGTTATAATACAAATACAACACACTGCTGTGTTGTTGGGTTTTTTTAAAAAAAAAAAAAAAAAAAAAAAAAAAGAGCGATTTCTTATATTCAACTGTGGGGAAAACAATCCCCAAACCTCTGCAGTAGTAGCTGTTGTCTGAATCATCTTCTGGGAGCAATAGCAGGCCTGTAGCCATTTTGCTGTTATTTTTTTGAGTTATTTGTAAGTGTTATTTTCATTGAACAAAGAACAAAAAAAAAAAAGAGAAAGATAGACAGAAGTGGTGGCTGCCACCAAGTTACCACTTCATTGACATTGCCACAGAAGACAAATTAACCAAACAAAACACACTTTATTGTGGTAGGTTGAGTTTTGAGTCAATTTTCCAGTTGAAACACTTGTATGGAAGCAACTACTGGCCTGCCTCTGAGGGTACAGTCCAGTGCACACGGAGGGAGGGTGAGCTCAAGACAGGACTAACAGGGCTGCACTGAATAAGCTGAGAGCAAAACCAGGGAATCCTGTAAACTGAACTCTGCCTTCAGCATCAGGACACAAAATAACTTTTTCTAGGAAGCTTGATTCAGAGTCAGTATGGAGAGCATCTAACAGCTTTAACACATGGGAAGAGCAGAGCAACACAAAAATGAACATGTAGCCAGTGGATAAATGTGTGAACGAGGTAAGATAGAAAGGAAGAGAAGGGCAAACAAACATCTAAGTCATAGCAAGATTTCTCGAGACTCTGTGCAACCCCTGGAGCATCGCAGATTTTCCAGATTTCATGTGAACTGAGATTTTCAGGATTTGTCTCATTAGCTACCACCGAGTTGTGACCATGAAAATAAGGCCAGAAATTATTCCAAGATTGATCATGTTATACAGAGGAATATGACAAAATGGCACAAAATTATCTCAGTTCCATACAAAAATACAGCGATTTCCAAGACTTATCTGAATGGAAGTTGTTTAGGACTTGATCCCATCCTTTACCCATTAAGAGGGAAATAAAAAAATATGTGTATACTTTCTCTGATGTCATTAACGAGACATTAGGGCTTTAACTGGTGAATGGACAACACTGATGTGGCATCACGTTTCTCATTCAGCTTTAACATAAGACACATGCAAGTTATTTTTGTTTGTATTGGGCTGGCAGATGCATCCATCTGAAAAAATGTGCAATGGGAAGCTTGCTAGACAGTGACGCAATGTGATGTGCAGCGCCAAAGCAAACTTTGTGTCTGTTTCTTTTCACAATGACATTAAATGAGTTGGAAATAAATCCAGTGAAGTGACTGGAATTAAGCTCATCTAGAAACCAAGCCCAAGTGAGACTCCCACATAGTGTCTTTGCACAAGCAGGGAAGCCAAGAGGTCCTTGTTCTGCAGGTTTTCTTTTTCTCTACCCCGTTAGGGGTTTTGCACAGTACTACACCACTAAGCATGACAAAAGTGTATTCTTCAAAGGAACTTCATCTTCTCTCCTACCTTTGAACACCCTGGATTTTATAGGAAGGAGATGACAGGATTATTTAGTCTCTTAGAATAGATTTTACTCAAAGCCATGTATGGTAAAACCACACAGAATACAGATCACAAACTTTCCAAGTCTTATGTAAGAAACCTAAAGAAGTAAAGCACCTTTAGACTCCTTGCTTTGTCACAAATTTTCTCCCTTTAGCTCTTTCAAAGTAGCAGTTACCAACATCATGTGTGCATGAAGGGCCCTCCAGCCGAGAGATGGAAAGACCTCACACTATAACTCACCCTCAGCAAGGCTGTACATCAGCAAACTTCCCATCATTCAGGACCTGGCTTTGCTCACCTCTCAAAAATAACAAGGCTGTACAGTTAAATTCTTCCTACCTAGGAAGCTTCACTACAGAGGCCCCTATCAGCAAAGGTCTTTTATACTTCACTAAAAAACGCACAACAGCCTTTTCACCTCTCTAAATCTTGGAACAAGTTTTTTTATTATATGACTACTACAAATGTTAGTCAAGTCCTGGAGAGGTAGTTTAAGATTATGTAGATGTGTAACCAATTTGTAGGGGCTTTGCCTTTCTTGCAGACATTTAGCAATTCTCGTTGCTGCATCTTTCTGGAATCAGGCATAGAGAATATATATGAAGCTTTATCTTATGCAGTTTGGGGCTTTTTTCTGCTATTGCCAATCAGAACACTGAGCCAGAGCTAAAGAAATATGAACAGAGATGAGTATTTTTGTAGGATAATGGCTGGATCAGCTCATGCACGCTATGAAGCTCCTGGATGAATTTTCTTCAGGATGAAGTTCATTTATAAAATCTGTAAATATCTTATTGTAGACTTTTTTCAAGCCAATTTCAGAATGCAAATCTAAAAACACTTATTCATATATTTAACTTGATACACATGAGCAGTTCTATTGATTCATCTTTATATTGAGTTCAGTGGAGCTACTCACATGTGTCAGGCTAAGCAAAAGCATAAGTGTTTGTGGGACAGTGATTTAATTGCTCTGATCTCTTCTTTTTTTTTTTTTTTTTTTTTTTTTTTTTTTTAGCTATTCTTCATGAAGGATTGACTGCTAAAGGAAACCCCTAAAGGGGATAGTATATTTTCCAGCTCTGGTATTTTCAAATTAAGTTTGCAAGCATTTCCTGGAAATATGCTTCACTAGCCCAAGGCAACTTAACTGAGAGGTAACTGGGTAAAATGTAACAGCCCAAAACAGGCAGAAAATTGGGCTAACAGAGCATCCTTTTTCATCTTAAATATAGTGTTCCTCTGGAAAAACTCTTCAATGCTAAATATCTGACTCTAGCACTCTTTTCAATCTAACAAATATCTTTATGTTTTTATACTTGTATGCATACATATATGCGGTATATAGTCAAATATAGGATGTGATAACACACATATTTCTACATAGTTATGTACTTGCTACATTCATTTGCTTAGGACTGAAGGTAAGTGATAGAATATTGCACATATTATAGAATTACCTGGTGAATATTCATGCCTTTGATTTTTCTTTCTTCTTTCAAAGAAATTACATATTTGCTGTCCCAAAATATTGATAATCCAGCACAAAGTTCTAACTTGACCTCATTTCTCTTTAAAATTTAAGACCACTGTTGGCTTTTCCTGGCCCCTCAGTAGTTTGAACATTAAGAAGAAAGACTGAAGACTGAATCTACTTCTTAGTGTACACCAGCCTACCCTCGTGCTGACCATGTTCAAGAAACTGCACTAGGAATTTTCTTTTCTGATCTGCTTCTGCTGAGAAGGAGAGGATGAAGGAGGAAAGAATGACCAATTATAAACTCTGTTGTCTTTAGATGAAAGAACCTTTTTGTGGTATTCTTCAATCTCTTGTTTGGGCTGTCAACAGCAATTTGATAAAGAATGTTCCTACGTCTGACCTGTTTTTTCAAGATAGTAACCTATATTGTGTATCATCTAAAGCCACAGGATAATCATCCATTATACTCTGTACTGCTGTTCCTGCAAGCTGAGCATAGCCTTTAAAACCCAGATATGTTGATTGATAGCTGTGTTGAGAAAGCTGGTACTAAAATATTTTAGTTAAAGGGGGAAAAAATTAAAGTTTCTTTAATCTGATCCTCCCCCACCCCCAACACCACACTTCAGAGGCCAAAGCTCATGATAACTGTTTTGTGGTGAATGGTCAATTGTTACAAAATTCTAATTGGTTCTGGGTCAGTCCCTTTGAAATGGCTGCTGTGCTCTAGTAATTTTTTCAATTAATTCTTAACAACTGACAAAACTTTGGATCTTGTCAAATATTGTTCAGATTTTTATAGTAGGTAAGAACATGGAACAAGATTAGCCTGGATTAAGAAAGATTCCTACATACATTATCACCAAGGTTATAATTATAGTTCAACTCTCTTTTTTTTCTTTGCTCTCAAAATAATGATTAACTAGCTCAGCAGGATTTTCTTCCCTGTAAGTACTTACTGAATACTTTTATAAAGATAAATTGGAGAAATGCATAGGTGTAGTCCTTGGCTGATTTATGAATAAATTGGGCGAATGCAAGGTTCAGCTAGGAATCTTCTCAACTATATTTTCACAGAAGTCAATTTTTTGACATAGACAAGTCCTGTGCAGAACAGGACCTGTGTTAGTCAATCTTATGCCCTCACTGAAATAAGTCTAGAAGTGACCAAAGACCAGTTCTCCAACAGTGTTACTTAGAGAAGCCTCAAGACTAACTGTTTTTCTATTGAGTTCAGACTTCAAAGAGGGGGAGCATGTTGAAGGACAAAGTCAGACCACATCTTCTTTCACCAGAAAGTTCTCAGACAGACAATGAAATTACAATTAGGGTCTCTTTTCTACAGCAAAAACTTAGCTCTGAGTCTCAGGCCTTATTATATCAGTTGTTTGCCTGTAAGACAAGCAAATAAGTATGAACTGTCTGAATTATTTGTATTGGTACTTCCTTCAGCAGAAATCTTAAAAATATACAGACAGACATATCAAATCACAAGAGACATTAAATCAAGAGTTCATTAGTAAATTGGATTAGATTATAGACACCAAATTATCTGTAACCACTGTGACAAAATTTCCAAATTATCAGTAAAGCTTAATTATTTACACAGGTTCTAGTTCATAGCTCTGTTAGTTTGTTTGTGAAGCCTGAAGAAATTAAGTTTGAGCCCTCTGCAGCTCCAGGCTCTGGTGTGAATCCCTCTGCTAAAACTCAGGACAGACATCATTGGCTTAATTAAAGTTATCACAGCTTTATATCCTTGCACTTTATGATAAGTGGTCATTCACTACACTGAGAAGAGATTGTTTTTAATCCACTTCACACATTTTCAGCCAGCTTGACCTGCTCCTCATTTTTTGTACAAAGATCTATTCTGATGGTGGTTTAATGAACTCATTTTGATCACATTCATTTAAAACTAGAGTCCCACCATTGTTAATACATAGGTTATAATGTAAATTAACCACATCTTAATCTAACAAGAAACAAAGGTCACTGATAATTCTGCAGACTGGTAACATTCACCAAAATCTTATTCTCCAAATGCTATAACTACTCTGTTCCCTTCCCCTACTTTGGGTTCTCTTTTCATTCTTACAGAACCAATCAAAAATGTGAATTTCTGACTTCTTTTTCAGGACTCTATCATTTCCTTGGTTCCTGACGTAATCACTACTTTACTGTTGATAGTAATTTTTCATGTTATTGGCACATCTTATTTAGCTTTATAGGCAAGTGGGGTCCCAATTCTGCAAGATCTTTCTTAGAATTACTCCAATGGGAGTTTTCCATCTAGAAAGCTTGCAGAATTGATCCCTTAATTGTTAAAGGAATATGGTTTCCAATGGCAATATATTGTCTTCTCAGGATCTACAAATTGAATTTAGATGGTACTCAATCTGATATTTATAGATTACAAAACATTTTGAATCAGCTTTCTATCTCCTCCCCAGGAGAGTGACAATTTCTACTTGGTTCAGTTTCTGTATTTCAAGTTCTCAAGAGTTTGCATTATCTCAACTATTCATTAAAAATTGAGTGTGCATTACTTCTTCAACAGGGTTGCATAAATCATGGAGAAAGGGCATGATTTCCCACTCTTTTCAGATAATGATAAAGAAAGTATGGTGAAACATGCATATTGTTAGCAGAGTTGCAGTCACAATTCAGACTTCTATTTCATGCTCCAAAGAGCAGTCATGGAAGTCTGTCAAAGTGCACAAAGCTGGGCTATTCAGAGCTAATTCTTGTTGGTCATGTCAGACTCCATTTGTTACACTTGCACATGTAATGTTGCAGTCCTCAACTTTTGCTTGTGAACTAACCCATGGAGTACTTCCAAAATATAATTAAAATCAATATTGATTTCACCATATTGTCATTAGAAACACTACTTGAACAGTCTACATGCATTGACTTGTGGAATATAATGGGGCTGAGGGGCTCTGGATTTTGTGGATATCCAGGTGTCTTCAGAGCCCAAAGCACTTTGGGTTGGGTTGGGTTGACCTCTAACATGACAAGAAGCCAGTCTTAAATCCAAGAACCTAACACAGTTTTGAATGGTGAAATTAGTGAGAAATACTCAAAAGGATCTGAACTTTGCTCCTCTCTAATCCTTACTATTTTTTTTAATCTGTTAAATAATTTTACAGCCCCACAAATGTTGTGATTTTTAAAATGTGTCTATTCCAAGTAAAGCTGAGAAAAAATGGAAAAAAAAAAATCACAAATATTTGAAAATCAGTTTCTCTAGTTTGTCAATGTTTCATTTCTACTTCAGATATTTGAAAATTTATTCAGTTGATCTGTAATTCTTTTTCTTATTTTAGGAAAAAAAAAAAAAAAAGCGCATTATTTCAAATCACAAAGTTAGCACTTGTCATTTTGAAAATGTTGCATATAAAAATTCTGATGATTTTGCAGTATTTCCAGAATTCCCAAGAACAAAGTATTTCAGCCAAATACTCCCTTTCCCATGATGGGTTTTGGATGAATCAACATTTACAACTGAAGAAATATTTTGCTGAAAAGTTTCTTACTAGATCTAGAACCGGCATTCCTGTCTGAGGGAAAATAATAAAATGAAAACATGAACTTTGAGATTCCAGTTATGATAACCATTCAGATTGTCTTTCATCTATGGGGATATCAAATTTCTGTAGGCCTGAGGTCTCATCCTCACCCTGTCACAGATTACCCATGTAACCCTGAACAACTTAGCTAGTTTTCCCTCTCCTTTAATTGTCTCATCTTCAGTTTTTGCATCCCTGGGTGAATATTACCTACCAAATGCATAACAAGGCAAAATATATTACTTAAGGCTAAATTAGCCACTAAAGCACCCTTACATCCTGGCAGGGACAATTACATCTTCTGGTCAGAAGTAATAGCGGTGGGAGGACACCAGCACCAGCTCTAAAAAGCTACTAGAGTGGTGAACAGGTTATACACTTTAAATTTGACAGCCCATTTCTCCCACAGCAGTGATATAAATCACAAATATGAGTCCACACTACACCTTTTCTAGAGATTAGGCAGCCCTCATGGTATGTATGTCACCCTCACATCTATCTTCCACCCTTTGCTGGAAGGAATTATGCTACTTTTCCAGTCATTCCCATCTGTTCACGTGTAACAAAGATACACGGGCAAAATGCTCATGCATGTGTTACATGCAGATGCAATAGAGATTACATATGTAACCATAGAAATCTTCCTCGATAGATGTTTCTGGTTTGCTTATCTGTATTTGGTGACATTCAGGCTCTCCCTAGCTGGACTCTATTCTCCAGCACACACACACTGAGAAATCTGGAGCAGATTTCAAATTACTTTATGTTTAATCAGCATCATCACTGATGTGTGACACACTTGTATTTGTCAGCCTTAAGACCATAGCCAAGATGGGTCCCATTTTGCTATGCTAAATACATAGTAAATTATATTTCTTCTTTACCATTTTCCCTTGGACATAATATTTAGGGCAGTGAGGTCACTGGCAAATGCTCTTGAGAGAGGCGCTGCTTACTTGAAAATAAGGGTAGGAGACGTAGATCTGCTTCTGTGAGCAAAACATGTGGTGTTATCAATATACTGTGGTTAGATTGCATAGTGGAAGTGAGATAGATATATTGACAGACAGACAGATAGGTGGATAGGTGGGTAGATAAAAGGATTAATTCCGTAAATAAAACTAAATAACATATTAAAACCCTGACCGTGAACAAAAATAATACAGAAGATTGTCATTGTAGTGTATCACTGAAATATGAAGAAGAGGGGATATAGCAAACAGTTATAAACTTTGATTGCACGTCACCAGCTTAGGCACTACTTCACTGCACTACAAGCATTTGGGAAGAAAACAAAGCAGAACACACAATAAATAGTTCAGGATGGGGTAAAGAAAAGCCACATCAATGGCAGAAGGATTGGACAGGTTCCCAGTTCATAAGCCTCAGGATGGAAGAGATTACACAAGTCCTGATGACACTGTAAACCTCTTCGAAGTGGAGGTTTCAAACAATGTGAAAGTGATCAAACCAAGGAATATAGCCTAAAACTACATGTCGTACAATCCTAACCTTTCATTGTCGTAGGAGGGAATCGTATCAGACAGAGCAGTTAAGCATTGGAAGAGAGGTAATGGAGGTAATTGAGGCACCATCACCAGAACTATTCAATAATAGATTAGATAAGTAGTAGAAATAATGTAGGGGAATATCCTGCATGATGCAGGGAGTTGAACTAAATCACCCAGGAGGAGAATAATTGCAATTATGGATCTGTTCCACTGCCCCTAGAAAAGAGTGGTGCCAGGTGCAAGTATTAATTTTATTAAAAACAGAACTGGAATGTACATACTCTCAAACATAGCCAAAAGCCATATATATTCTATTAAGGAATGAGACACAACACCATTCCACAGACCTATATATTATTGTGTTAATTTTAATTTTTGCAAAATTGATGCTCTGTGACACTGGAAAAGGACTTGACCTACAAAGTCTGCTGAAGACAAGTCCCTGATCCTTCATTTCATTCATATTGGGAGAGTGTTATATTTGATTTGTGAATCTGACATTTCATTGTAGTTTTTTGCATGTTCATAAAAAAGGCTTTGGAATGATCTGAGTATATAAAACAATCAGCAAACATAAACAGTATATTCCTCTGGGCCTTGTAGTAGAAAGCAAAAACAGCAGTGGAAAATTAGCACACATATCTTTTCACAAGATGCAAGAGCTTTTTTTCTTTAGCCATTTCTAAGAGCCTGATGTACAACACATCTCACATCTTGCCTCTAGTGAATTAAGCCATGATTTTCTTACCATTTTTACTGAGAGGAACACCCAGATTCTCTTTCAGAAAATACCTGATCAAAAAAGACTCTTTCTTAGCCACTTGACTTTAGTATCATACCCCCATTGTTTTGTTAGATATGTTCCTCATCTTCCAAGCAGATCTGTGAGGGTTAGAGTAATCTAATCAACTCTGATAATAGTGCTTTGGCAAAACATAGCTTCAGCATGAAAAGCCATACTTTTAAAAATGCATGCCTTTCAGAAGTTCCCAGAGCCTCTCCCCACAGTGCTTTCACCTACAATGTTCCTTGGTGCTTGCTTACAGTAATCCTCGGCCAGATTTACGGTGAAAGGCACATTCCGTTCATCAAGTGCAGTCCCCTGTTACTACTGTCACCATCCTAAGTAGCTCCTTTCGTGATATGAAGCCAGTGAATTCAACAGAAAACATGAGCATCCATTGATCCTGGCATTTGACCCAGGGCAAAAGATTATACAATAAAGGGACAAGTAGACAGATTAGGGACTTTTCCCTATTGATTTAGATCAGAGTCCAATGACATGGCAAAGGGGACTGATGTCCTAATTCCATCAGCCATCTGCTGTTTCTGATAACCATGCTATCAAAATCTAATAGTGATTCTGTCTCTCAAGACACACAAATGACTGAGAGAGATCAACTTTCTGTTATTGGAAGACTTCATTAAAGGTGAGATTTGTCTTAATAACTGAGTTCCTAGCCTTAATCTTTATTTTTAAACTATTTTGCATTTCTAAATCTGAATTCTTCTTTTCAAGAAAATAATTACTCTTTTAGGATAAAATTAATCTAGCAAAAAAAAACACCATGGAAGCATTAAGAAACATTTGTTTCTGGATATGTTTTTAGTTCTGTGAACTCCTTCATATGAATATACAACTTTATTTTCCAGGTATTTTTTTACAGATTTCATGACACAATCTGTAAGTTCACGATGCTAGGCATACTTCTTTTTTAATTTAGCTTCTATCTTTTCATCTGTTTTGCCTGGATCCCTATTTTACAACTTTTACCACATGGTTATTAAAAGCTTGTTGACACAAAGATATATAAATGAGTGCCGTTCTCCTTATCCATAAAATGTCAGGTTTAGGAGTCTGGAGAAGCAGACACATATGTGAAGCAATTATCTAATAATGGAAATTGAATACAGATATTTAGTTACAAATCCACAAATTACAGGCTGTTTTAAAAACACATGCAGATCCTACCACATAACATTTCCTACAGAGTAATCAGAGTTCTTTGCATCTATAATTTCACATTAATGACTCTCTAAGCAAACATCGAAATTACACAGTAATATACCATAACAGCTCCAGACTGGTTCACTTCTGTTGTACAAAAAGGCAGAGAGATAGTTATGTCACTGTATGCGTCAGAGCAGTTGTCAAACAACCCTACATTTACAAAATGTTGGAGACTGATATCAATAAAACTTTTTTAACTATTTAGGATTTTTCAGTGTTCCATTATGTGCTAAAACACATACAAATATATCTGAAAATACATGAACAGCAGTTATTTATTCATCTTATAACTAGGAATCACTGTAAAGATATTATAAATCTCAGTCTGCATGCAAGAACATGGGGGTATTCAGATCTTCATCTGTTCGCACAGAGGATTCACTCCAACTCAGTAACAGACCGTGAAAAAATCAGTAGACGTTACAACCCTAAGGAAAGAGTAGAAGACATTTTTCTATGGGTCCTAGCTATTTACTTGCAAAATAGATCTAAAATTGTTACTTGTTTACAAAAAAATGAGAAATAGGGAATCTTTATCTTGCCAGGAGTAACTTAAGGAAATATATATTGCATAGTGAGTATAGTCTCTACATGTGCATATTGATACACATCTCCTAGAGATCTAGAACTCAGATAACATTATGGTTACCTGGTAGCCAAATCTCCTTTCTGATTTGAGTATCAGTGTTACTTTAGAAAGACATAGGAATTGTTTCTCAGTAAAATGTTCCTTTTGTGATTCTTAGAAAGAACTAGAGTTCACACCAATCTTTCCAGTTGTGTTGACTGTGTGGATAGCTTTGCTTTTGTCACTGGTAGTCACAAACAAAACTTTGAAATGTTTGTAGAGAAAATTTACAGGCTGAATAGAGGTTCTTGAAGCTGCCCTATACCTGGCTGATAGAGAAATGGAAAGCTGGATCTGGCAGATCTGGCAGGGGAGAAGAGCCAGGATGAAAACTGATCCAGATACAACCAAGCGATGATCTTCATCAATTGCTGGGATGCCATCCCTACTTGAGAAGAGCAATACTGGTTCAATAATTTAAATCCAAGATAGAAGATGATCAGGAAAAATAACTTCCTCAGTTGTTCACATATGGGTGCACCTTTTATAAAGGTCATACTTTTGACCTCTGTAAATCTGAGTGTGAAAGTAATGAAAAAATTAAAACTGTGGGAAAGTATCTGTTGCTTAATAAAGTATTATTTCTTCCCGAATAATGATTCACAAAAGAACTGATGAAAAATCTTTGAGCAAACTAGGGTGGCTTCTACTTCAACCAGACCAGCTCAGATATCACTTTCCCAAAGAACACATATGACTGCAGTAGGCTGTGGAGAACCAAAATCCAGACATGGGTCTGTACAATGAGGTCTTTGCACAAAGTTCTAATGCTGCCTTTGTCCTCAAGCCGACCCATCGATTCTGGTCTGACAAAATACCCAAATGTCCTGGTAGACTTGTGATTCGTATAGGGTATATTGGGTTGCTGACTCCAGATATGGCTCCTGACCCTCTGACTATATACCTGATTGTAAAAGCAGTCTCTGTTGTCCACTACATCCTGAAAGCCTCACAACTGGGCACAAAATTTTACTTAAAGATCTGTTACATGCTGCTGTGCTTTGGCCCTCTTTAAGGCCCCCTTCAGACATGTCTGTGTCTTCCTCTCCTGCTTTGTACCTTCTAGCCTACTGCAGATTTTCTGATCTCGCAGACTTTCTCAGCTTATATATTCTCTATTGATTTTTGTGTAAAATAACTTGATTTTGATGACACACCTGGGAATGTTGTGCTGTTTCACACTGGACATTGCTTTGCGTTTCATTTTTCTTAGAATGTCTGGTAATGTTTTCTGGTCTCTGTTGGATTTTATATGAAGACCAGAACCAATATAATTGATTTGTTGAGAGCAGAGAAGAAGCAGGTATGATTCTCCCCTCTGTGCACTGATTACATTGCAATCACCATTTCCCATTTCAGAACATACCGCCTTCTCTAGAGTTAAATTCTTCTCTGAAAGAAAAGGCTTCTTGCTTTTAGGGGCAGAATATTTCCCAGGTACTGCAACACAGAATGGAACACAAGATAAATATTCCTGATACTATACTGTTTGGTGTCCTTTAATTTTAGTAATGGTCAGTTTCCAGGGTTTTATGTATTTTATGCAATTTATGTATGATCTTTACATGAAAGTGACAGATGAACTGGTCAGCAACGACATCTCATGATGTAAGAGTGTGTTCAACATCAGCGTCAAGGCAAATTTAAATGCATGAAGCAAAGAGTTTCACCCCCTTCCAAGCCTCTCCAATAAACCCATATCCATTTTTTTCAATATGGTTATTATTTCACATCATAACTATAAGGACACTACTACTTCATATACTCTTAACAGGAAAAAATCTTAAGGACTCAATCTGACAAATTCATCTCTAAGTCAAACATATTCTAGAGGTCACATCCTTGCCCTCTAACCATGTGTTTGTAAGGGACAGCAGAATCAGGCCCAGCCCAAATTTAATCTGCAAAATGAGCCCACTGCATGCATTCGCATGAAGAGTCAGAGAAGAGAGACTACTGGCTTTCAAGAAAAAAAGTGCCATTGGACCTCCACTGTACAGAATATGCACAGAAAACATTTTTACTGTGTCTCCCTCCAAACTGATTTTTTCTTGTTCTTGTTGATTCTGGATGATCAATGATGTGTCTTTCCCATGATGCTGTGATGAATCCTTATCTTTCTTAAACTTGCTTGATCCTGCCTAGGTTCAAATGCGTCTCTTCTGGGAGGTAAGGCTATGACTCTTCTTTCTCTGCCCAGTTCCAGTAATGTAAATCTGTGGTGGCTTCTTTGCAGAACACAACAGATGACTACATTTTGGGGTAATGCTGCAAGTCTTCCTCCAGTCAGATGAAGCCCTACTTCTGCTTATGAACATACAAAAAGTCTAGTAAGTTCAATCCATTCCTTAAAAAAAAAAAAAAAAAAAAAAAAAAATTAAAAAAAAAAAAAAAAAAAGGAAGAAAAGACAAGCTATCATTTCAGGTTAACCAAAAAAATGAAAAAATAACAAATCCAGGAGCAGGGAGAAGAAGCAGGAGTGGTTTCTGTACTCTACATCAACCCGTAGCAAGGCCAAAGAGCTATGCTGAGCAACTTGTCTCTCCATACTCTGTACCTTACCTTCCCTCACCTCATGGGAATGAGCACCAGCCTGATCAAATAGCAGGGGAGTTGACAAGAAGAGCTGGCACAACATCCTGCTGCCAGTCCATGAAGATGACTATGTGTGCAGTGATTAGAGAACAGAAAAGCAAAAGAAAACAGTAGCAAATGCCTGGTTCAGCCTGCTGATCAGGACGATCCAGGGGGAAACCAGTCCTAGGGGAGTTTTGCAAAACCTTCTAACAGCGTAGACAAGTGCAAAGGCTTACTCTCCAACAGAAATTATTGGATCTTCTAATTCTTGGCATGCTCTTTAACATGAAAAGCTGCCACATGCAGCAGTGTGATTGATCATCCTAATCCCAGGGAATTTTACAGGTGAGATGAAAATCAAGTTTCCTGGAGCTGCTGCACTTAGGACCAGCCATGAGGGGCTTTTACAAAGAAATAGAGAGGAGAGTGAGATGCAGTGGCTTTTTTAAGCCCTTGTATTTCACGGTTTCATGAGCAATGCATTTATGTATGTATCCATGTCATTTACACACATATCCAGATGCTTTTCAAATATGTTTTCCTGTTGAGAAAGATTGTGCTTGATTACTGTCTTTCTTTTGGAAAGTTCAGGAGCCAGGTCTTGGCCACATCTTTCTTTTCTATTCAGTTTATAGAGAATTCTGGGGCAACCTATCATTACCTATGTGCCATGCCTATACACAAGGGATCTCCCAGCACAGGTAGGGCCTTTAGCTATTTTTCTAATGCAAGAAAATAAACTGCAGCACTGTATATGAACTTTTAATAGTGAATCCCTTCAATATGGAAACACACCGTGTCTTCCACCCACTTCTCACCCAGCTGCACTATCTCTTTTCATTGTGCCAAACCTTAACAGCACGTTTTTAAATCTCAGTTCCAGCGACTAATCAGTTCTAGCACTGTTTGGGTTTGGGGCTTTGGGTTTTTTGTTTGTTTGTTTGTTTTGTTTTGTTGTGGTTTTGTTTGTTTTGGTTTGGTTTGGTTTGGTTTTTTCCTTCTCAAACTGTTTGCAAGCTCTTACAGAGCTTTTTTTTTTGTTTAGTTTTGTTGCCATTTGTTTCATTTTTTAAAGCATCTTCTCGGGAGTGATTTGTAATTGCAAATACAATTGTTTTAAGCTCTAAAAGAAATGTCAGTAACATTCAGTGTGATCATCATTGAGTGCTCAGCTGGGAATCCTGATACATCGTGAACTTTGTTTTCTTCAGCGAAAGCCACCTTGCCACTGGCCGTGTTACACTGAGCAGCAACAGCTTGATTAATATTTTTGGCCAATGACCTCAAACCCATCAGTTATATCCTGATGGGGAAGGAATATTTTGGGATGGATATTTACTTTCTCCAGCTACCCGAGTGTTTCAGGCGTTCACCAGTGACAATAACTCCTAACGATCGCAGCTTTGGAGCTGGTCGGCAGCAAATTGTGAAATGGGACTATGCACCGGAACTGCAGCGTACAGAAGATCTCGTTCTGTTGGTTTTATTATAAAATAACTCGATCAGGTTTGGGCGTCCCTATTTTCCTTTAGCTGCCTCTGTAACTCCAGAAACAATTTGGATGGCAAATTGATGAAACAGAGAGAATAAGAAGACTGAAAATAGTTTGATAAATGATGTGAAAAGTAGATTAATTGCCAAATAACCGACTTCTAATGTAACTATATTTCTCCAGGGAGATATCTGAGGCTGCAGTTATGTGGAAGGGCAGTTTCTTTAAAATAATTTTAGTTCCATGTTAAAGAACTAGAAAAAGGGACCTTAGTGTATAGCTGCTGCATCTGATCAAACTTCCATTGGCAGGGATTTTGAAAAACCCGGATTTGTCTCTATCTGTATTGATTAATCTCGTGGCAGTCATCAAGTAAGAATGTATCAACGCTGGAAATATTAGAAGTAACAACCAAAGGGAGGTTCCGGTATACAACATCAGTTATGAAAAAATAGGCAAACAGGAACCGTATCACATCACCCTTGGAAATAAGGACATCATCGCTTTTGCATGTCTCCAAATGGTTTTAGCCACGGAGTAACTCGCCGGCTCAGAATATCTTAATTTCTTTATCATTATAAAGTCAGATCAGAAAAGAGGGGTCGGTCGTGTGACCCAAACCGTTAATTCATATCCTGCACCTTCCCGGGAGCTGCAGTTTGGGGAAACCTGAGCTGAGAGCTGCAGCCGGCAGGTCCCCTTCAACGCGCCCGCTTCATCAAACCACCCCTGCAACAGCCTCCATAATTTCCTTTTTTTTTTTTTTTTTTTTTTTTTTTCAGAGCAAGGGCACCTTGTGAGACTCCTCCTGCTACTTGACACTACTTGGAGGCCGATTAAACAGCGAGAGGCGAGGTCAGACAACGCTCCCACTTCATCGCCACGGGGAAAAACACTGCAGAGAGTCGCCGAAGCCGCTGCCCAGCGCTGGGCTGGCGCCGGGGCCGGTCCCGGCTGCCCGGCTGCAGTGCACCGGCCGCCGGGCCCCGCCGCACCCCCGCCCGCCCGCCGGAACGGGCACAGCAGGAGCTCGCTCGGCAGCTGGGTGAACTGCCCACGGAAGGACAAAGGGAAGAAGAGTTGGGAAAGGAAAGAAAAAAACCTTCTTACCTAGCCGAGACACCTATCCCTTTTGGGGTTTGGGGGGGTTTTTTAATCCCCACTGGGAAATTCGACAAGTTGCCCGTTTTCGCACGCACGGGTGAATTTCGTAATGCCACGGTTGTGTTTTTTAAGCTTTATTTCTATAATAGAAACCATAAAGGCAGTATCTTTCGTTTGATACTGCCTAGTAGTAACTGTATAAAAAAGGCATGCATATCAGCTTTCTGAAAAGGTTTATTTCCAACCTTTGAATATAAAGCGTGTGAACTTGGAAACCAGAGGACGACAAAAGCGTTTGGAAATCTATGAGGAAAAAAAAAAAAAAAAAAAAAAAAAAACACACAAACCTTCTTTACGATAGCAGATAAAATTGTCCCATGAGATTTCGGGGGGCGGGGTTAGCACAAAAAGTATGAGAGATAGCTTGTCTTGTTCTGCAAAAACATCAGACGAGCCACATTTTGAGAACCAGTTAGCATGAAATGTGTGAGAGCGCGCTTGGATTATTTAAGGAGGGGGGAAAAAAAATAAAAGAAGCCACAGTTTAAGAGCCAGATCTGAGGAAAGGTGTCTACATTTTGATAATGTCAAAGTTGGGGAGAAGTTAATCTGAGGGATACTAGAGGTGGAGAGTTTGAGATAGAGGTTGGCTTTTAGCAAGCTCGATTAAAAGTGACTTGGTTCACGGTATAGCGATGGTCACGGCGCTGGGGCACACGCGGGGACCCAGTCCCCGTGGGCTGAGGCAGAGCATCGGCTCCCCTGGAATATGGACATGGGGCAATTTGGGAGGGAAGGAGGGAGGGAGGCAGAACAGATCCCGGTTTCTTTCGCGGCTCCGTGTTACCTCCTCCGTCCCGACCAGAGAAAAAGCGCTGCAAGAGCGAGGGCGGGCTGGCAGCGCCCTTTGAAGCTTTAACAACCTGTCGGCGGCCCACGGACACGCGTGGGGGGGAGCCCGAGTGGCCCCTCCGGGAGCCGGGGGGCGGCTGCCGCCGTCTGTGGCGAAGGCGGACACCCCACCGACAAGGCAGGGGCATAAATACCATCGGGGCGACCCCCGGCGAGAGGAAGGTCGGGGACCGGGGGGGGGAGCGGCTATACGTCCCCTTCCACCAGGCTGAAGTGTTTGCCCGGCCCGGGGAGGCAGAGGTAGGGGACGGCTCTGCCCGGGTAGAGCAGCGGGAAGGGCAGCGGCAGCAAGCAGCGGCTGAGCAGGGTGCTGTCCTTATAAAGGGCCGGGAAGGAAAGGCCCGCGGCGGCGGCAGGGGGTGGCAGCTCCCCGGGGGGGTCCGCCGGCCCCGGGCCCTCGGGCTCAGCCGACATCTGTCTCTTGAGCTTGTTGCGGCGGTTCTGGAACCAGATCTTCACCTGGGTCTCGGTGAGGTGCAGCGAGGCGGCCAGCCCGGCCCGCTCGGCGCTGCTCAGGTAGCGCTTCACGTCGAAGGTGGACTCCAGCTGGAAGACCTGGCTCTTGGAGAAGATGGTCCGCGTCTTCTTCCTGCCGCCCGCCGCCGGCGACCGGCCGCTCTCCCCGCCGCAGCCCCCGGCCTCCCACGGCGGCGGCAGCACGGGGCCGCGCAGCCCCTCCACGGGGAGCGGGGAGCCCACGCCGCCGCCGCCCTCGGCCTCCGGGCAGAGGCCACGGCTCGTCCCCTCCACCCGGAGCCGGCGGGGCTCGCTGCCTGCAACGGCAAAGCACAGCATCAGCCCCCCCGCCGCCGCCGCCGCCCGCGCCCCCGCCCCGCATGCACGCACGGCCCGGCTGAGCGCTAAGGAGCGGGGCCGAGGTCGGGGGGTGGGGGACAGAATGGGGAGGGGGTGCCGAGAGCTGGCCACGGCCCCCCACACCCTCCGGAGGGGAGAAGAAGGGTGAGGAGCTTCCAGTAAGGATCTAAGGAAATCTCTCTGCCAGCTGTATGACAGAGACGCCAGGGGCTCACGGGACAAACAACCAAGGAGGCCGGGAGGGGCGTAAAACACCCTGGAAAAGCCCCTGGAAGCAGGTCGGTGGGTGTGTGGGTGTGTGTGTGTGCGTGTGCCGGCGGCATCTCCTCCTGTCCGTCCGCGGAGCCTCGGTTCCTCCTCAGGCTGCGTGTGCGTGTGTGCAAGTGTGTATGTCTGCGTGTCCGTGGGCGTGGGCGCGGGCCGGCCCGGCGACGCGGAAGAGGCCCGCGGCTGACCCGGGTGGGGGCCGGGCTGCGACCCGACGTGCGAGACAGCCTGAGGCGGGCTGCCGGCTCTGTACCCGAGTTGCTGGAGGCTTTACTGGGGTCTTGCTCCGCAGGCCCCTCTTCTTCCTCCTCCTCCTCCGGCGGCGCGCAGCGGGCTCGGCCCTGCTCTCGGCCCGGGCGGTGGGGGCCGGGCTGTAGGATGCTGTCGATGCTGAAGGCCGGCAGCGCTGCCGGGGCTGGCGGTGGGGCTCGGCGGCCGCCCCCGAGCTGCACCATGGCGCGCCGAGCCGAGCTGAGCCGAGCAAAGCCGAGCCGAGCCGTGCTGCGCCGCAGGACTGGCTGCGGCGGGAGGGAGGCAGCGGGAGCCGGGGCGGAGGAAAGGATGGGTCGGGGGGGGGGGGGGGGAGGGAGGAGGGGTCGGGGCGGCGGAGGGAGGGGATGGAGCTAGAGGGAGCCAAAGGACTGAGGACGGGGGGGAGCGATGCAGGGGAGGGAGATAGAGAAGGGAGGCGGCAGGGAAGAGAGGGAGCGGAGAAGGAAAAGGAGCAGGAGCTGGAGGGAAGTGGGGAGGGAGGGATGGGGGGGCACGCCGAGGTGCCCCCATCCTCGCCGGCGGTGAGGTGCGTCCCGAAAGGGTGTCCTGGGCAGCCGGGGCAGGGCAGGGCTGGCTGCTGTCCTGCCCGGGCCCTTCACTGCAGGGGGGGGTGGGGGGGGTGGGGGGGTTGGGGGGGGGAGGGAGGAGGCAGAACCAGGCCCAAGAGAGCCCACGAGAACGGTGAAGGGGAGGTGGGGTGGCAGGACGGATATCTCTGGCGTGAAGAAGGATGGAGGGAGAGGATCGGAAATGAGAGCCGGGGAATGGGGTGGAGTGCGACAAGGAAAAGCTGTGATGGCAGTGAGAGGAGGCAGGGGGGAAAGGGGAAGCTGGACCCAGCTAAACCCTTCTGTGCGTTTGTAGAACAGTCTGCTGAGGGTACTTGCTGCAGATAACCCATGCTGTTGTAAAGGGATGGGGGGGCCTGGGGAAGAATAATTCACACAGTTCTTTCCCTGTGGTCATTCCACCTGCAGACCCTCAGGCTGAGTATGCAGAATTTCCCTGGGGAGAAAGGGATCCCCTTTCCTTCCAAGGAACCTCGCGGTGTCAAGCCACCCCAAAATCCACGCACCCCCACCCCGCAGGTCTGCACACCTCTTCTGTAGTTTTCAAGAGCTAAAAGTGGTATGAGCTGGACGGTGTGCGTGTGTGAGTGCGTCCAATATGTGCTTTTTGGAGGATGGAGAAACGCTCGCCTGCGCTGAAGGAGATGTTGGGAGACTTGGGGGAGGGTCGGTGTGTTTCTGTATTATCTGGAGAACTTTTGGTCCTCACCACCTACCAGCACGGCGACGTTTTAAAAACCATTTTGCACTACCGAAGACAGGTTGTCCAGTGATTTTAGAGCTGCCATCGGTTGTGGATGACAGGGAACTCTCTCCCTCCCTGAGCCCCTATGTAAAGTCTGGAAAATGTTTCCAACAGGCTTTTAAGAGGCCTTTTAGTCTGAATCTCGAGGTTTCCACCATGAAAATTGCTGAGGGCAAGCAAGAAGCCCTTGAAAAAGAGTTGACAATAGAAGTGCTGACAGGCTCTTAAATATTGTGATGCCAGAGATTCCATGAGCTAAAATCAGGGCATCTTAAGACTTTGGTCTATGTTAATCTTTAACACACTGGTTCTTGGAAGAACGGGTTTCAGCTCTTTTTCATGAAAATTTGTTTCAATTTATAGATTAACTCAGATTTTAATGCAGCCGTCTGCTAGAGAGTTGTATATTTTCCACCAGGCAGGAAAACAAAACAAAACAAAACAAAAACATATATATCCATCTTCCATCAACACGATTATTGGCCAAATGCATAATTCGTTGCATTTGTCCTGGAATCTTCTGTACAAGCTGGTGGTTCTGGTGGAGCAAAATGTTCCATTAAGAGAAAGTGATAGGGCAAGAGAAGGGACAATGAACATTGGTACAAAATGCGAAGAAGCAGATGAAAAGATAAATTAAGAAATTCCATGTGAGCTGGTAAAACTTGGAGAACAGGTGACTTGGATGACAGGTCGGGTCGGTCCTTGCCCCTGCACTCCTGTCTCGGCCTCCCTTCCCGCTGCCTGTGAGTGAGGCATGTCCCAGGTCTTGCTGCAAACCATTTCCCTTTTAGTCTCGCAAAAATCCATTTTAAAAAGTTATTGCACTGACTCAGTGTGTTTTCCTATAAGACATTTTCTTGGAAGAAAAATGAAGACTTGAAGAAGGCAGAAAATATGAAGGAAATTGAAGAAGGAGACATAAGTTTTATCTCCTAATTTTTTTCCCTGCGGCCCCCTCTGCCCCCCCTGAGCAGTCCAAGCCCAGTCCTGGGAGACCCGACCCGGTCTGTCTTCCTTTCCCAGCACCATTTGGCCACTTTACAAAAACGATTGTTTTTTTCCCTGCCAAACTGCAAGGAGGGAGCACACTCCAGTGCCGGATCTCTCCAGCCGCCGGGCAAGCTGGAGGCAATTCACTGGCAACAAGAGCATGGAGGGGGGGGGGGGCCCGGGGTCCCCCCTGCAGCGAGCCCTGCATGCCAGATCCGTACCGGGCTCCTCACGCCCTCTGCTAGGGTCGCCCTTATCTTCAGGGGGGCAGTCAAGACTTGGTTTCGCATGCCAACAGGTAGAGCCGCATGCTACAAAACCCGAACAACCGCCTGCAAAGTGCCCCCCCCCGGAGGGAGAGCTCTGCCCCGGGGAAGGGCGGCGGAGCCCCCCCGGCCCCCCTCTAGGCTCCCAGCAAACCTCCCTCCCACCCGGGGGTGCAGCTCAAGGGCACAAGAGACCTCGCCGAAAAGTCAGAGGCTTTTCCTAGTGTTTGGTTCCCGGGGTTGGGGAGCGCAGCTCCGGGCAGAGGGTCTGCGGGGAGCGGCTGCGGTAGGGGCGGCTTTGGCCGGAGTCAGCGCTTTCTGCAAGGGTCAACTGCCCCGGGCTGAGCCGGTAAAGGGGGCCTCGATGCCCAAGGCGGGGGTCCAGAACGGGAATCCCCCTGCAGCAGTGCTCTGCACCACCGCAAACCGCTCCCCAGGCTCCGAAAGGCCGTCGTGCAAGGTGCTTAGCTTAATCATTCCGTTTAAAAACAACGTTTTTCCTTACACTTAGACATTTTTCCGAGACTGGTACTTTTTAATCCCGAGTTTCACTTGTATTTTAGCCGGGAGGAATCCTGTCGTCTTGGACGTGTCGTGGCATGGAAGCCGGTACTGCACAGAGGCAACTCAGGAATGGCGAACTTTTTTCTCTTAATAATATTTTCCTGTATTAGAAGCTAACATCATGCGGAATTGAAACCTTTTACCTGGGAAAGCTTTTTACCAGAAATCACCCGGCACACTTATCTTTATTTCCATTTTAGCTCAGAGCACAAAACGTCTCCTACTCTAAATCTGATGGAAATGGAATCTGATTAGATTCTACAGAAACACCAGAGAGTCCGGGTTTGCTTGGCTTAGTGAATCGGGTTTGTTTTATCTCCCTCGATGTACTCGAGGGTGAAACAGGCGCTCTCTGGATTCCACGTTTCCTTGCAAATAAGAGCCTGGTCATTGCAGACACACAGGCACCTTGCAGCGGTCTTTAAGCCGTTCCCGCCGCTCTCCCGGGACACAGCCCGGGCCAGTGGGTCCAGAACAGAAGCGCCGTCGTAAAAGTTCACAAAAATAACCAGGCTGCTTTGGCTACCTCAGGGCTGCAGGTCCCTAAAATGAACTCGATTTTGTGGTTCACCAGGAGCCGGGTATAAATTGCCGGTTGTCGTTGTGGTCTCCGCGCTCCCCAGCGCAGGCAGCGGTCCGGGGCAGCGGGGACATCCAGCATCTCGGGGAGGGATAGAGGGAGGGAGAGGAGAGAAAACGGTTTCACCATCTGGAAAACAGTTCTCCCTGGAGTCTCGCTGGAAGGCAGCTACAAGTGTCACGCATAAACAGGCTTTTCGGGAGAGTCGGGCGCGCTAAGCCGACTTCTTCAACTCAGAGGTGCGGGACACAGGCGGATCGGGATATGGTGTGGCCCCGGGACACAGCATCCCTTTTCGATACGTTTTGTTTCCCTCTGAGGTCAGTTCAAATTTTTCAGCTAAATCGCCTTCCTGCAACCTCTGCGCTTGATAGGAGAGGCGTTAGTAATTCTCGGCTGTTCAGTAGACTGGAATTGCTGAAGATAAAAGAGAGAGCGAAGGGACAGCGAGAGGAGAGGAGAGGAGAGGAGAGGAGAGGAGAGGAGAGGAGAGGAGAGGAGAGGAGAGGAGAGGAGAGGAGAGGAGAGGAGAGGAGAGGAGAGGAGAGGAGAGGAGAGGAGAGGAGAGGAGAGGAGAGGAGAGGAGAGGAGAGGAGAGGAGAGGAGAGGAGAGGAGAGGAGAGGAGAGGAGAGGAGAGGAGAGGAGAGGAGAGGAGAGGAGAGGAGAGGAGAGGAGAGGAGAGGAGAGGAGAGGAGAGGAGAGGAGAAAAAGGAGAGGAGAAAAAGGAGAGGAGAAAAAGGAGAGGAGAAAAAGGAGAGGAGAAAAAGGAGAGGAGAAAAAGGAGAGGAGAAAAAGGAGAGGAGAAAAAGGAGAGGAGAGAAGAGGAGGGAAGAGGAGGGAAGAGGAGGGAAGAGAAGAGAAAGAAGAGAAGAGAAGAGAAGAGAAGAGAAGAGAAGAGAAGAGAAGAGAAGAGAAGAGAAGAGAAGAGAAGAGAAGAGAAGAGAAGAGAAGAGAAGAGAAGAGAAGAGAAGAGAAGAGAAGAGAAGAGAAGAGAAGAGAAGAGAAGAGAAGAGAAGAGAAGAGAAGAGAAGAGAAGAGAAGAGAAGAGAAGAGAAGAGAAGAGAAGAGAAGAGAAGAGAAGAGAAGAGAAGAGAAGAGAAGAGAAGAGAAGAGAAGAGAAGAGAAGAGAAGAGAAGAGAAGAAAGGAAATGGAGAGCAAAGAAAATGAAAAAAGAAAAGAAAAGAAAAGAAAAGAAAAGAAACGAAAAGAAAAGAAAAGAAAAGAAAAGAAAAGAAAAGAAAAGAAAAGAAAAGAAAAGAAAAGAAAAGAAAAGAAAAGAAAAGAAAAGAAAAGAAAAGAAAAGAAAAGAAAAGAAAAGAAAAGAAAAGAAAAGAAAAGAAAAGAAAAGAAAAGAAAAGAAAAGAAAAGAAAAGAAAAGAAAAGAAAAGAAAAGAAAAGAAAGAAAAGAAAAGAAAAGAAAAGAAAAGAAAAGAAAAGAAAAGAAAAGAAAAGAAAAGAAAAGAAAAGAAAAGAAAAGAAAAGAAAAGAAAAGAAAAGAAAAGAAAAGAAAAGAAAAGAAAAGAAAAGAAAAGAAAAGAAAAGAAAAGAAAAGAAAAGAAAAGAAAAGAAAGAAAAGAAAAGAAAAGAAAAGAAAAGAAAAGAAAAGAAAAGAAAAGAAAAGAAAAGAAAAGAAAAGAAAAGAAAAGAAAAGAAAAGAAAAGAAAGAAAAGAAAAGAAAGCTTTACATTTTAGGTGCACATCTAGATTTTCATGAATATCTCTTTTAATAGACGGTAATGTATCTCACTACATAGAAATTAAAACGTAGGATCCGTAAGAAGAGTTGAGAAACTCAGGGTAGTTAATTGAAGCATGAAGAAATCTGCCATAAAGTTATATTCCTCTGGAATGGGTCGGGAAATTGCCTAGATCTGATTTGAGGCAGAGAGCAGGGACTGGGGCGAGCCGCTGCAGCCGGGAGCGAGTCTCCGGCCGCTCGATGAGGGGGGAGAGCCCCGGCTCCTGCCGGATAATGCTGTATAAAAGAAAAAAAAAAAATCGATCCAAATATATTGCTCAACACTGGAGCCAGGGCGCACCGATGAGATTTATCAAGTATTGATTTGCATGAATATTTTAGAGCCATGCCTACGAGAAAAGTTATAGGCCATCTTCACCCGGTGAGCAATGTACCATTTGCAAAGTAGCCATTTAACAAGGTGCTTTTCAGCATATCGATCATTTTCATTCAAAGTGTAATTAATAATAACATCTTACGGCAGCTACACAAGGAATTTATTTCAGAAGGTCAGTTCAGAGAGTATTCTGATTTTCGTTTGGTTTGCTTAGGGAAAAAAAATGTTTTCACTAATTATTTTTATTAGCGTCCAATAAACACAAGTTATCTTTGTGAACAGTCTGGCAAGGTTTTCCTTTGCCTCGCCTCTGGAGTGCCATCTAGCTAAGCTGTTGTAGCAACATCCATTAAATAAATGTCAACAGACAAGATTTATGCTGCATAATAATATAACAGCTGTAGCATAACTGGATTTATTTTAAAGCTATTCTGAGGTTGCTTTGATCTATAAAGCAGCAACGTATGTCTCTATATGTCGCAAACAGCCTTTGCGAAACTACTTTGAGACAACATTTTTCTCATAGCAGAAGCAGCACAAAGCGTGACTCTTACCTCTTTGATTTGTTTAGTAGAAAATATACACAGGGAAGAAAACTGCCAGGAGTCTGCTGTCCTGATATGCGAGGTGGGCCTGGGATTTTGTTTGTTTGGTTGGTTGGTTGGGTTTTTTCCTGTTTTGAAATCATCAACTCGCATGCATCAAGGACTATATCTTTGCTAGGTGTTTCTCTGCATCCTGCAGAAAATTTTGCCATCAGATAGAATGAAGAGTCATTAAAAAAGCTACGAGGTAAAGAAACCTGAGGTGTCTGTGTTCCTACTTTCAACACATATTTTTAATAAGCCACTATGAAGCAGTTCCTGCATGTACAGAATAAGGCATAAGTAAGCACTTTTCTTAGATGAGTTCACGTCTTGCACCTTTTAATATTTTACTATGATCATAAGTTACAAATACAGTGTATGAAAAAAAAAATCGGTTTATTGATATAATCAGCACGTCTTTAAAAAACAAACAAACTAATGTCAAAACACATTTTAAAAATCCGATTGGTCATTTAGCCCTGCCAGTTCCTTAACTTCAATAAAAGAATATTTAGTAGAATCAGAAGTATAATAATCTCATATGTTACTCCAAAGAAAAGGCATGTGGAGAGTGGCAGGCATGTTAAATTTCGCGTTGGATTACAATCTACTCTGGTATGACTGTAGTGAGTCAGGATTTTACTCCAGTAGGTAACACTGGGAGAGCTGGGGAGCTGGGTGTGATGGAGGAAACGGTCTGGCCGCTTTCTCCCAGGGTCAGCCAGGCTCTGAACGGTATCGAATCAAGTGGTTGCGCCCCGAGGAAGAAATATTGCCCCAAGTCACCTCCTCTGCGCATGAAAATGCTGAAGTGCACCCCAGCCGCTCGCCCCGCGGCCGGCGGGTCCCGTCCGGGGCACCGGCACCCCGGGCCCGCCGCCTCCCAGTCCTCCTCTGCACCGCCCGGGGACCAGGCTTTAGGCGGTTTTGCCTCAAATTCGGGTGTTTGACGGATATGCAAAGAAAACAGCTGGCGAAGATCTCCCGGAGTGAGACGAGGGATTTTAGAGCAGTTCGGGGGAAAAAAAAAAAAAAATACAAAAAAAAAATACAAAACAAAACCAAAAACAAACCCACAAAACAAAACAGCTTCCAGAAACGGGGCTCAAGTCGAAACGAGCATCCCGGCAAGCGAGCACTTTTCTCAGGAACCCAGAATACATATATATATTTCATTCTCGAGCGGTTTTGAGGCTTTCAGCATCCTGACTTCAGCTGTGCAGGCTGATACCCAGAGCCGTGTTTCAGGTCAAAGCGGGGGGAAAAAAAAAAAAATAAAAATGCTCTGTGAAGAGGTTATAATCCTCCCCTGACCCTTCTTCTCAGGTTTCGTAACAAAGCTGGAGCCCTGCCGCATCTCGCCGACCGATTTCATAACAAGAAACCGTGAGAATGCTCCAAATATAATGTAAAGCATAGGAAATGGTAAAAATTAGACGTCTTTTCCTTCACTGGAGACAGGTCCTCATGTACATACCCCAGCAGTCCCAGGACCAGGCTTTCCCTGCGGGGACACCGAGTGCTCCGAACTGGTCGGTTCAATTACATCTGATTATGCCCTAAAACGTTCGATCAAAGCTTGACCTTCCACCGAGGCTGAGTTTTATAAGGTCATTTCCCCTTAATATTCCGAAAAAGAAATTCAAACCTTTAGTAACAATGATGGTCCCAATATTAATTTTAGCAGTGGGTAGAGAGAGGGGAAACAAAACACCTATTAAAGGAAAAAAATAGCTTGGCATGCATAATACTTCATATAACATCACATTACAGGTTAGTTTGCATAACTAGCCATACAGCTCCCCAGTCTGTCTCCATCTGATTATTTTTATTTTCTTCCTTTTTAATTGCCAGTGAGAACTATTAATCGATTACACAAACCGATCCCCTAAGAGACGGACAAGAGAGGTGGGTTTTCCTCAGACTCCTCAGGAGACCAAAATAAGTGGCAAACCCACTGGTAAAATACAGTATGTTGAATTATATGTCTAGATAGATAGATAGATAGATGATAGATTTAACCGTGTAATTTAGCTGATAGTTTGTCAGGGAAATAAAACGAAAACAAAGAAACCAAATCCTCACAGCTCGGACTTCGGGGTGATTTCATACCAACAATTTGCCTCCAAGTTGTTTCAAATCAAAAGCCTGCATCGAGAAGGACCAGGGGGCATCAGCACATGCCTCGGTATCGATCGCATGAAAACGAGAGTAACAACGGAGGGGGGGAGGAGATGAATCTGTACGAATTAAGTGGCTAAAACAAAGGGCCCTGGAGAAGCCGCTGAAGGCGGGGATCCGCAGGGTCCCCCGCTCTGCACGGAAAGCAGCCGGGGCAGCGGGGAAAAGGAAAGGTTTCCCCGGCAAAAGCTCTGGCCCGGGGTAGCGGAGGACCCGCGGAAGGTCCCTCGGCCGCGACGGGGCCCCCGAGGCTTCGCCGTGCGTGGGGCGGGGGCGGCGGGGCTCCGGCCGTTCCCTACATTCGTCTCACTCTGGGCAGCTCTGCGGGGGAAGGGGGGAGGAAGGGTCTGGGGGGCTGCTGCCCCCCGGAAAACGCCGGTCTGTGTCACCCCGGGGCCGAGGCGGCGGTGGGGGCTTTGCCGCTGCCACGGGGCTGCATTTTCTTTGGATGCGCAGCGGGGGGAGCCCCACCGACCCGCTCCCGGCTCCCGGCTGGGGTCCTCGCAGTCCTTTCGGTTCCCTCCGGCTGCTACGCGTCGCTCCGAGTTAACCCCCAAAGTAAGTTTATTGCACGTTAAAAAAAAAAAAAAAAGAAAAAATCAAAACCGCAGAAAATCAAAAAAACATGTAAGTTGGAAATAAAAAGTCCGGGGAGGAAGGAGGGTGGAGCTGGAAGCCGGGGGAGGGGGCGAAGGGGCCGCGGTCCCTGCACAGGTGGGAGCTCAGACGAGTCCTGTCATCTGCGACCGTAGGAAGGGGAGGGAGGCGGCAGGGAAGGTGCCCAGGGGGTAGCTGACGCCGCTGGAGAAGCCCACCAAGGGGGGCGACATGTGGGGCAGGGTGAAGCCCAAGGCGCTCGCCGGCGAGTTCTCGTGGTACAAAATGGGGACCCGCACTATCCTTTGGGCCGCGTGGGAGAGGTTAGCCGCCTCCAGGTCGGCCGCCAGCTGCCGCTTCCACTTGTTGCGGCGGTTCTGGAACCAGATCTTCACCTGGGTCTCGGTGAGGTGCAGAGAGGCCGCCAGCCCGGCCCGCTCCGAGCTGCTCAGGTAGCGCTTCACGTCGAAGGTGGACTCCAGCTGGAAGACCTGGCTGCGGCTGAACACCGTACGCGTCTTCTTCTTGCGGCCGGCGGCGCGTTGCTCCGGCTCTCCCGGTTCCTCGCCTCGCTCCTGCTCTTGCTCCTGCTCCTCCTCCTCCTCACGGCCGCCCGGCCCCGGCCGCCCGCCCGCCGGGCCCCTCGCCGCCGCCCGCCCGCCGCCGCCCGCCCGCTCCGCCGGTTCCTCGGGCAGCTCCGGCGAGTCCCGGTCGCTGGCTGCGGAGAGAGGCAGAGGGCTGGGAGGTGGGGCGGCTGCCCCGGGGAGCGGGGGGGGGAGAGGGGCATCGTCCGGGGAGCGCCGGCCCCTCGCCCCGCTCAGCGGGAGAGGAAACAGCGCGGCCGCGGAGAGAGCGCGGCCGGGGCGCGCAGGGCGCCCGGCGGGCGGGGAGCCCGGGCAAAGGTCCCCGCCGCGGCTCTGCCGCTTGTGCTGAACTCCCAAATATTTGTGAGTATGTAGAGAGGCGCGCACGCATACTCAGAGAGAAACACAGGAGCTGTAGCTCGCCTGTATACACATATACTCCTCTACGTGCGTGAGCCTCTGTGCACACACACCTGAGTCCACGCACGTACCTAAACCCACACATATATGTGTATATAACATGCATCTACTTTTAGATATATCTTTTTGTACATATAAATACAAGCGTACGTGTTCATGTATACACACACATATGTATGCATAGAAGTATGTATATACTTTTCATATATGTATGTACACATGAATACGTGCGAACTCTTATTTATACATACACATGTATATATTTACACATGTGTGTATACACACATATATTTACACACATATGTACACCTATGTACTTACAAGCACATAAGTATATCGCTGTGTGTAAGAGGGGCAAGTATAGTAGTGCGTGTGTGTATATAAAGGGAGATAGGAAAGAAATCTTTTCACTTCACATTATTCTAAACTTGATAAACCAAATGCATCGGGTCAGCTACTCTAACATGGGGACATTGCCTCCCAGCATGTCTCCGTGGAGTTTCCCACATTGCTCTTTCCGTTTGCCATTTTAAAGACGGAGGGGGGGGGGAATAAGTATTTCCTAATCTTTATGGAAGAGAGGAAAAAAAATAAAAGAAAAAAAAAGCGAGGTAAACAATTTTTTTTTCTGGAGTCGTTTTCTGTTTCTAGATGAACTTTTGAGAGAAATTCAAACTATTAATAAATCCATCAGTGTAAAAAGAAACTATTTGGTTTACAAATCACGCCTCTTTTCCTTACTGAGCAAACGTGAGAACTCTACAGGCTCGCACAGGATCACAGAGATGAGCCGAGGGACAATATTTTTTCTATCAGGATAAAAATAACCGCTGATCGCAGCCCATAAACTTTTTCAGATGTTCATTTCTGCCCCTGAAGCCAGGCTTTTCCCGCAGCACCCGTTGCAGAGGGGTCTCCGCAGGGACAGGCCCGAGGGGCGCTGCGGGGGGCGGCCAGCGGGGCCGGCTCCGCGGGAAGGGGCGGCCGGGCCCCGCCGCTCCCCCGGCTTCCAAACCCCCTGCGGCGCTGGTGGGGACGGTGCGCCCAGCGCCCCGGCTTCCCGGGGCGTCAAAAAAAAAACCCAGCCAAACCTCCCTCTTAGGAAAAAGAGAAGAAAGAAAAAGGGATGGGAGGGAGGAGGGGGGAAAAGGGAAAAGAAAAAAAAAATCCCCGAGCAAGCAAACAACCCCTGTTCACGTTCTGGGCGGTTTCAGGTGCTCCATACATAGTGAAGGTTTCCGGACCTTCGCCCTGGGCGGCCGAAAACGGGGAGGCAAGGCGAGAGCTGCGGGGGCACTCCACGAGTCCCCCTCCGCGCATCCCCCAGGGGCCGCGACGGGACCGGACCCCGCCGCGGGGAGCAGAGACACCCTCCCGCCCTCCCCCCCCCCCCCCCCCAACGCCCCCAGCCCCAGCCGGGCCCGGCGGTTAAGGGGTAGGGAAAGGCGACTTACTGTCGGGGCTGGCGCAGCCCAGGAAAGCGGCGTGCGCTCGGCGGGTACCAGCCGACGGCGGCGTCGCGGAGGGGGCAGCCCTGGGCGCCGAGGCGCAGCGGGGAGCGCGGCCCGCAGCGCGGCCCTCCGCGGTCCCCGCCGCCCGCCGCCTCCCGCCGCGTCCCGCCGCCCGCCGGGCCCTCGGTGCCCAGCAGGTCCTCGATGAAGAAGGACGAGACGCGGGCGGAGGTGGAGCCGGCGTTTTCCGTGGCTTCGTCCGGCATCGTCGGAGAGAACTGCGGGGGAGGGGGGGGGGGGGGGGCGGGGGGGGAAGGGGGTCCCGGCTCCGCCGGCGGCTGGCTCCTCGGCTCCCCGCTGCCCCGCGGCCGCCTCCTGCCTGTGCCTAGCCCCTTGGATGCTCTCCTGGTATAAAAGGGTTTTTTTCCGGAGTAATCATTTCAGATCGCGGTTTGCCATCATTTCCTGCAAGCTAGGAGGGGAGGGGGGAGGGGGAGGAGGAGAAGGGAACGGGGAAGGGAAAAAAAAAAAACGCAACCCGGCAACCCATCGGAGGCGCCAGATCCTGCGCGAAAACGATAATAACGAAATAAAAATGTCATGCGAGTTAAACGCCGGACACGAGAGAGGGGGAATCCTGCGATGGGAGGAGCGCGGCGGCAAATGGGATTTCCGCAGGGGTAGCGCGGGGCGCGGAGCGCGGCGGGGCCGGGCGCTGCCGGTGCTTGGGCGTGTTGCGTGTGCGTGTGTGTCTGCGCGTGGGCGTGCAGTGCGGGGGGTGTGTTTGTGTGTGTGTGTGTGCGTGCGTGTGCGTGTGCGTGCGCCGCCCCGGGGCTGCCACTCACGAGCTCCTTATTTAGGTCAATTAGGGAGCAAATCCCGGCGCGGGGAGGGGGGGGGGGCGGCGGTGCCGGCCCCGGCACACGGGCCGCAGCCCGGTGGGGGAGGGGGGGCTTGGCCCCTCCACGTCCCGGCCCTCCCCATTGGCCGCAATGGGCTCAGCGGGCAGCCCAGCCAGCCAATCCGCGCCGTGGGCATCGCAGTTATATTTATCTCATTAATAATAATCACACCCCACCCCCCCCTCCCGCCCCAACCCCCCGGCTAGCGCTTTCATGTCTGCAGCAACGATGGACGGAGGAGATGCGCCCTCCGCCGCCCGCAGAGCCTGCACCGGCCCCGGGGTCTGCCGCCGGCGGAGCGGTGAGGCTGCCCGCTGCCCGAAACCCCCGCCCTGGGGCACTTGAACCGGGGGGGGGGGGGGAGCTGCGGAGGGACATCGGCCCCCGTGGGCAGGGCAGTGTCCGCGGCCGCGGGCTGTCCCGCCGGTGGAGGGGAGGGGTGGCCGGCACGGGAGGATGAGGGACCCTCTTCTACAGGGTCTCCAGAGGCCCGGTTGGTGTCATTTAGCCTTCTCCTATATATATACATATATATGCCTATTTATTTATATATGCATCTTACATCTGCATAGTTTGTTTAGCTGATGGGAGACGGGGCCGCCCACGTCGCCCCGTTCCCCGCCGCCCCGGGGCGGTGCGCTGCCCGCTCCAGCACTCAGGCTCCTGGCGTCACCCCTCCGCAGCTCAACTCTATTATTATTATTATTATTGTTATTATTATTATTGTTATTATTACTATTGTTATTATTATTATTCCTACTGTAAATCCACTTCATGGAAAGCCGTAGAGCCACCCTCTGCCTGCCCCCTTTTCCTGCGCCTGCTGGATCCTCCTGCCTCGGTTATAGGGACCCCCAGCAGCAACCCCCCCAAAACTCCCTCTCGCTGCAGGGCGGCAGGACAGGAGGGTTATCCTCTGCCTTTTTCCCTGGGATCAGGCAAGCCAGGTCTGTGGAGGGACGAGTCGATCCAGAGTGCCTGTGGGAGCCCCGTGGAGGTTTGGGTGAGTACACAGATGCCCTTGCCGTGTTCACCTGCGGGTCAGCTTCTCTCCTCCTGCTCCGCTCTGCCTCCTCTGCCGGGATATCCCTATTTGTTCGCCTTTGCGGCGCTCCCGGACCAGCACCCCTTTCCCAAGCCCCGCCTCCCCCCCCCCCCCTTACTGCCGCCGGTCGCTGCCCGCGGGGGTGTCCGGCGGGGCGGGCGCGCAGCCCGGAGCAGAGCCGGCCTCCTCGGCACCGAGCGGCCCTGATCCCTTTCCGAGGTGGCTGTAGGGACCTCTGAGGTCAAGAAAATAGTAATAGTAATAGTAATAGTAATAGTAATAGTAATAGTAATCGTAATAATAAATAATAATAAATAATAATAATAATAATAATAATAATAATAATAATAATAATAATAATAATAATAAAGATTAAAAAATAAAAGGACTAATTCCAATTACAAAGACTCCAGAAAGATGTAGCTGGAATATACAGGGGCACCTTCGGCTTTTGGTGTGACCTGGGCAGAGACCAAGGAGCAATCTGGTGAATTGTAAACCGGGCAAAAGGGCATTTGTCACTTGTTGCACAGGAGTGATGGTAACGATCACTGCTTTTTTGCTCTGTGCACCTCGGTGCGTGTTGCTGGATAGGAAATATGAGTTTGACCGATATGCCCTAAGAATCCATAAACTGTCAACTCTGTCAGACTCAGAAAATACATGCGTGCTTTCCGGAATGAAGAGAAAAATGTGGACCCTGGTTACTTCTATACATTTGATATACAGTGTATAAACTATATGCATATATATCCTACCTGTATTTTAGAAAGTGTTCCTACAGTGTGGTCATGCAACACGTAATATCATTTGCTTTTCACTTAGAAACAGTGTAATAAAATCAATAAATTTGCTTTTGCATTTTATTTTTCCCCTCCGTATTTCTTTAACGCAACGTGTAACTCTTTGGTGTGCAGTAATGCTGAACTGTGTGTGTTTGTGAAAAGTCATGTATACTCAGACATCTTCCTGAAACACAAAATCAGGATGAGTGTAATTCTAATCCTGCAAATACAGCACTTGTACGTACATGTCCGTGTGTATGGGGTATTTTTTTAAGCTTGTAGTTATGTTTACGTATCTTTTACATTGCTATAGTGACAGGACTACTAACACTTTGTGCTTAATGCTCTTTGTGCTTATTAAGATGGTGAGGAGAAAAGGGTGAGTGTTTATTGGGTGTCTCCCTGCAGCAGGGCTCTGTGTCCGTCTGTTTTTCCGTGCAGAAAAAGCAGACAGTGACGATATTTTCGTAATTTAATGTCAGAAAGACATCCTGGGCCCCCGTCCTAACACCTTTCGCTGTCACTTGCCTGGGGATAACGCGGGGAGGAGGGGGTCTCCTTCTGCCGGGGGCACTGCCATCACCCCGGCGAACCCCCCCGTCGGGCAAGAGCCGTGCCGGCGGCTCCCGGCGGGGCTCAGGGTGGCCGCGGAGAGGCAGGACCTCTCCTTCCCCCACTGCCTTCTCTCTTATGGTCATCTCTTTGCGCCACGGTAAACCTTTATTTTTATTATTTATTTATTATATATATTTTTTTAGGCAACTGTGTGGAAAGGCTTTCCCTGGGCAGCAAGCTCCTGCCTGCCTGCCTCGGGGTGGGAAGGGATTTCCCCGTGTTTGTGGCCGAGGCGGCTATGAGACTGGCTTTAGACTACAGGTGTGGGCCCCTTATTTTTTCCATCTCTGGCTCGTTTTTTTTCCCAGGTACATGTTTTTCTCCGAGGCTTCGGAGACCTCCAGATCCGGGGCACCGCCGGGAGGTGGGACCTCTTCTACTGAGGGGTCCCGGCTCCCGGTCCGTGCCGAACACTGGCGTGGGATGCTCGTGGGATATTACCCCCCACCTCCGACGGCGCCTGAGCCTTTGACAGGGTTTGCTCGACGTGGGTGCAAAGCACTTCAGGCTGCCACGCAGGGGTCAGGGAGAAGTGGAGATTTGGGGCTGGGCTCCGGAGAGAATCAGCAAACGGAGGGCCACATTTGGGGCTGAAAACGTGTTTGAGCCTGTGACAAGAGCTTCCAGTGAGCCACGGGGATGCGGGGCCGCACGGACTGGAGCGGGCGGGCCCGCAATGTGAATGCAATTACCCCGCCGGTGTTTGATGTCTCCCCTTGCGCTTCCCTCCCCCGCCGCCCGCCCCCAGCACTGCCTCGACGTGTCGTAAAATAGGAATTAAATGAAAGACAGGCTTTAGCGCTCGCTACCTAACCTCTGCTCCTCTCTGCTGCTCGGGGCCCGCGGCAGGTTTAGAGCCCGGCCCTTTGCAGGAGGCGTTTAACCCCCAGCGCTTCCTGGCAGGGGGAACCTTCTCTTCCTTCGCCTTGCCAAAAAAGTGGAGCTGAACAGACCGCTCACTTCCCATCACCCTCCTAACAGATCAGACGGCAGCGCTGAGGGTAAGGAAATTCTTGGCCAACATCGGCATCTAGTTGATATATTGAGATATATATAAGTATGTATGTATATATTTATAAATAAAAGTAGTTTTTCAGCCCGGTTTGGTTTAGCTATAAAAATAAACCAAATAAAGACCGTGTTCGCATCTTCAGTAAACAGTCGGGAGCCACCAAAAAGCAAAAGTGGATACTCGGAAGCAGTGTTTGTGTTTCGGGTCCAACGCTCCTTTAGAGGGAGCAGCAGAGATGGGATGGTTTGAATCCCTACTTTAAGCAAAAACATAAAATAAAAGTTCAACCAGGAGATGCTTGCACCGCCTCTAAACCTCTGTGTAACATCTTCCTCCTCTTCCTCCCAAGGAATGCCGGGGGAATGGTCCACTCAGCTCCTGGGGGAGCCGCCCAAACTTCTCTGGCCAGGGCTACCTCCCATCCCTGCATGGAGTTCGCCAGGTCTCTGCTCCGGCTCCGCTGCACTCAAAAAGTCGTGGATGGGGAGCAGGCCCCGGGGGAGGGGGGTCACAGTCCTGCTGGGACAAGCAGAGGGGACGTTTCAGAGGGTGTCCCGGCCAGTCCCACCACCCCCAGCTCCCTGCCTGGGTGAGGTTCCTGTGCCCATCTCATGGGGATACCTCTTTTTGGGTGGCCTTCCAGGCAGGGAACCCACAAAGGTCAAGGACAGCACAGCAATGGAAATCCCTTTTTTTCCTGCAGGTAGACAACCCTAAAAGCCTTCAAATGGGAGTTAAATACCACTTAAGTGCAGCAACACTTTGTGGAATTCCTTTCTGAATTTGCAGTAAATTTTAAGGGGTCCCCAAAGACGATGAAACAGAAGAAAAATTATAATTCCTGGGGAGATTTTTTTCAGTGAACTATCTTTCTAAATCCAACCATACTGAACTGCTCACCATCAGTGATACTGGTAGATAATTATTCCCTTTTCAGGGACACTGCACAACCCATGCTGATTCCCACGAATATATTCATTATTCACAGATAGTTGCTAAGTGCTTTAGATGGAAACTTCCAGCCTGTAGCATCTCCTGACTGCCCATGATGCCTATTTATTGCTTGTTATAGATGTCATACAACTGAGAGCATGAATCCCACCACTTAAGTGCTGTTTCCTTGCTAAGTGAGAGGTATTTTAACCCATGATAAATTATCAAACTAGGGAATATCTCTGGGTACGTGAATATATTAATGAAGAAAACACTTTGAGAATGATTTTGGGGAGCTTCTATTCCCATGTGTTAAAATTCCAGACCCCTTTCAGAAATATTTATTAATTGTCTGACTGGAGATGGGGAGAGAGAGAGAAAATGGATCATCAGCAAATTATATGATACCTTTATAAAAAGGTAGTCCCTACTGAAATGAGCTAACATTTATAATACAGTCCCGTTTTAAAGTGACTTTTCCAGAAGGTCTTTGGCATTGATTTCCTTATACAATTTTAACATTACTTTTTTCTTTTTTTTTTTTTTTTGTATGTACAGTGAGAGAACGCATGGTTTTATTGGTACTGGTTAGGGTCAGCCACAGGAGAATTATGGAGGTCATGTGAAATAGGTGCCAATAAAGCTTTTATTATTGTTATACAGACAAAAGAGCATTATGGAAAGAGATCCTTACCAGACCTAACCATGGATATTTTGTTCTGTTAACAATCAAGTTGGAAAATACAGAGACACAGTAAAAAAAAAAAGTGACTTTTCAGAGCTATTGAACATTAGCCTATTATCCATAAGACTTTTGGAATTATTTTCCCTCAAAAAATGAAATTCCTCCTGAAGTGAAACACTGCACACAACTCTTGATTTTGCTCTAAAACAAAAGATCTAGGGGAAAAAAAAAAAAAAAAAAAAAAAAAAAAAAAAATAAAAATGCAGTCACACAACAGTGTGTGTTTAAATTTTTAAATAACATTTAATATTTTATTTTTGTTATAGAAGATAATATAATCAAAATATCTTTTAATTTACAAGATAGACTATCTCTAGTTTGTACATACCTACAGCTTGAATCTGAAGTTTTTCTGCCAGAACTTGAAGTTGAGGATTCTGAAGTAAAATTTCATTACAATCTCATCCAATCTTGAGTGATTTTAGTGGAGCATTAAACCATTGTCAAGGACTGTAATGAACTTCCCCCTGTGTTGATATATTGGATTCTTAGATCAATCTTCAAAAACAGTCGGAGCTTAGTGAATTTAGTAAAAACTCATACCTTCTTAAATCTGATTGACTCAGGGGTTTTAGATTAATTCCAGGACAGAGCCAAATTCAATCAAAGAAAGTATTAAGAACTTACAGTACAAAACATCCTTTGTATTTTTACAGTTGTGTAAAAGGAAAATTGATGCATGGATCAAAGTCAGCCCTCAAATAACATTAACATTGGGGTAAAGATTATACTTTTGCACTTTGGTAGTAAAATGATTCAAACAGTGTGTATTCCAAGGAAAAGGTTTAGGAAAACTTTTGAAAATTACATGGAGCTTTATTATATAAAAAAAGCACCTATATTTGTGAGTTATATTAAAAAGTGAGCTCTGCGTAGATAGAAAACAGAAAACATCTCCTTTCCACTGACTTGTAATTCATTTGTCATAAAAGAGGACAACATAACAAGCTTTAACACTGCTGTTAGATCAAGGAAAGATTTTTCATTTTCATGTGAAAATTATATTTTTGCAAATCGTATTTGAGTGGGGCATATAGATTTCCTCCCAAAGCCCCTCTATCACCAATGCTATATATACAAATTTAAAACCATGAATTTTTGAGCGAGTTCAGAAATAATCTTTATAGAAATCAATGAGTAGTTAGAGTTTATGTGAGTTATTAAAATCTGGAGATGAATGTAATTTTCAAATGGTTCTGTAACGTATTATAAATGGCTTTGCAATGCTCTAGCATATGTGGAGATGCATATCTGGAGATATATACGGTTACATACATATGAATATGTTTATTATGGTATACAAAAATTACATTTTCTCATAGCATGAAAGTAGTGTTGAAATGTCTTTAGAAAGGACTGGACCTAGTCAAAATTAATATTGTAATGAACTCAGATCTTAATGTAAATCCATGGAAACCCCAAATGCATTCGATTTCTTGTTCTGAATTATTTTGTTATCAAGTCTGATTAGTCCTAGAAAACCCTGAAGCAGTAGGAAGGCTGGGTCAAACACTGGGTGAACTCAGTGGTAAAGCTCTGTTTGCTTTCTCTCGGCAAGCGGCACTGAGATGTGCTATCTTCCCTGGGATCTCAGTGGGGCTCGGCAGGAAACCCAACCATATCAGCTCCTTCTCATAGGATTCCCCTTTGACTTCACAAACTCCCTGAGTTGCGTTAGGATGGTGCGAGCCAGTTCCCACAGTAATTCCTCATGAAACCTGAACACCGTGGCCCACATTCTGCCCTTGCGAGGACATGAGAAGTCAACCCAGAAATTTACACAGGCCTCTGGCTATGAATAATAAAATCTACACAGCAGTTATCTCAAGTTGGAGTGATAAGTGGACTTGCTGCAGGAAAATTTCCATATCACACTTTGTAAATCTGTGTATTACCCAGAGGAAGCTAAAGTATTGATTTAAATGGAAATAGTACTGGGGAGATGAACAAGGAGAGCTGAAGATGTACCTTTGTTGTGCATCACAGGGCTTTGTCCTACCAACTACAAAGGAAGAGGTGCCAATGCCCCTTTTATCTGATTCTCTCATGCAAAATTCTCCTCCCACATCTACTGGGGGGGATTAATCAAACTAAGTGGAGACTTCTAAGGCTAATCTTTCCATCCTACGTTTGTTTCTCTTATAGACAAAGCATATCTAACTAGTACTGTCCACACAGTCAGGGGGTAACAGTCATATAAGAGAAGTCAGATGAATCACTTCACATGTCTCCTTCCAACTCTCTGGTCTCGGTGAGGCTTTCTTGCCATTTCATGACAATACATACTGTGGTGCAGCTGGGTGAAGGGCACCGCTGCAGAGAAGATGCAGTTAACTGAATTTTGTAAGGGGAAGACACTTAGTTGGAGGTGGGACTGCTCTCTTTAATAAGCACACTATAATGGTGTGGCCTCTCTGCTCTGAGTCACAGCTGACTTGGTCTTCCCTTGTCCTGCTCAAATGCTTCATGTGACGTGGCCTTCTTGTCTGAGCAAGTATAGATGAGCTAAAAGGGACCATGTCACAGGCTTAGGCAAACGCTCGTTCACAGTTTTCCCTGTAAACTTAGTTTCTGGCAGATTTTGGTCTATCTGTCCCCTTCCAAACTATATTAGGGCATTTATAAGATAATAAAGTCCATGGACTGCTCCTGGTAGATATCAGACCACCCTGCTTTGGAGTAGAAGAGCACGTAGTCTGCAGATCCAAGCCATGTCATGCCATTTGCACTTAGGACTAGATGATGGGGCTGTCATGGATCCAGCCTGAAGCACCCAAACCCCTGTTGTTCATCTGGCAAGGGACACCAGTTTCTTCAGATAGTAGGAAGAAAAGGTGCCCTGTCATCATGATGTGAAGTTATGATAGCTTGCATAGGCGATGCATGCTTTTCAAAGGGGAGTTCCTCCTGCCTACATGTCCTCCCCTCCCCAGCCAGCATCTTTGCAAAAGCCTGGAAAACACCAGCCCTTTAGCAGTATTTATAGCTATATCTCTATCTGATGAGCCACTCTAAAAGTAGGCTAACTCAAAACATACCACATAGCTGCTTGGAAATGCAGATGTGAAGGGATATCTGGTTCTAATATACAGATCACCTTATGGTGTGGCAGGTTTCAGTTTCCACAATAGAGAGTGCATTTGTGCTAGGAGTGATTTAAGCCATTTGGGACCTTCAAAAGCAGAAACCCTTCATGAACCTTATTGGAAATGACTACACTTGGTGAAAAAAAAAAGGAAGAGAAACTGGAGAGGTGATCCAAGATCATACACATCTAAAGAGTGGAAAGGTGGAAAGGAAGCCTTTTCCAAAATGTTGCTCTTTCTCACAGAAAACGCCTAAGTTGAGTGTGAGAGAAGTATCTCCATTCCTCTGCAGAGCTATGAAGTACTGCTAATGCTGATGGAACTGACATTTTATTACAAAAAGCCACCAGGTTTAGTTCAGCAGATTATTAAATATCAACAATATTGGCCATCATCTTTTCTACTGCATTTTCCTTTTTGCATTTCTCCTTTTGCTGAGGGAGGCAATGAGGAGGACAACAAAACATGCTTTTCCTTTCAGATACACCTGGTGGATTTGAGCTCTGATATTTGTCTTGCCCTCACTGCACGGAAATCCCTTAGGAAGAGCAGAATATCAGCATAAAGATTGGCTGCGCAGATTGGAAAGAAGGATTTTGCCCTTGGGTCCAAAAGCTGGAATGTTTTCCGCAGATCATAGACTCCATAAAACATATGTACTTAATAAATAAGAAAACAAGGCTTGTGCTTGAATGGGGCTTCCATGCAGTAAAGGAGAACAACATTTGAAGAGTTGGGATGGGGGGGTTGGCACTTACATCCCTTGTATTCCAGAGCCACTTCTTTGCAAATACCTACTTTTCCTCCCTACACTAACCGTGCTATTGAGGTTCACAAGAACATTTTGTAAGCTCATTCCAGGCAATCTGAGATGGTGCTTCCTCACAGAGCTGACGACTCATGAAGAAAATGGAGGGAATAGGTCTACCTTGTCAAGGAGGTAAAGCAGATGAGCTAAGAAGGCTTTCCTGCATTCATATCTACTGTCTCACTGTTTGCACAAGTCAACAGGGAAAACAACAGAGGGAAAGTAACTGGAACACCAGCAGCACTCCAGGCTTTTGGCACCCCTCTGCAGCAGGAGCACAGGGTCTTTTTGCTTCCCTCTGCTCCGGAGCTGTCAGCAGGTAACACTCTCTGTCGTATATCTCAGAGCTGCTGAAACATTATGTGCTCTGTCTCCACCTTTTGCAGAGCTCGCCTGACCCTGCCTTGCTCCTTGCTTAGGGTGAGGCAGTCTCAATCCCCTTGGCAGCCCCGATAGGCTTGGTCAGGCCTAAAAAGCTGTCCTCTTACATTTAGCAAGAGAGAAACATGTCCGTCATCTGCTTGCGATTGCTCTCTAAGATGCCAAGCATAGTCTCTGCTTTTGCGTGTCTCCTGAACGTTTGACAGTCAGGACATTGAGGCTGAGTGAGATCTTATCGGTACGTTTTGGTTGTCAGACCAAAGGCCCGAACACTGCCAGGTCTCCACAGGGTTCAGCCAGGACGGAGGACACGCGTGTTAAACGAGGTGGCTGTCCACAGCAGAGAGCACGTTTCCAGGGTGCCATGATCCCCACTTGGGGCAGGAGCCAGGCAGGAGTCAGACGTCAAGTCTGATGGATTTATCTTGATGACTTCTGTGCAGAGGGGGAAGAGGGGCACCTGCAGAGGGTGGCCCATCTCCCCTCCCCGTGCACCCCTACTTGGCAGGGATGAAGGCTATTGAAAGTGCTGTCAAAGGTCACTGTAGAGGACAATGACATTAAACCAAACACCTAACTTCTGGCTGGTTGACACTGGTTGAAATGAAACCTACCTTTATTTCTTAATTTTCTGGCTGCTTCTACCTTGCCAAACTGGAATAATCCTTTCCCCTTCCTCCATTTGTGCCTTTTAGTGTGAAGAATAGCAGAAGAAAACTAAGGACCTGACTCATCACTCCATCTTTTGCTTTTCCTTAAAAATATATGCATATAGCCTCAAAACTATGGCATACAAAGGTGCATGACAGCCATTCCCTTACATAAAATGGCAAGTTTTGTGTGATTGTAGCCAAATTATTACATGGTACAATGAAGTCAAACCCAAGTTCAGTTGAGGATAAAAAACACAGTGTTTGCTTAGATTTGTTATTTTAGTCCACAGGGATAAAAAACAATTGATTCATCTGGAGCTCTTCATTTCCAGCATAATTTTAATTGTTTTATTAAGCACAACAGTTATATTATTCTGAGTTAACTATGTTTGGTTATGTGTATCTTAACCTCATATTCAACACAGAAAAAAAAAAAAAAAAGAAGTGACAATTAAATATTTCCTTGGACACTGTGATGGTCAATAAAGTCTTGTGGGCACCTCTGGGATAAACAGTGGATTAAAGAGGGACTTTGATTCTGAGTTTGAAACAGCAAGCATCTTTTAATCTAATGTTGGGTTGTTGCTTTCTGTCCTGTGCTGATTTTCCAAGTGTTCCTATATACAGGTTTTCCCTTTTGATGTATCTAAGGCCAGTTTAAAGAAATCTGAAATCCACTGAGACTTGTCTCAAAAAAAGCTGGTTTATCCTTACAAGGTACAAATTTAAGTGTGGATTATCCTTCAGAAACCTGAGTCTGGGGAAACTGAATTTCTTCGTTCCATAAAGACCCAATCTACAGTTTGCATGAGACATGAGAAGGATTAATGGGAGTTTAAGAAGTACTTGTATTTTGCTGATCCTAAGTAACCATCAGTGTTATTTAGAGAGCTTTGGGAGCCTTGTTGACACCTAATGAAGACCTCCAGATTCCTTAGATTCAATTTAAATTCAGATTAATATTCCAGATTAGATTACCTCTACCAAATTCGCAAACACTAATAAATCCTAAAGGTATTAGCTGTACATAATCAGAAATTAAGCAGGTTATGTAGGCATAGACAATTTAAAATTCTACCATAACCAGCATGTTTAAGAAAAGAAGTATAAAAATCCCAAGGTTGTCTTTCACATAGTCTGAATCTAGGGAAATTATTAGCTGGTATGTGAGTTTATATGGCTTTCATATAGGAAGAGTAGTTTGGATCTGGATGAGATCTGAGGAAAGTAATCCAAAATCCATGCCTTTCCCAGAGTTCATAATTTTCTAACTGTCTGGATCTGACTTATTTCAAGGTGGTGATCTTTGACCATAGGCCACATGGTCTTTGTTCTGGACTTGACTTATTTCTATCCTGCAGTCTTACCTGATGTTTCTCCCAGGTTCACATTTAGACAGACTTGCTTGGTATGAAGCAGTGTCCTTGTGAAGCAATAGACAGGAAAATATTTTTGCTGGTAGGAATCAGCATTTTACACTTTTTCCTTGTGTAAATAAGGACAACAAAAAAAGTGTCTGATGACTCTGCACTTATTTTGAAAGTGATTCAAATATTTATTGCTGCCCCCCCGCCCCCGCTTTGGTTTTCTCTTCTTGTACTGGATTGCTCTATCAGGGTGTTTTAATCTGCCTTCAAAATGTATGCCTTGATTTACTTGCATAGAAGAAAACACGAATATTTATGTAAGAGAAACATAAGTGAAAATAAGATGACATAGAAGAACATCTTTGTTAACCCTTGCCCATTGATATGTGGTATAGATGTGTTTAATCTCTTAAATACCCGGGCAAAAAGCTACCTCTCTGACTAATTGAAGACAAAATAGGTCTTATCACAGTGCCACCTCGAGGCCAAATCCCTCCCCTGACCAAGCACAGACCTCTGCAAAGTGCTCTCAACCAGGACCTAGGGTTGCATTTTTCTTATTTCCCTCACTAAAAATTCAGTTCAAGTAGAACACAGGTGAGGTCCGCAGTATTAAACGGCTCCAAAATGGTCCTGGTACCGCAGAGCCCATCGGGATGATTGCGGATGTTGCAAGAGCATAGTGCGTGTAACTGATCTCAAAAAAAAATGATTGCTCTGGTCTAGATGGATTAAGATTTTTCCTAGCAGTTCTGTACTGCATAATCCAAATGCATAATAAACTTAGATCTGTACCTTTGCCAAGCTGTAATTTATAAATAAAAGGATTCAAAGCAAGCCAATTTTCCTATTTAGTTTTAATAGCTAATACTCTGAAAACCTCAAGGCTAATTAAACTGTACATTGTCCTGCTGCATTTAATTATTCAGATATTGATCTAACATCTTAACACACAAGGCAAAACAGTGACATATTTTATATTTGGAAATTGAAAAAATAGGAAGCAGACCTGATTTTAAAATGATTTAGCAGTTAATAACTGAACTCAAAGAACAGTGTTTCCAAGTGTTGATTTTTTCATGAGTCACACAGTCTTTCTGTCTATTGAAAAAAAGAATTAAAAAAGACAAAAAGTACAGAAAAAAAAAAAAAAAAAACAACAGAATTTTGCTAAAAAGACAGCTTCAAATTTCACATCTAGCTGAAAAAATCTTACATGGTACATTGCCAAAACCACATGTCTATACAAAGGTGAGGACAAGTCATTTGGCTAGGAAAGTCAGAGGAATCCTGTGTTCAAATTTTGACCCTACCTGAGACAATGTCTGAACTTGGACTAATAAATATTTAGCCTGACTTGTTCCACCACTGACTGAGAACTCAGCCTCATATGTTTCCTTCTTTTACGGTTGTCTTAATTTAGGTCACCATCTTTCTGATAAGGGACTTGGCCTTACAGAGTGCTTAGCCTTGGGTCTGAAATAGAAACCCCAACACAGCACAAAGTAATCCACTACCTATGGACAACCAATAAGGTTCCTCTGAAAGAATGAGTCCGTGTTCCTCCTTAGGTTTTATCTTTTTTTTCTCTGCCGCCCCCCCCCCCCCCCCCCCCATTTAATGCCTTGGAAACATCATCACATTCTTGGGAAGCATTCTTATGACTTCTTTGGAAAAGCTGTTTTCTCTCTCCCAACCAGATTCTGTGAGGCCTTTGGAGAATGAGAAACACAGATGTTTTGGGTCCTCCAGCATCACTTCCATTTTTATTACTACAGAAAGCAGAAGAACAGAATCTGGGTTATTCAGAGTGGAAATCATCCATAATTTAGCCATTTACAGCTAGCATAGACACCCTAAACTGCACAGAAATATCCGAACCTAGCAGACATTCTATCTCATCCACATTTATCAGGTTCATTGTGTCCTAAAAGTGCTTACTACCCTCCACTGACTCTGAGGAGAGCCCATGGTGACTGGCTGAGGTACACATATCCAGAATGTAGTTAGGTTGCTTAAATGCAGCTACTTAGTGCCGTTTGATATTCACAAAGACAAACAAGATATTTGCATAGGACTTCAGGTATGAGACAGACCTCTGGGAGCCTCACATGGTGCCAAGAGCAGGATCTTTTAATGCTGTAGGGCTCAGATGACACTAGACACACGTCACTTTGGCAACTGATTCCCATCTGCAAAGACAATGAGAAAAATGTCATCATTAATGTCTGTATTTTGTTCAGAAGACACACTGAAAAGCAAAGTGATTCATCAAATCGTAGGCAACTATTCACTCTGGATTTTATTCTGCCTGCTGGATGTAAGCCCTGTGGCCAGAAGCTCACTGGGCGAAAGCTCATGCTCCTGCTATGGATCAAGAAAGCAAACAACTATCATAGAGCAATTCAGTTACGTTAGCTGTCTATTTACAATCCCTCTAGCAACACTTAGAAGGCTGCTTTGAACTTGGTTCTGGAGCAGAAGTCAGAAAGATAATGAAATTGCCAGAAGAAAATGAGTTGCACAAGCAGGCTCCTCTGCAAACCTCTCAGGTTCTCCTGACTCCTCTGAGATGGAGACTTAACTGCAGGACTAATGTAGACTGCTGGCCCAGCTCTGAGGACTCTTCACACAGGGCAGCACACACCAGGGACTGTGATGGGAGAGGCAAAGCCAAAGCTGTTATAGTGAGGGAGCAGCGGAGATGGCAACAGGCTGTGGGAAGAGTTTCCTATGCCTTAATCCATGTCAAGGTTGCACTTCCATTCAAAACTGTGACTCTACAACCTGTTAACGTCCTATGGATGGTCATTAGATAGTGCTGGAATAATATTTTTCTGAGGAGAAAACAAATTTAAAGTTCTAAAAAGCAACGTGTCTTTCAGTACAATGGCTCAGCAGGGGGTTGACTTAAAGCCTGCCACTTGGGAGACATCCGCTTTATGCAAAACACAGTGTGCTTTGCTTTGGATCAGGAGCAAACATGGCTTTCCCCTTAACTGGATCTAGCACAAGCTATAGGTAGAATATATATACAGGAAAGACACAAAATAACATATGGCATATGGTCATTATTGCACAATTCACTGGCTGGTAACTCGGTATGCTGAGCCTCCAATTTACAGTAACTGACACCAGATAATACAGTTGGGATTAATCCAGGCTTTATGAAGTGTTCCAAAAACTCAAAACTAATTACTACGCTTGCGAATCCCAGATTGGCATATGGTGTTAAAAAGCATTGTGCAATTTAGGGGAAAACATAAATTCTGCAAGAACTGTATTTTGCCAGAAAGTTAGCCTTCCCCACAGATTAATTTCTGCTAATTGCAGGGAAGCGTCTTACATATGCCAGTGCATTTCGTTTTGAATCTACTAGTCCAGTTCCTGGTGCCCTTTCAAAAATTACCTTATTAAAACCATGAGAAGAAAATCTGGTTCCCAGTCTGGCCGAGAGAGTAGAATAGACTGTCATAAACTATAGCAGATCACTTTGCATTCACATTAAAATCAAGCTTAATAACATTAAAGCTTGTACATAGTGGGAAATTCCACTTTAAATTCCTTCACCATCTGCTGAATAAAAATCAGCCGTATTTCCCTTTGACTTCTCTTTTCCTTAGGGCGCTCGGTGCACAGATGTGAGTTGAAAAAGGCTGTACCCAGGGTGAGGCGGCAGGAGGGTGAGCAGAAAGACTGCAGCCAGGCTGAGGTGGGGGTCTGAGATCTTCTGAGAGACATCGGCGGACTGAAATGTCACTTTACCAGAAACTGTCCGATTATTCCAAAATTAAGTTGCTTGTTAAGCCTTTTCTCAATGCATCTCCACTGTTTAGAGTTTGGAATCGCTGCTGGAGCAATTTGCTGTTTCACAGATTTGGGTGAGCAATTTTTTTTTCATTTTACTGCAGCTGCCCGAGACCTTGCTTCTGCCATCTAAACAGCACCATCTTCAGGCACATTTTAAAATCTATCAACTACCTAGCGGCACCCGAGTCGTTCCTCCCTCTGGGAATGCTCTTTTTATCGTGCTGAAGTTACAGTTCTTCTGGTTTGTTTTTGGTTTGGGTTGTTTTTCTGTTGCCCTTTTTTGTTTGTTTGTTTGTTTGTTTGTTTGTTTACCCTCTGGGCACTGTCTTTAAGTCCTGACACTTGTCAGAATTAGGCTATCGACTCAAAATGCGACAACCAACCTCCTCCCTTGCATCTGTATGATCGAATCATTCCTCAGATGGACTCTTAATTTCTCTTTAAACAGTTTCACCATGATATCTGTTTCAGACTGTTCATTTCAGTGATTTCTTGTGGGATTTTTTCAAGCTTTTCGATAGAAAGACCTGCTTTATTTTCATTATTCGGTTCAAACAGCATATTTCAAGTCCCTGTTTTTTAACTATGAAAGAGACAAAGAGATTTTTAGATCAATTATATTCCATTATCTACTTGACTTGAATGTATGTGTTCAACATAAGCAAAATCTAGCTAAGTCAGAATAAATACATGAGTTATTAGGCTCTAGCAGTTGTCTTTGTTTCATATGTAAACCAAACAAATCTGGGCTTGGTGAGCATGAAAATCCCAAGAAAATGCAAGGAGAAATACTCAGTACATTTTATAATGTTATCGTAACCACCTACTGTTATTTCCCCTAACGAAATGTCATTTGCGTTGTTTGTTTATTCACTTATATATTTGTACATTTTTTTTTCTATAGTCCATAGGCAAATCAAGAGCAAAGACCCGCACAGCAGATCTGTGTCCAGTTATTGAGCAGTTTCCTGGAGCTATAGGGAGGTGGAGACAGGCTGAGTAGTGCCGTCCTTATATCGCTCAGCCACGGTCTTTGTAAAGTGACTTTACCTTCTCTATGGGGATTCTTAGCCTTTAAGAAACACAATAACTGATTTTGCTTTTTTTTTTTTTTTTTTTTTTTTTTTTGCCAGGTAATAAATGGAGAAAAGATGTAATTCCTCTTTCCTACCCTCTCGTGAAGAGAATGCTGATGCTTAACTTTAGGAAGAGTCTCCACATCCAGCATTGCCTCCTCCACCAAGTTTCCCCGGAACTCATGGGATCCCTTCAACTGTGGGGATGGTGTCTGGTGGCACTGGTGGGATGGGAAAGCACACCACCTCCTGCCTTTGCATCGCTAGCCAGACCAACAGCGTGGTGACATTTGAGGTTTTCGTTAGTTTTTATTTGGGAAAGAAAAAATCTTCAGTACTAAAACTGCTGGCTTTGCCATTTTTCAGTACATACAGATTTACAGCAAGCAGATAATTTCATTGCGTAGTTCTCATCAAAATTATGGTTAACCTTTGCACAGCGTCAGTGAGAATTATTGCTGTAGGCAGCACGTTACAGATTTCAGCGTGCATTTTAACGCATGCACTTGTTGGACACGGCCACAGAGTGAAACGATCACCGAGTAAAAGAGAGAGCAAACGCTATCGGGGGAGGCCTGTCCCGGGTCCCGTCGTCTGAGGGGGGCGGGAGGTCCTCGGGCGCACCCCCCCCCCCCCCCCCACCCCGGGTCGTCTTAGTGGGAGGGGGCAAAAAGATCCAGACGTGTAGCTCTTCAGACATTTCATTTCTTTCGAGGAAAAGGGGTTACTCCTCACCCCTGCTTTGCCTCCTCCTGCCCGCAGAGCCGCCCCGGGGGACGCGAGGCGGGACGGGGCGCACCGGGCCCGGGCGGGGGCCGCTGCTTTTTCCCGGGGGGCACAGGGGGCGCGGATGGGGAAGCCTCTCAGTCCCGGGGAGCCCCGGGCCGCGGGGAGGGCCGAGGCCGGGCGAGCTTCCCCCGAGAGGGCGGTGCAGAGCCGGGTCGGGCGGCACCACCGTGTCCCGTCCCCTTGGCCCCTGGGGGCGAGGTTGGGGGCAAGGTGGGCGCATAGGGATGAAGCCTGGCGTCAAAGCGGGGCGGCAGGACGATACCCCGCCCTGGGTAGGAATTGGGCTCTTCATAATGAAAGGGTTTTTTGACGAGGGGCCGGCCGGGGAGAGGGTGGCCGCTCAGAGCCCCCCATGGCCCTGCGACTGCGGGCTGATGCTCAACCCCCCACGGCCACGTCTGAGGAAGGGGACTGCCACCCGTGTCCGTGCCCGCCCCGTCCATCGGGCCCGGCTCGCTCGGGCACCGCGGGTCCCGCAGCTCCTGCAATTTCTCCTCCGGACCCGGGACCAGCTCCCGGCCGTGCTCGGGGTCCCACCGGGGGGTCCACACGTTTCCAAGTGTCGTGTACTCCCCCCCGCGCGGAGCTGTCGTCGGGTGGGAGCGCAGGAGAGATCCCGAAGTCCTCCCCGACAGTCCGGCCCCATATCCGGCCCCAAGAGTCTGCAGCTCCTGTTCGCTCCCCCCGAGGCACTGGGGACACCGAGGGCTGCGCCTGGCGCCCATTTCCACTCCTGAGAATAATCAGGGGCAGAGGAAAGGAATTTATTTTATTTTATTACTTTATTTTTTTAATTTTTATTTTATTTCCTAATTTATTTTATTTCCTATTTTATTTCTTATTTTATTTTAATTTTATATTTTATTTTATTCTATTTTTGGGGGGGCGGGGGGGAAACCCATTTTTCAAGTTAATTTCGTTTTGTCTGAGCCTCTCGGTCCTGGAGCCTCGGATTTCCCGGCCTCTCAGGAAGAAGTGAGGTGGTGATTGCAGCCCTCCCGACGCCTTTGGGGTCCCCACCCCTGTCCCAGCGCGGAGCCGGGGCAAGCAGCACCCGGCCGGTCCCGTTGGCAAAGCGGGACCGCGCAGCCCTGCGCAGCCAGGGGCTCCGGCGGGGAGGCAGGAAGGGTTGGGAGACCGAGCAGTAAATTTCTGGTCCCCAAAACCAGCTTCTCTGCCCAGCTGGGAGGTGAATTCGTTCAGTGCCCAGCACCCCCAGGCCGGCCGGGCCGCCCCCCGCGACACTCCCGTCCGTGGGCCGCCCCTTCCCGGCCGAGCTGCGGTACCCGACCCGCGGCTTCTGGCTGAGGAGTAACCGAGTCCCCACCAGCCGGGGGTGGTTTTTTCCATCGTTTCTCTTCGCCTCCGAATGAAAGGATGCTAATCCCGTGAGTTTTGAAGGCGAACACAGAGCAGAGCACGATGCAGGGTGAGGGGATCCTCACGGAGCCCTCCCGAAGGAGGATCTTTCCAATATTTTACTTCAGGAATCTGTCTCTTCCCTCCTCTGCCTTTATGTCAAAGCTGGGAGGTTTTTGGTCTCTTTGTTAGCGTTTCTTGAGGGTTTTTTTATTATTATTTTTTGTTTGCTTGTCTTTTCTTTAGTTTTAGAGATGTTGCTGTCTTTATTGGCTGTTTGGGGAAAAAAAAAAAAAAGAAAAAAAAAAAAGGTAACATTTCCAGAGTATTTGGTTTCGTTCAAATAAAGATTTTATACCTTTTTTTTTTTTTTTTTGTCTAGCACTCCCTGGGACTGGGCCAAACAGGATCTGGTCTTAAATTAATACACAAAAAATAGGTGACTATCCAAGATGAAAGACACATTCCCAGCTACACAGATGTCATGTAGGAAGCCCCTGAGTCCTGTCATCCCCTAATATTTTCCAGGTTTGATTTTACAGAAGCAAAGGTCTGCTAAAGTAAGTTTTGGTGCTTCTCTAGTGTGTGCAACCTTACACCCTTGCTCAGAACAAGTATTATTCTCTGGGAAAAGTCACACAGAGATATGCTCTGATTTCTACAAGCAGTAATAACAGCATCTGAGCATGGACACATAACTCCCCATGAAATGCCAAAGACAGCTGACTTTCTGCACGCACGTTTGGAGCGGATTTTCTCCTTTCACTTCTGCACGAACACCTTCATCCTCTTTCCTCACCACTGGGGCTCTACAGAGCCCTTCTCCAGCCAAATGTGTTTGTTACTATCCCATGTTTTATTTATCCTGATTTACCCTGTTCTCACTGTCTTTCACATTGCTTCTTTGGATTTTTGTTTTCTTCTTACCCAGAAAATGCTGGCAGCTGCTTCTGAACTCTGCTCTGTCCCATGATATTGTCACATCGACAATATTTTTTTAAAGGCAGGTTTAAATTAAATGTATAAAAGAAACCAGAATACAACATACACCAGATCCTTCTATTCTTGAAGGTGAGCTCTGTCTTTTGCCCTTCTTGATGAGCCAGAATTCTGGAGTGTGTAAGATATTATTCTAAATTGGTATTTAAGTTATCAGGAATCTCAGAAGTCACATCAGTATATTGCTGACAGAATTTCCTGCCCCATAGAAAATAAGCACCTAACTATAACTTCTGTAGCAATAGAGATGTTAACCTGACTTTTCTATGCCAAATCTAGAACATCACTAGTGCCAAAGATTAATGTTGTCTGTGCTTGCAAAACTCTGTGAGAAACAAACCAAAGGTCACTTTTCAGGTAGGCTGTAACCTCTGTCTGTCTTCTGACAATGTGATATGTTGTTAATGGATATTGTTATTAGGGAAATGCAAATCTGTTCATACTTTGAACATCCCTGACTTTTTGCATTTTGGAGCTTTTCCAGCCCTGTAAGATATTTAAGCCCCAATATTATTACTTTCTGAAAACAATTTTGGTTGTTTGGGAACTTATTAATATCAGTGTGAAATCTTACCTACAGAGTTCAACAGAGCAAGGGAATTCTGTAATTAACTTTGCAAATTTGCTCTTTTTGATCATGTTTTTGGAAAGGCAGACCTACAAGCAATTAGTGTTAAGAATACACGAAAAAATTAGAGAAGACTGAAGTCATTGCCCAGGATTTGGTACTCCAAAACACAAAACACATGTTTCCAGAATCTAGATTTGAACATCAGCCTGAGTTAATTCAGATCTGATTCTATATGTAGTTATGGATAACACACAGGACCAATTCTGTGCCCCACTAGTGGAACTGCATGTTTGCGGTATCTGCATCTTTTTGATGAGGAAGAGAAAATTAAGCTTAATGCAAAAACATTTGTATCACTCATCTGGATGAAAATGTCTATAAGATGTGTGTGGCAACATTATTTCTGGCCAAGAAGTAATTTCTCTTTCTTTCAATAGACTTTTCTCTTTTAAGAGATTTGATATGTGGATGCTTTAAGCAGGAATGGCTACATTCTTGCTCTTGAACAGTCCAAGTGCATCTCTTCTACTTGGGGCCATATCTCTTCAGTCTTTACTTGCCTGAGAGCTGCTGAATAATCCAAATTCCCAATACAGAGAAAACAAGGAGTCTTGAGCTGTGATGTGATCACACTCACTGAGTCACTCTGGGGAATAGCTGTCCCACATTTTCAGATTTTAGTAGGAATTCCAGATTTTCATAGGAACCATATTCATGGGAATTGCATCTTTTTGCACTGCAACTAGTTTCCAGATCACTGGTTCCCTCCCTGCTCATATCTCCAAGGTACCTGCCTTGCAGCTCTCAGCCTAAATGGCATTATGGTGTGCTGCTTGCAGAGTTGGGTAGATTGGCTGCCCTTTTACTGATCAACAGGAAAGAGTCTATGGGATAACAGAAATCTGGAAAACATGAGCAGTGAAAGATGTGGCTTTGCTTAAACTGGGGAAAAAAAAAGAAAAGAGTAGAGGGACATCAGTTTTCTATATGTAAAATGTTGCTGCAAAGTTGCTGGTGATCACTTGTGACCAACTGAAGTGAATGAGAAATCACTTAAATTTGCAGCAAAGAAAACCAGGATATGTGTTAAAAACACAGTCTGTCTCTTAAAGTGGTATCCAAGAAAAGGGTTTGATAAAAATCGCAGAGCTTGTGCTACAGAAATGCAGGTTAGAAGAAATATCTATAAGAGATTATCTAAAATGATCTACTTAACTTCCATACAAGGGATGGGATGTTGAGACAATGGCCTGGATGATTTCTTGAATTTTCTTTCAGTGCTTCATTGCCACAGAGCTATCATCCTGGCAGGCAAGGCAACTATTCAGCTGGCTGATGATTAAACTCAGTTGAAGACTGTCTATGGTGATAGAAATATTGATTCATCTGGAATTCAGGCTCTTAATTCACATCCAAATCACTGGCAGAGCCACTGCTGACTTCAGTAGCTCAGTACCAAGCCCTCAGCTGGCAGTCACTACCGTGTCCACTTTGCTTTGTTTTGAAGAAGTATTGCAAGATTGGCCTCTTACCAAAACCATTCCATCTTTGTGAAATACGATGGCTGTTTCAGCATGAGCTGTATGACAGAGATCAGAGGGGTGCAGAAGGTGGTTAGGCTGTTAAATTCACATCTATGTTACTAAATGGAAGTATTAACCTTTTGATTCTCCCCTTCACTGTTCTATTTGAATAATCTTAATCCAATTTTAGATACTGAAGTCATTGCCTGAGAAATGGCCTCAGTAGTGCAGAAAGCATACAAAATCGATGTTCTTATAGGAGGAAGATCTGCCTTTTTATTTCAGTCATCAAGAAAATTACTTGGAGAAGAACTCAAAATAGGGATCACTGTACTGTCTTTCTAAAGTTCGGTCATGGAGGACATACAAATGAAAATGATGTGATGGATAACATAAGGGTGAAAGTTTTAGGCAAAGTTTGGATTTAATTTTTATTTCATATTTGTCTGCAACATAAGCGGGAGAGTATACATGAAACAAAAGGTGGTGGAATAGGTGGACAGTGAGGTAGAGAGAGGAAAAGAAAACTAGCAGGGTGAATGCAGTGTGGAGAGGAGGATGAAACAGTAGCAAGTTGGAGAGTAGGAAATTAATAGGTTTGGGGTCACTTTGAAAAATCACTACCAAAGTTGGTTGTGGTGAGAAGAAAGCAGCTGAAGACAATAAGGGAAGGGATGTAAGGATCTAAGGGAGGAAACAGGCAGAGATGTGGTCCTGGCATGTCTGGAATTTACACAGGGAGACAGCAGGGATTGCTCATAACAACCCCTGGGCTTTCCTGTAAACATTGCTCCTGGAATGAAAGCCCATGTCTTCGTGTGGATGTTGGGCAATTCACAGCTAAGGCTTGGGAATGGAGGGTGGGGATGGAGGATGCTTAATGAGGACAAGCAGGAAGGAGATGAGGGCCCAAGTTAACAAATTACTTGTCTTGTGAAGGGCAGGGGAGCTCTGAGGACAGAGCAGTGTTTGTGACCCTTGCTGCCCAGCCTTGCTCTCACTGTGTGTCCTTTCACCCTTTCTGTACGCCACGTTGGGCCAAGAAGCCTCACTGCCATCTCCTGCCACTTCCACCACCCACGGCAAGAGGAATGATGCCCCACTCAGCCACTGCCACTCTCACTGAGAGGGGAGCAGAGCCCGTACTATTTATGAAGCCGCTCAGTGAATAAGAAGGCAGGAGGAATCATCCCTGCCCTAGGACATCTCCAAGAAGGTGCAGTTCAGGTGCGTAGTGCGTTGGGTATCCAGTAGATGGTCATACCTCAAAAAGGGCAGGAGAAGCTGAACTAAAAGCTGCCTGTCTGTGGGGATTGAACCACGATGTCTACTCTCCCAGTGAAGTGCTGGACGTGTGTCCATGGCAGAGGGAAGGTGGAGGCTGCTATGACAAGCCTCCTCCGAGTCCCTGCTGAAGACCGAGGTGCTTTTCATTTTTGTCTGGGAACTTTCCCTTCATTACCCTCCTGACAGGATGGGTGCAGACAGCATTAGGGACGCTGGGCTACACACTGGCCCCAGAGGAATGTTACTCCTCCTCCTCTTCAGCGGCACCTTGGTGCAGGGGGAGGCATGCTAGCACTTCAGACAAACACCTTCCCTTGCAGAATTTATTTTTTTCCAGCCAAAGGCAGGGGAAAGGGAAGGACAGGGAGGGCAGGGATCTTCCACCCCACTTTCACCCCAGCTCCCCGCAGCCACACAAGTGAGTCTGGTCAATGCCTTTTCCCAGAGCTGAAGGGAATTGGTGATTAAAGGGGCCTTCTGACCAGCTTTCCCCTAAGAAGAGCTTACAAAGTCTGTTTGTTTAACCTTTTCAGAGTAGCTTGACCCTGTCATGAAGAAGAAATCACTCCGAAACAATGTCAAAGTGAGGGACTGGCGAAGTGGCTCCCAGCCTCTTCCTCCTCCATCATTGCACACCCAGGAATGGGTCCAGGCCTGGCAAGGAACAAAGACCCTTTTCTGCATCCTTTCGGTCCCTCAGCTTTATGCAGCAGCTCTGAGTTTTGACCCCTACAAAAGGAGGATCAGGTGTAGGTGGCATCTATGTGACACCTTGATGGTGCAGCCCATGATTCCCCTCCCTGCTAAAAGTGAGGGCTTTTGACTCCAGTATTTCCCAAATATTAGGTGCACTTATGAGGTTGTTCATTTCTTTCCCTGGTGCTAAATCTTTCAGACAGCTTTTGGGTTTCTATTGCTTATTTTAAACCTTTTGTGGACTGCTTAACAGTGAAACCAGAGGACAAAGACTCACTAATGAAGTTCAAAAGTAAACCATATAGGCTGTTTGAATCTTGTTACATTCTTTATTTATGGATATGGAAGGAGTTATTAAGTTAGAAACAACCATTAAACGCTTATGAAGATACTCAGATTTTAAATGATAGTTCTCTTTTCCCTTAGTCCAAACGATCAAAGCAAAAATGCATAAAGTGGACAAAAGTTATTATATTCCAGTGTTTTCATGAAGTGATTTTCTACATGAGCAGGAAAATGAATCTTAATTGCTTACCACAAAATATCCTTAGGCGATGGTAGTACAATTAAGACTTTTTCTTTAAATAGTATGCAAGTTAATGCAGCACATATGGTGCCATTAGCAACTTCAAACCAGTATTTGAATATTCTTTTAATTTAAAACAGCAAATGCTAACACAAAACTTAGCAGTAATAATAAATGTAAACTTGGGTAAGAAAGTAAACAATGCCATCTTTGTTGAGTGTGTCAACCATTAGTCAAAATCAACAGAACCAGATTTTGATAGCAAGTATAAGCACTACGTATTTTCTTTTATAATAGACATTTTTTTAATCTTGCTTTGTTTGGCTTTGGTGTTTTTTTTGTTTTGTTTTGTTTTGTTTCTTAAATAATTCTTACAAAGAATAGTCATATTTCTACTGTATTTTATTGTGCTCAGTGATTGTCCTTATGAGGATCTTTTCCTTTGTTTGTGAATACTGAAAAACTCAACATCAGTTGACTCAAGCTAGTCCTGGCTCAGGGACCAAGAACAAGAAGTTAACAAATCACGGTGCAAACAGGAAACATTTACTTGGCAAGGAGAAAACCTGCATCAAGTCACTCCCTGGGTTAAAAGGGAAAAGGCTTTGTGCAGTGCAGGAGAGGGCCATCAGTCTTGCCGGCATGTACGCCCTTCTTGCTGGAGCTGTTCCACTTTGTATAAATAATTAAATCGCCTTTGGAGCAAGGATTTGACCCTGCATCTCTCGCATCCCAGGTGAGCACTCGAACAACTGGGCAATGGAATCAATCTCTTATTTTTCTCTCCCTGGCCCAATGAATATTTAATCACCTACACAAAGTGAAGCAGCTCCAATGGGAGGGAGTGAAAGCCAGGCACCTTGCAAAAGCTTTATAGCTCAATGGTCCATCTATTTTTCCACCAGTGTTTGAGTCCCCAGGGACAAAAACCCTCGATATGTGAGAGAGGGGGTTGTGTTGATTGGATGCTCACCTCTAGCAGATTTCCAGGCTGGCGGGAGGCAGCTCGTCTTCTCACCTATCCCGTCTCTAAAGGGTAGACACATATAGCTGATGATATTGATGGCCACCCTTGATATATTTGCCTAATGATTAGAAATAGTCACTAGGAAGGGGAAGACCCAGGCAGAACCTGCATCTCCCAGGAGACTGCAGCTGCCAGGGCACACGCTGTTGCTTCTGCTCAGGTTGGTGAGAAAGTTGAACAGATGAAGTTGGATGGGTGGGAAAGACCACATGCCCACTGATGGGAGCTTATGCCTCAGAAAGGTCTTGTCTGTCATGTGTCTACTACTTTAACACCCAATTCCTTACTTCATCCACTGACTGACTCAAAGCACAATCCAACACATCACAGCAGTAAAAATCATAAGGAAGAGCTGCAGGGAATAAGAAAGCAAAGAATAAGGTCATTCTGCCTAGGGCACATTTTATTTTTTTAATAATTCCGCAGGAAACTAGGCCATCCAGTAAGGTTTTTATAGCTAATGCAGATTTTTAAAAGAAAGCACGACTGAAGGCTTTTTAAAAAATGTGCTGAGCCAGAAAAGATGTTACGCAGGTATTTCTGTAGCCTGTCAAGGTCAAAGTGGAATGAGAAGTGCCCTCTAGGAAGAATCAATCCTAGTCTTACATGGTCCTGAACTGTCTCAGCAAACACTTCCTTAACATTATTTTGCTTATAACAGACACAAAGAATTAAAGAACAACTGCTATTTACAACTGCACTATATATCCAATAATGGGATTATATATGAAAAAGTGAGGAAGATATTTAATCTATTTAACACAGGTAATCGACTACAAATCCTCCATTCTGCCAGCACGTTGCTGCATTTTTCCCAACAGAATTTCTTTTCGGAAATTTGGGTACCTATCATCACCTCAAAATAAGACAAATCAAAACAGTGTGTATTAAAAAAATAAATTAAAATGAGACATTTTGTCTACGTCAGCTTTTTTGTCACTTCACAATGTCATTGCAGAGCTGTGTATTTTGTTTTAAAAGTTTTTTTTTTTTTTTTTCTTAATTTTCATATTAAAAATTATTATAAACCCCCCAACATTTCTTAGATATCCTTTGTTTCTGACAAAAGCTAGTGGTGATCAGGAGGAATATTCATGCTGAGTCTGGGCTTTATATTTAGGTATCTGGGTTGGAAGTGAGTGTCCCTGTAGGAAAATAATGATGAGGTTTAAGACCCTGTGGGCAGCAGCTTAGTTCAGGGGCTCCATGTCATCATCTGGAGGTGCCTGACTCAGACACCTACAAAATGTGTCCCCTTAACTTAATGCCCCAGGTGGGCTGCGAGCATATGGCTTTCTCCTCCCCAAATTTCCCAATCCTGGCCATGGGCTGCAGACACATCCCACTCCCCACTCCTCCATTCCCACCTTGGATATTAGAAACCCATCTCTGTTGTTTACACGTTCTTGGCCAATTGTAAAATTAACTCATCCCTGCTGTAGAATGAAGATTAAGTCTGGGGGGTCAGTGATGGGAAAGAGCTACTGCAGCAGGAATATCACCTCTTCAGTCATCCATGCTGGCAGATGGAGGTGAAAGCACAGGCACATATAGTCCTTCTGACTTCAGGAAAGGGCAATTTTTTAAGCACAGTCTTGCATTGCTTGCTACGAATTAATTTATCACTTGATTTTACCATTTCAGGCCAAACTTGCTGAGCCATGTTTTTTACCCTTTTTTTCTGCAGCGAGACTCAGTCCTGTCTACCAGAGCTTGTTGGCAGAGCGGGTATTGGGAAAGCGATGAGTCAAGAAGAATCAGATCAAGAAGGTAATTTTGCAGACATGCCAAAATGCCTGTGAGTGTTTTCTGATCATTTCCCTCTTAAAGCTGCAGAATGAGTTACCTTTGTTGAATGTGCTTAAACTACCCTTGGAGAAGGGCTGAAAAAGGGTCTGGAAGTGCAAATGGTTTTGCAACTACCTCTGGGGATGGGAAAAGTACGGCTAAAGTCTCACTGCAGCCACAACCTCTTGTCACGGACCCACAGCACCGCGCAATGTACATACAGGATATCATGAGACCTGCCTGGCTGGCAAAGGGCTTAGCCGTTCTCTGTCATCCCTGAGTCGCATTGCACAGGATTCCTCAGCCGTGCTCAGAGTATGGATCTGGCAGGCTGTAACCGGGAAAACCATATTTATTTTATGCCTTTACCTGCGTGATGCTTGTGTACTATATTAGCAAGTAGGCTTTTTGAAGTCAACTAGTTTTAGTCATTCTCTAATCTCATCTTCTCTGTTTCTGAACCCCTGGTCAATGTCTGAAAGCTAAGGATTCTCTGCAAAGGATTCCCCATCTCCCCATCATGCTGATCTATCGCATGGGAGGAGCTCCCAGAGCAAACCTTCCTAAGGCTAATGTTGAGTTAAGGATAAGGCTAGATTTAACCACACATTATTTAATTTGAAGTGCACTGCTTTGGCTTCAAAAGACACTTTAAACTGTTGCTCAAGTTGCCAGTGATGTCATCTCAGTTCAGTTAGGTCTGGGGGCAATGTAGCTGTATTGTCCCAGTGCTCCAAAGTACTCTGCAGAAGTAGTCTTTATGATGGGTTGTCACAGATGAACAGTCAAATCAGACTTGAGCTCAGAGAGATCTGAGCTTCTCAAGTGAAGCTGGAGGTGCACCCCAACATTTGGTGTCATGAGACTGGCACGTCTGGAGCGTGAACAGCATGTTCCACACAGTTTTCCAAATGTGTCACACCAAGACAGTGTGACAGGGAAGCCTGGGACTCGCAAGGGTGTTGAGCACCAAGTAGATGAGAAGAGCTGGACACCAGACCGAGAGGCAGACACAGCCAGAAGACAATGATAGTGTATTTCCTCCTTACTCAGTCATTTATTTTTACATTTCTCTCCCCTCTAGCCTTGCATCCTGCCTTGTTTTGCATTTTTTCTCTTTTCACTTTCTCCTCCTGTCCTATATCCAGCTTTCCCCAATGACAGTCAGAGACTAAACCTCTCTCCTTATGTGTCCTCTTCCCACAGATGATACAAACCCATGTAAAGAGATGGCGATTTCTGTGTTTTCATGTGGTTTTGGTATATCCACAAATTGATTCAAAGAGACATATTGCACACCCTTAGTTCTTCCCTCCTACCAGGGTAATGCAGGCTGAGCATCTGAAAACAGAGCTCCTGAGGAGCCCTTAGTCCTGCTGTGCTTCACAAAATCACACATAGCAAAACCTTCCATAACTCACTGGATTGGGGCCATATACCTGGTGCTATGAAATATATGGAGGAAATATGTGCTTCTCAGTAACATGAGGAAAAACCCCTCAGCAGTTCCCGTATAATATATATATATTATTTTGAACAAAGTAGATGTATGTCTTTGTTTAGAAAAGTCATCCTTATTTCAGCAGACTGCTAGGATAGTAAAGGACTGGGGAAGGGGTGCCCATGTAAATGAGGCTAGAAAGGAGTTTCAATTTGCGAGGCTCCACTGGCACACAGGAATGGGATATTGGTGTGTAAACGGGTGGTGTCATCACTAGAAGGGGGAGGGAGAACACAAATAATGCAGTTTGGGCTTGTCTTGTGCCATCTTTCAGCTAGAGAAGAGAAAGACTGAAATTCTCCCTTGCTGAGATGTCAATACCATGTAGCTGGCAAAATAATTTGTATGGTTTTGCTCTTACATGGCTGTTTTGTTCAGGAAAATCTAATGAAATTAGTGAATCTTTTTTTGTTGCTGTCAGGGAGAAAAATCTGGCTGAGTCAGCACAGGGGGTGTAGGGCATTGTGGCTTTGCCTGAAAGACAATTCACATAGTGAGCACATTTGGGTTGGTTAAGCCCCAGCTCCAACACGCCCTCTGTGTGCAAAAAATAACACTTCAAGTGAGCAGAGTTCTAGAAAATAAAAGAACTAATTGCTGGGGTTAGAAGAATTCAGCCAGTCTCAAGCCATTAGGATCACGGCTGAGAGGGGAATGTCATGGAGCCAATTGAAGCAAAGCTGCCAGGGCTTTACCACGCTTAAGACCTAACCTTAGGCTGCTCTGCGATCACACGACCATGGCTCTAACATTCACAGGCGAATATTCCCCCCGCACCCCGGCAGCGCTTCCATCCGCAGACACAGTGATGAGCGCGAGGAATGTCGATTCCACAACACTCCTGATCTCCAGCAGGATAGGGACAGACAGGCCTGGTGGTTTAATTTGCCTTTTTTTTTTTTTTTTTTTTTTCCTAGAGGAATAAAAACAACAAAAAGACAACCTAGTCTGTCGTGAGATTTCTGACTGATTGTGGAGTAATTTGGGCAGAATGGAATAGAGCCTGCTCAGTGGTTCATGAACAGCACTTATCCATACTCCATTATTTTCCTTTTAGTTTGCTTTACAAATTAGAAAAGGGCACCAGTGTCAAATTCTTGATGCAAGCTTCTGTGTGAAATGATAAGCTAAATCCTAAATTGAGGTCAAAGCTGTTCATGTGGTTCCTGCTGCTAATAAAAATGCTTCTCTTTGTTCCTGCCTGCTAAGAATGCCTGCCCCATTTATAAACAAGATCTTATCCCAGAAGAGACACCTCTATTCAGATATTAGGGAAAAATACCCTGTTTAAATGATAATCTCTCCTTAAAAATACATTGTGTTTCATAAGGAAAAAAGTAGCATTGTTGTATTGATAGTAATTAATTTATACCTGTTAAAATTCTGGTTTTATCGTCATGTAACATCGCAAGGTATTTTTCCAAGTGGTTCACAATGCGAACAAATAATTAGCAGCATCATAGAATTTTGTATCAGTGACTCGTCATTTGTGAAACCTCCCTTTGATTTCAGTTCAGAGAGGGGCTGAGGAGTTTTCCCCACAGTTTCCTTGTTTGACACTCCTACCTGAGTCCAAAATAAAAAAAAAAAAAACAAAACCAAAACCAAACGTGATTTAGAACCAGCTTTTGCTAGCTGCAGAGCTCTAGTTGAGGTGATACAGAAGTTCATGTCATCATGCGCTGCTGAAGGGATGATGCAGCACCTGGACAAGTGATGTCCCACCTGGGTACAAGGTTTCATGAGCCCAAAGCTGGGTGGAAATGATTTAGGAGAGGTTCCATGTCCCTCTCTGAGGAAACACAGGGTCTGCCAGAGGGATGGGATCAATTGTTTGGTCCAGTTACAACTTTGTCCTTGAAATCATTACCTTAAAGTCACTTGACTTTAACATTTCCATATATCTTTCTAAGTCTCAGTGTCTGAATCTGGCTTTTAAAGTGAGCTACCAACTTTGCTGTAGCTGTGTGCAGCCGTGTAGTACTTTGTGTCAGGAGACTGCTGATCCTCGTCGTCATCAAACTCAGCCACCAGCAGTCACTGCGACTCTGCCTTCCTTGGTTCAGTCCCCTCTGCTGACACTGTAAATTGTCTGAAACCTGGTTATTGCAATCAAATATATTCACAAATACTGCAGAAGATGAATCTTCAGACTTACATTTTTTTCCTTTCCTGGGAGAAAGGAAATAAATTTACCTGTAAATACAAGAAATTACATTAATATCTGTTGGGGTTAGACAGCTCAAAACAGTCACAGGAACCTGATATTTCAGAGACTGCTGTATCTGCTCTTCCTTTTTTTCATCATCTCTCTGATAAGCACTTGGCAACTACAGTGAGATGAATTGAAAATGTCCTTTTGAAATGGTTGGAAATGGATATAAATTGGAGCTGTCTTTGCTGAGAAGGAGTACAAGGTGGGATCAAGGCTAGTGTCAAGGGAGATTTTAGAAGGGCACTGAAATATATAACACACTGGCTGTGTGCTTGCATGTGTATGCTTAAAACTACTACCGGTAAAGCAGAACCACAAGCAGAGATGTGACATAAAACCAGGGAAGACTGTTTCCTTTTGCTCTGTTTCTATAAAATAATTTTCTAATTAGATTTACAGCAATAATAATCAGACAATGTAAAATTTATATAGATTTATAATGAATTATGCAAATGTGATATGAAGCAGTGCTCTCCTACATTGCTCAGCGAAGATAATCCTCACCAGCAATACTTTGAAATAGCCTAAACACTTGTCCAAACACACATACAGGGAGAGGCAGAGTAAGGATAAAGCTGAAAGATGTTTGTGTCTGCCCTGGGAGCAGCTGAAAGGCTCTAAAGATGAGAAAAGAAGAGGGGTGAGGTCTACCTGGGGAAAAAACCAAACAAATAAACAAAAAACCACAGAAACATCACAGAAACAGGCACTACAGTCTTTTGCTCTTCTCCTTGAGGGGACACAATGTGCTCCAAAGACAATGTACTGCAAAGAAAATTACTGATTTTACTCAAACCAGTCTCGTGGAACATTTGCTTGGTAAAATAATCTAGCAGCACAAACGGCTCAAAGGCTAGGCATTTCTACATGATCTGCCCAAAGACAGCTGATGCTTCTCCGTAGCTCTGACATGTCAGAAGCTCACAGGTCTAGAGGTGACAGGTATCTCAAAAAGGTCTATTTTACCCAACTTTTCTTCAAGAAAATCCCTGATTAATTCACCAGAGGGAATTTTTCACAGCCTTTGCAAGTGTTTCTGTCAAAAACAGCCATGAAGTGATATTGTTGAGTAAACAGCCTATTTTCTTTCCTGTTGTCACTGTCCCTCTGCAGAGCCTCCCATCTGAGCAAGCATGGGGAGGTGGAGAGTGGAGTGGTGGAAGGAAAAGCCCAGCAGAACCCACACAGCCAGTCCTCCCCAAACAGCTTGAGTTTCTTCACAAGTAAAACTCCTCTTGCCTCCAGAGACTGAAGATGCCCGCCAGCAGTATTGCCTGCTGTGCTGAAATCCCCACAGGCATGCAGCGCTCACGGAGGAGGACAGTCAGCCCTGCTTTTAGCCATGTCTCCTGGGAACAGCCCTTCCGATGTCCTGCCCTCCCTGCTCACCTCCACTCTGCTGAGGCTTGCGCTAGATGTAATTGGTTTCAAAGACGTGGTTTAATGATTTTTAATACTAGTTAAGTGGGTGGGTTGAGATGCTAGTGTCGAAATGTTTTGAGGAGGGAAAGAATTCTGTATTTCCTGTTATTTGTCTTGCTTCACAGAATCCCATTTTTTAGTGAACAGATGGAATATTTTTGGTTTGTTGAACATATTGTCATCACTATTCAGCACCAGTTAACCTGCCAAATGCTCTTGAAAAATGCAGTTATTGCAGTCTCTGGTCCTCAGTTTTACAAGAGCAACTTTTCTCCTTGGTTCCCATGAATCAAAAGAACTATTTCTTTTTCTTTGATTTCTTTTCCTGCATTAAGATCCAATGACTATTCTCTATTGGTCTAAGTGGCAAAAACTCATTCAAAGTATGATAGATGTTATTCTGCCAGAGCAGGAAAACTCTCGGATGAAACCAGTAAGGACTGGAATTTCCGTTCGGGGAAATCTACCCTGTGTTCGCCAACAGTGACTGGCAGCCAAGGACAACTGTGATTTTGTTTTTTCCCAGTTGAAGGTGGTGGTTTCTATTAGCTTTTAAATGTAGAACTACAAGGAGGTTTAGGTGAGGGACTCTGCTCAGCCTATCATACCTCTGCAAACTTTACTTTTTTGCTTTCTGTCCTGCTGAATCCATTAGCTCGTGCTTGGCTGAGACACGGTTTCTATGGGGCAGACATGCCTCTTGTAGAAAGTCAGTCTATCTTCAGTTAAGGACTGAAAAGATGGACCTCACATGGCTGCCTTTGGTAGGACATTCCCCTGCTGAATCACCATGATAGTTAATACCTGTTTTCTTTGCAATTTGAGTTTGTCTGGCTTCATTTTCAGTTGCTAGACATTTTTTCGTTTGTTATTCTTTTCATGCTCTTTTTCCTTTCCCCTGTTTTCTACTGCCTCCTACTCTTCAGAAATATTTAAACTGTAAAAACCAATGTCAGACACAGGAATTTTTTTTATCAATTTCAGCACCCTACATTCAGATACAAAATACAGCCCGATTTTTATTCACTGCTCCTTGATCAAAAGGGATAATACTTATCTCATGCATTTGGATAAGATTTATATTAGAGTATTACCACCAATACTCTAGAAAATCTGACTGTGGTTTACTACCACCCTCTAGTTCATCTCTCAGACTGAAATGACAGCAACAGAAAAGACTATATTTTTTACTGCATCATTACCCTTACAGTGGTTGTCCATGTGTTTGTTACCAAGATGTCCAGAGTGAACTTGCTGGAATTTGAGACTGGGCAACCAGAGCAGAGTTGCAGAGTGGCTGTCAGTTTGTTTTACATCTGTCATCTCCAATATCCTTGAAAAAGAAAAGAGCATGAGCATGGATACAAAACAAAGCAAAGACAAATAATATTTTCATGAATTATGTGCATGTTTCCACTGGAGAAAGTTTGGTTTAGTAAACACCAGAGGTAGTCAGTGAAAATTTTATTCCTATCATTGTCACTGTGTGGGGTCAGGAATACTTTGAACTTCTCCAGCACTTTACTAGCAGAATTTTCTTATAATATGCCCACTCTTTTTTTCCTGATTTCCAGTTAGAAAACATTCTTATGAATCTTAGACTGTAAATGGAAGAAAAACCTCAAGAGGCACACTGGAGTGAGTGTGACGGGGCTTCTATCCTTTTTGTTAACACTACAAGGGGAAGTTATCTCAGAAAGGAACATTAAATGTACCCTCCCTTATCAATGTAGTAGTGAACCTTGTCTCACTTTGGATTTTACAAGTCCTTGAGAAGGCTTCCTCATGCTTCAGGATGGACAAAGGGAAGGATTTCCTTTGATACGATGACAACTATTTACAGAAAAAAAACCCCATAGAATCATAGAATACCAGGTTAGGAGGGACCTCAGAGATCATCTGGTCCAACATCATGGTCATAAAGAACTTTTATACTTTTTCTGGTAAATTCTTTTAAATGTTTTTCCCTTAATTTTCTCAATAATTAAGATCCAAGACAAACACACCCATACACAGGTCCACAAGTAAGAACAGTGACAAGACAGTTTAGGCAATCTCTGTCTGATTTGTGAATTCTGATTCAGGGAATTTCTGATTTTCCTTTACTGTGAGTATGCATAGCATTACTGCATAACTGAGATCCAGCATGTGGTGGCAGACCTGTGCCATGTAAGTCCCTGACCAGGAACAGCAGCAGATTGTTAAACCCTGACACACTCACACAGGGAGGAGCGTTTAGGGACCACAGTGTTCCTCACTAGTAAAAGTCAAGTTTGTCAGTAGGGATTGGGATTTCAAGGTCAGAGATCCCTATACAGCAACACCAAGGAAAAAAACCCTTAATGCCAAGAGGAAGAACACACAGGCAAAGAAAATTTCAGGCAAGAAAATGAAAAAAGAGGATTTGCTTTTGTGGAAGAGACTGATTGTTGAACCAGCCAGGGTGAATGAAAAACCACTTAGGTCAGTTGAAACTCCAAGATTTTGAAAAAATATTTCAGAGGGCATTGTTACATCCCCCCCAAAACTGACTTCACCTTGACAAAACTACAGATGGTGAGAAAACCAAGGAAGATAAATGTTCTTTTCTCTTTTGTTGCTGAACATTATGTATTTGTTCTCTTTACTGCTCAGATCCAGGGACTGCAGTATTTAAAAGCTCTGTACATCCAGGTGTGTCTGCCTCAAGTAGCACACCAAAGAGAACACCAGCCTTGAAATGCTCACAAAATCAGAAGCTCTGGAAAAGAGTAACAGAGAGAAAGCCCATGTCCAGGGAAAAAACAACAAAGTGACTCTGCAGGAATATGGTGAAAACTTAACAAAGGAAGTTTAAGATGTGTTGGCTTCAGTGTGTGTAGACCTGCTGCATCAGCGTGCCAAACGTGTCTGGAAGCCAAGCTACCCTTGGGTGTATTATCCTTATGGGTAAGCCATTGATAACCTGCAGTATCAGATTTTTTCCAATACGTTTATCTTCTTTCATCAACTTCCTGAAGTTTCTTAGAAATCCTGATTGTCCAGTGCTCCCACTGAGAATAAGTAAAAACCTTCTGAGCACTTTCAGGTATTTATTAAAGTATTTGATTTGGAGCTGGAGTCTTCGATATTTTGCATTTCAGCACACAGTACCAAATGATTTTATATGAAGTGATGTAGTCAATAAATTTTAAAGCCAGAAAGGCCATTATTGTAATCCTATCTACTGCAGAGCACAGATCCAAAGAATTAATCCAGTAATTCTGAATTTAAGTATATCTGAACACATCTTAGTAAAAGTCTTCTGTCCCAAAAATCAAGAGCTTTAATTTTTAGCACATTTCTCCATCTGATTATTGCCCAGTCGAAAGCTGACCCAGTTTCTTAACGAAATACTTAATCAGTCAAAAATATGAATTAAAAAAAATTGAATTTTTATGAAGGAGAATTTGTAGTGTTCCTGTACATAAAACAGAATAAGGTTTGGATTTTTCATGTGACAGAATTTTTGCTTTCATATTTCAGTTAATATTGTCTTTTCATTTATAAATAATAAAGGTAAATAATGATATTACTCTAAATTACTGAAACAATAAATTTTGTTCAACCTAGGTTGTTCTAAGATTTCTGTTAAATAAAAAGAATAATAAAATTTATATATTTTGATTTAGGTCAAAACCATTTTTCAGATCCTTTAAAATCCTTATGAGAAGAAATCCTACCAAACATTTTAGAACTAGCTCCAGTTAAAAGAGGTTTTTGCTTTTACATTCATATTTCTGCTTCTGAAATTCTGTTTTAAAGAAGCATTTGTGCAGTATTTATAGCATAAAAACATTATGTAGTTTGTATGTTTCTTATTATCACCATTGCTATAACATTGATTGCAGTTGCATTAGTGGAATATTTTCTAAGCCCCAATTTAATCTTACTTCTATCAACATAAATACTTTGACAAGAGATAAGAATTAATGAATCAGTATGCTCGTAGACAACAGTGATGATAAGAGACACCCCTTTTGACTTCAAACAAAAAGAATAATGTGTGTTTTGTTATGAATTTCATATTCCACAGATAGATGAATGCCTTGCTGAAAGTTCAGTCTGGCCGTGTGAAACAATAGTCCCAAGGACCAAATGGATTTTACGGCTTCTTTTGTAGAGCTGTAGAGCAGAAGCTTCCTGAAAACAAGAAACAAATCAGCAGAGACTGTCTGTACATCGTGGTGCTGTCATATCAACCGTTGCTTTGGAAAAAACTGTCAGAAACTCCACATATCCCAGCTGCAATGCAAAAGAGAGGAAAACAGAAAGCCCAGTTGAATTCTCACTTTGACTCATAGACACAGAAGTTCAGAAAACTAAGGTTGATTATGGTATTTTCTAAATTATTTGCATATAGTAATTTTTTTTTTTTTTTGCAATTACTAATGTAAATTACCAGTCAGACTACGTGAGGGGAAATTAACTCTATATCCTCTTTTATTGAATTAATTATGAATGTCTTTGTCCTGCATCTTTTCATATCGGTTCATTTTTATATCTGGGTAGCAGTTATAGTATAAATATAAATTATATCAATGTACAATAAGGTATTTACAAACTTGTTATAATAACTGTGTTTAACTGGCACTTCTAAGCTATTGTTTTCTTGGAGCAAGAGGAAAGATGAAACTGTATAAATTTCACTGTGACAACATTTAACGCATTAAATAAGGCAGTGTGAGATGGGGCATTTTCAGGAAGTACAAATCAAAAAGAAGCACATTAAATCACTTAAAGTTTAAGTGACATTTATGTTAATCTTTTCCTCTTTGTTCCTGTTTGACAGACTGCTGTTGTCCTATTAAATCAACGTTAATTCTCATTTATGGGCAGGAAGAAGAAAATTCTGTCTGAGACCTTATTTGCTAATGAAACCAGATTTCTGTTTCTTCTTAGACAAGTAGATGCAAGCACAGAGATGGAGGGAGGGGAATAAAATTTCATCTTCTGCCTCTCATTGCTTTTTTCAGTCATCAGCCACCACTGGATAAATGAGTCTGACCCATAATCTGACCAGTCACACCAAACCTGCCACACTCAGGTTAGTTTGAGTTCATGTGGCTGGTCTGCACTTGCAGTGCTGCTGATGGACACAAACCAGTAGTGGTTGACTGAACAAGCAAACTGGAAGGTAACTAAACAAAAAAATTATGTCAGGACAGTAAAAAACAAAACAAACAAACAAACAAACCAGAGGAAAAGTAAAGGCCATTGCTGTCGTCAGGGTGCCGCCAAAGCCAGGGAGGAAGGGACACCTTTTCTTACACCTTTCCTCTCTCTGGAGTTGCTGCCTTTAGAGTCAGGGGAGGATCAGATTCAGCTGGCAGCCAAAAAGCAGAGGGGAGGTTCAGGAGGCATGATGTGAGGGTTTGCTTCTAGTCCTCCCCCCTTAAATATATGCTTAAAGTTAAGTGATTAAGTGAATCAGGTCCACAGTTGTGTCTGAAAGCAAATGGTGTTTGGCTCTATGGAAAATTTTTCATGCAGTTTTCTCTGCTCTACTTTTTTATAAAGCTTTTGAAAATGTAAAGCCATATAAATGATGGAAGAGCACCATTCCCTTTGACTTTAACAAGTCACTCGAGGGTCTTTGTTGGTCCCTGTGACAATCATGAAAATAGCTTTTCAGCAGTTGACGTGGGCTCTTTGTTGTCCTATGATCTTTTTCCTAGAGAAAGACACTTTAAGCTCACTCTTCTGCTCTTCTCCTACTAAGTCTGTGTCTGTAACACCACATGGTTTTCAAACCATGGTCTTAAATTAAGCTCATAGCTGTCAAAGGACAATCACCTTTTAAAGGAAGTAAACAGCCAACCAAACACAGCCAAATAAACACAGTATGATTACTAGTGATACAGTCTTTCTGATTCCTGTGAGACAATGTCTGGTGAAGGGATGGCAAGAAGTGAAGATCTACAGACCTGTTATTTCTTGTTCTGCTTTTCACCTTCCTTTTTCAGGGAAGAAACACTTTCTCCTGCTGTAGATTGTCTAAGGGCAGTGTGCTGTGCCCAGGCAGCTGCCCCCAGCACCATCCCCAGGCGCCTCTCACTCTCTAGGGCCAACTGGGAACACCAGTCTGCAAATAGCCAACTGCACAAGGGGCTTTGTTTCTTTTTCCATGGGACCCCAACACCACCCATAAGAGCCAAGGTCCTGTACACCGTTACATACTGTAATTGTAACAAATCTTCCTGGTGCCAACACCAAGAGCCTTTTAGTCTGCTGAGGAGGGACATTTCTTGGGGTGAAATGGAGGGAGTTCTGCTCCCATGCCCATTACTGAATTCTCCACAGAAACTGCAGGCAAGAATGATAATTAATGCTAATTGGGACTTTTTTATATGTGGACACGTGTCCATTAGGAACTTGATTGATAGACTGAGACAAGTGACTCATTTTGCTGTCACCATAAAGTAACCATTGTACCATTTGGGGTTCCTTAAAAGGAAAACACAGCAGACCTCACCTGCTCCCATAAAAGCCAAAGAGTTTTGCCACTACCAGAGGAGAGAATTTTACCTTTGGATCCTGGACACTTGGCGTAAGGTTAAGTATTGAATTGCCTTGCAGTACTTTTATCCAGGAAGAACACCTTACTGGACAAAAATATAGTCAGAGATATTGCTGCTGATCTTAACAACACCTCATGCTTTATTGTTTATTTATTTATATTTATTTATTTATTTATTTATGATCTTCAGCTTTTTTTTTTTTTTGATGCTCAATTTAAGAAGACCCAACTTTATATCAGTACTAAAGTTGGCTTTCAATTTCTTTTAAATTCTTCCTAAACATTTTCTAAGCACCTGTCATTGATTCATGGTGAGCTGAAGAAGTATATAAGCTTCTCTGATGGGAAACCACTTGGCTTGGACACAGGAGGAAGCTGACAGCTCCATTATAGACTTGTCAGAAATCAGCTTCATTTAAAAGAGGACACCAGCTTCTGGGTCTCCTGTCCACCATGAGGCAGTGAAGGAACAAACACAGACATCAAAGAGCAAAGGTGAGGGACCCCAAACACAATTTTCAGCTGCTCATCCAGAGATATAGGTAGCCACTCTAAGGCATCATTCTTGAACAACTCTTTCGGCAGGTTGACTGGTTTTGAAAAGTGCTGCTCATTTATTTTTTCTTTCCCTGACCCATGGTCCTAATGTGTGGATCATATGTAAAAGCAAGATCAGAGATGACAGTTCAGTTTTGCTCTCAGATACAGTCAGGTAGATGAATAAATTCAGCTCAGTGAGTTTTGTCATTCAGGAGCAACAGCTGGAAAATTCCTTTTAGCACTTCCTTGACATAAATCAGGGAGGGTTTTCTTTCAGGGCAATCATCTGTTCTGGTGTCCCCAGTCAAGCCCCAGCTCTTCCCAGTGTGAACACAGAGCCCAGCCTGCCTGGGAGAGCTGTGGAGACAAATCTGGCCCTTGAATTTTCTTATACATTTTGGTCAGCAGAAATGAGTCAAGGCTTTGGGGGGAAAAAAAAAAAAACAAACAACTTTTGCTGATTTAATTCTGTTGTTGTCAATCACTTAATTTTGACTGAAATATAATATTATGTACAGAAATAAAATAAGTATTACTTGAGTCTTACTTAATACTATCCCTGAACAGAGGCTGAAATCTCCTAAGTAAAGCAGCAGAGATTGACAGACTGGGGATAAAACCGAGAGCACTGACAACAGCATCCAGTGGGCTTGGGAAGGATCCCAGAATCCAGTGCTAGTTTTTCCTTCCTGGCTCATCAGAAGAAAGGCTGCTGGTAGAAAACAGACTGTCTGCTAAATTTCCACAGACACAAGAAAGTGTGGTGGCATTTCTCCACCCTTCACCTTGCCTAACCCTGTCCCAGTCACTGAAGGTTGCTTCTTGTAGACTTGTGCAGTGGTTCACCTTCTAGAGAGTCCCCTGACAGCCCAACAGAATAGCATATCTTCCTGCATTGCTCTGATCCTTTCAGACATATCATTCTTTAAATCTGGGCTGGACTCTTATCTACCAAGCCCTAGTGCCAATGGCTTTCCACATGGGAAGGTATAAATGTTACCTCAGTGTTCCTCTTATGAGCCTGCTGTTCATGAAATAAGTCCGTGGTTCAAAGACTGTGAGCCCAATGATTTGAAAGGAAAAACATCTGCAACACACACCCCCACACACCCCACAGCCCCAGAATTTATGAAGTCTGCATCCTTGTACAGTAGTGCCTCTCTGACAGAGGGAGCACTGCTTTGCTACTTAAGCTGAAGTGGAGGAATAAACATGCTGAGTGCTCAACTACTGAGAAAGGGAGTACCCACAGATGGGGTTACTAAAGCAGGCACTGTTCTTGCTCATAGATGAAAAAGTCCCACCCACTTTTTTCTTACGTGTACTATCAGGTCAGTGACTTTGTGACATATATTATTTCGTACTGCCAATGAACTTAAAAAGTAACGTTGACTGTAAGATTCTTGATAAAACATGTATCAGACATTTTTTACCATTTACACTGGCACTAGTTTTTGATTCGTTCTGCTAACACCATGCTTTTGTTCCTAATTATGCAGGACATAATTTAGCCAAACTAGTCTTTTTTCTGTAAATGATTCACGTACCTCTTTATTGCACATATAAGGACACAGCAGTTTAAAGGTTGCTGTCTTCCCAAAATGGATGGTTTCTCATCCTGGCTGAGTCATGACGCCTCCTAAAATAATGTCTCCTTGACGCCTGGACAGAACTTGGCGTTGCTGTGGGTAAGGTGATGGGACAGTAACACCAACCCCAAAAGCTCACCCTCAGCCCCAGGAGGACAACAGTGGCAGTGGGAAGAGGGTGTCATTGCTAGGTGGTGCTTGGAGGAACATCAGAATAAAGTAGGTGATATTATCCTCTACTTTACATAAATTGGTGAGAAATGCTGAGTTAGTCCAGGACAGACGCACCAATGCTAATATTTCATATTTGCTAGTAAAACCCCCACTGGCTGAATGTGTGTTCAATAACGAACCAGAACTAGCTGTATATTTTCTATAAGAAACCTGAATTTTCCTCCAGTTTTTAATCAGTAAGGTAGATAGATGAAAAATACATCATATTTCTATCTCACTACACTGAGATGCTATCCTGCTGGTAAGGTCATGCATGCCCATGGGACCAGCAGCTGTAGGGTGAGCAGGGCTCTGCTGGGTGCCCGTGGGGGTGAGTGCCTCATGAAGGGAGCAGACAGCCTACCCCAGGTCTTCAGTGGTGAAGAAACCTCATTCTCATGCTACCATTCTCTGGCATCTAGAAGGGGCTCATGAGATAAATCAAGCCAGAAGCATGAACCTCATGGACCTGAGCAAGACCCCCAGGCATTCAGGCTTCCAACAGTTCATGGTGTTTGAGAAATGTCTTCTGTGGTTCTTACGATGCATGAGGTAGGTCTGGCCAGACAGCATCCCTCAGCAGAGCCACAAGAGCCCCAACCATCCATACCTTGATATCACCCATGACATTACCCATGTGTGTGTGCTGCTATCAGATAGTGAGCAGCTACAGGCACATGCTGTGTCTGTTCCTAAAGCAACCATCTTCTTGGAGGTACAGTCGCATGTGTGCTTGGGTGCCAGTCTGGGACACAAGAGCCCCTTACTCCCGTGTAGTGGTTTAGGCCCAGCCAGCAATAAAACACTGTTCAGCTTTTCATTCCCCTCTTCCCCCTCAGGAGTGGGAAGGAGAAAATGAAGTAATGATTATGGGAATCAAGGTAAGGACAGGGAGGGGTGGTTCACCTATTACAGTCACAGACAAAATACAGACTCATTAGGAAAAAGAAAAAACCATCACTTTAATTCAAACACTAACAAAGACAACACTTAACAGACAAGGTGGGACAGTGAGAACTCTGCTCCCCATCTCTCTACCTCCTCCCCCAGCGGTGCAGGGGGCAGGGGATGGGGATTAGTCAAGCTCACTTCTCCTTCCTTCTTGGGAGTTGGGGTGAACACCGCACATTCCTTCCCTGCTCCTTGTGGCTCCCCTCTCATGGGAGACAGTCCTCCATGAACCTTCTTTGGTGTGAGTCCTCCCCATAGAATGCAGCCATTCTCATGCTGCTCTGGTGTGGGTCACCCCTGCATGTTGCCGTCCTCCCACTGCCAAATGACAACAGCAGGAGCTGTTTCTCCCCTCAGAGTCCTGGCTTCTTTTAAGTACAGACACCTGTCCCAGTCTGGGCTCCTCCACAGGCTTCTGTTCGGCCTCTGCTCCACCAATCTCCATGTGTGGCAGGGTGGGCATCCCTGTTGTCTCACCATGGGATACAGGGAGGGGGTGTCTGCTCTGGTGCACCTCCCCCGCTTCCTTCCACTGACATGAGTGTTTGTACAGGTGTCCTCATAACTCCTCCTCACAAGTCCCAACACCATCTCAGGTTCTCCTTCTTAAATACGTCCTTCCAGAGGTGCAGCCACCATTGCTAATTGGCTCAGCCTTGGCCAGAGGCAGGTCTGACTTGGGCCACTGCTGCAGCCCTGTCCCTCACTACCAAAAACCCCTCCATAGAAACCCAGTATATCCTGTAAGCCAGACTTGAGCCCAGGAGTGGTAGATACCTTCTGGAAGCCACAAACCCAAATTTTTACTTTGGTATAAGAATTATTCAGTGTTCCCTCTCCCTAAAGTCCATTCACACTACTTATAAAGTATTTCTGACAACATGTCAAGGAAAACCTCCAGACCTCACTCTGCAAACCACAGAGCAACCAGAGCAGCCATCAGGAGACTGACCATCTTCAAGTGATGGACACACCTGAGGCAAAGGCTCGGGTAAGACACAGTGCCTGCTGCAGTATGCTGGGCTCTGATGCTCTGGATTGTGGACTTTTGTGGAATTTCTGTAATATTGATTCTAAAAGCAGCATTACAACTTCACTTTAATGACCTTATTGATACCTGAAGTGGCTCCCATTGCATCATGCCCTGGGAGCAGTGCTACATTACTGCTGAAATACCAGCCATCCAGACAGTGAATTGAAGGGCTACAGAGATTTCGGATTCTGCTGAGAGCTCTGGAATTATTTAAATTGTAAATTGTTAAGTGAATAAACTGTCTTTTTATTCTGAGTCTGGGTAGATGTTAACATGTTTATAAAGTAGTGAATAAAAAAAAGATCAGAGTATCTTCCAGTGAAAGCTCTTGCGTTAGCTGTGTTTGCTTCATCCCACTAAATGATACTGTTACCTGGGAATGTATAAAGTATCCCCATTAAAAGGAAAATCCATTTGCAACACAATACATCAATAAGAATTTTCTCCCTTCACAGAAAAACATCCATCATATTCCTCAGATCAGTGTATAAATACCCAATTACTAACAAACAAGAGCTGAATTTCAAAGAAAAAAAAAACAAAACCATGATTATGATTTAAACTACAGTCTGAGAATGCTTTTTACTTTCAGATAAAAATAATTCCTCCTAAAATTTCATACTTGTGTAAAATATCTTGAAATAAAAGTGCAAACCTGCATAAATTTCCATGCAATTTAAACACAAGTTTATCAGATCTCTTCTGATGTCATTTCAATAATATGATAAAGCACTGATAATAACACTGAGTTTGTGACTCAGAGATTCAACAAGATGCAATCTCGCAATGACAAAAGGTAAACTAAGGTAACTGATGATGTAAAACAACACAAACAGGACAAAAAGAAAAAAAAAAAATCCCAGACTTTTTAAATGACATCAAGGCCATTTACCTGCTGGCTAAAAATTCATGGCCAGCCTCTTCATAAAGTATTTTATGCAGTAGTTAAACTGCAATACAAGATCCTAGTGGGACTCTACATGTGCATAAAGCTACCGTGATATACGAGTGTATGAAGCTGAGGATTTGTCCTGAGTTTACCAGGGAACAGAAAGCCTAGAAAAGCAGCAGCTCAGAAAGAGATGCTATCTATAAACACAGCAAGGCATTAAGTATTGGAGACAAGTACTTAAGCCAAAGAAATTCTTTGAGTAGAGGAATAAAAGCATTAGTTAGTCATGAATATATAGACAGCAGACTAATAAAAGATTTCTAGGTATTAAAATTCTATCAGCAATCACTCTTACCTGCATCTCTGACTCACTGTGTCTAGAAAAAAAAATGTGTGAGTATGTCAGTTCTTGCCAAATTGGACTGTCTTAGACCCTTCCCCATGTAAACACTATTGCTGACATCCTATCCTACCCAAATGCACCTGGAGGGATTCTGTGCCAGGAGCAGGATGTTTATTTCTTGTCCTCATCTTAGGCCCTACACTTCCCAGGTTCCCAATCAGCTAGAAGCTGCTACTGAAGTCAAGCAATAATTTTATTTCCATCAGATATCATTATTCTCACCTAATATCGAATTTTCCATGAAGAAACCAGAGGGGTCACCATAACTTTTTCCTTACAAAATAAAAACCAACATCTGTGATGTTCAGGCCAGTTTTTCAAATTTTTTCCCTCAAACCCAGGTCTTGCACTGGGTCTGGCTGAGGTGGAGTGAATTTTCTTCATAGCAGCCTGGATGGTGCTGCGTTTTGTATTTGTGACCAAACCAGCATTGCTAACACACTAGTGTTTTAGCTGTTACAGAAAAGTGCTCACACAGAGTCAAGGCCCCCTCTGCTTCTCACTCTGCCCCTGCAAGAAGCAGGCTGGGAGTGGGCAGCGGTTCGGGAGAGGACACAGATGGACAGCTGACCCAAACTGGCCAGAGATATTCCATACCATATAAAATCATGCTCAGCAATAAAACTGTGGGGTAGTTCTTCCAAAGAAGCTGTTGTTTGAGGACTGGTTGGGCATTGGTCTGCTGATAATGAGAGACTACAATTACATTACCTGAGGTTTCTTCTTCATTTTTCCTTTGATTATTAAACTGTCTTTATCTCAATTAGTAAGTTTTCTCCGTTTTTGCCCTTCTAATTCTCTCCATCATCCTGCTGAGGGAGAGTGAGCAAGAGGCTGAGTTGGGGCTCACCTGCCAGACAGCATCAACCCACCACAGACCCTGATTCTCCAGATGTGTCCAGTCTTAATCCAGGTATTTCAAACTAAGTCCCTAACTGGAACACCCTCTGTAATATGACCACTCTCTGGCATGCCCTACAGTTCTAGGAGGTACAGCTTTCATTTGGACTTGGCCAGCTTTTCACCAAGAAAAACATGGTAGTTCCCATTTAGTTGCTCATTATATACTTACTTAGGCAAATTGAAACTTAAAATGTCAGTCTGAGTAGGGACCATGTTTTTGATCTATGGTTTTATTTAGTAATTTATTCTTAATATATGATAGGGTTTAACTACTGAAATACCTGCCAGAAGGGCAACACAACAGAGTGCAAGGGATCCTGGGTGTTTCTAAGGTGCATTGATGATAACTTCCTGGCACCTTCTCTGTCAAGGAACCAGTGGGAGGAGACACCCTGCTGGACCTCATCCTTGTACATGAGGAAAGATAGGTCAGGGATGAGAGCGCTGGAGTCAGCCTTGGCTGCAGTGACCATGAAATTGTGAGGTTGATAGTCCTTACAGAAAGGAAAGGAGCAAATGGCAGAGTGACAACCCAATAGACTTCAGCCCATTCAGGCCAAATTATTGGAAGAATCCCATAGGATATGGCTGGAAAGAAAAGTGGCCCAGGAGAGCTGGCTGATTTTCAACCTCCTGCAAGCTCAGAAACAATCCATCCCAATATGCAGGATACCAGACAAAAGCTATAGGAGGCCTGAATGGACAAACAAGTAGCTCCTGAAGAAATTAAGACATAAAAAAAGAAGCAAGGGCAGATGACCCTGGAGGAATATAGAGACATTGACTGAGCATACAGGAGTGGGAGCAACTCCCATCTGAATCTAAATTTGCCAGCAAGTCAAGGGAAGTGTTCCTTCCCCTCTGCTCAGCAATGGCAAGATATATCTGGAGTGCTGGGTCCAGTTCTGGGATCCTTGGGGCAAGAGACATGGTCTTACTGGCATAAGTCTGGGGAAGGACCACAAAGATGACTAACGGACTGAAGCATCTGTCATACGAGGGGAGGCTGAGAGATGGGACTCTTCAGCCTGGAGAAAAGTCAGGGGGAACTTATCAATACATGTAATTGGTGCTTTTGTGAGGAAAGGGAGCAAAGAAGATGGAGTTGCACTCAGTGGTGTCCAGTAAAAGGACAGGAGGCAACGGACACAAACTGAAATACAGAAAAATCCATTTATATATATATATATATATATATATATATATATATACACACACACACACTCTCTCTCTCTCTCAATTTATATATTTAAAAAAATACATATTTCAAAATATACACAGAAGTTTTTTCACTGTGAAGCAGGGAAAACACTGGGAACAAGTTGCCCCAAGATGTTGTGAAGTCACCATCCTCAGAGATATTAAAAACCCAACTGGGCCCCATCATGAGCAACTTACTCTAGCTGACCCTGCTTTAAGCAGGGGAGCTAGATCAGACAATCTCCAGAGGTTACTTCCAACCTCAATAATTCTGTGAGATAATACTCATGCACGCATATAAATATATACAATGTATACAGAATATTGCAATCCAAATTTATGATCAGAGATCCCCAAACTCCTAATAATACAGGAATATTCAATCTGATGGAGAGTCTCATTAGTACGCATTAGAAATCAGTGTAAGAAATGGGGGGGGAGGGGAATCAAAAAACAGACTAATTGAAAATTGAGAGAAAAATCTCTAAAATCCAATGACAGATCTCATACTCAGGAGATCTTGGCTCCAGTCTCACCTCAGTTTTTGCCTTTAGTTTTCCTTTTAAAATAGAATAGTGTTAATAAGAACTCCTTACTCTAGACCACCCTATAGTTAGCAGGAGATGCAAGAGCCTTCACTCCAGGCCTGTGCTTCAATTCAAGAAGGAGAAATGGTCTTCCAGACCTTCAAAGCATACTTTAATTGCTGAGCAACTAGGTAAAGTACATCAGCTGTGTCAGACATGACACACCAGGAAAAAAAAGCCCCTAGAGATAACCCATATGGTATGGGCTGTCAGGCCCGGACTTCTCCTGGAATCTTGTAAATAGAAGATGAAGGCGTCTCCCTGCTCAGTTTGTTGCTCTTCCTGAAAGTCCATTTTCCCTCCTGGATGCTGGCTGGGGAAGTTGAGACTCCAGTTCCTCTGAAGATACCCAACCAACAAACTAATTTGGCAGCACTACAAACAAACAAGTCCCGCTGAGGATTTAGGCATCAGGGGCAGATACTCCAAGTAGACAAAAGGCATTATTCTGCTTACCAGCTCTGTCCTTACACGAATTTAACAGAAACCTTTTAAATGTGGGCATTAGGATAATCCCATTATTATTCAAAAACAGCCTTAAAAATCTTCATGGTATCACTGATTTCAGAAGTGAAAATGTAGCCACGTATTTCCCTGGTTCTAGACCCAGCTGCCACTAAAATAATACAGGATTTTTAGGGGAGTGTTCATCCTGTTTTTGATTTGTGGTTTTACCTGGTAGTACAGACGTGAAAAGTGCACTCATCACTCTATTTTGCTCCACCTCTGCCTAACATGTGTTTTGTAGCTTCCCATTTCAAGACAAAGTCAAGCTTCAAGGTCTAACTCTTCCCTTTATCAGAACAGCTGCTAGTCCCCCAGAGATGCTCTAATTTATCAGCTAGGTAACCACAGCTGCAAGCACACAGTCCTGCCCAGAAATATATTTCAGAAGAGTATCGCTTCAGATTATTTTTTCAATAGCCACTTTAAAACTAAGATTAATTCTATTAGTTTACCTTTTCATATTTCCTGAGACTATTAAATCTGACAATTAACCCATCGCTTAGCAGGGTGCTTCTCCCTGCCTGGCTGAATTAGGCCGGTGTAGAAGGCTCTAGCACAGAAACGTGTCCCCTCTGCAAAACAGACAGCCCTGAGGTTTAAGAGATTATACTGGATGAGTCTTTACACAAGATTTACCTCTGGCCAACTCTTTTGATAAATAACTATGCTTCCTCTAGACAAAACTACCCAGAAACTGGCACCTGACCTCCATTTCCTAACCTCTTCCCCAAGACAGTCCCCAGCAAGCAATGCCACCAGGCACCACTGCCAAGGGCTGGTAAATACCAGGATTTATAAACAGCAGTAAGAGTGAGCTGTAATGAGATCAATGTCAAGGATTGCAGCAAATAGCCTATAAAGCAATTTTTAAATGGGATTTCCTGCAACAAAAGCCAACTCCCAATAACCTTTTCCAATAATACAAGGTGAAAAGGGTTGGATTTGAGTTATAATACCAGATACTAAAGTGTGGACAGATGGCTTTATACTTTCCTTGCAGGCGACTGCTCAGACAATTTGTTAATCTCTCACCAGGAAAAAAAAAAAAAAAAAAAAAAAAAAAAAAAAAAAAGCAAGTCTTAAAATAAATATATACAAGCACATCCAGGCCCAAATTACTGTTCCAGGAGAATCCAGAATTACATAATCAAAAGGAGATGAGCGGTCCTACCATTATTTGCTGTTATTACATGGAACATTAGATGCAATCAAGGAATAAAGTCACAAATGAGAGCAAGAAGTAAGCACAGCCATCTTTGTTTCCCTTTCCTGATTCCATTCCAGATGTAGTTCTTGAGGAAAAAAAAAAAAAACAAAAAACAAAAAAAAAAAAAAAAAAAAAAAAAAACCTAATAAAATTTATGAAACATATCTGAAACAGATTTTTTCAGTTTGTTCAAAAACTTCAAGGCACTAAAACGTCCCTACTTAGGGTTAGGCAAATGATTTCTTACCTGGAAAAATATCCTTTATTTCTCAGGGCCGGTCTCTTCCCTCCGCCTGCAGACCCACTCTTACAGCCAAACCTTCGCTGCTTTAGCCGAGAGAGCAGCGAGCTGGGGCGCAGGGAGAGCGGCAGCCCCTGCGCACAGCCGGGGCGCAGCTCCTTTGCGCTATATTTTCAGATCTGCTTCCCACCCCCCACCCCCCCCCCCCCCGGCTTTGCGCGCTTCTATGCGGAGTGCGGCTGCCGCTTTGCCTCATCCTTTTGCAGTTACAGCCGTGCTAAAACAAACAAAAAAGTCAAACTATTTCAAAGTTGTTGTGTGTGTTTTTTTTTTTTTTTTTCCTTTTACTTTAAAAGACGGCATTTTAGCCGAGAAAGCGCCTCTTTCGGAACATCCGGTTATGATTTTCCAGCGCTGCATTCCTATGAGCCTGTAGTTAAAAATAAATCAAAGGCACGGAACTAGAAGAAGGGAGTTTTCGTATTTTACCACTGCCCAGGCTGCTTTCTGGTTGCTAAAATGAATTTGTAACACTTGGGGATTTCTTTCCACGTGGGGGCCATTAGCGCGGTATTTAAGGGCTATTAGCGCGGGGTTTCTTCTTGTTAACGGTGATGCCTATTTAAAGGTCCATGTGGTTTCACTAACTTTTAAATTACTAGTCTGCGTGTCCTAAAAGGGGAAAGGTGTGCTTAGGAAAAGTGACCACTAGCACTCCCTGCTCTCCTGAATGCCGGGGTGCTGCCAGGAAAGTTTAAATCCTAGCAGAGACTTAATCCCACACAATTAGGATTTTTTTTTTTTTTTCCTTTAAGAAAAAAGAATATCCGAATTGTTCCGACCAGTAGGAAAAATTCAGGAAGGTTATGAAGTAGGACTTATCAATGCTGTCGACAGTACACCTGAACGTCATTTGGAAAGCGAACTAATAGCAAAGGCAAACAGAAGCGATAATTGTCCATCTGAGGTGGGTCCCTCTTTTTCATTCAGTTCTTATCCACCGCCTTCACTGGGATGGGAGGGGGGGGGGGGAGGGGGGTTTGTTGTCTGCTTGGTTTTACATTTTACCTTAGCTGAACATCCGAGTGCTTTGGGGAGCCTGTCACCGCCGGCGGGGCTGCGGCGGCCCCGGGCTGCCTCTCCCGGCTCGGTACATCTTTGCAGCACGGCCGGGGCTGGGGCGGCCCGAAATTTTTCCCATTTTACTTATCTACAAGCAGCAGTCACAGGGCTTCTCCCTGCCGTCCTCCGGGAGGCTTAGGGCTTCTTAGGGATGACCCTGTTTCTTCCTCCCGTGGTCCTGGTTCCTCCCCGGGACTGTCCGGGCTGCCAGCGGGTGTCCCTTCGTCCTGTCCCCTGGGAAGGGGGGACACAGGTCGGCCTGAATTTCTGCTAGTCGCTTCCCCGGCTGCTCCGGCTGGACATGCACGGCACCGACCGAGGGGTGACCGAGAGAAGGGGAAAAGGATGGGGACGACAAGTTCATACCTAGAAAATAGCCGGGAGTGCTAGGTTTGCAAAGTAAGGGCATTGCTGGGCACTGGCGCCCTGCAAGGAGCAGGGCAGGGCAGCAGCTCCCCTTCCCCCCAGCCAACGAGAGAAACTGCCCCTTTGCCCCATCCCTCCCCCGAGCAGACCCTCTTGAGGATGACCAGAATAGATGGGGCAGAAAGGTGGGTTGGAAGGGAGCACATTTCTTCATTAAAAAGCCTTCAAAGGTGACATTAGTCTGCCAACCCCGCTGATCCGAGCCCTCGGTTCCTCGGGGAGGGTGATCACCCCCCGGTACACACAGGGATCCCCGCAGGTGGCCTCGCTTAGGGCTCCTGCTCTGTTGGCTCTTTCCCCGGTGGAGGGGAGCTGCGGGGCGGGGAGAGGGCTGAGGGACAGGGATGGGGCAATAAACAAACAAACAAACAGGCAAATACAAGGCGTGGGTGGAATTGATGACTCGCACCCCGCTCGCCGCAGGCTGCCGGGGCAGCGCTGGGAACGGGTGTGGGGAGCGGGGGCCGCGGGGGGGGGGGGGGGGGGACCCTCCGGGAAACCCGCCGGCACAGGCACGGCCCTGCCTGACAACTAATCAATAAACGCCCATTAACCAAAGCTTCCAGGAAATGGTGCGAATCCTCCCGCTTCTCCTTTTGTAAGCAAACAGCGGAGTAAACACGAGTAAAAGATTGCAAGCCAGCATGCCTGTATTCGTACAAACCCAATAAATTAAACCTTTCCTCTGCTCGTTTCAAGGGAGAATGCCGAGAACTGCAGTGCTGCTCTCCCTTCTCGAAAAAAAAAAAAAAAAAACAACTCGCACTCCACCAACAAAAAACCCCAAACCAAAAGAAAACAAACCCCCACTCAGCCCTAGATTTCAAAGGCGCCCAGAGACGAGTGAGCTCTCACAGAAGGATGTTTGTGGCGTGTCAGTGCTACAAATAATTTCGCACACACACACAGATGTGAGAAGCCGGCGAAGTCCCACTCGGACCCACGGAGGAGCTTCAATCGCCGCCCGCGGAGTCGCGCCCATCCCGCGGGTCGTGGCGGTGGGGCCGCGAACGGCACCAGCCTCTGCTGGCGTTTCAAATGTCACCGGGAACCGTTTGACCACCTGCGCATTCCTCTCTCCCAAGAGAAAGGAACTATTTAATTTCGTATTTCTGTTTTCTTCCCTTCTCCCTTTCGTCCCTTTTCTTCCTCCTTCCTTTCGTTCTTCCCTCAGTCCTTCTCTTCGTCCTTCATCTCTCCCTTCCACTCTTTCATCCTCGTTCTCTCTCATTCTTTCGTTCTTTCCAGTCGCTGGCTCTGGCTTGAAGGAGATCTGATGTGATTAAACTCACAGGGCGTTGGAGGACAGAAGTAAATTAAGCCAACGCGACAGAAAAGATGAAAGAAGCTTGCTCGACTCGAGTGCCCGAGGACAGCTGCCCTCCGCTTTCCTTTCTTGGGTCACGCAAGTTCCCCGCCACCTTCCCCAGGACCCTTCTCCCAATCCTGCCCCGGAGCTGCTTCTTCCGAAGACACTGAAAAAGATTTTTTTTTTTTTTTTTTTCCCTTTCTTTCTTTTTATCTATCGCCCCTCGGGGCGTGCGGAAAAACCTGCCCTGTCCGGAGCCCTGCCCTTCTCCGACTCACCGGTGCAAAGCGGGGAAGCCGGGGGGTGTGTGTGTGATGGGATGCAGCAAGGAATGGGAAGGATCCGACCGCGGGGGAGAAAGCCCCGCGAAGGGGGTGTCTGTCCCGCACAAAGGGCGAGGAAGGGGCTGGCGGTGCCGGTGTTCCCGGGCACCGGGGCAGGGCAGGGCGGCCCGCAGCTCCCCGCCGCAAAAAAGGGGGAGAAACGAAAGGAAGATATGGTCCTGATCCTTACGCTCCACCTGCAGTTCAGATGGCGCATAAAATACAGTTCAAACCTACTATTTTTATTAGCGCAGAAAATAATAATAAAAATAATAAAACCCCACAACCAACCAACCAAAAAAAAAAAAAAAAAGCTGAGATCTACTCCAATTTAAAATTCCTTCTTGTAGAACAAGGAGTGACTGTCGGTGCTTTTCTATCCAACAGGACCTTTAAATGTTAAAGATGTTTCGAAATGCAGCGACGGAAGAAGACAATCCCAATCCGATTGCAAATTTTAGCGGTTCTCAATTTATCTTTCGGGGAATCAAAGGAAAACAAGATGCTGGGACCAACGAGAACAGCCGCAATTCCGAGCGGCGAAAACCCGGGGCATGAGTAATTTTCAGGGTGTTAGCACGGCGATAAAAAGTCATTTAAACGGACATGGAGCTGAATTTTAAAGCTGGTCGGTACACAATCACCTGCTTAAGGGGACGGCAGCTTTAAAAATAATGCATGCTCTGTTCATTGATCTAAACTAACGTATAAAGCGCGTTGTGAGTTTTCTTTATAACTGTAACAAAATTAAGCTATCGGAACGGGAGAGCAGCGTTAGCCAAAGATGCCGGGGACCAGGAGATCTAGTACCAGCCCGAGTCCAAATACATCAAAAACGCGGTGCAGTAAAATATTGCGGGGATTCAGAGGAATAAAAATACGAACCCCCCCCCCCCCCCCCAAACAACAACAACAACAACAACAACCAAAAAAACCCAACCAAACAAAAAAACCCCAAAACAACAAACCAAACACACACACACCCCCCCAAAAAAAAAATCCACCAAAAAACAACGCAAAGTACTCCATAAGTACTCCATTACTTCCCCTCCTAACGATGATGTTTTTCAAGTCAGAAGAGGAGAAATTGCACTTGAAGTGATCAGTTCCGTGTTAAATAAACCTCTGGCAGAGAGTTGTGGAGGACTGAGAAATCTGGCTCGTGTCATTAACGTGTTTTAAACTGAGATGTGATTTCTTAGGACGTAAAAATGTAATATTTATTTTATTACCGTCGAAGAGAAATAAACAAGCAAATAAAGAGTAGACTTAATTCTTTAAACGGGAAAACAAATTAATCGGATATGGGGTTGTTCACGTATTGATTTACTTCTCTGATGGATCTTTTCTCCGGAGAGTTATCGACAGAAAAAAATACATGTTCCCGGTAAAATACACAGATTCCTACACCCGGGCCCTTCCCCCTCCCCAAAAGCAGGGCTTTTCTGGCTAGAAAACCATGCGTGATTTACAACTCACCCGCAACTCGCTGGGTGACTTTCCTCCCTGCCCGAGTCTGCTTAATTTGTAAATAAGTTTCAGGGCCCCTTTTCACAGAACCCAGTTGAGCAGGTAATTTGTTGTTAGTGCTTGTTTAAATGTTGTGAACCATGCACTCAAAAATAGGAAAACTATACACAAAAGAGGCAAACATGGGAACACAACTGGAAATTACTGAGTTATAAAAATGTCAAAGAAGAGCAATTTGCAAAGAGGCATCAGTAATTGTCTCCTACATTAACGGAAATGATTTGCCAAGCCCAACCCTTTTGTTCTGCCCGGGATGGACGGGCGCTTCGCCATGGACCTCAGTGGGGCTGGATCAGGACCTTTCCATCAGGCTCTCAGCCCAGGGAGGTGCTCAGGGCCCGGGGCCGGATCCTGCCTTGTAGTCCTGGAGCGTGTTTTCAGGAGGAAGCTGGTGAATTTGCGGTAGTCTGCCTGGATGGGAAGGAGACGTGTCCGTTTGAGCCTCGGATTTGAGGGCGTCTCCCAAGGATTCAAGGAAAGCAGTTGCAGCTGTGTTAATAGGAGCACTGAATGGAAAGCACAGATTGATGAGATGGTCTCCAGCAGGTCTGGGGGTGACACGCTGTGGTCATGCTCACTCCAGCATGTGGGGATGTGCCGTGGTCGGGCTGAGACTCTGGGGTGTTCCCCCCCTGCCTCGAAAAGCCAAGCTTTCCCCCAAATCAGGGAGTCTTAAGCAAGTCCATTCCCTGCTGTTTAGCTCTATCATCTCCCTCAAATCATATTTCATAAATGAATCCCCATGGTAAAGCCAGTCTGGCTTCTCAGTCTGCAAAGAGCCTGTTTCTCTGCTGGAACATGGGGAAGAAATTTTTTGCCTCAGGCTCAGCCAAGGCAGAAATAAAGCACCTGCTAGTGCTTGCACAGACAGGCTGTTGCTCAGTGGGGTTATGTTGTGTTTCTCCCCCTATTCTGCCTTATTTAGAACACCCTAAACTTTGGAATTGATGTGCGAAGGGACAAGCCCCAAATTCAGAGCTCCAGACTCCACCTGCCTGAACCTGTTGCCATATCTTCCGCTTTTTTTTTTTTTTTTTACCCCAAAACTCTTCTGGTGCCCACACAGTCTTAAAAGTAAACAAAAATCCCCAAAGCTAGAGGTTTATGTGGTTGTATGACTGCAGGTGCCAAGGCAGTTGTATTTATGTGTTAAAATACAATACCTGTTGTATTGATGTGTTAAGCCAGCCCACGTTCAGAGCTGTTTTCTAACCACTCCTGTTTACATCTGCAGGGCTCTGCCCAGGCCCTTGCTTGTATTTTGAGAGGAAATACTTTGCACAGACTATGACTCAGTAAAGTGTATTTGGTGTTAGAGCTGCCAGAAATGTTTCATCTCAGATTAGCTTGCTATCCAGGGAAGCATAAAACCAACATTCACTATACAACATTGCACTGTGAAAAGTACACCTTATGAATTTCAAAGCATTATGATTGTTTCAAAGTAGAACTACTTGTGTAAGATGTTGCTGGAGAGACCTGCAGTAAAAGCGCTGCTGACTGCAGTGAAGCCAGGATTTCACTGAAGTCTCTGCCTGTCATTTCATTGCTGAACATATACCAACCACTCATAACTAATCAACAGCAGGAAATAAGACAGCTCCAAGTATATTATTTTCCCAAAAGAATGGGCATTTATCTTCTTAGTACAGAAAACCCCTATGCAAAATAAACATCCAAATTTCAGACACGAAGTTTTCTGTAATGACTGGATTAGTATTGGTATGTTAATCAACTTTGAAAAAAAAAATCATTTTATTGATTTCAGGTGGAAATTCCTTTCTTCTTTCTACTATCTACCTCCCAGTGGATTTTTTTTTTTTTTTTAACTTAAAAGCAAAAGGAATAGTTTTCACTTATCCTACAGAGGATTTTTTTGTTAAGCTGATTTCTTGCATCCCATGAACAGTATTAGGCAACAAGATAATATGGATTTTCCTCACTGAGACTTATAAGATAGGATTAAAGGACTGCTCAGGGCCTGATCCTGTCCTCCCGCATTTTTCAGACTGGTATGCCTGGTACTGAAGAGCCGAGAGGTCGGCGAACCCCTGTGGAGCAAATTCCATCTCAGAGTCTCTGAGCAAACAGCCGTTTCTCTGGCCTCCCCATGGCAAGCATCACTCAGCTGCCTTGGCCGAGCAGGGTGCTAGAGCCCAAATTCCACCTGGAAACGCAAATATTATTAAAAGCCATCCTTAGAAGAAATGTGATGTTAATTTGCTTTGATATGTGTTGTTTCTTCTGCTTAGGGAATTCATGGAAATCTGGATTATGACATCCTGCTTCACACACTGAAAAATGTTCAACAGGTAAGAAAAAAAAAAAGTGAAAAAAAACTTATCCTGAAAACTATTATGAAGAATAAAATAATCCTTTTTCCACCACAATGTAAATGTAGGTCAAAGCTTTGTAAGAAGGCAAAGGAAGTTAAGGCATTTAGACACCGTTTATATCAATGGCTCTCTTAACTCTTTTAGATAACTTTGAAAGTTGCACGGTAAATCTTGCAGCAATACCACCTTGAGTCAAATACATCAATCAGCAGTGGGCCCTAATTTAAGGAAAGATTTCCAGTTTATATCAGTTTGCTATTGATTTATGAAGCCAGAATTTAATCCTTCCCAGAGTGTCTCTATTTTTGGCTTCAGATAGGTTACTGAGTGTGTGATACATTTAATGCACTGATAGTGAGTGTTATATACTTTTAACACTCTTCCATTTATATGAAAATACAATCAAATATAATATATTAAAAAAAAAAAAAAGCCTAGGTGAATTTAAGCCTTCTTTTGAAAGAAAATTTCATTGCCTCTAACTGAGTTTTGTCAGTGGAGGGAAAAATATATGGAATATATGTGTCTGTGAGTTGGAAGAAACCAGCTATCCTCTACAGATCATTTGCTTAAGAGTATTTAATTTATACAGTTGTTTAAATCTGGGATTGTAATTTGCACTCACTGATTGGCATAACTGATAAATCCATTTATTTTGCCTTTTTTTCTAGCTTTCTTTTTTTTTTTTCCATATCTCTTCAGAAGGCCAGTAGTTTATTTTTTCCACCAGATTTGTTAAGGTTAATTTTTTGATCTACCCATTTGCCCTGTAGTCACAGCAATTGGATCCAGCTGACAGAAGGGATTTCGTTAACATGGAGAGATTTTTAAGAGTTTTGGTGCTACTGCCATAATCCTCTCACAACCAGAAACACCTAATAATGAGTCAGAACATGTTGTGCCTTTTACCTCGTCTCCTGATCAGAAGGAAATATGCACATAGTGCTGTCCTTCAGTTTGAGCCTGATCATCTGCAGTGCAGATATACAACTATATCTGCAAGGTGCCTGTATTGGGCTGCCCTGGGTCTCTGCAGCAATCTATGACTTCCCATTTACATGAAGGTTTTGACATATTTCTTTGTAGAAGGTTGGCATGAGATGAATATTAGGTACCAGAAGCAAATTGGGATGCTTTATATGGTGTATCTCATAATAAGATGAGTCTTCTATTTGTTTTAAAATAAAAAATACATATGTGAAACATGGCTCCCTAACATATTATTTTCAGAGGTACTTCTGCTTTCTGGCTAAACACTTGATTAATTCTAATGTCCAAAGATTTGCCTTCCCACTGTTAATTTGCAGCTCTAAAAACTCCAGCTGAGACGGTGACTAATTCTTCCTGATTTAGTACCATCCTTGCTAGCAAAGTATCAGATTTAAAAAGTGCAGTCCTGAGCTGTAAGCTGGGTGACTTGATTTCCTATATAACATCCCCAGCTGTGCCCTCATTTCATCCAGTTCTAGGGTGTTTCTAAGTAGACATTGTAATCTCCAGTTTGTAAACTACTTCCAGTACTTCCAAAGTACTTCTTTTTGAGAGATACTTGTATTAAGCTCAGCAATAATACCTGAGTATGTGTAATGCAGGGACCAGGAGAGTAGTTATTTTTCAAATGCAAGAGCTCTTGTTCTCTAATCTGTCCTCACATGGGAGTCATTCTGGATATGTAACAGTCTGTCTTGAACTTGCATATGTCTTGTTTAATAAATATTTTCTGAGGTGAGGTAGTTGCATGAAGTATTCAAGGGGTGTGTATGCATGATGGATTTATTAAAGTGGCATCATTCTGTATATTGGTCCCTCTTCCTTCCCTAATGTTTCCTATTTTTCTTTTTGACCACAGCTGAACACTGAAATGATTCTTGCAAAGATTTGTGCAAAGTGATTCATCATTCCCTTGCAGATGGTGGCAGCTGGGTGAGAGTCCAGCACTGTGTACATATACATGTAGATATGCCTTTATTTATGTATTAGTGTATATATAGAGAGAGTTTCATTATTGGCTATGTACATGGGTTTTTATTCTTCAGTATCGAAGTCGCCATTTTTTGTCCCTTTTGTATCAAAAGATACTTCTGAAATGTTTCATAGATGGTTTTAATTCTGACCACTCCAGACAATTTTGTATCATTAAAAAAACCTGCTACCTCACTACTCACCTTCTTTCCAGACCATTCACAAATATGTTGAACATCTGGATGCCTGTGGGACTTCATTAGTAATTACCTTCTGCCATTTATCACTACTTTTTGTTACAAATCTTTTGAGCAGTTATTAATCAACAGGAGTATCTTCCCTCTTATCCCATTAAATCCTATCTACTTTAAACAGTTCTGATAACTGACCTCATCAAAAGCTTTTTAGAAATCTAAGAACATTACATCAAGTATGTGACCTTTATCCAGAGGCATATTTTTTGCTTTGAAGACTTTAACTACACTTAGGAAACATAACTTCTCTCTATGAAAGCCATTTCAACTCTATTTCTACCAGTGCTTGAGACAGAAGTCAGACATACTAATCTCTGCTTCTCCAGGCATGCCACAGATCCTTTTGAAAACTGGGTGTCACATGAACCTGTCTCCCTTCCTCTGGTCATGAAGCTGATATTAATAACTGATTTAAGAGTTTCAAATCTACATTTGTTTGTGACTCTTTGGGGAACACTCTCTGTCCTAGAGATTTGTCACCATTTATTGTACCGACCTGTTCTGTTATTTCTGCTGGTGCTGGGAAGACCCTACAGATTATGGTTAGGAATCCATATGCAAGGGAAGAAATATGGTTTAAATTTCCTCAAGCAGTTGAAGGAATGAGATGTAAATCTCCTTGTTCCGGCATGGGAGCCTTAATCCCTATTAACTACCCATGTGTGTGTATGCTATATCTTCTGCTCTGCTGGGTCTTACTGGATCAAACCCTTTTTGAGGCATATAGGCTGGGGAATGGCTGTTTTACAGTTTTGACTGAATTTAGGCATAAGCTAAAAAGGCCAGTCCTGTGAAGGCTGAGATGAATTTGATGAACACAGATACAGAAGCTCAGCTGTTGAGAGACTTGGATGTTAAAAGTGAGGTGTCTGTAGAGGTTAGGAGCTGCACATTTGAGTTCTAATTTTGTTATCCGTATACCCGACATTTTATTTCTACACCTACAGTCAGAAAAGAGGAGTGGACTTATTAAATGTGAAGACAATTTTTTTTTTCATAGAAAAATCATACTTGTAAGGATGTGCTTTGGTAAATAAAGCCTATGGAAGCAGAGTAATGAAATTTTCATCATCAATACAGTGCTCAAATATATGTCATACCTGGAACCTTATTGTTACAAAGAAATGTATCAGTCACTCGCTTCTACAAGAGTTAGAGTTCATGCCAGACTCCTGTTGAAATCTGGCTCTTGGACTTGCAAGTGCTTCACCTCCATATGTAAAGAAAAGCAGCAGAACTTCCTGGCTTTCAAATGCTTTGGGTGATAGAGAAGAAGTGTGCAGATGTTGTGGATTATGTAGGGGAAAGTTATTGTCTTTGGCAGTCTGGGCAAACAGAAATATCTAAGATGTTTTCAGTAAACCAGTAAAAGGTGAAGAAATATAACAGGTGCTTTTATTTTTTTTTTTTTTTTTTTTTTCTTCCCCATAATGATGGAGTTGCAATGCCGTATCACTCTCTACCTTACATCATTATACATACCAAAACCAAATCCCATGCATCTGTTAAGTGGACTTTTGTAATAATTCCTATCTATGTGTAACCAAGTATTGCAGGCAAAACCATTTTTTTTTTTTTTTTGCTTGTTGGTTAGATGATTTATTCGATTTCTTAAGAAGCAATATTCAAGGTTATATCCAGAAAATTCCCACTCACGATATGTTGTGGTTTGAGCCTGGTCGGCAGCCAACCACCACGCAGCCACTCTCTCTCCCTTCTCTTCTGGCAATAAGAAGGGACAGAGAGCCAGGCTTGGGGTTCGAGATAGGACTGGGACAGGGAAAAGTCACCCTTTATGGTCATGAGCAAAAGGCAGACTTATTAGGGGAAGAAAAAAAAGAACATATATTTATTATAGACACTAACAACACGTAACAGAGTAGGACAGTGAGAAACATTGCCACGTCTTGAGAACATCTTCGCCCCACCCCTCCCTTCTTCCCAGGCTCAGTTCTGCTCCCGATATCTTTACCTCCTCCTCCTCAGCGGCGCAGGGAAAAGCGAATGGGGGGTGCAGTCAGTGCTGCCACTTCTTCCATCTTTGGTGGGGGGATTTTCTGGAACTTGCTCCCCCTGCTCCAACATGGTCCCCCTCTCACAGGAGACAGTCCTCCACAAACTTTCTCCGATGTGAGTACCTCCCATGGGCCGCAGCGTTCCCCACACTGCTCTGTCATGGGTCACTAACTTTCTCCCACTGGATTCTCTCCCACGGCTGCAGCTCTTCCCGAGCTGCTCCGGCGTGGGACTCCCCTGCATACTGCAACCTCCCAGTGCTGAATTACAGCAGTGGGGCTACCTTTACCCACAAGACCCTGGCCTTCTTCGGGCACAGCATCTTGATCAATCAGGCAGAAGCCACAGGCCATAAATCAGTGTCTGCTCCACTGTAGATCTTCATGGGTGGCAGGGCGGGGCCGCCCTGCCATCTCACCACAGGATACAGGGGGGTCTCTGCTCCGGCACACCTCCCCCCTCCTTTCTTCCTCCGTTCCTCCACTGACCTTGGTGTTCATGCAGCTGCAGCAACTCCTCCTCACAAGTCTGACTGCCCGTCACCACGTCCCTTCTTAAATACGTTAACACAGGGGCACAGCTCATTGGTTCAGTTTCCAAACAGAGATGGAGCTGACTTGGAGCTGAGGGAGCTTCGAGAAGCTTCTCACTGGGGGCCACCCCTATAACCCCCTCCCCTGACACTAAAAAAAACCCCACCACTCACTCAACCCAGGACAGGATACAGGTTGTTTAAGGAAACAGAAGTCACAGCATCATCTGCAGTTTTATTTGTAAGGGGCACTATAGACCAGTGTGCACAAACCAGCCAGACAGTGGATCCCACTGGGACCTCCGTGGAGTGACACTCCTGCCAGCTGCACAATTGCCATTTGGTGCTCTACTTTTGTCAGCTCAGTGCAGATGGACAACTTCTGCATCTTGCAAGTGTGCAAATGGTTGCAGATCAGTGAAGGTGACAGTGGCAAATGTATTATTTCACTCTTGATATTAATGTACACGTAAGAGTGTCTCTTTATATGTATGCTTTAAAGAGCTTAATCTAAGAGGCAGCTCATAACAACAGCTTTCAGGGTCTCTTGCTAGTACTCTTTTGTAGTTTTAATAACCATGACCTGCATAATGATCTAATAAATCAATATCATCTTACTATTATAATACAGAAACAGGACATATTTGCAGTAATGGGTATTCATACCAAAAAACTGTGACCAAGGTTTTCAAAAGCAGCCAGCATAATTTACTATCACGTGGATTCTACCTTGGTTTCCTCAGGAATTAAACTATGTTTTCTCTCAGAAAAATCTTTGCAGATTTTTGCTTCTGCCCTCCAAGCCTGAATAACTGACATTTTCTCATGAACCACTGAATCAAGGAAAATGGCTTCATGTCATCCAACCCATGATTTTCACAATAGGCCCATGTGGACACAGTTTATCAGAGCATTATGACTTAACACAGGGAAAGGTGACACCTGGGATGAGGTAGGGATGATAACAGAGGAAAGAGAAGTTCTCTGGCTAGTAGCAGGACTTCTGTTGTCATCACAATTAATCCTCAGAGGAAATAAAACCCCTACAACTGCAGATGTTCATGTTTCTGTCTTGTCTTAATCCCAAAACCTAAAAGGAGAGATCCTAGCTGGTACCATATGTGTACGGCGGAGTCTTTACTCAACAGTTGCTAAAAAACATGGAGAATCTCAAAGTCTCAACACTTTGCAGCTTCCATTCTGAAAAGAATGAATCACATGCTGGGTGGAATTACCTTGCACTGAATTAATCATTTATGTACAGATATAGGATAGATCCAAAACAAGAACAAAAGTGAGTGAGGGCCTGAAGAACTGAGAAGAATAGAAAAGACCATGTGATATATTTGGCAAGTGAAATACAGTAATACATATCATTGTGCTTGAAAAGATTGGTGTCAGACTAAGGTTGGAGCATAATAAAATGCAGTGTAGAGTCACTGTGCTGTGGAGAGAAGGAAAATGCCCCTGTGGCTGTAGAACTCCCTGAATTGATTCTGCATTCCCCACTGTAGTGTAAAATGTGTACAGACAGGTAACTGTGCATAAAACCCTGTAGATATTTGGGAAAATGATGTATTGATGTCTCTCCTTAGACTAGAATGGTTTTCATTCCACACAGCACAAAATCATAGAAAACTGTGGGTAAAGAGAGATATTTGTCCACCTCATGTCCTAAACCATAGGCAGGGTTTGTCTAATGTTTTGTCATCAATAATATTCTGGGGAACAAAAGTACCCAAATGCTACTCATAAAAGCCATGTCTGCTTTGCATATGTGGATTAATTTTAATTTGACGTACTGTAAAATACAAACAGTGATAGAATACTTATGTATAGTGGAAAGGCCACCTCAAATTTTGCAGTTATCCATGGAAATCTGATTTCTAACTGTGTACAAAACCCTGAAGCTAAGGCTCATGCACTGGTGTTGGCACCAGTTGATTTGTGTGCTATGGGCAAAGGTGGAAGATATTTTTTTGTGTGATTCTAGAAAGAAAGGTAGAGCCATCTCCACACTTGGCTCCACAGGTAATGGGGAAGTAATTTTTTTTTTTTTTTTAAAAAAAAAAACAAAACAAACCAAAAAACCAAACTGACTAACCAAAAAAAAAACCAACCCCAAAAACAGAAGATAAAGAAAGAAATACATGGAGACATAAACAATTACTAAGATTGTTAACTGAACAGCCTGATTTTAAGGGGTGAGCCACCAGTAAATATCCACTAAAGTTAAGGATACCCCTGTGTTCTCTACAGTTTTACAGACTTGGGCAGAAAATATTGATTTAGCCTAAAGAATGTTAAGGGTACAAGGTACTAAGGTCCTAAAGACACAAGCTGTCTGTTCCTTTGAAAATCTTGCCCTAAAACTCTTTGGATTTTTTTTTTTTTTTTTTTTTTTAATCTTGACCTTACTGCATTCCAGGGACTCTTAGCAATGGATTAAGGGCATATTTAGCTGTGACCAATCTGTTATAGCTGAACTCTTGAGTTGTCTGCAATCTCCTGACCAGTGTGAATTGGTGTTTGCCAGTGCAAATGTCTCTCTCTATAACGTGTATTTACTCCATGATGCTTATTGTCACACTAGATTTGTTTCTTACTTATACTTCAAGAAAGAGGATCGTTTTTTGTGAACATCTTTCCATTTTCCTAAAAAAAATTCTGAATTTTTATTGACTGAAGTTACAGCAAGAAAAGCAGTGAGCTTGTTTTCCTCTTACTTTTTTTTTTTTTTTTTTTTTTTTGCAATGGTGATTTTCTTTTTCAACTCATTTCAGCTGATGTGCATGCTAAAGCACAATTTCTGGTCCACTTTGCTTTCACCAGTCTCCTAAGCAGAGGGACACTACAATTTCAATGAACTATGAAACTCCTATAAAATTGCAGAAGACTTATGGATTTATGGTCATACAATTAATCATTTGAAGAGAGAAATTATATGCTGGGATAGTTTCCTAACCCCCAAATGTTCTTCTCTGTAGGTGGGTGCATACAACCACAACAGAAATCCATGTACTTTGTGAGCCTGGGAGGAAACCAGTGGGGTCCCCCATGTGTCATTGTTGTGATATAGGTGCATTATTTCCCCCAAAATAGAAACTGGATTCCTGGGCAGTCAGTGGGTGTTTCGGAGGAAGTGAAGACCCTTGAATGTCTTTGATTTCCACTTATAAACATCTAAGACTGTTCAGAAGATGCCATTTTCCTTCTAAAACCAGGCATCCCCAAATCTTAGTGCAGATGACCAGATGACCAGCCTTACTTTCAGCAAAGCTTAGGAAAGAGGCAGCCCTGGGATCAGGCTCAGTATTTCCTTGGAATGGCACTGAAACATATTGTACTCTGTGCCTTAAATCAGGTGAAATTGGAAAGGGGTTAACATTTACTAAAACTCAAATGCAATTGGTTGTCTCATCCTTACAGGGATGAAAATGTATATTTTCCCACTATCTTATAAGTGTTGCCAGTGGAACTGCAAATAACTGCTACTGGTCTAAAGAGAGGAATCTAAGCTCCCTTTTCATCAATAAAAAATTTGCCCTTACTTTAAAGAATTTTGGAATTAACAGATAATGGGCTGCTTATTTATTTACTTATTTGTGTGTATCAGATAATGTTTATCAGATAGATGAAAACCTCAGTGGAATCAATCTGAAAATGTTCAATGTGCTTACCATTTGTTAATAGCAGAAGAACTAACAAATCCATTAAACAAGTCTTTCTTTTTACTTTCACTCCTCTATTTGCTTTATTTTTAGTGAAAAATTGCCATTTAATTATGAAAATACTAAAAATGTTTTTTATACGACTCTCACATGTTTTCATGACTTTATCATGGTTTCCACATAATCTCTCAGATGCAAGTCTTGGTCATGAAAAATATCAGAAATGCTTGTATTCCTAGATTTCAGACGATCTCCAATAGCTCGGGGGATTTGTCATGTATAAATGCAGGAAAGTCACCACTGTGATGAACCATTCCCCTTTGCTATAGCACCAATGACATCTAGCGGCTAACTCAGATCCTTCACAAAGTTATAAAATAAATGAAAAAAAAAAAAATTCTATCTGTGTCCACCAAATATTGGTAGGCATTCCTTCTCAAACTATGGAATGCTTTCACAGCACTTTCCCATACCGACCTGGCCACAACGACTCTCCCAAATCTGCAGTTACCATGTGAAATTTCACACCATGTGCTGTATGCTGATAATGTCAAAGAATCTCATAACCTGTGATCATGAAACAATATACATAGAGTTTAAGGCAGTGCAGTTTCCTCATTCACAATCAAGTTGTACAATCTGATGATCAAAATTTGTACTACTGAAGAATAGCTCAATCCCTATAAAAACAAGAGAAGAATGAATTGAGGGCTTTGAGCTCCCAGTTAAACCTAAACATTTCTCACTAAGAAACTTTCCAAATCTTCTACAGAAGCTATAGGAGCTTCAAGGGGATCAAGGCAAGGAAAAGAGGAGCAGGAGCGGGGATGGACCATCTAATCATAGAAGAGATGTCTGCTTCACTTAGAATTACCATACTGATATTACCAAGTGCCTCTTCTGCCTCTGACAGTCCTGGACAGTGACTCAGGTGCAATGCTGTGATAAGCAGAGATAGAAGGGCCATATCAGGTCCGGTGTCTTTCGCCAAAGACTTTCTTTTCTTTTACTGTGAATAAAAGTTAGAAGCAGAGCCTGTGTAATTTATCTTTTCTAAGTTACACTGTGGAAATCGTTTCCTTACCCCTCCCTGTGGACATTCTTGCTATTAAAACAGAAGCAGTGTGTGGGAGGCCCAGCCACAGACTCGGATGTGTGAGGTACTCTACCAGCAATGAATGGCTGACCTATACCACAGAGTCCAAGAAAGATGTTGGTCTCTGGAGCCCATCTTCCCAAGGGCTCCTCTTGCTTACTGCACTTCATCTGGCACCATCCAAGACCCATCAATGCTATTGAGATGGGACGTATTGTCCTCTACTGGGCATCCCTCTCAAGGGATTATCTTTCTTGTCCTGTCCTGGCTACAGTCACCATACAGAAGAAAAGAGTCATAGAGAGATACATGAAAGTATGAGAGGGAGGAAAATAAAGTAGTGAGGTAGTCCCTTCAAGGTGCCAACTATATTGGCTCAAAGTTTTGTGATAGCTTAGGTTCTCTTAGGAAATATTGATTTGACTGAAGTTAGTGATTGGGAGTGAATAATTTTCATCCAAGTTTGACACTGAAATAATTTTAAACACTATATACCATATAATTTTAAAATATTGCAACACTAAAAGGGAAAGTATGATGATGATATTCCTTCCTCTTTTTTTTGGGGGGAATTACAATTTGTTAGATAATGTTGACTTTAAATTTTCAGTTGGGATGAAAGGAACATTTCAGAACATCATATTTCTCCATGAAGTATGAAACCTTAATTACAGCTGGACTTCACTGAAACTAATAGTGAATATAACAGCTAATTTGGATTGCTTTGTTATGTTTTTATAGGTAGCAGCTCCAATTGAATAGCCAGAATATATTTCTCAAGAACAAGTTGATAACACCAGCTGAGATTAAAAACCATTTTCTTCTAGAACATTCGTAAAAGCCACATATGTCCAGGAAAGAAAAAGGAAGTATGATCTTAATATATAGATCTAATGTAGCTCTTTGAAAAAACTGCTGTCTGATTTTGAACCCTGAAAGACTAATAGGATAATTTTATGTGCCCAGTCCAGCGATGGTCACTAGCATAATAGATGACTGAAGGAGAACAACAATTCTCAAGCTTTACTGGTTTATGTACTACCCTCATTAAATTGTTGTAAAGTAGAACAGTGGAACATTAAACTCATCCATCATTATTAGCTTACGTACAACAACTTGCAAACTGCTGAAATGGAATTGCTTTGAGCCTTCCCAGCATGATTTAAATGCTCTGAGCAAGTTCCTCTTGTTATGTGACTCTAGATAAGGAGTAAACAGGGAATTTCAGACTGGAAAATACTGTTGCTTCCAGACAACTACTACCACTATTTTAATACAGCAGTTAAATATGTGGTAGTAGAGCTGCCTGTGGGGTTCTTAGCAAGAGCAAGTTATGCTCCAGATCTTCTGCAAGGCTGCCTTTTAGTTAGATTTATACTCTTGTATTTCTCCTGCCCCCACCCCCAGCTCTTCAAAAGGCATTTATTGACAGCAGCTTCACCCAGTTCTCTAACCAAAGTTTGAGGACAATATTTTAAAATTTCTTGACAAGTGTATGAGTAATAAATGGTATTATTTTTAGACAAGTGATAAAAGAGGAAGAAAAAGTAATCAGACAAGATGAGCCCCAAGCAAGAGATGAATTAGAGTTGAAGAAATATAGGCCAAATTCTGCACAGACTGTACCTCATTGTTTTGTTTAAAGAGGGGTCTTGCAGAGCAGGCTAGACACAAGTCAACACTCTGGTGAGTGGTACTGCAGTATGTTATTAAAACTGAAACACATTATACTTGGAAGAAACTTCTGGATGATGACTAGTCATTTATTGAGAAAGAAAATTTGGGGTTATAGGATGACTTCATTTTTGTATAAGGTCACCTTAAACAATGGTGATCACTCCTAAATTCTTGTGATTTTGGCCCATTACTTGTCCTGTCAGCCACAGGCACAAGGAACAGGTTATTCCCTTTGTTTTCTTCAATAGGCTTTTCTGTACTTAATTGTGTGTGTGTCAGTCCTCCTCTCAGATTTCTTTCCTTCAGGCTATCTAACATCAGCTCCTCCAGCCTTTCTGAGTCTGTTTTCATGCTTCTGAGCGAATTCTTACTGGTTTCACCAAGGCTGTTTCCAAATAGGTCACATTCAGCACATAAACCCAAAAAGAATATTCCAGCATGGAGTGGAGAAGAATACTCCCTATATTTCAGGCTATATTGTTTATACACCTTGGCATGTTGTTGATGCACCAGGATGTTAACTCAGATTTGCCCTGTGTTGCACTGTCGTCCCACATACTCTTTTCCAGCCAGTTACCCACCTCCGTCTCTCTCTGCTGAGATCACACTGAGTTCTAATCCCATCCTCCAACTTTTTGAAGAGGAGCTGCAAATTTTGTGCTGTCTGCAATACATAGACTTATTGAACATAACAGGAGACAGCATGTACCTCTCGCATTCTGACACTAAACTGCTGAGAGCTACTCAAACATTTTTGCTGACAAGTTTTATATCTACCCATGGAAGTTCTATCAAGGCAAAAGTTCCCTTTGCTTGTTCAGAAAATTGTCATGCAATCCTTCCACTGAAGTTCACTGCAGTCAAGAAATATTACATCTACTGCTTTCTTGTCCATAAGACTTACTGTTCTGCCATTAAAACAAAGCAAATTGAATTATTAAGCAATTTTTTCTGGAAACAATTTGCTTATACACAGTATATTAAAACTTACATGGTGGGAGGTAAGGAACACTTAGGAAGCTGTATTCAAAGATTTTAGTGCAGTCGCCAACTCTTGTAATCACATAAAAACAACCGCAGATACATTAAGTATATTGCACAGTGTCAATTCCCACATCACATATCCTTACACTTGGTTACCCTGGATGACAATGAGATGGCCATTTATTTCTACCTGTATTCCTAGCCTGAGCCCATCTCCAGAGTTCAGCTAGTGCACTTTCTGGTTGCTTGCACTATACTTACAATTTACTGAGTATTTATTGTTAATAAGATCTCATTTTCAAGAAGGGCTCCAGAGCCCAAACTGACTCAGCTCAATTAATTTATTGATGGAGACCATAAGGACCTTAATCAGTCAGGCAGACAGTGGCTCATTAGAAATGCGAAAGGTGCTGGGAGTCTTCTGCAGTAGCTGCAGCAACGTGATGGGGCAAGTTCAGTCCGGTTTTAACACCCTGTTTGCTTCTGTAAATGAACCAGCAGAAAATGGTTTATCTTAACAGAAACTTGTAAAAATGCTATTGCTGAAAGTATGTAAAACTGAACCACTTTTTTTTTTTTTTTTTTTTTTTTAGTTCTTATTATTATTACTATGCTCCTCCAGTAACAGTAACAAGAATATATTTTCTTGGACACATTTTCTTGTCTTTCCTCTCTGACTTGCTTGTAGAACATGTGAAAATCCATTCCAAGAAAGATTAAAGACTAGCTAAAAAAGGCAAACATTAGATGTTGCAGCTTCCTTTGAAGCCAACATTTCAGTAAATGAATATGTTTCTCTGGCCGAGGATGTAGAGGAGTAACACTGTGTTCTTTATGGCTGCCATTTTGGATTGCCTGACATCTTTGCACTTTTATGCAATCCAGGCCTTTGGTTTAATTGACCTAGTTCTTTTGATTTGCCTCAGTTTTGGCTTAGTCAATGATCTGAAATTTGTATCTAGAACCGTACAGGAATATTAGGTCAACGCATAAGCTGTCAAAGATTTTCCCTGTATTGTGCACTACTTTTTCCTCTATTAATTCAGGTATATGTACAGGTCTATATATACACACTCTTCTTTTGTTTTCTAAGGTTAAATTCTTGACTCATCTGAGGATACTGTATTGTTATTCACTACTTGGTAGTTTCTGGCATTAGGAATACTCCTCTTCTGTTCATTTGCAGCCTAAGTTCAAACCAATGATTTTAAACCACACACAGACAAAAAGGGTCTTGGCTGAGGAGGAAGCAGCTGCTGAGGAACACAGTGGGTACCCACTACCAGCTGTAATATGTGCCTGTTTCCTAATTCAATAAGTAGGTCTCTAAGGCCAAAGCCCACAGAAGATCATGCTACACAAACTCTGCAAGCAAACATCCACAGGTCAAAGAAAGCTACAGAGCAGGTTAAGTATTTATTAAGCAAGTTCTGGCTGCTTCTGGGTCCTTCTTACAGTTTTCAGCTTTTGTTTTGCACACGAAAAGGGACATGAAGCAGAAGAAGCTGACATAAAAATAAATAAATCGATCCTTCTCATGTTTTTTACTTATGTTTAAAATCTTCATGACTAACAGAAGTGTTGAGGATTGGTTTTATATGGAAAAGGTGCAGTGAGACTTTGGTCAAAGAGAATCATACAACACAACTGAAATTTTAATCATCACAATATGAAGCTGACAATAGAAGTAGTGAGAGGTGATTAAGAAGGGGAAGAAAAGCTGTAAGAGGTGAGTTTTCATATCTTCAACTAATTATACAGATGACACTTTCAGAATGACAGGTGGCTTGGAATACATTTAGTTTAACATGACAAAGAATTTATTACCCTTATGCAAAATAAAAAAACAAAATCAGAAAGCTGGAGTTCCTAGTCCCTGTACTTCCATAAGCATCTTCACAAGGGACCAGGGAGTGATAATCTGCTTTTAAACTGAGAAGGTAACACAAAAATTATGACTATTCAGAGGGAAAGTAATTCATGAGCTCTGGTAAAGGGTAAATACAAGGGTTTAATACAGACTAATGACAAAGCAGTCTCTGATTAGATATCTGATAGGGACCCTCCAGTAACTGTATCATATAATGCACCATCCAGACAAGCACAAGGCAGTGGCACCCACACACGGGCCTATTCTTAGGAAGTAGTGACCATAGACTGGAGGAATTGTTTTCTGTGGCTAAGCAAAGAGCCCTCAGTGTCCAGCATGGTCTCGTCCAGACACCCACAGAAGGTCCTTTCATGGGACTACCCATGGGTGCCTGTGGAGTGCAGAGAATGAAGAGCTGAAGGAGCTGTGTCCAGAGGTGCTTTGTGCAGTGCATTCAGAAATCCTTTGGATTACTGTTGCTTTAAACAATTGGATGTTGGACCCAGGCACATGAACTCAACATTAGACAAACCATATTTTTCAGGGCTTCTTCTTACTACAGGAAAATATGGCCTTAATAAGCAGACAGAGCATTTGGTTTAAAACTGATTTTAGATTTCTCTATTTTCTATACTTTGGTTTTCCTCTTGTGCTAGGAAATCATTTTGTAATATGTTAAATCCCAGCAATTTCCAGTCTTTTTCTCTCTGCAGAATTACAGGCTTGTGAGTGGGAAAGATTTCACTGACACCTATTTAAAGACTTCAGAGAAAAAAGCAATTAAGTAGGTGACAAGATTTTTTTTTAAAAAAGGAATCAAACTAATTCCTTATAAGCAATTAAAAAAGTAAGTTTGATCTGCCCAGACAGGAATGTTTCTATTTAATTACAGATCAGCTATATTGATTTCACAAATTCTGGAGTCCAAGAGATTATTTAAGGGTTACACATACCGTCCAGTGAATAAATTGAATGGTAAACCAGAAAACTCGGTATTTTTCAAGTATACAGAAATTTCTCTACAGATGATTTTGTGTTTCTTCCTTAGGGAGAAAGCAGAATATGTGACCCTGATGGTAGCAACATCACAGACCTTGTTGCTACCTTTTTTCTATTTAAGCATGGTCTGATAAACCATTGTAGAAAGTATCTGAGAAGGGGCTGTTGAATGTTAAAACCAACGGTAACATTTACATGGATTTCCAATCTTTGCATCAGAGTCTTATCTCTAAGAAGGTAAGCTGCAGATAAGCACCTAAAGTTTGAATGTCTAATCCAATGTCATTGCTATCAAACTGGCAATCACTATCACCACTGCAATACTGTTTTAAGGGAGGCACAAAGGTGAGCATCAAGTAATCTCCTAAAAGGTATTTTTCACCTTGTCATTGAAACGAGTGTCAGCTTTCATCATCCAGACCTGCTTGGATTCTGCTCAAGAACTGACTTGTGTCAGAAAAACTTCAGGATATTCATGTGAGTGCAGGACCTGCCACTGGATCTCTGAACCTCCCCTTAGCCTGAGATGCAACACCAAATCAAAGTCACAACCCCACCGAGATCAAAGGTTTCATTGTTTTAACTGCAAAACAGCAGCAAAGCCTTTGGCTTAAGATATAAACAGCTACGGATGGATATATAATCTTCCTGGATTTCAGGAGATGTTGTAGAAAACAAAAAAGACAGTTCTTTAACCACTACTCTTTTTCAGTAAGTTCACAGATGCTGCAGTCTCAATAATGTCTCTGTGCTTTCCAGCAGCAGCTACATAAATATTGAATCCATCTGTTAAATGTAGGCCTTGCTAATTGTTCGCCTCTTTACCATGCCAGGATATATTCTTGCTTTGACAGAGACTTTAACTAGAAGAATTTTTTGTCAAACAATATTTTGTAACTCAGTATTGTAAACAAGTGGTTTTATTTATCTTTCAAGACAGATTGGTGACACTAATAAAAAGGGTGAGGAAAGCAAGTCTCTTTCTGCCTCGACAACTATGAAGTTGCTGCAGGCTTCTAGTTTGTGCTTTCTGAGCTGTCAGCAGGGGCTTTTCTGGCTTCTAGAGGCAGTATGTGAATTACGTATTTAATTCATTGATAAAAAGCTTTTAGTTGCATGATTTTGCTTTCCAGTTCATGAAGAGCAAAGTCCAGTGGTGAGGGCATTCACTCATGCTCTTCAACCTGACAAAACTATGCAGCATTAGTTCAAAACTGTGTTATTTGCCATCCATATTGAATAAGCCCCTGTACGAACAGAATGCAATTATATGAAACATTACAGACATAATTAATAACATTACACATCATTCAAATATGCATACACCCATTTTATTGCTTTCTATAAAGAGAAGATAACAAATAATAGCATGTGCACAGCTCTAGGCTTTTCATAATAACAATAGCTGCATCCTCTTTAGCCAATATTATTGAAACACAAGACCTACATAATTTCATGAGTTGCACTATAAAGGTTCAAAGCTTAAGAAACAAAAATCCAAACACTTGTACATGCCCTTAGGAAAGTTCTTGAAGATTGAAAGTTGTTTCATGTGTCATGTTTAATACAACCGATCAATAGAGGGCAGCAAATTCCTTGTTAAATGCAGGAGTACAATAGATGTAGGAGATTACATTAAAAAAAAAAAAAAAAAAAAAAAAGTATAGCAACAATTATATTACTTAGATTCAAAAAGCAAATAGGGAAATACATGATTTACAAAGTATCCGCTGTTAACCCAGCAAGTTCTCAAGTGTTCGGGTACATCAGCAGTCCTTAGTTGATGAAGTATAAAGGCTCCAATTCAACAGAGCAATTCCCACCATGATAAATTTCTGCTTAATGAAATTTCAGCTTGATAAAGTGTCTGCTTTGCTTTAAACACAGATTCTTGAAAGTGGGACAGAGTGAAAGTATAAAGGAGTTTTGGGAATTTATGTTCAGTTTTGAGAAATATTAATCTTTTTTGCATGGTTTTCGGATTCAAATGAGAAACCTATCCCTGTCCAGTACCCAGACCTCTCAGCCCCAACACAAATTCCAATCTCCAGCTCAGCTGCAGTCAGTTGCTTAAATGGCGATTCCTTTCTGCTTCTGACTAGATCTGAGATTGCCTGTCCCTGAGCTCTTATGTTGGGCAGAGGGGACTATTTTACACCAGTTCTATAAACAACAGAATAAATAAACCTCAGTTTCATGTGGAGTGTCTGGGGCTGGATTTTCAGTATCTGATGTAGTGCAAATTGAAGATTTCCCTGTGGTTGGAAAATCCCAAATACAATTTATTTGATGTACTCTAGGGAAGGAGTTCCTACTGCATTTTATCACTTGGTAGAAATTATAATGTTTGTTGTTGTTTTTTTTTTTTTTTTTTTCTTTTCCATTTATCCAGCTGCCTGCCTATTTAAATGTAATCTGGAGAAAACTAAAACCTTTGAAACCTTTAGCACTCAGTCAAAATCTGCTGAAATTAAGCAGCATATTTAAACACCCAAAACATCCCAAGCCCATTTTCTGGGGGGTGGGAGATAGAGCTGACAGATTATGGATAATAGAAACTTAATTTTCTTCAAAAGAAAGGCTAAGACTTTTTCAGAATCAGAACATTTTCTTTTCCTCACTGGGAAATAAGTTTAAGAGGCGTTAAATAGCCATAGCTGAAGGTTTCAGGAACGCAGTCAACATCCTTGGGAAGATGCTTTTCTGGTTTTGTCCTACATGAGGTGGTAGAAATAATTTGAGAAAAAAAGCCTAACAAAAGCCTTCAAATAAGGTAAGTCTATGTCTTTACTGAATTGTATTTATTTGGGACATCACTGTATTAATAATTCAGTATTTATCTACTTCTTTTTTCTCTCTGCATCTTGATAAAAGTGAAGTTTGATCTCCCCATAGCTGAGGAGAAGTGTTGTCATCTGCTAGCATGGCAGGCTTGGACTTGACCATCAGAACAGAAGAAAACGCTTAATATAGAAAGACCTAAGAGACTCATTTAAATACTCAGATGGATAGAAGTAAAAATGTATATAGGTACAAAATAATGGTGGAGACTACACTATATGTTTTAAAACAAGAATAATATATATAAAGACAATTTTCCACTCAATTATTTATAAACCATCCTTCCTCTCACCAAACCACTAGATATCTGCAAGGTAGGATGTGAAAGAGCAGATTTTGAATTTATTTAGGTACCTTAACATCATGAAAAGCCTATCCTTGAAGGCGTATGCTTACTCATTCCTATAGTTTAGGTATTATCTTTTCATTGGATTTTTTTTATGACAGTGACACAGAATTAAAGACCAGAACGTTGAAAATAATAGATCCTTATGTATTTAAACAGCAGTATAGGAGGAATAAAAAAAAAGCAACAAATCTAAGTACTTCTATCTGCTGCTTTTTTGTTTGTTGTTGGTTTTTTTTCCATTTCTTCCTTCATTAAAGCATTTTGATGATTTGCATTTATCTATTCCATTATACCCTCTTGGCAGGCATCTTACAAAGGTCCACATCATTTACATAAAAGGGTTTCTTATTTTTTTCTCATTCTCTTGCACAAAACCCAAATCAGCCACATAGCTTGATTTTATCCCTACTGATACCACTAATGTACCATAGACTATTGCTCCAATGCACCAGCTGTTTAACAGCAGCTTTAACAATCCATTGCAAAAGGTAGTGATGTTGAAAATGCTGAAAATATTCTGACAGGATATCCCCAAGGAAATATATTGCAGAGCTAGGTTTATTATTCTTTATTCAATTCATTACAGGCATAGAAGACTGCCTCGTTGTTACTTTATTCTAAAAGTAAGTTTCTATGACAGATTCCAAACTCACCCCTCTCTAAGAATTTTGCTATGTTGTATGAAACAAAAGATAAGAAAGTGCAGTAAAGACTTCTTCGCAGGCTCTATCCCAGTTCATCTCCCCATGCACCTCTGTCCCTGCACGTTCCTATCTCTGTGCTGCAAATAGAGAGGGCTACATAGCTCAGCATGCCCAGAGAACCTTCTTGACCTTTCTTCAGTCTAATTAACAAGCAAGAAAATAATGTAAGTCTTAGACAAATTGGGCAGCAGCCCATAAAGATAATCCTGGCAAACCAATACAGGAACAATAAGAAACATACCTGGAAACCAAGTCTTTAAAAAGTCCCTAGGAATAGAAAGCAAATTAAATTAAACTTTAACAGGCTAAAAACCCAAGACCTAAATAAGATATGGAGAAAGAACGGAGTTAACACTTGAAAAGGAAAGTTAATGTGTTTGAGTGAGGCTGAGCAGAAACACACTCTCAGGTTTGCCACTAAGATCTCTGAAGAACAGGATCACAGCAACTGTGTAACCCCCAAATCTGGGAAAGGTAAGAGCTGCTAGTGATGCTCCCTTACCCAGAGCAGGGCCAAGATTAGGGAACTGTTGAATTGCAGTGCATTTAACTAATGCTGCAAACTGTAAATGTACAAAGAAGTTCCTCTAGCTGTAGCAATGCTGAAGCAAGAGTATAAACTAATGTATAAACTATTTATAAGAGATTTCCTGGTAAAAGGTCCTTCCTAGCTGAAGAGTGAGAGGGTCAAGTCCCAGCAGGTGATGGAAAGTCCTAGTTAAGCCAGCTGAAACCATGTTAAGTGCAGCAGTAACAAAAGTCAGTCTCTTAAAATAAAGGCAGTTGAGCACAAAGTGTTCTTTCTTGAGTAGAAAAGCAGAAGTAAGCAGTTGTCTGAGTAAGCTTGTGTTTTACTTTAGCTTTATTAAGGCAAGGATGCTGTATAAAGCATTTATTTTACTAGGGAATTTGATCAGAGGCTCCTAATTTATGTAGATTAAAGTCATATAAAGAAGCTGAAAGTCTTTCTAATGAGGTTTTGGTACCTTAACTTACAACAGATGAAGTGTTTATCAGGGTATCTGTAAAAATTTTAATTTAATTTTTATTTTATTATTTTGAGAGTGAGTTTAGATTCTCATATTGTGGGTTTCTGAAGCTGAGGAAACTCAGCCTCAGAAGTGTTGTGGCTATTTCAAGTGCTTTGCACTTAAAATGGATAGTCTGAAATAGGGTTTGTGGAATGTGATAGTATATGATGTGGAGGACAAACTGGTAAACCATTGAGATACCTGTGTTTGATGCTTGGCTTTTTGCATTTAACTCTTTTTAATGGCTAGTAGCTTTCAGTTATTGGGAGCAGCGGGGAGAGAGCAAGACTGAAATAAGTAACATAAAATAATTATCTCAAGGTATTCTAAGAGGAGTTTTGAGTATACTTTAAGAAATGCCTTTTTTAAAAAGATTAATGTTTGAGTTTTATCATATGTCAACCATTTCATGGTTTTAATCATATCCCTCAACTACTTAAATGATCATTCTCTAGGGAATTGAAGTTTTAGAAGAGAAACTTAAAAATTATATCAAATATATTCAGCATAAAATCTGCTAACCTGATTAGCTCCTGACTGTGGTGACTCACATCTCACTTGATAGAGAGCATAGTGCTTTGGCTCTTGGCTGCTGAGGCAGTTGCCATGTGATTCCTGATGTCTGTGCCCCATCCAAGGAACTGCATGTTAAATGTGCATCAGTCTATGATCAGGTGAGAGCGAATCCCTGCTATTATTTTATCCTCTATTGTGTATGGGTAAAGGCCTACTTGCATTATGGTAGTGCTAGGGAGAAAGGACAGGCACACAACCTATTTAATTGGAAAATGTGATGAAATATAGACTGTATGAGTGAAAGAGTGAAGAATCACATTTAAAGTAGCTGTAGGAGGAGATGGGAATTCTGGTGTGAATACAGGAGGATTGTATATCCACCAATTATTATGCTGATGAGAATTTGCTAGCAAAAAAGCTAGCGAATGTCTTATCTGGGTGACTGTGATGTATGCCTTGTTAGTGATATGGTTATGTCATTAAAATAAAATACTGAAGTAACACTGTCCTTAGTTCTGGACATCTCAGATGTTTGAACATAGCTAGACCTAGTGCAAGAATAATGTTGATAACACACGGATGTTTTAGTTGTTGCTCAGTAGTGCTTATGCTAAGTTAGGGATTTTTCAGTTTCCCATGCTCAACCAGTGAGCGGGTGTGCAAGAAGCTGGGAGGGAGCAGGACCAGGGCAGTGAACCTAAACTAGCCAGAGGGATATTACATACCATAGAACATCATGCTCAGTATATAAACTGTGGAGACTTGGCTGGGAGGCGCAATGCTGCTTGGGCATCAGTCAGTGGCTGGTGAGAAATTGCATTGTGCATCATTTGCCTCTTCTTGGATTTTATTTCTCTCCCTTTTGCTATATTCCTTGTCACTATTATTATTATATATTGTTGTTGTTATTATATGTTAGTTATGAAACTGCTCTTATCTCAACCTTTGTTTTTCTTTTTTTTGATTCTCTTCCCCGTCCCACTGGGAGGGGTGAGGAGTGAGCAAGTGGCTGCGTGGTGCTATAGTTGCTGTCTGGGGTTAAACAATGACAGATGTCTTGAAAGAAATGTTTCATTAGACAAAGTAAGGATAGCAAAAACTTACAGCCTGGATACTTGATTATTCAGCACTCATAGGAAAAAACAACTAAGCTCTCTACTATTTACAATGCATTTTCATTATCTTTGACTTTCCTTTGAATTTGTTGGCATTTAGAAACTCATTGTTTTGCATTTTTTTTCATCTCTTTTTCTTTTGCTCCCAGGACCTTTGTGATCATATGTACATCTGGGTGGTACCACACCACACTGGTGGTTTATGGTGCAGGTGCTTTGTACGTGTATTTTGAAGCACCACTTCTACGCCCCTTTAAATCTAACAGTACAGACTGGTGTGACTTTGAGTAATTTAGCCCATTATATTTGCAGGTTGTTACTCTTCGTTTTCAAGGATAAAGAACAAGAAGTTAAGATCAGAGTAACAGAATGTGATTCAACTCTCTTTTCTCTCTGGTGGCAAATGTAGAACAAATGATTAGTTACACTCTGCTGTAGTTTAGTCGAGACCTTATGTTCAGTGCCAGAGTACTTTGTCTTAATTTAGACCTTGAGCATATAAGCACTTGAGCACGTATCTAGAATTACTCACATGAGTAAAGCTATTGACTTCAAAGTTATTGACTACCATATGCGTAAAGTTCAGCTTTCAAAAGGTTAAAGGTTAGGAGCCATTATTTCTTGACTATGCAAAAAAGGAGGCTAAGGAAGCTGTGACTTTTGTACTGTTCACAGATTTTTATTAAAGATCTACAGTGAAAATAATTTTTAGCATTGTTATTCCGGAGATGTCAGTAATAGAAGAGTGAAGATACTGTCACTTTCTGGAGATCTGGCTCTGGGTGTTCAAGTTACTGTATACAATATGACAGAATCTTTTTAGTCTGAATTTTCCTGAGGGTTTCTCTCTGCAGGCCTGGTGTAGTGGAGATGGTTCTAGACCCAGTCAAAGCAAGTATAAAGACATTCCCTCCTCTGCTTTTTTTTTTCGCAATGACTGGGTCTTTTGGGAATACATCACGGTGCTTCTCAGAACCTCTAAAGAAATAACAAACATCTAGATTTCTCCTGTGTAGCCTAAGGAACATGGAATCACGTCTGACACGATGAACTCAGTGCTGCTGAAAGCACCTCCAGCATGGGACTTCAGTGATGCCTAGAACAATTATTTCACAAGCCCTAGGTAAAAAAACCTTAATACTTCCTGTAAAAAGCCTGTCTTTTAAAGGGTAAATCCCAGCATTGTATGCTGAAAGCTATCTGAAGTATTCAGTTCTGTGTGACTACTGAATTCCGTTACTACCAAGAGCCACAGCCAAGATGATGGAGATTTCTGCTGTGAGGTTTTCTTTGTGAGACAACAGCAAACTTAACACTCTCCTAAAAACAACAACAAAAAAAACCAAAACACAAAACCACCTTTGCCCGCCCCCAAACAACCAAAACAAAATCACCCAAAAGAAAGAACACCCACAGCTCCCACTGCTTTTTGGGTGAAACACTTTTCACTTAATGAAGGCAATTTTTTGTTTCCCTCATCATGAAAAAGGTCAAGAAATGGTTTGAGTTAAGAATCAGGAGGAGGGGAGGAAGGGAGAATCTGCTAAGCCCAGAATGAAGTGTCTGTAGTGGTGCCTCATGTGGGGAACACTGTTATATTTTTACAATTTTTGCCAAGGACTCAGGAGTTCAAGAGGAGACACTCCTGTGTGCTTAGCACTATTTTCCTTTTCTGTTTGTTTTGGGTTTTTGTTTTTGTTTTCCTAGAGATAGTAAAGGATCTGGAACTGAGCGGTCCTTCTGACATGAAAAGGAAGCTGTTTTGGGGGATTATTTCCCCAGTTTGTGGATGTCTCAGTGTCCTTTGTGAGGCTCTCTGCAATTAAAAAGTGTCACTGCAGGTGGGGCCACTGCTGAAACAGGCAGAGCTCTGTCATTGGGATGCTATTGTTCCTTTCCCATCTCCTGTTCACTGAAAACAGATGTCTGCTACAGCTGGTCTGGAGTTGCATGTGGGTTCATGGAGAAGGGGAGAAGTTGTGGTTTGTGCTGCAAATCTGTGATACAGGAAGAGTGCAAAAAAAGCAAATAGATAACTTGTAGGTAATGTGTGAGACCGCACTGGTCTCAGCATGTCCAGTGGTGACACATGTTGCTCTGCACTATTTCTGTTGAATGTAAATGTAGCTACTGAACAACAGGTTACTGCAGATTCAAAAGCCTGATGGCTTGCTTGAGTTTTGGGGGAAGCTCTAGTGTTGGCTCCTTGTAATGATGGACACCTTGCAAGCTGCCCCTCTTCTATTTCAGTCCTAATCTAACCATTTGGCTCCTTACAGGAATATTTCTGAATGTTATGATATTCTTCTCTCTGAGCTGTGCTCAAGCATGTGCATTACATGAAAGCTATATACCATGTGCAGACAGGAGGACTGTCACTAGTTCTTTCATCACCTGCAAGAGGCTCTGTGGATCTTTTGGTTACTGAATCATATTTATTCCTTCTAACCTCCTAGCAACTGTGCATGTATCTTTTTACTTCAAGGTAAGATTTCCCTTAGAGATCACACAAAAAATCACAAAATCATAGAATGATTTGGGTTGGAAGGGATCTTAAAGATCACCTAGTTCCCACCCCCCTGCCATGGGCAGGGACACCTTCCACCAGCCCAGGGTGCTCCCAGCCCCATCCAACCTGGCCTTGAACCCTTCCAGGGAGGGGGCAGCCACAGCTGCTCTGGGCAACCTGTGCCAGTACCTCATCACCCTTACATGAAAGAATTTCTTCCTGATATCTAATCTAAATCTACCCTCTTTCAGTTAAAAACCATTACCCTTTGTCCTGCCACTACACTCCCTGACCGAGAGTCCCTCCCCATCTTTCCTGTAGGCCCCCTTTCAGTACTGGAAGGCCAGTATAAGGTATCCCTGGAGCCTTCTCTTCTCCAACTCTCTCAGACTGTCTTCGTAAGGGAGGTGCTCCAGCCCATTAATGATGCTCATGGCCTCCACTGGACTCACTTCAACAGGTCCATGACCTTCTTATGTTGGTGGCCCCAGAGCTGGACATAGCACTGCAGGTGGGATCTCACAAGAGCGGAGTAGAGGGGCAGAATCCCCTCCCTCAACCTGCTGGCCACATTTCTCTTTATGCAGCCCAGAACATGGTTGGCTTTCTGGGCTGTGAGTGCACATTGCTGGCTCACAGTCAGTTTTCCACCCACTAATATCCCCAAGTTCTCCTCTGCAAGACTGCTCTAAATCTTCTCATCACCCAGCCTGTATTTGTGTTGGGATTGCCCCAACCCATGTGCAGGACCTTGCACTTGGCCTTGTTGAACTTCATGAGGTTTCCACAGGCCCACCTTTCAAGCCTGTCAAGGTCCCTCTGGACGGCATCCCTTCCCTCCAGCGTCTCGACACCACCACACATCTTAGTGTCATCAGTAAACTTGCTGAGGGTGTACTTGATCCCACTGTCCATGTCACCAACAAAGATGTTAAACAGTGCCAGTGCCAACACTGATCCCTGAGGAACACCACTCATCACTGCTCTCTACTTGGACATTGAGCTGTGGACCTCAACTTTTTAAGTGCAACCATCAAGTCAATTCCTTATCCTCCAGATGGTCCATCTGTCAAATTCATGTCTCTCCAGTTTAGAGTCAAGGATGTCATGTGGGACAGTGTCAAATGCTTTGCACAAGTCTAGGCAAATGGCATCAGCTGCTCTTCCTGTATCCACCAACTCTGTAAATGCTGTCATAGAAATTATAGATTCCTTCTTAAGGGAGCAATATAAGTCATTGTATAGGTTTACCTCTGTCTTTCAGCACAGTAGGGTTGAGATGAGTGTGCTGATGAGCACAACAACCTAATGTGAAGTTGCATTATTGTTAATATTATATACTGTCATTATATTACTTGCTTTTAACAAAGCCAAAGCCTTGTGGAAGGGGAAGTGGTATCTGAAAGAATATAGAACTAAGAATCCTGGATAATATAAAATAAATACAGTCAGACCCTATTGTCATTTATTGTAAACAGAGAGCTTGGAATCAACACACAGAGGTGTGAATTAGCAGCAGCTGATGAAAGTGAAATGCAGCCCAAAATAAAAAGTTACTTGACTCATTTAAGGAACATAACATACTCTGTATTTTTCCCAGGATTAATTGCTGCTTACTTTTGGTAAAGGCTGTTTTTCACTCTACTGGATCTGCTGTAGAGAAACATCATAGTCTTGATTCTTTTGTGCATACTGCTGATGGTATTATTACTGTGTGGTGCCTGGTGCTCAGCACTTCCACTGTGTACCATAGATAAAACTGGAAACCAAGGAGGCTCTTGTGCTGACCCAGTCAGCTTTGGATATAAAAAAAAGGGGACATGAGGCCCACCATCCAAGCTGGGATCTCTGGAAAACTGCTTTCAGTGACTAACTTCCTCAAAGACACCACAGTTTTAAGCAACAATCTCACTTCTAGACTTTTTTTTTAAACCTTGTGGCCATGATTTATCAGAGTGATCAAACAGTGCTAAGGAAGCCACATTTGCATGGGTCTGTGAGATGCTGAGAACCAGCCTTCAATTCTTGATTTGATGAAACTGGGGAGAACTGAGAGCTGAGGACTGTAACACCTTCCCTCTGGGTACATGAATCTGAATTGGGTCAGAGCAGCATAAGGCTTTCTGAGATCATTTGTGTAGAGCAAACTATGTGTGCACTTGTATAAACATTAAGGCAACTGGGGCACCTTACAAAGGCTATTTTTTCACAGACTAAGGACTGACTCAAACTGTAACTAGAGCTCAGATCTCTGTACAGCACTGTATTTTGTATAAGAAAATTTCTTGTACTGAGCAGAGTATGGGGCGTGGCTCTTGTGTGCAGTTGTTTCTTCTCAGTTCCAAGTATCATACTGTGGCCAGCTTAAGAAGTCTTTAGTGCAAAGCCCCACAACTGAATTTACATTTGCATTAAGATGTGATCTCATAGGAGGCAATGTAGTCCTGTATCCAGGGAGTTTTCTGAAGAGGAAGAATGGAAAAGGTAGGTGACTAACTGGATAAACTACAAACAATAGTGCAAATGTATCTTGGTGAAAAGAGAATGGTCTTTGGCACAGGCTCATACTTGGAACACTCAAGCTATTTTCTAAGAATCCAGCTAACCAATGTAATAAAGAAATGCAACACGTGATGTCTTTGAGTGTTAAAATCAACACTGATAAAGTATAATTGGACTCCTATTGTAGTTAGCTGAGGATGGAGATATTCCAGTTGGGCAGCCTCTCTTGGTTATTGCCTGGCTGTGGGCACATCGAGGAAAAGCAGGTCACTACCTGATCAGCGCAGACAGCTCTGACCAGCTGACTCCAGTCCATGGAGGGGAAGAGGGGGAAAAGACTTGCTGACTGATTGGAAGAAGACCGTGTATGTGTATGAAATTATTCTGTACAGTATTTTTAAATGCTTCCCACTCACATATGGAGAGTTCGTGGTCTTTAATTCTCCAGCCTTCTTGTGGTTTAGTGATGCATTATAATTGCTGTCCTTCAGTTGAGGAACCAAAGCATATATTGACCTGCCAAAGTATAAACAGGCACTCTTGTGGGAAGAAATGAACTCAGGTTTTCTGTCCACAAGACAGCCTTCTTTTTCTCACATCTAGCTATCAATCACTCTCTGTCTAGTCTTGCCTGCCTACACCATTGCAGGGACCTTCACAGGAAGCAAGAAAAGGGACAGTGACCAATATGAGCAGCTTTAATAATCTGCTGTTTTTCTTCCCTGATTTGGCTGATGAATCTTTCTGATAGAAGAGTAAAACCCCAAGAGCATCTTCCTAATGTTAATACCTTATTCTAGGGGGATGGACTGAGCTTTGTGACCCATTAACTTCATCAGGGATGGGGAGGGGTATGAGGAAAACCTGTGTGAACTGGTCTGTTCAGATGTGTTGTCCTTTAGCCATTCTGAAACCATGTTTCTGTGCCCCCATTTCCTGGCTCCTTTAACCTCCTTGCTGTGTGAATGGTTCCAATCCCCACCTCAAAACAGCCTCTAGGTTGCTTTTACCTTAAATCTCATGAACTTTTATCTGAAGGAGAGTGAGGAACTGAGGAAGAAAATTGCAGGTACATTCCAGGTCAAATAGCTTTATGAATAATAGGTAAGTAGACATAAAATACATTTAATGCATAAACATAGTTGATAATGATGTCATTTCTTCTGTGAAAATATTTGTAGTTGAGATCAGTTATGTAATGGTTTTAGTTAATTTGTGTGTGGGTATGTATTATCTGGCTTCCTTTCCTGCAGAGGAGCCCTTCCTGGTGAGTATCCTGATTACTTGCTCTATGTGCCTGAAAGCCTCAACTGATTCCAGAAGTCAGTATCAGAGTTGTTTGTTTGTATTGTTTTGTTTTTTAATCCCTGGACCATGCCCCTTCCCACAAAGCTTAATGTGAAGGAAGAAACCAGAGGAAAAAAACTGTGATAAGAGGTGTCTGAAGTGATAGAGTTCTGAGCTCTGTATTCTCATCTTCTGATCTTTTGTAAATTTATTTTTTTGGAAGCATAGAAATATCCATGTAGGTATTCTCCATCAACATTTTAATGTAAAGAATATAGATGAGTCTTTCTGGTTTACTGTTGCCCTGTGACTGTAAAATAGTTGTGCTATAACTTCCCATTGAGAAGGGAATACACTAGTTTTTAACTTGTTTGTGATAAGAAACCAGGCACTCTATAGATACTAACCAAAATAGAACTGGAGGACATGTGGGATAGCACATAGGGAGAAAGACAGGGAATGGATGAGGTTTTGAACAAAAACCTACATAAGAAAGCAAATGAAACTATCTGCAGTAATACCTGCAGCTTTCCAGGGACACAAAAACCTGTTTCTCTGCCATGATAAGCCAGGTGCATGGTAGCCCTCCAAGTTAATTAAAGTACATAGACAGAAGCTGGGAAGCCAAGTCCTGTCTGCAAGGGAATAAAACTCCCAAGACTATTTCAGTTAATGGGAGAGGGGAGCAGGAGGGAGAGAAATGCCTTGAAGAGTTGATTTAAAAAGCAAACCAACCACATTAAAATGCAAAGCTTGAACAGAAAATGCAGTAAGTGATGCAGGTATGCCCCACTCCTGGTGCAGCCTTCTTGCTTTCTGGGCAGACTCATCCCAGCATGTGGAAGTCTGGGGAGTGGTCGTGATGAGGACTGGCTGCCACCAGAAGAGGCTGGTGGAAGCCATGGTGCAGAAGTCAACTATGTAGGGAGCAAAATGCCCCCAAAAGCAATACAGTGCTGCAAGTAGTGGACTTTCTTCAAGTGAGAATTGATGGCACAGGCTTTCATAGCTTGATGAAGGCCCGGGTTGGAGAAATGAGCTCAGAAAACTGCCCAAGACATGCATGTGGGAAGGAGCATAATGGCACTGAGGATGTGGAGGGGCTCGTGCACTGTGGACCCTGAAGCTGGGAAGCGGAGCTTTGACCAGAGCAAAGAGAATGCTGTAACAGAGGTGGAAGAGATATATTTTGTTTTTTAAATAAAGAAAAAAAAAATACTTCAAGTAACCAGATAGGTAAAATATTGTAGTGCTTGTCTGTAATAGGCTTGTCCTATCTCTGAACTAAGAAAAAAATCAACATCTGAAGCAAGTGTTAACTAGACAGAAAGAGGAAAAAACAAAGCACGAAGCATCTTTATTAAACGTTATTGGCTGTCCACAGTCTCTATCTAGCCCCAAATACACTGGCTGATGGGCTAATGCAAACTTAGCCAAGTTGCCCTGTGCTTATCAGCAAATTTACTGCACAAATCAAAAAGGCTCAATGAAAAGACTGGAAATACCTGAAAGTATTGTTTAGAAATGTTTTACTTCTCTTAACCAAATCTTATCTTGAATACATCATTTCTTTCTCTTTCCTATTAATTATCTTTTCAAACAATAACTTGATGGTTTGCTGTAGTCAGTAGCTTAGTCTGCAGTGTGGACTGGAAGTTTCTTCAGGAATCTCTCCTTCTTGCTGGTGCAGAAACCTAATGCACGTAAAAGCTACCACATGAACTCAGGATGCCTGTCATAACGTGTGGGAGATATAACCCTTTTCGTCTGGTCTGTTGTATATGGTATTAGTATTTTAAAACTGTTGAGGAGGCCTCTTGCTTGAAAGAAAGAGTTGTTGTGCTTTACTAAACCAGAAGATTATGGAAACGATGAAGCTTATCTTTGGTGGGGCCATATCAGCCTTTTAGAGTTCCATCTTGTTTAGCTGTGGGAATGAAGGGATGGTGGGCCAGAGGAGGGACATTGCTGAAGTGACAGTGGGAAGTCCAGGGTTGGGGCAACCCTGAGGGGACCACAACACACATCAGAGGATGGATGACCCTGAGGGAACCGCTGGTGACCCAGGGCAGAGATGTTCCTGAGGGGATGCCAGAGCAGGAAATGGCAGTCTGCACAACTGAGGGACCAGAGCAGCAGGAAAACCATTAAACCACACATGACAGAAAACGCCATCCCACCCCTTAACCTCCTTTGCCTGATGTTGCCTCCTTAACCTCAGGAATCCAGCTGGGCTAAGTGTAACCCATACCAAAACCAAGAGAAATTGAGTTTAAGGAAGGGGGAGGAGAAGTGTTTATGTTGGTGTCTGTTTAAAGGTCTGTCCTTAATTTTCTCAACATCTAAACCAGTTACCAGGCACTTGTATTTTCTGGGAGTAAATTAAGTGAATTTTCCCAGCTCAGCACTATGTCACCTGTGATAGGAGGGCATGAGATGACTCATGTCATAATGAGAAATCCATCTGAGGCATCTACTGCTATCCTACTCATCTTCATATGGGCTTGTTGAGCTGGTTTAGGTATGGTGTGTCAATTCAAATGTGAAAATGCATGTGGAAATGATGAGTATGTAATGAGAACTTGGGTTTTTTATATTGGTTCCCTTCCAATGAGCAACTAGTCTCTGAAAAGATGTTGCTCTTTTCAGTAGTTGGCACTTTGCAGTTCTTATGAACATAAGTTACTTCAGAAGAGGGCCCAATGTGTAGTCTGGTATATTTAATTTCTGTGGCTTTTTTCTTTCATGTTTTTTTTTTAGCTGGGGAGATAAAGGAACTATTATTTTTCTTAATTTTTAAAGTAGACTTCGTTCTTGTATGATAATCACTTCCTTAAATTTATCAGTTATTCTTTAAACAGATATTGTTACAAAGGAGTAGGCTCTTTGTTTTCAGTTTTTGTTTTTTTTTTTTTTTTTTTTTTAATCCTCTTTTCTTCATATCACTGATCTATGTGCCTGAATCACCATCAAAGGCTTTAGGATTCTTGCTTTCTTTAGTGCTGTTCTGTAACTTTGTTTTCCCTCTTTGACATGAACTTCTGGGAAGATGGAAAAGTACTTGGGGTAAGGACTAAAGGCCAGGGCCTTGTTTTGTACACACAGAGTGATGGGCAGGGAAGTAAGGAGGAGGTGGCTGCATATTACTTACCTCCTTGTATTTGAGTTTATGCTTGTAGAAATACTAATCACAACACTTACCTTTCAGCTGGTAGTAAATTGGCTCAGTCTCATCTGACTGTAATGTGATCATCCAAACCATGCACCTGTTCTGAATCCTCTAATCCCACAGTATTTTGCGCATGATGGTCTCTCTCTGCCCCCCCAGCAACTCAGATGGCATTATTCATGCTTCAGGAGTATGTACTCCTTTCCTCAAGCTCTTCTTTTTCTGCATTATGTGTTTTTTCTGTGGCTTTCTACTCACAGATTGTAAACTGGAATAATTTTGCTTTGATGACGCTGTCAGGACTGAAGTGCTGCAAATGTATTGAGCATTCTTTGTGGTATTTTTGGCCAGGTATGCTACCTTTTTCAGCTCACTGGTGGTGTCTCTGAGGAAGGTGAAAGCCAATGACAAAATGTGCAGCTTTAAAGGATGGTAGGGATGCCTGAAATTAACTTATATGCTGCAAACTGTGGATGTTCATTTCTGGTTATCTCACTTGTTGCAGGACCTCATTCCCACAGGATGCAGTAGAAGCTAAGAGTTTACTCAGGGCATGAACAGAAGCTGAACCAGTTAATGGAAAAGAAATCCACAAAGGAATGCTAAATGCATGAAAATATCTGAGTTGGAAAGTTGATGAGCTGAAAGTAGTAGTAAGCTGGGAGTGCTGGGACAATACACTGCCCCTGCTCTTCCCCAGGCATTCAACAGCAGCTGTAGGTGAAGAGGATGGTATTTAGACTATATGGGCCCTTGGTCTGAATAGATATAGTACTTATTATTTAAATAACATGTAAAAGAGCCCAAGAACAGTCTCTGCTGTCAGAACTATGTTGCTATCTCTTGATATTTTTCTTTGAAAACACTGAATGACCAGCTAGGATGTCATATGCTTCAGGGCTTTGGTGGGAGTAGCTACATCTGTTTCTCTTGACAATGATGAAGAACAATTAGTTCTGTCTCCTATTTGTTCTCAAAACCAGGTTGTTCACTTAAAATGGCTCTTCCTTTTCCATGAAGGACTGCCATCTGAAGGGAGAGGAGGAGGTAGTCATTGGATTGTTTCTGCAAAGAGGTGCTGCCGAAAAGTTCAGTGTGACACCTCATGTAGAGGTAGGAGAAGCAACAAATGATGTCAGGCAGTGCTAAAGTAGTACCAAGACATATTCATATTTAGATTAATTGATCTAGGATTTAGTTGCTAAATTACCATTTGACTTTAGCTAACAGAGGAATAATATGGTGCCAGCAGCCAAAACTGCAGCTAAGAATAAGGGTTTTTTTTATTAAACTTTGGGTACATTGAGACAAGCTGCTTAAATGCATCATTTTGGGAAATAGAACAGTGTTAGCTTTCACCTTTTGAGTGTCTGATCATTGTATGGTTTAGAGAATTGAGTATTTTACAAGGCCAAAGAATACTCAGGTGGTCCAGTAATTGGATTGGTTAATTTTTTTTTTTTTTAATTAAATAACAAAACTTCACAGCATAGGTATCAAACTGCTGTAGGGAAGTAGTAAAATAGCCTTTAATGTAAAATACAGATTGGTATGCCTGAAGGGAAAATATCCTATAACATTTTCAAGGGGTCTTAAAAGCAGAGAGAATGTGTTTAATTCAATGGGCTCATCAGACTCTCACCCTCAGTGGCCAATTCCTAAATGTCATTGGGAATTCAAGGAGCTTGAATAGAATAGTTGTTCTTGAACTTTTTACCCAAAACTCTTTTGAGTAAAGTTGACCTGATGTCACAAAGAGCCAATGAAATGGATGAATAAAAATGGAAATGGGACTTATGGGCTTAGTGCAGTAGAATTAAACATAGTAAGGACTTCTGCATCTCTCCCTTGAGTTCCTCTTTCTTTGATTAAAACAGTGTGTTCTGACACAGGCTGCAGCATGTATAGCTCTGGTGCAATGGAAAGGAGAGAAGAAATTATGAAAGCAAATTAGACAGTATGAAGAATATAGCTGTACAAGGATTTCTATAAATTTTCTTGGTGTCTGAATGAAAACTGAGGAGGAGAGGATACCTCTTGTGTAAGAGGTGACTGCTCTACAGAACTGGTTAAACTGCTTCCTGCGTGACCACTTATTTCAGTAAAGCCCACAGGGCTTTGAAAGAAAAGGCTAAATTTGCAGGGCAATTTATAGCTTTTCACAAAATAGATGAAAGTAGCATTGTCTTACTTTGTTTCTCTGTGCTTCAGTTTAAGAATGTCACTTAAACCACAAGTGAAGTCAAATCCCTTCCCTTTTCAAGTTCCTCTGGAAAGAAACCTAAACAGTAGGCTCTAAATTAGAGGGCTAATGGGTATGCCAGGATGGTCTACTCAGTATCTTGCTAAAAACCCTGTGGCTTACTTTAGTTTTGTAACTAGAATATAACTTTAGGTCAAATGGAATCTCTGAATATTCATTTGGCTGGAAGACTGATGGGGCTAGGGGAGAAGAGATGTAGTTCTTAGTGTGTTGTTTTCCATAATGATTTATAGAGCTTCAAAGACTGTTGGAATATTTAGAAATTGAGTTTATTACTCTACTATATTTCTTTTTTTTTTTTTTTTTTTTTTTTTTGGTAATTGTGTAGTCAATATAAATGACTAATAATTTGAGCTTACATATTTTTGGTGAGAAACAATTGCCAACCAGTTTCTTTGCAATTTTTACCCTGTGCTGCTTATAGCTTACCTTGGAAAACATATTGATCCTATTCTGTGCAGGGAAGCTGGCTGCTGAGAGAGGTGAACAAATGAAATCTGCAGCTCTGATTTCTGTTCTTTAGAACTGCTTTGACTCATGAGCTATTTCATTTAAAAGAAAATAATAATTAGGCTCTAACCCACTTGAGACTTGATCCCTCTCCATACAAGACAAGATTAACCATGCCTGTGTCACTTCTGACTGGCTGTAGAATTGTAACTATGGAATTTATAGATAGATTTATATTATCTGTCTAAGTTTGTGAGAGTATATCTTTTTTCCTTTCAAGTTGTTTATATTTTGAAATTCTTCCAGTGAATATAAAAAAAGATTGCACACAATTATATGTTTATTCATGATGAGCAAAAGTAATTGGCTGGGGAAGTGGATAGTTCTTTTATTTCCAACTGCTGCTTCTTACTAGAACACTGTGATGTCCTTTTTTTGTTGTCTCTTCTAATGCTACTTAGCAGCAAACCTGTATGCATTCCTTGTGTGTTTTAAGCTTCTGATCATTTAGCATTCAGTGGGCTCTGCCCCACTAGCATTCACATGTATTGAATGATGCTGTAATAGATCTCCAGTTTTGCACTGGGAAGAACTTAGCTGAACAAAATGATTGTGGGATATGTTCCTGTTTACACATGCCATTGTGGTGCTCCTCTTAGATAATGTCATGGCACTGACCTCTAGATTGTGAGCATGACCTTCAGGCTTTCTCCTCAAGAATTGCTCTTAGCCAGTTGTTTCCCATGCTTAAACTCCTAATGAGATTCTTGAACGGAAATAAGTCTTGTGTGTCCATGATTAGGCTGCGTACAAGGCCAAAATGTTCTTTCAATTTCCTACAGTTCCTTGTGCTATGAAACCAACATACTCATGGATATACAGATTTGTGCATTATTACCAGAATTCTTGAGTTCTATAAGTGGGATTTAGGTATTGCACATGATACTGGTTTAAGGTTGGAACTTGACTTTCAAGTTCAGAGTGTGTTTGCAGAACTTTGAGTAGAGCCAGTTAATTAAAGAGAATATTTGTGAATGTTTTCATGTGCCAGAATGTTGTTCAGGGACATTATAATTCACCAGAGTATTAATTATTGATGATCCTATAGGCAAGTATTTGGTATGTATTAAAAAGTTATTCATGGAACTCTTAAAAAAGTTATGTTGAAAGAGGGTGCTATACACTTATTAATCAACTACTAATGTAAATTGGTTTGATAACACTGTTCAAAGAACTGGAATATCATGCAGATTAAAACTAATCAAAACAAGTTGGTGAATATTTACCAAGTAATCACACCTGCAAAAATATTAGGCCCATGTTCAATTTATCAGATACAAGAGAAGCTACATTTTAAAGAAAAATCTGTTTGAGAACAAATAGCAAAAGTTGATGTGGAGCTCTCCATTACTGAAGAGATTATCATATATGGTTTCCAGGTAGCATTTTGCAGCTTCTCTCTAATATAAATTTTCTTACTTATGCTGGTTACAGATTAAAGTTATGCTTAAACTTGCAGGTTTGGTTTACCTTAGATAATGATGTTGATTTAGACTTAACTGCAGTACTATGGATCCAACTGATGGCCTGTCTCCCATCAGTGATAAAGACGGAAGCTTAAGGAATACTACAGGAAACAGTGTGCGTGTGCACAGGGAACAGTTATTTTTCCTTCTTGACCACTCTAGGGAATTTCAAGTCCAAGACTGCTCCTGTTGTGTTACTTACTGATGGACCTGCCCTCAATAAATGAGAATGAAGGCACATACAAGGGGCTCTTTAGTTAGTGTTTTACATACAGGATTCAAGGTATATAAACTATGTTATTTTTAGTGATCTTAAATGAATCTAGCCTGCAACACCACTCAAGTGTTGGGATTATTTGCCATTGACTGTGATTCAAGTCTTTTGTGCTCAAACTTTGAGAAGTGAACACTTATCTTGGGTTGTTCAAATTCAGTTTTTGAACACTTATCTTGGGTTGTTCAAATTCAGTTTTCACTAGTATTAATTACACTTCTACTGAACTCTTTCCAAAACCTCACTCTAGACTAATTATTGTATGGACAAATGAATACTTGCTGGAAATCTGCTTGCTTATTTGCATCAAAGGAAAGAAATCAAATAAATAATTTACTGTTTTGTATCTGACAAGACTATGGATGTTTAGTTCGAATATATACTTGATTTTTTTTTTCTTTTCATTATTTGATCTTGTGACAAATAATGGAAACAGTTTTTTTTAATGAAATGTAATTTAAACTTTAAACCGAGGTAGTGTGCATTAGAACAAATTTACCACAATTTATGGAAAAAAATATATATGTTATCTGCCTGACTTTATCATACACAGGTATATTTGCGACCTGCAGTGACTTTAACTTTGTCATTAATTTCAAGCAGCTTAATTCAGTGGGTTTTTTTGGTTGGTTGTTTTTTTTCAGCAGAAACCTTTCATTTTCTCATGAGCTCAAGCAAATGCTGCCTGTCCTTCCCAGCCCTTAGCTATTTTGAATAAGGTCCAGCTGAGGTACGTCTGTTGAGCACTGGCACAGGCTTCCTAGAGAGGTGGTTGATGCCCCAAGTCTGTCAGTGTTTAAGAGGCATTTGGACAATGCCCTCAATAATATGCTTTAACTTGTGGTCAGCCCTGAAGTTGTCAGGCAGTTGGACTAGATGATGGTGGTAGGTCCCTTCCAGCTGAACTATTCTAGTCTAAATTCTCATTGCTATCTAGGATATCAAATTCTGCAAATGTCATTAATATAAAAAGCTGGGTACAGATGGATTGGCTTTGCTAATGTGGCAGGAAAAGCTGTTCAGCTTCAGTACTAAAGACTCAGCATCACGATACCAGAGGAGGAACTATTTGATAGCTGCAGCAGAAGCATTACCAGAACAAGTTAACAAGCTGGTCTCTTTCAGTGTGTTGTGGTGAATTCCAGGACAGTGCTGGCAGGCTGGCTGGCTGCTGTATTTCAGCTGTCACAGATACCTACTAGGCTGCTGCAGATTACCAGATTCATTGTGCGTATGATACCATATAGCAATCAGTTAATTATGATTCTGGTGTTTTTTAAAGTTCCTGAGTAGAGGTTTTTTAACTGACAACCTGCATACTATTAAAAAACAAACAAAAAAAAGAACCTTGCCTCTCCTTCACTCCTCCCTTCATTACTTCTTCTAACTTCAAAATTCTGTTCAATTAAGTCTAGTACCCACTTGGTGATGCACTTCATAATTACTTAAGTTGACCAGAATGTAATTTTATGAATAGAAAAACTTATTAGCTATTCTTCCTTGATGCAAATGCATTCTAATTTCTACAAGGTGATTTCCACTTTATTTCATGCATGTTGAAGCAAGGAATTCACTTGGTATCTCTTGGTAAGTTTTCACACGTTATGAGTCCCTTGGTGACCTCAAACTGTAATCACTGAATAATCAAACATTTCTGAAGTACCTCTTGTCCAACTACTACTCTGGCTGCTTATTCACACCTACTTGCCAGTAGCCTACAAGAGCTATGCTTTTAGGCCAAAGTAATTTATTTTTTTTTATGTTGAGCAGGTTATTTTTGTTTCATAGAACTTAAATCAAACCACAACCCTGTTTTTCATTGGGATAAATCTGACACTACTGGGTGGAAGAGGAGTTCAGTTCAGTGTGAGGACAACCACAGTAGATTAGATAGGCACCTCAAATGTAATTAGAGAAATGGAGTTAAGCACAGGTTTCTTGACAGGTTTCCATTATTGTGGTGTTGCAATTACTTAAATTGTTTGAGCTTGTTAATCAGAAGTGGAAAGATGTAAGTATGGAGATGTGGGTGCTAGTAGATGAGATCCGTAAGACTACAAAATTGTTAGTAGCTCTGCTTTTCATATATGCATTTTGATGCTGTGCTGTTTTGTATCAAACTGAATTCCAGCAGATTCAAAGGCAGATTTCCTTAGTTTGCAGGATGGTTTTCATGAGTTTTGGTATGTTTTGGTATTTATGAAGATGACAATGCCAGTAGGAACATTAGATTACAAAGGTAACTCTGAAAAGGTCAGCAGGTCTGACATGCAATTTGTCTTGTTCAATTAGGCTTTATGTTGATATCCTATCTGTCTAACCAATATGGTAATCACTTCAAACATAAATGATGTGTGGGAAATTATTGTATGTTTTTATTTGAAAAACAATCAGAGCTCTGAACCGCTATAATGACAAAGCTAATAAACATTTAAGCTACAGTATGTGATTCTGTGTTGGCTTTGATCATTAGCTCTTGTAGTCTACTTGATTTAAGAATTTAATAGGCAAAAGGAGCATCCAGCTGTGGCATCTGTAAATAAATTAAGAAATACTGTCTCATTTTCATTACTTATCTGAATTAAGACATCCATAATTAATCAAAAATGCATGACACATACTTGCTACTTCTTTCTTAATCTAATGCCTGTTGTTATGATTCAGCATCATATTGCAAAAGTCAAAATATATTAACCTGTGTAATCCTCCAAAATGCTTGCTCCACATATTTATTATGTGTCTGATGCTGTTCAGTGGAATATAAAGAACAGCTGTATACGTTGATTTGCTAGGAGAAATTAAGGCAGGATAAGTTCCTTAAATTTAAATAAAATAGGTGTAAGTAGCAAATAATTCAGGAGAATTAGAATTTCAAATCCAATCAATTTCAATTATCTGTTGTAGCTTGCCAGTATCCAAGGATTTTCTTCATTTACTGTAACTTCATGATCCAATAATTCTGAAGTTAAATTGGAAATTATGAGAAAGAGTGGAAGGTGATCTTTCTTGTGTGGTCACAGCAACCTGCCTGATTAATTTGTGGAATGGACCTTCTTCATCTCAATGAAACAGGAGTACTCATTTCTAATTATGCATTGCAAAAGAACATTGTAGGAATTCAAGTCAATTGGAATAAAACATGAAGGTATACTTCTTGCTACTCCTAATGTTACTAAAGAACGTAAGAAATTAGTGTTTGGAACAAGCAACTGTGTTTTTTAAATCTTTCAAATCATATTTAAAACTAGTGTTTGAACTTCTTTTTATGGACTATTACTTCCACAGTGGCATTGAAATTTTGTCTTAATCCTCTTTTAACACTCACTTTGGAGTCCTTGATATTTTTGGTGATGGAAGTAATGCTATTATTTACCAGGTAATAGAAATTTACACGTTTACTCTAACTTATTTTATATTACCATAACAGCATTTAAAGTATTTAAGTATTTTAAAACTGCTTTAAATATTGTCCTCTTCCACCAAAGCACTTTTAATCACAAACAATTTACCTCACTCTATTCTGACACTCAAGCAAGCAAGAAGTCTGGCTGCCAGCAGGTCTCCTTCAACCCTGATTGTGCAACCAGTTTTGGGGAGTGTCAGTCAAGAGAAGAAAAATGTAAAACAAATACAAGACAAAAGAGAGGCTCCAGCCTCAGCTGTTGGTGTCTAGGATAGGATTATGACCCAGACAACACAATGATTCTTTCCTCGTTTTTCTTGGAAATAATGAATCCTGAATAGTAATTCTTAGATGAGGCTAAACCAGTGTTGCTTCCCTCAATGGGAACTGGCTGTAGGAATTCACATTTCTCATATATTGTATGAGGAAGTGAGAAAGAGACTATTTGCTTTACTTCAAGTGGTCCTGAAATATAGGGATACATCCTGTATCCTCTGTAACTGTAAAGGATGCAGTGCTGTTCAGGAGATGCTAGATCTGTTCCTGCTGCCAATAAGCTTTGCAACATTAGGTAAAACTTCTTAAATTCTGTTCACTTTATGGATGCCTCAGCACTAATTGCCTAAGCAGAAGTATAATTATATATTATTTATATATATATTATATTCAGAAGCCTGAATATAAAATGGCAGATCAAAAGGTAAAGAATGTTGTTTAAAACTCTTGCTATGTTTTTATATGCTGACCTTGTCTTTAGGAATCAAAGTAAATCGGTGAGGAGTGTTCAAATACTTCTAAGATCTGCTTGTGAAGTAGAAAGTAGTAGTATTTCATTAACTCTGTGGGTCTTATTGCTCTGTAAGCATGTCAGAAAGTTTGAGTAAATCAGAGAACCATAAAAAATGTTCCAGTAACCAGAAAAAGTGGCTTTATGGGGAGTATTGGAGAGCTGTCTATGGTTTAACCAGTCTTGAGAAACAATCCAGGTATACCTGCGTTTATGGAGAGAATATATCTGGAGCTAAAGGGCTCTTTTTCCAGTATAGCAAAACTTCAATGAGAACCTGTGTTTGGGAAGATGATCCAAGGCAAGACTGGTATGTCTAAACAAAAAGAACAATCTTAACCCTCTTCCTTCCCTCAGAAAGACTAAGATTATTCCAAAGGTTAAAATAATGAATATTAAAAGCCCTTTTTGGAAGAGATAAATGATAAACTTATTTTAATTATTTTGTTTGGCTTTTACTGACTCTGGCATCCTGAAGGAGAAAGACTGTAAGACTTACATTAATAACTACAAATGTAATCTGGTGTGGTATCTGAATGGTCTTTGTTTTCTACCACACCAGGTTCCCCTCCTTTGGGTAAAATGTAAGAGGTGGGAACACTTGTTTTGTTCCATTCAGCCTTATACAAAAGCCAACACCGTTTCAAGTAGCAGAAGTGTAGGAAGGAAAATATTTTTGACTTGCCTTTAGATCGTATGCAGCTGATGAAATCTTATTTCATATTAAAACAAAATAAAAGTTTTAAAAGCTGAATTATCACACTTGAAACAGAAGCCAATTCTGAATGACATATTTGAGGACTTTTTTCATCTACCCAAAGATTTTAATGTATTTTAGTAGAATGAAGGGTCCACTGGTTGTCTTCAGGCAGAAATTAGTTCAGTGGGTTTTTGTCTTACAAGGCAGAAGGAATATCCACCCTTCCTGAGATGTAATTTTTCTGAATTGAAAATATTGCATTCACATAGCTTTAATTGCATATCCTGATGGAAAAATTCACAGGGTTCTAGATATCCTGAGCATACCAGAAAGGTTCTAGTGAAGCCCAGGTGTCTGACATTAGTCTGTCCATCTGTGCTAAAAAGAACACTCCATGGAAACATACACTGTAAGAATAATTTATATAGAACATATGATCTCCTGAAAGTATTGGGAAACTGTTCAGTTTTGAATGAAGAAGGTTAAGCTTATGTCCTGTATGCAAGTGCCTCTGAGAACTAGGTGACAGCAGGCTCTGGAAGCTCAAGAAGAGACCTGCTTCACCTACAAAACAGAGCTTGTTTTGTCTCTAAATTAACTGCCAAATGTGTCAGCACAACAGCACACTGTGCAAGCCGTTTACAAAAATTGACTGTCTCTCTACTCATTCCCTTCCCACCAGACCATCTGCTGTTGGCCACTCTTGGGAGTGCTGCATGAACTGAGAGTACAGACCCATGAAGGATGGCAGCTTGGTGTTTGGGTGGATTTTTTGGGCATATTTTGCAGGGGGGGAGGGAAAAACTTGGCATCATTCTGCATCCCAGCAAAGATAAAGCATCCAGATTCTCTGCAGGACAATCTGGTGTGGGTTTTCTCTCGGAATCATGCATTTTATACTTGAAATTATTTTGAGGGGGGAAAAATAACAGCATTTTGACAGAAGTGAAAAACGTCATTCTGGAAAAATGTTAAAACATCTCGCTAGTTGGAATTATCTCTGGAAAAAATTGAACTTCTAGTGAAATTGTCCACATTTCAACCTTAGTTCAAGGGAAGGTATATTTTAGGGGCATGAACACTTGATGAGGTCTCTAACTGAAATGATAGTAAGTGCTTAATAGTCACTCCTTGGTGAGGGTAGTTCCATAATTTTTTCACTCATTTAGCAGTTGATAAAGATGTCACAATATCTCAGCATTCTGTGGGATCATCTGTGCTAGGAATGCGCACCCTAAGATAAAGGTAGTGTTAGATAAGCTGTTGTTGAGAAAGTTTTGCCAAAGGAGCATCTCAGCACCTTGCGTGTCTGTGAGCAGGTGTGGCATGTCAGGCCTGCTCTGTGGTGGTTTATACCCAGGGCTGTAGCGGCTGCTGCTATCATTCATTGCAAGAGATACTCAGGTAGGAAGGCTCCTTGATTCTGGCAACAGTCCTTAATTTCCATGGAAAAAAAAAAAAATCAATTTTAGTATAGAAACAGCAATAACAATGTGTGAGCCTGTATAACTGGTATTGGACAGTAGTTTGGTGCAATGGCAGTCCTCCAGTTGTTTTAAAATAATAAAGGAAAAGTGACAAAATCCCAAAGCTGGCCCATATAGGCTCTGCAGTTGATATGGGTAAAATGTCTATGCTACTGACACTAAACAGCTCCAGCATTAATGGTCAAGACCTTTGCATTACCTGTAACTCTTGTTATGACAGTTCAAAACCTTCTGACAGTTCAATTAACTTAACTAGGGCTTGGCTAAGATGATGATACCAGGGAATCTCTGCTGCACTGCTGGACTTCAGTGGCAATTTTTCTGTTTTCCTAGTTTTGTCTACACAATGATTGTGCATCATGTAAGGAATAACTGCAAACAATTTTCTTTTCTGTTAGAGACCTGAAGTCAGTGGGCCAAGTGTATATGGAAGCACTTGCTGAAGGGCTGCTTAGACTCTAACTCTCAAATTGGTATTCAGTTTCTGTCATTATCATGGTGTAACAGTTACATTTTTGGTCAGCACAGAGGCCAAGAGAACAGGCTAATCATTAGTATTTTTCATGATTTTGCTCTTTCTGCTTACACCATGAACTCTTAAATGTGGTGCTTTCCAGTAGACTATACCTGTGCATTTGTGTTAGTGGTCTAATACATCGTAGATTCAAGACTTTAAAATATGAGCTCTTCCAATTTTATCACTCTTTCTGTAAGAAAAGATCTTGTCTAGCTTTGGTTATTATCTCTATTTAGATGATGATATGCATGCCCTACCTAAATGATGCAGCAGTTTAATTAAATTAATAAATCCTATTTAATGTCCAGAATTGAATATATATTTTCTAAGTCTCTGTTTAAGTTGTTCTGCAGGAGACAATTCACGGCTTCTGGAATTAAGCTGTTTTTGGCAGAAAGACTAAGTCTGCTTCTTAATTGATAGCTTACTGCTTGGCATACTGTCTTGTTAAGCAACGAGCTAGTCACAGACAATGCATGTACTATGAAATAACACAAGCCCATGACACAGATGTAATCACTGGATCACAATCACCAGTACTGTTTGGTTTGTTAGCATGATAGCATGTTAGCATCTGGGGCCTGTAGCAGTGCAGACTGCCATCAGAACAACTTCCGTGTGCAAATCTCTTTCACTGATAGTTTAAAATATGAGCTCACAGATATGCAACCAGCATCTAGGGATGAGTGAGAGTACAACTGAGACACTACAGCCTTTGTGACCCAAGAGCCAGTGTACTTTTCTCTGCTAGCTCCTCCCTCCTTTGCATATAGCTGGGGGGTCTCTCAGGACCACAATGAACAACGTACGGCTCAGTAGTATACCTTGAGGTATGGGAAGATAATTGCTGATTGTGCTTATATCTGCAAACTTCTGCAAATTATTCTGAGTTCATGGCAACTTGGCCAGAAGAATAACCCTGTGCATAACCCTGCTCTATGAAGCTAGGAGCTCTAAAGAGAAAAATATTTTGGATCCCAGAATTGTCTACCAAAATGTTTGGGTGATGGACCAAGGAGAGACTATGCTCCATTGGGTTGGTCCTGTCACCAACGCTGACCCTCCCACCTAGCATGGTGGCAGAATCCTGAGCAGAGCTGCAAGGAGATGTGATGGTTTCTGTTCTTGCTCTCCGTGAACAAAAGGATCCTCAGGGACTGACAGGAGGGAAGTAGCTCCTGGATCCATTCCTGGAGCAGCTCTTGGGGATCCATAGGGAAAATACTGCTCATACCAGCACAGACCACCTCTGTGACATGACCAGGTCCTGCTCAAAGAGAAGTGGTTGTTCTGGGAGACAGAGCAGTTTGGTTAGGTATGTGGGTGTTGGCATCTCCTGAACCATCATCAGCTTGTCCAGCTGGGAAGTTATGATATTCTTGGCCAGGTAGAACTGAAGCTCCAGGCTGCTGAAATAGAAACTGTGGAGGATAGATTACCTTCTTTTTACTTACCTGTCCCCATTCATGCCAAACAGGGCTTTTTTCCCCTTCCCTTGTTGTGATAAAATAGATTTTCAAAAGATTATTTGCAAAATGAAGTTGCTTAAAAGTTGTGTCATAGCCTTTCAGCTGGGGAGTTGTAGAGACTTGCTGGTAAGATGCTGGCAGGTGCTTGTGTAGGGGTAACATGAGTTGAGAGGTGGTAGCAGGTTGTACAAGAAGCATAGACAAGAGAGAATAAGAACGTAGACCCTCAGTTACAGCAGTGGTCAGCGTGACTCATGAGAAAGAAGAGTTAACTGTTGGCAAGAATATAACCTATTCCATGCATATAGCATTGTGGGAAGGCAAGGCACAGACAGAGGAGGAGTTGTGTTTGGGGAGGGAGTGGGTGAATGCTGCTAAGTACTTGTGAGGGTTCTGATGGAAATATGCATCATCCAAATTGCCACCTCCGGTTCTGGAATTAGAAGAGGCAGACAAATGTGCATGGCCATCTGTGCCAGTGAGGCCAGGCAGTGTGTATAGGAACTGGAGGGCCCAGCCCTGCTGTCATCCCTCTGTCTTGCATGAGGATGCTGATGAGCCATTTGGGTTGTGCAGTAGGCAATGGCACCATGAGCACTGTTGATGGTATGAATTTCTAGGCTGTCCCTCAGTGTTCACCATCTTGTGGTCAACCAGCTGGACACAAGCTCCATTGAGACAGTGGTTGTTGCAAACTGGACATATGACCTATGGTCCGAGAGGGAAAGCAACATTTTGTGTCTTAAAGTACACAGAGTGTTCTCAGCAACTACCTCTAATTCTAGGCAAGAAGAGCATGTCCTAGGAGAACTGCTATTGCCCCAAACTAGAAAATCCTATGGGAACTTCAGCTATGAATGAAATTATTCTGCTACAGAGCCCCTAACTGAGGGCAGCTTGCCTGGCTCCAGCACAAAGAATGAGGGAGGGCTACCAATGGGCCACACAAGGCATCTAAAGGTGTCTGACAAGCGTAGTAAGAAAATGCAGGAATAGGCAGAATATCTGTGGCAGCTGGCAGGATGTTGACACACCTGGTGCCCAGCACAGATTTCCAGCGTGCAAGAATAGAACAAGGTGTGCTGAAAGGTTTCATACCCTGCTGCCTGCTTCAACAATGGAGTGAGGTGAGTGTGACCACCTATGTGGCTGTGGGAATTAATAAGGGCCAAAGAATGTCAGAGTTGCTCTGAGCCAGGGCTGGCTACCAATAATTTGCAATTTGGAAAAAATGATTGCATTTTGTGGCTGACTTTTAGCTGTGTGGATATGAATCAGTCTATGCCATTTGGCCTTGGAGCCCAGGAGTCCTTGGCCCTCTTTTTGTCAATATAAACAAATTTGTCTGGGTTTACTGAGCTTTATCGCTTCTTCAGCTGGATCTCTAAGTTTCCATTCTCAGAGCTGTAACTGCATGTCTTTGAGAAAATGTAGAAAACAGGTGGAGTATGAAAGAATAAGAAAAGAGTAGGGTATAAGGAAAGGCACTTTGTGAAATTATTGACTTGTCAGCCTGACTTCAATTAAGAATAAAAATTCTGGAACAGGAGAAAATCAAGCCATCTGTACGCTTCTGGAAAATCATCAAAGACATGAGTAGCCGCCAACATGGCCCATTTGTTCAACCTAGTTTCCTTCTGTGACAGAGTAATTGGCCAGTGGATAAAGGAGATGCCTTAGATGTCATATTCTGAGATTAGTAGAGCTTTTGCTACTCCCTTGCATCACATTTTTGCAAATATGCATGTAAATTAAATTACAGGGTGAACAGCCAAACCAGTTGGATAATCGTGCCCAGAAAATTAATCTGATATGTGACCCAACAAAGATATCAATGAGGTTTCACAGGGCCTTTCAAATGGAATGATGAGTTAGACTATTATCTCCAATTTTAATAGCAAGCTAGAAGCAAGCAGATTGGTTTTATTGCTAAGCTAATCCTTCAGTCTTGATAAACTCAGTATGTAATCAGAAATAAGGATAGAATTTAGAATCATAGAATGTTTTTGGTTGGAAGGGACGTTTAAAGGTCATTTAGTCCAACCCCTCTGCCATGGGCAGGGACATCTTCAACTAGATCAGGTTGCTTAATTCCCTTTCCAACCTGGCCTTGAATGTTTCCAGGGATGGGGCATCTACAACCTCCCTGGGCAACCTGTTCCAGTGTTTCACCACCTTCATCATAAAAAAATTTCTTCCTTATATCTAGGCTTTCAGTTTAAAACCATTATCCCTTGTCCTATTGCTACAGGTCCTGCTAAAGAGTCTGTCGCCATCTTTCTCATAAGCCCACTCTAAGTATTGAAAGACCACAGTAAGGTGTCTACGGAGCCTTCTTCTCTGTAGGCTGAGCAACCCTGACTCTCTCAGCCTGTCCTCATAGGAGAGGTGCTCCATCCCTCTGATCATTTTTGTGTCATCTGCACCTGCTTCACCAGGTCCACATCTTTCCTGTGCAGAGGACTCCAGACCTGGACACAGCACTGCAGGTGGGGTCTCATGAAAGCAGAATAAAGGGGCAGAATCCCCTCCCTCAACCTGCTGGCCACACTTCTGATGCAGACCAGGACACGGTTGGCTTTCTGGGCTGCGAGCACACACTGCTGGCTCACATCCAGCTTTCCATCTACCAGTACCCCCAAGTCCTTCTTCTCAGGGCTGCTCTTAATTCCTTCATCACCCAGCCTATATTGATACTGGGGGTTGCCCCAACCCCGGTGCAGGTCCTTGCAACTTAGAGGGGGAAGTGTAACATGTTCAATTCAGTTGAAGCAAATGGAGCAAGTATGTGATAGGTGGATCAGAAATCTTCTTGGAAAAAGAGATGGGGAACCATAGGATTTGGGATGTAATATGAATCAGAAGCATCATGCTGGCTTTTTTTGGCACAGGAAGGAAACAACTGTTGTATCAATAAACATTTGTATTACCTGCAAAATACAGAATTTCCTCTCATTCTGCTCAATGTTATCAAGGCCTTAGCTGTAGTGATATGTCCAGGTTTTGGGATGTATACTTTGGAGAAAATATGGACTACCTGGAAGTTTTTTGGAAGATAGAGACTGGAATGATTATCTGGTTTAGAACTGCTGCAATTTGATTAGAGAAAGCTGAATGCAACATGTCTTCTAATAAATAAAAGCTGTTGTTGAATTTGTTCAACAAGGCTGTGATGCACAGGACGATAACTTTTGTTAATGGGTTCAAATCACAGGAAGGAAGATCATTGCGTATTTTAATTTTCTTCCTTTCACTGGAAGGACTGTGTGAAACACTATGATGGATTGCTGGAAGAGTCTGTGGTATCTCTGCTTTTGAGAGCTCACAGAGGAGGTGAGGCTTAGTCCAGTGTTTTTTCTGTTTTTTTCAGAACTAGTTATGTAACAATTTTCATTGTAATATTGCTAGTTTACATAAGGGAAAAATTCCTAACACATTAAGTAAAAATTCTCGTCTTGATATTAGGAGTCCTCCTGGTTGAATTTAGTCTGAATTTAGCAACACCTTTAGCAAATAGAGGAAAATGAAATGGGAGAATCCTGAGTTTGGGGCAATGCCTGTACTTTCATCAAGAGGAGAAAGTATTGAAAATTTTGGCATTCCAGCCTGCCTCATGTTATTTGCCACCTTGCATGCTATCAAAATGGTTTAAGATCTGACTGAAATATTGTATGCTATCTGACTATTTGTAGGTAGCTGCACTGCATATGTTAAGAATGAAATAAGGGGCATCTGTACAGTGTAACACAGCTCTCAGGCCTCCGAGCAGGTGACACCTGCTGGGAAGAGGGGGTTGTACTGGTGGCACAAAGCTCTTGTGAGCAAGTGTTTTGAATGTCAGCTCGTCAGACTCCCATCACAATCCAGCTGCTGGGAGTCTTGTCTGTCCACTGACTGGTGACAGTTCAGATGGCAAGGCTACACAGGGAGATGAGAACCTCTTCTTTACTGATTTGGATTCTTAGGAGGTGGTGAATGCTTTGGAGACATTTCCATGTCTTCCCCTTGCTGAAAGTACAGGCCTGGTCACTTCTTTCAAGCCTGTTGGGTATCACCATGAATTTTAGAGGAGCAGATAATATATGTTATGCATGATGTATCCATCATGCAGCAGAGTGGCATGCAGATTATGTACAACAGTATCTAGACTATGCACTGAGTTAGGATTTTTTTCCACACCAGTGTGATAGTGTGATTACAGCCAGCTCACCCCCAAAAAAGGGCCAGCCAGCCCTTACCTAAGTCTGTAGTACTTGGTTGGTGATGGAATGCTCCCCGTTGTTAATATGGTCCACAGTAAATACTGATGCTGTTTTGTTGGGATGATCTAGTCCTTCCATGATTTGGTGCAGGAACTTTAAGCGTTGAGGACATTGCAATGATTAACCTTTTTCCCGATAAAAGCCTGCTGGAGCATGGCCACGTTACTAGGCTTCAAGCTGCCCCTGCCCTGCTTGGGGGAAGCAGAACAGTTTGTGCAGGTCACTGGAGAGCAGCAGCATTTAGACTCATTGCTTTTGGCTAAGCACATCTCTTCATTTCGATACAGCTGTTGTGAGCTGGCCTGACTGCGTAGTCTAGGCTGAGACTGGGGTACGAACAGGTATGTAATCACTCATCTCTGTTCATGCCACTTGGCACCAGAAGAGAGGACTGGGTGTAGAGGATTCAGTAACTTCTACCTAGATCAGAGCTAGTGCTTAGTAAAGCTTGTCTTTGTTACAATAAGCAGCTAATGACTTTCAGAGGTCAGCATTTATTAGAGTAGTCAAACAAAGTGTTCAGGGACAGATTGCCACATTTCAAAAGCTGCCAACTGTGTAAGGACCATTGTTCTCCCTTCCTGTCTGCTCTTTTCTGTGGAAAAGAAACAACCACTCCGCACTGAATTGTGTAGGTAAGAGGACATGGAGTTTAAAAACAGGTAAAAAAGAGACAAAGGGGTTTTAAGAGAGGAAGAGATCTAGATGAGAACATGTTCAAGTGAAAACCTGGAAATTTAATCAGAATTCCTGTGCCTCTGTTCCCCAGGAAGGACCTGCAAAATGCAGGGGCTTCCAACCTGTGATATCCTGGCAGGGTGTCTATCACTTTTCAATGTCAGAAGCACAAATTTGCATGTTAGCTGGTGGTGTGGTGTCACTCCTGCTGCTGTGGTTTGCCTTTACAGAAGATAATCCCATTACTGTTTATTTGTTATGTGTGTGGTCTGGTCCTTGAGATCACAACATGACTAAATTCTTGTTGAAAGAAGAGATCAGTATGCTATATCATGTCCTACATATTGCATGACATACTCCTTAGTTTATGTGCTTTGACCGATTTCTACTGCCTATGTGAGCAGATTAATGCACAGCTCTGCAGAGTGAAGTTTACAATAAAAACCTCTGGAAAACTCCCAACTTTGCAGCCTTAGTGCATAGATGCTTTTATTTAAAAAACAACCAGCCTCTGAAGTCTGTAGAAGACATACCTAAGTGTGTGTTGTGGTGTAACCAGTGAGACTGTTTACTGAAACACAACCCTTCTTTGTTTATTGCCTTGGTGGAGTAAGTTAGGTGATATTTATCCTGAAAAGCTACACTGACATTCCACTGGGTGCAAGTACATGGGTGTGTGCTTCCTGTGATGAAAGCAAGCAGAGAGCCGGTCCCATGCTGTTTTCTGGAGCTCTGAAGTTGCTTTTAGACTCTATTACTAGTGTTAATTGAAGTTCTGAATATAGGAGGGAGAGTGCTTAAGGTTCTTATGTGCTGTAGCTTTGTTTTTATGAGAAGTTTTAGTGTTTTAATTCTGCAGCTTAATCTGCTCTGTCTTTATAGAGCATGGCTTGTACTTGGGTGATTTCAGTCTAACACATACCGAACATGTCAGGAATTGCTTAGTTAGGGTCATGCTTTTGGGCATGAGAGGAGTTCAGATAGATGAAAGGCTGGAAAAACTTCAAAGTTGCTTTAAAGGACATTCCCTATACGTTTTCTATTTAATATTACACTTGATTAATCTAAACATCATTATCCTGCTCTGAGAACCTATTATCTGTTCTTTGGGTATTTTGCTGGTTTTTGTTTATACCTCTGAAATGGGAGCCTCTTTATACTGCCATATTTCAGACACTTAGTATTTTATGGATGCTTGTAGCTTATCTGTAAAGCTAAACCTCTTTTTACTAGACAGAAAAGCTCAATTTCTTCCTACCTTTGTCAAACTTTTTTATTTCTGTGGCAGTGACAGAAAAGAGAACATTTTAACTCTTGCTGTAAACAAACATTGGCATCTCTGGGAGAGGCTGAGCAGGTATTCTAACTGAAACTTTGCTTACAGCATGGCACTTCGGGTTTCTCTTACTTGGTATAAATCCATTGAAAACCTATACACAGTTAGGATGAACATCTGGCTGCTCCCCTGATGTCCTCAATAAAAGTAATCTGCTCTGTCATAAAACTTTCTTTTCCATGAACTGTCAATAACTGTGTAGAACAGAACAGCAGTGTTCTTACACTATCTTTGCCTTGGATTTGTATCCCCCTAGCTCATGAAGGAAGCGAGGAAGGTTAATCATAGTAAGCTTTTTCTAAAGGTATTTTATTGGCTAGTTCAAACTCAACTAAAATCCTATTGATTAGGCCTGTACTCATATTGTTACTTTTATCTTTAAAGTGTTATAAAATGGGTTCAGTGTCAGAATGGATTATAAAATTGTAGATAATGGAACATGGCTGAGGACTTCATTGTATCTAGCATGTATTTAGATCAATGTACTTGTTTCACCTATTCCAGACCAGCAGACCTTTATTGGCAAACATATTTTGGAGTTTCTTTTAACCTAATCCAAATGGATTAATGGGCCAGGTACCGACTATCAGACAACTAGAATTAACTCAGGGAGCCTCAAAATTTGTCTTATATTTCTCAGCTTGCAGCTCAAGGCTCAGCCTGAAGGGTGAGGGATGCTGTCACTGGAGACACATGCTAAATGTCTTCAAAAGCATCCTTCTGCTGGCAAATCCTTAAGGGCACATGCTTTTCTGTTGGGCTTTGGAAAACACATTTGTGGTGCTACCATAGTGTTAGAAAATATAATGTCTTAAATTTTTAAAAAATTACTGTTACATTTTGATTATTTACATTTTGCCGTATAAACAAAGGGAAGATTTTAGTCCGGTTAGGGATAAGACCAAGGTAGCTGTGCCCAGTGCAGGTTTGTACAAAGCCATTTAAGGTAACGTGGAAGTGGGTAACCATGTGAACTTGGTGCTTCTCATGGGCTAACTTTGTTTCTCACTGTAGGCTGATGAGGCTTTCCAATGACCCTAGACAGTGAGTGGCACAGTCACATTAGTGAAAAATGTCATGGTCTGTCTCTTATTTTTAAACACGGTAACAGTGCAAGTCTATCTACATACCAGCAGTGAGAAAATAAAGACTCTGCTCTCCCACTAGTCAAGCAGCAGTGCACAGCTATCTTTTTAGGAAGAGCTTTTTAATCTGGAAGGCTACTCTGTGACTGACCTCCTCAAGTCACTGTCTGTGACAAGAGTCTTTCTTCTTTATGAGCTGGAAGCCCCTTTAAATCTGCCAACACTTTTGTTTATCTTTCCTTTTAGAGCACAGCCAGCTGTTGTTCTGGGTCTCTGGAGTATCCGTATGTTCTCTTAAACTCTCCTAATAGTTTTGGCTAGAAAATGGGGACAGTAGCTAGACTTCCCATACCAAAAGTTTAACAGGCTGTTACTACATTGCTTAGACATGCCATGGTCATAGTTCAGTTCACTCCTTGCTTCCCCTTACTGGGGGCTTCATCAGACCTCTGTCCAGGCTCAGTTCATGGAGCAATGCTGGTTTGTGTCAATCCCCTGACACAGAACACCTACTCTTTGTCTGTACATCTGAGAGGTGGTAGTAGTTGAATGACAACTGGTTCTTCTGTCATGACCCCCATCTCATCCAGGAAAAAGTGGAATGGATTATGCTCTCAGAAGTTAACTAAGAGTTAATGAGGTTTGTTTGAATCCAGCAGTGGGAGTCACAAAGAAGCTGGTGATTAAAAGGGCTGTGGAAAGAGCTGTGCTTAGCCATTAGTCAGAGGAAAATACAAAACTAAGTAATACTGATCTAGGGATTTTTTCCTCCATTTCTAAATATGAAACTCATGTTTAGGGTTAAACAAAGCCTATTTAGAAGTGAGACAGAATAATTTTATGAAAGGTTAATGGTACTAAACAGAAGACAGAGGAAAGCAAGTTTTAGTCAGCTTATAATTGTGAGATTTGGTCACTGGTCATGGACTTAATTCCATGTTCTGTTGAAGGATTCATGAACGTGTGCTGCCCATCTCCCAGAATTATAACTGTTGAGACCAAGCCATCATCTCCCAAGTGAATACACATTTACACACTCGTTCTTCCCCTCCTACTCTGAGCACAATGAGTAATCAAATATCTTACCCATGAGTTGGGGTAAAATGGAGGGTAGTTTCGGCAGGCTCTCATAGCCTGCACTATCCCGGTTCTCCACCAAGATGATGCTGGTGTGTTGGAAGACAGAAATTAATGCAAGTGTGTGATGATATACTAATCACTACTGGGCTATTCAGCAGATTCCAGCATCCTACTGGGATAGGAACATGTAGCCACAAGGTGTGTTTTGAGCAAATTTGAGTATAACACAAGGGATTGGGTTTTTGTCATTTTTGGCTGTGGTAGGGTTTTAGGTTTTTTTTGTTTGGTTGGTTTGGTGGTTTTTTTTTTTTTTTTTTTTTGGTTTTTTTTTTTTTTTTTTAGTCAGCGACAGATGACTAAATAAAGTGAGTTTCCTGGAGTGATTTCCCTGCCCTGTCCCTGCTCCCCCCAAGTATGGAAAGTACCTGATGAAAAAATTTGTATAGAGATGAGTCTCAGAACTGAAATATTCACCTAGTGTCCAGATACTGGATAAAGGAATTTTCAGTTAAGGTTCCTATTTTTCTCTTCAGCCAGTGCCTTTTACAAATGGGCAAAATTCTCAAAATAAGCACGTTTGTTCATGTTTCTGAATTCAAAATTTTTATTTTTATTTTTCTTTCAAGTGCTTGTTTCTTTGGAATAATTCCTTCTATAAATATTCACATCCATACATTGATGTCCCTGATCATGCAATGAAAATGGCTACAAATAGCTAAAGCAAATTTAATTTTGTCTTTTATGAATAAACATAATGAAGTATTTGTCCAGTTCAGAGACATTGTCTTTTCTTGTTTTACCTTGCGGCTTTGACATTGGTTCCATCATTTGTTGCGTTCCTGCTGTGTTTAGAAAATCCCAACATTTTAATAGAAGGGAAGTGAAGAAAGCTAATGAATGCCTTTTTCTGAAAACATAATGTGTGTTATTATAGGCTTCCTGTGAACTAGAGTATTCAAGCAGGAACTCTGGACCTGACAGCCAATGGTGCCAAGACCTCCCTTTCCTAGACCTTATTTTATTAATTTTCTTGGACTTGAAGTAATGAACTGAATGTAATATTCAAGTAATGTTCATTATTATGGTTTTATGTAAATGGCATTGCATTTTCAGTTCTCTTTTCCCTTCTTAATGAAGCCTATTTTTGACTCCTATGCACTAAACAGGCACCCTTAGTGAGCTGCAGAGTGATAGCATGCAAGCCTTTTCAGTGAAATCTGAAATGTTGATTGGAAATTATCTGTATGTGGCTTGTTTTTTCTCCTTACTGCTCTTTGTTCGCTTGCATTGAATTTTCACTGACTAGTTTATTTTGGCTTTCTTCATAACTCTACTGTGACCTCTGTCATCAGTGTGGTATATTTTTCCCCTGCCTTGCATGTCTCTTCTGTTTACTCCACAGAACAAAACAAGACCAATGTTGATCTGAATGTCTATTCACAGCTATGTTTACTGCCAGTATTTTCCCATGACTAAATTATTGTTTTCTTTTCTCTGGCTTTTAACCAGTTCCTAGTGTACAACAGGACTTAATTTTCTAACCAGTTACCCTGCTTCCTCCTCCCCAGTTTTCTTTAATAGTTTTGACCAGAATTCACTTTATATATGTGGAAACTGCTTTTAGACATCTGACTAGTGTCTTCCATGATCTTAGACTTCTAGGGACAACTTCTGGATCCACTGCACCCAGAAGAAAGAGAGAGATATCTAGCCTAGGATATTTAAGACAAGCAGTGGTGGCCATGCCATGTCACTGTGTCTTCCAGAGTTGAGGGTGAGGAAAACACTTTTCCAGGAGACCAGACATGCTCCTTCTGAAGTGGTAAAACTCCTGCAGTGAGTTGGACGGTATCAACGCCTTCCACTGTCCAAGGTTACCTGCTTCTAAACATTTAATTCAGCCAAGTTAATTCTACCTAAAGTGTTGCCTTGTCTCTGAAACAAGGCTTTCTCCATGTGGTGGATCAACCTCAATTGTTGTAGGACAAGGCAAGGAAGCACTGAAAACATTGATGCAGAAGTTCTTCCTCTTACTCTGATCTGATAGACCTGCAGTGTAGAAGGAGGCTATAGAAGTTTCTACTGCTTGGGGACAATGTGCCTTAGGGATCTCATATAGCCTAGATCATTCAACCTTGAAACAGTAGTTCAAAAGAATTTCTACTGAGTTGCCTCTTATTTTTCATATACAAAGACACAATTCTTACCCTCATTAGCAAACATCAAATAAGAGCTTATATTGATACATTAATGGATTCAAGTGATATGCAGACTCTTATTTGGATTCTGTAGATGTATGCTGGAAAATTGAGAGAAAGATGATGCTTCATTAGGTGAAAGGAATATTGTGGACTTTGTGTAGAGAACAAATCACATGAGGATGTTGATGTACATTGAATGTATCTGATATCTTGGTATTTCAACAGCTTTCAGGAGGGAGGAATTTAGGCTTAGTGTAAAACCCTGACTGAAATGAAAAACAAACTATGTGACATCTAGAATCATCCATCTAGTTTGCCAGGGGTGTGAATGTTTAACTAATAAGGAAAAATGTCTTCCTTGTTTTGTGAACATCTGTAAAAGATCTAGTTGCTATGGTCTGGAATAAAGGAAGTGAGTATAAGGCTATCTTACCTAATTAAATTCTTGTTTTGCATATCTTCCTTGTGGTGATAATTCTTACCAAACAGCATTTGACATATGTGGGACTCAGCAAGAAAACTTCAGACTTGGTTGTTTTTCTGCTGCCACTCATACATCAATGAAGTGACATATTGACACTGAGTGACAGATGAACTTACCTATACCAAAATGCAACCACTCACAGATATGTAAAAGAGACAGCAGAGTAACTGGTCTATTAGGAGAAAGCATCAGCAATGTTCAGGGCTTTTTTGAGTTGCCTTCTAACTTATTTATCTGGAATATTTGATAATTATTTTTAGCAAGTAATTTGCTTGGTCCATGTGAATTGTTTTCTAGGTGATAAATATAATTCAGCACCAGTTTTCTGCAGGTATACTGCAAGTATATGACAAAATTATCTATCTTTACTTAACTGAAATAATACTGGATACCTACAGCATTCTTTCAGAATAACCCAGTTCCGTGGTTTTCCCTGACTTATGTTTGATAGTCATATTTCATTGAGTTGTAACAAATCACATACAACTTGCAGAATTCAACTATATAGCAGTAAGTTTAATGATATTGAAAATACTTAATATATTTTATATAATCTCAGGTATCAGTTAATTTAAAGTCTGGTGAATAATAGTGTAAGTTTATTTTCTAAGTGAATATTAGTATTTACTGTCTCTTCTAAGAGGCAAGCCTGTTATCAAATTAATGGACCCTAACAGAAGACTGAAATGTCAGTTTAGCATGATAGTTCAGGTCCTATTTTTGAGAATATGAACACAAAAACAGTATCTCATTCTCCTAGGGGAAAGAAGGAGAGAGGAAGTTCTTCAACCACAAGAGACGCAATCTGCCCTATACTGAATGACTGTATCTAATCAAGTATCTTCTGCTCAGGACTCCTATTAATTTGTCCAGATTTTATCCAGCAGTTATGTCAGTGCTGTGTCTTCAAATTCTTAATTGTGGTGACATTTCTGTTTAAATATCCAAGGATAGTTTTTGTGGATACTAAGAAAGCACAGGGAATGATGTACAGTGTTTTTTGCACTAGAAGGTAACCTGTGATCACAGAATTAGGCTGTCAGAAACTGGCCACTCAAATAATTGCCTCCATGGGACATAACTGCATATATGGAAGGAGTTGGACAAGAGAGAGGTGGTTGGAGTGCTGTGATGAATCAGATATGAATTTGAGGTGATAGTGCCTCAGATGTATTATCAGAGTGAAGCATAACTTCAACTTCTGGTATTTGTTATGTCCCAGTAAATAATCCAGTGAGGACACAGGGCACTTTTTAAAAACACCTTAATATCTCTTTCTGCTTTATTTCTCTGCTTTCTGACATGGAGCCACTCATCATGTGAGCTAATTAATTTTGAAGTCTTAGACAGCTGGTTGTAGCTTCATATCTGACTTTGAAACTAAATTCCATTATAAAAGTGCAGTTTCAGACTTATGAGTCCGGCATTTTTTTCCACCTTCCTCCCCTCCTTCTAGAAGTGGCCACATCTACTATATAAATTGTTTTCCTTCTCTTGCCTCTGAATACTGTTCTTACTGACAGCTCCTGAGGGAAACATTACTTTTGAGCCAAGAATAACTCAAATTAGCATGAAATCTGGATTCATCTAATACTTCTATCTATTGCTAAATCAAAGAGGTTTCAACCTTTATTTCAGCACTGTCTGTAGATATTTCTCTTCAACTCTTGTCCAATTTCTGTTTGAAGAAAAGAAACTGTAGTTGAGCAAACTTGTTTATGAGATTTTGAGGTTAAATAGTTTTACAGCTATGTCTTGTTGATTTAAAAAGGCTTCTTGAACAGTGGTCTACTTGTAATAACATTTACTGTTGAGAATCTTTTGTCATTTGACTTGGAGAATGAAAATGTGTGTTGTATTTTCAAGCACATCTCCTCCATTTAGATGCTTGCACTTCCAGTCTTCTTTTAAAACTGCATTCTGGTTTACCACAGCATGCCACTAGGACAGTGGCACCTTCAAGAGTGATGTGCCATGACACCCAGAGGAGTTGCTTCTGCACATGATCATCTCTTACCTGAGCTGAATCCCAATTAATATGTGAATAAGACTATAGCTGTAGACAGTCACAGTCTTCAGCTACTGCCTTCCCTTTTTGTGTTTGGACCTGTTTGTTTAGCTTCAGAGTTATTTAGGATGGAGGCTGTGTTTCTCTATTTTTATACATAGAATCCAGCAGATTTTCAAAATGTTGTGATGCTGATAGCAATGCCATATTGTCACCTGGCTTCCAGCGCAGACAGCTCTCAAGTGGGTTCAAGGTGAAGGCTCCTGCCTACTCTAGGAGAAGGAAAGTACTGATCCTGTATCTCTGGGATGTTTATTGTGCAGAGACCAGTTATCCATAGTTACATCTGTAGATGCAAGAGTGCTATCTTTCAGATTGTCTTTAATTGGATTGACAATTCTAAGGCAAGAGAAAAAAGTATAGTCTCTCATATCTTGGAGTGAGATTTAAGAATGACTGAGATGTCTTCAAATCTGAAATGTCTCAGTTCAAACACAGATTTTGGAAGACAACTGGGTGGATTTTTTAGTATTTCAAGTAAACAAATAAATATATGCAGTATTTCACCGAGTCCATTAACATGCCAAGCAACATCCATTATAACACCAAATTATAAACTTTAACAGATATTGAAACTGGCCACTATATTAGACCATCTGCAAGAAATAATTAACAGGTTGAAGAAATGTCCACTGTTTGAAATGGGTAACATTCATGGTTAGCAAAACCAATATGAGAAAAGACAAAATTAAATTTGACAGATTAAGTGTTTGTACTCCCCAATAGGAAGGGCAATTCCTGTGTTTGGGAGAGTGGGGAACATGTTTGGAGGGGGGGGAATATTCTTTACTTTTTGTGAAAATTGTCCCATCACTTCATTCCCTCTGACTTCATTCACTTGATCAGTATTGTAGTTTTCTTTAAGACTGTTTATTTTTTTTCCTTTTTGTTGTTGTTTTGTTATTTCCCCTTCTCCCCTGCCCCGCCCCCCCCCCCCCCCCCCCCCCCCTTTCCCTGCTGGATTATTAACTGCTTCCCTGTGTAGAAAATCACTGAAAGTTGCTCACTAAGAAAAGTCTGTATCAGTCAGCTCTCTGAGAATTTGTTCTGTGGGAACCCAAAATTTCAGCTTCTTTACAATTTTGATGTGGAATGAAACTTTGAAATTCAGCAACAGATGCAAAAATATCACAGAGGCGTTGTTTCAGCTAACCTCTGCCTTTTGGAAGAATCTGAATCTTGTCCAGATGTCAACTGGGGAGAATATAACGATGGGATGGAAACTTAATCTCATTTAGATGGAGCAGGTCTAAATGCCATTTAGTCTCTTCACCAGACTGCTAACAATAGCAACAGGTGGCTCCTATATCTGTTTTAAAACAAAAGCAGCAGTGACTGTATTTTCTGAAGGGTCTGATAATCTTTATGTAAGTATATTGAGTTTGCCTGATAAACGACACCCTTATTATGCCCTAAATCCTGCTCTGCTTTGTTTCTGGAGCAGAGTAGTTATGAGTCTAGAGCAGAGTCCAAGACAAAAATGTAATCACTGAAAGAACTGAGGAAGTCAAAAAAAGGAAAACATGGGCTTGGGAGTCCTAGATTTGGCCTGAAGTTTTCAGATTTAACACTCTTACACATTAATACTTGTTGCTTAATTTATATGAACTAAAATAAATATTCTAAAATGAAATACAGTAACCATAAAACAGTGCTTGATGTTCTCCTTTGGATTCATTGTTTGGTAATTACAGAAGTGTCCTAATGATTCTCAAACAAGTTCTAAATTTCCAAACAAGTTTGGGAAATGTCTTAACTTACCATTTTTCCAGACAGGAGCATTTAGGGATACAGTAGCTTTTGGGGATAAAGCCTGGAGAAAGAAAAGGGAAAAGGATGTCATTTTGCTGACAACAACCTAGAAGCTCCTAAAACAGGACAAAGTCTTGGTGGCTTTTGTCTTTTTTTTTTTTTTTTTTTTTTTTTAAGGCTCATGAGCTGGTTTTGGGAAACTGTTTTATTTTTCTCACATTTGCAAATTGACAAGTTGAGAAGATTGAATTGGTATTGATATGCATTACTTGCAGAAACTATTATTTTTCACAGCCTATTCAATTTCAATGCAAAATAACCATGTGTTTTGGAATATAATGATTTACTTAAAGTCAAACTACTTTTTTTTTTTTTTTTTTTACTGTGAACAAAACACTTCAGCTTCAAATTTGGTTTTGGCAGCTGTAAAAATGCTTATGTTTTCTATTCTCTATGCCAAGACTGACATGTGAAAAGACAAATTTCCAATAATGTTCTTTCCACAAAGACAAGCTTGTACTTCCCATGTCGGTTAGCACTTTATTTTTCAAATCCTCTGGGAGGTCTTGGCATTTCCTTGTCCTCTCTATTAAAAATATTTAAAACTATCTATATAGAACTTTTTTTTTTTTTAAAAAAAAAAAAAACAACACAGTATTCTTCCTTAGCTCCAAGACTCAAAATTCTGTAACAAATATTAGATGTTGCTTAGAAGCCTTAATATGCTTTTGCAATCAAGCTGCCAAAAAAAAAAAAAAAAATCACATTTATGTGAGACTTCTGAAACACAAGGACAACAAACAAGTATAAAATTGTTTGTTTTCAGTAAACTAATGAGTTTACTACTTTTCCTTTTAAATTCTCCAAGTATTTTGCCCACTTTTAATATTTAGCTTCCCAAGTGATGTCTGAATTTGACTTGTTCTGAACCAAAGTATTTTTGCCTCCTGTGAGATCACAAAAACTGATGCAGTTGAGTGGAATAGTTGTCATATTCTTTTCTCTGTCTAAAACCCTAATTCCAGTTTCTTCCATGAGTGTTCATTTTATTTTAGGAAAAATTTATCATCTAAGATGATGAAAGCTACAATTTTCCCAACAAGCTGTCAAACAACAGTTCTATTATCCTGTCATTTACACATGAATAAAATGTCTGTTAGAACTAATAATAAATTTTCTTTTTTTTTTTTTTCAATGAGACTAGTGATTTCTTGCTATTTCAAGGAAGACTGCAGAATACTATAGGAAATGCAAAGTGAGAAGGCAGTGAAAGTTATTTTAGCCTGTATTCTGTTATGTGGGAAGCCCATCACAGTATGAACATGTTTACTGATGTATGTAAAATAGTGGAAATTAAGATTTGCCCAAACTAGTGTTTATTTAACTACTATGATTTAAGTGTGATAATATGTGAGTTTGAGTATGCAAACTCCTGTGGACTGTTTGGTGAATAAACAATGAATGCCACAGGGGATTCACTGTAATTTTATCACTGCTCTTTGCTTTTTGTTGTGTTTTTTTTTTCCTTCTTGCTGTGAAAATTCTGAAAAGACAGGGTTTTTTAAATGTTACCTTAAATGCTTGAGAGAGATATCCATGTGAGCATGCTCATTGTAAATACATAAATATTTCTATTTCAGATTCTCTTTTGGGTTTGGGAATGAGGTTAGTCAAAGGGAGGAGGGGAGAGGGAGAGCACGTAGTCATGTGGAGAAAAGATTAAACACTCTTTGATCACAAGCAACAGGACTGATCTTCCCTTACTATGTCCTGCAGCTCTGACTTTAAAGTCCTAGAGCTGAGAAATACACAGCTGCTTCCTCTTTTTCTCTAGTAGTACATTATGCTACCTGAAACAGAGGACTGGATTTAGGGGAAGATTTGAAGCAGGACTGCCTTGCCAAGGGTACAGGCTGCTATCAAAGATCAGGCCCAATGCCACCACAGCCAAGCAGATGCTTGTGGTCTTCATGGGGCTACAGCTGAAATCAGAAAGTCTGTAAAACAGTGATCCTATGATGTCCCACCTCATCATGGGGTTTGTGTGCTGGAGAGTTCTATATAAAACTGTAAAAACTTGGAAATGGCCGAACTGTTTTGCACAAAACATGATTCTCCAAGTGGTGGCTTTTTGCACAATATATCTCTGTGATCCCCTTGGTATTTGGGGAATGCCAGCAAATGCCTTCACTCCCTGTGTAGTATGTGGGCAAAGCTGGGTACCACAGAACAGACCAGAGCCATCCTGACCAGGCTATGGGAAATACTGTCAGGGAAACATCCTGAACTGTGCCCCTAAGACAGCTAACTTAACTGTGCTTTCACTTGTAATTCATGGTCTAAAGAAAGGAGCCAAAACTTCCCTTCCAGAAATTAAATAGGATGCACTTCAACACTGGTGACTGCATTATTTTTCCTCCAGTGGCTGGAGCAGTGAGTAGAACCATATTTCTTCTCTGCTGTATTGCTTTAGTCACTGGCTTGTAGCTGGCATCCTGTGGGATCCCAACTGATTATTTCTATGGTAGTATCATTTCAGCTGCCTGGGGAGTACCCAGAATCTGTATCCAAATATTTATGGAAGTCTCTTGCAAGGCAGGAAATGTGAGTTTTGAATCTTTTCTGGCAAATGCTGAGGTTAAACTAGTCTTGCCTAAATCCTGAATCAGAGCTCTGAGCTAATGTGTAGGGAGGAGTGGTGGGCAGGGCAGAGTGGGACTGGAGGAAAACAGGTTTTGAGGGTCTGATATAAACACTGGGACATGGTGTCACAGTGGATCAGGCCAAAGGACTGTCTGGACAAGTAATCTGTGTGTGAGAGCATCCTAGTCACCATGCCAAACCCATGTTACAGCTTGCTTTCTGACAAGTCTCAATCATTCTCGTAAGTTGTGTTTAAATGATGCAATTTCCAAACATGAGGTTGTATGCCCCTTTGTGTCACGAACCTGAGAATAAATGGGGGGAAAGTGCAGCATCTACTGAGATCTTACTGTTCTGTGTCACCACTACATCTTGCATGAGGCAAAGAATGAGAACCTACTTCTGAACTTCCTATAATGACAAGCAAAAATTACAGCAGACATTCAAAACAGGCTTAGCTTTCCAAAAGGAATTTCTTGGCATTCATCTAACAGTTCCATATACGGGGTGCAGTCAAAGTTATGTTTAATATAAAGGTATGAAGACAGCTCTGCCCTAGCCTACCTTGTAAAATAGTTAAATTATTGGTCCATTTTTAACCTACCTCTCAATGTAGCAGGAACATATACACTTTTAAAAAAGTATTTCTAGTCTCTAATAAATATCTGGATTGGTGTGGCATGCATGATAGAGACAGGTATTTCAATTATTTCCATGTCATTATTATTTTTCTTAAATTTGTATCTCCTGTTTAGTTTTTCTTGTTGCAAACATGAAAAATAATCCCGGGCAAACTGCAGAGAATTTCTGAGAGGTGTTGAGTTGGCCTGCAGTTCCTGCTGGTTCCTATCCTACTTTGGGCTGCTTTTAATGCACAAAAAGCAGGGATTCTTGTAGAAATACCGTTCTTGGGTTGTTTACAGAATTGTGAGTTAAACTCTCAGTCATGAATCAAAGTTCAATTTTTGAGGAAAACAGTAGTAGTTTGCAAAGTCTTTGATCTATATAACCCATTTAGGGCATAGAAACAGTACAAAACTTAAGTAAGAAGACAATAGAAATTGTGAAAAAATGTAATTTCTTTCTGTGGCAAAAGCTATGGAACTTTTAAGAGTGAAACTCATGTTTGTCTTTCCGTTATAACAAAGGAGTAGTCGAGTGTTGAGGTTGTGCCTGTGTGCATGATCAGTGCACTTTAATAATAAACTGCCTGGCTGGCTCAAGAACTCTGGGACTCCTCGTGAACACAGGTGAGACAATTGACTGATTTGAGACTGTGGACCAACTTGAAACAAGGTTGATTAACTGTGCAAATAGCCACCTTCTCAGCCAAATATTTGATTGATTGGTGCAAGAGCTCCTCTCTACGTGGGAAAAAACAGAATGACCTGAAGACTCCCTCCAGGCAGTTCCTGCTGTGCCTGGGACAATTCCTGCACCTGAACATTTTGATTAACATCACAGGTGGATAATCTGGCCCTTCCTTCCACAGACTCCACTAGAGGCTCCTGTTGCAAAATTGAACAAATGTATATAGGTAAGATGCTTATAAATGGTCAGCAGAAACTATTGCAGATGCAAAAATGGTCATGTAGAACAAACAGTTTATGTATGTACTTACAATAATCCGTAGTAATGGATCCACTATATGCTGGGTTGGTCATGTAGGACCATGGGCCAGGTGGATTACAAGAGCTAAGGAAAACAGCAATTCAGGGAGTCACAAAATTTAGTCAAAGATCCTTGCAAGAGAGGCTCCTGCTGCTCTCTGGACGGCAACCAGCCATTCCATTCAAGAATTTGATCCCACTCATTAGTCTTATCCTATGGCAAGATCCCGCTGGGTTGGTTAGTATTTTTAAACAAACACTGTGGCCATGACTGCCTATGTAATGTTTTCCCCAGGAACTTCCAGCCCTTTTAATTGTGCTGTCCAGGCAGTCCTGAGGTCTGGATCAGTCTTTGTGCCTTGATGAATGCTTCACAGTCCCGGCTTGATCTCTTCCCTGTTCCTGACTTCAGCTTTAGCAAGTGATAGTAAAACATTTTCATCGGAAAAATTCCAAACAGTTCTAATCACAATAAAAGTGGAAATAGAATCACTTCCAATTCCTCCATCAAATGTTGTCAGACATGACATGTTCTCACAAAACTGCCATTTTTTTTTAATAGTTGCCAGACGTACCAAAGATCAAGCATTTAGAACTGGGGATTTGATGGAAAACTTGGAGTGAGGAGTTAATGAACAACTTACAGACAACAGTAGAAAAAATTTCAAATAACAGAGTTATTTGAACCTATTGGTTACTGGCAGTTTAGATGTGTTGCTGGTGGGTTTTCTTTTTTTGCTTGTTTACATTTCAGGTTTTCATGACACCATGTTTGGAGTAGGGGTTGTAAAGCAGCATGTCTCTTAATAGAATTTTCTGAATTGCAGAAATAAGAAGCTGAGCAGTCTTTTATAACAGCTTGCTGGATCAGTGGATCTCAGTTCCATGCCCTGCCCCCCTTGGTTTTGACTGAAAAATATGTAGAGATGGTGTCTCACATCTTAGATGTATTCTTTTATTTATCCTTAATTTCAGTAGGAAAGATATAACTGGCTGCATTCAGCATGTTTCAGCGCCGACCTTAAACAGAGCTCGTGTGACAAAGGAAAATACATATTTGACCAACCACTGTTGTGCACTAAAAAATGAACTGCATAACAATTTATTGAAGTATACTTGTCTTATGGACATTAACTAAAAATTAAGGGATTTCCACTTTTTTTTTTTTTTTTCTTTTTTTCTCTCTCTGCTAGAGAATAGAAGTCTCCAGTAACTAAGACAGGAGTTGGTTTCTTGTATGGATATTGCTTGGCTCCTTCTCCCAGCTCTTTGCTTTCTCTGCCTCCTTTCTGATCCTAGTCTAAACTGTAACTTTATCAGTAGCTCTTTCTTTGAAGATATATTTGTAGAACAGTGTTCTAGGCTTAGTCTATGTTGTAATCTTGTAAACTGTGTTCTAATTATCATGCAAACCTCTGCAAATCAGATGATGCTTAATGTGCACTTCTGAACTGCTATAAAAGATATTTTACCTGTAACACTCTTGTTCTTTAGGGATGTGTCTGCTTTATTTTATTTGTATAAATAGTTCTGTTTTTTTTCCCTAATTCTGTTTTCTGTAGAGAAACGGATTCAAGCAGTCTTACTTGAGCTTTATTAATAATTAGTTTAACTATTTCTCATTTGTAATACAACAAAATGGAGTAAGTAGCACATCCTATAATAAAGATCCAATTATTTTTCAAGAAATGTTTATGATGTCCAATGTCTATTTGTTCCTTTTGTTTAATTCATTGTGTAAATAAAGTTAGCAGCTAACACATGCAAGACATAATTCCCCTTTTTGTTATGTTGTTGATTGGTTTTCCAATAGAATCTCAGACTATAAATTCCCTTCAGATCTTGGCAGAAACTTCAAGATTAAGAAACCTCAACTAATGCTTAACATTATGCCAGAAGGGAAGAAGGAGGCCACAGGATGCTTTCAATTCCCCTGCTCTTTCTGTCCTTGAGCCATTTCTGGTACCACAATTTTATCTGTTTCTGAAGAATGTGGTAAGAATAAATCTCATCCACCAAATATCTGGTGCAATAGAACTCCTCCTAGATTTCTGGAAATACTGGGTTATTCTTTTATCACCTGGAGCCACTGGAAATACAGAATTATTCTTTTATCACCCGTTTATACAGACATTCCTGATTGGTCTTTTCTGGCTTTGAAAAAATAAAACTTGTCGCAGTTCTACTTTAAAAAGGGAAGAAATAAAACTGTTATATTGGATTGTGAAGATGAAAAGATTTCCTATCTTCAGAAATTAGAGTGCGTTTCTTGTTTTCATGTAGTCAGCACTTCTATCATTATAACTGCCAGGAATCAATTCCTTTCAGGCCCAAGGAAAGATGCTGTACAGCTAAGTGTGCCTGTCTAAAGGGGGACCTGTCTCAAATAATTTCCTCAGCTGCAGACTTTGAGTAAATGAGCTTGGCTTCTGAAAGAAAAGTAAAGCATTTCACCAGCCTCTCTGCCTCATTATTTTTTTTTCTACTTTAGACAGTGCAGAGCTTATTAAGAGAGACACAAAATACGATCTTTCTGTAAGTACTGTATACAGTTTAAAGGGCAGTAAATAGCAGCAGGTGAGTGTTCACCAGAGCTACCTCCTTGGGATTTGCCCTCCATGCACTTTTTTCCTAGGTTTGGTGATGAATTGAAATAGGGGTGCTGTGGGAAGCTACTTTCCAATTCTGTCTGCAAGCAATGCTGCTCCCATGTTTATACCTCTCTAAAGGAATAGGATTTTCTGAAAGCCTGGATTTATTGTGCCTGTGTCTGGGGGTGATAGAGCATGATGAATGGAAAACTCTAAGAGGGGATCATCATGATGATTTTTAGCTGTTTCCTTTCATATGAATGTGTCAAACAATTACAAGGCCATATTAGAATGAAAGGCAAGTGAAATCTTTAGGAAAGGTTTGTTTTTATTTATCTTCATTATCTGTCAGTACATTCTGACAGGTTTTGCCATAGTTCGATAAAAAAAAAAGGCGAACAAAGTGTGCTTTTTAAATTTAAATTTGCTTGCTTTTTGCATATAAGCAATTATGGTTTTGTTTCTTTAAAAGAAGCCTGAAAGCAGTATTTTATACTGTACTGTGGTAATTTATTTCTGTCCTTTGAGGTCACATTTATCTTGCTTCTGAGTAGTAACTCTACAATTCTGCTTTGATACACAAAGCAAGGGTTGCTCTAAGCCCCTCAGTGCTTGTTTTTGAGGGTTCTTCATTGCTGACCTTAAAATAAATGTATACACCTAAATTGTTCCCTACCTGGAAAGAAGCTCCCAAAGTCAAGTTGCACAGTGCATTGTGAGCAAGGACAAGGTGGCAACTATTTCAGTGATCAGTTTGCCACCTCTTGCTTTACCTTCCCCTGTTCCAAGATATGTGGTGCTACCACCTTCCTTCCAGTGGCCCCAGAACTTGTCACACCTTCTCTTGTGCCACTTTAGCCCACTAATGCAGCAGAAAAATTATCTGAGATTTTCTCCAGGGCTGCTGATCTGAAACTGTTCATAGGGCCATCTGGCAGCTGCCAGATCTGTCAGGTGAAGTTGTGACTGAGCATGGCTGGCAACGTGGAAAGAGAAAAAAGAAGGATAGGAAGAGAAAGGTCAGAAATACATCCTGACATACCTATTTTTGAGGGTGATTTCCTGTCCTACCTTGTGCTGCAGGACAGCCCCCAGAAAGAGAAGTCAAGAAATGCAATCATTGGACTATGGACTCTCATCTTCCATGGTTCACAACAGTCACTGGAGGGGGAACATGCTCTAGGAGATGATTTGGAGAACAATATTAATTTCAGTGCTCTGGAACACCTCTGAGGGACAAGTCTCCCCTCACTGAGTATTTTATGCAACTGGAGCAATCAACCTCTTACCAGAAATTAGCCTGTACAATACCTTCCCTTAAATTACATTCTTTATTCTCTCCCTTTCTTGCCATTGATGCCTCTGGTGGGGAATATCTTGTTTCCTGGGCCTTTCAGAGCAGCTGGGCTCTTCTGACTTCTCTGAACCAGAGGACCTGACCCTCCCTTCATACTCCACTTCCCCTGTCATGGAAGAGGTACAGAGTTTGCTATTCACATGCTAAAAATGATAATCCAGTTGTCCTTGCAAACTGTCCCTTGGTGCTTCTGTAGACAAGGGAGCTATGATAATTTTACCATTTTTACACTACTTTTTTTTTTTTTTTGGTAACTTATAATAAAATTAGTCCTGGCTCTCACCCTCTTCCAGCTTTCAAAATATTAAAACTGAAGAGCTTTAGTTGGGTGACAGAAGTTAAAATTTACAATGGCTGTAGGGGATAATCTTAGCAAGAATGTAACTTCTTCCCAACATCTTTGATGCTGCGCTTTTAAAATAACCCCCCTTATTTTAGTGCCACTTGAGTACAAGAAAAAATTATGTAATTTCACAATTAGCTGCAACAGAAATGTGATTGTAATTTTAGCTATTAAAAAGATCCTGATCTTACCAGGCCCCTAGCAGTGTTTCTGGGAAGTATGGTGGCGTTTTCTTTCTTGTCTTTTCTGCAGCTGAAGGCCAGGATTATAGAGAGCATCTAATATTCTTTTTTTTTTTTTTTTTAATGAAGGGAGAAAAATATTTCTTCCATTAAATGGCACAAACACAGCCATGTTTAATAAAGGCCATATTTACAGTCTCAGTGCATGCCTTGTTTGGAAAATAGTAATAGCTTCTTTGTTTGCTTACCAACATATTCCCTTTTCATATTACAACATGCTCTGAATCAGGCAGTTTATTTGATCTTTTGTTGCTTCTGTTTCTCTTCTGTAACCCTACTTAAAGGTCTTCATGGTTTACTGGTGTGTGTCTGTGTGTGTGCACGTGATCTATCTTTTAATTCATATACATAAAATGCTATCTTAGACTGAAAGAGTAACATTAAATTCCCCTTACTCTGGAATAGTGTCATTCCTGTTCACTGAAGCTTCTATAAAAACATGGACCATTTGTTTCTGGCCTGTTTCCAACATCTCTGTTCTCTTCCTCTGCCAGTTCTAAGTATTGGAGTTTTGCTGCACCCTGTGTTTGGGGTAGAAGTCCCAAACTCTTCAGGTCCCTATTTTCCAGTTTACACTTTTAAGCTTTGATTTAATTTATATTTATTGAGTAATATGATGCATTAGCAATTTTCAAGCATTATCCAAAATACAGACAGTAAGTACTGTTACAAAGGTGTGTTCTATTTTCTGTCTTCTTAATAGAATATTTTAATGTTCATCTACATAGTAGTTGAGAAGGTCATCTAATTTTTTGGTTAATATATCAAGGAATTGAAGATTGGTCTATGAAAAAAAGAAACAACCTAACTTATAAAATCCAGAGACATGTGGAGGAATAGTTAATAATTTAAAACATATGGAGAGGAAAAGCCTGAACGTAGCTTGTCTCCTGTGGTTTGTGTAGGTCAGGTGTTCTGTGCTGACTGGGCAAGGGTTTATACTGAGGGTAACCGTAAATATCAAATAAACACAGTCTCAAAGGTAAGCAGAGTCAAGTATTTAAGGTATTTTAATATCTGCTCATAAGGACCATATCAAAAAGTGGATGGATTTAAAAAGGGATTAAAATACTTTCTATTGTCTTTATGTGCAGTTAGGGAAGAGGGGAAGAGGTAAGATTCCACCTTGCTTATTTTGCTACTACTGATGCAAATACATAGCATCAGCACCCTGAATGCATCAGTCTATCTTCATGAGCTGTTTTGAAGCGTTACTGGATGAATAAATGAGGCACAGGGAGACTGCGTGACCCAGATGACCAATGGCAATCCACACAGAAGAATCCACAGTCCTGTGTCAGGGATCAGATTTCTTTGAAATGCTAAAAGAGAACTAGACTTCCGGAGGTGGAAAAGGGAAAGTTTAGGAACCTGAGTAGAGAGCTGATTATTACAGCTCTATAGTCAACATTACCAGATCTGTGTCTCACTGGGTCTTCCACTATGACTATAATTGAGAGATGACGGTGATTTGGAACAGCTGGAATGGATTGAGCAAGGGTAAGCCATGCCTGATTGACCTGACTGCTTCTGTGATAAAATGACTAGGTTTGTGGATGAGGGGAGAACAGTGGATGTCACTTACCTGGACTTTAATAATGCTTTCAGCAATCTCTCCCACAATATTCTTGTGTCCAAGCTGGGACATCAGTTTGGTTGTTGGACAACTAGGTGGGTTGATAACTGGTTGGATGGCTGGGCTCAGAGGGTAGTGGTTAAAGAGCTGTACTCGGACTGGAGCCTGTGATATATGGAATACTGAAGCAATGTGTCCTGGGGTATTTCACTTGTAACATATTTTATCTTTGAAGCTGAGAGAGACAGCTTTGTTCAGCCTGGAGAAAAGAGGGCTTCAGGGGGACAAAATAGGAGGCATCCAATGAGGTTACTGAGAAGATGTAGCCGGTCTCTTTACAGTAGTGCATGGCAGAAGGTTGAAAGACAGTGAACATAAGTATAAGGAGAAATTTTTTTCGCTATGAAGACAGTCAAGTCTGGAGCAGGTTTCCCAGTGAAGTACAATTTTCTTCCTTGGAGGTTTTCAGCCCCTAACTGGGAATGGCACTGAACAACTTGGTCTGATTTAATTGATGATCATGTTTTGAGCAGGAGACTGGACTAGAGACATCCTGAGGTCCTTTCCTTCCTGAATTATCCAAGGACTCTGTGATTCTAATGTCTGACCACGCAGTTGATTGTCCAGTTAGCCAGACCCCAGAGTTGGCTTCACGCTGACAATAGGAGGACATAAGACACTGAATCTGACATGATAATTCTGTAGTGGCAACATTCCTGTCAAAATATTGTTATCAAATTTATTGTAAAAAACATGGGTTTCACATTGTGCTTTCTGTTACATGAAAGAAGGTTTTGATTTAGTGGTAATAATGGAAACTGTAACACAGTACACCCACTGTTGCCAAAATAAGGTTTCCAAGTTGCCCGTCCCCAGTATTTCATGTTGGGTACATCTTGGACTACATTGCATCTCAAATCCTACCTTTTCTGGGTAGGAGTTTCATACTTTGGGATTTAGATTCTTGCAGCTTGCAAAACATGCTTAAGGGCTGAACAAGAGCAATTTGGTCTTAATGTTCATGCTGAATGTTTTTCTACAGAAAGGGAGGAATTCCTATGACTTCCCCCCGCCATCTTATTCCCCTGGCCGCATACGTTCTGACAGTGAGGGGCAGTATTTTGACTATTTTTCACCTGAAATAAATTTACTCAAGGGAAGGAGAAAGAGTCTTTTGCTACATTCTTCAGAGTTCCTTTGGGTGAGAAATGTGGCTTTGAATGTCTGAACGATGGAATCTATTCACCAAACTATATTTGGGTTCCTGCCTTTTGGGGGGAAGACAGGTGTCTTCTAGAGTTAGATCACTCAAGCTTGTCACAGCATCCACCAATTCCTGCCCTAAGGATGAGACATATGGAGAAACTTCTGTCAAGGTACCCTGACATGGTCCCAAGGGAGGACCTGCAATGTGCAGCCATGGGCCAAGGCACATGCATACAAAGTACACAACAAAATGACAGGCACTCACCTGGCCTGAAAATACAGATATGTTTGCACTTGGGTATTCTCATTGCAGTCCTCATTATCCCCTGCTTGTCCATGAGAAACCTGCTATAGGGCAAGGATTGTGAACCCCAGCCTCTTGAACCCCTGACAATGCATATAGAGATGACTTCTTATTGCTGTGGTGAAGGAGTGAAAAGTTTGACCCAAGTTTCCACAAGGCCAAAGAAAGGCTTAACCTCAAGCCTATACCTGTATTTCATTCTCTCATCCTTTCATTCTTAGACATTGAGGATAGGCAAAACTTAGGACACAGATTTTGTAGCGCGCTAGTTCACCTGTTCAAACTCTTCCTGCTAAAAGGGAGGCTGGTTACTCTATTTATTCTGCACTTAACCCATTTTCAAAGCAAGGTGATTTACATTGGTTAGTGTCATTCTTAGTTCATGTTAAGTTCATCTGCATGGAGTACCAAAGTAAAAAACATAGGGCTCTGTAAATTCACACCTTTCTTTGTGTATAGTTATATTCTTGCCAATCGCATCTATACATAAAGCAGGGCTCTTAATGGAAATATTTTACTGCTACCAAAATTCAGTCTTTGCTGTCTGAGAATAAAACTCAGTATGAATACATAATTTTTCTTTTCTTTCTTCTTAAATATATGTTCTGATGTTGGACATCTTGTCAAATTTTCTGGCCCTATTCCCTTACCAGTGTTGCACATGACTTTAGATGAGTAAGAATGTAAATCTTCAGAATATTCATTCCAACAACAAAATGAGGCATAAAACCATCTTTTTTCTTCCCCCCACCCCCTTATAAAAAGCAAGGGTAATGTGAGGCTATCTCAGGCTATCGTCTTCCTTAGATCTTGAATCAGGCCCAGAAATGTGTCTGTTTTTCTACATCTAAGCTACCAATCCTGATGCTTGCTATAATGGTGCCATCAATCTCTCATATGACAACACGGAGGAGGAAAAAAACTGCTTTTTGTCTTTTTGAGCTTTTATAAATTAAGTGTCTTTTTTTCAAGGATTTGTCTTGAAATTGTTTATGTGGTAATCAAAAAATCAGCTTTTTCTTCTGGAATTCTCTCTCACATTTCACATCCTCAAAGGCCAAAGAGTTTAGTAGCTCATCTGGTTTGACCTGTTCATTGCTCCTGATCATTAAGTTTCATCAACACACTGGAACCTCATTTTAACCAAATCCCTTCCTTTCTTAAGAAGTTCCATTATATACTATAAAAAGAAACTTCAGGCAGTAGTTCTCAGCTTGTCTTTAGCAAGATCACTGCTGCTTTCAGCTTGAAGAAGGGCTTGTATACTTAAAAGTCTGTCTTTTTTGTTTTTTGTTTGTATTTTTCACCTCTGGCAGTATTGGTTGGCCTAACAATATATTTTTTTTTCTCTTCAGTGAGTTTTGTCTCTCTTATGGCCTTAGATTATTATAGCTAAAACAACGATATATTGGTTCCTGGTGCTGTTAAGTAGTAGTATTAACTCCAGAATTATCAGCAGCTTGGGGAACTGAATGGATGGCCAGATGATGCAGCAGGCAGGTATGTAGTGCTTCAGATAAATGTGGGAAACCAACATCCTTCCTACCTGATGCAAGAAAAATATTTGCAAGACTTCTGAGCCATTTTAATGAAAGTAAAGAAAATCAGTTCTCAGTGCAAGGAAATAAAGCTTATTCATTGCAATTTACAGTATCTTACTATTTGGGGTTTTTGCAGACTGCAAGACTTAAACTTCAAATGAAATATAAAAATGTTCCATTACACACTTTTCTCTTTCTTTAGAGCACACTGGAAAATAAGTAAGCCATCTGAGACCCTTTATGAAAGGTTACTAAGAAATAAAAACTGACCTAGTCCCTAGTGTACTGTGCTATCTACAAACATAACAAAAATACCCTTATTTTCCCCCACAAAATTGGCTATGTAAACATAGGAGGTAACATTTGCAATCAGACAAATAGAAAAATGCACCCAAAGAGCTACTGCACTCAGTAGCAGACATGAAACAGTCTCTACTTACCAACCACCAGCCTTAGCATCCTGCATCTGGTACAAAACCTCTGGTGGTGCCACAGTTCTGCACCACACTGTGGCAAATGCTGCAGCTGAAGAAATTGCCTTACCTACTGACATTACATGCTGCATAAAGCCTGCCCTTTGCCAGACCTCCTGCATTGCTCTGGTGATGTGCATTTTACAAACACTCTTCAAGGTGCTTCATAAATGTCTCTTTTTTTGGTGGATTGACCCTGGCTGGACACCAGGTGCCCACCAAAGCTGCTCCATCACTCCCCTCCTCAGTTGGGCAGGGGAGAGAGAATATAATGAAAGGCTTATGGGTTGAGATAAGGACAGAGAGAGATCAATCACCAATTATCATCACAGGCAAAACAGACTCAACTTGGGGAAATTAGTTTAATTTACTACCAGTCAAAATCAGAGCAGGGTAATGAGAAATGAAACCAAATCTTTAAAGACCTTCCTCCTACTCAGCCCTTCTTCCTGGGCACAACTTTACTTCCAATTTTCTCTGCCTCTTCCCCTGCAGTGCGGCAGGGGGATGGGGAATAGAGGTTGCGGTCAGTTCATCACATGTTGTTTCTGCTGCTCCTTCCTCCTCACGGGAAGGACTCCTCACACTCTTCCCTTGATCCAGCATGGAGTCCCTTCCACAGGAGACAGTCCTCCATGAACTTCTCCAATGTGAGTCCTTCCCACGGGCTGCAGTTCTTCATGAACTGCTCCAGTATGGGTCCTTTCTGTGGGCTGCAGTTCCTCAGGAACAGACTGCTCCAGCATGGGTCCCCCACAGGGTCACAAGTCCTGCCAGAAAACCTGCTCCAGTGTGGTCTCCTCTCTGTGAGTTCACAGGTCCTGCCAGGAGCCTACTCCAGTGTGGGCTTCCCATGGGGTCACAACCTCATTCGGGCATCCACCTGCTCTGGTTCCTCTCTGGGCTGCAGGAGGAGATCTGCTCCACTGTTAACCTCCATGGGCTGCAGGGAACAGCCTGCCTTACCATGGTCTTCACCATAGGCTGCAAGGGAATCTCTGCTCAGGCACCTGGAGAACCCCCTCCCCTCCTTCTTCACTGACCTTGGTGTCTGCAGAGTTGTTTCTCTCACATATTCTCACTCTTCTCCTTGGCTGCAAGTGCTGTCATGCAGCAACTTTCCCCCCTTCTTAAATATGTTAATCCAGAGGTGCTACCACCATCACTGATGGGCTCAGACTTGGCCAGCGGTGGGTCTGTCTTGGAGCCGGCTGGAATTGACTCTAGAATGCAGGGGAAGCTTCTAGAAGCTTCTCACAGAAGCCACCCTTGTAGCCCCCTGCTACCAAAACCTGGCCATGAAAACCCAATATACTCTTTGTCTTGTGAAGACACAGAAAAGGTGCCTATGGAATTTTAAAATAAATAAAGTGCTGAGACTGGGTACCACAGTCAAATCCCATCTGACATTTGATTTATTGAAGTGAAAGAAGGTTTTTCATTCTCACTGTAATGTTCACAGAAAAAGGATGGGATGGGGTAGATGGAGGACTGGAGAAGATGTGTTTGCATTTCTAATTTTGACTCTCCTGATTTGTTTAACATATGTAGTTATTCCATCAATTCCATACATTCTGAATTACCGCTCTGAACTTTTCAGCTCTGAAATAGAAGAGATTCGTAATCTTACGTGTTTGGACCATGAGTACAATGGAGTTGAAAGAAAGGAAATAAATGTAACTTTTAAGCTATATTATATTATATAGTTATTGTATTGTGTTGTACATATATAGCGTAAGAAGGACCCTGACATTCTGTTACACCTTTGCTGCCACAGCCTTCTGTCTTTGAGCTTGTTCATCATAATTTAATGAACAGTTGCTTCCAGAGCAGCTGGAAATCTGTCTTTCAAGTGTCCAATTTGTTTTCCTTTTAACATAAAAATTTTGACTGCCTTCATCACAAAATAGGTGGGATTTCAAGTTTCTTCTTACCAAGCCTGGGAGCAGCTGTGATGTTGATGAGTGACTCTCCCATCTTAACTTCTTCACTTGGCATGGTTTAGGCTCAGCACCAGGCCCTGATGAGGAGGGAGGCTCCCCCCTCCCCTTCCACCTTTGATTTCTCAATGCATATTCATACATCGTCAAGTTTTGACTCCTTGTCAGTCTCATTTTGCCATTCTGGTATCAATTCTCTTCATCTGATCAGCATTTTTCCTTTTTGAGGAAGAAAGCATTCCTTGTTTATATCAGCAAGGATATATTTTCTAGCTAAGGGACTGCCTTTAAATTAGGAATAGAAAAAAACCACTGCCAAAGCTGAACTACCACTAGACCATACTTTATAGAGTAACAGCAGTAGCCCTGTCACTTACACAGTACTTTAGCTTTGAAGTGCTTCACAAAATATTAACTGCTAAATGACTGTATCAGAAGATTGATTCTCATCTACCATAGGGTTTTTGACCCTGCTTTGGTGAATAGATGCCTTCAAGTGGAAGGAATTGATATCACAAGTACTTTTCAAAGTATTTTGCTACTGTAGACTGTTGGAATATAGAAGAACCTTAGCATTAGGGAGAAGTAGATGTATGAGGGGACTACTGGTGTCAAATTGGCTTTCAAATGGCCAGTATAATCACAAAGATGAAGAACAAGAATTCAGAATAATATGAATAATATATCTTAAGGCGTAGGTGTGGGTGGGTTTTGTTCTGCTTGTGGTGTTTTTTGGTGTGGTTGGTTTGTTTGTTTGTTTTAGTTTTTATTTTGTTTTGGTTTGGTTTTGCTAATCTCTCTTTTCCTTCTCTCTTTCTGCCTGCTAGTCAGGTGACCAGTCTGGGATGTCTCCCTCTGCTTGCACTGTCAAGCTTCTTATTCCAGCAATTTCTACAAAGGCTGACTCTCACCATACTCTCTATGAGTTAAAACACATGCTAGAATGGGTTTGAAATAACAGAAAGTGAGAATTCTTTTTGTTCAATTCAAGTTATTATTTATTGGGGAGTAGATGTACTAGATAAATTATCTGTACTTAGCAGCAAAAATGAGCAAATCTGTTGGAGCACTGGCTCAGTCAGTGTTAGCTATTATGGTTTTGGCAGAGGAAAATAATGCAAGTTGGAGATGCTTTCATTACTTTTTCCAAGAAATTGCTAGCATATTTTCTAGGTCAGGTTAGTGGTGCCAAAGCCAGCAATGAAACACTACAGTGTGATATGTTTAAAAAACCCCCAAACATAAATCACGTAGCACATGATTGCAATGTACTCATTATGTTCTCTTTTTCCCAGGTAATTCTCATGAATTTTTTTCACTCTCACTGTGTCTATCACTGTCAAACAACTGATCTGACATCCAACCATATAGTGTTTTGTGGCGTTACTATAGGAACATCTCAGACCTTTTATTGACACTCCCCTAAGTAAGCTTTTCTTATCCCTTCTCATTTGCATTTCTCTTGTCCCCCTGCATAGACTTATTAATTCTTTAGTGATATACAACATCAATGTAATATGTTACAAATCTACTGGGAGACAAAAGTCCCAGGAGTTTTTCAATAAAGGAACATGTGTTTATTTTCCAGGAGGGTAAAACTGAAGCCTTTTTTGAGCTCTGTTGATTCTGTTTCTCATTGTGCTCTTTCTACAGCATAATTTGCAACTTTCAGAGAAGCACAGCATGGGTGTGAGTCAGCGGCAGGCGAGGACATGGCTTGCTTAACACTGGCTTGTCACACAAATATTTAGGGCACACATTCCTGTATATTTTGTAAAGATGAAATAATTGTGTTTATAACTCCCAAATATATACTTCTATTCAGTGAAGTCTTGTGATTCAAAAGTTGAGAGGATGGAACACATTTTAAAGGAGTCCTTCAAATGTCCTTTTAGTCTACCACAAATACGGATTTTCTTTACTTTTTTCTCCTGCACTGTTGGATACAACAAGTAAAATTAGGTCATAAAGGGAGAGAAAGAAATAGATCCAATAGCAGTGCACAGCTCAGCAGTTGAGAGGCTACCTTGAAGGACCTTTTTAAGTTGCTGATTGCTGGAAGAAGGAAGGGATGGGGAAAGGACCACTCTTAATTCTCTGTTGCTTACATGCCATCTTAAACAGTGGCCAGTGCAGAAAACAAGGTCCCAACCTGAATGGACCTGTTGCGTGACACAACATGTCCGTGTTCTGAACTTGTTATGTCTCTGCTTATGAATTGCCTGATAATAAATCCTTTCTCATCGTACATGAAGGATTGCTTTTAAGGTTCTCCTTTTTTGATTTAGGTTATAACTGCAACATCTTAGTGCAGTTGGTTTTGGTTGGGGTGGTGCAACTTGTAGCTCAAAATAAAGGAAGAGGTTTTTTTGTAATAATAGTGTTGTCACAGCTGTGACTGTTTACAATCCTGGCAAGCTTTTTGGGGAGAGATAAAACCCTAGATTAGACTAGATTTTTCTGTGTGTGAAAAGGCTCAGTTACTGCATTCATTGAAACTGTTATTGTGACCCTTCAAAACACCCTCAGGGTTTTAAAGACAAATAATTGAGAACAGTACATTTCCCCAGGTTTTTTTGAGGTATTTACAGCTTTTCCTAGAAGCACTTAGTAGTTTAGACAGTAAAAAGTTGAGTTTGATTTAGGAAAGAGAAGATTAGTAGGAGAGGTGGAATTTAAATCGGGAAGCATAGAATCATAGCATGGTTTAGGTTGGAAGGGACCTTAAAGACCATCTAGTTCCACCCCACTGACAAGGACAGGGACACCTTCCTCTAGACCAGGTTGCTCCACACCCCGTCCAACCTGGCCTTGAACCCTTCCAGGGAGGGGGCAGCCACAGCTGCTCTGGGCAACCTGTGCCAGTGCCTCACCCGCTGCACAGGGAAAAATTTCTTCCTTACATCTAATATAAATTTTCTTATCCCTATACCCCCTGACCAGCAGTCCCTCCTCATCTTTCCTGTAGCACCCTCTAGATACTGGGAGGTTGCTCTAAGGTCTCCCCAGAGCCTTCTCTTCTCCAGGCTGAACAACCCCAACTCTCTCAGCCTGTCTTCACAGGAGAGGTGATCCAGCCCCCTTGATCATCTTTGTGGCCTCCTCTGGACTCCCTCCAACAGATCCCTGTTCATAAACATGCTGTTATAAGAATGCATATTGAAATGTGAGTGTGTGAGATACTCTGGGATCCAAACCATTAAAAAGCTTCTGGTCCTAAGAACAGCCTGTGTATATCCACATGGACAATGACCTATGCCTGTTTTTAGTTGATCTCCAAGGAATAAAGTATGAAGCAGCAAGAAGAGAGATACTCAGCTTGCCTGTTAGTTCTTGTTTTCTGTTCTTCAGTAATTAAAGGCTGTTCCGGCTCTTGCTGAATCCAGTGAGAGCCATTGCTAACAGATTATTCTTCACATTGCAAACAAAAATATCACTGTAAATTAAAAAATGAAGCCAAAACAGAAACAGCCTCTCTCTCCCCTCAAAACTGGAGTCCAGTAATTATATGTTTGTTTCCTAGTCACCTGTTTTCTTCAAATGAAGGAGGGTAACCTGGGCTGGCTGGGAAGAAATCCTGTGAATTAGTTAGTCATAGGGATGGAGATGAGTGAAATTTAAATAAGAAAGAGGTTTGCTTAGAAGCTAGTGAGGTCTCCTTAGAAGTTATGCCATTGAAACAGGAACATAATTATAGGTTAAGCATCCTGAAATAACATTCATAACTTTTTTTTCTTAGTTCAGGAAATGTGATGTGAGGATCATGAAGAGGAGTTAAATTAAATACCTTCTGAAATCTCTAAGTGAGCTGTTTCCTTCCTAGATATTATACTTTAATAACAGCATGCCTGCCATCTAGGAGAATGATATTCAATGATGCTACTAATACAGACATAAATGCTGCATATTTGTGTTAAAATCATACTCACCAAGGCAGAGATCTGATGTGTTTTGCAATATACTATCTGAACCTGTCATTTTTGAAATGATACATCAGACTGAGAAGAAAGCAAAAGAAAATCTGTTAATGCATCTATTTTGTGTCTCTCTCTAGGAGATACTCTCCTAGGTTTTCCTTCTCTAAAGGAGTGGGACCATGCGACCTCACTTGATTGGTCCCGGCAGTGTCAGTGTGGCTCATTCTCTTGTTCTTGGGAATGGAAATAAAATGACATCTGACACTGTAAACTAATCCAACAAGAGAAAGATCCTCTTCAGTCTCTGCTGGCAGTTGAACTCCTGTTGCCAAAGAATATTTAAAAGGAATTTGTATTCAATTCTTAAATCTCTCTACCTGCCCCTTCAAAAGAAAGCTTGCAACTAGACTCTTCCTTTTATTTTTTTACTATGGCACATCAGGATGCAAGTGATGTGCATCAACATGAAGACTAGCATACTGCTGTATCAGCTTAGATTCAAAATGGTCTGGAACAAGCTTTCAGGGTCTGGATTCTTACCTGAAGCTTTTCCAAATTTTCTCAGAGGTTATGTTTTATACCTGAAAAGAAAAAGCACTCTCAGTTCCTCAGAGCTAGCTGCAGTTTGGTGTGGTGGTGGAGATACCTTTTATTTTCCTACTTCGAGTATCAGTGTCCCAGTCAGATCTCTGTATTTCTGCAAGTACATGTGTGAGTGGAGAATAATGCCAAACAGAGCCAAATGTTTCACAGTCTCCACAACTAAATTTAAGCTGAGCTTGTTTGTACAGCTGAACACTGGCTCCAGAAGGGATATAAAGCATGAGAAGTTGGGGGGTTATTGGTTTGCTTACTAGTAACAGCTTTCTCATCACCACCTCAAATGCCCTGGGAGGGTGGTGGGAGTAAGCTTGCACTTTGCATGGGTTGTCTATACATCTGTTTTGGGAGAAAAATAAGTCCTTTCAGTTACTGTCATTCTGGCACTATCTCTAAGCATTTGATTCATTGAAAAAGAGCTTTCTCTAAACAAGTAATTTTGTTATTGCTGTTACTTTTTGTACCTAGATCCAGGCTGAGGCATGTGGCAGATGTAATTTCTTGGCATTACATCCAGCTAGGATCTCCCAGTTTCATTCTCCATTCCTAAAATAAAAACCCAACCCAATAACAAAAAACAAAAACCACAAGCCACAAAACCCACAAAAACCATAAATCCTGTCTTTTCTCAGACAGTCTTCTCCGATACCTCAAACCATAGATTCTTATTCGTGTACTTAATATAAAACTCAGCGTCCCTATAGTCCCAGGAGCAAAGGTATGTTTAGTCATGGTTAGTCCTTTACTCATCAAGTTTTTCCATATCCAAAATGACTTACATGTGTTTTTCCCATCAGTATGAAGCTGTGCAGTATGTCGTCATTGTGCAATGGGATACTGAAGTCTCACAGAAGTTAGATATTACTTGATCAGATCTTATTCTAAAACGAATCCCATAATATTTTACTTGTGCATTAATTTTCAAGAGTTTGGCCAAAATTAGTAGTTTTTAAGAACACTTGCACTGATTTTTGTCTTCTATTTAATAACTTGCAATAGTAATTTGCAGGTAGAGATAATTGAATTGCTACATCCTAATCTAGCAAGTGTTTTTTACTTAACTGTGATCTGTTTAAGAATGTTTGTATGTTTCAGTGCTAGAAAAAAAAATTTTTTTTTCAGATGTATTCATTATTCATAAGTAATTCATGGAATAGTTCAAGAGAACTAATTGCAGACTATGGATACTTTGTAAGTTATTGAACTAGACTATCACGTATTTGTGGCATGTTATTGAAATAAACTCTTCAGTGAGTGTGACTGAAACATCTGAATTCCAGAAAAACAGTCAGAAAAATGCTAAATTATCAAAACAGAACTTATAGTATAAAATTTTCTTCAAATAAATTTATTCTGTGCTTTGTGGACTTTGATTATTTTGCCAAAGAGTTGGTTTGATCCTGAAAAAACATTGTATCTGTCTGTGAAAAATACTTGAAAATGTCCATATTTATTTTAAATCTAATGGCAGAAAAGTAAAACAAGAATATAACAGGCTAACTTTTATTTTCTAGGCATGTTTTCAGACTAGGAAAATGTATTGAGTTCATACTATTTATCTGTTTTGTTATGGATAGAGTGTATCTGTGGTTTTGGTTAATGTTTTCTAGTTGAGGTCTTTTCTTGTTGTTTTTCACATGAATTTATCATACACAAGATTTCAGTCTGTATTACCCTATTCAACAGACAGCAGCCTACTGAACTACTTTATTTTAATGTATTGGTGTTTCCCACTGGTATTTTCTCAGTGGAAGACTATTGGGTAAAATTGGTATGGTTTGTCAGCCAGCTCAGGAGTGTGGCTGGGGCAATGCCTTGGAGGGCTTACCTTTCACTGGTTGCACTTGAATTTGAGCCTTTGATGACAGCAGAGTTGTATAAAGTCTTGAATTTATTTTCATTGTGACTTTCTTAAAGTCATATAGCTTCACTTTCCAGGAGAAATTGTTGAAACACTTTTGTTTTTCTTTTGTTATTGGACTGATGCCTGTGGATGCTGGTGTCATGCACATGTCCTGCCTGGGTCACTGAATGGCTGGTAGAGCTCGGATAGAGGGCCTGTTGATGCAAGATTGGTGCTATACATTTCTGATGGTGGGATACAGCAAGGAACAAAACTACAAATTACTTTCAATACAGGTGAAGTGTTTCTGTGTGAGCTAGATGCAGTTTTGTGGAATTCATGGTTCCTTTACATTTCTGTAATTTTTTCCATGCAAGTGAAATGCAGAGAGACTCTCCTAGTAAGTGTCAGGGGATCTGGGAAGCTTGCTACTAGGTTACTTACAGGTTACAACAAGTAAGCCACTTACCATAAGCAGGAGGAAGGATGGAGAAAACACAGCTCCACAGCCACAGATTTAAATCAAAATATTCTCCTTTCCTACAGAAACATATCCTCAGCAGTCACTAATTCTAACTGCTGCAATTATGTTTAACACTAGCAAAACCTGATGTTTCGATCTCTGTAACTTTCACAGATGTTCTGAAGTAGATCAACTTCAGCTGAGCTGTTTCCAATTGCACACCACCATGAGACAGGGCAGGATCCAACCTTCAGGGATGGGTGTCGAAGTCACTTTTCCAGGTTGAGAAATTATTTATCTTTGCTTCATATATTATAGACAGAATAAAAACGAGCCCTTATTCTTTTAGTAAAGACAACAAGCATTATTAAGTGGGGCATCTATTCATATGTTACCCTCTTTTATTTATTAATTTAACTTTTGCAAAATCCCATTCACACATGTCCTTTGGGCATTATTTTTTTTTTAATAAGGTGAGTAAAATATAATTGTTTTCTTATCATCCTTATCCATTATGGTAAAAGGCCAGCGAGTACATTTTGCTTCTCTGCTCATAAACTTAAAAGAAACATTTGCTTGACTGATTTTATTATTTCCTTAGACTTATTCTAACTCCATTCTAAGTATGGATAAGTAATAACATAATTGTATCAAAGTTCAAGTAATCAAATGCGTAAAAAGAATCTGAAACACATATGCTCAATCTCAGTAACGTTTGCCATTAGAACTCACATTTTCCTTAACTCTGTTGCTCCTCTTATTATCTTTTTGTCTATCACAGCCCAGATTTTACTTTGTTTTTGTCTATCTCTTAGTATTCACTCAAAATCCATTTCAGGAAAGGGGCCTTGTAGGTTACCCATGAGATTAACAAATAAATGCCATGGGAAGAATATTCTCCCTACACACCCTGTGAGGATGCAGATTTACATGCAGCCAGTATTTTCATTTGGATAGAGGAACATCGTTATCTCAAACTTAGAAGAGTGTTTGTCTTGAGCTCTCTTTGCAGGAAACATGCTGCATTTCCATGTTTAGTATTGAATCCCTGAACTTTCATACTTCAAGATTCCTGTTGGACTGAGCAGGATTCTGATCCAGTGGAGGTTGTTTCTGACCCTATGTGCAGTTTCTTGGCACAGGCTATGTTTAGTGCCACTTTCAGATGGTTTCTTTGCACAGAAGATCAAACGCCCCAGGCTCCCCAGATATGCCACTTTTCCATGCATGGTGTCATCTATGCTTCACATCAGAAAAAATGCTATTGTATAGTTTAAGCCTCTATGAATGGGTGAAAAAAAATTTTTGATAGCCCTTTCCAGACCAGCTCGAGAGAGTTACAAATAGGCAAAACCCAGCTGTCTTTTTTTTCCTTGATTTCTCAGTGCTTCCAGAACCCTGTGGGATCAAGGACAGTGTTTCCTTCAAAAATCCAAGACTCATCTGAAGTCCTTTTCCTCCTTCTTCTTGTGCAGTTACATTGTCTTCTTCAGAAGGACATGTTGGAGTACAATAATTTAGTAGAAACCCTCAGCTCTTCCTTAGGTCCTGCTTTCTCCTCAATCTGCCAGTCCTCCCCATTCAGTACATCAGAGCTGCCACATGGTATTTCTGCAATAGCAGCTACAGTCGCGTAGTAGGCTTCTTATTCTGCAAATTATCACAGATGAGAAAATAGCTTCCCAAAAGTCCAGCTCCTTACAAGTAAAGAGTAGTATATGATATCAAGAAAATAGTAAAAATAGAATACTGTTGGCAATAATGTTGTTATATTCCAGGTACTAATAGTAGAAGTGTTGAAGCATTATAAGAAGGATTGAGCTCAGTGGGGATATTTTTTCAGGAATGTAGAAATCAACAGACACAGAGTAATGTTATGGGGTATCTGGAAATTTTGTAGGGTTCTGAGGAGCCATTGTAAAACCTGATGCAGGCATCATGTGCAGAAGTCATTTTAGACAAACACAATTAGTCAAGAAGACGATTTTTCAGTTGTTCCCCAGTGGCCAGGTTCATTTAAAAACTGATGGTTCAGATGCTATCAGCTCAGGACTACAAGTGGTAGCTCCTGAAAACAAATTTTTTGGCAAAGTATTCATGTCTCCTTTCCAAACAAGCTGAAATCAATCCCAAATATAACCACCTTAAGACTGAAACATACAATCCATTTGACTTGACCTTTCATACTAATAACGAAATGGAGTCATGAGAAAGAAGTTCAGTGTCTCCATCTCCTCCAGCCTAAGAAGACCTAATAGATATTCAAGCATAAACTAAATTTTGAACACATTAGTTAAAGCACACACATGATTTTAGAAAGAAATGGACTTTCCTTTTTTCAGATGATAAATTCCAGTTCTGTGTTTACAACCACTGGCTTTGAGATTGTTTTATTTTTGGACAGAAGGCTTTTTGAGTCAATGGGTCTAATTTTGGAATTATATTCCTGTAAATAAATAAAGCCAGTCTTCTACAGAGCTACTTCTGGTGTAGACAATTACATGTAAATGGCAAAATAGTCTTGTCCATTCAATGCACTTACATGTGAAATCTCTTAACCAATTTCCTAACCAAGGCAACCATTAAGACCAAACCACCAACCACAGGTGGCTGAAAGCTGTGTTCTCTGCTTCAGACAGGAGGGGCAATCCTGTCCATGTACAACACCCTTCGCCAGATGCCAAGGGGAGGTGCATGACACTGAGCAGTTCCCATACTATTCTGCAAATTAGATTCTAGTTCCATTCTTCATGCTGGATAGTGATTTACCCTATCAGTATTTCCCTCCCAACTAGAAATATAATTTATGTCAGTAGGTCGCTAGTGCAGACTTTGATGCAGGTGCCAGAGCTACCTTTAAAACACATGGTCTGGGCTGCATATGGTTTCCTAGCTCTTCTATTAGAACTCAGCCTTAGGAGTTTTGTATTAAGACTCCCAGTGTGCAAAGGTGTGTATTGATGGCCTCTTTCATCAAGGTTATTAACTGCAAACTTGTGACTAGTTTTTTAACAGCTTTGAACATCAGCCTTCTTTGGCATTCTGGGTGCTGAATTACTAAAGCAGCGTTATAGCACTGGAAACTATTAATTCATGATGAAATGTCATTATATTGAGACTTCAGCAATGACAGATTCTAAGACTTATTTGAAGTATGGCTATTATAGACTCGGTTATGCTTTTGGCCACACGGGGCTTCCCTGGAATTATTTTGGATTTATGTAACTGTAACCGAAACCAGAATTTGTCCTTATGGCAATTAAACATTTCAGAGTTTGGATTGCTGATGATTAGTAAACTAATGCTTTTGAAAAATAGCTCACATAAATGTATATTAATTGTATTTTTGAGTTCAGTTACAAGATCAGTTTTAGCCTATAGAGAAATATCTACTATATGACACTATTTTCACAATTAATGCTTTCTACATGAAGGTGATTTTGAGTTTATTTTTCAAAACAGGAGGATGACAAGTCCTTATTTGAAAATGAAAGATGAGAGAATTTGACAGGCTGGAGCTACCATAAAGAGCTAAAATGTGAGGTGTGAAGCTACAAACAAAAAAAAAAAATGTGGGCAGGCGGAAGATGTATTCCCTAATCTAGCAAAATTTAAATTAGATCAATCAAATTCTATGCAACTTCTTAATGGAAATGTCAGTGTAGCTATAATCATGGCAGCAGTACCAGGCACCGGTTCAAGAAATAATCAAATAAAAAATAAAAACAAGACAGAAGAAGGAAATAAAATAGTAATACATAATGTGAGACAAGATTTCCTTTACAGTCTAGCTGCATGTCAACTCTATTAAAGCCACTCCTCTGATAAATCAAATGATCACATACATCTTAACTACTTACAGGTTAAGGATGCTTTATTTCTATTAATTAGTAGCTCATCTAAAAACATAGAAACATAAGACTGGTAGGGGTCTGGAATATTAAAAAGCCTTTCTATAGTTGCAGCAGTCATATAATAAATATCTATTGTGTTAATGGAAAATGTGCTTCACACGCCATCACCAAACTTGTTCAAAGGCATAGACTGAAAGAGCAGGCTGAAGCTAAAGTACATACTGAAATGCATTAAGAAAGACTAAGCGCCTTCCCAGTGCTTTGTGTTTTTGCAATAACAGGAATTTGTTAAATACAACTCCCCAGAGGAAAACTCTTATAGACTCAACTACTCTGATTTAGGGGAATGAAAAAAAATTCTCCTGACTGTAAATCTGGCGATGGGGTTTTCATCCATCATAATGGATTTTTTGCTGTGTTAATGAAATGCTGATTGCCAGCTGGTAAAATGGATGCATCTTACTAACACTAGATCAATTGGACTTCCTTATTATAACAAAGGTAGCATTAATTTTTCTTAATTAATCAACCACATCATCAACACATCTGGGCTGTAGCCAACTAGTGATTACACATTGACTCTGGGGTAGCTGGTCTCTCCCTTGACAAAGGAAAAATTTAAGTCATGTTCTTATTTTCCTGTGTGGTGGCTGAAATCATGCAAATGCACTCAGAAGCAGAGAGTACACTTTATTTTCTTTGCAATTTATCCAAGATCTGGAGTCTCTCCAGCAGCAATTAAATCATTCCATCGTCTATAGACTTGAAGAGAGTCGGGCAATTTTATCCTGTTGTGAAAGGAAGTGTTTCTGCATAATTATTTGGTCAACAGGAGGATCAGACTTAAGTTACGTATGCTGATGATTTATTTGATTCACTCCTGTGTTGTGCCTGTAACAATGGTATCCAAGAACTTCTCAACGGTGTTGAAACTTCTCTAATTTCTCTTTCTCTCTCCCTTCTTACTCTCCTCCCTTTTTCTGTTCCTTAACAGCAGGTAGATTATAGCCCACTTACCTTTTCTACACAGATTGATCATACTTTTTCTTTTCCTTAGCAGCAGGTGGGAGAAAATCTTTACATCCTCCTTACTAAAATTTTGGATTCTTAAGTGTGTCAGGGCCAAACTTAACTGCCATTCACATCCCCTCTATTTCTTTTGTGGAATTGGAGGGATCAGAAAGTATGTAAAAACAATTTGTAGGACAGCTGTATACAAGTTTGGATCACTGTACATACAGTGCGTGGAGGGAATAAAGTACATGATGTGCAGGAGCCCCCTGTGGCAGAGGAATCTGAAAAACTTAGGACAAAAATGGTAGTTGATGCAATGATGCTTGTCAGACAAGTTATAAAATTATGTCTCCCACCTAATGGTAGAGCATGAAAATATGTGGCTACAGATCAGGCTGCAAGGGGTTCGCTCCAGCTTTCCTCTGATGTGCTGGACATCTGTGAGTTCAGGAATTTCCAAAGTGAAGGAAACCTTTCAGTAGCCAAAGTGGATGTCATCATGGTGTTGTCAAGTGTCACATATGCCTTCCTCTTGACAACAATAATGTTGTCAAGAGGAAGGCAGACAGAGTGGCCTTAAAATACCCAATATATTCTGTACAAGTTAAAACAAACTGGGTTATCTTTCCCTTACTTACTTAAAGTAGCCATGAATTTATATCTTAGATCACATTGTCTTAATATAGTTACCATTTTCTTTAACTTTTAACAAAATTTTAATTTAATCTTTTTTTTTTTTTTTTTTACTGTTTAAGTTGGAAGCTGGTTTTTGGGAGGGTTGCTAATCTTTTCAACTAAAGTTGCTAAAGAGTTGTCAAACCAACAGACTAAGTCAGGCGTGAATCTCTTCCCAGTTGAAATAGATCGGTATTTTTTAATGTTTTATTTCTTTGCACTTTGAAGAAAAAGTTAGGTTTTGTGTGTTCATATTTCAAGACTATATATAAGATATAGAGATCACAGTTTAACTTCCTTTGCTTGAAAATAGCATCAGTAAAGTTGTTTAATTTAGCCCTACTATGGGAAAAATCTCTGAATACTGAATCCGCCTTCTGATAGTTTTTCCTTCTCTGTCATATCCCGTTGCTATCATAGTTCAATCATATCCTCCCAGGTTACTTTTCATAGCACTGCTGACCAATTTAAGAAACCTGCTGCCAATGTGCAGACTTCCGAGTCTGTAACATCATAAAGATAAGCAATGACGTTGCGAAGAGAAACGTCCCTGTCTCTCACTTAGGCTTTTTTGTAAAGTAGACAAAGTGGGATAATAATATTATGCTAAATGTGATTAGAATGGTAATCACATTTGTCATCTCAGAAGCATTCTATCAGCTCTTCTTCTGTTTCAGACAAGGGAACTCTCTTCTCATAGTCTTCCATGCTTTATCTTTTCAAAAGAAAAAATGTAAACAAATTCTGCAGGGGGTGTCCTTAGTTTCAATCTGTTATGAAGGAATATTCTACCATGTAAACCTCAAAAGACAGAGCCTGTCATGGAGGGTGCACCACTGTGTTTTGTGTTGTGTGTGTTCATATAATCAGTGTGAGACTGACCAAAAACCATATCCATGTTAATACAATTAAGCTTGATTACAGACTATGGAAATGCTATATTTCTTGGTGCTCAGACTCTGGTTAGTCAACCCTGTATTTATGGGGCCCTCCTCCAGCCTGATTTCAAGGGGCTGTTGATGGCTGAGATCCAGCAAAGTACTTAGGCACATGCTTATGCTTTAATGGGCATCTAAAATTGTGCTGGATTAAAAAAGTATTGGAAGTATACAATGCCGTCATTTTTGGACAGCAGTCTTTATTAATGCCAGTAGAGATTTCTGCATCAGTCAGTGGTGAATGCTAACCATTGCCACCATATAGACTTTAACAGACGGCTATCCCTCATGTTTGAAAGGATATGTCTGGAGGATATAATTTGTATGAGCTGCAGCATGTGATGGGTTTAGGACAGTAACTCCCCTATTATGGATCACAATAAGGAACTTCTTATTTGGTTATGTTTTTTGCTTTCTTATACCCAGATCTAATTTCCTAGCAATTCACTTAATTAGTAAGGGAATAGCTTGTTCTGTGTCCCTTTGTATGTTCTTAAGGACCTGGTATAGTTCAGAGGGGACTTCGTGCAAAAAAAAACATCAGAAACAAGCGGATCTTAAAATACTAGAACCTGAGGCAAAGAAGCAACACTCTGCTGTCTGTTTGTACTTACTATGTCACCATGAGGAACAAAAAAATTGGGTAAGAGAGAGCAGTGAGAGCTGACTTCAGTTGAAAGCATCTGAGGTAGATCAAACCAAGGCCAATGAGGTGCTCTTCAAACAACTCAGAACCAGCGTTGTGCAAGGGCACAGTCATACTGGTACTTCACAGACTTGAACTTCAGAACAGCTTTTTATAAAACAAAGGCATACTAGGCTTTTTCCTACAAACTTTTAGCCACTTAGCTTTTGAAGAAAGCTCTAAGCTTTAACCATAGCAACTGTAGGAGTGGAAAAAGAATAACAGTTTTTGGTATTCACTTATAGTAAAGGTTTAGGCTCTTCCGCAGATAGCAACAAGTCCTCTGACCTTCCCAGTAAAAGGTCAGATTCTGAAAGGCACTGAGCACCTGTAATTTTCTCTACAATCAACCTCTGAAAGTTATGTACCTTCAAGGACTTGGCAGAAAGACTTCCTGCAGTAGAAGGTGTTGAAGGGACTGGCTTTTGACATCCCAATCAGAAGAAGTAGCTGCTTTGAGGTAAAAGACCAGCTGATTAGAAAAAAACTACTTTAGATTGTTTCAATCTTTAGTGTTAACGTCGACTAAAGACCAATATGTCCCTGAATTGCCCTGTGATGGGAATTGTCTTGCATCTTGTGAGGAACCTGACCAGCAAATAAATCAGTGGGAACAGAGGCTGAATAGAGTTGTCCCCAGTTCTTCCTGGCTGGGAGGGTCTTGTCTGTGTCAAATAGCTTGGGCACGGTGGAAATAGAAAGACTTAGAAAAAAAATATGCAAAGCACAGGCAATTCCAACATGATGTGAGACTGGAACAAGACTAGGTCCCATTGACAGGCCTGTATGTGATATTCTGACCCCTCATCAATGAGGCAAGGGTGACATAAATCTCATCAGAGGAGAAGGAAAGGTATTTAGGATACAAGTGAAAATACAATAGTGGCCTAGCGTTGTAGTATTATGATTTCATCCAGCAAGGTGCATAAGAAAGTACATCTTGAATTTCTAAAGGGTTTTGAATCCTGATGGTTTTGAAGTTTCTGCAAAGTGGAAGAGAAATAAGTGATAGGAGTGTAGGGAGAATGGCCATTCAGGTTTATTTTGGGCAAAACCATTTTGTAAAGTCTTTAAAAACAGTTTAAATGCAGTTGACTGAAATATATGTCATCTTTCCAAGTTCCATGTAAGGAGATCATAGACAAAGGCAAAGACTGAGGAGCAGGAGTTCAAAGACAAGATTTAAAAGGAATTTTCCTTTCTTTTATGTCCTACTTTATAAAGGGACTTAAAAATTGCTATTTGATCAACTAGTTGCACTGTACTGCTGAATTGTTTTTCATCGTGTATTCTTCAATTAAAAGCAAGTTAGAAAAGTGTAAAGCTTCTAAGTTTCTGGAAAAAAAAACAACATTAGTATATAATTCTCTTAATTGAATTATACTTTTTTTGTGGATTTACTGAACTACCTGATATAGTTTCAGCAGAGTATTGTATTCCTTTTTGAAACAGGATATAATTCTTGATCTGAAATCTATGGGTTGCATCAGAAAACAGAGTTCCTTAAGATTTTTCTCATTAGAGAAAGTCATGTAAAGGGAAATGCAAATGTGTTAATGTTTATTTTGCAAAGAAAAAGCAGGGAAATCTTTTGGTAGCAGTCAGAGATTTTAGTAAATAAGATGACACTGGTTGGCCAAATACAAGAGAATTTAATGTGAAAGGTATTTGGAGATGTTTTGTATTTTCTAAGAGATGCTAAACTTTATCTATCCGCACTGGTATATATTGTGCCTCCCAGGCAAATGTGACTCTTTGACATCAGTCATTTCTCACATACCAATTTTACATGGGAGGACAGGGTTAATGAATTTCTCCAGTGCTAAAGACTGGTGTTAAATAAGTTGCTGTATGTTAGAAATTCCCTGCCAAAGGCACTTGGAGGGCGGTGCTTCAGCGGTCATGCTGCCTTGACTCCTTGAGAAGAACCAGCTGCAGACTCAGAGACAATGAGTGTGAAGAAAAGTTATTTCCCATGACTACTAGTGACATTTGATGATCCTGGTTGCTGTGTCCATGCTTTCCAAAGACAATACAGAACAGAAGGTGCAAAGATGTGGTTTTTTGAATCTCTATTTCTTACAGATTCTTAATTAAAGCAAAAAATTAAAGCATCAGTGAGTACAACACTTCTCCTAGAAGGTGTACATTTTAGAAGTAAATCACCAGAATAAAGATGAATAGCAATAAAAAGGTTTCTTTGAGTATTATAAGTTTTCCCTAAGCAAATCTGATAGGGAAACTGCACTGTCACAAGATTTCCTACCCTTACCTTGTGTGTGAGCCAACTTCTAACTCCCCAAAACAGGGGCTGAGAAAAACAGCCTGAGAGAAACAGGAACTGAGAAAAACAGGCACAGAAAGAGATAAGGGATGGAGGGGAGCAGAGGCACTCTGAGCCAAGGAATGCCTCAAACACTCGCAAGTAATGAAACTATAGTCACAGGGTGAATAATGTGGAGGCTGGAGCTGCTAAGGCTGCCCAGATAGCCCAGGGTGCAGCTGGGGGGGCCCTGTGCAGGCAGGACAGCTCTGCTCTGGTGCACCTTGCAAAGTTTCAAGGGCTGTCTGTCTGGTGAATGACCTTTGCTTCATTATCCATGAAATACATATTAAAGTTGACACACCTGAATATTCTTATGAATATTAACAAGATCATCTAATTACATCATCCCATAATGCACCTTACTCCTCCCTGTACAAGTGATACATAGGTATGTGGGTCGACCTAGGAGACAGACCCAAGGAAAGAATGTATAGATTGAGGGAGCATGAGGAGTGAAAGCGAGCAAGCAATAGTATGAAACATAAAAGAGAACATGAAGAAGTGAAGACGATGGATTCATCCCTGACGAGTGAGGGACAGGACCAATGCAGGACCCCAGACCAGTAATCTCTATTTCTCTATTCTTTCTCTATCTCCCTTGTTTCCTTTTCCCCCTTTTCCTTTATTACCATTAAGTTAAGCAAGACATACTGTATTGCTTGCCATAATTTGTTATATACTTAGCTAATTGTTGTGTATCTAATTAGCACATTGTGGGAAATTAATATATGTCTGTGCATGGACTTTGAGACTTGTCTCACTGTTGTCCACTTTGTTGGGGATTTATGAATCTAAGTCACTTGTTTCTCTCAGCTGAGTGGGATATGACACCCTGTGACAGGGAGCTTCTCCAAGGACTGTGAACATGAAATAGTTGTACCTGTAAGTTAAATGACAAAATATGCAGCATCTGGTTTCAGAGACTGAAGAAAAGTTTTACGTAGTATGAGAGACTTTGTAAAATAACTACATATTAAAAATCAGTTGATGTTAATGAAATCTTGCTAGGTCAGTTTGATTGGTTTACAACTGCAAAATCTGAAACTTCATATGTGCTCTTTTTTTCCTACTTGTCCTTCCTTATTAGATGCTGGATAATGTACAAATATCTGAAATCTTTAGACTATCCATTGCTACCTCTGGCAGCAAAACTCTCACACAGTTTACCGGCCTTCTTAAAAGTGGGAGAAACTAAGGTTGTCATGACATTTTGACCTCTACTGTGCTCACATTGTTCCTATTGCAAGACTCCAGACCTTTGCTTGTTCAAATCCTTCATGACTTCACAGCTATTTTGCCAGATATTCTTTTTCTGGCTCTCCAAACAAGACCTATTCTTGTGGAGATCTTGGTTCATGATTGTCCTGGGTTGAGTGAGTGGTGGGGTTTTTTTTGGTGGCAGGGGAGAGGGCCATAGGGGCAGCGCCCTGTGAGAAGCTTTTCGAAGCTCCCCCAGCTCCAAGTCAGCTCCACCTCTGCACCAAAACTGAGCCAATCAGCTGTGCCTCTGTGATAACGTATTTAAGAAGGGACGTGGTGACGGGCAGTCAGACTTGTGAGGAGGAGTTGCTGCAGCTGCATGAACACCAAGGTCAGTGGAGGAATGGAGGAAGAAAGGAGAGGGGAGGTGTGCCGGAGCAGAGACCCCCCTGTATCCTGTGGTGAGATGGCAGGGCGGCCCCCCCCTGCCACCCATGGAGATCTACGGTGGAGCAGACACTGATTTATGGCCTGTGGCTTCTGCCTGATTGATCAAGATGCTGTGCTCTAAGAAGGCCAGGGTCATGTGGGAAAAGGTAGCCCCGCTGCTGTAATTGAGCGCTGGGAGGATTGCAGCATGCGGGGGGTGTCCCACGCCGGAGCAGCTCGGGAAGGGCTGCAGCCGTGGGAGAGAATCCAGTCGCAGAACATTAGTGACCCACTACGGAGCAGTGTGGGGAACGTTGCGCCCTGTGGCAGGAATTCATGTCAGAGAAAGTTTGTGGAAGACTGTGTCCTGTGAGAGGGGCACCATGATGGAGCAGGTGGAAGAAGTTCCAGAAGCTCCCCCCACGGAAGATGGAGAAAGTGGCAGCACTGACTGCACCCCCCATTCGCTTTCCCCTGTGCCACTGGGGGAGGAGGTAGAGATATCGGGAGCAGAGCTGAGCCCGGGAAGAAGGGAGGGGTGGGGGGAAGGTGTTCTCAAGATGTGGCAATGTTTCTCACTGGCCTACTCTGTTACGTGTTGTTAGTGTATGTTCTTTTTTTTCCTTCCCCTAACGAGTCTGCCTTTTGCTCATGACCATAAAGGGTAATTTTTTCCTCATCCCAGTCCTATCTTGAACCCCAAGCCTGGATCTCTGTCCCTTCTTATTGCCAGAAGAGAAGGGAGAGAGAGTGGCTGCATGGTGGTTGGCTGCCGACCAGGCTCAAACCACAAGAATGATATGTAGAAAGCTTGAAAAGGGAGGGTTGCATCAGAAAACAAAAGAAGAAAGAATGATCTTTTCCCTTTTTTCTAGTACCTCATCAGAAAAGGTAGAAGTATCCTTACAGTTCCCCTTACAGAGCCCTGATTCTTCTCACAGGCTCTGTCACCTGTCTGACCCTTGATTTTCAAGGAGGTTGCAAGTTACTTTGAGGTCTTTGTCCCCCTCCCATTAAAATGTGGTTGATGTAGTCATCTGTCTATGAACCGGGTGAGAAAGTAGTGTATCATAATGCATCACACTCATTTCAGATGGGGCATATAGACTTGTGTCAGGTGGAGGGCTGTCTTTTAGAGCCAACCCTTTTTTTTTTTTTTGACCAGAAGCTACTCTAGGTAGGACTATAGTTGGCTGGAAAACAGAGGAAGCATAATGAGGAGGTAATGCCACTTTTTCTTCCTCTTTCACTCCTGAGAACCAGAGTGAGGACCAGAATCAAGAATGGGGGAGCCTCTGACACTATGAACATGCTAGAATTCCTCTGTGCTCAGACAGGAGAAGAGAGACCAGAAATAGGCAAATCTCCCCAGTTTATGATGAAAACAGAATCGCTGGTAAAGCATCTTCTGTTTATAACAGGTAACTCTATCACATTCTTCAGAAGAAAGGAGTCAAAATGGGGAAAACATTTATTTCCCAATGAAAGCTTTCTGATGGGTATTAAACCTACTATCAATATAAGCAAAAAGGCTAACCTCTGTGTTGTTTGGACATGCTCAATATCTGAAAATTTATCGCTGTTTTTTCTGAGTAGCTACATTTTCCCATCATGTCCTGTGCTGGGTAATACCAAAATGATAGCTTAGCCAAAGATACTATGTTCATTTTAAGCATCTGATAACCAGCACAGTCCACTGAGGGTTTGATACTGGAAAGAGCAGTGCACATACAGCTCACATTGCAAGCAATAAGAAGAGCTGGTGCTCAGTCGTACTCAAGACATAATGGACAACAAGTGAGACATTTGGTGCAAGTCCAAGTGTATTCGGATGCTCAAGATTCCTCTCAAATCAGATTTCATTTTCAAAATGTTATTCTATCCTATTCTTTTACCCAGTCCTACATCTCAGTAACTACTTCACCTACTATCTACTTCTGCTATAAACCTAATTCTTAATTTTGGAAGAGTTTTGGCTAAGACTTGCAAAGGCATTCAGGCACAGGGTAAGCACCTGGCTAATTCAGATGCATGATTACACTAAAAGAGTTTTGATATCTACCTGCACTGAGCAAGATACCTATGAGGGCTTGTATATCTGGAAAAGCCTTGCAGTCCTGGTCCTTCACAGAGTTTAAGTAAGTCCGATAAAAAGTATACAATCAATTGCAGCTAAACTTTGCAAGATCTGAGCCATAAACTGTAATTTTTCAATGGGGAACTTGGGCTTTTTCTGTATATTTCCACAATGTCTTCTGCCAAACAACACCTGAAAACTTTAAGCCTGTAGGCTAAAAGAATATTTTATTTCCCCTTTTCCTTTAGGTTATGGTAAGTTTGCCCCACAATTCAATGCCACTCATACCCAAACCATTTGTAGGCTCTTATCTAAGTTAATTTAATATTGTTAGGGGAAAAAAAAAGAAAAAATGAGGGGAGCTAGGTACTTAAAACTATAAAAATCCTTCATGTTTCATACTGATACCTTTAAAACTAGAAGTGAGTTTTCATACTGATACCTTTAAAACTAGAAGTGAGTTTTCATACTGATAAGACATTGTTGTATAAAATTTGAATCTTAGTTAAAATTAAGGACCATTAGTAAAAAAATAAAATTAAACCTCTCACTTCAATTAACACAGAATTACTTGTTGGCCTGGGATGAAATGACTGGCATTTTAATTTCATTAAGAAACTACATCGATTGAGCCAGATGTTAAAAATTCTCTTAATAAAAAAATTCCTCCAGTCATTTGCTAAACATTTCTAGAATAACGATCTTTTTATTGAGAGGAATGTTAATATATTTTAATTACTACTAATAAAAAGGTATAAATGTACCATATCTACAAAGGAACTTAATAGAATCATTGCTTGGCAAAATGAACTAATTTTTTCAGATATTTCAAAAGAGTTAGATTTTAACTTTACATCTACAGAACAGAAAAGATTGAGATGAGTTTAGTAGTATTTACTTTGCCAGCTTTTCTTTCACTTCAGAATATTTCAGAGGCAGATCTTCAGATACTGGGACTGAAGCTGAATATGAAATTTGTGAATTATTTCAGAAATAGTCCAGTAAGACATCTTTTAATATGGCAGGCTATTTTTGAAAATAATCTATGTATGAGTTTACCCAGACTGGAACCTCAGTTAGTCACTTTGCAGCAACTGCTGCATCACAAAAGTTGCTGCTTTCTCTGCTTACTCTGACAGTATAGTTCAACACAGCAGAATGAGTCCTGGCAGTTTTAAAGGATGAAGGGTTTAGGACAAGCTAGAGTATGCTTCTAAGTCAGTCACTGTCTCAAGCCCATCTCAGAAGCAAGTCTATCAGTGGAGAGCAGTGATTCATGGTTTACATGCTGTATGAGTGAACCAACATATTTTATGGAGAACAGTCTGAGTGATCCATAAATCCTAGTGCTACCCATAACCACTATTCATAGTTATGGGGTTTTTTTTGTTGTTTTCTTCTCCAGGAGCCCAAAGTTTTTCATCGTTTTGTTTGTATGTGGGGGTGTCTGTGTGTAGGCACATGGAATGACTGAATTGGTATGGATTGATTGAAGTCCTCAACAACTTTCATGGTGATATTTTAATATTTAGTGTTTCAGATCAACTCCACTTGCAGTATTGTAAATTTGTTCATTCACAGGAAGTTTGCACACAAACTGAATACAAGATCTTGGTCATTGTATTTCTCCAGTCTCATCACTGCTTGCAATTTGTCCTAACTCATTTTCTTCTGCAGATGTTACAAATTTGCTGCTTATTCCTTTTTGACATGATTATATAAAATCAGGTACAGCAACAATTTTAGAATTATTCACTAGATATTTTGAACAGTTGAGGAATGGGGCAAACATTGAATTGAGCAAGGAACAGGCTGAAGAGGGAAATGACAGTTACATGGAAGAATGGATGAAGACTGAGAGACCTTATTTGTTATTTTTACTGAAGTTCTGGTATGTTTGTGCTAGCAAAATATTCTGGTAACAAAAATGGAGGCTTTATCAATAGGTAGGGAATTGCAATACAGTACAGAGAAAACTAGACAGCTGTGAGAACTAGAATACTGACAAGAAAATCAGAATTCCAAGTCATACTCGGAGGAATTAATCCTACAAAGAAATCAGGTACCTGCAGTTTACAGTAATGACCATGGAAAAGAACTGCATGTATTGTCAGGTGTTATTTCAAGAACAAATAAATACAGAGCTCCCATGAATCTAAGGAGAAGCTTCATTCAGTCTTTGTAGTGTAGTAGCAAAGTAAAAATTCTTGATACTTTAAAATGTAATTTGATGAATTTGCATAAGGTATTGGATGACACGATTGTGACATGATTCCAGCTCTAGCAGGGCATGTTGTAGTCATTGACTCAAAAATATTCTTAAAATATGAAGTTGTTTGTTAAATACCTCCATCCCACTTCAGCCTTGGCTACAGTCAATGGTGTTTACATATGACAGTAATCCTTATCTACCTGGGAAACAGTAAAATAATTCATGTCAATGAGAACTGCAGAAGAGAAGGTGTTGTCTTCAGCTGTTTATATATTGATGTGTTTCAATCTGAAATTCCCAAATAGTTAAAAATTTTTAATGTTATATAAGACCCAATCATCTGGTCAAAAATAGAGATCTGCTTGTTTTGGCTTTTGTAGCACTGACATAGTCAGTCATGCACTGTCTTGACTGACAAGGTTAAACTATAACAACGGGACTGTGGATTTAAAACAAAATTATAATGGATAATAGCAAACTTAATTCATGAACTAAAGGTCACTATCTTAGGGATCCTTTGTATAATTTCACATCATTACTGACTCATATGCGTTCCTTGGTATGGATTACTCATGTTTCTGTTAATGTAATTGGGGGTGGTTTGCAATTGAGACTGTTTGGCTGCTGCCAGCTAGGATAGAGGTGCTTATTAGCATTGCTTTAAGCGTGAGTGGGTGTGTGCACATGTTTCAGAAACATCTCAGTCCTGAAACTGAATTTGGAGCTACACATCTAAAGAATCTTGTATTTATTTGTTTCAGCTGGACTCTTTCCAATAATTTTCTCGTATTCCTGTGAACATCCATCAAAATTATCTCAGACAGTTCTAAGCAATATATTGTAAAAAGCACTTCAGTGTTCAAGACCAGCCCTCAAAATTGTTGTAGCAGAGCATGTCATATACATGTATCCAAAGTGCTCATGTTAACTGGTGGGGATATGATCAGATCCTAAGCACATGGGAAGGGAAATAAAAAAAAAAAAAATCTATTATGCTGCTAGTGAATAGTTTTAAGATACTTTCAAGATGATTGATCTCTTCCTTTATTCTTTCTAAAAAAGGGAGTTTCAAACAAAAAAAAAAAAAACAAAACATCACAGCATGTAACACAAAGAGATTGTCAAAGAAAATTTGTCCATGTCTATAAAAATTGCAGTAACAAGGCTTTCAAATTGAATATTGATCAGGTATTACTTTCATTATGAGACTTTAACAAGTTGCTTTGGTTGATGAAAATGATTCTGGGGTGGGCTATTCATAACTTCAGTGTGTGATCTAGCTTTCCTGTGTTGAAATCACTGAATGCTTTTGAAAAATCTACTGACCGATTCTGCTTGAGCAAAGCAGGCAGGGTGAGCTGTAGGACTCAGAGCTCTTTGCACTATGTATTTCCACTTGCACAAAAGTATAGATTACTTAGTGATTAATAGATGTGAGAATTTTGTGAGTCCTGGGAGGTGATGAGCACACAGAGGGTGTTAAAGCTCATGACAAGGAGTTTGTTGTATCCTATATCAAGTAACCACATATTGTGATTGGCTTAAATTTGCATTTAGAACCATCAAAACATGAGAGGAAATTATTATAAACTCAGATGAAATAGCCACATTCTTGTTTTAATATTGAAGTTAAAAGTAAAAACGTTGACATGTAAATAATTATACTGACTTGTTCAGTCCCTCATAGTCTGTTCACAAGATGGCATTGTAATCTAAAAGGTCCTTTTTTTATGAGAGGAAACATATTTCATTTGCTAATTTCTCTAATTCAGGCAATAAAGCTGAACTACTCTGTACAATTAAATATTTTGGGGTTTGAGATTCAGCCTAGCTATTGGTTATTCTTAATTTATAAAATATATGAATTTCAGAAATAGTCAGGCAAGAAAGAGAATGCATCAATTTAATAGATAATACTTAGCTACTTACCATTGGAGAGAATTATTAGGACAATAATCTGCTGTCCTCAGAGGGCATCTTGAACATTTTTTTGCACTTGCTATACATTTAGATCCATTGAAAAAAAACATAAAACTAGTGCACATCAGTGTCTGACTGGTGGAGGACATACAAGCAATTGCTAAATAATAAGCTGGAAAGAGACTTAGTCTGAAAATATTTGTGTAATGTATTTCATCTATTTTTGACCAGCTGTGTTGACAGAAAAGACTAACTGTGAAACTGCATTCAAAGTGAGTATTTTCCCCCTCAAAACAAAAGCATAGAAAAACAGACAAAGCTATATTATCCCTCATTTATATCCAGGGAGATTTAAAATCAGGGCCAAATTCTGCCCTGACTATTTAATGCAAAACTTTGGAAAATATGTTAACATTTACATTTTTTTTTAGCTGAGAGCAAGACTTGCTCCATTCCCTTATTTAGTTTTGCATTAACTCCTTCTCCAAACTTGATCCATTCAGCACTGAGTGTTGAAGCCTTTTCAAAATCCTCAGTGTCGAGCGCCTTTCCGAGACAATATGGTTTTAATTTCTTACGTATATTTTGGGCTTAGTGGAGCTGTTAAAATTTGTCTTTGTCTACCTGGTGAAGACAACCCATAATTTCTTTACTCCAAAATAGATCTTGACTTCTTGTGGCATTTTGCACATCGGAACATCTCCCTACTATTACTGTCTGATATTTAAATAGGACGCGCTTTCTCACAGGAAGGGCTCATTGGGAACATTGAAACTTTCTGAACATGCACGACTTTCTCTCCTCAACATTGAAGTCCACCCACTCATAGTGTGGGAGCCTCATAACACAGGTAATTGGAGCGTCAAGTGCTGCATAACCGGGCGGAGGAATGCTTGGATGAAGGCACTGGGACATGCCAATGCTGTGGCACCCTCATGAAGAGCAGTGGTCTCACTTCTTGTTCACAGTGCTCCTGTATGGTCAAATTTCTCACATATTGGTTATGTGGATTTGGACTGTATCTGAACTAGACATTCACATTTTTGTATTATATTTTCTTAATGGGGAAATGGAAAAAGTGGCTAACTGACTAGTGGGCTGACAGGTCTCACCTTTGTTTAAGAAGTCCACATAAATCACGTTTCAAGCAGATATCATTTGCTTGCTATAAACTGAGTTTCTGTGGAAGTGTGCTCTTTTTTTTCCTTTTTTTTTAGTTTAGTAAGAGAACAGTTCTCGCAGTCTCTGTTTCTCATCTCTTACATAGTGTGTTTGTTAACATTCATAAACAACCAACTGCAACAGCTCTTCATCAGACTTCTCTTTTTTATATTTAATTCATTACTCCTACAGCAATGAAGCTGTAGGACTTCACCACGATGCAAATGTCACTTAGATGCTTTTATTTTTCATTCAAAATACTCCAAATATGTTAATGAATAGTTGAAATACTAGACAGAGAAGCAGATCTTTTGGAGCTTATATTTATATCAACTCCAGATCTTGCTATGAGAGCAATGCATAAATACATCAAAATATGTTGCAAAATAATCTTTTGGAAGGAATAAAACCAACAAGAACAGGGAGCATCTTTACTTTTTATGCATCAGTGCCCATTAGGGATTAAGAGAAAAGCAGGATAAAATGCTGCTTTTCAATTATTCCATATGCAGTTTCCACTTTTAGGCAAATATAAGTTGCTGGCTAACTGTAATTGAGGAAAAGTTTCTCTGAGCTTTATTTTAAATGCACTTGATTTGATCTGGAGTAAACCATGGCTTTATTTTATGATGGCTTTTTCTTTTTACAACATAGGCAGTGATTACTGAGCATATAGAGGATTCAGAACTTCTTTGTATTCTGTACAGTGGCTCAGTTTGTAGTTTTGATTATGGCAATATCCAGAACATGAGATTCACTCTGAGGATTGCCATATAATAATCTGAAAGGGATACTGCTATAGCCCTGAACATTTTTATTAAAGTCCTGCCATCTATACCGGGTTAGGCTGAACTTTTCTATACAGTATTCTTTCAGATTTCTCTTTCCAAAACACTCATACCTCCAATGTTAATGAGTCTTTAATAATTTCTAGAATATGCTCAGGTTACAGGTATTCAGCTTTTGCTACAATACCGAATGCTATTTGAAGTGTATTCTTCAGTGGTTCACACCCCTCTGAGAACCCTTTGTGGACAAGAAATTCCCCACCTATTGCCTTTCCAAAATTTTAGGGAGACCTGAAAAGGGGAAATGAGTAAAGTCCCTCTTTACCCTGGGGCCAGTTCTGTCCTCCCTTTGACAGCCTCCTAGTTATTGCAGTTGGTTCTCTGGCTGAAATGACAGCTGTCTCTGCTGACATTTTTTTGAGTCAAAAAAAAAAAAAAAAAAAAAAGACCGAAAAATCAATTGTCTTATGTCTTCTCCTTTAAAAGAAAGCCTAGGAAATTCTAGTAAAACAGCAAGCATAGAAGTTGCTCATGCTACTTGAATTTTTCCTTTATTATGGATACACTGTGGTATTGGATGGGGTTGCATGATTGTATGTTTTCTCCATGCAGCCCTGATCCCATCTGGTACATGACGTAGGCACACAACAGAAAAGAATTAATGCAACAGCGATCACTGCAACTTCCTTGTTTTCAAATATTTAGTCTTCAACCTGAGGAAGACTATTTTGACAGAGGGGATTACCTGTTATATATGATTTAATGCTTTTGAAAGCCATCCCTTACCTTAAGTGAGGGAGAGACCTTACATAGCACAGTTAGAAGTCAAGATGAATGCTACTACACATTGAGACCAAGTCAGACTGACTTTAACAGGGTGATTATCAACTAAATATCATCTGTAGAGATATGGTCAAGCTGGACTTGAGAAATGAATCCTGAATAGATCTGTACAGTGGTGTTTGTTGTTTTGTTTTTTTGTTTTTTTTTTTTTTTTTTTTTTTATAGCTCCCTGTGCTGGTAGACATTCTGAGGGATAAAAGAAGATTGTTTTTCAAAAGTGTGATGTATTTTCTGAGTACAGAAAGGTGGATATGGTATTAATTTTAATCTTAGCTGTTGGTTTCCAATTTCTGTTGATTGTGATTCTCTGCCTTATTTTATCTGTTGAAAGTGAGATTAAAGAAGCATTCAGTTGAGGGGGGTCTGTAAATTCTGTGGTACCATCTGTACCATCAGACTGTTGGGAAGCACTGGTATTTACCTGAGCAACCTAATCGATTTTATGGTATGTTTTCCAGCTAAATATCTCCGCTGATGTGGGTAGTGATATTCCACATGCACTGCTATGTAACAGCGTGCCCACCTATTAACCACTACAACACAAATCTCCCAAACAGAGCTTGTAAAAACAGTGTTTTTGTGAAAGTAATTTTTCATTACCGCAAGCTATAGATACTACCCCATATACTAGCTGGAAGTAATTACACAGGCTTAGCATGATATAATTAGAAGCGTTATTATGCCAGATGGAGGAGTATTTTATATTAACATTGACAAGTTTTCTGAGAGTTTTCTGTGAAAAACAAAAATGAGAATGTGATTGTGATACTAAATCAGGTAAACATTTTCCAATATAAAGTCACCTTTCTAACATCTTATTCACATTAACACATCAGATGCAGCTCCGGAAACCTCCTAGCAGTACTGCTTGCCTCAACAATGAAACATTGCTATGAAAACACCTTACTACAATAATTTAGGGATTTAAGGACTCACAGTAATCTGTGAAGATAAAACTAATTGTTTATTTAATACACTAACTTTAAGATTGACAAATTTGTCAAGGTACTGACTGATTTTAATTATGTATTTCTGTTATGCTTATGTTTCTTAAAAATAAAAAAATAGATTATTATCCAGCATTGCTTAATGCCCAGGTAAAATTAACCAATTTATTATTCACCCAGATATGGCCTCTTAATGTTTAATGCAGATATATCACTAGTTAGAAATTACTTTTTTTTTCTTAATAGACCTCTAGGCTGCAGCCAGCCATCATACTATTTGAGTGATATCTTATCACCAGAGGCAACATCAGTGTGGAAAGAAAGGTGTTCTGCCTGCATGACACTCATCTAGAGTGGTATTACTCAACACCTTGCATGTGGTGTGGGATGACGGAGAGTTTGAAAAGATGTTCTCACAGCACCTCACAGTAATGGAGCAGAAAAGAGTGAAATGATTTTGTTGAATCCTATATTTGCAAATGTGGGTGGAATTCTCTGAATAATTTTGGCTGAAATTGAAGCCTTTGCTCGATTTTCTCCCCTGCCTGGGGGAAGTGAACCCACACCCCCATTGGGAATACTTCAGTAAAAAAGCTAGCACTTCTGGGGTAGGGTTCCCTCATGCCCTGTTTTGCATGAAATAATGACATTATTTCAATAATCAACAATTAAATTGACAAGGGAGCAACAGAATGGGAGTGAATCCACAGCCCAAAGATTAGGGCAGTCATCTGGCAAACATTTAGCCAATTTTTCTCTAAAGCACACAGAGAATGGAGTTGAACCAAGGGCTTCAATTTATTCACCTGCCCTCAGAACTTAAGCACACATCAGGTGACATCCACTCTGGTACCTGGAGGTTACCTTGAAAGAATAACAGTGCGTAACAGCACTAAATAGGTTTGGCACCGCTTCCAAAATTATTTCAGCAATTCTTTCACAGAATGGTCTGATTTTCAGTTTGATAAGAGATGGTGTTATCTGGAAAAAAAAAAAATCACCTTGCTATACCAATTTTTGCTTCAAATATGTTAATACTCATCAGATTTCCAAAAAGTTCATGATGTTGGACCCTGTCTCAGACATAAGTACAACAGTGCATGTTATATGATTCATGCAACCAATCTGAGAGCCATCATTTTTGTAGTTAATAACATGCAAAAGAAAAAATACCTCATTAAAAATATGTGGGCCAACATATTATGGCTATAAAGCATTGTGAAAATTTCTTGCTTTATTACACAGAGCATCATAAAAATAAATTGGCTGTCCAGATGCTCAGATCAGGCCTATTTGAAAAGAAATAAAATTATCTAGATTTCCTTACTGCATAGATTGAAACCAAACTTGAATTTTATGGGTTATGATACAATGTTAGCTAAATATCTGGGGTGACTGATTTTTTTTTTACTTCAGAATTTAATTGAATAACATTAATGCTTCTTGTAAAATGTTACTTCAAAAAGTATTTTTATGTACAATTTACCAGCCAAATGCTGTAACTATCTCTTGAGTTTTACACAGTGGTTTTTATAATGTGTCAGACTCCACAAGCTCAAAAATAATGAGTCATATCATACTCTCCCTTACAAAGAGTAATGATTGTGGTATTGGCTTAAAAATCATTGCATGTAATTATTCATTTGGATGGGTGGAAATTGCCTCCTCATTTTTGAAGCTTTCTAGGGAAGTGGCTGGGCTTTAAAATGTGCAAGAGAACTGAAGGATCAAAATCCAAATACAAACAAGTATGCACAAAATGCCTTCATTTTGGCTCATTAGGAGAGTTATTTTGTGCGTGGCACAGAAGATTGGAGGCCATCCCTTCATCCTCTGGCTGTCACCTCCATCAATGTTGGCTGTGCTCACATTTGCTTGTATTTCTCTTCAGGTGTATGCTCTTTTATATCCTTTATCCATCAATCTCCTCAGGCCTTATATATCAGAGAAGGCGCCCTACATCTAAGGGCCTTTGTATCAGGCCCTTTGACATCCTCCTCCCCAAGCAAGGAGCAGGGTCCCTCTCATCCCTACCCATCACACCCCTCCAGTCCCTCCACTAGAGCTTTGAAGCTCTGTGTCTTAACCACAACTTGTCTACCCCAGAGAGTGACAGTAATTTCCTTTCTGCTGATGTACAGCTATAGTCCTGGGATCCACAATCACAATTCACATTTTTAGCATCTGTTCTCAAGACATCTTGATACAGCATGTGAAATGATACTTAATTTGCTAACATTTGTGAAGCATTAGTAGATGGTCTGTCTGTGAAACATCCTGGAACGTCTCATAAAAATCAGAGATATTTGTTTCTCTGGCCCTGGTAGTGCTAAACAACAAGCTCCTAAAAATTGAACACATTTATTGCAAGACTTATTGCTTGAATAAACTAGCTCTTACTGCTTTGAAGAAATCAATTGGCTTTCTAGGATTCTGCTCTAACTTTAGATTAAACATTATCTGAACCAGTAAAGTTCCCTCATACTGTGGTTATTTTTTCTAGTGCTCAGTGGGTAAAGAATAATCTCTCTTGTTAAATTAAGGCTTAATAGATAGATACAGGTCCATTGATTTTAATGGCACTTTGTCTACTCAGTGGCTTAGAACTTGCCCTGAGATATACTCTACTTTGCCATAGCAGTGAGGGCTCTGATGAAGGAAACAAGGCTAGCACTATCTGGATGAAGCAGTTTGATGTCAGAGGTGAGACCTCAGTTCCCATACTTGCAGCAGGAAACAAACCTGTGCATTCAAACTTAACCCGTCTAATGCTTTTGTACCTGATTCACCTCTGTGTGAAGCTGGTACAAAACTGAGGTCAGTGGATTTATCCAACTCTAGCCCTGATGTCAGAGAAAATGACTGATCCCTTATTTTGTCATTTTGCTGGCTTTCCTTCCCCTCAGATCTTGGTTAGTTTTGAGAGTCTGACAGAACCAGAGCGCTTCAGAGAAAGGCAGGTGAGTTGGTTTTGGTGGGAAGGAGAGGAGCTTGTTTTTGGAAGAGACTGTGATATCCTGGTCTTGCTATCAGCTTTTGTGTTTTTTGGTGGTGGTGGTTGTTGTTTGTTTGAGATTTTATTTTCTTTTTCTTTTCTTTTCTTTTCTTTTCTTTTCTTTTCTTTTCTTTTCTTTTCTTTTCTTTTCTTTTCTTTTCTTTTCTTTTCTTTTCTTTTCTTTTCTTTTCTTTTCTTTTCTTTTCTTTTCTTTTCTTTTCTTTTCTTTTCTTTTCTTTTCTTTTCTTTTCTTTTCTTTTCTTTTCTTTTCTTTTCTTTTCTTTTTTTTTTCTTTTCTTTTCTTTTCTTTTCTTTTCTTTTCTTTTCTTTTCTTTTCTTTTCTTTTCTTTTCTTTTCTTTTCTTTTCTTTTCTTTTTTTTTTTTTCTATCTGAAGTTGCATGAACCCAGGGGATTGTTATATGCTGATTCTGCCAGGAAATAATATTCCAGCGCTTTCATCCCTCAAGTTTTCCATAAATCTCTGTGCATGTGAGCTCAGATATATTCTGGGTTTCCATTTAACCTGATATTTTCAACCCAATGGGAGGAGGATAAAAGGTGTACAGTCTTCTCCATGACAGTACTCTTCACAAGGCTTGACTTTATGGTTTTCCAAATCTCTTATATGAAAAATAAATGATATTTGGCAATTACCACCTGTTTAATTGTCATCTTTCCAAATCAGGCTGAAAAATCCATGCTTTAGTTGCAGACACTTTGGTTTCTCATTAGGTACAGGATATGTATGTGATATTTGGGACAAAGAATATGCAGCTTTAGTGGCAAAGTGATGGACTGAACATCACTAAGGATTCTTCCCTGCTATTCTCAGAAACAATTTGAAACTATCAACTCACCCTTAGCTTACTAAGCAGCAAGCTTAGTAATTTCTCACTTCTGTGATCTCCTTTCATGTATTTGGGGCTTTTTTTTTTTTTTTACTTTTTTTTTCTTTTAAGAATAAATACTTCTAAGTTCCAGTTTTCAGTCATACTTTTTAATGTATTGCACCTAGTCTGTTCACCTCATTGATATGCAGTCTTCTTAGAGTTCCTACATATTCACTACAATTTGTAACAGTGGCACAGGCACGTGAATGGTAAATTTAAAACTGCAAGAAACAAGTCTGCTTTTCTCAGTTGATCTTTCAAAATGTTATAGACCATAAATTGAAAACTAGTTGTCAATGTTATCTTCCATGCCTGTTGGGTTTTAGTTTGCAATAGTCATATGATGCAATTTCAAAAAGACAGTCAAAACATAACAGGAAGGTAGTCTCCAATCCTAAGAAAAATAATCCTTAAAACATTTTATACTGTTTCCTCTGCTCTGATTTTGAAGTGGAAATTTATTTCCTGTTGCTTTAACTGTGGTGGAACATTAAATGCTCTTGTTGAATGAAAAAGAGAAAAAAAAATATTTAGCTCTAACAGCAGAGAATAAGATTATATAGAGGTGCTAAAAGAAATAAAAATCAAGAGACTTCTGTTTGCTAATCATGAAAATGAAGATCTTAATTTTGTCTAATCATAGTGATGCTGTATTATAGTAATAAAACTGAGCCAAAATCCAGGCATTTGGACCATAAATCTTAGTTATAGTCATAAGAAATTTAATATTTGAGTGATGCTGGTTTGCTTAATGACTTCAGAACCATTCATTAACAAAAGTAGGAGGTCTGTAGTTTTTAGCCATGTGTCAGGATGAGAAGTCAATGACAAATTTAGAAACATAGACAAAAATACAACTTTAAAATTTGCTAACTTACAGGGAAAACTATATATCTAAACCAAGTGAACCAGCTTAAAACTAGTTAATTCTGCTCTATCCCCATGGAAATCCACGATTCTGTGAGTGTTTCTCTTCTCCCTTCCATGCACATTTCCTTTATCTTGATGGGATATTACTGGAATGTAGACTGGCTTTGGTTGGGTGCACTATCCAGGTGCTTTGAGCAGTGCAGCTCAATTCCTACCGATGACATTTGATGGTTTTATAGCACAATTAATAATTTCAGAAGACTAAAAGCAAAAACATTTTGTATGCAAAATGCCTTCAAGCAAAAAACACTCACCCACCTGCCCAGCCCACCAACCTGCATTCAAGTGTCAAACCTGCTTAGCCCAGATGTTATACTGATTGAATTGCTTTAAGTTTTAGACACCTTCAAAGCTTGCATTAGTAGCAAAACAATGACATTTCATGCTGTAAAGGATTCAGACATTGCTGAGCAAGATGCAATTTATTTTATTATAAACTTGAGGCCAAAAGACCTATGAAAAGCAAATATTTTGAAGATTTAAAACAGTTTCACAAGGAATTTTATAATAAAGATGAAAATGTATTGACTTTAGTAGATTTGCTGATCAAGTCAAAAGTACAGAATCTATGTTCTTGTTCCTCTCTGAAGCCTGTGGGAAATGTTCCATGCGACAGTAATGCACGGATATATAGGACATGAGTTGAGCCTTGCTGCAGTGAAGCTCATGGTGGCTTTCACACTGACTATGTAAAGAAGAGGCTCAGGCTTTAAGACTGGAACTCGATGCAGAGAGGCAGAAGGTTTTCTTGATTTGTGTTTTGTTGTAAAGGCCAATGCCATGGATCAAATTGCACTGCTTGCCTTTGTCAGTAGGCAAAATCTGAATTTTTTAGTTCAGTGAGCTGTTCTGTCAGAAGCTAACGCTAAAATAATGCTACCTGATAGAAGTAGTTAGTACTAAGGTATATGCAGTTATTACATATGCAACTTCTTGGTAGAGAAATCCTACTTGGAAGAACACATAGCAGAAATTTGATATCGGCAACAAGATTTCACCTGGAGAGGAATAGCTTCAAAATTAGTCATTACTATTTCTGGTTATCCCTGAAATTGATGAGTTAGCTTTTGTGGGTGGTGTATCAATGAACACAAACGGTAGTGAGAGCTGGCAAAAAATGAGACAATTTTGATTAACAGTTTTCCCAAATTGCTTTCTTGATTGTTGAAACTTTTTAAAAATCTTTTTATTTTTAAGCAGCTGGGAGGGTGTTTTGTCCCACATGGTTTTGTTTCATCAAAGGCTAAATGAGAATTCCAGTTTCTGGATTTGTGGATCACCTGATGTTTTTTTCCTTCTCAGGTTCTGCTTCCCTCTGAAAGAGAGATGGTATTTGTTTACCTGATTTCCCTGGGGTTATTTAGTGTATTACTGACTGTGTATACCATAGAATGATATGAAAACATAAGGCAAAATATCTTATAAAGTACATGCATTTTACATACATATATGCAGGAAAGGCTTCTATTGGATGTCATCAGAAGTGTTCAACTGTGAAAGAAAAAGGACACTGAAAGACCAAATTTTGCACAGTGTAGTGGTTTGTAGCTTCACAGTAAAAAGGCTGTTGGTGCAGAAGGGTACCTGGCTCCCAGCACTGAATTTAGTGGCAGAACCCTTTGTAGAACCAGCCGTTCAGTTTAGTGTGCCACAGAAATGTCTCCCTCTGCTTCAGTCTTCAGGGGACTTAATTCGAATTTTCACCAAACTTAAGAGGAAGAGGATCAGGCCCCAGGTCTTGCATAGTCACCAAACAAGCATCCTTGTTTTGTTTTTTCAGTGTACTGAGCCAGTGGGAGTGTTCCCCTTGTTACTCTCTCTTTTTCCTTGTCTGTCTACCTTCCTCCCCTTCACTCACTCCCTCCAATTTACAAAGCCTGTAAGTAAAATAAAACAAACTTTCTAACTCTCAGCTTCCACACAGAATACCAGGGAGCATCAAGCATAATAAAAAAATGAATAGCAGGCATCACAAAAACATGTCCCTGAACCAGAAACCCTAAATTAAATTTGTCAACTTACCTAAGGACTAAAAGCTTTCTCTGAATGCTGCACTGCAACTTAAAGATTAAATTAACCACTTCCATCATGATGTTTTTGTACCACTAAAGTCAATCTGGCTTCACAAAATGAAAGTCACAATCAGTACAAAAGTGCAATTTCTTAGAGTTTGGTTAAGTATGTTACCAAGTTGGTGGAAATAATCACAAATTAGTGTCCCTAAATTCTTTGAAAGCAAGGACAGCATCCTTCAGTGAGGACTGAAAGCTTCACTTAATTCCATTACGACATAAACATAAGCAGTATTATCCTTCCCAGGGGTGCTTTCAGGGCCTTTTTATGCTTGACCATACAGTGATGTGCTGTTTAAACTAAGGTGCCCTTAATAGCTTCTACCTCCTGAAGTCAAATGATCCAACTGTATCATCTCACCCAGAACTTTGGTTTTAAATGTGACATTAATAATCACTAGAATTGCATGAGGCAAATTACTTGATACATCCTCAACCCTCCCCAAAAGACCAAATATTTTACCTTATTTGAAGATTTCACATGGGATTTGAACCAAATCATTTCACTGTTACTCATTGATAGAGTCATGGAATGAATGAGATAGTAATTGAAACCCATAAGTTGACAGAAAATAAAGTTTAATTTTGAATTACACTCTGGCTTTCCTAAGATTTTGATCTTTCAGAAATGTTAAAAGTATCACACAGACTTTTACCTAGTTCTGTTAAATACTGAGAGTACCTCATTAATCATACCGGGTAGGTTAGACACTCAATCTCTTGTTGACCTGTCCCATCTCTTTTCCCTTATGATTCACAAAATCCTATAATCTGCTATCAGATTTCAGGCCCTTTTGTGAAAGACGCTGTCAGGTTTTCAGCCTTACTGTGTAAAGCCTTCCAGTTTCAATCTCAAATATGCTTAAGATCATTTGAATAATTTTCCAAGCTTTGGGTATCAGAACAAATTTCTCAGAGTAACAGTAGTGTAGATGAGATCCTGGTTTAATGGGCTTATGCCTGTTGTTAAGGGTCTAAAACTTGGCTATGAAGCAGTGAGAGAAGACTTACCTTGTAGAAAGAAAATTGTCCATTTACATAATCAGGGTAAGACCTAAACCAGAAAGCAGATATTTCCTAGTAGATGAGAAAATTACAGAAGAGGTAAAAGGACGATGAGAAAGTATATGAAGGAATATTCACCAAGTGTCTTGTGATCAAGCCACTGCTCCCATTCATTCATGCTGCTTGTTCCCAGCAGCAGCCCCTTTGTAACACCTGCTGCAATCTCTTCTTGTTTCTTGGTGATGGTTTCTGAGATGGAGAAAAGATGTTCTTTATGCACTCTCTCTTTCTCTCTTTTCACAACATCAGTGCTACACAAGTTTGGATTTCTCTTTGTACATATTTGCATTCCTCTGTCCTTAATAGAAAGCATTTAGTGCCATTTTGTTGTACAGAAGCTACTTCTTGTTTATCTTACAATATGCATTTTTTCCTTTGAGCTGTCATCTTGGAGAATGACTGTGAAGGCTTAAGTGAAACCAGCTCTTAGCAGCCTCCTGCAGTTGTATGTTTGACATAGAAGGTCACAAGAAAGATAGGATAGAAAGCATTTATATCTTTGCTTCCCAAAGCAATTGATTAGATTTCTAACCCTTTTTCTAAGCAATGGGCACAGATAATCTTTTACATGCACAGTTCAATATGGTCATACCCTCCTACTCAGAAAAAGTAACAGTTTTCCTTCTTTTCCTTCTTTGGAAAGCTTTAAATATACCTGACAAACTCATCCCATATTTCTCAACCTGCTTTTATATTTCCCATTTCAGTGTATCTACATCTACAAGATGTGCAACAGAAATGGAACTCTAAGATTTTCCCTATCAAATAGGATAGGGAAATTAGAATCTGAATTTCATAGATGGCCACAAGGTCAACCATTACAAACTTCCACAAGATCAAAAGAAAAATCCTTCAGGTTATTTCTTCTTCACCTCCATCTTCTTTATGTGTACCCTTACCTTGGTTTCATTGTTACTTTATATGGATATAGTGTAATTAGTATTGGAAGCATAATTTCGTTTATCAGATGCTAATGACTTAGAAAAATAACAGAGTCTACTGCGAAGTCCATCTATGTTAGAAAAAACCCTTCTTACATGTTTTGAACATTGCAGTAAGCTGAAATCTCCCTCAATAAAGCATTTTGATCAGGATTTTAGTCAGAGATGGTTCACAATGGTTTTTCCCTTAGGCTGAGGAATGTAGTAGGTGAGTTCTTTAAAATCATTTCTTTACCTTAGTTGACTTAAAAGATTTGCTCCTCAGATGAATTATAGGAAGTTGTAGCTGAACTGGGATTGAAGAACATAATGAAACCTCCTTAAGGTCAGACTGTTTAATTTCTGGGCACTCAGCACTGCTGTCTAACTAGTTTAAACAGTTTTGATTTTTCTGTTTTTAACTTCTCTTATGAAATGTTCCAAGACTTTATGAAAGCGATTTTTTTTTTATTGCTTTGTTTCTTCTTAAACCTCTAACATGAAGAACACCATTCCCACTGCTCCCATGGGAGGTAAGGGAGAACACAGGGAAAAGTCTTTGACACAAAGGCTCTAAAGCAGGACTTACTTGCTTATGCCACCCACATCTGCCCTTAGCCATGATGAAATCTTATAGGCATGGATTCCTATGGACAGTAAAGGCGTTTATGATAATCTAGTCTGACTCCACTGCACAACACAGACCAAAGACGTTCAACAATCATTTCTGCATCAAGTCTGTAACACTAAGCTATATTCTGTCTTTTAAAAAAACACTCTAACTTGATTAGAAGAGCTATCACATCCCTTAATATGTTGTTCAAACAGCTAGTTATCCTTGCTTAAAATGTGTATTCAAGTATATCAAGCTTCAGTCTCTAAAATTTGAGTATCTCTATTTTTCATTGAAGAGTTAATAATTCTTCAACAATTAGATACTACTTGATTGTGGTCTTGATCTTTTAACCTTCTTTTGTGTAGGCTAAATAGACAGTTATTCATTATGCCCTCATGTTAAGGCTCTTTTTTCAGAACTCAGATCATGCTTGTAACACTTTTCTAGCTTTTTCTGTTTGTCTTTTCTTTGAACTCCTGACCCTAGACAAGAGAAGCATTTTCAAACAATGGTCTCATTTAAAGTCACCATTCCAACAGCATATCAATCACTGCATTCACCTCAGGAACTAGCTGCTGAAAGCACTATTATGGTTCAGTACTGAAACATAATGGCATAAATAAACATTGCACTAAATATGTAAGCCAAGAAAACAATTACCAGAATTTGGAGTAGCTTTTCTTCATTATTGCACCCCTATGGTAACATCTAACAGCCTATAAATAAGCTTACATTAATCAAAGTGGGTATGGTGTAAGGTTAGAAAGAACTGAGGTGACATGACTAAATTTTTATATTAATTCTGGTGACTTAATCCTTCAGACATCCAGTACTCCTAGTACCAAGGAAAATGAAAAATGAGTGTGGTGCTCTGTAGTTGTGTATTGGCCATGATAGAACATGTACCATATAAATACATGATAGTTGGAACATTTAGCTAGATTTCATAAAGCAGAGCCTGGATTGTTATACTACCATCAACTGACAAAGTATGTAATTTAGCTAATCCATGAAAGACCCTTGTTTTCATCTGCGATGCTATAGTCTCCTGTGCTTACAGGATAATGTGTAATGATAATAAGAATACTTAAAAATATTATTTTACAAGCACTGAGTGCAATGATTCTGTGGTGGGTTTGCCTTGGATGGATGTCAGACACCCACTCAACTGCTCTCTCATTCTCCCTCCTCAACAGGGAAGAGAGGGAACATAACACAACAAAGCTCATGGATCAAGCCAAAAACAGAAAGATCACTCACCATTGTGGGTAAAACAGACTTGTCTTGAGAAAAATTAATTTAATTTAAATAGATTTGGATAGTGAGAAACAAAGACAAATTAAAACAACTTTCTCCCATCCCTCCTTTTTCCCAGGGTCAGCTTCACTCCTTCATTCCTGACTCCTCTAATTCCTCTGCTCTGAGCAGAACCAGAGGATGAGGGATGGAGACTTATGGTCAGTCCATAACAGTTCTTCTCTGCTGCTCCTTCCTACTCACACTTTTCCCCTGCTCCAAGCATAGGTGCTCCATGGGCAACAGCTTCCTTCAGGACATATCCACCTACTCGGTGTGGGGTCCTCCACAGGCTGCAGTGTGGATATCTGCTCTGACATGGTCCTCCCTGGGCTGCAGGGGCACAGTCTATCTCACCATGGTCTTCACCACGGGCTGCAGAGGAGTCTCTGCTCCAGTGCCTGTAGCACCTCCACTGCTTACTTCTTCCCTGACCTTGGTGCTTGTGGGGCTGTTTCTAACACTTTTTTCCTCACTCCTCTCTCCAATATGTGGCATCTTGCCCTTTCTTAAATATGTTTTCCCAGAGGCACCACCAGCTTGGCTGATGGGCTCAGCTGTGTCCTGTGATGGGTCCACTGGAGCTGGCTGGAGTTGACCATGTCTGGCACAGGGCAGTCCCTGGCTTCTTCCCACAGAGGCCAGCCCTGTAGCCCTCCACTGCCAACATCTTGCCATGGACACCCAATGTAGATTCATTCCAGGTTTGTAGCTGCTTTACAAATAACTGTATGAGTCCTGATCAAGAAATGAAGGATTATTGCTATGTATACTGTGATTGAGTGAAAAAATAAGAATGAGTTAATGCCTCATCTTGCACCATTGTGCTTCCTGGAACATCTTAAACAGGATGTATGTGCTCTCCCTTGGCACAAGTGTCCTCTACCAGGTTGCGTTCCACCACCTATAGAGCTGGATGCAGAAGCAGCTATCCACACACTGCATGACATCCATGCAGTCTTGGAAGAAAGAGCAAATTATGCTAGTGGAGTGATTTGCATGAAAACACAGAGATTCTTCTGTCCTGTGGACATTAGACCCTTTATGCTCTGGTGTATAAGGTTTCTCTGGTGTATAAGGGAATGATCTGATAATTTTAGAACCTAGCCACCAAAAAAGAAGTACTTAATTGTTTGAGAGGCAAAGTTACATTATGAGAATTACAATGCAGTTCAAAGAAGAATCTCCTTATGGTTGTTGGAATTTTGTAATCAAATTCCCTTTCAGTGTGAATCACTTTTACTCACAGATCATCTGCCTCAGTGCATGTATTCAAAGACTCAACAAAATGAATAAGAAACTCCACCGGATGCCTCCAAACATTTGTTCAGTCTTCCATGTGCAGTGACTTGAGCAATGGCATGCCAGCTCACCCACTTCTGCTCTTTTTCTTTCACATGGTGGCATTGACCTTCACTCCTGAGATGACCTGATAAACAAGGGTTAAAGAGATGCAGGAGGTGCTGTAGAGGTTCAAGGTTGTATTGTACAGCAAATGGGCAGTGTGGGGCGTATTCTGGGCTGGAATAGCTGCAGCACAGTGTGACTTTATTTCATTATTTATGTCATTGCAGGTTGTGTTTCAAGGGTGCAGAAGGGCAAGTGCGTGTTGTTGGGTACCCAGGTTGGGGTTTGGTTTTTTGGTTTGTTTGTTTTGATGTTGGCTTTTTCTAACTTTGAAATCTTATTTATAAATTATAGTAGATTGTAAGTCTTGCAAGGTCTCAAAATCATTAGCCAGCAACAGAACAGCTTCCCACTAAAAAAGAAACAACTAATCAGAAATTTCTTAGATGAGCATGTGTGTTTATGTGAAATATTTACCAGTCCTGGTTGTTTGAATAAAAAGAGAATAGAGATAAATGGTTTTTCATGCCTGCTAGGAGGAACAAAGAGAAATTGGTTTAATTTGAAAGAGAGAAGATTCTGGATGGATGTTAGGAAAAACTTTGTAACTGATAGGGAGGCAAGAGCCTGACTCAGAAAAACGTGTCGTTGAGCTCTTCACAAAGAGGTTGGGCAAACATCTGCGAGGGGTGATGTAGGAGCGGCTATTCTGCACTAGTCCGGGAATGTAGCCTAAACAATCCTTTGCAGTTTTTATCTTTGGTTTTATGGTTTAGTCTGTACAAACCATAAATAGCTAGTGTTTAATATTTACATACACAGAAAGACTGTTTTTTCCTGGTGTAAATTCAATTAAATGTTTCAGAGAAAAAACAACAAAATTAACCCTCCAAAGCAAAGTCTCTTCAATGAAAGGTCAGCACTGACTGTGACAAGCAATTCAGTTCTGGGCATTCATATATTCTGGATTGTCTACATGACTTCTGAGCTGAGAAATGTTATTTTTTATGTAGATCTAAAGCAGGAAATGTTCTAAAGTCTGTCAGATTTTAAGGACTGCTTGTTAGACAGAAATACTTGTGACAATACCTGGTGTTGTGATACTGAGTTGCAGATGGACCTGCGAGTTTCTCTTTTTCCCTTCTCCTCAGCAATCCCCCCATTTTTTCAGTCCCTCTTGCAGCACTTTTGTGCCTACCTGCAGGATCTGAATTGCAGTGTTACAATTACCAAAAATCATTACAACACTCAGAACTTCCATTTCAGTACATCTGTTGTGGCAATGCCAGGGATATGCCCAAACCCCCTAGATTTCTCTGTAATAAGATATAATTTCAGATGACTCCATAACATCGTCTTTCTTAAACAATTGATAAAACAAGTAAGAAAATTCAGCAGCACAACCAACTGATGTGTATAATCAAGGAAACCTGAGAACTTTTTCTTCCAAGTAGATCTGGCAATTTTCAAGCCAATTTTGTTAATCAAACAAAACCAGGTGCAGGAGCTAAAAATAGAGCTGTAACCTTAAATATATTTTGTTCTGATAAAAATTTTGTCTCACTTTTCTTTCTTCCAGAAGAATTTTAAGCACACTCTAAAATAAGCTGAATTAGAGAATTACAAGGTTCTGCACAAATGTGAATTAGAAGCTTTCTGTGTAACAATTATAAGTTTTGTAACTAGTAGCAAAAAACTCTACAATTGGAAAAACACTAAAATCTGCATTAGGAAAAACAAAAATATGTTTGTTCAAGTAGTAGCAAAAAACTCTACAATTGGAAAAACACTAAAATCTTCATTAGGAAAAACAAAAATATGTTTGTTCAAGTACCTTATGTTTACACCTGGGTGAACTATTTATAAGATAGACTCTATTTTATTGCTATTAATATTTGATGTGATAGAAACAAGAGGTTTCCATATAATTGAGACCTCATTGTTAGGTATGATACAAATAGAAAATAACTCTTTGCTAAGGAAAGGAGGATAGAAAAATATTTAAAGGTATGTATTCACACACATAATGATAGACTAAGATGATTAGGGTAACTACCTGAAAAATTTTGTCACAAAGATGTTTTTGTAATACATTATTTAAAAATACCTGTCAGGCACCTGAATGTGTCCCTCCATGTGGGACTGTCTGTAAAAGTACAGCCTCTAAAAACCAGAATTGTAGAGTGTCATAAGGAATACTTTCCTTTCTGCTAGCAAATAACTGGAGAACATTGCTGAGGCCTGACTCACACCCCTGTTAACAAGGGGCAACTCTGTAGGTTTCTGTAGATTAATTCTTTGTGATAGGTGCAATGGTGAGTAAAGGGTCCTTGACTTGTAACACCTAAATTCATCAGGTGTTTAATTCCACTGGTCCTTAAATAAACCAGACCCTCACTCTGAGAAGTCTAATTTTTATAGCAGAATGCAGCTTCTCTGAAATATCAGAGGAAGTTGAGTATAAACATCACCAGTGACTGCATTTGGTTTTTATGTTACTTCATGAATTTCAGTTTAGAACAAAGATTAAGCTATTTTGCAATATTTGCTTTTGTATGCTACAGTATAAATGCAAGAGATTTAACTTTCTCCTGAATGCTTACACTGATGTACACACAAGGTAAGGTTTTACTTCTCAAGTATAAATGGTTACAAGAGGAGGAGGAGAACATAAGGCTTAGAACAATAAGCGTGATAATGAGCAATCTGGATGCTGACCATACTCACTGCCAACTGCTTTTATGAGCATTATCAAATTAAAGGAAAAATGTGCTAAGGGGAATAAGGATGAATCAATGCATGGAAAACTGCGGGCAATGTAACACATACTTTGATCCTATGGCAACTGAATTATTTAGATTTAAGACTGGAAAATGATCTGTCTGTATAATTTCACTAGCAATCTCAAAACCAGAGAGCATTTCATTTCCTTACTTCATTACCTCAGTCGATGGATGGAAAACAGTAACAGTAGGACTATAAAGAATTACATTTTTCAAAATTATTACTATTATTATTTATAAGGTTTCTTTTAATCTACATAGCTAATCCTGTTCTGGAGGTGGAGAGCAAAATATAGGGATGGAACTGGTATTAGAAGTTAATATTCCCTGTGATACAGAGGGAATATTTATTAAAACAGTAGTGGAAGAAATCCTTCATAAAGGGCTTCTTGGACATGCCATCAGACTGCTGGTGAAATCCTGTGTGTGCACAGTCTGTTTGGACAAACAAGCTTTGCATGTGAAGGCCCGTCTGTAAGCATTTGCAGATGTCAGGTTTCATCTCCTGGGCCTATAAGACCTGAAAGCAGTGTGAGGCTGAGGCCCCTCAGCAGACGTGCCCTTGTGTGATCTCACCTAATATATGCAGGAATTAATGCATTGTGAGATGTTTTGTTTATCCTCCTTGCAAGACTTTCACATGAAAGCTCCCCAAGCACATCTCTCCATTCTCTGCCACGACCTGGGCTGAGCCACAGGGGCAGTTTGCTGGGTCTCACAAAGTGGCCGTTCCTCATTCTTACTTTATAGCAAATTCAATCCAGCCAGAACTGGGGCCACAGCCGTTACTCACACAAAAGCATGTGGGAATATATTAATTCCTGCTTTCTCCTACCCGCTCTTCGGGGCTGTGCAAGATTTCTCTTCCAGCCCCTGAGTCGACTTGCTGCCCAGCCAGATGTGCTTGCTATAAGCTTTGTGCCTGTGTGTGCCTGCATACTTCTTACTCAGTTTTGTCAAAACTGTTCCCTGACTAATATAATTACATATTTTCTGGGCCACGGAAATTGCAATTTTCTTCCTGCTTCAGACTGAGCATTAGAGAGTTCAGGACTGAAGCTCAGGTCTTCCCTTTCTTTTCATGAATGCTGTAAGACTTAAGGTCCTGGGTTATATTTTACTCTGGGCAAAATAATATTAAATTATTTTCTGTATGGAGGAAGAGTTTCACCTGTGAATGAGAGTGTCTCTCTGCTCTCAGATTACCCTGCAGAGTTATGGTTAGGGGAAAGTAATGAGAAATAAGGTTTAGAATTCTGCAGATAATTTGAGTAACGGGGAAACAAAGCACAATTTCTACCCCAGATTTCTACCTCATGGTATTCCTGTAAATACTAAGGGAAGAAAGGTACAATCCTGAAGCCCAGTTAGCTGCCTGACACCCTGAGAAAATGTCTCTCCACCCCACGCACCCATCCCATCAAGATTTTTCCAACAGCAATGTGCTTAGCATGCATTTTTTGCAGACACTCCTTCGTACTCTCCCACTCTCATTGCATGAACTTCCTTCCCTCATATGACGTATAGGGGGGAAAATGGCTTAATTTTAGCATTTATGAATCACCCGAGTTCAGTACAGGGCACAAATTTGAGCACTGAGATGCCCAAGTCCCTTCAGAGAGCCAGCTGTAAATGAATGATGCCACCTGGCTATATATGTGAGTGTTACCACTGTATTGTGTAAAAGATTCCTCTTTCAAAGTTTAAATCCATACATTTTTTTGTCCATAGGATTATTTTGCTTACAGTCTTATATTTAGAGTGTGATTGAAGGATTTACTAAGATGACATATGTGTCAGCATAAAAATAAATATTACTACAGGACCATTTTAAACACACCAGAAGTGTATCTTTAAATGAGTCTTGCTTAGTGGCCTGGGAATATATCTTATGTAGGATTGATTATGCACTCCTGAGCTAGCAGGAAACATGCATGCAAGAGCACATGACATAAACAAATCTCTGATGCAAAAAGGTTCAGAATAGTGCTCTTAACGGAGGTGTTTCCGACAGGCAGCTCTTGGCATTGGATTTGTTTAGGAAGGTCTCATGATCTTACAGAAGAAGAATTTAGCTCCTAAGCATTTGGTGTGTTTGGAAATGCAAATGTCTTTGTCTCTGGCATTTCTGATGGCTTGTCAGATTTAGGTTGCTGTAAGTGTACGAAAAAATATTCGGAGAAACAACCTTCTTTTCCTTTTGTTAATATGATATCCTCAAATTATCCCTCCTGTTCTAGTTTCTATTTCCTTTTGAGTCAAGGCCAATTATCCCTGCAGCTTTCCAGCTGAATGCAACAATATTTCAGGGTACTGCTCACCTATTTACACACCGTAGTGCTCTCAAGCACAAATGCACACATAGCTCATCTATCAATCAACAGTTCTTTAATAACTAAGGTACACAGAAATTTTGTAGTCATATTCTGCAGGGTATGTCTAAATCTTCTCTGAACCCTCTTCATGCCCTCTTGACCCTCAGAAAGCTAAAGCAGATTTTGATCCACTATTTGGGAAGGCCATAATCTTGTCTTCAGTATATCCTTGTGCTATTTGTCAAATGTTAGAAAATTATCTCCAGAACATCTCTGACCAGGAAAGCAGGTAGGATTAGATTCTGTCTCTTCTTTCATTGCCACCAGCTACTCAAACAATGTTTTTCACAATGACATAGTTGACACCATACCTGTTCCTACCAGCATAATTACAATGTGCCCCAACATAAAGAGCAATGTCCTCAGAGCGGCTCTGCCCATGAACTGTGATTAAAGACATGTTTGCCCCATGCTGTGGAACATGGTATAGAGATTCCTGAGGTGTCACTGACATCCAGTGTCCCAGTTCAGTGTTTTTCTGTGATTTTATCTCTTTTCACAGACCAACTGACCTTGCTGAGCAACCACCTCTTAGTACAATTGTTGTGGCTGATAAACTGAAGGATGTTCCAGGATGGTAAACTGAAGGTTGTCCTTCCTGGTTCCTGCCTTCTTACTGTGCTGAGCAATGATATAAGGAGGTGCAAAGCAACATGCCCTTCTTCAGTCAGACTGGGGAGCCTGTCTCCTTCAAAAGGCTTTGCTTTGTAACCCCTTTCCAGTAGCTCTCGTCAGTAGCTTAGGGGAGAAGTGACAAAAGCTATGACTTTTTAGGTAACTACTGGGATTTGCTCAGGGTATTGTTGTTGGTTATTTTAATAACATTTTTACTGGCTATCCAAAAAGATATAGAGAAATTTAAGATACTGCAATGAAAGTGGAATTTACTAGGTAAAATTTGTTACTAGTGTAGCTCCATCGAAATATCCCAGCAGGGATCTTGCCCCACAGCCTTTTTTAAAATGCAAGATTTTTCAGAAGTTTCTGGTGACAGAGAAAAGATAGTTAAAGCAAGCAATTAAATAATAGCTGTCCTAAAGCCAACTGGAAATTGCCTTTGATATCGGAATCCATCTGTGCCAATAAGTGAAGCCTACTAGGGAGAAGATGAAACATAAAGAAATAAAAGTGTCATGACTACTGGCAGACAAGTAGATGAAATTCAATTAGCTTAGCTTGAAACATGCATTCACCACTGTAAATGAAGTTTAACTTTTCTCCCTCAGTACCGGAACGGAACCTGTTCTACACATCCTACCCTGAGAACAAAACTACTCTGTTTTTTCTTTTGGACTTCCCCCCAAAATCTAGTATGTTATTATCACAGCTTGAAATCTCATTTCTATATATTGATGAACAGCTTCCATACCTATCAGAACAAAATGAAAGCATTTGCGTCGTGGTAAATGTATATACTTACTCTATCTCAGCAATAGTATTCTTTATTATTCATTATACAGAACACTGGAAATCTATAAATGCCAATTCTGTAGAAGTTTCTGAACCAAATTTCTGAATCTGTGCCCTCTTGAATGTTTTCTCATCATCATCTAGCTCTGAATTCTGTGCCCTGAAACAACTGCTGTAGTATTATGTAACAGGCATTCCCTCTTGAAGCTAATAAAAAAATGCCTCACTAGGTGTAACTGCCACAAATTCTTTTGAAAAATGACATTCTCTTCTTAATAATGATCTTCTTAGCTGCATTTTAGAAGATAAAAATATAAAGCAATCTTTGCTTCAGTAATAATGATCTACTTCTTTTTCATATCTCCTTTTTAGTAAAATACTTTCATCCATGCATATGATTAAAAAATCAGCTTGCTGATCAGTTTGCTTTAGAACTGTCACAAATCTTTCATCAAAAATTTTCAGTAGATGAGCCTGAACAGAGTTTACACTGATTGAATGATGATAGTAAATGTTTTATTGATAAAACATATTATGAAAACAAAAAATGATGATGGCAGGGACTGAATAGTAAAAGGCATTGTTTTATGACAACAGATTCCCTGAAATTATTTTCAAAAGCTACTGAAGAAAATGCTTACAATCCAAGCAAAGAGATTTAATGTAGTGCTCTTTGCTTGAGATCAGATGGAAGGAACAAAGATTTTCAAAACCCATTGTCTAAAGTTATTCTCTTTAGTCCAGACTGAAGATACCCAAATTCCAAGCTTGATTTTTTGCCAAGCTAATGAAGAAGCTCTTTCTGAAAACAACCAATGCTCATCATCTGAGCCAGCAACTGCAAAGATGTAGCCATGTGTTTGGGTAGTCTTCCCCTTAGGAGCACTGTGGTTTGTTTGGTTAACAATGGTGAAATACACCTTCTGACAAAAGCATTACAAAATTTACTCTAAGCAGAGAATAAAACCAAAGGCAGAAATATACCTATCATACACTCACATTATCACCTTTAAGCTCAAATGGAAAACACTGGCTTAGAAACCCTGATTTCTCAAACAAAAATCTCTGCCAACAAATGCCTTATTAGTCATCAGTCATCATTCCAATCTTCCTACTGTTTGTCTTGTTTGGATTTTAGGAAATTTTTCAAGAAAAAAAAATCCCAAATTCTCAATTTTTTTTGCAGGTGTGGATTTTTACTTTTCTCCATACTTTTGTAGTGAAATAAGTAAAAAGGTACAAATAGGAAGACAGGTGTAGAGGAATAAAAATATAGAAAAGGAGGATTTTGATTCTATGGTTTGGGATAGTTTTTCCTAACACCAGTGTTTTCCATTTGGAAAAAGTTAGGAAATATTAAAACTCTGTGAAAAACATTGTCAAAATGGGAAAATAATGTTGAAAACTAGCTCTAGTTCTGCTGCTAGGTAGCCATTGGTACAAAAAAGGTTTCATTTTTTTTTTTTTTTTTTTTTTCATCGAAATGCCTTTGAAAACTGAATATAATCTGTGGGGTGGTGTAGAAGAAAATCTTCCCCATTTGCTAGCATTACAGATATTTGTAAACAAACCATTATTAGGAGAGTAAACACATTATAACTTGGGGAGATACAACATAAGAGTCTTTATACGAAGACGAATGAAGGACTCCCATCCTCAGTGACTCTAGTGGTAGTTTGTTTCTTTCCTTTCCATCCACTGATCAGGTGGTCCTTCTATTAACACCTCCACCCACCTCTCAAACCTGCTCTCAATATCCAGGTGCTTCAGTAGATGTGTCTCCCATCCCAAGGGATTTTCTTGCTTGGTCTTGCCAGACAGTATCACCAGCTAACCTGGCTCAGAGGTGGAGTTTCATTCAACTGGGCAGCCCATACAGTTCAGTTGCTGTCCTTTGCAACATGTTTTCTCACCCTTGAAAGCTGCTGCTACCTACCACAAAGGTCTGTGCACCCTCTTCCAGCAAAACCCTCTATCAGCTTTGTCATGCGGTTCTCCTGCAGAGGAGGCATAAGCTATTAAGGATATTGAAAACATTAGTAGGTGTGTAAAAATAAACTCTACCCTTATAAGGTAAGATGTCCTTCCCTTTCCCCACTCTGAACTCCAGAATCCAAGTTCAAGTATAATAATGGATCATTTCTAGAGGAATTATGAGTAGTTGGCTCATGCAAAATAAATTCTCTGTGGCAGCATATTTCCATTTCATGAATGAATGATACTTTCTCCTCTATAGTCTCTTCATAGGATTTACTAATCAATACCATAAGGCTACCCTGCAGCAAAAGAAGACCAGAGCTATAAACTCTTCAGTATTTCTCTTCCTGATTTTGGAAGAACCAATAATATAAGAATTGTATTTTGTGGTCACATATGCTGAACTTATTTGTTTCTACTGGACAATATATATTGCAGTCATCACACCAGCAAAGCCATAGTTATGGTTTTAATATCCCAGTCGACCTAAGCACTGGTTTTATCAATTATTTTGGGGGTTGAAATGTCACATACTGGTTTCCAGCACAGAACTGAAGCTTTTCTAAAGGCTAGCAGAAAACCCAACTAATCTGCACTACAACATTTTATCATTGATGAAACGATGCCTGTTTCAGTTTCTCCTACATCCCATTTGGAAGCTGATGTTGATGAACTAGTAGCCAGCTGTAGCTGTTGCACACTGCAAAAATAATATTGTCTGGGTTCTTTCTTATGTATTACTCAAATTCATTCCCAGATACACTTACCCAAAGAAAGAATTATTTTTCAGTATTATAGATCTTTGGATTTAAATGATTACAAGAAGGCAGAAGCAACTGGGAGGGGCAATTGTGAAGGATAGGAGTGAGCCTAATTATACTTTTGAGCTCTAACATCAGTTAATTCAATTGCAGTGCAGGAGTCTTCTATGTGAAATGAATAGGAGTCTGTAAATGCCAGCTTACAGGCATTTTGCTGCTTTATCTTCTTGCACTAGCTGCACTTCTGCAGGGGGTTTATGGAACAGGGAAGAAATAAGAAACATGAAGGAAGAAAAATAGAACAGGACATTAAAGAAAGTAAGAAATAAAACCAATATCCCATTATTAAGGAAGGCAATTCAGTTATAGAGTCAGTGCACAGACAGTTACATTCTTGCCAAGGAACCTTGAGGCTATTCATGGAACTATTTACCTGAATATGTGTGTGTGTGTGTGTGTGTGTGTGTGATCGCTCCTTAAAAAATAATAAAAATGGAACTTTAAGACAAAACAAACTTTTAAAAGCACATGACAAATTTACATATATTTTAAATCAAAGGGGGCAATTTACAGCTTTAGCAATAATAAATAAACTATATAGTTATCCTGATCTGTACTGTGTTTTTCCACAATGTAATTATTTATTTCAGTTTTTTGAGTTGAATATTCAGCTAGCAAATAAAGAAAGCGCTTGTCATTTGTTTTGAGCATCGAAGGTTTAAAAAGGATTTATTTCTGATATTTTAATCTTGGGACATATGTAGTTCTCATTGTAGGATGTGCAATTGCTTGGGAAATAGTTATAAAAATAACTTCAAAGAACAGAAACAGAGCACACTGATTTAGAAGCCTCATGAGTGCAGTTTTCTAGATATATGTAGACAAAACATTGACATTTATAATTCCAGAGTTTTTTCCACATTAAGACAATTTGTCATTATTTGTATCCTGAGCAGGAATCATGTTTCTAGGCATTGAACCTGCACATAAGAAACTCCAAAACAGGAACTGTTTGAGACACATCAAGGTCTCAATGGAAGTGCTGTTCCCAGAATCACAGCTCCCACAAAGATTAATACCTCCTTCCCAATGCTGTACCACAGATAGTGAGAGGTTTTGCACTGAATATTTGCGAATAATAAGAACTTAAGCTAAGCAGGAAAATATAAGGCAAAAGTTATCCTCTGAAAATTGTTCTGTCCAGGTCTCAATACTGTCTCTGCTGTTAACTTCTTATAAAACAGAATTTTAAAATTTTGGGGCCCAGAACTAGCACTTCTACTCCATCCAAATAATACCTAAGACTAAAAAAAAAAAAACTGATGACATTTTAAAGTGGTTTTGGAGTCCCCATCATGACAGAAGCAGGCCTCAAAGAGTTCTCTGAACTTTCTGAAGCCTGATGGGAACGCAAATGGTAGCAAGCACCTCTGCAGCTTCATAAAAGACAGCAGAGGTGGGTAGAAAGAAAGGATCCGGTTTGATAACTAAACAGAAGAGCACATTTATCAATTGTAGCAATGAGACCTTGTACTCTGTTGATCCCATGGACAAGTTTAGTGAGAAACAAACGTAGCCCGTGGCTTCAAATGTTGTCGATTCACCACTCCCTCACCCAGGTGGGCTTGAGCTGTCTTGGCAGCGTCCGCAGACCAGACAGCAGCAAGCAGCCGCAGACCGGCTCTGCTCACACCCTGATGCAGATTTGGCCCCGGGAATCTTGTTTCTTTCTTGAGTGGATGCAGAGAGGAAACAGATCCTTTACGTTGTACTTGTGCAAGCTACATCAAGGACAATAACTGTATGTTAAGAGCATTTTCTAGCCCTGTGATATATTTAGTGGCAACCAAATAACAAGTCTTATAACTTATATGGAATAGACAACTGTACTGCCATGCCCTAGAACAGCATCTGCATTTGCAGAGAAACATTACTGGTATTTTGAAAGGAAAAAGAGGATTTACAATTCCAGATGTGACAACAAATTCATTAATTCATCAGCTAGCACCCCATCCTCTGAAATGCCACTTCTACAGAAGGGTCAGGCACCTTCCATGCAAAAATTAATGAGGAATGAAGCAACATGTGTCCTGGTCAGAGACTCCCATTGCTCAAGCTTTAACTAAAGTCTTCAGCTGTGTATGGAAACATACTCATTTCCTTGTTAGTTTTATCCTGCTCATGACAGCTATGGTATAAATCATGACTTGGTGCTTTATGATCTATATTCTTCACGACTTTAGAGTCAGTAGGTCATGAAGACACATTTGAATTGCTGGACATTAACATAGTTCGTTTTATTTGGGAAAAAAAGTCAAAAGCAATATTTTGGCTGGAGTTCTAAATAAAATGCCTGTAAAATATTTGTATGTGTATGTGACTCTTCTGTGTTAAAAACTGGGGATAGTGGGGGTTGCAGGAGAAGGGAATATGCTGTAGGGGTCTCTAGTTACTAAAGTAATTATAAACAAAGGAAAGGTTTGTCCCCTGGACCCAGCCAAATGTCTGCGAGACAGAATTTGCACACAGCATATTACAGAAAAGTTCTAGAGATCTAGAGATCCAACTGGCTTAAGTAAGAGATGAGCAAAGATACCCACCTATACCAATGTATGTGCATCTTTCTATAGACTGTTATTTTTATGATATCCAGTTGTTAGGACTTTCCTTTTTTTGTATCATTAGGAGGAAACAGGTATTAGACTCATAGGCTACTTCAGGTTGGAAGGGACCTCAGGATGTCTCTACACCAGTCTGCTGCTCAAAGCGGGGCCAGCTATGAGGCCAAACCAGGTTACTCAAAGCATTACCCAGGCAGGCCTTGAAAACCTCAAAGGACAGACAGCACAGCCTCTCTGGGTAACTGAAATATTTTATTACATGACATGTAAAACCTCAGGGATAAGTAAGTGCATTGAGTTAATTGAGTTGTGCATGATTAATCAGAGAATGAAATGGTTAATTTGCATCCAAAATCCTAATGACTCTTTTTAATGTTTATTCCTAATGTTTATTTTTGCATTACCAAAATAGAAAAGGAACAGTTATTCTTGTAGTCCTGTAAAATATCTTTTCTGTTTGTTTCTCCTCTGAAAGAAAGAGAGGGGAATAAAGTAATTTCTGTCGTTAATTCATAGTAACGGTTACCACAACAAAAATCTAGTTAACACAGAAAGAGTTTTGACACGCCTTGAAACACTGTAACCTGAGGGCAGCCTCAACCTATGTGCCTGCCAGTTATCCTAAACTGGAGATGGCAGTTACCTAAGAATGAACGGTGGCTGACCTCTTTCTCCAGGAACAGATGGCTTGCTTCTCCTTCCATGTTTACTATTCATAACTACTTTCCAAAACTATCTGTACCTACTTTTTTCCTTTACTACCATATTCAGGGATGATAACTTTCCTTAGTTAGGAAAAGTATGAATTTGATAGACATTGACATTTCTGAAGGTTGTAAATACTGTCAGGAAGCCTCCTCTGTGCAAATCATTCACTTGGCATTCAAGTTCCCACTATGGTCATCACTTTGCCTGAAAAATACACACAGAGTTGCTCAACAGTCCAAAATGTTTGTTCCCAACAGGTGTATTACCAGTTAGGGAGTCCATCATGTCTAATGTTGGAATTATGTTATTTCTTGATTCTGTAACATCCATTTTCCATTGGGTTTCCAGGTAATTTCTGGATTATTGAAGACATAGGTTCAGAAGTCTCAAATTAAAAGTGTGGGAAAACAATGATGTAGTGATCTACATTGTATCCTGAGACACTTGTCAGGCACTAAAAGAAATGGGAGCTATGAAAGTTCCCTGGGTTTATTTCTGTTTTCCTCCCTGAATTTGATCCTTGACTCATAAATGAGACTGGCTATTTCAGTGACTAGTTTCTGGGGATCTTGGGTCGATTTTTTTTTTAGGAGTACTTCTGATTTCTGTATTTTGCCAGAAGTAGAGAAGACTTCCACCCCTTTGGGTTGTAAATCATAGGCTAGAGTTATGCCCTGAGGGTACTTGTTCAATACATTGAAAAAACCAGGCATCTAGAAATGGGAGTGTGAATCTGACACTGATGACTAAAAATACACAGTCCCTAAAAAACCACTAGCAATGACAGTGCCTCCTCACAAACTGGAGCTAGGGCCTTACTTTTTTTCTTATTCTGCAAAACTCAAACTTTGTGACCTGCCTACCAGATGGAGACAAGCAGAGGAGAGAAACATTTAGTTTGTGTATCCTGATAGGATTTGAGTGCAAGTTCTGTGGGCATGCAGTATTCAGAGCCAGAAGCAGAACTTTAAAGGACAGGCAGAACTTTATACATTGGAGATCAGCAGGGGTCTGAGAATCAATAGTGGAATTGCAACTGGAAGGATACACATAAAGTAGAAGCTTGTTAAGATTCACCTATCTAAATGCCATTAATCTTTTGGTTTCTCATCAGTAAAAAGGGCATGGTAGTCCCTCCTTAATGCATAAAGACATTGACAGGCTAAACATAACAAAGGTTATGAAGCATTTAGATACTGTGATAATGGAGCTCAGAGCTGAGTGCCCATAAACCCAGGGGCCTGGGCTGCCCAGCATCCAGGAGCCTGGAAGTCTCGGCTTTCTGGCACCTTATTCAGCAGCCTGCCCAGCAGCCAGCCAGACAAGCCAGTCAGGCCAACAGAAGCTGATTAATCATCTCCTGGTTTCCATTATAGATGGGGCAAACCAGACATGTTCTTTAAGGATGAAGATCAGATTTCATCAAACTGGTATTTTTCTGACAGAAAAACATGCTATCCAGGAATCTTTAATCACTTCTGTTGCTAATTGTGTCATTAAAACAATGCATCATGTTCCTCTGATGTACCATGTGGCAAATCAAAAGTAGCGGTCTGATGGATTGACTAAGTCTCCCTTTAATCACCAACAGATATTGCTGCTGGAAACAAATCAGTGCCAACTTTAGTGAATGCACATTTATAGACACTTTGAAACTCTGCACACAAGCATTTATTGGTGATGAAACAGTATGGCTTCGAGTGAGTCAAGAACTTTTAGCATCACTCGTGTTACTCCACTAGAGGTACTTACATACAGCACAACATGGCACAGGTAGTTGTCTGGGGAATCCTCCCAGCATACCTGGGAGGAGGGGAAGCGCTCTCTACCCTTTGTAGATCAGACACTGAGGCATACAAGGTAAAGGCACAGCAAGCATGTGCTGTGTATTGTACACAGATTGCAAGCAGGGACTGATTTAAAGAGTGCAGAAAGGGATCAGAAAGACAAAGTGAGAGAGTCTGCTATAATGTGGAGTGATTCAATAGGCACGTATTTTCATACTCTAAACTTTGCTAGACACTTGAAATTGCTCCTCGGTACCAATGCAAGAGTCCCAGTTGAACAGTTCCCTACACTGAACCAAAATCTGATGAGAGGCACATCTGAGTAGGTGGTCTCACACAGGGCATCTCCACCACAGACGAGATTAAGCCTTTTCCTTAGTTCAGCTGTGGATTTTCTTCTTTTCTTTTAAAATTGAGCTGGAGTGGCTGGGGGTGTTCAGGATTTCTCATATTCTCCCCAGTATTTGACATGTGTTTGCTTTCCAGATAGAGAATCTCCTTGAGGAATTAAAGTGTTAGTCTACTGAGATAAAAAGCTAGATCAAATAAAACATTTATGTGCCTAAAGGAAAGGCATTTTAGCTGCATCACCTTTATAAATAGTCTATTGGTGAAAGCACTCAGTGAGGAACTGGGAGACCTCAGTATTAATTTCTTACTCCAACAGACCAGGTTGAAAGGGATGCTGTGCTGAAAGTGTTCCGCTACAGAGGAAATAATTTGAAATGTTGGGTCAAAGGCATAGAGAACAAAACCAAGAGAAGCATGTCCCTGCAGCATAGGGTTAGCCTCTCCATTAAATGTGCTGTACATCTCAGAACCAGTCAGGTTATTATTTCTCCGACTCATGTCACTTACTAGACATCACACCAAAAGACCTACTCCTAGTGGCCTGCTCTTTAATTTGAGGAGACTTAACAGAGTTAATGGAGGGAAATATGAATCCTCATTTTTTTTCCTGTTGTCAACGGAGTGTACAGCTTTCTCTGTCAGCAGGGAGCTCTCAGGAGACTATCATACAAAATGAATGACTGCTGTTCACAAAAATGCTGAAAAACAACTAATTGATTTTGATGAAGCAGGCAGCTACATTTGATTTTGTACTCTACATTCAGGAACTTTAATAAAACATTTTTGTTAGGAGAGTTACGTATAGACAAATTGAATTAAGTGATGTTTTACTTTTCATTAGATTTTTCAGAGTAGTAAACAATATTGCTTTATAGTAGAATGTCATTTATTGACAGAAAAGCTCTTTTTTCTAGTGTAAACAGTATCATCAATGTAGTCTATTAAAAATAAACGTCTAAAATTTTGCATGAATTTCTGTCTTCCAAAATAAAAAAAGGAAGGAAGGAAAGAAAGAAAAGAAAAAAAAGAAGGAAGGAAAGGAAGAAAAGAAAAAAAGGAAGGTGGAAGGAAGACTGGTATTGCAGTAAGTTGTTAGGCTAGGACTGAGACACAAGGTTTCAGTTCCTAGTATTTTCCATGCCTCTGTTTCTTTTTTTCTGTAACATACTGGCAATCTTTTCTACCTTATCAACTGTGGTGCAGTTGAATTAAAAAATGTTTGGGATAGTGTAGTGAAGGACATGTGCCAGAGGAGAGATAAACTACTGAAAATGTCTTCTGACATATGCTAAGGGCTGCCACTTCAAACAAAGGCAATGTACCAACTTTGGGTATCACCTAAACTCAGACCAAGCATGATAGTCACTGTGAGTTGAAGATGCCTCAGCCTTTCCCACTAAAACCAGTAGCAGTTATCTACTCACTGGAGGACTGGGTACCTGCTGTAACCATCTGAACAGTGACTCTGAGCAATTTGCCACTTTTTGTTTCCTTGAGAAGCAGTATTTCTATCGTTTCCATGTTACGTACCTCCCTAAGACTTTCTTAGGAGTTCAAAGTGTTTGGAAATCCACAAAATTAAAATCATCTGTTACTACAATGCGATCTAGGGAAATTCCACAATATACCCATGACCTTTCAAACTGTTGATTACTCCTTTCTCGCATGTCTTAAGTGCCACTCCCCTATTTCTGTCCTGAAATGGAGATGTGCAGAGTGTATAATACGAACTGATGTTTTCTGCTAGAACTAGACTATATTCAGTGTAGTATTATTGATGCTACATGGCCTTTTGGGTCCAGGTGCCAAACTGTATTTTTGGCTTAATTTCAAAGATAAAGGACAAATTTAAGCTTGGTGTTGAACACTGAAGTGAGCAATCCCTTATCTCTGCCCTCTCCTGTGTTATCTTTTGCATTGCCTAGCTGACCCAAAGATCTGGAAGGCAAATTAACATTTGCTACTGTGCAATGAAAAAGGCAAATTCCTCCACAGTACTTGTCTACAGCACAGAAAGTAAGTAAATATTAATTCCTCCAGTGTTGTGAGTAGTCACTTCCTCACACAACATACCCTTACCAAATTAAAGCTTTTTCTTTGAAGCATCTAGTTTCCTTTTGCTCACCAACAAGGGCACAATGAGCAACCATGAAAACAAACTCACAGACAGCATCTGACCTTCATTTTGCACAGCTTGTAGGTATTCTCTCCTTCTTGATTGTAGTCATAGTTTGTTAGAACATTCTCCTGAAACACATGGCATTTATGACATTTCCTACAAAATCCTGACACTTCTCAGATGCTGTTCTAACCAATACCAACTTCCACAGAGCAAGAAAGAAACCAACAGTTTTCTTCTCTGAAAAATATATGCAATCAGATAATGCTCTTCACACAGCTTATACTGAAAATACACAGTAGGGTTTCTTGGTCTGGTTATAATGCCAAAAACCCCTTGACCCCACACCTTTTATGGGCTCGAGTGCTAGCCGAGGTTAAGCAGAGAGGATTGTCAGCTTTCAGTTCTTGTACATTTATGCACAAATGTTTGCTTACATTCTTCAGGCACATTTACTGAAAAAGAGGCAATGTCTAAAGAAGTTCCTAACATCCTTGCCCACACTGAGTAGTTCATTCATTCACAAGTAAACTCTGCTGAAGTTTTCTGGGATTACTCACAAAGAACAATGCAGCTCAATGAGGGCAAAGCTGCTCACATGTAGTCTTTCATCTCAAGTCTACTTCTCAGAAATTGTCAGGACTCTTGGAGCAACATGGCTCTTCTGAACAGAGATCACAAAGAACAACAAGGGCCTGATTCTTATTTTAAACAACGATTTAAACCTGTGATCCTGTCAAATTTCCTACATATAAGGCCCCTTCCATCTGCCTCAAGCCTTGAAGAGGCTAGTGGTTTTCACTCCTGCAAAACTCTCACAGAAGAGGGCTGAAGGACAGAAGCATTGAGTTCCCAACCTAGCTAAGCTATACTGTCTGATATTTCAATAACCAACCAACAGTGGTACTGTTCCGAAAATTGATTTTGAAAACAAAACATTAAATTCTCACTTTAGACTGACAGAAAATTTTCAAGGTGAAGTGAGCAAATGAAGAGTTAAAGATCAGGTGCTTGTTGTTAAAATCAATATGGCTTCATAGCAACATTTTCTTCTTCCACAACAGTAACCAGTGAGTGTTTCAACCAGCTCATCAGATGTGATCAAAGTCACAACCGGACACATTCAAAACATAAAATATCTTCTCCCTTTTTCTTAAGTAAATGCTGCATTGACTATTTTGTTCCTGTATATGCTATTAGTCAACTTACAGTGGAAGCACAACCACAGTGTGAGTAGTAGAGCTGATAACTTTTTATGAAAAGTTAACACCACACAATATGTTACAAACAGATTCCAGTCTTCAGCTATTACAAGTAATAAGAGAACACTGTAATTAAAAAAATAAATCAGCCCCATTTTACTTCCTTGAAGCATATTCAGTAGTTACATTAAAAACAACTTTTATAGAAATCCTCTGTATTCACTAATTTAGAGGGAAATGCACTCAAAAGGGGTGTATACTGCACATCTTTATTGATGAATATTACTTTTTATCTAGCTCGGAAGAAATAAGATCCTCTTGAGGCATTGAATCAGATGAGTAACTCTGATGAGAAATAAATTAAAACCACAGAAAATGCCCTGGTATGCGGCTGCACATAGATATTCAGTATCTGCATCAATCCATTTTAGACATTTGGAAATGCAAAACAAAAGTAGAAGCATTATTTCCTTTATGTTTATAATGACCAGAGAATAATTTTATAGCGAAGAAATTACTTTTAAGGCACATCAGTCATTCCATATATACTTCATATCCACCAAAATCTGACTGTCGATTAAATTTCATTCCCATAGACTCCTTGAATTCTACAAGGAAAAACAAAGGGGAAGGATTGTGTTTATAGGCAACAAATCTCATTTCAAAAGCAGTGCAACAGTGAAACTGCCGTGTGTCTGCAGATGGGGAAACCACTCTAAACCGGCATTAAATGACAAAGGCAGACCCTCATCTCGGTAGGAACAAGTATCTCTAATGAAGCTGTCCAGTAGCTCAGAGGTAGTAGCTATGTACCATATGCTGCTTTGGTTGCTCTGGCAATTATATAGTTTCTTCAGATTAAACAAACCTGAACTTTTTAGATACATCATTACCTACAAATAATATGAGCTTGTTTCAGCTCTTTTTGATGTAACTTTAAAAATAATTCTCCATTTTACAAAAGAGAAAATGGCTTGTAATCCCCCCTCTCAATTGCTAATTGTTTCTCTTATTTATCTGTCTCAGGTACATATTTGTACCAAACCATTTGTTATTTACAAGGGGATGCTCCTGAACATAAGTCTTAACATCCTTTCTTTAAGTGTGGATGTTTAAACAAAGCTCAAATCTTTTCACAACTGCAAGCCTTTCTTCAAGAAAGGTTCCAATAAGTTACGGACTTATGACTTTGAAAATGTCTCAGTTGTTTCTTTAGTGAAATCAAGCAAACTTCTAACGCATTTGGTGCAGTCATCTAATCCTCACTTCAGCAGAACTCCTACTTAGCACGAGAATCTTAGCTACTGACAACCTCCTCTTCTGGGGCTAAGTGAACCAAATGCTCACTATGAAAAACTGATGAAACAAAGTGACTGCTCTATCATTTCTCCTTACGTCATAGAGATTTCAAGAGAAGAGGGGCTATAGGCACCTGTCAGACAGAACAGAGGGAGTAAAGAACAGGATATCTAATGATTCTCAGGTATGGATTAAATTTAGCTGTTTCAAGAAGCCTACCGTATGAGATTAGATTTCATTATATTTTTTCAAAGAGCTGTTTACTGTGGATTCATTTGAGGCAGATGCCAAATCCTGCTGCCTATGGAAGGAGTGATACATATAAAATGGAGCAGTATTTACTCCACAAGCAGAATACACACCTTGCAGCAGCACAACTGGAGAAGGGATGTAAATGCTCATCTGGGTCTTACACTTGCTATGCATTCAGTGGTGAATGTACAGACAACAGTCCCTGTCTCTCATTCTCTTCATTACAGTTTATGACATTTTATAAACCCACAGAAAATATAGTTTGCTTTGATAACTATTCAAACTCTCCTCCCCTCTTCCCTCCCTTCCCCACAACAAAATCATCTGAAATCATAAACTAGAAATACAAACAGGAAAAGAGAAAGAAAGCGACATTAATATTAAAGGTTTGGAACAGCTGCACCTTACTTTTGAGATTTGTTCACATACAGCACTAACAATCTGCAACGTATGCTTCTCATTACAAAAATAAATATAAAGGATTTAGTTGCTCTAAGACTGTAAAGACCTTAGTAGTGTGGTGATTGCTCCTCCTCTGAAAATCTACATAGCAGACTGCCTCCAACTGCCTGTCCGAGAATGAGAACAGCACACAGACAGCCCCTGAGATAAGCTTTTTGAGAGGGACCTAAAAAGAAGGGAGAAGAAGTTCCCCAGGGCACATGCAAGTTGAGCTCATTGGAAATTTGATTTTTTTCTTTTAACTCAGAAAATGTTAGGTGAGTCCAGCAAAACTATTTTTTTTTTTTTCCACTACCTGCTCCAGGACAGCAAGGTGCTTAGGCCACTGATCTGAGAGGGCTGGAGCAGGAATTTACTGCCTAGTGATCCAACAGGGGGAAATAAGGTCACGGGGTGCATGTGCTCTTTTTCATATTTCATGAAAACATGCAAGACTCCCAGGTTTGTCCCACTGACAAATCAAAAATTGTGGGGAGATAGGAAAAACATTTCCAATCCAGCTCTATATACAAAGACCCCTCCAAAGAGAAAGAAAGCCCCATGCTTTCTGTTTGACTTCAGCCCTGTGTAAAATCATCATTCAGAAGGTTTTAACAGTACAAAGGTTTATTTAGAAAAGAGGTTGGATTGTTCTTTAGGGATTTTTTGGCAAACATTTAAATCCTTTCATAACTCAAAACACTGTCAGTTCCTGGTACTTTGCACTTCCTTTCCCCACATAAGCAGTAAAAGCCAATTTCTTACCAGGACTAGCCCACCATAGGCCCCAGCTGCTCTATTTATAAATATTCAAATCTCCACCATCACTGCCACTTCATCCTTTCCTCTCTATGTCTCTGCTTGCTTTCCCACAAAATTCCAGACCCCATAAAAGCTCACTGCCTCCCGAACTCAGTGGCTTAGCCTATTTACCTCTGCAGACTCCCCATGCCCTCTGTCAGGGTTCAAAGACAATCACCCCCCTCCCTGTTTACCCATCCGCACTCCAGCACCGTGTTGCCATTCCGTACCACAGTGAATGCCCTCAGCCTCCCCGACTCTACTGCCATACCACACAGCATCACCCTGATCCACCAAAGGAGTGAGCTCTCTTCCTTAAGCCCAAACCCCATGTTCTCTTCCCTCACTTCTTTTTCAGCACAGAGACTTCTCCTTCTAACTCTATTCCTGCTCAAGGAAAATCCATCCTTCCAGCTCAATGCCGGAAGTTCTTCTTCTTCTTCTTAAAGAGAATGTGTTTAAAGGACCTTCGGAAGTCCTGGTTGAAGATGGTGTAGATGACTGGGTTGAGGGAGCTATTGCAATACCCAATCCAGAAGAAGAACTTGAACAGAGTCTCAGGGACCTCACATGCCTCCCGGCAAATACCGTAGAGGCTATAGCTAAAGAAGAAAGGGAACCAGCAAACTACAAAGACCCCCATGACCACGGCCAGCACAAACGTGAAGCGTTTCTCCCGGGCCTGGGTGACTTTCTTCCGGCAGATGCTGCTACGCTTTCGGCGACGGCGATATGAGAAGAACTGCATGGAGCGACTGCTAGAGCGGGACAGACGGCTACTAGAGTGCTTGGAGGAATAGGAGTAGGAGAACGACTGGCTCTTGCTGCTTTTGCGGGGATGCTCCTCCCGGCTCCGCCTCCGTCTACTCTCTGAGGTGCTGCTCTCCTCCAACTCAATGTCCTCCAGCTCAGAGGCTTTGCGCCAGTGGTGCACTGAATAATGTCCATTCTCTCCCAGCTGCATCCTCAGGGACGTGCAGCCGCCAGCAGCGCGGCTCAAGCCATTCTCAGTCTGAGAGGACCCCTCTGGCATCGTACGCTTCTCAGAGAGGGTCCTGGTCCTTAGCTTGGCCACGCGGTAGATGCGGATGTAGACTAACACCATGATGAGGCAGGGGGCAAAGAAAGAGCCGATGCAAGAAGAAAGGATGTACCATGTCTCGTCATTGAGCTTGCACTGGGGAAAGCCATCTCCTTCAGGGTCCCGGTACATGGAGATCAATGGTGGGAAGGAGATGACAGCTGAAATGAGCCAGACAGTGAGGATGATGGCCTTGATCCGCCGGGGGGTCCGCTTGAGGTTGTACTCCACCGCCTGCGTGACCGACCAATACCTGTCAAGGCTGATGGCGCAGAGGTGGACGATGGAGGAGGTGCAGAAGAGCACGTCCAGCGCCAGGTAAATGTTACACCAAGCCTTGCCAAAGTACCAATAATTCATAAGCTCGTTGGCTAAGGAGAAAGGCATGACCAGGGTAGCCACCAGGATGTCCGCGCTGGCCAGGGACACCAGGAAGAGGTTCTGGGGGGCTCTCAGCGCCCGGCTGGTGAGCACAGCTATCACCACCAGCACGTTGCCCACGATGGTGAAGACGATGAGGAAGCCCACCACCGCCGCCAGGCTGGCCACGGCCGCCGGGGAGTAGGGGGAGGGCGGCTGCAGGAGGGCCGAGGAGGACGGCGAGGAGGGGGGCAGCGCCAGGGACTCGTTGGGGGAGCCCAGGCTCGTGTTCACCACCAGCAGCAGATCCATGGCGGGTGTGCGGGGCGCCGGCGTCCTAGAGAGCCCCGCGGAGCCCCCGCCCCGCCCCGCCGCCCCGCCGCCGCCGCCCCGCCGCCCTCATTGCCCCTCCGGCCCCCCGCTCCAGCGGCTGCCCCGCAGCCCGCCTCGCCCCCTCAGGGCACGGCCGGACAGCGCCGCCCCACCGCGGCAGCGCTGCCTCCGCCCGGCCCCCGGCGACGGGGCAGCGGGGCACGGCTGGCCCCCGCCGCCCGCCCGGTCATGCCCGGCTCAAGGCAGCCCGCGGCTCCGGAGGAGGCACCGCCCGGCCAACGGGAGTCGCCGGCGGGGGAAGCTGGATCCCGGCGGGGAGCAGGGTGCGAGGCAGCCGCGGCGGCATCAAATCCCATGGAGAGCGGCTCCCGGCGCCCCCGCTCCGGCGGCGCGGCAGCGCGCTCCCGGCGAAGTCGCGGCTGCCCGGCGGCTCCGTCCTAGTCTTGCATCGCGCTCCCAATCGGCGGCGTGCCCAGCCGCCGCGCGCATGCTCAGTCCCGACAGGTGAAGCCGCCGCGCCCGCCTCAGCTTAGCGCCCCAGCGGGCGGAAAACCGCCCCGGGCCGCCGCTGATGCTGATGCTGCCGCCGCCGCCGCCGCCGCCGTCGGGTCTCTCGCGCCGGGAGCCGCGAAGCCGGGCTGCCCTCTCCTCCCCGCAAGCGCTCTCCGGGAAAGGATCGGCAGCGCGGTGCCGCGGCGCTTCCCCGCCGCCGCCGCCTCCGGCCCCGCTCGGCGCTCAAGCAGCGGCTTCTCCTCGTCGCGGGGCAGCGGCCGGGGCGGAGGCCGCCGCGGGCCGCGGTGGGAGGTGTCGGTGCCATGAGGAGCGGCGCCCGGCTCCCCTCCCGCCGGCGGCGGCGGCGGCGCCGGCGGCCTCGCCCGCTAGGGGGCGGCCTTGCCCGCCCGCACGAGGCCGGCAGCCGTTACCGGCCGGCGGCGCCGCCCTGAGGGGGCCGCGGCGGGCGGGAGGGGGCTCTGCGGCTTGTTTTGGGGACGCGCAGCGGTGTTTAAGCAGGGGTTCGGTGTAGGTGCTCGCCCGCGTAAAGCCTGCGTTTCCCCGGCAGCGCGGTTTTCCGCTGGGAACCGGTGCGAGACCGCACCGGGCGAGCGCTGGCCCGGGAGGGAAGCAGAGGGGGAAAAACTCAGAGAAGTGTTTAGGTTTCGTCGTGATAACGGAGGAACCTCGGTAATAGGCGAAAGAAAGCACCGAGGACGCTTATTTCCACTTCTCGGGCGTGCTCTGGGAGCTACCCGAGGGGTCGGTTTCATCGGCAGGCTGAGGGAACCGGCGCGGGGGCGGGGGTCGGCGGCTCCCTCGGCGCCCGCCCGGCAGCGGGGTGAGGGACACCTCTGCAGACCTCCTTGGCTGACAGCCCTGTGTCTTACATCGCCGTCCTTCGGCAAGAAAATTTGTGAGCTGACAATTAACGAAGTCAGGGCTAATTTAGTGCCTCTTTCTTCAGCCGAACCTGCCCAAAGGAGGGTAGAAGAAGGTAGTTCAGTGCAGCGCTAGTCTGTGGCGGTACGTAGTCCATAGAAAAGCCACTGCCCTGCACTGGAGAATACGTTCTCTCTGCCCAAGCCCTTTCCTTCTCTCTCCCTATATCCCCCAGGTCCTTCTCCGGAGATTGCTTGTGGGGCATTGTGAGATTAGGGTAACAGTCAGGTAAAGAGAACAGCCTGGATTTTGGATCATAACTTCTTCAGAGCAAGGGCTGTCCCACTGGTGTCTTTGCTGCTTCTGCTTGCTTTTCCTGTGCCACGCTGCAAAAGAGCCTGTGCTTATGTAATACAACAGCGTAACCCTAACCACAGGATTAGCTGTGTTCTTTTCAGGTGATCCAGAATATGAATTCATCCACAGCCACTTAATTTGCTTTTAATCTAGAGTAATGTATTCCTTTTATGCTGTGTGGCAATGTTACTGGCTTGTGTGGGATGGGTGCTTTTTCCTGTTGTGACACTGTAAAAGATCCAGTAATAGAGGTAGATCTCTACAGCAGAAATTGGAGGGCAGATCAGTGCTGAAAACCACAGCCTGACTGGATTTCATGGCTAATACCGAGTTTTGGAACTGCCTGTACTCCATCATCATCCTGCTGACTTCTAAAGAGGGGAACCTGATGTTTTGCCTGTGGGCATTCCCAGTCTGAGCAGCTGGTTTATGCCTCCCTCCTGTGCCCCACCTGGACCCAGAAATGCAGTGTCCCTAGGTTTTGAGAGAATCGCAGACTCGGTGATAAACAGATAAACAGCATGTTCTGTTTACTACTGACAGGACCATATTCAATGCAAAACTGTAAGTAGTGAAGGCACATGTACCCAAGAGAACTTCTCTCACTGTATAATATTTGAAATAATAAAATATATTGTAATGGTCCACAAGTTGAAATAGAGCAGCCTGGGGCTTTGGGGCGTGATAAGGGAAACTCTTGATTTCAGTTACCTTTTTGATGCAACCAGTGCTGGCTGCTCTGTTCTCTGTACGTTTGTGTAGGTACATGAACTGGATTGTGAAGGGTTGGAAGTGAATATGCTTAACTGATAGGAAGGAAAATTCCTCTGGAGATTACAATCTCATTAATCTATTTTGTAAGCAGTTTTCCCTGAAGCTTTTTTTTTTTGTATTTGAAAACTCATTAACAAACATGTTGTGACTGCATCTAAAGGAGAAAGGACATAATGTTGAAACTAAACTTTGTCAGGTAACAAATTCTAATACGACTGAAATGCAGAAGCAGTAATCATGTAAACAATCAAGGTGTAACATATAGAACAAAATAAAATAGAAATCTGATGCCCCCTCAAGTTCTTCTAAGTAGACAAAGAATCTGATAAGGAGAGCTCTTTAAAAAATTTGCAAAGCTACAGGAAGATTAAATGAATGGTGTTTGAGGTTAGTAGAGTTCAGACAAGAAGTAAATGGCACATTTTTAACATGAAACCTGAATAAGCACTGAAGCAGCTCTCTTACATTTGTGGTCAGTTCTTCATATTTGAAAGTTTTATAATGATATCTATGAACTGAAAGGACAAGGTGCAGGAATTTAAAGTCTAACCTTTGATGTGACTGGTAATAGAAAGGAAGAATGTATGATCTAACTGGTTCCATTTGGGTTTAAAATACAGTAAATACAAACTGCAAGATCACATGAACATTTGGGATTCAGGAACTGTCAGAAAAGGGGTATATAAGCCTCACGTTATTCAGATCTCTTACTAGGGTAATTGCGATGTCAAACTGACAAAGTACGTCTTGAAGTTGTATGAACTGGAACTTGAAATAAACTTTCAGCTAATGATATAGGCCTACAGATTAAAAGAGTTGAAGCTTTTCAAGACTTATCTTTGCTCAAAATAAGTCAATACAGAGGTTTTATAATAAAAGGAAGGAAAAGTAAATGTCTGAGCAATAATTTGGCATTTTTAATGAGGAAATGACAACTAGGATATGGAAAAAAATAAAAATAAATTGGGAGAAAAATATTAATATTTTTTTTGTGGTTTCTTTAGCACTATAGTTGTACTGTGATGCTGAAACAATTCAGTATATAACTCCACTAAAGCCAGGGAAGTAACATTTGGGTTTTCATGTATGTAACTGAGATTCAGTTTGCCTAAATAGCTGTACGTCACCCCAGCTCTATATGTAGAGGTGAATGAAGCATGGGCATAGATACAAGAAATGTGCCCTCATGAAAATCTGCTTAGTCTACTGAGAGACAAAGGTAGGAGCAGGGTGAACGACAGGAGGTAAATGTAGTTGTGCTTTTGGAAATCAGTGGTTTAGTATAGAACACAAAGGTTAAGGTTTATAGAAACTTGGCAAAACAGATAGGCACCTTACTGCTTTTTTTCCTTCCAAAACCCTGCATTTCTGTTATGTTCACTCTCAAAACTGGCTTTCCAATAGTTATGAGCTCCTAGCTATTGGCCTTCATTTGAACTCATGCTTGGTAGAAGTTAACAGGCTCCCAAGAAAATGAAAAAAAAAATAATAAAAAAAGTTTTGAAGTTTAGATACTGGATGAGGCTCTTCTAGGCAGTAAACTGGACCTGACTTAAACTGATCCAAGCCCAGACTTCTTGAAGTAATATGGTAGATAGATATAGATATGGTGCTAAACCCATCCATCCGCTGTATACTCTCACTGCTGCTTTTATTCCCTCATCCAGCATCTCACTACAAACCTGTCACAGCAGGCTGAGAAGATCCCAGAGGAGCAGAACTATTTCTTATTGCTTCTTGTCTCTATTTCTTGTTGGGTTTTTTTTGGATTCTCAAGTTGGACTGACCTTTAGTTCAGTTTGAGCTACCAGAAGACTGTATTGGCCAAATTGATGCACCACCTGCACTTGGGTTCAAGTCTTGGGAAATCCAAAAGCTGTTACTGGGAAACTGGCCAGCAGTGGCCTCAAGAACTCAAGTCCAAACTCAGGGTCAGTTACCAAAGGTGACATCAACCCAGCCACTGAAGTTGGTGAAAAGATTCCCGCTGACACTGAAACCTTTAGGCTTCTGTTAGGCTGTATAAGGATGCCAGATTTGAATGGTGGTGTCACAAGTGAACGCTGTCCTTGCACACACATAGATACAGGAGAAAAAAGTGTTCCAGCTGGTTTACACTTCCAAACATATTTTGCCTCTTCTGTTTAAGATCTGAAGAAAAACTTGTGTGCCCAAAAGCTTGTCTACTTTTTCCTCCCAAATATATCAGATGAGTTAGTGAAAAATACTACCTCCTCCTGAAAACCTGTCTTGTTATACTTTATATCTTTAGTTATCACAATTGTAACCATGCTATTAAATGCTCTTCAGTGTATGTTTTTTTTTTTTTTTAATAATCCCTCCTTCCACAGAAGAACAACATTGTCATTTATAGAGGAAATATGTAATCTTTCTTAAGAAATGGGATGTTATTTGATTTTCAGTGGGAACTGGGTTCCTTACTTCCTCCTTGTGACTTTGGAAATGTGTCTTAGATAAACAAAAAGGTTTGTAGGACAGCCTGATTTACTAAACATCTGGAAGTGCTCTCTAATCTTCAAACTAAGCTTTACGTCAATAGGCAAAATTATGCAGTCTTATCAACCATGCAATAAACTGTCTGCTGACAAAACATTCTGTACATCTATATACTTTCTGAGACACAATTTACGTTATAAATCTGCTCAGGATGCCATGATCAAACAGGACAGGTTAGCTGAGGTCTCTGTGAGTAGTAAAAGAGATAAGCTGCAATACAAACTATGTGATAGCAAAATGAGATAAGAGGTGAAGAGTAAGTAGCCTGTCCTGGATTTCGAAAGAAAGAAACTAAAAATATTGAGACCAAGTTACTTTGGAGGTGAATTCAGGTCCTTCAAAACTTGAATACTGTTAACAAGGGAAAGATTGTGAAATTCCTGAAAGAAGTCAGGGTAAACTTTTAGTATCCACAAATTGAGTCAAATTTTCAAAAGACCTAAGCATCAACCTGCTTCCATTGTGATGCTTGCGACAGCATCTGTTCATTTGACACAAGAAAATTGAACTCTTTTGTGAATCTAGGCATCAGCTAACCTTTTATTTGAAAACGTAATTTGGACCAGTTATGTTTTTTCATTAACTGCCCCCCCCCGATTTTTTTTTTAGTACAGTCTCCAGAGGAGGAGAAAATTTTGATTAAAATGAGTCTATTTGAAACTCATTATTCTGTATGAAAGAGTATTTCATTGACAATTAAGGGATCAAGACCAAATCAAAACCAGTTTATTCATTACTTTTTCCTTGATGTGAAACTAAAACTTAATTGCCATGTTGAAGTTAGTATTATGCTTGAGCTAAAATTGAATAAAGAAATTTATTGGTTCAGCTCCCTAATGCAATTTTTCTTCTCTTGCATATTTATAACCTTTTTTCATGGTCTTACTGAACAGTGTCACTGTTGGCAGGACCATAAAGCAGAAGTCAAATAATGTTAGTCAACCATATCCTGTCTAGCTCATTTCTGCAAGTCTTTTTGTTTTTGTAACAGGATCACATTAACCATAAATGTTGCAGAGTGCCATTGATTCAGCTCTTTGGAACCAAACCTGGGGCTACTGCAGAAGTAGTTGTTTGATTCTCCCTATTACTGGAGAGTCATGAAAAATAGATCTATGTCCCCGCTCTTCCTTTTTCCTATTTGTACTGTTTCCATTATCTGTACTCATTTTAAGGCTTCTTCATTTCTTATTTATTAAGTCAATACTTTAAATAGCCTTCATAGACACCTGTACTGATAGCTGTGCCATTTGCACAGGGTAAGTGCATTATTTTTCTAGGACTCTGCACTGTATTTGAAGACTCTTCCCCTTGATTTCAGTGTTTTTTTAATCATGCAAGACTTCTGCACAGTAATATGTATGGGAAGTAGTTTATTGTTCTGAACTTAAGCATGCATATATTTGCATTTTAAATGAGGTTATGAAAGTTTGTAAAAACTTCAGCTTCTAAATAGAGACAATTCTGTGTAGATAATTTATCATCTGTGACATTGTCTATCTCCATTTTCTTACTTCTAGGCCCTGTTTGTTATAAGTGTAAGACAGCCTTTTTCATAACATATTTTCAACTGATTTAGTTAGGAGAGAGATTTTGACTACAAACCCTTACATCTCTGGTCTCTTCATTTATATTGAAATACTCATTTCCACAGTAACAAACAAGTAACAGAATCCATTCCAATGCATTTTAGTGAAGGTGGGAGAGAAGAACATGGGGTCTTTGTCACCGAAGTTCATCACTTCCCAGCTGCATCTACTTAATGGCATGCTTCTGCTTAATATTTCGAATTGCCATCTGTGTGATTTCAAAGGGTGGTACTACTTGCCATGGTAATCCATTATTAAATCAACCCCCATGCAGTTCAGGACAAGAGGTATCTACCATCTTGTACATTGTTCTACGATGCTTTGCAGGAGGAAGTTCTTACCTGCACAAGATCAATTAGAGCAAATGTTGCTGTGTTTCCTGTGTCTGCTGTGAGTGGCAGCTTCAAAGCAGTAGAGTTGACTAGCAAAGACTTTCCATGGGAACAAGAGCGGATTGTATTGTTTCTGCTTCACGTGAAACCTAAGGGACATATCCAAATACAATGTTGTCCTTTTCATTTCCTCATATCTGTGCTATAGTGATTTGAATTGTATTTGTTAATTTAGCATTACATCTTTCAGAGTCTACTTTAAGCTCATGAAGATTTGATTTCTTCGACACAGTCATCGAGTTCTGCCATCTTTCACTAGCAAAATAAGGTGTTTTTTTCTTTGAGTGTCTGGGAGGTATTCTGCCTTTGTTCTTTTTTTCCTCTAAAATAACGTAAGGTTAATTTGTTATCAGTCATTACTCCTCATTGCATTTTCCTTGTGGCTTAAAATCTCCAGTAAGTCTTTAAACAGTTTGATAAAATGTTCTCATGTCTCCCTTCAGTTCTGCCGCTTCTGCTTTCAGTGCCTGTCTATCAGCAGAACCTCTTTTATCCTTGTTTTTTTTTTTTTTTTGCAGATCTTTTTACTGCTTTATCTTTATTCCTACATTCCTTTTTCCTTTGTTTACTTTTCTGGCCTTAATGTATTAAGTAGATTTAACTTATCCTGTCTTTTTCTGTAATAGCATCCCATGTGGCATTGCTAATCCACTCTTCTTGCCTAGTTTTAATAAAGAAAAATCTCTGCTGTACTAATATAAAATTTACAAATGGTTTCCCATTCTTTTTGTATAATGTTAAATGCAGTTTCTGCCATATCTGAAAGTTTATTTGAATATTACAACTGAAAATTATTCCTTATGTATTCATCCTTCATTTTAGAGCTATTAATCTTTCTTGCAATATTTTCATGGTATTTTTTTTTATTTTCATGGTAGTTATGTATAATTGATGTTCATATGTCCCCAGTGTGAATTTCACCATATACAGAAAAGAGCTACCTTATTTCTAGTAATGCTATCAGAGGAGATCCAACATTTCTTCATGTATTTAATTTTGAGGGAGTAATGTTCCTCCACTGAAAAGGACAATTCAATCGAGAAGCCTTTTCACTATTGTCAAGTGAGCCTTGACTGTATATACACTGTATCTGCATCTGTCATGTCAACACATCATTGACGTCACACTGGACCTTGCTAGTAAGGACCAGTAAAAGCCCTGTAAAGAATATTACTCTTTTCCTTATTGTATTCATTTGTTCCAGCTTGATATTAGATGGTAGTAATTTTCATACATGCACTTAAAACATTGCCAAGAATTCTGATACTCTGTGTTGTAATATTTTACTTCTTTGATGACTTGACACTACTTCCAGCCAGTATTACAAGTTGTCTAGTCCAGAAAGGATCCCAAAATTGGAAATGAGTTTGGAGTAGTGACTTCTAGCAGGCATTACCTCCCTGCTACAGCAGTATCTCTTGGTGCACTTTATGCAATACACTGGAGAATCACCTGCAGGTCAGGGAGATGCATTTGACATTTTACTCTCTATTTTGGATTTGAACTGAAGCACGTAATTAAAATTATACATGTCCTTCTGTGTTTTGATGAATGGGGTCTTATATTTAGAAATGGCAAATCAGTACATATCAATAAATAACTGTCAACAAAGTTTTTAAGTGAAAATGTCTCATTAGGAGCATCTTACAAAGCAGAAAAGGTGTCATAAAATTAATTCTTAATTGATATAACTCATTCTTACTCATGTTTGCCAATAAGAAAGATGAAGAAATGAAAAGATAGAGGAAAGAAGGGAAAGAGAAGGAAAAGGAGGAAGGGATGAAATTGCTATTTTCATCCCCCTTCACAAAACATCTGAGGAGTATGGACTTGTGTGCTGTTTTTCCTGATCTTACCAATTTTTTCAACATCTGCAGTGTGCAGTAGTTTATGCTCTATATTTGTATTGAGGCTAATGGCAATCACCAAGAATATTAGATAAAATATGTCAAAAATTGCAGTGTACCTTTAGGAATACGTTATCTACTGAATGTGGCAAACATAGGATCTTCCAAATAAGAATGATTTAACTCACAAATGATGCAAAGCAGGAGCAGCACCAAGTACTGTAGCCTGCTATTTATCTGTCATGTGAAGGAAATGTTGATTTCAAGTTCACAGAAAGTTCAGAAGATCAAAAAAGTATAACTCATTGAAATAATTGATTAGCAGTAGAAAGACCATCATCAGTCAGAAGCCTATGGTGTCTGTTACCAGTCCTTGATCATTTAAGTTACTGCAGCTATTGAAAATGGAAGATGGTTTAGCACAATATTTAACATTCCATTTTTCTATTCTACTTGCTTCTCATAGCTGTATAAGATTCAGCTAACTCTAACAGTCTTTCAGTCTTGAAAATAAAACCACAGAAGCCATGCAAATTAACTATAGGTCGTGTAAAGAAAAAATCGCTACTGAAGAAGTTTTATTAATACTGTGCAGAATCAAAGTTTAACTCAAACTCTTGAATTGATGTCAGTACTTATGAATCATGAGTGCCTGGTTCAGAGCTCAGTGCAGAAAAGGCCCCTACTTAGATGTGAACGTTCACTTGAAGTGTACCAGCATAAACATTAAATACCAACACACATGCACTGTTATTATAAAAAGACTAAATGCCTGTAACATTTGTCAGTTGTTCCTCCTCTAAAACAGATTCACATCCTGTTGAAACACATTTTGGTGTCCATTGCAGAGAGACGTGTGAGACATATTTGTCTCTTAACATTGCCCTCCTAGAGCCAGCCTCCCTGTAGGAGCACTTGGGAGCTCTCAGGGGAAGACACAGCCATAAGTAATGATGTCGCAGCATACCAGGGTCAAGTGTAAGGGCTCAAAGTGTCAGTGTGAATCAGAGAGATACACATTCTTATTGCACTTATTCAAGATCAATTATTCTTCAACAGTTAAATTATCCAAGTGAGTAAATACTTTGCATAGCAAAGCAGGCAATCATGCTTGACAGTGCAGGGAGTATCCTGTGAGGAAATACCAATGCATCATAGATTTTTTTTTTCTTCTCTTAATCTTTAATCTTGAGCATCCCAGTCAGATGTTCTGGTTGATTCTACTTATATAAAGCAATTCCAGCAGGTGCAAATCTTGGCTCATATCCACCACAATTACGGTTGGGCTATAAGTGAAGAGTTTACAAGTCAGGCCTTTCTGAAACACCTGTGGAAACGCATTTAATCATTTATATTGCATTTGTTACTTACCATTACACGTTTAATTATTTGCTTGTATTATCATTCTCAGTCAATTAAATCAGTGACAAGTTAGCAATCTTGTTCCTTCTGGGGCTTTTGTCACTGTGTTTTGACACCTTTGACTGGGCAGAAGCAGTTGAGATTCTTTTCTATCTCTGAAAAATGGAGTGAGACATACAACAGCTATTTGACTGATATGAAGTTTCAGGATTTCTTTAGAACATTTGTTAAGAGTGGGTAAATGGTTCAGAGCTCCTCTTACCAGTGAAGGTCCCATCACCTGGCATCAAAGAAACATCTAGTGAATGACAGGTTGGGATAGATGAGGTTCCCTCTGTATCTAGAACAGCAATTTATCCTTAAAGGTGGCCTCTGTATTAGCCAATCTAGCTTAATGAGTAAAAAATACTAAGAAATAAATTTCAAAAATCTAAGAAAAGGCTGAATTTCTAAAAGAGTAAAGAGAATAATTTCTCATGTGCAGAGTTATGCAGAATTACTCTGTAAATCTATGACAAATGCAGCTTCTTTGTTGATGAACTCATTTAAAATTTAAAATATTCCTTCTTTTGAGTGGCTACTTTCTGCTTTCAGTTGTTAGTCAGCTTCTCCCAGGAAGGCATTTGCAACAAACTCGGCACTCTGACAGAGCAGCCTCCAGGTAAAGTCACTCACATAAGCTGATAGTTTGACTTTCATTTAAATCAAATGGTTTTGGGCAGAAGGCCTAAGCAGCCTGCTCTCCCTCCTGCAGAGCACTCTCTGCTGTTCGCTCCAGAGACAGCCTCGGTAACGGGACTGAGCTGATGCTCTCTACTAAACTCATAGCTTATGCAGCTCCACAGTGAAAACAAGCCTATAATTAAATTGTTCAAAATTTGAAGATCAGTGTGTTTGGCCATCCCTCCAGACCTAATTACTTGCCAAAACACACTGTGCACAGGGTGGGGATTAATATTAATTAGGAATCTTCTTGAACTGCAGATTACAGCCATTATAGACAGAGGAAATGATTATGAGATTTATGCAACTCACATCTTTAAAAAAATGTAATTACAACAACAAAGCCCTGTCTCTCAGTATACATGAAGAGGCTAGATATAGACATTTGTTCCAGGTTAATGTCAGCCTAAATTGACTACATTCCACAGGACTCATCCGGGTTTATACTACGGCAAGTGACAGGAGAGAAAAGCCCTTTGTGTGTCTCCACATAGTAACGAACTGGTCAGTACTGTTGCCCATGGTGATTTTGTGCTGAAAACACCGTGGGCCATTCTGGTGTGCTGTCTGATGTGCCTCTGCTATCACCCAATTCCTGCTCCCCAAGGCGTCTATAGACCCACCACATGTCCCTTCCAAGACATACAGCAGGGCCATAGCACCCTGCTTTGTGTCAGATGATCTGGAGAGTATGTTTAGGGCAGTTTCCTCATCCCTAAGCAGCAGCAGAGCCCCTGGTATACTGCTGTGTGGTGGGGAACTCAGCCTGGGGCTTGGGGGTCCAGGGAAGGTAATGCCTTTTTTTCATGTTTGGAGGGTGAAGGTCCCAGCTTTTGATCCATAGGCAGAAAGCATTACTGAACAACAAAGCAGCAAACTTTTTCTTCAGTGTAATGCTAGATGTCAGTAATCTAGATTTGGAAGACCTAAATACCACCCAATTTACTGTTGACTAAATAAGAAGAAAGCCTCCAGAGACACCTAACCACATGGGAACAAGAGGCTCTGGAAATACAACTCAATTTAGTAGAATGTAGGACACTTATTTTAAAAGACACAAAGAAAGCTCTGAAGAGACAGAACAGTGGAAAGTCAGCTGGTTGTGCTTTGTTTTGTAATTCCTGGAAGAGAACAGAATGATGGGGTGTGCACTGACTTGTCCAGTGTTGCAGACTGTCCCTTAATGATTACAAGTTATGACAGAAGACATTTTAAATTCAGGCTTTCCATTAACAGTATCAGGGACTGCAAAGAATATTTACTGAGCCATACATGCATGAAAAAGAAGTGGCCTCTGCTGTGATTTCCTGTAGGTTGTATGCTTTAAAAAGTCTCATCAACAATCAGTTACTGATAAAATATATACTGGATTGTTACCTTCTTTTTTAGCTTTGAGACTTAAAGGAACAATTTCAAGAGCGGAGTAAAATATCAGATTGTGTGACTGGGAATGCACCTTTATGGAAAATATTTTGAAGAACAGTATTAATAGTATTGCAGTCCTAATTTGTTTTGAAAGCAAATACAAAAGAAATATAAAAAATATATTGAACTGGAATATGAAAAATATCATTCACTGCACTAGAGGTTCTCAGCTCTTAGAAAAGAGATGATGTTTGTTTGCAAATGCTAATGATCAATGTCTGTATATCTATGAATTGATTGCTATTGAAATGAACAATACTTACCCACGTTTTACATTCACTGTTAAAAACAAGAATCAGATTGCCATTTTTGTTGCAGTATCTCCTTTTATTTCTAATATATCTTTTTTACTGCAGGTCGTGCTGTTTCATTATTGCCATGCTGTTTTAAAGTAGTGCATCTCAAGCGCTTCTCATTGGTGACCAGTATGCAAAGATCTATATCCACCATTAACAGGAATAGGAAGAAATATTTTAGAATAGCCATGATAAGCCAGGTGAGTGTATTAGTATGCATGATTCAAGAAAGTGACAGAAAATTTTAGTTGAATGTGTCCCACTCTGTCTTATTTTGAAAGTCGTAAGGAGGGCACTGAATGAACAAGACAATGAAAATGTCAGCAGGCTCTACTTACTTTACTTTATTATTTCAATACCTTGAAAGGAATAGAATGATATTAAAATATATTCAGTATCTGATCCTGATAACAAAAGGTGAGGCAAACATTTGTTTTATGAGTTTGCAGTACTCCTGGATTTGAAAACTCTATGATGTTTGTAAAATTCATCAAATAATAAAATCTGAAGTTTCAGAAGAATGAATATTGACCAGCAAAGAAAGCAATGCATTTCTAATGTGAATAAATCTAATGAGTGTTGTAGAGGAATCCTGTGTTCATCAACCTCTTTTACATGAAACTGTGAGTTGTCACAAAATAAAGCATCTCAAAATTGTTAATGGGTATAAATAAGAACAAATAAGCTGTTCCTGGAGCTCTGGTGTTCCTTGGGGTAAAAAAAAAAAAAAAAAAAAAAAAATCCTTTTTATGGTTATCCTGCATTCATTTAAAAAATGTAGGATAAAAAAGAACAACTCCCCTGAATTTATTGGAAAATAATTTTAAAACACTTTGAAGACAGAAAATAGCAAGCCTTATGAACCATTTTAATTCAAAATTTCTATTCCTGCAGTGTTTAATTATTGACATTTTAATGTTCCCTGAAATCTGCAGTAAACCCCTTGATGGTTGCATTTACTTGAAAAGATATTTTAAATTTGGAGTCATTAAGAAGAAAGATTTCTTTAAAATAATCTGGACACTTCTTCAGGAGAAAGAAAAAAACATCACAGACAAGACGTGTAGATGCAGATGTAATCATGTAATGTCTTTACAGAATGTTTGATAATGAGAGATTTTCCTACTGTAAACATATGTATTTAGTCTGATCCTTACTGTCCAAATATCTTACTTGAATGTGGTTATGATTAATCAGTAATCTTACAATATTGTGGCTCTCATCTGACTACAGTATAAAAACAGTCACTTTACTAATGGAAAGTACTTATTTTGTACAGTTGAGTTAAAATTATGAACATTGATTTTATAGTCTATTTTCAGATTTTTCAATTGTTTGTTTCATCCTCAAATGGTACAAGACAAAAGGGCTTGGTTCAGGTGTCCAAACCTAGATGTCTAATGCCAGTGGAGATGCAAATCCTGCTTAACCTTCAGGTACTGCTCCAGCACTATGTTTAGACCTTTGTTGCCAAAATTTAGGCAAATGAATCAAGCCTCAGTTCCATAATTTATGTATCTTCTTTGAAATATTCAAATGTATTTGTTATAGTCATATAAAGATGTTTTATTTTAATGATTTCCTTCAGAAAAAGCTCTGGAAATATTTTCCTGCAAAACACAATAGTATCATTGATTTTCTATCAGAAATACTTGTTTAACTCTGCTTACCTATAAATGATAGTGGGGTATTGCCATTAGGTAGAATCAATGATTGTCTATCAATTTTTTTCTAGCTGTGCTTAGAGGTTTTGAGGTATGTGGTTGATTCCTTGGCAGAGGCTTTTTCTTTGTCATCTTAAGTCAATACTTTTATGTCAGACTAGTAAGCATTTTGTTGCCTGTCATCTGGAGAATAAGGTGTTACTTTGAGTTCTGTTCCCTGCCTCAAAGACTTTTTATGTTTCTTTTTAATGCAAAGATACTTATTGTAAGAAGTGGTATCCGGACTTCTTCCCCTTTGATCTCCCTAAATGTTACTTAGAATGATTTGCTTACTTGCCTTTAGTCACTGGCTAAGCTACATTTTGCTCTCAAACAGACGACTTTCAGCAGGGAAGCTGAAAAACCTCTTCCTTCCCCTTGCTCACAGGTTTTGGCAGGTAGCAGTCTGTCTGTCAAGAAGTGGTGGGCTGGATCTCCCTACAGGCAGGGGGGGAAATGGGCTTTAACAGCACTGAATTCCCAGCCACCTTTCCTATCCAAAGAGGAAAAAATAAACCCAAATCCCAGAACCTAGGCTGTGTGCAATTGGATGTGAATGTGCAAATGCACATGCACTCTCAGCAAGAAAGAGGAATGGTATCATCAGTGAAGGAATATGTAGAAATAAAATTCAGCAGTTTTCTGGCTCTGATTGAAGTTGAAAGTGCCTGAAAAAACAAAGAGGGATTTTCTACTTTAATTTGTTTAGAGAAATCTATGCCCAAAGCCTTTTAAAAAGCATTTTAGTAGTTAAAATGAGTTAAAACACTTAAAATGAGACCACACATATAAATCATCTCAGAAAGAATGGCTATTTCAGCAGGTATTACACTGAAAAATACCATGTCTTTACACCTAAAATGGAGGGAAGTTCACTAAAGCCAGATCAAAGTTACAGTAATTTTTTGGTAAATACTTGGGTTTTGAATAATGATCCTCTAACAATGCATACTTGTCAACCTTTTAATCTTCAGAAGCCATTGGAAAAAAAATTGCCCCTTCCTCAGTACATTATCATCTTAATATCTTATATAAAAAATGGTATTGACATACATGGGATAAATTGAAAGAACTATGTTTGCACTAAGTCTGTTGACCATCAACTCGAAGTAGAAATAGTGTTGTCAGAGGTGCCTTGATTACCGTTCTCTATATTACTGTCATCCAGATTCTCCCCTGAAAGTACTTTTATTTAATAATGTGGAAGGCATAAAGATGAATAAATATACCAGGCAAATTGTGTTTAATATTTTAATATGTCTCAGTTGATTTTCATTCCAGCATTTCTCTGAATAGTGTGCTAACATTATTTAGTGAGAAGTGAGATGTATTAAACTAAATTATTTATCCTCATATACTTTGATTTTTTTCCGCCTAAAAGAAATCTAGAGATTTTATTGTTCCTGAGTCTATAAAGATTTATTAAGTAATTTTTAAAGCACAAAGATGGGAAAAATCTTCATCAGCTTCACTGAGGAAGGTAGTGAGAGGCAGTGAACTTGTTCTTCTCATTCTTCTCAATGGTCAATCATTAAACATACAATTAAAGACTATAATTCTAGCAAAGAGCTCCAGTAATAGCACAGGTTGATAGGTTTGATTTATTGGGGTACTAAAACAGTTGAGAACAGAATATATTGCATATAACTTGATGATGAAGGGAACAGCCAATCCCTCCCCATTAAAGAACTGTTCATTATTCATTCTGCACTTTCACTGTCCCTCTGAACCACTGCACAGCCTAACTCCAATTCTTTAGTAGTAACCTTTGCTGCAATTCTCACCAGAGATGAGCCTCCCATGTGCAGGGGCCAGCTCTTGTGTAGAATGATGCCAGCTGTGGCAGTCATGGTGGAGGTGTAGGATGCACTTGCACTGTGGGACATGCACATTTGTGACTCTTTCTTTTCCCATGGGGATGCAGGGCTGCTCTCTGTTCCTGAAAGATCTGACTAATCTTTTCCTCAGAGGAAAAACAATGTGCTGCTTGATGAAAAGCTTTTAGGGGGCTTCCACTGGGCCATGTTGCTGTAGGCATGACTACCGAAGTCAGAAACTTTTCCATTTCATTACCACTGGATCAGGCCTTTGCAGTCTTACACTCATAACAAACCCCAGAAACCACAGCTTTCTTTCATTCTAAATTGTTTTCATGTGAGCTAGAAAGGAATGAATATAAAGTGACTCAAGTTCATCCATTATTTTTTGGAAAGAAAATCTCTAAATGTTATACACTATCCCAGGTGAAAACCAGAGATACGTAACACAAGCCACCATGCTGGACAACTGCATTTATCCACTCTTTTCATCAGGTATCATCTTTTACTTATATATAAAGGGAATATGAATTGTCAGGGCAGAGATGAACAGTTTAGGAACTGAGAGAAAGGCCACTTTTCACTTCAGAGAACAACTTATATAAGATGTTATAAATGATAAAGAATCTCAGGAGCAACGTTGAAAGATGTTGCTAGTTTCACAAGAAAGGCAGTTAAAAATGTAAACAGGTTATCTGCCAGCCCATAGTCAATAGTACCTAATTTTTCAAATAATGAAACAAACTTTGAAATGTTACAGAAAGTCGCTTTAGCTAGTGGGGAATAAATAAAGATGATTTCATGACCACAGACCAGATGATCAAACACATGAAATGCAGTGGAAGACCCTGCTATAAGGGGGCATCGCTACCCACGACTTGCATACTAACATGATGCTGGCACTGGGAAATGATGACAGTCAGTGAGATTTTTAAAGAATTCATTGCAATCACAGGATGTTTCTTTAGGATGTCAAAGTGGGTCTTCTCTTTGTTTCTTTAACTATAAAGGATTCTAAAATCACAATATTTATAGAATAGTTTCTTCCTCAATGGATTAGAAAAGAGAAATTAAAGTGGCAATGAAATAACCGCATAATAGCTCAAAGATGAAAAATATCACTCTTCTCTGGCAATGTGGAAGTTGATTGGGGAAGATCAGTAGTTGTTTTGCCAGCATTAAAGACCTTCCAGTCATTTGATGAGTATGAGAGATTTACTTAGTAATTATCGCTTTTCTCTGATATCAGCTGTAACTCATAAAACTATGGGATTCAGATTTCATACAGACATTTTCATTCTATTTCAATCTGTCTCTTTTCAATTCTGTTTCTTATTTGTTTACTAAAATGATTGAGTTAAAATGTCAATTGGGAGTCAGATGGAACGTTTTCCGGATGGTGCGTTTTTCAGTTCATTCAATTTGGCCATTAAAAATGTTATTTCGATTCAGCTCTAGATCTTAGATCTGCTAAAATTAAGATTTGCATTTTCTGTAGCATCATAAAACATCTTTTCTTTTCGTTAATCATTTTACCAGTCAGGCTCGGGAAGTTCTTAACAAATGTTAATCTCTGGGTTAGCATTTGGCTTTGATAAATGAATTCAGATGCAACAAAGAAGCCTAAGCAAGCAAACCTTTCTGCGAGATCCAGAGAATCAGTGGTATGTTGTTGTATGTCCGGTACATCCAGCCCACAAGGCAGACAGGAATCGCAATGAGGTATGTAAACAACAGGACAGGTCTTCTAAAAAGTTAAAATAACTTTGTTGGATTACAGTATTTCCTTAGAACCCATCATCTGAAAGACAGAGAAATGAAAGTGGGAAAAGATGATAAGGAAAAATACAATGTTTTGGGTTTTTAGCTGTGAACTAGAGGTAGTCTGGTAGATTGGGAGACTGGAAGAAAAAACCTCAGTGAAAGTAGTTGAGAGGAGGAGAAATGGGTGATAAAGGGAAAACAATGGTCTGAAGTGAAGAAATTACATCTGAAAATTCACTTATCTGCAACTCCCTCAATCACAAATGAACACCCACACATCACATATCCGACTCTTTGGGAAGTTAAAATCAAATAACTTTAATACAGAAGTTATGGGAGGAAATAGGAAAAAAACAGGAGCAGGCACTGCACAGTCACAGCTCAGAGCAGAATCCTGCGCAGTCACAGCTCAGAGCAGAATCCTGCTGGCCTTTTCATTCCCTCTGCATTCCTCCAGGTTCTCTTTGAGAGTGAACACTTCAATTCCGCTCCAGATAGATGTGCTGAGCAATGATGAAATGCAAGCAGGAGACAAGTGCAGCAGGCAGCTGCATAGCTCGAACCACATGGGCTACTGCAGCATCCAGCATCCTCATTCCCCTCAAGCAGTAAATAAAGGGGAAGGTTCTTTAAGGATGCAGCTGTAGTTTCATGTCCATGAAGAAGGTGCTGGTTAAATATCTATTGCTTAGTTTGCAGCTGTAATGCACTGAAGCCTTACAAAAGATCACAGTAATTAGTGGAAGAATTTTTATTAATTTCACTGAGTTTTTGATTGTGTTTAAAGCCCTGTTATTCCCGACCTGTTCACTGTTTCACGTGATTAATGTGGTTTTGTAGATTTGGCTGGATCCTCTTGGGCTTTTCTGAAAGTGCATATCTCTCTTTTTTTTTGTCCTCTGACACATTAATATTTGTGCCTGCCATGGACTTGACCACCTCTAGTAAACACACAATACTTTTTTGAGTGTGTCATTAGTGTAGAATTTGCCATTGGTCAGAATAATGTGCATACAGCCAAAGTGAATGAGATTCTAGACCTAACTGATACACAAGCCAAAGCTTAGAAATCTTGAAGGATAATATAATCCTTTCAAAATAAGACTAATGAAGGTACACAGGTGTATTCTAAGATAGCTGCAATGAGTTTAGTTTCCTGATCATAATGTATGATAGAGACATCTCTCATATTTTATCTAGATTCCAAAGGTTGCTTATGTGCTCTAATAATCTTATCTTTCCTGCTGAGTATGGCTTCTGAAAGTATGCAGTTCCCAAATAAAAAACAAATGCATGGAAGTATTTTCTATCTTTGTGACTATGAGAAATGATGCGTTAACAATTCTGATGCTGTGTTAGTCTGGTCATTTAGCAAAAGCACTGTGGTGCTTATTCATGCTTAGTGGTCCAGAATGAGGCCCTCGGAAACATTTGCTGACATTATTAAGTGTGCTGTGAATGAAAAGAATACGTTAGGCAAGTCTTTAAGTTAAGAAGGGAATCAGTCATGTTCCCTGTTTAGTCTATGACTTTATAAGCATAATTTTAAAAGTAATAATCAGATGTATTTTTTAATGTCCTATCAGCTAAAACAGGTCCCTCTAATCATTATGTTTGTACAGAAAAATGAGGGAGGGAATTGACATGCAAAACCCCAGGCCTCCAGCACAGACTGTTAGGTCTAGGCAGCTGATCAGGACATATTAGTCACATCTACACAGTCTGATGCAGACAGTCATACTAATTGTGCCTGGTCTCTCGAGTGTTTTACAGGGGCTACCTCCTGTTCAAAGCTGTTTAGATAAAGTTATGATTGACCATGCCCAACAAGTACATCTCACTAGACTGGCACTGGTTCATGCCTTATAGCTCAGAGCTCATACGTCAGCACTGCATGGGATTCAACACCTGGTTCTGTATATGATACAGATGAGGCGCCTCAGCAAAAAGGGCATTACTGGTGACCTAAAAATTCCTAATATCCTCGCCAAATGGTATCCCCCAGGTAAATCTTACTGCAGATTATGGACAAAATTTTGAAACTATTTCTGTTTGGCAGCTCATATTGTCAGATGTAAATGTTTTTGTAGCTTCCATCACCTACACAGAGTGTCAGGAGGCGTGTTTAATCCAATAAATTCTAGGCCAAATTGACTTGTGCTACAAGAAGATGTGATCCAAGATCTGTAAATGTCTAACATTGGATTTCTTTAGTTTTTTTTTTCACATGAGGCATTGGGAGTTTGAGCTAAGTGAAATCATCTTGGCTTCACTAGGTTCTGGATTGGGTTGGCAACACTGGACTGAATTAAATCAAAGCCACAGGTACCAATTAATCTTGGTTAACAAAAGTTCATCCATTAATTTGCTCAACTCCTATCCTTGCTGGAGACATAATGCTTGCTTTTCTTTCTATGAGCTAAGAATACTGACTCTTACTCATGCTGAGCAGGTAAAGATGTTCTATAAGAGCAATATGAATGCTGCTGATCATCCTGAGCACTAAAACATGTCTGTATATATCTTAATTTTAAAAACACTTCTTCTTCTGAGCCTTATTATATGCTTGAATATTTCTGGGGTACTTAATGTGAAAACTGTTTTGCATAAAGTTAGTTTCATGTATTTGCAGGATCAAGGTCATACAGAATAACCCAAATCAGTGCATCATTTTTAATTACACTCTACTGTATAAATAAGCCCCTGCGAGCCATCATTAAATTTAGATAAAGTAAAACATTATTTAAAGTAAAAATCTCAACTACCCTTGCTGCACTGGAGTTGTTTTTCAATTAAGGAAATATTTGAACCATTAAAGTGAATGCTAAATATGATATGGATATTATAAATGCACAGTATTATACTCCAGAATACTTACAGAAAATGAAAGCTCCTTTCAACTCCCGTGGTGTAAAAGATATGTATTATCAGTTTAGGAAACTCTTACTTGAAATTGATTATAAATTTCCTTCAGATGTAACTAAGGTTTGTTGTTGTTTTGTTTTGTTTTTTCTGTTGTGAAAATTCAAATAGGTGTTGCAGTTGAAGATAGCATATATACTCTTCATGTAAAAATAAAGCCATGCCCCAAGCCTCTGATAAAATTCTTTCTCTCTGTCCAACCACCACCCCCACACATGCATATAATACAGCCATGAAAATTTACAGCACTACCTTCCATACCCAAATCTGTTTCTAGTGTGAGGGAGAGGCATTATCACAGATGACAGAGATACCTCTTCAAGCCATGCTGCTGCTTATACTACTGAATACTCCATCTGGGTAGCCCAAGGCAGTTAAAAGAAATCTCACAGTATCCTTCACAATTCAACTCATGTTCCTTCATATTTCCTTATAGCTTTCTGAGAACCTGCACTTTTTAACTGATTAAGCTACTACAAGAGTGAAGACGTTTTATGAGATCCCTCATAACAAAGACTTAAAAAGGGCAGATTTGAAACCTACAAGGTTTAAGCCCTATAGAGTCACAAATTGATATAGGTTGGATGGAGCTTCTGGATACCACTTAGTTCAACCTCCTGCTCAAAGTAGAGCCATCTTCAAAGGTGGATCAGCTTGTCCAGCTGAGTTTTGAAAGTCCCCAAGGGTGGATATTCCCCCTGGCAATTAAGGTCTATGGATACAAAGAACTCAAAGTTTAGAGAGAAATACCTTTCATTAGACCAGCAGATATAGGTGGAATAAACAAAAAAAGACGTTCAAATACATAAGCCTCTTCAGAACTATATGGATAAATTGTCATTTTGAGTCAGTCCAGCACTGATAATTACATCAAAGCCATCATTAGCAACAGAATCAACTTTAAAACCGACTGTTGCCTTGAAATGAAAATTAACATTTCAGAGATCAAAGCAAGGTGCTGCATTATGCTCAGACCCTGCGAAGTGTGTCATGCCACCAGAAGGAGTGCCATGAAAGGCTTTGGAGACCAGTATGTTCGATAGATACATGACACAGAAGACTAGAGTTTCAGTACTAAGGGACTGCTATCTCTCCTTTCCCAGCAGTTGCCCTCTGAAGACAGTAAATCTTCAGTACCCCTCCTGGGCACTTTCTTCTGTCAGTAAAGACTGTTCTCTTAGTTGACATCACATGGAGGGCTGTAGTCCAAATGGAACCCCTTTGTAAAACTAACTGAATGATGGTCTCTCACATATGAGATTCCTGTGCACATACAAACAGGATCTACACTCACTGTGGCACTCCCAATGGCCTTGGTCATTAACATTCACCTGGGTATTCCTTAATCTTATCACTTTAATGTACTATTCTGCAGCATTACTATAATATTATAATAAGGCATGATAAGAACCTACAGAATTTGGACTGCACTAAGTAGTGCAGAGCCCTTCAGTGAGTGAGCAGACTTTCTGAACTTCACTGAAGTTTACAGTCAGGCTGTCTTACTAACTTCTTACTGGGAGTGCTAAAATGCTAAACTGCAATTATAGATACCCCTCAGATGCTGTGATTTCTAAACTGGGTGTTTACTTTTCTGGAAAGGGAAGTTGCTGGTTTACAGAAGAGGGATTTGGAAAAATTAATCACTTAAAATTAAACCTACTCCAAAGTACGTATTAATACATGTCCAAAGCAGTTTAGTCAAGAATGAAACAATTAGAAGATGTTCCTTCATAGAATATGAATTCTGGCAAAATGACTCAACTGGGGAGTTAGACTGTTACAAGGCGGGGACTCTCATTCTGCCGGAAGAGTTTAGTTGTTCTGCAGTGGCAGTGGGATGGCTGGTGTGTAATGCTCTGACTATGCAAGGTTGCAGAGTGAGTTGTAATGTGATCTCCCATGCTAAAAGGAACGTGACCAACTCAGAGTATTAGTATGTTTAACATCTTTTGTAGATGTAGCAAGGATAATAATACTGTTCTTTTCCCATGCTTGGTTTTAACTTTTTGATTTATCTATCAGAATGCATGTGGATCAGGGATCCAAGCTCTAAACTCCTGAGTGCTTGCTTTGATTATGTATTTCCATGTGCCCAGGCAAGAGCTTAGTCTCAGTCATTACTTTTAAAAATTGACTCATCTGATTAAGTGTAGATGTCTGTGGACTTTTGAGCAGACCTGGGCTCTTATTTCAGTCAGTGGGCAGAATCAGTTGCTCTTCTGATATCATTTATCTTATCCTAAAATAGACTCTTACATTTGGTTGGATAGATTTCCCACCATTGGCCAGAAATTGAATTTCAGGATGATACAGACATATATGTCTATGCCATAGATGTCTTAAGAGAACTGAATCCCCTCGACTGTTCATGTTGTTATATGCATATTAATGCAAATGATACCTGTTTGGATCATGATTTAACAGTCTGTATCAGAACTAGAAGTCAATGGTATTGTCCCAGTGTGGAATAATGTAAAGATCAAATTCAGGCTGATAATGTCTACCTGAGCTAACATACTTAAGAAACCATGAAAAGAAGAGTAATGGAACTTCTAATAAAATTAAAGGTTAAAGCTGATATCCGCAAAATATAAAAAGACAAACTGATAACATGCCTTTCAAAACATATTTTAGGCTATATTTCACATAGAAAAAGAAATAATCCCATATGGCTTTGAGATTGCTTCAGTTGTTTCTTTAACTAATGTGCTGGTTTGGCTGGGATAGAGTTAATTTTCTTCATGGTAGCTAGTATAGGACTATGTTTTGGATTTGTACTGAAAACAGTGTTGATAACACAGAGATGTTTTAGTTACTGCTGAGCAGAGCTTACATTGAGTCAAGGCCTTTTCTGCCTCTTACCCCATGCCACCAGCGGTTAGGCTGGGGGTGTATGAGAACTTAAGAGGGGACACAGCCAGGACAGCTGATCCCAACTGACCAAAGGGATATTCCATACCATATGGCATCATGATCAGCAATAAAACTGGGGGAAGAAGGAGAAAGGGATGCAGAGACTTTTGGAGTGATGACATTTGCCTTCCCAAGTAACCGTTACATGTGATGTAGCCCGGCTGTCCTGGAGATGGCTGAACACCTGCCTGCAAATGAAAAGGGGTGAATTAATTCCTTGTTTTGCTTTGCTTATGTGTGTGGCTCTTTCTTTACTTCTTAAAATGTCTTTATCTCAACCCATGAGTTTTCTCACTTTCACTGTTCCAATTCTCTCCCCCATCCCACTGCGGGGAGTGAGCAAGCGGCTCCTTAGTTGCCAGCTGGGGTTAAACCACAATAACTAACTTGAATCAGGGCCAACAGTTATGAAAAGATTCAACTTGTCAAAGAGCAGTGTTACTTGTTCTTTTCCTGTTTTGTGCTGAAGTTTCATTTCTCAGTGAAATTGAACATTCTAATTATTAGACCTGTTTAGTGAAAACTGATGCAGAAAAGAATTAAATAAATATCTGTGCCTTTTGGTGCCATTTGTCAATGAGGTTACATTTTAAATTCACAAAAGAAAAGTTAAAAAGAAGCACAATTTTAATGAAGATACATCTTATAAACCATTGGTATTTCAACAAAGAAAATGAAGAGTTAGATTACAAGTGCCTTGTATTTACAGTAGCTTGTAGCCTGAATGCAATGATTATGTGAGCAGAATTTGACCCAATTATTCAGTTGTAATAATAGAAATTACAATAGTGATTTTTAAAATTTAAGCATGCTGCACATCCTTTATTCAGAAATTGCTCATTTAGCTTCCTTCTGAGTCAGTGAAAGAGCTTGTATGGGCTACTGATCAAGAGAAATAATTAAAGCATGTTTTAAACCTCTAATTTATTCACTCTATACCTTAAAAAAAAAGTCTGTGCATTTGCATTCATTAATACTTAAAAAGTAATTTAAAAATGCACGCACAAGACTGTATTTAGAACACAGCTGGTAGTTCTGTCTATAAAGCTTATTTCTTTAGCACGTTGATGATATTAATATTTGTGGGAGTAGTACAATTAAATATATTCATTCAGTAATAATTAAGGAATGCACATTTATTGGTTAAATACCTAAACAAAATTAAAATGTATCATTTCACTTATTTACATTTTTTTTCCATACAGCTGTTCCAAAAAAGAGTGAAATGACAGAGTTCTATTGGGAAGCAACTGACTTCATTCCAGAAGTTGAATACATAAATTTGAAGAAGCACAAGTTTTTGGGACAGAAATGTGTAAGCAGGTTTTACCAATCTAGAAATCTGTTGCATGAGATTATTTCTCTAGGGTAGCATGGAAATGTCCCCACAAAGGCTGTCTTGCATTTGAATAGGTCTCCATTATAGTCTAACTATTAAAGAAATTCACACAACAGAGAACTAGAAGAGAAAAAACATCACACTTCTTTTTGGTATAGTAACTGTCATAGCCGAAAGTGGTATCTCACAGATTAAATAACACTTTTTCTTTTCCTTTTTTTTTTCTAGTTTTAATTTTCAGTAGGTTTTACATAAGGTCTCCATCCTTAAAAAAAAATTAGCTTTGCTTCCTGTCTGTATAAGCAATTCTATATAGATTCATCTTTAAGGTACATATTTAGTTTTATGGTGGTCCTAAGAAAAAAGGAGCTTTTACTAGCCTATAGTATTATGTATTCTAGGAGCCTCCTGTGCATTTTTCTTTGTACCTAGGAGCTCCCACGGAGTCAATTTAAATATTGAGCCTGTTCAGTCTATGAGGCATGTGGGTAATTCTATTAACACTAATGTGAGTTATTCATGCATCAGGGAAATGCATCTTCATGTTTTTAACTTTCCATTTGCTTTCACTCTCTAGAAAGAGTTTGGAAGGATTCTGTCTGTGTGGAAAACTTAACACTGACTGAGGAAGTTCTTTTTATCTTTAGAAATATTTTTTTATTATGTTTTTTTTTCCTCATGGGGCAGTTGTGTCAGCCTGTCCCCTTGTCTTCTTCCCTCTTTTACCATGATTACTTGTAACTGGATTAGGCTGCATCCTAATTGGATTATGTTGTAGCCTAATCTAGATTCTGTTTAACTAACTCATTGAGAAAGTGAATGAAAGGGGAAAAAAAAAATGTAGTATGGAGTCTTCCTGAATGGATTTCTTTGTGGAAGAATTAAAAGAAGGAACTCAGGACAAGAGACAAAAGTTGTAGCTCTCCCTACCTCCCAACTGTTGTACTCTTCACTGGATCAAAGTCAGATTACTTCTTGCCTATTCACTATCTGAACATACATGCTTGCTGCCTAATGGCTCAACTTCAGGAGGAACAATGTTAGAGCTCTCCAGACATGTGTGCTTAATGTTGGCTCAGCGCCCCCAGCCCTGTTCTCCACTTTTGTGATAAGGACCACAACACTAATATGGGAAATCTGGGAGGCACAGTCACAGCCTGCCCATTTGCAGAAGTTGAGAATAGAAAAACATGAATTTTGCAATGTGTGTGCAAAGAAGTTAGGCTTTGGTTCAGCTTTCTGTTTTCCTGTGGCCACTCTTTGCCCTGCTGAGGATGATCTTCTGCTGTCATGGGCTTCCCGTCATGTGTTCCCATAAGTTGTGCATAAAAACATATTCTGAAATGACATCAAGTAAAACCAAATGGAAATTCCCTGAAGGTATAGCATCAAATTCAGGAATGCACCTAAAGACCTGCCAGCATTTATCTTTCACTTCTTTGACTTCTATGAAAATCAATGTCTCAGTCCAGAGCATTGAATTAGCATTAGAGATTCCTGGGGAAAGCACGGTTCATGAGTTTAGTATTTGACTATTCAGTGGAGTGAGGTATTCCCTGTAAAGCAGGTTTGATTTAAACATTTCTGAGGATCAAGAACATACCTCAGCAACAGATAGATCCAATGGTTTTAATGCATCTTTTCTGTCTGATCTGATTCGTCTAACCTTAGCTTCCAGTCAACACGTCTTATTATGTCTCAGTCTGCTATACTGAAGGACACTCTATGATGAGATTTCTGTTCTCATGTCAGTACTTACAAGCCTACATGAAGTCATCCCCTTAATCTTCTCTGCATAAATCTAAGCCAACAGAGCTGTTTGATTCTACCAGTATAATGAAAGAATTTCAATCTTTTAATCCTTCTCATGTGCCTTTTCTGTACTGTCTGCTGTTTAACAAAATCCTTCTCAAAAGAACTTTCTTGTTTTCACAACCATAGTGTCCCACTAGTGCAATTCTGAAATACATCTTTAGTTGTTAACACTTCAGGTCTTTGCCAATGAGAGGAAATACTTGGAAACACCATCGAACAGTAATAGCATAAACTCAACTTCATGTGTCTGTCTTCTGTGACCCACAAGTCCTCTTCAGCCACCGTGAACACAGCCAACGTTCCACTTCCTGGGGTCTTAGAGCCTGATTTGCTGTGGGGCATGTCATCTTCAGGGCTTACAACTCTTCCACCTTTATATCATCTGTCAACCTTTTCAGTAGGTTGTTAATAAAAATGCTAAATAGTATCATGCTCATTGGCCAACTGTATTTCCAGATCCACATATTAAGTTTTCGATTCAGATTTGAAAAGTACCCAATTAATGTACATTTTCTTTATTTTGTAATATTTTCATTTCTAATGAAAATGTGGTGTGAAATTATAGAAGTCTCTGTACTTAAGTCAGCACTATTACTTTTTCAACCAAAATTATGACCTCATTGAGAGAATATATCAAGTTAAGTAGCACAACCTATTGTCAATGAATCCTTGGCTATAAGAAATAATCTTATTACCCATCTTTTCTTTGGCCATTCTTTAGAGATGAAAGGCTCAGTATGCCTACCAGATTGCTCACTTTACCCTTTTCAGATTGCATTGACGTCCTTTCAGTTTTCTGAGACTAGCTTACTGTTCCAAGTTTTGCTGAAAATCAGTGTCAAGTATCCAGAGAGCTACTCAAACAGCATTTAAAAACTCTCTGATGAAAGCTATACAGACCTGCTGATTTAAAAATATCTAACTTCAATACCTGCTTTTTAGCATTTCTTTGAGTCACTATCAGAATAGAAAATACACCATCGTCATCATCATCACTAGAAGATGCACTGCCATCACAGCATATTGACTGTTCTTCAAAGCCCAAGAGAAACATGTAGAGAAGCTTGTCTTTTCTGCTGTATTGCAGACAATTCCATAGACATCATTTACTATTTCAAAAAACCTCTTACTTATCTACATATTCTTTTGTTCCAAATTTACTTTCACAATCTCCTTTTTATCCTGAACTTTGATGACCCCTGTGCCTTTACCAGTTCCTACAGTTTTATGTCCTAATGTATATTCTTTGATATCCATTTCTTCTTTCTTTCTTTCCTTTATGATATGTGTAATCCATGTGTTACATTAATTAATACTGTTATTATTACCATTATCTAATTTTACTGCCTAGGTCTGACTTTTTAGCTAGGGTGATTTCATTTTCAGGTGCAGGTTTCTGATTTTTTTAACTTTCTTTTTATTCATGCTTTTCAGTTTGTATTTTTTATCTCCAGTTGGTATGGTCAAAGCTGTGACACTGTGAAGATGTTCATATAAAGCACAGAGCTCACAGAGGCAGAGCACACATGATCAAGTCATAATCACTTGAAATTATATCTACATAGAGCAATGCAGCATCACACAGTTATCTGAGCTTACTCTGAATAGGCAAGTAGTATTAGTCTAATTGTGTGGTTATTTGGAGCAGTATCCCCTATGTTCATGTTAATATTGAATGTTATCTTTTTTTAAGCAACAGCTATGTTCTGAAAGGCAACAATTGCAAGACTTCCTCAGTAGCCACTGTCAAATATTCTGGTAAGGTGCAAAACAAGCTGGCTCAGGTGAAATTGCTTTGCAAAGAGGCAAATACTGATGAGTGAGGGTGTAACACCGAAGTTACCTTTATTCTGGCATCATTTACCAGCTGGAGAGGCTCAAGAGCAAGATCAGTCACACAGCTTGTGCATACACAGCCATCATTTAATTTACTGTTTATATACTTTGTAATGGGCTTGAATCAGCAATTATTAGCCTGACCATTAACATGCTCACACCTCACCTCTGGGTACCAAATGAATCTGTGCTGACCAATGGATTGACAATATATTGCTCTTTGAAAAGGGACAATCCTTGATCCTGCAGTGTTACTATTTTCCTCCTCTTTCAGGTTTTTCTTCTCCTATTAGCATTTTTATAACTTGTCATGTAAGTACCTTTTTTTTTTTTTTTTTTTTAATGAATATTGGATGATTTATCCTCTTTGCTTTGAACTACCACTAATGAATATCAGCTCCACAGTCTTACCTCCCTTTGTTTTGATTCCCTCATTTCGCATGGTTCAGTAACCTACATGCTTTCTTGCTCATAGAGTAAGGTGAGAGCTTATCATTAACTTCTTTCAATGAAGCTGGAGTCTAGATCAGAAGGCAGTCTGCTCCTCTGTGACTGTGAGAGCTGAGACAGTCTTCCTCAGTGCACAGAGAACCCAGCGTGCTCCTATATTTTCCCACCGGAGAAACTCACTGAGGCTCTGGAAACCCTGCTTCAGTGAACAAAAGATACCCCCAGTCTGCTGATCTTGGTGAGAGACAGCAGATCACAGCATCATTGAGTTATGAAGTCCATGACGAGCAAAATATCGTGACTCAGTGGCATTTCCCTGGGAAGAGGAGCTGGGAGTTTAAAGCCTATGAGAGCACTGTCCTTGCACCTCCACACCCACTCACATGATGAGCAGGACATGAAGCTGTGCTAGTGCAGCCCCAGCACGCTGAGACGTAAGTTGTGTCAGCCCGATGGACCGCGGAGGAAATGTGATCCCGCTGCCTCTATGCCCTAACCAAACTCCACAGTGCAATGTTCACAACTACCAGGGCTTTTGAAAGGTGTGATCAATTTATCTCTAGCTGTCAAGAAGGCATCTGATATAGTATTCCCTTGTGTCAGAGACAATATTTCTGGATTATTATCTTCTATAGAATTTAGACATCTAAGGATATTTGGCAGAATGAGACTGTCAGCACATATCACTTAGACTGAAGTTTCCCATGATAACAGACCTTTTAGCCTGCAATTTATAGCTAAATATTTATAAAGCCCATCAGCTTGTCCTGAAGTCTTTGGTCTATGGCACTATGTCCTACCTTTTAGGATATTGGCTTGTAAAGATTCATTCATTAAATGTTTGCTTCCAAGCTGGCAGTGATTCAAACAGACAGTACAATTTTTGAAACAGAATAACACGTTACCTCCCTCTTAGTCCATTTATCTCTTCCTAAACAGGTAATAGGAGGAGACTTTAGCATTCCAGTCATGCAGATCTTCTCACTAGGCTTCATTCTTCCCTGCAAGGCTGAATTTATGCTCATAAATACATTCCAATTCCTGTCATTACGCAGGTCACTAGCATTGGTATATAGGAAATTAGCACATTTCTTATCCCTGGGTGCCTTAATTAATTTTGTTCTTGACATCTTGATTTTATGCTAAATTAGTGCTTATTTATCCCTTCCTTTTTATTGATTGAATACCTTCCTAATTATCCTCCCTGTCTGCTCCCAATAAGTTCACTCACCTCTAAAGAGAAACTAGTCTTCCACAAAATCTCTCTTCCACAAAAATCCTTTATTTAACTCACTTTTTTTTCACACTGCTTCTTGCAGAGAACAGCAAAAGCTGGTCCTTGGATGTGGTCCTTGCATACTCAGCATCCCTCCAGGCTTTTTGTAAGTCATCTGCAGGCTGTGCATCCATGACACAATCTTAGAGTGCTTAAAGGTTGCATCAAACAGCAGTCAACCATGAGGTATTTGCTTTCAACCACATTGCTCTGTCAGATAACTTCTATAGTTTCTTTGAGTACGTGATAAAACCTGGGTGCTATGGAGAATTCCTCATGTCCTCTGCACTTTGGTAGTCCCAGCATTGCCATGTTCACGTTCCTCTCCTTGTGGATGCCATCTCACCCTCATGCCTCTCTGTTACAGTATGCAAAGCTACCCCTAGTCTGCCTCCTGTGTTCCATTCCCAATCAGTCTGTTTTCTGCTAAGCTAATGACACTTCATGAGTCTTAGCCTTGATTTGTCTGATCATCTCTACTGACTGTGCTTGTCCCTATTTTCTTCAGTTTTCATATGCTGTAAGTCCCTTCTGACTTCAAGAAGAAATAAAACACGATCCATCCATTCACAGTTACTGATCCATCTCTGGCTATAACATATGGGATGCAGAATGATGTCTGAAAGTTCTCTTGTGAAATGTTTGGAAGGAGATGTGTGTCAGTGTTTTCTTTTTAACAATTTTACATTCCAGGTGTGTTTAATGAAGAATTTCTTTTTCTAGATATAAAATTGAGTGAGGAAGTTTCTGCTTATTAAAAGAAAAAAAAACCAAACCAAACCAAAACAAAACCAAAACCAACAGACAACAGACAAATTCCAAGGAACCTTTAAATGCTGAAGTGGAATATCTAAATAAAAGATGCTACTTTATAACTAGTGAGCCTTCTGGATTCTTATCTTGTTCATAAAATATCCAGCCACATACTCCAGAGTTTCTGGAAGCTTTTCTGTAGCCTTGCAGTTGTTATTACTGTTATTTCTGTAGCCTTACAGTTGAGTTATTCTACTGGTTCAACATAGAAGGAGTAAAGTCATAGCACACTTTTATTTTATATATAGGTATTTATATGTATGTTTATATATATGTATGTATATATATGTATATATAGATAGATATTTATATTTATATGTAATGGGGGAAGTGCCATTTCTGCATTCCCCCATTACAACCGCCAGTAGTTATTTGTTAGGCAGGTGAAAGTAGAGGTGAGAAGTTTTTGCTCCAGATGACAATCAGATATTCAGGCAAGTGGTTTTGTTGACCTGGCTGGGAAAAACTTGCTTAATTGTCATAGAAAATTACTTACTCAGTTGGGACCAACATGTTCTGTTTGGTATGCACAGCAAGCAGAGAAGGTCTGAGCCCAGGCATGTGAGCATTACTAGCTGTACACCACAAAAGAGCAGTGGCTGGCTGTGGTGGAGACAGGGATTATGACAGAGATTACCCTGTGTAGCAACTGGAGACAATACAGTGGCTAATCTTCCAGAGAGAGGTTAAGCAGCTGATCCTAAGAGCAATCCTCTTTATGTGAAGAATGCTATCAGTCACTGCTATGGTATACACAAATATGCAGGGATTCTGACTACAAAACAAGCCTCCTAATAACATCTTAGTTCTTGACATGGTGGAATGAATTTGAATAGTTCTGTGTTAACAGTTCTAACATTTCAGAAGCTCCATCTTTTGACATCTGTACCCTTGTATGGGACACCCAAAAGCATTCACTCAGAAAGCAGCTCCTGCCACAAGAAATGCTGGGAGATGTGAGAGACCTGTCATTCTGCTACTGGAAGAATGATCCTTCACCCCTTCTTCGTTTAAGAGGCCCTTTTACTTTTTTAGGAGACACTTAATCATAGGAGATGAAACATATGCCGTATGTATGTGTAGTGCTGTTCCAGGGATTCAATGGGAGCAGACTGATTAAATTCTGTCAAGGATAGACTTGTCATCAGCGCTGTGTCTTGAGATGATGAACTTGACACTGAAGTACCATCCGTCACTCCTCTGTTGGATTCTTATGCTTCTTAGGGGTTGTTACCAAAATTAACAACAGCCAACCCACCATGCATCTACAGTAGACATATGACATGAATCTAAAACCCTGGCCTTTTCTGGGTCTTAGCCATCAAGTATCAAATTATAAGATGAATATTCTGCTATTTAGTATTTACCACTGAATCATTTTATAGAGTACAACACTGCTATTGTTTCTTTAAAAGCATAGACAAAATGAATGGTAAGTCCTGTCTTTCATAAAAACATGGAAAGCAAAACCACCACTACTTCTTCATCTTAGATTTGAACATCACCAGAAGAGTCTGCAGGACCTGATTCACTGCTTTTGTCTGTTTGATATCATGAAAAATCTCATCTATCACCTGCCTGGAAAATGACATAACATTTAGGTTACAGTTCTAGATGATGAGTAAATAAAATATTTTGCGTTGCCCTCTTTTGAAAGCACTAACTATGCTTCTTCAATTTGTTTTTTAAACACTTTTAGTAAAAAACATCCACCTGGACTGCTTAAACTGTCATGTTGCGAGCACCTTTAATCATGAATGAAACTTGTATTTTCATGAGTTCTCAATTCCAGGCATCATATGGATGACAAGTGTATTCTGAATCATATCAACTGTATACAGCAGAAATTTGTCATATGCACTATTTCTGACCATGAGTAACAGCCATCTGTGCCAGCTAACTGATATGATGAAATGCACTTGCTTTGCGCTGCTGTTTTTACTTCAAATGAAGCTGTCACCAGATTTCCTGGGCGCTATAATGCCATTTTTAGCATGTTACAGCATCTTATTTAACAATCACTTTCCATTTCTATGTTTGTATCTGAAGTTGGCCAACACATTTCACTCCTGGCCTTCCCCTGAATTTTTGATGCCTCTTGGTCCTGCTCATGTATAGAATTCTACCTGTTTTTTTTTTTTTTTTATGTAAACATTCCTCAGGATAGTAATATTTTAAAACTGATAGAAAACAACCATTCTCCACTAACAGCTTCAATTTCCAGAAACTTTGAGGCTACATTTCTTTTCAGCTAGGTGATGAGATCATCCCTAAAAAGAATAATGCATTAGCCTGTTCAAAGTGTGTGTTTTTTTCCAGAGCTATCTCCCAGCCTGTATTAAAGAGGCCAGATAGGGGAATTACACACTTTCTGTGTATATTTCTCTGGGGAGCTGGAGAAATGAGGATAGTCTGTCTGTAAAGCCATGTTTTTCTGATGCTGCATAACAAAAGTTGTACTGGTGAGCCACTGAAATCAAAGCTGATCTGAAACCTGGCAGCTGACCACAGGCTATTGCCTTTGGAACCAGGATGTTTATTCAGTCTTTGATTAGACAAACATATTTTTTTTCCCTTCCAGGTGGTAAAATTTAGTAGTGCACCAAGTTTAAGCAGTACACCAAGTTCAAGATCTTTAAACTAGACTTGAAGGGGAAAGGAATAAAACCAGTCTTGCTAGAGGTAAGCCTGGGGGCAGCATGCCGATGTTTGAGGGATGTGTGTTAGTGAGGTCCTTTGGTCTGCCATCTCAGGAGAGGTAGGTGATGGAGATCCATGAGGCAGCAAAGATACAAGGGTTATTGATGTGTTAGAAACCACAGAAGCACCTAAAATGATCATGTAGGAATTAGGGCTATTCCCTCCAAAAAGGTGTCAGGATCAATAGCCCAACTGAAGTGCATCTACAACAATGTATGCATCATGGGCAACAAACAGGAGCTGGAAGCCATTGTGCAGTGGGAAAAAGTATGATATAATTGCCATCATGGAAACATGCTGAGATGAGTCACACAACTATATTGCTGCAATGGATGGCTATAAACTCTTCAGAAGGAAGAGGCAAGGAAGGAGAGGTTGTGGGGTAGCCCTATATGTTAGGAAGTGTTTTGACTGTCCAGAGATTGACGATGGTGATGATTGGATTCAGTGTTTATGGGTAAGAATCAGAGGGAAGGGCGACAAGGCAGATATCATGGTGGGGAGTCTGTTACAGGTCACCCAACCATGATGAAGAGTCAGATGAAATATTCTATCAGCATCTGGGAGGATTCTTGCAACTTCTAGCCCTCATTCTCATGGGGGACTTCAACTTAGCAGATGTCTGTTGAAAATACAATATAGATGAGAGGAAACAGTCTAGTAGGTTCCTGAAGTGTGTGGAAGACAACTTCTTAACACAGCAGGTGAGTGAGACAACTAACAAAGGTGCCCCACTGGACCTGCATATTTGTGAACAGAGAAGAACTTGTGGGTGATGTTATGGTTGGAGGCCATCTTGGGCATAGTGATCATGAAATGATAATTTTTGGTTCTTGGAGAAGTAAGAAAGGCGTTCAGCAGAAGTGCTACCTTGGACGTCCAGAAGGCAGACTTTGGACTGTTTAGGAGCTTGGTTGACAGTTGCTTGGGAGGCAGTCCTGAGGGCAAAGGAGTCCAGGAAAGATGGACACTCTTCAAGAAGAAAATCTTAAAGGTGCAGGAGCAGACCATCCCCATGTGCCAAAAGAAAAGATGTTGGGGAAGAAGACCGGCCTGGCTGAACAGAGAGATTTGCCTGGAACTCAGGAAAAAAAGGAGAGTTTACGACCTTTGGAAGAACTGGCAGGGAACTCAGGAGGACTACAAGGATGTTATGAGGCTATGCAGGGAGAAAATAGAAGGGCCAAAGCCCAACTAGAACTTACTCTGGCTACTAACGTAAAAGACAATTAAAAATGTTTCTATAAATACATTAACAACAAAAGGAGGGCTAAAGAGAATCGCCATTCTTTACTGGATGTGAGAGGAAACATACTGACAAAGGATGAGGAAAAGGCTGAGGTACTCAATGCCTTCTTTGCCTCAGTCTTTAACAGTAAGACTGGTTGTTCTCGGGGTACCTGTTGTGAAATGAGTGATTATGGATCCTATACAATTTTGAGGTAATGGCAATTTAAGATTAATTAGCACTATTACAGTAAATCACAAGGTTAGGTTGTTTGATTTTTAATAATACTTAATCACCAGCCAATTATCAGAGTAATTTAATAAAATTTGCTATAATCAACAGTGACTTGTTTAAAGATTCATAAATGACAAGGTTCACACAAGACTTACGACGAAGTGTCCTAAATCAAATAGCACACATACAAACACACACACACACAGATATAGAAGTTAACCTATGATCAAGATTTTTCTCTCTTTGTAAATTGTAGTAAATTATTGATACCAAATGATATTTGAAACCTCGCAAAATCTAATTGTAGTGAATTGCTCAGTAGTCTCCTTTGTCAGAGTTTGTCAGCAGACAATCTTTGAACCCTCCCTCTTCATTGGCATCTATCAGCAGATGATCTTGGAAATCCTCATGAAAGTCTACTCTTTGAAATCCTCATGAAATCTACTATTCCAAATCCTTGCAAAATCTACCCTGAGAGGCATCCCAACACAGGGGGAGATACTGGGTCACAGCCTGCTGCGATCCTGGAGAGCTCAAAGTGTCTAACTTGGGATTGCTATTAATAGGATTTTGACAATATTGACTTTGGTCAGTATTTTTTTTTTTTATTTTGGCTGCAATTCTTGTCAAGTAATTCTGGTATCTTCCAGAGTGGGCTATGATCCAGGCAACAGGAGTTTTGGATACAGTTTCCAGTCAACAGGAGTTTCAGGTATGGTGCCTAATTGTCTCACCTCACTGCACTTGTAGCTAAGACAAGAACACAATGTTGGCTTGTCCTGACATTGCAATGTGGCCTGGGGTGGGGGGATGTCTGTACCACCACATTCCACCCCATGATCGAAGTCAATCTATCTTTTCTACAGAGTGGTGGTGTGGTCACCTCTTGCCTCTGTGTCTATAAATAGAAAATGCTGCATTCTAATTATAATTTGAGTGAAAATATTTGTTAGGTTAACTTCTGTAACTATTAAAGAAGCTTATATATTATTTCATTGAATGGGATGGAACAACATTATATATGCGGGAAGGTTCTTGTCATAGCATAACTTGTTTTGTCATCTTCCAAACTTTGATATATAGAACAATGTTCAATAACAGACATAGTATAAGAAGAGCCAATAGCACAATGGTGGGGTGTCGCATAAGATTTAGTGTCCCAGTTGCTGTTGGAGGCCATCCAAAAATGGTTTACCACCTTTTTGGTTGATGTTCTCCATCTTTCCGTACTCTCTCTAGGATATGGTGTATCTCTTCTGCGTCATGATGGACAGTAATCAGAGCTTTGTGTCTGTTGTTCTGAATTCATGTTATCAGTTAAATCAGGTCATCATGTTGCAACAGTTTTCTTACCAAAATAAGGTTCATTCCAATGGAGGTAGGTAGTAAATCTTGATACGGTGCGTAGTTTGATTGTAGCAATTGGTAGGTTATGACAAGAGCTGAGTAATTAAAATCACATCCTATAATTTTGGTAAAATTACAAATAGAGATACTTGAATTATTATTTATTTCAACAGCGGTGTCATCCATAAATATAGAATTACAAAAGGTTCTTATACAAACACATACATTTCCAATATATACCAGTATAGTTTCAGGGGTTTCACTGGGGTGTATTTCAAAATGACAAATATTTTGTTCAGTGTCAAGGCAAATGTCTTGGGCCTTAATGGAATTACTTTCACAAATAAATCCTTCTTGTTCCCATACAACACATGCATCGACATTGTCAGTTTGCCATTTTTTTTCCATGTTTGGGCCAGTGCTCTATTTTATAATGGATAGAGTATAGTTCTATGGTGATTTAATCCCAGCGCAATGATTTGATATATAGTGTATACCAAAGCATCATGTATTGTTAAGACAAATGCTGTGGCTTTACTAGCAGTAGGGTTATAAATGAATTTAACTAGATGTCACTAGGATTGGAATTTCTTTTCAAATTTAGTTACATTATACCAGATCACCCTTCACATTTCAGTGAGCAAGGTTCCCCCTTTCACCTCTTACAATTTCTGCCACAGTAGATTGTACCCACAGTTGAGACTGAATACAGCTAAAAGCAAGAGAGGTGTTAATTTGGGTGGCACCTAATGCAATCACAATTATTTGGTGGGCCTTCTCATTAATTCTTTCCCATTGGGGTAATATATCAAATAAGAGCCATTGGTTAGTTCCCAAAGCCGATAGGGAAGATCACAATGAATGTTCTAGTTCTTGCAAATTACTTGTTGCTGAGCTTATTTTGTTTGGTACAACTTCAGCATCCATGCTGTTTAATACTCATATTCTTGTTCCTAGGATGCCAGTCACTTCCCTTCTTGATTGTTTTGAAGATGTGAGGGTTCACCTGTGCAAGCATGCTAATCCTCCTATGTAAAATGTATTTAGGAATGGTGAACGGGTAGGCTTAATTGCAGAGATATTAAGCTGTCTTGATAGTTTCACTCATTTGATGGACTATGATGAAACAATATTCATTGTTGACCTGTATTTTTGATTCCATACCATCCTATTTCAAAAATTTGTGGGGAGGTTCAAAAATTTGACTGGATGTTAGCAAAGGTGACACCCATCTACAAGAAGGACTGGAATGAGGATCTGGGGAACTACAGGCCTGTCAGTCTGACCTTGGTGCCAGGGAAGGTTATGGAGCAGATCAACCTGAGTGTCATCACATGGCATGTAGAGGGCAACCAGGTGATCAGGCCCAGTCAGCACGGGTTTATGAAAGGCAGGTCCTGCTTGACTAACCTGATCTCCTTCTATGACAAGGTGGACCCACTTAGTAGATGAGGAAAAGGCTGTGAGTGTTGTCTATCTAGACTTCAGTGAAGCCTTTGACACTATTTCCCAGAGTGTTCTCCTGGAGAAACTGGCTGTTCATGGCTTGGATAGGTGTAGTCTTTGCTGGGTAAAAAACTGGCTGGATGTCTGAGCCCAAAGAATTGTGATGAATGGAGCTAAACCCAGTCAGCGGCCAGTCACAAGTGGTGTTCCCCAGGCCTCAGTATTGGGGCCAGTTCTGTTTATCAGTGATCTGGATGAGGGGATCAAGTGCACCCTCAGTAAGTTTGCACGCGACACCAAGTTGAGCAGGAGTGTTGATCTGCTAGAGGGCAGGAAGGGTCTACAGATGGATCTGGACAGGTTGGGTTGATGGGATGAGGCCAGTTGTATGAGGTTCAACAAGGCCAAGTGCCAGGTCCTGCACGAGGGTTACAACAACCCCATGTAACACTACAGGCCTGAGGAAGAGTGGCTGGAAATCTGCCTGATGGAAAAGGACCTGGGGGTGTTGGTCATCAGCTGGCTGAATATGAGCCAGCAGTGTGCCCAAGTAGCCAAAGCATCCAATAGCCTCCTGGCTTGTGTCAGCAATAGTGTGGCCAGCAGGACTGGGGAAGTGATCGTCCCCCTGTGCTCAGCACTGGTGAGGTCGCACCTCAAATACTGAGTTCAGTTTTGGGCCCCTCGCTACAAGAAAGATATTGAGGTGCTGGAGTGTGTCTGAAGAAGAGCAATGAAGCTGGTGAAGGGTCCAGAGAGCAAGTCTTATGAGGAGCGGTTGAGGGAACTGGGGTTGTTTAGTCTGGAGAAAAGGAGGCTGAGGGGAAACCTTATCGCTTTCTACAATTACTTGTAGGGAGGTTGTAGAGAGGTGGATGTTGATCTCTTTTCTCAAGTAACAAGTGATAGGAAAAGAGGAAAAGGCCTCAAGTTGCTCCAGAGGAGGTTTAGATTGGATATTAGGAAAAATTTCTTCACTGAACGGGTTATTAAGCACCAGAACAGGCTGCCCAGGGAAGTGGTTGAGTCACCATCCCTGGAGGTATTTAAAAGATGTGTAGACGTGGCACTTGGGGACATGGTTCAGTGGTGGACTTGGCAGTACTAGGTTGATGGTTGGACTCGATGAGCTTAAGGGACATTTCCAACCTAAATGTTTCTATGATTCTATGATTCTTAAGTTATATCCAATGTGCCCTTTTCAGATTGGGCCTCCTTACTCTCATTTTCAGTTTTCAGTACCTCTTTGAAGTTAATTTTACAAGTTATTAAATGTCCATTGTTATAAGGCAGTAAAGTGGAAGCCCGCATCTCCCAGAAGTACCACATGTTACTGCTATGAGTTACTCTGCTTAAATATGGGTCAGAAAGCTGAAACTACTCATACCTTTTCCTGTTCCTCCACGATTTTAATTTTATTTTTGGTCCAGTATACTTAGTTATTTGAATACACTGACCATCAAGCTGATTGTGATAAATTTGGAATAAACCTTTCAGATGTGGCCAGAAAACATTTAATGTCTAAGATACTCCTGTGCTGTGAAGTATTCAAAAACCTTTAGCTTTAATTTTCCTGAGGGTGCAACTTTTGCATCTGGGCAATCCCTTGAGTAAATAAGTAGATTTTTAAAAGACATCACACTTTGTTAGCTTTAAATTCATAACACAGCACACTCATCACAGTCCTCACTGGACTTTACAAACATTCCTGTGAGTGCCTCATGAACTAACCTCTCATCCATGCATGAGGTAACGCTATTTGCTCTCTTCCTGATGTTGCTGACCCTTTGTTCTTCCAAGCACAGCAGATAAACTGACTTCTCTAACAGGCAATACTTCTCCTGAAGCACCAATAAAGGTGGTTCAAGATTTTGCTTTTATTCTTCACATTGCAGAAGAGTAAGCGTGCTCACAGATAGGGTTTTTTTTTTCTTTCAACTGAGGGGAAACAACTGCTACTCTATAAATCAAGTCTGTTTTCTACAAATTACTCTATCTTCATTTTTCTATCTGAAACTCTTTGACTTGATATCAGATAATCAAATATTCATTTGGCCAGAGAGAGAGGAAGTAAGCACAAGGGTGGAACAGCAGCATAACTATCATTGCACCTACTCACTTTCAGTTTCCTGCCACCAAGTAACTCCTTAATGTGAAATTAAATAGCCAAGGACTTCAATGCAAATTACTTTGCTCTTCAGGGAATACCACAGCCTCCTCTTGGGAGAATCATAGGGTCTACTAACACTACAAGCTAAGCCTGACTTGAACTGAATTCCCGTAGCCTCTCCTGTTCTTCAACAGGTAAAGTGAGCCTGTCTGGCCCTTTCCCAAAACAGTTTGTAGCTTAGTGAGAAGGGCACTCGTACAGAAAATGTAGATCCAATTCCCTCATAGCAGAAGACAGTATCACAGAAAAATGGTATAGACACTAAACTATTGGATGAGAGCAGCAAGTAATTAGCAAGATACAGAGCCTTATTCAAAGCTTACAGCAATTTCTGAGGACACCTAATGCAGCAGGGCACTGAAGCAATATGTGTGGAAGTGCACCTCGTTCCAGTATCCTGGGAGAGCTTTGACAAAAGTGATGTCATGTCACCACCCATGCTGGGGCAGTTTGAGGCACATGAGAAATATGGGTGTTGAAAATGTAGCTCTCAATACACTGACATGCTTCCAAGGCCAGTCAGGAACTGAGTATGGATTCTGAGTATTCATTTTGAAATTAAACATGTAAAACAGGTGCCAACTCTAGCTTACTGCCTAACCTTTTCAGGGATCCATCCTGGTCCTATAAGAAGATATGGTCTATTTTTGTTGTTGAGCGTGGAAAAAAACCTCTTCCAGAAAATGCAATTTCATTGAAATTTAAATATATCCACATATTGATTTTGATGAAATTACATGTGAGAGTTCTGATTTTTCAGTTCTATATTATATTAATGTAAATATCATTTTATTAATATATTTATCATCCATTTAACTATTTCAGTGTTAGGGAAAGAAACTGTTTCAAGTTCGTCATAGTAAACTTAATATTTCCAAACTGACATTTTATGGAATTAAAATAAAGTTCAAAATGTCAGAAATTCTCATGGGAAAATAATTTTGTTTGTTTTCTGACACACCTAATTGCTTTATAACGGATTTAATTCAAGTCTCTCTAGTGAGGTCAGCTCCACTGAATCTTTGTTTTAATGAATTAGAGTTTGTAAAATGTGATTCATATGATAATGTGTTGCCACTATTTGGAGGAGCACTACATTTATTTAGAAGATAAAGTATAAGAAGGAAAATTGCTTAGTTTTAAATATTTAAGTCTGTTTTTTAAGAACAAAAAATCTGGCTTATCAAATTGTCCATTACTATTACTACTTGTGGTTTAAAATAAATGTGTGAAGACAATGATTTCAACACAAGGGAAAATAGTGATGACCTTTTCAAATGCTTTTAGACCAGTTGAAGAAAACCTTGTACAGACTAACTCATTCTGCAGCTTTTATGTTTAATAGCAAAAGAATACTGGCATTTATCTGAGAATGCAAAAGGGTTTGATATTGTCACCTGGAGTCTTCCATGTCTGATATTTTTGCAGTCAGTCAGAACCTGTAAATTCAATATGAGGTGTAGGAATAGGGTATTTCTGTGTATACTTCAGAATAACTATGCGGCTTTGCAAGTACAGTCCAAATCACAATTGCAAATGCATTACAGGAATTTCATAAGTAATTTTGCTTCTACAGGTTGTGTAGGGAAGGGCTGGACTCTATATAAGTTCACGTAAGAAAAGAAGAAAATATCAAAATGTTGCTAATGAAAATCAAGTTAGGAGACTTCAGAAGTGTGATCGTCATGTAACTTTAAGTGTCTTTTTTGTATATATTATTTTTTATTCAGATATATGAACAACATTCATAATTTAGCTGTAGAAAACACACTTTTGGCCTATACTATATATACAGTGACTACATTTTGCAGACTCACTAGGAAGAAATCTTTCTTCTGTCTTTTCTATGTCCCTCCTTCATTTTTCTCTCTGGGTACCTGGTTTTAAATATGGGTCACCAGAGGAACAGAGGGTCATGCTCAAATGGTTCTGCTCCCCCCTTTCAGTTTGTCCTTGGAGGTTTGGTGCTGGCAGAGGAGAGAAAAGGACTTCTGTGGATTTTTCCCTTCTGCAGCCCTGGAGGTGATGAAGAACCTCTATAGCTGAAGAGGGAGCAAGAACAACCAGCATGGGATGTGTCATTGTGTTGGGAAGGTGTGGGACAGACACATACTGATTCTACTCCTCCTCACTCTGGAAAAGCAAAGATATTAGATGTTTTAAGGAAGAAGATAATTCAGCTGATCCTAGTTATTCCTAATAGATTTACTACCAAAATCCAGTGGGACACTGAAGCATCCTTAAAAAGTTATTCAACTGCATGTCAGTGGTTGAAAGCAGCAGACCCTGGTGACATTACCAATGGATGTGCCCACATCACCCAGAGGATGTGCACACCCTTGTCATATTGAATCAAGACCACAAAATTCTCCTTGGATGGGAGGAAAACCTCTCACCTTGCCATTCTCCTTGGGAAGCTTTTGCTGCTCAATTTCAAATGCAAAGTAGTACACCATGAAGCCACAGGAAGTCATTTAAACTCACTTTGACCTATCTATTAAAAACACCAGGATCTCAATAAAGTGAGATTTGGATTTGTAAGCAAAGGAAATGCTTTCTTGCCTATTATTTTTGCATCTGTGTCAAGAATAACTTGCAAGAAATTCTCCTGTATTTCCTCAGTCTGTTAGTAAAAACAGCATGTGTTAGGAGCAATCTTATTGAGATCTGTTTCCCTATGAGAAATGAGTGAAATTATTTTCAAGACTCTATATCCCCATTCTGTGCAAGATCCCACAACAAATTCTTGAGGTTAAATAATTTTAGATGACGTACCAGGTCCTAGAGTATCAGAAGATTTGTTGTCATACTTCCTGTCTTTGTCCTTCAGTTTAGATGTATTTTTTATTAAATAGTCATGCTGATTACCTCTTGAAAAGACTGCATTAATTCAAGAAGAATCAAGCTGAGTGAAAAAAACCTTCAGTTTTGACTATCCAGAGCTTCAGGAAATAACAGAATAAAATCAAACTCTAGCAAAAAGATTGATTTTGGAGGGAGGAGGGAGAGAAAAGGAACATGGCTTCTGAAACTACTAAAGGAGCTAAATGCATAGCTTGAGGTGAATGGGTCTTATGTGTTTATTTTAATCTTTTACTTTGGGGAAAAAATGTTAAAGTGAATGTTTGTTTATGGCAAGACTGGATTGACCAGACTGGAAAACTGAGTTCTCTATTTAATTATAGGCAAGACATAACATGGATAACAGCCAGGCAGTATCTTTATGCCCCTTTACTAGTGAATATTAGCTCTGAGCAAACAGAGCATCCTGCCCTCTGGAACTGGTACTGTACCTGGAGGCTGCTTCAGCCTAAGGCAGTAGAATACAGTGCAACCATCATCTCTAGGCAAAATCCCAGTGACTCTTGTACCACACCAATACAGAGATGGAGATGTGAGTATGCAGTTACTAGTTCAGTCATGTTTCTGTAGTATTATCCTGCTGGAACTGTTAACAACCACACCGTGATGATCCTTTATTATTGCTTATCTGGTGGAACTTAAACTTCATCCTATTGAGCCCTCTTTCATGTAAGTACTGGAGAGAGTCTCTTCTCTGGAGTGATCCCAGCTAGTGGTCAGTAAACACACAGCAGCTGAATACATAGAGGAACAAGTGCGCTCTAACAACATCACAGTAGAAATAAGCAGATATGGTATTTTTTAGAGATTTTAGCCTTCAGCCAACCAGTAGGAAATGTAAACCTCATGGCAAGACGAAGGACAGGCAAGAAATAGAGGTTCCAGTTGCATCTTTTGCAGTTGTTTTCTCCCTTGCTAAAACTGCCACAGATGATAAAATTTGGATTTCAGTCATGTCAAAGATATCTCACTCCTGAGTTCTGAACTGCAGGGTATATCGCCGATCTTCAGACTGGACTCAGCCATTGCTGGTCTGTAATTGTTAATTTAAAGATGTAAGTCTGAAAGACAATTTCTATCATTCCTCCTAGGGTAACTATAGCTATTTTTGGCCTTTCCTTAATGCTAAGGCATCTGATGTACTGAGGAAACTATTCGTGTTTGGCTAATACAGAAGTATTGGCTTGTATCCAACAGGTTCCTACCTCTTACAAACGATTGCATTTTGTTGGATGAATTAATTGTGGAACTCTATATCTTATATTGGCTTCCACATGATGGCCAGACTAATTGACAACCCAGAGAGCAAGTTTATAAAGCTTGGTAGCTGCCTTGCTCTTGGTATATCTGCGGACCGAGGCATAGTAACAGGATATCTGTGGTATCAGGAAATGTGAAACTGCAGTTCCAGACTATTCTATTTTATGAGCAACCTTTTATGGTTGCTAGTCAAAGTGTATAGTTATCCAACTTTCATTTTTCAAATTTAGCCTTTGGTAATTTATTTTCTGATATAAATAGTATGATAGTAGGACATTACTCTGTGCTAAAACAGCAATAAAAGCAAATCTAGTGTTTCCAAAATGCTGAATTAAAAATAAACTGCAATGACAAATAAGGTGGACATGCTGACTTGTGTTTTGGGAGGCTTCTTTGTTGTAAATGGTGCAAAAAAATCAAGGGTAATTTGCAGGCATTGTGTTTTGCAAACTGAGAACTAGTGGTGAAGAGCAAGACATTACCACTGTTGACACTAGCAATGCCTATAGTGTAAAATGTTGCATAAGGGTGGACTGTAATCATAGATGTCCCTACAGAGATCATTCTCCACAGCAACTTCTAGCCATCTGGAAGATAGATGTATCTGGAAAATGGATATGCCAACTACTGTGGCATTATTGTCTGTGGACTTTGCACAGTAGTCTACTGGGCAGAGAAGCTACACCTTCTTACAGGGAAAGCCCTCCAGAACAGCACAATCAGAAGACCCATTGCCTCTTTCCAAGCACAATGTTGTGAATGTTGTGAATTCCCTCTGTGTGATAAGAGAGAGATCATGGTATGAGAAACAGGCAAAGTCAGACTTAGCATCTGAGAAGCCAGAAGAGAAATCAGTAGCAGAAGGTGTAAAGGTAGATAGAAGGTGTAAAGTATTATCTCATGTGCCTGGGAAACTGGGCACAACAGTGGAAGAATTCCCACCTAGTCTTATGTGCCTGTGAAGTTTTCCATGTATTTGTGGAGATGTGACCAAATCTTTCCACCTTCTTAATGGCATGATTCATAGAGCTATAATTTCTACCTTTATATTTTCTTACCTCCTTCAGGGGCCAGTTTCCTTTCGGTCCAGTATAGATCTGATCCATTAGACAGCATTAGGGAGAGGGACTCAACAGTCATCTATGGATCTGGATAATTTCAGGTTAATCCCTCAGTCTGGGGCTGGAACATTTACTTCCTGATATATCCAAACTGTGTCAGTAGTCAGAAAGTTTTTCACTTGAAGCTCTGAAAAATTTCTTATGAGGCAAAGACCTTGAAATCAGATATGTGAAGTTAGTAAATCATAATGGAGGCCACAGCAGGTTCTGGTGGAGGAAAGATGTGTTTTCTAGCTTGGAACAGCCTCTGGAACTGAGCTGATCCCACACTTATAAATGAGGGTGCTGGAAATATCATTGCAACATCAACCAAAAGTCAAAATGGCTCAGCACAGGTCAGCACTGTTTCCTGTATGAGCATACAGTGGATGTATTTCAGAGGAGGAGGAGGATCTGGCTGATATCCATTTGTCTTACCTCAGAGGGATTAGAAATTCCAGCATGAGAGCAGTGACTCTACAGTGCCTCTGGGCATTGTAGCAACTGTAAAACTAAATGAAGTAAAGCTTGAAATTCTTCCAAAATATATGACAATCCAGCTAATGCCAAGAGCTGATATTTATTAAATGGTGGTGTGTAAATCTGAGTTTCTGCACAGAATAGCAGTATGATATAGATGTATAATTGTAGATCATATATTTATTCAGATTACAAGGATGTCTTCTCTTGAAATAATTTGTAATCAGTAGTAATGCCATTACTTCCAACTGGAACTGTGTATCCATCTGGTCAGCCTGGGATCATACATGGAGTCCACCATATAAGTGAACCTTATATCAATTAATTTCTCATAATAAGAGTGTTCATCTTTCATCTGAGTGTGAGATAATTTGGAGCTTTCTGTCCATATACTGATGTGTGAAGTATTCAGCGTTTTAAAGCAAGTTGTTCTTTGTCACCATTCACACAATCCCTTAGCAATGTGTCCTCAAAGCAGCACAGCCTCATAGGAAAGAAAAGAGGAGGGACTTTCAGAGGCTCCCTGGTGCCCAACAGGCTCATCTCTACTTGTCATTCCCCACAGACTTTTCTCCTGACAGGGGAAGATGCTCATTTGTCACCATGTGCATCAGCCAGTGATTTATGGTACCTGAGCTCAGATGAACAGCCAAATCATATTGCTTTTCCTCTCACGAAACAAAAAAGAATCACAGGCTTTGGATATAATGAGAATTAGAGGTGAAGTGGGTATTTGTGTTCACCAGTGCAGAGTAGCTGTCAGTGCAGCCAAAGCCTGAGGTGGTGTTACCCACCACCCCGCAGGGGAGGCTCTGTCCCAACCCGATGTACAACAGCATGGACGTCTACCCTGTAGAACAGCTGATGTCTTCTCCACATTGTGTGATGACAAGGACATGATAGGATTCATTACAGGCAGAGCATCGAGGACCAGATCCTCTGGGACTGCCGCATCTATGCTCTGAGCACACTTTTGCTCCGCAGCCTTTATTGCCACTGCTGCATAGGGCTCTTGCACACAATCAAGCTTCCATGGCTCATCTATGACTGAGTACTTGTACATACTCAGCCCCTATCAAATGCAAAGAAAAGCATTAGCTTAGATCACAGTGAAATTGTTTTGTGCTAAGACTCAAATATTGTTATCTGTCTGAGCACTGAGAATAAAGATAATCAAATGGGCTGGCATCGGACCTTAATTTCACTGGTTAGACTTATCCTTCATCTGCATACAAGTAGAAAGTTAAAAGCAGGAACTCTTCCAACAATCTATTTGCAACAAGGAAGAAATCTCTTCACTTAACCAATTCAAGATCTCATTTGCTCAACTCTGACAAAAATTGCCAGGTACAGGGAACACCCAGAAGAGCCCCTGGCCTCAGGGCAGACAAAACAGCCCATGTCCTCCAGACAGTGCTCTATGAGCATTTCTGCCTACCTGCTTAGGAAACAACACTGAAAGTAAAAACACAAACTCTTTTCTCTGGAATCCATCTGAGGCTCTTTCAGGCACACGAAGGTACATTGCCATCACAGCCCTTGCTGAAACCTCAGCTAGATCTGCCAAAGCTAGGCAGTGAATAGCTCTTCTTTCACTGGTGAAACTCGCTATAAGTCAGATGCTTACCAATTCATGTGTGTGAATATGAAAGTGCCATAAATAAAACATCTGATAGGATTAAAAAAATATCCCTCTCTTACTGAGTCAGGCTCCGTCCAGTCATTCAGAAGTATATCACATTTGTGTTTGTTGCTCGGTTGACTCCTTACCTCATGCTCCAGGCCTGAAAGCATTTTCCACTGCATGGTCTGATACTGTGTAATTTCCAAAAACCTCTGCAGGGGGAACAGATATATCTGATGTCCCCTACCTGCACTCAAATGTAAATTTACATTTTACAAACCACAGCAGCTCATAATCCCTCAGTGTCCTTTGTAATGTCAGATTGTCTCCCCAGCTTGTGTTAATGTGCACTAATGAGAAACAGGCAATAGTTATTTGGAAAGCAGATCAGCACAGAGCATGTCCTTCCAGTTCTTTTAGAATATGCTATAAAAAAGCCCAAATAGTTTGCTTGGTTGCAGTGCTATGTTTTCTCGGGCACTAGCTGCTGTGCTGGTGGGGTCATGAGATGGTTTCTTGGTAGTGTGCGAAGGCAGCAGGGGAAACCTCAGGCCAGTCACCAGGATGCAAGAGGATCTCAGGTTGTTTCTAGGGTGGTGGTGAAGGAAATGTGGTTGTAGGGGGTTATATGTTGCATTGTGTTTTGTTGTTAGTGACGAAGACTGGGGTATTTGGTTAAACTCGGATCTCTACTGTCTCAGGGGCTCAAACCACAAATCTTACCTCTAGATAATGCATTAAGGAAAAAGTCTGTAGGCAGTCCTGGGTAGGGGCAATCTCCATCCCTTCTTTTGCTGAAATCCATATTCTTTGTGGTAGAAATCTGTGAATGAGCAAGACTTTTGGGCTCCTTCAAGCCTCTGTTCCCAGGTCTATGCCCACACTTTATGTTACATGGACATCAAGGGGAAAAAAAAAAAAAATGAGTACTCTGACCACAAGTCCTACCTTTAAACAGAGTCCAGCAGTTGTTTTGGGTGAAGGTAGAGGAGGATAAGGGTTACAGTCTGGGATTTACTGTCCTCAACTTGTTTCGTGGGTTTGATCCTTTGCTCTTGATTTCTCAAAGTGGAAGCTCCAGAAGTATTTTTTCTTCTGTTCAGACTGTGTTTGTGCTAACAAAACTGAGTCCTCTCTCTCTCTCCCTTTGGATACGTCTGTTTTTGACATTCAGCCCTCGATGATGGACTATCCTCATTCTTCCTTGATTGTCTCCTTGCTCTGTTTTCCAACCTATAACAACACAGAGTTTATTTCTCTTTTACCCGAAGTTACATGCTTTTCTCCCCAGATTATTTTACTCTTAATTACTTGATCCTGCACTCTTTGAAGCTACTGGAAATGTTCCCACTAGGGTTACAGTAACAGTCCAAAGATCCCCATACCCAAGCACAAACAAATGAATGCCACAGACTTCATTATCACTTCTCTGAGAAAGGCAATGAAGGGTTCAAAAATGTCCACTGCTTAAAGTCCAGTGAATTCACTTGAAGCAGATAAAAGCAGATAACAAAATGTCATGAACTTTCCTGGGGGAGGGAAAGTGCTGAGAATGATTTGACATAAAAGACTAGCTATCATTATTAATTCATAGTTTGGCAGATCTCAGGCATTTTAAGTGAATGAATTAATTCTGTATTACAGTGTCCTTTGCAGAAGCTGGGTTTAAAAAATAGCATTTTAATTTTTTTAAAAGAAGCTTTATGAAGTCCTCTGTCAGTATTATTAGTTGTGCTGCTCTAGAAATTTAATTTTTCTTTTAGGTGCTGTAAGTCATCAAAATTTGCAAGGCCAACAGATTTGGGTGGAACTGGTAATATTGTGAACCTTAGGGATATTACAGAAATATGCATAATAGCTGTGTACAGTTGCAGAGCTTGAACCTATTCCTCACCCAGATGAGGTGTCATGGTCTCTACTATTTTAGTTCTGTCTGTCTGTTTCAAGAACAGAAGGGTCTGGGCCCTGGCAAAAAGATTAATGTAAAGGCTGCAAGCTTGAAATTCAGCTAATCCAGAATTCATGAATATAATACATGAATCAAATGAAATTTATTTTGCGTTTTGTTTCATGAAACATCCATGTTTTTCTTTTAGATTTGGAGCGTAAGGAGAAAGCTACTGAAGCTAATGTTCTTGAGAAATGCTAACATTTCAGAGTTTCTGAGCCTGAACTTTCTCCCCTTTGTCAGAATTGATTCTGTAACAACCCCTGTAGTGTGCTGCCCTAGTAACAAAATGCGACATGATTAATGTGGCAAATTTCAAGAACATGCTTACCCAGCTTATTGCAAAACTTCTCTGACAAACATCGGTCACTGGACATGGATAAATAGATTCTCCATAACCTACCAGGGCACTGGTTTTGGCTTGCGACTGGGACCCAGCAGGAGTGCTAGGAAAGCAGTAATTTTCCAGATACCAGGAGCTGGATGACTAACTGGGGACTAGTTCTGGATTTATTGCAAATCCTGATTATTAAGGTGGCGCAAAAGCACCACCAGACAATGACTGTAGGCCACTGCCTCTCTTAAACCTGCGATCAGCAGCTGAGTGATAATTTGCAGGTGCAGTCTCCCTGCTGAGTCACAAAAGGCTGCTGAAACCACTGAGCAGGTGCCAGTGTTAGCATCAAATCTAGTGCTCATAGCTTTATTCTGGAGACCAACAAACAGTGCCTAACAAGGCTACAGAAGCTGCTCTTTTAATCCTACTTTCCTTTGAGCCAGGAAAGTTTGTGAATGTCTGCACTTCTCACTTTGAGCACAACCATGTAGGTAGCTATTTCTTCATAAATTAGACTATCATGAAGTGTTGCCTCTCCGGGGAATAATACTACTGGGCATGTATGACAAAAATACATTTAAATGTGACTCCATTCTGGGCACTGGTGGTATTTCAGTTGGAAAGGAAAGAAGTAATGGGTTCCTACATAACTTGGGAGTGGGATCCTGTTCACAGTAGGCACCTACCCATAAATTTACTTGAGGTTGAGACCTTTAAACTCCATCAGCTATAATGGGAGATTTAAATCTTTAACTCACATGTAGACCTCTCTATTTCATCTGGCGTAGTCTAGATAGACTAACTAGAGTCTACGTTTGGAGCTAAATCTGACTCAGGCTACTGCCTAACCAGGTGAAGAGAGACTTCAGAGTTTCAAATTCTCGGAGTTAGAAAAATGGGGGAGTGTTTCTCAACGTTTTTAATGGTCAAATATTTTATTAACATGCTGTCTGTGCCCCATTCAGGAAACTATGATCATACAATAATTAAATGAAAATACAGACTTTAAATAACATCTTTGCTTTTCATTCCAGTTTTTGTGAAACTAAACTGAACATTTAAAAATTAATTTCATATATGTGTGTAAAAAAGATTAAGACTATCTAAGAAAACAAGGAGTATGTTTTGCAAAGAACTGACATTTTCAAAAAATCTTTCTAATTTATACAGAGGCATAACAGGCACACTTCAATATGTTTTGCAGGAGCAAAAATAGGACCGATAAAAAAAAAAAAAAGCAAAAAAAAGCAAAAAAAAATGAAATACAGCTCCCATTTCTGGCTGGAGTGTTCTCTTCCTAGGCATTTCCAATTGCAAGAGCATGCTTATTTTTATTATGTACTTGGGAAAATGAGATTAATGGTGAAACCCAGGATTACTCAAATCCCAATTTTTTTCAGGCAATACACTGTGTTTCTTAATTTATGATCAAAGGAACAGATGTCCTGATGCAACAAGTCTTTGATCTCTTTTCTTCATATGATGAGATTTCTGCCTACCCTTTTAACTGATTGACTGTAGTGATGTTTCTTTTCATGGGCATCCTTCCATGACTATATGCAACTACTTTGCACTGATTTTTATGTGTTAATTTAACATTTCAATTACTCGTGCCTGCCTCTGTTTCCTGAGTGAGCTGAGTCCTTACCCTTTTGTCTTCAGAATGACCACTTTGGTGCGTACTGTGGCATGACAAGAATGCTAAGGTCCAATGTCAACATTTTATTTCACTTGGCTTTTTTTAATTGTTTCTATATAGATTAAGAAGGTCAACAGAAATGTAATTACAAATTATTATGCGATACATAGACTACATAAGATAAACTAATGCAGTAATGTTTTTTAAGTCTTGTTAATGGCATTAAAATTACAGTAATTAATTTTAGATTACATAGTTATTATAAGCAATTTCTTTTTGACCAACCCTGCATCAGGGTTTGTTACTTGCTGGCAGCTTCTCCTATCATTTTTCTCTTCTCTCTTCTTCTGTTCTCAGCTATTTTTCCTAGAAATTTAATCCAGAGACACTTCTTTGGGTCCATTTCCATTAAGAGTTTTGGTTCTAATAATAATAATAATAATAATTCTATAGTTCTGTATTAAATCTAGTTCATCAAAAAATTATTACAATCTTTGGGTTTGTATATATTTTTCATTGATTACCTGAATAATTTGTTCACATTCCCTTTAAAATGAAAGGAACATTCAGAATATATGGCTTACATTCATGTGCATAGTTAAATAATATTACACTAATTTTCATTTTCCTTTAATTCTTTAATGATGCCTTTTGGCTGATCATCTCTGATTGAAAGCTAGCTTGATGCAAACAGTCTTAATATATTCAACAGAATCCAAAATATTGCTTTAGTTTCTCATTGATGGTCTGCCTCAAAATTAGGATACCTCCCATAAAGGGTTTAATTTCTTGTATCTGAAAGAAAGCTGCCAGTAAGTGGTTGTGTGATTCGGGTTACATTAGTCCACAAATTTTAATTTTTATTTTTTTAAGATTCAACACAAAGTCTGAAGATTTGCTATTCAAATAGTGGCTGCTGCTGTATTTAAAGATGTGAGGATGCCTCTACTTTTTTTTTATGGAGACACTTCCCTTAGATATTTTGCTTATTTGCCAGTTACTAAGACCATAGCCATTTAGGGCCTTTGAGGTTGTGTTGTTGCCTGTTGAAATCTTCCAATAAACTATTTCAGGAGACAAAGAAAAAATTGCAGTCATAATAAATTGAAGATAAACCCTGTGACTTTTATCAGTGCTGTGGATACTGGTGCTATGATGATGCAAGTACAACTGAATACCCTAAGGAGGAAATAATTGATCTGGAAGGCTGCTCTTGAGCCTCATGCTGCTTGAATTCACTTAATAACAGTTAATTTAACTTTTTTTATTAACACTGACTTTTTAAAGTAATAGTTTGACTTTGGAGGGAAAAACAATAACTGTAGATAGAAATTATTAGGATGTCTACTTACCTAACATGGAAATAGCTTAATGAACACATGGATAGGATTAGAAGAAGATGGAATTCCATCATTGAGAAGAAAATATAGAACAAAGTGGAAAACACTAACTTTTGTGTTATTAACTTTTCTTTAGAGCTAGAGCTCTCTCTTAATTTTCACAGAATCCTGTTGAAGTGTACGTTTAGAGGGGTTTTTTTTCTGTATATCTGATATTTACTACTCAGAAGACTCTACTAATGGTTTTCTGTTTTAAAATTTTCTCATGTCTTTGTGAGGTTTTTAGTGGCTTGGTGTGGTCTGTACTTATCCTGTGGTTACAATCAGAACGGCTTATAAACTTCTCCATTTTGCTTAGAAACTTTTAGATATCCATTTGTGTCTCAGCACCAAAGTAATTACTGAGGCTGTTTTTATGTTGGTTTTGATCTTTTGGGGAAATCTTGATCAGCACACTTCATAACTACAGCTGTATGCCTTCATGTTCAAGACTACCTGACTTTGATTTATTTTAAAAATTTATTTTTTTATGTATTTGTGTTAACTAGCATTATAAAAACAGAGAGATTCTGCATCATATCAGGAATAGATGATGGCCTACCTTCTGGACACATATTTGTGTGGCATAGCTTGAGGTTGGTTTCAGATTCCTATCAAGGAAACCATGGAGCTACTGCAGGACTATTACTGTTATTATTTAATTTCAGAATATTGTAAATTTGTATGATCACTTCCTTTTATTTGCTTATGTTTTCCTGGTCTTTGTCACGAACAGCTGCAGGGTTGTAAATTTGTGATACGTCATATTAAAGGCCCTGATCCACCATCAACTGAAATGAGTGGAAATGGTCTTGATTGAGATCAGACAGTTTCTGGGTCAAACTCTGAAAAATTTCACTTATTTCCAACATATATGCTGTACCTTTCTATGCACCTGTGTGTTCAGAGAACCTTCTTTGCTATATTTCTGCTAAAAACACAGCTGACCTTTCTTCCCATCATTCCACTGGGATTAGGTCTGACCAATCATGTCATAGTTTTAGTCATCACAGAATTCTAGAATCACAGAATGATTTAGATTGGAAGGGACTATCATCTAATTCTAACCCCCCTGCCATGGGCAGGGACACCTTCCACCAGACCAGGCTGCTCCCAGCCCCGTCCAACCTGGCCTTGAACCCTTCCAGGGAGGGGGCAGCCACAGCTGCTCTGGGCACCCTGGGCTGTTGGAGAATGGCTCAGAGACAAGGGTCCTGAGCCCACCGAGCAATTGTATGATCAGAGCCTGCTCTAGCTGCTGATGCTGGGCCTCACTAGGGTTTGCCTGCAGCTGCTCGCAGCTGCTGATACCTGAGGAATGTCAAGGATGCTTCGGCCTTGTGTACCATGGTGTGTCGAAAACAGGCTAAGGGGAATTAGGAATAGTGGTCTGAGAAACCTAGTGTTATGATAACGGTGGTCTGAGAAACATTGTGTTACGGTACTGTTGTGTATCGAAAACAAGTCAACAGGAATCAGAAATAGAAGCATGAGAAACTTAGTGTTATGAGAAGCTTGTGCTGTAAGCTAACTGCAAGTAGGTGGACCGTGCGAATACGACCCTCAGAGCTTAAGCTAATCAGCTAGTGACTAGTAGGCATAATTAGTAGAAGGATTATAAAAAGCTGTAACAAAAATCAATAAATTGAAGCACACTTTATCACTCATACTGAGTCGGCTACGTTCTTCCTCCTTGGCTGGGTCCTCGGCTCGCCCAGCCCGGCACTGGGCCAGGGCCTCACCACCCTCACAGGGAAGAATTTCTGCCTTATATTTAATCTAAATCTACCCTTTCAGTTTAAAACCATTTACTGCTTGTTTTATCACTATATGCCCTTGTAAAAAGTCCCTCTCCCTGTCTTTCCTGTAGGGCCCCTTTAGTACTGGAAGGCTTCTATAACGTGTCACTAGAGCCTTCCAGGCTGAACAACCCCAGCTCTCTCACTGTGTCCTCACAGGGGCGGTGCTCCAGCCCCCTGAGCATCTTCATGGCCCTCTTCTGGACTCACTCCAACAGGTCCATGTTCTTCTTATGTTGGGTCTTTCCCCATTAATTCGGGATAGTGGAGCAGAATAATAGAACTCTCATTATTCTGGCAAGTTCAAAATTAACGAATGGGAACTGCCTGCATTTGCAGGCTGATACTAACAAAGACATAAAGCATGACATTTACTCAACTTAGTGTGGGGCCCTACACTCATAGTGTCTGCAGAGATCTATGTCTACATATAATAAGCCTGTTTAGACTTCCTCTGTAGTCACTGTATATCTAGGTAAAAAGGCCAGTAGGAGTCAGGAAGCAATTCACATTATTTGAAAAGAGATACTACCATTTGGTCAGATGAATCAGATCCTAACTGTATCCACAGACTGCAACTGACTGTAATGGAAGCTTTGTTGTCTCTCTCAGAAGTAGGTACCTACACGTGGAGAAAACATAAAAAGAGGAAAACAGGATAAAATCTACCTGAGTTACCCCAACCAAACTTGTTCCTCTTGCCCCTGACACGCTTGAGAAAATCTGTAAGATCAGACTGCTTGAAAGTCTGGTAGCTTTACATAATGCAGATAATGTTTCCAGTCCTAGACGCTGAGCCCTTTGAGTGAGACACTGCCCAGATTCAGAACAAAGAATGATTTCTTTCCCTAAGGAGCTTACAAGCCGTCTGTAAAATAAAAGAATTATAAGCAGACAAGTATACAAGGAAGGAGAAGGTATAAATGAAACCTCTGAAAACAGAAGGGAAGAATTTACATAATAAAAAGGGTATTTGTGTTTGTGCATAGGCCCAGCACTGATCTTTAGACTGGAAGATCAAATCAATGATTTGATGAGATCATTTTTTAAAATATGTTGGAATTACAGCCCTTGTAAGACAACAAAAAGGAAAACATTTTCTGAGGAAGCACAGGTGAGAAAGAGAATGTTGCTATGCTAGCTTGCCTACTCTTTTTAATTGGGTCTGTTATAAATGTGGCTTAGCTTGTCTCTGAAAGCAGATGCATCTCACTTCTGTCTAAAAAAAAACAATTCAAAACCAGACCAAATATCACAGTTGTATCAAAGCAATTTATCATCTAGTGTTTACCTCTAGCCACATGCCACTTAACTTTGCTACCAACTTGAACTCCAAAACCTTCTCTAAAGTGTATTTATTTTGCAGTCTAGTTTATTTTTATGAAGATATTAAATGAAGGTCTATAGCCATGTGACAACGCTGCTAGAGATCATTACAAACAATGAACTGCCTACCCTCTTAAGGTATTGAAGATGTCTGGTGCGGTCTAATGAAAAAATTATTTTAGCAAATTATGTGTCACATTCTATTACTTCATTGTTAGAATGGAAACATGAAGATCAATACTAATTGGCAGGAGAGAGAAGTTCACACGACATCTTGTAAAGAAGAGAAATGTCTCACTTGCATTTCATCAAGCTGATTATTTTATAGTGGTGGAGAGAAAACTTGATTACAAAATATATGTTTATTTCCTGTTTCCACAATGTACCTTATTTGCTAATACAATTAGTTTTATAAGCTGTGATGCTTGAGTGTCTTGGTTTTGATGAAAACTTTCTTTTCCTTTCAGTGTTAGCTGCTGCTGCCTTCCTCCTCCTGCAGCCAATTTTTTCAGTCTTTTCAATTATCCTTCTGGTCTCTTAAGGAAGTTATCAGTCTATAAAGGAAAGTTCAGAGGCTTTTCTCTGTTTCAGTGCACACAGAAATGTAAGGCAGCTTTGGAGCAAGATACCATGTGCCAGGTTTAGTGTGGATCAACTAAGGTACTGTAAGTTCATTTTCAGCCTACTGACCATTTTGTTTCAGTAATCACTTACTTTCCTCAGTGGGCAACCACAAGGAATACAACGATAACTGACTGCATTGTTTTCATGTCACAAAATCCTTATTAATTTTCCAGCCACTTGTTATCTTGAATTTCTATGTTATGGATCAAATAAGTAAAAGAGAATATAAAAAAATGTTCTTTTTATGTTTTCTCCATGTGGGTTCATAGGTTTTTATGAATAAAAAGAATGTAAAATTTTAAAAAGAAAGCAATACAAAACAAAACCCAACTACATTTTTGTCACACAAGATCTTGGAAAGTATGCAAAGCTGAAAGAGCCATAAGAATGAAGGACAAGATGTCTGTGCCACATCTGTGTGAGGAAAGTGACCTGAATTCAGCTGACAAGTTGCCAAAAAATTCTCCCCACATGGAAAAGAAATCCCCAGTGGCATTAGGTGATTAAAGGCAGATTGTGTATCACTTGCCCTCTTGGCATAGGAGGGATGAAGCCTATTGGAAACAGCTACAAGATGGCAATTCTTCTGTGTCTCCATTCTACACTGATCATTCCTTGACTAACCAAATGGTGTAAATTAGAAATTAGCTGTAGCTGGTCAACAGACTTCTCTTCCATGTACTAAATACAACTTATCTGCAGGAGAGTCTTATTCAAGATTGGGGGAAGAGCACTGGGTTCCCACAGGACATCAAAGGAAAAGCCTTACTGCTTGAGACAACGATCAGGATGGTCCAGAGAGATGCAAAAGGAATTAGGCACCTTTCCTGTCTGGATAGATTAATCTCTGCCCTCAAGAAAATAAATGGAGTAATATCTCACTCTCGGTTTTTCCCTGGCCAAGAGCAGTATTGAGAGCCAGAGATCCCTGACTTGTTTTTGTGGGAGTGCCTGCATGGCAAGTGGCCTGCATAACCACAGTTTTTAAGAGTATGGGTGTGGACAGTGTATACACATATCAAGTACATAAAACTGTCTGGGAGGCACTGGCCCCAAACGAATCAAATTAGAGGATGATGGCCATCAGCCAGATCAAAGAGAAACCAGGAAATTTCAAAGGAACTTTAGAAATGAAGAGAAAGTAAGGCTGAAAAGAAGAATAAAAGAAGCATGAAAATTTTTAATAGCCACAGAGGTATTTGAGTGGAAATAGCAGAAGTAAAACCCATCAGAAGCTGCCCTGCTGTCATCTCAACCTTTGCTCAGCAGGATGGAGCAGCCACCCCATCAGGTGCCGTGAGTAGCATTCAACTGGCTAGTGGATTATGGGGTGCAGCAAGCAGGAACCTGCACCTCACACATATGTATACAACCTTGTGGTGGGCTTTCTCACCAGCATGGGGATCAGCGGGTTATAGGGAATGTCAAGTATTCATCCTGAGTGTATAGTAAACTGATTGCCAGTTAATTATACATTCTCAAATTAATAAACCTCTTTGGTCCTGAATTGGTTTAAACTATGGGAAATGGGTACCTTTTACCTGTGAGAGTTTTTGTGGCTGAGCTTGCCAGACTCAGTAGGATGAATAGAAAGTGAAGATGAAAAGGTTTGATCCTCACTTATTGCAAGAGAAGTTGGGGAATTTATCCCTGATGCAGATCAGAGAAGAGAAGGTGGGGATTTATGTCAGTCAGAATTGTCAACAGCAGACATTTCAGAAATCAGTAAACTGAATGCAAACTTCTAGAGCTGCTGTTCTATAAAAGACGTTTAGGTTTGTGAACTTCCCAAACTACTGAGCAAATAACCTACCTGCTGCTTGACCCAGCCTCAGAATTAGGGAAATGCAAAATGGTTAATATGGTACCAGTGTCTCAAAGGGTGACTCAGGTCATCTTGAGAAAGACAAACCAGGTACTTTTGATTTCAGCACCAGCAGATTGGCAAGGAACTGTAATGAGGAATTGAATTAATAAATAGGGATTAAATGCTATATTTGGAATGAGCCACAGGAATGTCTTGTGAAATATAAGTGGTCTGTGAAGATGGAAGTTTACTTGGTAAGGTGAACCTTTAAATCCAGTATACTTGCACTTAAGAAAAAAGGTTGACAAGGGCTCTCAGGAAAAACAGCTAAAGAAGTTTTCCCTCTATTAACTGAAAGAATATTTGTCCTGTTGTAACCACATATACTAGTAAATGAATATTTTAGCAGTTTATTGAGAGTCTCAAAGGATATGTAGTAGGACTTGTCATGCTCAACATATTCACAAATTATAAAGGAAAAAGGTAAATATTGGGAGAACAATTTTTGCAGACAATATGAAATTATTCAGAATAGTTAAGTCTAAAGCTGCTATGCAGAGATGCAGGAAATTCATAGTGCTGAATGACTCTGTGAAGATCAGATGATATTCAAGGCTGATAAATGGAAAATAATCCACATGAAAGAACAAGAACTCTAATCTAGTGCTCTGTGTTTAATGGTAGACATACAAACACAGTATTATCACACAGAAATGAGACTTGGGTCATTTGCAGCAGTTCTCTAAAAATGGTAATGGAAATTTTTTGTCAGCAAGGCATATGCACAGTACTGCTGTGGCAGAGAGTTAAATGAATAGCTCTGAGAAAACACACACAACAACCATCCAGATGGGTGATTCAAAACACTGCCATAGTACGTTAATTACTTTCAAAAACTTTTTGGGAGAAAAAAAAAATATAATAAAAAAGAACCAGGATATGATCCAAATGATTTAGAACAGGATGCAAAAGTCACCAGTGAAGTTTCCACTTTCCTTGTTGTTGTCTTCAGTAAACCCTTCCCTTTTGATTCAAAAGCTCATTTGGTGATGTAATTACTTTAGTGCAGTAGTGTGCTAAGGAGGGTAGCTGAGTAGCTGTATTTAAATTTATTGCAAAGCAATAAGCAATATTACTGCTGAATATTCTTGGAAGGATTTGCCTTTCAGTATATTCTTTGGTTCTTCTCAAACTGCTTACTCATATACTTCCTACCAGCTCCACTGCATGACCTGAAAATGCCATTTTGTGATGAAATATAAAAGCTGAAAAATATTAGATTCAGGTTGGGATTTTTTTCCATTTAAGAGAAAATATTTTCAATCCTAAAATACAAAGTTTTAGGACAAGGACACAGTAGTTCATTATCCATGACACCTAACACCTCATATTTGCCTTATACGTTCTTCTTGACTGATTATGTGTCCACCTTTCTTGGTCATTTTTTCTATCACTATTTTGTATCTGTTCCTATGGAGATGATATTGTAAGGACATATTCTAGCTTCAAGATGTCTGAAGTAATCAAATACCTGCTTCTACCTTCCTGGTTTGGAGAACAGTGAAGCATTGTGTTTTGTTTACTCCTTTTTCCTGCACAGTACTAACTACAAATACCATTAATGTGAGCTTCTTTTTCTGTAGACAACATTTGGCACAAAATGTCCCTGAAATAAGTTCAAAATTGTCATTAGAGTTCACAGGCATCAAATATTCTTCTTACACGAAACCCTGAATTGTTCATTCTGCAAAAGGGGGTAAAATTTTATTTCTTTAAACCTTAGTCCTCTTGACAATACTCTGAAGGTTACTTACTGTCAACATTATTCTGTTTTCTATTGTAGTGAGTACTGGGCCAAATTTAAGTTAAACTGCCCTAGAAATATTACAGTCTCTTGAACCACCCTGGTTTCAAATTCTCAATGGCAGAGTCTGAATTCCTAGGTACAGCAATGACAACTGTGGAGCAAAGATCTTAGTTCCTTTGGGAATTAAAACATTTCAATGTGAGACTGTCCTTCCCATGCCTCCCTTCAGGCAATCATCTCTTTCTGACTTCTTGCAGCAAGTGAAACCATTTCAAAGTGGGGCAAAATGAGATGTTTGGACAACAGCTTTCTGCCCTACAAAGCCCTAATATGACCATTAGTGCCTTGAAGAAGGGATTTCTGAATATACACGTGCCCATTTTTGTCTGGCACAGCCTTCCCAGCACTCTGTCTCCAGACAGATTCTGGGGATACATTTCTTGGTGTGCAGATCCCATAACTTTTAAAATGGCAGACATGATCTTGTTTTATTTACAGATGTTGGCATGACAGTCCATGGCAAGCCATGGTTCTCCAGAAAGGAAGAAGTTCTTCTGCATGCATGAAGGAGTCAGTCCCAGCTGCTGTTCACTGTTCTGGTACCAGACATATAAATAGAGCAGGAGGTCTCCAGCCTCTGCTCCTGGTAGCTCCTTCACCCACATCCAAACAAGGTGAGGAAAGGAGCCTGCAAGAAGTGTGCAAGGTCAGAAACCAAGCACTGGAGGTCCCGCAGTAATTCACTATCAAGGGATGTCTTTCCTGCCCAGCACTGCGCCACTTCATTTGCCAGCAGCAGCTGAGCACCAAAATGCAGGTGTCTTGGGTTAATTTCTGAGATTTAACTCCAAGGGAGCATCTTCCATTCACCAGGGCCCTTATGCCCCAGGGTCCTCTAACCCTGACGGCTTCTGCTCTTGTGCCTCCCTGGTCCTCATGCCGGCTCTGCCCTGCCATCCCACTCATGGCATTTTTGCTTTCCCAATTCCCCAAGTTTCCTTTCCTCCTTTCCTTTACATTCCTCCTACAGATCTTTCATCAGATACCATCCACACTCTTTTTGGCTCCCATTCTCCATCACTCCCTATGACCAGGTCTCTTCTCCCAGCATTCTCCCCACCTTCAAAAAAATCCCTCTATCCCTATGGTGCCTGATCCTAGGGTCTTTCTCTCCTCCTCTGACTTGCTTTCAGTGGGGTGTCCCTCCAGCGGGGGGAGCGCAGGAAAAGCAGTCCTCAACTCTCATTTTCTGTGTCACAGAAAACGAAATCCATGGTCAAAGTCCCCACACAGGAACTGTAGTGAGGAGGGAGCAAGCTATATTCAAAGAAGGTCCTTGGCACATTTAGCTGCTAACTCCCCAGCTACTCACTGCTGATGTGTGGAAACATGTTTTTCAAAGGCTTGAAGGCTGAGTAGGTTTTCCATGGGAACATAAGGGCTTAAACTTTGCAGCAAGGTAGCCTTCATACCTCACCTGACATGACCTGCGTATCACAGGCTGCTGCTTTCTCTCAGCTTCTCCCGTGCTGCAGCTGGCACCCTGTGTTCACCCACAGTGAGCACAAGGAGGGGAATCTCTCAGGCATCAAGAGCACCAAGCAATGGAGACCCATTTAACCTTTGACTATTGCACTGGGAGACTTGGGCAGGGTAAAAGCACGAATCAGGAACATACACTGCAACGATCTGAAAGGGAACAGGCAAGATCAATTATAATGGAAAACAATTGATATAGCAACTGAATATGTACCAGTGCTAAGCAAAAGCTCTTGTGCTGAGTCTCCAAACCACTGGTATTAAACTAAATACACAGAACAAACCAGGAATGCATGTTTGAAATCTATTTGACATAAATACACCTTTTATTGTTGTGGCTAGATCCCCAGAAGTTAATTTATTTTGAATATCAGGCATCAGTTTCTTAACAAATTTATGTAAAATGCCTCTTCTATACAGTGGAACGTTTTTAAGAACAAGATAGTTTAACTGAATAAAGCATGTTTCTTATAATTTTTAGAAATGTTATAGTGAAAAAAGTTAGATAAGGCTCTTTCTTTGCCAAGGAGGCAATTTAATCAACCAAACATTTTTATGAGAATATAATCTTCTCATTTCCATACTCATATAAAATAAAGAGAACAAGGTACTGAAAGTACTTTACTAAAATTTTGCTCTTAATCACAGTTATCACATATATTAAATGTTTTCTACATAAAGTCTTATGTATGTGCTAGACCACTGGACACTGAAAGAGAGTATAATAATGTGATTTTCCCTTAGGATTTAGGTTTTGAAGTCAGTTTGGAGAAGATACAGACATTTTTGCTTCTCTAATTCAAGCTTCTGAAAAATGTCAGCCTGCATATCCTGTGGGATTTTAGTTATTTGGACCTAGGCCAGTGCATATCAAAGTTGTAATTAGTCAGTGCTTGTGAGAAGCTGCACGAAATGGTGAAAAGCTTTACTAGGGGTAGTATATCATTATTTCTGAGTGTGATTTGTTAAAGAACTATTGTAGTATATTGCTATTCTGCACTATGTTGAGGTTGAAATATCCTAATAATACAGAGCCTGGAAAGGCTTTAAAGCCTACTATTGACTAGCAAGGGTTTCCCACCTTGCTCTTAGCCAAGCATGTTTTACCTCCTGGGACAGAAGACACTGGCAGTCTTGTCAGGGGAAGGTAGGAAAGCAGCTCTTTGGTAGGTGTCCAAGATCCTCAGCAGCACAGTGCTGTACAGAGCACGGCTCCTCAGTCACTGCCCTTTTCCTTCCACGCTTTCTGTCTGACGTGGCAGCACCTGTGTTGGAGAAGCCAGGGCAAGCTGAAGCCTGCCTCTCCGAGGTTGTGCAATGGGAAAGGAGGTAAGATTTCTTGCAGAAAGAAGCACTGTGCTCTGTGCTGGTCACCACAGCTTGACAGCACCACCTTGAAGGTGGTCTGACCTCACTCTCCACTCAGTTGTGACTTTCAAATAGCTGAGAAAAGTGGCAGTGGGTCAGATTTTGTTAAGGAAGCCCTTTGCTGGCATGTGGCACCTGTGTCAGGAGTAGAAACTGAAAAGGACAGAGAACTCCTTAGGGTTTGCTAGTTCTTTCACCTAGTTCTTTCTTTTATTCTCATTACTCTGTTCATCTCAAGGTAATTATTGTGCAAGTCAGACCTGAAAAACATCAGAAAATTTCTTAAACCGTATGTGTCTCTGAGAAGCAACCTGTTCTGTGTTTCTATAAAGCATCCAGTACTCTGGTCCATTGAGAGGAGGAGAGTAAGTTCATATGCAACACAACTTGTACTTTCTCCTTTTCTTTGTATTTCTGAAATTTTTCTCCCACTATTTACTCACAATTCCTCTTGTGAAGTGTGAAGTAGTTCACATTGAAAATCTTGATTATGTCTTTGAAATATACTTAAATCTCAGGCTAAAGATATGCTAGGTACTTTTGGAGAATAATTTCGTTATTGATCCTGTCTGCACTTTGGATCTTTCAGGCTACATGGCAGTTATTTCTCCTCTCTTATTGAAACTGGATATTTGTTGATTAGATGACATTTCTTTCTGGCCCATGACAAAATACAAGGATAGCAAACATTCCTGAACCTCTGAAGATCTGTCATTAAAATGAAATTTTATCTATGGTTTGGAGGATGGATGAAAGTTTACCTTTCTAGAAACAAAAAAATTATTTAGAATTCATCCCACCAATAACTTTTCAAGACTGGTAACCAGGAAACCAGCCTACCAGCTTTGGTATAATCACTGTGTCACCAATAAATACCTTGAGAGCAAGCTAGTCATCATAACAGCAATTGACTTACATCTGTGATTTTCAGTGTTAGAACCAGCTTCTCTAGTGCACTTCTGACTGTGCTTTATACCCTAACCTGACCATCTTTTTGAGAGAGTCTTTTTCTTTGGGAATGTCCTCGTTTCACTTGTACCCATTATACACTCCCCCAAGCTCCATATATTCACTGGAGTTCCTGCAAATTTACACCTTTGTAAAAGAGAGGAGAAATTACCTGGCATCTCTGAAGAGTCTCCTAACAAGGTACTGGCGCAGCTTAACATACTGCTTCTCTTACTGTGTGAAGACCTCTTACAACTCAAAGTTTTAAAGACTTATTTTAAAAATCTCACATCTATTGCTCATGTTTTATCTCAATTTTCACAGTGTAGTGGCTACAATAGCACCAGTATAATTTTTGTAAGGATGTGCAATGCTTGAGCAGCCTTTCCTCCAACACTTTTTTTTTTCCTATCTGCAGTTCTTTTTGGTTCAAATAAGATATTCATTATCACCATCAGAAAAGTATTTTCACCTGTCTTCATTTTGGGTATCTCCCTCTTCATCCTTTCTAATGCCAGTGTTTACCTGGCATTCCAGCTATAAAATTGGAAAAATTTAAATGTAAACCATTCTTGTGTCACTAGTGTCATTCTTCTTGAGAAACCCAGTAGAGTAGGCAGAAAGCTTATTTTTCTGCTGCCAGAACTTGCATCAAGAAAGATCTGCTGGTGGCTTTATGAACAGCATTCCAGGGTACCATCTGAGGAAGAATAAACCAGTTGAGAGAGGAATATAAAAATAAAGAAATAGACAATCCTCAGAAAGCTGGAGACTTTTTTGAGCTAAATATTTTATATGATTTGTAATATTCAGCTAACTCCTATTATTCCTCTCATTGTACCCCTGAGTTTTTAATGTCCTAGGAAAATTAACTATAATGCTGAACAGCAGTGAGAGATAAGGGTTGTTGAGGGTTTTCTACTAGGACCCTGAACAGAAAGTATCAGGGCACCTGATAAAATAGATCCCATTAACTTTTCATCCCATCCTTTTCAGAATGTTGTTCAGAAGAATACCCACATGGAAATTGAAGTTGGTTTGGAGATGCAGCCACTACTGATTACAATTCAAACATCATCTGAAGAACAAAACCTTTATGAGTAATTTCTGATACTTGTTTTTGATCTGCCTGTGCTGGGTTTTTACTGTGTATATAAACTATGTATATATAACTTGTGATAGTATTGATAAAGTTATCTGTTATAACAAATACACCTATACATTATGTATTAATTACATTATTAATTACAGTCCATAAAGAAAATTAATGCAAATAACAAGTAGTAAGAATGATGAATCTACTTCTGCAGTTGGGTCTAGTGTGACAGAGTGGACAGAGGAAAAAGAAGATCTAAAGAGAAAAAAATTTAAAAGACACCTTAAAATTTTAAAATAAATTCACTGAACTTCTTCTTAGAAGCACATCGTTCCCTCAATCAGACATAACCAACATATAGACCACTGTTACTCCAGGTTATTCTGGATATGGGTAGAACTGCACAGAAAAAAATTAAAAGAGAAACAAAATGTAGAGCTAAGTTTTGAGCCCATCAACATGAAGAATAAAACTCCTAGAGATTCCCTCGATCCAAGCATTCACTCCAGAACAGGTTGAACAAAGGGTAGGGACAGCAAATTGTCAGATACAAATTCTGCTGTGATAAGTGACTCTCAGACACACAAGATATTTTTCAGCTGAAATGGAATGGAGAAATTAAAAAATAACAGACATCCAGGTTCAGGTGCAGGATTTAGAAAAAAATCAGTATTAGCACTATAGCAGGCTTTGTGCAGAAATAATATTGAGGGTTAGCAGAAGTGTTTAAAATAAAATGCCCAAAGAGTTACTTAAACAAAGCCAAGCAAGAATGATTATTTCAGTTTTTTTTTTTTACAAAACTATTGGCACCTGAAGACCAAAGGAAAAATAAAGAATAAACATACCTCAATCAAACAGTAGTGAAAAGAATCTTTACTTGAAGATTGTATTAATTTTGAAGTACAAGACATTGCACTTCTGTGAATCTGATCATTGTGATTCTTGTCTGTCAGTGAGAAGAGCAAATGGACAGTGTTAGCCATTTATTTGTACAATCTAATGAAGTACGAGAGTTTTCTGGTTAGAGCAAAGCGGTTTGCTGTTGAGAACACTTATGTCCTGTGGTTGAGAAATCTAAAAACATCAGATATTTTATTTTTCCCCTATTTTCATAAGTATAGTAATTATTTTGATCAGCTGCCATTTAGGAAAAATGTAAACACACTGCTGGCCCAATCCAGTAATCCAAGTTTCACCCAACTGAAAAAGGGACAAAGCTGACAGTTGCTGTGGATTTTTCTGGTGCTCATCTCACCCATTTCTTCTGCATTTTGATTTGTTGCAGAAGAGTTACTGATGATTTACACACAGATGCCTAAGTGTGGCTTCCTTCTGCATCTGAATGTTAAAGAGGGAAATGTTCACTCGTGCAAAGTTAAAATGGGTTCTATCCATGGATAGATAATTTTAAATCTGAGGGTAGTTTTTTTATACATGCAGTCATTCATCTGTAAGCATCTGCCTGTATCTTGAAAGTGCAACTCGGATGTAAAATATAAAGGAAGTGTCTCCCACGTTGCTGAAATTTTAACTCCTCACAAATCTCTAACCCAGCTTAACTTCATCATCTATTTTCTCGCCAGCTCTAGCAAAATAAAGTTTTACAGTCTACAGAATTTGACACTAGGCTCTCATATCATGTCCCCAGTGGCTCTTCACTTCTGAAAGCTCAGTATGTTAATAGAGGAGATGGCTTTCATGTGAACAGGTTCCTTTAAAGACCTGGAAGAAAGCATTTGCTCTTCCCTGTCATTGTCTGACACATTCTCTCCCTTTTTTTCCCTGTTATCATCCCTTCTTCTTCCCAAGAGTAAATGGTGCAGTGCTACTGGAAGTTGCACAAACAAACTGGAAATAGAAAGCTATTCTACAATGCATCTAGTAAAAACTTATCTAGAAAAGACCTATAGTATGTTACTTTTTAAATCATTCAATAGAGATCACTGAAGAATGATATCACTCCTACCAAGCACTATACCGTAGATTTGTTTTTCAGAGGAAAACATGTCTTCTCTATGCTATTTTTTATTCCAAATAAATTCTGTTGATGTTTATAGAAACAGAATGTTATTGACCCATTTGTAGATAGACTCCAAAAAAGTCTGTCGCCTGGGGCTTGGTGATACCAGAGCCACATGCAAAATTAGCTCAATAATAAGCCATGAAAGAAACTTAGGTGTGGGGTAGTAACTGCTATTATAATAATAATAATTTCTGACATTCGTTGACAGTCACTGATGCTCTTATCAGTATGAATTGTCTTTGAGTCCCAATAGCATAAACTGGAAGAACACACAGCTAGAAATACACCCCCACAGAACAGGCTCAGTCAGGATGCAGAGATATAAAGAGGAGATATTTGTAATTCAGACAGATCATTTCTATGAAGTTTGAGTATCAGCCTAGTTATCAGCACAATAATGTGTCACCAAAATACAGCCTCAGACTTGTCCAGAAGCATTGAAGGAGCTCAATGCCAGCACGGTCGCTTCTGTCTGTGCTTTCTCATGTTAAGAAGGACCAAGGATCTGCATTCACTCCCATCACTAGTGTCTAGTTTTAAATCCCTGCAAAACTGGTTGAAGTCTCTTGATCAGCTTTAATAGGGTTTCATGAAAATACTTATAATAAATTGCCGTCCCTGATTTGCTTAGGTCCAGCCTATATATGATACTACATGACGTGTTAAATTTGATCAGAGCTCACATACACTTTGTTGTCCTGAGTAAAGGTAACGTGAAAGGCTCAAACATCTGGAAACGATCAACTGAAGAGTCATTTGGCAACTGTGGAAAAGTAATAATCCATTTCACAAGCAGGTACTTCTACATGCAGGCTGTGTAACCTGCTGGTCCATCAACCTCTTCCCATTTGTCTATTTCTGATGGCACTGGTAAAAGGGATTATTTTATATACCCGTATATTTAAAAATGAACTTGCAAATTCCTTAAATGCTGTGAAATCCCAGGTTTTCTTTCTATCCCCAAGAGAATGCTTATTTTTGACCCATACCATGTGTCAGTGATCCCTTCTTCTTTTGACTTGTTGTAGATCCAGCACTGAGACATCAATCATAATTATCATGTTTCTGGTGATAAAAAATGATGATAGGAGCATACAGATTGCCACACTGAAGCACAGAGTAGCTCAGTTATGTTATTCATCTCTGACACAGGTCAGAATCAAATTTAAAGAATTACTCCAAAACCAAAGTAAAAATCTAGAAGTCATTTTCTGGCTGCTGTCATCTGATATTTTCTTTATGCCTGAAAACATGTGGATAAATATTTCTTACATGTATAGCTTATTTGTATGTCTTGACAGTATCTTTCTATTCATATAAACTTCTCATCTTTTTCTAAATCCTAATTATACTTTCTGGCTCAAAGGTGCTGGGTAGCAATTCTTCAGAGGAGCAATGCCCAAGTAATTGCTGTACCATCATGTAAAACCAATAGCAGGCAAACAATCGCATTGTATGGCAGATGTTTAATGCAGAGCATGGCAGTAAACATGATTGCTTTTTATTTTGTTTCTGTTCATCATAGGCTCTGAAATTTCCATGCAGGAAACTATGTAAGAAGGCTGACAGCACTGCTGATTATGTTACTCTTAGTTATGTGGAAGATTCTCTTGTCAGCCCGTTATTACTGTCGTTATCTTTGACTAGGACTTAATCACGCAAGATATAACAGTGACTTACCATTTTCCAGCCGCTGTGTACAATTTTGAGTGGAAATGAGTAAGTCCAATTCAAAGCAGTCAGCATAATTCTGATTTATCAAGAGACTCTGGAGCTGCCAACCTTCTAAATACAAGGGTATCCCTGGGTCAGCAGATGTACAAATATTTCAGTAGCTGTTACTGTGTTGCACTGTGTTGTTCATTTGTCAGTAGAGCTCTGCCCTTAGTGAAGCAGGATGAATACGCAAACACTGCAATACATCACAGCGAAGAACAAGACTGTAGGCTAAATTTTTTACAGCACTGAGACCCTAAATAGCAAGAACATTATTGCAACAATCGTGTTTTGATTAAAATTTTTGTCATTTGGATGCACAGATTGACCAGTCTGCCTTCTGACGTTCCAAAATCATGACTGAAAAATCTGGTCATATTTGTTATTTGTAGTTTGGTGTGTGTACATACACTTACACAAACACACACACACAGAGGCACACACAATACACACAATGTATATGAATTATTATTAAAAGCCTTGTTCATGCATATAGTTTGTGTGTGTATATAAACTGCAGAGTTAACCTGATTCCCACCTCTACAACTGACCTCTTGTTATTCCTGATAATATAAAAATTCTATGTGCAGGCTGAATAAAACTGAAACTCCTGCAAAACTTTGTAAGATTTCCAGAATTTCTTATTCTATGAAAGGAGAAAACCTTTCATGGTGTTTTACTTTAAAAATGCAAACCAGAAAGTGGGTGAGAGTGACAAATAAACCTTTCTTTCATCCTAAACAGAGATTTCATCCTTGAGCTGAGATATCTCTCTCAGTTTTTTCACTGGAACAGATACATTTCTACGACAAAGTTTTGGTTCTAATAGATTTGCATCAAAACCCTGTCATTTTCTCAGAGTACTTTTACACTTAAGAGGCTGAAACCTACTGAACAACAACAAAAAAAGCATCTAACAGAGACTTTTGACTAAGTAGCAAAGGATTTGTCCCTAACAGCATTTGATTTAAGACCAATTTGCATTTTCAGCTGCTAATTTTCTGAATCATCTCACCCTTCATTTCTGTGTATTCTAGTCATACGCAGATGATATTTGTAATTACATACTTGGAAAGGAATCTGTTAAAATCATGGTGAAAATGCAGGAAATATGTGTTAAACCCTTTTACTGTTGACCACTTAACACAAGATGCAAAAAAATTGTTCTTAAATTTTTCAAGAACAGAGTTGTGTAAAATCACATCCAAGCTCTATAGAAGTGATGGGCACTTTGCTTCTGCTGGTCCTGTTCCAACTTCCTCCATATTTGTCTGGTGTCCTCACTTCTGTGAAATACTTATGTATCCTCATTGTTAGGATTTATCATGATAGCTATTTAGTTCAGTTAGCTTTGCTAACATAATTGAAATTACATGGATTATGTGAATGTCTCACAACAAATCATCTATATTTCGTAATTTCCTTTTAAATTAGGCAGCCAGGCTATCCCTTACCTCCTAAGTTTTGTGGTTGTATTTTGCCACTCCTATATTTGTTACTCTTTCTGCTCTTGATGTTTCCCCCACATGATCATGCCAATATTTGTATTTGCCTTTCAGCTCATAGGCCTTTTTCCTTTTTGTGAACCATATACCCACCTTCCACATTCATGGCACCAACTTTTCCAAGTAAATAATTGAAGTACAGAATGGAAAAGCAGCTCCAAAAGTCTTCTCTCACACAGACTAGGAGAGGCGTTTTCCAAAGAAAAGACTAAAATGGGAGCAAAATCATACCAAGACAATTGTGTGTAATCTTTTAGCTTTAAAGATTTTTCAAATTTAAAGTCACATCCTAAAATTTTGAACTAAATTAAACCTGACACATTCCAGCCTTACTTCAGGAGAGCGTGAACTGCAATGGAGTAACACAAGAGAAGCTTTTCCAATGACACTTCATCCCAACTAAGGTGAAGAAACACTAGAAATTGAAAAGACAGGCTGTTGTTTCTGAGACTAATTGTAAAAATCCAGCGTGTTATATACTTTGAGCTCTGAAGAAGCATCTGAGCTTCTGAGAGCTGATAAGAACAAAAAATGCTCTCCGAACCTGCAGGTGAACCTTATGAGATTCAGCCCTTAATAATAATCTCTTTCAGTATCATCTAACTTGTATTTTTTTGCTACATCTATAAATTCTCCAGAAGTCATTGTATTTCACATGAAGTCCTCCTGCTGCTGCTGCCTGCCTTCTGCAAATTCTCATGGTTGTTTCAGTGCAAAGATGTGGATTTTAGACTCCCATTAAATTTGATAGCTCTTTCATAGTTAAATTTACCACCATAAAGATGAACATTTACAATTGAGTCACCAGACCTGCTATTAACAGCAACATCTTGAAATCCTACTGAATTGGTATTAAATGGCTCCAAATGTTTGCTGGAAAAACTGGAGCTGTAAACAAATTTTGCTCCCCTCTGGTCTCCAACTCTAGCTTGTAAAGCAGTACCATGTGTCCTCCTCTGCAGAACTAAAGAGCAGCAAAGGACAGATGACTGGAACTTGAAGCACCATCAAACCTGCTCCAGCTGTCGCTGAATTCCTATGACTCCCTGCTAGCAGTAATTTCAACTGTAGCAGAATGCAGAGGCCATTTTGTCACAAGGGTTAAGAACTAACAAACAGAAGAGTATTCTGTAAATCTGAAAAATTAGCATGGACATCTCTCAGCAGCACTCAGGATGGCTCAGCATACCAGCTGCATGTACCAAAGGCAAGAAAGAGCACGGATCAACCATCAAGCTGAATTTTGAGGATGGATTACAGATTCTATACCAGCGATATGGAAAGTTGTGAGAGTTAGGTAAAATGCAACTTTATGAATTAAAGAAAAATAAGACCTTTACAAAGGCAGTCCAACTCTTGCCACATTTCTACTCATGAAGGCTCACCTTAATATCATTTCTTCTCAGGACCACCAAAGAGCATTCAAGACCTGCTGATGTCAATAGACATTTTGTCATGGACTTTTTTAGTCCTTGTATTTAACTGACTGTTCTTTTGCTGTATGCTATTTCATCAATGACTTTCTACCAACACTCCTTTCACTCTTAGAAGAGGAAAGGACTCTGGCTCACTTGCTCAGTCACTCACTCATATATGTCATCAGACAAGGGTGGCCTAAAAAATCATCTGTTGCCTTTAGGTATAGCAAAACGACCATTTAATACATGGGTATACTGAAAAATTAGCTTTCATTTGCCAGTGACTGTCCTGGTTGGTGCTGGACTAGAGTTCCCGTTGGTCTGGCAGCAGGAGGAGTGCTGCAGCACCCTGAGACCCCAGGGGCTCCCCAGGTCCCAGTGCCCTCACCTGTGTGCGGGGGCGGGGGGAGCACAGCTGGAGGGCAGGGCCCCGATTGGCTGATAGTCCATGTCATGTGACATTGCGCTCACTATATAAAGGCAGGAGTTGCTTGGGAGGGGCTCTCACTTCTGGGGGTGTGGCTGTGGGGCCTTTGTGTTGGGGATCACCAGCCAGGAGGTGAGCAGCTGTATGGTACATTACCTGTTGATACTGCTGTCAGCGTATTATTCTGTTACTGTTATTAAGCTGTTTTTATCTCAACCCGCGAGTCTCCCTTTGCCCCTCCGATTCCCTCCCCATTCCCAAGTGGGGGGAGGGTGGGTGAGCAGCTCCGTGGCATTTAACTGCTGAGTAGGCTCAAACAACAGTGACTTTAGTTCATGCTAATATTTTCTTTACAATCATGTTTTGTGAAATTAGAGTACTTTTGCTCTAAAAGGCTCCAGATACAGACTAGATAGGTATTCTTTTGCTGTCCTTGGGTAATTAAATATTCACTGTCACTGTGAGGCACTTGCTTCTATGACAGATCACAAAGTCTCAGTGATGAATGTGGTGTAAAATAATAAGCAGGTAACAATTCTCCTTTACAATAAACTGTGAAGTTATATATTAAGCAAAGTTTTTCAGAGATAAATAGTTATATGCTCTAATCTCCTTTATATATATTCAGGGAACTGAAAAACTCCAGTCTGGAAGTTAATACCTCCAGTTTCTTTCACACTCCATTATTTTATATTAAACTTAGTAGTATTCATGAGCATTTCTGCACCTTGTGTCTTCCTTGTTTTCCAACTGGGGACCTGTTGTAATGAAATTTCAAATATATATATCATGTATAGAAGAACATGATTTATTTTCCTCACTTAGCTCTTCCAAAACAGATACATTTGTCCATGTGTTTAAAACCAAATTTTTCACATAGTTAACTTACTCATCATAGTCAAGACTCAGCCTCTCTTCTGTTCAAACCTATATTTTTAAAGCAGCCACATATTTGAGGATGTTATTACAAAGCAGAGATGGGAGTATTGCTCACTTTACATTCAGATAAAATCCTGGAAAATAAATTTATTATTTAAAAAGTGAAGAGAATGAACAGTCAGTGCTACTTCATTAAAACAAGATATCATTTGCAAAGGAGGCTAGGTTATTCCAGGAATGTAACTCCTTCCTGGTTATTAGTTGTTCACAACTGTTAAAGATTTTCTTGAATCTCCAATTGTCAAGGCTGTCTTATTAAGAACTACAAGAGGAAGGAGTGTTGATTTTTCCCCTGAATACATAAAACTCTGCCAGACATGAAAAGACTTACTCCAAAAATGAATTTTCAATCAAAAAGAACTATTCTTAAAGTTAAAATCCATGAGACAATCCCAAGCTGTTCTGTATTAAGGAAGACAAAAACTTTTTTATTCTGATGTTTTTAACTTAGTTAACACCAATGGTCCTCCTGAACTTTTACTGAAATTAAGGCAAACAGATAAGATCCATCAAAAGTTTCCCCTATGATATTAAGAGGAGTTCTTCTAGCTGAGTGGAACTCAGTAGTACAAGTGATATGGTGGGATGTTGTCAGTTTATCTTCAGTCTACAATGCCTCTGTTTCCACCATTTTTCTTTTTGTTCCATAAGAAACTGTCACTGCTGTTTTACATTTTATGCCAGTAAGAATATGTGGGCCTAAAAAATAGTGAATATCTTTAGTAATTTCTGAGCAGATTGTTGTGAAACAAGTTATGAAACTCAGATCCTAGCTTACTGGAACACAAGGGATTTTACTGTTGGAAGCTTTCATTTAGCAATGTTTACTTTATTCTTCAAAGATATGCATTCTTTCGTCTTAGATGAAATGTGTGATATGTTCACTGAGTCTGAGAAATGGAAATTCTTTTATTTGGTAGCTCTGAAAGGATAATGTTTCCCATAACATATTGTAATGCTTATTTATTTTCAACTGTCAACCTTTAAAAATAGATATAACATTCTTTGCAGAGTACTTGAACTGAAGCAGTGTCATGCAGGTATAGGCAGCTGTAGTTCTAATATTTTTTCAAATAAATATAAAGTTGTGACAAACTTTTACAAATCTGTGACTTGAAATCAATTTTCTCTTGGCCTCCAACATTTCTTCCAGTTTGTTTTTTGGTGTGGTGTTTGTTGGTTTTGGATGTTTTGTCTTTGATGATAGATTACTTAAAACATTCCTTGTTTCATCCAGGTTTTGGTGGCCTTGTTCTTTGTTTTTCTGAACATTAATTAGAATATTAAGTTAAAGCAAGTATCACTTAAGAAATCTTAATGACATCCGCTAAAAAAAGGGGAAATTAAAGTTTCAGATAAAAGACTACAAGCAAATTATTGATTTGCACATTATGAGAAATGTGTTAGAGAAGTTTTGTAGGTATCCAGATTATATTCAGATCTACCACCTTACCTGGCAGAGATATCTTATGAGCAGCAAAACTACACGGAAAAAGGTATCGCTCACCCCAGTTATGAGCTGTCTGTTAGCTAACACCTGAAGAATCGTGGTGATTTTCTTCCTATGAAAGACTGGGGGACTCATGATGTTTGCCATGGATCTCAGCAGGAATTTAGGTGTCCTCTGCAACTCACAGGAGTAACTGACAGTGTGCCAGGAGGAAAAGCTGACAGAAACATTACCACTATCTCATTTTGTCTGAAATGACCTGCATCAAATGTGACAGCTCGGTAAAAAATCATTGAATTCCAATTAAATAATATTTTATCTTGTATCTTTTTTTTCTTTCAAACCAGTTGTAATAAGGAACTTTTGTAAATACCAGGGTACAATGAAACATGGAGAAATACAGTAGAAAACCAGTAGAAATTTGGAAGAGAAAAACAAGAGGCTGTAGCAGAGGAAGGTAATTCATGCCTTCAACTGATGTGAACATAGATCATGATGGTGTTTTCCCTTCAAAATGATGTATATATATAAAAATATATATACATTTATACTTGCTTGAGACAATACATATAGCTGTGTGTATATGTATACGCAGGCATGCAGATGTAAATTTTAAGCTCCAGCACTTCTTTTCCATCTGCCCTTTAACCCAATTTTTACATGTGTTTCAAAAATTTGAATGACCAAAAGAATTAGATGTTTTCATAAAGAAAGTTTGGGCAAAACATTTTATATGATGCACAAGTCACCAAATTGTTTATGGCATGTGTCACGTAGTTCAGTCTATGCAGGCAGATTGGTCCTTTCTGGCCTGGAAAACTATTGAAATTATCTGGCTAGCAATTCCCAGGCTAATTTGTTAGAGTTTGGATATGTATCACATTTTTTTAATTAATTGTCACTTTGAAATTCAAAAAACTTCTCATAATATTTCCTGCAATCATAAAACTAATCCTAGTGGGCTCTTGGGCCTCATTACAGAGCTGACACCACTCTAAGGAATTTCTGTCTTCTATTAGTTTTTAAATAATGGAAGAGATGTGTATAGGTTAGATACAACAGAAAACTGAGGAAGAATAGAGGGTGCTTTCAGAACATTACTGAACAATTTGTCAGTGACGTACACTTAGAATCACACTACTTACAGAAATATTTTTCCCTGAAGAATGCCAAAGTATATATGTCAGATATTACTTGTGACCTTTGATGAACTGACCGTGCATAAATATACTAGATTATTGAAATCTGTGCACAAAAGATAATGGCTTGATATGAGCAAGTTGATTTGCTTTCCTTCTGTTTTTTGGTGCACACAAATTTTCTCTTAAAAAGTCATTCTAAACAGAATTAACTCAAAATAAACTGGAGTGAGTTTTTTTTTTTTTTTCCCAAAACATGTAAGTTATCCTTAGATAATTCTTTTATAATGAAAATTACTTCTATAATTTTCTTAACTGATTTTCTTTTCCATCAATATCTGTTTAGACATAAATAGATGCCTAGAAAAAGCATCATGTTGGCATTTGTGGAAACTGGGTTCTGCTTCCAACAGAACATGTTTCCTTGATTATTTTCTATTTATGGGCAGAGAGGAGAGCCACTGCAAGCTTCCCCATGCTGCTGTACCAGTTCTTTTAACAACTAAACTGGAGCAATCATCTTAGGGAATAGGAAAGCACTTGGGGGCAGAGTTTTAATGCCTGCTCAGGTGTCAACTGAAAGGCTATTGAAGCCTATTGACTCTTGGCAATTTCAAATTGTCTTTACAGCTGTCACCTTGTATACTTCCTGCATAAAGGACAGTATTTGGATCACTGTTTTTTTTCATGATAATAAGTGCATACTGGAACTAGACTGGATGCACACCCAGAGTTACAGTCATCATCCTACTGAAATCAACAGGGAATTAAGAGGAGCTTAATACAGCTTAAATTCTCGGTCAAATATAGGTCCAAGACCAACAGTCAGGCTGTCAACCATCTAATGGCAGTACCTAAGGATGTACACAGGAGTATTTTTAGTTTGGCATCATTTCTGAACCATCACTTATTGAAAGTTTAGAAAAGAAAGTACCACACGAATTTCACATCTGTGCCATGTGAAGGCAATATTGCCTGTTCAAAAAATAACTTTTCCCAGTGATCACACTCTTCAAAAAGGAAAGAAGTCTTCAAGATCATACTGTGATGAGGGAGAGAGTTTGTTCAGTTCCAGATGCAAACCTGAGCAGAGACAGGATAATGTCCTGCATTATTAGAGTTGCAGACATATTTTTGCCATGTTTTCCCCACAAAACACTACTTCTGAGAACTTTAAAATGTATTTTCCTCCTTTTATGAAACATCTGGAAAAGGTGCTTTGTATTTAATTACTACCCCTTCTAAGACAGTGACACCTGTCTTTAGTGCTCACATGTTTAGGGTTTAAAGTGCAGGAAATAATTATTTTGCATAACAGAACATATTGTCACTCCTTGTTTTTCCCTGTTTTTGCTAATATGATTCTGAGGTCTGGACACTGGATTAATGGAAAAATCAGCTGATGCCCCACCTGATGTCTTTGGTGGTCATTTTTTCAAATCTTTACAGATGTTTCCACATCAGTTTTTCCAGAATTTCTCTCTATCAAATAGCTGAAATAACAAACACAAACAGTCAACTCTTCATGCCAAAGTAAGCTTACCAACACCTCCTTAACACTGGAAGACAAGGCTTCAGGACAACTTCAGTTCACTCTATGTTCCTGATAAACACCCCATAGGTGTGTTCATTTTACACAACCCCAATGAAAGAAAAAAACCACATAATATGTCGACATGGGTCCCAATTTACCATTGTGTCTCCTCATAGGTGAAAACAGAAAAAAAATTCTGTCTGAACAGATGGCACCTGTTCAAAAGAGAGATGCGTTATAATGAAAAGATACAGACAAGAGGACTTGGCCGGGATATCAACAGAGACTATGTTCATCTTGCAAACATGGAGATATTTAGGGATTTAAGTTCTATGTGTTTCCACCCACGTGTTTCTTTTAGCCCCATCCCTGTAAATGACGGTTTACAGCTGATTGAACGTAACATGTTGTCGAACTGTAAGTGACTTCTCTTGGTCCAAACAAGAGCTATCAGGAGGTGACAGCCTTGATGATAGTGACACAGTGGTGCCACTTGTAAAAACCTACTTACCTGTCCCACTATGCATTTGTATGAGTCATTTCCAAGTGACTGTGGCTAGGAGGTAAAGAAAAGAATGAGCAAGATTCTGTGTTGAAGAATTAAATGTTGGCATATGCTGTGAGAAAACTGGTCAAGATAGCATAATCTAACTTAATGTATTCCATAGATGGCTTCAGGTGAATTGCTGTAGGTCAACAGCATGTCAATATTTTTTCTTTCCAACTGACAGCCTAGTTGAAATGTGAAAGATAGATAAATCAGAGTGGAAATTTATGACCAAGAAAAGATTATGAAGAAGAGAAAACCAAGAGGCATTTGCAGACATGAAAAATGATTTTTGCAAAAAACTTCACCTTGCCTCTGGTCTGGCAAATGAAATCGTAGACATGTTTGTATATACTTCTGTGCCAAGCAAAGTATAGAAATACTCTTGTTCCTGTAGTAATGACTTTGAAACAGACACTCTCCACCCTTTACAGGAGCTCCTGCATTGTTCCCACAGCTCCAGCCTGATGGAATCAGGAATCAGTGATTCATGCTGAAAAAGCCTGATGAGGTGCTTGGAAAGTATGTCAGAGCTCTTACTTTCCTTCTAATTTCTGAGATTTTGCTGTTATGAATTCTTAATCTGGCTATTCAAAGACAAACCAAGCCTGCTGTTCCTTTTACCACAGAATAATGGCAATAATAGTAATTGATGTTATATTGTCATAATAATAAATGTCACATAGTCTCTAAACCCCACAGGAATCAGAAGGCAGCAATTATAGTAGCTCTTGAGAGACTTTGCTGGTAGTTATAAGCAGCAGCAATATGGTTAAGGGAGCAAAAATTCCAGCAGCTGAATAAAGATTATTTAAATTTGAGAAGCCTCAGACCTGAATGTTTCTGATTTGTTCATGCTTATGAATTTCCTTTCATGCATGTGTGTATCCCCTGCTGAGCTTTACAGAAGATGCACATGAATATGGAACAGAAAGAAAATCCTCTGTTTGTCCCACAAGGAAATGAAAACACAAGTCTACCTTGAAAAGGAATACTGACTCAATTATACTTTGCTATATTTTCTCAATTAATTATACAAAGGCTAGTACAAAGATTCAAACAGAAGGAGAATAAATGAAGTGTTGCCTTGATTTGATTATTAAATGGTAATGGCTGTGATGCATTTCCATTAAAAAAAAAAAAAAAATCACCCCAGGGGGTATCATCTTAAGCTAGTCACCTAAGCGTGCCTCCAGCACCCTTGCACAGCAAAGATTTATGACAACTTCTCAGCTGAGGCTTCATTTAATTGACAGTACTTTGTTGCCACCACTGAAAAATAATACTGGGAGCTTTAAGATATTGAAGCAATAACTGATACTGATGAAACCCCAGTTTACTTCCAAACTCTGCTCAAACAAAACACCTCAGAGTTGGCAGCTGGTATTTCTCACTCTGAATTGGATGATCTCAAGGGATCTTTACGTTTGGAAAACAAGCTACTTTTGTAAGAGTGTTTTGCATTTCCAGGTTACCTTTTCCTGAAATTCCAGCTCCATTGCAGTTTGCAGCTTTGTTAACAAGAAATCCTTCCTTAACTCCTAATATTTCATATAGACAATGAGAACTGAGCTCATAAAAAAAAAAAAAAAAAAAAAAAAAGAAAAAAAAAGAACCCTGAAAATTGGCATATAACTCCATAACTGAAGGAGATCCCAGGATTGTAAACATACTAGTGACACTACACACCTCAATGATTTTACTGGGAGTAGCACAGCTGGGAAATCATCTACTCATTCAGATACCTGCAAAAAAATTAGGAATACAGTTGGAATTAAGTAATTCTGTCTCGTGAGGAAATCTAGCATTTCACTGATCCATGACTGAGGGGAAACTTGGAAGAACATGCAAGAATGTTTAGAGAGGAAAAGCTCTGAAGATCTGAACTGCAGCCTGGGAAATACCAAATACATTGACCTTGACACTAATCTATGCCTTCACAAACAGTTGTCTCAGTACAGAAAAGAAGCTTAAAAAGAAAAAAGAGGAGTTTGTTATATTATTAACATTTCCTTGTTGATTTTATAAAATAGAACTTATTCAAAAGAACTTGAAGTATTAAATTAGGTTCCAAATGATATGTAGTTTTTGTAACAGAATAGATTAGTGGTAAAATATCATGCTTCTAGAAAGTATAGTGCTCAGTTCTACAAAACCTTAACTACTGGGTGCTATGATGGGCATCAATACTGATTACTTCTGTGCCCATTTTTTGTAACAGAAATCTGTAAAAAACATGAGTAAAATCTATGAATTTCAGTAGGTGTTTTTAAGTGCTACTTTTAAGACAATTCCTATCAAAAAAACAGAATCCAAGTTTTTAATGCACAAAAGCTAAAGTAATCAAGATAGAGCCGTAATGGATGCCAGATGAAGAGTTATCAGGACTTTCTTCTCATGCTGATATTTTCAAAATGGGTTTCAGTGATTGTTGTTTGCCTTCTACAAAAACCTTTTCCCATAGTGAAATTTAGCAGTTTAACTCCCTGTCCTTGTTCTACCTGTACTTGTCCTTGTACTGTTTGTTTTACTACTGTGACTGCCTCATAGTCTTGACTTAATCCATGCCTTTGGTTTGATTCCGCTCAATATCTCTTTATGATTCCTTTGTTGTGATCACAGAGTCATCTCTGCCTTAATCCTTACCAAATCAATTAAATGATTATTTTCCAATCTAAACTAATTACAATTCATGAAATAATTATATTTAAGTTAGTTTAATGGCCCAAAGTGATATATTAGCATACTCAAGATACCTCTGTTTCATCTGCTTTCGTGGCCACAAATTAGACCATACGTATAAAGTCAGTGGAGCTGCACAGCTGTAAAATCTCTGTTACATCAGAAAGATGTTTCCACAAATATGTTTATAGTCAAAATACTGGAAATGAACAATTTTCGTCTCGCTTTGAGGTGATAAATGGCATAGAGGTTTGCTATAATCAATTATGACTTCAGTTGAAAATGCCAATGATCTTTAACAGATGTCTTAAAACTGCAGCTGAAATTAAAAGCAAGAGAATTCATAACAAATTTATTTAACAAGAGAGGGCTACAAAATACTTATTCATATATATATATACAGACTGTAAACAGTAGCACTTGGAGTAGTAGAAATTAAGTTTTCCATCCTCTTGAAAAATGCTTGCATTTCAGTGAACCTGAAACCTGAGATGTATGAGAGCTTGTTGCTTTCCAGAGACTGGCTGTTCCACACGTGTGCATTTTAATCCACAGAAGACTAAAGATATTTTTTCATCTAATATACCAATTTTTCAAGAAGTGTGCTAGTCAGTGAGCAGAAGAACCAGTATGCAAAGAATAAAAAATTATTGGAAAAGTTGGTAGAATTCTGTAGGCATTTTTTTTTTTAACATAAACTATTGCAAAACACTTCTGAGTAACAGGTTCACTTCTAGTTAGCAAAAAGCATTGATAGAAAATATTCAGTGCTCTGGTATGAAATAATTGAGTTAAATCCTGAATTTTAAAATGCCATGTAATATTTCAATTGAAATCACAACTGGGAATAGGAAAAATAAGACAGGATATGGTATGAGGTACCATACTGAGGTCTGATATCTCACCAAATTCAATTTCCAAGATCTAAAGTCTAATCAGATGTACTGTTTGTACAGCCTGCTTGTGGGATCAGCCTTAGTTGCTTACACAATGAATTTAGATGTTCTTTCAAGGGCTCATAGATGTTCTCAGATGTTCCTCTTAATTTATGATTCAGTCACAGAGACCCCCTCCCACAAACTTCCTGATTTTTTCCTCTCCTGTACCATGAAAACAAGATATTACTGAGGTTTGGGGGCTATGTATGAGTACAAACCTTGCTTTGGATTTGCCTAAGGGTTACTGAGGCTCATGAGACACTGTGTAAAAGCTTACATTTATCTTTTGGAAGATTACAGTTTTAAAAAGTAGATATTGCCAATCACATCTGACTGGATTATGTGTTAGTGAGGTGACTACATTATTTTTATCCTATCCCATCTGTTAGATGGAAGTAACAAAAATATTAACTCTGTTTGAAATGTATTTTGAGATAATTAATTTATAACAGGCACATTTAAGCATTTCAATGCACAATTTAATTTCACTTGTAGTTTTCCACTGTTGCAATTCTTTTTGGAACTATATGATCGATCACCTTATTTTACTCCTGTTTCAATAAGCAGCTGCCTGATACACATCATATGTTGTTTAACCTAGATGTGGTACTGTTTTACTTAAAATCCCCTCTTGCTGCTAGTTTATTTATTTATTGTCACATCTTTTTGTTGAGTGATTTGTTTTTAAACAGGTCACAGTGTTATCTCCTTTTCAAAGTAGCTTTTAAACAGGTCATGCCTTCTTCCACTTCACACATTGTTTCTGTTTCTGTACATGTTACCTCCATGAAAGTCTTTGTCCTGAGCATCGTGATTACATTTTGCAGATCTCTACAAAAGGTATTGGTAAGCCCTAATAACACTATTTATTTTATTCCTCTAGTAGCATATTAATTGACTGAATTTTCTGCCAGCTGTTTCACAGTCTTCAAAATTTTTTTCCTATTCAGGATTTTGGAAGGGGAGGGAGGATTTAATTGCAACCCATTTTGCCATGTAAAAGTGTTTATTTTTTCAACTCCTTAATTATATTGTCATCTGCAAGTTTCCTTCATTTGGCTTTAATGGATTGGCTCTTCACCACTCTACAGGTAATTTAATCTATAGGCAACATTATGCAAGGATTTTTTTAATCTTATGTAAATACTATAATGACAGAAAACAAAATTCTGACCTACAATAATTAAAAGGCACCTTTGAATAACACATTTATTCCAAGGATCTTAAATTGCTTTGCACAGGAGGATGCATGCCTAGATACTGCAGTGATGTCGTGGCTTAGCTCCTTGGGGAACACTCAGCAAGAATCACATCTGAAAGGGCTCAGGGAAAGTGTCAAAGGACCGAAAATCCCTGGTGTGTCCCTCCATGGGCCCATGAGATTCAAGGTGCCAGCAGAGTTGTGCTTATGCATAAGACACACTAACAGAATGAAACTTTTCCCAGAGATCATAACTTTTTTTTAACGTACAGTCCCAAGAAATAACGTTTTCTCTTTAATATGTAGTGTCTCAGGAGGATATCAAAATTCACTTTCTTGCTTTGGGAAAAGTGATCTAATTAAAAGGAAGAAACCTCAAGGATTTTTTTGCCTTGGGCCAGAATGATCAGCTGCATCCCCATTTCAAAGCAAAAATGCTTTTAGGCAGTGGCCAGTACATATGGAAATCTATGAGGATGTCAGTGCCCATATCCTGCTTCTTTTTCGCACTAGTCAGCAATAACTTGACAAAAAGAGAATTCTAGATAAACCAAGATCCTCAACTCAACTGTTTGATTCTCGTTGTAGTTGCCTCTTGTTCCAAAATATTTTATTTTAGCCATTAATTTTCAATGTTCCTATATTATCATATAGTAGTTTGTGTCACTGAGCTATTTTTGTTGCCTTTCTTCTGTAATAATATTTTGCTTTCTATCCTCAGATCCAAGGGCTAAGTAGCTGCAGAAGCTGACAGAATTAATAATGGTAGTCTGAACATGATGCTGATATTAATGGCAATTCCTCTCTGTGTCCAGACATATATTTAAAAAAGGTTATATGTTCCCTCAGTAGGAAATCTTAGGATGAAGGAAAAATATTAATATAAACATGGAGATTCAGTTGTAGGAGCAGAGAGAGAGAGAAAGAAAGAAAGGAAAGCAGTAAGAAACCTAAATCAAATTCTAAAAAAAGTTTATGTTTTCCAGTCAAAATAATGCTGTGCTTTATTCTTGCACAGTCATTCTGGTGAGAGATAAAGTGAGAGTATAACGTGCAATAATTTTAAATTATCATGAGAATTACCAACAGTATCTCTGAGCTTCAGAATCTTGACTGTCACAAACCAATGAGAAGAATCATGGTGTTTGGTTTTTTTATGTTTAATGTTGTGGAGGTTCTGATTAACCTATCATTTACCAATGAAAATCTATCTGATTTTATTCCTAAGGCTTTGAGAAGTGAAAATTATACCCTGTGTATTAAATTTAACTGAACATAATATATAGCAGTATAAATCAAATTTAATTGGTGTACTATTCCATACAAGAAATGACAAGATATTTCTTCAGCTGTGGAAAAGATAAAGTGTGATTGATGGCAGAAATTAATAATTGATAAAAGTAATTCACTGTAACATACAATCTATGGAGCAGTTTTCAAAATGGTTAGACATGGCTAATAAATGGAAAAAGTGTTTCCATGTCTTTTGTTTGAGAAGGACGAGGTTGTGAGATAAATAAACAAATGAATAAATTAGAAGGCTCTTAAAGACAAATGGAGCCAGACTCCAACACCTTTTTAAACAGCATGGCCATGGTCCCTGTGCATTCAAGGGAAATTACAGAGATGAGGGGTCCCCAGTGCTAGGGACTGTGACTGGTTCTGCTCCAGCACACAACAGCCACTTTGCAGTCCACTCCATCAGTGTAGCAAATAAGGATGCAGAAACTGCTTTTGAAACTGAGATTTGACAATGTAAAGAATATCATTTTAAAGTCAGATTCCTGCCTGTCTGCACCTCTTGGCAAGAAATGAGTCTTCAGTGTCTCCTGCTTGTGTTTCATGGCAGAGTCCTGTGCCAAAGATGCACGTTAAAAAGCCTAATCCTGATCCCTGCTGTAACCAATCTCTCCTTCTAATTTAGGAACAGAGTACCGTGTCCCATCTTCCTCACTCCTGTCCCAGATTGGGACCTTACCTGGGAATGGAGGGAGGAGAGGAAAGTGGGAGGCTGTCACAGAGGTGTTAGGTAGCCCCAGCAGCATTAGGTGTTGAAGTGTGGTTCTGGTGATGCTTAAATATAATTTACTCATCACCAGTCCCTTTTATTTACTTCTGGCCTGATGAACTTCAGTAGAAATAGAAGGGAAAACATAGCTGTAAAGGAGCTAAAAAAAATCTGATTGTGTCCAGTTACTTAGAAAAGATTTTTTGAACCACCTTTGGGCTGTATAAGAATTCAGATTTGAACAGTTTTACCCCTATGAGTAAGGGAAAAGCATAGCTCTGCCCTATTTCGTTTTCCCCAGCTATGGGAAACCTTCACATTTTCTTCCCTGTACAATCAGCTGATCAAATGAGGGCTAAAGAGCTGAGAAAATCAGTCATTCCAGATATTCCAAGCAGCCATACCTTCCTCATGCTAATGTCTCATAGGCACCGTTTTACATCTATATGATCAGTAAAACGCTTCCAGTTGATAGCCAGAGGAGCAAGAGGTTGTGCTGGGTTCAGTTTGCAGTATGTGTTTCCAATTGTCATGACAAACAGAACGTTCAGCTTATTATTTACCTATTATGCATCAGTGTCACAGACAGGTGACTTACATTATTTCTGCGGAGCTGATCCCTCGACCTCTGCTTCCTCCACACACATGTGCTGGGGCTCCTGCTACCCCCAGTCTGATGAGCTGTGACAAGCTGCTGTGACCCTGACAAGTTCCAGACAGTCCTCTGGAACCCAGACTTCATATGTGCGACCTTTTCAATATCACAACTTCATGTTAGTCTTCCTTCCTTTATAGGACAAATCTGTTTGATATTACCAGGCCACAAGCTTGAAGGAAAGTGCAGGCTCCAGAGCCCACAGTCCAGAGGAGTGCCATTTGCCATCTTTCAGACAGAGTGTAGTTTATGTTGACACTGAATAAAGACCTTTTTAAGCTAATACATTAGACAAATCATTCAAGAACAGTTCATCCTTTATAAACATCATAATGACTAAACTGAACATTTTCAACAGAGTGTGCATAAGATTTGAGACACAAGTGCAGAGATTAGTAATTAAATTTTTGTTTTGAATTCAACAGCAAGTGGACTTTTTTTTTTCCCTAATGAACACTGTCACTGTTTAATATGCTGCTGTAAGTTAGACAAAATAGAATTGTTATCTGGATTGCAATTTTATTATTGGAACAAATACCTTATTGTTCTTTTGTTGTTTTGTTTTTTTTTTTTTTTTTTATTTATTTTAGCAAAAGCAATATTATTTCAGTGAGGATGAAGGAAGCGGGCAAAGGCCTAGGACTGGGCGCACGCTGCTTGCTGGACCACACACAGTGGGGATACGGCCACAGCTGCCCTGTGCCCAGTAAGGACCATCTTAACTCCAGACTATGAATCCTGCCTCTACACCAACTTGTGCTAAAAAGTGCTAAGTCTTGGCAGTTAATGTCAGCGCTCTTTCAGCTTGTGTGGAGGAAAAACAAACAAATGAATCCCCCCGAGATGTCTGTTCTTTGTTGTTGAAGGTTCAGGTCTGAAACCTTCCTGGTGGGCATGTATGGAGACTATGCTGCTTTCCAGGAGAAGAGTTAATAAAGCAGCTCAAAAAACACATTTTCAAATATGAAGTACGCTGAGACGGAAAACAGAATTTTGCTCTTTGTTCAGTTGTTCTCTTCATATCAACAATTTTTTCCCCCTTGCTTCCCTCTGTCTGTCATTATTCCTCCTCTTGTGGTTTTCTCCTTTTGTTTTACTTTCATCTTTTTCTTTTCTCCCTTCTCCCTATAACTTTTCTATAACTGATCCCTGTCCCTAACCTGCAGAAAGCCCAGCTGGAGGTGTACCTCAACTGGATCGTTTCACAACCTGGAAGGGTGATGCTCTTCTCTCAACGGTGGAAACCCTGTGTATGAGCACAGTGCCCTTACCCGCAGATAAAGGTGTAGAGGGATCATTTCCTCACCATCCTTTCCAGTCTCCCCAGCTTCTCATGAGGGCTTCATCCTGACACAACTGAAATGTCCTGGAGTTTTTTTGAGGAGACAGTAATGCAGATGGTGTCTTTTACCCCCATGTATCATTTTCTACTCACAAGAAGCAACAGTGAGTCCTCTTATAATCACACACCTAACCTGAGATACTGGTGATAATTCTCAGACACTTATCAGTGCCTGTTGCTATTTTCATTAAGTCTGTGATACTTATCCACAGAACTGCTACTGCAGCTCCTCAAGGCATGATCTTGCTTGTCTTTCACCTACTTTAAATTTTCTTGGTGTCCTGTAAAAACAATTTTTCCCCATCAGTTTGAACAGTTCCCAAATTTCTCATGGGCAGAGACATATTCTGACACCTTTATAGCAGGCACTTGCTTCAGGAGGCATCCCCATGAAAACAACAGGACCACTTAAGAAGTAAAAGATTACCCAACATCAGAAATCCCATCAAGACAACTTTGTCTGTTCTTCTTGACAACTCACTTAAGAGTTTAATTTGGCTGTCACACATTGACTTGTTTAGATTTAGCAAGTTCATGCTGGAGAGCTCATTTAATTTTCTCCTTCAATTCATTATGAATATTTTGCAGACAGCCTGTTCCTATCAAAAGGCTGCAACTTCATCACAAAATGGACATGACTGGTTTAGCTTCCTTCAGTACAACTGGCTCTCCTTTTGCAAAGCATCTCCTTAAGTGTTATCTTCCTTGTTTTTGAGCCTCATGGACCAGCTTCTCTTTCCAAGGGTGGAACAAGTTTTAATTGTAAAGATGTTCTGAGCTTTATACCCAGTTCCAAGTACTTTATCTTTCACTTGCAGGTATGAAGAAATTGCACACTGAAACGTAAACCTAGATCATGACTGCACGTTTCCTTATTTCACACTCAAAAGTCAAAGTCTCATGATCCTCATAAGAAAGTATAACTTGGTACTATTCATATTATAATGACATCTGGATTACCTGATCCAGGATATTTATGAGTTTGTAAGCAAAGCAGGCAGAGACAGAAACTCCTTCTGAAGCAACTGGAATTTCTGGAAAATACAGGCAAGTATTTATGTACAGAGATACTTCTTCAGGTCACCTGCACCTGTAGCAAACATACACTTCTAAAGAATAGTCAGAGAGTTATAAAGACAATTGACACCTTTTATTCCAAACCTCAGCACAATGTTAAGTGATACTCGTGCACAGCTGCACCAAGGACTGTTCCCATTACCCTCAGATTAAAGAAGGACTCTCAGTCATTCCTGCACCATTCCCAAACCAGAATATGTACTTCAATAACAATAAAGCTCCAGTTATATTGAACCTGAAATTTTCCAAGGATAATACATAACTTATCTTAGGACAATGAGGATATGTGGACTTTCTTTTGGTTTTCAGCCTTCCTTTTATTTAGGCCAGCGATGAATAATAGAGCTGAAATACTCAGCAGATTTCAGGTCTTGAATAAGCATAATAGGTCACAGAAAAAAATAAATTATTACAGTAATTACAATGCCTATCAACTAAACTAGCTGTACTGTAAATATGCTATCATAAAGTAAAAAATCTTCTATGTGAATCCCTCTGTTTTCTTTTTTCTCCCACCTCCTATAAAATGATCTTTTAACTGTGTTCAAAACACAGCTAGCAGTCTGCTTCCTGCACTTTGAAATGCAAAATGATTCTTTTCTACCTGTAGGCAAAAGCCACATGAATGGGTGCATTGCACTTAGTGCCACTGTTGTTTGTAACAGCCAGACCCTACGACACTTGCAGTGAGATTAATCATTTCAGTTCAGTAATGCATTCACTCCTCTTTATTAATGTTACTTATTTGCACAGCCCTTGCATGGACCCAAGCACTGGCAATAAAAGGAAAAATCCTCTTCCTTCAGGCGATTAGAGTCCCATCTGAGTTATGATCTGGAGGAGGGGTTGAGAGGTAGGAAGTAGTCCAAGGCTTTGCAATGAGAGCTTCAGAGTTAACTAACATCATCTGGAGCCTTTGCTGGGTCAGCTACATAGTCAAATAATGTTAGGTACATTAACTTCTGCAGATGTCATCTGGCTGCCACCATCTGTTGTCCATAAGAGGTGATAGGATTCTAAAGAGAGATGAAAAAGAACCTGGAGAACCTGCTCTGTTGCAAGGAGTGCATGGAGACAGGTGGGAAGAAGACAGTGCCACACAGCTCTTCTAAGGGAGGCTGTTGTCCTGCCCCAGGCGTGCAGGGATGCCTGCAGCTTTCCCATTGATGGGTCTTTCTACTGAGCCTTGTGACAGAAAGCTGAGGAAGATATCTGCTGAAGCATATTAGGAACAAAATCATGGAATTACAGAGCAGTTTAGGTTGGAACAGACCTCTACTGTTCATCCATTGCAACATTCTGCAGAGAGCAGAACTCCAAAGTTAGACCAAGGGCCTGGCCGCCCTGAATCTTGAAAACTCCCAAGGACAGCGGTTTCCCAACCTATCTAGGTATATATTGAAGGGTGTTTTAGTTTTTGCCCCAAATGTCCATCAGAATTTCCTTGTTGCAGCATAGGGCCATTGTGCACCTCTGAGAAAAGCCTGGTTTCTTCTCCTTATAATCCCTCATTGGCAAGGTGCCATATTCCCCCACTTCCCCACCTCAGCATTCCCTTCTTCATGATGGACAATCCAGACTCCTCAGTCTCTCCTCACACGTCAGGTGCCTCAGCTCCTTAGACTTCTGAGGAACATTCTGCTGCACTTGCTACACCTTCTCAGTCCCTCTCTTATATAGAAGAGCCCAAAAGTATTTCAGAAGTGGCCTCCAAAGCTCTGAGCAGAGGGGATCTGTCATTTCCCTTAACCTGTAGCAGAGGGGCAGTCTGAGCTGGAGAGTGAACCACTGCTGACTGGGATATTAGTAAGAAAAAATAAATGGGAAGATGGAAACCTGTGTTGATACTAACATCTAAGAGCTGTGGAGGTTTTAATAAGACACAAGTGAGACTTCAGAGGTTTAGGTGTTTTATCAAACCAGCCCCCTAAAACTTGTAAAGTTCTCCCATTCCTAAATAGTAAGAGTAGTTTCAAGATGTTTCTGTTTTCCTCCATCTATTCTTGTTTCCTTGGGAATTTGTTTTACTGAGAGAAAATGATGGTCTTTTTGCTTTCTATGAGCACCACTGACACATTGCTATGGAAACTGGAAGTTCAATATTGTATTGTTATAACTTCAGGAAAAACATGCAGGTACAGTCAAGTCCAATCCAATTTATTTGCATAAGTATTTTCTTTAATTTACTGCTGGATCTGGTTAACTGTAGTTTTTGTCCAATTATTTTGCAGAGGTTGATCTGTTGGCAAGTAATCCACCAAGATGAAATGTGGGTTTCCTTCAGTATGGTATCCACTTACCAGCTTTCATGGAAATTGATTTACCAGCTTCAGTTTGTGCACATGGACCCCTACATGTGTGTACAGGATTTGGACTTTCCAGTGACTGGGGGCAAGTGATTTTGAGTCTCAAGTTTTGATTGTCCCACCTGAGATAATAAATTAACTCAGCATATTCTGAAAATCCTGTCCACTAGGCAACCTAGCTATTAACTGCCTATGACTACTAGTTAAAGGCAGACCAGAAAAAGAGCCATCCTTTACCTGGGCACTCATCCTACTGACTAGCTACGTGGAAATTATGAAATGAAATGTTGTCTATATTCACAATAGAAACAACCTGATGCATATTAAATGCTTTTTGTTACTAAAATCAAGTAAGATTTTTAACCAAATACACTCAATCTCTCCAACTTGTCCAGAATAAAACACATGACAGATAGCAGAGATCTTATCCGGTGGAAGCAGCTCCCACAATTACATAACAAAGCATGTGGCCTTAAACTATCCAACATACATGTGTTCCTGTAAGTGATAATTGCAAATCAGATCTTTTTCAAAATATTGAGTGCTTGTTAACACTGCATTTACATCACTCCACTGTTTCAGTATCAGCTGTCACAGAGTTGTCAAACATCAATTTTCCTAAGTATCTTAAAAAATATAATCTGCCTTCAAGGACACTCAATGCCAAAACATCGTTGTTACCTAGTTGGCAAACATTTAAAATTATATATGAATGTGTTACAAGGTTAATTATGCTCATTATAACATTAGCAAATCTTATGCCTTCACTTACATGTGCATTTCTCTGTGCAGAACACATGTGCTTATTACACAAACCTACTAAGCTGTTAGCAAGGCTTCTCAGCAGGACTACTGCCTTCCCTCCTACCTCATACTTCCAGGTGAGAGCAGCAGTTGCTTTGTCTTCCTCACAGACATTGCAAGTTTGGGTGGTCCTATGCCAGGAGAGAAGAAAAAAGCAAAGGGATGAAGGTCTGCTCCCTCACAGATGCAGGTCGGGAGACAGAGGTGCTCATCTTCTGTTGAAGAACACTACTGTGGAAAGTTCTAACTCTTTTTGAAATGTACGTATTCTCCATTTATTTATACATAATTCATACTGCTTGTCTGAAGAAGAATGGGAGTGACTTTCCATTATGTAAACCCTTTCTCAAAAATACCATTTGTTATTTAAAAAATATAAAAGACTGATGGCAGCAACTGTGAAATAGAATCTGTGTTTCAATTAATTATTTAGACTAAAAACAAATGCTGCATGGTGGAAAAGCATGATTGTTTTACTTTAAAACTCATTGTCAACAGTGAGTGTAGTTTAAGTGGAGAAGTAGTTGAACCCAAATAATTTGTTTCCTTGCTAATAAACATCTTAATACAATCCAGAGAATGGCACAGATTCAACTCACCATGAAACAAACTGGAGAAACAAAGGAACACAGTGTGTCAGGACAGCAGAATGAGGTTGTGCTCCCTGTAATACAGCAGATGTTATTCACAGGAGATACAAAATTGAGATTGCTAATTTTCTGTGTTTCTAGCTGCTACATACTGTTGATTTAGAAAGGGTCATAATGGCAGGACCCAGCTAATGTCAATCTTAAACTCTTGCACTAGAAAAAGCTGTCTAATGAGAAGCACATGGTAATATTCAAAGAAACAGCAATTATTCATGCAATAAAAAGATTCATCTATATCATACACCAAATGAAATGTGAAAATTACTCCAAGGACATTTTAAATACTAAAAATAAGATTGTACGTTAGTATTAGGGAAAAATTATGACTTCAATGTTTATTATAGTCTATGTGCTCATGATGAAGTTACACTGACAACATAGGGAGATTTGGGTTTTCTTTGCACTCCAGACTACACAAGCAGGTAATACCTGTTAAAAATCATCCTTTTTCAGCAAGGGGTCCCCAGAATATTAGCTTGCACATTGTAATCCACAAAGAACACCCAAGAGCCCTCAGTTTACAACTAAATATGGTCAGAAAGCAGAGATCTGCAAGCTCCAAAGGCCAGAAGAGCTTTCAAGTCTAAGAATAGCTGCAAGGAAGATGACCTTAATCAGAATAATGTCCTTCAAATACCAGTTGGTGTAAAAATTTAAACTGTGAAAAATGTATTCAGATGACTCTATAAGGAGTTTGAAGGCTACCAGTCAGAACTAATAATTTGTTGCGCATGTGATGGTCCAAGGAAATCACAGTTAATGTATCAAACATGCGATAGAGAACTTTGGTCAAGGAAATAGTGTCTATGGAAAAGCTGTGCTGTGCTGTGTGATTATGGGAAGATGCAGTAAGCAGAGAGGGTCCCACAGAGGTGGTACTGCACTTTTCTGAGACTGGACTTCCCTGTCTTGTTTGACTTCATAAAGAGCCAATGGAGAAGCTGTTTTCAAGATGCATGCACTGAGAAGGAACATCAGACAGCAGTCATACCTATAGGGAGGGGGAAGTAACTCCCTGGTGATCCCGAAGCTCACTGACTTATTTCCAGAAGACTCTGAAGGTACAAACTATGCATGCAGCATAGCTAAGAGAATTCTAGAAGCACAGACTGTGCATGATACTTAATTAGCCTAATGAGTCCAAGTACCTACCTGGAGAAGGGGCAAGGAGTTATAAAAGGACTTGAATTGAAGGCCTGGGTGGTGTACCCCTCCAGAACTTGACCTTTAGGCTGGCTGGACCAATGCTGGAACCTGGACAGGTGAAATATTTCTTTTTTTGTCTTTCTCTCTCTCTTCCTTCCTCTCTCACTCTTTTTTTTCTCTTTCTGCCTCTTCTCTATCATTCTCTATCCCTGTATCCCTGCATATAAGGCAAGGCCTGTCACGGCATGTTTATGTCTTGTCAGGGTATGTTTACGGCTTGTCAGTGTAGATTCATGGCTTGTCAGCATATGTTGTAAGATTTGCATTTTGTCAGTGTATGTTCTAAGAGTTGCTGTTTTTCCGTGCATGTTATATGGTTTATGGCTTGTTGCAGAGGTTGCAGAGCTTACCGACAAAGTTTCATACCAACATCTGTTGTAAACAAATAAAAGTTGAGTTTTGTGAATTGAAGAATCCCTGGTGTCATTTCACCTTAATCCTGACCTGCGAATTGGCAAATCTGAGTCATCGTCCTGAGAAACTGGGACACGACAGCATGGAGTTGGTACCTCTCCCGTGTAATATGTAGACCGCATGAATATTTGCACTTAGTGGTAGCCAGTTCATTCAGAAGACCATTTAATTCTGCAGCTCTTGTTTACTTAAAAATATTGGGGTTTTTTTTTCAGTTTAAAATGTATAATTGTGCAGAGAGATTGAAGCTGAAATTGTATTCCTTGCCCTCAAAATCACATTGGTATTTCAGCCATATACTCCTGTATTAATATGTTAGCAGTTCTCAAAAACCTTGCCTGAAGACTAAGACCTATATATAAACTTTATTACATTAGTAGTCTCACTTTAAAAAAAAGTTCTTTCATTTTGAAATGCCAAAAAATTTCTGATTGTTTTAAGAATGACTTTGCCTTAGTTGTTGTTCTCTACCATACCAATAATGGGGAATGATGGAGTGTGATGGCTTGTCAGTATAGAAAAAAAATGACACCAGAACAACAGAAGGTCTGTGCTTGGATTGGTTTGCATATCTGCTGTACCTAAATTGCTATGTATCTCTTTCTACAAGCAATTCTTATGGTATAAATGTTCCTAGTGATTTCAGTGACTTTCTTTTGAAGCTGTAAAATGTTATGTACTCAGAGAAAAATGAAGAGACTTTTCCAAATATGTGATTTATAAACCTAAAACGTAATCTTACTGTTTTCCACAAAGACAATTTAGACAACAAAATAATACTGAATAAATAAAATAAACATATATCCTTGTGTCAGCTTTCTGCAGTTCACAAAAGTGTTTTTTAGCACTAGTACTAATGATAGTAGGATTGACAGCCATAGCAGTATAAAATATGTTGGCAAATTCAGATCTTTTTGAGGGTGTCCATTTGTATGTCAGAAATCTAGAAAACACCTAGCCATAAGCTGTGGTTATGTTCTCATGTACTAGCTGTCATTGTAGTAACTGATGTCATTTCAGTGCAGAAAAATGATCATTCATCTACTAATAAAGCTGATATGAGGTCTCAAGTTTGAGGTCTAATGATGCAATCTCCCTTGTGAAAACTGGGGACTCCAGTTGCAGGATAACCTTAATAATGTGAATTTACAACACATCCAATTTAAACTACAAGTTTTATATTGAGAGGTCATATCTTTCATTAGATCAGCTAGTGTAGTTGGAAAAAAATCACAGGCTTTAGAACATAAATTCTTTTCTGCGTACAAAATGGGTTGGAAAGTTCAAAGCTAAATGCAGACTGGGAACAACTGCTCGGAATTTAATTAGCAGTGTTAATCTGCCTGACTGCATGAAAGAAAATGTTATTGGTATCTATAGAGTAAAAGGAGAGGTGATAAGCTGGCTTTCTCTTGAGAATAAAAGAAAGACAAGCAATTTATTACCTGCGGAACATTGAAGAATTAGTGAGAGAAAGGAAGAATAATGTTCCAAGAAAACAGTAGCTCTCTGAGGTCCATGACTTCACTACTCAGTAGAATTAGGAATTATAATTCGCAGAACTGAAAAGTCAAAGGACAGGGTTTTTTATAAAAAAATATTCCTATACGGATAATGAATGTTTCTATCCTTTCCTCGTTGTCTGTATGTGCCCCATTTATGGCGACACTCAAGTTACTTGAAACACAATAACAGCAACAGAAATCAAAGCTGTTGGAAAAATGTCTGTCTGTGGCATAGGTCAATATCAGCATTTCCTTGGAATGAATAGCCATGCTATGGTTATTTGAGCTGTTCTGTGTCAGCAGAGCAAGTACCAGAGGAATTCTTAGCAGAACCTGGAAGAAACAGAGTTAAAAATGGCCTTTGTTTCCGGCTTCAGAAAAGAGGGCAGACTCCCCGCAAAGGCAGAGGCTGAAAGCCTGGCCAGTGATACAAACTGCCATTCATGCACATTCCCACCTCCCCTTCCTTGGCAGCTGTTTTGCTTACAGATTGAGAGAACCCAAATCTTTAAACGCTCTTAGGGTGTACACCTCTTCTTGAATTTACTAGCTTGCTGCTCATCAAACTTCTTATCTACATGTTTCTTATCTACATGTTCTGAGCAATTCCAGCACCAGGCTGATACTTGCACACAGCACTGTCCCAACCAGCATCTGGGACAGAAACCGGGGTAGCCCCAGGGGAGAGGGCTGAAACTGGGCCCAACTGAGGTGACTGGAGAAAGACGGATTGTTATCTGTGTCCTAGACCACTCCTTTCCTGCAGTCTAGGTGCAGCCAACCTAGTCTGACTCTCCATGCCTATCACAGCCACATCTGAGTGCATCCTTCTGCATCCTTCTGCACAGCAACTTCCTTATGATTTTCATAAGGAAAATTATTTTCATGTGATGTGATTAGGTAGACCTATCAAATATTCACATTTGCTTTGAAAAATTAACTGTTGTTCTGTCTAGATGATTCCTAGAGTACTATGGGTCCTAGAGTTCCTAGAGTCCATGGGTCTGCATGGCATCTGACAAGGGTTGTGCAGTATACATAAAATTTTATTTGCGATTCCTTAATTGATGCTGTGAGTGGACATGTGGAAAAAAATAATCTGTTTGTAGTTCTAATCTGAGTGTTTCAATTTAGGTTTTCTAGTTTTCATCATATTTATTTTATCTTTTGATTCACAAGAACTTGGTATGATCCTGTGAGCTTTCTTTCCCTCTCTCACTCATATTCTACCATTTTATCAGCTTATCTTTTTAAAAAGAGCTGAGGATGTGAATGGAAAATATTCTTTCATCTCCAATATTTCTGAGTTTTCTGCAAAGAATGCTGTATTCTTCTCTTAAGTAAGTTTGCAAAATAGCTCCATGTTGCCATAGGTCCATTAAATATATAATTTTAAAATTTTATAATGTTGAAGGTAACTTAGATGTGGAGGAGCCAAAGATATCTTAGGAATAGCTGAGATCAGCACAATAATACACTTTGATCTCCTTTGCTATACAGGCCACAGAACCATGATCACAAGCATCTTTATCAAGCCCCAGACTCTTAAGGAGAGGTATCTAACCATGATTAAAGACTGTGAGGAGTAGAGAATCCAGTCTGCACCCAATAAATTGTCCCAATGAGTATTCACTCTCACTATTAAAAATGTTTAATATTTCTAGTGGCATATTACTGAATTGTCCAATCTCTCTATTATGATATATAGTCAGAAATTGTTCTAAGTTCTCACTCTTCTTATGACATGTTGATTGCTGTTTTCCTGGTTGCTGTAGGATCAATTAATAACATTTCCTGAATTTTCCTTTGCTGTCTCTGCATTGACCAATGTTGTATTAAAGTACAGGAAAAGGTTAAAACCCTTTCCTAGTAATGCAATTAGAGCAACCATCCTTTTACATGCATCAGATGTGACATCCATTGCACAAAATCCATTGCACACAATGGATTCCAGCTGAAAAACTCTGCTTTTGTTGTCTCTGATTAAGTCCAAGGTTTATCAGCTGAGGCAGATATTTAATTAGAATTACATTGCAAATTTAAGTCTAAAATATGTCCACTGTTGAAAGATTTTGACCATAACCACAAGGTGGGAATAATTTCACTGAAATCAGTGACAATTGCATCAAAGAAAATTACCTCAAAGTCTTACCTAACATCTATTTTTAACACATTACAAGCCAGCTTCTGCCGTTCTTGTTAGTGCTAAATAAACCTTTTCACAGTCACATGATGTAGAAAATGTCCCTTTAAATTATACTAATTTCTCTGCTAATGTTCAGAAGGGGATGAAGAAGTATCGAAATGTAAATTTGGAAGTTACGGTAAATCTCTGTTCTATTCCACTCCTCCACAGAAAGTGCCAAGGTACTTATTTGAAGTGCTCAGATGGCAAAACAGCTTTTACCAGCCTTTCTGTTTCGGTCACTAATTACAGCTATAAGCCTTTGATAAACTCCATGGAATGGGATATTTGCCTCATTTGACTTTCGAATTTAAATTTTTATAGATTATTGCTGTTTTAAAAAATAACCCAGTTGTATTTTTATTACTAGAAATAAAGAGGAACCTGTAGTTTCCTTCCCACTTCAATGGCTAGATTACATACTAATTTTAAATTAAAGGTAAATAATACAATATACATTGCTCCACATGCTAGGCAGCATGGAACCGATATTGTTTGCAATCCCAGTTTGTAGTTTAGTCCTGAAAGTACAGATTGCTGAGCAAAGAGCAACTCAGTCCTCCTGCTGCTGCAGAAAAGTTAGGAAATAGGGGACATATCTGCATAGAAAAATAAGAATGTTACAAAGGATTTCTTCAATTACAGTTACTTCTGAGAACAGAATTCATTTAAGTGCAGGAGTAAAACAAGAATTTGAAATATTGTCTAACCTAAGTAGGACACCTCATTTAAAAGTGTACAGCCTAAATCCTAAATTTTATAGATTTTTTTTTTTTTAATTTAAAATCAGGGATTCAGAAATGATCATTCAACTGACCTTCTAAACAGGTTAAACAGGTCATTGAGCTCTACTGATAATTTCTACAGCAAACACAGTTTTATAAATGCCTACGATATCTAGATATATTCTTGGAAAGGAATTCAGTCTTGAGCAAAAGATTCAACTAATGGTGAGTTTACTACCTCCATTAGCAAGAATTTTACTGGTTAATTGAGCATGAAGAGAAAAATACGGCACTTTACATTTTTATAGCTTTAATATTTGACTACTGGATTGAAATCAGATTTAGAGGAAGGTTTTTAAATATTTGCTGTATAAACTGCAAACTGCAATCCTCACACGTATGATCAGGATGTTGAATCCTGCTAGATTACAATTGTGTAACTTCTCTGAGCTGAGACTGATATCTTAACTTGCTTTTCATGTGACTTGCTTTAGCTTGTTTGTCTTTTGAAGATTCCCCTCTCCAGCAGCCTCAGAGTAGAGTATCCTCCAGACTTTACCTCAGTATGGTAATTCTCTCTGAGCAATTTTACAACATTATTTTCATGGCTGGGCTCAAGACCTGGAAGAAATATTCTGTAGAAATCAAGGAAATCTCATTTTCTTGTGTCTTCTCACATTTTTTTTAACTTCCGTTCCCCAAAATCTCACTGGAATAACATATTCAGGTTATCAGCCATTAACCTTAAGGTCTTTTCAGAATTGCTGCTTCTAGAACACAATTTTGTAGCTGGAACTTACCCTTCTCAGTTTTGATGCTTGTGACCTCTCTAAAAGCACAATGGTTTATAAGTAAATCTGATCTGGTAATTTTTGGACCCAGTTTTTAATTTTCAATATGCATTTATACTTCACATATTAAAAGGCATAGAGACCGCTGTTTGACTTTGGATGCTCAGTGGTCCCCAACATTTCTCTCAGTCAAGCTAAATGTTTATCTGTTCAAAGCCCACAGCTAAATAAAATAAATCCTCATCAAGGACCCTTTGTTCCTAAATGTCCTTTAATGTCCCTTTGTCCAGGAAAGCTCCTGTCTTAAGTGTCCACTTGAGAATATATTCAAGATTCCACTATGCTTTTGTTTGACCTTTTGCTAAAGCTTGTTTCTGCTAAGCCACAAATTTCTGACACTTTCTTGAGTGGCTGTTCAGCAAAGGCTTAAGGATGCAATATGAAAGCTGATAACCCCTGATTCTGTTTCAATAACATTTTGAGGCAACTATTAGAAAATCCTATCAGATGTAAACAAGACTCCAGAATGCCATAAACCAGCAATTTTTTGAAATAAAAACAGTGTTGGTGAGATCCAGGGTTTCCTAAAGCACAAAACTAATTTTGGAGGAGGAGGTAGGGAAAAAGAGGAAGGAGTTAATATGTTTCTTCTAAAATAAGAGTTCATGTTCCCTGAGAAGTCAACTGAAAGAGTAGTGTGTTGGATCTGTGTCTGTGGCAGGGGTTTTTGGTAGCAGGGGAGGGGACTACAGCACTGGCCCCCTGTGAGAAGCTTCTCAAAGCTCCCCCAGCTCCAAGTCAGAATTGCCTCTGGCCAAGGCTCAGTCAATCAGTGATGGTGACTGCACCTCTGTGATAATATATTTAAGAGGGGGAACCTGGGAGAAGGAGTTGAAGTTGTGAGGAGGAGTTGTAAGGGAGACATCTCTGCAAACACCGAGGTCAGTGGAAGAAAAGGAGGAAAAGAGGTAGAGGAGGTGCACCAAAACAGAGACACCCCCTCTGCAGCCTGCGGTGAGAGGCCAGGCTGCCCACCTGCAGCCCATGGAGGTCACCAATGGACCAGATGACCACCTGCAGATCATGAAGGACCCCACACCAGAGCAGGTTGCTGCACCCAAAGGCGGCCAGGACTCTGTGGGAAGCCCACACTGTTTTAGTTCGGTGTTTAGTTCGGATTGCAACATGTGGGAGGGACCCACACTGGAGCAGTTAATGAAGAGCTGCAGCCCATGAGGACTCATGTTGGAGTAAGTTCATGGAGGACTGTCTCCTGTGGGAGGGATACCATGCTGGAGCAAGGGAAGAGTGCAAGGAGTCCTCCCCCTGAGGAGGAAAGAGCAACAAAAACAACATGTGAGGGCCTGACTGCAACCCCCACCTCTTGCCCCGCTGTACCGCTGGTGGGGAGGAGGTAGAAAAATCCAGAGCAAAACTGAGCCCGGGAAGAAAGGAGGGATGGGGAAAGGTGTTTTTAAGATGTGGTTGTATTTCTCACTGCCCTGTTCTGTTTGTTATGTGATGGTGGTGGTGTTTGAATTAAATTAATGCTCTTTTTTTCTTCCCCTAACAAGTCTGGTTTTTGACTGTGATCATAATGGGTGAGTCATCCCTCCCCATCCTTGTCTTGATTCCCAAGCCTTTTGTTGTATTTTCTCCTTCCCATTCCTGAGGGGGAAGGAGTGAGTGAGTAGCTACAGGGTGCTCAGTTGCCCTCTGGGCACAAACCATCACAAGAAGCTCGGATATCTCTGAAGACCAGGAACAGTAGTAGCAGTTTTCCTGAAACAACCATTGTTCTTCTCCACTGACTGTCCAGGGAAATAATAGGAATCAGTAGGAATTATAAAAAATTACAATGCAATATTTTCTATCCCTCTCCCAAGCAATAAATTCCTGATGAGCAAAGCTAGCTCTTTCTAAAAGGTGGTAGCAGCAACATTAGTTGTCCCCCTAACCTCCATGACCACACAGTTTGCACAAAGCTGAACACTAAGGCTGGCAGCATTGGAAGGGCTTCAAGACGACCCAGGACTGTACCCAAACAACTACAGTGAATGCAGTAATGTGCCCTCTCCCTCCTCTAAGCCTCTGTTTAACCTACAACAAGAATAGAAAAGGTCTCTCATTTGGGAAATGATAGTAAAAATAAACAAATTCAATCTGAAGTCCTAGCAGTATTTTTACAGCTGTTTATAAGAAACTGCAACTATTTTTTCATATAAGTGTAAGAAGGAATCTAGCTGGCTTTACAGCTGTTTGCTCTGTTAGAAACTGAAACTATTTAGTCCTACAGGTTAAGTTACTTTTTCTGCAGTGAAGAAGGCGGATGTGTCTTGCCATTATGATTTGGACTACCTTCATCAGTACATTTGGAACAGTGTTTTTTTTGTTTCCACCCTTTGTAAGTGTGCAAGCAAGTGAAAAATCCATCTGGATAGAGAAAATTAATAAACTAATGAATATACTTATAAACCAGAAACAGATTTTCTTAAGTGACAGAATTTGGCAGCCTTCACATTCTTTCTTAAAACACTGTAAAATGGTGATAACTCAATAAAGTGATGAATCAGAAATAGGGCACTGGCCCATACGTTGATTCTGTCAAGTTCTGATGCTACTCAAATATTTTAGATTTCAGTGTTGTGAATTGTCACGTACCTCAAATATAAACCACGACACAGTCACAAAGAAATGCTGAACAGCTTAATATTTAGGGAAACATTTTTTTGAAAGGATTTTGTCTTCGAACAGGAGGTTATTTTGCTCTCACACCAGAATTGATATCTCAACACCTCTAGAAGCTATTGGCATGACACTTCTTTATTCTTGACCACTGTCACTCCAGTAGGATCAAAGGATATGTCCTTTAGGTTAGGAGGAGCCTCAGGAGGTTTCTAGTCCAACCTCCTGTCCAAAGTTGGATCAGCTCTGAGGTCAGCCCAGGCTGCTCAGGGCTTTGTTCAGTTGGACCTTGAAAATCTCCAAAGATGGCGACTGCACAACCTCCCTGGCAGCCTGTCCCACTGCTTCCTTGTCCTCATGGGGAGAAAAGTTTTTCCTTATACCCAGTCTGAACCTCTCTTGTTTTACCTTAATCCTATTGTCTCACCCTTGCACAATGCACCGCTGTGAAGAGCCTGCCTCTGTCTTCTCTTCCTTGTAGGTATGGGAAGGTTGCTATTAGGTCCCCAGAGGCTCTTTCTTCTGGGGGTTGAACAAGCACAGGTCCTCAGCCTCTTCTCACAGGGCTGGAGCCATCTTGGTGGTCCTCCTGGACCTCCTGGTGGAACTCGCTGCAGTTTATAGATGTCTTGTTCTGGGGTACCAAAGCTGGGTGCAGTGTGGTCTGACAAATGCTGATGAGTGGAGGATGATCACTTCCTTCAATCTACTGGCTTCGTTCCCATTCATACATCCCAGATACTGTTGGCACCATTGCTGCCAGAACTGGCTCATGCTCAGCTTGCTGCTCACCAGGACCTCCATGACCTTTACAGCAGAGCTGCTCCTCACCAGTCAGTGTCCTACTTCTCAAGGGCCGGACTTTGCATCTCTCTCTGCTGATTTCACAAGGTTCCTGTTGTCTCATTCCATCTGGAAACACTGCAAACAGCCCTTCTTCACAATATTTTGTGCAGTCCATTTTTGGTTTTAGTCACAGATCACCGATGATTCCCAATCTCTATTCCACTTGGGTTTACTCTGTAAAATGGCCAACTTTTCCTAGGGGTAAACTTGCTACCTCTGGTATTTACCTGGTTCTGAGATGTGTTTTATTTAAGTAAACCTCAGTATAGCTAGCTCAAAAAATGGAAATAGCATATAGGTGCAGGTAAATAGCATTTCTGTTGAAGCAGAAAGTTACTTCCTGAATAAAAATTGTGATGTTGTTTTAAAGGCTGTGCTATGGAGCGCGAGATTAGTCACTTGCCAAGATAATAGGTCTGATTCTCCATGGTGCTAATCCAGATGCACTTCTTCCTGTGCATACCCATTTTAACATTTCTTAAAACTGAAGTCATACACCAGTGAATCAGGCCTAGAAAGTTTAAGAAAATAAGAAATGGAGGTGTCGTAGGAGGTTAATTTGCCTCCTACCATATTTCACAACAGTGAAAGCAACAAAACTATTTTTTTTTTTTTAACTGAAAGAAATGTAATCTACCTCTCAGCTCACCACACAAAGCAGAAGTGCTATTGTTCAACAGTTGCTTGTAAAAAAGTCCCTGGTTTATAGCATAGAATGTTTTCTTCTGACTTGTTTTCAATTACAATTATCATTGTCTGGATAGACTGTTAAAATACTGCAAAATGCATTTATGAAATATGCAAAGAGGAAAAATAAGACATGAAAACCAGAAAAAATAATATTCAGTAAAAGTACATACTTAAGGCATCCAGAATTAAAACATTCAGACTCACAGTTTGCTGAATATCTGTACAGTATAGAAGAATTTGTCTTATTCTTCCAAAGCTGACTTGACATCGATGTTATTCAAGGAGCTGGGATATAGTTCTAAAAGTTGCAGTCCTATGGAGTGACAAATAAGATCTCATTTACTTGTTTTTAAATAAGTAACCTGGTTTTTGTTTGTTTTCACTAATACTGAAGAAAAAAATGTTTAAAACAAGATCTTGGCTTACATCCTTTTGCTTATTACTATTCTTACTTAAACCTGTCTCCTTTATGATCAATATATGACAATGTGACTGTAAACAGCTTACATTAAATTTAGAAGTTTCTAGCAAATAGGGAACATGATGGACTACTGAACAGCTTCTCTTGGTTTCCAAATACATCAAATGAAGAACATGGTCAGAAGGCTTTTATTCTTAGCCTTTAGTTCAGAAGAAATGGGTTTAGATGTTAGCAGATCTATCTGGTATTATTTAGGGAATTATAACCTCTCTGCATTTCTAGAACATTATGCTCAATAATACTCTAAAACAGTACTAATTTATCTTCTGCATTGTCAAGTTATCCCATCTTAGTAACAAGAAACACAGTATGAAACTGATGAAAAAAGCTGCATAATAGTTTGATTTCTGTATAATTGAGATTCTCAAATCTGCCCTCAGATGCTAAAGCACAGCTTTGTCTAATTTGCAAGAGCAAGAGAGAGACACACATATCTGAACAAAAATCAGCATTTACTGCTTAATTTCTTCACAAATTTGCTTAGCACATTAACATCATTATTCTATCACTCTATTATTACTCTTTGCTGGTCCAGTGTTCCCTAATACAACCTTCCCCTAAAGGGTCTAGCTCTCCTAACATAAAAAGGAGTCCAGACTCAAGATGTAATTTTGATCTTTGTTTTATTTCTGTGTTTCCAAGAGAAAATGTGATTGTGGCAGCAATACAAGTAGCAAAAGGGTGAACACTCTGTGATTTGCTTTCCAGAAGTAAAGCAAACCTGTTCCCTTGCTTATATCATTAGCAGTCAAATTTATCATTGTTGTGTTTAATGCCATCCAAGAATAGGTCCCCAGAGTGCTTTATGAACACAAATCGAAGGTGGTTACTGCCCCAGAGAATTTTCATTTTAATCGTTCAGATGGGAAATGGGAGAAGAGCCATCTGCAAGCAGAGTCAAGGAATAGTGCAATAATTCAGCTGTTCAGGACTTTTGGGAGGAGGAGGCAGACCAAGGGAATGCAAAGGGGTCTAAAGAGGGAATTAGCTTAGGAAAAGGAAGGGAGAGCTGAAGAGGACATTTCCAGGGAGAACAAGTAAAAGGGACAAAGGCAGACTGAAATTTGGATAGCAGAGAGTGGAAACCAACACCCATGACAGCAAGGCAGAGAGGAGCCCATCAGTGCTAGAGAATATCTGAAACTCCCTAATGTCTGACTCCCGATCTCACCAGCTGGGTTCTCTCACCAGCTATTTCTCACCTTCTGATAGGGGCTTCCCAGTCAGCAGTGACCCTCTCCCACTGTCTGCAGCCATTCTTCACATCACTTTTGCTGTTCAGGAGCCCATGCTCGGTTGCCCTCATCCACCTCTAACACCCTCATGAGATTGCTTAATACCAGCGCTTCAGTACAGTGCTGAGACTGTTGCAACAATATCAGAATACATAATCCCATGGTACCTGTTTCCTTTGTAAGAGAAACCTCATTTTCTAGGGTTTTGTCATTCATGGCACATCCCTTAAACCAACCCCTACAGAATGGGTATCAAAAACAACGAGATAAGGTTTGTACGATAAGGATAAAGACAGTTAAGTGTACCATCAGGGCAAGCCTCTCAGAGAATGAGTCTGCAGTGAGAAAAAAAAAAAGGTGTGCCTTCTCACTCATTGCAGATTTGCATTTGAAAAGCCCATTATGTTGGAGCGAGCACATTTAATGCTCTTTCTGCATGAGGTACCCTAGGAAAAGAACATCCTCTGCAAATTGAGCAAATTCAGCAGCTCAGACTGCACCACTCACTAACATAAACTAATATGTTTCTAAACCCCCAAACGTTTCCTCTATAGGATTATTAAGGAATTATTTCTAAAGGCAAAAAAAAAAAAAGCCATTCCAAAGCATAGTTAAAGATTTTCCTCCAGTTCATGCACACATGTTTATTTAAAGAATGAACCTTTCTGTGGGACAATGTAAATAGCAAGTCCCAGATCTTATATTACTATAAATTTTACATATTACTTAAATGAATGCAAATTAACTTGTCAGTCTCTGATCACATATATTAGAAACTGAGGAAGCTGCAACTGCATGTAGCGAGCACCATTGTCAACATGAACGTGGCAACATTAATATGGAATGAGGTAATTTCCTGACAATCATCACTATAAATAAAGGTATTGCATAGCTACACTGTATCATAGTTTTTTCACTGAGATCCACACTGACAATGTCTTATCAAGAATTCTGCTTTAAAACCATTTGTTGATAATAAAAGTCTGATTCAAACTCTGTTGTTGACACTGAAAATGACTTGTCCACCTAGAATGGAGACTTCTGCCTTTAATGAGAGTGAGGTGAAGCCAATGCATGAATGATGCCGAAGTGTGTTAGGATCTCATCTCATTCTTCCCATTGAGTCTTCACCCTCAGAGAACATCTCAAGCAAAAGCTCACTGAGTACTTAATTTTGTTAAAAAAAAATAAATTAAATCATGTACCAGGAGCTATATTCTTCCTTTCCCATGTCAGCTGATCAGGTCGAGCAGAACTGTGTATAATTTCACACACTTCTTAAAGGCTCTTCCACCATCATACACAGCCTTGGTGTCAGTACAGTGTTGTAACCAGATAAATGGCGAAATCATTTGTATCAATTTTTCTACCATCTCTGCACTCAAATGCTTAATCAATTTACTTTATACAAACTGACTGATTGAGGCTACAGTAGAACTCTTCTTCACACTCCTTTCATGCTTCTTTGGTGAATAAAGACATCTCCTCCTCAAGCATCATCTGTCAGCTCTCTTTGTATTTTGCTTCCTAGATGCTTAATTAGGTCATCTCAGATAGCCTGGCATATCTCAGAAGTTAGTGCCAACACCGAGCTCCTTCGACTGTGCTCCTCAAGGGACAACCCTTGGAGGTAAAGATGGGGATGTTACTGTGGAGACAAGTGGAATCAGCATTCACTCATGTCCCACTCGTGCAGAGTGACATTTTTGGATCTCTATAGTAACAGAGGAGTGTCTTGGTCTGTCTACCCATCTTCAGGGTGAAAGAAGAGCCCTCAAGGACTGAGATGCAAAAAGTGGTTCAGGGGACTGTAGTTAGATTACACAGATACCCAAATAAATGGTTTCCCTTAGGTCACAACATAGTATTCTTCTTCCGGACAGCACCTTGAATTATGAAATAGTAAGTGATAGTTGAGTTCCAATGAAAGATAAAACAGAAGTTATGATTTAGGAAAATATGAGTATACAAAATTAAACTAAGTATATTACGGACTACAGACTTGCCTCTGTCCTTTCATGTTCTCCTATATTTAGTATTTTTACACTGTGAGGTTTTACAGTGACTCGTCCATGCTTAAGGAGTTGAGTTTGATTTATACCAGGCATTAAAAAACCTAATTTCCTCCATTTTTTCTCATACTGTGAATTGTGATTCTTGAAAAAATTGTAATGTAACTCAAAGGACATTGATAAATGCTTAAGTCAGAGAACAGTTAACAGTTGTTATTGGAAGCTGTCACCCAGGTAAAGAGATTGAGCATTTGTAACTGCAGCCAGGGATTACAGGTGGTCTCACTCTCACTTTGAAAGAATTGAGATACTTCCTGCAGTTACAGGTAATTATAAATTTCCTGGTGACTACGAATGCTTCAGGGTAATGGAAGGTTGTGTAGATATAGTCAAGCCCAAGAATGGAAATTTTGTGTTATCATTTAGCATATCTATTATTTGCATAATCTGGGTAATCACAGAGCAAGCTGAAGTCCTAAGGAATCTGTATGACATCTTCCAGATCCTTCTTTAGTTCTGCGGTAGAATCAGTATGGGAATAGTACAGAAGAGAACAGAGAATGATCTTACATTTACAGTGAGAATTTCTGATGCTTTCGGTGGCAAGACCGCATACTGAGTTAAGGTTCTGGTACTGGATTTTTGCTAACATTTTTGTGTCCCTCCTTCAGAAAGATCCAGAGGTCCAGGTCTCACTACCAACAGTTTTAATGGGGGCAGCCTCTTATCTCCATTTACTTTCAAATCACGTTCCCAAACATCTGAGCAAAATTTGCCAAATCAGATCTTTCTGTGTGATAAAAAGAACCTGGACAGATAGCACTAAGCATCCAGAAAAATGAAAAATTTCAAAAGATCTGAAATGAACATCTGAGCAGCTGCTCAGTGTTTGCAAAAAGATGTTATGATTGCTCATAGAGTATGGAAATTAACAGGGCAGTAACAACAAGCTGTATATCACTCAAGTGCCAAGTGAAACAGTAAAGCAAATCACAGAGTCAGAGGGTGAGCTGAAACTTGGTAAAGTACAATTAAAAAAAAAAAAAAAATCAGCCAAAAAGGCAGAAAAATCAGGCAAAAAGACATGACAGGAAGGACAGAGAAGTATATATGGAAGGGCAGTACTTTCTGTAGAGTTTGGCTCATTGGCTTTTGCATTGTGAGCTGGGAGCATGATCAACCTCCAAGAGGATTTGGGTTAGAGTTATTCTTATTAAACATTCATCAAAGGCTATGGGAAAAAGGGGCACTGATTATGCTTCCTTGGATAAAGCAGAGACCTTTCAGATTCGGTGAGGTGACTGGGTAAAGGTGGGAGCTGCAACATGACCAGAATTAACAGGACCTGCCTGGTCACACACAGGGAATTGGAGAACCAGAGAACAGGGTGGTTTTTTATTTATGCTAAAATGGCACGAAACTGCATGATTGTTCAAGTGTTGTCAATTGGTTTATGGTCATCTTGTGGGTAATAATCATAAGGCCTGAAAAAAGAGATTTTGTTAAAAGGATTGAAGCCTGGGGCTCTGTTTCTATTCCCTGGCTGGTAAAATTGACAACTGACAAGCAGTAACCCACAGCAACCAGAAAAATTTATTGAAGATACAAGTTAATAATTACAGTGGTACACTGTGCTTATAGTCCTGAGATAGACTGATGTGATTTCTTTCTGTGCCTTTTGAGCTGGACTACAGAAATCCACATCCTGCAGTTATGTCCAGGGCTTTATTTAACCAGATACTCAATGAATAAAGCAGATCTCTGACTCAAGATTGAGGGCTCTGGTTTACCCTCTATGAGCATCTGATTTTCACCTGAGACTGTGCAGGGAGTGAGTTACATTTCTCCCTCTGAAGATTTCTGTCCTTCATACAAATATTTTTCAGTTCAAGATGGACCACCTTATTTTCATCTAAGATGTACTTCTTAATAACTTATAACTTTCTGCACTGCTATTAGTATCATTACATCCCTAAATTTCTCTTCAGCTTCTGAAACTCCTATTTTTCACCATTTGTTTCAAAAAAGAGATATTTTTCAATCTATTACTTAACTCGATTAACATCTCATTTTTCTTTGACAGCACAATGTGTGTTATCATTATGATTTTCATGATCTACTTAGGAACTCAAAGCAGTCATTTTTTTTTTTCTCCTCTCATAAGCATTTGTCTTTGCAAAAGCCCAGATTCATTAGGCCTAAATTAGGAGCTTAGTCACTTCTGGAGAGTGATTCAGCCCACCTCACACCTAAACTGACCCTTCAAAGTACCTTGATCTATGGAGGGAACCTAAAGACATCAGGTTTATGATGTAGGTGTATCTGTTATGTGTGTAGAGCTAAGTGAGAAGGACCATAGACTTTTACTTCTTGTGGCAAAATCTTAATTCTTTGCTCTTGTTCATAATGACAGTTAATTTACTTTGCCTTCAATGGCAGTTAATTCCATTTGCCTTCTTTTTTAAAAATATACCCCAAATAGCATACTAATCGACATGCAGTTTTGGAAATTTAATATCAGCTGTTCAATCTGCAATTATGGCTTGTAATATCAGATCCTATAAGAGAAAAGTTTATAATAGGTTTAATTTCATGCATTTGCAGTAGCACAGAATTAGTAAAAGGGAAACTATATCTAACATATAAATAAGTTTGTACAGAAGAAGTTTGCAAATCTGGGATGTTATCTAACGACCTCTGGCTTACATAGATAAAATGCCCATTTTTTACTGTTTGTAAGAGTTCTTGTTTAACAGTATCTCATTGTGTTTTGACAGATAAATAACTAAAAATAAGGTAAAAACTTACTGTTTCTAGCAGCTCTGCAGTAATTGTAATAAGAATACTTTTACACAGTGGTAAGTGCTCTGACTTTGATTCTAATCCTGACTCCTCACTAGTGCATGACAAACTTAGTCTTAGTATTACTCTCTTCCTGATGCTCTGATCTTTGTCATTTGATATTAAAAATTAACTGCATTGCATCTGGGTTTTCTGTGCTCTAAGGGATCAGAATGGCAGAACACGTTCATTCTGAAATCTGCAGTAAGGTGAGTCAGACTCCAGTCACTGCAGAGCACAACTCGTTTTGTTTGGAGGAGACAAACTGAGGAAGCAGGATAGATACAATTTACCTACACACCAGCACCAGGACAACTCTCTTCTAGTTGTATTGATAAAGTAGATATCTCTTTGCTTTTGGTTTACCATTTCCTTTGGACCTTTCCAACTCCACACATAATTGATTTAAAATAGGTTTTGTTTGCACTCAGGAAAGCCTCCTTTTTCTTCCATTCTTCTTGTCCCACACCATCAATCCTCTTTCATGCTGCCAACAAACCTGGCAGTCCATCTTTGATATACTGAGAAATAAATGTGCATGTCTTGTACTCAGGATTAAAATGAAGCAGAAATCCAGAGTTCCACAAAAGAAAGAACAGAATGCAAGGGAATATGATTCCCTTAATAACAGAATGCAGGGGAATATAATTACCTTATAATATAACTCCCTCCCAGCAAAACATTATAAAACAGATCATGTTCCAAGGCACATTCTCCTTTCCTGATAACATATCTCACCCCAAATAGTTGGCCAACAGGACCTCCTAAAATAACGGAAAAAGAAAGCTCTACATGCAGTGAATGAAGTCAAGCCACTTTGAAGACAAGCTGCCAGACAGTGTATATTTTGTTCTACCATACACATGTGATCTGACTTTTTCTATTTCTTAAGGTGAGAAAAAAAAATGACAACTGTCCATTATTGAAAAACAAAATAACCCAGGAATTGAGACACTACAGGAGCTAAGGGGTGCCTAGAGTCCTCATTATTCCCTCATGGTCCTTTGGAAACAAGATCAAATTCTTCCTGCTATTGCATAAGTAACCTCTGTATCAGTGATGCCGCATCTCTCTTGCTCCTCAAATCCATGTGCCTGATGCAGTTGCATCTGCGCTGTGGGCTGATGAAGGAGGAGAGCAACCACAGCAGTTACACACTGTGTATGTCTCCTTAGATGTTGGGCCACACTAACATGTAGCCTAAAAATGGAGCTAAGTAAGAAACACATTCATATGCACTGATTTTATGGAAAAGAAGGCATGTGTGTCACCACAAGCATATTCACTTGCGGAGCCGCGGAGGAACAACATGCTGAGACGGATTCAATGTGGGTGATAGAGCATCATATATCATCTTTTTTTATTCGTCCAGGGTACATATATTTATACAGACAACACTAATTATTATGCCAACTAGTCACTAGCTGATTGGCTTAAGCTCTAAAGGTCGTATTCGCACGGTCCACCTACTTGCAGTTAGCTTACAGCACAAGCTTCTCATAACACTAAGTTTCTCATGCCACTATTCCTAATTCCCCTTAACCTGTTTTCGACACACCACGGTACACAAGGCCGAAACGTCCTTGACATTCTTCATGTATCAGCAGCTGCGAGCAGCTGCAGGCAAACCCTAGTGAGGCCCAGCATCAGAGAGGCAGCATCAGCCCTTAGAACAGGCTCTGATCATACAAATGCTCGGTGGGCTCATGACCCTTGTCTGTGAGCCATTCTCCAACATTCACTGGTAGAAAAAACTAGTAGAAAAGCATGCACAGTGAAATCTCCAAATTTGCTGGTGACACAAAGCTCTTCTGAGTAGTAATTTTGTGCTGATAGCAAATAAGTCCAGAAGGACCTCACAAAAGTGAGCAAGTGAGTAAAAAGGTGGAAGAGCTTCACTATAGACTACTCTAAGGTGAATTATATAGATAAAAGTAATCAAAATTATGCCAGCATGTTGCTGAGCTTTGAACTGGCAATGACAGTTTGGGGAAAATGTTATGGGATCATCATTGGCAGCTCTCTGAAATCACAGAGTCATTGTGCAGTGGTAGACAAATGCCTGCAAAAGTGTTGGACATCACCAGTAATGGTATTGAGAAGAAGCTTTGGTATAATGACATCACAATTATTACGTGTACTTTTGGTGTCCCTACCACAGGTTGGACTAGTGAAGATAGAACAGGTGCATAGCAAGATGATCAAAGCAATGTGAAATCAACTGTATGAGGAACAATTAAGAAGACTGGGATCTTCAGTTTCAGAGGACAAGGCTGAAGCAGATATTGCTGAGATTCACAAAATCATGGAAGAAATTAATAAGATGATTGATGTACCAACTCTAGCAGAAGTAGAATGACGGAGCACCAGTTGAAGCTAATTGTATGACAACTTAAAACACATAAAGAATTAGTTATACAGTAGGTCAGGAACTTTCAGAGCTTGTTACAATGGAAAGCTTTGTGGCAGATGGCATCAACAGCTTCTAAAGGGATTAGACAAATTCACGGTCTAATGTTTAAGGCAATAAATAAAGATGTACCCTTTTAACTTTCCTGACCCAAAGACTGTGAATGCTGGGAGGAGTATAGAGGGCTTAGTCTGCCAATAATGGGCAGGTTCTGGTACACCTTTTAAACAGTATCATCTACTGCCATTTTTTGGAGGTAAAGTACAGGGGTAGCTGGAGCTACTATTGGGCTGGTTAAGGCATAGCTTATGTTCCTAAAACTGACTGAAGACATGCCCGAGCTGGTGTCAGTCCCTTGTGTACTTCTAACCCTCACTCTCCATCCCTCTGAGGTCCTAGTTCATCTCCAAGCGCTAGCAACTCATGAAGATGGTGACTCAGATCCTCACCTCAATGAAGTGATATCTGTGTTGTGGGCAAGTGTCTTACAGGGTCAAGAGACTGGGCACTCATGCTCACTGTGTGTAAACATGCATTTTTAAATATGTGTTAAGCTGATTTTTGTCCTCTGAAGGATGCTGATAAGGCATTTTTCTATGACAAGCTGCAGTTTGTATTTAGCATCCTGAACAGTTCAGAGTCAAGGACATTTACAAAAATGATTGCAGATATTTATTTTGTACAGATATTCACAAATGTGTGCTGAAACTCCAGCTACCACAAGCTAAACAACCCCCCTCCCCTCTTCTTTAAGCAAAGTTGAATACAATTTCACTTTGCTGATTACCTGTGAAGTATCATAGGTAAGTGACAGAGGAGGCAAAGCCTATGAACATTATCAGTTCTTTCTGCATATTGTCCCCTCCAAGATAGAGCGTAAGACATTAAAGTTTGCCTTAAAAAGCTAGCATGCAGTCCAGACATACTGTTTGGTACAACCAATCTAAAGGTGAACTGTGTGTATCATTCTCCTGCATTTTCATCTCTAATGTATTTTGCCTTCTGTTATTTGCCTTAGATTGCATTGAATAAGCAAGCTGGAAAAAAAAAGCAGACTCCCTTAAATTAGATATATTTCTCTTACTTGTTATATTAACATGTTTTATTACACCTGCAAGAGTAGAAAATACTTGAATAAAACATAATCCCTTGTGTAACTGTAAGAATTATCATCACAAACAGCAGACAATATAGTAACATTGGATTTATGCTTGGAACTGTTGCAGAAACTCTCAAATAAACAAATGATAAAAATCAAAATTTATTTTTATACACAATTAATCAACACTCCGCAAACGTACAAACAGCAGGTTCAAATGTCCGTGAGAGGAGAACAAACTATCACCACACAAACTTCTGGGGTTTAATGTCAACCCAAAACACTATCCAGGGGTTTAACAACAACCCAAAACACTCAATCACTCACCTAATAAAATAAAAGGGCTCTCAACCTCCAGGAACATCTCAGGGCAGCATCCCAACCCATAGGAACCCTGAGGAATTTCCTTGGGTGGCATCCCAACCCAACAGGAGAGTCCTTACCTGCAGGACGCTCCTCTGGGTGGGACTTGCTCAAAATGGCTCCCCACAGGGACTCCATTTATACCCAACACAAATCTGACCTGTGGACAATACCAGCCCCTATTGGCTGAGGGCTCCAACTACCCTAAAACCCTGAGAACAAGGACACAGGAAAGGTTAACAGCCAACAAGCCACATTTTCATTGGGCAGGCGCACCTGCCACAGGAACATCGAGAGGGAATAAAAGCTATGCACCTATAGGAAACTCTTCGAATGTCAGGTATACTAAACAGCCATATTTCCTTGTGAGAAAAGAGTCTTTTGACATGGTTTATCAGGAACTCAAGCATTTAGAAGAACGCCTCCCAGGATCCTAGGTCATCCTGCATAACCTTTCCCTATGACTACCTATACCTCTGTCTGAAGTTCATCTGGGGCCATCATGGATATCCACATGGATCCTTGGAGTTTCTGCTCTTGGACCCATCATATGGTATAATTTTTTTAAAAGACACTTTTCCCAACATTTTCTATCTGATAATGGCAGTGGAGAATGTCTACAATAATAGATAGTCTGTGTGTGGCTACTTATTTTGTTGTTTTAATAACATGTAGTCCTCCAACAGACAGAAGATTTGTTACACATAGCACAAGATCAAAGGTATTATCTCACCTGAGATAAGATTATTATATAAAAAGGGGAGAAAACAAGGTCAAATGACAAATGCACTGGAAGGGCAAAATGTAGTGGCCCAGATTCCTGATTTGTCATTTATTTTTTGTTTTTCCTATTTGTGACAAATAAATCTCTCATGAATGGACCTGTTCTGGCAGAGAATTATTCTTTTATACTGTAACATACACAATATTATTTAATTCCTTATTCCATATTCATCTTCCACCAAAAGCTTCCCAAAGCTGCCCATTAAAATTGTTCATCCTATCCTTGCTCAAGTCCAGCTTTAGCAAGGGTCACATACCAAGATGAAGTTTTTCTAGTTAGTACTTCACACACTGTAAGCTGCTGGAAGTTGGAAACATTTTTCACTCTGATTGAAAACTGCTATAATATTTTTTATTACATAGCACAGTTGCAAACTCCTGAAGAATCTGAGGTCCCATTCCTTTTACAGAAATGATTTGTAGAGACAGACCCAGTTTCCATGAGTAAGATGGGCACTATCTTGTCATCAAAGCCAGTGTTCAAATATTATTTCTAATGTTAAAGACAGCATTTTTCTTCCTCTCACATTCCCATCAATTTCAACTAGACCTTGCCCATGAAGGGGTGTTTGACATGACTACTGGTAGATTTTAGCCTTTTGCTAGTAATGCAACCTGTATACTTCCAACACTGCATGAAGACATTACTATAAAATTATTAACATTAAATAAATTGAGTGGGTTTTCAACAGTGGAGAAGTAGAAACAGAATTTTTTGGGGGGCATTGTCATTATACTATAGGACTAATATCAAAAAGCAGAGAAAAGTCATGTTCACAGACAAACTCAGTGTTTAAGAGAGATTTTGTGATAAGACAGGGCTGTCTGATGGCTCACAAGCAGTTGCTCAAGAATCAGGGAAGAGGTTCAGACATGAGTTGTGGGACAAGAAGCATAAGGAAAAGAAGGTGATGTGAGCAATTATATGCTGTACAAAACAATTATTTTTTGCTAGAAAAACATTTTCCTTTAAAGTTACTGCTGAAAACATAAAGTTGTACATTAAAATGATGGCATGAAAATGTACAGGGAGATCTAAATAACTTATTTCTAATCATGATGAGCTACAACATTGTTGAGCTTTGGCCTATACATGATTTCAGTCCTGTAGGTACTTAGGACTATGAGCAGTGTGCACATTTATTATCATTTTGAGGCTGCTCACAGTGTGTAGCATAATGCAGATGGTTCTAACAGAACCAGAGTTTAAAATCAGCTATATTTCTTCAATTCATTCCAGATGTAAACAGGTTAGAGGCAGAGTCAGCAGGCAATCCATGATTAAACCTGACCCATAAAAATTCCCATGAAAAGCTTGTCCAAACCACTGTGTGGTTTGTTATAGTAAGGTTTTAATTCTGTAATTTTAACAACAGTACTGAAATTTCTTCATATAAAGAAATGACAAGACTTTTTTTTGTTTTGTTTTGTTTTGTTTTCAGTTTTATCTATTTGAAACAAGCATACCTGTATACTTGTGCAGCAGAATGAACCACCACATGGTTACGGCTGTACCAGTATAAACCACTTTGCACTTTTCCACATTTCTGTAGTTTTTGGGTTTTTTACTATGAAATCCCTTTCAACCACACTTGGTCAAGTCACTGATAAAGAATTAACAACATGGAGAAAAGCTGATGTTCTCTGGCATCCCTTGTGCTGCTGCCCAAGAAGACACAAACTAAATTCAGAAAGCTACAGACCAAGATTTAATCCAATAAACATGTCTTTTCCATGTGCATGTATATATATAATATGTTTGTCTATCTATGGAAAAGCTAATTTGCTCTGAAACTTGCGGTATTATTGATGTCCATGTATTTTAGCAGAATTCAGTGCACTTCTCTGAATACAAAATAAGTGACTTGTTGAACAATAACCTGATTTTCTGGGGAGGTGTTGTCTGAGGACAAAGAATTTTCAAGGTAATACAAAGTCAAATTAGATCATCAGCTACTCATATCCTGGTAGCTAACTATCAAATTCTGAAATTCTAATTAAATTCTTTGTGGCTACAGTATACTTATCAGCCAGTCTAATATGATTTGCTTCAATGTTTTCTTCAATAATTTAAATCAGCTTTTGTAGATGTGTTATGCACTTTTCTGGAACACTAGTATTTGCTGTCTTAATAAAAATAATTCAACAAAATATCAATGATATCCCTGCAAATGATTTGGATTTTGTAAGAAAATAGAGTTATCAAATGAATTACACAACTGCTAATGTATTTATCTTGAGACACAACTGCAAACAGAAAATCAAGTGGGCAGTACTTGTTAGCTCTTTAATGGACTGTTTCTTGTCTTAATTTTTTAAGTTAATGAACAATTTAGAATAAAATATTGACTCGTCACTGCTAACATTTGCAGAGGACACCAACATGAAGTAAGTACTAAATAATGAAGAGACCAGGCTAGCTGATCAGGATTGATTATAAACCATATTCATAGAATTAAAACTAATGTTTGGGATAACTTTTTGCTAGTGTTTTAGAAATATTAAAATTTTGTATTCATAAAAAATGGTCACTGGAAGTGCAAATCCCATTAGAAGTTGCATAAGCGTAGATTATCCAAACTCACTTGTCTTAGGCACCTTTTGAAATTCTTTAAAACTATTCAGTAGACTAGAGAGGACCACAAGCGGTGCTTTAGATCCAAATACTTATATTGACAAATTTTTCCCTACAGATCTAGCTGTCCCAGAGGTCCCTAAGTATAAAAGAGATTGTCAGGCACCAGAGCAGAACAAAACAGCAGGGAAAAGAGCTCGTAGTGTGAACTACAATTAAATAAATTTGTAGTAGAGAGAGAATGGACTTCATATGGAAGTATAAAAAGTCCCCTGTAGTTTCTAGAGAAGACAAAATAATAACTCTTCGATGAGTATCAATAAATGTTGTGGTTCTATAATCAAAATTGCCCTAGATCTGCAGGACTTTCCTGAAAGCAACACTGGAATAAGTATTTCTTCAAATGTTTGGTATGGACTATACCTCCATTTTCCAAAAGAGGTTTTCTCTGGCATAACTAATTGAATAAAAATGTTTTGACTGTGAGATTGCTGCACTATAATTCTTTAATCTAGGCAACACAAAAATTTTAAAGTTCTTCATTTTAAACAATCACAACTGAAAAAAGAAGTTTAGAGCTTTGGCTGGAATAAATTGATGTAACCATATGAAATCAATGAGACTAAGCTTACTTATATAAGAAAAAAGATCTGACTCTAGGCCTAAGCATCTGAGAAGTTCAGATTATGCACATCATTTCAGCAAACTCTTATTTAGATGCAAATCTCCTGTGGGAAGAGGGAGGCGGGTAGGAGAAAGGCACTTCACTCTCACCTCCACTGCCATCCTCACGTGTTAGCACATCAAGGCATGTAGCTCCTCATCCAAATCTCAGCCCTGCAGTCAGCTCTGTTGTTAAGTCAGCAAACATGAAAACACAGTGACTTCTGTCTCTCTTCTTGGCTCCTGAAGTCTTGGGACACCCACTCTTTTAACAAACACACCCCAATGTTTTTAGCCTTCCTGAATTGAGGATTCTCATTTTCTGTGTGTGTGGTGGTGGGATCCTCCAAATTATTCAAAAACTGTAAATCTTGCGCAAGGGAAGGCAGGAGGACCTCATCCCTTGCCTGCCCCGTGTGGCCACCCCACATCTGAAGGGATGCAAAGGACTTTACATCAGGCAGGTGAATACAAGCCAGGCAGCAGAAAACCACAAACTGGCAAGTTCACAACACAGCAATAAGGAACAGAGTAGAGCTGAGGATGGCTTCATGTTGAAAGTAGTGATGACAGGTTTAGGACACAGCAAGGGGTTGTGGAAGTGTGGAAAAAGTTGAGCCATCATGTTATTAAGGGTTGGGTATTTTTATGGTAAAGAAAGGCTGGTCTTAGTGGTGAAGAGGATTTAGCACCTAAGTGTTTTGGACACCAAGCTTCATTAATTCCCCTCCTTATGGAGGGATGAACTTGTTTTACAACAGGCAAACATTTCTAGCATCTCTTCTCTGGTGGAGGAGTGGCAGGAAACAAGTATTTGTTGTTTTCATCTTTCTTTGAGGAAAACAAGTAATTCCTTCAAGTTTACCCTTTGCCAGATTAATTTGGCTAGGCTAGGCTGGTGACCAGGAGCAGATGCAAAACTGTATAGGGTAGAATGAAATTATAATTATTACATAGAGAGGAGAACAACTGCTTGGGGAGTGACCAGAATACTGATTTCTTTTATTGCCATGTGACATGAAGAATACCATGTGTGAGGATTATGCAGAGAGTTATTCCTTTAAGAAAATAAAATCAATCCATTTGGTAATGTCTTCTTGTTTCACAGTATTTATTTTTTTTTTATCACAGTTAGATCTTAGTAGCTTCAAGTGTTTGTCTTCATACTGAGGCTGACTCTCAAATAAAGGGATTAGTAGTCCTCAGTTATGTGAAGGCTTTGCATTGACAGAAGAAGCATAAAGGATGAAACAAACTGTACAGCTGAATCACCAGGCAGTGTGAAAGCAGTCTGCTTCTGGCAGCACGTGGGTGCTCACTGATTTGCACCAAGGAGCATGATCTACATGACTCCAAAAGCTGATGCACACCACAGACACTGACAGACACAGCTCCATGCCCTTGCTTTGGTGTTAGGTAAATACACACGTACCTGAAAGATGTGTGAAAATATAGGGGAAAACCAGTATTCATAATTTTTAGGTACCATCTGCAAAATCAACAATTTATTAGGATTGATTCAGAAATATTAATTTTTATTAGGAACTCTGTAAGCAGCTGTTATGGATTAACCCCAGCTGGCAACTAAGACCCACACAGCCACTTTCTTACTCCCCTTAGGTGGGGTGGGGGAGAGAATCAAAACAGTAAAAATGAGAAAAATCGTGGATTGAGATAAAAACAGGTTAATATGTAAAGCAAAAGCCACATGCGCAAGCAAAGGAAAACAAGGAATTCATTCACCCCTTTCCATTTGCAGGCAGGGGTTCAGCCATCTCCAGGACAGTGGGGCTACATCATGTGTAATGGTTTTCTGGGAAGACAAAAACCATCAATCCAAACATCCCGCCGCTTTCTTCTTCCCCCAGCTTTGTATGTCACATGGTCTGGAATATCCCTTTGGTCAGTTGGGATCAGCTGTCCCAGCTGCATCCCCTCCCAGCTTCTTGTGCACCACCAGCTTACTCACTGGTGGGGTGGGATGAGAGGCAGAAAATGGCTCAATGTAAGCTCTGCTCAGCAGTAACTAAAACATCCTTGTGTTATCAATACTGTTTTCAGCAAAAACATAGCCCCATATTAGCTATTATGAAGAAAATTAACTCTATCCCAGCACAAACTAGCACAAAACAATTTCAGTGAAGGCTAATTTTACATGGATTTGGGTGTGGAAGATAAAGTTAGGTGCTTCCCTGTCTAACAGGGGATGAAAACATTTAGCAGTCTTCTCAGCATAAACATTAGTATGCTTTCCTCCACCCAAAGACTAATTTTTACAAAACTTTTAGAAACTTCATACCTTTGAGATCTCTTGTCCTCTACAGTTAATATTGACCAGCAAATTAAAAATATATTGGCAGGTTCCGGATGCAGATGGATGAATAGCATCATATACCAGTGCAATGTCACTGAAGCACCATTTCCTTATGTCTTTGACAAAATGCTATCCCGAAGCTAAGGCACTGCACAGTGCTTCTCACCATGCAGAAACCCTGCTAAACAGCATATGGCATGGTAGTTGCTTAATTAATGTGCTGGCAGGAGCAGTGAGAGTTTTCAGAACAATGTGCCCAAGGTCAGTAAAAATGAAACCATGTCCGATTCATGCTGAAAAGCAACAGTGGGCAGCTTCCTTTGTGGAAACACTATTTCAAGGCACTCCAACCAAAATCCTGAGTTCTGGCTCTATCTGGCTTGCTCCCCTTTTGCCTTGTGGCTTGTTTGAAGAGCACCCCTTCTGCTCAGATAGCAGAAACCTCTAGAAAGGCAAAGATGGGCAAGAAAAGGAGGCTTCTGTTGTATCTGATTCTCTCTGTACCTATTAATAGTAGTGTCAGACAGGTCCCTAGAGGAGCAATCATCTCCTCTGAGCCCACCCAGCTGGGAAAAGAGGAAGAAATCCATCTCCAGAAGTATATTATTAGCGATTGGTCTTCCCAGATTAGTTTTGGGCGACATATCACCATCTTTGCTATCATTTGCTTTAAATTGCAGGCCACTTTAAAGTCTCCAGTTGTTTTTAGTGATCGGAGGACATTATTTTGCAGCTAATAAAATAATTTAGAGAGAGATACCTTTCTACAAAGGGATAGCAAACTATAGTTCAAAGTTTACTTCCTTTTCCACTATTCCAGTCCCCTCTAAGGTTTGCCACATGAAGTACCTTCCTTTACCCTATGGTCTCTAGAGTGTGATCTATACATATCTAGTACTCTAAAACAAACACACTGGGAGGAAGCCAATGATTATTAGGAGCAAAACCTCCTAACAATGTGGCATCAAATTGCAGTTCATCTTCTTTTTTAGTATCAAATTGTTGAGACAGTGAAGGAAAAAAATAACCTCTCAACTATTCAGGAAAGGAAGGATGCAAAATTACATTGAAGTGAGCACCCCAGTTCCAGTTCAGGCTACTCTACAAATGCTTCTTATTTGTAATTTTGTATTATGCAGATCCAAAGCAGCATGCCAGTTACAGTCAGGAGGGGTATGATGCCTGCACAATGATTTGTGTGCACCATGTATCACCTCACTATGTAATTTTGATCAACAGTGGAAGACTATATACACTGGTAATGTCCTGTGTTTAAAATGAACTACTAGAAATCAGTATAGTCAGTTCAAAATTAAGAAAATGTGTATCAAAAGTATTTTTTAAAAAATCTGAAAACAATTATACTGTAAAAAGCTAAACTCAAATTTAGGGGTAAGAGTGAAAACTACAAAAATAACAGCTATACCATAATTGAATTGTAGTTCCTAAAAAGTGATAACAGAAAACATTCTCTGTAAGTATTGAAAACAAATTTTACCTCATATTTTGTGGCAAAGTCAGAAATCGTCATTCCAAGTATAAGATGCTTTAAAGTCTAGAAGTTGAAGCTACCAAGTATAAAATTATGTCAAGTAGGTTTATTTTGATGTGAAACAGATAAATAGTTCATTTTTACACTTTTCAACGCTGAAAATGAAAAACTTGAAGAAAGTTTTAGGTGGCCAATTACTCGTGTAAACATTTACCATCTACTAAGTCCCAATACACGTTGTGTTCTGGTCCTCACAGGCATGCTGGTTTGTCAGGTGAAATCCCAGTTGTGTCAATACAATTTTGCACCCATAAAGATTAGTTTCATTTTGGAAAAATTATCACTATTAGGGTGGTTTGTATTATTACAAGAAAGTAGATATATGAAATTAGTTGGAAGGAAAATGAAAAGCAGTGCTCCCCCGGAACTCAGGAACACAGGTCTAATGCAGAAGTCTAGGCTGACAGTCCATCTGTAGTCAGTTGTCTGATACTCCCATCACATGACTCTTTTTCAGCTGCCAAAAGTAATGGTTTAAGGTAACTATGCATTTTATTTCTCTACCCCAATGAGTGCCCCTTTGTGGGGTGAGTTAAAGTGGCAGAAAGAGTGATGCACAGGTAAAGCAACTTTGAGAAGAAGGGATAGCCACCAGGACCCCCATGCAGAGGAGTCAAATCTGGACTCCCTGCATGCTCAGCTCTTGCCCTAGTGTCCTGGGTTATGTGGCGCTTTTTTTTGGTAGCAGGAGAGGGAGCTACAGTGGTAGCACCTGTGAGAGGCTTCTCGAAAGCTCCCCCAGCTCCAAGTCGGACTGGCCTCTGGCCAGGGCCAAGCCAATCACAAATGGTGGCTGCACCTCTGCAATAACATATTTAAGAATGGGAACCTGAGAGGGGGTTGGGACTTGTGGGGAGGAGTTGTGAGAAGAACAAACACCGATGTCAGTGGAAGGAAGTAGAAGGATGTGGGGGAGGTGTGCTGGTGAGATGGCAGGGCTGCCCACCCACCACCCATGGAGGTCACCAGTGGAGAAATAGAGGCTGACCTGAAGTCTCAGTAGAAAGCCACTCCAGGACGCTTAAAGTAGGCTGGGACTCTGAGGGGAGAAGCGGCCCCCGCTGTTGTAGTTTGGTGCTGGGAGGACTGCAACATGCCGGGGTGACCCACGCCGGAGCAGCATGGGAATGGCTGCAGCCCATGAGGAGGACTCACATCAGAAAAGGTTCGTGGAGGACTGACTCCAGTGAGAGAGGAGGCACGTGGAGCAGGGGAGGAATGTGTGGTGTTCCCCCCACCTCCCAAGAAGGAAGGAGCAGTGAGCTGAGTGTAACCCCCATCCCCTGACCCTGCACCACTGGGGGAGGAGGTAGAGAGATGGGAACCAGAGCTGAGCCCGGGAAGAAAGGAGGGGTGGAGGAAGTGTTTTTTTTGGATGTGGTGTGCTTCTCACTGTCTCTGCCTTGTCTGTTAAGTGTTGTCTTTGTTAGCATTTGAATTAAATTTATGTTTTCTTTTTCTTCCCCTAACAAGTCTGTCTTTTGCCTGTGACCATAATGGGTGAGCTGCTCCTCCCTGTCCTTAGATGGTCATATTCTCCTTCTCATCCCTGATGGGGGAAGGAGTGAGTGAACAGCAGCGTGGTGCTCAGTTGCTCTCTGGGCTCAAACCACCACACTTAGCTACCAGGCATTTGGGCAAGAGGAGACCAACGCGACCGCCGGGGGCCAAGACATGAACAATGGGGGAGCTGCCTTGGTCCTTGTGATCTGGGGAAGCATGAACCAGATGGCCCCCCCCCCACCCTCAGGAAACATTGCACCTGAGGGTTGGGACATGCCCTTTGTTTGTTGGGATATGCCCTGTGTTTTGTTAAGACATGCCATTTATCTGTTAACATGGGAGTTGCTAGGGGAGGGTCAGTGCTGGGGGCTTGGGGTAGGGGTTATGTTAAGGATTTCTCAGAACTAATTGTAATATTCCCTCCCTATTCTCGGAATTGTGATACATATGTCATATTCTATATAATAAAAAGGAACCGCTTTTGGCTCCAAACCGCATATGCATTCGGAGGAATTTATACCCCCGTGTGCCCAGCGCTGAATAAACATACCTACTTTATAACCTTAATGGTTGTAAAGTCGTGATTCTGCGCCTCACTTGCAGACTCCAGTTCATCTCCAGCAGGCCCAGGAGCAGCAGTGCAGTGGCCTAGGGTATGTTACCATTGAATACCTTCCAAAATTTCACCTCTTCATGGACAGATACATCTCAGAAAGCGCAATACCTACATTATTTTGCATCTCTAGTTCTTAGTGTTAACCAAGTTTTTCATGTGCCAGTCTAGTATTAGATCTAGGGCTAAATGCACCTCTTAATAATTATAAGCTTGAGAAGGGAAGGCATTGGATGAGAGCACAGACCATTTAATCTTTATTTTCAGCAGTTTTCCTGCTGGCATTTGGTGCCATCGATCACTTTAGAGTTGATTTCAACTCATATCAATTTAAACCTTCAAAATAGACTTCAAACACCTTGCAAAAAAAAAAAAAAATCCCTCAGAAAGATGTAGCCATGAAGTGAGAGTGTCTGAACATGAGCGATGGCTCAGCAACAAAAACATTAGTATTACTGTACTACAGGAATGAAAGCTACTGATGCACTGAACCACCCACACAGCTCCCCACTGCACACACACACACCCCTGGAATAAAAGTGCACTGGAAAATTAGGATTTGCCTGAGCAACCTTAATTTGCTCTATATGCATCTGCTTTCATTATCTTCCCTTTTGTGGCCACAGACTTGTTCCTTTTGAAGGCAAGAGGATGGATGGTACCCAGTAGGCAAGCAGCTTTCTGGCATTATGGTTTGTCCTCAAGGCCTTGTGCTTGCTCTATTACACATGATTAAAATACTGTTTGCATTGGGAATTATTAAATTTCCTGTGACATTTTATATAATATTCATTATTATAGTGTCTGACTGCCTTACAAGCATTAGATAACTAAACCCTTACCATACCACTCTGAGGTGAAGTATATTAATTTTGCAGATAGAGAGCTGACAAAGAGGTATTAAATACAAGATTTTCCTGCAATATTGGGAGTTCATTTTACAGAATCTGTAACCCTTCCTAGAGGAGACATATTGATTCTATTTTCTCCTTAAGATTGTAAAAGTTGCTTTTTAAGTTTAATTTACATTGGTATACATAGACAAAGACTGTCTGTTTTACAGGCCGAACTCACAAGAAGATCTGATTTGGATCAGTATATGCTGCTTCTGACCCACTTTCTCATCCCCAACAGAGACAAGCTTAGGAATAGGCTCAACTCCTCACAGGGGACAGTGCACTATAAAATATGAGACATTATATCCAATACTACTTCCAGAAGCAAGATATTTACTATCAACTTCAGCATTAACAGGATATTTATTTATTTTATTTAAGAAAACAAAAACTTAATATTTTTTTTTGTTAGATATTTAGAAAGGCAATATGCTTTTTAAGTACTTTGCAAGTAAGATGACTATAAACAAAGCAAAAATTGTCAACACTTGGAAGAGGCCAAAGCAATAAGGATGGATTGCAGGCTTTCATCTTGCCTTATAAAATAAGAACAGGTTACCAACATTTTAGAATCACGCTGGGTCTTTTCAATAGTGAGTTCAGTTTCTGATTATACATCAGAAAGGAGTGTGGAAAATCTAAACAGCCAAATTCAAATATTTTTATTTCCCTTGCTAGTCTTAGGTACTTTAAACTCTATATTCAAATCAGCCAGAACATTAAAGAGCAGTAAATTCTGAATATGAAGCCTTAGAGAGGCTCATAATTCAGACAAATGAAACTGAGAGTTCTAAATCCAACTTCAGCACCAGAATATAGAGAACAATGTAGGACCCCATGCATGCATTAAGTGTGTCACACACAGAAATACTCATTACAAATACCTACTAAAAGAAGTATTTCACATCTTTTGCTGGGTTCCTTTGTAGCTCATTGAAGAATCATTTGCTGGTCCAGTTCTTTTAGTTAGGGTACATGAAAGGGAATGCATAATTTGAGGCACTCAAAAAGTGGCAGTTAATTTCAAAAAGTCTTAAACTTGCTTTTTGGGAACCCTTCAGCATGTCTTATGATCAAATTCTCAAAAACGGCTACCTACATTCACTAGCTATCTTAGAAAATAGTGTAATTTTCTTTTGGAACTTCTATGCTCTGAATTTCTCTCTTCTTGCTACTAGCACTTTGCAAAGAATCATCTTGAGCCATAGAAATGCTGAATTTGAGGAGTGTGACACCAATAGTCCTATACTTGACTTTTTTCCTGATGCTGAATTTTGTACATACAGTATTTTGGCACTGAGTTTTGTTTTGCAAAGCAAAAATAAATTTCAAGTCACCATGTTTTATCAAAACCATATGGCTTAACTCAAAGTTCTTCAGCTTGGCAAGATTTGCTTGTGGAAACAAACGTGATATGAATAGCTGAATTCCCTCTGCAGATTAAATGTGTTCTTAGAGATAGCCCTGACTGATACTGAAAACAAACTATATTTGATTTAAAGTGATAATCACATGATTTAATTCCAGTATATATTATAAAAATGAAGTTAGCTATGAATAGCACAGAAAAGCAAAAACTAAATGGATATTAATACAGCCCAAAAGAGAGATGTCAAATATGTAGGTTAAAACATAGGATTTGGATGGAAGCTCTTCAATGCCTCTATAGAGAATCTGTTAAGACTAATGTTGCCTCAGGACTAGTATTTGAGACATTTTATGAATTATGGGGTACAAGATGCTTTTTACAATCTTTCCTTAAGTAACTGAAGAAAAATAATAGTGAAAAGAAAAAGGAGAATCCCATTTTTGGAGGTATTACAAATACAAATTCAGGCAAGATACACCTTCTATTGCCCGTGGAATAAATCAGGATATTAAAAACTTTGAATATATCAACTTCAGACTTGCAGGAGAGAAAAAAATGGGCTCATTAAATTTTATCTGCATTTGTTAATCTCTACTGTTATCAGAATTTATGCACAAGGCAAATTACATTATCTACTGGTGAGATTCAAAGATGGAAGGAGCAGGGTTTGGTTTGGTGTTGCCTGTTGTGGTTCAAAGACAATATGCTCACATTACATTGCGAAGTGGCAGTGAAGTTTGGACCAGTTGCCTGTCCTGGGTGCACAGCTTTTGTGTGGAGAGAACTGACTGCTGGACCACCTTGCACCATGTAACAAGTTAGACTGGGAAGTGGCTTTCCCCACTCCAGATTGAGCCCTGGCTTCACCAGGATGGAAACCATGTCCAGCACATCATTGCTCAGATGTGCACTGTCAGACTCCAAATACAGACACACGCGAAATTTGCACCAAAAAGCACTCCTCTAGAGCTTTAAATTGTTAACATATACACATCCATGGGACCTTATCCCCTGCTCAACCCCCACCACACAACAAATTAAATCCTCAATGTTGGTGTGAACTACAAACTGTGGCAATTACCTTTCTTTTTTGTTGTTGTTGTTGATTCCTACCAGCAGGCTTTTGTACTTTGGATATGAACATTATTTTATTTAAATTTTTTAAACCATAGCAAAACTCAGTCCGCATGGGACCGATCATGTAACATACTAGTTGCAGCAGAATGCTGATTTATACAGCCATATTACTATTCTGAGATATAACATTACACTGCCTCCAAAACCCTTTGCCAAACAACAATGCTCAGTCACCCTTCATCAACTAACTTCTAGATCCACTGCAGAAAAGATGACTGGGACAACATACATCTTGAATAGCATTTGGAGTAGATTGAAACAACAGTCAGAAATATACTTGTCTGCATTCTCTTCACATTTTGTTAGCTGAAGGTCACCTTGCTCTTTCCTCACCATTTCCAGCTAAAACTGAGATTGATAAGTCATTGACATACATGGTTGAAGCTATGACTACAGACAGTGTGAAGCTGGGACAAGATTGGAGAGGTGTTTCATAAAATGTTCTTAGGAAAACCAAACTGTTATGGTATTCCTCCCCTGATACTTGGTATAATATAAAGTAGACACATGATGCTCATCAATTCTGTGAAATTCAGGCTTTTAAAATGATATTTTACCTCACTTAAAACCTAGGCATCTTTACCAAATGAAAAAAAAAGCTCACCTTGACTGGTAAGAATCAGATTGAAATATTAGTGAGACAGAAAATCAATTTTCTTTAGGAAAAATATGTTTTCCAGATAAAAAACTTCAAGAGAATTCACATAAAAACAATAGATACAGTGTTTCTCTAATGACTCGGGTTTCCATTTTTCTCAGCTGTAAGTGTATTTTGTAGTCATTTACTTTTCTATTGGAATGATTATTTTTCTTCTGAAATAACTACTTTGAAGTAACTTAAAATCTGTGTCATGACACCAGACTCTCTCAGTTATGTATAACCTAGATATATTGATGTTTTAATCTGTATCATGCTAATAAGCATGGATAACGTATATGAAAAATCAGTTATGTACATGCTATATACTAAAGATCTCTGATAAAGACAAATAGATAGAGACATGCCTGTTATGGCCTTGTTTTAGATACATAGGTTATATCTTCATCTGACTACTACTTTTTATTTGACTGTTCAAAGTGTTTGTAGTAATAACAAGAAGAAAAAAAATCATTGCACTGTTTTGGCATTAAGGTTGCCTAAATTAATTTCCTGCCCTACTGCAAGTCTTTCTGGCTATGTCTATATTGCTGTTACTGGCTGTATTTGAGCCAGGTTTAAAAGACTGATTAGAGCTAATTACATCCATTTAGTTTGTGGCAGCAATGTTGAGTTATATTTGACTTTTCTTGGTGGAGAGTCTGTTGGCTCACTCTTGGCCAGATCCAGAGCACAAGGCAACATGTAGGTGATAAGGGACCACTTCATCATTTCTCTTCCTCTCAGCATCTCTCCCACACACAAATAAAAACTATTTATTTCTTGTGATGTAAGCAATTGGTATTTACCTTTGAGAATGGATTTCTCCATTTCAGACCTGAAGGAGAACTCACATGCCTGAACACTTTTGTATTTTTCCAACTATCAGTTGGTCTAATGAAATATATGACCTCTTCATGTCTTGTTTGTATGCCTTGACCATAACAGTGACAGCAGCACTACCACTACAATAAAAATTAGGCAGTGGAGAAGGTCCTAAGCATGGAAACAATAATAATAGTCTTGAGAGAACACATTCCCTCTATTTTATGAAGGCCACCTTTCATCAGTTTTTCAAATATAAACATTTCAGCTAGTTTTAGATTCATACCAGTCATCTATACACAGAATCTAGATACAACAGTGACACAGTCCTTAGCAGAGGGGAGCTGTCAGCTGTATTGTACAGCTTCTTGCATCTCTCATTTTGTTGATCAGTCTTATGGCATAGATATCTTTTCCAGCAGGCTCTTCTGCTCCTATCTTTTCACTTTCAAGGTCTTAATAAAAAAAAAAAAAGATGAAATCTTTGTCACCTTGTCTGTTAAATATCTTACTTTCTATTTTGGAAACACACAGGGTAGAATGGGAGTCAAAAGAGTTGCTTTTAAGTTGATCAGGTAGGACCTCAGAAAGATGAAACCAAGAATTAAACTAACAACTTTTGGACTTGTGCAAAGGTTTTGACACTGGCCCACATGAAATCCTTGTCTCTAAACTGGAGAGATATGGATTTGACAGATGGACTGCTTGATGGATAAGGAATTGGCTGGATGGTTGCACACAAAGAGTTGCAGCATGATGTCCAAGTGGAGACCAGTGATGAGTGGTGCTCCTCAGGGGTCAATGTTGGGACCAGCGCTGTTTAACATATTTGTTGACAACATGGACAGTGGGATTGAGTGCACCCTCAGGGGCTTTGTTGATGACACCAAGCTGTGCATTGCAGTCAATATTCTGGACAGAAGGGATGGCACCCAGGGGGACCTTGACAGGCTTGAGAATTGGGCCTGTGCAAATCTCACGAAGTTCAACAAGGCCAAGTGCAAGATCCTGCACCTGTGCTGGGGCAATGCGATGCACAAATACAGGCTGGGCAATGAGTAGATTGAGATCAGCCCTGCGGAGAAGGACTTGGGGGGTATTAGAGGATGGAAAACTGACTATGACCCAGCAATGTGCACTTGCAGCCCAAAAAGCCAGCTGTACCCTGGACTGCAACCAGGAGAGGTGTGGCCAGCAGGTCAAGGAAGGTGATTCTAGCCCTTTACTCTGATCTCATGAGACCCCACCTGCAGTACTGTGTCCAGCTCTGGGACCCGCAGCACAGGAAAGGCCTGTTGGAGCAAGTCCAGAGGAGGCCACAAAAATAATCAGAGTGATGGAACACCTCCCCTATGAGGACAGGTTGAGAGAGTTGGTGGTGTTCAGTCTGGAGAAGAGCAGGCTCCAGGGAGATCTTGTAGTGGCCTTTCAATACTTAAAGGGGGCTACAGGAAAGCTGGGGAGGGACTGTTGGTCAGGGAGTATGGTGGTAGGACAAGGGGCAATGATTTTAAACTGAAAGAGCATAGATTTACATTAGATATAAGAAGTTCTTTCCTGTGAGGGTGGTGGGACACTGTCATGGGTTGCCCAGACAAACTGTGGCTGCGCCCTCTCTGGAAGGGTGCAAGTCCGGGTTGGACGGGGCTTTGAGCAACCTGGTCTAGTGGAAGGTGTCCCTGCCCATGGCAGGGGGGTGGGAATGAGATGATCTTTAAAGTCCCTTCCAACACAAACCATTTATGATTCTATGTTTGATAGTACAACACATCTATTGATGGAGAAAAGCTTTTACTGAAGACAGAGAAATACAAAAATTTGAATGGCTCCATAACAAGAGTAGACATGCAAAAAAATAGATTTGTTTTCCAGTGCTTTAAGTCTATACTTTTACACAGTATACAAGAAACTAAGGCTTTACTTGGAGAACACAGCATCACTTAGCATTTCATAGAGCATTTCGGTTTTGTTGTGTCTGGGAGGCAGAGGTAATCACCGACCTCCCTCTCAGGAACTAACAGCTAGAGCCTGTTCTCAGTGTACTCTTTACCATATAGTAGAGTAAAGCTGGGAAATTGCCAAAAGCATTGTGTAAATCAAGAAGGATTAGGAACATGTGACAGCCAAGCAGCTATAGCAGAAAGACTTTATATGCAAACAAGCAAAAGTATCTTCTGCCTTAAGAAGAAAAGAACTTTAACGAAGGCTGAAGTGTAAATAATATTGAGATATGTTATAAATCTTTAGAAATTGATATGTGAGAAAGAAAAGACTGTTATGGCCATAGGTTTTTCACTCAGACTGAATTTCTCAAACACTGCTTTATTAGTCATGACACTAAGACTGAAGCATGATGTAGTTGCTGCTTTCTGCCAGTCTATTTGCCAGTCACTGCAGCTGTTAAAATGTCAGAAGGAAACGAGCTGCTGAAACAATGTACATATTGGATGGAGTCTATATTGCTTTTAACTATCCCTCCAAGAACTGTACTTGTTTTGTTCATTTCAGAGAATGTTTGTTTCTGATATTTATGGCTGAACATCTGTTTTATAATCTCTGGAGAAAGCTGTGTAGAATAAATTCACTGTCATTAAATACAGAGCAGTGTTGATCTATTCCACTCCCCAGTTCAGAGCTGCTGTTTAAGGCCTTAAAATGTTTCTCTTCATAGCTAATTGGTCAGGATCCATGTGACAGCTCCTCCTCTCCAAACAGGAAATATCACTAAGGAATTCTTTGCCTTTCTTAAAGTCTGTGTCTTTGTCTTAAAAGTTGGCTGTTCTCAGATGGGCAGTGGTTTTGATCAAGTTAAAGTGGAGCCAGGATTAAAACACAACTCAAACGACGACACCCAGACTGCCCTGACAATCCAGAAAGCTGATGTCAGGCATCATCCTCCCTGCCATAAAACCCAGGGATGAAAAAGCCAACCTGCCCTAACCAAATTTGAGAAGAGAAAGTATCTGCTCACTGGAGAATTTGGGTTATGCCACCCTCATGACACAAAGGAGGGACATTTATGGACATGGCTTCTGGTGGGACACCTTGTGTAGCACCCAAGATGCTGCCTTGCTGTTGCATGGCTTCCAACCTAGCTCTTAGACCAGTTAGGATCTTCATTTACCAGTTAGCAGCTACATTATAAATTCATTGGTGAAAAAGTATCTCTCAGCTTGACATGTTATTCCTCCTTGTAACTTTCCATGGCACGTTCCTGCTTGTATCTGATGTTTTCACATGGTCTCCATGCATATCTGTCTCAGTTCCCGTCTCCCCAGCAGTCAGCTTGTCAAAGTTGGCAGGCGTTGCTCTTTTCCATTATTCAAAAGGATACCAGGGACAACAAGATCTTTTCAATTGCTTTGGTCTTCCCTCTATCAAGGCTAGAATCTGTCCTCATCCCTGTGCCCTACATCTTCCTGTGGGCTCTGCTTGCTGCTGTGATTAGAACAATCTAGCAGTATTGTGGTGCTGATCACAGCAGCCAAGCAGGAGGTTGCTGGGAGGTAATGACTTCGTAAGATCCACAGAACAACAAAAAAAGCAGCTAGGATTTTTAGAAATAACTGAGGATCCTGTTTTTTGTTAAATTTTAATGGTGATGAAGGTCATACTGAAGCTTATGACCCAACACCAAGCTTGTGCCTAGGAGAAAAAAGACAAACTGAAAACACTATGATTATAACTTTGGTTTTTCTTTCTTATCAGTTGCAGTAACTGCATTCTCTGGCATGCTAGATTGGTATTTGTTTTTCAATCTTTTTTTTTTTTTTTTTTTTTTTTAATACTTATTTTTGAACTAGAACTGTTTTATAGAGTAGAAACTATTTTCTGAACAATTTCTTAAAAAGTGATTGCAGAAAAACTAGAAATCATAATGTCAGAACAGAAAACAAACACAAATGTGGCAGGTTAGTTTGAAGAAAGTCTGCTTCAGGTTTGAAGGCAGGAAGACTGAGCTGCCACACCAGCTCACCATTCACCTCAGCAGTCACATTAGTGAACACCCTAAAAGATGTTTACAGTTTTGTGGCCCTAAGTCTCAAATAATAGATCCTGATTGTTCCAAAGTGTATTTCCCATAAAATTACCCCAAGTATGTTGTCCTGACAGAAAAAAGATAAACTCTGTATGTCTAAGTGTGTTGCCCAAAATTTACAATGGTGAAAAATTAAAAATTTTCAACATATCCTGAGTTTTTCTATATCACCAGTGATGAAGATAAGAGAGAGGATATAATACAATATTTTGCTGCCTAAGAGGGCTTCTCATTTGGGAGTTAATAACTATTTGAGCAAAAATGGTTACAGAGAAACTGACATCCATACTGGAAAGAGAGACAGCGGTCTGTAAATAAAACAACCTTACTTCTTTGTCAAAATAGATCCTGCAAGTGTACTCACCATTAAGAATTAAAGCTAATACAGGGGTTTCTTAAATAGCCGCATATGTACTTGGTGTGTTTGATGTAGGACTGTAACCTCCTTTGTGTTCATCACTACTACAAGAAGGAAAACTCAGTTAAGAAATATATATGTGATGTTAAAGGCCAAAATGATCAGACAAATTTATAGTGCTTCAACGGAAGCTGAGACCTACTCATAAGTTCATTGTGACACCTTTGATCAGTGTTCCCCTACTCTGCTGAAACAGTTTCCTGGGCAGCCCTCAAAACTGAGAGGCTAATTCACTTTGTTTTGAGTCTATAACCTTCAGTGGCTATGCTCAGCCTTACTGAGAGGACTAACAATGTGAAAAAATGCCAGAGACAGCTCCAAACTGGTGGTTGATATCTTAATAGCAGCTTTTCTCCTAATATCTTCACATTATGTCTGTACTTGCCAAATCTGGCCCACAATTAACAAGTACTGAGGAAACAGACAGGGCAGAATTATTGCTAAATTAAACAGTTTGTTTGTTTTGCATCACGTTATTCTTTCCTTGTAAAGATTAATTTGACACTTTTTAAGTATCTTAATTTAAATTTACTCCTTTCTTAATTTATTTTTCAAAAATCTAAATCTGTCCATTATACGCTTTGAAATTTTCCTCCATAGCATTATTTTCCTTCTCTCTCCACTCAGATCTTTTTTTGTTGTTGCACTTCTGGCTAGCATGAATTCCCAAATCACAAATTGAAGGGTGTCTTGATGGCTGTTTTGTGAAATAAGTGTCATGGAAAGCAAGAGGTAAAGTGGGGCAGGAAAAAAAAAAATTAAAAAAAAAAAAAACAAAGAACACCTTAAACAGGAGAGGTTTAGGCTAACCAGTCTTTATCCTGGTAAAAGCACTTGATCATCCCCTCTCCAAAGGAACATGGAGAAAATAGAAGTGCATAAGGAACCCCAGTTGTTATTAGCAGCTTGGTCTCCCACTAGCCAGCACTTACAAGTGTGCTTACACATCTGCAAGAGCTTTGCTTCTGCAGGTAGAGACCTCCTTTTTCATCTGGTCCTGTACAAAGTTTGTGAGATCACAAGAGCCAGACCAAAAAGAAATGGTTACAGCAGTTTAATGAGTGCCACTTGGTTTACTCTCAGTTCCAAGAGGCATCTTTTGCCTCCAAGTCCTCTGGGAACCCTCGGATGAAGTCTGGCGTGTCACTGAAAAGTTTTTTTCTCATACTTTACTGTCCTTCTAAGTCTTTAATCCATACCCATTTCTGCAAGTTAAAAGCTTTTTAGTTTAACAGCTGATATTTCCCTCAGATGTGGAGCTTAGAGCTTGTCAGAAACCAACCTCTACCAGAAGAGAAGAAACCAGGTGGAAACTCACATACTGAAGATTTTCTCCTTCATGCCTGCAGCCTTATTTTATACTGCCTGAGCACAGACACTAACCTCATTAACTCCAATTTCAAACGACCCTGGTGCAGACAACAGATCAAGGAACAACAGAGCATTTTTGTTTTGTTTTGAATTACTCTTCAGCCAACAGCTATCAGTTTGCTTTATTTGTTTATAAAAATTTAATGTTATCTGATATGTCACACCTACAAACACTGTTAAAGCTTATGCCTTAAGGTTTGGAAATTAGCAAATACAGAGCTCCTCGCTTGGTTCTCGGGTGTTATCCACATCTCAGCAGGATCTCTAATGGATTTTCCACATCATTTAATGTCTTGCAAGATATAACAACACATTGTGTCATTTTTCAAAAGCAATTAAGCTAAAGTTATGATTGAGGGAAGCTGCCTGCCACTTCATCAAAAAGCAATATGTTTCCTTTGCCAAAGTCTAGCCTTCACAAAGTGGACTAATATAACAACAAAGTAAGACTCATGATCTGAAGAAATTTTTGTAGAATAGCTCCCTTAAATAGTAAATGTTACATGTGTGGGTGAAAACAGACCCTGGAATTCCTGTATTTGGCACTACAAAGTGTGTGGGCATAATCAGGTCTGATCCAAAATCAGCACAGCTCATGTATAAAGAAGCACCTAATCCGGTCAGTCCACCTTGCCGATCAGATCAGATGAAGCACTAACAGGTTGGCACGGCTCCCAGGGTTGCTGCATGGTCATGCAGGTCATCTGAACCTACCCATGGAGACAAATGTTATGTCCTCTCAGTCTTCTGGAAGAAGTGGCGTGGTTCAGAGCCCACACTGACAAGTTTTACTGGTTATCACTAACATTTTGCAGGTAGCAAGGTAGTGTCTGGGATGCTCAAAACAGCAAGGAAGACAGAGGAAGGCAAGACCATGGCCAAGCTCCGGAGGACAAGGAATATCCAGGAGTGGAGAACAGATGAATATCAGGAGCTGCCTGGAAATCGCTGCTTATAGACCTCCAAAATCTTCTATGAAATATCTTTAAACAGACATACGAACTGCATGCACATGCTGAACCAACTCATTGATTTACAGACAGCAGCTATTGGTCTCATTAGAGGTAAAATTTCATTTTAGGCCATTTTTAGTAACTTATAATACTCTAATTCCTTTTAATCTGATGCTTTTTTATGCTTTCATCTATGCCAAAGCTGAAATATTTTGTTAAACTTGAATGGATATCAGCTCATAATTTCTGACCTGAGTTTAAAACAAGCAATTTTGCAAAACTAATTATATATATTTGGAAAAAGCTTAGAGTCTGGTTAGAAACTGTTCCTGCCCTGGAGACCTTACAAGCTTATGAAAATCTGGAGATCGACAAGGGGCAGAACCGTCATGCTCATTTTGCACATTTCATTAGATCTAAACAACAAGCCAAATGTGTGGTGAGGAGGAATAGGGCAGGGTAGGAGGTCTGGCTCATAGCCTTACAGTTATATGCATTTGCAATGCAAATTTCTCACATATGCAGTAAAGTTGCTATTATAGTTTGATTAAGAGATGGTTTAAAAATATATGAACTGAACAGTTTATGAATAACTTATTTTTGCAGCTTGTAATTGGTTCCAGTTCTAGTCCAGAGAGCAAAAAATCTCATCTCAGACATTTGCATTAGGTTCAGAAGGGACATCAACCCTCCTGATTCAAAGAACAGAACAACTTGCAAGTGCAGGAATTGCAAAGATTCCCAAAACATAGAAGCTTATAGCACTTACCTAACTGAGACTTTGTTTTTTCACATGCTGTAAGGCATAGTACTAAGTACTCTAAGGAAAAGGCACTGAATTAGGACAAGTTGGGCAATAGTTCAATGCTCTCTTTTCTATACAACTCTCCATTCTTCAGATCAGTTACTTATAATCTTAGTAGAGGGTTCAGATATATGTCATTCCTTAATAATTAGCATAAATTATGTGGTCTTGCATGACAAAACAGTTTCATCAGCCAATCTTACTCTTCACAACTTAAGCCTATAACTTTTCTCAGCTGAACAAAATATTACCCTGACTGCTGTCACTATTTAGAAAAGGACAAGTTAAATAAATCTGTCACCTTTAAATTTCCTGTAATAATTTAATGTCTCTCTTAACTCTTTCAAATACATATATTTTTATTTCAGGGTAAATTCAATCACATATGTTAATGGAAGTTCTAGACATACAAAGGACATTTTGTAGCTATTTATCTCCACTTTGCAAAAGCCAAGTAGAATCTGATAATAAGTTCTCTTATACTCTATTGCATTACAAAGAACTACTCATGATCAGGTTCACTCAATGAAAGGGGATATCCCTTTTTTCTTAGGTACAGACAAGAAAAAAAACCCAAAACTGTTAAGCTGGGATCAGAGTGGAAATTTACCAGCAAAAATCATGAGTGTTTTCCATCAAAAAGATTGAAATCCTCCTTTATTTTTAGGCAACCTGTGAGACAGTGTGCCACTCAGGATGCAAGTGTGGCACCTTGACACCCACAGAGAGTAGATCTCTTGCAACATGCTCATGGCAACTCAAAAATCAGTTTACAATGACTCCATCATGAGGATTGAAGAGAGACTGTATAAACCCTATTTTGGAAATCAACTGAGTACAGAGCAAAGGGAGCAAGTTCACAAGCTGAAGAACCTGCTGCAGGAATGTTATTACAATGAAATAAAATATGTCTTTCCTAGCCGTAATGTATCTTATTTATTGTAAGTCTGGTTGGAAGCTCACATCAAAGCACCTGTAATGGGGATTGGAGACACCTTTCATAACTGCTTTATTATTTGGCTTTTATCTGTTAATAGGAACAAAAGAAACTAAGTTATTTTTCTAAGAGGAAAAGAAAATTCCTACTGCCCCACATTGCATATATACTGATTATTCTACTGTTTGTAAAACTGGTGGGCTGTCAGTTGTAAATACACAATACAAATAACTAAAGTGAGATTTCTGATGAAACTTAAGCTTTTATGTCAACTAATAATTTTGAAAACTTGCATGGGATCACGTGAATATTGAAAGAATGGGTAAAAGGCTGGGGATTTTCACAATCATGCCTGATTATTCTTAGGGCAGGAGAGCAATTTCTTAGTAGCTATGGGTTGATACTTCTGCAAAGAAATGAACAGTACGATTGAAGGACAGCTCTGAAGCACTTTGTATTGAAATAATATTGAAGGCAGAAGCTGGAGGTAAGAGTGAGGATAGATACTTGCTGTGTATTAATAAAGTTTCTGTAATTATTTCCATACCACAAGAAATAGAATGTACTTCATGATCAAATTATAAATGAAGGAAATGATCCTCCAACTACATAAGTACAGACACTATGGTCTATTTGCCTTGAATTCTAGGATTCTTTAACCTTGAATATCTAATATTTCACACTTTATGGTTTCAGTTGTATAACAAAAAAATAATCAGAGCCTTTCACCAGATTTACATTGTGCAAAAGTACATGAAGTGTACAACATCCAAGATATCTCTGGGGGAAAAAAAAAATGGAATTTTGGTAAACTTGTCATTATCTAGTCCAAGGTAATTCTAGAGAATTAACTGGGTTTTGTAAAAATCACCCTTCTTCCTAGTTGTCAGCCAAAGGGCAAGAGTTTTTAAAAAAATAGCACAGACTATCTGCCACTTACCAGTGCCTCTGACACTGCATTACTTGTCCATATACCAGAATCCCACAGTGTCATGGCAAGACGCCTTTCCTCCAGAAGAACAAAACAGTCACATTTTACACCGAAGCTTGTTGTCAAGCCCATCCACACAGTAATTCATGCTCCTCTACATATATTTTTTGTAAAACAAGGGCACAGTTTCAGAGGCACTGGATTCTCTACCCCAGCTCTGGGATGCCAAGATATCCCCCTTTTAGGCATTTGTAGACTATAATTGATACACTGTAAGTTTGGAGATAAGACTTACAGATGACATAGTCAGCATCTGAACTGAAAGTCTTGATTTTTATTACAAATGTAACAATTCTGTCAACACCATTCTGCAATATTTCTATATCAAAATCAATTTACCAAAATTCACAATCAACTTAAAACAGCCAACTGAAAAACTGCCATACTAGTGAAATAGAGAAACTAGTATGACTTCTACAAAATTTATTAAAATTCATAATCTATGTCCAGGTCAATATAACCTTTACTGGAAGAAGACTGCATTTTGAAATAGATTTTCCCACTTCTCCCTTCCTACCGCTCACCTGAGCCTGCATCATATTTCAAACTCAGAGTGCAAGCCTGTCCACAAGCTGACAAATGTTTGCAACCAAACTGCTCCAGAACAAAAATTGCAATACCTGCAATATGGCCTTTATAACCATCACAATTATTGAAGAAAGCACTCAGGAGGAGAAAACGCTCTGAATATAGCATGTGCGTGTGAGTATTTCAGTGATACATTTCATCCAGTGCATGCAGGGAAACCACATGGGTGGCTTTGAATTACCAATGCACCTTGGTAGAGGACAGTTATATGTACTAAGCTTAACAAAAAACAGCCTCTGACCTAAGTCAAACACCTTCAAAGATCCATAAAATGCCTTTGAGAGATGGGAATTAAATTCATTACTTTAAAAAAGTCAAAAAAATCACAAGACACACCAGTTTCATAAACCACTATAATATTGCTCTGTCTGTCCTGTCTGATCTCTGTTCCTCCTGTGCAACAACTTCTCTTGCTGTTCTACCACAGCTGAGCCTGTCACCTCCATACCTGCCAACTCCAAAAGTGCTAATTGCTCCTTCTTTTTTTTTTTTTCTCTTGTCATTTAATTGATTAGTATAATTAAATTAAAATATGAGCAGTTGTTTCTAACTTGTGGTTAGCTTTGAGTTTGCTGATTCTTTGTCAGATATTATGGGAGTACCATGTGTCAGAAAGTGTTTTATTTCTGCATCAGGCTGCTTAATAAAACTTGTCATATCTCCCTACACTTCTTTTTTCTCTTATGTTCTTAGACTAGTATAACTACAACACAAAACAGCTGTTACTACACATTTGTAAGGCAATTTCTGAGTTAATTGAACCAATTCAATACTGTCAAAATAAGTGGAACTTACTGCATTTTATCTTGTTTAGATTTCTTTTCTGATGGATAGAATTTTGTTTGATTCTGTCCACTTTAAATAAATAACACACTTGAACAGTTATATGGGGAAAGTTTAGCAAAGTAAGTGTCATGCACTGAGACAATATTCATTGCAGAGAACTTCTTGTGTTTTGGAAGTCCTGTAAATTTATTTTATTGAGTCAATTTTCTACTCAAATCAAAAAACAGTAAGTAATTTTTTCTAGCTGTTTGTTTTAGTTATGGGGCTTTCTTTCACTTTTGAAACTTGGCATAAACACCTTATATTTTAGGCTCTGCAAAAAATTTTCAGAGCTCTGAAAGAAATTGCAAACTTCTTAGGAGGTAGTCACATAGGCATATAGGAATATATGTATTAGTGTAAGCGAATATTTTTAAGAAAGACTGCATTAATTTTCTTCTGGAAGTAGGGTGTTTTACTCCACACACAACATGTTCATTATTAAACATTTACATTTTGGTTTCTATCATCAATTTTTTCTCTTGTCTTTTGGCAGCTGTCAGAATTCATAGAAAGAGTACAAAGAACTTAAGGTCTGTCGTATTTTTCTGGTTGCTGCCTGTCTTTGAATTCATCTGGAAAGTGTATACTGGCTTTTACAAATATTTTGTATCTAGCTCTATTCAGAAGAGTCTTCAATGAGACAGATTGTCATTTATGTGATGGAATGTAAGACAAAATTGTCAAGTCTTTCATATGTACAATGTGTCTGCTGGACACTCTTCTTTCTGTAAAGACTATAGTGATGGATAATTAGGGATTATTGGTACAGAAATTAGAATAATAAATAAAATAAACACATAAAAATAAAAGGGAATAAATGTAAACTGGGTTAATGATTAGCTGCCCTTTAAAAATCTCTCTTTAGGAAATATCTTGATGATTCAGACTACTATGAAATACCAGGTCACTGCAAGACTGTCACTCTTTTGCCCCTTCTCCTCTTCTCCATTTTCCACATTTGCTATATTTAATCTCTTATTAGATGTAAATGCTGGGAATTGGTCAGGGGTCACCTTGAGTTTGTATAGCACCTAGTTCAAATGAGTCCTATTCTTAGGGGCAAAGTTATAACAGGATGTCATAAGATCACCCCCAAAATAGCACTCCAGTAAATCAGTTTAATGGGTCCCAATCCTGCAAAGACTCTGCCAGAACTAATTGGACCATTGGAGAATCATGAAGTGAAAACAAGTCTGCAGGATCACAGATACACACTGAAGAATATATATATTCTCTGCTTCATTTCAAAGGCAGAAGTTTAAGCATATGGAGCAGGTAAGCTGAATTTATGTTGCTTAGCATTTATGGAATGAACAACAGTGAAAATACTGTGAAAATATGCAAAGGAGAGAACTAAATATCTTTCATCACATTCTTCACCAAATAAGTCATTCAAGACAACGGAACTTGTTTAGTACTGAAGACACAAAGTATGATACTTTTCTGTAATGAAAGTTTCAGCTGAGTGGAAAAAAAGAAAATTTAAAAAAATCACTTTCAAATAGGGAAATTATTCCTGGGTGTGGGTGTAGATAGAAAAATAAGGGTAGTGCTTAAGATTAAGCAAGGAGTAGGAGGAAATGTCTGTAGAGGGGAAAGCAGAATTTTATATTCTTAAAGTACAAAGTTAAAAGATATCTGAAATACCAACAGAAATAACATCAGTAAAGAGAATTCAAGATGATGAAACATACCTAGATCATTTTCCAATAGGGGTCAAATACATTTTCATTTTTTCCTGCCAAAAATTGAGAGTCTATTTCCTTTCAACAACAAAAAAAAGTTCCATTAACCTCAAATCTCCTGGCTTTTGTTTTCTTTTTTCCTTGTTGTTTTTTTTTTTTTTTTTTTTTTTTTCAGGCTTTATAACAAAAACAGTCAAGAGAATCTCTAAAGTGTTGGAGGAGGAGTCATAGCCATCAGCCTAGATGATTTTCAACAGTACTCAGGATGTGTGTGGCCTAAACATGTTTCCTGCCTCTAAGGCTCAACAGGCTCAAACCTGCATCTCCTGTCTCCCAAGGGAGAGATCTCAGGAACTGATTTTTTTTTTTATATAAATGAATGATTCCAGCAGAAAGTTGTTTGAAGGAGACCTACAGCAAAATCTCTTTTCAGCAAGTGGTGAGGCTGTTCCTGAGCAATTAGGAGAACATTCAATCACTTCAAATAGCTGGGTGGCACAATATCTCTAAATATGGTAAAATACGGTACTGTGAAGAGAACTTTCAGGTACAACTATACATCAGCATAACTAAGTAAACCAAAGGCAGCCCAGCAGGATAATTCACCTACCACCAGAGCAGAAATTCATCTAACCCTGTGGTGGGAGTCAGATGGAGACAGCAGGGACTGGCGGAGTGGGAATCGGGCTTCCCAGGAGCAAGGTCTTGGCTCATCACCTACTGCCACTTCCTCTTCTGGCCAGGGAGAGCTCTAACAGGGACTCGTCTGTGCACTTGGTGTTGTTCCTCTTCACTTGTCCAGCTCCTGCTGTTGCAGGACCTCCTTCTTCCCTCCTCCTTTTGCTTCCATTGGTTTCTAGTATCTACTGAATAGGACCAGGTGGTCCCTGAGGTTGGCCAAGCTCTGGGTCAAGTCTTTTCTGGCTGTCTTTGAAGTACCAAAGCCGTGGATGCTTCCCAGAGGGCTATTTCAGCAATGTTGTGCTGCAGCCATACAAAGGAGGGATGGGCATGAAGAACAGGAGCTGTCTGAAAGAGATGGAATTGTCTTGGGAAGCTGGGAGTAAAAATAAAGAATTGTGTCACCCACCGGGTGCTTCACCTCTGACTTCAACTTAAATAAAATTAAAGGACACAGACTGTCATCCTACACATATAATTCCTGTCATCATTAACTGTCATGATTTTCACTCTTATGTCAGTCAGTATGAGGTAACCCATGTTATATATTTGCAACCATTGGATTAGTCTCTTGGCTGCTCTAATGTAGACCCATAAAAGATTTCCAAGAATAAGATTAAAGTCTGTATAATTTAACGCAATATCCACATCAAAGTTGTCCTCCTGTAACTCTTTCTGTCTTTCTCCAGAGAAGCCAGTCATTGCCCACCAGTCCACCACATTTTAGTATTCAGTTTGCAGAGCCAAAGGACATACAAGCACATGTAAGTTTATGTTTTACCGTGCCACCTTCACCTTTGAAGCAATCATTGCAGAACACTTTGCATCAAAACTACAGCATGAACAACTGTGCAGAGAAAGGCCATGAATTAAGGACCCTGTTTCCAATGTTGTCAGGTCATTGCTTTTTTTTTAAGTGCAGTGCTAAATTAATTTATGATAACAGACAGCTGCATGCAGTAACCTTCCCTCTATACATTATGCAGCAGCAGAAATCTGACAAATAATTCAGAAGGAATTATTTGTAACATTCATAATCATACTTACTCACAAATATGCCATAAAATGATCCCAGGGTGGCAGTTTAATAGCTTTATCTCTGATTACTGTTTCCATAAAAGCCTCGGAGAAGCAGAAGTGCCTGCATTTAGATGACAAAATCCTCAGCTATTTCAAAGACAACTAAAATTTTAAAACAATAAAGATGTTTTTATTGTTCCCTACAGTAAAAGTATGACAGACTAAATAACAATACTAGCATAAATTCAAGGAAAACCTCTCTCTCTAGCAGACGATGAGACAAGCCTCAGGCATTAGTTCAGTGCAGTATTCATAGCAATCATCATAGCAATTCAAAGTAAAAACAGCCCATATTAAGATAATTTTGAGATACTTTTTCAGTTTTAATGTTTTTCTTCTTTCAGATATCACATGTGTTTGGCACAGGGTTTTCAAAACAGCTTTCTACTCTCAGTGCATTCTCCACTCTGCAGAGAGATGGTAATTGTCAGTAAAACACATCCCCTGTCATGCAGCTTTCTTATTATTCCAAAATTGCAACTTTGACCTCCGTCCCTTCCTGAGCTGACTGTTGTTTGTCTCCCTGGGGCCTGTCACTTCCTTTTCATACAGCATCTTAGTCTTCTTTGTGTCCAGACAGAAGGTGAAGACTCCCACTAAAGTGGTACCACAGCTCTGCACTTCCAAATCCATCCCCAGGATTCGGCAGGAGGCCACACTCCACACATGCAGCAATGGGACAACGATGCATCATTGTCGGATCTCATCTGCAGGGACCTGAGGAAAAAGGCTGTTCCAGGGCTGTGCCAAGATATGGGATCTGGCTATGGTTTGTGTGTCATGCAAGGTAAGAAATCTTACAGGATTATGCATCAGGCTCAGTGCTTTCATCAGTTACTGCGCCTTTTTAATTTCTGATATTTAGTGTAGGATTCATGTCTCCAAAGGGAGGTTTTTGCAATTGGACTGGAGTTCTGGCACCACTTTTACAGACAGGAAAGAAATGGGCACTTACAGGGTGCCTATGGCAAATTTGTTAAAATACTTCATTTTCTCCAGGGTTTATAAATGTAGTTTGTATCGTTAACTTGGCCATCTGCACTGCAAACGTGTAAAGGTGTGGGAAAAATGGCATATGAATCCCCACCTTAATCATCAGAACTATAGTTATAGCACAGTAAGTAGGGCAAAAAAAAAGGAAATTAAAACAAAAAAAAAAAGAGAGGGGAGGTTAATAAAAGCAGTTATTTTATAATGGTTATCCTTATTCATCTTTAATTAGATGTCATAGGGCTGAGCAGAGGATTATCATTAACAAAGAATGAGGAAAAAACTTCTTTTGTTCCTAAACATGAACCCACAGTGATGATGCAGTAGAGTTGCTTCCAAGAGGTCATGCCTAATCATCCTGTCATCACAGAGCCAAAACGCAAGTGTGTCTATGGACTCTGCAATATCTGAAATTTCTTTGAACCACATTGTCTAGCACAGTGAAGTATCAAATGTAATATTACTCTAACATCTCCACAAAACAATAGTGTATCTGCAAATCATATAATTCCTCCATTTCCAGTCAAAGAAGTGTTACTGGAGGAATGACTTTTTATCACCAGGGTTGTATCTCCTCTGCTGATAATCTAAAATGCTCTTACTGGTAAGGTTATATCTATGGAAAGGAAACCATGATGCCTGAAGTACTCTGGGCATAAAAAGGGAGATATGTAACTAATCGGTGGTTGCAGTAAAAGGGTTTGGAAACAGAAATTCATCTCCCATGGGAAATTCTAACACTTGAAATTGTTTTCATCTTTAATATGAGGGGGGAAAAAATATATTTGCAAAAAGATTAAAATTAAAACAGAGAGAGAAAGAGAGTGATTCATAACCAGCAATAGACTTTGTTTTAATAAGGTAAAACAACAGAAAATGGAAGTTAAAATAATAACTTGAAACAACAAAGTAGAAAATATATATTTTGCCAATGGAATTAAATGAGATCGAAATAATCATTTCTACTGCCTTTTATACAGAATTTCGTCAAAATGGATACACTCTTATGAAGATTTTCAGTTGCTAAAACTGTCCTTTCTGAATTTTCTAAATGAGACTTCTCAGCAGCAAAATTTTCTCTCCAGTTTTTGAGCAGACCTATTTTAGGGGATCATGCAAAAAGTGGTTAAAAGTTCCCAGGAACACTTTAGTGTTTTTGGAGCCAGATTGATCTAAGAACACAAACAAGGGGACATTTGAGGAGAGGGGCTACAGGTTTCCACAGGCCAACTAGGGTAGCCACAAATGCAGGTGAGGTATAAGGCATTCTGCAGGGTGGAGGTAAAAGCAGCAAGATCCAAAGGTCCTTGCATTTGTGGATAAGTGTATTACCTGAAGTTAGGCCATTTGTGAGAAAAGGTACCTGGTAGGTCCAGTCACAAGTGGAGTCCTCATTGACAAAACAGAAAGGTCAGCAAGTTTTTAAGGTTCATTACTGTTTGGTAAATAGTTCAGCAAAAAGCAAGGCCAAGCCACTTTTCTGTCACATTTGGTGGATACTTGCATTCACTTCAGTTTAATATTTCTGTTAAGGACGTGAATGATTAAATAGTGTGCTTATACTCTTGCACACCTTCTCAAACAGGGCTGGCTGTGACCATGCTGGAGAAATAGGTTCTGTTTCAATGTAACCTTGATAACTTTGAAGAAATGGTCTGAAATCAACAGTAACCAATTGTGACAAGCATTTGATCAATAAAAAGAAATCAAGGAGATGGCTACAAAATGGAGAAAAAAACATCTTAAGCAGATTTCTGGTAGAAAAAGAGCTAGAGGAGGTGAGACTGGGTCACAAAGTGAATATGAGTTAATGGGGTACTCTTAGGCTTTGGGAAGTGTCTACATAACTGAAATAGAATCAGCAGTGATGACTAATGCACACAGTTTTAAGCAACGTACCCAAAAATTTAGGTAGAAAGAGAGAGAACAAGAATGTTAAGAAGTTCAGAAAAAAAGTGGATGTTTGGCATCTAGACATTTTTTACTAGTGAGAATTGTACACTATTCCTACCTATGTATTCTAGACTCATCTTAATTGCCAAAGTATTGTGGATTACCAGGTTCCCATTGATTGTACTGTGCTGTTTTTAATCTGTGAATGATTGGTTTGAAGTCTTGACCTCTGCTAAGGGAAGGATTTTGTTGGTTGAAGAATTATGCTTAACGTTGTTGGCTACAAATGCATACAAAATGTAACAGAGAAAGAACTAAGTTTTAAAACAGGGATGTAAAGAGGGAGCAACTGTCAGTTGTCTATATTTCCTCCCTAATTCAGAGATAAAATACTACCAGTCTTAGCCCCAGATTACAGAAGAAGAGAAGTAAGGAAACTAATAGTCTTTTTTTTGAGTGTAAGACAAGAATTTCAGCAGTTTTATTTGTAACTTCTGACTGCAAGCTCCATGGCAGGACATTTTTCTTTGATGTTAATGCAGCACTGCTAAGTGAGTACTCAGATAGTGTGCAGTAAATTATTCTGTTTTTTATTGAGCTAGACATCAGCCAATGCAGAGATAAAATGGAGCTTTGCCAAGTGGACAAAAAACATACAGTTTCTGACTTTCATAATTTTATTTTCCTTTAAGGGAGAAAAAGATATAACAAAATGTATTTGTTGGATAAATGGACCTTATCTCAGTTACATGGTTGTACCTTACAGCACTAGCTCTGAGTACAATTAACCTTATACCAGATACATGACACTGAAATTATCATCAGAAGCAGTCCTGAAATTTGGGGCTATTCTGCAATATAATGAGACCAGAATGAAAAACATCATGTATAGCACTTTTCTAAATGACCAACTGAACCAATCAACGATTTGGAACTTTTTTATAGCCAACTTCAAAACTATTTTTGATGATGATCAGTCTTTTCATAAAGATAACCTCTAATTAGGGGCATGTAAAGTTTGTCTATGGGGTTTTGGTGCGTGTTTACCTAAGCATACTGCTGTTTCTATTTCACAACCATGTGTTAATTGATAATTAGTAATGTATCCTGTAACGCTAAACATTGGCAGCTTCATCAGGTGTTACCAGACGATGGTGAAGACAATGAGGTTGAAGGAATGCCTGCACATGTCGAACATGCCATAGAGACCAGATGGAAGCACCTGAGTAATTTGGCACTCTTAATGCTGACCTACATTACGGAGGGTTGAGACCATCCCTTTCTTAGGGAGACATATGAGACGACAACGTGAGAGTCAAAGATCCAATATGCTTATATAAGGTTCCACAGTTTGGAACATACCCTAACTGACTCCTTTTCAAAAGGCTGAAAATAATTTGGTCTGATATATAACAGGAACTGACAATTGCATTGCCAGTATTTTTGCTACAGATTTGCTGTACAGTTTTGTGCTGAGAACAAAGATACAGGGGGAGAGAAATCCACTTCACTATAAACAGGCTTCACACATAAAACCCTCACAAATTTTTAATGAAATGAAATTATTTTGCTTGTAATTTGTGCAGCACAGTAACCTTCTGCAGCTCCTATAATAAGTCTCCATAGAACAATTTTCATGTCTGTAACTCACATATCAGCAATAACTCATTTGTTTGATGTTTAATGGCTCATGATTGTCATGTACATTATATTACACAATGAAGCTGGGATCTAAATTCTGGATCTTTTACAAGCCAGGGCAAGTTCTTTCATCTCTCAGTCTCCTCATCTGTAAAAATGGAATAGAAATGATACTTCAGAGAGGCACTGTGATATCAACTCATCGAGTATTCAGTGTTTTGTACAAGGCTCTAAAAGAACTATGGATAGAAAATATTTCTGGCAGTAACAAATATTAGGCATATGTAACAGAGAGTAGCAGTGCAGTCAGGAGGTAAAGTTTTAAAAACAGACTTCAAAAAAATTCTTACATCTGTCAATATTGAAATTCCATTGCTTTACAAGTATAAGTTTAAGACCCAGACAGCTTGCTCAGATATATTCAGAATCTAATTTTTAAAAAGACATAAATGAATGTTAATGTTGCACATTCTGACAATTTAATTTATATCCCCTGTCCCAACTGCATTATCTGTAATGTCTCATGTTTCCTTCCACAGAATTCTTCATCTTTTGGTCAATTATATGTCTTCCAGGGATCTCTGTCACTAATACACTAAAGAGCAGGTTTAATACACTAATAGCTCTAATACATTAAAGAGCAAAATAATAGCACTAACCCATTAAAGAGCAAAAACTTATTATCCTCCATTCAACACACATTTGCCAGATCCCGTCATACTGCTCACCAGTTTGTAGTAATTTACTTTCCTTAGGAAATTCTTTGAGAAAAAAAGGGAGAAATTCTTTATCTGAAGGGCTTAAAAAGACAGCACAGTCTTAGACAGCACAGTCTTTGCAGCAAATGGAGTTTTGTTTTTTTGCTGAGCTTGTCAATCAGCCTTTGGATTCCAAAAGGAAATTTTGAACTAGGAAGCACCAAACAGCTATTAAATTAGAAGTTTTAATTTTTATTTCTTATTTTTAACAACCTAATACAGCAGAAGACTGTAGGTCATTAGCAATCTCCCAAAATATAACTATTTTTTAGTAAATCCTAGTAGTACAATTTCAAATTTAGGGCTTACATACCTGTAATCAACTCCACTTAAGGTTTGTCATATAAATCACTCCAATCAATTGCTGTGACGTATATTTACACCACACAAGTTATCCTGCCTCTAATAACTATATTAACAGAAATAGTAAGACTATCTGGAGAATTGAACATTTAACAGTCTGAAGAACTGTTGTCTGTCTTGTTGGTTATCCTACACATTGGAATTATAGGATTATGTTATATATCCTTCCTGCAAACAAGGACTGAAGGCCTTGACCATAGGGTGCTTGGATCCACAGAAATTCTGTCTGCTTCCATTCAGGCATTAGCAGAAATAAGATTTTTATTTCTCTGTGGATACCTTAATGTTTAGTGACTCCAATACTAAGAATTACTATTCTAGTAGCTGGGAGCAGGAGTCCCAAATATTGGAGACCTTATATGTGAAAACACATTTACAAGTAGAAAAATACAGAAACAAATGTTGTGGTGGGAGGAACAGAGTATATACCAAGATGTAAGGCATTCTGGGAATTGTGCATGGGTCCTGTCTGGCATACTCAATGTCATCCATGCGAGGGTTACTCAAGTACCAAAGTTAAACTTATTCAGCAATCAGGATCTGTATAATCCGCTGGTAGTTACCCACTTAGTTTATTTTCAAGTTCTTTTGTATCTTCCATATCTCATAAAATGGTAGAATTTGAGAAGTAAATGAAAATAATTCAGGCTATTGCATGGAAAAGGTGACATCAAAACTGTTTTGTGGAAAGCCAAAAGGTGGGCAAAGTTCTCCACTCTCACTCTCCTACGCAAGACACCCACTTTAGGAGTGCCCTGTTGAAGGAGTTCAACTCTAAAGCTCTGATGTCGGTAGAATGTCTGGTCTTTGGATTCTTGTGGAAGTGAGTTGTAACAGCATCACTGCATCTGGGATGGTCTACAGCTGCAAGGGGGATGAGATTAACTGTGAAAAAGTACCAGCTCAGGGCATTCAATTCTTTGTGCATGTGGTGGGTTGACCCTGGCTGGACACCAGGTGCCCACCAAAACCGTTCTATCACTCCCTCTCCTCAGCTGGACAAGGTAGAGAAAATATAACAAAAAACTCATGGGTCGAGATAAGGACAGGGAGGGGTCAATCACCAGTTACCATCACAGGCAAAACAGACTTGACTTGGGGAAATTAGTTTAATTTACTACCAGTCAAAATCAGAGTAGGGTAATGAGAAATTAAACCAAATCTTAAAACACCTTCCCCCTCACCCTTCCCTTATTCCTGACCTTAACTTCACTCCCAATTTCTCTACCACCTCCCCTGCAACAGCACAAAGGGGACAGGGTTGGGGGTTGCAGTCAGTTCATCACGTTGTTTCTTCTGCTCCTTCCTCCTCAGGGGGAGAACTCCTCACACTCTTCCCCTGCTCCAGCATGGGGTCCTTCCCATCGGAGACAGTCCTCCATGAACTTCTCCAACTTGAGTCCTTCCCATGGGCTGCAGCTCTTCATGAACTGCTCCAGCGTGGGTCCCTCCCACAGAGTGCAGTCCTTCAGGAACAGACTCCAGTGTGGGTTCCCCACGAGGTCACAAATCCTGCCAGAAAACCTGCTCCAGTGTGGGCTTCTCTCTCCATAGGTCCGCACGTCCTGTCAGGAGCCTGCTCCAGCACAGATTTCCCACGGGGTCACAGCCTCCTTCAGGCACCAACTGATACCACATGGGGTCCTCCACAGGCTGCCAGTGGATATCTGCTCCACCATTAACCTCCATGGGATGCAGGGGGAGAGCCTGCCTCACCATGGTCTTCATCATGGGCTGCAGGGGAATCTCTGCTCCAGCACATGGAACACCTCCTCCCCTCCTTCTCCATTAACCTTGGTATCTGCAGAGTTGTTTCTCTTACATATTCTCACTCCTCACTCCTGGCTGCAATTGCCATTGTACAGGACTTTTTTCCCCCCTTCTTAAATACATTATTCCAGAGGCACTACCACCATCACTGATGGGATCAGCCTTGGCCATTGTCAGGTCCATCTTGGAGCTGGCTAGCATTGGCTCTATCAGACACAGGGGAAGTTTCTGGCATCTTCTGACAGAGGCCACCCTTGTAGCTCCCCTGTTACCAAAACCTGGCCACACAAAACCAATACACTGCATCAGATAAATTCCCTGTCCTTGCTACAGAGTATTTAATAGACTCATGGTAAAAATGGGAGTTGGGGAGTCATAGCAAAAAATTGTATAAGCAATAAGATATAGGCACCTGAGCCTTTATGATGTTGCTGCAGTCATACATCAGGACAGTTCCTTTGATTCTGGCCCTATGAGTAATCAAGTGAACAACCCAAACATGTATATTTAATGAGAATGCATACATTCACTTGTTAATATGCATGAATCCTAATCAAATTTTTATATTCCTTGGTTAATTTATTTCCTAATGTAATGCAAGCTGTATTGTACTTTGTACTTGTCCCTGTACTTTCAGAGGCACGGCTCATGGACATTGCACAATTTACACAAACAGATATTTTAAGGTGCAATTAAGCAAGTGGTTTTCTCTGTTTGATTTAGTCATTTTGAAAGATACAATTTTTACAAAACATGGCTGACAAAGGAAAACACAAAAAATTATATAACTTTGTGCAGATTGCAACTAAACAAGAGTAAGTTCCTGATTCTCCTCTGAAATCCTCCTAATAAAGGTCCTAAAAGTATTGGAATGGATTTAATAAAGACAAGCAGGAACCATCTCTGACGGTGTCCATGAAGGATATAATAACTGACTAATAAAAAGAAAATTAATCCAAGATTGGAAGAATGTTAACTTCTCATCGAAAAGAAACTTGACCTCATCAGAAGCTATTTGGATATTTCATACATTAAGGAAAATTCCACCATATTTCTGTATTTGTAACTGCAGTTTAACATTTTTCTTACAAAATCAAGATAATCTTGTCTCACCTTGGATGGATCTTGTCCCTTTCAAATTTACTGCTCAAATAAGTCAGTTTCAGATAAAAAGTGATCTCATTTCTTATATCTTCCAAACTAAGACCAGAGACCAGATAACTTTAATTTTCATCTTCAATATACAGTTCAGAACTACAATAAAGACTTGATCTTTTCCTCAGTTAGCATGAATGTTTATAAATTAGATATTAATGTCTCATGTTGTACTTCCTGAAAATTAGGCTGAGAACGAAGTTGATTCATTAATTGTCATTGCTGCAGGAGGGCACAGAAACTATAGGGTTAACAGATTAGTGATCTTATACTAAATGGACATAATCTGATTTGAAAGTACTGACTAAAGTGGTAGTTTTCAAACAGAATAAATCAGCAGGTGTACTTCTAAGAGTAAATGCAAACAATGCTAATGTGCTTGCAGATTTAGATAAGAAGCATCAACAATGTTTCTTATCACATCTATTTTATGGTTTTAATAATATTTGGTGCCCATTTGAAAGCAAAAATATATACTTTTTGGTTTATTTCCCAGAGCTCTATTTGAACAAAAAACATAATTCCAGGCTAAAGGTGCTAAAAGCATGTCTCAATGAGAAAAATAGTTTTATCTTGACTTTTCCAATCCTGTAAGCTCTTTAAAAGAGAAGCTCTTTCTATCTTTGGCCTGTTCAGTACTGAAAATACAACTAGTGTTTTGAAAAAAGATTAATAAATTGGGTGCTACAGAAAAAACCCCAAGCCATTGGGGGTAAGCAATACCCTTCCCAGAAACACAAGCAGAATAAAAACACCTACACTCTCTACTTCAACACTGATCCAGATTGCCAGAGATATTCAAAGCTGGCTGCCTGTGCAATTTCAGCATAAAAAATATATTTCACTGAATCCATGTGCTTTTGTACCACCGTACCTTTGTTGAGTCACAAGCACTGTTGGGCATAGTGCCCAAGGATGCTTTCTGCCTGCTTAACCTGCAGCAGTTTCTCTGTGCGTTACTAGCAGAATGGTTTTATTGCAATTGGACCTTGTGCACTCATAGTGACTTCTACTATTAGTATGTAAGGCATCATCCCCATGCTACACAGCAACCTCAAGGAAGGTCTCATCTGAATAAGCTGCCTCAGTGTTACTTGTGATAGTCAGTTCTTAATCATTACATGTATCACTGAGGAAAGAGGTTCAGTACAGTAATTCAAATACACCTCAATTGTCCCCAAATAATACCGAGGAAATAGATATTTGGAAATTACCTAATTTAAATTTCCATATCCATAAATTTGTGAAAGGTCCTAGAGTATGCTCATTTTGGCAAGGAAACTTAAATGATATCTTGTTTCTAACATTGTGTTGAGGTCCAGCTGGCAAGCAAGTTTGTAAGCACAAGACTGTGCAGTGGCAGGCACAATCCAAGATCTACAGTGTTGTTAAATGCATCATTATGCCACAATGTTATGCTCATGATGTCAGAATTACATCGTCCATGAAAGATATAGATGGTTGGTCTAGGCATCAGTAATGAGGAATCAGATGTCAAGTGAGTCAAAGCCACTCAGAGATTAAATATGGAATGATTCAAAATCACATATGCCAAAAGGTAACCCAAATCCAGTTTGTTGTTGTTCTGGGAAAAAAAAAAAAAAAAAAAAATCTAATGGAAAAGACTCAGGGACACAGGACACAGTGTACAATGTCATAGCAAAGGTAGGTGGCTTTATTACATGGAAATACCTAGACTTTTTGGATGAAAATGGATATTCTATTATCTTATGAACATCTATAGATGTATTATGCATAGCATGAAATTATCAGGAAAGAAAGTTTCTTGGAAAACAGCCAAACTTAAGTACAAGCAAAGTTTTCCTTCTTCAGATATAAAGGGTAGTCAAAAAAACAGAGGAGCCGCAGCAAGTTGTGCATCAGGAAAAAAATCCAGTGCTTTTACAAAGCTTAAAAACTGTTTGCAGTTTTGTAGAAAGGTAAGGGTATCAAGCCAATTCTAAGCAGTGAGAGTCAAATGTTGTTGACTGATGAAAAGAAAAGCTTAGCGTGAACATGGTAGCAGTTTATTAAATGATCTGTCATCTTTGATGAAGTGCTATAAGAAGCCCCAAAGCAGCAGTCAGCAACTCTAGGAAATTTGCACTCTCAAAGCTACCAAATGGGTGTCACTGAGTGGGACAAAAGGCATCATGGGTACACTCCTATAAAGTGATGCACGGATGGCGGTCAGCAGATGGTCATGTTACTGGTGCAGGTAAGGATTATTTCTCAGGAAGTTCAGTGAAGCAAACAATATCCCCCCCTTCACAAACTGGAGAAGTGACCATCCATGCCTTGATAAATTATTGTATTTCACTGTGTTCAATCTCTGTAAAAATCCTGGTGAAATCAATAGGTTAGCTGCCCAGTCAGGGAGTCTGCTGGAAAACTGTTCCTGAAAAGCAATTCATCTTTCAGTGTGATTGAGACCCAACTGTTGCAATCCTTTTTTTACAGGTGGGTGAAGTCAGGTGAAGTGTGCAGCAAAATGAAGACTTGCATATGGTCTATGTCAGATTAAAACCTTTGAGGCTGTAAATTATGTATGTCTTTGGATGTCTTTGCAAAAATCCTGATGTCCAGATGGTTTTATGAATGATGCTCACTAGCTTCATGGCGTAGAGATGAGGGTTCTTGATCATGACCTACTGACAACATTTTGCTGTCAGTGATATCGAGTATGGGTGTATTTGCTTCCTGCTTCCTCTTTATCATGACTTATGCAGCAAGATTTTTATGCAGCCAAAATGGAAGATCCACAACCAATTACCAGATGATGTTTACAACATGCAGGCACCCGATGCGAAATGAACAGCTGTAGAGCAGCCATCTTTACTGATGACTGTGCATTGTTTACCCACGCATGTTGGACTGCACAACAGAACACAGCCTTATAAGATCCAAATGTCAATCAGCTCAAAGTGATTATAAAGAAAATGGATTCAATCCTACACATTTCCTTACTAGAAAGCATGTTGAGCCAGTTGAGAGTGGTGACAACACAGTAGCCAGGTCCTGTTACTGCACACTGCCCCACAACACTGCAACTGATGATGGAGTCACATAGAAGACTGCAGAAGACAGCACAGCTTTGGAAGAGACTAAATCAGTGTATCTGGAATGAAAAAATCATACAGCTTCAAATAAAGTAAATGGATACTAGGCAAGTGTCATCATTACTTGCTGGGAAAATTTTACCATCACTGCATCAGTCATACAGATGCTTTCTTGTGTCCTTAGTGTTAGCAGTTCCCAAACACTAAGTGCTCAGGTTATTGAGGACTCAAAGCTCTCAATGTTTTGGTCTGGGCATCTGGTATGTGTGCTGGATAAAAGATTTTCCAAAGCTTTTTTGTACAATCAAGTAGGTTGCAGGTTTGAAAAACAAGTTAGAAGAATATGCTCATCAGTTATATGAAACTTCCTCTATAGCATGGAAATCTATGGGTAGAGGCTATCTTCTGTGGCCACATTAGTGCTGTTTGAGCACACGAGCAAAACCAGCTTATAAAACACAGTGCAAGAGGTAACAGGGGACAGGGAGAATAGATATGGTGTTACGTGTTCTGTGGGACAGGTAAGACTGTGCATGATAAGATAATCACACATAAAAATCAGATTAAATTTACCACAAAAAGCCACAAAATTTGAATTCTAATAATCTGTGTCAGTGGGAAACATCATGATTCTTCAACACTAACAGTAACAGGAGCAGATCCTGCTATTCCAGAATTCATGCAATTGCATGAAAAATTCATAGAGTTCAAAACCCACTGAGTTTGAAAACTGAGTTTTTCTGTGAGAAGGAAAGTTATTCACAATGTAAAGATAGAAGCTTTGATATGTCTCTTCTATGAAAGGTCTTGTCCACTGGAGCATTGTCCCCATAATATCTTTTGCAGTTCTAGTGGATGTTGTAAGAGACTTCCATTGTTTAAAGGAAAAACATTTGTAGCCCTTAAATTTGAGTCATAAAAGTCAGAAAAGGATTCCAAAATACTGAGTTAAATCTCGTTCACATGAATTGTAAAGTTATGTAAGCATACAAAGCACATTTGAACTGAAAAAGAAGGTGCAAGCAAAATGTCATTTGGTAGACAATTTTTGAACTAGATTAAGAGCAATGAAAATGCCACCAGCATCCTGAGGATGAAATAGGAAAATGGACACAGGTCCTTGCAATCAAAACTCATCCCTTCTGTCATTTCATATAGGCAGCTCATTTCAGGTATCTCAGAGTGACCTATTCTCACCATAGACAGCTATCATCTTCATTAAAGCTGCAGACTTAAATGTGAACTTATTCAACAAAGGGTTGTATTATTTTTTCTTCCATTTAAGATCATGATAACTATCACAAGATGTTCTGATTTTTTTTTGTTTTGGTTTCAATGGGAATAATTCAAATACAGCAAAGATCTATAGTTTCCAAAGGGTTTATCTAGTGGAGAAAGACTCAGTAAACATGCTTTACTCATGAAGGCAAGACTAAGATAATGGATTTCTCAAGTTATATTTAGTTAGCACTGCCTATGTCCTCTGCAGAAAGCACAGGCTTCTGCTACTCCTCCCTTCAAATTATTCATTTAACAAATATTTGAGATGTTCCTTTGTTACTTACTAATATTATTTTTGACCCCAAAAGTAGTTTATGGCAGCTTCTACAGTAAAGAGGAATCAATGATCATGGTGTTTTCCTTGCTCCCTGTATTTATTTCACAGTCTCTTTATTTCTCTGTCTAATGTATAACGCAAACTCACATATCACCTATAGAACAGAAACATGATTAGACCCCGCATTTGGATGTGTTAAAAAACATGGGATTTTCTTTGCCCTCCCTTGATTTCTACTGACAATTCTCTTAATAAGAGACAAAGAACTTAGGCTTTATGAATTCTTGGACTTTTCAAATTTTCCCTAAGTAGAAATGGTGAGAGGAAACTTAGGGGGCATTCAAACTATAAGAATATGGGATGTAAGACTGAATGATTCTTCCCTTCTCTCCCATGGGTCTGGGCACTGATGTACTTCCAGGACAGTATAAAGATTATTTTTCTTGAATAAGAGTAAAAGTTGAGCCACTGGTCAGTGCCTGAAAAGTTGTCACCATAAGAGTGAAAACATGAAGGGAATTCTTGAAGAAAACTTAACATACCAGTTTACACATTAGATTCATACCATCAGTTATATATTGTTGCAACCATAACAAGTTAAATGTGGAAGAAAAGGTTTAACAACCAAAAAAATGTCAAAAAGATTGCTGAAAGGCTACAACAAAGGGGAGGAAGAAGATAGCATCATTATGAATACAGAGGAGAAAATGAGGAGATGAAGATGAGGAGATGAAGAAATGGGACAAGAGAATTCTTTCCTCCTTTCAGAGGAGCACCATCCATCCCCAGTCTTGCCGCAGGATGAAAGACACTTGTTCTCTGCTGTCAGTATGTCTCTATTCATGTTTGTAAAACTGACCTAATGAAAGAGGAATACCTCAAACTGTAAGGCTGGAAAAATTGAACTTCAGTTCAATTTCCTAGTATAAGAACCATTAATTTATTCACTAAGCTAGAAAGAAGGGAGTTCCCCAAAAGACTAATATATTGAAAAAGAATAGAGTTTTCTACAGTATCAAGATTGTTGAAGTAGATTCCGAGCTGGGCTGATAACACCTAAAGTGAGGTTTGTACAAGATTTTACATCATTTTCCCATCTGAGTTCAAAACCCACCTTTACACTGAAATGCCTATTTTAATGAAGGTCATTCGGTCAGAGGTTGTTCCACCTTTGAAATAATTTTACATTTGTGATTAAGAATTGCAATTCACAGTGCCACTTGCCCCCTATTACACGTATCCAGAACTGCAATGTCAATCTGTGCAGCTAAGTGCAGTATAATTGTTGATATTAGTTTAGTTTTAATGTCTCCTCAAAACCTCCATAACACACTGATCAAATTTTCTCAAAGCAATTTACCATTAGAGTACTATTATATCAAAACTTTAAAAAGCATGATATCAATTTAGACAAAAATGTGTTTTGAAAACAGTGGAGAAAGCTCTTTGACAGTGTTGAAATATCTTGCTTTGACATTTTCAGCATAAAAAAGTAGAAACAGGAGTTTGCTAAGCAGGAACAGTGTTAAATGACTCTGTACATTTCAGAATCTCTATTTTGATAATTTAAAACCTCTGTTTACAGTAGCTATTATTTATACCAGATTTCTGTACTGCGGAAATTAGCTCACCAGGAAATTAAAGTGTTATGATATGGACATTGAAAAAGGTATAATCTTAACCCATCTGTCCTGGCTGGAGCTGGACTAGAGCTCCCTTTGGTCTGGCAGCGGGAGGAGCTGCAGCCCCCTGAGACCCCAGGGGCTCCCCAGGTCCCAGTGCCCTCACCTGTGTGCGGGGGCGGGGGGAGCACAGCTGGAGGGCTGGGCCCCGATTGGCCGATATTCCATGTCATGTGACACTGTGCTCACTATATAAAGGCAGGAGTGGGCCAGAAGGGGCTGCTACTTTTGGGGAGTGTTGTTGTGGGGCCTTTGTGTTTGGGATTGCCAGCCGGGTGTCTGTCAGCAGGTGGTGAGTAACTGTATTGTACCTTACCTGCTGATACTGCTGTCAGCGTATTGTTCTATCGCTGTTATTAAACTGTTTTTATCTCAACCCGCGAGTCTCCCTTTGCCCCTCTGATTCCCTCCCCATTCCCAAGTGGGGGAGGGTGGGTGAGAGACTGTGTGGTATTTAGCTGCTAACCAGGCTCAAACCACGACACCATCTATGCTGTAAAACATTTTTTTTTCAGGAAATAGCAAATTTCTAGGTATGGTCTGACATTTTCTTACTCAGTTTTTGACTGAGTGGAATTAACTCCAGTTTATATGCACTATAATTTTTAAATCACAGTAATAATGGTTCACCTTTTGATTGTCACACTCCTATTCCTGGACTATAGGGACCAATTTCATGTTGGATTTGGGATCCATGTTTGTGTTCAGCAGAACATTTCTGGTAGGAATACCATCTAATCAGTTGAAATTCTGCCAATTCAGTACTGCTGCTAATCTTCAACTTGCCTTGGAAAGAAGAATCATTTTTTTTAGCAGACTACAAGAAGAAAAAGTAAGGTCTTGGAATAATATTTCAGGAAAGAAGGCACTTAGTTCAAGGCCTGGAGTAGCTGCATGCTTGTGTTGCCAGTAATCCCAAATTCCAACCTATAACTCAGAGTGGATTTTAATCCAGGGGTTGTGAGCAGTGTTAAGGAACAGGGTAAAGACTCAGGAAATTGGTAGTGTGTAAGCAGGTAGAGTAGATGAAACAAGGAGTAAGAGCAGGAAAAACAACTGCCCAAAGCATGTGGGTTAGATGGGTCTTCTTTCATTTAGTCCTTTAGTTCCTCTTATTTTCTTGCTGAATTTTTACTGTTGTAGCTCATGGCTGTACTTGAATTATGAATGGGCTATGCAATTTATGTCATGTGGGAAGTAACATTTAAGGTCAGGCTTATATTGTACACACAAGTATGAACAAATAAATTATACTATCAGATTAAACTTTTAATTAGTAACAAGATCTTCTATAAAGGACTCATTTGCCCTTGTGAGTACAACACTTCAAATTATAGTTCACAATAAACAAGATATATCAAGGCTATGCTAAAGTATGGTTGACAAGATATTGTTATGATTTGATAATGCGGAGTCACAGAACAATAAACAAATGCATTTTCCACTAAAATAAATGACTGAAATAGCTATTCAGTTTTTGATATCAATAAGGTAGTCTGCACACTTGGAAAATTTATATACTACTGAATTTCTTGCGTCATCTTGAAGACGTTGGAAGTGTGGGAAAAGCAAAACAAGTGAAGAAACTGCAAGATATACATTTCCTTAACACATGATGCCCAGAACAAACACAGGACAGGATGGAGATCTGGTGATTAGTGTTGTCATGGAACCAAGGAGGAATATGAAGCAAGGTGGAGACCACAAGGTCCTGTTCTTCCACTTTTCTCAAGGACTGTTGTGACACAACCATATAGACTTATCTCCTGCTCTTCCCCTTTTCCCAAGGGCTGTTTTGCACAACTCTGCAGACACTATCTTGCATGCTTCCTCTTTTCCACACAACTGCCTTCTCTTCCCACAACAACTGTGTGCACATTGCACCAAGGAATGTGCTCTGTCATTATTCAGGAAACAATGTCTTGACCACAGTCCCACCCACTAACACACATACATTTAGATAAATACTACCCTGAGTTTGTATCCAACTCAGAGGGACAATCTGACACCAAATTGGAGGGACAGATCGACAGGTTTGTGCTCTCACCTGCCCCCCCCCACCCCCAAAGGACACCTTTTGGCAAGATTTATGCCCTCAGCTATTCAGAGTGATTAGCCAGGAATTAAGTGTGTGATTGCAATAGTTTTTGTGTGTAGTACTATATAGCCAACTGAAGTTTGTGCATTTATTGTAGGCAATCTCAAAGAATCTGTAGATGTTGCATAAGGATAAACCGGACTATTCATGAACCTGACTGCTTTTGAATGCAACTTGACCTACAGCACATGGGCTGTTTGTGCGTCTGGTGTAAGGCCTATAGTCAAGGCGCTAATTGGCATATCTATTAAGAGATATGTCCAGCCACTCTAATCTTTGAGGACTGGCTAGAAAGCAAGGGGATTCATCTCTTACCAAATTAATTCAGCACCTGAAATGCAACAAGATGCCATAAGGGTTGCATGCAAATAATTTTTAAGAGACATAAAAAGAACTGAGACCATTAAATGTGTAATACAGAGATTTATTAACAACAACAACAACAAAAAAAAATCTTGTCAAAGGCAATTTCAGCCAAAAGTTTGTTTAGGGCCTCCAGTTTGGCTCAGTTCATTAGGGCAGTCTAGGAAGTCTCATTCCCACAGAGCAGACAAAGAGGGACACAACTCTTTGAGACTGTGTAATTAACCTGACTTGAGCAGTGTAATTGCCAGGTGTCTGTGGCCTACTCATGCTAAACTGTCTTCTACCAGCTGCCTTTGAAAGACAGAATTCCTTTTAGACAGCTGCCCTGGTCCTATATATCTGGGGCTGATTTTATCTTGTTTCCTGTACTCAAAACAAGAAACCTTTTGCACAAGTAACATAATCGATTAAAAAGGAGCTGTACCTGTGATCTAAATGCTGTATTTTATGATTATTTGTGGGTTGTGCTCTGTGTTTGAAACAAATATTGCTCTGTCAGTCATTCCTGAATCAGCTGAAAAATCTTCTCACACTACCAGTTATTTGAAAGGAGATTCAGGGAAATTCTAGGCTAAATCATGAGATGTCTATGGGCTTAGACAGCCACAGAAAGGAAGTGACTTAAAATATTAGCTGGTACTTAAGTAGATTTTCTTGTTATTTACATTCCAGCTCATACTGAATTCAGGTATGGGTTGGGCTGTTAAAGGTCACTCGAAGTGGTAGATGATATCATTCCATAGGCTACTGACTGGCTTGTTCACTTGTCCTAAATGAATCTAAAAATTTGTCTGTCCATTGTTGTCTGAGATGCCAAAGAACAGCTGAGATATACCTGTGGGGCTAGCAGAAGTAACATGGGAGCTAGAAGACGTACATGGCCTGAGGGAGAGAGCTGTTGACAGATTCAGATGTCAAGGTTTAGGCATCTACAGACAGATATTTCCAGATGGAGTGTCTGGAAGTTGGAACTTACTCTGTGGCTTGGGAACTCTCTGTTCTCGTTCCATGGAGCACAGAAGTCTGAAGACATTTTAAACCGAGTTCAGTAAAAGTTTTTTCATCAATAGTGGCTTGTTTCTTTTGATGCCACCAAAAACAAGCTGACAGAAATGCATAAGTACTACTTAAGTTTAAGAAGCAGCAAGGGAGGTTTTTTGCACTGACATGACAAAATGCCAAAAAAACCTCACTTCATGCCAAATGCCTATAAATTCTTCTTTGCATTTTAAAGGTAGGCAGATGCATCTTCATCTTTTCTCGAGTATATTCATCTTCACTGGCATATCAATAATAGTGAATGGATAATTTCATTGTATCATTGTGATTAAAAGTGACATGAAAGCTATGAAGCACTAAATGTAAGTTAAGAATATCAGGTACTTACACATTATTGAAATGTTTGGGTATATGAGGGGAGGAAAGCATAAAATATCTCCTAATATCATTAATTTGAGAGGGAGCAGAACTGAGTTTGCAGCTGTAAACCCCTGGAATATGCATATATTTTACAATAGACCATTATAAATTAAAAAAAAAAAAAGACAGTGTTAAGAGAAGATTTTGTAAGTTTTTCTCTTCAGCCACCTAAGTACCATAGTCTAGTCCAAAGTCAGGATCCTTTATAATCTACTTGATAGTTGATAGACTGGTAGTCAGGCCTTTTCTCAACATATGTGGTCCAGTCTCCTCTGAAGAAATTGTGCCTAAAATGTGTCCTGTCTTGTGGGGTAGAGATTCAAACCTCTAGACTACTGATCACAAAGCAGGGTATTTAGATACCTAAATATGTACGAATGTGAGCTTTATATACCCAGATCCCCTGCACAGATGAGTTACAAAACTAATTCAGTTAAAGAACCCCCAAGCTACTTGTCAACAGTCAAAAGTTGTTTACAGGCCTAAGCAGTAATACAGAGGAGATGATCTCGATTGATGCTTGGAATCAAGTCAGGCAGGATCTCCCAGAACATCTAAAGCACACACCTATGCATGGAAAGCTGAATTGCACTATAGTAGTTTCCTGTTATTTTCAGTGGGAATCTAGTTCAGAATCTGTCTAGAGAGCTACTAGGCTGACCTGACAAAGATGTCTACTTTAGGATGAGCTGAATAGATCTTCAGACTCCATTGACAACATTGAGTAAATCTCTATCAACTATGATGTAGGTTTAGACAGCTACTGCATGTAGATAAACTTACATGTAGATACATAAATGTAAGCATGTTAATTTGGAGCTCAATCCTGCCTTCAATAATTTATGTAAATTGTTTAAAATTGTGACATGTTAATTTATTCTTTAGTGTTACAGCAATAACAGAAAATGCTTAGGTTATTCTCAGCAAAGTTAGGACAATGTATTCATATGTATTATATGGATACTATTTGAAATGGTATGTGGTCTAAAGGAGATCACTAAAGACGTGTTATGGAAAAAAAGCTGGTGACCCATCTCATTGTTTCGATGTCAACTGCCACTCACTAATATTTATGAGGTGAAAAAGAATAAGCATCAGCCTAAATGTCTGTGCAGAACTCAGTTACCCAAATGTTCATTTAGCTCTTTAAACATTCAATTAACTTTAAAGTCTTTTCCAAATTGAGATGTTATAGAAATGGTGAGGTTCGGAGATGGAAAATACTCACTCCCATTGTTTTAAATCTTTAAAGAATAGTGGTCTTACTCCATCCTCAGATAATAACAAACCGATTGCTTTTTCTCTCCTCAATTAAGAATTCCTTCAACTCCAGCTGTAACCAGATCAAGCAGTGGCTAGTGCTCAGATTCAGATACATGGAAACAGCATTGGTGCAAATTGCCACCTTCCCCAGCCTCGTTCTACCTAGTAGATTAAAAAATGACACCGAGTAGTAGCATTTCAGAGCTCTTGAACAGCTAAAGCAATTGCCTGTAACAACTTAATGTGATTTCCCTGGAAGAAACGTACAAGTATGAATAAGTTCAACTCAGTTTATTCTTGATAAGATGATCAAAGGTAGAATTATCATTAGAGGTGCATAATCTTTATTCACCACCAGAGAAAATGATAAATAGCAGAGAAAATCAAACAATTTACAGCAGTTAACTCATGAAATACAGAACACTTTCAGGTCAAACCAAAGGGCTCCCCTAAATCTAGAAAATTAGCCCCTCTACCACTGAATACATATCCATGTAACGTTTCAGAGGTGCAATCAGAGAAGCATTAAAGCATTTCCTTGCATCTTGTACTGAGGAAATTCTAAAACAAGGTTTCAGTTATTGGAAACAATCATGCTGAGACTTTTAGCTTTAGTTTATATTTCCTTCTGCTTCTGTTCACCTCTAAAAAAATAAGTTGCAGATGGAAGGCAAAATTTTGCAAGGGGATGCCTGAACATCTGTAGTGATGATAAACAGTCAAAAAGACCTGTACAAAGTTTCATGCAATAACTCTATCGCAAGAACAGTGTTGTGGTTTTTGATTTCTTGAAGTCTTCTACTTCCTTTATACAAACTTGCAAACAGACTGTTAGCATCTAAAAATAAAAGGAGGCCGATTCAAGCAACAAACAGTTGGTTTATTACATGTTGTCATAATGTTGTTATTATGTTGTTATTCCTTTTGCTTTCTTATTACTCATGCTCTCTTTCTTCTTTTTTCCCATTTGAAAATAATTTTATCCAAACAGGCAGTAGAGTGATAGGATGGGACTCAAGTGACTTCATATACAGCAGAAATAATTCGCACTGAAAGCAAGCGGCTTTAGAAAAGAGCATAGACTGAAAATTGTTCCTCCAGTTTCACAGTAAATACTTCTCAATCATCTCACCATTCAAGGGCAATTCATAAAATGACTTTGTAGACACATAGACGGACCGTATTTGCAATGTATGCTATTTGCAACAGATAATGTGACTCATGCCAGCCATTAATACGGAGTCAGACACGACCCCTTTATCAGTGGACATTTCAAAGAAGGTTCCTTTTGCAGATTTTAAGTCATGCATATACGCGATGCTTAATATATCATTTGAACTCATAAAAAAAATTGTTTCTTCTAATATTTACATTCTAAAATATATTCTTTTTCTCACTTAAGACACATGGTGCTCTGGCTAATGAAGTGCTGCCAAATGATCTGCTATGTTGTAAATAAGGCATACAGAGGTGGACAAGATAATTATTTATCAAATGACTTTTCAATCAAAGTCAAAAAGTCTGGCTAAACTATAGGCAAAGTGCAAAAAAGATCTTGGTGTGTTTGTGAAAAACATTTTATAGAGTAGGGTCCATTTACTGCTAGAGAGAAATATGAGCACTCCATTGAAATGAACTGAATATTTTTATATTTATATATAAACATATACACCTATTTTTATATATCTACTTCTGTCTTTACAAATACATTTTTTCAGAGGTCTGAAGTTAAACGCATACTCAACATTAATAATATCAATGACAGCATGTTAAAAAAGTGTGGATCCTCCTTCATTGCATTCAAATGGAGTTTTATATCTCAAAGATTCTCTCAATTTCTTCTGACTCGTATTTGTGCAAATTTGGGACCAAACTAGTGGAGTCAGTTATACAGTCATAGATCTGGTGAAAGTAAGACCTGAATAAGCACATAACAAGCATACAGAGAAAAAGATTACAGTAATATTCCCCTTAATATTAAGTCATAATATCATAGAAGCCATTTCTAGAGTGAATGGTAATCTGTCACAGCTAGTAATCTCATAAATAAAAGTCTGCTTTCAGGGATTTTACATTCTTTTTCAGCTTTTGAGTGAACTACAAGTTTATATATAAAAGGGTCCAAATAGAAGAAAGTAGTCATTTGGATAAATAAACAAACTAGCAATCTTTTCTTAAATGTTATTCCTCATTCCTGCTTGCCATCATTCTCTCTTTTTATTTTCTGTTTTTGACTGCCATCACTGAGTCACCATTACTTCCCCAATGGACTGCCATAGACTCTGCTAGCAAGCTACAATTGTTGTTAATAACAGTACCAAAAGTCAGGCAAGGCAGGTCCTGCCAGGCTGATGCTGGCATGCCCAGAGAAGGTCAGGACACTTGTTTTAGCCAAGCCACAGCAGTCAGCAACTGTTCTTGCATTAGTCAAGGAACATTCTTAGACAGAAATGGACAGGTAGGATGAGGTTTGGGGACATTGAGGTCTCTGCTGTTTCTGCCATGCGGTACATAGTATAGTTACAAAATACCTGCTACTCAGAGTGAGCTGTTAGGGAATGTCTCATTCTACTGCTCTTGGCATCTGCAGAGATTTACAAGGCTCCTAAGACTGCAAGTATACTCTGTGCAACATGATACAGTTTTTATACTCAAGTAAAGTGTCCTGATGTATCTATGACAACTGTATAAAGTGAAAACAATGACGCAGGACAAATATTATGTTCATATCCCCTAAGTTTAGGGAAACATTAAGTAAGGACTGTCTAGAATAGGACGGTTCACATCCAAAGAAGAGCAACAAAGCAGGTGAAGGATCTGGAACACAGGTCTTATGAGGAACTGGGGTTGTTTAGCCTGGAGTAAAGGAGGCTGAGGGGAGAGCTTATCACTCTTTACAACTACCTGAAAGGAGGTTGTGGTGAGGTGGGTGTCGGTCTCTTCTCCCAAGGAACAAGTGACAGGACAAGACAAAATGGCCTCAAGCTGCACCAGGAGAGGTTTAGATTGGATATTATGAAAAAATTCTTCACTTCAAAGGGTTGTCAAGCACTGGAATGGGCTGCCCAGGGAAGTGGTTGAGTCACCATCTCTGGAGGTGCTTAAAAGACATATAGATGTGGTGCACAGGGACACGGTTTAGTGGGTGACTTTGTAGTACTAGGTTAATGGTTGGACTTGATGATCTTAAGGGTCTTTTCCAACTTAAATGATTCTGTGATTTTATAGATAAAAGCAAATCTCTGGGTTGCTCTAGTATCTAGTCAGATATAAGAACTGAACCCATCATATATGTAATACAGAATGAAAAGCTTCTGGAATATCACTTTCTGTTGCATATGCCTGAGGATGAATCATTTACAATGCATTACATTTTGGAATTTGTATTGGACAGCAATGTTGCTGTAGGATGACCATGAGTCACGCAAGCAATGAAAAGACTTCATAGAGGCAAAAAGCAGATTAGTGATGAAAGCGTATTTATCTTTAAAGTGGCATCTTGAATAAAATTATTTGTGAGCCTTTAAGTATCATACAGTAAGTAGTTGGATTTTTAAAAAATCTATTCATAATTCAATGAGTCATGACAGTCTGAAATTCTATTGTGCTCTTACATTAATTTCTACGTGAGAAAACATTAGGGAGCTTGTGTCCAATAACGCAGATGTCATTGCAAATCCCCATAACGCAAATATGTTTGTGGGAGTATAGTTTATTAAATAAATAAATAAATAAACCAAACAACAAACAAACAAACAAAGGACTGGAAAAAATCTTAAAAGATCATCTAATTTTTATTTGCATCTTGATAATCTGTCTGACCCTTGACCTGAGGAAGAATCAAGTAGAATCAGGTCATTTCTGACAGATGCTTTTCTAACTCCCAGTTATATATACACCACTTCTCCCCTCCCAACACAAGCTATGCCTCTCTTGCACAGACATCATCATCAGAAACACTTGCTTAATGTCTACTGTAAACAATCCTAAAACATTCCTAAGAAAAATTAAGCACTTTTTGTCTTGTTGCTGTGAACAGTGGAAGTGGGCAGTTTTCCTCCTCACCGAGTCAGCTATCAGAAACAAGGACATGGCAAGTACTTCAACTAAAAAGTAACAACTGATTGCCTTAGCAGAAACAGTTATTGATGATGGAAATTTGTCACAAGGCCACAGCGTCCTGCTTTATAAGAGGTTCCATTATTTCAGGATTTATGCAACAGCTGGAAGCTGTCATTTGATGCTACTGATGTCATCTCTTTATTAATTGAGAAACAATAAACCCTGAGATGAAGTAGTCAGTAATTGCTCTTCTGATAGCATGAAAAAATTCTCACTGTATTTTCTAGTTTGATGTCAAGCAATGGCAAATTTGATCTCTTCTCAGCCTCTGTCCTAAAACATTTCAAGTTCTCTGATTTTCTTATTGCACTATCTTACAAAAATAGCTGAGAACTGAGATGTTCTAATTATTTCACTTTCCAGCTTTGCTCTCCAGTATTGCCAACCAATGTGCTTTATCACAGACAGAAATGCCTGCATTTCATTTGACAATTCGGTTGTTACAGTATCCTGGTTTCAGCTGGGGTTAAACCACAACATACAGTTTCATGTGCATGGCACAAAGAGGCATGAGAAAGGAGTAAGGTCCAAGATGACAACAAAGAAAACCACTTAAGTCTCTGACTTTTTTTTTTGGATGAGCATTAGGCAATTGCTGTTCAACAGCTCAACATTCTGTTTTCCAGAGACAACTCTTTGGATGACCTTTTTTTAAAATTATTTTTAATCTTAGTTACAATACTTGATTGAAACAATATCACCTTGTATCTTATGTTCCTTTTCTGTGAAAGAATACTGAAACTGAGTCTTCCACAAATTCCTGATAAATCTCAACGTAAAATCTTCATCTTTTTAAAGAGTTATCAAGAAAATACATTTGCCAAATATAATTTCAGAATTTCACCTCTCCAACAATTCATATTTGTACTATGCATGGGAATGTTCAAACACTTTACTACACCAAGCACTCTCAGTAGGCACATACTGTGATCTGGTGATGTTCAACTAGAGCAGAGGGATGTTGACACATGAAAATGAATATTGGATAGTGTGATTACATGGTTATAAAATAAAGACTGATATAGAAAAATGATTTCCACATGTGAAATAAACCACATCATTAACTGATGGTATGGCAGAATTCATGGTGCCAGTAAAAGAGAAAAAGGCAGTGAGAAATAGGGTGTTCAATGCATGAGGGACAAAGAAGAAGAAAGCTAACAGTGAAGACTGTGGATGAAAGACTTTGGGTAGGGCAGCCATTGCAGAGGGTCAACCTGTCTTTGACATAGGAATTGTATTGACCCTTTACTTTTATATCATGAGGAAATTCTGTGTGTGGGGAACCTATCATCAGGCTGTTTATTAAATGGATTGTACTGGTTCCATATTTGCCAAGTCAGTGGCCAATGATGTGAGGTGAACATCAGGAAAGCCAAAAACGAGAGGAGAGATGAGATCAGACTAAAACCCTATAAAAAACACTGTTGTCTCTGCCCCAAAATGAAAGATTGACTTTAAAAACATCTGCTGGAAGTAAAATAAGTAGAAGATATGCATACATTTTTAAAATCTTAATTGGACTCTAGAAACCAATGTAGAACATCTGCAGGCTGGCTAGACCAGTATAATTAGATACTCTCTATATTTTTCTCATAATAGGAACTTTACCCTTATTGCAATAGAGAGCTGTGTAAAAGTAAAAGAGTAGGAAATTATACCCACGGTGAAAAGGACCTCACTGTTGTGACAACTGATGTACATTAGAAACTTTCCAGCAATATAACCGTGGTGTCAGAGTAGAAAATATTCTATTCTGTATCACCCCTAAATTCACCACTACAGCTGTTGTAATAGCCTGGTCATATTATTTTTGGAGATCACAGGCAAAACTAAATGTTAACTCAGTTATTTGTTCTTACTAAATGCTGATTTTATGATGTGGGTTGGCTACACGAAGGACAAGGATGATCTTTGAGCAAAGATAATCCTTTATCCAAGGAGCTTAAAAGTTAGACATATTTGCAAGCATTTAGTGAAAAATCACCATTTGGAGAGTGAACATTATGAACTCAGTTCCTCCACATAACAATTTCTTCAGCTAGTGTTTGTGCTTCACTGCATACCAATATAAGGCATTTGCCTTTTTTATTCTGAGATAAAGAGATGCTACTGAATGACTCAGTTCCTAAAGAGAAGTTATGCTGCTCTATTCTCCATCATTGCTGAGGCTTTTGCTTAACCAAATTAGGTGTCCTGTGCTACCCATTTTCTTACCCTACTATTTCAACGTCACTTCATACCTGAAAGGATCCTTTATAGATAGCTTTAAGGAAGAGAGAAAAGTGTATAGAGAAGCACTAAAGAACAATGGGAAGTAAATGCTAATTACTGATACTGAACCATAGGTTTGAACACACTGTCTCATTTATTATGTGCAGCACATCTAGAAAAGTTCTGCATTGGCCTGATGTTGAGTGAGGGCTGGTGGAGGGGGGACGTGTACTGGATTCCTTTCCTTCCTTCCTTTCTGTCCTGTAGATACCTATTCCAGATTTATGCCCTTTGAAAGAGGACTATGACAGGAACTGACACTGTGAACTTTCATGTGCTGCTCCACCAAGTGTATGTCAGACTTTTCTTTACATTAGCCCACACCAATCCATATTTCTGTTCTAGGAAGTCACAGTACTAATATAATCAGGGATGAAGCAGTATTATTACCAAGCAGATCTAAACCTTTCCCAGGCTTCCCTCTTCACCTATGTTATACATGTCTGTATTATAACTTGGGGAACTGTTCCCCATATTTCTGTGTCTTAGTTTGGGCTGAAATAGAGTTAATATTCCTTTTCAGGGACTAGATGAGTGCTGTGTTTTGGATTTAGCTTTGGGTTTGGTATGGGAAGAATGCTGATAGCACACTGATGTTTTCAGCTGCTACCGAGACTTCAAGGACTCTCCGACTCTCCATGTCCTGCCCGTGCGCAAAGGCACAGGGAGCAGGGAGGGAGCACGGCCACAGCACCTGACCCTAACTGGCCAGTGAAATATTCCATATCATGGCACGTCATGCTCACTGTATAGAGGAGGGGTGGTCGGGAAGGAGCTCTCTCGCTTCCGGGATTGCGATTGTGGGATCTTGGTATCTCGGGGTTGCTGGCCAGGAACGGGCTGGGGATTGGTTGGCGGGTGGTGAGCAATTACGCTGTACATTGCCTGTTTATATATTTCTTTTTGTTTTCCCCCCATCATCGTTATTGTTTTCATTTTATTGCCATTATTAAACTGTTCTTATCTCAGCCTGCGAGTCTCCCTTCACCCCTCTAATCCCCTCCGCCATTCCCAGGTGAGGAGGGGGAAGGGAGGGTGATTAGCTGCGGGGGTTGGTTGCCGATCAGGCCCAAACCACAACATTCTGATTTCTCTTTACATAGGTGAGATTTGAGTGAAACTACATTGATCACCACCTTGTGTGACCTATTTTTTGACTGTCCACCTGCTGGATGTTTCATGATATTCAGTTTAAAAGTGAAGAGCTCTGAGACAGAACAGTACTTTGGAGAACCACCTCTGGGATATTTATTCAACCATTAGAGGAGAAAATCTTAAGGCATCTCCCAGCATGTAGGTATCCCTTCACACAACTAGAACCTTGATGTAGGGAAATAATATATGCATGAAAGTTAACTAATTTTTCTTTCACTTCAAAAGGGGTTTTAGAGGACCTATCTTTGCAAACCCCCATTTTCTTCTCTGTTTCTTTAATCCAAAGAAATACCATATATTAATGTTAGAGTGAACTGATATAAAAAAGGAAGATGTGGTAAATACTCCCAAGGATCTTCGGGGATTTTTCACTCTACTTTTTTCTCCACCTCTGCATTATCAAGTGAAAGAAAACGTTGTCATTATCTTTCTTCTGCAATGTAAATGAGGTAAGGCGTTTTCTTCTCAGTTCTGCTCTGCCTACCTGCTTAAAGGATCAGTTGATAATTGGACTTTTCCTTAAATGGTCTAATAGACGTTTTGAAAACTTTTCTATATTTTGAGTCTACACATATTATATGAAGCCCCTGTTTTGATAACTCTGTGGGTTCTGTTAGATTGCCAGTTTACTATAGTCATGTCAACTCACATCATACCAAGTGCAAGAGAGTTCATAGGCTCATGATAGATAAGAGTCAGCAACATCAGACATGGTAGTGAAATGTATAAATAGGACTGTAACATGCATGGCAGAGGCATTAATCCCTCTATGCTGCTCAGTCTGAAATAACTGGTGGGTAAGAACCCAGTGGAGATTAATGGGGAAAAAAATGTGGAAAAAACTTCCCCTTGAAGAAATTTGTATAGCATTCATGTTGTTTAGATGTAAAAAAAAAACTGGGGAGAAGGCACTGTAGCAATGCTCTTGCAAAAATATTATCTAAGTCCCTTCTGGATAAGTTGTGAAGAAAATTATATATTTAAATAACTTCCTGATGGTAAAGATAGTCAGGCTCTGAATGCATTGACTTGCAAGGTTGGGAAACAGCCATGGTAAATCCCACCTTTCAAAAAGAAATGAGTGCGATTATAAAACATTCCTCAAAAGCCAGTACTTCCCTTGGCTAATTCTTTGCCCAGTTTGTAATTCTTCACATACCCACTGTTTTCTCTAACTGAATTAATATTTTCGCTTGCACTCTAAATAGATGAGATTTTACACACTCATTTACTAAACCTTCTTTTTTAAAAAAATGGGATACCAACTGGGTGACTATATCCTGGTTCACCTTTGGTACAGCCATACAGTTCAGCCCAGGGTACAACAAAGAGCAGCTCTGTAGCAGCAAACACTACAGGTCACTTCTCCCCTTGGTGTTATTACTGTAGGCATTTCTTGCAATATGAAGAGTACTGTCATCAGTTCCTAAATAGCAAAGGAGAAAGGATTTCTCCCACTTACTGGGAGATGTGATTATTAAGTGGTTCTGAGCAGATACCAATAAGTCAGGCCCCAAAGCTGCAGCATATGCTATTCAACCATTAGCCAGTTTTCTTCCCATCCAGATGATTCTGCCTGCAGACCTCAGAAACCTGCCACCCAAAAGCCTGCTGTCTAATTTACCAAATTTATCTGAAGGATGAGCAACTGAGGAGACACCTGTCAGCTTGAGGCAGTCTGGGTGGGAGGCTGGCTGTCCTTAGAGAGGCTATGAATGATGATGGAGCTAAATTTGGAGAGGTAAATTCTTCTAATGTGACAAATAATCATGCATGAGGCATGTATTGTTGGCTCTTAACTAAGAATGACAACAAAATGTAGTGGGTCTGTTATGACAGAGATACACTGAGCCAGGTGCCTGAAAACTCAGCCATGTCAGTGCTTGAAACAGAAGGCACTAGTTGTTGCTCTTTGCATACAGGAGGATTGTTGCTAACAGATCTAGCTCTTTTTTGTCTCACTGTCAGCATCACCAAGGTTGTGACAGAGATAGTCAGAAGGCAGGAGATAGATGCCAGTTGCCTTTAGTCCTGAGGTGGGATAGTCCTTCATTTAGGACCATCTGTTGTTGCCGTGGTGAGTTGCAGTCCTCCTCTTGCCTTAGCATTTACAGGGTAAGTCTCATTTACACAGATGCTCATGCAACAATAAATTGAGATCTTCATAGTCTGGCACGGTTTCTCACATTTATCAGAAGCCCCAGAGATGTTTAGCAAGTGAAATTTTTCTAAAAAACATAAAACAGACAATTTGTCTCATTACTTTGGATTCCTTCAACACCTCAATCTGAGTGCAACACAACAAGCATCACTCTATACCATGAAACACTGCACAACTAGGCATCATCACTTTGTGATAATGCTCCTAAACAGTACTGCCATGCACTGCTGGCTTGTTGGCAGTGCATGCTTGTGACAGCTTCTAAAAACCCCTTCACAAGAGTCATGATCCAACAATTCACTAATGTCTTTGTTGACGCCTATCAGAGTAGCATGCTGCCCAGGTGCATGCTCTACATGGTGCAATCCCACGCTTCTCCAGGCAAGCACACAACTCCTTGAGGGATGATATACTGCCAGAGTGTTATGCCTTTGCATCTTTCTTTTTTTTTTCTGTGAGGTTTAGGGAGTGAAAACAACTTGTGTTTTGCCTTTACAGCATGCAGTTCTTTCAGTTTGGCTCATGCACATATACCTGGCAACCCTAAACAAATTCTGAAGGTTGCTTGTGCTTCAGTGTACGGTGGTTTGGTATGTTCTGCTCAGCTCTTTTCATCAATAGAGATTCCTGTTCTATTACTCTTATTCTCTCTCAGCACATCAATCTTTTCCTTGCTTTTATTTACTCTAAAGTGTAGACTGCACAATGTGATCCTGTTTGGGTTAGGTACTAACATCAGTTCTCAGACAGCTTGTGAAAAATCTGATGTTAATAAATTCTAATAAATTCATTATACAACTGTCTTTTATATGATGCTGTTGTTTTTCTAGGCTTTCCAGGGAAAATATACTATCTTTGTGAATAACAGCTAGTTCCTTTAAAAAACAAAGCATTTTCCCAAATTTTCCTTGATAAGGTTTTGTACTTTTCTCCTGTTCAAGTAAAAAGGATTTGCCAATTATTTTCTTCCTTCCTTCTGAGAAGAAATGCAAGCATGCAAATAGGAATTATCTAATAAAGGGTGAATTTACTCTTCTCAAGTGGGATAATATGAAAGCCTCTCTTCAGATATTAAATTTCATTAAAATTGTAGGAATTTAGATTTCATCCTTTTATTATATTCAGCTAATATTCACTTTCAGTTCTAAAAATTTATAGGGGGACAGTTATATCCACACACAGAGATCTCTTCTCTTTAGAAAACCAGGCTAAGTACACAGTGCCTACCCCATGAGCAGAGCTGTTGAAAGAGAAGATGAGTGGGAAACTAAGGAATGGGGAGGAGAGCACGGACAGAATATAAAACTGTATGAGGGATTTCTTTTTTCTGCATTTCCCTTGATCTGTTGAGCTTTTTTCCCCTTATTCCAGACATGTGGTAAATGAGAGGTGGTGCCACCTATTCTGCATTAAAAGCAGCACCTCCCAGCACACAAATCCAGTGACTGCTAAATCTTAACAGGAGATAGACTGACACAGAATATTCAGATATTTTGATAATCATTTTCTTTCCTCAAATTAAAGCCTTAAAAGATCTTGGCACTTCTGACCAAAAATGGCAAAAGTTCCCACCAGGGAGACTAAATAAGTTACAGTATCCTTCAGGAGAGCAGAAACCACTTCCTGCTATGGAAAAAAGCAAGAATCCCATATCCAACTTGATTTCTTCTCCTTCCTGGGTAGTCAGGAAACCACCCCTTGCCTAATGTTTCCCTTATGTCCCAATCTCCACTCCTTCGACCCCATGGGTACCTACAGAGCCTGCTTGAGCCTCACTGCTTGGCAAGACCTGTCACATCCCAGCCAGCACGACCTCTCTGGCACAGCATTAACACGTGCCACAGCAAGCAACTTTCTATGTGCTAACTGCCTTTACTCACATCCGCTCCTCTCTCCACTTGTTCTAATTCTTCATCAAAATACCTTCAGGCCCCTCATCCTCTTAACAATCATCTGAAAAAGAGAGAAGTTAAGGGTTTTGTAGTGAAAACCAGCAAAATGTAATTAAGCAGCTGCCAGAGATGTCTGCTTTCTATACTCCCAGCAGCTGTATTATGCATCCTCCCTCTGTCCCTCCTTTGCTGACCTATAATTTGCTGTGATCTGTTAGGCTGAAAACTGTGGTCAATGTTCCTCATCAAGGCAGAGTCTGTTGGCTGCACACTTTGGCACTGCTGGAACCTTTCAAACTGTCCCGGTGAATGCGGAGTGCGTGGCTCTCTTAGGGGTCCCACACACAGGCGAAGGTTGAGCCTCCTGCCCTATTACACAGCAGTACCTCTGTAGGTGGCTGTGTAAGTAAGACAGTATAATAGTTTGGCTTTTTTTATTCAAACATCACAGATTTTAGTTCCTTTCTTCATGTGCTAACAGGTATTCTTTTGCCTCTAAGGCTATCATTAATTTGTAATTTCAATGTTATCTTGTGCTCCTTGTTCACCTAATTGTGTTCATCTTGTTTAGCTGTCTTGTCTCTGCTTCTAATAGTAACTTGATATTTTTAACATTGGAGCAGCCTTACATATAGTCAAATTGCCCACTTCACATAATCTCTAGTCTTCTTTTTCCACTGTTATCTGTTGCACCTTAATTATGACGGTTCAAGAGAACATATCATCTAATTTCATTGAATATCAGTTATCTCCACAATGTGTTGTTCTAACTGTGGTCTTTGAACTATGCAGAGTCTACCAGATGTTGTACTGGGTATTTGCCTAAGCCTTTCTCCGTGTTGACAAAGTAAAATTACAATATAGCAGTTCATAAAGCATTACTCTATGCCACTGCATCATATTATAAGGCACAGATAGTAAATTGAAGAAAACTCTAAAGAGGCCATCATCATTCCCTTTTGCCATAGGACATGCTGATATTTATTGACTTCTTAATTCTTTTGTTCAGCAAAGCATTAGATAATCCAAGCACTACACAGCATTTATGTGGTTTTCCTTCATTATTTATCGACAAAAAAAACCTGCATTTGGTTTACTTAAAATTGTGGATAAAAAACTGCAGACATCTAAAATAACCCCCACAGCTATTTTCAGTTTCCATTGAGGTAAACAAGTGAAAAACTGCAAAATCAAAAGAGCTCCTCCACATTCTAATTTTCCCTTGAGAAAGTGGTTGAATCTGCTCAGGATCCAAGGTTCAAGTATTCAGTTTAGGAAGAGAAAGATTTAAATATGGGTTTCCTTCTTGCAGATATTCTTCTCAAGGCATTGAAGAACTTAGTGGCAAAGGATGGTTTCCTCTTTGTGTAAGAGGATTATTAATTTCCACCATAGAATTTATCATGATATAAAATTTGTTCCTAAGTACAATCAGAGGCACATCAGATACTCACCTAGTTCTTTAAAAGAAGAGGTAAAAAGCATCTAATTTCAGATTATCTTGGTCATTGCAACCTTGAGTACAATGGGGACAGAGATCATGGCAATCCTCATTAATTCACATGCATTTATTTTCTGAGCAGCTGTAGACAGCTGAATGCATGAAGTTACACATCTTTCTCCCAAAGCTCTGACCTACTTGGATCCCATTTTACTCCCTAAGTCCTTTCTTCCACCTCAAATAGTTCTGGCTTCTCTGCTCCATTAACTTACTTATTGATGGGGTTAATGCATTGCATTTTGGTTTTGAAAATTTGTTAGTTTTCAACTCATTTCTGCAGTCAACACTATTGACACTCCCTTAGGTGTCAACTATCATGTTTTCTGCTCATTTCATCTCTCCTGAAAGGTGACCCTGTAAGAAAAAGATTTCATATGACAAGAAGATGAGCAGGAATGTGGCAGTGAAAACCAGTCCTTATCCAAATCTTTCGTCTTCTCCCTCACCTCCTAAGATTATAGCTAACTTTCACTTGATCCACATGCACTTCCTTAAACCCAGTGCCTCAAATCACCACAAACACTGGACATCAGAGACGTTCTGAGACTTTTGTTCAGAAATCACAAACTTGATTAGATGTTTTGTGGTACTGTTTCTGTCAAACCCCAAATACCCCAAGGCTCAGCAACAACTGTCTGTTTGATTGTGTTAAAAGTATGCTATGACTCCACGAAGGTAAATACAGTAACACACCATCCAGATTGAAGGGTGCCTTAGGGTGGGTTGCCTAGGTGTAGCAGGACCACCCCCCATCAGGAGCTAATGCACTTAACTGTTGGCCACTGGCTCTTTTGCACCCTTATTTTTCACACCTCTGGTGACACACCATGGTTTCTGTCACATACGCACCCTGGTTGGGTGCAGATCAGCACACCCATCCATGCTTCATGGCAGGAAAAGGGAGATGGGACCCCTGGTCAACAGACAAGGCCCTCAGCCAACAAAATGCCATGGTCAAGAGAAGTTTCTAGAACACTGACCATATATGACCACAGTTCAGATCAAGCCAGGCTATAAAATGGGCCCCCCAGCCAAAGACCCCTTTTGAATGGTTCTCCTTGGAGAAGGTCTGTGATCAAAAGCCCTCCCCTTGTGACTGGGATGCCACCCAAGGAAACTGCCCAGGATTGAGTGCCTCCACCTCCCTCTTGGTGAATGAATAGTCCTGGATACCCTTGAGTGAGCCCTCAGCCCCTTTGGGTGAGCAACATCTTCTGGTTACCCTTAAGTGAGAGGCTTCCCCTTCAGTGAGTGAGTATGTGCACACTTTGGAGTTATCATTCCCATGTGTCATCATCCTTCTGTGTTGTTGTGTAGTAAAAACTTCCCCAACTGGTACACAAAACCTATAATTAAATGTTATCAGAGTGTTGTTTTGGTTACCCCCCATTGTCTAGCTGTTTTCAGCTGTTTGGATTTGATTACAAATTAAAGTTTGTTCAAGTTTATTACCTGCGTAAAGCTGCTTTGGTATACCTCCATAACACTAGGTTTATGGTACCTACCAGGTGGCTACTTGCATGTTTAGTCACACCAGTACCATACAGGCAGGTTTTCATCATGTTGCCTGTAGTAAAATAGTCCTAAATTTCCCATTTACTTGATGACTCTGGGACTGAGTAAAAGAAAAACATTGCCCAGGGTTACAGTCACAGACAAGCACTCAAATTAAAAAAGGGGACTTAGCAGAATGGCATGCTGTCCACCGTACTTAACCCTCAGTACCATTGCATTTTAATGGAGAGGTACATCTGTAGGAAATCTGATTAGGATGGGCACACACCCTATGAAATCCTTAAGAGACAAGGTAGAAGCATGCCTATAGGTACTACAAAGGTAAGACAGTCCCCCACACTTGAGAGCCTGCAGTTTGTACGCGCATATATATATATATATATATATATTTGAGACATGAACATGCAAGCAAACAGCAAAACATCAAAGAACTCCTGTTGCTGATAACTGACCCTCTCTTCTGGAAATTCATGGGTATGACTGTAGCTTTAGAATATTAGCCCAAAACAAAAATTGGTTTACATTTCATCTTTTTTAAACCAGAGTTTAAGCATGTAATATCTAATCATTAAGACTGATTTTACACTAGGGCTGTAACATATATAAACACTAACATTACAATCCCAGCCAACTCATTGTCCTCTGTTTTGTGCTCCAAATAATAAAAGCCAGCTAATGGCTTCCCATATCTCTTTCTACAGCAAAAGACTCTTTCTGAATAAGCAGGCTGCTGGAAAATATAAAATCAAGCAGCTGCATACTAAATACCAACAGCTGCAGAAGTGCCTTGCTGAGCCATTGGTAGCACATGCCATTCATTTCATACAGAGTTGCTTGGGAAGGAGATTTGCTAGACAGACAGGCTACGAACAGAAAGGGACCTTCCTGGTGCTGTTTTTAAATCCCCTCTCCGCCATCCTTTCATGGCTCAACTCACATTTTCATGTTAAACAATGGCAGAAATTCATATGATAATACCACTGATGTAAAATCTATGGAGTTAATTTCTCAAATCCTCCCTTGTCTGGGAAATCCTTCCCCCTCCTGAAAAGCAGAAATACATAGGAATTTAATCTTTTGAAACTTGTATGCATGCAGTCTCTCTGTGATGGTGATGGCTGTTCTGAATACAAGGATTTGTCAGGGCCAGCAGACACGTTTCACCCATGGTTGGTGGGGAGGACCTGCAGAGGCTACTTGCAAAGGACAGGATCATCCATGCAAAGTCCAGCTGCAGCCCAGGGTTCCCAGTAGCAGCAGCTCAAGACCGCAGTGGAGTGAACCTACCATTGCTGGAAGGGAACATGGGAAACAACAGTTGTTTCAGGCCCCACTGCTTTACTGTCCATCAAAGAGCTCTCTGAACAGTAGCAACTACTGGAGCTCTCAGAGACCTGCTACTTACACAGAATCACTTATTTCAGATATTGTCAATGATTTGGGGATCTGAGCCCTTACTAATATTTCCCAGTCTCAAGATTTTATGGAATGTCAAACCTGTTGTAGCTGAGCTACCTTAAATCACCTGTAACTGAAGGTAGATTATGAAACAAGCAACTTCCTAAATAAAAAAAAAAAAAAAAAAAAAGACAATGCAAGACAAAAAAAGATTATAAAGACACAGGCATGCAGAATCAAATGGAAATCAGTTTCTGAAGATTTAGATCAGGTTTAAGGAACCCTCTTGCTTTAGATGGTTTAGCTAAGAAGCTGATAGGCTCCTCATAATCTTCGTAGCTGCGGATTTCTCACACAACTCGCATTGTCTTTACAGAAGGGATTCATCATCTGAGAAACTCACTGGCTAAACTGGTGTTCAAACTTCTGAGTAGATCTTCTTCATAGATCAATCTTTACATTTATAAAAACCTGGTAAGTGGGTACAAGCTTTAGACACTGATATGCTCTCCAGCACCAAAGGAGACCCTCTGCTACACAAATTTGATATTATAATGTATTAATCAAAATCAGGAAGGTAAGAGTGATGATTTTGCTGAATCTTCCAAGCCCCAAAGGAAGATAATGCCAGATTTACTCCCTTCATTCCTTAGGTTTTCAGCAAGGGAAGCTCTTGCCAGGTCTATCAGAAGGCCGTGTCCTCTCTGTATCCAGAAGTGCTCCTTACTGGTTGATGGTGGAAGGATTGGTATGATGTGCAGAGCATCACAGTGGAGAACACCACTGCAGCTGCATACGAGACCAGGCTGAGCTGAGCACACCAAACTTTGATGAACAGTGTTGAACTCAGATTATTAACAGATGAAAACCTCTCTCCTTTCCAGACCATCCAAATCAAATTCATATGACTGGAAAGCACAGTGTGAGTCCAAAGCATGGTACGCATCTACTGATCCATACCTGGTGAATGTTTTCTACAGTGTCATGCTCTTATCTGTCCAAAGTGGAAGAAAAATACGTAAGTAGGAGAGATACAGTACCAATGAGGGAGTAACAGGAAAAATTTGCTATCCTGTTGGACGTATCAATTTGCTTCCCCAGTTTATAAGCCATTACACTTCACCCTAGAACAAGAAGATGCAATCAAGACAGCTTTGCCTGATATGTTTGTCCAAACCTCTTCTGAAGTGATTATACTGAACTCTTCTACCCAACTAGCCTTAACAAATAGGCCTTTAAAATGAATGAACTATTTTATCCTTGACCTCCTGAGAGGGATTAAGCATGACAGTCATATTTAATAGGAAGAAGCTTAATAGGTTTATTCCTGTAGTATAGAAATCTCTGCTAATTTCTATGTAGTTTCCCAAGGAGACTACACAGACGTGTATTAAATAACCCCAGTCATATAATCAGAGATACGGATGTAGAGAATTTGCCTTATTTTTTCCCACATAAAGTCTGACTATTGAAAACCTTTGATAGCCTAACTACTCCCTTCTGATATCTCAGGGTGGACCATCCCTGGACCCTTGGTTCTGGCATATAGTGAAAGCCCAATTAGGACACTTTATTTGAGTGAGATGAGCACTAATTAATAAATGTAAAGAGGAAATTCAAATGGTATGAGTGTTTTAAATGACATCTGTAAAAACAAAACAAAACAAAACAAAACCAAAAACTGTATGTGTTTTCCTCAAAACATTCCCCCTCACAAGGTATACCAACATCTCTTTTATACACTTGTATATAAAAGGACTTCATTTTGGTAAGCCACAGCATAATGAAATCATGTTACAAGAATGTACGTTCTGAGAACTCAAGGTTATTAAAGATTGACATTTCTAACATAGGCAACCTGGTTATTCTTTAAGAAAAACCCAGAATGCCATTTTTTTTTCAGAAATTTTCCGCCTATCTTCAGTGATATTGCTACTAGCAGGAAATATATTCTAACAACTTTTCCACTTCTTCCAAATACTTCTTGTCTATTAATCCAATTTATATAATCTAAAAATGTCATACTCTTTAGATGCCTTGCCAGTGCTTATGTTCATTAGTGCCTTATTTGCAACATTCTTCATTTTGATAAATAGTTATGTTCAGAAAAGTGTTGGAAAAAATCATCTCAGCATGCAAATAGGAAGTCTGACCACTGTTTCTGTCAAGAAAATCTCCAATTACCTGGTTGGCATACCAGATGAAAGAACACCATGCCAGGCAGATTTTAGTCTTCTACCCATCAAAGGAGAGGAAATATTCTGGATTTATAGAAGTACAAATCTGATCAAATCCAGGTCCTACCTCCTATTCATACTCCATTTATCCTCCACAATTGCACCACATCTGAGCCAAAGCTCTACCTACCACCATTTCAAGACTATAAATTAACAAGCAGCAAGTAGTTTGTGCCACTATGCTTTTCTTGTATCCTAAAGTGACGTTTCTGTGCAATATTAGTTCTGGAATTTTATTGCAACTTAAGAAGCGAAAGGTAGTATGTTAAGGAAAATGGCAAGGAAGAAACATTCACAGATAGACAGAATCTGAGCTTCAGAATCACATCAGGCTGAATTATAACATTTATTTAACAGTGATGCCTGCTGAGTACTAGCAGACAGTAGAGCAAGTCTGCCAAAAGACCATTAAAATGAGCTCCTCCCCAAGTGCTGTTCTCCACAGTCTCTCTTTCTGTCTGTCAAGTCTTGTAATTGCCATATTTATTAACCTAAGATATAGAAATCATATAACATTAATCTATGATGGCAATAATGAAAATAATTACATTACTTGATAATGCCCAAATCATTTTGTGGAAGAAAAGGTTCAGGTAAAATGCAAAGATTCAGGAAAGATTTTGATCTGTAGTCAGATATTCACTATAATTTAAGGTTCAATGAATAAATAAATGATACTTCTACTATAGTCATCACCTGGGATGTAGCAACACAGAGACCATTCAAAAGACTTGCCTTGCCCAGACGCTAGCAACCACTTTTCAGGATCTTTTGTCTTCCATCTATGAATAAAAAGAGTCATTTCATTGTGCTGCTGTTATCTTCTCCTGGAACTTTGCTTCACCAGGGGAATTGAATAAATGTGTAACCTAAGGGTAGCTTTAAACCCTCATACACATCAGTTGATGTTTTGACAAGGCATGGTCAAACTGATATCATGGATTATCCTTCCCTCAAGGCCCAGCCTCTACTCACCAGACCGACAAAGAGTTTCTTCCTGAATCTGGAGACAAAGCACTAAATCTCTGCACTCAAGCTATAAAAATGAAAAGATAAGATATACCTGACAAAAGTACATTAGACTTGTCTACTTCCAGAAAACACATTAACTGTACCCAGCCAATTCTTCATCCTCTGATCAGAGACACATGTGTACTTTCTGCTTTGGTCTGGCTCATTAAAACCGTCTCCATATTCTCTTTCTCATCCTTTTTTTTTTTCCCAAATACTGTGAAATTTAGTCTTTGTAAACTTCTGTCCAATTAGAGTATAAAAATACAAAGAATGACATATGAAGTCCGCTTTTAAAGAAAGCAACACCTTAAAATGTCAGTCACTTTTCTCTTCACAGTTGCTATGAGAATATAAAAACATCTTCCCCAAATTCACTCTACTGGCCAAAGCATCACATTTAATGAAGTGCATTGTTTGTTTGTTAAAACTCAGCAGCACTAAACACTTTATTCTTCTAATAAAGCCCTGACAAGTGGTTGAATGATATAGTCAAAGGTGAGAGAATCTGGACGGAAGAGAGGAGCAAATAAAGGGAGGTTGTCTTCTGCTATCATTTTGCCTCCTTAGTACAGAGCGCTACTCATGAATATGATTCCCTCTAAATTCCATCTGTCACAGAGCCATCGGTGTCTTTGTGCTGAATATGAATTTCCTGCTAAACCACTCACTAGTCTCAACTCCATGTACTGTTCATGTCACTAAATGGTTGCATAAAACAGCTTCTTTAATGCTTGTGGATTAAGTGCAACACGTGGAGCAGTATTCCCACAGAGAAGATCTGAAATTTGTTACCTTAGGAACAAAAGCATGTTAATTTAATATATATGTGTGTTTATTTTCAGTTATTTCTTCAGATGGTTTACAGGAATGAAAATATACTGAGAGATATTCCCAGTTTCTAAACCTGGGATTTTAGGTTATGTGAGAGTCAGAGTAGTTAATAGTATCATAAACAGGTCGCATTGCTATTGACCTCCAACTCACCTAAGCGGAATCCTCTCAAACTGAGTTGAACAGAGGTTGCTATATTTCCCAGCCAGCACAAATGAGATTTGCCCTTCCTTGTGATTTCTAGATTATCTCTATTTCAGGTAACGGTAGTTCTGTGCTGGACCAATTTGCCACAATCTGTACTGATCAGTTGTCTACAAAATGCACTAAAATGCCACTTCCAACTGTGTTGTATTTCAGAACATATAAAATTACTTTAATTAAAAAGATATGTAAATTAACACTTTTACTTTGGACTGGGATTGAGAATAAATGAAATATGTTATGGGCTTTATATCTTTCACAGTACCCATTTTAATCCTCATCTTGATAATATGTTAATCCTAGATCCTACTGCACGTATCACCCAATAAACAGCTGTTGGGTGGTTGAGGATAACCCTGCTTGCAGGTCTCTGCATGTGGCGAAGATACCCAAAAAAGTGTGATCCATCAGTGGGAAAGTCAGGCTGCAGGATCCTGTGGTAAACACTGAATGTCAACTGTGGGCAGGGTAGAAGTTCCCCAGCATTAGTGAACTCTTCTTGTTCTGCTTGTTACACCTTTGTTATCTTGGTCAAAGAGTGTTTTATGCAAGTATATGGCTTTATTATGAATTGTCCAGTGAACTTACAGGGAAAAAAATATTCTCAAACCAGACACCACTCCACAAAATTTAGAAATGGGACAACTAGGACCATGATGTTTTGGTGCGTTAGCTTTGTTGCAACTGGCATTTGGAGCCTTGGCCTCATCTGAGCCCAATAGTACATTGGCCCGGAGTTAATAGAGCGTGACTTCACCTAGCACACTTTCATATGGTGAGTATCAGCAAGTCCACTGGGAATTGGCATCATACAAAATTGATATTGGGTGATGTCTTTATTTTTTTTTTTTTTCCTTTTTCTCCCAGGACCTGCTTCATTATCTTCAGGGAAAGACTGTCCTTTTATTGGTTTCAGGCAGCAATGAAAAGACAGAAATGCAGTATTTTGATGTGTGCATAGGAACAAAGGATGATAAAACCAGAACAAAGGATGATAAAACAAGAACACAGGCAAAAGAAAACATTGCTCTAATGACTGTCTCCAAGCCATTTAATAAAATTTTACACTGGCTTGCAATCACATAATCCTGGTGGTGACTTGAAGCATCTGAAACAATGGAGCAGAATTTGGTGCTCTGTTCATTTTTTTCCACTTTGAAGAGAGGACCAAAATGGTCTCAGCATGAGCAACGAAAGGGATGTATACTTTCAGCTTGAGTTAGCCAGCAGAGAAAGGAGTGAGGCTCAGGCAGGACACTCTTTCTATCAGTCTGCAAACCATCAGCTGAAAACAGCAAGGCTGCTTCATGCTTCCTAACTCACTTAACTGGGGCAGACTTGGAAAAAGGAAGTATCACTGCTTGGTAGCAGCATTTCAGTCCATGACCGATGGATTGTGCCACTCAGCAGGACCATGATCCCCTCCACCCCACTGCAGTTAAAGAGACAAGTACACATAAACAAGCAAATACACAAACTGTAGACTAGCTTTCCTGAGTCTGAATACTGAAACAATGCCACAAAAGATGGTCCTCGTTCTTTTCTTTCCCCAAAATATTGGATGATGATTGGATTTTTGTCTGTTTGTTTGTTGAGGCCTGTTGGGGGTGAGGGGAAGTTTGTTTGTGTTATTAGAAATTAGGAGATGTGAAGAAAATAAAATAAGCAAAATCCTGCTCTGTAGAGAAGTTGGATGCAAAGCATGTATGTACATAGCTAGAGTTTCTTGCTCCATCTTGCAGGAGGGAACACATTGGGATCAGAAGGAGCAGAGCAGATTTAAGCTTTTGCTCAATTCTAAGATCTTGAGCACAGGATCCCTCCCTTTCATGTGTGCACAGGCCAAACACATAGTTCCCCGCTCCATCTACTGTCCTCATAAACTGTCCCAGAAAGCCATATTGCCATTTTGATTAAGGATAACAAAGCCAGCAAAATGCAGAGCAAAGTAACAGCTCTTTTTCAGCTCCAACAAGAAACAGTGGCATCAGCAAGTTCTTAATGCCCCATTGACTTTGCTTCTGCATGATAGCAATACAGATGGTACAGTGAAAAACTAGCAGCAATAAGAGTTACATAAAATGTAGATTTTCAGGACAATTCTACAGAGTGCCATCCTGTTGAAACACATCTGTTCAGCTGTAGACAAGCTGTGCTAGTTGTAGATTAATCTAAAATAAATCTTGAGAAGGTATATTACAGTCTGCACAAGCACAAGTCAGGAGTTAAATAAAACAAACTAGCAGTAAGTTTTTGACTTGGTACTAACTTTGACTCACATTAGAAAGAGTAAAACAGAACAAGTAGCCTAAACTGCCTGATGGTGTGCATCTGAAAACAAGTTCAGCCATAAAGCACTAGTCTAGTCAGGAATTATATAGGGGTCTATCATGTTGATTTAATAACTGTTTGTATTCTGCAATACTTTCTCTATAATGTTTAAAATCTCTATAATGTTTAAATGTCTATAATGTTTAAAAGAGTTGCTTAGCCTCACAAACATTTACTAATGAGGCATATCCTGCCATTTATTTGTATGCTGAATTTCTTTAAAAAGTTCACAGATTCTTACACCTGAAACTGTGGCATACTAAGGGCTCTGAATGTCATATCAGGAAAGGAACATAACAGTGAATATGTCTCCTTCCAGAAGGAAGAATATAACAGACTACAGATGGGTCTAGCAAAAAGCAGCACCTACATACTGCTGCTACTGATGACTGCAAACAAACATTGCAATATTGCAGTTCTCTGCCTTCTGTATATGGGGAACAGTATGTTTACATCTCTGTTCAGCAGGCACTTTGCAGTCCTGCTCTGTAATACCTCTGCTGCCTGCAGAGCTGGGCAGATCTACGAGTAATTCATAGGAATATCCAGATAATGCCGCTAGTCACAGCTCAGAATTCAAATGCTGTAAAAGGCCAAAGGTGAGGGAAAGCTTAAGCATTTTCACTGGGGCAGGCCATTAGTCTTTTTGGGTTTTGTCTTAATTTTTTGGAGCAAAGAAATTCTAGAGAAGAAAATAAAAGTTTTAGATAAAACTACACAAAAAAGTATCCTACTAAGAAAATCAAAAAGTGAAATCTCTCATTTCCTACCATAGAGTAAAAATCAGTTAGAAGCTACAAAGAATAATAAATCATCACTTTCCATCACAAGAGGAAGTTTTTCGTGGTGTTCATTTACATAACACCAATGGTAATGAAAGTACACCGTTACAGTAGCATAAAGGTGTTAAATTAATAGTAAATTAATGTCATTTAATGTGTTTATTAATGATCAAGAGAAGGGGAAAAAATAATGAAATGTGAAATCTGTAGTCAGCTGTAGTGTTCAGTTCTAATCTCTTATTACTTTAAAAAAGTTTCAGTGGAAGACATAAAAAATATATTAAAAAGGCTTGTGTAGAAGACATTAAAAAGAAACATGTCAGAGAGAAACAATGAATTCTACAGACAGTGAAGAGGTCTATCAGATACTTCCAATATTTAAAGCAGACACTCATATCTTCTACTAACTTTTCAAAACGTATCTGAAAATGTAGTTAATCTGGAAATTTGAAATAAATTTATTTTAAAATCAGACTAATCCTATGCAGTTCATAACCATGATTCAAAAAACGGATTTGAATTTATAGAACAAAGGCAGCATTGGCCTACTTAAGATTAAAAACAACAAAGAAACAAACAAAACAAAGCTTCAGAGCTTCAGACATGAGTATCATTTAGGACTGGAAAAAAACATTTAAAATACTTATTTAATTAAAAATCATCCAGACAGGTTTTCTTATGCTTTCCTCTAAAGAATCTGGCTGCTTACAGAATAAAAGAGCAGAGTGACAGGTTTCCCCTGGAGTGATATCTGCTCTTTTTGCCTGTGCTCCTAAACTAGGTAATTGGGAATTGACATAAAATTGTCTGACATTAATGACAAAGAAACATAGTGTATATTTGACTGGAATTTCTTAGAGATTAATATAAACTGTTAAGACTATGGGCAAATACTTTGTACTTACTTTTTATTTCCTGCTGTTTCCAGAAAAAGAATAAACATACTGATTCTGCACTAGACAATAACCTACCCCTAAAAAATGTTCTCCCTCACAGTGCATTACAAAAGGACAACTTGGGTCCCCCATATCCTCATATACTGCATAGGAAAAATGCATGTTCATTATGGAATTTTTCACAGTCATCAGTTTCAAAGATACCAGGAGAATACAGTTGCTAATTTATAGGCTGTAATAACTTGCATGATATTTCTTAGCCTTCTAATTTAACAGCCAGCTGACTTTGCCATTTTTAAAAAACTTTTTAAGAACATGTTCTCATTCACTCACAAAAAAATGCAAGTGAAAATTAAGGGGAAAAATCTTCTAGGCAATTCCAGAAGAAAAAAAAAAATCATATATATATATAGAGAAAAAAATTATATTAGTTGCTAGGTGACAACATTTTTATGTGTTCTGTCAGAGTATTTGCAAAATACTTACAGCCAAGAACATTAATATTTCAGGATCTCGTCAATTCTATATCAGGTAAATATATGCGAAGAGGAAGAAAATCCTGTTTAAGAAGCAAGCCAATGCTGCAAACACCAGCAAGAACAAGATAAATAATGTAGGAGGACTTATTAAAGTTAGAAATGCAGATGGAAGACTATAAAATGAGATTAAATTGATTAACATGTAATGCATACTGTGGGAGAATAATCAAAAGGAAAGATAAAACTGCTAGATAGCCATCATGTCCACAGATAAAGTGCTCTGATATAGAGCTTGCAGTGTGAGATGAGAGCAGAAGAATACAATTTCAGGTTTCACATATAAGTTAAACATCATGAAGTTGGATGCTAGAAGTTTTCCAGTGCAACAGCAGCTAAAATACAGGGCAAACTTGTAGGAACTGCATCACCTGAAACAAAAAAGGGGCTGGAGGAATTCTGGAAAAGAGCAGAGAAATGGTACCATGGATACCAAGACAGCTTTATGCAAGCAATTAAAATCATTATATATACCTTGAATAAGGGATTACTGAAGCGAGACACAGTGAAATGTCAACATATTAAAGCAGAGATAGGTACAGATATCAAAATATCATGAAATTTTATTCTTCCAGAGGATTCTTTTGACTCTGAAAACAAAAGCAAATAGCTTTGACATGTAAAAACCAACCAAAATGTTGACATTTTTTATTAATGTACATAAAAATTAAATATGAAATTAATATTAAAACAACTTTTGCTTTGATGAATTATGTACATAGCCAATCATCTCTAGGTTATATTTAATCTATTAATACAGATCCAAAAAAGAACTGGAAAACAAGAAGAGTAATTTTCATATGAAATATGAAACATACTGTGAGGATTACTCTCCAGACCTTAACCTCACTTTGTGGCAATGCTACCAAGTTACTAGAAACTAATAGTACAGAAATCAAAGCCAGTGTAAATCTTCATCATAGTAAGGACCAAATGGCAGGACTGCCCTGATCTGCAAGGAGGCTCCATGCAAGCTGGAGCCTTGAGCGCAGCCCGGCAGCTCGCCTGGCTGTTATACCTGATTGCAGAGGAGAAATCACCAGTGGGGCGGCAGTTCCCTGTAGCTTCAAAAATATAGATACTAGAAAGCATATATTGAATAATTACCCCTTTCAAATATTTTAGGACAATGATGGCAGTATACTTTACTTATCAGTATGAGTTGTATACTTGGTGGCTATAGGAAAATAACTGGATTCTCTTGGCTCTCCAAAGTGAGCACAAATCAGACAAATCATAAAACAGTTATTAAGTCTCATTTAAAATAGTACAGTACATTGGTGCCTGATTGCTTTCTTAATCACCTTTGTTCTGTACAGACCATCTTCCTTAGTCATTCTTTTCCCCTATACATAGCAATCCCCATATAATTATGCTGTTTTAACATTATATAAATTTGGATTAAGGAAGCTCCTCCTCTGCTCTTAGTGACAATTATTCCACTCTATACAAGAAATTGATTACTTTTTCCCAACAACAGAACTGACGTCCATTGTGATATCAAAAACATTATTTGATTAGGTAAATGATGATCATTTTCAGAAATCACTGTGATTATTATCTACTTTTTTTGAAACCTGTCCTGGTTCGGGCTGGCCTAGAGCTCCCGTTGGTCTGGCAGCGGGAGGAGCTGCAGCACCCTGAGACCCCAGGGGCTCCCCAGGTCCCAGTGCCCTCACCTGTGTGCGGGGGCGGGGGGGTGGGGGGGAGCACAGCTGGAGGGCTGGGCCCGGATTGGCCGATAGTGCGTGTCACGTGACATTGTGCTCACTATATAAAGGCAGGAGTGGGCCTGGAATGGCTCTCACTTCTGGGAGTGTGGCTGTGGGGCCTTTGTGTTGGGGATCTCCAGCCGGGAGGTGAGCAGCTGTATGGTACGTTACCTGTTGGTACTGCTTTCAGCGTATTATTTTGTTACTGTTACTAAGCTGTTTTTATCTCAACCCGGGAGTCTCCCTTTGCCCCTCCGATTCCCTCCCCATTCCCAAGTGGGGGGAGGGTGGGTGAGCTGCTCCGTGGCATTTAACTGCTGAGTAGGCTCAAACGACAACAAAACCATACTTTTAATGATTTTGTCTCCATATGTGGTACCTTGCTAGACTTTGAGTTTAAACCTTAGTAAAATAAGAGAAACTACACCAAATTTCTTTTCCTGACACAGTACTCAGATCTGTTCACGTTCACTGTCCCTTGACATTTATGAAAACAGCTCCTATTGAAATGTCTATTCTTCTCTTTCACCATACTTAAATGTAATTTGCTAACTCTGTAGCTTAGTGCTCACAAAACCTTATCTGTCTATGGCTACAAAGTGGCCAACACAAAATAGGTTTAATGGTCCAAGTGGACATGGCTCCAAGTGGACACACACGCATTCTAAAAATGATTAGCACAGTGCCAATGATAAGAAATTCCTCTGTCAGCATCAGCAATGAAATGAATTAATAAATAGGTGGTGCCAAAGCTTATTCTCTCTTTGGAGGTTATCCATGTTGAAAAATCAGGGATGCTGTAAAGTCTGTGTGCAGAGTGTTAAAAATGGTGGAGGCGGTATTGCTGCTGACTGCAATACTCTGCAGCTGGAGATCCTACTATCTCTGGAGTGATTTGGTAGAAAAAAGATGGACACATGCTTGCAAAAAAAAAAAAAAAAAAAAAAAAAATTTACCACTTACAGAGGAAATTACCTAAATTGCAAGAATTATAGAATGGCAAACCATGAGGCCAATTTCCCACAGCTCATGAAAGTTTGATCTCTATAAAATATAAAATATACTTCCATCATGTATTTAATTCAGAAGTAGGATGTCTTCATTCTTTCATTTAAATATCATTGAATCAGTATATGCTAGTTTTAGTCTTTGAGTTGTGACTCCCAGAGATTTAAAACTAGCAATAATTCATGGCTGAATATTATTGGTCCAGATCAAAACAGAGTGAGTGCCACTTGTTCGTGGGAAGCTCTAGGTTCCTCTAAATGTAAATATTTATTCTTTGATGAGGAATATTAATATAACAGCAATGGGATATTTAATGCTGATCTCTGAAGATTATGAAATCGTAATATTCAAAGAACTGAGAGGTTATTTCAACTAACTTTAACTGCTGAGGTAATCTATTCAATGATGAGTTCAAACACGATCTGAGAAGAGATGGAGCTGGAATAGGAATTGTTTGTTCCAACATCTGTGTTGCTGTTCCAAGACTTCATAGTAAACAGAGATGCACAGTAAAATTTCTTCATGTTTAAATAATTATTTCATCTTTTTTCATTAATTGAGCACTAAGTGTGCCTGGCTGGGTCTACCAAACTAATCTTCAATTATAAAAATTCATAAATGAAACAGAAAATATTTTCATTAACTGCAAAATAAATGTACTGACTATCATCAAAGCTCAATGTGACAGGAGTGCCTGGCTTAAAGTTCTTAAAGAGATAAAATGAGTGAATTTTATTGTTCTTTGGTGCTACTTCTCTTTAAGTTTATCCTTAAGTACCTCCTCAGTATTTTTCCATGTACAGAAATTATGATGCCACCTATACCACTTTTTTTTTAATAAATATGAGCAGGAGTTTCAAGTTTATTACAGTCCCATATGGAACATCCCTGTTATTCTATTTCGTCTTGCAGGAAATCCTTACACTTCCCTGGTCTTTTCTGTGTCTTCAGATTTTTTTTTTTTTTATTGGCCTTGAAGACAGTAAGTTTGATATCCCTTAGGCACAGCAGCATTGCATACAACCCATCTTCGTGTCTCATCTCACTCCATAGCTTCTCTGTCCCACTCTCAACCAGGAAATAAAATTCCCAATGCTTTCCTGCAGCTGAAAAAATCCCTAGCTAAAAACTCACATTTTCCAAAGCAAAACATGAAAAGTAACTGCAACAATCACAGAGCAATATTCATTCCTGTCTCAAGCTGATTTCTTTCCTCTGAACCAACTAGTTCCCAGTCTATCACTGACTCCCACCCTGCTGCAGTTTTTAGGTTTCACTGTCATTGCCTCTGGTTATGCACTTCTAAACCACCACCTGGTCTGGAGCAGCACAGTATGCAAAAGCTTTAATCTGAAGAAGGAGGCACACCTTGGACTCCAGTAACACACCACTTGTTTCTATTTTATGGGGGTACTAAGCTGCTTAGCCTTCATTTAGAAGAGAGGCCATTGAGTGGAAATGACAGAGGGACACTGATCTTATCAACAATAATCCGAGTCCCCTTCTCATGGAAACTGGGGTCAGTGTCCTACATGTCCCTAAGCAAGCAGGAGCCATGGGTGAGGACCTCTTCTAGGTTCCTAGGTGAGTAGGAGGCCAAAGCACTCAAAAGTGTTCTTTGAAATTAGCTCATAGTTTTCTTTCAACTTTTTCAAAATCCTAAAATGAGCAAAACAAATCTCTCACCCAGTTACATGTTTCTGACAGGAACCAACAGCAGAGACTTAGAGAGAACAAGAAATGAACAAGGAATAGCACTGTCAAGTTTTCCCCACTGTATACACCCACCTTCTGGCAAAATGAAATTCAGAGACTTCCTGAACCAGAGTTTGTATCTATATCCTTATTTTCAATTATTCATTTTTTTTCATAAATATGTCTTTGAGCCTTTTTAAGCTTTCAAGGTCCACATCATACTGTAGCAATGCAAGAATGGCATTGCTTCTGCCTGACATCAGTTTTCTTTCTTGTATGTTCTATAAAACTGTATATGATCATTTTAGTTGCTGCCCTACAGATCTCATCCTGTGAAAAATAATAAACAGTTGTTCTTTACTCACTTTCTGTGTGACATCCATAGTTTTATATGTTTCTATCTGTTCACCATCCCCTTATCTAACAACTGTTCTGTGCTTTTTATCATCTTCAACAACCTTCTATACCTGAGTAATACCAAAGATACACAATGTTCAAAACATGAATACACAGTGGATTTGAGAATAACATAATAATATTTTCTGATTTGTTCACTGGTGCCTTCCTAGTAATTGTTTAATACACTGTCCACCTTTTTGACTGCCACTGAACATTAGGTTGACATTTGTTTGAACTATTCACAAAAATGCCAAGATATATTCCCTGAATGGCAACAGCTAATTTACAGCCCATTTTTCTGTAGTTTAGTTAAGGTTGATTCCCTCCCTTCTCCCCCTTCCTCCCATTACTTGGCACAAATCAACACTGAATTTCGTGTTCAAGTGTATTACAGATCTTTCAGCCTCATTAGATCCTCTTGCAACTCTTCATGGCCAACTTTTGTATTTACAAACCAAAATAATTTCATACTGTCTGTAGGTGCTTTCTTTTCTTTCATCATTGCTTTTCCAGATTCTTTGTGATCTTTTATCCTAGCCTAAATATTTTACATATGGTTCAGAATTGTATTTCTGTAATTCTGAGTTTTCCTCCACCTATATCAAGATATATAAATAGCGGCATGGGGGATGTCAGAAAGATTTTTTTTTTAAAGAAAAAGAAGATTTTGAAGGAAAAGGAGTGAACAGAACAGTCTGAGGTTGCTCATACTTGAGTTTATACTCAAGACTATTTTCAAATCCAATGTATCTGATTTCTCTTCCCTCCTTGCAATTGGTGATCACAAGTATATCTACCAAAGTCAAAACTGTTGATAAATGTGGGAACTGAGAGCAAAAATATCTATCTAGTCATTGCAAATCCACTGTCACCACAGTGCCAGCTCCATCCCAACCAAAACCTGATATTAAAGAGAAGGGGAGAGAATCAATGTAAATTGCTGCAGACAGCAATATGTTTAGTCATCAGTGGCATTGCTGGTCAGGGGCTCAAGAACTCCTTTTGTTATTTGCCAAAAATGTTGTCATGTAAGTTTTTAATTAATGTTAGAAAACTATTTTCCTCTTTTATTTATAGCTCTATGTACATTGCACAGCATGTGGCAACATTTTTGTGAAAGTAAGGGAGTACTACTTTGGTTTCTCTGGGCTTTTTCCCTTTAAGTGGCACATCACTTATTCTGTTACCTGAACTCCATTCCCTCTCTGCATCCTTTTTATAAAGCACACTTTATTTACATGATGATATAACATTCCCCTCCTCCTCTGCTTTATTTAATACGGAATGCTTTAATGCTTCAGCAAAGAAACAGTATTCACTGGTAGGTGTAGATTTTTCTTATCCTTTCAGAACAACACTTTTTTTTTTTTTTTTTTCTGGTTTTCTCCTTATAGATATTTCTGTAGCATTGAATACCATAATCTGTGAGCATTTCAAGAGCCAATAGTGAGTTACCCTAGTATCATCCTGGGAGATGTTGTAGACTTCAGACTGCCACACCAACCAATCCCTTTCACACTCCTAACAAATGAACAAGACTGTGAAAAATAAGGTAATTAGATAACAGCAGTTCAGTATTGTGTAACATGTGAAAAAAAAAGAAAGAAAATCTATAACATTCAGCTCTTTGGTGTTCTGCAGTGAAGTGCATAACATTGGCAATGCATAAGACAGGTACTGTCATGTTCTCAATACACACCTCTGGAGCTTCTCCAGACTTCACTAGTCAGAGCAGATATTCACATTAAAATCCATTAATTTAAACCATTAAAGGCCATTAAATACTCAGTGAATACTGGACCATGCATAACCTGGGCAAATACAGAAATCTTGCTATTGAGAAATCTTCACATTTCACTAAAAACCTCAGTTGTACAAAAGAAGCTTTCAACTGCTGACACACCAGAGTTATCTGGAAATATTCATTTTATGGTTCATTTTTATGCTTTTAAAAATTAACTTGACAGAGCAAAAATGCTTGGCTCTAGTGTGAGTTTACAGGTGAACTATATAAACTTGAGGGCAAGTCACTACAAATAACATCTTACTCACTTGGCTCATTTCTGAGTAACTATTTCCCTGACCTACTTTGTTGTATTTATTGGTAAACAGCAGTTGTTACTGTCTCTTCTCATGAATGCAAGTCTGACAGTATGGATCATACAGATTTTTCCAGGGTTTCAGTGCCTATATCCTGCTTAAAAATTAACAAACAAACTAACCATCTTATTTCTCATTGTTCTCTGCCTTTTAAATCATATTTTCTGTTATTTCTCCTGGTGCTTCCCCTCCTTGTACCCCCCTACCTGTGAAAAAAATTCCCAAACCATAGAATTAAAGCCTGTAGGTCTCATTCAAGACTGTCCTGGTTTTGGCTAGGATAGAGGTAATTTTCTTCCTAGTAGCTGGTATAGTGCTGTGTTTTGGATTTAGGGTGACAATAATGTCGATAATACACTCATGTTTTAGTTGTTGCTGAGCAGCGCTTACACCAAGTCAAGGACTCTTCAGTTTCTCACACTGCCCTGTCAGCGAGGAGTCTGGGGGTGCCCAAGGAGCTGGAGGGGACACATCCAGGACAGATGACCCCAACTGGGCAAGGAGATATGCCATGCCATATGACGTCACGCTGAACAATAAAACTGGGGGGAGTTGGCCAAGTGATTGCTTGGGGACTAGTTGGGCATCAGTCAGTGGACAGTGAGCAATTCCACTGTGTATCAATTGTTTTGTATATCCTTTTATCATTATTATTTTCTCTTCCTTTTCTGTCCTATTAAACTGCCTTTATCTTGACCTGCAGATTTTATCCTTTCTCTCATACTCTCCTCCATCCCACTGTGGGGGGAGTGAGTGAGTGGCTGTGTGGTGTTTAGCTGCCTGCCAGGCAAATATCTCAAGCAAACATTTATCTGCATAAGACACATACAAACAGCTCATCCAAAACAAAGCTTCTACTTGTCTTACCTGTGAAAGCACTAAACTGTACAACAGTGCTGTTAAGGCAAATAACAGTGCAGTGCCGGTGTAGGTAACACGGTACAAATAACAGCAATAAATTTGTAAAAGATGTTGAAAATGTCTGTTCCAAACCCTGAATCCACCTGAGCAGTAGTCTGGGTCAGATGCACTAATATTATCAGATCTGTGCTTCTTTCTGTTCTCCTAGTCCCTGTGTTAGCTGTTTCTAACCATGTAAAAGTCACCTAACACTCCCACTCATCACTGCTTGTAGGAATGTTTGCTGCTTCTCTGACAACTTTCCTAGTAAGAGTATTTGTCATGTAAGAGATCTCCCCTGCTTCAGTCCCATATGAATCGTCTGGTTGAGTACAGGAAGTAAAAACCTTGCTGTTTACAGATGATGGGACAGAAAAGATATGCACATGCCTTTCTGCCCTACCTCTGCAGCAATTCAGAAAGTCACAGTAACCCTCAGCTAGAGGTTGCTTTAGCAAAAACATGTTATGGGGGAGAAACCCAAAATAGTTTGTGTAAACTTCCTACAAATATAACTGATATCTTGTGAAATCTATCAGTTGAAATGGAAACTCTTTCCCCATATGTGTTTTCCAAGAAGGATTTCTGCTTTGCCTAGCAGCAGAGGACTCCACATAGAGTTTGGATAATTATTAGTTTGACATCAGCCCATGAAAACAGGCTAAAAGGTGTCACCTTGTAGTTGTCACCCCAAAAGAGATGACTCCTACCAAAGCAGACCAGGCTATTTCCCTGCTGAATAAACAACAGGAAAGAAGGATGGCATTTGATAAGAGAAATGGAAAAGACAGGTTGGCCAGGCAGGTGCACGTCTGAGGTTCAGTACAACTTCACAGCAAATACAAAAGGATGGGGTTTGGTAGTACCTGTGGAAGGGTCAATTCCTCTTCTCCAATTCCTTGCTTTGACCAAAGCCAAAGACTTGTGAGGTTTGCCTGGTTTTGCTACAGACAACACTGAGTTAAGCTGTGAGTATGCTCCAAGATTTCTGGTACAGTTTTAAAAGTATGATACAGCTTTTCTTGTATAGTCAGAAGAAAATTAAAAGATAAAGGAAACATTTGATGGCTTACCGGCTGCTCAGCATCTGCTATCATCAAGTCAAAAACACCCACATCTGATATGTGCGCAGAGATACCCTATTAACATTCATTTGAATTCAGGATTCTTATCTCAGTTTTCCTTTCCCACCACTGTCTATGTCCATACTAAAATGTATGAAATACTTTTATCTAATTGTTTGCCATGTTATAAAATCTGTCCTAACCAGCATTTTCAAAAATGGGGAGCTCACAGAGTACCTTCCAAATTAAACCTTTAAGCATTTGAAAATAATATATCTAGGTTTAGGGGTTTTTGGTTTGGTTCATTTTTTTTCTTAACAGACTAGATAACAACATAAAACTCTAAAGGATACTACTTATACATACTAATGAACTGCATTTTTCCTTTCTCTGAAAAGCAACACTGTAAAATCCCTGAAACTGCACTAAAGTTAAATTCAGAGAACAGAGGGATACTGATCCTTATGAACATTAGCATATACAGTAATAACTCTCTTTAATACAGTATTATAATTTTTATTTTAAAAATGGATCCCTGTCTAGACATGTACAAAATCTCTGTAGCAGTAGTTAGCAATGCGTAAAGAGTAAATTGTGTAGAACAGCTTTGAGACTGGCCATTTTTCTGCTTTACTGAAATACTGTGAAGTAGAGAGATACACAGAGTAAATGTGAAACACTCTAGTAAGAGGAAAGAGCTCTGACAGCCTTATTGATTCACTGTTTTTTCTGATCCTTTCATTATCCACTCTTGAGCAGTCTAGTCAAAGGAGCTTAAAATTGCAGTAGGCTCCATAATACTATAGATTTCTAAAGTTTATACTACAACTGCAAACCCAATTTGCTTCTCCCTCCCTGTACCATCTGCTTTTTCCCTCTTCCTTCCTTAGAGCAGGGTTGCTAGCACCATATCTTCAATATTCTGCACTACAGAAATTAAGCTGACTCCAGCTGGGATATTTGGGGGGGATTAATGTATAACAGCACATTATATAATAATAATAACAATAATAACAACAACTACTAATAACAATTATTATCATTATATATTACTACAACAATTTTATTCTTATTATAAATTATTATTATTATTATTATTATTATTATTATTATTATTATTATTATTATTATTATTATTATTATTATTATTATTATTATTATTATTATTATTATTATTATTATTATTATTTACCTCTCTTGGGTTAAGCTCAGGTCTACTAAGTCCAGCAAACAAACTCTAATGACTCTAATAAACATTGCATCCAGTTTGGGGTGTCTCAAGAAGGGGAAGAGGTAGGGAAAAAGTTAGTTGCAGCAGGGGGTATGATCAGGCAGTGCTGTTAGAGCAAGCCCAGTACTGCCAGGTACTGCATCATGTCAGCATTGCAGGACTATCTCAGTAGGAAAAAAAATGAATCAAAACTGGCTTCTCACACATTTTGCTTCCTGAGTCTCAAATTAATCTACCTGCCCTTCAACACAGCCCTTGCCCTCATAACCATGTATTACCTGTACAAAGAAGTGTCAATTTCTCCATGATCTGGGAGCTAAATAACTATTTAAGGGTCAACTCTATCTCTGCTAGATTTAATGTAATATTTAGAGTTGTGTCAAAGTCCTCCCACACCTGGGCACAGACAATCTGTGAGACTGCTTAGAGCTGGACTATGGCAAAAATGATGATAAATCTTTTTATTTCTCTGGAAAACTAAGAGAAAAATAAAATTATAAAGAGAAGCTGATTTTGTTTCTTCTTGTACCTCATTGACAGAATTGCCTTTTAAGTTCAAATCAGTTAAACCTAGATAAAACCATTGAAATAAGTGAGATGATGCTGAGGGTCAAAACTCACATGTGGAACCTTTGTTCATGCCACTGTTGCCTAAGTTGTAAATAACTGACCTTGTGGAAGACAGCATGACAGAGAGAAGGCAAATTTTGAGGGAAAACACACTTAAACTCACTATTTCTGTGAAAGCCAAGAAATTTTGATAAGGGAACCACAAAGATTTCATGAGTTTAGGTCTGTGATATATTTCTGTACAGTATATTTGTTCAAACTAGAAATCTCTTAGATCTTAGGTTGATTTGATGGAGGGATTTTTTACTTTGAAAAAATATGCTTAATGTAATAGGTGCTGGCGGTGCTGAGGAGCTCTCACTATTTATGGACTTTCTGCATCCAAATCAAGTATTCTTGTTTGTATGAAAAACTTATTAGGAAAACTGCTTATTTTTGAATAGCCTGTGTGTATATAACCTCCAAATTAGAGATATATTTGTCAACACACTCCCTTCCAGCTGTCGAATTATCCCAGTTGCTATGCCCTTACTAACCTGGAGGTTACCACCACAAAAGGCAACTTTCCCAGGAAAGCAGGGATCAGCTTCACCCGCTTTAGGGAAAATTTTGAAAATTACAGAACAAGTCAAGGTGGTTCGAGCTAATTCTACTATAAGAGCTTAGGAGGGGGTTAGAAAATTAAATACATCCGAGAAGAGGTGATAGGAGAGGATGTCAGTCTGTAAACTTACATTACTTTGACTATCACTTATATCAGGCTGAAGCACGTAATAGTCAAGAAGCTCATGCAGCCAGCTTTGCACTACAGCAGGTTTCGAGTAATGCACCAGCCTCTGCAGCTGAGCTGCAGGTCAGTAACCACCTGCTCAGGGGCAGCAAGAAAGACAGAGGGAACACTTTTATCTCAGGTCATTACAGCTATTTCTCTGCAGTGACTGTGCATTTTAATGAGTGTTCTTTGACAAACAGCAATTAGTATGCTGAAGAACTTGACAGACTCCTAAAGAACTAGTATTTTTCTTATCTGTCTGAAGGGAAGGATGGAGTGATGTGTGAGTTGAAATCTCCCAGAGAAGATGGGGAGACAAAGGTGAAAAAGAAAGAATTTAAAAAGTCACCAGGGAATTTAAAAAAGCACCACAGATGTGAACCTCTGAAAGGCAGGAAGGAAACATTGTACAAGAAGAGAATAGAAACTTCGGATGGGCTTTACTAAAGAGAAAAAAGAGAAGCAGAGGTCAGGAAATATGGTTGTGCACGTGATCTAGGAGCTGCCTCCAAAAGGCTCATAAGCCCTACCCAAAGGATGCTTCTAATCAGTATGACAGCAGTGAAAGGAAAATAAAATTGTGCAGGCTTTTCTTTGTACAGACCTCTTTCTCAGACAAACCAAGGGGCAGTGGTGTTTTCAAAAACCCATACAAATGCCCCTGTTCATCTGTTTACCTACATCTATTGGAAACTCCATATCTGTTACATTGGCTTCACAACCTGTCTGGACTTCTGGGTGAAAGAAAACTCAGATTCAAATGCAGGAGCGCTCTGCTAATGCAGCAACAAGGTAATCATGCTGGGGTCTCCACTCCCAGGAGCTGGCGTGGATGGTGTCACCACACTGCCAGCCTCCTGCTCCCTCCTCACCCTTATTTTCTGTCTGATTTTTTAACTGTTGCAATAGTCTGATGTGTGCATGCTTAGTGCCGGTTTAGTGCTTTCGGCTGTATTTCAGCAAAGTACAGAAATACTTTCCAAACCCCAGGAAACTCAGAAGACACCACATAGGACCCTACATATGATTCTTCCTGGTAATTCAGAGAGCCACCCGGGCCTTGAAAGCCTTCCTGGAAAATTTTTTTCCTGTGATTTTATTTTAGTTTTGTTCTCTTTAAAGAATATCTTTCTACTGTCCCTGGAGACCTCTGTTTTCTCCAGATTTTCCAGTATAAGTAGGCAACCTGTCTTCTGCTACATTCCTCATAGTGAGGCACCTGGGACATTTGTTAGCAAGTTAATGTGTTTCCATGAGTTATATGGTTTAGAAATCCCACAGGCTGATATTTTGAAAACTTTTGATGTAGCTAGAACTGCCTAATACTATGTCCATAATCATTTGTAGTAAAAATTTTTATTCTAAATGCTATACCCTGCATTTGCAGCACAGAAACTTATATCTGAGTCCTGAAGACACACAAATATGTGCCCAGCTTTACCTGGGTGGATTGTCCTCTAAGGGTGCATCTGCACTAGTGTTTCAGTTCAGACCAGGAGGATGAAGCAAAACTCCCAGGTGTCCCCATTTCCCGTGCTTTGGTTCATGTGGTGGAGAGGTTTTTGGGAAGGTGGGCCTCATGGAGGTTCAGCTGCAGAGCTGGTCCCAGCCACACCTCCATCTGTGTGTGTGGGCACTTTGACATCCCTCACATCAACAAAGCCCCCAGACTGCAACACAAGGATTTCGTAATTCCAGTTTGAGTTTTGCTGGAATGAGGCTTGGATGGAGATGGACACCAGGAATGAGATATGCTGTGTTTCCTGCCTGGTTTGTCATGGTGAAGAACAGATTTCATGTCCCTCCCTGAATTTCTTGGTTCTCGTAATATCAGTATTATTATGCACAAATTCCCAGGTCAGGAAAGAGAAACCCAGCACTTAAGCACTTGCACTTCATGCTCTGTTCCCTGTCATTTCCTATTCTGCATCCTATTTGTCAGAACTACCTACAGCTCTGCATTTTTCTTTAAGGCTGATTTTACATCAAGTCTTATAATACTGTAAAAATATTACTACAGAAATATTACTAGGAGGAAAATATGCAGCTAAAAACCAGCACATATATGCAAGAATAAGGTAATGTTGTACCTGACAGGATTAATTATGCAGGATTTTTATTTTTTTTTTAATTTCTGTAGGGATAGATTTTATTTCTATCCTTTACTGTTTGAGCAGTAACTCTTCTAATTCTGAATTCTCATAAGGGAAACATCCTAATGTCCTTTCATGTAGTTTTTAATGCCATTAGCAATGCCATTAAACTTATTTGGGCTACTCATGAAATAAGATAAAACGAAGACTGTTATCAAGTTATTTTCCCTTACATATACCTTTTTTCAGTTAGGGCAAGTCACAGGTGTTCTTTCTTTTAATTTCTGTCCGGATCATACAGGCTAAGATATGTAGGTGAAAATGAAAGTGGCAGCCTATATTATCTTCCATGTATTCTATCACATGAAGAGAATTTGGGTTTCCTGCTGTTTTCTTGAGGGCCATAACAAATTTCTGCAACAAGGATGGCTTCCCAGTCTTTGTAATTTGATGGGCTCATAATGTGTGGCATTTAGGTGTAAAACTCACATTTGCCTTATGAGATTGCACTTAGATTAGTCTCTTCAAGATCCAAGTCCTACTAATTGAAAAAGTGCCAATCACAATGCAGGAGTTAACACAGAACTAATTAACAGTAAAGGAACAAAAATAAAATCCAGCTCTAGATACTACCTTTTACTTTAGAAAAAAATAACTGGGGTGAACAAACCAATATAAAATTATTACTGATTTAGTTTCCTCCAAACAGTGGCAGCCTTAAGTAACCCATTCATGAGATACTGTAAGGTCTGCAGCATTTCAACTCTCTTTCCTCTTAGCTTGAGACAGGATATGAAATCCAATTCTTTACACTGCTTAAATCCCAAGCAATTTTTGGACTTAAGTGGGTTTCACACTAGTATTGCACAGATGAAATCCATTTAATAACTCAAGAGACCTCCAGTCTTCTTTTTTTCCTCTGCAGTTTAAATGCACTGTCTGGACATTATAATCAAAATCCTGTATCACGGTTTGCCTTTGAACTATTTGAAATGGTGACTGACTGAAAAGTACCAGGGCATGGAGTGCTGCCATAGAAAAACTAACCTGTGAGAAATTCAGGCATAATTTCTTTACAAAAAGGGCATTATGGAATAAATTGCTTGGGGCACTCAGGCAGCAAGGCAGGCAAGTATCATAAATCAGCTCTGAAATATAAACTGGACAATTGAAAGTGGGAGCAATGGCAGGGTGTGATCTCGCTGGTTAGGTATGTCATTTAAGATTGTGATAAATAAATGTGCCAATCCAAAAGTGCATAACGGAAACTGGGGTAGTGGAGAGAAAACCTGGGGTTGGCAAGAGGAGGAGGAAATAACAGTCCTTCTCTTGGTGTATTGCACCTAGCTGAGAAAAAATCCAGTCTAAATATCACCAGAAGCCAGCACTGCAGTCTCCAGATAAAGATAACGTGATTTTACATGCTTCTTTTGCAGGGAGCAGTTTTATGTTGCCTTGCTCAGTTCCCATCTTACTGGCAAGTCAGGCTGGAAGGGGAGGTTGGTGGGGCTGGAAGGGGAGGTTGTGGTTTTCTTCTTTCTTTCTTTTTCTTTTTTTAAACTAAATTTGGAGGTCATAATCTCTTGCCCTTTCAGCTCAGTAATGAAATCCCAGAGCATGGTACATTACTCTTCTGGCTGCACAGATAGGCCATTTGGTCGTGGTCAGATATAGTTGTCACCTCAACAATTCAGCACCTCCTCAGATGAATAATGAGTGGGTGTTAGGAAGAAATCAGGCTTTTACTATATGTGGAGCTTGGGAAAGACATAGGCACAGAAAGCAAATAAAATATAACTGAGAAACTATTTGAGGCATGTTCAAATATTCAAGTGAGTTCAAAATTATAATAGGAATGTATGAACATAGACAGGGCATAATATTTTTATGACAAGACAAAAAAATAAACTGTTAAATAACACAGAAATATACAGCATCTCCCTTAATTTCTCCAAACCCTAACAAAGTTCTTGCCTCACTAGAAGAACTTTTGTTTTCAAATATTTGTCAGACCAACTCAAGCATTTAAATATATTTTCCTTATATCTGGAACCAATGGCAATTTATTCTCTAGCTGATTCCCTTTTGCCTGTCCCCTATAAAGGGATATGGAGTTAAAATTGTTTGAAATTCCTTCTGTTTATATAGTGATTTACCATATGAGCCCCAAAGAACCACTTGCAACATAGCAAGGGAATTTTTCACTTTTTCTAGCTCTGAACTTGAAATGCTTCCAAAGTCTGTTTGCATCATTTGTTTGGATATGTTCCTTTTGAAACGTAGCATGCTTTGGATGCGTCTGTTTCAGACTTAAACTCTAGGCCAGCTTAAAATCCAAATAAACTCTATTCAAGCTCTACCCAGGGTTTTGTTCTTGATCACAATCACTGAAAAGAAGAAACCAAAGAAGAAAACTCAGGTTCTGTTGTGTTAGTAATGATTCTTCTTACAACTTGGAAACCCATTGCTGCTTGCCCCTTTTCCTGTCTAAGACTCTTTTCCTACTCTTTTTACCCATCTGCCAGGCAGCTCAATCACACAGTCACACAGTGCTCATTTCTAAATATGGCTGAGAATGATCTTCTTCATCCTCCCCGCTGCTCAGAGGTTTGCTTCTTCAGCTTCCCCTGGAGCTTTTACACAGGCACATCCCTGTGACTGAACAGAGCTCATCCAGCATGAGGGGTTTTCTCAGAGGTCATTGTCCTTCTAAGACTGCTGTCATATAACACACCATGAGAAATACAGCACATATACCTTAACTCACCATGTTCATAAAGCTCTTCCTGGAGTTGACATATTAATAAAAAAGAATTGGCATTGAAAGTAATATTCTAAATTACCTTTTCTCTCCATCCACGCACTCATACAATTATTGTCAGTTGGGAAGAGGGGCAGGATTGCTGCCAAACAAGATTTTCATGCTAATAATTGTGATAAACATTCTTACAGTGATGTCACAGAATCTGAAATCCTTCATGTCTGTTTTCCCCACCTCGCCTCTTGCTGTCCCTGGGGTGCTCTGCTAAGTGCTGGCTGCTAGATCAAGTGTAGCTCTAGTGTATCAGTTATGGTGGAAATTCACCTCTCCTGGAATTAGAAGATTCCTCTTCATTTAGCTTTGGGATGTGAGAAATAAAATAGTGATGACTGAGTCTTACCTGGGAGGACTGCACTGCACAGTGCACACAGCCTGGCAAATGCATTTTTTTGATAACCACTGAGTTATACCATAGATGCATAAGAGGAAATAAGCAGTCAGAGCTCAAGGGCTGAAGAAACATGTTAGAAATCATTATAATTATTTGCTATGACAGTCAGCAGAGAACAGCTTAAACACAGGAAGTATTTCTAGGGCTGGAAAGAAAGCAGATAGGCTGGAGCATGCACTGTTCACCGAATACTCCACCAGCTAGGAGGGAGGATGAGTAGACTTCTGAGGGCCAGACAGAAGAGATTGCTCTTTCTTTCCTCTGAGATGAAAAGCTCCCATACAGACAAGCACTTGCTCCCCGTGACCACACAAACATCACTTCCCTTTCTGCACCGTGCACAGCGTCAGGCACAGAGCCCTTCTCCCCACCCTTCTCCCATGGTTTGTGTCAAGATGTTCATGGAAGAGCTGGAAAACATGAATCTGATCTCAATTTACCTCAGTCCCATTTCACTTCTGTCCTGAATGTATTGGTACTGCCAACATGAATTCTTTCTCCTCTACATGTGCTAAAAAGGAAAAAGAAAAAACAAAAAAACAAACCAACCAAACAAACAAAAAAAAAACAAAAACAAAACAAAGCCAAACAAACAAAAACCCCAGGATCATCCATACCAAAGATGCAGGAGCAGGTTTGAGGCAGGGATACCCAGGAGAGTACTAGTGCTGAATTCAGCTACCAGAGCTGACCCAGACTAAGAACTGTAATCTTCTTTTTGCAGGAAGTATTTTTTCAAAATAGTAACTTTAAAGGAAAAAAAGGACTCTTTCCCCTGACAATTTATCAGTTTTTAAAGATGGAACTTCTTGTAGACTACAATCAGTTTCAACAAATTTTAATATTTTGGAAATACACTATTTCAAGTTTTCTAAATTAATCCCTTCTTGAAAACAATACCTAAGAATGAAATTAAATCTAAATGCACAATTCATAGTTTTTTAAACATTAAAATCTTATGTTTTCATGAGATTAATTTATTTTCCCTTTGGATTTTTGGTTGAAAACTATTCATGAGATTTCAGCTTTTTACTTCAAATTCAGACAGGGTAAATATCAGCATTTTAATTATTCTTTGTTTGAAAATGTTAGGAAAACTATTTCTTTCCTGGATTTCCTGAGGATATCCTCCATACTGTAGGGCAACTGCAAAGGAAATATTTGTTTTGCAGATTGTCCAGACTAGTCTGTGTTCATTGTTAAGAGCAGTGAACTTTATTAGGCAACAAGGTGTCTCTAGTGATGTCTCTCCCTGGTAACACTGCAAGCAGAAGAATGAATTGCTTCTGAATCCACAGTTATTTGAGATACCATGGAGTACAACAAAATGAATTAAATTTAAATCTGCAGGGTATGATTTGTTGCAGGTTTTGTCACATTAGTTCCAGATAAACAGAAATTATTTTTATTTAAGTATGTGTTTTACATATCCTTATATATACATGCTTTTTTAGCTACTTTATGTGATACCTGTATCTACACTGTGTATACAGCAAATACTTTCCAGCCCCTTAAATTACACCACAATGGAGCATGCAGAGGTCTATATTTTTATGGTGGATTGACAGTAGGACTGATTGTGCATAATTAACAGGGCAATTATACCGCTGCCAGTTTAGAGATTTTTACACTTGCAATGCAGAAAATGAGTCCTTATAGTGCAGCAAAGAGCCTGGAACAAGGAAAGCAATTTGGGTTTATTGAAGAGGGAATGGCATTTGTTTACACTGACAGAGATATAGCAGTCACTAACATGCTTCTGGGCTCATGGAGGACTGCTTTGTTTGACTATCACTGCCTTTTAAGGTGAGGGCAAATTTAAACAGCAGAACTTCAGAGAAACAGCAGCTCAGCCTAATGGCATAACATGCTTTGATTTTCTGCTGGGATGGAGTCCCCTACCTCATATTATGTCCATCTTCCTTTTCTATTTTTTTTTTTTTTTTAAGTCTGTTTTGGTGTTTTTTCCCCAAGTTTTGTTTCCAATGATTGTGGATACTGGGCAAGAAGACCTCATCTGATGAGATTTACCCAAATTAGTGCATGACTGTTTGGATTGCTTCAGTATTTGTTTTATTACAGGACTGAGGAAAATTTCAAGCTAAACAGTGAGATCCCTGACTGAGAAGGCTTGTGAACATAAACTAATAATAATAACAACAATAATTACATCCAGCTGGAATTCAAATTCCCTTCTGAGCTCCATCAGTGCTGTTCATTAAGTGAGGTAGAGTTACAGCTGTTAACTTCTTCAGTTAGGCAGCAAATGCTAGCACAACCTCAGGAGGATATGTGGTTACTGTTACCTCTTGAGGACAACAGCTTCTTATAATATTCTTGAAATATGCATGTTTGCAAAAAGAATTAAAGCTTTTAATTTCTGATGTTCTTAAAGCCTAATCTCCTTTAAAATACCTAGTTCTTCAAATTTCCTGTATAGATCCCTCATGCATAGCTAAATATTAAGAATGCAAAATAATCTTAATTAGCTAGCATGTTTGTAGTCACTGGAAAACTCTCATATTTGTAAAATGGAGCTACATGCATATTTTTTCCCCTAATGCAGCAAGATATGTTGTGTGAAAGTAAATATGAGCTTTCAAGACAGAAGCAGTTATAGTTACATATTCATTTAGTCTTTTTTCCCAAGCCAATGAAAATATTTCATTTCTGTAAGTACGTGGCAAGCATATGAGTGTACTCTCGTGGAAAAGCTTCAGCTTTCCTGGTGAAAAAGATGCTGATAGCATATCCCCATGCTCAGCAAGATAAGTAGATAGACAGTCTTCCAAAGCATCCCATTGCTAATTTTCCAGCTATCCTTGTTAAGCAGAGAACAATCATGGAGGATAGAGACAGGACATAATCTACATAAACTAGAGCTTTCTCAGATGTCATTTGATCTGCTATTGAACAGAAGGAATGAAGTTAATAAATACAATTTTCAGAACAGTTTCTATGTGTTAACATGATTATTTTCCTATTTTTTGTCATTTTTTTTTCTTTTATGTATTGGTCATTCTGATTAATTTAGGTAATTGCAGTTCAGTTAAAATGTATGATTGTATTTAAAGGCATAAAAATCACATAAAAAAATCAATGTGTTGTTGGCTGTGATCCAGTCCAGTTTGGTCTCTTCCATCTGATGAGGAAAAATGAGGCTGTGGTATTAAATCTGACAGAACTGAAAGCAATAATGAAAATTCTATGAACAATACACTTTTAATTGGGTGGAAATTTAAAAGAAAAAAAAATGGGAGGCGGACTCCAGGTAATTTTCTAGCTTCAATTATTTTATAATGCTTTTTGTTTTTTAAAAAGAAAGAAATCTCCAACACTTCAGCCATTTTGCTTAAAATATTGAAATCCTTAGATGTGTGAAATCTTTTAACGTGGCTAAATTTTCCAGCAATATACACACTTACTATATTAACTTTAGACATATTAGACACTTGGGTCTAATAATAATGTGTACTGTAATATTCAGGTTCTGAAGCTGCAAGAGCAGACACAGAGAGAAAAGCCAGGTCACAGAGTATTTTAGAGGAACTCCAGACAATTTTTTCACGAATCTACTTGCTTAGTGTAGTCTTACTTTTCACTATAAATCCTGATACTTTAAGCTAACATATAGATATGGACACTATGATGGCTGCCCCACAGAGCAGTTCTATAGGGCACTGTCAGAGTTCCTGTTCTTGTGTTTCTGAGACACGCGATGGGAGAAAGAAGAGGCTCATGATAAGAATGAGCCGCGTGTTTGGTGGCAAGCCGGGAGCTGGAGTGATGGGCACTCACCAAGCGGCTTCAAAGGAAGACCATAATTGCAGCTACTCGAAAGCAAATACATCTGAAATGGCCCCAAATCCCACATTAACGTTTCTTACTGCATTTGTCACATAATCAGTAGTTGTTCTTCTGTAGGGAAACAGTGTAGCGCACAACAAGACCCGTGATGTTGGGTTTTCCCCCCTTTCAATTTGCACACACAAAAACAGATAGGGAAAAGATTAACTTCTTAACTCCCACATATAGTATACATTTCTTCAGTATCAGAACCAATCCCCAGAAATTATTTAAAGGCTAAATAGACATCGTACTGCAGAAGATAAGGTTTAAGAAAGAGAGGTTTGAAAGGTTTCTTGATCACAGTAGGTAGAAAACTTTCACGGGCACTGGTGGATATCTAATCTAGGATAGAAATGCACAACAAGAACTATTGGCTAAACTGAAGTCAGACTCAAATTCAGACGAGATATTAAGCACACATTTTTAACACAAGGTTCACTTTCTACCTTCAGATCAATACAGGAGAATATACTTCAGACAAATGCAAGTTAATGGTTGAATAAGGGGCATATTAGGGGAAATGCAGTGTTCAGATAAGATGAACTAAAGGTCCCTTCTGACCTAATACTCTTACTTGTAATATCAAAGATATCATATAAATATTGATTATTCAACACCAATTTTGAATGAAAGTGATCTTGTTTCCATGGCAACTTGTAGGCAAGCCAATTGGTCACCACTTCTTTCTGGGATGCTGTATGCTTGTCCCCTGAATACTGTAAATGTGGCCCTACTTTCCACCAATTTTACAAAGTCTTAAATTAAAATAATAATAATAATAATAATAATCTGTATTTAAGACAAACATAAGAAGACTTCTGTTTGCATAAAATATAAGAAGACCTATACATTTTCCTTTCTTTCTTGGGATGATTAGTTTCTCTTTTTGTGATTCATAAATTCCAGCAGATGAAGCAAAAAGTTACATAAAAAGCTTTTTAGGGTAATTATGTCTTCAGCTGGAAATTTTGACATTTGTGATCTCTCTCTTTGATCGCTACTATTAATATCTCCTTAGCAGGTATGACTTGCTGAGAGTTAACTAGTTGATAGAAAAAACTGCTTAGAGTTGCAAGAGTTTTTACTTCTTTATTTCAGTTTAAGTGACAAGGCTGCACTTAACAGGATCATTACCTTTCCAGATAATAGAATACTCAACAGACAGTGGTAAAAATATGACGATGACTAGCAAAAATCTGGGATTTTTTTGTCTTTTATTTAGTATTTAGATGTTTATTTATAGTGTACAGGTATTTGCATTAACATAGTGCCTGAAGCTTCAGTGCATTTCAACATCTTACTGCTTTAAGAGTGGAAGAGGCACAATGTAATAGTTCTATCAGATAGCCAGTGAGCTAAAGAAATGGGACCAATAATAAAAATACAGAATTAAAATATCTGTACTGATAGAGAGGGAAGTGACATGGGAAAGATTCAGCCCATCCAGCTACATGTTAAGAACTGCAGGGTTATAAATCCAACAGACATAACTCCATGGAGCATCTACAAAGACAAGCAAGTTGTACTGCCCTTTGGTGGTCCCATACTCTCTTCATTGACCATACAGGAAGCTTAGGATGTTAGGTTTCTTAGGCAATTCAAAATTAAGTGGCATCAGCCCACCTCAGAGAGATTAAGGGACTTGCCCAGTATCCTACAATAAGTCTTGGCTAAAGTGAGAAACTTGCCCATGCATCATTTTGCTCCTAATTATGGCCTGGGCTAAACTGCTGTCAGAAGTCCATCCTTCTTCAGTTTTTACCTATAGTTGACATCCAGCCTGAAATTCTATTTAGCACATTACCACCTCTTCTGGTGTATGATTTTGTAGAGCACTTTCTGCCCCAGGAAGCTACTTAGATTTTGAGTCACTTCATTGAGAAGAACATTGTAGGAAATTTTCTTTAAGATTATATTATAAAAGTGTCAACAGTTACGATGATGCAGAACAGGTTGTTTGTTTTTGTTTTTTTTTTTTTTGCTTAGAGGACAAATTAAAGTCTTATTTGTCTTTTCCATACATAAATTAAACTACACCTATTATGGCCTTCAAACATTGAGTCTAGCAGATGAACATTACTTCTGAATAAATGCAACCCATATGCAGCACACAGTTTGCTATCACATAAAGTATGTTATGTCTTGTGTGCTTCAAGTATTCCTCTTGATGATTAGAACATTTCCTGATTAGCTTAAGCAAAGAGTCTTCTCCCTCTGACCATCCTAGTGAAAGAGCCTCTATGAAGATAATTTTCACATGTATTCTGTACTCTTGTCTACAACTCTGCACTTCAGTTTTATCTTTTATTGCATACAAGGAAGAACAAACTTATATTTCCTACTGTTCATACTTCACTTTCAGACAAACAAAACTTGAGGGAGGAGAACAACTATCTCATTCAAACGCATAGGCCTACATATTCATAAGTATGCTAACATATATATAAATGAAGTATAGAAATGATGTATCAGTAACATAGCTGTTATAGTATCTGAATCGGTTAGACGTGACATGGCATATCCTTTTGCTAGCACAACACTTTATTACCTTTTTATGGTTGAAACATCAGCTTCTTAATAAAGTTATGCACCATGGATACAGTTATTTATTTCCACATCCAGGAAAACTACAGATTTCAAATCTGTCCTCACTGATGTACATTCTTTTTGAAATAGCAAAGCATAACTCTGTTACCAGAGTTTCCATTATTTACAAAACTGCTAAGCTTGTCATGGCTACTCCCCACCCCACCACCACCAAAGCTGGCAAAAAAAAAAAAAAAAAAAATTAGAAAAGAGAGATTTCAGGGGGGAAAAGGTACAGACATTAGAGTATGTTTCTTAGAATTAGGCAGGGATAGGTCTGTCACAGGTGTCAGAACAAAGACAGTATTATCAGAAGTATCACATCCTGGTCCAGTCGGACCATGAGACAAGGCTAAATCCCCTCTGATGTATGGATGAAGCACCTTCATCTGAGGGTGCCAGGCTCAGCCATGTGCTGTGATCAGTGAAGCATCTCCTAAATTCAGACCTGCACCAGAGGTGGGGCAGTGTCCTGACTTCAGGCTGAATCAGATTTGTATCCTCATGCCACAAAATTTATAACAAAAAATAAAAATTAAAAATCCAGGATTCATAATCTGGCAGTCTATGGAAATTATTTACATTTCTTTTCTAGTCCACCTTCTGCTAAAAACCCTGTTGTTAAACAGCCATCACTTGATCACATTTGGAGGAGGAGGAGCATCTTTTTTCCCATGTAAAGAGATTCTGCAGGAAAAATTGATGCAACTCTGGAGTGAAAAGCAGTCATTTGCTGTGTAATAAACAGAAACAACAGCTAGAAGTGAGGTGTTATGAGGCCAAACATTACTATACTTCCCACCCCAAGGAAGCAGCCGATGAATCGCTGCTGACCAGGCAGCCAGGCAGGGAGGAAGGTCACCTTCTGTTACACCGTATATCACTCATCTACATTCCACTGAATTTGCATCTTCTAAGTCTCTGCATCTCCTTTAGGGTTTTATATCTTCTCATGTGTTACTTTTCCTTTTGGATCCTTAAACTGCTAATTTTTACTGTGTCAGCACTTCTACCTCAGTCTCTGTTATTCACGTTTATTAACATGTGCATCCACAGCTCACATACTTCATCACAACTTGACAACTTTCTCAGTAAAACTGAGCCAAAAATTGGATGGCACAGCTGCACCAGATCAAGTCTCGGACCACAAACAGCTGAACTGGCTGAACCTTGGCCCAGGGTACACTCTGGTCATTTCAGTTGGAAATGTGTATGACCTTAGAGCAGTCTTGATATTTATTAACCTGTTTTCCAAAATAATTTCTTTTAGTTCATCTCCTCTCATACTTCAGTTAAGGCAGTGGCTGGCCAGGGCACAAGACATTAGCTGAGCCTCAGCTAGTTTGAAAGCCTCTTCCACTGCCTGTCATGTCTGCCTGTCCCACTGTCACAACAGACATCATCTCTGATGTAAACTCAGCAAAGCCCACACCATCTCACCTGCAGATGCCAGAAATTAAGGAAATGCAAAATCAGGGAAATTCAGGTCAGAAAATGATTGGGTGGGAGACTAGATAAACACTAAATCCTCCAGACAGTTTTTAACAAATACAGAATGACCACCCTGTGCCTCACCTGCACAGGGTCGAGCCCCATTCCTTAAGGACCCATCGCTACCTTCTCACAGCTCCAGCAGAGAAATATCTGCCTTTATTTCCATAATTGCCTCTTTGGTGCTGCTTAGCAAAGCTTCTACTTTGGTAGGAGAGCAATCATTCTCATTAGATGTCAGAGCAAGACAGCAGAGTGCTTTTGGAGTACAGCGTGCAGAATGATGATTACAGGTCTGAGAGCTGGGGAGAGCGCTCCTGAAGTGGAAGGGTGCCCCCTTTGGAAATTAAGCAACTGTCAGATGTGAGAACATCATTAAACATATACAAGAGCTCAGACCATTCTTGCAAAGTTCACTGCTGTACGCAAAATCAGCTAATTCAAGGAGGAATTGAAAGGAGCGTTTGCATGCTGCAATACAGGTTACCTCAACCTTATCTTGCATGAGAATGCTTGACTGAAAATGAAGGTGCCAACAATGACCTTCCAGGAACATTGGTCAATTAATCTCAGCAGAAGAGACTTTTAAATGTCATCCAAATCTCATCCATGGGGGCATGCCAAAAATGTTTTGTGCCTTTTCACAAGTGAGCTCTGCTTTATAGGCAGTGTCTTCTTTCTCATGAGAGCAAAGGGGGAGTTCTGTCTTTATGCCTTGTGAAACAAGTAATTATTAATCAAGTGTGAAATTTTATTGATAAGTCAGTGATGAGAATGGGGGAAAAAAAAAAAAAAAAGATCGGGACAAAAGAAGTAAGGCGAAAGACTAGGATGAAATATGTAAAGAAAACAGCATCTAGCCTTAACAGAACCTAAAAAGAGACAGGAACAGACAGAAGAGGCTGCAATGATCAGAACATACATCCTGTGATGCCAGACCTCATGTATTTTTCTCCTACTGCGAAATACCTCTGTAGCCCTTTATAAAGTATGTAATCTTGTCCCTTATACTGCAGTCTTTGGCAAGGAAGCTGCAGTGGCCACAGGACTGCCATAGGCTGCCAGTTTTGTTATTACACTGCTGCATACTCAACAAAATTGATACTCCAGGAATCTGACACATTTTCACATGCAATTACAGCATTAACTTGTTTTAGAAGCACTGTGTCTTTGCCCACAAAATAGAGAACAAGTGTGTTATTGTGTTCACTTACTTTATTTGTATCATTACCTCTGTGAAAACAGAGGTTACTATTAAAGACACAATAGCAAGAAGTGAAACAGAATAATTGTTAACTATAGAAAAAGTCCTAGAGCAGAAAGTGATGTCCTGAGATTAAGAAATTTTTCTGACACAATTGTCACATTTGTTTTTTGGGGTTTTTTTTTGGTATCTACTTGCATTTGCAAGTATTGTAATATCTTCTTCCTAAGTGTTATTTTTATTATTGTATTTTGTCATGATCTTACTTTCTCACTTAGATTAAAAAAAAAAAATAAAAAAGAAGTGTTGGTCTAGTAGTTAAGCAAACTCTTTGCACCTAGGAAGACAATATAAGAAATATTAAAGTTTGGCTCCAATCTCTCCCTCTTGCAATGACAATTGTTGAGAATACAGAACTGCCTACCTAAAAGGAATAATGACCTTACTTTGAAGAGTTCAGTAACAGTTACTAGGGCACAAAGCAAAATGATCTGTAGTTGAATTGGTCCTTACATAGACCATTTTTTTATGTAAGAGACAGGAGAAGGAAGACTTAAGTCTGTGTACAGCTCTTTCCAGCAGAGTGCTGACAGCCTGAACAGCCCACTCCCACTTCCTCTAAGGACGATGATAGGCTCATTTTTAACCCAAATGACTTTCCCTTCTCTCTACTGCATAAGAAGAGCTTTTCCCTTCCTCCATCCCATCTCCATCAAACATCTCCTCACCTGCTGATGTATCATGAACAAGCCCCTCATCACAAGAAACAAAGCTTCTACCAACAACCCACAAAACACCTTCCTCTACAGAAAGGAGCAAACCCAATCAATATGAGTACCTAATGGAGACAAACAAGCAAGTCCAGTGCTAGCAACAAGCAATCAGAGTGAGGACTAGGTGACAGATGGTGCAGAATTTGGCACAGCTGACTCCAATCCAATTTCCTGAAGGGTCTGCAAGAGCCCCACAGTCTGATGGTGTTAGTGATGAGCAAGCTCCAGATGCAGGAAGCTGGGGCAATATCATCACCTCTTACAATACTCTTACCCCAGCTGAAACACATCTGCTCATCATCCAATCCTTGCCCAGTTCTAGGGATGGGTTGAAACTGAACATTTGGTAAAACCTCTTTTTCCAATCAAGGAAAATAACCATGAGGTAAGTAACCCTACAAAGAAGAAAAAACAAAACAAAACAAAACACAAACAACAAAAAAAACCTAGTCTCTCAACAAGTTAGAGTGCTTTCTGAGGAGAGTCAGGAACCCCCACAGAAGGCTTTGTCTTCAACATAAGTGGTCTAAAATCACTTCTACCTCTTAGAAACCTGTCAATATGGATGCAGCACAAGAAGTTTCTTTCTTTTTTTCATTATATATTTCAGTATAAATTGTAGGAAATATTTTATCATAGAGCTAAAAATGGTATGTTATAATTAAAAAGTACTGAAGTGATAAAATACAGTACTGAGCTACATGAAGTACAAACATTAACATTACAGGGTTACCCTGTCTACAAGATCAGTCTAGTCAAACAACTAAAACACTCAATTATCTACCATGGAATTAACTAGTCCATAATTCTCATTAGAAATAATTAGGTATGTTAACTTGATTTAAAGGTATTTTTTTTTCTATCAGAGAGAATAGAAATAGTTCAAGCTGATGTCTTTGATAATCTGATGTCATTCACAACAGATTTAAGTAATCTTAAAAGAGATAAGGTTCTTTGTTATAAGAGTGAAGATATAATTAAAACTAAGCTTCTGTTAAAGCCATCCTTCCCATAGCTTTTCATGTCACTATTTTTGATTGATTAAAAACTGTTGAAAAAATAAATTTTTGAGATTTAGATAGCAGAACTGTAGAATCAAGTCTTTACATGTAAACCTAGCACATAAAAAGACATGCTCAATTTTATATTTCAGGTTAGTTCAGCTTTCAAGGTATTTCTTCACTCAGAGACATAGAATTTGCCTTCTTAAAATTGATTTATTTTTAAAAATAGGATTTTCTTCACCTGGAAAAAAAAAAAAAAAAGATCAAAAGTGTCATTTGCAAAGAACACAAGATGGGAAATATAGTCAACATGGTGAAGGGGTAATGTACAGAAGAACTATATGATCTTGAAAATGACAGTAATATTAAAAGTGTCATGGTCATGTCCATAGGGAACAGAATCAAGGATTTTTTGCCACAGACTATGGGCTTTCTGTCTGTAAGTGACAATGAATGAGAAAGAGGTAGGTGTATTAGTCAATCATGAGATGACTATGAGATATCAGTGCAAGGCAGACATGAAAAAGACAATTGTAATTCTAAAATATATCAGGCAAAGTATTTCCCATAGAGGCAGGCAGATATTAATGCATTTTTAAAAGACACTGGTAAAATTTTATTTGCTAAACTATATTTAATCCTGGCCACTGATGTTGGAAAAGGACAAACTGAAATAAGTATAAGGCAAAAAAATTATATTAACTGGCAGATAATTTCTTAGAGAAATCAGCAGTGTTTGTTTAACCTTGAAAAACTATAGCTGCAATGGGTAAAAAGTTATTTCTCTATAAATAAATCAGTGAAGTAAAGACCAGGCAAGAAAAAAAGTTATTTAAGGATAATGATGGAAGAAAAAGTTGAGCCTAAATTGATCACAAATAAATGTAAACTGGAAATGAAAACAAGCTTTCTAAACTATTTAAAAAATCAAAATTGGCTTCAATTTTTTTTTTTTTTTGCTAATGGGAGATTAGACATAATGGCATCTTAGTGTGGAAATGTCAGTTGTAGTTCTGTTGTTATTTCTTTGAAAATCTCTATTAAAATGCTGCCATACCTTTCCTGGAGGCTGCAAGGAGCTCTATAACAATAGGAGGAATGAGCAAGTAACTAGGAAATTCTGAGCCTGGAACTTGTCACAAAACTTGTAAATCCTCTAACAACCACAATCTCTTTGTCTGCTCAGGCAGCTGCCTCCAAGCAAGTCAGCTCAATCTCTTGCCAGAAGTCCTGCACAAAGTCCTGCACACTGGTCTAGTTTCCAGACTCTAGACAGCAATAGCATGTCAGCACGAGCCTGAATCGGTGACGCTGTTCCCTTTGAGCAGCCGATCTCCTCCCTTGTGCTGGCACTGGCAGTTATCTGCTCCTGGTGTTGATCTGTACAGCTAGCAGAAAGCTATCCTTTTTTTTGGTTTGGTCCGGTTGGTTGGTTTTTCTGGGTTAATTTTTCAGCTCCTACATCTCCCCATATTAGCTCATACTGGGATCAGCTGAAACCCAGCACTGGATGGGGGGAAATGATGTCTAGGCTAGAGCAGGAAGGGCAAAACAAAACCAGATCCTTCTTAGGTCAGTTTAAACTGTGTGCTGCTACATCCAGATTATACTGCAGTGATAACTGGCTTTCTCTCCCATTTCTACCTTCATAATAAGTTGCTGAAAATTCTTCCTGCTGGTCTTTTAAAACTAAAAGAAATCAAATATCTTGGAAAAAATAAGTACAACCTACAACTTTACTGCAGACCATGGACTCATTTGGTATGAGACTGAGTTCTCTGAAGCATTTGCAGCCTCTGCCTGGATTTAGGTTCCAGAAGAGCAAGAAGGGGTATGGATGACATTGGGAGAAATTTCCATAGCTTGCTCCCTGTCATCAGCTGATAAATGGCCATGTCTTTTTCCTGCCTTTCCAAGAAACAGAGTGAGCTCTCCTGCTCAGGATTGACATCCTAGATGGTTTATGACTTTTCTACATCTGCACAGGGTGATGTCAGCACCTGTAGTTTTGATTACCGTCACTCCCAGAGGTCCAGAGCTCAAACTCTAGACCCAAAATTTAAGTGACAGTAAAGCCATTTCAAGGCGCTATGTGGATACCAAGAGTAGTTTAAGCTGTCTGCATACACAAGCCAAACAGGTGTCCTTAATGTTACTTGTTCATTCTTGGTTCATAGGCCCCTTTTTTTCCAATCATTACCCACTTTGGGGGCTTCCTAACAATGTCTTCACTGACATCCATGGGAGCTGAGGTTCCCCCACCATCATAGCAGGCATTAAGAAATGGATCCCAGGGTGTCAGATGTTTGAATTTTGGAAGCTGGGAGTGCTCATTTGTTGATTTAGGAAGTCTAAAGCTCAGATTTTGGCTTACAGGTCTGGGCTAAAGGGCCAAATTAAAAAGTGATGAGGAAGTGGTTGTACTCTGGCAACGTTTCTTCACAATGAGTGAGCACAGCAGAGCCCCTTCAGGCACAGGCGGCAGAAAGCAGTCACTTCTCAGAGTCCATGAGCCAACACTGCAAAGCTTAATTTCAAGATATGACTTTAACTCTTAAGGCTACTTCAGCCAACAGCCATCACAGTGCAGAAATTATTCTCTTTCCTGTCTAGAAATCATATCTGAATGTATTGGGTTTTTATTTCACCAAATTCCTGAGATTTCTTGGCAAAGGACTATTCAGATCCCGCTTAGTTTAGGTGATCAGTAGAGAGATAATAGTGGCTGCCTTAGAGATTACAACATGATTATAAGGCTGTTTGGTGGACTAATTTTAGTCTTACAAGCAGATTCATATGCCTATTTTATTTATTTCCAAAGGAAAATCAGGAAAACCTTTTCTCCCTAAATAATAAATACAGTTTGGAGAGGAAAAAAGGTTATTCATAAATTATGTTGAAGTTTTAACAAGTTGAAAAAAAGGAAAACAAATAGAAGAAATTCACAAAATTACATTTTTTAATTGCCAGAAATATTTTGGCTACCCTCAAAATACTTTCTTTCCAAGTTATTATTAAGTGATGTTACCTTTCAGATTAGAGACGACTTATCAGGCCAAACCCAATTTATGGGGGTTTTGCCCCTTCAGTTTTCATTTCAGGCACCAACTGCTGGAGCGTCATTATTCAGCCAGCTTACACCCCGGAAGATTGACCTTGTTCAGTTCAGAATTAATCTGCAACTCCTTAAAGAGCAGTTAGATGACCAGGTCATTGCATTGTCTGCATTGACAAGAGACAACCTAGAGGAATTTTTATTGCATTTGGGAGAACTGTATGACATTCGTGACAACCAGAAAGGCAATGTCTAGTCAAGTGATAGGAACCAGATGTGCTTTGAACTGTATTAGAGGAAAAAAAAAAAAAAATCATAAATTGATTAGATTTTACCTGTGGGGGTTTTATTCTCTTTTCTTTATACCTGTAGACCTCACATAAGTCCCCTAGCTAGACAATTAACATCATTTGATAGACAGACCTAGTTCAAACAATTCTAGTGTTGGCTGCCCACCAAGCAACTGCAAACCTTGCAACTGATCTTTCATCCACTTTGGTCAGGCAGTTTCTAGAGCTCAGCACTGCATGTAATTAAATCTTCCAGAGAAAATAAGCAGAATCATTTAATAATTTTTTCTCCTACCTGTCCCATTTATAATTCCATTTATCAGCAAACCTTATGCTAGAATTAACAAGTGTCATATTTTCATTCCCTCACTCCTGAGCTATGCTGCCTTGGCTTATTAGTGTTAACAGATGTTGTGGAGTACAAGAAGGAATAAGAGTCCAAACAGAAGGGACACAGTCCAAACAGATGGACATGAGACAAGGGAGCCAAGAGAGCAAGCCATGAGCACCTAGGAGAAGAATGCCCAGTTGTGGATGCAAAAACTTTCAGTCCCAGATTTATGGTACATCAGGATCAATATCACCATGATTTAGAAAGCAAACCACTGAATGGCTCTGGTAGGTTTACAAATTAAATTTTGGTCTAGTTGCACTACCTGCAATGCAGTATTTTAATGATATGTTCTGTTAGCCAGACAGCCTACTAGAGGTCTCTGAGAAACAAGTCAGCAGCTTTCTGCAGGCTGGCTGAAATTCAAATGTATAAGTGACCTAATTGCATAAACCTAGTCTACAGCTTGAAGAGTGTACAGAAGTGATACTTAATGATAAAACTGCCACATAACCTGTCCAAGCAAAGAAGCAGCAAGAGGCAGATAGCCTTCAAGTCACTTACAATAGCACTCAAAAAACATTAGGGCAAAATTTCTAACTACCTTCTCCTAGGGCTTGAAGAATTTATCTGCTAGGGCTAGCAGATATATTTACAGTATTTAAAATTAATGATACCCTTCTCTGAGTTGATTTTCTTGGCCAAATATTTGTCAAGTTCAGGAAAGTCCAAACTGTGACTCGACCTTTGTATTGCATGACCTCTCTAGACTTCTATCAAACCAGCTCATCTTGGATTTCATATTTTCTTTTTGCAGCTCTCATAATATATTTTGCCTACCTCAGCATTCACCATTATTTCTTCACTGTGAATAAACTATTTTTAAAAAATCAAGATTCAGCTGTTGCAATACATGAGAAATTAATTTCATGTACATGTACATTCAGGAAATATTTCATTTGAGCTTTTCTTTATGAGTTAGATCTGAAACTATTACATTTTGTTATTTGTACCTACTCTAATACTAGGCAGCATCAGCTGGCAAGATGGCAAAAACCATGGCCAGCTAATTTTTCCCCATTTGTATATTATAATTAATTTCTTATATAAATTAAACAGACTGTCTACTAAAAATGTTACAACCAAACATAGTAACTTTAAGAATGCAGAAAAGTACCTGACAGAAATAGATATGCTGTATACTGAAATTATTTTCTAAGAGAATAGTTGCAAACAGTGAAAAAGTTAAATTATTTAAATACTTAAACTGATGTTACACATCAAATAAGGACAAAGGTTCCAGCATTATTCTGGTGAATCTATCAAAGAAAATCCACCTCCAAAGAGGAAGTTTCCACCCATCTATTTTTGCTCACATCATTACATTTTCTGATACTAATAGAACTGAGATTATCTGTAGGTTACCAGTTAGCAAAGGGCTGTTTCTTTCTTCAGTGCAAGTTAGATATATGCATTTGATCTATTTTTTCCAGGTTGCTTAGCTGGAAAAATTGATTATATGCATTACTATCAGCAAAACTTCCACTATTTACAGTGGCTGATCAACCACATGTCCTGGTTGGGGCTGGACTAGAGTTCCCGTTGGTCTGGCAGCGGGAGGAGCTGCAGCACCCTGAGACCCCAGGGGCTCCCCAGGTCCCAGTGCCCTCACCTGTGTGCGGGGGCGGGGGGAGCACAGCTGGAGGGCTGGGCCCCGATTGGCCGATAGTCCATGTCACGTGACATTGCGCTCACTATATAAAGGCAGGAGTGGGCCAGGAGGGGCTCTCACTTCTGGGGAGTGTTGTTGTGGTGCTTTAGTGTTTGGGATTGCTAAACCAAGAGCAGGTAGGTGTCGGTTGGTGGGGGGTGAGCAGCTGTATGGTACATTACCTGTTGATACTGCTGTCAGTGTATTATTCTGTTACTGTTATTAAGCTGTTTTTATCTCAACCCGCGAGTCTCCCTTTGCCCCTCCAATCCCGTTCCCAAGTGGGGGGAGGGTGGGTGAGCGACTGCATGGCGTTTAGCTGCCAACCAGGCTCAAACCACAACACCACATCACTGAGAAATGTATGAATTTAACTACTTATTTTGGTGGGGTTTTTCCAATGGCTTTGTTCTGAGTAATTTTTGTTCTTTCCCTGCTCTGAAAACCAAAATATGGTTCATAATCTTCACGCTAAACTGTTTTTAACATAAATGCATGTTCTATGGGGTAAAAGAGATGACTGTGAGCTCCCTCTGCTTCTCAAGGGTTTTATAATAAAATCACAGCAGCATTTGTTGGATGTTGCTTGAGGTGGGTACACTACAGACACCTCTGGAAACCACCCGAGCAGCCAGGGGTAGCAGTCCTCTGTACACAGGAAAACTTGTCAGTTACTTAATTTTAAGTCTTACCATTATTCATAATGGTAATGATTATATTCATAATGGTAATTCATAATGGTTTCTAACAATAGACTTATTTCCTTCACTTACTAAATTTCTTTGGTCTCCAGCACCCCTTAGATTCCCCTTCTTTGAGCTCCAAGATCAACTGCATCTCACCCTTATAACTGGGGTAGGATGACAGTATACCTGATTTCCCAGAACTATTTGGCCTGCAAATTACAGAGCACCTCTGTTTGTTACACATCTCTGAAAGGCAGAGCCTGCAGCTGTACTGTGAGGATCAAAAGTACTTACAAAGTCCTGGTATAATGAAGGTTAAAAAATCTTAAATATCAGAGCTGAATATGGTCTTGATAGAATGCAGTCCTAAATAGAAACTTTATCCATTTCAGTTAAAAAAACCTCAGAATAAGTAGCACCAGAGGCTGGGGTCCTATAGCACAGAAGCACTGATATGCAGTACTTGATATCCAATGTGTCCTAACAGAAGTATAGAGACAATATTGAACCAATATTAGGATGAAGATTCCACTTGAAGTTAATGAGTGCCTCTATTTAATCTACTTTTTCTTTACACACTTACAACCAGATTATATGTCTCAACTGGAGGATGCAAATGTTTTTAAATTATTTTTTTCAGAAGGAAGCTGATTCCAGAGGAACCAGGATAGGCCATAGTGGGAAGTATAGAGAACAAGATACCTGGTCAATAGTCATGTCACTATCTCATCAAGGAAGTTCTGTAAAAAACACTTCCTATAGATATCCGTCAAGTAGCATTGTTACAGTTTGTTCTATGCAGGCTGCATTCAGTTTAACAGATGCTACTAGTAAATAGAAATATTTAATCTAAAAATATTTAATCTACACCACCTGTGTTAGTAGTGAACTGGTTCTAAGTGGATACCTTTTGAGACATACCACATCTTGGAAGCCAGAGGTATTCTTTCTCTGAAACTTATTTTCACTCTGAAGTCATATGAAACCAACAACAATAAGGGGAGAGTTCAGAGCAGAATTTACAGCGATGCCTTTATTTGAAACATCATACAGTTTAAAGCCTGGGGGGGAGAAATGACTAAAAATTATGGGAAAAATATACAAATTTAAGAAAAAACTAGTGCATATCTTGTATTAGTAGAGAGCATACCCTAATGTCCTTAGCCATTAGTCTAGACATCCTTGCATTCCAAAAGCTCCTTAACAGATAGGAAGGACTTGATTATGTTGTAATATAAACAAGTGGAAGAAGCCACAAAGGTTTCAAATTTCTTTACAGAAAGAGCCTGTTTCAGTTACAAAAGAAATATGAGCTGTGTGGAAAGGTCATTGTGTACACACATCCCAGCAATGCTGCTAGAGATGGTAAAATAACTTCTGATGCTGAAAGTCATGAAAAACACTATGAAGCGGAATCCTCTGAAGATCAGTTCCATAGTACCAAGAAAATGTGAAATAGTCCTGTTTTTCTTGCCCATCAGGTATTTAATTAACAGTGGATAAAGAAAGGCAAAGGCGAAGAAAGATATCTAAAGATAAACATTTTAGACAGGAATGATTCATACATATGTGTTCATGGTCCCCAGAGAAATACCTGTATTCAGCAGCCTTATAAATATGAACCTTTTATGTCTGCACATTTATGGTTTTTTAATTTATTGACTAGCTTCACAATACTTCAATGACTTTTGCGGACATCTTAAGTTTTGTTTTGGCCAAGGATAGAGTAAGGGATGTGAGGTGATGAACATCACAGCAGCTAAGTGTGTACCAAACCCCAGTAGTGACTGCGGTTCCTACACTCACGTTTTGAACTCCCATAATCATCTGCAAGGCTTCCCTGATGCAGCAGAACTAAAAGATAGTGAGATTTGGGCTAAATAGAGCTTTTCAGCTACTTCTAAATTTCTGAATCCCCACCATTGGGGTTTTTTTCCGCAAATAAGCCATTTTTTTATAAGGCATGTTTTGTCAAACTTGCACAGCCACAGCTTCAGGGGTAAAACATCTTTTTTGACTAAAAAAGGCTCATGTTGTTTCCAGACAGAGGACATGCCACAGCTTATTTAACTTTCTTTCTAGGCCAAGAAATGAAAACATGAATGTAAAAGATCATTCATGTAGAGTGGGGCTGTGAGGTAGCCGGAAGGGAACTAGAAGCTTAAAGCCAAGACTAGAGGTGAACGTGAAAGAACTGTTTTAGAAAGATCGTGGCCTCAACTGGCGAAGGAGACTCAAGTCTAGCTGAATCAGCTGAACTACAAAGGAAATTATTTATTTAAATAATATCATCCCTTCGTGGATTTGGAGAGGATGATAGAAAAAATAAAGATCACAATAATAATAAAATGTGAAACTGAGCAAGATACATCCATATAAACACAATAAATGGTGGCTTGGAGTTACAGTTTGGAGATCTGGGAAGCCCAAATACTACACTACAAAATCATTGTTTGCTGTAATGTCTGCTAAATACAAGACAAAACAGCTTCAAGATGTCCACCTTCTATGGAACTAAAACATAGGGGAGTCACCCTTAATCTTGTTTTCAGTAAATGTGTTTGGGCTACAGGCAACTGACACCTTCACTGGCAAACCCTGGCCTGAGGTTTGTCAACTGAGCCAAGCACAGGGAACAGTCCCACCCCCACTTCAAAAACAGAATGTGTTAATAGTTTGATCCATGCACCAAAAAAAAAAAAAGTCATAAATATAATTTTTAAAATAATAATCCATTCTAATCTATTTCAATGGAAGAGAAAGATGGTGGTACTGGCTCAGTGTTTTTACTAACTACCTGATTCCATATTCCTTTTAATCCTTTATCGCTGATCTTTCACTGCCTCGCACTGATGAAGCAGTATATGTCACACACTTACTGAATATTTTTGAAAAGTCATTTACATTGATATAAATTCAAATTATTTCTCTGAAATAACTTGTCTGTTGCTATTGTAATTCTTAAATAACCCAATTCAAAAGGCATTTCTCTTAAATAATCCTTTTAAGTATAACTCAGTATTAGGTACTGAGTATTAAGAGGACAGAACTTATAAAACTAAATAGACTAAATAGTCAGTAGATTAGATAGTATTATTATTACTTATTTTTGAATCACTAATAAAAACTTAAGTTGCTAGTTTGACATATAATTTAACATTTAAGTCACCAGAAATAACTCAGCCTAAGCACAGTTTAAATATACTTAAATACACTTTGCTGCAAAGATCTTAGTGGAATTTTTTTCTTCCTACCATGCATTGATAGAAAGTTATCAAATTAAACGGTTGTTTCACTTGAAAATTTCTGTTTCCTTTTTCTCATGCAGATGGCTTTTCTACATCTCGAAGACACCATTTAAAAAGAATCTTTTAAAAGTTAATCTCCTTTTGCAATCTAACATTTGACTTGTCAGAACAAAATCTGACAAGACTGTAGATTTCCTATGTGCTACTGAAAAGTTTAATGTATTTTTGAAAGTAAGCTACATGACTTCCTGAGCCTGTTTACTGTTAATTTTATGTGAAGGGTTTGTAAATCATTAAGGTTCCCTCATCCTCATCACTGCAAACAACATCAGTGAAGAGAGTCAATCCAGGAAAGCTCCTTGAGTTCAGGATAATTGTCAGCTTAGTCACAAATATTCCCTTAAAATTAGATTTTACAGTGCTTTCTTCACAATATGCAAGTAGTTGATGTGCATATTCATACAGAACTGTGCACTTAACAGGCAAGTGAATGTGTATCAGTTCTGAATTTACTGAATTTCATTTTTCTCTGCCAGCTGGCCGGCCAGAGGGGTTATGAGATACCACAATAGATAATGTGCATTAAGATAGATCAAAAATAGATCATCTACATAATGATCTATTATGTAAATCTGTAAGTACTCCACCTTTACCAGCTTTGAAATGGGGGTAAGATTTTCTAAAAATTATTTTCTGGCATTACTTGTACCCGCTAGTGTGTGAGGCTGTATTAATCCCTCTTGTAATGAGGACAGGATACTCTAACACCATGCTATTACTCGTGATAGCTCACATTGCTAAGATGTGGTGGTATTGAGCTCTGCTGCCAGTGACCGTGGCATATCTTGGAAACAGCACTTCTGCTTTTGCACGTCAGAAGGTGTGGAGGTCTATGAGAAAAAGGATCTGCAGAGAAACTGTCCGTATAGGCTACAGCTTGGCTTTCTTACTGATAGAAGGAAGAATATTGGACAAATAGTGTTAAATAGGTGGTTTGGCTTTTTTCTTGCAACAGTTGGAAAATTAAATTCCTTTGAAAGCCATTTTTGTTCACTGATGACCTACAAGCCAGCCCTGCTCCCTGAAGATATTTGTTGATTCCCTGCCCTTCCCCACTGCAGGAGGATTAAACTATTTCTCAGTGCACTGAGCCGATTCATTTTGTTCAGCCAGTGCAGCTCCATTCTGGGCAGGGGAGTATCACAGATTTACAGTTTTCATTACCTAAGGCTGAAACTGTTAATGAGGTTTATGTTGGCTGCAAGGGCTTGAGGGAAGACACCACTCCACTTGCACAGCTGGACTGCAAGGACCCTTTGGGGAAGACACTGGATGTGACTCCAGATCCACGCACACACTACAAATGGTTATTTCGTTTGCTCGATATGAGTACTTCTCTCCTGATTCACAAATCATGGTGAAACCTTGGGGCTTTTTTTTACAGCTGCACATCCTGACAGGTTAAACTGATTGTCTTCCATAGCAGTCAGTTCTAAATCCTGACTTTAAGATATGGCCATAAACCCATCATGGACTTCAACCCTCCAGGCCCTCTCACATGCACTGTTTGGACTAGTGTCCCTTTAAACTGTAGTAAGGAGTACTGGGTTTTCTTTTGTTTTTGTTTTTTGTTTGTTCATTTGTTTTCTTTGGGGTTTTTTTTGTTTGGTTTTGTTTTGTTTTTTAATTACCTGAGGAGAAGGAGGAAATCCCTTTTATATAGCAAAAAAATACTGTTCTGAGAAGTGAGACATACCTTCCCAGCCTGGCTCCTCTCTTCATCCCCAGGAGATATCTCTACCCAAAAGGCTCTGAGTTGAGCTCAGTGAGAAACAGTCAGTATTTTTCCTATTGAAGTTGTGTTACCATAGGAAAATAACTCACAGAGCTGTACTGGGAAGTGCGAGAGAAGCCAGCATAAATGCTAAGCCTGTCCCTCTGGACCTGCAGGGAGCTCGTCCTTGTAGCTTTGTGAGTCCCAGCTGCAGCTCCCCATGGATCAGCTGCTGCAGAAATGGAGCTCCTCAGGGCTTCAGATGTCTTGAGGTCACAGAGAAACTCCAACAGCTTCTTTTGAGCAGAAGATGAATGTGTCCCACTGAGAGTGAGCGGAACGTGCTCCTTTGCACACAGGGACAGGCATTCTCACAGCCCTCCTGCTTTTACAGCTGGAAATGAAGAAGACCCTAGGCAGCTTTGGGGTCATGGACTGCCCCTCCCATGTGTTGATGGGTATATCCACAACCATCAGTGACCCACACAGAGCAGTGTGTTACAGAAGCTTAGTATTTATGGTAAAAAAGAGTCTGAAAATATTTACTTTAAGTGCTTCCTCCTAGGTAGGTAAGAGTTACTTCTTTCAATGCACAGGAGCAGAACAGCTCTATTGAAAGGCCACATTACACAGTTGAACACAACCTCTGGGCTGTTGATGTAACCACTAAGAAAAGATGAACTGGTTTATGAAATAAGGATATTGTACAATTTTTCGCCAAACCCATCCAGCAATACATTGTATTTAATATGTTTAATTAAAACCTAAATAGAATAACAGTGCTGCCCTCTTTTCAGCTTTCTAGCATATGACAGGACTGAAGATATGAAAAAAATTTCAGTGTTGGTTACTGTGCCTGCCTGAATAGAACAAGAGTGACAGTAATTCTTCATTTTATAACACACAGAAAAGCACCACTTTCACAAGACAGATGATATTCCAGAGTGCCAGGGAAGGAACCAGTTTCTCCTGCTTTATATGTAGCATACAACACAAACGTTGCATTCTTGGCTCACTAGACACAAGGCTCTTTTGGAGCCAAAGATTAGCACATTCAGTATTTGCACTGAAGGCAACCTAAAGGTATTCAGTAAGTTGATTTTAAAAGTCCAAAGAAACAGCAAGCTACAGGCACAGGGGCACCACTAGGAACATCAGAAGGGACAAGAACTACTTGAGAGTCCAAGTTTCCTTTATTTATACATCTCCAGCCTTAAATTCATGTATATCTGGAAAGTCTGTCCTTTACAGACTTCAAGCTCTGAAGGGTTTTGCAAACTGTTGTTATTTTAATCTGACAAGTCACCTACTCAGAGAATTCAGAACATAAAACACTGAAAACCTCTATCAACTGGTTTTGGGTTGCTCTTTTTTTTCATATACAACAGAGTCAAAAAAAATATCTAATTTGTGTAAGTTAGCTGTGCAGCAAATGTGCTCTTGGGCAAGGCACTGGGTTGAAATGCTGTGAAGTGAATTTTGCTTTAAAGGATGTAATAGCCCAGCTGTGATGAAGAAGAAAACATGGTTAGATGTGAAAACATAATGGATACAGTATGGAAGTTCCTTGAATACGGCTCTTCAGAAAATACGTTTTAACAACACACACACACACAACAACAACAACAAAAAAAAAAAAAAACAAAAACAAAAACCAAAAAACACCAACCAAAAAAAACCCCAACAGTCTACTCTGGGGCATTTTGGTATAACATACAAACAGGTGTTTTACAGTGAGTAGAGCATCAAAAAAAAAGCACCTTCAAGGTAAACTTTCCATAGCCAAAGCATCACACTGTGCATAGCTCTGTTGACTTTCTCCCAGAGAAAAGCTACCCAGATTTGTTAAACTAAAAATCAAGTGGGGTGACGCTAGAGTTACATGACATGGGAGAGTAAGGATGATTATTGTTCAATTCTACCAAGGCAAACTACCCTGGTGTGACCGGCGCTTCATTTGGCCTTTCAGTAATGCGTTTTCTCTCCCTGAGAGTGAAAATAAATTCAGTGAAATGTAATTTTTATTCAAAGAATAGGCTTGTGTTTGTTTTATAGAAGCTCATATCTGGGTTAATTTACAAAATCCCCTTGGGTTATACTTTGAAATGAACATTTAATGAAGACAAATATATTTACCCACCCAGAAAAAATATTTAATTGTTGTATCTCTGATATTACCATTTTCCAGAAGTATTCTAAGTACATCAAGAATGCCAGCAATGTAGCAGACGCTTGTATTTCATGCAAAGGTAGAAGATTTAAATGGCAGCAACTGACGGAAAAAAATAAGTGCCTGATTAATCAGTCTTTTTTGAAGTCAGTGCAGACACGTCTTTTGGCTGCAACAGATTTTGGCTGAGGCCTTAAATGAGAATGTGCTTGGTTGCCAACAACATTACACACCTGAGCTGTGAAACAATCAAAAGTGTGTTACAATCCATTCAGAGTGTGTATGTGTGCATTGGCATTTCTGTATGAAACAAGTAGTAGAACTGGCATATAGCATAAGCTCCTACTTTGCATGAGTTGCATTATGGAAGTAATACTCTGTTGTCTGCCATTAGTACTGTAATGAATGGATTCACTCCTGGGTAAAGGGAGAAATGACAAAAGGGGCTGTATATGCTTGAGCAGGAGAGTAAGAACCCAAAAATTTATGATTTGGTTTTCAAAGTCTTTGCAATATCATGACACAGAAATCTTATTGAAATTTAATAAATACAGTCCAGAAGGTGTGTCATTTAAAGTTCCTCAGTTTTACAGAAGAAAAATAAAGAGTATAGATTTCCTTAGTATAGAAACTCTCTTAAGTACAGCTCTGAAGTATGAAATACAGCAATTCTGAGTACTGAATGAAGATTTGGAGGTACAGGATAGATTGAAAATATTTTAAAAAGTTCAGACTGAAAAGACACACCTATCATTAGGTAAAGGGTAACAAAATATATTCCTTATATCAGAGCCACATTTATAATGGTAATCCTGAAAGAGAAAACAACAAACAAGAATGTGGTAGTCATTTCTGAACACTTGACAACCCAATATCTCCTGGAAAATTATATCCTGGAGAAATTATGGGAGAAGAGGAGATGAAAAGTGTTGGGGTTCTTCTAAATTGTTTTGTTTCAGAAAAGCATAAAGAGATCCGTGAAAAAACCTGAGAAGTGGGAAATAAGGATGGGTACTACCAGCAGATACTGAAGACAGTTAGTGTAGAGGCCAGGAAGGTTAGGAGAGAAGCCTTTACTTTGATCTAATGCAAGGGAAGGATTGGTGTCAGACTCAGCCAAATGTATATATTTTTATTCCTAACTTTGATCCATGTGACGTTAGGCATCACTTAACATGGAGCTTAACCATAAAACATTTCTGGTGCCCTCTTGGTCTTTCTTTCACAAATACATTTGTCCTTGTTATCCAGTGCGCTTTTACTCATTTAGTGTTTGAAGAGGATTCCAAGTCATTACTAAGGTAGTTGTCAGGAAAGAAACCACCTTGCTGGTTCAAGTCTGAGTCTGAATCAATCAGCATCTCATGCAGTCTTGATTTCTGTCTTGCATCTTCACTTTATTATAAAAAAAAAAAAATCACAAAGGTGGGACTTCTTCCACCCGTTGATGATCAGTCTGTACTAAGCAGAGTGTACTACAACAATGGGGAGAAGATGCCACCTTTGACATCTTCTTATGTCAGATGTTTCAGTGAGTTAATTCTTGCTGCTTAATGCCTCTGTCAATTCACATCAAACACATGGGAAGAACAGTAACAAGAGTAATAATCCTTGTATGAAGACATATGTCTTACCTCTATGTTCTGCTTAAGACATTCCTCCTAAACTATGTATAATTGCAGGTAAATTCAGGGGAAACAGTCAAATAAGTAAAGCCACAAGATGCCAGGATACAGTTTGGAGAATCACCACAACTGCAACAATCAATGTCTTCCTAATTTCATCATCTTCAAATTCATGGAGGGAGAATAATGCTATAGTGTTTTGGTTAGCTTGCTTCCCTGGGAACAGCAGGATCTTGCCCTTCTACTAGTGACCATTCACAACTTTTATAATGAGGCAACTTCTTCAGACTGTACTGGGAAAGTCCCACCAAGCATAGTTCTGATTTGCTCAGTCTCTGCAAAGGTTGTCTCAAATCCTTGTCCAAATCAGGGACACTGCTAATTGGGAATCAAATCTCCCCTCTTTCAGGGGATTACATTACCTCCTGTTCCATGTGGTGCAAATGAACCCTTGGGAAGAGACGGATGTTCTCTTTGCCTTTTCTAGCATCCAAGTCTTTTGTAGGTCAGCCCTTAATGCCTGAAAATAAGTAGGTGGTTGAAGAGCAACGAAGATAAATGTGCTTTTTTTAATAAAATGCAAGATGGTGACAGAGAGTAAAAAGGACCATAAGAAGCTCCACCGAATGAGATCAAGGCGATACCTGGCTTCCATGGTGAAAATTCACTTTTCAGTGGCAGAATCTGTTACCCATAACCTGCATTGCTGTGGAGGGCAGGATGTTCGTGGAGCTGTGGCAATCAAAGTATGACAGCAAGAAAGTAACACACTCAGAATAGCTCTATCTGCAATCTGGGAATAGCTCTTGTTCCTGTCTAGAGTGTGGAAGCCATGGGTCTTGCATGCTCCCAGCATGGGAAAACTCATCCCAGTAGAACAGATAGCAACATCTCCCTAATAAAATTCTAAAATAAATACTTACAGCCTATTTCTCTACTGGATGTTTTTAATTTTATTTTTACTTCACATCTTAACTCCATGGCTCAACCACAATCTAGAGGTCTAAATGACAGGAAACAAACTTAAAATCCCATATGCCTTTCCTAATTTCCACCAATCACTGCAAATCAGGGCTATTTGTTCCAGCATCACTAGGAAAAAGAAACGTAGTTCTGCACACTCATTGTGCCTCTGTTAAAGCTCTTAAATCCAGTTCTGTGATGGAAAGGGTTTCGTTAATTACTACACACACATTTGACTTTGTCACTGCAGCAGTGCTTCTGGTTTATGAGCTATCAGCAAGTTATCAATTTGCTCATGAACCATTGCCCTGTCTGCATCTGCTCCTTCAATAGTCTGCGCCTTTGTGCTCTTACTGAAATGTCTTACTACCATACATGTACTGAGTCATAATGACTATTTTTTCACTGAAATTATTTCTTCTGTCTCTATCTGTCCCTGTTAAATGAAGGGACTACAAATGGCAAAACATGTTCACTCACTGGAACAGTGGAAAAGCAGCAATATAGCAGCATCTCATTGTCTTTATTATGCAAGACACACATATAACCCCAGACAACCACCACTTCAACCAGTTCACAACTACCATAAACTGAGCTGCTTTTACTGAAGTAGAACAGAGTCTCATACTGGACCAGACCCTGAATGACTATAATTTAGTCCAAAACATCTCTATCTTCAGCCCAATCCCTCATAGTTCCTTTTTTCCCATTTCCTCCCATCATATTAACCATGTTATTAGAAAGATCACTAAGTCAATTGGTTAGGTAGTATAATACTTTGAAGTATAAACAAAGAAACAAGTAACATATAATAAATATATTCTTGCCTTTTGGGGAGCAGAGCAGCCATATCAAATGGCATGGAAAAATTGTTTCTTGAAACCAATGAAAAGAACAATGTAATCACAGCCTGATGGAAAAATAAAAATTTTAATTGGAATATTTTTGTATATGTAAGAGGCAGATTTCCACTGACACAACTTTAAATTCCTGGAGTAAAACTGACTTTTTCACCATTCCAAGTGCAGTAAAGTCATAAAATACATTTTTCTTGGGGTTTAGCTTTTGAGGTTTTTGTTGTTTGCATTTTTTTAGAGGATTTTAGTGCCATTTCTATTATTACAAAGAATTGTTTAATGTAGAAAATATGAAAGTTCCTGGGGATATCATGCCTGGAAAACAACAATTTCCTCCTGTGAATACCTATACATGAAAAAATATCAGGTTTCTTGACACCTCAAGTCCTGTTTTGCACTCTCAGACCATTTTGTACCATGTGATATGAAATTGTCTAGGGCTCCACTTTAAAGTTTCACAGCAACTGTGTGTGTTTCACTTCCTAATAAGAATTTGGAGAATAGAAAAAAATTGGAGAGAGCATTACCTCCCGGGATTTGGATTCGAGCTATGATGTCTGTTTTTCCTGTGTCAGTATAATAAGGTGGTTTTTAATCAATGAATGATGTAGGAAGCATCAATTTCTTTGGACCTGAACATACCACAATAACGCCGTCTTGTATATGTAGAGCCAATTCAGCTTAGAAGAGAGGTCATGTACTGCATTTTCTCTCCATACAAAGAAATATAAATTTAATCATACCCTTGATTATTGTGGATGGGACACCACAAGAAGTATATATGAGATGATGAGAAGAAAATGCATGAACGGTATTGTGACTAACAGAGACAGTGTATCACAGATACCAAATTTTTCAAGAAGGAAGTTAAAAAGTAGTCAGAAAACAATTTCATTTAGATTCTTCAGGAACCAGAACACATAGTCAATTGGGTGTTAATAACATTGAATTTATGGAGAAAAAAAAAAAAAAGAAATAAAAAGGGTGCTTTGCACAAGCAAGTTGTGAAGTGTAACCTGAAAAATCACCCAGCGAGTTATGAGAGTCCCCTTTGACTATGAGTGAGAGTCTGGACAGCAAACTCAGAAGCAAGGAAGTATTTATTCCTTATGCAACGTATATTGTTTTGTTACTCTTTCATAATTAATCTGTCAATAAAACAATGCATCCCATATGACTGGCACAATCTGGGGTCTTACCTATTTTTACTGCCTGAAATTGCCTGCAGTACAAACTATTCCAGACCCACCTACCCTCCTCTCTGAGCCAAACTGACCTTACACTTCGCATTTACTTTTCATAACTCAGAAACATGAAGTAGGACTCACCTGCAAGTCTCATCTGCAGAACGGCAGGGAATATTAGGGCCCCTCTCAGAAGATCCGGGGCCATCGTGTCTGCTGGAGGTCAGCCACTGTGACAGTTGCTTGTGGGTGGGTAGGGTTTGCATATTCATCATACGCTGCCAGCACAGATTACTTCCATAATAGGTAAATTTGTCCCTGGTTCCCCACCAGCATTTCCACACTGGCCTGGAGACACATATTGGTGAATCATATTTTAAATCCAGCAGCAAATCTGTTACTGCAGAGCAACTACTCACCTAAGTAGAAAAAAATCAAAATAGCACACACAGAATGAGCAATTTTGGCACCCACATTTGACAGGCTGTTTCAGATATGTATGTACTCTGAGTATAGAAGTCTTAGTACTGAGGTCTCAAGACCTCAGGACTAAAGCTTTTCATGATTGCCTTATCTGAATGTTTCTTGACCTGCCTAGAGGTTTTTTTCTGCTTGTTTTAGCCATTTTTCTTCCAACCAGGTAGCTATGCATAGTCTTACTTTTATTTATCTTTTTAAGGTAAGACCATAGCTTTTATATAGACAGTAGTAACAAATAGTTGTTCTGTGTAGGATGAACTATTTATGGCTCTAACATAATGTTATAGTATAGAGAAATAGAGGTCTGGTTTGATAGCAGAGTCTATCTGTCTCCTATGTAGGCACTACAGCATCACTTGTAGAGGAGTGTGGGCATGGGATAAAAGATAGGTCACAGACTGACCCCAAGGCTATAAGTGACTCACCAATGGTCAGTTAGAGAAGTGCAGACCTGGACCTGGACAAAACCCCAGCTAACAGATCACAAAGAAATAGTATCCAGCATACATAAAAGTTACCGTGTGTAGTAAGATCAGATGTAACACGGAGCTGCAGACAAATGAAGAACGAGGTGTAAAAGCATGTTAGCAAATATAAAAATTATCCCAAGTGGATCTTAGAGCAAGAAAAAAGAAACCATTAACATGACATCACTGTTCTTTCAGAAATAGTCTCATGATGCTGATACATCATGTTTCCCCACGTGTGCACCAGGCTAAAGCCATCGACCTTGGGAACCAGTGGTGTTGTGGAAGGGTCAGCATAACACCAGGTAAAGAGATAGCTGCTAGAAAGTGTGTGTATCACAATTTTAATTGTATTGTTATTACCGAGAGGTATTCTGTATGGCAATATTAATTTCCCTTTTCTTTTTTTATTTTTTTTTTCCTGTAGTAATTAAATTTGTATTATAAACATTCCTGGATGAGACTGTTAAGACTTCAATCATATTAACACTAAAATATTGACTTTACATGTAGGATGTGGGGTTTTTTTTTGCCCATAACCTTATTATGACTGTAGTGGTGTGCTTATACTTCTCTACATTAATGTTCTGGCTGACGGGAATTTCACAGTTGTTTCATACATGACAGGTGCTTCCCTTTTCAATATAGTTTTACTACTGATATACCCATCCATCCCATCGGTAAGACACATTCTACCTATGATTTCTGAAAAGAATTTTTCTTTTCACTTTCCTGTTGGTCCCGTGCAGTGACACTGCCTGACAATAACAACCACAGGCACATTTCTACCAGTTCCAGTCAGATTGTCCTCCCACTGTATCTCAAGGTAAGAAGAAAAGCAGTCAAGATACAGAACAGCCATTCTGCCTTCCCAAAGGTCTACACGCCTAACAAACTAGTCCTCATAAAGCTGAAAAAGGCAAAAGCAAGGCTACTGTGTCGTTTGATGTGCCAGTAATCATATTTCAACCAATCACTCAGCAACTGCAACTGCTTACTTGAGAAAGAAAAAAAGAAATTCAGCAAAAGGACTTCATGAATTTTAAAGTTAATTTAAATTAACCATTAAACTTAAAGTTTTTCTGTCAGCACTTTTTAAAATCTACCCAGGGCACAAGCATCCATAAATATTTAAAAATAAAAAATAAAATAAAATAAAAGTATTTTAAGTATTGTCACTAGAAAAATACCTCTGTGACTGCACACACACATCAACACCAAAGGACTTGTTCTTCCAGAAAATTTGGTAGTTTGAACGTGGTTGTGTCAAACTAGATGCCATCTGTAAGAACTCTTACTTGACAGAAAAATGAATTTGAGAATGAAACAACAGTTCATGAGAAAGAAGGGAAACCTTTCTATACCACTGTAAGAAGAAAGAGAAAACAAACCTCCTGCTGGGAACAAACCTGTCTGCTTGTTAATATGCTTTATTCTTGCCGGGTTTTATGCAGAGAGGTTCCTTGTCATTAGCTAAACAAATCCAGGTTCAAAGAGATCTTTGAAGTGACAAACCTCAAATGACAGGGGATGAAAAAATAAACTGTGTACTCAGCAAGGCAGAGCTCTCTCTAATGATGAGTGTAGCTAGAATATAAAATGGAACAGAAATATTAGCTTTAAGGTCCATTGTACAAACAACGCTCAGTGAGCAGTTATGAGTTAATGAGTGATATGTGCAGAGATAACTCAAAGGGTGCTAAATTCTCATGACAGGGCTCCTGATGCAGTGATGTTAAAGCCCAGGACTTCTAGAGTTAAAGTCCTCAGATCATACAGACTGTCATAGCTCTTTTGCCAACAATGGTGTTGTGATGATTTGTATCATTAGAGGGTTTGGCTCATTGATTTTGTTGAAACAACTCGTATATACATGCAATACTGAGGCCTGAATTAGACAATATAGGTCCACAGCAAGTAGAGTAGCACAGCCATAAGGAATGTCAGGAATAAAGGCTGAGAGGGTGGGAGTAACTGATGGGATTAAACTGGACAAGGCCAGGAAGAAGGAAAAATTATTTATATATGCAGAGAAGTTTACACCTGATATGAAATTGAATGGGATCCATTTGTACCCTGAGCTGGTGCAGTTGTTCAGGCAGTGACCTCCCTCCTCTTTGCTGCCAGGAGCTAAGCTCCAGCAGGATTTTCACATTAGGACGCTTTTGCAAGAGCTGGTCTGTCTGGATCTCTTAAACCAGGTCCAACCTTACACAGGATTTTCCTAAAACCTATGATATACAGCTGGGATGTGTTAGGGACAGAGCCCAGTGCAGAGGTAAAAAGAAATCTCATGGCTTCAGGGAAGGCATGCAAGCCCTGATGCTGTGGACACTGGGGTGAGTACGCCTTATTCTCAGCTGTAATTTGTATGAGGCCCAACAGACACTCAAGAATGTCTGTGAGTCTGTGTTATGGTTTATCCCCAGCCATCAATTAGCACCACACATCTACCTGCTCACTACCCCCTCCTCCAGTGGGATTGGGAAGAGAATCGTGGAGAAAAACCAAAACTTGAGTGTTGAAATTAAGACAGTTTAATAGCACAGAAAAGAAAGGGAAAATAATAATTATTACTATTAATAATAGAGTATACGAAACAATTGATGCACAATACAATTACTCACCACCCACTGACCGATGTCCAGCCAATCTCCAAACCATAGTGTCCCCCAGACAACTCTTCTCAGTTTAAATAGTGGGCATGTTGTCATATGGTATGGAATATTCCTTTGGCTCCTTTGAGTCAGCTGTCCTGGCTGTCTCCCCTCCAGCTCCTTGGGCACCCCCAGTCTCCCCTGGCAGGGCAGTACGAGAAGCTGAAAAGTCCTTCACTTAGTTTAAACACTGATTAGCAACAACTAAAACATGTGTGTGTTATCAATATTATTCCCATCCTAAATCACAAACACAGCATTATACCAGCTTCTAGGAAGAAAATTAACTCTATCCCAGATGAAACCACGACAGTGTGCTTTGAAAACCTCCTGTTGCAACTCAGGCTCCCAGACACTCAGTGGCACCTGGATTAGGGGGTAATTTGAATGCCAGCTGGCAGAAATTTCAGCATCTCTTGGGCCAGGCAGCAAGATCTGAGCAAGTGCTTTGAGGATTTCAGTCGACTATGATCCATGGCTCCAGTGGCAATGATCTACCCTGGTCCCTCTGCTGATTTAGTCCTACACATCCAAATACTTCTGTGAATATGAGCACTGAGCTTTGATCTATATCTTCTTTTCCTCCATTTGTGAACGCTTCATGATTACTCTTTCATGTAGCCTACAAGGACATATATCAGTTATTGTTCGATCTTCTCTGCTTTGGGAACTTTAAACTCAGAAACTAAAGAACAAGAAGCTACCAAGGGCACGTAGTATAAGAGCACATAGTGCACACCTGAGACCTGGGCGCCAACATCAGAATCAAGTGGCTTAACAGGTACCAAAAGCATTCAATCTCTCCTTGAAATCTCCTGCTGAAGCATCTAAAAGAGGCAAATTCTATGCCTACTTTAAAAGAAGTTTCAAGGCAACTGGGATTTAAAGATGACCTAGTTTGACTTCAGGTAACAGCAACTGAAGGCAGAACAATAAAACATAGTGATCAACATTACACAAATATATGAAAACTATTTGTTCTGTTTCAGTAAGGGAGAATGTAAATAGCAGCAAACAGTGAACAATAGGAGGAGTTACCATTTATGTTTTCTGAAAAAAACAAGAGCTAAAGAGCATTTGATTATAACATGCAGCAATGCATTTATTCAAATCCAAAGAACCCATTGTCCCAAGATCTCACCGAGAACAAAAGTAGAGGTTAGTTTGGCATTTTCTAGAGGAACAGTTTTTTTCATCGGAGAATGGCTGCTGGTTGAAAACTAAAACAGAATTTCAGAAATAATTGGTTTCTCAAGCCTAGGATTGAAATACTATTGAATGATAAAGAATAAACATCATTTTTTTACCTGCTGTCCCACCAAACAAGCATGCTGGGTAATGCACCTTGTTGGCATGTAGAGCATGTTCAAAACCTTGCTGCCACTTAGAATTTTAACTTCTTTCCTCCCATTCTTAAGCAAGTAGTGTACAAAATGAGCTGTGAGCTCATTCTGTCTGACCCAGCAGGAGGCCTACAGATACAGAAAATAGCTACCAAAGGAGAGATAAACACAGGTTTGAAGGAGAAAGGATTCTAGCCACAACTTTGCATTCAAGCAGGTACCTCAGCTACAAAGCAGAGGGAACTTTCCTCTTTGAAAAATGCTCAGAAAATTTTTTAGCATAAATTTATTTTTAAATTGCCATTTTTTTTCTTTGTCAGTCATCAACGTTCAAGAATGCCAAGAAAGAATTAACCATCAAAACACATGCTGGAACCAGTAACAAACATGTTGCATATGTTTAGACTTGTTTTAAAAATTACTGAGTGTACTGCAAACACAGTGACCAAAGAAAACAGCCTTTGGTAGCTTTTATAGTATATCTTCCTCTGTGCTGATTCCCATTTACCTTCTATTGCCTCCTGTCAAAAATATATCCAGATATCATTACAGGTCTAGTCTAATCTAGTATAACCATGTGTATACTTACAAAAAAGAAACACAAGGAGTAATATAAACTCTCATTGCGTAACCACAGGTGCAAAATATTTGTAGTGCTAACCAAAAAAACATTATCATTTTAATTCCTATGTTTCATAGTGATGCTATATGAAGTGTGTTGTATTAGGCCCTTCACTTCCTCATAGGACAGTAAAAATCATAATCAAAAGCATCCACTTTATAAGTACCAACAATTCCAGACAAAATACAACACTGTGTGCAAATTGGGAAGTATTTACAGATTTATGACCTCAGAAATTGTATTTCCTTCATGTAATTCATACAGTGTGTAAACAAACTGAACTAGGACTACTACAATGGAGCATTTTGATAACACTGAAAAGATTTTTGTGAGGAAGGGCACCAATTATTTAATTGTCCTCCACCTAAAAGAATGACCACACAGTAAACCTTCAAATTCCTGTAATTTCCACTATCCCTGTTTAAACAGAGGTTCAGACAGTTGCTGTGATCTTTACATGTACACAGAAGAACATAACATTTTCAAAAACTGCTCTCTTGTGCACTTCATAGAAAATCTGCATAGCAAGAATGGTGAGTCTCACCTCTTTCTAATTGGTCTGTGAAACCTTGTGTGTCCGGTCACTCAACTAAATAAAACCCTTGTGTTCTCAAAAAGGAAAAAAACCTGTACATGAACAGAGACAAATTCTGGAATGAATGTTGCTTCTCATTTATAATGGGGCTTCTGGGTTCCCCATGTTTTCCTACTAGGGATGGAAATAGTGTTAAATACTGGAGAAACACCAGATGGATTTCATTTTTAGAAACAGGCAAACTGGGCTTGCAAAAGAGAAAGACAAATGCCTTCTTTGAAATGTCTTTAGTATTGTGGCATTCTCTGTCTATAATTACCAACCTTTTCTTTTAATTTCTTGCTAGCCATGACCAGGCTCTGCCACACTGACATAAAATTAATAAAGTTTCATTGCAATATTGGGTGGTTCACAAGACTCCCCAGGCAATCTTTCTTTTCCATAAGTATGTTGACTTCCTGAAGAATGATGAAAAGATCTGCCTGTACAATAGTACAGCTGTGCTTTTCTTTGAAGTACTTAGAAGTGTCATATGTTAAAAGAATAAACAACCTAATAATTGCTAGATAGAACTAAAGTAGGTCTAGAAGCTGAATTATGTCATGAAAATTGTGACAAGACATGTAAAAAAATTACTTTAGTTCAATCATCTTCACAGTCTGTCTCAGAAAAATGAAAACCTGAAATCACTGCTCTAGATCTTGGGGACTGAATGTCTCTAATGCTTTTGGCTAAACGGACAAATGTGGGTGTGAAAATAATGCTCTAAACACTGTGTTTTCCAGGTGAGCACCTCAAAGTTTCTCCAGGCAATCACTCATATGCTTTTATCTAAGGCAGTTGTTACTAGTGCTTTCAAACCTATTTTCATTGCCTAAAACAAATACACACAAAATCAAGTGTCCTTACTATTCCAGGGTCAGTTCCTGCCACTCCATTTAAATTGATAGGAATCTCTCGAGAATACAAAGTTCAGCAGTTGTTCTTTATGTTCAGCAACAAATTGGTTTTCGTAGTCAAATTAATAATGGGAAGTCAAATAAGAAACTCAGAAGTACACGATGAACTGATTTAAACCACAAAATACTCTAATAGGAGAACTTCTGTGAGCACATCCTGCAAGGTTTACCTATCAAATGAGTATTAGTAATCGCTGATATGTTGCCCTTTCCAGACATAAAAAGTGTTGTGGTTTGAGCCTGTTCGGCAGCCAAACACCACACAGCTGCTCACTCCTCCCTTCCCTCCAACAATGAGAAGAGACAAATGAGCCAGGCTCGGGATTTGAGATAGGACCGGGAGGGGCAGATCAACCATTATGGTCATGGGCAAAAGGCAGACTTGTTAGGGGAAGAAGAAAAAGAACATACATTTATTACAGACACTAACAACACATAACAGAGTAGGACAGTGAGAAGCATAGCAACATCTTGAGAACACCTTCCCCCCACCCCTCCCTTCTTCCCGAGCTCAGCTCTGCTCCCAGTATTTCTACCTTCTCCCAGAGGCGCAGGGGCAGGGAATGGGGGGTGCAGTCAGTGATGTTGCTTCTTCCATCTTTGATGGGGGGATCTTCTGGAACTTCTTCCCCCTGCTCCATTGTGGTCCCTCTCTCACAGGAGACAGTCCTCCACAAACTTTCTCTGATGTGAGTCCCTCCCACAGGCTGCAGCATTTCCTTACGCTGCTCCAGTGCAGGACACCAACTTTCTCCAACTGGAGTCCCTCCCACGGCTGTAGCCCTTCCTGAGCTGCTCCGGTGTGGGACTCCCCTGTATGCTGCAATCCTCCCAGCACTGAACTACAACATCAGGGCTACCTTTTCCCACAAGACCCCAGCCTTCTTTGAGCACCATCACCTTGACAGGCCATAAATCAGTGTCTGCTCCACCGTAGATCTTCATGGGTGGCAGGGGGGGGCCACCCTGCCGTCTCACCACAGAATACAGGGGGGTCTCTGCTCCAGCACAGCTCCCCTCTCCTTTCTTCCTCCATTCCTTCACTGACCTTGGTGTTCATGCAGCTGCCGCAAATCCTCCTAAGTCTGACTCCTCCTCACCATGTCCCTTCTTAAATACGTTATTGCAGAGGCGCAGCCGGTTGGCTCAGTTGTGATGCAGAGGTGGAGCTGACTTGGAGCTGGGGGAGCTTTGAGAAGCTTGTCACAGAGGGCTGCCCCTATAGCCCTCTTCCCTGCTACCAAAAAATGCCACCACTCACTCAAACCCAGGGCAAGAAGAGAAAGTACTATTTTCTCATATTTATCAGAAGTAAGCTATGTATTTCTTCCACACAGGAGGATCAATTTCTACTCCTGAAGCAGAATTAAGGTATAGGCAAAGTTCTCAGCTGGTATCCAAAAAGTGACAGTGCTTCCATCATTCCCCCTGTCAGAGAGTCTTTAGTCCAACAGAACCATGTTTTCTGTTTCGCTCCAGGTATCTTTTGTATTAATAGAAAAATATTTCATAAAGTAAAAAAATAAAAGATTGAAAAAATTCTGCTTGCCCTGTCTTGACAATAGTAGATCTTGACAAACTGCATTGGCTCATAGTAAATCAAAATTATTTGTGACAAGTTAAACGTGATCTTCTGGTCAGTGTCATAGAAAATACCTGGACTTTGTATGTGGGATGAAGAATGTTGCAGAACCTTTAATCATATAGATGATACATTTATTATTCTACAGACATTGTTCCAGGTGTCTTTATGATTCTTGTATCAAAAGAGCATAATTCTGCTTTGAAATTTCACTGTAAAGAAAAGAAAAGACTAAGGTTTGCAGAGTCTTTTCCACCTTTTACTGATTACACTTCTCTTGACAGGAAACCTTACTGCAGATCAGGGAGCTCTGGGTTTCAGAGTAACTACTGAAGGTGGGGAAAGAAAGCTTTTTGCTTCTAGTGATCACCTTCTCTAATGCCATAAACACAGGCTGCTTCCCAGGGAGTCAGAGGAGCGTGCACCTACCCTTCCTCCATCCGCACATGTGGTCTCTGTTATGTGCTGCCCAGGGAAGGCTGTATGGCCCAGTTCCCTCGCCCATTGCATGGACCACACTGGAGCTCTGTAGGAGTGTGGCTTCAGTGCCCTGGCAGTGCTGGACTTTCTCCTTAGAGAGGTTGGGTGTCAGAGCTGGTATGCAGAAGCTGGAGTCCCTGACTCACACATGCACAAAATGATTAGCCAATTGTACCGCGTTGCCCTCCACATTACCCAGCTTGTTCCCCCCTCTGCGCCAGAGAGCACCCTCACTGCTCACAGAGGAACCAGTCAATTTGCAACAAATCAACTGAGGAGGAAACTTAATGAGGTTTTTGGTGTGAATGTCACTCCCCACCCCAGGTCACCTCCCATGTTCACATCTTTCTGTTTCATGGCCTCAGTTGAGGGTAGGCAGCACTTTTTTTGTAAACTACTCAATAAAGGAAGAGCATTTCCACGTATTTCATTAGTACGACATTCAAGTGCTAAAGAAAAATAATTTATTTTCCTGACCCACATATTATGCAAACAGATTAAAGGCAACTGTCTTGCTAGGAGATATAACAGTATAAATCACACGGGTATTCTCACCAAGGAAAACTTAATACTGAAGGAGTTCTTACAATCTATCCAGCATGACACAGATTGAAGGGAAAGGATGAGACATGCTATTCCTATTAACTACAGCATCTACAGATCTGCAAAGTTTTTTAACTGATGTCAGCTTTAAGGAAATTACATTTAATGTTGCTATAGGAGAAGACAGATATAGTCGAAGTATTTGAATGTAAAGTGAGCACAGATTTGAAAAATGTTGATGTAGAGTGATCAAAGGGAATCCTTCATCCTTCACAGAGAATGGAAAGAAGTAAAGCAGCTGAGGAGAAACCTCTTTCTGTTACATTAAAAAGAGTGCAAGAAACATTTCTATACACAATTTTCTTCATGCAAATCGCAGAACTCATTATGCATTTTCAAAAGTGTTTGCAAGAGTTGAATATATTTTCAAACAAGAAGAACCAGTGGTATGTGAGAAACCATCATACAAAATTAAAGAAAAAGCGAAGAATCTTCATCCCAGCGACTCCAGGCTTATCAATATTTTAAGAGCTTATTTTAATTTCTTATTTCTCTCACCTGCTTAATACCCGATGGCAAAAATCTTAGACTGAATTTGATTCAACTCATTTTGGAAGTGTGCAATTCACCTACATATTCAACTTTCCTTTCCTGTTACCTGAATGTGATTGATTGGTATCCCCTATTGTATTAGAGAAATATGCCTGCTTTAAAATCCATACATTTTTTTTCTTTTGGCTGTGAAGTGGTAGCTATTGCTGTAGCTCTCCACATTTTCAGATCTGAATAAAAGCAAGCCTCTTTGTTCACAAAGAAATCTCATTTGTCTGAATTTATCAATAAATAAATGAATTGCTTCTTCCAGCATGCACCAAAATTTGCAAAGTACCTTCAGTGGCCTAAATACATGAAATTATTCATTTGCTGAAAATATCAACATTTGGTAATTTGATGGCGACAACCTTAAAAGTGTTATGGAGACATTTGGACTGCAATTGTTTTCTTCTGTCTTGAAGTCAGTACTAGCAGCTAACTTTATCGTTCTTACAAAAAAATAAGACCAAGACATCTTATGCTGGCACTGCCAATTTTTCCTTTCCAGTCTCTAAATCTCTTTTCCACATCTTGTTGGCTTCACATCTCTCCAATCTTCATTCTGGTAATTGTATTTATATTCCATTTTCTCTTCCATTTACTCTTTTCACAAAGGGGACTAATCACTTCTTCACACTGATGAGCCTCCATTTTTCACTACCTTCTAGTCACCTTTGTTCTTTTTGAAGATATTCTCCACTGGCCCTATGACTTTTGACTTTCAGAACACAGTTTCCTCCACCTCATTGTTTTACTTGAACATTTAATTGCTTCACATCCCTGCAGACACTACTTCCCTGGCATTTTATAACAAGACTTAATCAGGACATTTCCACTATTTTTTTCTGGCAATAATCTGATGAAACCAAGAGGGGCTGTAGGACGATACCCATTTTGTGATTTTTTATAGACAAATGTCTAAAAAGTTTTGAAGGTTTTAGAAGCACCTTTTATTAGAATTTTGAAAAGATTTCTACTTACCAGCTGAAAACTATTTGAAAATTAAGTTACTAAATTACAGTAATTTTAAGGTGGGATAAAAGTTATCAAAATATTTGCTAGCTCATTAAAAGAAATTTGTTTTTCAAAAGTACATATAATCTCACAGGAGGGGACACTAATTTCTAGGTCCAGCTTAAAACATATTTTTATACATTTAAAAGAAGTATTCTAACATGGAACTGATTTTACAACTTATGGTGAATATGAAAATGGGCTTTTGCAGTATATGCAAACATTTGAAGCACTAATGCACTGGCACTGGCACAGGAAGGGTTACTGATATTTAAGAAGTGCCCACATTTCTCCAACTACCAGCTGCTCCATCACAACAGTGAAAATAGAAAATGCAGGGGTTGAATTCAGGACTTGTTCCCCCTAGGGAGTAGCATGTATCATGTAGCTTGGGAAGACCTTGCTGGGCACATCACTCTGGGGCACGAGGTACCGAAGTGTGCAGCACTGCAGCTTTGTATGTCATTTTTCTTAATGTAAGCCAAACTCTTTATTTTCTTTAATCCAATGAAACAAACACAGAGAAAAATACTTTGCTTTTTTGTCTGCCACTTGCATGTGTCACCATATGCCTGCAACTCATATCAGACTGACCCCTTGTAACTCAGCGGGTAATTCAGCATCTGGAATAAATCATTCCTTTAATAAACTTTTTCTGAGAGTTCCAGTATCCTAGCCTGGCTGATACAGTCTGTGTAGCTTCTTGGACAAGGCATTGGCTTTTCTTTTCCTGCTAGTGAAAGAATTTTGTTCCTTCTCTCTTGTTTGGGCAGGTTCTACTGGCTTTAGGTGGCTACTGGTGAATAAGACCTGGAACAGATCAAATAAACCAGGGACTGGAGAGAAATAATATTAGAAAATATTGATCAGAGGCATGAAACACAAAGATTCCTAAAAGCCACTAATAAAACAATTGTGTGCAAAAATCCCCTGCAGTATTATCCAGCATCTGCTTTTACATAGTTGGAGGGAGGAGGTGGAAGAGGAGGAGGACACCCTGTCCTCTTCTCAATGTCTGTTCTCAAAAGCTTCCCTAATCTTTCATTTAACATAACCTTAAATGCAGATTGTTACTCTGGTAATGTGTTTAATTTTTCCTTTACCCTGCCTTGGCCAAGCAGTTTGCTGAACTCTGGATCCTGCAGATCTGTTTGTCTTTCTTTAGGATTGGAAACTCATGATAAGAGTCAGTACCTTTGGTGGCGTCCTGTTTATTTATTGACCCCAGGAGAAAGCCAGTGGGAGGCAATGGGGTCTTTGTTCCCAGTTCTTATTCCAAAATCAGTGCTCAGGCCTAAGAGAGGTCTAAACAAGGCATGTGTAGACCTCTCCTGGGGTCTGAACCAAGTGGCGGTTCCAGTCCTGCTTTCCAATGTTCAGTTTTGCTTGTATTTCTGATGTTTCTTGCTCTCAAAAACAAAGGTTGCCACAGCTCTGGTCTGAGCCAGGGAGGAAGGAAGGGCTTTGCAAAGGCTTTTGGATGATGCCATCACATAAAATGCTAACAGAGCAGAGAGGCAGAAGAAGCAGTATGGCCTTCTTAATGCTGCTCTTGCACCTCTCCTTACAAGTCTGGCCTGAACAGAAATCCTCCATTCAGGTGGGCACTTCTTTTGGATTATATGGATGTCTATTTCACCTTCAAGTTATCATTATATAAGCATAGCATGTGCAGTCACAAATTTCACAAAGTCATCTTAGAGGTCCTTGAAATTCATTGTGGCAAGTGAAGAATGTGGTAAGAACATTTTTAGGCACTGAAAATAGATAGTTAATAAGCTTTTGATAATTTGGTGGCTATCATCTTCCATTTTAACTCAAAAAACAAAACAAAACAAAACAAACCCAAAAATCTTTCTTCGTCTAAAGACAAAAAAGAAAGTTTGAGGAAAAATGCTTTGTAGAGACTGTAAATAGGAGAAGGTTTCCAGCCACTAATGATGGATAGCACTTGTTTCTAGACAGGAGGAATAGTGATATACTAGACTTAGAAACAATGCCATTTTGATTACAGTCCTGCTTCTCTTCTCTACTTAAATTATATTTTTAGTGGGTACTATTTCAAGGTCTGCTACAGCTAGGAAGGGCCATCTCACAGCCACATCTCCAAGCAACATGGAAGGGTAGCATAAAACAAGGCGACTCTGGAACAAGAAGTATTTTTTTGCTGCATCCCTTGCAGGTTGTTCTTGTACAGCCTGGCTAGATTTGCTATAGCTCCACTCTGATGTACTTTGCTACCCATGGGGTGTAGAGGGGCCCTAAATAAGAGTTGTTGATTTGAGACTTATCAAGATTTCGAGCTGTTGTGGAAAGCTGTTGAAGAAGTGTGGTGGAGAAGGTATGTGACAGCCAGGGTACATTTGGGTTTTGTTAGGCTATACCAAAATTTTTCCATCAAAAACCTCTGGGTAGCAGTTGTCATTGATCAGGTTTTGGCTCACATGCCTTCCTTTTGTAGGGCAATATTGGAGAATGGTAAGACCTTTTCTGATAAAGATGCTTGGCAGGCATGTTTTTCCTTACTGATTTGAAGGATGGCTCCAGTCTTCGCTGTGATTAGAAAGGAATTTTTCTGTGTTTTATTTATATTAAGCTTTTATTCCACAAGAAGTTTCCACATTTTTTAATGCTCCTGAGATATTTGCCATCTAATTGTGACAGAGCTTGTTAGCTCTGGTAATGCCTTGTAGATACCCTGCTGAGGAGATCTCAGTAAATCAGATCTCAGAAAGCAAGCTAGAAATATAATGTATTAGTCAACACATCAAGGAGTGATATAGGAAGGATAATCCATTGGTGTAAAAAAAAAATAAAATCTGTGGTGGAGCTGGTCTTACAATTGGACAAAGTTTTCCATGGTAAACTGGGCTAAGATCCACTAACATTTCTAGTGCCAGAGACCCAGCACAGGAGCACAAGTCACATCTGCCTGCCTCAGACCTGGCAAGAAATGCCTGCTCAAGTTGAGGCTTAATTCAGTTCAATTTTTTGTTAATAAAAGATGTAGGCTATGTATCGATATATCTGTATTTATTTGTGAATCTGCAACTTGTTATCAAATACCAAATCAGAGTGATTATATTTACATTCCAGCACAAATCATTCAAAGGAACATGACCAGACAGTGAAACTACCAATGAAGAGTTCATGTTTTCTCAGTGATGGAGATTTGAAAATACAGAGAAGCTAGGAGTTCTGTTTTAAAAACTGTTGAGTATATGCAAAACTGACAGGGTGAATTTCATTGATTTAATCCAGATGTTTGTATTTTAAGTAAGGAAGAAGAGACATCAATGAAAATTTATAAGAGTAGTGAGAAAGTGCATAATGAGACACTGGAGAGAAGAATGTAAACCAGAAGTGTCAGGGAGGATTAGGGGAATGAATGTTTTGCTGTATTAGTATGTATTGGTGCAGCCAGTCATGTTTGAATTTCAATTTGACATCATTTGGAAATGCATTGTATTGTAACATTTTGTTAGACTGTGTATTGGGGATTTCAAGATAATTTAAAGGAATCAGGCACTCCAGTGCTATTGAAATTCAGTGAGACAACTGTGGTGCTTCATAAATTGTGGTGGTTACATGTCTTTTCCATAGGTCTTTATCAAGTACTATCCTAGTGAATTCAGCATGGGTCCTGCCCACTCCAACTAGGGCTGTACTTGAATTTTGTCTGAAACCTCAGCAGTTAAAAACATGACTGTCAGAATTAGTGCCCTTAACTTTCCCTGCTCTGAAACCAATCATTAAATGCCAATATCTACCAGTAATGCAGCTTTGCCTGTGTATCCACAAACATTAACTATGCTTCCAGCTCACCATGCAGCACATATTGCATCACCATTACATCAATAGCAAATTCAGACTTAGACCTGGAATTCAGAGCTTGTCATCGACCCTGTCATCACTTGAAATAATGCATTTCTTCACAGGGTCCCTATTTCTGGTAGGATCAAACACAATTTAGATGTTTTCAAATCTTCCACAGCATCTCCCAATCCTGTTTCATGTTTTTATTTTAATATGAAAATATCATCACTTCCCAGGCTCCTCTGTTTATTATATTTTCAGGTATTTTTCAGTTTTCCCACCTGATACACTCAGATTTGAGGAAACTTAAATACATATACAAAGGCTTCTTACTATTATCTCTCAGTGAAGCTTTTTTTTGCCTTATATCTATATAAAGTGTGATAATGGCCAGTGCCAGGGCAGGGAACACATCTGGTCAACTTTATTGTAAAGTCATTCACACAGACTGGTCCCGCGTTTTGGCTTGTAAATTTTTTGAGGGACCTGGTCCAACGGATGTGTTTGTAATGATTTCTTTTCTAGCTAGTAGGTGGATAGTACAAAACACAGACTAGATAAATGCACCAGAACTAGTGTTCCCACTCCCAGTAGCAGGATAATCTAGCTAATTCTGTGCTATGGTCGGGTCCTCCTTTTGCTTTTGCTTTTCTTTGGTCTTCATGACTTTTGTGTTCTTAGTTTCCAAGTAAGGCAAAGAAGGTTTCTCCCACCTAGAACGTGTTCTCGCCTGTCTGGTGGCTAAAAACTACAGTGCTGACATAAGCAATGGGAGATGTGGATTTGTCGGAGGAGGGGGAACCAAGAAAATTTGAGAATATAAAAGATAATTAAGGTGTAAACCAGAAAAAGACAAAATCTGAAGAAAAACGGAGGTGAATTTATGATGCTGAAATGTTTCTGGTATCTGGTATCTTTAAGAGTTGGTATCTTTAACCAAAATATGGCATGTAACTATCAGTCCACATTTTAAAACAAATATCTTCCAGGAGATAGTTATGAAAAATGAAAATGAGCAAAGTCCCCAAGTGGGCACCCACCCACCTTGACACTGTAAGGTGTTCATGCTTCTGGGTGCTGGGCTCTTCTGAAGTTTTACCCAAGGCTTGACCTAGGTGCTGGTTTGGACTGAACTAACCCTTGAATTTCTTTGCTTCCGTCTTTTCCCTCAGCTGCTCACAAACCAATTGGAAGAGAGGAAGATATCTTCAACTCAGTGCCACCCTACTTCCTTGAAAAGGCTTTTTAAATCCTTTAACTGAAGCAGTGCTCCTGTCTTAGTAATATTATGTGTCCATGCTTCCTTTGAAGTTGTTTTTTATTTTACAGGTAGAAAGAAGTGAGTGGTAAATTTCTAAAATCACAGGCAAGACCTTGCTCACTAGGATGATAGTAAATTCCTACTTCATGTTCAGCACCAAACATAAATCAACAACCAACCATCATGACAATCTGTATGGTCTTTTTGAGGTATTGCTATTAGCACTCATCTTGCATCAAGCTGGAAAGCACAGCAGGTGCTAACTCCTCCGTGTGATTGTGAGAGTATAGCAACATGACATTTTGCAATTCTGAACAGCAATATGGAAAAAAAAAATGTCTTGATGCTATGAGCCTTCTTGAAAAGTATCTTTCTAAATTGCATTGGACTCAATGTGAAGACAACACAAATGTGAAGACAAGAATAATTTTGTGCACAGAAATGGTGAAATGAAAGTAACATCTTGCAACAAAGCTGAATCCTCTTTGAAATAATCTCTAGTGCATTTTTGCAGCACCAAAGAAAAGTGTTCAGCCAGGACCATCTGCCCATCTCTTTCACCAGGCTTCAGTGAAATTCAATCATGATATCAACAACTGCCTGTTATGCTTACTGAAGAGGAAGAATAGTCAGAATGTCATAAAGAGCATCATCTGCATTTGGTATGGTGCACATTCTCATCTATTGCTCTGCCCTACCAAATACATCTATCACCCCAGGGCTACTGGTTGACCTAAGGACTATGTCCATGACTAGCTCTCCAAATGCAGCTACTCACCCACTGACTACAGTTGCTCTTTCAGGAGTTTGTTTTCCATTCTTACTCAAAGATGAGACTGACTCAGGCTTTACCAGCCATACAACCCTACCATCACACTTCTCATGTGGTTCAGCTGTCCAGGACTTTAAAGGATGCCTACCTTTGTACACTGGCAATCAGACAGCACTTGGAGGTGTTTAATCGTTAAGCAACTTCAATTCAACAAATACAAGCTATAACTTCTTATAACTTAATCAGCTCCTTATGTACTGTAACATGTATTCATTGGTTAGGTGTCATCTTATTGTACATGCCATCATTTACTCACCGCAGTGATGAATACTCTAAGGGTGAAGAGTAATTACTTTAGAGGTGCAGTTTTTCTCAGTCTAAAGTAGAAGTCTCAAGTTAGGTGAATTGAACACTGAAATTTCAAAAGTTTCTCATAAAGGAAAACTGGAGTCACCAGTTCAGATGTGAAACACTGATAGTGTAAATTTAGTGGATGAATCAGCCCCGGTCACAGAGCTGTAAAGTTGGATATCACTCAGGCTGCACAATTTCCTCTACAAAACACCACAGGTGTCCTGTATATGCCTTTATTCACCCTTTGATGGACTTCAGTCATTTTCTCATTAATGCAGTGTCTGAGGGCTTATGGCACACACTGGTCAAGCTCTCCATTACTGCAATTGCATAATTAAAATAATTAATATTTATTAATTTTTAGACTTTCATACTTCTACTTTACCTTGCAGTGAGATTCCTAGACCAGTGAAATCTTAAGAGTTCATTAATATTATTACAGCACAACCCTGAATAAGGGAAAATAGGAAAAATAATATTAAGGAAAAAAAAAAAAAAAAAAAGAGGTACTGTTTCAAGAGCCTTTTCCTTTAGAATTACTTTACTTTCTGATTTTCCAGCTCTCACCATATGTGCTTTTGGTCTGGCAACTATTCCCCGAATGTCATGTAGGGGAGTCACTCTTAATGTGTGACAGAGCTCAAAAAGGGCTGGTTTGTCACTGGCAACTGCTGAGTTCATATCAGTATTTCACTGTTTCTTTGTCTCACTGCTGAGGAGATGACAAGGACTAACAATGTTAAAATGCAGAAAGGATTACCACCACCATGGTCTGCCCAAATAATGGAAGCTTGTGCCTGAGGGGATATCTAATGTTGTTCCAATGCTGGGCAGCAGTTTATTGCAGTTCAGCGTATTTGATGAAAGGAAAGTTGAATTTACTTTTTTTTATTTCATCCCACAGACAGAGAACCTTGCAAGCCTTGGGGAGTGGGCTGTTTCTTCAGAAGGGGGAACAGACAACCATGGTTTATGCTTTGGGATTATGTTATGATGTTATGGAATATATTATAGTATTATGTTTTCTCATGTGTGCTTGATTGACAGATGGAGTGCTGAACATTGGACTTGCAAAGTGCTTGAAAAACTATTTCCCCTCAAAAAAAAAAAAAAAAAAGCTGTTGCAGTCCATTATCCCTATGCAGTATTTGTAATGAAAAATATTTCTTCAGAAACTGCTATGTGTGTTTGGCAGTTTGATATGCATTTGCATTAACAGCTTCATTGAAATCCACACAGAAGGAAAACATTATTTAAAAACACAGTTTAAGGCTATGCATCTTTGAAAGGTTGTCTGGCATTAAGAGGTTACCATGTCTCATTAACATAAAATTTCAGAGGATTAAAACAATGACTGTAACCAAATGAAACAACCTACTTAAAACAATCAATGCATCTACCTTTCACCTGCATCTTGTTTTCTAGGATATCTAAACTGCAACTACAGTGACATAAAGAAATAACTTGCTAGAACTCAAGGTTTATTTTGTAGTATATTTTTAAGTAAACAACCTGCTGCTGAGAAAGCACAGCTCCAGTTTTGTAATGCAGTAGATGGTGATCACTTCAGAGTCTTTCAGATATTAGTGTCTGTAGCCCCAGCCCTGCAAACCCTCACTGACATATTTAACTTCAGTTATTTTGGGGGTGGGTTTGTGAAACCAGTGCAAGTGTCGTTCCAGCAGGTTCTCAGGTGAGCTGCCGGGTACAAGACTGGGGCTTTACTGGAGCCACTTATTCAACTAAATGGTTTGGAGGCTCTCACTTCCATCATGCTGTTGAATAACACTTCAGTTTATATCCATAACAAATGTGGGTTTCAGTCTGGCAGCTCCCTAGAGGTAGTCTGACTGACTCATAGTGACCCATTAAAAAGCCACTGACAAGACTGAGTGTGCACCTCACAGTGCACACTGTCTTTCTTCGGCTAAAGGGAATAATCTTGCATATGAAAAACATCTTTTCATAAGCAAAACTTTCCCCTGCATCTCAGAGATGCATAGGCTGGTATTCTAGCTAAAAGTGAGAAGCTTTCTACTGCACTGTTTCCACACATATACTCTCAAAATCTGAAAGGTCTCCTGTGCTCTTATTTTCCTCTTCAAGGACCCCAAGAATTTCCCCAAAATTTTGTGAACCAATTTATGTTCCTCATATTTTTTTTCTAAATTTCATTTCCATTATCAAGGAATTACATGGATACATGGACAAATACAAGGAATAGAATTCTTTTCTAGCAGTTTTATTTAGTTGCCTTGCAGTAATACTACTGAAAAAGAGGGATTTGTACAAAAATATATGTTTTCTACAAAGAAACTGTGAGATATAATCACTGAAATGTTTCCTTCTGTATTAGAAAACTACAGTCATCTAAGCCAAATGATGAGTAGTACAGGTCTTATCAACAGTAGACAAACAAATAACATCTAGCACGGTGAGACTCATGATATTTTATTTGCATGTAGAATAAAGATATTTCATTATAGTAAATATTGGTCATCTGTCTTTTCTCAGTCTACAAGTAAATATATACACCTGCTAGTTGTCTGAGAAAGGAGAATGGTAGGGCTAACTCCTTGAGATAACCTATTTATTCAGGTCCCTAAACACAGATTTAGGTGCCTTAAAAGATTCTTCTAAATTTGGAAGTAATGTCCCAGATGTCTGGGCTTGTATTGCACTGTAAGTAATTAAATTCAACCTCAGCCCAGTACCAAAAAGGTGCATTATCAGTCCCACTTTACACTTCCAGCCTGGTTTTCCCTCAGGGGTGATGTAATTCAAGAAACTCAGGGCTTTATTTAGAGATGAGGTACTGTCTCCATCTCCTCTCCTTCCCTGCTCAAACATTTCCCCAGTATCTGAAGCTGGCACACTACCTGTAGTAAGCCCTTTGATTTTTTTTTTTTTTTCATTTTCTCAATTAGCATTTTGTATCTTTTAAGCCTTTGACCCAGGTGTAATTGGCATTTTGACCTTTGCTCTCTTCAGTGGGCTGTCCTTACCCATTCTTTTTCATCCAGACAATGCCCCAGGTAGTTTTTCCTCTTTCTGTTTCATTTAATGCTCTTCCCCATTTTAATCTTTCTTTATTTCAGCTCACCATTCTCTGTTGTCACCAAGGTTTCTATATTTTTCATGCACATAGGCACACTGAAGGTAGTCTAATTAGAAATGTCACCTATAATCTTGTTTTCCATTTCAAGTGTTTTATGAATTCTTCCAAAATTTTGAGGGCCACATTCTGCTCTCAGTTTGCTAACATAAGTCTAATTTTCCTCACAGCAGCAATTCCAGATTTACAATGGTATAAAAAACCCCAAAAATTTTGCACTAAAACTGGATTTGTTAGGGATTGCAGTAAGAAAGCTTGTCCTCTCCTGGAAGAGAAAAAAAAAAAAAAAAAAAGAAAGTTTAGATTAAGGAGTTTCCTTATTTATTTAACAAATGATGTGAAAGATCAGAAGCTCTAATTCTGAAAGGTAATGCAGGAATTTATGTGTATATGCATTGATGATAATGGCTAGCAAAGTTCATGCATCTTTTTTTGCTAAGAATACTAACAGCTACACATACAAAAGAACTAGTTTCGAATCACAACAGCGTAAGCAATACAAGGAAAGTTTAAAAAAAAAATGTAAAATAAGCTGCTCAAGAAGCCATAAGGATCAGTGCTTGCATGCAACATGGTCTCTCAAAAGCCCACTCCCTGTCTTTCCAGCTCTCCCTCATACAGAGTCTCATTTATGCTTCTGTCCATATACACCAAAGGGAGTTTTTACTGTTTCAGCTCTTCTTCCTGCCATAATTCAGTCACTATTTTTCTTTGAAGCTGAAACTCTTGCTGAGTTATTGTGGCAGCCATCAGGCCATGCTGCAATATTTTAGTGTCTAGAGGAGTAAATTAGGGAGAAAAACTTCAAATCAGTCTTTAAATTGTGTACTCTATTACATATTGATAATCAGAGAAAAAAAAAAAAAAAGACAAAAAAAAAAAAACAAAAGGCTGGGATGTGGGAAAATATTAAAAATTCTTCTATGCCATGGGTTTTCATTGCAGGAGTAATCTGAAAGAGTGCTCTAACTCAGCCTCTTCAAATTAGGGAAGACAAGATCTCAGAGAAGGATTGTCGACCACCCAAAGCGGGAGGACAAAGTTCCTGCTCTGACCAAGATGATGTCCCTCTGTTTTCTATAGTGTTGCAATATGTATGTCCACACATATGGAGGCTCACAGAAGAAATCAGTCCAACAGCCTCTCAAAGTAAATATGATCCCACACAAAACTTGCTCAAGCCCTTCCTGACACAGCTGTAAATCAAAGAAAAGGGGAAAGAGGTGTAGTTCAGCTTAGAACCAGGACAGCGGCTTTCAAACTTGAAACAAAATTGTGTGGGACTCTGTGGAATTTTAACTGTCTGAGAGACGGTGGCATCCCTAGCAGCAATTCTTAGTGTTGGTTTCATTGTATCAGCATTATGTGCTCAGCCAAACGTTCATATACCTAGACATATCCAATCCATGCCACTTAAGCTTGGACTTCGGTTATGTAGAAGCTTAAGATAAAACAGTACAAGAAAGCATGTTGGTTTTTAAACTCTCAGTAGTTCCTTTGCAAAGCATGTGGTGTTCTTTCTGGAGTCCAAGCTCCTAAATCATGTCTGTACATAATAATCTCAGATTTCATTTGGGGAACAAAACATAAGTTTCCAAGTTCCTGTGGTTTAGGAAGATGAGTGGAAAATGTACAGCCTAAAGGCTTCTACATCAGAAAAACAAAAAAATCTCAGAGGTGATCTGCTTTAAAATCTCATGATTTATAATCTGTTCTGGTATCATCTTTGGCCTCTAACTTAATTACTTTTGTAAGCATGGGGCTGTAAATTCTTCTCTTTCCATGCAGACTTTGAGCAGGGGTCTGGCCCCAGCTCTTCTTGCCCTAAGGTTCTCTGGTCATACAACTTTTGGCTAATTCTATGTAAAAATGGCCTGTACAATATTTTCAGGAGTATTTCTTTAACATCTTCTTATTACAAGGCATTATAATATACTGTTGTTGGAATGTGATCTAGCTGGCATTTATCACTGATGCAAAATAACACTGCAAATAAAACACCTAAATTGGATGTTTCATTCTTATTCCTGATGTCAGTGAATATTTGTGATTTGAAAAACAAAAATCATAATAATTTTAATGCAAATGATGTTACCTCATTCCCTTTCCATTGCCGCACAATCAAATAAAGTGGCAAAGGAAATTACTGCAATTCCCTGAACTTATTTTGCTATGCACAGAAACTTCTGAATACCTATCATGTGAGGCAGTAATTAAGTTCCTAACTTATTTACTTCTTCTATTAGGACTGCATCATCTGAGCCACAGTCCTTTGGCAGGAAACCCACATATTCACCTGTTATGAGACGCATAATGTCTTGAGCTGTTCTAGCTGCTCATAGTTTAATTTGGAGATTAACCATAAACGCACCTGGGATTAGGCAATGGCCCTGTACTACCTAGAAATAAAAAGGCTATAGGGGCCCTTATGAAAAATCTCTCATGAAAACTTAAATGTTGTTCATGAGGAACTTAAAACAGAGCTTTCTTCCAGAGGGATTTGAAATAAAAGCAATGTGAATCTGGCAAAGGCTGGAGGAGAACTGCCTTTGCTTTATACAGGTCCCAACCAGGGATTCAAGAGAGTGAGTGGATTTTGCAAATCCACAGGCTCTCAGGATTTCCTGAGAGGCTTTAAGGTGGATATTTCCAAGTGAGAGAGAGAATACAGTATCTGGCTGAGGGTGAGTATCACAACGAGCTGCATAGCCCAAGGAGGAATACTAGCAAAGGATAGGAAACAAAAGTCACTGGGTCACAGCCACCCACCTCTGTACTGAGATCGGTTTCTCCCAAAGGCCATACGATATTAAAAGTTACACAACAATTAGGCCAGAAATGTGATGTCATCAAGTTTCACTGGATGAGTGATACGTTGATAATGAGGTCTTATAATTTTTCTCTATTGTCTTGCTGTTCTGCCAGGTTTTTTTGCATACATGGGCTGTTTTTAAACAGAGGTTCTACTTGCAAATCATGCACACACACCCAACACCTGTCCAGAGCAAAAATCTCTGCAGCAGTTTCCAGATGTGCAAATACTTGTGTTTCCACAACTACCTACGCCTCCTTTCTACTGCAAGTACCAAATTCTCTGTTGATTCAAAATTTGAAGTGAAAAAGAAAGCAGTATTTATCTTTAAAGGCAGCTACAATAACTCTCATGATTTTACAGACTTTTCCAGTCATACCTCCTTTATTTGTTTTAATTCAAAAGATTATTGGTGAATTTTAGTTTATTAGTGTCATATTCATTGTTTCCTTTTGTGCTTAAATGTGTGCGTGGGTTTTATTGAGATATCTAGAAAGAGATGCTAAGAAAAATAGACTTAAAGACTCACTGGTACATAAAATGTTACTAACTAAAAGCGATGAAGTGACTAAATGCTATATGATCACATGACTATCTAAAATGCAACTTATTACTTAGTAGTTTACTTAGTTACTTTGCTCCCATTACAGATGTTCTAGACAATTTCATTAAGAAACTGCTTTGTTCTTTCATTGTTTAACTTTAATTGCCAAATGCGTGTTAGCTGCTAAATTGTTAGACTGCTATGAATGAAAATGTTGTGATAATAAAGCATCGTCAGGCTGAAGTCCAGTGGTATCTATGAGAATACCACCTGGGAATGGAAGTGAAGAATCTGAAACAGGAGACAGTGGCATGGAGGTGAGGTTTTAAGAATTCAGTTAAAAGAAGAGCTGTGGTCTTTGGTCTGTTACAGATGTCCTCTTAGATGAGTATTTTCAAGAAAACTTAAAATGCAGTGAGTTCAGTGGAGGATCGCCAAGATGGCAACAGGGCTGAAGCACCAGCCCTGTGAGAAGAGGCTGAAGGACCTGGGCTCGTTCAGCCCCCAGGAGGGAGAGCCTCTGGGGACCTAACAGCAGCTTGCTGGAGGCTCTTCACAGAGGTGAGGTGGGCAGTCAGGGTGCAGAGCCTGCTGCTTCCAACAGCATCCGCTGACAGCCACAGCGAGCGAAGAACCAGATCCAGGGTCCCTCTACGGCATCCAGCCAGGCGCAAAAGGAGACAGAGCCAGAGCCAGGGATAGATACAGGGATACAAAACATGTTCAAAATGGCAAGGACTGGGTGCCAAGGTCTGAGCTTAAATGGGGCTCTCAGACCCATAGAGAGGAGTGTGGCTGGGGGTCGCAGGTGAGACCAGTCACGGGTGGTAAGGCCTAAGAGTTGACTCAGGGCTCTGGCACAGGCATACTTCGAAACCAGAGAGGTTCAGGCTGGATACAAGAAACTTTTTCACTGGGAGGAGTGTCAGTCAGACAGCTTGCCCAGGGGGGTAGTCCCTGTCTTGAGGAGGTTTTCCAAACCTGACCAGAGAAATTCCTGAGCATCCTGGGCTGACCTCCCAGCTGGCCCAGTTTGTAAATGGAGGTCCCTTCCAGTCTGACTTCTTATGAGATCCTGTATTTCTGTAAAATTTAAGTGACATCTGTAAAATTTAACTGACATCATTTAACTTTATCTTAGTTGTCATTTTTCATACATGAGTGCATATATGCATATCAGTGGCCTTTTACTTACACAGCTAAAGACACTGAGATTTAGACACTGATTCGTTTGCTTCAAGAGAAGTCTACTATGCACAATTTCTGCAGTCAAGCGATGGAGCAAAAAGGACTACAGACCAGACTTGTATCTTAATATTCATTTTTCTTGCCTTGTGTAACCTGTATGTGATACAAAGTGCTTTTATCTGTCTGTCTTCGTTTCTTGAATGAATTTATCCTGTTGCATCTGATCATCTTGTGTATGCCTTTTGTACCTTTCATAGAATATTGTTGTTTCTTTAACAATTTAGTGCACTCTAAGATGCTTCAAAATAACATGTATTTCACTATCAAGTCTGTGATTTTTCACTTGGTGAGACAAGCGTTACAATGACCATTTAATTATAATGGAAGGTAACTGAACAACTTCTTTGCATTTATCAGCAGTGAACAAAAACATTTCTATTAATTTGCTGCTGTGTGCTCTGCCATTGCCACTGGTGCATGTAAATAGCTCTGATAAGAATACACAGGAACCTGCTACTTCAGTGGATGGGGGAATATCGTCAGGGCAAGAGAAATGTGCTGCATGCCCATGATTTTTGTTTCAACAAAAAGCATAGCAGATAAGTATGTGGCTCTCACCTAGCAATATTCTATAGTTAGTGTTGCTGTTTAATTTCAGATGTGTTCAAACACCAGGGAGATTTCCTCACCGCAGTGTCCACTCCACTTAAACAGGTATTGGTTCACCTTTTGTTACTGTTTGCTGGTGAGCTGGATTGCCTCAAAGCAAAACTTCTTTGGAGACTCAGTCCACTGTTGCCTGCCTCAATTTACCAGTCCTTGGCCCTTCTTGTGTCCTTTTAGGCAGGCACAGCTGCCCACAGCTCAGTATAGCAACTTTTTCCACCCACCTTGTGGAAGTGCAAATGATTACATGAGGAGCACCACAGCAGTGAGTCAGGTCTTCAGACAAACTCTAAAGGGCTTCCAGATCACCACTGGTTTTAATGGGAGCTAAGGAAACTTCAACTGGCAAACTGTATATTGGTTGCTACAGCTAAAGCAAGTGATTTCTTTCACTATGTCTCAGGTACAGGAATCCTAAATAGAAGACAAACAGCTGTTTAATAGAGTCACAAAGGGTTGGGGGGTTTCTTGCATTTATACATGTGAGCTGCAGAGGTAATTTTTTCTATGCAAGTTCACCCTTACCTAGAACTACATTTATTCAAAAGGATTCTTGTGATATCCTCCAATAGACCAAACCGGAATGCTTTAAATACTTTGACAACAGCTGGTTATAAAATTTATATAATTCAAGCCCTTTTCTATTCAATCACTTTTCTTTCATAGGTGAAAACATTGTACTCTTGTACTTGTAACCATAAAACTCTATTACACAAATACAACCTTCCCCTATCCCTCTTCTGCCTCATCCTCATCCCTTAACATCATACCTGATATGAATTTACAAATTTCTTTAAGACTTTTCCAGCACACTGCTAAATGTTGAGGGAAATAATGTGAATTTATTAACATGGCAAGTGGAAGAGGATTCCTATATGTATTTTCTGGAAATGTATGCAGCCAATACAGTACAGACAAGAACTGTAGTGCAGACTGCTTATACAATAAAGAAGTACACTAGACTCATTATTCAGGTTAACAGTCACTGGACCCAGTTGCATCTCTGATTTTATATATGGGGAAATAAAGCTACATATTGTTAAAGGCTAAATATATGTTTCTATCTCTGATAATCCTGTTATCTGAAACCTGAATGACACAGAACTACGACCAATTCATCTGCACGTGTTGTTTTTCTTAATGCTGTTCTCTAAAATGACATCTTATTTCTTAACACATTAGAAAAAGAGCACTCTAAATCTCTGCCTTGCATGTAAGATTCAAAACAGAGCCTCACCTTCTCCTCCTCTCATGAATTCCTTGGTTCTTAGTTTCATATATGAGAGAGAGAGGCTCTCTGGAGAGGGGGAACAACTTAAAATTGCCAGTTTTAATTTCATTCCAGTTACATATTAGAAGATTTTTACTATGATTCTTCTCAATTTTTCTGAAGGTAAAAGAATTTTATTTTTTTCCAATTTTTTCTTAAGAGACTGTGTTTTAAGCTTCACAGTTTTTGTCACTACTCTTGTTGATATCCTTCCTGAGTCATACTGGTCCAGGCTGAACACAGCACTCTCACTAATGCCCAATAAAGCAGAACGACTTACTTGTTTCACATGATATTTTATCAGGAAAAATATTTGCTTTTTTCTGGACACACTTCCATTATTGATTCATACCTGATGTGTGAGCCATTCTATTTGATGGATCCTTTTCCTGAAGACATTTTCACTAGCTATATAGAATCATAGAATTGTTTAGGTTGGAAAAGACTTTTGGGAAGATCGAGTCCAAGCATTAACCTAGCACTGCCAACTCCACCACTAAACCATGTCCCTACGTGCCACGTCTACATGTCTTTTAAATACCTTCAGGGATAGTGACTCAACCACTTCCCTGGGCAGCCTGTTCCAGTGATTAATAACCCATTCAGTGAAGAAATTTTTCCTAATATCTAATCTAAACCTCCCCTGGCACAACTTGAGGCCATTTCCTCTCACACTGTCACTTGTTCCTTGAGAAAAGAGACTAACACCCACCTTGCTATGACCTCCTTTCAGGTAGTTGTAGAGCATGATAAGGTCTCCCCCTCAGCCCCCTTTTCTCCAGGCTAAACCACCCCAGTTCCCTCAGCTGCTCCTCATAAGACTTGTGCTCGAGGCCCTTCACCCGCTTTGTTGCCCTTCTTTGGACACGCTCCAGCACCTCAATGTCGTTCTTGTAGTGAGGGGCCCAAAACTGAACTCAGTATTTGAGGTTCAGCCTCACCAGTGCTGAGCACAGGGGGACGATCACTTCCCCAGTCCTGCTGGCCACACTATTGCTGACACAAGCCAGGAGGCTATTGGCTGCCTTGGCCACCTGGGCAAACTGCTGGCTCATATTCAGCCAGCTGATGGCCAACACCCCCGGGTCCTTTTCCACCAGGCAGCTTTCCAGCCACTCTTCCTCAGGTCTATAGCATTGCATGGGGTTGTTGTGACTCAAGTGTAGGACCTGGCATTTTCCCTTGTTGAACCTCATACAGCTGGCCTCGTCCCATCGATCCAACCTGTCCAGACCCCTCTGTAGAGCCTTTCTGCCCTCAATCAGATCAGCACTCCACCCAACATGGTGACGCCTGCAAACTTACTGAGAGTGCACTTGATCCCCTTATCCAGATCATTGGTAAAGATATTAAACAGAACTGGCCCCAATACTGAGCCCTGGGGGACACCACTTGTGACCAGCCACCGACTGGATTTAGCTCCATTCATCAAAACTCTTTGGGCCTGGCCATTCAGCCAGCTTTTTACCCAGAAAAGACTACACCCATCCAAGCCATGAGCAGCCAGTTTCTCCAGGAGAATGCTGTGGGAAATGGTGTTAAAGGCTTTACTAAGGCCTAGGTAGACAACACTCACAGGCTTTTCTTCATCCACTAAGCAGGTCCACCTCATCATAGAAGGTTAGCCAAGCAGGACCTGCCTTTCACAAACCCACACTGACTGGGCCTGATCACCTGGTTGTCCTGTATGTGTTGTGTGGTTCACTCAAGCTGATCTGCTCCATAACCTTCCCTGGTACCAAGGTCAGAGTGACAGGCCTGTAATTCCCCAGATCCTCCTTCCAGCCCTTCTTGTAGATGGGCATCACATTTGATAATTTCCAGTTGACTGGGACCTCCCTGTTTAGCCAGCAAATATATAACTATATATAAGGGACTATTCCAGAACAAGTGCAGGGCTTTGTCCTCAACAGATTGCATCCTGTTCCTCAGTGTGTCAAGATCAGCTTAAATACACATCCAGCCAACCAGAGAATCTGCAAGGTGAGTAAGTACCACTTCCATACCATCACTCAGTCCATGAATAAAAGTACTAAACAGCATCACAGCCAGGACAAATCTCTGAAGGTCTTTCATGACACAGCTGTGCACACCTCAGCAAACAACCTGCATCTACTTCTTTGAAGTCTTCAGCTAGTTTTGCACCCCTTAAAGGTCTTTCCATTGCAATTGTCTATTTCACAAAGAAAATAAAGTGCTTTATTTTTGGAAAAAAATTGAGTGGGGAAAAAATTTTTAATAAAATATTAAATTTAGATAAATGAAAAAACAGACAAATTACTTACCCGTCACTTACACAGTAGGATCTCAGGTATATAAATAATAATAGATATCAATTGTAAATCCCTAACCCTTCATCCAGTAAATAAGAGCTGTTTTTCTCAATCTCAGAGAAGACAAGTTTTTAAAAAACAGCTGGCTTATTAAACATTAACTCAGGTGCATTTATGAAAAAGAAACCACTTATCTCCTTTGTGATTCTATTCACAATAAACACAACTATTATCATATTTTATCATTAAGCTATCATCAGACTTGGAAATAAAATCTGCTTAAAGGGAAATGAGGCTTTCATAAAGAAAAGGCTTATTTAATGTTCATTATAACCATACAAGGCTATTTAAAATTTCTAGGTTCAGGCACTCTGAAATGATGAGGGTCATCTTTGGAGGAAGCGCTGTTGCTAGGAGACTCAAGCCACACAGTATCACAACAGCTTGTAATTTACTCTTTTTGTCAGGGGATGTTGAAGACAAATGTACTCACCAGAATGTGCAACACTTTTACCAGGTCTGCATATTTTCACATTAAAAAGGGGGACTGTAACCTTGCCTCATTGTCCTCTAACCAATTCCCAAATCCCTGAATTCACAGTATATAGAGAGATGCACATTTCCTTTTGTTGGAACAGAATAAGTATTTTGCAGTATCCCTTTCCCAGATCATCCCATTCCATTAAAGACTCCCAAAGGCAACTGGCCCTAATGGGCAAGATAAATAGGTGCAGGGAATGAGAGTCAGCTATTTAAAAGGCTGGGATTTAACAGGTTGCCTGGTGCAGGAGGTGCAAGGGGAGTTCAGGAGGGAGAAGCTTGTAAGGTAAGACTTGTGGGCACTTTGACTGCAAGATTACTGAGAAGGTTCCAGCACAAATGAACTAATATGAAGTAGAAAATAATGGAACCAGGACATCCTCATAGGGACAGGTTATACAAGAGTCTGTGTACCTCTAGATGGACAAATTCCAATAAAATTCTAAATGCAGGGAAAAAAAAAAAAAGGGGGGGGGGGAGGGGAGGGGAATAAGTAAAGGAGAGAGATTATTACAGAAGAGAAAAATAAAGCCAGAAAATGTTTCAACTGCAACAGAATACCAGCTAATTGAGACACTTCCATTCCAACATACTGACAACATGACAGTGGAATAGACTGTTCCAAGAGGGCCTTCAGGATCTAAAGATCAGCACGTAGCAGAAGGGTAGATGGGGAAATGCCCAGAGGGAGACATGCACAGTTTCTTGCATGGGTGACCACCATTTTGAACTAAACTACCCAGATGGGAGATGGTCTTTTCATTATTTACACAGCCTAGCCACCATGTTCTATCAAAATAACTTGAATAATTTCACTAGATGTATATTTTTCTTGATTTGTGACAAATCTGAATATCTATTTCCTTAACATCAAATCAAATTTTGATGATTCTAAGACAGCTTCTTCTCATGGAATATCACCAAATAAGAATCTATAAATGATGTAATGACATGATAGGGAAAGTTTTATTTCTTACACATCCAGATGGGTTATTCACCTGACACTAGAAAATGCATAACACTACAACATTTATCAGATCATAGTTCTCAAAGAGTCAACCAAGAGGGGCTTAAGCACATAAAAGTCCATATTGGTAATGAAACAATGCTCAAACTGTGGTGTTCATGCAAATGACAGCAAACAGGAGCTACTACACTATACTACAGGAACTACTTCACCATACACAAGTTTAAAAAAATCATTGGTTTAAAATACCACTGGTCCACCCTAATAACCTCACCATAAACAACTGTTAGAGTCCAAATAACCAGTGGCTACATCCAAAATTTGCAATAGCATGAAACACAAAAAAGAAATGCTCATTGCTGGACCAAGAAAGGCAGTATACCCAAATTGGGGGCAGGAAGAAGGCATCTGATTCTGACTCTGCATGAACAGGAATTAAGGTACTATGAGGTGAGAGGGGTGTGTGCATGAATGAGAAGAAGCTGGGCTAAGGATTCTGGGCTCTGTAATGGTATTAATTTAATATGGGAGTTGAAAATAAGTAGATTTCAAGTTTTATTCTTTTGTAAGAGCTTCTGTCTCTGTAGTTAGTTTTGGATGAACTGTCAGACTCTTCACTGGCACAAAAAACTTTAGTAGGCTGATAATGAGCTTTTATTAAAGATCTTCATTTTGGTTAAGAAAATAACTTCTGCAGTATAGTGTCAGCCAGAGAGCTTCTTTCAATGGTTTCCCCATTTCACTGGAATTTTGGGATTGTATTTCTTCCCACTACCACTAACTATGAGAAATGTTAACACATAAACCACACTAGCATATGAAAAATATGGCAGCATTTTCTTAACATTGACTATATGGAGCTTTTCTGCTGATTCCAAACAGGATAAAGTCAAAATCCTCAGCAAAAGTTGTGAAATTAAAAACAGTAGAATTAATATTGATTCAGGCCTGTTATTCCTTTTGTTCTTCCTTTTATATCCTCATTCCTCTTTCTTGTCTTTTTCCCAGCTTCTTTAAGTCCAGCTTACAGGTTAACTACTTTGTATGTCTTGCCTCTACTCCTTGTTATTTTGAGCACTGTGGAGTCATATTCCAAAATATTGATTCTGCCCAAATAGCCACCCAGATGCAAACAGGACACAAAAGGCTGGAAAGAAAAACCTCCATCAGGAGTGCTGGATAACAGTCTGCACACTGGACAACTATACAGTTCTCCAGTCTAAGCAGCCAAGAAATATAAATAATCAGAGTCCCTAGTGGGTTATTAACGCATCTTATTTTGTGAGTATGTGATGAGTGGCATTCTTTATTAAATGGTCATTATTAGGCTTTAATAGTTCATACAGGCTGAAGTGCTCAAAATAATGAGGCATTTGTTCTTAGGAAAATACCTTACTAAGAAAATGCCTTTTTTTGTTGGTTTTGGGTTTTGTTCTGTTTTCTTTTTAAACAATGAGTCATGTGGATTAATTAATAGCAAGCGACCTCATTTTTGCAATGATGTTTTGTACTTTCACTCTGAATCCTGCCCCTGTAGTCTACACATAGATGATGGAACAGCTTAATAACTATAGCACATCAAACTGATCTGCTGTGACAGCAACAGAGACCCGTGCACCTCTGTGCAAGGTGTAGAGTTTGTAGCTATAGTGCAAAAACTTTAAAGTGCTAAAGTTTAAAGCCAGTTCTCTGACATGGGAAGTACGGGACAGACAAAGAGCTTAATAAAATGTTTAGACAGGATGCAGGATTTGGCTTAGCCTTGACAAATAAGTTGTCTGAATTGTTATATTCTGAAGAGACATAGGAGCCAAAAGCATCCAGTACAGAATAAGATATTTGCTCTTATCTGTTCACCTTTGCAAGGGGGAATACTCAGCACCAGAGGCATAGCCAGCTAGTCAGAGGGCACACTCCAGAAATAGAGTGGAGGGAGAGAGATGAACAGCCATAGAGAGAAGGATGGGGAGGGGAGAAGGATGGGGAGGGGAGAAGGGAGGGGAGGGGAGGATTTCATTTGGAAGGGGCCTACAAAAATCATCTAGTCCAAAGAAGGTACCCTGTAAAAGAAAAACTACAGATAACCTTTCACAATTTTATATCCACTCTACGTGCTGCTCTAGAATCCAGTAAATGAAGATATAAACACCATACAGCTACCAGATGGGTAATTTATTTGCTGCACTAAAATATATTATTAGCTCCATAGGATAGAGGTTCAGTTCCTAGAAGAAAACAGCAAAATGGTTACTGATTTATTTTTCAACCTGAAGGGTTTGAAACGTCCCTAATAGCTAATATTGAGAAAGTGCCCTATGAAAATTTAAAAAGAAAGCCTATAAGGAAGTTCTGTCCCAGAACAGGATAGTCAACTCTCTTATCCACCTTCCATCTTAAAAAAATAAGCTAAAAATATATACTCGGAGCTGGACTATAACAGCCTGTAGCCCTGACTCCATTAAAATAAATAGGATTATCTCATATTCCTTGCTTCAAACCTATTCCTAGAACAGTTTCTATAATATAGACATTCTTTGCTCTTTCAGAGCGATGTCTCCAAGTTGCTGGTGAGTGCACAACCCATTCCCTGTAATAACCATAAGGCTTTGCAAGATGAGAAATTCCTGAACAATTATCTGAGTGGACATTTGTTGTGTCTCCTCCTGCACTATATAGCCAGGAATTCCTCCCCAGGGCAGGTAATCATTGTCTGCTCCTCAGATATGGCAAATTAAGGGGTTTGGCTTCCATCTCAATGTTAACCCAGCTCACCAGCTCCAGACAGATGTCCAGAGCAGGAACAGAGAAGTTCTGTTGTTGGTCTTGTTGCTGCCCACCCATTGCTGTGGTCTGCAGAGCACAGCATATCAGCAGTGGGAGGATGACCTGTTCTTGTTTGAAGGGAATGGTGTCCATACCTCAAATTTGCAGTTGGTCTCAGACGCCTACCTATTCAAGCATATGCCAAATTATATTTAACCATGTTGGAGTTAGAAAGGAGTTCAATGTTAGTTCCAGTCACATACACTGCCAAGGTGAAAAAACACTTGAGAGATCTACTGAAGCTTAGTTCCGCATGCACATCCCTATCCCTCAGTCCCTCACTGTCATTCACATCTTGGTTCATTTGCATCTTGAGCATAATTATACTCAGAGAAAGATCATAGTGCATGAATTCATTCCATATTTACCTTCCAGTCTCAGAAAGGTCATCAGTTCACATACTGGGAGCAGCTTGAAAAGTGCTGGCACTTCAGCACCTCTGTGTCAGGTTTCTTTTGATCTCATAGTAGCTCTGCAGGGACTTGGGGTTCTGTCAGCATGAGATTCTCTGTCAAACACCTCACTTAGCTGTAATTATGAAGCCATTTACTTAGTACAGTTTTTGACATGCTTTTTCTAATTTATAGATGCCTTGAAGATAATTGCTTAATTTCCTTAAAAGTAAATCTGAAATGGGAATACACTGGACTGCTACAGTGGACATATTTCACTTTAATGAAAAGAGATATGGACATGTTTTAGAAGTAAACAAACCATGGAGATTTAATGAGTATGGCCACTTAGGCTGATTGAAAAAAGAATGAATATTGGTGTTAGCAAAAGTGGCTTCCCTCTTGAAAAATAATTACGTTTTTCTGTCCAGCTGCAGCAAAGTAATTGGAGAGCTTAGATTGTTTTGTTTGGTCTAAAGATGACAAGAATATGGAGGTGTGTCTGTACATCTAATTTAGGTTCATTTTTAAATAGAAAAATACCATTTGGAAACAAAGCCAAAGTTAACTTCAAATTGACTGAGATGTCCTACTTGGAAACTTGAATATTTTCCTCCACTTTTTGTGGCCTAAACTATTTACCAAGTTGAATTTGAACTGGAAAAACAGCTTAGTTCTCCTCCTAGAGTTCAGGTTTTAATTGAATGTCTTTCACCCACAAAATAATATCATTCTGCCTCTACTGGGAATATAAATAATTAATTTAAGATTTGTTGTGTTCACAGCTAATCATTTTAATCAGTTATAGAACCATACTGCATTTTGCTTTGAAACATGTCAGCTATCAGTCTCCAAGGGTACAGCATCAAATGACCAGGCTGTCTTGGGAAATCAAAAAGCAATAATGACTCATCCTCCTCAAGTGGTTAGGAGTAAAGTTGTTATCTGTGTTTGTCCTTCTGTCATCATCATTTTTCCATCATACTTGTTTCCATTCCAAGCAGCTTAGAAAAGGAATATTTTATTTTAAGGCTTCTCTTTTTCTACACCCTAAGCAAATGCTAAGCAAGATTATGTCCTGCTTCAAGAGCTTACAAAACAGATGAGATGCAGTAGTAGGAGAAATTGCACTAACAGACTAAGAGACATGGCAAGTCAGTGGCTGAGAAATGAGTCCTTGTGTCTCCTGATTTGCAAGCCTGATATTCCATACTACAGTATCTCACTGCAGGTTACCTTCTTTCCTATCTGTCATCAGTGGGACTAGAGGATTTCAGATTGAAATCCAAGTAGCTTGGCTCTGTAATAGCTATAAAGAAAGAGACATTAACGAGGAAACTACACAAGTAAAACCACTGAAACAGGCAATGAATACATTGCTACTCTGCTGTTCCAGTGTTATATTAATGACCATTCAATGCAGCACCTCACACCTGCATCAGAAACTCCTCATTTTGAATGGACTTAAAGCTGAATTAATTAGTTTAAATATAGGGGAATTAGAAATTAGTTCAAAAGATCCTCTAAGACCAACATACCTTAAAACACTGGAAAGGATTTTAAATTGCTCCAAGCAGAATGTGAACTTTGGGGGGTTGCTTGTATAATGATCATGATAGTTATCTTACATTTACAGTCTGACTTCCCAAACCAAGAGCCACTTAAAATGCCACAGAGGATCTGAAATGTCTTGGTTTAATATCAAGAGAAAATGAGCACTGAGAGGTCACTGGAGGTATACAGCTGTGGCAGTGTGCTGTCCTCCAGATTAGGTTACTTGAAATTATCACGCAAACCTTTCTCAATTCAGAATTCAATACCCAGTTATCAGGATGCAAACAAAGGAAACATGCTAAAAAACAGGTTATTGAACAGAAGCTGAGCATCACTGAGGCAAGCTGCCATTCTGTCCTCCTCACTGGAAGGTATAAATGTCATCTAATTATTCATCCATTGGGCTCGGTACAGTAGTGGAGGCAATGTCACACCTTCAAGCAACACCTCAGAAGTTGCTGATTTTAGACAGTAGAGCTCTGATCTTGCACTACAGGACCCAGTGCAGCATAAATCCTGGTCCAGGATGCACAAGTGACAGGAAAGCTGAAAAAAACCCACAAGAAAAAAGTCTGACCTTTCCAGAACTGGATATCCCAGTCCAGCCAGAGCCCCTGTAAGGGGACAAACATCTCTCAGCACTGGGAGTCAGAGTTCTGGCCTCAGCTCAGAGCAGGTGTAAAGACACAGATAAGTGCATACATAGAATTTGTAACAGCCTTATTTATGTATGTAACAAACAGCCTTACTCTGAGTCTTCCAACCCACTGGCCACAAGCATTTGAAAAGCCAACAACAAATCTCTTGACCAATACATACCCTAAGCACAGAAGCTGTAATCTTTTCAAAGTAAGATGAAGATGATAAAACTTGCCAAGTAGATGTTAAAACTGGAAGATGTCTTGAAGGGAAAAAAAACAAACAAGCAAGCAAACAAACAAAAGTATGATAAAGGTAATTAAACCAGTATGACAATAAATATGCACACATTAGCCAAATTAATTTTCATGAGTGGTTTTAATTCTGGAATGCCCTATGTTTCTATGCTTTTCTTTGCCACCTTGACATTCGTTTAGTATCTTTGTTTAAAGCTAAACAATACTTTCCTTTATAGATATCTATCAGATAATTAAAGCTATTTTCTGAACAGCTTCCATATATACAAAAGTACTCCATATTTCAGTATCATTGATGTAAGAAAAAAACAAATCGATTACAAATATCTTCAAAACGTGCCAGTAAAGGCACTGAAATTAATTTGCGGAGTTCTGAGATATGTCACCTTTCTGAATTGAATGGGGCAATGCAAATGGAGCAAGATTGTAGAATACTTCATGTCTTGTGGGGTTAGAATTCTTTTTTTTTTTAATTGGAGATCTTAAAATCAAGAATTAACATGGAGAATAAAAGCAAATTTCTTTCATATTAGTCATGATAGAAGAAACTGAAACAATTGAATGTAAAAACACAAGTCTCTGCTGAGTGGGCACTGCCTATGAAAGCTGCATAGCTTCCAAGACTTACAGCAACATAGGGGAAAGCACATCTTGAAACAAAATATCTTCCACTTCCATCTTCACACAGGTTCATGGAGCTTGCCAGGATGCTCATGTGGTATAGAGTAGCAAAATTCTTTATGAAGGAGGAAATGGAGCTGTTCTCAGAATATATTCAACCTGAAAGTCCAGGAAAAAAAAAAAAAAAAAAAAAAAAGTTAAATCTCCATGGACACAAGAAGGGAAGGAGATCACATAATTAAATTGTCTTTTAGTTTTTAAGTTGTTGGTCAGGTATAAAATCAGTAACATCCATTTTTAATGAAAAATCTAAGTAAATGTGCCTTTAGACAAGCATATCTGAGTCTCCTAGAAACAAAATTGTACGAGAAGATATGGATGACTTGTAGCTTGCAACTTTGCCTTGTGGCACATCAGATAATTAGCAACATCACTGATGCCTACCATTATCTTTTTCTTCATATAAGTCACACCTGATCATCAGGAATGATCCTCCAGTGAAAGAATGCTATTGCCCAATTCTGTGAAAACGATAGCTTAATATTTCTGAATAAATTCCAAAAAAAACAAGATACCAAATACTTGCTGAACTAATTCATCATGGCTATGCATGGTAGGTTATTTAATACTTGCATGTCAGAGGTACTGAAGGGTTTCATTCCTGAAAGCCAATGACAAATAGATGATTTTGTCACTTATTCATGGTCCACTATCTACAACATAAGTAAGGTGAAGACCAGTGTTATGGTAATAATAATCTGTTCCTCATCAGGAGGAAGGTCTCCTTGCCTTAGAGGAAACTGGAATTGTATAATCTTTTGCAATCCTCATTTGAAAATAATTTCTTTTTCAATCTTTTCTGAATTCACAAATACTTATCAGTGTTAGCATACTAATCACTGATTTCTTCATATGAAGCAATGGTTGTACCTCAATGTAGCAAATGTTCTGGCAATTAAATCACAAAAACTGTACATTCAAATATGCAAACAGATACAAAAAGTAAGATAACATTTTGAAACTCACCTCTACACTACAAGGGACATCAAGTCCTGGTTTTAGGCAGTGCCCAGATCCCATAATACCATGAAATAAGCAGCCAAACTGAGTGGAATCAGTAGCAACAGTTTAGTGTCCAGTGGGTTTCAGACATGAGATCAGATCTCAAGAACTGGTAACTGTTCAGGTTCAGTCCGTTTATATCTATCACTTCCCCAGTTGATGGTTACACAACAGGACAGACATTCATTTGACCAAAAGACTATGCCAGAGCTGCACTTGCTCTGTTCTCCAGCACACTATGCCAACAGGGATTACAAGCGTGGATGGTACAATCCTACAATAATTGTATTTGAAAGAAATAAATACGATCTTTATCCATCAATCCATCATATGAAGACTCCAATGTAAAACTAGTCTCAGCTGGCCTCTCTTATATCTTACAGCATTGTCTGTGAATGGACACATCAAAGTAATGACACAAAACAGGTAATCACAAATGTCATTGCTTTGTCAGAACACTGTGCATCTGCAAAGCTGCACTACACTCATTTTAGTCTTAACATCTTGAGAGAAAAAGGTTTGTGCCTTGTGGAAATCAGACAGATATTCTTACATATACAACCCTATCAACTGATTTACTTAAATGCATGTTACTGATCTAAAGTCTGAAAGCTGTAACGCAGCAATATTTACTGGATAATACCTGGAAGAGGGAAAGTGTCCACACTTGCTTATTTTGCTCAAAAGCCTACAGGTTTAGAGGATGATCCTAACTGCTTTCTAAATTAAACAGCAGCTGTGATTTGATTGAAATGGCCCAAATAATTAAACTAATCATTAAAGCTGTTTATTAGAATTACAAAGCAACAAAGACAATCTTTGGTTGATGACATGCCAGCATATTTAAAAAATTCATTACTGCCAAGAGGCCAGGACCTCGTGTATATTGTCCCACTCCTAAACTGTCAAGTGTATGCAGTGTTCATGCTGTAGAACAACTATTCACAAAACATGTGATATGTTCACATCAGCCTGGATGATCCCCTCTTGTATCACAAAACAGTTTTTCAGTTCAGTCAGATAAAGAACACTTGTGAAATGTTAATTTCTAAGAACAATAGTCCTCTACCCATTGCAGTGACAACTAGAGAAATTAGAAGCAATAGTAGATTACCTTGGTAAACCCTCCCCACCTTGTGAAGCCCTCCCCAACTACTTCAAATATGGCTTAACCCTCGCTTATAAAATGAGCTAATTTTGATTAACACTCATCTTCGTTTTGCAGTATAATTCATTATTCTGTTCACATTTGAACTAACACATGCAATATGTTACAGTCTTTTATTCCTCCTACAAGGCACAAGGACTGATTTTTCTATCACTTACCCCCAGGTGACTCCCCTGGTAGCTAAGGAGACATTCTTGATTTCTGTCCACCAATATAAGAAAAAGTCAGAATTAGATGCATAATTTCCTCATTATTATTAGATCTATGATCTTTTTGATTGTTTGAATATTTCTACTTGGCTTTTATCCATTATTGCCTTAAATCTATTATTGCTACAATATCATCTTTGCAGGAAGACAAATAGAAAGGAAGTCAGAAATGCCCTGTTTGGCCATTCATGTGAAGATTTAATAACTTTTTATAGATTTTACTCAATATTTCAATTAAGAATATAGTTTCTTGGATGCAGGTTGCTTCTAGACAACAAAGTTAAAGTTTATTACAACATGAAACAATGATTTATTTTCTGATGTAAGCAGGGCACATAAAATATTAGAATAGTTTTTTCCCTCTAAGTGCTAAGGCATTTTGTTAACCTGCTGCAGACTGTAGTAATTTAAAAAGGTCACAAGCTTCTTTACAAATTTTATAATACATTGCACTGGCATCCTTCCACCAACCAATACAGTTCAGCTCTCTCTGAATTCAAGTGGAGCAACACCTATTTCTACAAAACATTTGGGGTTCTCCATTATGTGCACTATTGTTCTTTATCACTCTGATTTTCTTATTTCCTGCTCCATTTTAATGGCACAGTAAGGGAGATACTGACAATGCAGAGCATCTCTCTAATACTAAATAGAAAGAATTTGTCATTTCAGTTAGCTATTACGCCTTGTTATTTCTGTGCTGAGGGAGTAACAACAATTTCTCCATATGGACAAAGTAGCTCTTTGAAGAAGAGAGCTTTGTCTTTCTTACTTGCCTATGAGTTCTGTTTTGTCTTTTGGTTTCATGCCAAGAACTTTAAAGTCAGAGTGAAATACCGCAGAGGAAAAAAAAATTAAGTGTATCTAACATACCCTCCACTCTAATACAGAGGTATTTACAACAAAAATCAATTCAATCAAGTAAAATCAAACTGTGTATGAAGAGAGCATATGAAAAAATATACCACAAAGTAAGGCCTAATAGGTGAATTATTAGGTTACTTTTACAATGTACTGTCAGCCAGGACTCTGGTGTCCTTTTACTATATGCTGCAAACATCCAGAGTTGCTCTGAAACTCTGACTGAAAATGTTACATGAGCTGGTACCCTGCCACACAGCAACCAGAGCTTTGCAGTTTGCTAATCAACACTTATTTGGGTAGACCAGAAGGAAGACTTGCTAGAAACTAGGATTGTCTCCTTGCAAATGTGACACCCTTTTGATCTTTCAGGAATCCCCTTGAAGCTCACACAGCTATAGGATGGGGTATTAGATGGGGCAATAAATTCCCAGTCTTGGTGCCACCAAGACGTTGCACAGCTGCCCCTCATTTGAAGCAAGGCTGGGTTTCTCCAGGGCCTCTGAAAGAGAGGAAAGAGGCAGGGCAGAAACTGGAAGCCCCCTAAAAAAAAGGCACTTTGGGAAGGATTATGGACCTGGCAAATGAAAATTTCTCAGCATTTTCTGGACCAAGCCCTGCTCCTGCTGAGAACAGAAATGCCAGCAAGAACAGCCCTGGGAATACCCTGCTCCTGCTTTGCTGAAATGTGACACTTTAACTTCCCATCCCTGCTTCCATCAATAACGCTGTCTGAGCAAGATAGATGTTAATTGAAACAATTCAGTTCCATTATGGATCTTTCTTTGTCTCTTATTTATTTGATTCCATTTGGAATTTTTTCTGTTATTTAAAGGGCACCTGTCTACAGTTTGAGAGTGAATAATCCAACACTACAACTGTAGAGCAATCTGAATTTATTGGAAAATGGATGAAAGCTGTTATATTTAATATAAAATTATCTTGTTTCTGAACTGGCATACATATACCACTACTTTTTGTCTGCTTTTAATATAGCACTTAATGGATTAATATTTGCATGAAAACATCTTGCACTTGGTAGCCTTAGGGATGTGTTAGGAATCCTCTTTTCTAGGTCTTCAATGAAAAAGGAAAAATGATCACTGCTTCAGTAATTTAGAGCCAAAGTGTTACATAAGGAATGAGAGACACAAGCACCCCTGGTACAGATGGATGGAAACAACAGAGTCAGCAGGAGAGGTGGCAGCCTCTGTCTGCCAGTGGTCCAAACATCAATGGGTTTCAGGAATAAAGAGTTGAGCTGTGTTCATGAAAAGTTAATTAGGGGCAGTTTAAATTACTTAAATCACCAGCAACTCAGTGCAAGTGATGAATTCTGAACACCATGTTAGAAACACAGGCAAGGAAATTACTGGGCTGGCAAATACATGACAATCGTTTGCAAAAAAACACGACATGGTTAAGAAAAACCTCTGTGAAAAAAGTCAAGGTTTCTCCAAACACAGCTGTGAGTAGTTTTACATTAAATCCTGCACAGGAGGGTCACACAGATCAAAGTAAGCTGTTGCCACAGACCCGTTCCCTACAGAGAGTTTTCCAAGCTCCGGAAAGGATTGTAGGGTTCAGTTTGTTGGTGATAAATTAATTTGCAGACTATGCTAATGTAAATGAATATAAAACTTAAATGAATTTGGGGGGCACTTCTCTAAAATGGCAGAAGGAAATGCAGTGGCTTCATTTCATCAACAAAAACCTTGCTTAACCTTATTAATTAGCAGATAAGAGAGGCAATGAGCCACATGAAAAAAAAATTAATTTGGGGATTATACACTCTGATAGTTAACCTTTCTGCTAATTGAAAGAAAAACTATGGTTGACAGAAAGAGTGAACTCGCCTACACCCAGTGTCATGAAAGCAAGAATGTGAGGGAATTCGCATACCTACTCTCTGACATTTTGCTTACTGCAAAATTCTTAGTGCTGCAGAAGGTAATGACATTTTTAAAGTCTTTAAATTCAACAGCGAAGCTGAAAGAAAAAGCTATGCAGCAATTTCTAGAAACAGCTGAATGAGATGTTTTGTGGGTGATGTGTGAATTTTGTCCCTCTGGATCTGTTTATTAATCTGAAATAGAAATTACAGAACTGAATGAATCCTGCAGAAATAAGTTCCTAATCAAAGCCCATGTAAGTGGATATGAAAGACTGCCAATTCCTTTAGTAGCCTTATCATGAGACACTAAATGAATTCGCTCTGGGTGCCTGTTTCTGTGTTTATCTGCTACAAATATTCTAGATATTCTAGAACTGAAAAATGGAGTAAGTTAATATTCAAAGAAAGCAAAAGCAAGTCTATGATAATATAGGCTCCAGAAGTACTAATTTTTTATACTAAATATTGTATTTCTTTTAATTAGGGACTGGGGTAAAAATATTTGAGGTATATTGCTGATAATCTCAAACATTCACTAAGAAAATTAGAAACCAGTTATTCACTGTCTCTGTGTAGAGCCCAATATTCAACAAATTATTTTGCATTGAACTCAAGGCCAATGATATGTTCATATACAATCCATAAACAGAAAATGAGTTTCTGATTATGCTGACCTATTTTCCTTCTTTACATCATAACGTGATCTGGTCAATTTACCGACTTAAGTCTCTAGATTTCATTTTGTCCATTATGATTCACATTAAATTCCATGGTTAGAGAAAGTTTACATTTGACGTTGACACTTCTGGCCCACCAGATTACACATATCCATTTTAAGACCTTCTCGCTGAAGGTATTACTGCAGATGAAAAATAAAGAATTTACCACACCACATGATTATGAACCTGAAGAAAAACATGTCATGTTATCACCTTGTGAAAAGAAGAGATTTAAGAGAATATAGGTTTTATAAGAAAAAATAAAATGTTCTGGCATCTGATACTTAATTGTTTTTCTCTAACCAATACACATGGTGGTGGAAGGTCATTTTGAGTGTCACACATGCTTCCACTGGCTGGAGGGCTTCACAAGCTCCTGCATTAACATACAGTGAGTAGATGCATCTCTCCCTTCCAGAACAGTCATAGTGTCTGTACCTGTGGGAAATACACTATGCAAACAGCAGTTTTCTCAGCTGGTAGAAAAAAGCAGGCTAATATTTCCACTCTAGTCTTACTACCTGGTTGAGGGAGGAAGGTTTGATCTGTATTTCAGTCTTCAGCCTAGTTAATTTCCATGGCAAAAGGCATATATGCATCGTTACGTAAGTCCAACAGCCCATAGATTGCAGAACAGTTGTACATATAGAAATAAATACTCAGCAAATGCTTCAGCACCACTCTCTAGCCACTGAATTATTTTAATGTGTCTTATAACCTCACTTGCAACATCATAACTTACTTAATTGGAAATCACTTTTGCTATGTATTATGGAAATAATACATTACCTTCTACTGTCCTAGAAACAATTTTGCTATGAGTGCATTGAGAAGAACACAAGATTCATGAAGAAGATGAGGGTCCATGTGAGGTTCCATGTTGGATGAGCATACAGACAATTCCCAATCAATGTTTGAAAAAAGAACCAAACACAAGATCATGAGGTTTAATTTAAAGAATTGTTCTAAAAAGTTATATGTCAACTCTTGTCCTAGTTTATATCAACATAAATCAGGGCAAAATATACCAGCTGCAAATAATATTACACTGAATTTGGTGTAAATAATATATTTCTTTTTACTGTAGTAATAAATAATATCAGCTTTTTACTATAGTGTACAAAATATCTCATATTATCAGTACTAGAAGCCCCCAACCCTCCTGTCTTCTGACAGCCTTGATGCTCTCCATGTTACATTTGACAGTTCTCTTGCTGGGAGTATATTGGCATTCTAAGTTTTATGCCTTTCTATACTTAAGACCATTTTCTACATATGTTTATTAATAGTTTCAGAACTGACCTGTGAAAAATAAATGTTATTTTGTTTCATTAGTGATCAGTTCAAACAATCAGGTGACAGAAGACTCATCCCTACTCTTTCAAGTAGCTGATTTCTGTATTCCAAGATTGCTTTTATTGGCTTGGCTACTGCTTATGATCAGAAAGACTGACAGTCCCCAGCAAGCACTGAGAGTGTTTTTTCAAAAAGCGGTTGCTTCCAGTAGTGTTTGAAGTCACTATATATTTAGATCCCAATGTACAATATGCCTCCGACAAATGACAGACCATGACATGTTGGACATAATAATTCTTGAAATACATCATTTGAAGTGGTTTTCTAGCTAGACTTACTTAGGAAATTCTATTATTGCTAATAAAATTCAAGCTTCATTTTCAAGGTGTCTTGGACCACCAAGAACCTGTTTTTGAATGGTATAAACTACTATTGCTTCAAGAGGATTTTGTTTGTTTATTTTTTGGAGCTGTACCTGTTTATTGCTGTGGAGAATCAGGACTACAGACCTTCTGCTACTCTCACCAGGAAAGATTTCTGCCCTCATTTGCTATACCCCACCCTCCTTCCCAGCAAATTATTCCTGATACAGATACGCACTTTGCTGTTCTTCAATTTTGCAGGTTTCCTCCTCTCTGTAGACCTTTTTTCCCTGAACTGTGATCCTACTTTAGATATGAGTTATCTTTATCACCACATTCAAGTCTCCCAGGTGTCATTTTCATCCTGGATACAATCATTAAAAAGAAAAATAATCACTCATGCTCAGTAGCAAGTACATAAACAAAATAGTGCATAATTTTACAAGCCAGAAAGCTCTGCTCTGCACCTTCCAAAATCTCTGCTGTGCAAAGGCCTCCTTATCTGGCCATTATTGAGACTCTTTGTCCTCTTAGTAACAGCATAATAACATGCACTAGGGAAAACATACCCTGGTGCTCCAAGGGAAGGTAACCACTAAGGGAAGAGGTCATTGAGGGATGGGACTTTCTCTCACGTTTCCAATCCCTAGAGAACTGAAACAGGCCTAGATTAACCTGAACAACACCACAGCTAAAGAGTCGAGCCCAGAGAGACAGCAAATTCAGTGCCTCATTGACTTAAGCACTCACAGCATCAGCCTCCTATTCTGCAGAAGAGGAATAAAGTCCTGGAAAGTCCCTTTCCTTATCTTTGCTCCTTCTGGCCCTGTTGCATAAAATAAACTCCTGCTTTTTGGAAACCTTTGTGCAACAGTGAAGGAACCTAAAAAGAAACTTGACACAGGAGCCTGTGGAGACCAGACTCTCTTCGATATCCTCCACATTGCAATGTGTATTGGAAGAGGATTTGCTGGACCTTGGGGAAGGATGCTGAGCATTGTGCACGTGCCCTTCCTCCCTCAACCCACCATACAGACACTGCTGACTGCATCCTGTTGCACATCAGGGTGTGAGGGAAGATTATTCTTGTTCACACTCATCTTGAAGTAATGAAGAGAAAAACATGAAATAGGAGGGAAATTAAACATTTCGAAGCAAAAGCTGTTAAGAAAATAAAATCACTACATTTACTGAAATTTTTTCATCATCGACAGTCTCAGAAAAGACATGAAGAGTCAATGGCAGTGCACTACCTCTGAGACTGCTGGAAGCAATGAATGACAGTGCAAAACATGCAACAAGAAATCTTATGTCAACTCGAATAAAAAAAATATCACAGAGGATATATGGAAATATATTTTAATCCTGTGGGTTTTTTATCGAGAAGAAAAGCAGTGGAGAGTTTTATCTACAAGATAAAAAAGGAAAAATAATTATAATGAAAAAGCCGACCAGAAAAAAATTTAGCTCCTGAAATGTTTTCTCTTTCATTTTGGTATGAAAGCTTTCTCCTCATGAAAAGATTCCACAGCATGGAGTGTGCCTATTTTAAGTGCCTGCAGTGCTCGGAGTTGAAACTTATGACATTAGAAAAAAAAAAAAAAAAAAAAAAAGAAAAGAAAGAAGGAATAATTTCACCAGTTTGGAAATACGTATTACATTTACCTATGCATTATTCATTAGCAACTCCTTGCCTGTCTTTAGGCTGCAGTGGTCTCAAGTGGGATGTTAATCCCATGCCTGCAATTATTTGTCAGGACAATCAAAGGTCACCAGACCAAAATAACAAATTAGACATTTCAGGTTGTCAAGGCAGACATGGGTGCTTTGGTAAAGATGTTATGTCCCCTTCCCAGGAAGGTCTCGTAAATTAGGTCCCACATCCACTCAAACCATATCTTAATTTCCTAAGTAACCAGGCACCTGGTAACTACACAAAGCCAACATCTACTGTTCTCTGGGAAAAGCACCTCCTTCTGAAATACCCTGATCATATACCTACTTTCCACAGCAGAATAACACTTTTCTCATCTCCTATTAAATTTCACCATGGTATCTATGTTTGGTACTTGCTCAAGCCATCATATAAGTGGTGCTACTCAGCTGGGCTGCCCATAAAAATCTACATGAATGAGTTCTGATTGACTAGTTCAACTCTCTTATCTTCTATGTCTTACTCTTTTCTCCCACCTGGAGTTTTCTTCCAGATGAAATACAGCAAGTCCCCTATAGGGAATGACCTCAAAGGACAGGATTAACTCATGGTGCAGAACTTCACTGTTGGTAGTTTCCTGGGTGGACAAGTCATTGAGGCAGAGTGGCTGCAGTTTCTTTACAGCTTCTCTAACTACCTTTGTAAAGTGCTTTGCACTCAAAAAGCACTGGATAAAATATAGATGTCATTGCTATTATTTTCTGTTAGCTGCTCAGGATGAGTACAAGTGTAGCCTTAAATTCAGCAGCCATCACTTTACACCCTCAGTATGTCTTCAATTGCTTGTCCCTACCTTAATACATATTAGAGATTCCCAACTGGAGATTTCTATTCCTACATAAAACAGCTTATACGAATGTAGGAAGGAAGGTAGGAAGGAACAATGGCACATGAGAGATACAGTACATCACTGGCACAGACACAGATCTGCATAACAAAGAGCTTTGTGCCTCATGAAGAGTGACTTATATGAAGCTCACACAATTTTAACCCCAACAGCTACAACATTTCTTTTAAAGCCTCCATGTTAAATTGGATAAATGGCTTTGTTTAAGTGGGAATCTTATGTCTCATCACTTATTTCAGGGGGTGGCAGGCTATAAGACACTGCGATGCTACAATAGTGTAAAGAATGTGCACGTCTTCACAGCTATGAAACAGAAAATATATTGCATTCAAATATGATCTTCCTAGATTAACAAACTTATTGGATAATGGGACGCTTCAATGTGCATTTTAATAGGATAAAAAAATAACATTGGTGAATGTCTGATAGAAAACATTTATTGCAAAAGAATTTTAAAAAGGCACATTTAGGAATTGCCAGACCATTAGTCCATCTTTACCAGCATCACTGCTATGAAAGTAGCTCATTTCAGAGCTTTCAGAGCTTTCAGACTAAAATATATCTCCAGTATGATATACCTAGATGCTATACCATGATGATATACCTAGCTGATATATATGAATGATATATTTATACCATTGTGTACTTGGATATCTAGATATATGTCCTGGGTTGAGTGAGTGGTGGAGTTTTTTGGTGGCAGGGGAGGGGGCTATCGGGGCGGCCCCCTGTGAGAAGCTTCTCGAAGCTCCCCCAGCTCCATGTCAGCTCCACTTCTGTTTGGGAAATTGAGCCAATCAGCTGCACCTCTGCAATAACGTATTTAAGAAGGGACGTGGTGACAGGCAGGGGGACTTGTGAGGAGGAGTCGCTGCAGCTGCGTGAACACCAAGGTCAGTGGAGGAACGGAGGAAGAAAGGAGGGGGGAGGTGTGCCGGAGCAGAGACCCCCCTGTGTCCTGTGGTGAGACGGCAGGGCGGCCCCCCCCTGCCACCCATGGAGATCTATGGTGGAGCAGACATTGATTTATGGCCTGTGGCTTCTGCTTGCATGATCAAGGTGCTGTGCCCGAAGAAGGCTGGGGTCTCATGGGAAAAGGTAGCCTCACTGATGTAATTCAGTGCTGGGAGGTTGCAGCATGCGGGGGAGTCCCACGCCGGAGCAGCTCGGGAAGGGCTGCAGCCCGTGGGAGAGAATCCAGTCGGAGGAAGTTAGTGACCCATGACGGAGCAGTGTGGGGAACGCTGCGGCCCATGGGAGGAATTCATGTTGGAGAAAGTTTGTGGAGGACTGTCTCCTGTGAGAGGGGGACCACGATGGAGCAGGAGGAACAAGTTCCGGACACTCCCCTCCCCGAACATGAAGGAAGTGGCAGCGCTGACTGCACCCCCCATTCCCTGCCCCTGCGCCACTGGGGGAGGAGGTAGAGATATCGGGAGCAGAGCTGAGCTCGGGAAGATGGGAGGGGTGGGGGGAAGGTGTTCTCAAAATGTGGCAATGCTTCTCACTGTCCTACTCTGTTATGTATTGTTAGTGTCTGTAATAAATGTATGGGTTTTTTTCTTCCCCTAACGAGTCTGCCTTTTGCTCGTGATCATAAAAGGGGGATTTTTCCCCATCCCAGTCCTATCTCGAACCCCAAGCCTGGCTCTCTGTCCCTTCTCATTGGCGGAGGGGAAGAGAGAGAGAGCTGCTGCATTGTGGTTGGCTGCCAATCAGGCCTAAACCACAACAATATAACATGGTATATTGAAGTACAGATGGCAGGTAGATATCTATGTACAGCAAGCAGACAATTAGCCCTGCAGGATTATCTCCTCCCAAACATCTGTATAACCTCCTACTGTGGGATGTTCCATTATGGACTCCAACGGGAGTTAAATTTTGCATAAGGAAAACAAGAAAGAAGGAAGGAAGACACATCATTCTAAATTGCAGCCAGCCAGCACAGTGACAAGGCTCAAGATTTCTATCAGGGTAACACATGTGAGCAAGAATCTGGCAGAAGAGCCACGGCATGTTGAGAGCAAAATAGTCCTATGGCTGATGGAGGGGAAGCAATGGGCTCTGCAGCTGGAAAAGGTGAATGGAAGCATTATTGGAACTATTTGAGCACCTTGTATTGCTTCAGTAGGCATGGCTCCAGGGTGAGCCTCTGTTCTATCTCTTCCACACTACACTTCTTCACATTAACTACATGATCTCAAGACACTTACCATCCACCAGTGCTTTGTGGCATTACCCCTCATTGCCTCTTCATCTTTACCTGGGTAATGTCATGTCTCCTCCAGTGTCCTCTGATCACAGTTTTATAATTAAAGCCACTTCACCCTCTGAAGTATGTATTTACTCAAAGAAAGAACTGTGTTCCATTGCCTCGATCTTATTTATCCATACCCCAGAGTAGGCTTACCAGTACTTCTACTTGGCGGCTGTGTGTACATTTTTAAAATTAATATCAAAAAACAAATAGCTGAGGCAGGAGAATGTGCTGGCAAGATCAAATATGAAGAATTTAGAACTGTTAGGACATTGAGACAGACTTTAAATATTTCTATAATATATCTTAAATATAGTACAAAAAACAATCTACAATTAGGAGATTGACAAGGAGAAGACAAGAGTGACTTACTCTGTCTAACTACCCAACTTAAGTATCAAAGCTAGCAATTTTAAGGCTAAAAGAAATACTTTTACTTACATAAATTGTTTTGGGAACTGCTTTGTTCGTTGGTTAAAATAAATAAAGACAAATAAAACGCATACTATATTTCTTGCCTGAAATCCTCTGGTTTCAGCCTGCAAATCTTGTTATACCTTTCTCTGCTAGATTGAAGAGCTACCTATAATCAGAATGCTTCTCACACTAATTAAGGCCTTAGCCTTCTTATAGATAAACTGAGCAGACTGAATTTCCCAATCCTTTCACAGTCAGCTGTTGTGAACCGATATATTGTGAGGAGATAAGGTGAAGTTGTAAAAGAATGGAAGTGAAAGGTGATTTCTGAAGATCGTTAACAAGAGGTTCATTAAGGAAAGAGGGGCTGCTTCTTTCATCATTATTCCTGAACTGATATAACATACACAGTCCCAGTTCACTGATGGGGCCACATCTGCATAGCTCTTTTCTGTCCCATTGTCGTGGTTTAATCCCAGAGGGCAACGGAGCAACACACAGCCACTCACTCACTACTTCCCCCTCGGTGGGATGGGGAGGAGAAAATAAAACAAAATGTTTCAGGATGGAGACTGGGATGGGGAGGAGAAAATAAAACAAAATGTTTCAGGATGGAGACAAGGATGGGGAGGGATGACTCACCAGTTGTGGTCACAGGCATAAGACAGACTCAACTTGGGAAGAAAGAATATCAATTTAATTTTAACATCACCACTGATTTACCAATTAAATCAGTGTAGGACAGTGAGCAATACAACCACATCTTAAAAACACCTTCCCCACCCTTCCCTTCTTCCCAAGCTCAGCTTTGCTCCTGATTTCTCTACCTCTTCCTTGCCAGTGGTGCAGGGGGGCAAGGGATGGGGGTTGCAGTCAATTCATCACACATTTCTGCCACTTCTTCCTCCTCAGGGGGAGGACTCCTCACATTCTTCCCCTGCTCCAGAGTAGGGCCCATCCCACAGCAAACAGTCCTCTATGAACTTCTCTGACATGAGTCCTTCCCACAGGCTACAGCTCTTCATGAACTGCTCTAACTGCTCTAGCGTGGATCCCTTCCATGGGTTGCAGTCCTCACAGCAACAGACTGCTCCAGTGTGGGCTTCCCTCAGAGTCCCAGCCTTCTTCAGGTGCAGCCCTCTGCCCCGACCTGCGGTCCTCCACATCCATGTTGGCATCTGCTCCACCATCAACCTCCATGGGCTGCAGGGGGACAGCCTGCCCTCTCACCACAAGCTGCCGCAGAGTCTCCGCTCCAGCCTCTCCCTCCTCCTTCTTTCTTCCACTGGCCTCAGTGTTTGCAGAGGTATTTCCCTCTTCCTCCCCCTCCCAAGTTCCCCTTCTTAAGAAAGTTAACACAGAGGTGCAGCCAGCATGATATCTGGCTCAGCCTTGGCCAGAGGCGGGTCCAACTTGAAGCTGGGGGTACTTCAAGAAGCTTCTCACAGGAGCCACCCCTGTAGTCCTTCCCCCGCTACCAAAGTCCTGCCACACACAACTCCAGCATATTCACTCCCACTAAAGCTGGCTCTAACCTACTTCCCAACTGAGGCTGATGGGCCCTTGCTCTCCCCATAAACTGCTGACATAACACTATAGCAAAGTCCTTGCTTGCCAAATGTGTGATAAAATCCTACCAGACATGTCAAGCACATTAATCCAATGTATAGAAGTATCTGCAGTGTTGGAAAAAATGCAAAACAAATGGAAGTCTGTGTCACCCCTGTGTATAAAATGCATCACAGGAAAGGAGCATCATCTTGGTTGCTTAGCAGTCACAGGAACAAGCATCACACCGATTCTTTAAACTTATATACAAAGCACATCTGTACTGAAAATATACATCAGTGTGCCATATTAGACTCTGGTTCATCACCCACTGAAGTCAACAAAAAGCGTGCTTTAGGTTTGACAGATCTCATACAAGTATTTGGGTTTGTGCCCTTTGACCTGGAGTCACATTCATTTGAATGCATATTCACACAAACCAACATTACACTCTGTCACTTTGTCAAAAACTAGATTCTGGAATGAGAATCTGTGAGGAATTGAAAGCTATACCAAATGCAAAGAAAAGCAGATGGCCATCTATACTGGGAAGTAGAATTCTGAAGCCTCATAACAAAAATCTTGCTAAGCCATTTAAAGATGGCTTTTCTTTTTAGCAGTATTTCCATCCCTTTCAAAATGGTTCAGCTAGAAATAAACAATCCTTTTTCTTTTTTTTTAACTAAAGCTTCCATCTTATTTTAAAAGGACAACTAAATTTCCAGACACAAATACAGAATAATCTATTTTAAAATATTTATTGGAATAGAGTCGTTGTTTTCCAAATAGTCAAGTTTCCCTATACTTGTGTATAGCATGCTGCTTATACACCAAGCTCTGCTCCTTGACTGCTTTACTAAGCAGTGTTATAGAACAAGTAATAAATAAGAGCAGCAGCTTACTTCATGTATCTCTGTACGTGTTTTCACTTTACATACTTAACTACATAAATCATGGCTTTATGGTTCTATGTAGGGGATTAACTGGAAAATTAAAGTCCTACTCTGGACAGTCAAACACTCATGTATTTTCTTTTGGTGTCCAAGCCCTTTCTGGGAAGTGATGCCTCCTCATTATGGTTCCATAAAGTTTTAGAACCATTTGTGACACTTCATACAGTATTTGGTCCCCAGTTGTATACCCACAGGATGGAAGAGGCAGTGTCTGTGCCATACGGTTATAGATGAATTTTGTATCTTCCTTAGAGGGAAACTTGGTTACAGCTCTGCAGGGGATCATATCTGAAACTGCAGTGATCAATGTCAGAATCAGAACAAACATATGAGGCTGTCACACCTCAGGAACAGAGAAAGGGCTTTTAGAACAAAATAAAGTTAAACTTCTAATTAAGTTTCTCCATATGTAACATAATATCTATCTCCTAAAATAAAACCATTAACAGGGCAACAGTGTCAACTCTCTGAAAATCATTTCCAGAATCAATTGCCATTCTCTGCCCTAAAGCTTTCACTTTTCACTAGAGTCTTGTGAGCCTCCTTCAATTGCTCTAATTCAGAACAGGAAAGAGACAATATTACTGTGGTATGGTCACAGCAATTTTATTTTCAGAAAACTTATTTCCAGAATCATGTTTCTGGGCTCCTGGGAGAAAGTGTAAAACCTCAGAGTTCAAATATGATAAATCAAACTATTACTCTAGTTAAATCCTTCTCTGTGACAGTCATCATTCTGGACATTTGTTCTGTGCATTTGGGATAATCTGATTATCATTGTGCTGCACCTTGAACTTTGCATTATCTTCTCAGAAATTTCAACATTCTGGCAGGCTTCTCTGGTCCAGTATTCGCTGCCAGGACAACTTATTGCAGCTGAAGCTCCTGGAATGAAATGCCCATCCATTGACATCAGTGATAAAGTTGCCATTGTCTTCAACAAGCCCAGAATTTCACATTCATCTCCTCTGAAGAGAAATATTGGTTGCACCTGGCAAAAATGCAGTGCCCTGGTCTGACTTTAGGAAGAAAGGTATTATTGGGTGACATCAAAGGTCATGGGGCCTAATATTCTGTCTCCACAAACCACCTGCACCAAAATTCAGTACAAGAATGCTTTACCCTGACCCCACCTTCTATCTCCTCTTCAGGGGATTCCTGGGATATATGTGCTTTTCTGTGTATTTGATTACCCTCAGTGAAGCTATCTTCCATGAAATTGTCCAGTCTCTCTCTGAGCTCATGGTAAATTCCTTTGAATCCAGCAGCTACAATATCCTGGACAATGTATTTAAAAGTCTACAACCATCCATGCAATGAACTACTTCCTCCTGTCTGATTAGAACATGGTTCCCACTATTTCCATTCAAAATTCCTACTTCTTTTATATAAAAAGACAGATGAAATTCCCCATCTATTTCTCCAAGCTCACTGTGATTTTGTGGCTCTAATCCCAATTGTCTATTTTCCAGTCAGAAGTCTCCCCATTCACACAACTGTTCCTTGTACAGAAGCCATTTCATGGCTTTGATCCTTGTTTGCCTTCCCTGAACCTGATTATGCCAAATCCTAAACTTCTCATGAAGTGGCAATGCCAATTTGGAGCCCATTATGTGAAGTTCACACAACTTTTTCCTACATTCATCAATTTACCTACACTGAATTCTATCTGACATTCTGTTGACTGGTCATTCACACCTGTTCTTTTCACAGTTCTTCACAGCCATCACTTTTACTACCCTGAACAACTTACTACTTCTGCAAACTTTGTTAAACATGTTGTTCGTGTCTTTTTCTAGGTGACAAGAATAAGAAGCCCCAGCAGCAATCCAGTGGGAATGCATAATGGACAAATTTTGCTTTTACTATGTGTTTTAATATACTGTCAACATCAAAAGGCAACTGGCAAGATTTCGCCTGTAATTCCATGCACTTGACTTTGTTTGCCTAAAGCCACCATATAGTCAAACATGCCACTGTGAAAATGTCATATTATAGAAAGAGGAGTGTTGTATGTAAGTTATAAAAAAATAAACCTGAAAAGACTGGGCTGGTTGTGCATAGAGAAGACAACTGTGAGAAATATTCTAGCTTGTTAAAGATTGTACCAAAAATGAAGACAGCAAAATTCATGCCCACAGAGGACAGGACAGGGAGTAATGAACTTAAATTGCTACAAAGGAAAAAATGCTTTATCATTCAGGATAATTAAAAAGTGGAGAAGACTCAGTGGAAAACTGCACTTGACATCGATGGAGGTTCTTTAAAAAAGCTTAGACGAGTATCTGTTACGAAACAGTGTAGCTGTATTTTTCATCTCAACTTGGGGACATGGGTGAAATGGGGTTAAACAAGAAGTTTTGTCTGAACTCATCTTCCCAGAGAGGAAATGCAGCAGAAGTGTTCAAATTTGCTTGGTTAACAGAAGGATTTAGGTCCGCTGCAAAAATGATCTGGTTTTCAGAGGGTGTGAACTCCTTCAGCTTTCACTAGTTTATAAACATGTAGGTATTCAGTCTTCGACACCCTGGACTTGTTCTCCTGCTCTGAGGGCTACCTAAACCTGATTCTACGTCCAGCTACACATGAATTAATTATTTCTTCTCTAATAATGTTCAAATAGGCAATTCATTTTTCCTGTGAGATGAGGACACAGGAATTTTTCAGCCTTTGGCTGATGTGGTGTGTGGGGTTAGGAGTGTCTTCCGTGATTTAGCTCCTGAGACAGAAGGGGGTTGTGGTGAGTCTTGTGTCTCTCTGTTTTGTAGAGGTGGTTTCGTTACTTTTTTCATCCTGTTTGAAATCTAGAGCATAAAGCCCTTTAAGAAGAGAAAGTAGCCTTGTTTTCTATTAATCAGTAGCTTTTCTGGTGTGGGGAAGCAGACAGCAATGATATATCTGCCTTTGTGGATGTATTACATAAATAATGCTAAATGGAAAACATGTAGATTGTGCTGAATGTTAAATAAACAAGGACTGAAAATCTAACTCCCAAGCACTTGTCAGTACAAAGGCAGGAAAATAGAATTACTTCTGTTCTGAATATCCCAGACAACTGCAGACACTCAACCTGCATATCTGTATGTTTATGTGATAACAATGAGTAAAAAAATACCTGTACATTTTAGACATCACCATAAACGAAATGCAGCGTTACGCTTAGGATATCACAAGATGCAGTGAGTTCCTCTCAGAAATTAGGATTCAGTGCAAGGAAGCCAATAGCTGAATGTTTGTAATACCTGCATTTGAATACCTGCAGTTTCAGGGATGGGGGGAAATCTTTTAGATGAGGAGTTTAGATTGGGGGGGGGGGGGGGGGGGGGGAGGAAAATAATCAGAAGTAGAGCCAAATACTGAGACAGTGCAAACTGGAACAATGTCATTGAAGTCAATCAAGCTCTAACAACTTGGAAAAGCCAAACTCCTGCTCTAGAATATTCTCTGAATACAAATCTTTTGTAGTGTGCTGTCTCCATTTACCAAAGCAGAAATTGCTCAGAGAGTCAGAAAATTTATTAGCTCTGAAACAGACATGCTTCCATCATCTTTGGGAAAATTTCAGACAAGCGCATGGTCTACAACTCTGAGAAACCAGCACACTGTTCCTCGATCAGGATTTTTTTTTTGTAAATTAAAACTTCTGTCAGGTCTTAACAAGAGTCTGAAACATTCCTCTGCCTCAGCTAGCAAGCTGGATGGTCCTACAGCTCTGATACAATGAAAGCACGTGAAATGAAACCTAACTTCCAGTTTATCTGTCAGTTACTGAAGCAGCATAAACAAGTTCTAAGCTCCTAAAAGTCAACATGCCATGGATATAGATATGCAAATGAACACCTACCTTTTGGGAAGAGCAGGTTAATCCTTCAGTTGACTTCAACCATTAAACTAAAATGCTATCTGGAATTTTTTTTCTCTTCACTAAAGCTAGAAGATGTGAATCTGACAGAAGGCAGGGTCCCTGACAAGATTTCCATATCTCTGATAAATATAATTATGTAATTGTGTTCACATAATACGTTCAGATATCCACAAAGCATTTTACCTTATGCCATGGAACAGCCTGATTTTAAAAATTTGGCTACCTAAAAAATAAAGCTGTATTTATCAAACTGATTAAAAACTTTCAAATTATGTTTAACAGAGTCACCAGCATATGAGGATGTTTCCAGGAAAGAGCCAAAAAAAAAAAAAAGAGAATCCTAGATGTCATTACTCATTGTTACTAATGCCAAAAAAAGTGGCAGAGTTTATTAGACACAAATCCAAAGCAATTAACATTATAAATAATCACTACTGATGCAGAAGTGGTTTTGCTTTTAATAACAAAAAGGTGCTCCTACTTTGAAAGACCGGAAATGATCTTTGTGAAATCAATTTCTAACGTTCTACATAAGGCAGACTAACAAACTTCCCTGACTTCAATCACTACTGAAGCAGAGTGCATCCTTTAGAAAATCCGCATTCTTGACTTACAATTGCCAGTGATGAAGACTCCATCAAATACTTCATAAATTACTCTAGTGACTAGTTGTCCTCATTTGTTTTAGTAAAAACAAGCACATGCCCACTCAAAATATAGCAATGATCCTCATATCTAGCCTAAATGGGATTACATTCAAATCTCCAGTCTTCCAGTCTGGCAGTGTTATTTGCCTGCTTGACAGAAGAGGCCTGGCTACAGTCAATGATATTTAAGCAAAAATGGTGGAATAAGTACGAGATAGTGTACAGCAGCCTGTGTGATCTTCAGGAGTCCCTGCACTCTTGCTGCCTTCTGCAAGACAAAATAAAACGTGAATAGAAGAATCCTATGCTGTGGAGCTATAGCACATTGCTTCTTGAGAAGCCAGTCACATTATAGAAAAAATCCTTTACTCTGCCTTCCCCTAGGGCCAGAATCCAGCATACGTTGCCAGGACTGTAGAGGTCTCATATGATAAGAATTGAATTTGGTACCTACATATACTTGCTCTCTCTTTGCTTGCTATAGAGACAGAAGCACTAAAGGACTGAGTACATAAGAATCAAAATATATACCTGCTCTTCTTAGAGGAACATGCACCATAACAGTGTAAACTTTTCAACTGCTCTAAATTATATGAATACTTACTCTGAAAGCATTGTGTAATCCAATAAAATCCAAAATCTATACACTCACAGAAGAACACGTGCATACATAGAAGAAATGTACTGTTGTATGCCATCCTTTTTAGATAAGGAAATAACAACTATCTGATAATTAAATACAATAACAGTATAGCAATGCTTACTGGGAATTTATTGACTGAATCTCAAGATGGCAAAACCAGCACAAGAAAGTGAGAGGCTCAAAAGCCTAGGAGAAAGAGCAAGCAGAATTATGTTAATAACTATTGACAGGGCTGAAGAATTTTATATTGAAAAGAGATTTTCTAATTTGTTAACTCGGCCTGGCAGAACTGACAAAAATTGCATTACTAGACAGCATTACCTCATGAAATGTCTGTCTGTGTTGCTTTGAACCTTACACATTTGACTTTTCCATTCTACCTAATGACAAAGAGGATATTTATTTAAAACTCCAAATACAGTTTTGATCTTTGTGATACCAAGTTAGAAGAAATAAATTACATTTTTGTAAACTCCCATATTTGCATAGTTATTAATGGACATACTTAAGAACTCTGTATTTTTAATTGGTTAAAAGCAACTATAAAACAATATATAGATTTTAATCATTAAAGCATATTCCTGTAAATTACATTTAACACTTCAACCATAAAAAGACCTTTCACTTGATGCAGAATAGCTATTGTGATCTAATGTGCCAGCATTGTGACTTTTCTCTTTTGAAATCCCTAAACTTTCCCAGAGGTCAAATCCTTTGGCATAAATCATGAGTCTATTTTTTTTATGTTGATCTTCAGTAAAGCCTGTTATCTATAAGAGAGTACAGTCTAAAGCCTTATGAAGAGTTCAAATATAGCAGAGATCTCACTTATTGGCTGATCAAATAGTAATAAAATAAATTGCAATGTTTGTTGCCTTTCTGAAATTGTGATGTACTTAGCCTTGTATAGTTTGGTTTCCAAAACTCTTACGACTTTAATAGACTCCATTTCTGTGAGTTGTAAACTTCTTGGGATGATTTTTGGCATGTTGTTCTGAAATGGTAATAATTTGGCTGGGACAGAATACAATAAATGGCAAAATGGATGAGTCACCAGGAGGACAATTGCTCATAACAGATTAATGGACACGCTTAATATTTCTGTAAAGTTGATATCTCTTAATGCATACAAAGTGTCAGTAACCTATTCTTGCCACACTTTTTTGCTCTGAAACCTGCAATGGAAGTGGGTTCAGCCTTGTTGCTGAAACGTCTCTTGTAAAAACAGGGGATAATAACACATACAACTGAATCTTTCCTCGAGGGTCTAGTTTTAGACATAAAAAGGCAGAGTTGATACAACAGAAGATAGCACAATGTGCCACAAAATGTTTGCAATTGCCCATTTGATCAGTAGCTTACATACCTGTCTGACACTATCCTGAAACCTTCAAGATTTTTATTTGCGCTGTTTCATACATCTGCCAAATAGCCTTTTTAAAGAACATCTGATAGAGACATAGACCTGACAAGAAGTAAAATGATTGCGGGTTTGTTCCAGTTAAGAGTTTGAAAACTGTATTTTTGAAACATCAGGGGAAAAGCAATACATTCACATATCTCATTTTCAACACAGTTGAATTCTCTTTAAAAAGTCAATATAATGTTCTAAAAGCTGTCTTTATAGCATTTCTTTCTTCTTGAAGGAAGTCTCCCTATACAATTTCATGATATCAGTATGTCTTCTGGTCCTCCCCACCAAATTCAGGCAGGCCACTTACCTAGACACAAGGGAGCTTTTGGTTGGATTTTCTGTGTTTGATTAATAAACTACAGTCCTCTAAAAACTGCTGCTGCTGCCTCCCTTCAAATCTTTGAAAGGTATTCTCAAAATTCTGTGGCACATAGAGAATACTTTTGTATGATGACCACTCTGATGTAATGCTGCTTACTAATAGCCTGCTCTGATGTAAATTGAAGCGAACACATAGTCTGCAAGAAAATAAAAAAAAAATCTCAAAAATCAGAATTGTTTGATGGGTTTAAGTCAAACTCCTTATTCCATCGTTTCCTATAACAGTCTAAGTATTCATACTGGTATGTTTCCTCTGGCAGTATTCACTTCAAAGTAAGGGCATTGAAATGTGTTGCTTTTGTATAAAAGATGATTGCTGTAAAGAGGCATTCGCATAAACTGGTGGGAGAAGAAATAGGACAGTGTTTAGGTTTGTTGCGTACTGGTACATAACAAGTAATTGTGAAAGGATATGATCAGCTTGAAGCTATTAAAGCAATCTTAAAATTGGAGCTTCCAAATCATATTATGTTTGTGCTCATCAGCTTGGAGTCAGTTAGGGTGATCTTAACGATACTAATCCCTTTCAAGATGTTTACTGAAAGAAGATACCAAGCAAACATGTAATCATTTTGAAAATTGACCAGGTGGACCACAAAGCACACCTTGAAGGCGTGTGAAACATGGACGGCACAGTCAGCATTTGGGATATCTCAGGTCTTCCCAGCTTGGAGAGAATGAGACAATACACTGGGCACATGAGCTCTCCCTTGGAACAGTCTTCAGACAAACAGGCTATAATCCCCCATGTTCTGAGTATTCAGCTGATAATATTTATATAAATATTTGAGATTGTTAAACAACAGAGCAAATTTAAATGCAGCTAACCTTCTTTTATGCTTTCTTTAGGAGGATCCAGAAGTGTTATGTAAGTACCCATAAGTTATTACTCATCAACCCTTATAAAAATAAGGCCAGTTTTGAAGATGAAGAAAAGACAAAGGTTAGACTTGGTTTCTATTTTACTAATACCAGTGTATAATGAGTTTAATAGGAATACAATGCCCTTCATATAACCAGAATAGCTCCCTACTGATGTTATACATGTACACATTCAGACAAAATCAAGAATGCAGTGAAAACAACAAAACATTTAGGCCTGGATTTCTATCCCCTAATTTCGGAAAGAAGGATCCTCAAATTAGCTGGGTGAAATTAGTTACAATCCATTTTGTAATACATGTAAGCAAAAATTTGCTTTTCCTTTCTATCTGAGGCTGAAAAATCTGGATTTATCTATATTTTAATTTCTACATGAAACCAACCCACTATGGTCACTATTCTTGGTTTTTATTTTTCATTCTAGCTGAGCCTGCTTATGCTTTCTCTCTTGTTCTCTACCCTTCTGTGGCTTAGATTCTTTCCTTTATTCTACAGCAAAGAGCATGGCTTTTGGAAAAGAGGAGACACTTCCAGCTACACCCAATTTGGGTTAAGACCCCAATTCCAGAGTTGAAACAGTTCCAGCTGTACAAGTAGTTAAAACTCAGTAATGTTTCTGAGCTAACTCCCTCATCACAAAAAAATAAAACTGTATGATACTGATGTAGAGCAAGACTGATATCAGTGTAATAAAATTATTGGTATACCCCACTATTATTTTGTCCAAAGAAGAATCATTCAGATTTCTTATGGACAGAGTGTGCATATTTTGTGACCTGCTTGACTACATAAACTGCACCATTTGCTATGACAATTTATTAAAATTACAGTTTCATATTTTTCCAACTGGGTTTGACCAAGAAATGTGAAAAGCAGACTTTTGGTATCAGGCTTGCACGGCTGTGGGACAATATCATATCTGAAAAGTGGAGGAGAAACAAATTCAAACTAGTGAAGCCCTGGGGATTTCAGAAACATTGCCCGTCATCTCAGCTGGAGCCCTTTCTCAGAGAAATATTATTACCAAGCTGAGTATAAACTGATGCGAATCATTCCATGAAACTACTTAGAAGACTTGAACGATCAGATGTGGTTGTAAAACCTGCATTTGCAATTTAAGTTGAAGGGTTCTTTGATTGTAATTAAACTCTAATTCCAAGACAGGAAAGATGAATTGTCATGTTCTCCATGTGGTATTTAATTTTCAGATGCTGTTCCTTCACCTTTTTCCTCTGGAGTACAAATTATCAAAAAATATCTATAATTTTGGATCTGACATAAAAAATATGGGTGACTCATCAACACCATGCATCTGTTATCATAACCCTAAACACATGATTATCTGGTAGATTGAATTTACAGTTTCTAGAAGAGAAAGCTGCAGTTTCTCCTTTGAATAACATTTTAGCTTTGGTAAATAATAACAGGCACAATTTTTCATCTTATGACTACCATAAAGCACTTGGTAAGTGTCAGGTATATTTTAAAGAATACAGATGATCTGGGGTTGAGAGATAAGACCCAAGAATTTCACAAGATATAAAATAGGTCTAATCTTTCAGTAAAGCACAGAATATGGTGTGACGCCCATAACACTGTCTTAAAATTGAGACTTGGAAATTAAAGTAAAAATTACAAGTAAGGAATTGGAGAAAGCCTAAGTGTTGTCATGGATGGCAGGATTATACTGTTTGGAATTTTTAAAGAATCAGTCTTGGAAGTGAAGTTAGCTAATAGTTTCACAAATTACAGCAATCAAAAGGAAATTATGACAAATAAGTTACCTGGTGACACAAAATTTAGATAAAATACATGAGTATATCGTATGTGAAGAATAGCATGAGCTTGAGGAAATAAGCAAAATACAAATTTCAGACAAAATACAAATTTATTTCCACAGACCAGAATTTGATGGATAATGGCAGATATTTCCAAAATTTTCTGAGTTGACAATATAGAAGGAAATTGATACTTTGAAACTAGTTAGGATATGTACTTGATCTGTACTTGTGAAAGCTTTTAATACTCTAGTAATTATTATTGATAAAATTTAGTAATTTTATGCTGTGAATGTATAAAACAGAGTTTCATACACATGCATTGATTAGTGTTTTTATCTAGTTTGTAACAGGAAATTTTAACTTTGACAGTCTTAATCACACCTTGTGTCTATTTTTCGACTGATTTCCTTTGGAAATGAGATCTATGTGATTATATCATCTGATTGTCTTCCCTAATAAACTGTGGCACTACTGGTCGTTTTTCTGTTCAAGATGAAAGAAGAGTCGACATTTCAAAGATAACTATGCTCTTACTGTTGTCACAAAAAATAGGTGGCCAGAAGGAAAACAGTTCTTGATCTCACAGAGAAAAGCTACTAGGCAGAAAGACCTCAAAAATTCTCAAGCTGTAGGAAAAGTTTCATGTAGCACTTGCTACCAAAGGACCTAAGATTGCAGTCCTGGAGAAACATCATTGATATTGCAAAAGATACGGTAGGTATGTTAAAACACAAGATCTTCTGTGGACTCAGTATATCAGTCACACAAATTTGCTACCAACAGATGAGTGCCGGTACTCATTCCTGGTTAAATGAAGAGTTTGTGAAGCTCATGCCTATAAGAAACATTTAGGAAATTATGGTTTGATCCTCTACTTGGAAGAGAGCATTTCAATGTTCTAATGCCTTCCAAGGAAAGAGTAACAAATGACTGAACAATGCATTTCATATATCAACAGGTTCACCACTGTGCCTATGTGTATTTTGTGTGTTTACCTGCTTTGCATGCTTCTTTCTCCTGACCATTGAAAGTGATTGTTCTTCTTTTCTTCTCACAGTCTTTCCATGGCACTGGAAACAAGATATGGGAGGGAAGGGGCTGCCTAAATTTCCTGTTATCTAATCTAATATTTTCATTGTTGACTTACAGAATTTGTATAAGAAACTCACAGGTACTGTAAATCATATGATGCTGTGGGATTGATTTTTAATTATGTTTAATTTGTTAATGGTGCAAATCTACAAAAGAGGTTTTTGTAAAGTATGTTCTAACAGCTGAACAGGGAGGAACCAGTTACAGACACAGTTTAATGTACATCTTAATTTGGAAGTGAAAAGTAGATGGGAAGGGTCAGTACCAGCTTATACAGCCCAGAAAATATGAAAAATAACCAGACATATTCACACCTGAATACTTTCTAAGGAGCCAAACAGCCTTAAAGTTACAGTACAAGTGACTGCCCAAATCAGAGACTGGGATTACCAAGTAGCATTTTAGTAGAGAGTCTTCCTAACATCCTCAAATGCCATAGTTGCATTTAGAGGGAACAGGAAAACCTCATGAGTGAACTTCGTGAGGTGTTTACTCAGAGATGGGATACAACTGGCACATTACACAGCAGAGAGTTCCTGTAGTTTACCAGCTAAGATGTATTTTTACAAGCTTTTAGAATTCTGTGTAGAAGATACAGGAACAGCTCATGAGGATTTGTGTTGTTTAATATATTCTAAAATTGTGTTTATAACCTGAAATTTAATATTTTGCTTTTCTGAAACAAACATAATCTTTTCATCCTTACACCTGATGGGTCTTGAAAGAATGTCCACGTAAAGCTAATAAAGTTATGACATATCCCCTTTCGGAGCAAGAAAACTAAGTAATGCCTTGGTGATGGTGATGATCTGGAAAAGCATATAGTCACCTAAGAATCAGTGAGTGTTTCCTGCCTGCTGCAAAGACTAGGGTAGAGATCAGTGCTTCCAGGGGTCTGAGGAAGAATCTATTCAGAAAGGCTGAATCAGACTGTATAAAACTGCATCATACAGGGACATGAACTATGAGAAAATGCAGGTTCATAATAGTGACGCACTCAAAAATAAGATTAACATACTATAGAATACTTAAGAAGAGTGGTTACGGTCCCATCACCAGCGCTACTACAGGTAGGTGAGACAAAATACTGATTTAGATTTCAATACTATGAAAGGAAGGTGGTGCAATGCTTATGGTAGAAGGCCAAGGTTGGGAATCTGTGGAGCAATTCATAAATTTGTGAGATTCCCTACGCTTCCTTTGGGATTAAATCTATAAAAATACTGAGATGCCTTCTTGCAAAATTCAGACCCTCAAAGCTCCTGCTCAGCTTCCATCCTGAGGGTGCTTAAAATGGCCAGGACTGCCTATGTCTTGGTGGACACATGAAGACAAGTACCTATCCCGGCTCTTAGTCCCATTCAACTCACAATGTAGCACAGCCCCCTTTCTGTCTCACTTGCAGTATGGCTGATATGCTTAAATAAAACCAGTCAAATAACAAAACTGAGCCAGAGAAGGATGCAATCTGTTTTAACACACTGGTCTGACTGTCAGAGTATTCACCTAAGCTATACATAATTTGTCTTCCTTCCCCACTCCTGTATGAAGATATTTTTAACACACAGCTGACTTTCGATTTCTTTATAAAATAAGGGCTTCTTCAGGCCTTCTTACTAAATCTACACTTTTCAAGGAATAATTTAGAATTCTGTTGGAAAAATTAGACCATTACCCAGCATATGTTCCCACTATTTTCTACTAGGCACTCTGTGACTGGAGTCTAGCACTGACCTTTCTCAGGGAAACACCGTAGCTACCAGGCTATAAAATCATTCTCACACTTATTTGCCAGAGTCTAGTAAGCACTTCATTATTTTAAATACAGTGGAAGTGCAACAGGAGGAACTGATTGCTATGCCCCATACTCGGGTCAGGACAGCTCTTGCAAAGTGAGGGCTCCTGCTCTCCTCACAAACTGCCTTTTTTCATGTACTACGGCTTAAAGTAAACTTCCCAGCACAGAGCACCTGCTGCAGTAAAGCTGCACAATCCTCTGTGCAGATGACCGGTGACTCCAGCTGACTTTGCTGGGACAGGACTGGGACACAGGTAAATGTTCCTGTATTTGCTGCTCCTACTAGCAAAACAAATACCTGATAGGTATTGTCAGACTCAACTGTGCAGATGCATTTGTTATAAGAATCACACTTCCCATCAAAAATGTTTGGCTGGTGAAACAACTCCTTAATTCTGACTCAATATATTCCCTGAAGGATTCATGGTTGTTATTTTTTTTTGTTCCAGTTGATTCCTTGTTCAGCACAAAAGCAATGAATAGGCACCAGGCTGCCAAAAAAACCTTCATTGCCTTCAGTAATTGAGTACTATCTCTTAGGCACCTCAGTAGCCGTCACCTTGGGATTACCATTTAGCCCACAACAAAGTAGCTGAACTTTAATTCCCTTGCTTATGTGAAGAAAGCCCCTGAGTCCATGATTAAATCAACCTGCTTTTCAAATGCTCAGGAGCTGTGAAGCACGTTTTCTAGCATCATCTAAGCAGATTACATGAAGGTTTACTTTTCAGTTAAAGCCTCTGCAATACAGTGTTTCTTTTTCATGGTGGAGACTAAATTGCTAGCTTTCCCATCTTTACAAGCCAGTATCAACGTTTTCTTCAGTTTAGAAACAACTGCAGCTCTAACAAATCTGGCAAATCTCATGAACTTCCCATGTCTGTCTCCTAGACTGGAGCTAATTAAACATTTCCTTTTTCTCTAATACAATACATCTATTTAAAAAGATAATTCTGATGTTTCAAATCTACTGAGAAATTTTTCTGTACTTTGGGTAGATTCATGATCAGGTATATTCCTGCAAAATAATATTACTTCACTAGATGTGTCTTTGTACTTCATAAGGGCCCGTACAAGATGTATTTTCTGATAAACCAGAAAGACAAAACTGGAACTTGAAATATATGGAGTTATTTGTCTGTGGCTGTAAACATGTTCCACAGTGAATGTTTCCTGCTTAAGATGATCCAAAAGTCCATTTATCATGAAAACCAAATCTGTACTTCTTTAAATAAGTCATTCTTTTAACTAGAGAATTAGGCAATGACACCTGCTCTTAGGTGGATTTGTAAAATTAGGTGTTCAGAAACTGCTACATACACAACACAAAATTAGAGGATTTTTCCAGGTGTAAAACTATATGATTGGGGTTTTTTCCAGATGTTAAACTATACTCTTGGTTTCTGGTCTTTGCATTAATATCTCAAAGCAATAATTCAGGTGTCAATAAAGCCAAACATGATAACTGGAGATGAAGTAGACCCCTTCCTAAGTTGTTTGTGCTGGGAGGGCTTTGTGTTTCCCCCACATACGCAACACTCACACTTCTCAACCTTCTGCTTGTCTCCCGAGAGCAAAGCAGCCTTAATGTTCTTGGAGATCCTGTGGCATGTTTAATTCATGAAATATATATTTATATTATGTTTTGATGAAGCCTTAACTTTGCCCATTTTTGCTTATTTTCAGTAAGCTAAAATTAGTAACTTCTCTTTGTCTGCAGATACACAATATGCAGCACAGCCAGAAAGCAAACAGAGAACAAGAATAGGAATTTCTTGTCTATATTGTAGCACAGCTATAAGTAAGTGGATTTTACTGCTAATATCATACAAGGGATTTCACCAATGTCTTTGAATCTTCATTTTCAGTCCGTGTTCTGAAACTATTCTTTGCAAAATCCTGTCAGCTGAATAGCTATTCACTTTATGGAAAAAAATACTCTGTGTTTCCCTACTGTTATATTAAACTACAATGTTAATTTCTACTACAGACAAATCTTTCTAGGGGACAAATACAGTGCAACAAGAGAGTTCAGCCAATTAATTGGCTTTATTAGCCTGGACATCATTCAGCACCTTGTAGTTTCTTTTTTTGTTTACAGGGAACACACAAAGTATCCTGTGTACCTGCTTCTCTATGGTCCCAAACTAATTGGGCCAATGTCTCACAAATTGCCTAATTGGCTGAACATTCCTAGCTTTCTGATTTTAATCAGGGACACATGGTGCATATCAATAGCCTGCTTCATTACGCCTGAAGAAGATCCAGGCTACTGTCCATTTTCAATTAAATTGTACTTAAAAAAACCAGCAACTTGACCTTTTGAAATACTGCATAATAGGTTTAAAAAGTTAAGCAGATTTTTTTTTTCTTCCTGGAACAACTAACTAACAAAAAGAAATAAGCACCCCTTGCTGCTCACCAAGGAGCAACCTTTGACACAGCATTGGATCCATTAGTTACATCTTGTGATGATAATAACACCTGAAAAAAAATCAATTGCAAAAGAGTACAGATTTGTGTGTCTCTACAGCCTTGGAGCTTCCTGTTAGCATTTTTTTTTTTTTAACAGAAGGACCTAGAAGCCACAAACGAAGAATGGACTGGCCCAAATCGCATAATATGAGAAGCCTCCAACCAAAAGGCTCACCCTGACACCCTGACAACTGTAGGCAAGAGAAAAATGATGAAAGGTCTTGTTAAGGTAAAGAGCAGGTCAGTGACAGAGTTTGCAAGAACATGCATCTTTTAATTTCTACAATGGCAATTCAGATGGTCAATTCTATTTATTTCCCCTTAATTCCAACTCTGATTGATGCATCTACTATTCTAAGATGCTCATGACATCCCTGAAAGGCCATAAAACAGCCAAGATTTTACCATCAGCACAGTTCTCCTCTGCTTCAGATTACAGGGGTTCTTTTTGTCTACCCATGGTGACAGCAGTTGTCAGCCAGTATAGCTCTGTGCATGAGCCAAAAGGAGAACTCAATTAGGAGCAATATATTAGATAGCCAAAGACATCACTGCTTGCGAACTTTTGGCTACTACATGGGATTTAATAAGCACCCTGTTAAAGGCTGAATAGAAGACATTAGAAGTTTTTACTGTAAAATAGCAGTTCTGGGAAGGCTGACAGAAAAAGAAAAATCATGCCTGTCCAGTATCTGCTGGCCACGTTGTTGAAAACCTCTCTGGACTCTTAAATTGATGCATTGTGTTGAAGAGCTGACTGAAGTACACTCTTTGTAACATTAAAAATCTGTAATTCATGTACCCAAATATTTAGGAATAATATTTTTCTCCAGATTGAATGTCACTGTGGCTTGCATAAGTGAAAAGTGACAAAGCGCTATCAATGTTTCTAGAGCTCAGGAACAGTCCCACACACAGTGTGCTTTTTCATCACCAAATAAGATGAAACCATAGAACAAAACCAAAAAGCTCTGAAAAAAAAGATATAATTATTCACTAAGAACAATAGCCTTAACAAAGGGTACACAGAATCCCTCCAGACTGAGGTCAGAGGTGAATTTAGTTTATGTAATTGGTTATTATACACTTTAAATGTCCTTGACCTGTATCAATACAGTTATTCTATCACCTACAATCGTAAACAAATCACCTACTAGAATTAATCTGGCAGAGGTAAGAAAACTACGCTTAATTCAAGTTTAAATATTTTCTTCTTTATTGACAGATTCTTCAATGAAAGTCAATCCATTCTTTCTGGAAGTACATTTCCTTCAAACGGTCCCCCACATGTAGTCAAAGAGCTACTAAAGAAAGAGGGATCAAAACCAAACCTCTCAGAAAAGAAATGTACAATGTGGACCCTACAGGATATTTATAGAGGGTCTTCCACAGTCCTGGATAATCAAACACCTAACTTTAAATATTCTAACTTGGGTGCTTGAAAGTACCATTCTATTTTTATTGCTGACAGAGTGACACTTGGACTCTTTTAGCTAAAGTTAGACTCTGTGAATGCTAATTCTTCTGTCCCACCTGCTTTCAAAACACAGACCTTCAAAACCCTGGTGTAGATGGCTACGTGTATTTTTTCCAAGGGGAGACCAAAAATACTTGTGGATAGTTCAACTAGACAGCTAAAGGCATCGGTGTCCAAGAGCAACAAGAAAATTATTCTTTGTTGTTCTTCTCAGGTACTCCCTCATGAGCAACTAACCAGATATATCCAGATCCCATAGCAGCCAGCTGATGATAATTACATCCAGACTAGACGGAAGATGCAATTTTTAAGTGAAGGTAAATAGGCATTTCAAAGACTTACCAGATAATATACTGAGTTTTTTGTCACTGGAACTCTTGAAACAAAATGTAGTGTCTTTCTAAAAGCCACGTTTCCCATCTCAAAAAAAAGGATTTCTGCTGGGATTATGGAGTTCAGTTCTCTGGTCTGGCTTGCACAAGAGGTCAGATGACTCAATCCTAATAGTCTCTTCTAGACTCTAAATCAGTGAACAAAGAAACTGCACATATTTCCATGATTAGACAAAAAAATAGGTTGATTATATTAAAGAGAAAGAATAAAAGTAATTTTTAAAGTTGGGTTTGTGTACTAACATCCAGAAGTGGGAAAGAAATAAGCATTTAAAGTAATAATCATTGTGAATTATTTGAAAAGCAGGAAAAAAAAATATAAACATCAATAAAGCAGAAAGTTCTACTAATCATTGTCCTTCTTTTTCATCCCTATGGAGGGCACTATTTTCTGTGGTTTTTATTGTTTTGACTGATTTGTCCTAAAGGTCACAAAGTAAGCTTATCTTGCCTCCTGCATGAGGCTATTGGACACCTTAATAGATTTCATTTTGAGGGCCATTTCTTTGACATCCGCTTGACATCTGACTGCTCATGACTTCTGCCGAGCAATTTCTTTTGACAGAAATTATGTGCAGATCTATCTAGGAATATACTGCATGTGTGGTAGAGTCGAAAAAAATCTCAGGAAGAACTAACATCAGAATCTTCTTTAACATGACCATTTTCACACGTTTTAGCTGTTAGAAAATTGATATTCAAAGACTCAAAAAAATACTAATCTATTTCTTCTTTGATATTTAAGGATAAGATATCAAAGTCAAGTATGTAATTTTTAATGTAGTGGTTTTAGTAGAAAAAGTGACTATGGAGTAAAGTGAGAAAAGGATTTACCTAAGTACATGAAAAAGTGAAAAACAGACTTGGATGACTGATTCCACTTGTTTTATCTTCACTATGCATACAAATAAAGTGATGTGTAAAATGAAATAAAAGGAACCTTACCCAAGTATCTAACTGTAAAATGTAGATTTCTTCAAAAAACAGCTGGGAAAACTTCATCACACCATGGTTTGCCCTTTGCCAAAGAGACATTGGTTGTCACTCACCAGAAGAAATTCCTCTCCTTTTCTGAGCACTTGACATCAGCTCCCAAAATGACTCCAGTAGTTTGGAAGGCAATCATTGTCAGCTTGGGTTACAAGCACTGTTAAGGACCCATTTTCCTTGGGTTCCTTATCTTCTTGGCAATGCAAGCACCTTGAAACTGTCAGATTTGTTTCAGTTCCCCTTAGACAAGTTTAAAAATAAAAGCAATAGAACTTATTCCTGCAAAAGGAAAGACTGTGTTCTGGATAATTAAACTGAAAACACACTTTAAAAAGTAAAGCATAATATAAATAAATTGACATTTAAGACATATCTGACACCAATGCTCTTTCTTCCCTTAAATACATTCAGTGAAGTATAGCAACTTCTAAAGAGAAGGTAAAGACAACGGCCTCAGCATTTGCAGCCTATCAGTAGTGTGCAAACAACAGACTGAAAAACACCACTCAGAAGAATCATCTTTCAGAAGGGGGACTCTCTGAGCCTTTATTCAGAAATAGAAGTTAAAAGGGCAGCAGCTCAATTCTCTGAAACACTTTCCTTTCCAGTTGACCTGAAAGGTTAGCGTGGAAGCTCACAATCGATCCTTCATAAATATGTTTTTCTCACTTTTAATATGATTTCATCTTTTCTTGAAGACCATTCCTGGCATATTAATAACACAAATGAGAGAGCTGGCCCTTAGAAAGCTTCCGGTTCTTGTCTATTAGTTTGGGGAGTTCAGCTGCCTCCAGATTCAGGAGATACCCAGACTCCACAAATTACTTTCATATTAACGTTTAAGAACCTGAAGCATGTTAAGTGTTGTATTACATACTCAAATGTACTCATATTTCTAACTGTGCCAAACACCATTCCCACACTAAACTCTCAGTCTGTGTAAGCCAAGTATCCCCACCCTGCAGAGGTTAAATCCACTATTCTCAGAGCATTCCTAGCAGGTTAATCTTCATAGGGAACACACTGAAGTTTCCATTTTCTTTCATAAGAACCAACAATGATATCTCTTATTCATCTAAGAGCCAGAGTAGACATTTTCAACTCTCTCATCTGCCTTGGGAACTTAAAACCCAAAATATTTGCTTATCTGAAGAATCTTCTAATAAGCCTAGAGGGCTTTACAGGAAAGATTTATCTGATCAGCTAAGAGCAAGGGCATGAATCAGTAACCTAATAAATTAAGAGTCCTGTTCCTATGCCTGGGTCCTAGCAAAAAAAAAAAAAAAAAAAAAAGAACATGCCTTCAGCCACTGGGGAAAGCACAGAAGCTTTCTTAAGGAACAAAAGAAAAATAAGATCCACCCTTCCCAGCTAAATACTACTAACAGTATCAGTGAAAGTCACACACTCAGACTCTCATCATTTTCAGTTTAAACTCTCCTTACTTCAGTTTGAAACAGCTGCAGGACAGGGACAAAGAACCCTCCACGAGCACCATGAGGAGCTGTCATACTCACTATTGTATTCCTTGTGCCACCTCTTCCTTCTGGCCTCCAATTCGGAGTGTGGAAGAAAGGAGAGGCGTAAACCAGTATCAATATAAACCAAGGATTAAGAAGCAGTAGTTTCTTAGATCTCATCACAGCTCTCAGTTTCTGTGTTGCAATCTGCTCTCCTGAGAAGGAGGATGATATTCACAGCAGTGCTGGGAGTACTAGCGGGTCAACACCTGCAAACATATCTAAAGGTGTAAATCCACTTCCTGATCAATATGACTTTGATGACTGTTAAACATGATCAACCCCATTCCCTGCTGAGGTACTTGTTTGCAAACCAGATTTTCAGTGAATAAAGCCTGTCAGATTTATTATAGAACAGTATTGCCCCCCTGTGGCCGAAGACTATTCTGAATAAACGAATCTTATGAGGGTTCCCCTTTATTTATTTATTTATTTGTTTCTCGTGCACAAGCTCAGATATATTGGCGAATGTTTTTGAATGGTACTCAGAACTGCGAGAGTCACCTCCAAAACCCTCCAAAACCTAGATCCAAAGCTGGGTTTGGCGAGTTATGGCACAGCAACTGAACAGAAAGAATAAGCAGTAGACATGATGCCAGTCCCTCTGGCTCCTTACATTTCTCCCTCTGATGCTATTCAGAGCTGAAATTATAATTATCTGCATTCATCTTCCGTGGCCTTGTTTAAAAGTGACAGCATTTCTTTCTGTGCACCATCAATCAATCAGTCGTCTTCTACCTTAGATTTACCACTGTTTTATTAATCCAAAAATAGAACCATATCCTGCCTACTTTCAGAGTAAGAGGCAATTGTCTATCCCTTCACTGGGAGCACTCATAGATCTTCCAGACCTTACCCAAAATCCATGCAAGTAAAGAGATTCTCTCAGACTTAAACATCTTTTGCATCAGGTCCTTAGTGGCAGACATAACCTAAGAGTTTGCAGACACACACAGCAATAAAAGAGACTGCAATGCAAGTCAGGGACTGACACAAAGCTCCCCATGGCAAAACCAAGGTCCCACAAGCTGCAGAGTTGATGTACGAAGCAGAAGAGATCATCTCACCCTTGAACACATAACACTATCTCTGGAATCCCCATAACTAGTCAAACAGTATAGTTTAACCAAATAATTACAACTTTTTCATAGGTAAAAATCTTGGACATAACAAAAACTTCTTAAATAATGGATCAGCCACACATCTGAGAGAAAATTATTGTAATAAAGGATTTATAGATACAAGTGACAGGATGAATGTAGCTCAAAGAAGTCTAAATTCTTCACCATTATGTCAAAGTGCTGTGGAAAATCGAGTTACAGTTTCTGTGACAATTAATTGCAGTTGACATATTCCATGGAATGTGCTTGACCTGATCTATTTTACCTGCCAATAGCCAGTTAATATGACTCAGCTTTTCTGTCCAGCTCTCAAGGCTGGAAAAATAAGGATAAGCATCTCTATCTCTCTTTTATGATTGCCAGCTACACAGTGCAAGAATGACTTACCTTTTCCTTCTTACAGATTGTCTTTTTCTGACAGACGCTGTCAGTGCTGTAACAAATTTAAACAGCGTATTAAAGGTACTTATGGTGATGGAATTTTAAACATTTAACTGTGACTACACATGTCCGACCTTCATGGAACGGAACCTCTTCTGAGGCATGGAACAGAAATAAACCCATGTGATTAATATCCCTGATGCAGCAAAAGAAGAGTCAAATCTCATCACTAACTCTAATTAAAAAGATGTGGCAAACACTCATTTTCTAGAACTGCTTTATGTCATCTCTAGGGTGTAGTGATGGGGAGGAAGTCCCCTACGAACTTTTAATAGGTCAGAATCAACTCCAAGACATGTGTGGCTTTAATCAAATCTGAATTAAATTTATACGTATGTTTCAGTATTTCCTGCACTAGGATTTTTGTGTTCTCCATTCAAGTTGGAGAAGCCACTCACAAATAATCCATACAGCCAGAGAAAGTTAAGGAATACATCTGTGCTCAAACTACTCAGAAATACTTTAAGTTGTTTTTGGAAAACATAAATTCTAAAACAGAGGATTAATAGGAATCCTGGGCCACAACTAACTTACTCAGCCATAGTCATAGTTTTTCAATTCACTGAAAGGCACTTAATAATGCACAGTCCATAACACAATTTTGTTCTGATTAAAATAAAGTCAACTTTTCTTTCAGATAAATATTGACTGCAAATTTTCCTTGCTGCTCAGTATTTATTTCAGATCAATTAATTTTAATTATCATCTCAAAAGAAACAGTATCTGCTTAGTATGAGGTTCCAGAAAGGTGTATAGAACAGATGGAAAATCAGGGATACATACTCAGCTGGGTATATATATGTCCTGGGTTGAGTGAGTGGTGGAGTTTTTTGGTGGCAGGGGAGGGGGCTATCGAGGCAGCCCCCTGTGAGAAGCTTCTCGAAGCTCCCCCAGCTCCAAGTCAGCTCCACTTCTGTTTGGGAAATTGAGCCAATCAGCTGCACCTCTGCAATAACGTATTTAAGAAGGGACGTGGTGACGGGCAGGGGGACTTGTGAGGAGGAGTTGCTGCAGCTGCGTGAACACCAAGGTCAGTGGAGGAACGGAGGAAGAAAGGAGGGGGGAGGTGTGCCAGAGCAGAGACCCCCCTGTACCCTGTGGTGAGACGGCAGGGCGGCCCCCCCCTGCCACCCATGAAGATCTGCAGTGGAGCAGACATTGATTTATGGCCTGTGGCTTCTGCTTGCCTGATCAAGGTTCTGTGCCCAAAGAAGGCTGGGGTCTCATGGGAAAAGGTATCCCTGCTGCTGTAATTCAGTGCTGGGAGGATTGCAGCATGTGGGGGAGTCCCACGCTGGAGCAGCTCGGGAAGGGCTGCAGCCGTGGGAGAGAATCCAGTCAGAGGAAGTTAGTGACCCATGACGGAGCAGTGTGGGGAACGCTGCGGCCCATGGGAGGAACTCATGTTGGAGAAAGTTTGTGGAAGACTGTCTCCTGCGAGAGGGGGACCACGATGGAGCAGGGGGAACAAGTTCCGGACACTCCCCTCACTGAAGATAAGGGAAGTGGCAGCGCTGACTGCACCCCCCATTCCCTGCCCCTGCGCCACTGGGGGAGGAGGTAGAGATATCGGGAGCAGAGCTGAGCTCGGGAAGATGGGAGGGATGGGGGGAAGGTGTTCTCAAGATGTGGCAATGCTTCTCACTGTCCTACTCTGTTATGTGTTGTTAGTGTCTGTAATAAATGTATGTTCTATTTTTTCTTCCCCTAATGAGTCTGTCTCTTGCTCGTGATCATAAAGGGGAATTTTCTCCCCATCCCAGTCCTATCTCAGACCCCAAGCCTGGCTCTCTGTCCCTTCTCATTGGCGGAGGGGAAGGGAGAGAAAGCTGCTGCATTGTGGTTGGCTACCAACCAGGCCTAAACCACGACAATATAGAGGAAGGGCAGGATAAGGAGTAAATCTTTCTCTTGAAAATATATGAAAAGGTTTTTTACCTATGCTTCCCTTCCAAGAACATTTTGTGCAGATCAAGCATAAAGAACTGCAGCCTGGAAGGTAGGAGAATGTTTGAAAAGGTTTTATCAACAAAGTCACATTGAATACTACTCATTTGCTCATTAATTCTGTGTAATAAATGTTTATAGATATGTGCCAGTTAAGACAACACTAGAGAAATTAGGCTCACTAGTATTTGGTTTAACTGGGAAGATCATCAGTGTCTTTTGAATGGAGGTATAAAAATAACAGCATTTTTCCAGCTCAAGCTCCATTGCTGTATTACAGCAAGGATGCTCACTGGCCACATTGTTCAGCAGCATGTCCTTTAGCACAGGTGAAGATAGATAGATAGATAGATGCTCATATTTCTTCTGGGAACCATGAAGACATCCTCCATTTCCTCTTATACACCTTCTCCGTAACTCTGAGCCAGCAAACAGCTACATTTGGATCTTGCTACTCCCAAGTGCAGCAGATTTTTGATTGTTCACTTTACTTTTCCATCTTTGCTGATCAGTTTTTATTTTGGATGTTATTTAGGATAAAACAAATAGAAATAATTAAGTGGTTTGCATTTAGATTTCCATTTATTTGTATTTTTGGCTGGTAGATTTGTCATCTGTAGTATTCAATATTAGTTATGCTACATTTAACACTATCCAGAACCATTCTTTTGATTTAACCACTTTTCCCCAGAAAATAATTTTCTTGACAATTACGCTGATTTCTATTTTGTTGGTAGGCCAACTTGCAGAAGCAACTGAATCTAACTGAAACAACTGCTGAAATAACAGCAAGATGCCACCAGCTAGTGAAGTTTGTCTAACTCTCTTCTTGCTTTTTGACATAGACTATAGAAAAAAAGGTCACGTCATCATCCCTCCCGTAGCTTACATTCACCATTTATCTTATATCTGTAAGCTCAGTACCTCTTGATCTGTTGTATGACCCTACTTTCACTCCTCCTTCACAGAACATCTCTACTTGGATAGTGTGTATGTCAGGCAAGGAGTGAGTCTTCCCGTTCGTAAGTTATTCTTCAGGCTGTCATAACACTGCAAGCTAATAAAACGATGAGAATTGCTCTCATTCTTGAGACTGGTGTGACCTCATCTCCCTCTACAATTCTTGTCCTTTTGGGTTCATTCCTCCTGAGCAGAGGTTCAGTCACTGCTACTTAGACTTTTCACATTTAACATAACGTAAACAAAATACCCTGAAATCAGTGTCTGGCTGGTGAATTCCTTCTAACACAACTGCGGCCTCTCCCGCCTTGAGGAATTTCTGACGCCCACTGGGAAGCACTAAGATCTCAGACATAGCAGGTGATGTAGATTTTTTTGTAGCTCTGAAATCCTCTCTTTGAACCCTCCCAGGAAGAGCAGTTCTTTCAGCTGGACTAGAAGATCCCATCTGTTTATGTGGCTCAGTTTTCTACAGCTCCCATGACCCTTCTTCTGCCTAAACAGCTGAAATTTCAGGAACAACGCAAAGAAAACTATTCCTTTTATACTTGAGTGTTCATGCCAGAGCTTGTAATACTCTAGGTGCCGAGCACCTCTGAAAGTTGCTCACCAAAAATTCAATCCCTCCCATATAACAGTAACTTGAAAAACATTGCTGCTTCTCTTCAAGAGTTCTGATAACAAATATGCCAGAAAATAAAATGTCTTCTGTATGTCTCAACAGATATAAAAAAAGATAATGAGCCACATCTGAATAATGCAATATCCTTATTATCCCTTCCACACTTATGAAGAAAGAACTTATAAAAATGTGTTGGAAACTGGATAAAAAAGAAAGCTGGGTTCACAACGGCAGCCAGAAGTTATCTAGAGCTGTAGTCAGGAACACTAAAACAAACAGCCAAAAATGTTTAATCAGTCGCAAAAATCATTTCTAAAAGGACAGAATTCATACGCTGTTTTTCATACACTTATCTTTAGCATCAATCCTAAACAGCTTAGCTAAAGAAGTAAATTCAGTAAGATAATGACAACAGAAAACTGTTACCACTTATAAGAATTAAGTACTCTAGAGAAATGTTTTGCAGTAATATACCAACACTTGCTTTTTTCTTTCACTGAAATTAAGTGCACAGAAGAAAGGATCCACTTTATTAGAATACATATTTTAAAATAAATTCCAAGGTAAGAAGTTAATGTAATATCAAGCATTTCCCCAGTTCGTCATTTTGGCATGTTATGCGATGCATTTTCTTCAGTTTGACATTGTCTAACTTTCTGCTTGAATGCACAGAATTAAATCCAAGGAAAATAAAGAAGCTATTTCAGAAAAATAAAACGGTTACATAACTTAGCTTAATTTAAATGGACAAAATTATTAAAAAACAAACAAACAAACAAGCAAAAAAAAAAAAAAAAAAAAAAAGAAACCCAGGGTTTCATCCACACATCCACACTACAACAGAGTAGTTTTCCTATAATTCAGACTTGGAACAAAGCAGACCTAAAACTTCCAATGCTGGAAAAGGACACATTATCTGGGTTTGCTTGGACATTCACCCATGCAGAGAATCACAGACAGATGCTGTGATGACAACTGCTTCTCTGAGCTGAAAATGGAGTTTGCACAGAGGAGGGAGGCTTACAACGATGCCTCTGACCATGTGAGGAAGGAGTGTGTAAAGTGCTTTTAAGAAAACTGTGACTTTCCATCACAGTGAGCTATCGCAGACTCCTTAAGGGAATATCAGAGGAATCCAAGTCCTGTTAGCCCTGCTGAAGTAGTCAAAATTGATGTCTAAAAGCTGACTCTGACCTTGGTCTGAGATTTACAGAACAGCACACAGTGAAGGAACAGGCTTAATCCCTTGACAAACAGAACTGTGTCTCTGATGAGAGATTTCAGCTTAGTATCAGTCCAGATACGTATCTCTGAGTGTTTTGTGCTGGAAAACCTAAGGCACACCTGAATAAATGTTCTTTAATTTAAGGTGAAACAGAGTATAAGGTACAATGTATCTCTCTGAAAATGAATGTATAAGATCCAAGATGATGCTTTCTCCCGTTACTAAAAGTAAAAGAAATAGGATCCCTCCACGTTTACAAAACCATGCTGAGAGGCAGACACCAGGCACAGAGAATGTTTCATGTCACCAACTGAGCAAAGACAATCAGGCATCTCCAAAGCCATCTTGATTTGGAAAGTTCCTTTGCTATCAATTCTTGACATTAACCCAAGTGTGTTTTATCAGCGTGGACCTGGATCTTTATATAGCAAAAAAAGATTTTAAACTGTTAAAACCTAATCCAAAATATAAATGAAATCCTGCAGATGCAAGTAGAGCCAGTAGTATTATATACAGTGGTAAGGTACATTTGTGGCTCTTCACAAGATCAGGCTGTAGTTAACCGCCGTGATATGTACCACAGGAAGCTCTGGTTTGCCACCACCATTAAAATGCGATAGGCAGATGCTTTCAAGCCAGTTTTGCCTTTCTGTCACATTTCTTACACTTGTTTGGGACCAAATTCTGTCATTAGGGAGCCTGTATACCCTCTTGCAGAGCAAGACAGATGATTTTAATCTATGGATGGAGGATCTCCAGTTATCTTAGATGAACTCTGGCTAAACTCTGTTCGTTAACACACAAAACCAAGGGGAAAAGTCAAGATGTTCAGAAGCGTGAAATCCAGAGGAGTTACCACCAAAATTGTATTAGTTACCGACTGTCAAACACAGGCAATGTACCAGGACTGACATTAGTATGCAAAAGTACTATGGCATCTCAGGTGAAACTACAGGCAAATCTTGACTACTTGGAAGCATGTTTATATATTCTTCTATTTTTATTCCTTTTTAATAATCACAAAGTTGTGAGCTTGTTATAGATATAAGGCTGACTGCTAAAAAAAAAAAAAAAAATAAAAAACACAAAAAAGAACCAGCCCACTTTCTAGAAAGTACAAAATGCTAGACTTCAGAGAACAGAACTGTACCAAAATCTGTAACTCAGGGAACTTTTGAATTAGATAGTACCTGAGCTTACTATTGCTTGCTGCTACATTATTTAGAAACACATTATCCTATTGCTTCTCTTCCAAACAGATTGGGAAGAAAAAGTTAGTCTTTGATTGAGTATCTGTCCAACATACCTGCTCTGATGTGGTTTATTTACTAAAGCACTAAACAGTGCTGAGATCTAGATTAATCTTCTTCTAAAAGAGGAAAAGCATAGTTCTAGCACAGACGTAATACCTTCCTGATAACTAAGGTTAATCAAGAATTTAGGATTCTTAATTGCTTGTCATTCTCAAAACTTTCATTGAGTTTTGTAGTGCATCTTTCTGAATAGGACTATAACTATACATATATATTATAGCCGAGCCAATTATTATTGCTTTTATAGTTTGTCTAATTTAAATAAGCACAAAGGATTTACTATATTATCTCAATAAAGATAAAAGGTCAAAGGGTCGCTTCTATCTCAACTAAAAAGCAGTCTACAAAAAAAACCCAGATAATGTAGTTACGAAATTGTTTGCCCCCCCTACATAAAATGTCCTCAATTTATTTAAATTAGAACTGAAAGACAAGTGTACATGTACTTTTTAACAGGACAGACAAGAAAGTGAGTATTTAAGGAGATGGTTAGTGGTGGTTTACAATTAATGTTAGGTTAAAGAGAAGTAGTAAGGCATAATTTGTTACCCAGTATGCTGTCAGAAGACACATGGGAATATTATATCAATCAAATCAGTTTTGGAACAGTTATGGTCACCTACCCCAAGCTTCAGCTTGTGCTGTTGTCTAGTTAAATGTTTAGGAAAATATGAGTTTATGATTTGGATTTATTGTTGGGATACTGCAAACTTACAAAACCAATGATAAAATCAGGGTCTGCAGATACCCATAGTTATTTTCATTTTTTAGTCTTTACAGCGGTCCCAAAAATATGTTTAAAGTTCTGTTAAATATCTGTAAGACTTTTCCATGTTTTTAAATATAAAGAAGTAGGCAAAAAGTTAGCAGAATTCAAGTTACCACAACAGCACGGAGTGGAGCGTTGACCTTAAAATATACTAATGGAGTATCTTTTCAAATAGGTCCAGGTTTGCCATAATCCAAGTTAGGACTTTCTGATACTATATATTATACTTTGGGAAATTAAACATAAGTAATTTCATTCCACTGGTGGATTATGCATATCTGCAAAATTAAAGATGAGTGAGGAGGGATAATGGATATGCATAGCTTGTATTTAAGGCTACTGCTGGGATAAAATTTAAGTAGGAATGAAGAGAACTGGGAAAGCAGAACATGCATTATTCGTCGATCTTCTATCCCTTAGAAAAAAAAAGACAGGGAAGGATGGATGAGAAGAGCTAATAATTATATTAAAATCTGATAAAAGTATAAATCACATAATTCAGGCTTGGGTTAGGAGCAAAGGGGTAAATGAACTTAAAATGATGGATGCTGAATACCTCAAAATCCTGAATGGGTGATGGTATTGTGCAGATACAATTGTTTTTCAGTGTTTTCAACTACAAACTGTATTGCAATTGGTATTGCAACCGTGTCCTGGGCTACATCAAGAGAAGTGTGGCCAGCAGGTCTAGGGAGGGGATTCTCCCCCTCTGCTCTGCTCTCGTGAGACCCCACCTGCAGTGCTGTGGGACTTCTCTTAAGAACATGGACCTACTCAAGTGGGTCCAGAGGAGGCCATGAAGATGATCAGGGCGCTGGAGCAAGTCCCCTGTGCAGACAGGCTGAAAGAGTTGAGAGTGTTCAGCCTGGATAAGAGAAGGCTCTGGGGAGACCTTATTGTGGCCTTCCAGTATGTAAAGGGGGCTACAAGAAAGATAGAGAAGGACTGATCAGGATGTGTAGGGATAAGATGTGGTTTAAACTGAAAGAGGGTAGATTTACATTGGATATAAGAAATTATTTACCATGAGGGTGGTGAGGTGAGACCGTGGCACAGGTTGCCCAGAGCAGCTGTGGCTGCCCCCTCCCTGGAAGGGTTCAAGGCCAGGTTGGACGGGGCTTGGAGCAACCTGGTCTAGTGGAAGGTGTCCCTGCCCATGGCAGGGGGGTGGGAACCTGATGATCTTTAAGGTCCCTTCCAAAGCTAAACCATCCTAGGATTCTACCATTTAATGTACATTACAACTATAGAAACGCTTAAGTGTTGACTTTGGAGAAGTAAAGTGAGAAACATGTCATAGAAGATAAATTAGGTGGTTGTTTGGGTTTTTTTTTTTATTTTTGGAAAATAACCTATGGTCTGTTTCTGTATGGTGTTATTGCTATGGTTAGGTTTACGCTTCTGGAAGTAGAGTCCTAAAGAATGTTTACTGCAGACTGCACAGACAAGTAGAATGAGATAGTTGGAAATTGTATGGTTTTCGTTTTAATATAGATAAACTTGTCTTAGGTTATATTCTGGCTGGAAGGACTACTAGGATTAGGGTTTGGAGAATGAGAACTTTCTCCAAATAAAGAGTTAGGTAGGTCAGTTTACTACTGATCAAATTGGGCTTTGAAAGATGAAATGCAGTGAGACAAAAATGTTGAAGTACTTTGGGACAGGTATGTCTCCCAGTGACCTGTATGTTATCAAAGTTAAGATTTGGGCTAGATTTTGGTAAATTAAATGATGAAGTGCATTTGTTATAGGACAATGAGTCATACAGAAGAAATGTGAAAGAACTGGATGGAAAGACCAAGCAGTTCTCCTAAAACGTTGATATATATTTGATTCACCTGAGTGCTTCTCTTGGCACAGCTAGAATGAGGACCAGGATTTGAAAAATTAAAGGTAGAAAGGTTAGCCCACTACCTGTAGAACTGTTTTTTCATACATGGGATGAGGGTTGTAGTTGGGAAGAGGTGATGGGTTTCATGGGAATTTTACCAGTGCTCAAGTATTAAGAAAATCCTTCACTACAGAGGACTGAGGGTCATAAAAACAAACTTTTATATTTCACCTTGTCAGTCTTTTATGGATGGAACAAAAAATATGCAACGGTGCTAGAATTTCTTTGCTAAAATTTTTTTTGGCTAGGAGTGGGCCTTTGGAAAAGTCCTAAAACTTGTACGGCGCATGTTACTACACGGAGATATCTGTGGTATCCCAGAGAGAAGGGAAAGGCATCCTGGGAAACATCTAACACATCATTTTCCAGCTGGGGCAAACTTTTGGCTAAGGTTATTGCTTGCCAAAGTTTACAGACATCACTTCAGTACACCCTCAGTAGGGTCCCGGGGAGGCCGAGTGAGGGCATATTTGGAAAAAGCTGGCAGCACCCTTGCAAATTCACTACACTTATCCCACCTGCCCTGCATTTTGGCTGGCTAGGCTCAGCCTGCAGACCATATTGCTAGGATAGAGAATGGAGATAAGAAGGTCAGCAACTGCTCTCCTTTCCAGAGCTCTATAACAGAGTATTTGGAACACTGAGCAGTTTCTGCCACTCACAAAAAAAACCCTCTAGATATATAGGCATAGATAAAATATATAGATATAGATTTTAGATATATAGGTATTTTAGATTCTATAGGTGTATAGAATACATGAAGCAAATTCAGTGGTGAACTGGTTTTGGTAAAACTGAGGCCAGAAGCAGCTGGTCCGGCTCTTACACTGACTCTTAAAGGAAAATATCCCCTGGCACAGTACTCGTAAGAATGTAATTTAAATCACATTCAAGCCTCTGAACACCAGCTTCAAAGTCTTCCTCTCTTTTATTCTACCAGGAACCACACACTGTTTCATAAGTGCCATTAGACTTTCTTCTTTCTTTTAACTAAGACTTTCTCTGATCTTTTTACTATTCAATGTCATCCTCATTCCAAATTTCTCAGATTTTGTTTTTCAAGTGAGCAGAGGGCGGAAGACAGACTTCTGAATGTGAGCTACATCATGTTTTGTTAATGTTTCTTTTTTAATAACGATAATAAAGAATGAACACACAAAAAGCAATGGTCCATCAACTCAGCTACAGCCCTCTGGAACAGTGCAAACAAAAGAGCCTGCAATAGCTGAACACTTCCACTGCTTATATCAGTTTTGGCACAGTCCCAGACATTCGGTTGAGCTGGTTTTCAAGTATGCTAGGGAAAAATTAAGGGAGAATTTGACCCAAAGTACACAGGAAAGTGAAACAATAATTTCCCATTACCTCCCACTGCATGTTTCTTATTTACAATACGGTGCACTCTGTGATGAGTTTGGCCTCATCAACACCAATGTAAATCCAAAGTCTATACACGGAAGTCCATGGAGTTATTTTGGCTTTTTACTTGGTGTGAAGCACTTGGTCCAGGACATACAGAACAATACCAAGCTGTGATCACTTCACACAGATGTAAGGGCACTGGAGAATGAGAACCAATACGCCAGCATACTAATGGTGCTGCATCCCTTACTTTTTTCTAAAAATTTTCCTAGTATAGCTCAAAAACTCAAGCAAACAAATGCATAAAGCTATGCACAAGTATGCTCAATACAAGAGTGGGAACCTTAAGAGTTTATATAGCATTGAGGTTGAATTTATTTGCAGAGCCTGAAAACTCAATCAATACTGCAAATGACAGACAAGACAAAACCATCTGTTACAAAATGACTCAACAATACATATATACACTGTAATAATGAGACTAAAACAATGTCTAAATCCTAAAATTGATGTGGAGAGCTCTGCAGGATTTGGGTAAGGCTGATGGGCTCCTTTTCCCATCACTATTTTGCTATACTTCAATGCTTACTTCAACTGTTCTTCAATGCAATGTATACTACAATACTTTTGCCTAATTCTGTAATTTAGCCTTGTAGAAAGGGCTTCTAGGTTCATGTGTTCGAGAATCTCTGCATTGATTTAGGAAAATGTGAAAGAGAAAAGACAAGATGTTTATATTGCTTACAAGGCAAAAATGAGCATCCAGTAAAAACCCTCCCAGGGGCATTGTTTTCAGAAATCTCATTATAGTTTATGCAATCTATTTGTTTTCATTGGACTGATTTATAATGTATGAAGGCTTGGTGTTGACAGTACTGCAGAGCTACTCTTTAATTTGCTCAAGGTCACACATGAGATCTGAGGTGAATTTATGAAGTGAACTTCTGACTCCACCATCAGCTAGACTCAGGAAAGTAACCCCACCACTACTTTGCTAAACAAATTTAACACAGAAATACCCAGCTATGCTGGAGACCCTGTACTACACAAGCTTTGCCGTGTGCAGAAGAAGATTCATCAAGAAGACAAGAGAAGGAACATCTTTCTTCACCACCTTCCCCTCAGGAACACCCACACAGAGTGCGGTCTGCATTTCCTGCACTTCTTTCATAGCAGCATTAAATTTTAGTGGACTTTTTTTAAATTGGGGAGGATATATACCAACCCTGGATTAAATACTGGGCATTTTCACAGCATTACAGTGTTTTTCCTTAATACAGCTTGACTCAATCGTCTCCAAAGACTCCCTGCTGCCTACTGCACTTCTTGGCTGCCTACCTGAGGAGGAAGCACTGCAAAAGGAGGTGGGCACCATGCAGGACTGGGCACTCCTTCCCAAGAGCTGCACTCTCAGCATAGACCACCGACCCCAGGGCCGTTCCAATAGTTCACACCTCGGTAACAACCCAATGTATTCACTATTGCATTTCTCACAATCCTCCCTCTCCCAACACCATCAAACACTATGTGCTGTCCTGGGCAGAGGTGTCCTTCACTACCACCCCCAGCAGGTAACAGAGTCCTTCTTCCCCTCATAGGGAGTACTGGGGAACTGGTCCCCATTCCTGCCTGCCACCCTTCCTGAGCTGCCTTTTGTTTTTCTGTATACTCTTGAACATTGTGCTAATATCTGAAAACTTTGTTCAATCAAAGGGGTGGTGTTTAAACCCACTGTGTCCCCTTTTCCCCACAGAGCTGACAGCAACAATTTGCAGAGGGACGCAGGGAGCAGAGGAAAGCATTTGCCATAGATCACTACAGGCTGAAAAAAAAAACAGAAACAAACAAACAAAAAAAACCCACAAAAACAGAAACAACAACAACAAAAAAACACAAAAACAAAAAAAAAAAAAAAACAACAAAAAAAAAAACAAACAAAAAAAAAAACCACCAAAACAAAACAACTACCACATTCCGTATTATTTCCACATTTTGTGAAGCAAACGCTCAGGAGAATAATACGATGCCGCTTGAAGAGAAACAGCCCAAAACCTAATTCTTCCCATGCTACCCAGACCCCAAACTAGACACTAGATTTGCTACCTGAACTGGATTTTCAGGTTGTTTTCCTACAAAAGCGCCCCTTTCCCTCGCCGCAGAGGGCGCAGAACGCGCACCTCAGCGGCCGCCTTCGGGAAGCCGCGCGGCATTGCGGGACTTGTAGTTCCCCGTCCAGCGCGACATGGCGGCGCGCTGGGGTTTGGTGGCGCTCGGTGCCGCTTTCCTCCTTGCCGCTGGCGTCCAGGCCAGCAAGTACTCTCGGGAGGCCAACGAGGGGCTGGCGGACGCCGGCGCCAAGCGGCGGGAGGCCGCGGAGTTCCGGGTGGTGAGGCTGACCCAGGTCTGGGAGAAGGCGCAGCGGGTGAGTGGGGCGGCGCGGCGCGGGAGGAACGGGAGCGATGGCGGCGCGCTCCGGCGGAGCTCCGAGGGGGAGTCGGGCTTGGCCGCTTCGGGCTTGCGTCCCGTGTCAGCCGCCTCGGGAGGTGGGGTGCGGCGGTGGGAGCGGGGGACTTGTGTGTGTGGAGAGACTGCAGCTGGCCGGCCCGGCGACGCCGCGACAGGCCCCGGCGGCTTTTGTTTGGTTTCCAGGCCTGGCCGCCCCTGACGGGCGGCTCCGAGCGGCACCCACACAGCCCGGCTGCTGGGGGCTGTCCCCGTCGGCTCTGTGGAAGGTCTTCCCTCAGGTGGTGTCTCCTTCCACTCTCCTCCCATATGTATCTCTGTCATGGGAAGTGTGGAGCTTCCCATGATTAAATCCAGCAGCTAAACCCCATGCCCAGGAAGTGGAAGTGAGAGTGAAGTCCCTCTGATAGCATGGAATATCTGAGACTGGTTCCTGCACCCACTGATTGAATGCTTTGGCCCTTTTGTTAAGAGGTGTGATGCTCTCCTCTGTCAGAAGGCAGTGGTCTTAGTCCCTACTCTGCACAGGACAGGAGCTCACCACACAGCACAGTAAGAAACCCTCCACCTTGGTGGTTATGTCACTTACATTTATACCAAGTGGTGTAGTCACACGTGGGAGGACCAGCAAATGGGTATCACCATTCCCAGATGAGAGCTTTAATTTTGACAGTGATACTTGAGTTTCTCTCACTCTGAGCTAAAAAAAAAATATTTAATTAAAGTGAAAAAACAGTGAACATATTTAATTACAGCTAAGCAGAACAGATCTAACAGGAGGCGAAGAGTGCACTGCACACCCATATTCATCCTCTGAATATTGTGAAGTATGGAAGTTAGGGTCATGGCTGGTAAAGATTCGGTTCTTTCAGGCAAAGGGATATAGTTAATATTAATTCTGGATTTCCTGTATCTTGGATAGACATTCTCCGGCCCGAACTATTAGAGGTAGGACATCCCTGGGTTTAGTCAGAAAAAAGAATTTCTGCCATAATGCTGCCTCCTAACATGCCAAAATAAAGTATCAAAAATGTACCCTCCCTCACTGGGAGAAGGATGGGATGGGGCATAGGGCAGTGTGTGATAATGAAACTCCAGCTGTGAACTGACAACTGAAGAAGAAACAACATGCAGACTAGAAATAAACATGATAATATTGTCAGTTTCCTCTTATTTTTCCAACTACAATCTTCTTAAATTTTCATACCTGGATCTTCTGGAATTCAATTTTGAGATGCATTACATCATCTACGTTAAGATGCTAAAATGTAAAATGAAGTTAACTTTGTCAGAGTAAAGAACTAAGCTTTAGTAAATTCTGTATGTGTGAGCCAGATTTTAGAGAGGCAACACCTGCCTGAACTAGATTTGCCACCATCTAAATTTCACTTTTGAGTACAGTTGAAACCCAGCCTGTGTTTTAGAAAATGATTTTTCGGTATGTCTGGGCAAGGTCTGAAATAAGAGAAAAACTGTGCAGTATGTTAGGCTCCCTTTGAAGTATTTGTGTGTACCAGTGCTGAACTCTCTTTCCTTCATTTTGGAAGTGGTGGAGATAGTACTTAAAATAAGGAACTCCTTTGTTTTGACATAAAAGATAGATATTGCAACACAGGGCTGGGTGAGCAGTCCTTTGGAAAGCCCCAAAATGATATTTAGTGGGAACCAGGAGCTGGCAAACCAGAATTTCCTCTTGTTTCCAAGGGCAGGGAGGCAGGGGGATGGGTTTGATCTTTACCCAGCATGTCTTTTCATAGGTATATGTTTTATATAAAAACTTTAGTTTAATACAGGAGTTCTTCCTTGTCAGACCCTAATTCTATGGTTATTTGAACCACTGACAAATATTATGTAGGTTTCATGAAGTATGTGGTTTGACCTGCTTGTCTCTAACAGTCCACTGTGCTGTGGTTGTCACCACTGGTGTAGTTCTAGCATCGCTTGTTACTGGGGCTTCCTGACCAGCCCAAAGCAGCAGTGGGCTCCAGATTCTAGGGAATGTTATACCTAAAAAATTTGTAGTAAAGAACCCTTTCCTCTCAGAAGCAAGGCTGTAGGTAATGATATTGCCGGTAATGACTGTAGCCAGGTGAGCAGCAAACGACTTAATTGGTGTAATGTTTCACAGATTTCCAGTGCTTGTTCCCAGAATTGGCAGGTACCTGTCTTGGATGTTAGTGTCCCAACGGCATAAGGAATGAGCATAAGGAACTTGGTGCTTTGTTATTTAATCACAAACTTAGCTTTTCACCTCTGCTGCTAGTTAGTTATTCCAACATATGACTGATATTAGTAAAGTGATGTGGAGTCTTACCTGTTGACATTTTTTTTCTGGTGTCATTTAGCATCCTACACAAGATGAACTTGAAGGAAGCAGTTCTTGAAGTATATACTTTAAATTAGCCTATGTACTCACCTCTGTGTTATATAAATGGGACAGGCAAGGGGTTTCCAGCAGGTTTCAGAGAATTTATAATGTTTAAAAGGAAAGTTACATGAGTTTCATACTTAACTGTAATAAAAATCAGACAAATATTACTGGAGTTGAGAGAAATTTGAATAGTATCTTTCTTTTTTCCCTTAAGGAACAGTGGGCTTAATGTTCTTCCTTGGTTTTTATTAAGGGATTAAAATGATTGATGATGTCTTCAAACTTTGTGTTTCGAAGTATTCTGATATTCTTCTCTGGAACTTTTAGAAAACACAAAACTGTATGTGTTTATGAGGTTGCACCAACCACAGAGAGTATCTAACATAAACTGCATTGGGTAATCTTTTATACACAAAAAGATTGTGTGTGTGTCTCTGATGATAAAGTCTTACATTTAAAAGATTGTATTTTACTATTTTTGCAGTACTTAGAGCTGAATTAATTGTTAGCGAAGTTATTGATGGTGGGATTTTCTCCTAGATTTGCTCAGCCTAACTACACATAAAGTCCATGCTACTTGGATGCTGACATTAGAGTACAGAACTACTGAGATGATCGGTCATTTCCTTCACAATTTATAGCAAACTTTTCACTCAGTATTCCTTCTGAAGCTTCAGGGCACAATTCTTGCTGAGCAAGGGTATTGTTACTTGGTGCCACTGCAGTAATGACACTGGCTGTCCAGGTCATCCTGCTCCAGCAAAGCAAATAAGTACATGATTTAGGGTTTTTTACTTTACCACGTACTAAAAATCATAAATAAAGTGATTCCTTCTAAGTGCTTAGCTTTTATCAAGCAGTTGCCCAAATGTAGATGCTCCTTTGATTTAGTATTAGAGGGATCAGAAGTTTTAATGTGCTCTATGAATTTTATATTCTAGCTAGTCTAGAATTTAATAAAATATTTCACTAAGACAAGTGCAGGATACAGGGCAAAAAGTTTAAAAATTAAAATAATTATATCCAGTAGCACAAGACTAATTAATAGGACAGCCTAAGCTGAGAGGAGAAACAATAATGTGCATAGGTTCCTGAATTCTTGTCAGCAGAAATTTAGTGCATTAGCTCAAATGAGTTGGCTGAATCTTTTCAGTATTATTCTGATGTTTAAAAATAATGGAGTTCTGAGTCTGTGTTAATTAAACGTACTTCTTCCTCACTGAGAATGAGAATTTTTGTAATCTGTAATCTGATTTTAATGACCGAAAAAAACCCTCTCGTAAACAAGCTTGTGGTAGGACAGATGAGCCCAGGTGATTCAGAGCTGGATCTGAGCTCCCAGGAGCCGGCTGCTCAGTGGTCAGAGGCAGGACTCAGCTCAGGCAGAACTGCATTGGAACTCACATTGCTCATGTTTTTTGAGCTCCCCTCTTTTCTGGGCTATTCCTTACCTCACCTTTTTGTTATTAACTTGTAGACATACACAGAAGAAGTTCTGAAGCATTAATATGATTTGTTACAATTCTTTGTTTCAAACTGAATAACTAATACGTCTAAAATCTGAAAGTTCAGCAGTTCAGGCTCAACTTACAGCATTGCTGCTTAACCAGCTGCATATTAGTCATTGTCTCTGTTCCTGTTTTCTCTGTATTTCACAAAATTTCAAGCTGACCTATCATTCATTTAAATCTTTTTTTTTTTTTTTCATGGCTTAGGCCTCAATATCTTATCTTTTTGTTCTGTTATGTGGGACAGGAATACCGCTAGGTTTTATATGTTTTTAATGCACATAAATCATGTTAACAAATGATCTTAGGAAATTTTGCACCTTGATCATAGTGAAAATAGCTGGTGGAAGTAGCTCTTTGACCTGCCAGGCCATCCTCAGTGTCCTGCTGGTCTGCAAAGCCATACTGACAAAGGTTACCAACTCACTGTAACTATATGGTTAGAAGGTCATTCACAAGAAGGCATATGTGATGGCAATGGCAAGTTGTATGAGAAATTTGGTCATTACTGCCTTTTGTGAATTAGTGAAACTGAATTGATTTAATCATTTTTTTTTTCCATTCTTTTTTATTGGTACTGGACATTTTTAAGGTAGAATTATTTTTAGAAGGCAATCCTGTTAAAGGTGGAGGAAAAATCCCATTTAAATGAAGGAATTTACTTGAAAGAACAGCAAAGACAGAAATTTTTAACCCTTACGTAGTTTCACTGTTGTCTAAGTAGCTGAAGAGCTGAGAGCGAAGGCTGCATGATCACTCTGTTAACACACTAGTATGCTGGGGGTGTAGCCATATTCATAGGCAAGAGGTGTTATGTATGTATTGGCTCATACCTTAAGGTCCTTACATTCACATGGATACATAGCATTAGAGTAAAAGAACAAATGCTGTGCTATACTGGCTATGCATCTACACTGGCTTCTGAGGTAACACTGCAGCAAGAGGTGACTCCACATAACGGAATACAAACCTTGCTCTGTTCTTGTTAGCTTCATCTCTCTGCTGTGAAACTGGCGGAGTTGCACAGTGATCTAAAGTTACAAGAAAAGGATGAGCTAAGCTGGAAAAAACTGAAGGCTGAAGGGCTAGATGAAGATGGAGAGAAAGAAGCCAAACTCAGACGCAACTTAAATGGTAAGGTATATCTTTACAGAAGGAGTTTCAACTTTGCATCAGACACGTGCATGGTTAGACACCTGGGTTTGAACCATTAAATAATGGGTTGTCTTTCCAGACACTAAGCACACACAAGTTCTTTGGAAGTCAGTAGGGAGCTGCAGGAGGCTAACAGATTCCTTTGCTCCTGATATTTTTGGAAGAGGTCATTAAACCTGGGATCTCTGTGTCTTGAGCTCTTGGCTTTTCTGCTGTGAGCTGCAAAATACAGCTCTGCAAGTCAAGAGTGTGTCCAGTCTCTCATCTTTCATACATCCATAGTTGGATCTAATGCTTCTGTATCTTCGATTCCCTTGCAGTCATTATGACTAAATATGGAATGAATGGAAAGAAGGACTCTCAACTAGTTGATACCAACTACATTAAAGATGGTACAGAAAGTGATACACTAGATGATCCAAGACTGGAAAAATTATGGAGCAAGGTGAGTAAGGTTTCCAGAAACTGGAATGTAGGAAATCAGTGTTCCTTCACTGAACTACTGTCTGTGTCTTCAGAAAGCCCCCAGACTTGGTATTGAATAGCTTTACTACTCTGCTTCTAAATACTGGCCAAGCTGCTGTGCTCTGTAGGTCATATCTTTGTGCGCTGAGGGCATCCCACCTGCATCCAGGTCACCAGGTGTGGCAGGTTCTCTTTGCCAAACAAAACACCCACATCAGTCTGCATGGAGGATAAGATACTGGGTCTACAGAGTTTCTCCTCACATTTCACTGAACTCATGATTTCCCTTTGTGTGACTGCTACATTGTGTGGTGTGCACCTATGGTGTTCTTCCTGTTATTGTTGCTTCCGAACTCTTTTAAAAGATGCATTTAAAATAGAACCATTTTGTAGACTGCTTAAAAGTGAAATATATAGTAGGGGGTGTTAAATAAGGACTTTCCCAACATGGCATTCAAGTGAAAATTTCCAGGATAGCGCATAAAAAAATGGAAGGAGTACTGTCAGCCTGGGCAGTGAGAACTGGTAAAGTCACAATGTTCAAAAATTAAATAATTCAAGTTTTAAGAAACAAGTAGTTAAGCAAATAATTCTTACACCAGTCTAATGTGGTGGTAGTAAAGCAGAGAAAAAGATTTGCTGGGTTTTAAAATGCTACTGTAACTAGATACAGCTCTGGCAAGGGACATGATGTCGTGTGCTTTGGGGAACAGAAAAGTACGTTAGATACAAATACTCCCTAGGCAAAAAAAGGGCCGGGGGTGAATAGGTATCAAAAACATTAATTTTTGATCATGCATTGCAGCAAATAAGTCACCAGATTCGTGGGGTGGGTAGTACTCCAGCTGTCTGACTAGTGCTTCCCTAATTGTTGAAAAGTAGTCCAGTGGGGAACAAAGCACTGCAGAGCAAATGCGTGGAAGTGGTAAAATCTTCACTTGCCAGTAGAGTAAGATTTAGTAAAGACTGTGCTTAGTATCAGTCTACATCTCTCATGTAGACAGTCCCCTTAGAGTTCATATGGAGCTTCATGGCCCTTATTTCTGGATTAAATTGTTTCCTGTGGAATAGAAATGATACTTTTCACTGGGTAGTCCATAGCAAGTCATAGCTTTATAAGCCTGAAGCAAACTTCCTTTTGACATGATTAAAGCCACCATATCCATCGACGTCTAAATCCTGACCTCATACTAATATAAAGGGATTTTACAAAAAAGATCTTAAGGAAAAGCTGGACTTAATAATTTTCTGAATGTGGTGGGAAGTGGGAAGAAGTTTTGGCAGTTGAGTGCACTTAAAAGCACTTGGCCTGGAAAGAATAATGAGCTCATGTTTCTTTCAGGCCAAGACCTCTGGGAAGTTTTCTGATGAGGAGTTGGATAAGCTTTGGCGAGAATTTAAGCATCACAAAGAAAAGATACATGAATACAATATTCTGCTGGAGACCGTGAGCAGAACAGAAGGTGCCTGAACATTTATCTGATGTTTTCGAGATCAGTACAACTCTTCTCTGCCCATTGCCTCCATTGTTTCCAAGTTTCTTTGAAACTCCCAAAGTCTGACATTTCTGTCAGAACTGCTTGCAGATGCCGACATTTCCAGATAATTGCTGGGTTTAGTTCTGCATTAGCTGCCAAAAATCTTGCCAGCTAATGAAAATGTTGCCATTTCAGTTTTCCTATTCTGCCTGCACTTCAAGCAGGGAAAATACCATTAGATTAGCAATGATGGCCATAGTAGTTTACTGGAAATTACACAGCAAGCGTAGATCCACTGCTGCAAAATGTGGTCCTAAAGTCTGCAGAACATGCATGTTTTATTTCAGCATCTGGGAGCCCAAGAGGATATACTTGAATATCTTAGGCACTGAGCCTGGGGTGTATTAAAGCATTGAGGATCTGAATCCAGCTTGCTATACTAATCCTAGCTAAAATTGTTAGAGCCAAAGTATTCTAAAGCTTATAAGCAGTTTGATGTTTGCATTGTAGAGTCCAAGCTGGAAGCTGCTGGAAGTCATTTCAGCATCAGATGCCCTGATTGGTTCATGAAGTGCCCAGGGAAGAGGGCACAGGACTCAGCAGCCATCCCTATCTCATTTCCTTGGAATATTGCTAACCTAGGAAAATAAGAACATTTCCTTACTAAAATTTTGCCTGGTGGCCAATAGGACTTAAAAGGCATTTCTGTAATACCACCCTCCAGAGCACTGGGGCATTGGTCTTAATATTGACCTGCAAAAGGAATTACTGCTTCTTAAATTGTGGTGTTGATGCTCTCTTTACACTCAGCTCAGATGCTAAGAACTTGTCATCTTTTACTCCCTTCAGATTTTGGGGGGGGTGTGGGTGTGGTTCTAGAGCTTTTGACCTATCAGGATTGGGCTCACAATCAAGAACACTTTTCTTCTTCAACAGATATCCACAAAAATGTTATCAACCCATCTGAAGAGAACCTGGTGAAAGAGGAAATCTTGCACAACAAACACAGAGAACTCAAAGACAAGCTAAGAAGCATCAATCAGGGGTTTGAGCGTTTGCGTAAAGTCAGTCACCAGGGATATGACACAACCAGTGGTACGATATAGTGGGGTTTTTGCTTATTTGGGATTAATTTAATTTTTGAAAATCAGTGGGCAAGTGATAAGATGTAGTCACAGTATCACAGTGCATGGTGTGAACACAATGAGCTGAAGAGATACAGCCAGCCTATGCTATTTAGAAACCAACACTAGAAGCCTAATGAAAGGTCAGGGACAACTTGTAAAGAGAATAGTTCCGTCCTCCATGCCCGCATGAGAAGGGGTATTACACCTTCAGCTCCAGGAGGGCAGATAACTGAGACAGCATGTAGGGCAAGCAGTGCCATTATTCAGTTCCTACAGTTTTTTTTTATTCGTATTTTTTAAAAAGTATTTGCTACAGCAATAGCATAGTTTTAAGTTAAGTACTTGTGTTTTTCTCCCTTTTCATCTCTATAGACTAATTAGTAACGCAGTGCTTAATATATCTGTGTGTATGTATGTGAGAAAGCTTGCTCATTTTTCATAGAAGCTAGGAATAAAAGCATTGTGTCCAGATGTTCATTTAGTGGTATGTGTTTGTTTAGAATTTGAAGAACCAAGAGTGATTGATTTGTGGGACATGGCCAAATCAGCCAATTTCACTGAGAAAGAACTTGAATCTTTTCGGGTAAGTAGAATTACAGTTAGATCTCTCATAGAAAGATAATTTCCCACGTAAAGAAACACTTGATGTTACTCTGAGTGCAGCTACTTCTGTATTGCTCTTCAGACACCATAAAAGAGACTCATGCTTCTTCCTTTGTTATTCAAATACATAAACAAGTAACCAGTCGTATGCACGGTTCTGTCATAATCAGCAAAATGAAAATTCTGAATCCTGTGAAAGGAAGTGTTGCATATTTTAAATCTTTGAAAGATCAGGCCCTGCTTGTTTGTTTCCAGTGCACCAGATTTCCCTCTCTTACGCAATGTCTTAATATGATTACTTCTGTGGGAAGCAGTGTATTCTGCATACCCAACAATCTCCCTCTCATGGCCACCTCTTGCTCTGCTAACTTCCCATGTTGGACCTGTGTTGAACTGACCCAAAAGTACCATGATAAAGATCACTTTTCAAGGAAATACTATAGAAATGAATTCATGTGGATTTCATACTGATTTTATTTCATTCAAATTGCATTGAAAAAATTTGGGGTTTTTTCATCTGATTCTGCCTGTTTATTAAAATAGATTTTGATTGATAGCCTGAAGAAGTAAGTCTTCAGTGCTTCTTCATGGAGTTCCATGTACACAATGTTGTCTTACCCTCCAAGACATGACTAGGGACACTTTGAGCTTCTTTTCCAGATAAGGTAATGAGAGAGTTGTAACTGCCAGGGACAGGGGTTGAAATCTGTCTCTCTGATATCAAAGACCCATCAAATTTCTTTTAACTGACATGCAGCCCAAATCTCTTACGAAGCAAATGTTTTAATTACACTGATTTCAGTGGCCTTGCTTTCAAGAAACTTAGAGGAAAGCCTGCTGAATTCTGCAACAAGGCTTCTGCCAACTTCAGTGGGATGTTTTTGTCTGGACTGTACAATTGAATGAGAGGTAAATCTCATCTTCCTATCTGCCACAGTGAAAAAGAAAAACCCAGTTCCTTAAGCAAGAACACATAAATGCTTATCAGTTTTAGTGTCTTAGTAGAAGTCTTTATTCATGCAAACCCTCTTCACCAGACCAAACCTGTCTTGTTACTGTGAATCCTAGCAAAAGTAAGACAGTAAGAATCACGGTGAAACATCTGTCTATTTAAAAAGTCCATGAAAGCAGAATTAAAGAAATCATGTGCTGATTCCATCCAGCCCTGCTTGAGGAGTTGAAGTTGTGTCTACTCCTGACTGGCCATGGCACCAGCCTTCATAAGGGTTTCATAATGAAAGATGCAAGTCCTGTTCTGCTGGTAAAACATCTGAGAGGAGCAGCTAAAATGATTTATCAGAGCAGTAAAACTCCAAACTGAGGTCCTGAATGGAATATGTAAAACTGACTGGAATGTTCTACAGCAAAAGGAAACTATTTCCTTGTCAGAAATGATGAAAACAAAACCCCTTTGCTTTAAAGGGTTGCTAAATAAGATCTATTAGTGTGATGGATTTTTTTTTTTTTAATTGTCTTGAAATGAGAGGAATTTTGTCATCCACCAGGACCAAAACACACCAGTGACCAAAATTAAGTGGGCTTTGTCAAACAGCAGGATTTCACCGTAGGGTTTGTCTGAGTTTTTCTGGATGTAATGCATAGAACTGTTCATATTGTCTTCAGAGAGGATGTGTCCTAAGACACAGAGAAACTAAATGTACTGCCTTGAAGTAGCAAAACAAGAGCATACTTTGGTGGGGAGAAACATTGCTCCTTCTCTGGCCCCCTTTACAGTGTACCAGGTTATCTGAGAACCATCTCTGATATAGCCCCTCAATACCACAGTTAGTCTGACCACTGTCTTTGGGGCAAACTAAGAGGGCTTTTTGTTTGTTAATTAATTCATGCTATTTCAAATTCATCATAGCAGACTGCAAACAAGAAAACGTTTTAAGTCTGAGCAGAAAGTAGCAAATCCAGGACCTCATTTTGAAAAGAGGCGTCTCTTAAAAATTGTCTCCCTCTGCCCAGTCCAATGTTCTTATGTATAAACTTTTATTCAGTATTGACTGCTATCATCTCATAGCACCTCACAGCCATCAGCAGTTTCCTCTTGAGGACTTTGCAGTGGGACGTTTTCAGCACCTGCCTTCAAAACTGGGTGTCTGGGTGGTGATGATAATGTATTGTCTAGACATTCTTAAGCAGCAGGGAACTGAAAAAGCTTTCTGTACTTAGTAAAATAGCATTAGGTATGTCTTGGCAAGAAAAGAGAGGACAAGCCTTGGAAAGAAAATCCTGTGAAGTTGTATGTATTTGTTGTCTTAGGAAGAGCTGAAACACTTTGAAGCAAAAATTGAAAAACACCATCATTATCAGAAACAATTAGAGATTTCCCACCAGAAACTGAAGCACATAGAAGGAACTGGAGATAAGGAGCATCTGAACAGAAACAAAGAGAAATATGCCATGCTGGAAGAAAAGACAAAAGAACTAGGATATAAGGTCTGTATAGATGCAGTGTACAACATACACACTTGAAAGTTTAACTCAGTAGTAGTGGGTATGTAGATTATCCAGTGCTGATTTTTCATGCAAGTTGAATGACTTCCAGAGGGGGAGTTTAAGGCACATCTGTGCTCCATGTTTAGTACAGGATACACATAGTTGGTTTTTATAGACCTAATTCTAAAATGCCTGAAATCTCCCTGGTCTCTGCTCTTCCTGTTGTCATACATGCTGGTAGCAAAATCTGAATACATAATACTGATAATTCAGTGTCTTACTAAAATTTGTTTGATGTGTTTTGTTTTCTTGCTAGGTAAAGAAGCACTTGCAAGACTTATCCAGCAGAATCTCTCAAGGTCTTCAACACAATGAATTATAAAAATTTGTTCTCCTTCATGGGATCAGTCTATTAACACAAAACAGATAATGTGGGTTTTGAACAGGATTTACCAGGAAGTCCTTCTGAAATACTAAGGACTGAACAGAGTTGTCCTGTAAGAAAACTTTTTTGGTCCACTTAATGCCAGTTTTGTATTTGCACTATCAAATTAGTAGATTATAAATTTAAGTTGCACATCTTGGATCATATAAATCTTACATCTGAATCAAGTAACAGCCTTTGAAATAAGCAACCATGTCAAAAGGAAAAATATGTGAACTCTCAAGGGGATTCCTGCTAGTAGAAAAAATACTAATCTGATATTCAGGGAAGGTATTCTGATCAATGAAAGCAAACACTGAAGTACAGGAAGCTAAAACAGAGGCCAGAAAAGTCTTTTATTTCAATGCCCGGCCTGTGACATTTCTTACTGAAGGTAATGAAAATATTTCTACTGACTCTGAGTGGTGGCTCGGAGCTGCGCTGTGTGTGAATTTTTCATGTGAGAAGGCAAGGAAGAGTAAGGAGGGAACGTGTATTGAGGTCAGTTCGCACAATTTAGTTATAGACTAACACATCTGAAGTTACTGAATGTATGTGTACAATTACCTTGTTCACGGTTGCTTGGTTTTGTTACACTTGGTCATTAAAAAAAAATCAAAACAAGATACTGGTGGGTCTTTTTTTTTCCTTCCCTCTCATTTAGTAAAAAGTAACCAGACCTGGGTTTTGAGTTTTTCCTTTAAACTGAAGTTCACTCACATGTTAATTTTTAAGACAGGAGGGGTAGTTTTGAACCACAAGAATGCATTTCTGACTAGGCAGAAAGCTCTCTAAAGCAGCTTCTCTCAGATCATGTATTCCAGGACAATCTCCAGTAAAGATGATTATCACTTTGCCTTTTGAGACCAGATTTTTTCTGTTGCACATCAGAACTCTGGCAAACATTAGCCATCTGGGTTGAGATTTTCTATAATAATAATGCTGACCCTTTATTTCTAAGGAGCGTTTCACATGAAAGTGTTGCAGGAACAGGGTTAAGGCAGAGGTCCAGTGTAGGTAAATCATTACAGCTGCTTGGTCAGGAAGCCGTGTCGCTCACGCACTGCAGCGCCGTGGTGTGCTGCGTGAGGAAGCTGTCCTGGAGCCTCGCTCCCCGCACCTGTTCCACGAGAGATACTGAATGGATCCATTTGGTCAGAATCAGCCACTCCATATATTATTTATCCAGTTCCTGGATCCACGGTGGGTTAGAAATAGTATGATTCTGTACTTAAAGACTATTTCATAATGTGCAAATGGTCTGAACCAAAACTGATTTTTGCTTTGAGATTCTGAATATCTTACTTTGAAGCAGTATGTTTTTTTTTATTTTCCACTTTTTTATTTTAATGTAAGCTAACAGTTACTTACTTCCCAGAGAATCAGTCCATCACAAGGAACACAGGCTACCATTAATATTAGCAGTCACCTTAGAGATGGTTCAATACATGTGGTTTATGGTGTACATCCCCTTTGGTTGGTAAGCTAAAACAAGTAAACCCAAAAATAGCTAAAACCCATTTATGAGAAAACTGGTTTGTTTTTTTCCTGGATGCTGCACACCGTGTGAGGGCTGTTCAGCCATCTCTAACACAGCAGTATCTGCATTGTCTTACAGGTTTATCTTCATCACTATTTTTTTTTCCATTTTTTGAGGTGAATGCCTAAAAATATAGTATATAGAAATGTATTCTGTACTACGTGTGGAAGGTGCAGACTTCACTATGTCCTTTGGTTTTCCCTTTGGTAAAGTAAGAAATAAATCCATGTACCACGAGTCAGTTTGGTGTTTGGTGGCTGTTGCTTGGATGGGGAGAGGCCCACACCACTGGCTCCTGGGTGAGGAATTTGAACACATGCACTAAGTACATCAGCAGAGGAAAGGAACTAAGCAAAGCACTGCGCAGCCCCTGCTCAGCAGTCCCAGCAGGGTTGTACAAGAATGGAAAAGCTGTTACTGAGCATGTTCAGATACTGCTGCTGGGAGGAATCCGTTGCACAAGGGACAGCAACGTGAGTGTATCAGCCTGCAATAAAGGCGAGCAGAGTAGCTGCACGCTCGGCCCAAGAGGGCATAGCAGAAAGTTGAGTTTCATCTTCAGTGTGTACCTGAAAGAAAATACACTTCCTGAAGAGTTTCTGAAGAATTTTGGAATAGCAGAGGGGGCTGGATTCACAGAGCTTGTCACCAGAGTCAGATCAGCAGTCGTAATGGTTGTCTCCAAGTGCAGAGCTGCTTCTGCACGGGCTCTAAACAGAGGTGTTGGCTGTACCACGTCTTTACCCACCACACCATGACAGTAACTGGGCTCAAAGGCCAGGTAGGCTCCAGCAGAGAGAATGCTTGGCATGGGCTTCGAAGTACAAGAGGCTGACAAAATATTTACATGTTACAGTAATTTAAATTTAGGAACAAGTCACGGATCATCAGTGGCAAAGGTTGGAGACGGGCCAGCGCAGTCACCTCACATCAGTTATTTAACGCAGCTGTTAATGAGTCATCGGGCCCAGAGGTTGTTCACACAAACCTAGAGGAGAAAAATACATGAACCAGCAGTGGGTGCTGCCCATGAATCCAACTTCCCCCTGAAATAACCTGTAACTGAGAGGCGAGTGAGTTGTGAAGACTGATTTCACTCGTGTCTATAGTCTGCACCTCACACACATCAATATATGTACAAGTCAGTTAATTACTGCAGTTTTTAAGCCTCTAAAGACAATTCATATGGCCAATATAACAAGAGTGGGTAGTCTTTGAGACATTAAACATTAAAAAAAATAGCTTGAGTCACCACTCCTGTGTTTTTGTAAATAGCAACAAAAATTCAAAGCCAATAAAAAAGGTATAAATAAAATATACCTACAGTCCTGTACCTAGTGCAAGGTGAATAATGGAGTTCATAGATGAGACTGCATGGAACAGACATATGAATAGGAAAGAACTAACAAACAGCTTTTAAACAGTGGTTGAACCTTTGCCTCTTCCTTTATTGGTGTTTTACCTGATCCTTTTGTAATAATTCAAATTACCAAGTTTTTCAGACTACTCTGAGAAACAATTTGAAATACAAAAGTGGGAACAGAAGGAAGAAAGAGCTGCATTTCTTAGGGGAAAAAAAAAGATCAGAACATTTTATGCTTTATACGGTCTGTCAAATTCTGCCCTGAAAAAGAACCTCAATTTAAATAAACGTGTCAGTGATTTCACATAGGACAGATTTTATTTATTAAACAGGTTGGAGGTGGAAATGAGAGGGAAATAAAACCACAAGGCATTAAATGCAACAAAAATAACCAAGTCTTTCTTAAAATAAACACTACGTCCTACTTGCTGTTAGGGGAGCTCAGCTCACATCATGCTACCGCAACGGACGCGTGGCTGTAACGATCTCCGCTCTCCCCTCCCAAGGGATTCTGATGCCTGGTGAATCGGGCAGTAGCCGGAGCACCCGAGGTCACCAGGCAGAGACCGGCTGCCCTCTCTAAGCTGAGGTGCCGCCCGGCTTTCCAGCCCCACCGCCCCGGGGTGACCCAGTTCCTGCAGGGCCGGCTCAGCACGCGGGAGCTGGTGGAAGCAGGAGCCTTGGCAGGGCTCTCCTCGGCTTGCTGCGTGTCAGGCTCCCTCTGCGGCGCTCCCACTCGCCGGGGTAAGAGGGCTTTTGCACAGAAGGCGACAGGGACCAGGAGACGGAAGCCAGCTTGGCTTCCACAGCTGATCTCGGCTGAGGGCTAGAAGGGCTTCAGAAGGGCCTCAAGCCCTGCCAGGGGAGCAGCAGGCAGCGCCCGCGCTCCCAGCTCAAGACCGCGAAGCACACCTCTGTGTGTGCTGCCTAGATCCCAGCACGCGGGGTCTGCAGCTCTGCTCAAGCAAGCATCTCCCCCCGCTGACCCTAAAGGCCCACTGGCAGGGCCCTAACTTACCAGGCTTTCAATTCTGCCATTTATTCAATACATGAGTTTAGGTGAATCGGTGCAGTTACACTCCTCCAACAAACACAGATCCCCAGGCAGGATCCAGCCTGCGCCACAGAGCCCAGAAGCCAGCACACTGCCCGGGCAGCCAGGCTGCTGAGAGCAAACCTGCAGGCCCTAACCCAGCACCACCCTCCAAAAGCCTGAGTGCAGTGTTCAGCTCAGGACTAACCCAGGCAGAGGTAACGCACGGCTCGCATGCTTGGTTCGCAACATATCCATCACCCACAGACCTTCCCTGTCACCACTTGGCACAGCTTCAGAGTGGTGTTTTGGTTTCGGGTTGGTCGGTTCGTTTGTTTAAAAAGGTGCCATTTCACATACAAAAATCTACCAGTAAGTAGTGCGCAGGCAGGTCTGAAATAATTTTTAAATATATTTTTTCTTGCCATAGCATTTAATGAGACTAGAAGTAAATTAAAAAGTCATGAAATAAAAGTCAATAAATAGAATAGACCGTTGCTTTCAATACAGACCTACCCTTGTAACAGAGAGCAGGGAATTATGAAAGACAAAGACTGTATTATCTGTATACGTTACATTATCTAACAAAACAGCTTCTAAACACCAGAATCAACATTTCCAAATACAACACACAGTTAACACATACTTCAGGCCATTCACATAGCATCTATTGGGAAGCAGGTTGTTAATCTACAGAAAAAAAGACTGTATGGATTTCATTTACTAGGATCCACAGTCATAAAATGGAAGCATTCATAAAAACTGTCCAGTTGAGCCAAAATAAATATATCAACTTTCATCCACAGTAAATATTTCAAGTTGAGCCATATTTGGTACAGCAACAATTGTAACCCAAATACTTTTATCAATAGCCCTCAATGCATTTTCATATCTAAATCTTCATGTGTATTATCCCACCACTCAACAAAAGACCACTCTCCTAAATCAGAAAGAGTACACAGACATTAATGCTTAACATGTGAACGTAAAAACAATAGATACATTAATATAACATGTAGATATTTTGTTCCTTCACTGATGTGCTAACTTATCAGAAAGCTGCACGCATCTATTTTAATAAAACTAATAATTTTCTGTCTCAAAGGTTGCCTGTCAATAACTGGTCTACTGTAACTTAAACCTGGTGATTTCTATAGGGCAAAGTGAATGTTGAATCACTTTGAAATAAGCTTTCTACTAAAATAAAATGCTATTTTAATGTTCTGCAGTTATAATTTTCCAGGCAGCTTACTTTAAAGAGGGAAGGGAGCTACATTATTTCAAGAAGAAACACACTGAGAACTGAAAACCCGTGTATGAAACCCAATAATTTGCAATGCTTGGCATTAGATCAAGGAGTCTAACCTCAGAATTCAAATCTCAGCTTCTAATTCACGAAGACATCTGAACCAGAACCGTTAAATAAATGGTCCTTCAATGGGGAAAGAGTTCGTTCTCCAATGTCAATTCACATTCAAATCCTGGGACCCCCAATTATAGTTCCAGATATGCTCGGTCACAGTGTAAAGAGTCTTCATTCATACCAGTTCCTGGGGCCATTAATGATCTAGTATTTGTTCCATTCTGAAGTTCAAGAAAACAAAAGGGGAGTGAGAAAAAATATGTGAGAAAAAATATGTGCAAACAGTGACATCTCTAAAAGAAGAGACTTCCACAGCAAGAGCTTGGGAATCCAGGGTTACTGCTCATTTCAGTTCAACAGCAGACTGCTGGCAGTGGGAAATGCAGTTAAGGTTCCCCCGATTTTTGTTAGGAATTTTTCAGGTTACAGCTTTTTCTTAATCTGTACCAAACTGACACAAAAAACACATTCCAACAGTCTGAACACCTTCCACACAGGTAAATTCAGGCTGGAACGTTTGGGTTACCCTTCTCCAAGCCCTTCAAGCAGCTACTCACCACAATCTATACAGGATGCATATATCTTAGACAATGTTTGCATTAGCCTCAGTTTGCTGGTGTTACCTAACGCTTACCACTGATGGATTGTTTCAGGCCTTATGCAAACTGACCCTCATTCCCCTGCACAGGAATGAGCTTTGCAGAACAGCAAAACAAAGTTTTCATTCATGGTTAGTTATTAAATCCAGATAAGAACATGATTTTCAAGAGATGTCCTTATGAATTGTTTTCCTTCTCATTTTATTGTCATCTGTCTAAACAGCTATATTAGAATTCTTGAAAGAAAAGAAACAGCTAATGTAATCAAGTAGCACAGTCAGAAGTCCAAATCAAAGTATTGCTGCAGTACGTATCTAGGATTACAAAAGAAACAGGAGTGAGCATATTTAGCCACAAGCATACAGTGACAATAAACAAGAATTCTCTTCAGCTCCTTCAAACCAAGGAACAGAGCAACTCATCCTACTCAGCTTTGACGACTTACAGCTTGCCAGTGTCACAGCGGAGACTGAGAGCAGGGGCAGGTAGTTTCGTGCTTTCACGTTGACAACCTTGGTGCTTGGCCACCAGCCTTTCTGTTATCCAGTTCCTTCTGGCTCTTCCTGCACTGCTCAGGGCAAGCACCGTGCTGATACACAGAGACAGGGTTCCCATCACAGGCCAAACTGAAGATGTAGCCAGCTGCGGGCTGTGACTTACACCTTGACAGTTCCCCAGCCAGATGGACAGCAATGAGAGGGTCTAAATATGTTAAATGTTGTCAGTATAAAGGAGGGTTTGGCTAGAGGTAGACAGTCTGAAAAGAGTATCTAGTGTCAGCAAAGCTCCAGAGCAGCCTGCCTGGGACTTCAGCCACCGTAGGAAATGCATTCTCACAGCTATCACTTATGGTCACTAGTATCATGCATTCACCATAAAATCACAGAGATGGCAAAAATTCATCTAGGACCAGTTCCTGGGCTTTCAGTGGACTCGGTCCATCTCTAGCAAATCTCTCAGCTCTTGTAAATAACACTGGGATAGCTGATCACAGAAGTAGGTGCACCTTCATGTCAAGTTAGGGTTCTCTCTGTTTCATGGCAAAGCCCAGCTCCCACCATCCTTCAACCAATGTAGATACTAAGATTTCATATACTTTCCACAGAGGACAAAAAACAGACATGAAGGATAATTTTGTCCAAGGTCTAGACCATTTACACAGCACAAACTGGAATTGTTTGCATGACTTGACGCAAGGACAATGAGACACATGCTGTCGCACATGGAGCATGACAGGTTGCCTCTTTGGAGCAGACACTGGCATTTAACCATCCCACAGTTTCCACTCCATTCCTGGTAGAGACAGTGCCAGCACATCTTCTATTTGACCAAGGGCAGAACAGCAACCTCAGCCTGCTCCAGGGAACTCCACTTCCTTTCTACAACCACACTTTGTACAAAAGCAACAATCCAACCATCAATCCCCAGGACTGGTCCAAACTACATTTCACAGACTTGTACACCTTCTGTCACCCCGTCACTACCCTTCTTCTGTCAGTACAATAGTTGGTAAAGGACAACTGTTGCTTTCCAGCTCTCTGCTGATACCTACATACTTCTCCATAAAATTCTCAACATTAATTTTTCCTGTGCTTCCCAATTTGTTTCCAGTACTGCTGACTGGTGGTAGTAAAAGGACAAAGCATTACAGCACTGTGGGAAAATAATGGAAGATTGGCGAGGAGGACTGTAAACATGCTCAAGTGACTTGCAGCTGGGGTGTCGAAAACCACATATATTATACTAATTGTTGTTTGGCTCTGTGTGTTGGACAAGCAGAACATCTGTGTTTAGATAACATAGGCCTGTGATAGACTTAGAGGCACCCTATCGAACATGCTTCAGATTCCTGCCCTGCTGTGGGAAAGATCAAAGCACAGTGGTAAACTATGCCTGCATGAATCCTTGACAAACAGGCAGAAACAGCAGATTCATTGATCCCCTAGCATGGACCGAGCTCCGCAGCAGTGCTGGTGCATCCCGGGTGCTGCTTTGGGGATCCCCTGCTTGGGGAGATAACGAGAGTAATTTTACTCTCTGCATTTCATCCATGGTTTGTGGTTGTTCTGCACCCCGCCTGTGCTGGCTCACGCAAGCAGCCAAAGACAGGCCACAGGGTACATCTTCCAACTGTAGCAGAGACACGGACGTATGATGAATCTGAGCAACTCATTACATAATAAAACTTCGGTATCCAAAGGCCAGATTCCTTTCCATGCATGCAATCTGTTCTATTTTCTGTATATGAACTATACATAAATTGCCAGCTCAGCCCACAGATGACTAAAATTTAACTTATACAATAGCAGATGCTAGGGCTTTTTTTAATTATTTTTTTTAGGGATTTCACGACAGTATAATGTAATGTAGAGACAAGTTACTGTCACGCTAAATCAGCTTGCTGATCCCACCCCCCCGCTGCACATTCCTCAAATAAGTTGACACTTATTATTTCAGTAAAATGGTGATGTTACATACGCCTCTGTGTACACAGTGGGATAATAAATTTGAATTATTTCTAGATGCTTTGATGCAGACAAATGTTTGAAAGCAAGTAAGTCTTAAAGTTAACTTTCACTCACCCTAAAATTTTTACTAAACTCAAAGTTTACTTTGCAGCTGCCCTTTCCTAAACCTGTCCACTGTTTTATAAAGCTATTTAGTCTATCAGAGTCCAGGATGTAAATTACACATATTTTCCTGTCGCTCATGTTCCAGCCTTTCAAAGAAAAGTCCATAGCAGAGTTGGTTTTAACCTGTAACCAACGATCATCACTGTCCTAAGCCTCAGAGTGAATCTACCCTGAAGCCTGTCATCTTTAGAACAGGATGGAACAGACTATATCAGTTGGAAGGGGCCTACAAGGACCATCTAGTCCAACGGCCTGATCACTTCAGGGCTGACCACAAGTTAAAACATGTTGTTACGGGCATTGTCCGAGCACCTCTCAAGCACTGCCAGGCTTGGGGCACCAACCACCTCTCTGTGAAGCCTTTTCCAGTGTTTGACCATCCTCTCAGTAAAGAAATGCTTCCTCATGTCCAGTCTGAACCTCCCCTGGCACAGCTTTGAACCATCCCCACGTGTCCTGTCACTGGATCCCAGGGAGAAGAGATCAGCACCTCCCTTTCCACGTCCCCTCCTCAGGAAGCTGCGGAGAGCAAGGAGGTCGCCCCTCAGCCTCCTCTTCTCCAAACCAGACAAGCCCAGGCTGCTCAGCCTCTCCTCACATGACATGCCCTCCAGCTCTTTCACCAGCTTTGTTGCCCACCTATGGACACAATCAAGGACCTTCACATCCTTCTTAAATTGTGGGGTCCAGAGCTGCACGCAGCACTCCAGGTGAGGCCTCACCAGCACCGAGCACAGCAGGACAATCCCCCCTTTTGCCCGGCTGGTTGTGCTGGGTTTGACGCACCCCAGGATGGGGTTTGCTCTCTGGGCTGCCAGGGCACACGGCTGGCTCGCATGGAGCCTGCTGCCCACCAGCCCCCCCAGATCCCTTTCTGCAGGGCTGCTCGCCAGCCACTCCTCTCCCAGTTTATACCTGTGCCTGGCCATACTCAGTCCTAGGTGCAGAATCTGGCATTTCAACTTGTTAAATTTCATCCCATTAATCATAGCTCAGTGCTTCAATCTAACTAGAACCCTCTGAAAGGCCTCCTGTCCCCAAAGAGAGTCAACAGCATCTCCCAGTTTGGTACTGTCAGCAAACTTGCTAATGGTGCATTCAACTACTGCATCCAGATCATTGATAAATATATTGACCAGAACCAGCCCTAGGACTGAGTCATGAGGAGCACTGATGGTGACCAGCCATGAGACAGACGCAGCACCATTCACTACAACCCTTTGAGCTCTGCCCGCTAGACAGTTCTTCACCCAGCACACCATGAACCTGCTCATCCCATAGCTGGACAACTTGTCTAGACGGATGCTGCAAGGGACAGTATCAAAAGCCTTACTAAAATCCAGAAAAACGACATCCACTGCCTTCCCTTCATCCATGAGGCAGGTGACCTTACCGTAGAAGGATATCAAATTATGTGAACCCATGTTGACTGTGCCTGATGATTGCAATGTCCTTTAAATGCCTTTCAGTCATACTCAGTATGATCTTCTCCATAATTTTTCCAGGAACTGAGGTTGGACTAATAGCTCTGTAGTTCCCTGGGCCTTCATTTATGCCCTTTCTGTAGATTGGAATAACGCTGGCTGGCTTCCAGTCAGCAAGGACCTCCCCACATTCCCCAGACCATTGGCAAAGGATCGAAAGGGGTCCTGCCATAACATCTGCCAGCTCCTTCAGGACTTGGGGATGAATCCCATCAGGCCCTGTGGGCTGGTGAACGTTCAGCTGATACAGCTGGTCAGGGAAATCATAAAACTGAACTCATCAGAACCCATCAAAGTTTTTAAAAAATGGCACATTTCCTTAATTCTAGTTACCTACACTGAACAGACACACATTTGCAGAACTACTCCTTACAAATTTCCCTTTAATAACTTCTAATTCTTCCATCCTTACTCTGATATTGTTGCTGTATATTAATATTTCCTTTCAACCTAGATTGCAAAATAATGTTTGTATGACTGGTCAAATCAGAGTTGAGGATCTTCCCAGATAAAAGGTGACATAAAAATATAACACAGCACTGTCATCTGAAAAAGTGCATAATTTTAACAGAAATGAGCAACTAGTAATCCATAAAATTCTGTTTTCTTCCAGTGATCACTTTAGCAAATATGTCTGTTGTTCCAGACAAACTAGAGAAGGTATTTACTAAAGGGTGCATGGTTCAGCACCTCAAAAAATAATGTAATCACTCATAATTCAAATTCATGTATAGTTCTCCAAGCTACACTAATTAAAACTGTTTTGTTTACAGCAGAGAGGAAAATGAGGATTTTTTTCCAAGCTATTTGCTAAAAACAACTCTTGGGGCAGATTTCTGCACACATTTAGATGCCTAAAGACACCTACTGGCATTTTCAACAACTAGGTGCCAGAGTGCTATTAAAACCCAGGCAACTATTTGCAGTGTTGGGCAATTAAATGCCTCCGAACTCCAGCCCTCCATCCTGAAGCACACGTTAACTTGAAGAAATTCCATCACCGAAATACCTGCATATAAAAAGGTACCATAAGAGCTTATGAACAATGCCATAAAACTCATCTAATTAATACTTACATTTGGCATCAATCTACTGAGTAGGACTATTAGAAAGAAAGAGGTACATACACAACACACTAACAGTTATACCCAAACACTGCATTTGCTGACTGTTTTCTCATCTCTCAGAGCACTTCTGCCATGTAAAGTACTTCAAGAACATCTTGTACAAGTATCAGCCACATCACATTGTTCTGTTCTGATAATTCCTCATACTCCTGGTCAGGTCAGGAGAAGATCTGATTCTGGTAGAATGATCAAAGCCTTCGTTTGCAGCAGCAGATGCTACAAATCACATTTATCTCCAGAAGTGTGGGAGATCTTTTTGGGTTTTTTGCAAAGAGCTCTGAATCCGGAATCTTCACAAACTGTATTTTAGATCATTTATGCACAAGTATTATGCAGTGTGTGTGAATAAACCTCTAACTACTTGTACATTAACAGTGGAACTAGAGTTAACCCATGGAAGCTACATGGTGAGCACAAGCCTGCGTATAAGATTATGGTTTGACTTCTATTTTCACAAGCTTGCCATAGGAAATTAAAGGCAAATTATTTTATTTATTTAGGAAAAAGGTTTTCTGTGAGCTCCTGTTGTTCAGACGAGAAAACTTTAGTTTCTTCAACAAAAATGTCAAGCCTATAACTTGACAGGGAGGCCTGCAGGGTATTACAAAAACAACAACCGACCAATTTTTAACAGATGCTGCAGCAAAGTTTGACCTCCTGCTTCAGCCTCCTAAACATAATTTAGTGCATAGGAATATGAAGTGAATTTAAAAAATAAGTGAAAGTAATCTATTCTATTTGTCTTATTCAAGCTAAGTACAAAAAGAGAAACAAGTCTAGGAAGTTAATTACTTCATTTGTGGAAAGCCTTATAGGATAATTATGTTAATATTAACAAAGTCTATAAGCATAAATTTATATCTAGCCATCTAGCTAGTCCTAGCTGAAGTTACTCTGACATACACAAATACATGTGTACAGAGAACCATGTGCATATAGAGATTCACAGCCCTGCTCAACCTGAAAAATATATTTTTAAAATTGTGACTCCTCCTCTAAGGCCAGCAGCAATTTGGTGACCTTTACTATTGTGTCAAATCCTTACCCATGCTGCAAGTCCAGGATTCAATGCAAGCAATTCTGAGCAACATACAGAAAGGCAGCCTTTGTAGAGAACCTAGGTAACATATTTTCCTGCTAAATATATTTTTACAATATTGCAGCTGCATTATATATCATGATGGAAAACACTGTATTTCAGTGCATCAGGCAATCAGTGCTCATTTTAAATTCTAAACATAAATAGGCACATAGAAAGAGATTTAACTCTGGAAGTCCTCCAGCAGAGGATCCTTAATTGAATAGGAGTTCAGTTAGATAAACCTGGTCACAAGGAGCTGCAGGTCCAGGCCATCCCAGTGGTACTGAATATGTGTTCAGAAAGCAGTTTGCCACTGTCCATTTGCCAAATAAAAATTTTTAAACTGGGAATCTCATAAGAAATATTTATTTCCCCTTCAGAAACCTGCTAGGCTGATAAACAGAAAAGTACATTTTAGCACAGCACAGGTAACAATGGCAATTGTTAACTCCCAAATTTATTTTTTTTTTATTTCAGAGATTTACTTTACTATTGAGGCTACATTCAAATAAATTTATAGGCTAAATTGTGCCTCAAAAACGAACACCCACCTCTACTTCCAATCACTTCATGAAACCCTCACCAGCACAAAACGTTCACTCATCAATATGAATTATAGTACATATCTGAAAAACAGAATTGGACTGTGATATTATATCTTAAAGAGGACACAGTCAGAAAATCATAATACCCAAGATATCACTCCTGTTAACTTCTGGAAGCCAAAACTAATATGTTATTGCAGGCCAAAATTTTTTTTTTTTTTTTTCATAAATACACTGCTTTGTTAGTGTAGTGTCACTGCTGTAACATTTTATTTAAATAATATTTTGTATCGGGACAAATACATAGAACACAAGAAATACGTAGACAGTGCAACACAAGAAACTGAGTCAAGTTTTGAATCCCAATCTCACTGTACAAAAGCAAGATGTCAAAAACTTGTGGATAAATTCATATTACAACCTAACATCCTGTTGTGCCTCAATTCTGCAGCATCTCTGAAGACATCATGCTCTTACACAGAACTGGTTTTACGCTATTTAGAGACAGCAGAGAATTATTCAATAAAGTTTTAGCTTCTTAGTGGATGATCTAATTTTGATGCTGGTTTACATTAGACATAGTTTTGGAAATATAAATAAAGGACTCAATTTTCAAAAGTTAATGTTTCTTTTGAGTACCCTGATTTTAAGATATTATGAGAAATGTGACACTTGATTTTCAAAGTGATATGTATGTTCAACTCCAGGAAAATTGCTAATTACAGGTACTCAGCAATTATGAAAACAAAGCTTATGGTATCTAAACCAGGATTTTTAAGAACAGAAGCACCTAAAATGTCCCTTCACATTACTTTGTTTTATAGGCATAATTAAATTAAATAACTTGTTTGTGTGTGCTCTTGTCTGTGCACGTACACATATTCATCCCTGACACTGCAGCTTTTAAATCTGAGCAACTTTAGGCAAAGCTACAGAACCTTTGGTGAGGTATAAAACTGAATTACCCATATGTAAAGTTAAGCATGCCCATAAATAAACACATAAATTGAACAAAACTGTGCCTACAAAAAATCAGGCACTGAATTCTCTTGCTTTTTTAAGAGTCCATTAATATAATAATAGAGGTTTCATGTATTTTATACACTCAGATATATACATATATTTTATCAGTAATGTGTGCTTGCATACAAACATACATATGCACACATGCAAACATATGTGTACACATACCACACACAGACACTCACATTCCCTTATCTGCACACATTCAAGTTCTTTATTTTTAAAGAAAATGCCACCATTTAATAAGAACTGGAATTGGTTTCAGGTTCTTCCAGGACTTTAGAATTATAGAAAAAGGTAACTTACATCTGTCATGGCATATGAAAAAAAAATCTGGACTTTGCAAACAAATTAAAATAAAAAGAAAGACCAAACACCCCCCCCTGCCTCATGCTACCAGCTTTCCAATTAGGAATCAAGATATTGGAATGAATCTGGTATAAATATAATAAGCAATGGCAGTTTTTTGTATGTGTATTTTTTACAATAAATGTGAATCTTTTGAAAGATAAATTAGTACCAATCTATGGTGAGCAAAAAGTTCTTTCCTAGGCAGGTCACTGCTGAGCCCCTTTCTTCTTCTGCTCTAGCTCCTGCAAGCGTTCCTCCCGGCACTGAGCATGCTGCGTTCCCACTTTGTGAGCTGTCTCGGTGGCTGCAATGTCAATCTGTGCATATCGGGATGATCCACTCCCTGAAATACCAAATAAAATCCTGTAAAAGACTATACCCCTCATATATTCCTGGGTAAAACTGACCCAGGGTTAAGCTACTGAGACACTTTCACTGATTTCTTGGATGATCTTGGTCTGGTCTTAAACAACTCTATAAAGGGAATAAGATGATAACCACAACTAAAAAACCAAACAAACAAACAAAAACAAACAAACAAACAAAAACACTCAAAAGTTTTCTAATCTATATATTTTTGTTATCTGTTTTTCTTCAAATAAGTAAATGAACCACCTGCATTTCTGCCCCAGGTTTGAATCTCCACTGCTACTCCTTCCAGCAGAAGACAAAATTGAACTAAGCTTTCCCACTTCTGGGAGGCTTCATCAGCAGACTACTGTTAAGTAAATGAATAGCATCTGATATTTGAAAAGAAAACGCCACTGGTAGGGCAGCTGGCAGGGATTCCTCTTTTTCTGAATTAGGCAATCTGTGAATGTTTACCAGATCAACCACTTCAGCCTCAGACAGAATGACAATTTAGTCCAATAATTGCCAATAAAGGAGATAAAAGCTGCTCGGTCTGATCATGAGCAGAACAGTTCTTTATGGGTGCAGACATACAACTCCAGAGTCTGGGAAAACTTTAGTATGAAAAAAAAAAAAATTTATGGTCATTAAAGGCATCTTCAAAGTTATGCAAGTTGAGCTTGGGAGGGTAGTGGACATTTAGGAAAGTTTATGTCAGTTTATGGAATTTGGCTCTTCTTTTTTAATGCCTTGGTTCACTGTCTTTAAAATGAAGATAAAACACCACTTTTTATATCTCAACAGTGTGTTATACAGAGAACCACATTAAAGTCTGGGAGAATATTAGAATTATTTAACTACAGCCATATAAACATTTTTTTTTTTAAATGAGAAAAATGCTACTGTTTCAAAATTAATAGACTTGCTGAAATTAAAAGTATAAAAATTAAAATCTCAATAGCTGAAAACTACGCCAGATCCTGATTAGGGGTTTTCTGTAAGGAAGAAAGCATGTCTGAATGACAATACATGGTAGCTGTAATGGATACTCTTGTGCTAATTATCCTAGTTAAGCATTAGAAGTAAAATACCCAGATCCAGACAGAATAATAAAATATTTTTTAAAAAATCAAATGTTTCAGCTGGCTTCCACTCTGTAGCACTTTCACACATCCTCATGGAAAGCAGATAAAAGAACACTGTGTTCTATTCTCAGGTGTTTGCTGCATGGCTCCAGAGTCAGTATATTCAGGAGCAAGCCCTGACACCTACACCCACAGCCCTGTTCCTGAAGCCAAGGAAGAAAAATTAAGCACGTGTAGTCCCAATACGTGCGATGAAAATCTTGAGAACATGAAGCAAATTACTGTCTGTCAAACTCCACAGACACAGAAATGTCCACTTTAGAAGGAAAACATATACAATGCACCTGTCAGAGAGATGCAATATTTTATAGAACTTCATTACTTAAAAATCTTTTCCAAAAGAGCTGGCAGCTATAAGAACTGCCTCACAAATGTAACAGGGTTCAACTCTTCTGTTAGCAAGAGCCTATGGGTAGATGAGAAATTAAGATTCCCAATACAGTCTGAATTATTGCTTCCTTTGCTGTTTAAATAGTATTGTAGACTTCCTTACCTCTTATGCTTGTGCTAGGTTCTTGAAGTTCCAGTTCCATGTAATGAAGTTGTTTTTTGGAAGTAGGGCTGACAGGAATATTAACATAGGTGGCTGTCTCGCTGTGGGGTCTATCTGATGCAGGGATATCAGCTGAATAACCTACTGCCCCTTCTAAAATAAGTAACATGTTGTTATAGACAGTTTGCAATGACCAATGATGCATTTCATAAAAATGTGGTGTTCTATCAAATGTTCTGAAAGCAAACATTCAGCAGCAACAACCCAGCTTGCCACAGTACATTCCTCAGTCATAGGTAGGACATGAGAAGACTAAAGATTCTACCGAAAAGATCCTGGGAGACTGATCAAGTCAGGATCTATGAAGAATACCACAGACCACAGCCAATGATCTCACTATGTTGTGACAGAAAGCAAACACTATGCAGAAATTTTCAAACAGAAGCAATGTATGCAACATTACCTCAACAAGGCTTTCAGCTCTAACTCAGGTTAGTAAAGCCTTATAGGAAGCAATCTGTTCTAGAAGGATATGGACTATTATATCATCCCTGAGAGACAAAAACAGGGACTGAAGAACAGTTTCAAGAAAGAGGAAGGCAAGCTTTAGGAGACAACATTGACAGCTTCCCTGTACTGAGTTGAAAAAGACAGGAATGATGCCAAGTGGGGACAGACCAAATAATAAAAGGCTTCAATTGCAGGAAAAAAGTAGAAGATTAAGCAGTGGGAAAAGCTTTCTAACACTAAAGATCACAAGAACACTAGAGGAAATCCCACAGAAGCTGAAGAATTTCTGCATCTAGAATTTTCTAAAAGAGAGAAAGACTAACAGCTACTATGAAAATTTTCTATAACGTGATTCTGACTTAAAGACAACTTTTTTGTCTCCTGGACGAATTTTCAAGATGTCTTCTAGCCCTACTTTCAATTATTCTAATCTTGTCAGAAGTGAAACTAACAGAGAAGGTAGAAGGTTCCATTCACTGGCCAACCAGGTATTTCAGTCCTCAACCCCTTCCTAACATCAGGTTTTTCAATCCATGAATACCAAGGGACTTCCCAGAATAACCTGGGCTACAGGAGACCCAAATATAAACCTGTATTCTCTCTGTGTTTAGGCAAGGCATTCTCACTGTCCTACTCAGCAGGCTAGAAAACACCTGCCTGTCCAGTCCAGTTGAAGTTCTTACCCTTAAACACTTTCTGCTGTTAAATTAATCTGGGACAAAGGAGAGCAGAGGAAACATGGTATCACTTTCAGGTTCTCCCTTTTCCTGAAGTTCTCCCATTAAGCCCTTCCTTGTCCCTGCATAAAACTTGTATCAAAACTTTATTTGTCCAAATCACTGCTTTTCTCTTCTGCCCATTCAGACACTGTTGAGATGTGAATGGAGAGGAAGTAGGTGATCAAGGCTTTTTACAGCACAGGAGAGAATGATTTCTTATATCCAACCAACAGTAGCTGTGAATAACTAATAAGGGGAACTTTTTCTCCTTAACGGACTGTATTATGAATAGCAGAGATAGCTCATTCAAATTCAGGCAACAGTAAGAGTTGTCACAGGCTACAGCAGGTTCCAGGATAAGGGAATCTCTCCAGGCCTAAGCTATTTAAATCAATCAAATTAAATAAAAATTTTAAAAGCCTGGACAGTTGGTCAATTTTCTGACAGATTTTCATAAAGAAAACATAAGAATATTCATGAAGTAACCAAACACTTTTCTGATGGTCAGATTTCAAGTTGTTGTTCCAAAGCCAGGTGTTAAAAACAAAATGAAAAGGAAATAAAGAAATCAAACAGAAGAAATTTCTATATTTTCAAACATCATTATCTGAAATTATTTTCAATCATTCTGTCTAAAGTATTTCAAAGGAATTTGGCCTGACTGTGCCAAAAGTGATTCTGCAGAACCATAGCATTGAAAACCTGCATCCCAAATAACTTGTAAGGAAATTACAGTCTTAAGGACTGATACAGAGTCATGAACGGTCATGAAGGCAAAGAATTTTTGAAGTCTTTCTATATGCTTGCTGTTAAAGCAACATAGCAGGAGTTTAAGTGAAGTGTCCTCAAAGCCAGATAACATAACAACTAGCAAACTTTTCTATAGAGCTAAATAGTTGAAAGGTTTTAGGAAGCTGAATGTCATACTTGATGCAGATAAAGCAAGTGATTTTCCTGAGAACTAAAAAAACACACATGGAGAATAATATATTAATTGGTAGGGCTTTGTGCAAGAAAAGCAAAAGAAACACACAGAAAAAAAAGAAACCCCTGGCAAAAGTCAAATATTCTTCTCAAAGAAAAAAAAAAAAAAACAACCAAACAAACAAAAAAAAACAACAACAAAAAACCAAACAACCAAACCAAGGTTGGGCAAACTGGAATGGAAGGGAAGGAAGAAGGAAAAGTCTTCTGTTGTTTAGTTATTGCTGTCTTAATAGCAACTGTGCTTTCTTTGTAAACATAGAAATACTTGGCATATCATTTTTCCTTCAAATAAAAAAAAGCCTCATTAGACATTAAAAAACTGGCTTATATTTGTTTGAAGAGAAATGTTTATTTGAAAAGCACAAGACAGTCAAAAGCTCCTACCAAGGCACACACAGAGGGCCATGGACAAAGACTGTGCTTTCAGCAGCTCATTCTGGATGGACAGGGGTAGAAGATGATTACAAGAGGGGTCAGAGAACCAGTATTTGAGATCATTATAGAAAGAGAATTTGAGAGTAAGATAGATCAAAATGCACAATTACAACATTCTGAAAGAATCATCATTGCTTGAAGAGAAAGGGGGAAGAGGTAGGAAGAAAAAAAAAAGATAGTTAAGCAAATAACAGGAGAAGAATAAAAGAGAAAATGCAGTGGCACTGAAATGAAGGGGAAAAGAAAGGAAAAGATAGTATAATTGGGGAGGGAAGAAGAAAATTATACTTGAAACTGGTATTTTAGCCTTTCTTTAAGCAAGTGTTAGTTATTCATATTTTCTACCCTATGTAGGCACCATTCTCAGAAACATGCAATAACACGGAAAGAAAAACACCACCATAAACACAGCCCTGAGACAAGTGTGTGTGAGAGCATGCACATAAGGCTGACATGTTCAAAGGGCACCACCTCAAAAATAAACATTTAGAACAGATCACAACAAAAAAGGAAATGGAAAAAAGAAACAGGAGATGTTACTGTCCCCTCTAATGCAACTGGCTCCAAAGATCTTTACTCACCAGGTTCCTCTGGGCAAGTAGGAGTTCCAGGTTCTGCAGGAAGTGTTAGCATCTCATAACCACTTTTAGGACCTAGAATACAAGAACACGTTCAACAGCTTTCAATTTAGGAATTTGCACAATGAAAATAAAGCGTACGTTTTTTCTGGGTTTGACTTGTAACCTTCTAATCAGAATAATCACACTGAATAATCTCAGAAAGTACAAACAGTGGTTAGTGTTGACTTTTCTATAGTGGTGATGCCAGCATTTTCTAATGAGTGTAACACCAAGGAAATAAACGTTAGGACATTTTTACAAGTATTCACACTGAAGGGCACTGAAGTCAACAGTGTGTTTTACTGTACATCAATGTGGGAGCAAAGCTGTGTTGGATGCATGAATCAGGGAGAACTGCGTGGGTGATCTTGGGAGCATCTGGAAGACTCTTGTTAAAATTCCACCTCCAGCATGATGGATAACTTCTTGATTTCTGACAAAGCTCTGTAGAAAATGCTTAAAGTAGCCCTTCAAAAGATAACTTTGCTTTCCAAGTACAAATCATCATCTTCGCAAGAAGCCAGGTTGTACAACATCACCGGTGCTTCCAGAGCACTGAGCTGAAAAAAGAAGCCCGGGTTCTCTCATGATCTGACTCCAGCCCAGTTCAAACGAGGCAAGCTAAAAAGCTATGCCCATAGAATGCACATATTTGGATTAATTTTGAATGACAAACACTCATAATTTTACCTACTGATGTTCTTTCTCTATTATAAAGAAGTATCTTTAAACGTGGTAGGTTTTTTTTCCCACCATGTCATTGCTAGGGCACAGGACTTCTCATGGCTCGAGGTGCTTTTTTTGGTGGGTGCCCTTTGTTAAAGTGCTGGCAGCATATTACTGTTGTGAATAAGATTACTGCCTATGCTCTGACACTTATCTCATCTGTCACTGCCTCTTCTAAACTTATCCCATCTGTCAATGACTTTCTAACAAAAACCCTGCAAAGCAAAAAACCCAAAGAAATGCATAAGTCTTACAATAGGGAATCACGTCATATATTACCTTTAAAATATTCTGAAGTTTAAAAAAATTTAGGTTTAAATTAATTTAAATTTGCATGCACACACACATACCTCGTAATCACTTACACTTACCAGCTTGGACACTGTGCCCTCTATGTACCTTCAAAGACCCAGAAGCTGCCAATGCAGATGCACCACCTGTTTTCAAAGAGAGATATTCACATTAATTCTAAATACCTGTTGCTATTATTAGATATCTGCCGTGCATCAGCATTTTTAGTAGATGATTCTGAAACATCAAGAAAAATTTCACTAAGAATTACAAATCATTGTTCCTCGTTTAAGCAATATTCCTTTTATTTTTGCTAAATTCTTTATCCTGAGATTGTGGCACCAGAATCTAATTTTGTGGTTTTCTTTCTTTATAAGGAAATGATGCCTTCTACAAAACTTCAGGATACTGGCCTCCCTGTTTGTAAGAGTACTACCTTACTCACAGAGATAGTTGTCTTGAACTGAGAAGTAAAATGGCAATGAAAACTGAGTGGGGAGTTGTCTTTACAATCCATAACATAGCTTTGGCAACCACAAAGTTTAAAGCATTCATTAAATTCTCATCAGACTGGATACAAAACCTGTTAATGGGAAAAACTATATCACACTTCAGTAGTCCACTGTCCAGGTTTAGATATGCAGGGTGAAGGGTAGGCGAAGGATCTGGCTTCCGTGGGGTTTGAATCCAGGTCATAGCTATTTCTTGTGAAATACCGTTCCAAGTGTTACAGCCAGGAAAGCTTTACCCAGGGCATGTCGGATGGCACAGTCAGCCTCCTTTCCCCAGCCCTATTCAGATCAGCAGGAAGCTGTCCCAGGTACGGGGATAGATACAGAAGTTTGAAGAAACAAGGGCTAGCAACTCGGAAACCTAGAGCAGTACACATGTAGTGTGGTCTGTCTGCACATACACATCCCTTTTTCATTTAACTAGCAAACTAATCAGCGTTATACCTACCTGTTCAGTTGGCATTATCCCTATCCAGCCATGAATGTCTTGTCTCTACTGCTGTCATTGTGGGCACCTTAATCAAGATGAGTGGCACTTACTTCCTCACATGAATAATTTTAAGCAAATTTCTCGTGCAAGTAAATGGTACTTACAGAAATAAGGTAGGAGGCTGTGCTTATGAGTAACCCTGCCACTGGTGACAGGGCCGTGCTGCTGGGTGTTGGGGATCAGGTATAAAATTAACACTCTCTTCTAAACTGATGAATAGTCTCTGAGCAGGTGAGACACTTCTCTGCAAATTGTTTTTAAAATAGCATCCAAAAATTACCATAATTCTTATGCAACATAAAGAAATTCTGTAAGATAAATAGAAGTCTCAAATACCTCAGAAAACTGCATGACCTAGGAACCTAAAGAAAATGTCAACTTCTTAACTTCTTCCCCTTCATAAAGTATACATTCATACATTTTTTTTCTAAATCTAATGAATTCCAAGCTTATAAAATTATTCCTACACTTTTATAAAATAAATCTAAATAAACCCCACAGATTACTTCATTTAATGGGGACAATGGATTAGAAAAATAATAAACACCTACTTCAGAAGTGCACAACTGAACTAAAAGCTTCAGTTTTGTAGTCTTTGTGTGCAAAAAAGCATATATAGTGTAATCCAAGGTTACAAAAGCAATTTCCAAGCATACCGTATTGAGAAACTGATTTTGCATTTTAACAAACAAGATCAGGTTGTAGAACCTTTGCATACTCTGGTGAGGACTTAACCACTAAAAACATCTGAAATTTTGTTTTTAACAAGACTGCCAATAAAAATAGATGCAAAAATAGGACATCCCTGGACTAGCTGATTTACTTGTGTTTTCACTGTAACCGATTTTCCATTTTCTGATCCCACAGCATCCTGTCTCTGCATTATTAAGAGTACCAGAATACGCTTTATGCAGCTAAAAGCCTTACATTACTTTGAAGACTAGAGCTTTATGCTAATTGCAGCTTCATCACAAAAACTGGTGTGAGGTTGGTGTTTGTTTCCTCTCTCAGAAACTTAATGTAATTCAGCAGAAATCATTCCAGAGGAAATGTGGATTTTTAAGCATCATTTTTAGGATTTGTGAAAAGCACACCGGACAGGAAAGGAGATTTAAAACAATAAGATATTCTAATCTATTTATGGTCAAGTTGAAGTTTTCCTATTTGGAGCTCATTTAAAAGAACTATGTTAATGCTTCGGGATTTGACCTGTTGCATTTTCCTCATTTTCAAATCTGGCAACTAACAAATATTTGGATAGTCAAATCTCTCATGGAATGTTATTGAAGCTTTGAACTGTGTCATATAAACACATGTCAACAGAGATCAATCTAGATATTTTTTTCCTTCTTCTTTACAGTTACCATATAAACTGGTTTGTTTCTTATTTATGAATCCTAGGATAACACTTGCAGGAATGGAAAAAGCAAGTTAGCAAGATACATTTCTGAATATATAAAGCATCCAGCAGGAGACAGACGTTCCCTTCCATCATTCTTTTCACCTTACAAGGGGTCGTTACGAACAATTTTTTCAGTTTCCCCTGCTATCCAGTTCTGTGTGCCTGACTAGCTTAAGTCTTCATTAAAACTGAGTAGCTCATCGAGAGTTATTTCTGTTCTATTTTCCTCAATGTGTAAGAGGAAGAAGATATTAAAATGTGACAAAATGAAAATAAGCTGCAGAATATTTTGCATTCCTACCTATGATTAGACTCAAACGTCTGATGTAGCTCAATGAAGACAACCACTATTTGAAACATTTTTCTTACTTCATAGTCATTTCTTTATGCCCACTCTTCAAAACTAAGCACAGTTTATAGCACGTGCTACAGGAAAGAGCCATGACAAAAATTAAAAAATGAGAGGGAAGCTGGAATACGTGCTATAAGATGAGCCCAGACAGTTTACATTTTCAAATCCTGTCACCTATCATTACATGGCCAGTGAGTAGACACATGCAAAACTGTACTGCATTTACCAAGTGATCAGTTTTTACTGCCCAGCCTCTACTTTGTCTTCACAGAGCAGGTCACAAGCTCTGCAGGTCTTGGCTATTAAATTTGCTGACAAGGAGTCAGGACAGAAGAAAATACTATGCTCTACAATACATTCTTGCTTCTTGTTGAATTAGAACTGCCTTTAAAGTACTTTGATCCACTCAGTCAAGCAGCATTTCCATCTCATGCTTTGAAAACAAATACCTTGCTTAAAAGAGTATCCAAAGGCTAGAGCTACTGATTGACAGCAGAAATACTGCAAGTGCACCAGGAGGTTTTTTCATGTAAATGCAATAAAAGACTTCCTGCTGCTGTATAATTGCCCTTTAAAACTTCTCTAAGCTTGCTACTCTTCAATTTTCAAAGTGATTTCATATATTTTCTTCTATACAAATGGCATTATCTGCAATACATAAAAGCTGAAGGGAATGCTTAAAAATGCTTACTTGCTCTACAGATTTCACTGTATTCAGAAATGCCTCCAGTCTCTCTAACAGTCAACTTCAGAACTAGTAGAATCACTCAAAATTATAAATGCATTCAAGCACACAAACTTTTCAAATACTGTTCTACAAAGATGCCTTTTTAGTGTGTCCAAAAGAATCACAGAGAATCTAACTACCTCCAGCTATTATTCATCTTCCCATGCTGCAGGGTGACTCCGGCCCAGACACCCATCTTTAAAAATGCAGAAGTGTTAAGCTAGAATCATTACCATTTTCCTGTACCAGGAAACTCATGTCTTTTTTTAAAAAAATATACCTTCAAAGGTGCTTTACATACAAGTACTTCAAAAGTCTTGTGGCATCTGAAGCTCGGGATCTACACTGGCCAACAACGAAGGTCACGTAATGTGTTTCCTTAATAGAGGAGAGGAAAAAAAAAAAAAAAACACACAAAAAACTGCCCAGAAATAAACACTATGTTCGCAAATAAGGTTCCTCACCTTTGTGTTCTAGAAGGCTAGGATATGTAAGTTCCCCAAATTTCAGTGTCAGAGAAGGCATAGGAAGCAAATCATGAGTACAGAAGAGACAGGACTAGAGGGCCACTGTGGCATGGACTTATCATCTTCTGTCACTCCCAAGACAGGGAACAGGAATCTGCTGGATCTATTCAGCCCAGAGGATGAAGTGGCAGCATTTGGATCATTCACGAACATATAGTTTCACTGCAGTGACATCTTTTTTCCCCTCCTGTCAGGCCCCCAGTAATTCACTAAGGCCAAGGTTTAGCTTGTAAATGCAACACATATCTTAATCAGCTTAATCAAACTTTACTGAGCTCCTATTTTTCTTCCCTTACAGAATTATTTTGTGCGCACTTATAAAATAAAACACAATCAAGAAAAAGCATGCCGTATTATGGCAGGGTTTTATTAATCAGTTTCTCATTATAATAACGCTCTTCTATTACAGTGTTTAGCTCTGTGAAGCATGACAGATTTATGGTGGACACACTTCAGCACACAGTTCTTTACTGGCTCAATAGAAGTATCATAGTGCACTTAGTCTTCTTACATCTGAAGAGATGACAACACATTTCCTGAAAACCGAATTATGAATTATAATTTATTTTCAACCTAAGAAACAACAACAAACACAGTATGGCCCAGATTCTTTCTCACCACTCTCAATTAGTTCCTTACTTCTAATCTTGGAATAGAAGTATCAGGCTGCATAGTTTCACAACAATTTTCAAAATGCATGAAAGAAAGCCTCTTTTTCTATCATAAATGCTAAGCTGTCAGTTCATTTTCAGCACCCATCACCTGTTATATACTTAATTTTATTCTTTCACCTCCCTACCTTGACTCTGTATCTACCTAAGAACAATATAATAGACATCCAATGCTCATAATCAGCATTCAGCTGACATTTCAGCTGAATTCTAATCCACAGCTTTGTTTTATGTTTATTCCTTAATTCATCCTCTCAGAACATTTCCCACCAAGCATTGTGTAGGTTTGGTATTACAAGCAAAGAGGCTGCCAGATAGCAAGAGTGTCTGTTGCACTGCTGATGAATTTGCTCCTGTGGCATATGGAAAAAATGGAAATGCACCGACAGAAAAAAAAGAAAAGACAATTTAAGAGCCACAAAACTTAACAATATTAAAGCATGCTGCTTCCATGGAAGGATATTTGTCAACTTATTTTCCCATTCAGAGGTTGATTTTTGTAATGCCAGAGCCTGCAGCACAGGGAGATCAGACCTCCCACTACAGAAGTTTAATTTGAGTGTTGAAGTGCCCAAAATTGGGCCTGGCTCCTGGGAATGCCTAGGCAATCAGCTTCCCTGGAGCTAATGGGAAGGGACAAAAGTTTCTGAAATATGGTGCATAAAGCCTGCATGAAACGCCTTCTCCAGGGATTGCAGATGGTCCCTAAGCACATCCGCAAACCCATTCCAGCTCTCAATTTAGCTTCTCTAAATAGGATTCTTGGGATTCAGACTGCTCAGTTCACTTGGAAGGGTTGGCAACTAAGGACAGATATACTGGTATTCATCCCACCCACCCCATCCCCCCCCAACCAACCTCATGGTTTAAACATCATTCATCAAACAGGAGAGCTGTGACAGAGTTTTACTCAACTGAGAACATTCAAATATTTCAAAGGAGAGCATGAAAACATTAGAAGAGCTGGAGATTCCTATCTAAGCTGTTGCAATATATTAGAAAAGAGCCAAAGATTTAAATAACAGGCCTAAATCACAGCAAGAAAAACAACTGTTAGGAAACTGTTAGGTAATATGTTCTAAATGTAAGAACAGCAAAGGACTTTAAATGATTTAAGGTGGGTTAAGGATTCTCGTTGCAGAACATGCTAAAAAAACACCACACACAGAAGTACATCTTAACCTCAGGGCAGAGGCTTAAGCTAGACAACTCCTTCAGCCCTGTTTTTCCTACAGTAATTTCATTTATAGTACCAGAAAGATAATCAAGATAATGACAAACTCTTCAGCTCACCATTCTGTGAAGGCATGTGCTGTCTTTTGGTTCCATCTCTCAACACTGAATGTGCATCTCATTCACGATGCCTTAATTCAAAGCACATAAGCAGCTCCTGAGAAAAGGACCTACACACCTCTGAAACTCCATCCACTAGATCATGCTACAGAATTTCTTAAGCATTCTTGAGAAACTCTGTATAGGTCCCACGAGAACTTCTTAGACCAAATGTACTAAACCTATTTGCCTCCAGAATCAAGATGTCTCAGAAATCAGAAAATCTGAATCACATTTTTTAACCTCTATCCTGTCATGGTATTTCAAGGTCCATAATAACCACAAATGCAGTCTATTATACTTAAGAGCAGGCATTCCCACATCATAAAACTCCAAAGAATCCGTTACCTTGATCTGTAGTACAAAGCTATGATAACAATGGGAACACTTCCCTCCTACAAATGCAAGCAATCTAATTCAGTCTCTCTTTCTAATAAATCTTTACAAAGTTATTTATAACAAAGGCAATCAAATTATTTAAACCAGAATTAAATGATTCACCCCAACTTGTTTTTTTCCATCTAGTAATTAAATTCAGAATTGTTGCTGCATTTATGAACACTTTTCAGCTTGCCATTAGAATGAGACACATTTCTCTGAAGTTGCTGAGTCAACTGCTCAGCATCCATAACTAGCAGTAGAAAGAGAATACCATTACCCACACTCACTACCAATAAACTGAAAAATATTTAAACAATTGGTCCTGACTCTTTAACTCCATTTCTTGCTACAGAACTGAGGCATTCAAAAGCAAACATACCGTACAGAACATATGAGCACCTGTAGCACTGGAAGAAGGGGGTTTGCAATCATACAGTGTATTTGAATTAAAGTACAATACAGTCCTTTCTGTGATAAAAAAAAACAAATGTGTTTATGACTAAGTGGACTGCTACACTAGCAAACATTATAAGTGTATATTGAGTCATTGTACAGTCCTTCATGCCAGGAGAGGTATCTTGCCATGTAATTGCGCAAGACAGGTTTTGAAAGTAGTTACCTCAAACTAGTGTGCCCCTATGTTATCCTCAATAATGGATTAAAAGATCATAATAGAGAAACATAGAAAATTTCTAATGCTGTTCCTTTAGTCCAGCAGAACTGTTTGAATGACTGCTCAGCACCCAGGGACCTTCAAATTCAATAGCTTGGATTAAAGATGGTGGAAGCAAAATATTCAAAGGCTACAGTATTATCTTGAAAGCTTTTCAACACCAAGTTCAATTATACTTGAAACATTCACATATATAAAAGACAATACTTTAAAATGAAATATCTGAAGATAATGAAAATATGACAGAGAAAACATGAGTTTCTCTTGTATTCTGAAAAATAGTGTAGTATTGAAAAATAAAGTTCTACAGGTATATAATGAGAGCATTTGAGAGATGAAACCCCATAAAGATAGCCAAGAACTTCAGTCACTGTCTTTAGATGCAGCATTTGCCTAAAGCATTTATACTTATTCCATCAAGTATTCAGCTCATTTTCTCAAACAATATTTACCCAGTGTACCAGACATGAAAACCCACCTACTCAAATTTCTTCAGTCTTGTATCTTCCCTTTCTGTTGATCTAAAAATCTGTCCTGTATTTCCACTTTCCCAATTTGCTTAATGATAGGTTTTATCAAAACAGCTAACTCCTTCATCTGCATCAATAGTCTGAGATTAACTTTTTGTCAGATATTGTTTGCATCCATAATTAATTTGTCACTGAAATTTATGCTGAAATAATATTGTGCCCACCACACGCAGCTATAGACCCAAGTTCCCCTGTATCTACACACAATTTAATCATAAGTGCTCTTATTTCCTTGGGTCATTTAGAGGACTAGAAACCTGAGTACCAGAAGGAAAGATAAAATTAGAGTTAATGATCCAATTTGTGCTTCTACTTACACCTCTATAAATCAATAGTAATTCCACTGACTCGAGTGGAATAACTAAGAACAAGATCTGCTAAATGCTTCTGGATTTTCTCCTGCTAAAACAGACAAAGGAATAGAGTTACTTACAACCTTCTCAAGAAAGACCTACTGATTCTAGGTATCTTACTGGATTTGTTCACACAAGAACCAATCAGCTGTACTTCTTTACGTATTTGCCAAGGTTTTTAAAAGTAATAAAGATACCCAAGCACAAAGAGCTGTTCTATGTCAACTGGAAGCATGCAAACTGAAAAATGTAATGGATCTGCTGAATTATCAGGTAAACAGTTTAAGGAATATAAAGACATTTAAGATACTAAACAACTTCTTTGTACAGATCTAACCAAGGACTAAGACGGAGACGGTGCACAAAACCAAATGCTTATGAAATGTTATTTTTGAAGTAAAATGATGATACAAAAGATGCCAAACCAGTTTGGTTATATTAGACAGAGAACTCCAGATGACCAACACATCCTACTGATGGGCAGATTTACAATGCAAAGATAGTTGTCGGGGTTTGAGCTCAGAGGGCAACTGAGCACCACACAGCCGCTCATTCCCCCTTTCCCCCCCCCAGCGCTTTGAAAGAGAAAATGAAGGAAAAGGCTTGGAATTTGAGGTAAGGACAGGGAGGGATGAATCATCCATGACAGTCATGGACAAAAGACAGACTCATTAAGGGAAGAAAAAAAAGAACATAAATTTAATACAGATACTAACAACAACACTACTTAACAGACAGAGTAGGACAATAAGAAGCATTACCACATCTTGAAAACACCTCCCCCCACCCCTCCCTTCTTCCAGGGCTTTGCTTTGCTCACGATATCTCTACCTCCTCCCCCTAGCATCACAGGGGCAGGAAATGGGGGGGTGCAGTCAATGCTGCCACTTCTTCCATCTTTAGCAGGGGGAGCTTCTGGGACTTCTTCCCCCTGCTCCAGCATGGTCTCCCTCTCACAGGAGACAGACCTCCACAAACTTTCTCTGATGAGTCCCTCCCATGCGATGCAGCCCCTCCCGGGCTGTTCCAGTGTGGGACACCCCCACACACTGCAATCCTCCCAGTGCCAAACTACAACAGTGCAGGCTTCTTCCCCCGACACGATCCCAGCTTCCTTTGGGTGCAATCACCAGAGACCGCATGGCCCCCCCCCACAGACTGCAGCTCAGCATCTGCTCCACCATAGACTTCCATGGGTGGCAGCCCTGTGGTCTCACCACAGGCTGAAGGGAGGCTCTGCACTGGTGCACCTCCCTCCCCCATTCTCCCACTGACTTCAGTGTTCACATAGATGTCTCAACTCCTCCTCTCAACTCCAACTCCTCCTCCCAGGTGCCCTTAAATATGTTATCGCAGAGGCACAGATAATTGGCTTGGCCTTGGTGCAGAGGTGGGTCTGAGCTGCAGCTGGGGGAGCTTCCAAAAGCTTCTCACAGGGGGCAACCACTGTAGTCCCATCCCCTGCCACCAAAAATCCGACCGCTCACTCAAACCCAAGACATCAGTGTGTTACCTTTGCCTAAATAATCTTTCCAGGCCAGATACTCATCTTCCTCCCTTTACTGATTTTGTTGGCCAATCAGTAATTCCACTGACATGAGAGAAGCATCTCCACGTTGCCTCTGGTAAGGATCCATTTCTGTGTTACTGTGTTATTTAGAAAACTGAGTATATGCACTGAACATATAAATCAAGTTTCCCCTTGGTGTTAATGTAGCCTAAAAACACTTTCTTGACATTCTTCAACCATGTAAATAGAAAAAGCACTAAACAACTTCATATAGAAACTGACAACTTTGAACTTCTTTAGATTACAGAAGAGAAAGACAAATATATTAATCTTTGCAACCAAAGATACTACAGGTTACAATGTATTTCATAATTGTCAGTCACATATTGCAGCAGCAAAACCAACCACAAACAAGATACCTCTCAATATAGTCTTCACTTCTGCTTCCATAAATCTTCTGTATCTCTCATCACAATTTGAGACTTAAACATTATTATTTAACAAAGCAAATAACTAAATAGCTCCTACCTGGTATAGCTGGTAAGACTCCAGACTGTAATATTGCTGTTCCCTAAAGAAAACAGAAAATTTAAAATGAAAAATTTTTACAAGAAATATAAAATTCACAAAATATAGGAAGAATGGCAGAGAAATCACTTCACCATCACAGAAGCTTAACAAATGGTTTTAAAATCCAGAACAGACACAAAGGTGCTCAGACTTGAAGGTGTTCAAAATACATATAAGTTGCAAAACCTTCCCGTACCTGAGTAAAGGTTAACTAACTTGGCTTTGGATGCTTTGCAACAACTATATCAGGCACAGTAAATCTTGGCACTATTGAATCAGTCCTGAATTAAACAGCAAAAAGCAAGAAAATTTTATATTCAGAGGAAGATGATATCAAGTTGGAGTAACAGGATTAACAGATGTAAATTAAGGCCATGCCTATATTTGTTTAAAATGTAGGTGCTGCAAGCAGACTGAAGCCTGGTGTGCTTCTGACTCAGCTCCACAAAACCAACACAGAGCTTGAATTGTTTTCAGACTGCCTACAAATCCCACCTGTGACATCAGGGTCTTTCTAGAAAAGCTTTTTGCCATCTCAGATGTTTCCTACTGTTCATACCACGGTGGAACAGTGGCAGCTGGGGCACATCAAAGCAGTCAGGCCCATTCACACTTGAGGGTAAGCGTGTTCCAAAACACGCTTGCAGGCCGGGTTTCTCCCCAGTTATACTATGTCATACAAAGCTGATCTGGATGGCATGCTGGCACTTCCATCTCCAGATGGAATCAAGGCTGCTCCTGCACTGCAACATCAAGGTAGGCTATAAAGTCAGCCTGGTCTGTGCTACTGACCACTACTCTGCCAAAGAGATCGCTCTTATTTCTGTGATCTTGGTGAGAAGAATAATTCATCATCATGATCCATTTTTGATAAATAAATGTGTTTTCGGGACTTTGAAGTGGAAAAACTTTATATACCTTTTGGAGCTGAGCCGTAACACTGCTCAATTCCAAAGCAATAAAATTCCATCTCATACTGACACCTGACAGTAATTTTCCTCACTTAAATACACTGACTTGTGACCTGTGATAACTCTCCATTTCCTAAGCTTTCTTACAAAGCTTTTAGGCTTTTCAGATGCACTTTAGACTCAAACATTACATATATGTTACATATATCTTCCCTCTATACAGGCACTGTGTTGACATTCCAGAATTTCTCATTAGAAAACAAAATATATTATTTAATTCTTATCCATGTATAAGCTAAGTCATAATAGTTCCTGCACAACATTTTATTAAGGCAAACATACTAAGACATAAAGCTCACTACAAGTGACCATCACAAAAAACTGTCAGAGCCGACTTCAGTTAAAGTTAAGTGGAAAGGCTTTCTTTAGTTTTGATGCACCTTGCAATGAACCAGAAAAAGATTAGAAAATATTACACTGATTCTGTTTCAGCCAATAAAACATACATTAAAAGAGCTTACTTGGACCAAGTGAGGAGGGGCAAGTCGTTTTTTTTAAATACAGTTTTGAGATCTGCAACATAGAACGACTTTCGACAGTGGAATTAACACACAACTTACAAGACATTTCTGCCTGATCCTATTGCAAACACGGAATCTACAGCTTCAGTATTTACTTGAGCTTTTATGCTAGCTGTCTATTTTAATATATGAAACACTGAATTTGAGCAACTGTTTAGAGAAGAAGTAGAAGGGAGGGGGAGGAAATCAGAAACATGGCCAAGATTTCATTGCTGAAAGAGAAAAACCACCCCACAGCATTTCAGAAAAAGAGCATTTTATTAATTCAACCATAGTGGATGTTTCTATATTCTATTTGTTTCTATAGTTACCGTGTGTCATCACAGAAGTTGCTGCTTATATTTGGGGAATATGCAGAAGTATCTGCACAGATAAAGGATAGAGAAATTTGGAGTTCATTACAAGCAGAATTTTGTATGTTTAGATAACAATATTTTTTCATTACAGTAGAATTTCCATTCATTTTTTGTCACTATTATTTTAGCAGACTTGAAAAATGCTTTTTCCTGCCCCCAGTAATTTAGTAGGGGTTTGCTAATATAGAATACCAAAAAATAATTCCCCTGACTTTGGTTATGTCTGTGGATATAAAGCAGATTATGCTGCCTGTGAAGTTAGCTTACTTAATGGAATAGAAAGTGGCAGAATGCAGTGTTGAAATGCATAAAAATAAAATCTTGCTAATAAAGAAGGACCTCACAACTTTCTGGCAACTCACAGTCAATCAAAAATCATTTTGGGAGGCAAACAAAATTTATCTTCCTCACTTTTGCCTCTAGATTCATTAATCTGCACAGCCTTGCTGTCATTCAGAACATGGGCTTCATGCATGAAACTAGATAACAAATCAGAAAAATATTTTTAACTCTCTTTCCATAAATGCATTACACATCAGAATATCCTAAATCATATCCAAAAAAGTGATAGAAATAAAGAATAGAAAGCAGAAAACCTGAAAGGAGATTGAAAGCTCTTTGAAGAAAGAACAGCATTTTGGTTCTTTGTTTATCCATATTCTCCCAGAGAGGAGTCCTCTTTCATCATTACAGATGTTACAAGCAACAGTAATGCAAAGAAAAAAAGAATAAACTGAATATTTTTATAATGATTGGTTTTCTTCTCAACTTATAGCAAATTTGTTATTTGCAAAATACCATACAGTCTACTTGCTAAACAGCTCTGCTCCCCCTGTAAATTCAAGTTATAACTACTTGATTTACTTGCAAATTAAGTTTTGCTATTTTTTCCTCCTCTCAGTGTTGCACAAGTATAACACTTCTGTGAGAATGAGGGTTAAAAAGTCATCAGTGCCAAAATGTTAAAAACATTTCAGTCACAGAAATTTTTTTGGTGATGTGCTGCTTAATGCAAGTTAAAATAACTAGCACAGATTTCTGACCTCTGAATGTGAGTCAGAGTTCAAGCCATCATTTGCTTTTTATTCTACACTTCATATATGACATGGAAATAACTGAAAATTAGAGAGAGATCATTGTTAACATTGGTGCAGTTTGTTCAACAATGAAGTCTTATCTCATGCCTGGAATTACTAGTCACACTTATAAAATAAATTCTAGAAATTTTTTTATAAAATTGTACAAATTAAGTAAGATGAGAAAATTGATAAAGGCTAGACAGATAATATCAAATAAATATACTTTCAAAGTCATTATTAGAAGATCAGATTATACTTGACAAAGAAAAATGCAAAAAGGCAAACAGAAGTTAGATGTGTGAAATTACATCGGATGTGGGACACTTATAAAATACACTGAAATTGTAGGGAATAGATGAGAGACAATAAATGACTAAAAGATTCAGATGTGATTAGATTAAAAAAAAATGAGTCTGAGATAATAACAAAAATAAAACCAGTCTTTTAACAAGTAGTTTTTTCCAGTCTATAAGATTGCTGTCTTCATTTTAATTGCAATATATCATATTCTATTCTTTCTGCAACTCTGAGGCAACTCTGCTGCAGTCCTCTGTAAGGCAGAGACTTCACTAACAGTGGCTACTGCTAAGTCAACTCAGTAGAAAGAACAGTATCAGATACTTAAAAGCTATCTTTTTTAATTCTACAAAGCTCAGACACAATGTGCTTTTGTCTGCAGGAGAAACTTTTAAAATTATTTTGGCATAATGTAAAAATGTAAATGCATGGTTTTCAAATGCAAAGTATAATACATATCTCAACTTACCGTATGATTACACCAAAGAAGAGAAGGGGTAAGTGACCTCACCCAAATAATATGCTTTTGTTATGCCTGCTACGATATTCAGACAATAATTAGCAAAGTGAGTTTCTAAATCCTGCATATCTCATCATATTACTCATAAATATAAGATAATATATTTCTAATGTAGATTCTTTTATCTGTGACACAAGAGCTGCATGCTGAAGTATATGATGCATGGTTGTTAGTTCAAACAACCTCAGCACTACAACACTCACAGTAAATGGATATGTACCACTTGTATATCACACATCATGAACTACCAGAGTTAAAATAGCCATCACATGTAGTGATCTGGCTTCTGTCAGATGACATTCATTTTTGATGTTCTGCTTCCAAATATCTTGGGTAGAGTTCAATGATAGATGTTAGGAGAACCCACTAGTTTGATATGCTGGTTCGTTATTCATAGATTAGCTCTGTTGCCCTAAACAGCTAAACAGAGCCTAAGCTTTGTCATTTATCTATTTGTGTGCAAATAACCATCATAGTACATAATCCTTTTTACAATCAAAATGGGATTTTTTTTTCCCCTCTGTGTATATTTGGTATATCTTTGTCTTTCTTTTCCCCCCACTAAAGTTTTATTTTATTTCATTCAAAGTTTCATTCACCTTACATTTCATGAAATGTATGATTTACCAGATCAGTTCTCATGTAAAAAAATTACCAGATACAAATACTGTCCCATATAAAGAGCAGTATGCCTACCTTTCTCTATATACTCAAATCTGTTTCCACTGACTACATACCAAATCCTGCTCTGCTGCTGCTAACAGGAGTTTTAGTCTTTGGACTCAAGATCAGCCCCAAAGTCCAGATCTTCCAGCACAAGCTCCACAGCAAGGAGCAAAGATACTGTACTGCACAATTGCCTATTTTTGGAGAAGTTTCACCAGATTCATAGTGATAAAAGTCATCACAACTGCTTTGTAAACTTGTCTCCGTTGTGTAAAAAGGAGCCAGGAGCTTGCTAGTCAGATGGACAGAAAAGAAAAAAGGAAAATACTCTATTAAAACTAATCCCTCCCATTAATGGCTCTAAGAGTAGGAACTGATAGTAGGAACAGAAGCTGTTCCATATAAAGCATATGTTTCCAAAGAACCAAAACATTTTTGTTTCATATTTTTCCTCCTAAAAAGGAGGAAACCACACTTCCAAGAAAAAGTAGATCAGCTTCTGTAGATTGTAATGCTGAGCTGGGCTCCATCATCACTGGCAAGAGGAATGAAATGCCATTTGCCTGATAACTGTCAACATTTCAGACACACCTCATCAGTCACAGTTTATGTAATTCCCTTTGTGTATGTTTAGAAATAAAGCTTTTCTTTCAGCTCTTCTAAGTTTGGCAGCTTTTTATAGCTCCATTATTCTGAACCTAGTAAGGGTTAGAGTTCTCAGTACAGGAAAGGCATTGACCTGTTGGAGCAGGTCCAGAGGAGGCCACAAAAATGATGAGAGTGATAGAACACCTCTCCTATGATAAAGTCTGAGAGAGCTGGGGTTGTTCAGCCTGAAGAAGGCCCTGGGGAGACCTTATTGTGGCCTTTCAGTACTTAAAGGGGACTTAGAAGGAAGATGGCAACAGACTTTTTAGCAGGGCCTGTAGCAATAGGACAAGGGGTAATGGTTTTAAACTAAAAGAGGGTAGATTTAGACTAGATCTAAAGAAATTTTTACAATGAAGGTGGTAAAACACTGGTACAGGTTTCCCAGAGAGGTGGTAGATGCCCCATCCCTGAAAACATTCAAGGCCAGGTTGGAGAAAACTCTGAACAACCTGATCTAGTTGAAGATGTCCCCACTCATTGCAGGGAGGTTGGACTACGTGACCTTTAAAGGTCCCTTCCAACACAAACTATTCTATGATTCTATGATCTTTAGGTGTCATTTGCTTTAGTCTAAACACATGTATGAAGTTTTGCCCCAATCTGGGTCCTCATACTGGAAGAAGAAAGGTTCAGCATAAACGAGAGGCTCCTAGGTTCTTCTTGTTATGAAGGAGGAATTCATACTCAACAGTAATAGAAGCAACTATTTGCATTGTGAGATTTTATTCAGCACATACCAAAAATGCCCTCATTAATAGAGGGTAGATTGCAACATTGGTCAGCTGCCTAATTTTCACGGAGAATATGATCTAGATTTTTTTCTCCTCTCCTTTCTCTTAAAGCTATTGTGCAGTACCAAGGCTATGGAAAACGTCCAGTTTTTCAAGAGAAAGCCATCAAAATCATGACTCAAAATCCAGAGGATGATCCCTGAAAAGCAGAAACTGTGAAACAGACTTCTCTAACAATGAGCAAACACTCATGCCTGCTGTATATAGCTGGTGGTCCTTCATCACAATCCCCCTGACTGCTTCATATAGTTTGTATGTAGAGGGAGGCAGCAGATTAGTTACATTATATAGTTCATGACAACTTCAGGTATCTTGAACTGTCAGCAACTTCATAAAGGAGCGAAAGACTCAATGAGAAATCCTGAATGAAGATTTTATATCAGCATCACAAAAATAGAAAAGTGTCAATTGCTTTTAGAAAATGGAAAAGAAAAGGTCTTGAACATGACCAAAGTTCTACAAAGCTCAGATATTTCAGCAAAAATAAACTAGTCCCTAATGAAACTGACAGTTAAGGTGCTTTCCTCATGAGAATTAAAGACTGACTTATTCTTGGAACAAATCACCAGAAAAGTTTAAAGCTGGAATGCTTGGGCTGCCACAGGAGAAAAAGGTTTCCAGGAAAGCTCAATAAATACAGACACATGGAGCAACCTTTATAGGTCATTTGCTTTGATGGGCTGTTTCACAATGCCTACCAGTTGATCAGGTTCTGAACAAAAGGTAGAAAATTATTAAACTCTACCATTCTTTGTAACAACTCCAAATGAAACAGAAACTCCTGTCCATGGCAAGCTTCAGGTGCAGGGCTCCAATTTCAGCCACAAACTTCTGATTACTCAGCTTCATCTGTCACAAGCCAACTGTTGGCTTACAGCAAGATTGCTGAAGTCAGTTCAGAAACATCTCAGTTTGCTCAGCCAAGCCCAAGCATCAGCTATTTTCTGAAGCATGAAGCTGGTGATTTCAGTGGCACTGGCAAGCTGTGCTCTGTGTCACATTAAAATACGCCTCCTAAAACCTGTGGGATAATCACAGCTCAACTCATCTACAAGTTACAGGTGTTGTTTAAACAACTAGAGACAAGAAAGAATGAAAAGTATTGTTTAGTTCTAGTCCAGACTTGTGTTCGCATCTTTTCTCTCTCACGTTTTTACAGAGGAACTCTTCAGTTGTGATTTTGATATGCTTCTGTTGAAAGCGGCCTTCTGCTTCTTGCTGTGGGCTTCCCAGCCTTTTGCAGCCACAAGTCATTTGTCACCCAAGCCAGAATATGCCCATTAGCACCAGAATATGACCACTGGCTCCACTGTCTTTAGCATACTCTGAAACTGTCCACTCAAGGGAAAGAAAGAAAAGCTGGGCTGCATCCTCTGCCACAAATACCACAAAAGCCAGTACCTGGATCCAGCTGCCCAGCCTCCACCCTGAGATAAAAGCCATCTCCAGCTGCCAGCTAGCAGCAACAGCCCTGAAATTCAGATGGTAGGAGTCTTGGTTGCAATGCTGAAGGGTCAAATTTCAAGCTCTGCTACCGATAATAAGTGGACATGGGGAAGCTGACACAGCAACAAGGAACATGATTTGTTCTTGTCTTTTGCTTTTCAAAAACAGACCTAGAATTACTACATACCAAAGAGTCGCACTGTGATTGTTCTGAACAACTGGACTGTAAAGCAATGACATGGTCACATATAATTTTTTCCATAGGACATCCGCCTCCTTCACTGCATGAGAGGGACACATGTGTGGGTAATATCAAGATGGCATGAGCAACTGTAAATCTGTCAATTCCTTAACAGTGAGAGGCTTAACTTTTCAACCTAAATTACATCATTTTAACATCACATACATATATCATTGTGTCCAAAAGTATTCAGACAGAATTCTAGAGGAAACAGCTATGCAATACCATCCAATGCATATAAAATACCTGATGTAAACACATCAGTGATGTTTGTGTCTGTTTCCAGGCACTACTACAAGTCAAGCTTGCATACTTGCTAGACAAAAAACAAAATCAAGAGTGTATACAGCTGGCCTAAAGCAATAAATAAAGTAAAGGCATTCTGGCACCTCCCTCAAACACAGATTTTGCTTTTGTCTTACAATTTTTTAAACTAATTTCATAAGGTTTCAGTTTCTCATGGTTCTTCAAAAAATTGGTATGATGGTTGCAGATTACCAGATACTTCTGTGAATTTGAGAGTCTATCCTACAGATATTTTTCCACAGGTAAAAATCAGAAGCACCATTTCCTATGCATGTAGAAGCAGTTCGTTATTTCATGGAGGTTTTGTAAGGACAGATAACAGTGACAAGCTGCAGAGAGAGATACTGCAGTAGCAAACCCTCTAGGTAGATCTGTATAAGCAACTCAAATAAAAAGGTAGATATTAATGATTACGAATATTGCTGAACAGATTATCTCATTTAAGCTTCCTGACAGACCTCATAGCACAAAGACACTGGAGCATGATCAGAACACATTTCACTCCCAGTTCATGATACAGGAAGATTTTCATAGCAGGAGCCAGATCTAGGCTGTGGAATTCAGCCAGCCAGAAGAAATGGCTGAGACACACATAGCAAATTGCCTCTGAGATCAATTTTAAGTCAATGTTCTTGATAAACATGACCAGAATTGGTGAAGGAGTTAGAAGGCAAGAACTAAAAACAATTCTTCAAGAAAAATAAAAATACCGTATGCAAATGTCATAGGATATATTCATCAAATTTGACAACTGGGGCACAGCATCTCCTGATTTCAGAGCACAGAACCCTGAACAAACACACCTGTGAATTGATGATAGATACATAATAAAATGTATTAACATCAGTCTTCACTGCCTCATCTTTCACTAGCTGTATCTCATAACAATCATTCTGCCATTCAGGACATGATATACTCCTTACACAATTGCCATTAAAATAAACCATCAAATACATTCAGCTCAGAAATAAGGACAACTTTTTTTCTCCAACTGTGAGGTCTAAGATCCAAGGCAGATACCCCTGATGTAAACTGAAGTTCAGCATATCATATATTCTTAGGGCCAAAATAAAGACAGCCAATCCCTCCAGGTAATAAGGATCAGCTACACTGTTCCCCCCAACTCCTCAGTTAACTGTCATGATTTACAGTAGCAATAGATCTGTTCTGGAATTTCATGAAAAAGAACAATTTTTAATTTAAGTGTAAGACACCCAGAAGATTTTCTGATTTAAGATAGCGTTGTCAACTTTTGAGGGATGTTTTCATAGCAATATTACATTCCCTTTTCAGAGCCTTGTTCAGCTAAGGTCTTGTTAGTTAAACCACCTCTCCTAATGTACATACAGAAACTCCAGCTGTAATGCTTAAGCAAAAGAGTTCAAGCACATTTGTCCTGACTTGAAGGTTCAGCAGTGCACTCACAGCATTGCTTTAACCATTCACATTTTCACAGGTGAACCTGAATGCTGTTATTCAGTACGCAGCTGAATAATAGTGTAAGCAGTAGCTTTAGCCATGCAAAAAGACAGGATGTGTTTCTCTTCTAGAAGTGGTAAGGCCTTTATGAATAGATGGATGTTTATGAACAATAAAAATCAACATTAACTATAATAGGTTATATATTTGTATTCTTACAGAAAGTAAAATTGCAGGCATCTGTGCCTACAGCTGTATTTTAGCATGAAAATAAGATTATTTTAAACTGCATTCAATTCTGATAACTGGGGAGAAAACATCTTTCCTATTTATGCAAAGTAATCTTTTTCTTTTTCTTTTTTTTTTTTTTTTTTTTTTTGAAATAGGGACTGGCACTTCTAAAGTCCTATCAAGTGTGATGGAAACAAAGTAATGTACACAAAGTCAAAGAGACTTCAGTTCCATGTATTCTGGTTTATATTCCATATATTCCAATTTCCAACAGGGGGTAGCATTACACTGCTACAAGAATATTCAATATTTAAAATACACTCATTTTCCCTACATTTGTTAGTCTGAGCTTCCTTATACAAGGGATCTGTTAATTTCTACTTATTCTGCACCAAATGAAAACCACTCAAGGCAGATACTCCAGCAAAACTACCGTACCACTGAAAAAATGGCTCAGATGGGACCCAAACAGATATGAATAACAGCAGACTTGACCCTACTGTGCAGACAATAAGCAGTGTGGTTTTCTCATCTCATTCTTCTTGCTCAGCATGTAAAAGAAGCAGGAGTGGCAAGGTGCACATAGACTGGATGCAGCGCCTCATATGATCCATTTCTTTTGTATTTTAAAGTTCACAAGACTGTGCCATCACAGAGGATCTCAGTACTGCAGAAATACCTATGAAATTAGGAGGGCTTGACAAATGGAAAGTGGTGTTCTACACTTTCTTAGGATAGCACATCCCAGTAGAAACAATAAAGTTCTGCTGCAGTAGGAGCATTAGCCCATTTCAACATTTTAAAAGTCAATACCAAAGTACTGTTTAGCGGGAAGCTTGGAGAGACTGAAAATTAATTAAAAGGACAATCATTAACATATGCACACATGTATCACAAAGGGATTCAGATAGCCTTGCTGCCTTGATAAGGAAAGGAGCAATTTACAGCAAATTTACGCAAGAAGAAACATGTAAGACCTTTCTAAGATCCAAAAATCCATTCATTTCTTGAAACTGAGACATTCTTTCTCTGGTGAGGAAAGGGGATGAACTTCAACCAACACGTGTAAGAGACATTTTACACTTTTCAACTAAAAATAGCTCTTACGCCACTCTACTGAGACATATCCTAACTTATCACAACTGTTCTTGTCAAAAAGTTTCTGATTAACAGAAAATTTAATTCCACCAATTATACAAAACTGCATAAAGTATCTCTTTTACTCAAGTTTTCTGCTTGCGACAAAATTTAAAATCCAAGTCATCTATGTATGAAGAGAAGGGATTCTTTTTTGCAAATTAGTTTAACTACAGCTCTACAGCTACAGTGACAAACAGTAAATGGAGAAGGGCTCAAATGTGAAAATATTTCAAAGCTGGCAAAGTAAAATCTCAGATGTTAGAGACAAATTAAACCTACCTCTACAGATTCATAGAGATGGAGAAGTTTATGTTAAACTGTAATTACCACTTTGAAACATTCTCCTAGGGACTGACCTAAGAAAAGTCTTTTCCTTCTTCTACTTTCCCCAAAGAGTGTTGTTCCACAGTGTGATCTTAGCTTGTGCTTGCCCTAAAAATACACTTGGGCCTGTTTTGTAGCTGATGGAGCTATGCCAATTTACATTAGACTAGTTATTTGATTCCTTCCTTCCAGCCCATTCCACATAAAGACACGAAGAAAAGAATCCTTGTTATAATCTGTGCATCCTGCTCCACACAGAGAGAGAACTAGAGTGGGCATAATTCTAAACCTATGAAGAATAAAAATGAAAGCCTTGCAATGATCCTCGCATTCATTTTCCTTCTTTTTCAACCTCACATTTACAGCTAAGGTTAGTCAACTTCTCCCAGAAAAAAATTAACAGGATAATCAATGATCATCATTAGAAAAAACTGGATGGAACTAGAAGGACAAATAAGGGAGAGAAAGCTCAAAATAGTAAAATTAAGACAAGTGTTTTCCTTTATCCCCAGCCCATCACTGAAATTATGGTTTGTCAAAGGTAATGAAACTATAATTAAGCTGCACAGCTTCAAAGGATACAGATACTTAACTATGCATGGAGGCTGCTCACAGGCTTCGCCTGTATCAGAGAGAACTGCTATGAATTATTAGGTATAATTATTTCTGTAGTTTTCCAAAGCTTTCTATAGCAGTTATCTCTATGGCACATGTGTTCTGCTTGACTTTGTGTCTCAAGGAATAAGATGAATTGGCAAACTTCATCTGCAAATGTTTTCCTAGTGCTACAGAGGAGTCGAGTATACAGTTACTAGCCCTGATATAGCCCACTTAGCACTTCTCTGTCCTTGTAATAAACCAGATCTGGAAAAGGTTTATATTTCCTTAATATTTTCCAGTCTCACATTTCTTGTACATTCAAAATTGCTTCCAATCAGCATTGAATTAGCAGAGGATACCACAGAATCCAGACTACTGCAGAGGATGTGGCCAAGGGAGTGGGAACAGAGCCAGAGTTCATGTCCCACTGATTCCCAGCTGTTGAAACAGTCATTTCAGTTGACTGACAGCTGGCTGCTGCAGTTTAGACTGCAAATAGCCCAATATCCTCATGTGACAAGATTTAGGAGCACAAAGTCAACTTTAAAGCCCCTTTTCCATCTACCCTGTGGACTTGTGTGGGACTGAACTGCTTCAACGAAAGTCTTGGGGACTGCTTTTTTCACTTACCCTGCTTTATGAAAGGGAACACAGAAATACACGAAAGATAATACCAAGGAAGACTCACAAGCAGAGCTTGTATGCAGTAAAGGCACTTTACTGCAGCTAAGAATCTGTAAGACTTGTATTCACCCACCCCATCCTGGCTGTCATTTATCACATGGGTCACATTAACAGCCACTTGTTTTCATCTTAACTTTCCCATCCCGCTCAAGGAAACTCAGTCTAAGTTTTACACACACACAGACACATGAATTATGTGTTGCTACAGGCATACTGATGCAACAAAACTCACTGGAGCTGAAGCAGAGGGAATGGAAAAACAACAGTAGCTCCCTATATCATTTTTCCCCATGTTTCTGTCATATACCCATGGGTTGAATTACTCCCTGAAGCAAGTTAGAGTTTTTCAAGTGACTCTTCAAGATTCAAAATGTTATTACACTAGCAAGGATGGCCAGAATGTAAGGAAACCCTTCCCTCCACAATGTCATTTAGGAATGGAACAGGAAAGATTTTGTTCAATTGCTAAAAAGTGGGGTAAAGAGCATTTTTTACACTAAAAAATATTTGCTCATTTGGTCAGGTGCAATAACTCTGGGGTTTCGTTGTGTCACCTTGGCTCTGACCCAGAGTTCCTACACTTTGAGCTGAGTTTAGTCAGCACCAAGGAAACTCAACAGTATCTACTTAAGATGGGACAACTGACTAGCTGAAATATCTGACTGTAGATCCTCAGACATCTTGAACTGCTCCAGAAGTTCTCTGTGGAATTCTGCTCTCACACCTCTTACTGGGCCAGAGCTCAGAGTTTTACCTAATCCCTATTCAGGCAAAATTACTTTTGACCTAAAAAAAAAAAAATTACAGAAAAAATCCCTCGCATCAAAAAAATTTGCAAAATTAGATTTGATGCAATATGCCTCTCCATAAGTATTTAAGAAAAGAATACATGAAGAAAACATAATACAATTATGTTTTTCTTTTCTTCCACTGTTGTTACAACTTGGCTTGAATTTCAGTAATATCCTCAAGCATATTCTTGATATCTCGCTCCTTTCTAAATGCTAAAAAATTGTTCAACCCTCAGGCTAATCCCATGCTTAGAATGAACTGATTTTCAACTGCCATATCCTCAGTTGTAGACTTTGTAAATCCACTGAGTGTAAAGTTTCCTGCATTAATAACTTCTTTCCAGTAACTGCAGTTCTTGAAAGACACCATTCTTCAAGCTCAATTTCACACACACAAAAAAAAAAACTGCTGAAATAATCTCTTCAGTGCCACTGCTCTGTGATCTTTCATTAAATAGAAAATGGATTTGAACTATTGGTTGAAGTTACAAAAATTAGTGACAGATTTCCCAGCATTTAAAAAGAACGCAAATTGTAGAGCAGCTGCTCCATCTTGGCAGGTTGATTTTCTTCTTTAGTAACACTTACTAATGAGTTCCTTTTCTGTCCACAGCTGACTTGAAAAGCAAACACCTTTCTGTCTTTCTCACCATAGCCTGGAAAACATCACATTTAATATAATCTTTAGCAATTGGATAGAATTGTCCACATCCAAAGTACTGTAGAAACACCAATAGCCTTGGGAATTTAACATTATCCAGATACAGTTATTATACAACTAGGGCTGATCAGAGCCACAATAATAAAACCATAACACAAAATTCCTAGATGAGTCCAAATCTCAAGTTTCTTACCCCTCTTGCACACCCTGGGATTCCCCTCCTATTTAAAGTGAGACAATGCCCAAAACACCATCATCCACACTTTGCCATCACAAATTCCTGCCAGGAATCTGCAGTAGGCAACTAGCTTTATAGCACAGCATGCAGGTTTGTAAAATGCATCCAACACTAAAACAGGCAGGACAAGAATGCCAGTTTACTATGGATTCTTTCTGCATTTCCTGAGATCCAGAGCAATCAACCCCACTCTTCTACAAAGATTGAAATCTGTCTCTCTTAGATATCAAAGATCCATCTTATTTCTTTTAACTGACACGCAACCTGATTCTCTTATGAAGCAAATGTCTTAATTACACTGACTTCAGTGGCCCTGCCTTTAAGAATGTCAGAGGAAAGCTTGCTGAATTCTGCAACAAGGCTCCTGCTGACCTCAGTGGGACATTTTCATCAGGACTGTACAATTATATGAGAGGTAAATTTGGCAGTCCCATCTACTATGTGAAAGTTTAATGAATTCCCTTTCTTTTCTTCTCTAGATGAGTTCCCTAGCATTTCAGCAGAAGCATTCATAACTATGCATAATACATAAAATTGCAAGGCAACTTTAAAACAGTCCGTCCTGAAAACTGTTTGGCAGGCACTTCTATACCAGAATGGCTTACCCACATTTTTTAACTCTTCTACCTATGTGAAGTACTCATTCTGTTCTGAACATATAAATATTCTTCAGTGAATCATTCTGCAAACTGGTTTCAGTATATTTTTTTTGTGGAGCTGGTAATAAACAATTTTCTATTCAGTGCACTTTTTGCCAGGCTTGCCATTTTCTTGCTAACAAATGCCAAAATCACGTTACCCGTATAAAGATGTTGTTACCATATCATTAAACTTTACTAAGTCAATATTATGAAAAAATATTTGTTCTTTATGAGCAAAGTAATACAACTTGATATAGGGTTGCACCGTTATATGAGAAACAGTAAGAATTTGCTTACATCACAACCTCTAGATCCTTAAAATATCAGTCACGTAATCTGATTACAAATCCATATGGGATATTATCAGCCAGAAGAAAGGAAGTATTTCCATAGATATCTTGAAGTAATAAGTATATTGGGCATCTTGAATTACCAAAATTAATTCCACTCATATGTCTTGTCATGGGTTGTGGACAAATTTAAGCACAGTTTGTGTAATTTTGTTGGAAATCATTTCATTCTAATTTGCATACTTCCAGATTTAAGTGGCTCTGTCAAAATGGGTTGGTAGGAAAGGTCGCACCCCTACTGAGCGTATATTTTCAATCCTCTCATCTACTCCTAGTGAGCTGCTGTCAACCCTCCAGACATCCCATCCAAATGATTGCTATCCTACTGACACTTGCCAATTCCAAGTCACACAATTACTTTGATATCAGTGACTGTTAATCAAAGCAGAGTATTTTCTGCATAACCTTCTTTAATCCATGATCTTAAAAATATAATGTTGGTAGATATTAAAGACATTTTCCAGAAATGTAAGTCAAGGAATTGAGTTTTTTTTAAAGTAACTTTATTTATGATCTTGCAGAAGGAGATGAACCACATAGGAATCAAAGCTAAGAATCTTAATCCAGGGCTGCCACTGGAGTTATTTGCTTCCCTCTGCATTCAGCTCAATGTAACCCATGCTTTCCCTATCCCTTTTTGTGGTTTCTTCCTCTGCAGGTAAATTCTACTTTCTTCCTTTTAGAAAATTAAGATAGAAATGTCTGCTAAAACTTTATAGGATTCTGTAGAATTTTTCTAGAAATAAATGGATTTCTATTTAGGAAAAAAGACAGAAAAAAAGCCTTCCCTTTTTCCATTTTGGCCATGTTCCAAGCAATCTGATGAGTCTCTTTACAACTGGATCAAAACGAAAAACCCCACAAACCCTATATTACAAAGGGAGTAATTTTTTCCAGCTTTTATTGTCACACTCCTCCTTCTTCAAAGCATTTCTTTCTCTTTGTTCAGAAAAGCTATTGCTCCCAACAGTCAAAAAAGTAGCCATCAGTTGTATTAATAATAAAAGCTATTATCCAGCTTGATTGTATTTAGGGGAGGAAGTAGATTTTCCCATTTGTTCTTTCTGATGGGTATAAAAGGTCAATACTGTGGTTTATCAATACCTTCACTGGCTCTCTGACAGAAAAGCAATACAGAAGCACTTCTATTTAGTACAAAAGAATGAATTCTGCTGAGGTACATTGTCTACGTTCCCCCACATAGGAAAGATGCTCTCTTCTCTTGATATTAGTATCATTTTACTTACCAGTGCTTCTGTGGCAGGCACATTTGTTTCCGTTACAGACCATAGGCTATCTGTTTGATTTAGTGCCTGATCCAAAGAAGTGCTGAGAGCTTAATTCTTATTATTCTGAATTCAGATTTGAACCTTTATTCTTAGCATAAATGCTGTGGGGATTCTTTCATGATAGACGGAGTGTGTCTTCAGTCTTATTTTTTAGATAAAAAGTAAGGCAGTCTCCTACAAGGCCAAAAGCAAGACTGATCTGCACAGTTCTGGTAGGGTTGGCATGTCTTGTATTTTACTGTGACATCTCAAATCCAAAGTCATACCCATTAGGTAATGACCTCCAAGCAAAGCCTTGGAAGAGCCGAGTACTTGTATGAGCCCCTACCAGCAACAGCAGAGTAGAAGGAAGCTGGGTCTCTTCTTGATTACTTGGGAATAAAGCCTATTGCCAAGAACTATTATAATATTGTACTAAATAACAGTGGTAAACTGAAAAGAAAAAAAAAAATCTTCCTTCCCCTGCAAACTGCTGATAGGCAACATTTCAACACAGTGCATAAGCAAAACCAACAGCACCTTAGTAAGAGGATGGGAGTTAAATCTGTGATAGCCTGGGGTCCTGGACAAAACTACAAAAAGGAAAACAAAACAAATCAAGCTCTAAGCCTGACACTACACCCACCTCTTTTATGCCCCTTACCTCTGCCAGTTTCAACTGGAGAACATACTTTTGTTCCAATCTTTGATTTGCACAGTGCTGTGTGCTTTTGTTAGCACAACCAGCTCCAGAAATGACTGCATTTCATTGTCAGGGACAGCAATGACCATGGATTTCTTCTATTTCAGAAGGATGTTGTGGGGAAATTGGTGTTTTTAAAGACGCCTTTGAATCTGTGAAAAGCCCAAAACATAATACTGCTTTACTGTAAAAATTTCAGAGCCTTTTACAATAACCGTAATGTAAGTAAAATGCCAGATAGCCAAATCACTGTCCAGTGCAGTCACCTCATTTAGTGGTGATACATGTTATGGAAGATGCAACTCACTGCAGGTTAACGTATCACATTCAGAATGTAGAGAAAAACAATTGGAAATAAATCTTAAAAGAAGAGAGCATAAATGTAGGTTTTCTAATTCACTCCAAAATCCAATAATACCCAGAATCAATGGTCATCAAAGCATACGAGAGCCCCACAGACACACTGTCATTCAGGCCAATAATAATGACAACTGACTCCCAGATTTCTCTGAGGTGCAAACTGTTCCTGTTATAGTTTTGACAGTGTGTGTGTTGCCTAACTGCCCAGAGCTCTGAGATTAGAGCAGAAATACAAGTAGAAACAGTGCTGTAGAAGATGATAAATATGTCCTTCTCAGCTGAGAATTTAGACAGCCTGTAGCTTTTTTGAAGGTGGGAGGAAGCATAAAATGTTATAACGTCACACATCAATACTGTCAAAAGAAAAAAAAAAAAGAAAAAGAAACCAAACCTTCGAAAAGAGATGTAAAAAGTGTGTAATTACATATAATCATGTTCCTATACTTTTAGAGAAAGTAGGCAAATAAACACACTACAAGATAAACACATAAGTTGTTCAATCTCATGGGGAAAGAGGTAATGGCTCCAACAGGAAAAAAAATAGCTATAGTAAAGTTATATATAAAAATATATTGTAATTTCTTTAGTATCTATCTTAATACTACATTAGAAAAGTATGTGATTAAGAGTCAAAAAATATTAAAACATTCTCAGTTACATGGATGTGGCAATGTAGTCTGCAGCCACTATTTCTCGAATCTCACTACATAAGTTTACACCTTAGAGACCATCTCTTTTACCACTTCCATAGCAGCAACTACAATGAAAGGAGACACACCAGCTAAACCCAGGGTTAAGGGTTTTGTACAGGATTTGTAAGACTAAGGCTGTATTCTCAGCCCAGTTACAGGCTGTTCATAACCTTGGTTAAATCAGTCCAGGCAAGACCACAAAACAGACCTCAGTGCAAGATGTTCTTTAGAGTTCAAGCCCCTTCTCTGCCTGAGGACATATCAGCCTTGCTTCTCTCTAGGCTTAGTCTCTCCCTGGTCTACAATACGCAATGGAAACACAGATATTCGTAGTAGCTCTAGACCTACACAGAGACTCTGCACTCGCAATAGGCTGCGTGTGATTAACAAACCCTGCAGGGTCACGGTGCTGCATGATTAAATACAGTGAGTAAAGTGCCTGCTCAGGGATCACAGTACAGACATGCACATGCCTTCCCTTAAAGTTGTAATGCAAAATAAAGCAGTTTCTACAGAACAGACTGAAAGAAGTATATTTCCTATCAGGTAATCAAAGCAGCTCCCCACTTAAACCAAGATCCACATCGCCCCAAGGCGGGTACCAGATCTCCCTATACGGTGTAGGGCAGGGTTCTTGTATTTCCTCTTACTACACGGGAGGTTCCAAGTTTGAGGCATACAGTTACAGTGGTAGCAAGAACTATACAAATACCTCACAGAGGATTTGGGTAGACCAGCTCCAAATTTGGGACCACTGTCTCCAAGGCAGTTTTGATATTTTCAAATGGTCAACTAAAGTAAGTGGCTGAACACCAATATAGGATTGATGGTAACAGCCACACACAAACTGACACTTTGTTTTCTCTTCTATCATGTCAAGTTAACTACCAAAGCAGTAATCAAGCCTATATTTCTACATACATAAGAACTCCCACTGACATAAATATGAGTTTAGGGTGAGCTAGACATACATAAAAGTCATTCCTACTAATAGGCACATTTTGAGCTGTCAGCAGTGATTTGAGTATAACGCTAAGTAGTGTGGAGAGACAGCCGTAATCATTCCATATTAATTCAACTTACAAGAAGATGAAAGTCAGGGGACAAAAAGCAAAGCACAACTAAAGCCAGTACTTGTCAGATGGAAAAGGACAAAAGCAGTTGGAAAATAATTTTATTTTTCAGACTTCTAAGAAAATTTACAAACAGTGGTGGTGTAAAAAAAAAAAAAAAAAGACACCCTATAAAAAAGGTTGACATAATTTCTCCAACTATAGCATCAAATGAAGTTACAGAGCAACAAGCGTACAGTGAAATTCTATTCATCAAATTAGTATTAGCTAATTTTTGAAAATGTAGTAAGTATAATGATAAACCTCTACAGCTTACTCAGAAATCATATAACAATCCAACATTCTGAGCTTAAAAAATACTTACAATACACAAAGAATTAATCTCTGCAATCATCTATAGCACTGAAATCACCTAGGCAAAAATTACATAGCAAAGGCACACCTTGTGAATTTGTAAAGAAGGGCATCTTGAGCACACTACAATAATGTTAATATAACAGAAAGCAAAACACCCTGCATGCTTGCTTATTAATCCCCAATGTCTAATATGAAATACCATATAGAAATAATAGAAGCAATATTTAGTGACTTTCTTCATGCTGGTTCTATTCTTCATCCAGAGTGAAACAGCAAGGCTTCCTTGCCCTATTTTCTGTTTGAACCTTGGCACTTTCCCAGGGTATGTTCTCCCTATGTTCATCATCATCATCCTTGTCATTAGTGGAGCAGGTGGTTCTTAACCAAGTCAATCCCAATCACGAATGCCACCATGCCTTCCACATATGCATGTCTTCATCCTGCAACCTGTCCCCACCTCTTCACATGCTGAACTCCAACACACACAGACAGCATGCCCAAAATCTAACCTTCATTTGCCAAAGTTTACATACAGGGCAGAAAACAAACCAATGCTTATATCCTTTATTACTGCTGTAGACTTTACTCAGATCACTCACTTTAAATAGTAGGCATTTAAAAACCATCAACACAATTTAATTAACAGCTTAACTTGAAATTGCAAAGGAACTCCAAACACTGGCACACCAAAGCCTTGTGGTGAATTTGAACAAACATGAAAACCTGGTGTCTTCATTAATCTATAAATCAACTCCTCCTGGACCTAACTGCATCTTAAACATATTCTGTTCAGAGCACAAGGAATAAGAATTATTTTTTAGTTAGAGCGTACAGATTGGTGCTTTCACTGTATTCTTCATGAGAAAAGCCAAATATGGTATCCATTAAATACTGCTGAAATAACTCATCTTGACAGCTCAGGACAATGTATCAAAAGGTTATTTTTTCCTTCAAAAGTAAAAACAAACCCATGAATCATTCCATTTAATGAGGCTTCTTTCCCAACTGCTTACAAATGGCTAGGGAAAAAAGGATAAGCATATGTGCACATCTCATGCTAAAACAAGAGTTAGTAAGAGGGTTGCACCACTGTTTCTCTCAATAAATTTGTTGCAATATTGACAATTCTTGAAATTCTCACCAACTAAAATTATTAGGGCAACTAGAAACACCATGAAACTTGACAGCACCTTACCATAAAAGATGTGGTGTGCATGTTGTTGGGGTCAATAGGCATTTAAAGAAGTGACATAATTTAGCCTTTAATGGCTCTGAAGATACACAGTGGTAATTAAATACTTACTCTCAGATTTCTGTCTGCCACAGATATCCAGGGTAAACTTTGATAACTTCATGTCTAAACTGACAATTCAGATCACTCAGAAACATTTAGACCATGTGAGCTAGTTGTACCTTAATTATTTCTTTCCTTGCTACCTATAACAAAACCACCTTGGAGCTTTATGATCACACAGCAGATCCCTTCTAGAAATCAGTCTTACACACTTTCCCCAACTCCTCTCTAACTACAGGCAGCAGACACAGGAAGCCAGCAGCAGATACACTGCTGTGCATCCTGCTGCCTGCACTGCAGAAAGAAGTAGGAGGCTGACTCTTGGGCCCTTGCATCCAGCCAAGCTTTCAGAATTAGGCTAGCGGGCTAGTGAGGGCCTTTGGTGGAGATGGCTGGCAAGGATGGTCTTGCAAGAACACTGAACCTAACGATCAGTGTAGACACAACCTTATAAGGCCTGTCACACCAGTGTCTCCCTACCTGCCAAATGCTGCAAGTCCATGACAAAGTCCAAAGTGCTGTTACGGAGGCTATACAAGTGTCTCAGGCAGACAGCATTTTCTAGTTTTCAGATACGTGAAGACAGTCAGTGATGCAAATGCATGAAACACCTCATGAGAAGAAAATAACCCCTCAAATTTATAATATCTGAATTTTTCTTTCATCATTTACTATACACTCAAGCCCTTTACATCGCAGTGATTTATGTAATCTCACATGCTCAATTAAAATGTACACACTTGAACTGGCAGTATTTAATTCCTCAAACAAAACTCTCTCTCACTGAATCCCTACTTCACACATTCCTTAATTTGAGCACTCCCTTCGTTTCAACAGCTCACCAGCACAAGCAGCTTTACCTGCATCTAGTTTAGCAAACACATTCACAAAAAATGTCTTCTCCATAATGGATAAACACAGATACATTTTCTTCATGCAATGTACAATTAATGTATAAAGCTTACTGTTATAAAAAGCCAAGAATTTAGCAGGTTCAAAAGAATTTATGAGAAAATCTAAGTCATAGTCATAGTAACAGGTATTAGCAAATGTGTTTAGAAAGGCATATGAATCTCCATACGTTAGGTTTTAAGTCTATATGTGACTGGTGACCAAAATAATTTTTCCTCCAAATACACTGTCTTAGTACTAGACCACTAATGAGTTTTTGTATACCTCCTCTAAAGTATCTGTCATTGGCCAGTTACAATACAGGATTAGTTGATATACTACGATTGCTATGGATAGCCAATTTGACTTGTCTCTTTCCCCATTGAGAAATTTTGCTAATCTGGCAAAGTTTCCTGTGCAAGACATACTCAAATTACAATGATAAAGAAAAGAAAAACATCAATAAAATAAAAATATGTACTGTGGTCACCGTAAGAACAACACATATTATTTGACCTCTCTTCTTTCATCTTTTGAAATGTCAGCAGCAAGACAGCTCCATGTCCTTCATGCTAAATTACTATTGTATGATTAATTCAGCCCTCTCAGTGCCTGTAAAACTTCTATCTCTGTCACTGTAAACCACTCACACCCAAAGCCAAAACTGGCCAATTTAAGAGCAATAACTGATGGCCTATATTGTTCAGTATTTTCTTGATCAGACACAGATTTTGAGGAAATGGAGTGCTAAGCCTCTCAATTTGAGCATAAACACCACCAAAGTTATTACCTCTTCAAATTATAAAGGAAACAATAGCACTTATGACCTGCAACTTAAGTAATTTTAAATTAATCATGCTATATTAAGGCTTGTTAGCATCTGCTCAGTGTTAGGTATTTACCTTCAGTCCACCACAGATTGGACAAGCTGAAAAAAGAGCTCTTGTCATCCCAAGGTGGGGGCTACATGTGTCATAGGGGTCAGCTGAGGCCCCACTAGGTGCTGACAACTCACTACTTTTGGAGTCTGACACCTGTCCTTGTGGTTTTGAGTCTGACCACCTCGAAACAAAATCCACATATGTCTCATCACTTGAGTCCTTGCTGCTTTCTGCAAGTAAGGATGAAGGCCTCGCTCTGTCCTGGCTGTGCTCAGGTACCCTCCGTGCTTCCAAGTGTGGTAGTAGCAGTTTTGGGTCAGTCGTACCTTGAGGTGACAGGGCCTGGTCCTTGGGTAGCGTGGAATCTGCACTCTTTGGTTGCACATCTTTAGATGCTGCCTGTAATAAACTCCTGGGTATATCATAAATATGTCTGAGAGAGCTGGGAACCTGATACTCCGATCCTGCACCTCTCTGGGCCTCACTGTGAGGACAAGTACATAAATTCTGATCCGAAGGAAAGTTCAATGGCAAGCTTAGCAATGATCCAAACTCATCACCATGGCAAATGTCCAAGCTCCCAGCATAGGAAGAGAAGCTTCCAGAGTAAGAAGAGTGACTACCAGTAGCTATTCCACTGTCGGAAGAACTCTGACGACCTATTTCCTGTAGCTGTCTGGATCGGAGGGGCTTGGGAGGTGGTTTAGTGGTGCCACGTGCCCCTTCTGGTAGGGTCTTTTCTTCCCCAAGATGAATACCCTTTGCAGCTGCCAGTCCGTGACTCTCTTGAGAAGTGCTGGCTGAAGATTGTTCAGGCCAAATTGTCAATCTGCTCCCAACACTAACATCCGAGTGGCTAGTATCAGAAGACGAGCTTGAAAGACTTCTATCATCTCCTAGAAAAGAAGAAAACATATCAACCTAAGTTTAAAACACAATCAACAGACTGAAGCATGGCAAGTATGTACAAACAGAAAGGACCCTGAGATTCCATCTGCTTTTGTAAGCAGAACATCTGTCAGAATGCCAGAATCCCTGCAATAATTCCTATCCCCGTAGGAAAAATAAAATGCAAATAGTATGTTACCTTGCCATAACCCTACCACATTGTGAAACATAATGCATTCAAGGCTAAATTTTTAGGTTTTGCACCAACCATATTTTACTTCCATACAGTTAATTGGTTTTATTTTAGATATTCCTATCTTATATGACAGTGTGTAGTCACAAAGTCCCATGCTCAAAATAGCTGAGGATGCTCTGAAGAAAACCTTGTTACCATAACCCAAAGCCATACAAGATATTTCCATGTACCTATTTTATCTGAACCAACCAAATGATAACATTATTTGTATTTTTTTCTCCATTTAAATCTTATCTGAATTACATCAAAGTGAATGTTAAAGAGACCACAAAAATTAAATCAAACTTAAGACTGTCCTGCTCTCTCCTGTGAGTTCTCCTACACTGTACTTCTCCATAATTGGTATTGGGACCAGTGCTGTTGAGCATCTTTGTTGGCAACATGGACAGTGGAATTGAGTGCACCCTCTATAAGTTCACCAACAACACTGAGGTGTGCAATGCAGTGACACGCTGGAGGGAAGGGATGTCGTCCAGAGGGACCTGGACAGACTTGAGAGATGGGCCCATGCAAACCTTACGAAGTTCAGCAAGGCCAGGTGCAAGGTCCTGCACATGGGTGGGGGCAATCCCAAGCACCAATACAGGCTGGGTGAGGAGTGGATTGAGAGCAGCCCTGTGGAGGAGGACTTGGGGGTGTTGGTGGATGGAAAACTGACTGTGAGCCAGCAATGTGCGCTCGCAGCCCAGAAAGCCAACCGTGTCCTGGGCTGCATCCAGAGGAGTGTCGCCAGCAGGTGAGGGAGGGGATTCTCCTCCTCTGCTCCACTCTTACAAGGACACCCCCACTGCAGTGCTGTGTCCAGCTCTGGGGCCCCCAACATCAGAAGGACACGGACCTGCTCGAGCAGGTCCAAAGGAGGCCACAAAGATAGTCAGGGGGTTGGAGCACCTCCCCTGTGAGGCCAGGCTGAGAGAGTTGGGGTTGTTCAGCCTGGAGAAGAGAAGGCTCCGGGGAGACCTTATAGTGGCCTTCCAGTACTGAAAGGGGGCTACGGGAAAGGTGGGGAGGGACTCTTGATCAGATGGCGTAGGGATAGGATGAGGTTTAAACTGAAAGAGCGTAGATTTAGGTTAGATGTAAGGAAGAAACTCTTCCCTGTGCAGCGGGTGAGGCACTGGCACAGGTTGCCCAGAGCAGCTGTGGCTGCCCCCTCCCTGGAAGGGTTCAAGGCCAGGTTGGACGGGGCTGGGAGCACCCTGGTCTGGTGGAAGGTGTCCCTGCTCATGGCAGGGGGGTGGGAACTAGGTGATCTTTAAGGTCCCTTCCAAACCTAAACCATTCTATGATTCTATAATAATAACCATACCAAAATGCAACCATACATCACTGTAACAAACAAAAATGAGACTATTAAAAAATGTTTACATATCTATACACAAAAAGATCTTCTATGATTAATTTATGCACATTTTGCAGGAATTTTTTTTTCTTACTGATACTTGCAAGAAGGACACTTTTGCAGGTAACTACTGTTATCCAAGACAGAATACGGAAGAAAAAAATTAAACATTGGTATGAAAGGGCATAAGGACAAAATGCAAACATCACAGAAATATATAACAAAAATAAACAAAAACCCCACTTTCTTGTAGCAACATGCACAGTCCGCAATATTATTTTCTTTCTTCTTAATAAAAACAATGTGAAAACAAAGGCTGACAGAAAGATCATTTTTTAGGTATTAATTTTCATTAATTTCGTTAATTTTAAACCTTGAACAGTAACTTGCCAGATGAAAGGGGTAGGGTCCACTGCAAATTGTGACCTGAGCCTCTGGTGTTACTAAGCTATTTCTATTCTCATTTGTTGAGGGAAAAGTTTAGAACTTTCTGCTCTTCGTGGAGTAATTCTTGATATATACTATCACAGAATAGCAATGTTTATCCTGTGAAATCTAATTATTCCTTTTCCCCCACTATCCATTGCATGACACTGGCTTGTGACCCCTGTATAAGCGTAACTCCTGAGTTTAAATTATACAGCTGTCTAAATGGAAGGCACGAATTACAAAAATATTAGTATAGTTCTCAGCAACATGCCCAGAAGAAGAAATACACTTGTTAAATAAAAGTTATTCTGCATACAAAAACATCTATTTTTATTTAAAAAAATAGATTGTTGAACTTATTTGAAATCACTTCTCCTAGACAAATATATTAGGCACTTTAGAACTCTGGAAGGGAAGTCCTCCCACAGCCTTGAAGAAAATGTTCTAACTATGTAGAGCTACCTATTCTCCAAGGCAGTGGCAGAACCTAAATCTCCAGATTCAGGCAAATGTTCTCCCACCAAATCCACAGGGACAGTCTTGTTGTTATAATATTTCCCATAAACACAAATATTTAATTTTCCTATGAAAAATACAAAGAACAGAATATGAAAATCTTACTCCAGGATTCCTCATTCTCTGAAAATTATAACATTCTTAGGAGAATAAGGTCATAAATTCAAGTAGTCTCAAGCAGAGAATGTATACAAAGTTGGGCTCTGTTTTCTAACCAGAGTGACTGGATAAAAGAAGGCATGCTTCTCTATCAAGTCTCTTTGTTTTCCGTCAATCTAGCCAAGTCTAGTAGTTATATGCTAAGAAAAACTTCAGGAAGTCTCAGTGGAATTTAATCACAAACCACATTACTCAGTAGTGTCAAGACTAAAGTAGCCATAGACATGTACAGAAGCACATAACTGAGCTCCTGAGGATCTTTACAGGGTCATTTTTAGGCCTGTAGGCTTTAAAGTCAAGAGCAAAGCAGATGTTTTGAGGATTTAACTTCTGCTATTAAAGAATTCAAATGACATTTCAGAGCATAGGCCCTTTTACAAATTCAGTGCTAGACACCAATTCTAGTCTGATACACAACTCCAGAAGGGACATGCACAGATAACACCACAAAGAGCATGGATAATAACACTTAGAACCAAAGCACAGGAGTCCTAGGTTTTCCTGCAAAAATCTGCTGTAAGCCTCATGTGTGAACTATACAAGTCAGTCCTTTGCTCTGTTGAAAAACTCCAATCTACATCAACGGACTTCAGACAATGCTGTTCTTTAACAGCCCCGCAAGCAAGAGCATCCAAATCAAATATCTTGACCATTTCTCTATTATTTTTCTTCAAAGCTCAGCATCTTATATTTATATACATATGCTCATTTTTAAAGCCTATGAAGGAAGGAACACCATTTATTTTTATTTAATTAAAGATATTTCTTACCTCCACTGCCCTGGCGACTTGTATGGGACAGCAAGCTCAAGCGCTTTTCTAATTGCAAAGCTTCATGAGCCAATCTTTCTTCTGAATAGGCTGGATTTGTACTTGGATCTTTAAAAAGAAACAGAAAATAAGTAAGTAAAAAAGAAGAAACATGGAAAATATATAAAAATAAGGAAAGAAAAAAAATACATATTCTTCTGTTAGATAAGAATGTTAGATATTCATGTGTTCTTATGTTTGATCTTGTACTACAGGAGGGGAAAATGATGACTGAAAAATGTATGGGACAATCTGCCTTTAGGCACATCCTAGAGGAGCGATACATATTAAGTTATAATTTTAGTTATCAAAGGCCTTCAGAGATTATACCCAATATCTGTAAGAGTTACCACCAGGGACAGAACCCCAAAGAGCACAGCACTATAGGCAACAGCTACAGAGGTAATTAGCATCAAGCAGGTCTAGAGGAGCTGAAAACTGATGTGACCTGTAAACTGTGTCCTGATTTCACCGAACTCTGGAAATTTTATCAAGAATGACCAAATTTTTCATCCTACAAATTTACAAACCTGTATCATAAACTCATAGTCATGGTGATTAAACTTTCTGATACCTCCAATCCAGATCACCTATTTGCAAAGACATTGCTTTCAAGTTTGATATTCAGAAGGCCATTAAATTCAAAAATCAGAGATTAAATAAGCAACCTAGTGGGTCTCTGTCTTCATGTTTAATACAAGACAAGTTAGAATGGTAAAAACCATTCCTAAAATGTACTATCAGGGATTTTCCCCATACATTTTACTGAGTTTGTCATTCCAGCTGAAATAACTTCACCAAGGAAGGCTCATTCTATTCCAATAGAAAGACCAAAAGCTATACAGCATGTGGAAGAACTTTTATCAGTAAAGCAGGCCAGTTTCCTATAAACCATTTTGTTTCCAGCCAGGCACAACAATAAAATCAGATGTTGGAAGTAATCATAACCATTATCCCAACAGAAATCTTACAGATTTCTTTAAACAGCACTGACAAGTGTGTCATGTTTAGCAGTTGCAACGGATATGGTCTGCTAACTTGTTCATCATCAGAAGTTTCAGTAGCTCTTATTACTTACATAGGGAAAGTAATTAATGACAGATAAAACAGATTAGCTCCCTCACAGCCACTGCTCTTGTGTATCTGATCAGCTGGGTAGTAGTAGCACACCATAAAAATATTTAATCATTTAATCATTTAATAATAAGAAGAAAAGGATGAAAATGGCTACACACTGCTGTGGTTGAGTCAGTAAGATAAACAGTTGAAATTATGTAAGAAAAGTTTAATTTTCATCCAGTTTTTTCAGTTTTAAAGGAGGTGGGTTTGATGTTGTCAACACAACAGTCAAAGCAAGCTCACAATCAGGGGAAGGAGCATTGCCAGGTGAGCTGAAGTCCCATGGGAGTCCCTATATTATTAACTACCTGAGAAACAAGCTGCCACATCTCTCCTCCCTAACCGTATTCACTTTCTGATCTGGCCTGGATAGATCCGAATGTGTCAAAGGAACAGAAGTGACAATGCTGAACTTACTTTCCCATATAGAGGGGGTTTCCATCTTTAGCAATCTGCAATCTGGATGAGATTTGCAGAACAAGTCAGACACACGCACACAGTCCTATAACAACATATGTTGGAAATCAAAGATGCTCTAACAGGGACAAGGCAACAATGCCTGTGACCAACAGGGTCTGTGACCTCTGTGTCTCCCAGCTCAAACAGTGCTTGATGTCAGTGTCTGACACTTTCCAAACTTGACTTTAAGAACAGAAAATAAGACTGTTTGACCTGGATAATTTTGTTAGGTCTCCATTCCTATTTTCCCTGCAATACAACTCATATTAAGCATTGACTAGTTCAAACCTGTACAACTGCTTACTGAAACGAAACCCCCAAAGCTTCCATATGGACCTCTGCCAAAGGAAAATAGAAGATTAGGCCACCAGCACTTATGGTGCAACCCAGACAGGTCTATGCAAGGATCTGCTCAGTGGCATACAGCATTACAGGCTGCTTCTTGAATCTATTTTTTAGTGTCCTCTGATCCAGTTACTCTGCTGTACCTAGTTAAATACCCTTATGTCCAACAAGGTTCAACAAAAATGTTCTACAAGCACTCTGAATATAAAGTTGGCATAACAGATCAACAAATTAGTCAAACCAAGATGCAACAGACACTAACGCTTCCCACAGCAAAGAACTGTCAGTAGGAAAGATCCTCTCACTTTCTTTAGAATATTATTTATATAGAGAGAGAGATTTTCAGAATGTTACTAGGGCACATACACAACTATTAGTTTTTTAGTAACTGATATCCCTCTTACAGACAGCAAAAGATATAATTAAAAAAAAAAAAAGGTCAAACAACCGATCTTGCACAAATGGCCTATAAAAAAAATACAAGATAGGGAGGTAGGAGAGAAGTTGAAGCAAATCACTAAGTTTGCATTTCATATGTTCAGTTGCTTCTAGAAGCCAAATTCCCTATCAGCTACACAGCTATGGAACACAAGAGGTTTAACCCAACAACATGAAATCTTTAGACATACTGTCTGTTCAACAGGACTTGTAATTTTTTGGTTAAACTTCTCCTTAAGGATTGCCTATGTATAAAAGATGTGTATAAAACTGGGTTCATAGTTATGTGCTGTGACCTCTCATTGCCTATTTTTGTGGAAGATTGATTAGAAGAACCCTTTCTCAGCAAGTAGTACAAAATACCTAGAGAAACAGCTTCAAAACCTGCCAAACAGATATAGACTTTAAGTCTTAGGCAGATATTGAAAATAATTGTTCACCAGTCTTACTGAAGTCTTTGTCTACATTTAATCTTCTCGGATAATAAGCAAGACTTCTATAGAAAACACACACAATATTATTCCCCAGAAGCAGCAGATTCTTATACCAGTATATTAGTTACAGACTATCAAGCACTGATCAGGAGGATTTGCTACAAGATCACGCTAAGGACTGAAGTAACTGGCAGCCACCTTTTAGAGACCAGTCTTTACTGGAAGACATAACCTATGACCTCCAGTCATATGAGTGTAAAAATACAGCCTAAAAAATTATAAAAACAAGGGGTTTTTTGACAGTAGAGTTGGATTTCTTGGCATCATCCTACACATTGTGCATGCACAGTACAAAGCCTCTAAATAACTGGATAGCAATTTGCCTTATCGCTAACTCAGGAGGACAGAAGCAGCATGACCGGTAGTGAGACAGCTGTCCAAGGAAGTTCAGACAGCTTCTGCCCACACAACATCCCACAGTAGCTCCAACAATTCTAAGAGCAATTACTACCTTCATTTCCCAAACTGTTAACAAATGTATTCTATCACGTGACTTACTCCCATGGAATCTAGGCAGTTAGATTCACCCAGGTCCTTCAATTAAGAAAGTGTTTTATCATGTTACAAACAGAAACACATCCCCTGCTATGAAGAAAAATCTTTCGCGCAAGGCAATCATTGAAATCTTCTTGAACACCACTTTGGGGCAAAGGGGAAGGATTACATCAAAATTGGCTAGACTGAAAATGCCTCTGATGGAGATTTTATTTTTATATTACGTTGGTGGATATTCATTAAAGCCACATCAGCTGCTCATCGTGGGAGATTTTGAATACTTTGGTAACATACGAGTAAAGTGTCACAGTAATTCAAAGCTTCAGAGCTGTTCAGTAAGCACCTGTCAGGAAAAAATTTATTGTATCAAGTTAAGTCAGCAGCTACCTACGATACGCTTGATTATATGCATCTTTAAAATGCAACACAGGTTAATTACTTCATTAAACAACGTTAAATAAGTTAGGCTGAATATCCCTCTTTTCTTTCTTCCTTTGTAACTGTAGGCACATTTGCAAATCAGGCCTGGACCCTCACCTTCATGCTAACATCTCCACACCTTCTAAGATGCCTGAAGGAATGAAAAGATGTCCTAAAAGTTTGAGGAGAATCCACTTGGTACAGATACTGCAGAAGGCAGCCACAGAGCTGTCTTGCAATGGCCAAAGGTGTATCAAGCTTCAACAAAAAGAAAGAGTATCAGATAGATCCTCAGCAAGCAGCACTGCACACACTCCAGTCAGTCACAAAGCAGCCTGAAAAAGCTTCCAAAATTAAAAGAGAGCATCAAAACTATCAACATTACACTTGGGGTCTTTCCAGCCTGCAGAACTAGACTGTCCCGTAGCCTTAGCCAGATTTAGAGAGCACTGATCTGCCCAGTGATCAAAGATATCACTGATTGGCTGTTGGGCCTTTGCTGTGTTCATGTTTGGCATTCAAGATGAATCTTGGTAGTGAAAAGAAGGAATTCAATGCACATCTGATCAACAAACATTTCTCAAATAATATGCATGCAAATTCAGTATAGATTACAAACCATGCAATCAGTGATTCATTACTACGTCAATACCTAAACTTCTGTCAAGACAAGAACATAAAACTCTCTGGTCTTTTTTCTAAATATTTTCTCAAGAAAAAAAAAAAAAAAAGACTATACAAGTAGCCAATTACAGCTATTATCTTCCAACTAGTAGCTGGGGAAAACAAGCCATCCAAAGACATCCTGTCACTCATCTGAGTCCTTTATTTAAAACGCTATGCTACCTTTGCATTCGTACTCAACACCATATGTCTCAGGTTTGAGACCTGATCATGCAGCTTTTAACAAATCAAAACCTCCAATCTGCTAATAGAGCTACCAATAAGGATATTTTGGTACAATCTTGCAAAATTAATAGACTCCCAAAATTAAAAAAAAAGTACTACAAAATAGTAAACTGTAAAACATCTTAATGTTCTTTCCCTTTTCCATTTTATTTTGGATTCATATTTGGATTATAATAGATTATTATAATCATGAAAATATTCATATTCAGTTGATACCCATTTCCAAAAAGTCACAGAATATTTCAGGTTGGAAGGGATCTCAGGAGTTCTCTAGTCTAACCTGCTGCTAAAAGCAAGTCAGATGTAAGAGATTAGACCAGATTTTGATACCTTGCAATGGCCTGTTCATTTTATGAGTTCCACTGCACAGCATTTTCATTACCTATTTTATAGATGACATAATAAAATACATACAGTAATCACGTATCTATATTATAACAAGACAAAGCATTTAAGGAAGTAAGGTGTATTTTTTAAAACTACAATCCTGAGAAGAAGATGTGAATGTTGTACTTGAGCAAATATCCGTTGTACATGCAGTTTCCAAACTCCTTTGGATACTGGGCGTTTTAAATTTGTTTAAAGAATTGCCACAGCAAGCAAAAGTAAGGAAACTGGTCATTTTCCGGTCCTCTTCAAACCAGTCTCTATTATTTCCTATTAATTTTGTGCTAATACTTAAATATTTCAGCACACCATTTAACCATATGGTTGAGTTGTTTGTACATGAAGCCACTGGCTTCATTCATTACCCCGTTTTCAAAGACAGACTAAGCAGATGTTGACTGCACAACGTCTCTAGATTTTATTTGTGCTGTGGGCATTGGTGTCTGAGAATACTGCCAGTGTCACATTTTTTCACCACATTACATTCTTTCCTCTGTACAGCTGCCTTTTTTATATTTTCCTTTCTTGAAAATACCCAAGAGTTATTCAAGCATATTTTATGTTTAAGTTGGAAAGGTACAGGCAACAGCAAGAAGCCAAAATCAAACAGCAAACTGGAGAGAGGGCTGCTCCCTATATAAGCTTTTAAATTACACAAAATCAGAACATTGCATCTATAAAGCACAGTTGAGGCTGTGTAGCATTCTGCACTGCAGTAAATATGAATAACATCGACTAGATGTTCCTTGGTAGAATCCCCAGTCTGTAAGTTTTGATCTATTTAATAACTAACCCTTTCAAAAATTTGGGTGAATTTCAATACTCTTGTTCAGATATAGTATGCAGCTGGTAGAGACTTAACCTTTTCAAGCAATACAGTACATTCTGTGTAACAGCATACTTGATAAGGAAAATCAGTTTATGGATGAATCGCTAGTATTGTACATGTGCATGTGCCTTTAACAGGTCTGTACAAACTTCTGCATGTGATAATAAATGAAAGAGAACATAGAAAATAAAAACTTTCTATGATGGGACATACACATATAGGGTGACAACATACTAGAAGAGACAAGGGTAAAGATACAGGGAAATGTAAGTTAGAGGGGTCAAAGTGGCTTGAAACAGACTGCAGAGGACTCTGCAAGAACATGAGCAGTTCCTTACAGAGCACTGCTCCTGTCCAGGGAAACAAGGTGAAATTGAGTGGCTGAGTATATCTTCACCTCATTTTAGTGGCAAGTCCATTAAGCACCCAAGACAAATTAAAAGACCTGAGGAAAGAGGTCTTCCCTTACGATAATCACAGAATTATCCCAAAGACATTCCATCCACTTCCTGTACTTCAGTGAGGTCAGAGCTCTTGAAGGAGGGAAGGGAATGTGCTATGTGGCTATGTATAACAACCCACAAATGCCAGAATTGATAACTAAGATGCGAAAGCAGACTTACTTCTACATGCATCTAAAAAAAAGATTTTCAAAGAATGTGTCACCTAAAATTAAAATTAAAAAAATAATAATTAAAAGGAAAAAGACAACACAATAGTTGCTTATAGGCTTAATTTTTGTGGACATAAATTTCTGTTAAATAAAAGATTTAGGAGTTGCATATGTTTAATACAGTTTTAAATATGCAGAAAAATATGCGTTCAATAGCAAAGTATTAAGTATCAGCAGTTGTTTGGGTTTCTGTTGGTTTTTTGTTGTTTGCTTTTTTTTAACACTCCACTTAGTTCAACACAAATTCAGATCATCATACAAGAAGAATGAGGTTTTATTGCCTGCTGTTCTGTGTTATTATTTTATTTACTTTGGTGTTACAACTATGGGAAAGACACAAACTGAGCCTTGTGTCTACTGCATTTACCTTAACTAACTTTCCATAATATATTTCCACAGATCTAATCTTTTCCATCACATATCCCTCCTGCAATTATCTTAATCTTATGACAGCAATAAAATCCTGTCAAACACTTATTAACTGCCTAGGACTTAAACAGAAACTAACTATTTTCCACAAATCCCACCTCATCCTTCACCATTCTTGCAGCCTATTCCCACTATATCCCAGTCAAGTCACAGGTATTTTTCTGCAATTTCATTTCCAAACCCTTAACCTGTTTGACACAATCTTTCTGGCTCAATATTATATTTCTTCATCTGCTAAAGTCAAAAGGCAACAGGGCTTACTATGATGCCAACTGATTTCCTCTCTGAACATTACAGTGCATGCAACATTTACCATGAAATAGGAAAAGGAAATTAATCCTTGCACATCAGAAAAGAAGCTTAAGCTGCACAACTGAAATGCGATGTGGTGGCCTGACAAAGTTTTCTAAGGTTGGCAAGACTTAGTTCTAAGTGTTTTGGATGAGCTCAAAATGCCCCAGAAGTTAATTTTCCATTAAACTATCAAAATAGTAATGTAGACATGGATCCAAGTTGAACTGTGTAAATTTAAAACTAAAGGTTAGGGTTCCTTTCAATTTGAATTGCCAAATTTTCATGCTGTTAAATAAGAGAAGGCTAAAGTTAGCAATATCACCAGAAATATGAATGAGCCAGAGCAGCAGGGGGAAATCGGGTACATTCAACTGATAAATCTGTATTGTGACATTTCAGAATGAAAACCACTTTGCACTTTCCACACCCTTAGTGTCTGCAAGCTGTTCTTACAATCACAGCAGTAAGTGCTAGACATGGCAAGTTCCTACTTTGCTCAGTTACTCTATGCTTCCTATATTAACCTGGTAGGACTGGACGCAAACCAAAAGGGCCTTTCGTCGGGGAGATGCCACGGACGATACAGTCGAACAGAAAGCTGATCTGCTCTCCTTCATCACAAGAAAGGAAAAAAACACCAGCCCCTGTAAGAAAGCACAGCATAAACATGTGGGTTTCACCTGGATACATTGGAAATACGTTTAGCTTAAGTTACTTATAATATAGCAATCAAAAGAGTATTAAGTGCAAGCCACAAAAAGAAATCAACAAGACATTCTCTCCAGAGAAAAGAAATAAAAAGAAAAAAAATCAGGTCAGCACACACACTATATCACAAACATACACAAATTCAATAGCTAACTAATCATTTATGCTAATTTTCTGAGATTCGGGCACTTAGAGCAATGCCAAAATACAAGCCATATTCTCAACAGCTGTCTGGGTCTTTTATTTTTATTTACACCTAAAATTTTGTAGATCAAATCCTATCTATACAAGTGTCAGGGATACTTAAAGTGCCTTCATCAAAATTAACCAGGTTAATTCTATGTTTACCCACATTTAACCAAGAGCAGCTTTTTATATCTCAATTAATTAGAATTTGGTTATACTGCTGGATTATAATATAAATTTTCCTAGACTAAGTCCTATGTGTCTATTATTAACAGAATGTAACACAACTCCATAGGTTGTCATCAGATCTTTACCCTTTGCTCTATTCTGATATTTTGCTTTCCATTCATTAAGAATAGCCCCAAGCAAAATTAGAATGAGAATCACTAAATAAACAAATAAGTTCCAAGCTGCATGATATATGACTGCATAGACAATATACAAGGCTAGAAGTGCAGCACAGAACATTTTATTTGAGAATTGTCAGTACAAATATTACATCAGGAAAAAAAACAAAACAAAAAAAAAAAAGATCTTAAAACGCCCCAATAACCAGTGACTTCAGGAAAAAAAATACAATGACCAGACACAAAAGAAAATCAAATTAGTATACAGGCCTTGAAGAAGTGCTGTCAGTTCACCAGAGCCAAGCACACTAGAAAACCACAATATCAAATCTTAGACCTGCAGTAGGATACTGCATATTACTTTCCTAGGGAATTGGGCCTCTAATCTGGACATGTTTAACTTCTGTATGTCCCTAGCCAATTCAGAGTTGCACACATGTTTTTGCCAATTTCACTCAAAGCAGCAGAGCTAGTTTGACCAGAATGCCTGCATCCCTATCACTTTCCACACATATGCCATCATATCCAACAGGATATTCACATTTCACTTAAGCAATAGATACACTTTTGACTCTTGACAAAGGGCTATGGGATCCAAAGGGGATAATAAAGAGTGGACCACAAACCAAATTAACTATTTTAGTAAATTAGATATAGCCAGCAAGCAGTAAACTAACCACACTAGGAAAAGCATATTCTGGACCACACTCTTTTGTCATTCTCAGTTTAAGTCACATCTAAGTCTCTGCCTACTTTGCTTAAATCTATTCAAGACAACATTGTTAGTAGCGTCTTCGTAACTTGATTTTTCACATTTGTTCCTCTTCAGATTTTACTGATCGAAACTCGTTCAGCCAAAGAAACAGAAATCCTGTTCCTGCTAGTTTATTTCATTTGGTGAACTGCTATAAATTCAACTGGAATTAGAATTCACTCACTGGTAGAAGTTAAATTTATACTTAAGGGCTGGCCTGCCAATCATTTCCAGACTATATGGTCTCAAATATATTACTTGAGATTCAGGATAGACAAGTATTAAAACACTAAGCTATGTTTAAGCAACTGAGAAAATGAACACACACAAGCTCATGAAATGTAAACCAGAGTAAAGCCTACTTAACTCTGCACTTCTGTGGTATTGTTTTCTATTATTGTTTTTAAAAACAAGTTTGTCCCACATTTCTTCATAGCACATATACACACCCAGTCTTCAGGATCAAAGTCCATCTAGGAGATTACAACACTAATCACACAGTCTGACAGGTATAAAAGTGTCTGGTGGTGATTCACTCACAGTCTTGTGTTATTTCCCCTCCCCAAGAGATGCCAAAGAGTCAGAGAACACTGTATTAGAAATAGCTGGGTGCCAAATATGTATTCAGGAATTATTTGAAATTCAGCTCTTCCTCTGAGCTGCCTTCTCCTCCCCCCACAGGGTAGAGGGAGTCTAGGGAAATCAGTTTGCCTAATCTTAGATGGTATGAGCCTTCCCCCATAAATCACACTGACACCAGGAGCCATGCCTTGCTTGAGGGAGCGGGGCAGCATAAGGCTTTGCTGGACTCTGAACATATGACCTTCCCATCCCACGTACAACAAGCAAGCAGGATATAGAGACAACACAAGAGAGGAAATTCATATCTCAAGCATTGTGATATACTATGTGACTTGGTAATTTATACTATGTGACTTGGTAATTCAGCAGAATCCTATACATCTATGTTGCCATTCAGGAAAAGAAGATTCCTCAAATATATCTGTACATAAAAAGTACATCTGGACCACTTTGTTCTTTTATCACTATTGTAGAGCCTCTTAGGAGTTAAAGACTCCTGACAAGCCTTTGACTTTAACAGAAACCAAAAAGTGAATGTGTGCGTGTGAGCTGGCCACTTAACTCGAAGAATGATTTCTACATAGAACTATCACACATTTGGAAATCCTGAAAACAAGTGTGACAACCTTTATATAACTAGTGCAAATGCAGTATGCACATGTGCACATGAATACAAATCCAATATATACATATGCATAAAATATTTCTTTGTAGATTCTATTATGCACATCACCGCCATAATTGCTGATCAACTCCCACAGGAGACATTTTCTTTCTTGTCTAGATAGGTGGAACTAGATTGCAAGGGAAGGAACAAGGGAAGGAAGGCTGTGTGTCCTTGCAAAAGACATCAGGGGAGATGAATGAATAGGTTAAAACTTAACTAAGTTATGTTTTAAAAGCATACATAAAAGCCAGCAATTATATTCCTTTTCTGATTTTTTGAGAAAGCTGAGAAATTCACTACTAGAAATTACACATCTCAGTCATGTGTTGGAACAGATCTGGTGCAGAAGCATTTGGAAGCCAAGGAATATGTGGTATGCATCACTGTAATACCACGCAGCTGTTTACTAGATTGAAGAGCTCACTCACTCACTCTCTCCATGGGGTAAGACTTGCACAAGGCTGAAACACTAAGCCAGTCCTCTGTGGCAGTTAGCAGTAAAGCACTGTACAGTCTTCCAAACGTTCAAGAGAAGTTGTCAATTTCATAAAACTTCCAAGTACTATTAAATCTTGCTAATGTTTGATTTTAATTCATCATATTAAAAAAGCAAACCCATGGGAAAACACACCCCCCAAATGCACAACCACCAAAACTTGCTTAAATCTCTGTACTGTGTGTGAAAGCAAGGAGGAAGAATCAGTCCCTTCTCATGAATTATTACTCCTAACAAGTGCCATACAATGCTAGAGCCTTAAGTCTTTTAGCTACAGGACAGGTACAAACCACAGCAGTTCAGTTCATGCCAATCATCATGTTGTCCAACCGGTATGCTACAACCCTGACCTTGAGCAACTCCCTTTAGAAGGTACCTCAGGCTGCAGGGCTCATGCTGCTCTCCTCTCTGGTGAAAATGACCACGGATATTCCTATTATTGCCAACTAAGACATGGACATGACTACTAAAAAGAAGGTAAGAATGTTTGTTGTCTGTAGTAGGCCTAAGTAGGAGAGAACAACAGAACAATATCTGCACATAAGCAGAAGTTTTAATCTACACAAGCCAGAATCTTTCAAGAAATTCCAGATATTGCCCAGTTCAGCCACCTAACTCTACTGCTTCTATTTTTCAAATAAATTCCCATTTGTTATAGGGCTCCTCCTCTCCTCCTTTGGCCCTTCTAGATATGCTGGTAGCCACTTCCACTATTTCCGAATGATTTTTAAGAGCCACTTGCAGAAGTCTTAGAAAGAAAGAAGCACCTAATTTCATCAAAACAATCATAGAAATACTCCTGCTCATCCTGCAACTAACACCAGTGGTATCATTTGTTCTTTCAAAGGGCACCAAGGTTCCTACAAGTTCCTCTCTTCTAGGAGACACTGTTAGAAAACATGAGGCAGCTTTGTTCTAGGCTCTGGAAGCTAATCCTGAAGTACTTGAACATTGGAAAGCCTGAATTCTCACAGCATTAACATGCCCTTTTATTACCCTACTTGAATTCTTTCACACTGACCTCCAAGTCAAGATCGTCGCAGCAACTGGTCATTTTAATCAGTGCACACTAACTGAGCTAGCATCTTAGAAAAGTGAGAAGCTCCTTTTCTCCAGCCTGTTCCCCTAAGTAAACCTCTCAATTGACTATTAGGCCCAGATGTATGCTTTTTGCAATTGGTACGTGTGATTGAGCTTCATCAATAGAGAGACTTGGTGGCACCAAATTTTGCCCCGGAGATTAACTTATTTGCAGCTGTCAGAAGCAGAAGAAAGGATTTCTGATCTCTAGCAGTACAATTGTGATGTTAAGAGCAAGAGCAGGTCAAAGTGTAAAAGCTCTTTTTCCTATTTAAGAATAAACTGGTGTTAACCACCTTAAAAATGCACCTAGACATAATGTTTGAAATCTCTGCATTACCTCAGGTCATCTCCCTCTACCTGGATTGAGCACCAAAGCCTTCAGAGTTGAACAAAACCTGTACTGAGCAGCTAATTCAAAAACATAATTAAGTGTTTTATATTCATGAAAAATTTTGTGAGGAAGCAAGGAACAGAAAGTTAAAATAGATTCCTATCTTTTTAGATCTCAATTTTACTACAAAAATACCCAAAAATAAGCTCTGCTTCTGTTTGGGGCTTCAGGGTTTTTTTATGGAGAGGAAATGCCATCAAACTACAAGATCGTCAGTTCCTTTTAGTAAGGTATTTACCACAGTGGTATTTAAAACTTAAATTCACTAATCCTCTGCATTCAGAGCTTCATAGGAAGAATGTGAGCAAAGATACGGTTTAACCTACAGGAAAGTAACATTAATAATAGAGTCTGCATAATATTATATGATATTTCTGTGACAGGGTAATGGAGAGTGCTTTCATTTAAGAATTAAAATCAACTTCTCTAATAACATATCAGGTTTTTTTCCCGAACACTAGTTTGTCCTATTCCTCAAGAATTTCAAAGGAATGAGGTAAAAGAGTCAAGTTATTTGAAGAAAGATGGTCTTTCCCTTTATCAACACTCTTCTGTCAAGAATAACCAGAGTTATATTTTTATTTTGGTCTTATTTATAAAAAGCATTTTCTTCTAGTGGCAGTATTAAATCAAATATTTAGACTAAACACATATTTAAATGTTGTTTTGCTTGCAGATATGTCTAAGTGCTCAGTTAAGGGCATCAGCTCCTTTAACAAGATAAACTTGAACTCAATATGGAAAGAGTTTCCAACCATGGCAGGCTATTTTGTACCAAAATGAATATGATGTTCTTCCCTTTGAATGCACACATGCAGGGGAAGAGGCAAAAACACCCTGTCATGGCAACTGAAGGTTCTCAGCTATCAAGACAGACATAGCTTAAAGGAAAAAAAAAAAAAAAAAAAAAAAAAAACAAAACACATTCATATAATTTTCAACAATGTAGTGAGCCCCTTCAAATGTACTTTTTAATTTTGGTTGCCTGTAACCAAGAAAAAAAAAAATTAATTCGTTCTTAAAAAACAGGTACATAGTAGAGCTACTGATGACCTCCTGTATCTTACTGGGAAGATAAACAGCTGAGCTTGTTTAACATAACAAAAGTGACAGAGAGGATAAATAAATGTTTTATAAATATTTAGGGAGATAAGCATCGTGGAGAGAGAGAACATTACACTAAAGGACAACGTTGATACAACAATCTAGAATAAAGAACATATAAATTTAGTTTGGAAATTTTAAAAATATCATAGATATAAAAGGATCTACAAAACTCAAGACTGCATTTTAAGCCTAATTCACACTTTGATTGATTTTAAAAGATTAGAGAGTCATGACAACACCAATGGTCAAAACAGTGTTGGACTTTCAGAAACAGCTGACAGTCATTTAGAAGTCAGATTCTTTACTTGTGTATACCTCACCATAGCTTCAAAGACCACTTTATAATTAATGGCATATCAAGAAATACAGAATATCTTCCTAGAACCAGAAAAGTTCCCCTTGAAAGATAAGGGATCATATTTGTTCCTTTTTACACTGGTATCATTTTGCACAAGAAATCAGTGTAAGCTTAAGGGGGAAAACAAAACAAAACACAACACAACAACCACCAATCATAACATAGGTAATTAAGGTGCTTTAAGCTCCATCACCTAGAGTTTCACATTTGTATTATCATTGACATTTCATACTACATGTTCCTTATGCATCTGGCACCCTGGCCTATGGACTGAACCATTTGGGTTCTCTGCAATCTGGAGGTAAGATACAGCAATACTTAGTAAGCCCCAATCAGTTTAAATTCTTGGAGCACAGCAAGCTCATCAAATCTAGAACAAGTTACAGAAGAAATGCCATAATTTAACCAAAGAACATAAATTAAAGGCTATTTACATATACCCCATTATTTCCGGGCTTTCTTAATACAACTAAGATCTAAGTTTGGGAACTAAGCATTTAAGCTTAGGAGCACTGACCAGCATCTAGGGTCTGTCCCTGCACTTGTGCTCCCAGTCACAAGGCTACAGACACATACTCCATTTTTCTCTTCCGATCCCAGTAACATTTGCATGTCTGGTTACAGAGTGAGGCAACTTCCAGGCCTTGTAGTGGGATGTTCTTTCTGTGGGTGCCAACCACTGCTCAGAAGGAAAACAAAGATTTGAAGCCCTGCAGGCTGAAGGATGCCAGGAACCCAGGTGTCCCACTCCATAAAAGTATGGCAACCAGAAAAGACATGCTGAGCAATACCATCACCACTTCATCTTTTCTAGTGATGCTTTAGAGTGTCATCTCCACTTAGGCAACACACCTGAAAAAAGAATCCAGGTGGTTTTTTTCACTGCTTACCTAGGGATCCATAACATCTTCACTCCCACTTCCTAGCAGAGTTCAGGAATTTACTTGGAAGAATCCCATGGTGAGAAGTGGGATCTGATAGAGCTGGCTGATTTTCAAGGATCACAGCCTGCAAATTCAAGCCAAGAAAACGTGGCAGGAAAGCCTGCATGCATGAACATGGGACTCCATACAAAACGCAAACATAAAAAGAAAGCATACATAGTGTAGAAGTAGGGTGACCAAGATGACGCAGGAAGAATACAGACACACTGTACAAGCACACAGGAATGGGGTTAGGAAAGCCTAACTCTACCTGGAATTGAATCTGGGGAAGGATGTAAAAAGCAACAAGAAGGGCTTCTGCAAGTATATCAGCAGCAAAAGGAAAAATAGGAAGAACTTCAGCCTACTGCTGAATTAGATGGTGGACCTGTTGACAAAGGACATGAAAAAGGCTGAGGTACTCAAGATCTTCACCTTGGTCTTTACTGACAAGATTCAATTCCCTTATCAAGAATCCCAGGCCCTTGAGACTGGTGGGAAAAATGTAGAAAAATTACAATTTTCCTATAGTGGAAGAGTTCCAGATAAACAAATTGAACATACCCAAGCCCATGGGAACTTATGGGATGCATTCACAGGTGCTGAGGGAGCTGGTTAGTGTCATTGCAAGGACACTCTATTATCTCTGAAAGGTCATGGAGACTGGGGGTAGAATGGTGTGCCTGAAATCTGGGGAAAAAATAAAAGCAAACATCACATCTATCTTCAAGAAGGAAGATTCAAGGAACCACAGACAAGGGAAGGGGATAGTGTAAGTAATCCTAGGAGCCATTTCCAAGGTGCTGACTGGGAGTAGTCAGTATAGATTTACAGAAGGGAAATAATGCCTAACCAATTTGATAGTCTTTGATAAAATGACTGGCTTGGTGGATGAAGCAGTAGATTTTGTTTGCTTTGACTTTAGCAAGGATTTCATCACCATCTCGTATAATATCTTAGTTGACAAACTGATAAAGTACAGACTAGATAAGCGAACAGTGAGGTGGACTGAAAACTGGCTGAACTGCCAGGCTGAAAGGGTTATGATCAGCAGCACAAATTCCAGCTGGAGGTCCATCACTGACAGTGTATGCAAGGGCTCAATGTTGGGGCTAATGCTAACATCTTCATTAATGATCTGGATAATGTGACAGAGTGCACCCTCAACAAGGCTGCAGAAAATACAAAATTGGAAGGAGCAGCTGATACACCAGAATATGGGAAGAAGTTGCTCACAGAGATTGTAGAGCACCCATTCTTAGAGATATTCCAAACCCAACTGGGTATGGTCCCATGCAAACTGCTCTAGCTGACCCTGCTTTGAGCAGGGGAGTTGAACAAGGTAACCTCCAGAAGTCCCTCCCAACCTCAAACAGTCTGTGATATCTAGGCATTTGTGACTTCCAAACTGTAAGTTTCTCTTTGATCTCATTCTAAAAAAAAAATAGCTTCTCTCTATATTGCAGAAACTTAATAATTAGCATTCTATAATGCTGCTGCATAACCAGTTCAGCCGTGTCTCATTCAACACTTTAATAACACAACTGCCACAGCAAATTCTCTATACTAAAGCAGCACTAATCTTTCAAAATAAATTACAGCATTCATTTGTACTACCAAACAACTAAGCAAAAATTGACAGAAAGTTATTTCAGATTAATAGTTTTGGTCATTTACTTGCTAGCTTTCAAAATTTGAGCATTAGTGTGAACTAGTGATATTCTACGTATTGAAACATAACATTTTCTTTCAAATCAGTTAACATTAAATGAAAGTTCCTAGTATATTAGTAGTGTTATAACATATATTAGCATTTACTACAAAGCCCAATTAAGAATAAAAAAAATGAAATTGTTACTCCCTAAACACTGTAATCAAAGTGTAATGCACAAACTGAGGTGGTCTAATATTCACGATATGGGCTATGGAACATTTTTTATATCACATAAAAATAGTTAATATTATTTACTGGTCTGATTTTATTTGGGGAAATATACATCTTTAACAACATAGCATAAGCAATACATAGAACTGTAGTGTGATATGCTAGTAATCTAATATATTCCATTCTAATCAAATACAGATCTAAGCAGTACATAGTCAATGATATAGATCCACTTAATTACAAAACCAAATGAAGATAACAGATAGGTTTTATTAAACACAATAATTTAGGACTGAGTTTGCTAGCTAGATCCTACTGAAATGTACCTTCGTTCTTTACACTTGTATCTTAAGTGCCTTGTTGCTGACTACTTGAAAGTTAGGTGACCTCAAGAGAGTGCCTGTGGAGATGCTATATTTAGATTTTTGGACACAGGCAATCCTTTAACAGCAACTATTAAATGGATAAGCGCAAGATTTAGGCAAGCCATACAACTGAGGAGCATACACTGCATGCCTCAAAGCAAGGCTCTACAGGGCCTCCTAGGAAGCTGTGGTGGGGATGCCTTCAAACCGACAAGAACCCAGCAGGAAGGAGACTGGCTCAGCCATCAAATTTCTTGCTACATATCTCCTGCACAACCTCTTTGCTCATCTGCAGAGCTCATAAGGCCACGCAGATTACTAGAGTAATATCAGTGGTCCCTACATCCTTGGGATATCTTTCCAGGGAACAAGATCTTGTACTAAACACCAGAGACACTTTATTCGTCCATCATTCCTGACAGAAATGTGTTTAGAAATGAAGCCTTATCCTGTGCACCTCCTTGCAGACACTTACACACTGACTTGGTTTGGTTATAACAGTAACCACCACAGCAGAAATTTACTGGCTAGTTGCAACTTGCCTACAACTACCTGAAAGGAGGTTGAAACAAAGTGGATGTTGGTATTTTCCCTAGTAACAAGTTACAGGATGAGAGGAAATGGCCTCAAGTTGCCCCAGCAGAGGCTTAGATTGGATATTAGGAAAAATTTCTACACCGAAAGGATTGTCAAGCATTGGAGCAGGCTGCCTGGAGACGTGGTTGAGTCACCACCCCTGGAGGTACTGTATAGATGTGTAGATGTGGTGCTTAGGAACATGGTTTAGTGGTGGACTTGGCAGCATTAGGTTAACGGTTGGACTCAATGATCTCAAGGGTCTTTTCCAACCTAAATGAATCTATGAAGGTAATCAGCACAAATAAGCAGGCAAAGTACCTTCAGTTCTAGTAGTGAACCAGGCATTTTCTAAATTCTTTGGTTCAGGCAACCACTAAAGAAAGATCCTTCCACACAGAATGGGTGATAAATAAGTCAGCACATTTCATTTTGATCTGCAAATAGCCCTTACATTAATGCTTTTAAGAATGAAAACCAGAACTGGAGTCATATCCATTCATCAACATTATCATAAAAATCACATTTACTAAGGAGTCCTAAATGTCTGTTCTTTATACCCTATCACAATGTCCCTCTCAAAACTGCAGTATATCTGAGAAATGAACCTTTCAGACAATGTGCGCTGCAAATGCTTTGTCAGTCAGTGTTGAACAGTCCTTCTGGAAAAAGCACGAAAGAAAAAAAACAATTGGGTTTTTGGTTCTTTTTTTTTTTTTTTTTTGCCTTTAAAGGGGAACATAAATCCTGAAATCAATCATTATTTCCTTCTAGTCATTTCCACTTTTGTATAGCCCTCAGAGTATTACTTTGTCTCCTTCTATATTCTAATGAAAGACTGCATAAAACACATACTTGGAATTCACGGGTATTCCATTTGCAATCAACTATATACTCCAAAAATCAAGCCATTATTTGAAGCCCTTATGAGAAATCACTGTCTTCTTCCTTTGAGGCACCTGCATTAAGATTCCAAGGGAAAAACAAATCCAACATACCATGGTACTGCTGCACCTCTTAATAAAAACTATAGAGTCTCTGCCTCCCTAGGTAGCCTTAGGGCTACCAATTACTCGAATAGTTAAGCCTTATATTCTCTTATTTCAGAAATTACATTGATAATTTATATAATCTGTGTATTCTATCTACCTAATCACTGCTAAGCTTAAAAACTGGTTAGCATTTCTACTTCAGCTCCCTATATTTTTTTTTAATATGTAAGTTTTCCATAGTTAAGTTATTTCAGATTTCATTAGTTCAAAAACTAGTACTCTACATGGGCTTTCCAGAAAGAGCAGCGACTTTTTAAAAGAGAAAACAACACATTATGGTTCATTTTGAGGAAATTTTCTCCTGTAAGCATTCTAAAGTGTTTAGTTCAAAATTAAGTTTTCTATTTTCAGTTAATAATTCAAAAAGCGGACCCAAATTATGTCATCATAGCAGTGCAGACATTTATTAGAAGTCCAGCTTGCATTTAAAGTGGTACTTGCATACAGAGACAGGAAATAACAATTGCACTATTCTGCATGGAAAAAAAACTGTTCAAACCAAAACCGCCAGTGTTGGCAGACCTACACTAAGCTGCAGATTCAAGTTCAGTCTGGGTCAGTTGCACTAGCTACAAGAGAGGGGGAAAAGGTGACTCTGCCGGCTCCTCCTTATACTCTATAACCAGTTACCTAGCTCTCAGACTAAACTACACCAATAGAAAACAAGACACTTGTGTTGCAGTTCCCATACCAGTTTTTAACAGAATAATGTTAAAATAAAAATTTGTTTCCTCGCAGGCTCTACTTATAAACCCTTCTTTCAGATGGTGGAAGCCTTTCTTTAACCTCAGCCTCTGAATTAGGCAGGGAAAGATTTGAACCAGAATCTTCCCCACTGAAAACAAGCATCTTAAATCGAGAATCAGGATATAACAGTTGAGTCCATACTTACCATCTTTGTAACTCCACCTTGTACTTTTCAATTTACAAAATGAAAACCCCTCACTAGAGTAAAACAGTCAAAATTTCTTTCCCCTTCCCAAATTTTGCCACAAGTCTCGAGGAGGAATATCTTTGGATTTGGACCAACTCTGAAACCTTCTATTTTCTCAGTTTGGTAACTGAAGAAATCTATTATTTTCACATTTCAGTATGCAAGTAAGAACTTCACATCCAAACTGGTAATCTGCATACCCACTTACACTCAGATCATCAACTCAGCATGGCTTCAAACTCTGCTTTTGAAGTTAAAATCTTATGTTTTCTAAAGATGTATGTGATATGACACCAGTGTGCATTAACTATCTTTCCTTTTCAGCTCTTGCATAGGAGCTTTGCATTTTATCTGAAGTGAGAATGTGAAAAGGCCTAAACTGCACATTAACACAATAAATTTTTCCCCATCTAAAGGTGTATCTTGGCTACTAGTCTACTACAGAAATCAGCTTCAGCTTGCTTGCTTGAATTTTGACCCCATGATTCTCATGATCCCCCAAAGTAACAAAGTTCCTAAATTTTAGAAGTCACGTACAGGATTTAGACATTAGTGTTTACACAATGAGAGCCTTGATGCTGCCTGTAACCTCAAAGCTCCATATCATTTTCCCTCTATAAACAACAAAATAATTAATCATAATTTAATAATCTGAACATTAAACCATTTTGCCTTATATCTTGCATGACACAAGCCATAAAATCTCATTACCTTATTTTCGCTTTGTGTTCAGTAACAACAGTTGACTAAACATCTTCTGGAGAGCCACAGGGCAATGTTCAGTCAGGACTCTACATAATCACATTTTTACTGAACGCTGGGGTTGAAGCCTGCAGGAGTCTACTCAGCAGAACAGACCCTCTGATACGAGGCAGCCTGGATGACATAGCAGCACAGCTGGTTCTACAATCTCCACTTTGCATGAGACTAGCATTTACATTTCCACAAAAGGTTTCAAACAACTTTTAGAAGACAAGTTCCATTTGTACTTACAGAAGCCGCACCTGGTACCCCCTTCAAAGATGAATCCATTTGGGACAGCTCCATACCGACGCAGATCTGAGAGCTTCCATTGCCCCATGACACTAGGAGGAAGGTCTTTTACAAGGACGAGAATGTCATTGCAGAAATGCAGGGTAGCAGGCCCACTCTCTAGTTTAGTGCCAGGTGCTACAAAAACTTGAAATCTATGAACTATCAGATAAGGAAGAAAAAAAAATTACTATAGCAAATAAAAGTAAGGTACCGTGACTTATGTTACATAAGTCGTTCTGTTCAGTTGTGGTATGTGGAGCAACCCCTGCCCACGCCAAAAGGCTCTAGCATAAAGATTCTAAGTAGAGCCCAGACAGCCCCATGTGAGTAGCTATAAACTCATTGTGCCAGTTTAGGATTGGAAAAAACATATCTTGGCTAAATGCTACAAACGATTAAGTTGTAACACTACATTAAATTATACTAAATCTTCCAGGCTACTCCCTATCTCAAATTAGTCAGTTATGCAGCCCACACCTGAGTTATCTCTTCCATCCTTGCATTGCTACATGGGTTTCTTTCTGTCTCCTCTAAACAGCCTGTGCCTCTCCTTACCTAGGTGCATGAACATACACACACACACACCATTGCCCAAGGAGCCCAAATGCCAAGGCTCAAAGAAGTAGGCAAGTTCTAACCAGAGTTCTGTCACTGACTCATTTGCAACCTTTAATAAATTGCTTCACTCCTTCCCTAGCAGTAAAATGGGGGAAATTATATTTTTCCACCTTTGTGAACCTTTTGGGAGTTGGTGATAGTAGGTGCCCAGACACTTAAAGTAACTAGGAAATTAAGTGATTCATAGGTAATAAACACTCTTAGATGTCATTTAATTCTTCATATTTCACAGCCTGAACTTCAAAAGAGTCGGGTGGGGGGGGGGGGGGGGGGGGGGAACACCTGTCTCATTCAAGTTTACAAAACCCAGATTCAAATCCCAACTCCAGTATCCCCTATATTATAAGGGTCCTTACCTCAAGTAGCAGCTGCTCTAGGCTGGTTGCCTATCTTCTCCTCCAAAGCTGTTGCATTCTGAATAATATGCTATTGGTAGCACTTCAAGGGCTCACATCTCACAGTGTTTCAAAGGGAGCAATTTAACTGAGCAAGCACCTAATTCTCTAACAAGTGTTTTGTCCTCTACTACTCCTCTAGATTCTCTCATCTTGTGATTAGACAAGGAAAAAAAAAATAAAATCTGTCCTGGCACAAAGAAGCATCAGGACTGTTACACTTCTAGTCACAGGTTTTCAGTGCAGCATTTATCATCAAGCAACACACAGATTTAGCTTTTGGTTATCCATCAAAGATCATACAAAAAGCTACCTGCCTATGAAATCTACAGGGTAACTTCCAGGTAGACTCACTACTTACAACCATTCTTGCCTATGCTTCTTTAAGCATCATGAATTTCAGCTAGGACTGAGTCTTGCTTCTCATCTAAATACTTGCTATATTCTTAGTTACCATCTTAGCTGTAAGTCAACTCCTCATCTATGACGTGCCTCTGGTAAGTTCCCTAAGGCTCCAGCAGAATTAGCCACAAAGTCATTCAAGTGAAATGTGCAAGGAGACAGAGATAGATCTAACTAACCACAGCTCTACTTACAGCTTTGCCAGTAGTACTGCTAGGGAGCAAATCAATAGTCACATCATGTCCCCTTTCAGGCACGCAGTTGTTACACAACCTGCTTAAACATAAACTATGAAAAAGATACCAAAACCATCTTGATGAATAATGTTCAGTAAGGAATCTTTAATATCACAGTCTTCACACAATCAGTTGCAAGTTACAACAGCTGCCGAAAACAAAGAGCTGCAACTCAGATTCTAGACCACTGTTAAAAAAAATCAGCATATCCAAATCTGAACAAAGCCGAAGTAGAAATAAAAACAGATCTGGACATGAAGCTTTTGCTATATGCTGCTTTCTTGGTAAATTGGAATTTTTTTCAAAATTCTCCCCAGCCATCTACTTCTCCTACTCTGAAAAAAAAGAATAAGATACAGAGCTGAATATACCCATGAACAAAGGGTACTATTTAAATCCCTCATTTCTTTTAGCTAATATTCTCCTCTTCAGAGCTATTCACTGACCTGCAGTACGCTAACTTCCTCAGAATGAGTTGTGGGCTCAAGCAGTCTTCTCACACCTGACCTATAAACTCAACTCATTTAAATCCACAGTTTTCTCTAATCCTGGTTCTTTTATTACAGGATTTATGTCCACCTTATCTGCTAAAAATTAAGAGAAAACACTGGGAACTCCAGTGCAAACGCCTCCATTCTGTGGTCCTCATTCAAGAACAGCATCAACTTCTTTCAATTTTTTTTTTTTTTTTTTCCGCTTCCCAGACTCTGAGGTCATCTGTCCATAGTCTATTTTTATCATCCAGCCACCTTACTTGCAAAGCACCCAAAGGAAGCCCTACTATGCTTTGAGAAAAAACACTAGTCATCATCCTCTCTTCATCTAAGTCTCCACTCTTCTCTGTCTACTCAAACTAGATTCACTTTTACTTCTTTCTCCTAACTGAACCTGCACTGAAAGGTAAAATGCTGAAAAAAAATTCTATGCTCTGGTCTATCCTCCTTCCCCTAAGCTTTTTTGCAATTAACATTCTACAAATTATTGCCACTTCAACCAATCATACTTGTTTTCTAACTTGTTCATTCTCTCCCACTCCATCTTTACTCCACGGTTGCATACATCATCATCCAGTCAGCTCTATTCCTACTTCACTCACAGCTTTCCTTTAAAAAACTCTTCATTGTTGCTGCATTTCCTCCTATCACAACCATAACCTTCACACCCAGACTGAGATTAAATGCTCTCTCCATTCCTGCACTGCATCCGTGCAAGATCATGAAAACCAGACCTACTCTGTCAAATTCAAATTCTCCTTCAGGTCTTAGGACAAGTCTATGCTGTACACACATCCCAAACATAGTAAAGAAATAGAACTGGAACACAATACAGATACAGCAAAGTGTACCAACTACTCCAGCTACTCATGCCTGTATTGTTCAGAAACCCCCTCTAACCTTTCCCCCTACTCAAAGCTTCACATTTGACAGCTCTAAGTGGTACATCCATACATCTCTCTTCTGATATTTCTACGTTTTATTACAGTAAAATTCCAAGGCCATCATTCTACGTATGTACCGCTAAGGAGTGAGTCCACAAACGCAACAGATGGTAAAGCATATGTAACAAATGATTAAGATGGCTAACGTACATCTCCCACACACCTACCCTCCCTCCCTACTTATGACTAAACAAAACATAAGACAGATACTATGGATTACCAACATTATAACTCTTTGTTCACCACTGTACATTTTAGAGCTGGTAACAACGAAAATAAAATTAAAGGATGCATAAAAGTACCTGGAAGGACTGTGTCTGATGACACTCCTTATTGTAAGATGTCTCTTCCTGAAAGGGGACACTAGCAGCAATAAGCATTATCAATGCAACACCTAGTAGGCAGCTCAGAAAACTGGGATTGCACTAAATAAATTCTACTCAGGACTCTGCTTCTCTTAATTCAGGTTCCCTCTGAATTGTGTTGACAAAATCTCCAAGTAAGTTGCAGGACCAAAAGTAGAAGTCTGATCACTTTGCTTCAAAGCTACACTCTTTCAGTGTCAAAATCAAAAACTAAGTTAAGAGCTCTCATAATTAGCCATCAGTACTGGGCAGTACTGTAATCAAAACCTATCATAAGGGACACTTGCTTTAAGATGTAAGGGGAAGAGCAGTCTCTTCACTCTCAAATGAGTGACAGTCTTTTCCTTAACTGTACTTTGTTATGTGCATTTTAGCTATGGTTTTCTTTGCTTTCTTTCCCCTGTGGGAAAAAAAAAAAAAAAAAAAAAAAAAAAAAAAAAAAAAAAGGTGTGAGAAGACAAAGGTTACCTTCCCCCAAACTGTAGCGGATTCGAACATCCCATGCATACATTGTTTCCTTGTTCTCAAATCCCAGCATCACAACTTGAGAGAGACAGATGATTGCAAGTGTGTGATTCAAGCCCTCATAGAAGAGCCCAGGATCCAAGCCACAGATGTCTTCTAAGGTCATGCTGATCCTCTCCTTATGCCCTTTTGCTCGTTCAGATTTATCCTTGTACACCAGCATGAGCAAACAGTCTAAAAGAAGCAAAACTGTCAGAGACGATAAGGCAGAACATAGAACATAACACATTTCTCAGTATTCTGCTTCAATACAAAGGTGGTTTAGACAACTGCAGGGTCAGTCTGATGAAGTCAATGCAAGAACTCAGTTTTCTTTTCCCACCTCACCCCCAGGTAGTTTGCAGTCCTTGTTTTCAGGGAGCAAACACTGAAGGCATGTTTCAAGGGTAATCTGCAGGCTCAGAAATAAGGAGGCAACTAAAAAGTTTTCCCTATTCCACTTTTCAAAAATTCAGTGTTTTTTCAGATACTGTCCCAAGTCTGGAAGAGACTGACTCAGTAATTCTGAACATCGAGAGTTACACTATGATAGCTGTTCACATTACAAACAGTAAGGACTGAGATGCTATTGTCATCTATATTTCCATGAGAACATACTGAACCACAAATGAAATTCTTACAGTAGTTCACAGATTACTCAACTACTAAATGGCGAGCAGACCACACCGCCAGATTGCTCGTGTCAGCTCAGGTTTCCTAGTTAAATGTTACACAGTAGCCATTGCTAAATAATCATTATGTGCCACACTTTTTTTTTTTTTTTTAATATCTGCTTGTGTCACCATTTGTTTTTAACCCCTTCCTATAGGTGTTTATTACACAGTAACTATGCAACGGAAGAAAGTAATTCAAATGCCACAGTCCCATGGGAAAAGCACATTTCACAAGCAAAACCAAAAGACAAGAAAAAGGGGAGACACCTCTCCCACCTTTTGAATTTATAACAAGCACTCCTCTTTCCCCAGGTTCCCTTCCCATCACACACCACTCAGTTGCAAATTAAATTAATGGTCAATATCAAAGCTGCAACTTCCACAGCTTAAGCTGACCTTACATACCACAAAGGAGAAAGCCCCCTATGCACCATTTTATGAATGTTGGGGTGTGGTGCTCTGAGCCCTGGCGAGGTGCCCTGTGGCTCTCAGCTGGGCAAAGGACTGGCAAATCTCCAGAGGTGAAAAATGACTGAAAGACTGAACTGTCTGCTAACGAAAGCAGAGATTTGCATGGACTTCCAATTGTTTTCATGCACCTGTTAGAGAAAACAGCTGCAACTATGATATTTAAGCATTTTGCAATATAGTTGTGTGCCTAAAGAAAGAACAACTATGGTTTACAGACCAATAAAAGCAAATCACTGTGGGTATTTTCTGGTAAACCTAGCTAATTTAGCTAGGGAAAAAAACCTATTTGTGAGGAATAAACTACATTATCAGTCAGTACGTTTTCAAAGCAAGCTCCCTCATCTTCCCCCTTTCAAACTTGGCTTACTCATGTTAGAAATCCAGGCCCGCATTCACATGTCTAGGTACAAGCTCTCGGATCAACAAATGCCTATTCACGCAGAGAAATTTAACAGACTCAGCCGAGATATGGGCATTTAAGACTCTAACACATAACTGTAACAAGCAACAGAGGGTTAGATCTGAAGAGCTTCAATTACTAAGAAACCTTCAGTCTATGAGCAACAACCTAGAAAATATTCCATAATGTATTCTGCAGCAATGCAGATTCACATCTTCTAAGATCAGGCAACATTTAGCCCTGGAAAGATATACTTTTAGGTCCAAATGTTTTCCCTGTTAGGAATAGATGGGGAAACCTGAAACCTACTTTTCTCTCTCCAGCAGTAAAACATCAACTCTGAATAACATTTTCAATTTCCCCTTCATGGAGGTTATTTTTTTTTATTTTTATTATTATTCAAAATGTCATTTTATTTTTAAATTGAAGTGATATTTTATGTCAAAACACTGATCAAAAATAACTACCGAGCTTACAATGCCAGCTCTTTTTACAGCCACCAATCACCCTTAAGAAATAATAATAATTAAAAAAAAATGCATTTTAAATGGGAATCAAAGCCAAATAGCTGTGCCTTGAAGTCCCCTTTCCCGTTGCTTTTAGTCAGTGCCTGTTATTAAGCTGCTCAAAGCCTGCGCTCCGATCGCCCTGAGGGCCGATCACCGCCCCCGCGGAGGGGACGCGGAGCCCCGCGGCCCCGCTCCGCGCCCTCCCCTCGCCTCCGCGCTCGTGGCGCCTCTGGGGGACTCCGGCAGCAGCCGGCCACAGTTTTTGGCAGCCTGGTCCATTGCCAGATAACTCCTTCCCCCGATTAAAGAAATAAATAAAATTTTTAAAAATTTAAAAAGCGGAGCGATGGCTTGAGGAGAGCCCCGACGAGGGTGATCTCCAGCAGTGAACCTGGAGGGGAGCGCTGTAAACTCCCTGCCCCCCCACCGCCGGGAGGAGGGAGGGACGCCCCGGCGCCTGCCTCCCCCCCTCAGGACGGGCCCCCCTCTTACCTGCCACCGGGGAGGGCTTGCGCAGCACCAGCCACCTACTCTTCCACTGCAACGAGAGGCAAAAGGAGAGGGTTAGCCAGGGCCGGAGGAGGGAAGAGCGGGCTCTCTCCCCTCCCGGGGCGGGGGACGTCGGTCGGGGACCCCCAGCCCCGTCCCGCCGCGGGGCCGGGCCGAAGGGGCGCCGGGAGCGGGGACCTTTTTGCCGTCTCTCAACTTGACGTGACCCTCCACCACCACGGAATCCGTCATCTTCAGTCATGATTCCGGACAGCTGCGCCCGGCTCGCTGCTCCCTCCCCGCGCTCTGGCCGAGGGGTCACTTTCAAAATAGCTTTATTAGGTCCCCTCACGGGCACAGGCAGCGACGCGGGCGAGCGGCCAGCGCGGCGCGGCCCTCCCCGGCGCCCCCGGCCCCACCGGGCAGTGGGACGGGCAGGGGCCGGGCCGGCTTCCGGCCGAGGGGAAAGGGGGTCCCGGGACGATTTCCACTGCCCCTTTACTCATGTGTTTTATCGTGGTGTCGGTTTGGGTTGTTTGTTTGGGGTTTTTTTCTTTGGTTTTGGTTTTTGTTGGGTTTTTTTGTTGGTGGTGGTGGTGGTTGGTTGGTTGTTTTTTTTCTCCAGGGTTTCGGTAGCGAGAGGCGCGGCAGCCCGGAGCCCGCCAGCCCCGGCCGGGCCGCCCCCCTCCGTGCTCCCGCTCCGGGCTTTGCTGCTGACCGCCGAGCCGGCCCTGCGGCCGGGGCCGGCGGCAAAGCCCGGGCCGGACTCTCTTCGCCCCTCAGTGTCCGTGGAGCGGGGCCTGGCGCCGGAGGGCCGAAACACCCCCTTCCCCGCACCCCCGAGCCAGCGGCTCCTTTATAACGCCCAAATTCCTCTTTCAAAGAGGCTAATTACAGCTCCTCTTGGATCCCAGAAGACATACAGCCAACTACCCCAGATAAAAATACACTTTTTTTTTTTTTTTTCCCCTCTGCAATGCAACTGTCACGAGATAACAACCCACTTACACCAAACCCAGAGCAGCTACAAATAATAGAATAAGATGTGTTAATGATGTCCTCAGATTTATTTCAATGAGCAATGGACTAATTAGAGTCCATTATTCTAAAAATACTCCTACTGCATCTTATTTGATGGTAATTAGTCCTTCAGCTTTTTTTAAACGGCATCACAGCACATTTTTCTTTCAATAGCATAATAGAAGAGGGTTTTAGATGTTTGCATTTATTTCTTCCCTTTCAATCGGTCAGTTTGCGTGAAATAACATATAATTTAATAAAACCATCTTTTAAGTGTGTTTCATAATGAATTAGGGATGTGTTTGTTCAACTGGCTTTGCATTTTAATTCAATTCCAATATAAATGTTAGGGAAAAATATCAGATAAAATTTCACTAGTAAATTTAAGTTGGATTTTCACTTTAACAAAAGCAAGTGATAAGCACTTAAAGGGAGGAGAAAAATATGGAGGATGAGTTTCCATGGGGTAATGCTCAACAGAAGGGCAGGAGGCAGAGGTGCTGGAGTGCCCCGTAGGAATGTGACCAATGCCAGGAGTGTGAGAGGTCAGGCAAGGACCTCTCCCTTAACCTGGACACGTCCTTGCCTCCCACGTCTGGGTTTGTGGATTTAACAAAGTGCTAGTCACCACAGAGCAGATGCCTAAATGATGAAATTTAGTTCCACCAAATTGATGCAGTAACAGTGGGCAGGCAGGCTGCTTTGAAAGCCACAAATTAATTTGAATGCATTTGAAGTATGACAGTATTGACTGAAGATTTACCATTTAGATCTTTGAGGGCAAAACCCAGGCTGTTTCACTTGTGAACATCTAAAATATTTAAAAAAAAAAAGTTTTGATTATTGTATTGGTGTTCCTATATACTGATAAATGCAGCATAGATTCTGAAAACAGGACAACTAAAAAGCTCTATACAAATCGTCAGAAACACCAGTCTAACACCTTTCCTATCAAACAGCCACCTTCTTTACAGCAAGAGAAGAATGAGAGAATATATATAACACAAAACTACCAGACAGAAAACATGCACGCTCTGGGTGGATATTAATTTCAAAGTGAAACTGAAGTCACAGAACAGCTATGGACGTTCAGAATGGCATAAGTTTTGTGTGGAAACCTGTTCCAAATGAATCCCTTCCAAAGAAGAGTAAATAGTTCTTTCATGCTAATTTAGTACTTGTCTTTCAGCAGCAGGTACAGTTAGTCTTGTTACACAGTTGCATTTATTTCAGCCAGTTAAACAAGCCACACTCATACTGCAAATGGCCAGGAAGGCAAAGCCAGACAACAAGAGTCTTCAGCTTGTTTTGGAATCAAGACCCCAGAGGTGGGTCTCAATTTTTCAAGCTAGTGTTTAGTGCTTCAGAAAAACAAACTAAATACTTTGATCTTCATATTCACAGCTGAAAATCTTATCTAAGCTCTTACATCTGTCTACTGGAAACTTGCGCGACGCTTCGATAAAACTGGGAGCACCACCAGCTGAAACCAATCCTTATGCAGAGTTTTTCAGATGCCTTCCAGCACAGAGAAGTGTTATTTCATTTTTCTACCAGCTCTTAACCTGTTGAACAACCCACAGAGGTATTCAAAGATTAAATTGTAACTGTATACATATCAGACTAAGTCCAAGAAACGGAAGATAAACATTTTTATTAAACAGTTTACATCATTTATCTAGATTAACATTGTTATATATTTGTACTTACACAAATTCACGTTTTAGCTATTTTCCTTACAAAGTTTCTTTTAACTGCAGAAATCATTCACCACAACTAAGAAACCCATGAAGACACTGCCAGTACTATAACACAAAACACATATCCGAGTATTTAGGCATCACTTTAAAATTCTGTATCTTAAAGCACAGATTTGCTTGAAACACTTAAGAGAATTCAAAAACATTCCCTGCCAGAGAAGAACTACATTTCACATCAACACTTTCAAATGTACACAGCTGACATGGCTAAAGGTTCCCTGTATTAAAAAGAAGAAAAAAAAAAAAAAAAAAAAAAAAGTGGTGTAATTTTCCATTCTTCTTTATCAGATTATTTTTTTTAATTCATTTTCTGCCTTTTTTTTTCTAACACAGCCTCTAAACAGCTATATATTGTAATAATTTCTTTGATTGTTCCCATAACAATTCCTCAGACCATGACAGCAAAGCCTGTGGTTTATGATATCACCGAATCCCTAAGGAAAAACCGCTCCCACAGCCGTCCAGTTTAAAAATTTGTTAAGAGAAACCTCCTTTCTGAATTATCTAAACAGCTGAACAACTTGTTAGTACAAAATCTAAGACATCTTCAAAACACTGTCAGATCTAAGAAATGTTTAGGCATTTATCATCAAGGTGGAGTATTTCCACTGCTATCCTCAGGGTGAGGAGCAACACATGATCTGCAAAAGGTCCTAACTGCATCCCCCTGAAACCAGGTCCTCTGACTTCCAACATTTTTCAGCAAGAAACATTGTGCTCAGGAAGTGTTGCATTAGCCTTGCTGGAAAACTGTGCACCAGATTCAGCAGCGCTCCGAAGCATGTTCCTGGTTTTATGTCAGTAGAGCATAAAAATATGCTTACATGTTTGGTTGAATCAAAACCTAAACCCTCTGGTTTTTCCCCAGAACTGGTTTATTGCAGTTAGATGAGAAGCAGCTTCACCTGCATTGCTTTATTGGTGCCTCTCAACCTGAACTTCAAGACATCACTTCTGAGAGGGAGGGAATCTCATTTTCGGTGTTCCTCCTGTTAATTTTTTTATCTCATCTGAGAATACAAGGACAATGTTGTTATAGGTTGGTTTGGGGAATGACAGCTCCACCAGAAACTGCACAAACATATTCAAATCACTTTTTATGTAATCCACCAAGCAGACAAACAGTTGTAGATTTTGGTTCACTGTCTTGATGTGTTTGTTTTATTAAGCCAAATAAAGACAGTCTCATAGACTGAACAATCCACAGCCCTAAAATTCTAGATCAGAGATGCTGATGTCAGATGGAGTAGGCCTACTTTTGGTAGTCTGATTTGGAATTGCTAAGAATTACCATGACATTTTTTATACAAGCTTATAATAAAATATTTATGCCACTTAAATGAAACCAAAAGACTCCTGCACCCTGCTTCAAATGTTAGCATATTTAACTGTTCAACTAGGTTTTCGGGGGGCTATTTTCTCATTAATCCAGTTTATATAGTTCATCACTCGTGTATATACTCCAGGTTTGTTGACTCTGCCACAGCCATCTCCCCAGCTGATAACTCCATAGAGGTAAGAAATCTCATTTTTCTCACAGGCCAGAGGTCCACCAGAATCTCCCTGTGTTAAAAGCAAGCAAAGATTATGTAATTTGATAGAAAGCAGTCAGAAAAAGGTCAGTTTGGGAAAGTCCTAAATTAAAAATATTTGCAAGTGAAATTAAAAAAAAAATAAATAAATGGAAGCAGTGGTCTACTGAAGTTTCACTATAAAAAGTGGTTTTGGTCATACTCACCTCTAAAATAATGGGGGGGGGGAGTTAATTCCACATTGAACAGAAGTATCAAAATATCAGATTTTTTAAAAAAATTTGAAATTTCCTTAGATAATAATAATGAAGAGCACAGTTGATTTGGGTCACTTTCAATGGGTGTAAGCAAGTCTTTGAGGCATAAGGTATGTTGTAATATGGGCACTGCATGGATGGATTACATAAGGCAGAGAATATTTCAAGAGTTTCTTAACACAGTTTATTGCAACTGTCAGAGATCATGAAAGTTTTCAAAGAAAGGTGTTGCATACATACACGCTTTTCCATGTGACTGTGGGATGCTATAATTTTATGTGGCATATGGGGTTTTTTGCATCTGTTGAATTTGATGTTACTGTGCATTTACCTTGTCATTAAAACCATAAACCGAAAATAAGACCAAAATAATGTTTGATGACACATTGCAGCAAGGATGAATTTGGAAACCTTCCACTTATTCAAAAGCTTGCAAGCATTCAGGAAAGAGAATTGTATTATTATTACTCTTAGATTGACTTTCTACAGAAAAGAAAATGTTAGAAATTTGAAATGTGACTTAGTAAACAGTACTGGTCAAAGGAGCTACCACTCTAGTTATTTAAGACTAAGGAGAAATATATTTTTTCCTATTTAAAAAGAAAATCTCTTGAGAGCAAAGTAGGTAGGAAAATTGTGTTGCCTTTATACTAAGAGATTTCTGTGATAAATGAGGGGTATCAAATGAAGTCTTGCATCTGAGATCATTTTACTTCTTAGAACCTTGCTTATTTCTCCACAACTCATCTCACTGATTGCAGTTTTGATATCAGTGCATTGATTTAAAAAAAATGAGTTTCCAATAAAATCTTTAAAAAATAATCCAACAGAACACATTATCTGCTTGGCATTTCTTGGTCCTGAAATATTTTTACGCATAACAGATGGTTTATAGTTTAATTTCCTAAGCATACATTAAGAAAACTCTGAGGTCAGCTACATTTGTTGTGACATTAAGAGGTCTACATTTTTTCTCCTTAGACCACATGACAAGTCTGCCAACAGGAAAAAAATAAATTATTGATTCAGTAATAATGATTTCATGTCATGAGCACTGTTCTTCAGCAACATTTGTGACTCTAAATCACTGTTTCTCAGACTTTGCAACTCTCTCCAGACCACTTGTTTTTCTGCAGCTCCTCTCTCCTTCCCTCTGCTTTCTTCTTTCCCCTTCTCATTCCTGATCAATGCTGTTTTTCTAGGTCATGGAGCGAGAACCAGGTATAATGCTGCATCTTGTGTTTGTACTTCCTGGGTAAGGCAAGGAAAACCGAGCAAGAAAGGTAGTTTCTAGTTGTCCGGCTAGTACAAACACTCACAGCCAATAACTACAATCAGTTCTCAGACCTGGCCTGGAAACCTTGAGCCACTGTTGGCTTCTGCCATCTCACTCTTGACACTTTTCTTTAAACACTTTTATGATCTATGTAAGAGCTCCAACACACAGTATACATGATATTCTTTGCTTTACTTAATTTCACTGCCAACTATTAACTATGTGCTGCCTGCTCCCATATTTATGCTAATAGAACATAACCCTCCTCCTTCAAAATGAACCAAAGACAAAATCTGAAGATTTATGTAAGGAATAATCTGATTCTTCATTTAAAAAAGAGTGTCATATATCACTACAGCAATTCTGCATCCTTATTCAGAGCCAAGGTGTGGCATAATTCAAAAAGAGATGCGAAGTAGTAAGAGCATGAGATCATTCCATGAAGGACTGAAGTCATCCAACACAGTTTCCAACTGAGTGATGTTCTACACCACTAAATCCCATCCGCTATAGTAACCTCAGCTCCTTCCTCCTCCATACCTCACCGCTGCTCCCCACCTCCCACCCAGGTATCTATTTTTGCATTCAGGCAAGAGACAGCAGCTCGGGGATTTGGCTCCGCACAGGTACATGCTGGCCCGCCTGCCAGCGCATCACCGCCAGCTGGCCAGCAAACCCTTGCCATCACACTGCAAGCTCAGCCAGGAACCAATGTGACTCAGCCTCCGCTGCACAGCCACTGCCTTTCATGAAGGTAGGAGCAATATAACATCCAGGAGGTTTTTTGCCCTTTTGTAGAACTTAATTGACATTGATCAGGTTAAAAAATGCAGGTGGAAGCAAACAGTACAGTCACATAAGTTTCTTTTCTTTGGGAACGTTTCTTTTCTTTAGGAACATTGCAATGTCAAAAGTAAGCACTGTAACACTGCAACATTTCTGAAAATAATGTACATTTATATTCTCTGCCTAGAGATGACTCACAACGTTACCTGACAAGCATCAGATTTGCTATCGAAGTAGCCAGCACAGAACATATTTTCAGTGATTTCCGTTCCATAAATTTCAGGGCTTCTGCACTTCTCTTCAGGAATAATTGGAATCAGTGTTTCTTGCAGGACATTTGAATAACCAGATATATCTAAAAAAAAAAAATTCCCAGAGAGGAAAAGAAAGTAATTTTTATAGAATATGAAGACTGTAACATGGAAACACAATGCACAATATGACATATAAACACACTTAACACCTCTCAGTCATGTTCGTGTTGGATGTCTTTAAAAGGTAATAATATTTCTAGTGATCACATCACATTCTGCTCCTCCATCCAGACTCCATGCCCTTTGAAATAGCAGTATGCCATGTCTAGACATTAATCCACTTCAGGTTCTCTCATTTCCTGGAGACTCAGGAACAGTTCCCCATCACTCCTGTCCTCTCCTTTTTCCAGATTTGATATTAAATCATCAATTTATCAAAGGCTTCATTACCTCTTTTTGCCTTTAGACCACACATTTAGATCAGGACAACATTTACTTATACTAAATCTCTTACCAAAATGAGGCAGCCAGCTCCCCCATCCCTCTCATCTACTTACATAGGTCTCTGCTGTCTCCACATCAAAGCAGCACCACCAAGCCTCATAATCCTTAATTTTCTCACCTGAAAGGATGGAATGGATTTTTCTACCTTTCTCAAGCTGGATGTAAGCACTTCTTAGCCCAAAGTCTATCTGGCCCTCTCCTGTAGATGTTTCCAAAGCTTCTTGCTGGTGAAGGTAAAGATCTCCTCCATCACAGACTAGTAAATTGATTGTCTTTGGTTTGTAGTCTTTGATATATACCTTGAGAAACCAGGAGTAGGATTCACTCAACTAAGGTGTCAAGTTGTCAGCACCCATAACGAAGCTATTTGCTCCCTTCCCAGACCACAAAGACCTAGCTAGCTCATAGCTCATTTCATTCTAAACTAGACGCAAACATTTGGTCAAGGGAATCACACTCCAAATTCCAAGGACTATAAAGGAAGTTCAGGATGTCTATTTCGGGTGTAAATGTTGTAAATATCTAAAAGAATCCCACCAGAAGTCCCTTGGAAAATATTTTACCAAACTACCACTTGTATAACATATACTTGAGCATTATGTTTTAATTACCATCAGGTTTTTTTCTACAGACACGAACTCTCATTTTACTCACTCTCATGCCTGTGTCCCCATCCAGAAATATGACATTTGAACTGATCAGGGAAAACAGTGTTACTGTCCGGCAGGCAGATGGGCTGAACAAACTGGGACTTGACAGCACAACGCTGGCCATTCTTCTTCAGCTTAATCAAAGCTGCAGAACAGAAAATATAGGAGGAATAAAGTGACTGTTCCCTTTATTTAATGGGATTGGCAGTAATGGGTCTCAGATAAAACTTTAATTATCCCCTAAGCCTCTCTTAATTAAGATATTTCAATCAAAGACAGACAGACTCATCTCAACAGCACCTGATTTCACAGCAAATTGAAGGCTGAAACATTCAGCTACTCCCCTTGTGGGAATATTTATTCTATATGCTGCATTCACTGAGCAGATTTTGCTTCACTGCCTTTGTAGAGAAGGGGAAAGATAGAAAATACATATGTCTCCTCCCACCTTAAAGTTAAATAACATATCCACAACTTTCAGCTGAAATAAGTGGGATGTGCAAGTGTTCACTGCTTCTGAAAGTCTGGCCACTTGCCGAATTCCAATTTGATTTAAAAAATTAATTACTGCAAGAGCTGATGTATTTCATGCTCCGTTATCACTGAATTCAGCAAAATTCAAGATCTTGAAAGCTAAGGAATAAAGAAATCAGGGTATTTCAAAACCAAACTTCCGAAAGCTACAAAGAATTACACAACCTACAAAACATTTACCATCCCCTCATGGGGCTGGAAATAGTGTAAATACAGACACACGTAGCATCATTAGGTTGATACTGAAAGAAGATGTCAAAAGTAGCAGAAATGTTGGTTGCCCCGTAGCAAATCCCCTGTGACCGGCTGTAGAGCAGCAGAGGGGGCTTTGTGCTTGGTGTAACAAGGGCAGGCAGTCTGGGCACACTGCCCAAAGAGGACAGAGCTGAGGTAACGTGGACACACCTACTAACGCTTCACTTCACGCCTTCTGGAAGCTCCAGGTTTTCTGAGCACAGCTGTGTGGAAAGCAAGAGATCCCACTGAGGAGTCTTATTTCTCTACTGACTACATTTTTTTTTTTACGTTTGTGGAACGTATAAAGAGTATCTCACAGGCTGAGAAGCCCACACAAACCATGCTGCAACACAGCAGCTTGCTCTTCCTCACCTTCCTCCTCTTCCCCACCGACTCTGACTGTTTCTGAATCCCCCAAACTTCCCAGCAAACACTCATGTGGTAGTTCGTTTATTTTAGAAAAGTGTTTTCAGCAGGAAATAATTCTTCTGCTGCATCAGTAGAAATCACTGCTAGGGCAGAACCTGCCCCCACATCTTTCCCCCTCCAGTTTCTGTCTGTTTGTTTGGTTTTGCAATTTGGCTCGTCTTAGGCACTTCATGTACAGCAGACCGTAGATGTGGACACAGCACATCCGTGAGGCATGTTAAATTTCAGTGTAATTCAAAAAGTTAGATCTCACAATGCTGATGGTGGTTTACACCAGGATGTATCAGAGCGGAGTAATAGCCTAAATCCAGTTAGCCTCCTGGTACTCTCGGACAGAGTTCTCACCAACACAGAATCGGAATGCTTTTTGCTACACAGTGGAAAATATTCACCATCTGGGAGCAAAAAAGCCAGTACATGACCTAAAATATCCCCAATGCCAGGGTGTTAGATGGTCTCATAGACAAAGTGCTCACACAGCTTGATACCCCAGGGTGATGTGCCACCTTCCACAAGAGCAGTTCAGAAAATAAGAAGTGAGTTGCCATTCCACTGTCATTTTAACTAATATTATAAGGGCAGCCAGAAGGGCATTTAACTTTTGACTGATAAAACAGCTGATTTTTAAATCTATCTCAGTGTAAAAAATGATTCTTAGTAACACAGATTTTCAGAGCAGATGGGGCTATTATATTCATCTAGTCAGATCCTCTATACAATACAGACAATAGAATTTTACCAAGTAATTCCTGCATCAAGCCCACAGTTTCTGGTTCAGTTGAAAAAATACCTAATTCCACAAAGACTTGAAGTGATGATGAATCTGCCATACATCTAGGTAAATTGCTCCAAAGGCTAATTATCATAATTATTTAAAATTTGCAATTTATTTCTCATCTGAATTTGTCTAGCTTTCAGATGCTGTTATAACTCTGGTAGAACTAAGAACCTCTGTGCTTGAAAGCCTCTCTTAATATCTGTGATTTTTCCACTATGAAGGCAGAACAACTAAACTTGAAACTAAGTTGGGTAAACAGAAAATAGAACTATAAGAACAAAAATACTCACCAATGTCATGTTCAGTAGGGTTGAATACAGAATACTGAGGATGCAAGATGTATTTCTCTATTTCAAATGTTTGTGTTACATCAGTCGTTTTATTAAATATATGCTGACCCAGAACTACTGTTATAGTGGATTTTAGTGGACTGTAATACAAAAGAGAAAACAAACAATTCTGTGATTAGCAGGACAAATGAAGCCTAATTTCTAATGGCTGTGTATCCCATGAACTGTTACAACCTCAACACCCCATCATGTCCATTATTTACCCTTTCATAATTCCTTGTCCTGTTTCCCAGGCTTCCTACTACTAGGAAAAAGATGACTAATGTTATAGTGAGCCTCTTTGGGTCCTGATTAGCCTAATTAAAGGCTGCAGCTCCTTGACAGAAGGAAAAGGCAAGCACAGGCACTGCTGCCCTGCTGCTGTTTGGCTAACAAGCGTGTTCAGGGGCTCTAAGCACTTCTTGTTTTAGAAACTTAACTGAGTCAACTTTGACCAGACTTTGACAATGAGTACAAAAATTACTGAGGAAGAAATGAGGGACTGGAAGATGAGTCAGTGGTGGATATCTCATTTCTCTGGGAAACTAGGTTCACAAAAATATTACAGGCATGGGTCAAGATTTTAAAAGTGATGCCAAACTGACAACTCAGAAACATCTGGATGGCTTCCACCTAAGAGCTACCACCACTTCTGCTCTGAGATTAGGTTGATCTGTGTTAATTCTGTTGTCTAGAATCAAAAGCAGCTTTGTGGAAGAAGGTCCCAACAGCACACTGATCTAATGGGAAAAACCACACTCAGAGGAGAACAGTTTTTGTAATTCACACTATCGTTTTCAGCCATTGTATGCTTACTTTGAAAAGACCACAGTCCTCTCATATCCAGTGTGTTAGGACAGACAACTAATAAAACCCAGCATAACAGCTGGGAAGAAAGAAACATTTGGGAATAATCAGGAAGTGTTTGGGCAGTAAATTCTCTAGCTTTGAAAGCAACAGAATTAAAATTTCACCCTTGCTTTAAAACCAATTCAACCTGCATGTGCCTAAGTCTACAATGAATATAGTTAGCAAGTGTCTTCAACATTGGAACACTCATATGTTTTGTTATGCAATGCAGGAGTAGAAAATATCTGCTGTCATGTGTCATGAACAGATGAAGAGTAGTTAACATCATTGCAGTTTCCCTAGTTGTGTTTCTGTGCATCACTAGTGTCCATCAGATAGAAAAGCATTGTGGAGTCTCCCCCATTACTGAGCATGAAGCAGTGATCAACAGTAATGTACTTAGAGGAAAGAGATTCCAAGTAATTGTAGTGCAAAGACTTGGCAGCTACCCTTCAACAATAACTATGCTTATAACTAGCAAAGGAAAGGGCAAAGTTTATTTTTTTCTGACTAGAAAACAAGAAGAAAATAAAATATTCTCTGATCAATATGTAAGGCCAGGATTTTCTCAGTGTTCTTGAAGTGGTAAACCAACCCCCCTTGAAAATCAGATTTTGGGCCTGTAAACCAGAGGGGAAGTTTGTTTTCCAGAATAGTTTTTAGAATAGATTTTAAAGACACTGAATGGCTCTGCTATGACTTACAGGTGGTTCATTCAGGAAAAGAAATAAAATATGAGGGAATATGGTAAAGGGAAAAAAAAAAAAAGTTAGCTGCACAGGTATCTATTGTCGCCTAGCGGAAAACAGTTGAAATTGTGGTTAACAGAGGTACTAAACATATGGAAGAGTGCAAATTACAATGCAGCAATTATGGAAAATCTGTATGTACCAAACCACCAGCTGGAAGTGGGTGGAAATGTCCTGAATAGCTGCCAAAGTTAGTAGCTATTTCACAACATTTGAAAAACAAATGCGTTGTGGCTTGAGCTCCAAGTGCTTCAGTACAGCATTCACAATGGTATTATTAGCTCTACGAGCTATCAGTGTATGCATTCTGGCATGAGGTTTTCTGTTTCTCTTGGCTTCTTTACTATGTAAAAGAACAATGGGTACGAAATGATGTAATATTTTTCCCATCAATGTGATCAAACTGAAATCAGGGAAAGTGTTCAGCATTTGTAGAAAATGAAATATTTAGAATAAAGTAAGAGCATCCTATAGTCAATATTTTCACCAGTGTTCCAGCTGGAGGGCAAAAAAAACTTAAAGAAACCCAAGCCACCTCTCAAGGAAATCAGCCTCAAATATTTAACAGTTCAGTTCTTCCCTTTGGCTTTTTGTAAAGCTCAGCTCACCCTACTTGTGTCAACCAGCAGTAATCTATTGTCTCTGATATATCATTGCTTGTATCTCTCAGCCTTTTTTGAACAAAACACAGAAGTGAGCATAGCCATCTCTGTTATATCTCAAAGCAGGCATAAATGTTCAAAAAGGTAACTGAGAGGAAGATAAATACTTATATTCCCCTGCAGATGACTGCACAAGCCAGCTCCATTCTATGTCCTGCTCCACCCTACCTTATTCCTTCAGGTCACTTAGCTTCTTTGAGACTCCTTAAGGAGCAAGATAAGGGCTTATGAGATAAATAAGACTCCAAGCTATTTGTTAGCCTATGAACAGCATTCAAACTGCCACAAGCTCCTTTTGAAACATTGGTCTTTTACAATCTCACATTCTTTCTTACTTGTTTCAGTTCGGGTTTGTTGTGAGTCACAAGCAGATGGTAACTATGAGGAGGAGAGGATCTACTGTCATACTAACAGGTGAGTTTACCTGTTAGCAAAGCAGTGTGCTGCTGACACAACCCAGCAAGTCTGAATAAGGCTTCCACCGCAGAAACTCTCTCCAATATATATAGCTGCTGTCCAGGGATGAGATCCAGGCAGAGATGAAGATCCCCCAACAATCCTAGGTCTCACAAAGCTTCTTTTTTTGTGTCTTCTCCCACATGGTCTTCTGGTAACTGCAAAACTATCTACATTGTCTGGAACTGGTGGCCTCCTTTCCCTGCTTGCTGAGATATAAAGGGGTATGGCATCAGACTATAAATCCTTGTCATTTCTAAGGACTGTAACTTTTATAGCAGTCTTTAAAAGAAAGGTTTGTTAAATTATCATTAAACATTCACATACAACTGAATCTCATTCAGTTCCTCGGTAGGCTTGCAAGACTGAAAGCTATGCCTATTCCGAACACTGGCTACACATGTACAAGTGTAAATTAAATGCACCTGTGAACATTCTGACACTGTTTCATTTACCACTACAAATATAACCTTCACTACTGGAGGAGGCACAACAGAATGCAGGACACATCACATCTTCATTTTTGGATTCTGGACTGAGCTTTGCCATTGCAATAGCAAAGACTAGGATGGTTGTGTTAATATCATCTATCATATGCAATAGAACCATAAACGTGAAATGAAAGGACCACTTTATAAACTGACTTTTCAGATTACAACTCCATTCCAAAGGTGAGCTTTGACATTAACAACAGTTAAATATTAATTTAGGGGAAGAGCAGAATCTTCAGATTTTGGAATTAAATACTGTGTCTCATACATTGTCAGGATCCAGTCCTCTCTCTGCTCACAGAGGTCCATTCACTTCTCTGGGCCCGTAATTCCCTGAGTGATGACAATTTGAACAAAAGCATCAATTATTTCTGATGTCTTGCATGTTCTAGCAGAAAATCTGGTGATATTGGTATGATTATGACTGAAAGCATTAGTGTGACTCCACTGTTATTTCATGACAAAAATCACAGATTGTATCACAACTCCAAAAAATGCATAAGAAGCCTGTTGTTGTCATTTGATTTACTGCAAACAGTAACAGCACTCATGGGAAGAGTAGAACATTCAAAATTATACAGTGAAAACTTGTTCTAGTATCAATAAATCTTTCTTCATTCATTCATAACATGGTTTTTAAGAAAGCCTTTACCTACCACAAGATGGAATGTCACAATACTCCCAAGACAGACTGTTGTCCTTCATGATGTAACACCATGGCTTATCATCATCATCTGGATTTCTAATTAATTCAGGGGGAGAATGAATTGCAAACATTAACTACATTGTTGCTCCAAGCTTCCCAGAGGTTTTCTGCTTCTTCCTCTTGCACCATGCAGAGGACTGACTGACAGGACTCTCACATTTCAAGCCATCTGACAAAGTGCTGAAGCACCTGCTAACCCCTAAATGGGTGAGCAGCCTTTCAGTGCAATTCTTCATGCTTAAAGCTAACCAAGTGTAAGGTTTTCTAGGACCTGGAATACAGACACATGACTAAACGCCTGTAAAATTTGCCTAGAAGTATTTGGATGCATATTCACATGGTTTAAATACAGCCCACACTGAAGTGCTTTAACAGACAGCAGTTCAGCTATAGTGAGGACTAAATCCCATGGGAGAGATTCCTTTTTTAGATTATTTTTTTAAGCAAGGAAATTCCAACACAGGTAGATTCATAGAAAATCCGTAACATGAATAGCTAGCAAAAACGAATTTGAGAAGCTCAGATTCACATTACCCTGGAGAGTCTGAGGAAATGAAAGACTGCTTGAAGAAAATATTGTATTCCTCAAAATGAGGGGGAAGGAATATCAGAAACAGTTTAGCCCTTTGTTACCTTGGTGTCAAACAGGTTTTTGTTTGATTCCATTAGAGTTTCTCCATGGTACAGCCCAATTGTCTTTATCAATGCCTTATAAGTAACCAGAAATTTGCCCAGTTTACTCCTCCAAGAATATAGAGAAACTCTGAAGACCTGGAAAGATCTTTAGTAGGCCAAGAAAAATAGACAAGGTAACTCAGGGCTCCAAATAAACAGTCTTTCTAATTTCAGCTGGATTTATCAGAAGCACTATCTATTATTATATGGTTCCTCAATATTTTTTTTTTTAATCTGACTGCTCTTCAGAAAAAGATTTAAGCACTTTCAAGTTCTCAGAACTGAAGAAGCAACGCAGGTTGAGTCATCTTCCGCCAACAATGTTTCTAAATTAGACTGTTTGAAGAATAAGATATCTGCAGGATTATATAGTGTAGCAGAGATATTCCCAAAAATTGTAACAAGCTGACAAAAAAGTGAAAAGCTTTTTTCTGAGCTCTACAGAACATGAACACATCAGCTCCTACACCATTTTGTTCTTTGCATTTCAAATCTGCAAGTGAGTATTGTGCTTAGATGATGCAAATCGAAGGGATCAGATTCTATAAAAGCATAAAATATGTGCCTGATAAATTCCCATATTGTGTTGGGACACCATAAATCTCATAGTTAAGTGCTTGAATCAGGACCAAGACTTGGAAAGCAAGCCAATCTGGGTTATGGGAGGGTGTAGGAACTGCTTGTTATTAGTTTGTGTTAGATAAAGAAGAAGAGCTGCTTTCAAGATGCATGCATGTTTTTTATCATCAAACAAATTAGGAAGTGTGGTACATTCTGATTTTCCTGAAATACTAGTCTAACTTCCATATAAAAAAAAAAAAAAAAAAAAAAAAAAAAAAAAAAAAGAAAAGAAAAAAGCACCAAAACCTATGCATCAACCAGTAATTCATAGAGAATCATCTAAAGTTTGTGATTTCTAGCATTTGCTCATCTCCAGGATTCTCTCTAAATGGAAACATTTGCTTTATTTGTAGATATCCATTGATCTCATTGAGACCTCAGAGACAGGGGAACATAAAGTGACTGAGGAAAAAGCACAAACCGATATGCCACAAGCTATTTTCATTACAGCTGAACAGAAAACTTCAGCAGAAATGTAGTTTATCAATATGTGGTTCAGTCAAAATTGAAACACTGTGAAATTTTATTTGGCAATAATTTTGTTTTGGAAGAAATCCAGGAAAGAAATTTGACATCCCATTTCAATATTATTGAAATATAGTGCTTTGATTTTTCATTTTCAAATAACTTGTTGCTTCTGAAAATATTTTTCTTTTTGTTGCATATTTAACAATTTAAGAATTAGAAATACAAAGTTAACCATTTCAATTTAGCTACTGCAATTTTTTCTCCTTTTGGATAGTCACTTATGAACAATTTCAAATGTTTTGCACTATGCTCTCATTTGAAAAAGAAAAATACCAGTTAAAAAAAACAAACAAAAAAAAGACCCAGAATTTCCAACATTATTTTGTGTCTGAGCTTCTCTTGGAAGACCTAGCTATTGATTTGCCCTATTTACCAGATCTTGTCTTTTGGACACTCACATCCCTTATGTCAGGCTGTTAAGTCAGTCCAGCTTTTCTGACAGGGATAACACTTACTTTAAGAGTCCTGGCCCTTCGCCCTTCCATAATACTTCCACCTCTTGATTTACAAATATGGGGCAAACAAGAACTTTTCTCACCTGCAGTAAGAGAATGGCCCCAACCCAAGCTGTACTGCTTTCTCAACACTGTCAACATGAAGCTCTTGGTAAAGCCAGTCTGAATTCCAAGGCAAGCAGCTGTGTCCAGAAATGGTTGTCTTTGCCGTACCTCTGTACTCTGTGCCATTGCCAACATAGCACCGATGGCTAGGAACTGGCAAATCATAAGACATAAGACAAGAATCAATGCTAATTACATGTCAAATACTTCACAGCTGAAGTCCCAAATGAGACCCAGTGGGCCCAATTCTGTCTAGTGCCTTTCACTTTTCACAGGAATTGAATGCCTCAAATGAGGATTTTTTTTTTTTTTTAACAAAAAAAGAACCCAAGCAGTTAAAACTTCTGTTTAAAATTAGTGGTGAGTTAGCCTCATTTTACACATGCACAGATAACTATTCAACAGACAGTATGGAAGAAAATCAGACCTGAAATTTGTACTGTGTATGGAATATTTTAGTCAGCAATCTGCAGCAAAGTCAGCAATATGGCTGGGATTCCTACTGTCTAATTTTAGACACAACTGAGATCATCTCTGGAGACTCCCTTTTTAGTCAATTAAGAGAAACAGACATTTCCCTTTTTAGTCAATTAAGAGAAACAGACATTTCTAGAGCCAAACTGATCCAGCCTGCTTGAGGTGAATTTTTCAAGATGAGATGAATCTTGCCATACACTTTTGACTACATTGACTGAATCTCCATTGACAATAAAGAGAGCTTAAGTCAACCAGGTCAGATAGAGATATTTGTGTTGTAAAATAGTGAAGACAATCCTGCCCTGCCAGCAAGCGTTTAAAAGGTCTGATTTTGGAAAAGACTTATTTTTATGGCCTCATACATACCCATATATATATACACGCTGTACGCATATATATTATATATATGTAGCTACAAATTGCAAATATATCCATTTTGTAAAAATGTAACTACCATGTTGAACTTTCTTATTCAAAATCCATTCTTTGTCACCTGCACATGAGTTATTTCTTCAGATAGGTCTGACACATGCATAGTCTATGACCTGTATATTCAGCTGCCAAGATCTATCAACAGCACACACCAGCATTATGGCTGAAAAACATATGGAGATGCATTTGTATACAAATAACTACACTGAGCAGAAAGTCTACACCTCAAAACACAGCTCAGAGTATCCCAAAGGAAACACAAAACCATCTAATGTACAAAGAGGATTAATTGTGACCGAGCCTCAGAGGGTTTCTTATCCCAGCCATGTCAGTGTGACTTATCTTTGACATCTGCAAGACTGGTGGAATTGTCTTCTAAACTTATAAACATATTTAAATATAAAACATCATGGTATTGCCTGACTGTTGAAAAACACTGTGAGATGATCTATCTCACCACACAGTGTGGACAGTTATTGCCAAAGATCTGTTTATTTTGACAGAATAAGGTGATACATGAACTGGGGCATATAACGAGCACTGAAATAGTGAATCACAGCACTGAACTACTGATGTCGATTATCCTTCCAAGTCATCAGTGTAGCAACAGACCTCAAAACCACAAGCAAGCATATGGCATAAATTTTGGAGCTGGAGGTCAAGATGTTTGGTGAAAGAATTTCAGTGTGAGTTAGCATAAAAATACTTAACAAAATTAGATTTCTATCTTGACCTGGTAGACACTTCTGAGATGATAAGACATTTTCTCCCACCCATACCCTAAATTAAATTTACTTTATTTCAATAACTATGAGTATAACATTAAATCGAATTCACTCATATTTTAACAACCATAATCTAGGAGCTCAAAGAAAACAATTTGTCTATCATTTATATTGCTAGCAATAGTAACAATTTCTTGGCAACCCTGCCATTTATTTTCTGGGCAAGTTGCAAGTTATGCTGCTTTGTTTGCCTCAAACAGTGTCATGAAAATACCACATTCATGCTGTATGCTAAATTCTTTCATTTATTCAGGGAAGTGCCAGGTGCTATTTTTATTTGCACTGTATTTATTACATTCAGAAAAGATTTAGAGTTGATTGCTTTTATGAGGATGAAACAAGAGATTCTGTTTCAGTGCAGAACCAGGGCCATATTCTGCAATATCAGTGGTTTGGACATCTTGCAGATGGTGTTTACAAGTTGTGCTCATCCTTGACAGGCTTAAAATCTGATGTATTTTGGTTTCATCAGGTCTTCAGTCATTGCTAAAGCTGCCAGAAGTTTATAACTAAAAGAATCTGGCCCCTTTCTAAATCATCTCTCATGTTCTCCTCCTGTAACTAAAAAGTTTAGATTACATATTGCACTTGTTGAGAGGAACAGTAATATCTCTCAGACAGTTTTTTGCTTCTTTCTGGTTCTACAAAGAGTATTTGGGGCACAGGAATAAACTGACAATCTTGTATCTTCTGGAGAAGCATCTAGGTTAACACAGTTGTTTTCCATCGATCTATTCTCCACTCCAGCAAGCTTTATTTGGCTGGCTTGCAGCAGCAGCAGGGTACCCACATCACCACTCATTAAAGGGCAATTCATTATGGATCTAAGTCCATTAAGAAGTATATGCAAAGCCTAATATATTTTATCACCTATAATTCAGGACAAACAGTTTTCAAAAAAAATCTCTGCAATTATTGCAGTTGTATAAATCTTTTGCTTCTAATACTGTTATTTGAACTGTTACAACACTGAGAAAATCTTTTTCCCTCTTTGTCAGAACCGGTGTGTAGGTGGTCTGCTTTCAGCAGTCCTTAATGGATTGCTCTGACTGGGAATTGTTCGTTCTCAATTCTTTATAGCTTCTGCAACTTCTCATAACTCTGAAACATGTTTATTTTCTTATGTGGAAGAAAGTAATGGAAGACATAATATGTTTCTTGTTCATTCACTTCCCTGCAGTACTGCCAATCACTATGTTAAGAGTGGAAATGCTCTAAACTTTCACATGATGCAAATGCAGATTCAAGTTACTCTGCAGACCTATGCCACTATCAGCAGTTTGCATCTTTTCAGAAAAATAAAATCATTAAAATTTAAAAATAGAAATAATTTCCTGTTATGTTTTATTTTTAAAACCCTAGAGGTTTAAATAGCTCAGATAAAACATTCTAGTTGTGTTAGGATGGCATATTTTATCAGCTTGTCACACCAATTCTTTGCCTTTTAATTTTTCAGTAAAAAATAATTTCAGGTCTTAAAATTAAAAGCAACCTGAAATAGCAGTTGTCCAATCAGTTCTAATTGCTAACTTCCCGAAAACATTTCACAAGACTTTTTGTCACCAGATCTTGTTTCTGGTTCTGTAGTTACATACCTGAACGTTTTCTTTTGAAAGTCTTTCTGTAGAACACAATGTATCTTTTAGATTTTCTTTTCCCCAAAAACATCTCATCAGCAATTTTCCTGATATTTTTGTGCTTTGACAGATATGCATGAGTTTTTTCATTACGTTAATAAAAACACATGATGATCCTAATCCTGGGGCAGGATAGATTTAAGTAACCCTTTCATTCAGTAATGCTTTGTTTTATCCCTAACCAAACTGTAATGTTTTTATCAATTCTAGATTATTAATGTTAGATTAATTTCTTTTTGTGTATTGCTCTATATCAACAGGAGGGGAGATGGGGGAAGAGGAGAAAGACATAAGTCCCCTCTCTGCTGACAATTGCCTTTACAAGAGGTCCTCTCCAGTGTCTTAATTAACAATTATCCTGGTGAAAGTGTTCTTTAGAAAATCATAAACTGAAGCAAAACCTTGGTGGAATTAGGAGAACATCCTTCATCCAGAGCTTCCCTGGAGCACATGTCCGCTCCTGTTGCAACGCCTCAGGAATCTCCACAGCCAAAGGCTTGAGTGCTTCGTTCTCTGCACTGCTCAGAGAGCCCTTCAGCACTCACTAGATACCAGCTGGTTTGCAATACAGGGCATTCATGTTTCTCTGAAGTCTCTCTAACATGTCTATTAATGTATATTTCCACCTGATCCTGTTTCATCTATTAACAATGAAGACAAATAGCAATGAACAATTAAATTTTATGCCTCTGCATAACCTTATTTCTTACACTGCCTCAGCACTGCAGGATATGTTGCTCTCCAAGGCATCCTTTACAAGGGTGTAAGTCAAGTTTCCTTCCCACATCAGCTCAGACTGATCGAATGCCTGCAGAAGGGTGCATCTTCTCTCTAATTCACCTAGAGGTTCCCTGACCTCCTCTCCTAGGAAGCTGTGAGAACCCCGCAGAGATGAAAGGTGTGAAAGTCTTTGATTTCAGGGAGCTGCGCTTCCCCCGCTGCAAGTGCAGCTAACCACTAGTCTAAACTGGTAATAAATGTGTGACAGAAAGGAGGCTCCAGTATTTGTACATATTGCTCTTACAGGCATCACACTTCATTGGATAAATCACTGAAAAACCCCCCAGTATTCTGAAAGCTGTAAGGCAGATATTCCTGTGCAAAATGAAATAAACAGCACACAGAGAGCTTTGAAGGACATCCACATTAACAGCCTTGCTACCAAATGAATATTTGGTTTATCTTCCAGTGGCTCCCTGTGGCTTATGATTTAATACAACAGTAGATAATGCATGTCACTAATTTATAACAAATAGTTGGTTGTGCTTCTTTCTGGTTTGTTGAATATCAATAAAACCTCTGGACTGACAGCACCTAACACTGAAGTAAATCTCCGCTGAAACTGCAGCCTTATTATGAAACACTCAAACAATCTGTCTGAGCCAAAAACTAGGCAGAAATGTGGAATACTTGACATCCTTTTGTAATGAATTAAATCTAATAGAAACTTACCATGTAAAATAAGGATGGATTTAGGACTCGGAAAACAAAGTGATTTATATAGCACAAAAGGTCTCTTTAAGTTGCATCTTAACATAAGGATGACACACTTGATTCACTGAAGCTAGACTTATTAATATATTTTATATTTCTTCTTCAAAGTATCTTTGTACCTTCACATTTGCAAGTACTTAGATCAACTGAGCTAAAATTAAAGATAATTATGTTTGTTATAAAAACTAATGTACAGTTCTAATTTAATTCTTTAATATCGAGGTTTAAATCCAGACATTTATAAACTCTACCAGTATCTTCTTATAGCTTAGAAAAGTAATATCCTACATAACAGGAAAGACTGGCTCTTTTTCCATTTCATTTTGCTATTGATAATCTTAAATTCTAGCACAACAGTTACAGAGTCATAAATGCAATCAAATAGGTAGGTATATAGAGTTAAAAGGAGCAATGTATTTAGGAACTTGATTGACAATAGGTAGAGGAAAGACATTCCAGCAGCAACAAGTAAATCTCAGTGCTATATTACTTTGACAGAGAAACTACCTGCTGCATGGACTACCTTATGGGTAGTGTGCTAATTCATGGTCAAAGCTTTCTTTTTTTTTTTTTTTTTTTTTTTTTTTTAATATGCCTGTAGGTCCTTATGTGTGAAGAGTATGACCCAAGGTAAGTCTCTGGACAGAAAAAGAAACAGACTGCCTAGCAATTAATGATGGTCAGCAGAGAAGCAGTTGCTCTGTAGAGCCAGTAACGAGAGGGGGGCCTTCCTGAAGCACATGAAGCACCCGAAGCACCCTGAGTGGGCTGGTGGGGGAGACAAACAATGCAATGGAGATTTCTGCAGTAATCCAACGGGTGAGCTGAAAGCCTGTAAGCTGCTGTGCCATAGATCTACCACATCTTCCCTTCAACCACCTCCCTAATTGACAATTAGAAGGCAAAACAGATTGCATGGATTAAGAGATGTCAGTCCCTTCACATTTCAAGAGATGTGCTCTCTATAAAACATAATTAACTGATACCACTGTCATGTATCAAATAAATCAAAAACAGGATTAAAAACACCTTTACAGCCTTGAATTAACAAGCACCCAACAGTTAACAGTGCTGCCAAGTCAGGTATCCTATCATAAGAGTAAGGTCTAAGCAGCTACTTCATATTAGCAGATGCTAATACTAATCATATTAGTTTATACTAGGATTACAGCAAAGACTTGTCATATAAAAAGGCACCACTGTAGGAACACAGAAGGCACCACAGAGACCTTAGTGCCAACCAACATCTGGAAAAAGCATTTCTTTGTAAAAATAAAGAAGTCCTCTGTTGATCTTGAACCTACTCCTGTCTCTGACTGGAGAAATTTTTGCCTATTCCTTGGTATTTACCTTAACATTCAATCCTTATAGAGTTAATCCTTGCTATAGGCTATACTGCTGACAGTATAGCTTGTTGGTTTTCTCCTCTCTAGCCCACATTTACCAACATGTCAAGTGTAAATGACTAATCCATAACCTCCATGCAAATGGTGCTCCCTTCTTCATTCACATTTTTCTCTATATCAGTCAAAATCTTTATTATGATTCCTAACTCTATAAAGAAACCTGGGAGATCAGAGTAGCTTCTCTAATATTGCTCACATCTATCACCTCCATGAATGACACCTTATAACTATTATTTTGCAAAGCTGCAGTCAGCGCTACTTTCTTGTCCACCACCTCCTATATTGGCACTGTCTTAGTGCAATGAATCAGAGGTGGGTTCTTAGTTGATAATGCCATTTTCACTCATTTCTTCATCTTCACTTTCCTCCTGCCATTTTTCATTGCAGGTGATAATCTACTAGACCTAGTTTTCTCCATGTAACTCCAGCATTATTTGAATTATCCTGAAATAATGAAAAATCTGATAAAAATCCAACCTGCCTTTACAATTTCGGCAACAGTGCCCTAGGTTTTTCTTCATTAAACTTGCCTTATTAAGACTTGCCCTGCCCTTGTGCAACCTCCCAGGGGATCCATAAAACTTTACCCCTGCAAACCATGTAGTCACCTCTCCAAGCCACATCAAACATTTGATGCTTTATTATTTGCTATTCCATCCATTCTTCCATAGAGGAATATTATTCTTTTCCATCCTAGTTTTATTACTAATTCCAGTGCTTCATACATGCAAACAACAAGCAACATCCCAGCCCCACTTACAAATCCTCTTCAACTCTAAATAGCAGAGCTACTTATCCAAGCTCAATGGGGGACTGACTAGTTGAATGTTCACTTATCTTTGTCAGCCAACTGACCTTGTTATTATAGTTCACCTTATTTCTTTTTATCTTTTCTGGGATCCTAGAAAATAAAAAACTAAACACTAATCCAAAAGCATTCTATTAGATTATAGAATAACATTGGTAAACATAAACCAGAAATTTATGACTCATCTTCTCAATGTCTTCTTCAGAAGAAAATGATTTAAAACTTTCCCTCCAGCCTCCAGAGCTGACTTGCCTTTTTTTAGTAGAAAACTGCAAGCACCCTATTTCAGTAAAACAACCGCTAAAAAGGTGGGTTTGCTGTCTTTTTAACTTCTTTTATTACCTTAAACTCCCCCGCTTTAGCCCCCAAAGATGAGGCCAACAGGTTGTTTTCCTGTATGTAATTATATATTCAGCTGTTCTGTCATCTTCCTTTTCTAAAAATCTTCAACCTACTTCTGACATACAACAACACATCTTCTTATATAACCATAAACCCTCCACAATTAGCATTCCAACTCATACTTTCTTTAAAGTTATGGTACTCATCTAATTCCATTATCTATAGCCTAAATAGTAAAAAAAAAAAAAAAAAAACAAAAAAAAAAAAAAAACAAAACCAACCACACTAGAAAACATAAAGGGTTTTCAAAATACCTTCAACAACTTCATACTTCATCATGACCAAAATACTAGCAAAAACATTATTGCTGCCGAAACCTTAATCCAAAGAAAATTCAAAACATAATCCTCTGTGCAGTCCTCCCAACTCTTAAACCTAACATTTACTAACCCACAACCACAGTGACACAAATCCAAACAGGCTTTCCAAGTGCCACTTCCTACCTCTTTGTTAGTTTAATCATGAAAAGCACCAAAACCTGCCACAACTCATCCATCCCACTGATTTACTTTATTACACTGCTACCTTATTCTCATAAATAGTTCCACAAGAACACACACTGAGCTGTTGCTGAGTCCTGATACAACAAATGAGCCAGAAACAAACCCCAGGTAGCCATCAAGAACAATGTACCACCCAATGATTAAGGTGATTCTAAACCCTAAAAAAAACAGTTAAATGCTGACAGACCATTGAAATACATAGTTTTAAACCCCACCTCAGTTATCCACATATGACTACCAGCTATTCCTCTGATCAAAAGTAACACAACAAAACCACCTATATAGACTAAATGTTTCAGGAAAAGGCAACTAATTAAACAGAATAGAGATACGCCCTTAACATACCCTCCCATAAATTAAGAATAAACCTAAATACAGAAATTACACCCCCAAATTAACTATCAGCCCACACCCCAAAACAATATCAAAGCAAGAACTCCATGATAGGAAGGAAGTGCTTGTACCCAGGAAATGGGGCAAAATATGTATTAGTTTCTACTTGCACCTCAACTAAGGATTATAGTGTGATCTCTTCAAAGAAACAGAAAATATCGGAGTAATTTTACAATTAAAATGTTTATAACCATTTGTCATGTTATCACCTCCAATGAAGTTAACCATTTCTGAAATGAAACTTTTAGAAAAAAAACTTTACAATTCCCTCTCTGCTCTATAACAACTTGGTCCAGAGATAAAATATCATACTCACAGCCTTCTTGGGTTTCACTTCTTCATCACATTTATCACTGCCAAAATGGCTGGCTCTCAGTCTTTTTGTAACTTTCTCTGTACAATAAGACAACTATTGCTACTCATGGTTGCACAATTAATTCTGAATTTTCACCTAAAGCCTGGATTCAGATCTCTCTCAGCAAAACCTCTGTCTCCAGAATGAATGCATTTACTCTCTTAATACAAAATCCTTATTTCTAAAAATAAGCGCATATTTAAAGGCAATTATTATGAATTAAACTTAATTAAAAATGCATCCTTGAATAATTTTAAACAGCATCTGATTTAGGGTGGATTTGTTGGTGATGTGTCTAATTTCCTTTGGAGTTAAGCATCATTGAAATCTTAATGCATAAACTGTTTTAGACATTATTTTAAAATGGCACTTCTTTCTTTAGTACTGAAGGTTTCTTCTTTAAGGGCTAGAAAATAATGTATTACAAAGAATAAAAATCTATATTAGAAACTGTCTTTTGTATATCCATCTCCTCTGTTATAGACATCTCCTATGTTACATTTATCCCTTCCCATATTTTTTTTAAGTCAGCCCATAATTTGCTAGTAACTGCCTGGCCATTATGATAATGGCTTGGCAATATATATATTCATATATATAATGATTGTTTGTGAGAGAATTTTAAGAACAGTAACAAGACGATTTTTGAGTCCTGACAGAGAACTTGTAATCAAAAAAAAAAAAAAAAAGAAACAACTAATGGACAGCTAAATAGGTATCTGTAAATCACAATAGTTTTTATTATTCTCTGTTACTCACTGTTCAAAAGGGGGAAATGAAATTATCAGGCAGTAGATTTTAAACTAACAATAAAAAATACTGTTTCTCATCACATCTATTTAAATTCTGGAAATTCTTGACATGGCATGCTGTGAAAGGGAGAAGCATAAATGAGTTCTAAATAGCTTAGACAAATTCCTGGAAAACAGGTAAAGGTCTACCAAATATGATGGTCCAGCCATCTGCTAAGAAAATCCACAACTAGGAGAAGTATTTCTCAGTATTTTCCTGCTACTTACATTACTCCTCAGTCATCCTCTACTTTGCCAGTGCTCGAGTCACAGTAGTACTTAGATTTGTGACCTGACCTAAGATGATACTTAGTTTATTAAGATTTGTGAGTGTGACGTCAAGATAAATTATCTGGTTTTCCATTAGAAACATATGAAGACTGGTTGTTCCTTGTAGAAGTCAAGGGCAGAGGACATCAGAGACACCTAACATTTTGGGGCACTTACCATTTATGAAATTGATTGTTTTCTTTAAAAAAAAAAAAAAAAAGAAATTTTTTTGCATCACAACATGGGTTTAAGGTTACCTCTATAAATGAGCAATTTAGAATAAAGTATATTTTGGAAACACTGTAACTTTCTCTGAATCAAGCATTATAACCATAAACTATTCAGACTAAAGTGTAGCCTTACAATTCAGTCCTGCTAGACAAGGGAAACTATACAAGACAGTAAAAAAGAAAACAAAATTAAAAAATCCAGCTGTGCTCACAGCATCAGATTGAAGGGTTGAAGAAAAAATTAATCCAACATATGTTTAAAAATCATCTCTGAAAGAACAAGCTGCCCATGCTTTCACCAGAATGCCGTTGCCCTCGTGTGATGATACTACCAGGTCTATAGACCCCAGCACTAATTTTTTTGCATTGATTTAGAATGACAAAATCCTGGCAAGGAGTTTTTTTCATTTTTAAACTTGTTTACAAGGCCCTGACACATAAACACAATCCTTCAGTTCCTGTTTTGTGTGGGGGTGTTAGGCAGCTGAACGCAGATGGATTGTAAGCATCTAAAGCCATTTGTTTAGCAAACCAAATGTTTGCTTTATTATTTTCAAGTAATCAAAGAGCACCTGCTTATTTCTTGTTCTAAGCAAGTCAGACAGAAACCAGTATTACAGATATAACACTGTCATCCTGATATTTATAATCCAGGCCGTGCTGGGTGGATGTTTATGCACAGTGTTGCCGCTTTGGGCAGGGGAAGCTGGTAACGAAATAGGAATTTGAAAAGCAGTTTCATGTGAAGATGAGCAGCACGCAGCCCTCCCCAGGACTCCGGGTCACACGTGCACCGTGCACACACAGGCCCTCACCCAGATCCGTCTAGCAGCACTCACAAAGCCTGGGACAACCCCCCCCCAGGGCAACTAACGGACAAAAAACAGAGCTACAATATTGCTCCTTATGAAGACCTTAAGAGTCACAAGCCCATTTTGCATGAATCATTGGATGCCTGGGGAGTGAAGGTTCAGGACCAGTTCATATGCCATTCAATTTGCCAATTCACTCCTGCTAGTTGCTATTCCAGCCATACTCTCCCAAATGGATTGCGCTTTTTTCCTGCTTAAATAGATGGCTACACCATTTGTCAACCATGAGAATAACAAAAAAGAATACCAGATAACAATTCCAGTGGTCATTACTACAGTGGGGTTTTTTACCTCACCACCTATTTGAACCAACTAAGTGCCCACCACAGCTACTGGGAGTCTCATCTTCAATTTTGATGAGCCCTGGGATTTATGTACTCAGAAAGACATAGTGAGTTGATGGGATCACAGGCTGATATGACTGAAGGCCTAGTATAATTTATGCCTAAAACCTGCTGCATTTGAAAAGTAGCCACTGATATAAATAAATTGAGGATTTAGCATGCAGATAAGCTTTACAAGCAGCTTTCACTCTTGCAGTGAGAAATGTTAAGTCTTCTGGAGGCAAACTATATCAATAACTATGTAGCATCTAATAGGAAGCAACATAAAACTAACATGTAGGCACCAAAAAGCAGACTTCTCTGCCCTGACCCACTGGTAAAGTAAGGATTTTTAGGTAAGATATACTGGGCTAAATGTGCTATTAAAGTACAAGGTAACCCAAAGGGTGTACATTTTATCTTCGTCTACTTCTCACAACAAGCTAGTGCTACCAAATACAATCAGCTGCCAAATCTTGTCAGAGCATAAATCCCTACTTTATGAGGGGATGCATGGATCTGTGGGGAAGAATTTGCACTAGAGTACAACTGTGAGACTGATCCTGCAAAATGGAAGCATGTGGTCTTTTTATGGGCATGAGTAATTGGATTAAAATTTCTGTGCTTAATTTTCCATAGAGTTAAGGACTTGAACAAATATTTTTAGAATTAAGGTCTCGGTGGAGAAGAGTGTGTTTTGCTTTACACTGAAGGAATACATTAAACACTTGCTCTGTGCAACTCTTCAGTTATTACAAGGAATGCCTGCAAAGGCAGAATTCAACAGAGAGGCAAAAACACCAGCTTCACACCCAGAAGAAAACTCCAAATTCCCTGCCCACTGGTAGGTTTTTATACTTACCAATATTGCAGTACTTTCCTGCATAATTTCCTTTGCAATCACATACTATTTTCCCATTGAAGGTAACCATTTTACATTCTCCACCATTCATGCAAGGATTATGAACACAACCTATAAGCAGGAACAAAAGATCAAACCAAAGGTACAAACTATTCAATAGAATCAGTCCATTTTAACTCACTTTAGTATACCTTCTCTGTGCATATGCCTTTTGGGGAAGTTTTTCCTTTTTTAGTCATCTCAGACCTATACTTGATATAAATTAAAGAAAAGGCAATTCTGCTGATTTCTGCCCACTGAGGTCTGTCTCACTGTTTTCGCTTTTATTGGATGATGTCAATCTAGCTATTGAAAAATATTATCAATGAACAATAGGTGAAATGGGGGTGGTGATTATTATTACTAGTGATGATGGTGATGGAATTAGCACTTCTTTCTGTACAGAGGGTTCTTCCAGTTCCAAGTTTGACACCGAGCTGCATTAAAATTTATAATAACGTATCTAACAGGGAGTTCAGTTAAATATTTAGGATCTGTGTCTGGAAAGTATTAAGTCTATCATATTTCCAAACTCTTCCATGGGTCCCCAGTGGCCTAGAAAACCACCTACTCTCTATACTTTAATTTCCAGTTCTGTAAGGTGGGAATAAAAGCCCCTACCTATTTCAAAGGGCTTTCATGAGGCTTATTCAGTACTATAAGTTACTTGGAAGTCTGGGCAGGGTAAAAGTCAAACAGGCTGAGTAACAGCATAGCCATTTCAAAGGACATATATAGGTGAGGCATATGGTTTGCTTCCCACTATCTCTCCTGCCGAAAGGGAGGTGTCGTGCTGGCTTCATCAGGTAAGTGACAACCCAAAGCTCATGCCCTGCAGCTAGTTGGCCAGCTGTGATGAGCACCTGGCAGCCCCAAAACAACAAGGAGGCTTCATGACATAAGCATCATCCCAGTCAGGAATGGGTATGTTGGGCCAAAAATCATGGGGACTCTGGGGTCAGTGCATATTAGGATCCTGGAGGTGAGTTGAGTTTACATGCTGGCAACTCATGAGCGAGAGAGGCTTGGGAAGAGAACCCAGAGGTGAAACAGCAATATGAAACAATTGTAGATGTGCAGAGGAAGAGTAGATGAGAGTGTTACAGGTTTGGAGGGGAAATTTTACCTCTTCTACTATATAATCTGTTGTATATTTTTACAGGCTGCAGTTCAGGATTGCATCCCTCTGAAAAAAAAACACTGAGACATGTCCCTAAACTTCAACTTAATACATATAATTACTTCCTCAAATATGGATGAATACATTGCAGTGTTTTCCTGGGTCATCATTCCTGCTCACACATGAAAAGGAAAGCTAAAATGTTCTTTTGGGAAGGGTACATGAGCTGCAAGAGCAGCATTACTCCGTATAATACCAATCTGGCTTTTATATCTTCACTGTCCTTTATTCCCACTCCATGCAAGCCAATAGCTGTAACACAAAATACTGCCTTACTTTTGTGTTCGACACTCCTGCACTCGATCTGGCTGTTCACACACTCGCACTGTTCCACAGCTCCTTGCTGGACTCTTGACCAGCTCATGCCCATATCAAAGAACTCATAGAGACTGTTGTCAAAACATTTCTCTGAAACACAGTTCAAAAAACAACACAAGCTTTCTAAGGTTATTTCTTGCAAGGAATGACACCACAACCTCATTCTTTTTCCTGTTGAGCAGATACATGTTTGTTGACAGTGCTTCTCAAGCAAGCCACCCTCCATAGTGTGGAGGCACTAAGCCACTATAGCAGCAGCTCCAAGGACTTCGAGGCAGAGGTGACTTTCTCCTAAAGCCCTGTGAGAATGACAGCATCACCATTACTTAAGCCCTTCCAAAAGTCAAACACAAAAAATCAAATCAGTGATATATACTTGTGTCTGTCCCATGTTCCTGCATGATCCACAGATGATGGGCTGTGCTAGAGACAGTGGAGCACCAGGACTGAAAAAGGCTTCTTTGCTTATTGTCGGGAGAGAAGTCTAGAGCTGCAGGGAATGTGGTTTAGTGATGGTCTTGGTAGTTTTAGGTTAATGATTGGACTCAGAGATCTTAAGGGTCCTTTCCAACATAGAAGATTCTATGATTCTGTGAAAAGCCTTCACTAAACAACAGCAAACACAACTGGAAAACCTTGGTGTAAAAGCCTAATTCCTTGCCTGATGTGCAGTAAATTTGAAATCACACTACCATAAAAACTGGAAAAATAACCCAAGCAAGGCCTTTTGGCCTGACTCTCCTCCTTTGAAAATGACTACACTGAAGTGCAGTAGCTGCCCAGGTGCAAAGCTGACATCACAGGAAAAGTTGTAATAGACCCATATGTACATATCCATAAGGGATAAGGCGTCACCTGAAATTCATTTGCTTTTTCATGTCTCTCTGCCCTACCTACTAGATGACATTATTAGTAATTTCCAAACATGCAAGGGATATTTAAATCATAAAACCAGCAAAGGGAGGGGAAGAGGCTCTTTGTGCTTCCCATAGCTTAATACCTCACTGTCTGAGAGCATGCTTGGATTTATATCTGTATAATCAAGCTATTTTCAGCTGTCCTCTCAGTAATGGTTTGTCTGTCATAACCATTTGGAAATCCGCCTACAGAAACATTCATGCTGCAGTGGTCTCTCCCATCACAGCAGCACTACCTTTTCATTAAGGAAACGTTAATGAGCTCTTCTTACTGCTCGTATTTCATGTTGCAACACTCATGGAAGAAGATACTTACTCATCTGACAGTCCTCACCCATGAATTCCTCAGGACAGGTACAGTGGTACATCCTACGGCCATGAGTGAGAAAACAGGTCCCTCCGTTTTGGCAAGGGTTGTTTGCACAGTGATCTAGACAGGCCACATAAGAAGTTGTTGTTAATAGGTGCCAGATAAGCCGTGCTTTGTTGTGTTAGGTGTCGGCTTGGTTAGATGAACCATTTTGGTTCAATGCACGGTGGTTTTAATACCATCTATTAACCTGAAACAAAGTTTATGAAACCAACTTACACTGGTTTTGTTTCTAGCTGTATAGCAGCTATATTTATCCAGCTTTTAAAAACCATATGGTAAATCACTGAGCTGAAGCTTCTCCCTCAAACTAATTTGTCCAAATGTGGCAGGTATGAAGTTGCCAGGGCTGCCAGTGTGGTGAGGAATAAGGTGGACAAATGCCCACAAGATGGAGCTGTGCCTTTACACTGGGAAGGGAAGGCTGCAGCTCTGCCTCTGCCCAGATTACTGCCCTACATGCCTGGCATTTCAACATCAGTGACTGGGATTATGCATCTCTCTTTCAAATTACACAAAGGACAACCCTCGACAGAAGAATTTGCTATGGATTTTTGGATTATATCTAAAACTAATGGACAGCTGGAACAAAAGGAAAAAAATTTAAGCAAAACAAGAGCACATCCAAGTAAATCAGGCCAAGCATGATTAAACTGTACCAGCCTAGTATACCTCTGTTTTCTAAGGAATTTTCTAAATCATGGTAAAATATGGTGGGAGAGGAGAAAATGTGCCAGGACAACCCTCTAACTCCTGCAATAGAAGCTTTAGTTGGCACTGTGCAATGCAGAAGTTGTAAGAGTTGCTGACCAGGCAACGTTCTGATTTTAGGCAGTGCCAAGGGATATATCTCCCCTGAAGTTAACCAACATCATGCTTTACACTTGCCGAAGAGCTGGCCTGACAGCTTGTCTGAATTCAAATCTTCTTTTTTAGTGCTAATCAAACTCTATGAGGGCAACTAGGGTTACTCAAACCAGGTGCTCCTTCAGCTAGAGAGCGTGGTTCTAAACATGGGATACAACGTGTAGAAACACAGGCACACACATACAGGGCTGAAGCAAAGAACAAAAGTTACATCCTGAAGTTTGCTACAGCAGTGTGAATGTGACGTTCCCCTTCACAGATCAAAATATTTACTTCAGAATAGAGTGTCGTAATTGATATCAGATAGCAGGTCTGGGTGTATTCACTGCTAGTTTCACTCCAGGATAACATAAAGGGAAAGCAAGTAAAGTCAGTGGCACTCCTGCTGTTTGATGATTATGAAACTTTTAGCAGTGTAATGTTTCCTCAAAGGAAAATCCCGTATTTCCAATTCCTGTCACATCCAAACCATGACCTGATCTTTAAGCAATCTTCTGGTACAGCAGTGTTCAAGTCATTTTTTGTATCCTCATTAAATCTGCAAAAAGCACTTCCAGTCCTCCATTTGTTTCCCAGTTGGAGTCTCTCACTACAACCCACCCACCACTCCAGTTTGACCTCCCTGGGTGTTCTATGTCCTTCCCCACATTTCCTGGAGTCCAAGAACAACTTCTACTCATAAGCACACGGACACGTCACAGTTCCCTGCAGGGAATCCTGCCCACCATTAATTATCCATTAACTGGGGAGTGCCAAGTCCCTGCCTGCTCAGGCAACGTCTAAAGCCACCCATCCATAACTCCTCACCCTCATGGGTGAAAAACTCCCTGCTTGCTAGCAACCACTTTGACTTCATTTTCACCTCTCTGAGGCTCTGCTGAACAAGCAGTAGCCTTGTCTCTCCTTTCTACACATATCTTCCCACAAAAACTTTCTGTTTCTGCCACCCACCTTTCCCAGAACCAGAACTGCTCTTCCCCAGAGCCCCTCCTGGGATGTTGCCTCTTCCTTCTATCTGCGTAGCCCACACCATTCTACTTCTTCTTTCTATATAAATCCAAATGCCTCAGAAAAACCCACTGTCTGGTACTTTTCTACCAAGTCTGGGCTTCCCTGGGGTTTTGGCTGTTCGGCCAAGATTACCAGAATTTCAAAGCAGTAGTCCCAGCTGACTGCCCAAGATCTGGAATTCTCATGCATAGGGGCATTGCACTTTTATACATATATATGTGTACATATATACAAACTACACATTCACGGCCCAGCTGACCCATGTGTATGAAGGGGTCAGATCAGGCAGATACTACACACAGTCTCCACAGAGATCTCCTGGGCAGGAGTAGAGGATCCTCTGGAAACTTGAAGGCAGCAATAAAACTCCCACTGATTTCAGGGTGGGTTTGAACAATTGTCTTCAGTGTTGTTATAGTGAGCTCTGGCTCTGTGCATTACATTACCAACATTTCCCTCCAGCAGAGCCTTCATACTTGAGCTTCGCTTCATCCTGAAGCTAGACACTTTTTGGTTAAACTTTCTCTTCAAGTTGGAAGATGTATGGGTCAATGCCTCCAACACTTGCTTAACACTAACTTGTAAGCAGCTCCAGTGATTTCAAGTTGACTCACCATGTTCACATGGTATTCTTGGCCTGGAGAGAGTTTATGCTTCAGCCTTTGCTTTCAAGCAGCTCCTTCCCCATCCTAGTTCACACACTCCTCACCAATCTTTCATGGCCAAAAGATACTCTCTTCACCAAAATTTTCTTTTTCTTGTTTTTCAAGTGTTTATAAAGTGGTTGAGATTCCAAAAACAATTTAATATTTTAGTGGACTTTTTTCACAACAAAATCATATACTTTCCACATTTCAAAGATCAGCATTTTTCACTTTGACTGCTTCTTTATTCCCAGCTATCTTCCCCAGCAAGAGAATTTCCCTGCCATTTGTTTGAAATTCCCTTCAGCCTTCAGCTCCTTCCTTCCAACCTCACCATAAAGCTTTTTTTCTTTAAGCTATGGCTGGCGATCTGTTAAATATTTTCCAAGTCCACATACAGTGTTTGCTGATTAAAAAAAAAAAATAAGTAGACTTATATTTATAAATAAATTAGCAGCTAAAGAACTTTTATTTAATTTTACAAAATTCTTAGTGCTTCTAGAAATAGTCTTTTCTTTGCAATGGCCAGCAGTGGTATCTTCTAGTTACACCATCCTTTTTACTCTTTCCTTTCCTCTCTCACACATATAACCTTTTTTTTTTCTCCTGGAGTATTTTTTTTTTTACTTCTGGACCTCACCAGCACTAGTGTATATTGACAGCATTACCCCTCAGTGAAGGGCAAGCAGACAGTGTGGCTTTCTTGTTGCAAACCACCATACTCAACGCTGTGGTGGGTAACAGGCAAAAATGAGCTTCAAAAAAGGGACAAAAGGCTTGTGGGCAGCCAGCTTACTGCAGAGATGGCTGCCTATGGGGCTGGCAGAGCCATGGTGATGGGCAGATTGGGGGACAGAGGTAGTACAAAGCACCCCAGAAATGCAACACAAGGCTTGGAGAACTCCTGCTTCAGCTACGGAAAAAGCCTCCTTGAGTCAGCCAGCCACCACCTTGATAGTCAGTGTTTCACTGGAGGATTAAAGCAGTCTCAAGTGTCAGCTTCCAACATTTTAAGCTCTGAGAGGGCACTCATGAATAAGCAAGTGCAGCCCTCACAACCTGACTCTCATAAGACTCTGTAAGTCTACGTTTGTGTCTGACATACTTACATTACAAAGGCACATGCATTGCTGCTTGTTTTGGGGTTAGGTCATTTGTCTCTGATCTACTGTTAATCAGTATTAAAGCCAGGTTGGAAAATAATTTAAAGTTGTTAAGTTTAAAATGAAGATGCTGTGCACTGCTTAATTTTAGACTGTCAGCGTCATTCAGCTAATGTTGGCTTCTCAAGATCTCTGGTAGATTGTAATCAGCTTGGGGATGAGCCTCCTGACATGGCAGACAACTCCCTGCAAGGGGAAGGTGGAAAATGTCCTTCTTCTGAAAGTGGGAAGCAAACATCTAAGGGCATCTGGTCATATCCCACAGACTAAACTGGACAGGACACATTTGAAAGTAGTGAAAAGGAGAAAAGAGGAACATGATCAGCATTTAGACATAGATCTAAAAAAAACCTCAGGTGCATCAAGTCTGATCAGTATAATGCCTGATTTTTCAATGCTGGCCTATTGCTGTATAAATTGAGAATTAAATATGTACATTCCTTATAAAATGAGATTCCTCAGCATCCAGTTCATGAAACATGGAGCTGGAGAGACAGAGACAAGCAAGGGCCAGCCATCGAGATACCACTGAGGACAGGGATGCATGTTTCCCACTGAACTGCTTGGGATGTGGTGCTTTCACCCACTGTATCGATCAAGGTGACTTATATAGAAAGGAGAGTTTGCTGCAGACCTTGGCTTCCCATTTTAGACAGACTTCCGCAATGAGGTAATTGTAGCACTTCAGTGTGGTGACTACATGAAGCCATAGCACTGCTCAGCGAAGTAACCCTTTCGTTGTCCCTCAGCATGCCTGCAGTGAATACGTCTGTTCACATCTTCTCTGACACAGCCCAAAGAATTCTGGTTTTGAAGGTCTGCTCTTTACTCTGAGGCCTCAAGCAAGGACAGCTGGAAGTGATGGCTGTGTGTTGTACAGGGTGTAAAATGTTTCTGTACCTTCTAAAAAATTAACTGGTCAAACAGGCAGAAAGTGTAGCTGATTAAATGAAGGGAAAACTAAAAGGCACATCCAACTGTGAAGGAAGAGAAGATAAACGCCTCTGTGCTCCGCTCCAGCAGGAGTTCAGATTTCTTTGTTGGCATTACCACCATAATTACTCTCCATAACTTCAAGTTAGTCAACAGATAGTGAATTAAAGACTCTGTGATATTCACAATCCAATGTTATGGCTATGCAGGGTCACAGAGAGATCCTGGAAACAGTTAATGTGAAGGCAGGCTTGCTCTGTGTACACCAAATAAAAATAGCACTGAAGGCACCATCCGTCCTTACTGTAGGTGGCAAAGTAGGAGCAACTCAGCAATGGCTCACCTTACCTGAGTGGTCTTTGGGCGACGAGGCACAGTGTCCCCATCTCCCGTCCCGGTCATAGTTATGTGTTGTTGAACACCTGAAAAGAATTAGAGGTGCAGTTCAGTGCAGCTTTAAACAATCTGGATGTTTGCAGTGAAACTATATGGCCTTCAAACTTTGTCAACCTGGATATTCATACTTTTTTTTTTTTTTTAATTAGCATGTGTTTCATTCAAACTCTCTTAAGACCAGAGGAAAAACATGTTTTCTTTTGTTAAAGATGCTCTGCCCCACTTCTTTCAAATGAAATACAGATTAAGAATGAGATGGGGAAGCAGGATCTGAGGTCTCCAATGAGGCCTCCAGGAAAAAAAAGTCCTTCTTTCTGTTTCTATGATTAGAAAATGAAAGACAGAAATAAAAACCAAAACCAAAGCCAGTAAATTATGTCTCCTTTATTCATTACAAAACAAGTAAAACAGGACCTAACCGATTTTTGATGCCTGTCAGTTACTTTAACAATCTGTGCAGGCAGGAGATTGTCCACAGAGGGACTTTTCCCTGGCTTTCGCAACAAACATAGTTTGCACTCAGTTCCTTTAAAGTATCCATATTTTTTAACTTGCCAGACGAAATGAGGAAATGACTGACACAGTGGTGATTTCCATACACACAGATAAAACCTTTCCTTTTTGCAGAGCAACGGGCTGAATCCTGCACATCACGTTGCCCATGGGAATCCTACCAAGACAAACTCTGACAACTGTTTATCTGCAAATTTTCCTTGTCCTCATCAGTCTGTTATCTCCAAGGCTCATAGCACTCCAAGGAGCATTAAGCTTCTATTCTCTATTTGCAGAAGTAGACTTATAGGCTTCCCCCAAGGCCACACAGGGAGTGTGTGACTGAACTGGGGCTGAACCTTGGAGGTCCACGTCCTGTCTCAGTGTGCCATCCATCAAAACATCCTCCATAACCAGTTCTAATGCAGCATGATCAATATCAGCTGTCACTACACAGGAAAATCAGTGGCTACACAGCACTGGAAGAAATGGGAGTTTGCTTTATTTAATGTGCCTGATAATCTATTTTTATTATGTGTGTTTTTATCATACCTTGAACAGTTGTGGTATCAAATATTTTTCTGACCCAGGAAGTCACAAGCTAGATTGAAATTTTATTGTAGACCACGTCTACCATTTTAACTGCCCTACTTTGCTTCTTAATTAGATGCTATGTGGTATTTAAAATGCTTTAATTCCTATGGAGCATCTGAATAGGCCACGCATATTAAACTTGGTGACCTCAATTATATAAAGTGCACAAAAAGAAAGGTGCTTGGTAGTCTAGTGCAGATTAACTTGACACATTCTTACAGAGGCTGTTTTCTCACAGGCATTAAGGTCCATGCAACTCTGCTGGGAGTTAATGGAAATTTCTCTGTGCTCCTTCGGTGGGAAGTGGATTGTGTTTTTTTAAAACATGGTCTATTACACATGAGGATTCAGGTGAGGAGTAAGTTAAAAGTGGTTCTTGGCGGTGCACTGTTTGTGTCATTGTTGGCAAAACCCTCTCTGACTGAACGCTTTGTCTGTGCCAGCCACGACAGGGAAGGAGAATTCAAACTTTTCTGACTGACTGAACTATTGACTTAGCAGAGTGACGTTACACTCAGCAGCATGAGAGAGACAAATGGAAAAGGCTCCATATACATCTAAAGAATTCAAGCAAATTCTGATCATTAAGGGGAAAAAAACAATTTATATGCAAATTAATACTCTCTGGAGTCTGTCCAGCAGCAGCCAAATTCTAAACAAATGGAGTATTCAATTTTTCCCCTCTTAAATGTTTTTTTGTCATCAGTCACCCTGACAGAGGCTTCTTCCACCAGCTCTCCACAGCCCACTGGTCCTCCCACCCAATGGTTTTCACAGCCAGTCCCCTCCTTCCCTATCACCTCACAGTGACTAGGAAGAGGTTGGTCCTCCCCTGTGATGCCAGGCTGCCTCCTCAGTGCCAGCCTTCTTGCACATTCACATAATCCTTTTATATTTTCTGCCACATATCTGTCACTGTCTGGGAGAAGCTCAGCACATTCTCAAAGCTACTTCACTAGTCTCCCTCCTTTTCTTTTTAAAATCTCTTCTTTGGTGAAAGGCTTACGAGAAATGTGATGACATTTCAGTCTCACAGGATGCTACCTCCAGCAGCCAGACCAGCCAAATGGGCTTATAATTTCTTTGTGCTGCTTGTAAATGGGACCACTCTTTAAATTTATGAGATAACAAATGTCTTTACATCAACCTGTCACACAAAATTGTTAATAAAAAAGTGAAAACTTAAAGACACAGATACTAAATTAATTAAACCAGAAAAGTCCATTACTAGGGTTTGATTTAAACAACATTTTAAACCCATGCATGATAAATAACATGGGAATAGACAAACAACATGGTATGCCATAGATGAGGCTTAACTAGTAGGCAGGATAAATGGAAAGTGGGCTATTTTACCCATCAGGAGCATTGGGAGCCTTAACAGTAGGACATTTCGGAGAGCAAGGAAAGCCCCAGGCCAGAGGCAGACTGTTATAAGGAAAGAGCTCCACCATGGCACCTGGTGCTGTCACTGTGTTCAAGGCCTGGAGGTTCCCTCAGACCTTTTAAGGTGCTGTCCTGACCATGAGAGATAGCCAGACTTCACCCAACAACAACAGAGCAAGAAAAATCCACCAGCACCAGAAAAATCCAGAGCCTGATGCTTGGTATCTCCTACTTTAACCCACATGTCCTTCTCCTCTCCAGGACTGGCATAAACTCTCCAGTTTGTAATCCAGCTGGCCAAAAAGCCTTCCTTTGCACTGTGTTCAGTCTCTGGTCAAAGCAGCAAATCTTAACCCTAGAATGGTTTGGTTTGGAAGGGACCTTAACGATCATCTGGTTCCAACCCCCCTGCCATGGGCAGGAACACCTCCCAACAGACCAGGTTGCTCAAAGATTCATCCAACCTGGCCTTGAACCCTTTCAGGGAGGGGGCAGCCACAGCTGCTCTGGCCAAAATCATCTTCCTGTTTTCAGAGAAGATGGTAAGATCACACCCTTCGTATACAGACCTAAGCCCACCCTTTCAAACTGGCACAATGGGGACCCTCACATCCAGCACAGGACAAGCCTTCTTCAGGTTATGAGTCAACACCTTCCAATTCACAGCCAAAATCTGCTCCCACCATTGCCCTTGAGCAGGATCTTGGGAGAACCCATCCTAACATGGGACACGGGCAGGGCACTGGCAGCATCTCTGCAGCTACAGTTGGGCTGCAATTCAGACCACCTTCCCCATTTGCTCTCATGGGTGTTAATTGCACCCCCATTTTGTCTGTCCCTACACTGTTTTGTCTTTCTGTAGGCACCAATGAACTTTAGCAACAGTTTCAGCTAATTTATTCTCTTCAGCACAAAAGGCAAATTTACATGGCATCTTTAGTACCTGGTAAGAGGCATTAAATAGGAATTATTATGTGAAAACAAATTATAACAAAAGGGAAATGCAATACAGGATGCTGATAAAAGAAGTTTGTTATTTGAATACTGCAATTAGTCTTATTTCCTGTATTTTTGATAAGTATTTATAAAGATACAACCTTTTGCTGCTCTCAGAGAAAGTAGGGAGAGGTTTCTGTGGTCAGGACTCTGATTTATGCTGAAACATTTAATGTGACAAATGGACAAGGTCATGTCTGGTTGCCTTCCAGATTTAGCCCTTTGAATCAACACAGCAGTTTACATAAATGAGATCTCCAGCTTTGTATTAAGATAGACACTGTTCTTAAATGCTTTCTGAAGGAGGACTGTCTTTTTATTGAACTTAATATGATGTGCTAGCATACAATACCTGTGTCATATGTAGTATGAGAAAACATAGAATAAAATTAAAGCCAACTGGAGCAGGCTCTGTCTATAGTCCTGCTTTAAAGTAGGACTTGAGCACTAAGGATGTGGACTCATTAAGTATATAATCCAGACCTGGTCTGGTATCCTTGCATTTGCCCCTAAAGAGACAGGCTGCATCCAGCCTCCCATCATCTCCATCCTTACTAGCTGCTCACAAGCAGGCAGGAGCAGGAAGGACACCAGCTTTGCCCTTTCCTGCTGCCTGCCAGGTCCCCTGGGATCAGTTGTTCAGCATCAGTCCAGCACGGGCTCGTGACAAGTCACATGAAAATGCACAGAGCATGTTTCCCAACTGCTATTCAGGGTTCTTTTCCCGGCATCTCTGTGCCTGAAGTCACACATTAGGTTGCTTTTAGCTTGTGAAAGAAGAGTAAACATTGGCCAGAAGGTCAGCCATGGGGTGAAATGGCCTGTCAAAACCAAACAGCTCCAGCTGTCCTCCTCCTCATCTCCCCACTTGTAAATGGCTTTTTAAAAATCGGAAGCATAAGAGCAAGTTGTCCAAGGTCAGTTCTAAAGTGTGCTCTAACCTTGGATCCCGTCCATTCACGGGGTTTTGCATTTTTTTCCATTTCTGTGGCCTAACTGGCTAAAAACAAATACACAGAGTGTCATATATTAACAAGATCCAACTTAAGCATTGCATGAAATTAAGTGGGTCCAAAGGTCAAACTCTTTCTAGCTACAGTTCACCAAAGACAGGGTTCAAACTAGAAAATTATTCCAGTTCCCTTCCTTTAGATAAAATATTCATGAGTTCTTGTTTACTTGAGGCTTTTTTTAATCTGGATCGTATCTATGGATGTTGGGGAAATTCAGAAGTGGTCTCCTAGACTGAAGTTCTTGTCTATCTGTGTAAGAATGTATGTGTTGTGTTGTTTACACTACAGCAGCACTTACACTTAAAACAGATGTGCCATCAGAAAGATGACACAGATCAGGAAAAAAATCAGACAGTCCAGTACAAAAAAATGGGAGTTCTGCTCTGCACAGGGAAGTAAAATAAACTATAAAATATTATCTCCACTCTGAAAACATGCAGGTATGTGCCTTTCACAAAGCTCACGTGCATATATTTTCACATTACTGTTACCCACATGTTCCCTGCTTTGTTGCCTTTAATTTCTGTTAATATAGGACTGGTAGATAGGCTCTTCTGCAAAGTTAGTCTTACTTATTCAGTGCTTGCTGCAGTAGGGTTCCTACCTGACTGGCCTTACCCCAAAATATATAATTAATACTTTTAACAACTTCTGAATAAGTAAAAGAATAAACTTTGCCCAAAATAAGAAGACCTGGCCTTAAATACACTAGCAGAATAAATCATTACCCAACAAGCAGGAGTAATACCTTGCCTCTTAGTACTGAATTGTCCAAAAGGGGCCTGGAGCTAATCTGGTTCAAAATTAGAAATATGGAGGAGAAAAAACAACTTCCCTCAAAAATCAGATCGTCTCTGCTGCATTACAAGTATGGTCCACACAAATCAAACAATTCCTTAACTGACTGTCATCTCTTACAGGTGTCTGTATCCCTCCTTTCTCCCTCAGCAGAAGGTTTCTATCAGGTTGTTGCATCAGTCCTGCCCTTTCTGTACAAGCTCTTGCCACTCTCATAAGTTGCAATTCCAATATGAAGGCCAAGGAGGAAACATTTCTGCAGTTCCGGGGCTTTCTGTGGCGCTGGAGACCCCAAGCCTGGGGTCCCTCCCCTCTGAGCACGAGTCTTGCCTTGAGAGCCGTGACTATAAGCAGAACTTCATGGCTCTCCTTGGGCATGACATCAAGCTCAAGTATATTCTGAAAACAAGATTAAAGTACTAAAAGGATGACATTTTCATTTGAATGCTGTCTTCATTTATGAGCAATGTTAACTTACCATTCCTTTTGGGAAAATAGATTTGATACACATGAGTGATAAAACCTTCCACGGTACCGGAAAGGAAATTTACATAAATTTCCATCCTCCGTAAACACTGAAACACAAAAATAAAAAACTTGTCATGCATCTGAACACCAACTCACAGGTATATATATTACATGTTATTAAATGAAATTATGAAGATAGGTATGTTCAAGTTTTTCAGCTGTATTTTGGACTCTCTGTCTCTGCAACTTCTAGTGCATAAGAAGAAGATTAAAATCCTATGTAACAATTGAATCAACAAAGATTAATGGGCTCTGCGGTAGAATAAAGATCTTGGATCATTTCAGCTCAAAATATATTGCAATTTCTGGTACAGCAAATGCCAATTATATTAATTAATTGCAATTATCATTTCTAATTATGCAGTATTGTAGTAGCATATTAAATTGATTTCTGAAGTAGTATCCTTTCAGGCTTCATATCACAATGTAACATCCGTTTAAAACAACTAAGGCACCAGACAGTACAAACTGAAATAGAAAGTCAGGAGAAAGATTGTTTTAAAAGTTGGGGGAAGACAGATAATTTAGATCATACCACCTTCCCTTTGGGATAAGTAGATTCCTTACAAGTGGAGAGAAATTAGTGGATCCAGTATCTAAAAAGGTCAAGTTTTATGTACACTCTGTCAGTGATGGCAGTCTAAGGAAGGGTAGTGGGAGTCTAAGGAAGGCTAGTGGGAGTCTAGCAGAAGAAATCCCTCAAGACAAGTCTTGAGAATGAGGGAGACTGAAGATAAAAAAAGACAATGAAAAACTGTCAGAACTGAGATTTGGGAGCGTGAATGGGAAGCCAACCACTGCTGTAGGAGAGAAATGGGACATACAACCAAGCTGCCAGCACAGCACATTTCCATTTCTCAGTGGCATGTACAACTGCTCCTTGTCCTGAGCTTACCCATTCCATGACAGCTGGGGTTCCTGCACACCCTTCCGATATCTGTTAACCCTCACTAGCCCAGACTCATCATCTCAAAGAGCTGCTGAGGCCAGTTGCATTGTGGAAAAAAATAACCTGTCCCTGTGGTCCAAACCCTTGATAACTGGCTGGCATTATGGTCATTCTATCTGTCCTAACTGTCTTCTTGGTTGTCAATGGGAACTAGCTACTGCCAGCCCCCTGCTACCTCTTTTTCAAGCCTGGTTTTCATTGTCTGAACTAATTAAGAAAATGTTCAGATATTTATCTTCTCTGTCTGATACCTCCTGTTATAAGCAGTTAGGGGAGTTGTGAAAATACATCCATTCAGAAGACATATTGCATCCCAAAGCCCATTAAAAACTGTTCTAAGCTATAAAGGCACCACTAATGGCCTGATTCGTGTAACCTTTAACAGCAAAAACACAGGACCATGAAAGCTTTAAAAATGGAAGTCTATAATGTCCATCCACAGCCAGGATGTCTGTTTGTCTAGTTGCCATCAACACAAATGCAACCCAGAAAACTGCATAGGTCCAAAACCCTTCTCCCACAGAGAGATCAAGGGCTGCAGCAGAAATTGAATTTATACATACCAAGAGCTTATATACTTCAAAGTTGCAGGGCAGATGCAGCTCTGATTAAAATAAAGGGAGTTGCACATCTGCAGCCACACCATGTTATGAGTGAATGTAAACCACATCAGCTGAGACAAACTAAAATCCCATCAGCACCTTCCCATTAATCCACACCTGAAGGAAAATCACCTGAGATTCCTGAGCTAATCCCAAATTCCCCTCTACACAGAAATTAATACTGACATAACCATTCCATAATCCTTATTCATGTTGAAACAAAGACAGGCTTACTACTGACTTGCACAGCGTGTATACAGACAAGAAGATCAGTCTTACTGTCATGAAACCTATTGGATTTTACTTTGTACCTTGTGGGCGAGTGAACTCATGTTTTGAGCCTCTTCCTGCCCCAGATTTGTAGTGCTACAAAGAGAAAAAAAAGAATGTGGATTGGAGACACAAATTCAGTCTGGGAACCATCCTATAATGAAAACCACACTTTCCAGGGTGCCCTGAAATTGTGTTTCTCCCAGTGCTTCTGCGAAGGTCTCATTATTTTTGTGTGATTTTTGCTGGGGCACTGTCTGGTGAAAGAGAGTAGATAAACACTGGCTCATGAAAGGTCTCTGTTAAACCAGGAAAACCCAGCACAGCACAAAAAAGGCCAAAGCTCTACTCCATTATATCTTTCTATTGCCAAGGGACACATCTCCCGTTTCTCTCTGCAGGAAGCATATATGCACTCTGGGGCCAGTTCACAGCTACAAATAATATCCCAGCATTTGACTTTTCCTGCCATTTAGCTGTATCCCCTAGGCATTAGTTAAAAAAGCAACCTCTACATTATTTGGGTTTGCTGATCAGCAGGCGAAGAGCACTAGGCTGAGCTGATTTTAAGCCACAGGAAATAATAAAAATTGGTAATACACATAAAGTGCTGCTGCCACCAAAGGTGCTGACAGATGAACTATAGCAAAATAAAAATGCCACAGAAAGAGTCAAAGAAGCAGCACACCACGAACACAGAACTGGATAATGAACATAACAAGTAAGGCATAAGACAAAGCTGTTGCTAAGATATATAGGGAGGACTTGAACAGTTCTGAGGAAGAAGCTGGGTTTGCACTTTTCACTGCCTCTGCCAGCACTGAGCAGTCTCCGACAGCTTCAGAAGGGGCTGATCTTTTCCTAGGCACAGTGAATATTCCTCTCTGCTCCCACCTGCAATATCTAAGGCAATATTTCTGCACTTCGCTGGATTATAGCATCATTCAGTTAGGATTATAGCATCATTCAAGTATATTTGAGCTAGTTTTAACCTATCTAGTGAGATAAGGCTAATCATAAAGCCACACAGCTGAGGGTCCAAGCTATTAGCTGTGCTGCTACTCCATGGTAGATGCCAGGCCATAGTGGGGTTTAAGCAAACTAGCAAAGTCAAGCCATCACAGTCATGCTCAGCAGTGCTGCAGGGACCTTGTAGACACATCCAAAAAAAGACGCAAAGCACACTATGAAACCAGTGAAGGGCATGGCATAAAAACAGGGAAAGGTCTGAAAAAGAGATGGTTACCTACGTTGGCATGTTCAGTTGCCAGGTAGCAGTAAAGTCTGGTGGGGTAGCACTCTCCTTCCATACTACTGCAGATAGTGTCAACACATTTCTGAGATGCATTTTCAAAGTATTTCCATTTTTGTGGTCCTTCCTCCCTTCCCATTCTTCCTCCCTAGCAGAGCATGGATGTAAGCAATTTCTTTAAATGGAGATAGGTATGGGACCATCTATCCTACAGGCCCCCTGCTTAATCAGCACTGCTGTGAGCCTTTATCTAGCAAATCCTTTTTGTTTTTCATTTGAAATGTTCTTCCTTTCAGTCTGGTCAGCAGCTTCACTCATCTAACCCCAAGGCAACATCATTCTGCCAGCCAGCACGTAGGTGATCCACCACTCCAAAACAGAAGAATCAGACTTACCATCTTTGCACAGTCACTGCTCAGAGTCAGAGCCAAGACAACAGTGAAAGGAGCACAGACTTTCATCTTTGCTCTCCTCTCACGAAGGTTTTGCCTGGCAGTGGGAAACTTCCAGGGCTTGGCTGAAGCGGGAGGGTGAATCAGCAATGAGCTTTTGCAAGAGACTGCGATTTACTTGACTTTAGGGTATTTTAGATTTCTAAGCAAGCAGAGCTGTTGTCGTTGTTAATCATTAATGCCCTTGTGGGTAGATGGGAATGCCATGTAGCGAGATATTCAACCTAAACCACAGGGAGTGAAGAGTTTACAAAGAGCCTGACCCTCACAGATAATCACTGGAGTACTCAGCAAGCGTTTAGTACCACCTCCAGAGAACATGATCCAATACTGTTTGTAATCAGAGGCAATTTACCATCCAGACATTTCCCATCTCTTTCCTTTCAGGAGTTAATTAAAAGCATAGTATAGCAATAACAACGGCCTCTAAGCAAGCCCACTCAGGAGATGACATTGCATTGCAAAATGTGGACCAGATCAATGCTGATATCAGAAACAAGAATTACTCATTAACAGATGGTTACCTGCACAGCTGTGACTTACAACAGCAGCCTTTCAGCAACAGACTGGGAAAATTAAAAAGAAAGAAAATAGACATTACTCTGACAAAACATTTTGTGTACCAAAAAGGTCCCTTCTGCCCCCACCTGAGCAAAGCCATTTCCGTCTTATAAGTGCCTGGCTGAGATGGCTGCACTGCAGAAGCATTTCTAATGGGGATGCTGAGGGTATTGCTAAAACTGAGATTCCACCAGTGGAGTATGTTTCAGCCCCACCTTGCCCCACAACCAAAATCCACAGGTTTGGCTGGTACAACTGTATCTATGCTTGAGGCTTTTGCCAGCCGTGTCCTGTCAGTCAGGGACCGCACCTCTTCACGCCCAAAATCTCCAGAACCACAACAGCAGAAAGAATACCATAGTCCTTGCCTAAGTTGTGCTCTACCCTTTGAAGTTTCACCAGCACAGCTATAGTATGGATGTGATTTTTGGTTTTCTTCTTTTTTAACCCAACAAGACCATGGCAATAGGGCTCAGCAGTGCAGTGGAGCTACCCGAGCACAGTTTTGCCATGATGGTTGATAACTTTGAAGGGGATTTCCACTAGCTGTGCTAGCACACTGCTGTTTCTGTCATCATGGTAATAGCTCTTGTTAGAACAATCATGCATATATGGGTTTCAATTATGAATATATAGGTTTATGGACAAAACTTTCCTACTGCCAGCAAGGCTTTGAACATCAGGAACCAGGCAAATTTGGTATTTTCTTCCGAAAATCCATCAAAGAACAAACAGAAAAAAATTCTTTGCCTCTATGCATTGTTTGTTGCCTGAAGATTTGAAGTAAATAAAGCTTCAGAATAGATTTGTGGAATAGATCTGTCTTATTTTCACTCATTTCAAACATGAAAATAGGATGTACAGACAGTCTGATCTGCCTGGGGACACCTGGCAAAGCTGGAACATATATTTCTACTTCCTATCCTCATTCTCGACTTAGGTCATCAGGCTTCATACTAGTAATTCCTATACAATGGCTTGTAGACATCTGCTTACCATCCAAACTACTGAAATTGTGAAAAGGAAGCTAAAAAAAAAAAAGCTATGAGCTGCTATTCCCTCCAGAGTTCCCAAAAGCTCTGCCAAAAGAGCAGAGCAGGGGAGTCAGGACTGCACAGCAAGGAGAGGAGGAAGATTCTTCTTTAAAGCTGTGAAAATACCCTCTTCAACCTGTTTCCAGAATAAAAACCATCTACTTACACAACTAGAAACATTATACATCTGTGGTGACCAAGGCATGTTATAGGAAAGCATTTTACCATACCTAAAAGTATGAAAGAAGAAAAGCAAGAATGCATTCTGTGTCTGCTCCTGGTTGCTGTAGCTCGTAGGCATTGAACTACAAACAAGACCTGTGGAGTGTCTTTCTGGGAAGGCCCAAATCTAAGCTTTTAGCTCAAACCAATTCCTCAACATAAGAAAAAGGACGAAGCACCAACACTAGAAGCCACTTCAACTGATAATTTGTGTGCTAACACCAAGTAAAAAGAAAAGACATCAAAGCCAGGAGTTGCAACAGCTTCCAGAAAAGCACCACCACATGATGGGATTTACACCTGAGTAAGGTCTGAGTAGCAACCGAAGACTGATTTCAAGGTTCAAATAGATATGAATCATTTAAAAAACCTAACTACTACAAGTATGTTGCCTGCACTGGTTCAGCAGAGAGGTGTCTGAACAGGTCTTACGGTCATACAGAAAAGGCAGAATTTGAGGTGTGTTTTTATGTAAATTATGTTAAAGGATCAGTGATTCTTTCAGCTAGTTATAACCAGGAAGAAAGTCTGCCTGCCTTCATCAGGCTTTTCATAGAATCAGTAAAAATGAAGCATGCCGCATATTTTTTTTGAGAAACATTGTATCTCATGGACAAGAAACTATTCAGAAAACTGAAGATTCAGTTTTAATACTGAATTCTTATAAACTTCCCAGGGTTTTGGGCACTTGGGAGTTCATAAGGGTAAAGAATGAGGTCTTGGCTGCAGATATTTGTGTCATCATGCGAAGCTTTTGGCCATGAGCAGCACAAGAAGTGTGCATGGAGGGACAGCTGGGGAACAAGCCTGGGGAAAGAGAGCTGAGATGCATGAATCCCCTATGCTGGTCCAGTTTTATGCCATTCCAGATAGAGCCATCCAGCAGCACAGTCCTGGCTGAGCTGGGAATGACCCCAAAGGCAGAGAGGCACCAAGCAGGGATACCATCCCTTACCCTAACATGTGCCCATGCCTGGGTCCACAGCCTCTCCATCGAGACTCCACGTGCACGGAGCTTCCAATGTGAAGATGATAAAAATGGGGAATAAATAAGCAGCACAGAGTTTAGGGAGTTTCAGCAAGCGTAACCTTCTTTATTTACTCACCTACACCGGTGCCACAATCCCTGGAACTCGGGCGGTTTATGGGAATCACACCTGACCTCAGGAGCAACCTAACCAGAGGCGAAGGTGTGCACAGCCAGCCACCCCCTCAGCACCAAAGACCAAAAAGCCACTCTCTCGTCCAGATATCACCACGTTACATGTTGTTAAGACCTCTGGGGATGCCTATCATGAGAAAGGTCTTCTGATGTATTGAGGAGATTCTGCTCGGTTTGTGTCACTGCAGCTGAGAACACACCAGCCTGCAAAACCCGGGGCACCATGCCAAAACCATTGCTCCATGGGTCCAGCTGACAAGCCCCCAGAGCTGCTCTCCTTAACCTTCTCAAATCAATCCATCCGTGACTCATTATTTCCAGTGTACTGAAGGAAACTTCCCATAAAGGGAGAAAGCAGTTAGGTGTGCATGGAGCAAATACCATAACAACAATGAGAAAAACTATGAAGATAAGGAAACAATCCATATGGTATTCAAGACAAAATCCCTAGCATTAGATTTTATACTACATTTAGTGTTCATTTCAAACAAGGCTCTGTAAAACACTATATAAATATAAATACAAATAATATAAATGTAAATATAAATATAAATATAAATATATACATATAAATATAAATAAAAATATAAATATAAATATAAATATAAATATAAATATAAATATACATATAAATATAAATATAAATATAAATATAAATGAATATAAATGTAAATATAAAAGAATTTGTGTGTGCATACATAAAAAAGGAAGTCTGGAAATAGGAGCTAGAGGAAAGACCTGGCTTTGGAGTGACAGAACATTCACCAGCTCTAGGGCCTGGAGCCTGTATTGTAGCTCATCACACCAGTGAAACTGCAGCTAAAGTCTGGTTCTTGTTTTCTAAGAAAATTCCATTTTCCATTTAAAGAAAGGCACATTCTGATTCTTAACTTTGCTACACATAATATTGAACGTTTCCTGTGGAGCGGATATAATCCAAATGCATTTAGAGCCAGATTCTGCTACTGCTGAAGTCAATGAAAGGTTTCAAAATAAAACTAGGAACTCTTTCTCACGTTTGCAGTCTGTAATCCTTTTGTATCGAAGGCTGAAATCCCTGAGTTTCAGCCTTTTTCCCTTAATATTGACATCATCATGGGAAAATGAAAAGGCAAATACACAATAAATGAGCAGAAAGAGAAAGAAATCCTTGTTGCGGGGAGGTATAGCACATACCAATAATGCTGCCTCATACATCTGCCTTTTCCTCACTTCCCACATTACAATGTTTTTTAAATCTTTAAATTTAACAATAATTAATAAAATCCCAGACTGAGTCCAGACTCTGAACTAATTAGTAATAATGAAACGATATTAACAACCATCCTAAATCATTAAATACCAACAAAAAGTAAATTGAGTCAGCCACCAATATGAAATAATAAAATTGTTTTGGTTTGGGTTTTTTTTTCATCAATTAATTCACTAGACATAAGTAGAAAAGACAAGTTTAAACACACATATCAGTTTGCTTCCATTCCTATGTACCAGCTACCAAGCAGACTGAGGGAGGGTTGTCCCATGACTGCAAGTTCATGTGTTCTCCATTTTTGTGTTATTTCCTGATAGTTTTAAACGTGTCTGAGAAATCTACTGTTCAGCTACTACAAAACCGAAGAAAACCTATAATCTTTTTAATGACTGATTCCCCCATGGATTTTTGCAAACATCTATGTTTTTTCATAGTATTGAGGTAATAAGGTTTTATTTTTTCAAAGCCAGGCTCTTCTTCCTTTGTGGAGGTAACGTGTTGCCTCCTGGAATGAGCTGGTTTCCAGACTTTAGTTGACATTATTGTTAAGAAGCCCAAACCCAGCTTCCCAGGTAAGGAGATAGTTGCCAGCTACAGCATCACTGGCACAAGGAACTAGTGCTAGATCTAATGTCTCTGCAAGTGTGCTGTTTCTGCGATGTTTATATATAGCCTGATGAGTGCACGTGAATTGGAAATAATCAGAACTATTTCTACCATGGAAAATACAACTTTTGATTTATCTTTCAGGAAGCAGTAGGATGCAAGTGATCATGTGTGGCAATTCTGCTCCCGGTGTACTAGTAAGGGACTCAGTGACAACATGAGAGCAACATACAAAGTCTCCCAACCCTCTTTTCTTTTTCTTTGGGGAGCTGCAAACCATGCTGCAGATCTTATTGTCACTGTCAGATGGGATTCCCTTCATCTCTGCTGCTTGAGATCATTCCCATCAGTTTTGGGAGCCGTTACCAGAATACAACTGTACCCGTTACTTATTGAATAAATTAATCACCAGAACTGAGGCTAGTACTCTTGGGTTCCATGTCTAGTGACTTTTTAAAGATTTTAAAATAAGGCAATGCAGCAATACTGGGCATGCAGAAAGATCCCTTCCCTCTAACACCTCTAACACTGCTCAGGGATGTCTGACATGGTGGGGCATGGGTCAGACCTGTCTTGGGAAATGGGGAAGCCTCAATTGGGTTATTCACATCCAAAATCAACGTCTTCATCACTGTGCAAGAAGTGAGTCTCCACTTCCTCTTCTCCGTTCTGGAGTGGTGCCTAGAGAAAAGCCATTATGTTCCCCTTGCTAAAGCCACATGCAAAGGAAGAAAACTGAAATCATTTCGCTCGTTTGCTTATTTCAGCAAGAGAAAAGAACAGCTTTGGCTCAAATCAAACTGAGAAGTTGATTATTCATGTGGGCCTTAGAGAGTGTAGTACCCAGCTTTCCACATAGCCACATTGCAACAATAAACACCTCTGTGTGTCAGCCCCTCCTCTCCCTGGGAGCTTCAGAAATCCCAGGGGAAAAATTTGACATGGTTTTAGCTCTCAGAGAGGATTGGAGACACAGTCATCCTTTCCTGCACCAGACTTTGTTGCTAATATTCACAGTCCCCAAGCTGTGTGTAACCTCTGCCACACCATAACAGAGCAAACAAGTCCTTTTACAAACCATCCTCCCCTCTCCTAGAGGCAGCGAGGCTGGTAAAAGCGCAGCTGCTAAAGGCCGGTTGCTGAGCAGCTGCCATCCAGCAAACATGGATTTGGTGCTGCTGTGCTTAGCAGATAATCCTGGGACAGAAAGATACGCCTTCACCCAAATGTTTACTCCTCCTCACTCCTCTCACCTCCCACTCTCCCCCAGCACCTCCAGCAGCTCTCTTGGCTTCCCTCACTCACGAGCTCACAGCTCTGGGGTTTTCTGCACCAATTTCCTTCTTCTCTCCAGGGACTGAAACTGTTCTCAGATCTATCATGTTATTTTTTTCATCTCATTCCCTCATCACCCTCATTCCCCTCCCCAACACATTGGCTGTGGATGTCCCATCCTAGCCCACGACCTTGCCAGCAGCCTCCACAGCCTCACCAGCACACACAGCAGCAGAGTGAATGTCTTCCTTCCATGCACAAAATGGTCTCACAGGTCTTCCTCTCGCCTCTGCCTTCTGCAGGGCTTGGGGCCCTCCTTCAGCAGCTCTGCAGACCTTCATGCTACCATCACAGCTCCCCATGGAGATGGATCTGCTCCTGGATTCCTGGATTTTCTCCCCATGGTTCCTCCAGTTGGCCTGGGCATATTTTCGTTAAACATTGCTCTACACCAAACCCCACATCCTGATGTTTATCTGCCACTCCTACCCTCTTATCTCACTGCTGCCCCTCAGACATGGCCTCTTTGGTCTTGCCCTCCACTACCATTTTCTCTTCCCACACCACCGGGTCCACACTCAGAGCTATACCTACCTTCAGCTAAAAGTGTCAGACCTTGTGAGTCCCTCCCTGGTCAGAGGGCTGTTGTACTTGTCTCCCTCCCCTAGCCCAGAGCTTCATAGCCTGACCTCATCACCTGCGTCCTGCAGCAGCGGGCACAGCACCCTCGACAGCGCAGAACCCAGAAGGCTCAGCCTTTCAAACAGGCTCTGCAGCAGCAGCAAACACCCAGGCGTCCCCTCCTCTGGTTTCAGCACTCCTAGGAAGACTCTTCCCAAATTTTTTTTTTGTACTTTCCCTGCGGCTGTAGCCCCATTCATCCATTCCCACACCAGTCTTTCCTGTTAACATATACTTTCCCAAAGAGGCATATAACATACCAATTGGGCTGCAACTCTGCAAGCACAACCTCCTGTATACTTTTTCCCACTAGCACGGGTGGCTTTGCCTTGGCAGCATGTGGTATCAGACAATACCCTGCCTGCAATTTTTCTCTTTTCAGTTGATCACCTTTGTGAACACTGATTTTGTAATGGCTTCACGCTTTCTTCTCTGCGAAACCACATTTTTAGCCAGATTCAGCCACTGCAAATGCAGATATATATTTAGAAAGCCTTTACCTGCAGCTGTGCTTACAAATGTTTCTTCCATGCATCCAGAAAACTTCAGTTCTTATCTGAAAAATCAAATCATATAAAAGTAGCAATAGAAGAGCTGGGCTTGAGCTGCAGAAACAAAACCAACTGTGATTTTATACCCCTGATCACACAAATCTGTGAGTGATTTAAAGCTCTTCTACAAGCCACAATATGCAGAACCTTCATTTATACACCCCGGACATGGATCTAGTTGCAAAAACTAACCAAGATTTTAGAAGTCCATTTATCCTAAGATGCTACTTAGTTCTGTTCATATACACAGATGTCATGACATATCTAAAATACTATGCTTGCAACCAGTCTAGGATGTGTTTGCATGAAGAGACTGTTCCTCCTACTGTATGATTAAGTGGAAAGTAGGTAACTGTATTTTTCAAGGACTTTGATATAAACCTTTGCTGATAACCCTGGCTGAAACAGTAGGCCCATATACAGAGGCGTATGTTTTTTTTTTAGCCATGTACTCACTGAAAACTGACAAGAAGAGGTGTAGAGGCACCCACCTTCCACCGATGCCAACCCATTTAGGTAACTTCAGCACAGGCTGATTTGCAATTGTTAGGCATGTACATTTTTAGCTGTGCTCAAATTCCTGCTATTCCACCCACTTTCTTCATTAGCATATTAGACGCCCCCATGGCATACTTTAAAATGGTCTATAAGTCAGGCATGTGTGAGGGAAGGTGGCTCCACTTCTGCAGCTGAAGGCAGCTGAAGTCTTCCGTTTCAAAGTGGGAAAGATCATTAACAAGGAAGACACAGCCCCACGGGAAGGATGCCAGCCCCACAGCCTGCCTCAACTTTGGGGTTATTTCCTATGGTAGGGTGGAGAGTAGAGCTCATAAATAGTGCTCTAATTATTCTGATTGCAGCCCTAATAATATCCTGTATGGAAACCCATGTATATATGTGTACATATACATTTTCCATGTTTTTATTTTCATAGATATCTATATGTATGGAAACAACATGTCTTATTAAACACTCACTTTCTGCTTTGCAGGTCACTCATATGCCAAGGGTTGAAGCACCAGGTGACACCCACTGATCAGGCTTTTGGCTATGGTGACCAGGGGAAGCCACACAATGAGGTGTCCTCTGCTAAACCTGCACCCTGTGCGGGGACGGCTCCTGCCACCCGGTGTCACTGCGGCAGCTGCCAGGGCCAGCAGGGCTGCGCGGACGCTGGGTTTTGCAATATCATCATAAGGATACTCCCCTTTGATTTATCAATGTGTATTGTTAAGCTGTTAATCTAGCGTAGTGTTTGCCCAGACTTTTGCTGGGGTATTTGCATCACAAATCTGGTGGCAAACCTCTAAGAGACACTTTGGTCTCCCTGCTGCCAAGCTCTTGTTCCTACACAGAAGCAGGACCCTTGGACTTCAGTTGCATGCCTTGAGGTGTGTTTTGGACAGCTGGGAACGTAACAGGTAGGCAGAAAGACCAGCTTGCTTCCTGGAGGGAGGGACACAGATGCCCCTTACCAGGGCTCCCTTCTCTGCATACAGAAGCCCCACTACTGGTGGCCTCCTCTCCTCCATTACCTCCCTCTGCTCTCATCCTGCTGCAAACTGCTGCACAGTTTTTTCACCAAATCAGTAGGGATGATGTCCGTAACAAAACCTAACGGCGCCTTTTCCTGCACTCCCAAAAGTAAGGCAGGCAGAGTTGTCCCAGGAAGAACCTGGTGTCCTTCCCAGCGAGCAGCTCTCTTCTCTCTGCACAAATCCTGACTTCAGAAGTGACTCGTGTACTGCTCACTACCTCACTGCTGGCCTCAAGAATAGGCTTAGGCTAGAGATTTCACAGTGTGGCCAATATCCCCAATGTATTTCCTTCTCTCTCCTTTTCCCCCTCATTTCCCTGTACCTCCAGTGCCACTCCTTGTAATTGCTGCAGAAATGTAATTGCTGCTCTGTGTAATTGCTGCAGAAGCAATCTGAGCTGTCATTGACTTACATTGTTCACACATCAGGAGAACCTGGCAGATCAAAGTCACCCCACCTAGCTTCAGGGACCTCCTCGATACGTATTTACCTCTGAAGTAGGTATCAAGCCTCCCAGTATAAGTAATGGAGACCTAGAAAATCTAGAAGAGTGAAATTTAAGGTACAAATCACCTGTCCAAAAGTATATTTCAACTCAAGGATGAAACAAATCATTCTTTATATCCATGGACAGTATTAAATAAATAATTATTTATATCTACAGACAGCATTAACCATATCCGTAACAAATATATAAAGTAACACTCGTGTTTGGGATACAAAGGCAGTTTTGGAGTAAACACCTAAAGTTAGGCAAGTAGATCCCAACTGGGCTCTCCTAAAAGACAAACTATGACTTTCAGATCAGCTCTATTAAATCTATTTTGAATTAAACTGCACTTTCTTTTGCTCACATGATGCCCAATCCTGTTGACTACACAGTTGTCTAGCAAGGAAAACTACATCTCATGGCACCGCAGAGTCGGTCCGTATCTTGGTCTAAACTGATGTCATTACAATGAATGGCAGCAAAATTTCATATCTCTGTATCTGTCCCTTTCTCACAAGAGCATGAAATAAACAGGCAAGGTGCAAAGGGAGAACCAGCATTCTCTAGGGGACTGAGGCAGTTCAGGACTGATGGGGGGTGCTTAGCCATCCAGCACCTTCCAACAGGAAGATGAACATCTGCCTGTTTGTGCCTTCACCCTCTCGCCAGGGAGGTGGCATGCATTGTTCTGGATTTTCCAATACACACATGCACACTTTTTACTCAACACTCAAATGAGCAAGGACAAGCTCAGAGATATGTGCCCACCACCACTGATTATCCCTTGCTTGCAAACAAGTTTCAGCTAACTGCTTTGCATACAGAGGGATGATCTCAGCCAGGCATGGCTTCATCCTGCCTGTAACATTGAGTCTGGAAATTTTGAAAGCATAGAAGAGGTAGAAGTTACATATTGTTGGTATTTGAGTTCACATTGTTGGTATACTGGAAAAGTTACTGAAAAGGATGCTTGTGCAAGTCTATAAATGAGGGAGAAGAGTAATTAAAGGGTAGTTTCCCCTCATCACATGGTTACATCTTTCTAGGAAAGACACAGATCATTAAGAAAGAGCCCTGTTACCTCTCAAAGGAATGGGGAGAGGCATTAGTTTAATTTTTGGTGCCCTGATCTAAGATTATGCCACTCCAAGGGGACTAGCTTTAATTAGATTAACTTCTAGCTGGCCTTTCATTTATTTATCAGCCTGCTCCAGAATTGAGGCTTGAAGCTGTACAATAACTAAGTTATAGCCTATTTTTAGATTGTGAGCAGATCTCCACAGAAAGAGAATGTAAATGAGGTACACATTAGTGCCCCCTGGCAAAGCAGATACAAGTTCTTCAAGAATATTGTTCCAAAACCTGGACTTCAGGGCCTTCTCCAGTGAAGTAGGTGAGCAGTCTTTGTGGTATTGGCCTTGATGCTTGCTGCAGGCCATAGGTGCTTGGAAATGCTGCAGTGGCCTCGCAGATCTGTGTACCTGCAGGGGTGGGATTCAGCATCATCACTGGAAACTGGCACAAATTGATCATGGGTAGCAATACAGAGTTGGCACAGACTTGGAAGAGTTGCATTCCATCCCATTCCCATCAGTCGTTATTTTCTACTATTGGTACTCAAACTTCCGTATGCCTCCTTGCTTGGGCACAGAGCGTTCAAAGCACAAAGAAGAGGATGGCGAATGAGAGGGGAATCATTTAAGGACCATTGTGTCACTGCTTCAGGTTAGTGTACACAGACACCAAACCGCTGGGCCCCCCAGTTTTTCCCACTCTTTTTCTCTGGTAGATAGCGCATTTGAATGTTTTAGCAGTGCTTGCTGCAAGGGCAGAGCAGTTCTGATGCATTTGTCCACTCAGAAACTGCAGAGCTAGACAACCCACCGAGACTATGCAGAAGAGAAGCCAGAGGAGGATTACACTGTACCTGGAAAACATTCAGCTACTGCCTTACCTCAGGTTTGCAATCCCTTTGTGTTGGTAGAATAGAGCAAAAGGAATTAATTAAAGGCTAAAAACTTAACCCACCATTATTAAATTCCAGAGGATGAGTTATTTTTAAGGTATATAAATATTTGGCAGAAATTCTTAAAAATCCTCTTTTAAAGGAATTTCCATGTAAGCTAGGTTTAAGAAGACATCTTTGCAAAATCTAATAAAATGCAGGCTAGTTTCACATTGACTCATACTTTGATTGAAGCTGAGATGTCCAAAAGGCAGCAGGTGCCAGAATAACTGAAAAAACCTTTTTCACATCTTTTCCCTACATTTAAATTAGATATCAGTGAAACATTATCAGCTCCAATGGTATAAATTATTTACTTACTACATACACAATTAACATTTTAAATTAGTTTGACACACTTAAGATTCTATAAACATTATTGTGCAGTACAAGATTTCTCAATACTTTCAGGAGACAAGGCATGAGAAATAAATCCAATGTGCATTATCATATTAGAAAGCCATTATATAGACATTTAAAGACAAAACCACAAATAAAACAAGAATACAAATCAAATTCTGTACAACAAAAATTTAGGCTGTACAATAGAATGATCACTTGGGATGAAAAAATATAAACAGTTGTCTTATCTTCCACACAAACAGTTCAGAAAGCATGTTGGTTCATGTGTAACATATTGGATTTGCTAACATTCTGAGTAATGCAGGCAAGATTTGCAGACACCTGATCATCCAGCTCTTCTCAGCAGATAAAGGTCTTCTGAAAAAAAAAAACAAGAGTAACCTGGCTAAAAGTGACAGTTTGTCTACAGCAACGAGATATTTCAGTAAAATCAATGAAAGCTTTTCCTGTGTTTTAATTGGCATTGGATTGGGGCTCACAAGCTCCCCGTTGTTCAGTACCCTGCCATACTAAGCCGGAGATGTTGTTCCAAGAGCACAGGCAGACAGAAGTACTTGGATGGGCCACTTGTTTTTGCTGCAGGGAAAACACCCACACTATCCATAGAGCAACACTGTCGTCACATGGGTTGGCTACAATGCCACAAAGCTTGGGAATCTGCCTGTTGATGCAGAAAATACAGCCCTTTCTAAACCCAACACAATGAGCTGCGGTTGAGAGTTAGGAGGAGTGCCTTGGACCTGCAACGGTTTTGGCTTCTCACACCTCTTGATAAGGACCTGCTGTTGGGCCGTGGCCTTTGTCTAACTGAGCCTTTGGAAACTTTTCAAAATCTTTGAGAAATTGTGAAAAGATGCCTCTGGGTGTTTGCATCACAGACGCTACGGCACACTACCGCACGCTCGCCCAGTCTCCCAGATACTGAGTACCCTAGGAGAGATCATTTTAAATGACAGCATTCACTGTCAATACTGTGTTGGAGATACCTGGGACAAGAAGTAGCACCATTACGGAAAAACAACTACTGGCAAGGATTTCAGTTTTGTGGCAAAAAACAGACTACTTTCAAAAAATCAAAATAAGCTCATAAATTCTGATTATCTCTGCTACAACGAGATAAGGAGGCTACCAGCTGAGCCACGTCTTTTAACAGTTTTCTGTTAAGAACAGTAAATTCCAGCATCAGAAGAGCAGGAGGAATAAAACAATGCACACTATAGCAAGGGCAAGAAAAGAGGCCAAAACTTTAGAGAAGTAGTGCACAAAGGGCCCAGCATCCTTGAAAGACATTGAATAGCCCCAGAAGACTTTCAGAGGCTTGAGAAAGGACACATTACGGCCAGGTATTGGCTCCTTCCCACAGAGCAGTAAATCTCTTGCAAAGTCTCTTTGCAAAGCCTGTTTATGTGCCTTCAAAAAACATTGGTTATTTGTCATGCAGTCCCCCAGAGCTAAACTGCAGTGGTTTATGTGTGTTATATCACAAATTTGTTGACAAGGAACACTGCCATAGTAATCCTAAGGGGGAAGTCCCTTTGCAAGTTTGACTATATGTGTATTTTCTATTCTTCACAGAGCCTTTTTTTAAAAAAAATAAATAAAATAAATTTAAAAAAAAAAAAAAAACAAACCAAAAAAAAACCAAACCAACAAACAAACAAACAAAAAAAAAAAACAACAAAACTGTGGCTGTTGTGGAGCCTATGAGGCTGAAACCACTGCCATTTGAAAATCAGACACCATGACAAGTGAAATATAAGACAACTGATACATTAAATTAGATTTAGAATATGCAGGATTTTCTAAGTGTTGGGGTTGGGTTTTTTATATCACTGGTTGTTACAGTTTCAGGTTTGAGTACTGATATAGGTCAGTGGATCTCTTTCTTCCATGTAACAGGATGAGGAGACCAAATTTCCCTTGTATTTATTATTGTGGGATTAAAGAGACACAAGAGTAGCTCTCTGTATGTGTGGAGCTTCAACAGAGGAAAACTGGGAAAAGTAAGAGAGAAATAAAACCACATAAAATATGATTAGGAACTAGCTGGCAAGACAAAAGATTAAGCTATCAAGCAGCACTTCAATCAGGCTGCTTTTTTAATTGCAAGTAGATGTCATTAGTTATGGAAATCACAGTATAATGAGGCAACTTAAAATCATATTATAATGTTGAAGTTACACATTAATTAAAACTGGACATCATCCTTAGTAAAATCTTGGAAAACATCAGCCAGAGACAGGCTAGCCACATTTATTTTTATTAACTCCCTGATCTGTGGCAACTGACTCCAGCAGGTTTAGCTTTTATATTCTGCAAGATATTGAATAGGAGAACTAATATTTTTAATTATTTCTAAGTTTAAGGAATTCATTTCCATAAGTCTTAGCTAAGAAGTCATTCTTTTAAAGAATATGCCAATATCTTCCATAATAGTGCAGCGTGGGGAGAGGCAGTTTTTCCTATGTCTCTTTGTTTACAGGATTTCCAGGCATCGTGCCAAGATTTTTCCCTGTTAAAGAAAACTCCAGTCTTTCACATCCTTCATTTTCCTGCACATAGTTCAACTCTCCCGTGCTATCAAATTTCCTTTGAATCCTTCATACAGTCAAATGCAGTTTGCTGCTCTTGGAATTTAAAAACAGTAGGTTTGTTTGCTTTTTTTTTTTTTTCTGAGCAGCTTGTGAAAAGAAAACGGGAGGTGAAGAGCCAGCTCTTTGATTTGAACCTGGTTTCTACTAGCTTCATCTGATGGCCCCTAATTCTTGTATGAGAAAATACTGTGATAGTAATCCCTATCCACCCTCTCCATGGCACTCAAGGTTTTTCACACTTTACTGTATCTCCCCTCAGCTGTCTCTTTTTCCAGCTGAAGAATTCAGTATCGCTCACTAAGAGTCACTTAAGCACACTTGCACAATGTAAGATAAGCAACCTTGTTTCATCTAAAATACTGATTAATAAAGACTGTAATGATTGCATTTGAATTTCAAGCTTTTACCTGTACAGGGTTAGGATTTTATTTTCCAAGACACACAAAGTATCACAGGTCAAAAAGCCCTCTATTGAGTCTGACTGGTGTAATGTTAGTCTTGATTAGAAAAAAGCTATTATTTTTCCAGAAGATAGGAAAAAATTGTGACCATTTACCTGTGCAAAGAAATATCCTCTCTACCAAAGAAAAAGACAAAAACAAATTAAAAAAAAAAAAAAAAACTGGAAAACCCCTTGAAAAATACATAGATACTTAAATATTTATTTTCACATCATTGGGCTATGACTGTTTTGTTATGTTGTGTCCCACACAGGTGATATATAGGACAATACAAAACGACAAATGTTATGAATCAATATAGAAGCCTTCCGCCTTTATTTTCGGCACAGGTAAAGTCAGACTGCTTGCAAAGTCAGCCTGCATGCAGTATACTATGGCTGTATTTTAACAGCACAGTCCATTACCCAGTTACATCAGTCTCCAAGCCTGTTCACTCACTCCTGGTTCTGCCCACTGTGTTTCCCCGTGTCTCAAGTATCGTTACAGCAATATGATTTTAGCATGATTCTCAAATTAGTTTTAATCATTAAAGTTTTTAAGAGAACAGCTATTTTCATAGCATATATCCTCATTTAGTCACACACTGAGTTGAGCCTAATGTTAGCAACAGTCTTCCTCAATATCAAGACCAAAATCACTTACCAGTAGAAAAGAATTAAAGTATTAAAGCTAATTGGTGTTTGTGACCATTTATATCACTGGAGTACTTGATTTATAATGCTTACACTTTAGGAATCTTACTTTACTGTATAAAATCCTATGTATCTCTTTCTCATCTTACAGATTTGAGTTTAAGAAACTGAGTGACCACCTCCAGTATTCTCAGCTATTCAAAAAATTCATGATTCTTGGCATGCTTTAGGAGCGAAGAAAGAGAAGTTAATGAATAATTACTGTGATGCTTTAGCCTTACTGCCTGTGTGGATCTGCAATGTAGGAGCTATGGAACATGGCTTTTTAAGTCTCACAACATATTTCAAAGCAGTGAAACGCCAGAAGGTCTAAATATAGAAGCTCAATATTGTTTCATGATGATGAGCAGAGGCCCAACGCTCTTGTTTCTTTATGCACCCTTTTGCATGTCCAGACTCATAACCTCTTCTGAAGGAATGGGAAAGGAAGAAAAGGAGAGGGTGGCAAAAGAAACATTTTAGTAGTTTTAATTATCTTTTCTTTCTCAAAACTCCACCCAAGGCTAGAAGATTAACTAAACCTAGAATTAATCACAAGAAGAATGAGGGGCACTTAACCACTTATCAAAAGTGTGATAACAAAATCTGCCTCCCCCAAACCTAACAGACACCAAGAGTAGTGATGAGGAGAGACCCGGACAGCACTGCCACCACTATGTAATTAGTATTTACATTTCTAGTATGGAAATGTCACCAGTGTTGGCTATGAGAGCAGCTATTATTCCCAGAACAGGAAATTCACAGGGGTTTTTTTTGCTTCTTACTGCTTGTGTAACAACTGTCTTATTGCATATATCCATCCAGGCAATACATTAGACAAGACTGAATTTCACCTGGACCTCTTCCCAAACGTTGTGAGACAGATAGGAAGATATTAAGAAAATAACCCTAATCTTTTTAGACCGGTAACTGATTATATTTCCACTTCAAAAGTCTACCGACACACAGGGAATCCTGCAGACCAGGAAAAAACATTAGAAGATTAAAGTGAAATTATCTTAAATAAAAAGTTTGGATAGGGGAATTTAAAGTGAGATTGTCTTTATTAAAGACAAGAAAGTAGGGGTGGAAATTGTAATTTTAATTGCACTGTGCAACAGAATCATCCCAGGGAAAATTATATATAAACAGTAAGAGAACAAAAACAAATCGCTCAATACTTTTGTTGAAATACTATTTTTTCATTCTACTGGTTCTAACTCATATCAGAAGAGACAGACTGGCAGATTTGTTGAAGGCAACTGGGTGCTGAAAACAACTTATAACTTGCAGAAACATGTCCCTGAAGCATACCTCCATTGCTGCTGATGCCAAGCAAAAATACCAGAACTCTTAATTAAAAACAGATATTTAAACAAAAGTAGCTTTATACTGATTCTCAGTGCCCTTATTCTTCTCACTCTTGACAGTAATCAGAGATGGAAGGTCTGATGTCCTATAAACACCAGTCCTCATCCTCCCTTGGCAAGATCTCAGTTCAGAGATGTAACCTTCAAAGCTGAGGTTCCCTTCAGAATCATCACAGGAGTGTGTGCCGGGGTCTTCCAGTTTGACTCCATCCACATCGATTATCCTGTTTACGGGGAGCTCCGTTCCAGGGTTCTCCCTCGCACCAGGAGGATTAAAACTTCTGCTGATCTTCACTTTGTGAGAGGTCTGCTCACAAGAATTTCCTGAAGTCCCTTGTGAATCTTTTTTCTTTCTCTGGTTTGCACCTAACAGAAGAATTAAAATAAAAAACACAAAAGAGGAGAGTTATGTATATTCTGGTTTTATTAGTTTTCAGTATTGCAACCTCCTCTGAGGTCCTAATGGTAGATAGTCAGCTGAGATATTCCTTCACTCCCATCAAGGAGACTTATTGATGTACCAAGTACATAACTAAGCAGTAAATCTCAAAGATAAATGTAAAATGTTAATATGCATCTGTCTTAATTTAGCATTTTTTCAGAGTTTTTTAAAAGACTCCATTAAAAATAACTACTTAGTATAAATTTGTACACATCTAGAACAAAAACTCTCACACCAGCAAACCCAAAGGTAGAGGACAATATAGAGTTTCCACCGGGGCAGAACATGAGATTAGCTTTAATTCTTTTCTATTGGCCTCCAATACCAGATTCCTGCTTAGACGTTATTTTCACTTGGCTAGAGATTAATTCTCTAGCAAACTCAAAAAGGATGATTTTAAGTTGCAGTTCACTGTCCTGAACTGCAACTGAGCAACTATGAGCCATGGTTTACAGCACAAGAAGAAAATAAATAACCTGCTGAAGGGCTTCAAACATTCAAGAAACAGCTGAGTTGTATGTGATTTTAACCTTGAAGTTTCTTTTTTGGTACAGTGATTCTAAAATCAAAATTGTTAGGACTTGGGGCTGTTCTCTAGAGCTACTCATACAAAGTCATTACTATCCCAAGGTAACCATAGATTACAACCTTGAGCTCCCCAAAAGGTACTTTGGCGTTAGGTGTGACACTGCAAAATGCCAGGCACTTCTTAAAGCAAATGCAGATGAAGCTGTCTGGCCTGTTTCAACAGGCAACAAGAAGGGAAGGCTGAAGAATGAGTTGATTTCATGATTTGCACCATGGTTACCAACATGATCTTTTTAGTTGAGGTGCCCCCACTGTAACAATATAAAAAGGGGCAGAATTTTCAGGGAGAAAGAACTGCTTTTATTGGACCAACTGATAAGCAAGAAAAAATAGAGAAACTTTCAAGGCACAAAGGCAGACTTGAGTAAGGGCTTCCATTTCATATTTAGTTTATTTTTCCCATGAATACTAGCTGGTCTTTTAAAAGATACCATCTTATCCAACATGTCTTACATAAAATATTTTTAAACTTTTTGCCACAGTACACACAAGTGCCTGACTAGCACATTTAGCCACACAAATCCCATGAGACTTGTGTGGTTAAATCCCATAGCTGGCTTTGAAATATATTATTTGTGTTTGTTCTACAAAATTATGTGTACAGGTTTTTTCAAGAAAAGTAAATTTCAATGTATAATCATCATAATCAATAACTTTTTGTTATGGAGAGGGGAAAAAATGCAAATGTAAAGGACAGAAAAAGCAATTCAGTACTGTTTCAATCAAATCACTCCAGGGTCTTGTCAAGGGTTAAAGCTTTCTATTTAATGAAAATAAGTTAAAATTCTAAGTAGTAAAATATTATTTTAGTGCTCTAGCTACAGTGCAGCCCCACATTAATAACGTGGATATTCCACATCATTAATGCTTGCCTTTTTTTCACATCCAGAGGAATTAGATCAAACTCCAAACAAATCAGCTGAGCAATAGCAGAGAGAAGGCAGAAAGCTTTCTCAGCTCTGCTAGCCCAGCACGACTCCAGCCTACTAAATTACAGCTAACATTTAATGGGACTATATTATGCTTCTTGTTTACATCTTTATACTGCAGCCGAACACTGCCTTAATTTTAACTGCTGTTTGCATGTCTGTGGTGTAAAATGCTATTCTTCTATTGTAAAATGCTTCTCTCAACATGAATGTACTGAATTTTACTCCTGATCTTTTTAATCTACTATTTTATTCCCTTTAAGGAAGATCTCTGATTCTCCTTTCAAGTTAATTTAAAAGAGAAACTGATTTCTAGAAATCCATACTACTGATAAATTACAACAAACAGTTTGCATTGACAAAGCATGAGTCATCCAGCTGTACTAGTATTGAGAACATATCCTTCTACTAAATGTTGTGTAAAGAAACACCTTTGATGGTGGTGTAAGGTCTCATAGCTCTGTTGACTTGAACTAAGCTGAGACACTTTCCACAGTCAAAAGATACAGCCTGCATTAACAGGGTACAACAGATGAAAGAGCTGGAAACACCTACTGGGGAACACTACAGAAGGTGTAAGTATTGCTGTATTTATTTGGTTGCTAAGTCTTTCTACAGCTAAATATAAGAAATGCCATTAAGTCCTGGAATTATGGTGTTACTGAGTCATCACATGAAGCAACTGGGCTTGCAAGCTGTCTAATAGGAACAAAGCAAAAATAAGGTCAACGTTAGCTCTCGGGCTTCACAAGACGTAAATCCATCTGAAGAGGAATAAACCTGTATTATGCGTAGTTTTTTCTATTAATGCCCTTTTCAGGAGCAATCCCTCTGAAGCATCTAATAAATTACTACTAGAGGCAGGACAGTAACAGAGGCCTTATCTAAAATACTGGTTCAAAAGAATATGGAATTACTAAGGGATAATACTGTGAAGATGGTTTTTATTTTCCTGGAAGGGTAGAAACTATCTTAGTTCACCTACACCAAACAGGAAGATATGTCAAGAGTAGCACTACATTGAAAAAATATTTTAGTGTGCTTTTTTCCTCATTTTTAAAAGCAAAGCATTTATGAAGCAAGGCTATTTAGCACAAATAATAGGAGATACTCCCCCAAACAGCTTGTGTATAAAAGTATCCTAAAAGTTTTAAAATAGACTCAAGGCTTGCATATACTCTGTGGAGCTTTATAACAAGGCTTAAACGATGCCTACAACACTTCTGCACTGGTCATAATCTCTTTTTAAGTAACAAATACCTGAGCAAACTTAGCTATGAAGGGCACCACTTAAGGTGCAAAGAGCTTTCACAGATAAAATTTCTGTTCACATATTCTTGCACTGAAACAATGAAAACCTCCATGAATATCTCTGTGGATTGCTTTGCCTTGCATAAAGCATATCAGGAATGATATCACATTTTCCTGAGCCTAATCTGTCAAATGTCCTACCTAACTTCAGAAAGGAAAGGAAGCCAGTGCTTAGAGCAGTATTTGCACAGGTTAATTTCCAAACAGACTGGAATAGCATAATCATTTTAAAGATTACCTATTGGTAATCTTCACGCACCCTGGTAAGCATTCCATGTAGCTCTAAGGGAATTTTTTTGTGCATCTGATCCCATTAATATGTCCCAGCTGGTTTAAAGATGGGCTGATGCATGTCATCTTCTGTCATTAAATTGAAGATCTAGTATTTTACAGACTCGCGGCTAAATGACTGCTTAGAAGGCTAAGTGCCCTGGTCTGCATTTTTCAAAAGGCTAACAATCAGGCATCATTTTGGCTCATCTCCTGACTTCCTTTGCCAGTATTTCTATTTTTCTGATATTCTGATTTTGTGTATTATTGTCCAGCTCTCTGAATTTAACATTATGATTATGGCCAAGTGTCTTTACAGAGGAAGACAAAGATGAATTTTTCTTCTGTATAAAATATTCCTCAAACTCTAAGTAAGATCTAAGCAAGATATCAGACGACACGGTCTTCCAAATAGTTTAGGACCAAGGAAACATTTGGCCAAATTCCAGGCAAAGACGAGCTCACAAGAAAACTGGAAATTTCGGGAACAGCATTAACTATTAAATGTAGATGATACGATCAAATAACCATAACTGTAATGCAGATGCTTTGGATTTAACAGTCCATCCACAACATCTTGCAGGGATACTGTTTCTATGCCATAATTATTAGACCCATTTATTATCTAAGTGCCAAATTTTAGTTATGATTCACTCAAAGCATAATTTAGATCTGGTCTGAAATTCTGTTCCTATAGGTTTAAGTGATCAATACTCAATATAGTTCCAATCACATCATATTTATCTTTTTTTTTTATAAAAAAAAAGAGATTATGTTTATTAAGTTTCACAGTAGGAGATGAACTCTGTATTTGAATGCCCATACTTAGCAGATTTCATATGTCAATATTAAATTCTATTCCATAATTTTCCAACACCATTTCCATATAGACAGACACCTCTTCCATGTAGATTCAGCATTTCTCTTAGCAGTCTACCTTTGCTAAAATCCTACTGTTCTTGTCAAAGCTGTTTATTATTTAGGTGGCTCTCAGTTCTACTAAAAGATAACAATACTCTGCTGGCTTCTGTACTGTTGATTCCAGGCATTTAACTTCTAATATCAGAGAGGATCAGATATTCAGTTAAAAAGAATGAGCTCCAGTTTAGTGATTTTGTGCTGACTTACAGCAGATGAGAATCTGTTTGATAGTACTTCACAATACTTCTAATTCTTGTGAAAAGAAATCACCTAAGTTTTCAGGAACAATTCCTGGAATTGGTTATTTACTGGCATATACCACCCCCAAGTAAAATCAGTCATTTTCAGTCTCCAAATTAATAAGACTCTGGTATGTTCTTTAATGTGGGAGATTGGGCAGAGACAGTTCCCATCTCTGATTCCACACAACAACCTGTCTTAAGGTGATAACACGCTGCCAATAGAGCATTTTTTTACATGAGACTTAAAAAAGGAGGCTTTTTGATGGTCACTTCTGCAATGGGTGTTCACTTCGATGTCCCGGAGGTATTTCAGTATGAGTAATTCTCTTCCTCAAAATACGTGTAATTTGGTAGTTTCACTCTGGGAAAGACACTTCTCTGTTCCTGTCCTAAACTGTTGGGAAATGGTACTTCAAAATTTTCACCTTCCCAGATGTGGACTCTTTTACGTGGTGGATAAATGACTTCCACAGTGGCTGATATACTGTCAGTACTGTAAGCGTTTGTTTTTTTGTTTTGTTTTGTTTTTTTTTTAAGTTTGTAAGGTGATTTATGCTTCCAGGGGGAAAAGGGTACTTTATATTTGAGATTTAGAATTCTGCTGGTTAAATTTCCTTTAACAGTTTCTTTCCTTTTATCTTTTAACTGATACACCACCAAGGAGAAAAAGGATTTAATAGAAGATTTATCTACCTACAGTTTATGCTAAATCTTTTCAAAGGAAATTTGACTTTAAATAGTGTATTTCACTTGCGTGATGAAACACCAACTGCAGCATATGCTTGCTGCTTTGAAATTTGACTCAATAACAATGAACACGTCAAGCTCGGAAATGGATTATTCTACAAAGCAGCAATACTCTGTATTGCCAGTCTATTTACTTTTGTCCAGGGAATTTCTGGAATACATTTGCAGCATTAAGTTTAGAAAGACAGGGCGGATATAAATTCTTCCAATCCACTCATCTCAAAAGCATTCATAAGAAGAACAAAGCACAAAACATTATTCAGAAAAACAAATTCTTAATATTGTATAGAAGAGGGAGCTGGCATGACTACTATTGCTCACCAGTGGCACATATAATCAAAAAAGGAAACACTGCAAACTGTGTTTGCTGAGGGCAGTGACCTTCTATATATATGGCTACAACAGCTGCCGAAGAGAACTGCACACAACATCATTTAAAAGCCAGGAACAGTCCAAGGATAAATAAAATGAAAAGTTCTGAATTTTGATCCCCACTGATGTGCATGCCCTCAATAACACTAACCAACTTGCTTAAACTGTTTCTCCACTGCTAAAATTGAAATAATTATTTAATACTTTCCAAGAAGTAGACATGATAAAACATCTCTGCAACAGTCCACAACTATTCAGCCCTCAGTTTGATCTTCCAGCATTTATTGTTAACATTCTTTCTGCTTTTCCGTCAGTACTCGGTAACAGAAGGTTTAATTATGGCAGAGAGTAGTATGTTGGGAAATAGTGGATTGAAATACTCGAATCAGTTTTAAATTAATCTACCATTCATTATGTTATTTTTCAATTAATAAATTCTAAAATGTGGTTTAACAGGACTTCCATTTACGTTTCAACTAATAATTCAACTAAATTCATTTCATCACCCAAATGTAAGTCATGTGTTTGAATACATCTGCTTTTAGCCTGTGTGCATTTGGTTCAAAGAGCAGTTGTAATTTTTCTAAAATTTTTATCTAGTCAGGGATAAAATTTGTAATTCTTTCTAAAATATGTATCTTGCTGTTTGATTGAAATAAACTTACATTTCAAACCATCATCCCTCAAGGCCTTTCTTGCTTTCCTGTTGTCTACTCTTAACACAACTCTCCTTCTCCTCTATTATTGATCTACATGCAATTCTCCCATTTAATCATGATCTGATTAAAAGAGGATTAACAGATTCTGGCCTTAGTATTACTGAATCCCCATGAGTACTTCTTTATATTGATCCAGAAACCCATTATCTTCTATAAAATTATACAGAACCAGTAAGGATGTAATTAACTGCAGGACAACAGGCTTTGTTAAAAATAATTACTTGCATTATTTTTACATCTTTAAAGTCATAATCCCTTCCTCCTCTTAAATTTTTATTTATGCTTTCGTTTATGTGGTTATCTTGATTTACACATGAAACACTGCTGGATTATGTCTAAAATATGCCACATGAATTAAGGGATTATGTAAAATATTAATTACATAAAATATTATACAATTTATTACAAAAATAAAGGTTTGTTTTGAATTTTTCAAGACATATGCATGATCATTTTTAATCTCCTTAACTATCACAAAGTTTATTGCACTTGGAATTCATTACCCTTATAACTGAAAAGTTTAGTAGCCAAAAAGTGAAAATCACAGAAATACCACTGGTATTATCTGATCTCTGTTGCCCAGTTGTAGCGCACTGCGTCCTCTCTGAGAATAAGAATAAAGAGCACTTGGGAGGGTATTTTTGTCTTTGGGAACAATAGCCAGTCACAGACTCTGTGAGTCCACCCTGACATTTTATTTCTGCATAATTTATCTTTCAAAGCAAAAACATCCGAGCACTGGTATTAAAAATTCATTTTCTGAAAGAATTCTTTCCAGTCAGAAGGGAAGCAAGTTTATTTTGAGGATACAATTGCCCAATTTCAGAAAGAAAATGGTGTCTTCAGAAAAAGTTAAGTAACTTTTTATGTAGTCTAAATTCACCCTTTATCTCCCATAGCCATATTATTAAAGCATAATTCCAGAGACTTCACCATGCTTTTATTTTCCCTAGCTGGCTCTCTATCTCAACCAATGACATTATATGCCTATTAAAATGGAGTTCTGCATAAACTCTTTATTCTACTGAATTGCTGGATCCAGTTTATACATCTACTCAAAAAAATACCTTCTTACTTGATAGGCAATAATTCAATTGACTGTAATTGTAATTTAATTTCAAGTATACTTCTCATCCTAAATGCAAAAAAAAAAAAAAAAAAAACCAAAAAAAAGGGGACGGAGGGAATTTTTTTTAATAACAGAAGAAAGAACAAGTTGATGAAATCAAATCTACAGTCTGTGCACCTTCAGTATGGATTGCTGCAAATTATCCTGTCTAAGGATGAAATGGTACTCCCTGAAAAAGCCCATTTACTACCAAGACTAAATGCCCATGTACTTTGTAGCAGAAGCAACAATCACAGTGAACAACTCACAGGCCCCAGTGGAATATCACTGAATGAATAATCTAGTGCAAGGCCTCTGGATATTCACAGCTCTTTAGGGGACTGAAAGTTTGAAAGACTGCCTCTCCCCATGACTGCTATTTTTCACTTGAGTAAGCAACATGCCTAACCCTCAGGGAACAACATTCTGCACAACACTCAAAGTACTTAGACTATACCATGTAGTTAAAGAAAAAAAAAAAACAAAAAAACAAAACCCAACAAACAAACAAAAAACCACACACACACACACCCCACACACACAAAATTAACCAAAAATATTAAATCAGTATTTTAAAACTTTCAAAAATGAATGGATCACTTCAAGCCAATTACACCACACGATGTTATTTCTTCCACAGATGGGTACCACCACCATTATAAGTAGAGACATGGAGTAAACGCATTTCAGAATTAGTCTTCAGATTCCAGAAACCCCTGATTTTTAAAGTGGGAAATTTGCCAGAACTAGCAAGCCTATTCAAAAATAAAGACATTTTCTCTAGATGAGTAACACAACAAGAATCAGTAATGATTCTTGTGTTGCAAACTGATTTATTTCATAGCTAAATATTACTACAGTATAAACATGTTTCACTTAAGAAAGTTCTGCGTTTGTAAAATTGTTCTCAAAAGCTCTGAGTGATGCAAACTTCATTTTGTTGTTTTCATTACATTATTCATATTTTGCTTTCTAGATCTTCAAATGAAAAAAAATCTCCAGTTACCCATTACAGGGATGGATCTTGGCCTGGCTTTGCTACATCAGCCTGTGGTTAGTGAATTGCCCCCTGCAGAACATCCATCCCCCAGCCCTTTTCCCAGCATATATAAACCCAATGTATAAAAGGCCAGCACACAGTGTAAGCATACATGTTGTTTACCTTTATACCAATTTGAAACCAAGATTATAGACCACCTTTTTACCCCAGTATTTTAATTCAATAAACCAATCAGAAATGCATTTTCCATTGATAGGAGATTATGAATGAAGAACCATTAAAGCACTTAAAAAATCAACCATTATTAATGATTTAGTCCTCTGAAATACCAGTTCTTGACTGGAGATAGTTTCCAGCAGTCCTTATTATAATAACTGTACATCACTGAATAGTCTTTCCATGCAAACTCCATGAAATCATGAAAATAGAAAAGTTTTGTTTCAGCCCACATTTTTTTCCCATAAAATCACCATTATTTTGTAGTATACAGTTCCCAGAAAATTGTAGTGTACTTTGAGAGGAGTGTAGAATAGAGTTAGTGTATGCAATAAGGTTGTAACAAAAAAGGAAGGTGTCTTACATCTTTCTTTTAGATTTTTGGTTTTCCTCAAAAAAAAAAAAAAAAAGAATCCAGTTTGCCACACAGCTAAGAGAAACTAAGATTTTAGTTTTGCAGAAGTATTGTTTCATTACTTAAAGGTCTCCCATAGGTGACTATGACAGAAAAATAAAACACAATCACTAGTGAAAGAGTAGATCAGTTGGAATACCTGAAAATTAAAATCTTTTTAAAAAAATAAAATCAATTCAGTATGTAGGATATTAGTTATCTGTGGTGGAAAAGCCTGAATAATTTTAGAAGGGGAACTGCTACAGGGCTTTCAACTGCTTCATTTTATTTCATGGAGGCCCACAACTATGTGGGAACACAGTGACTTTTGGAAAAACTACATTTTCAGCTCCTAGAACACAATAAGGCCTACGTATCAGTATGACAAGCCTATCTGCAGTCGTTTGTTTTTGTTTTTTTTTTTTTTTAATTAGGCTTCTCAGTACTGTTAGGTAGGACCCATCTCTAAGAATTAAAAGGGTAGTGCAGTCTCCAGCACCCATCCAACCCTTCATGTCTTACCCAAGAACACCAAATAAAGAGGTTGTTATATTGGTTACTCCATATCAAATGAACTGAGATCACCAGCTCATTTCTTGAAGACCAGGGAAGAGTTGCTTTAGTTTAAAATAAGAAAGAAAGTAATGAATATAAAGTTTAGCCCACGAACCCGAAGACAGAAGAGACTCTCCTTTCAGGAGTTCCTATTATGACTCATTTAAAAGAAATCTCCTGTCTTATTTGCCTTCTGGTGCACATGTCAATGCTATGGATTTCACATGTGACCCATCAGCATCTCAAGACAGCATTTGCCCATTGATATGAGATTATTAACAAATATAACGTTTGTCAACTTTGTCTCATGGTAATTGATAGTTCATATCTATTAATCTCTTTGTTATTTGAAGATAATTTAAATCATAATTCTTAATCCAGGACAGAAAGAACTGTTTTTAAATAATGAAGAAAATCAAAGCTTAAAACCAGTTTGTGTAACTAGGTCTAGAATTTATTACTCCTGAGAGAACAAAGATACAAAATACATGTGAAAACTACACAAGGATTTCTACAAAGTAAAAAGTAGAAAGTGGAAAAAGGGAAAGCTACAGTTCAGTGGCTACACAGAAACGTATGGCATGCATTAAAATATTGTAAATTCATGAAGTTTTTTTTTAAGTGCAAATGGTTTTTTTTAACAGTTCTCACTGAAAAATATGCAAATTGATACCTATGTTGTACACTTGTCATATTATCAGAAAGACATCAACACAAATCTATGCATATACACATCAATACGTCTGAAGTATATTTTGTGGTTTTGTTATTTGTAGGCACTGGTTACAAGTCAGTTCAATACTCAGCTTCAGAAATTAAGTGGTAGCGCTCATAGAACATTTCTCAAATACTACTAATAAAGGAATTTGTTTTTAAAATACCAAGAGGATGAAATAACTTGCATTGCCATTTATAAGCATCCAACAACCAAAGAAGTATTTACAAATCATCAACCATACAGATAAGGAACAGTATCAAATACTCTGTGTAAAAAGATAAATAATTAAAATGTATATTCCCACATCACAAAGAAATGTGATCATACAAATTATGGCACCATATGTTTGTGAAACATCAAAAATAAGTGTAGCACATAGATACCCTCTTCTTATATTTTACATTAAAATGTACAGTACAATGACTGTAAAACGTCAATGTCACAACACCCATCATCTTCACACTCTTGTTTCTGGTAATAGCAATTATTATTAGAGTCCATGTTTATAAAGAAAATCCATACTTCAGCCTTGGGCTAATATTGCTCTGTGGTATTGCTAGACCATGAAACTTACATCCTAAAAAAAGTTACATATTTTCTTTAAAATTATCTAATAGAAAGAGCTACTTCACATGTGAATATTCTGGAAGAAAGTGGGACAGATGAAAGCTATTTCTCTGTGTAGGAAAGTATGAGTTAAAAAAACCTATCATTTTTCTTTTTAGTCAAATATCCAATTGATTAGAGAAATATTTTTTTAAATTAAGGTTTATCCATTTCAAATTTTATTCATAAACAGTGCTGCTATTTTTAACACATAATTAGGGTTCCTGCTAAAGCACTTAAACTTCCAAACTCTAATCATGTATCTCATTATGACAAATGGTTCAGAAAATCTGGAACGCAACAGTGCTATGGAGTTCAAAATGCTGATATCCTGTTTTGTACTCCTAGGGTGAAGAACGAGATAATTATACATATAGATGTATTTTAAAGGTTTGTCCGCATGTGTCCATTTTTGGCCACATGCCAAATCCAAACAAAAGTACATTGTTAAAGGCAACCAGAAATATTACAGTTAGCACAGACTAAGGCAATGAAAAATTTATTTTTTTTTTTGTAAAAAAATTAAGGTGCAGAGAGAATTTTTTTTCTTGTTTTAATGGGTGCCAAATACTGATTAACAGTGCCAAGGAAAAGTAGTTTTACATAAAAGGAAAGACTATTAAAATCTAGAAATACCTGAATTGGATCTTTGATATCCAGATTTTTCCTGATTACCTGCAAAAGGAGTTGGGGGTGGATAATTGGCTTCTGTGAGTTTACTGATGTCTGACGGTGGTGTTGGTGGTGGCGGTGGTAGCAAAGTGCTGTTAGGGCTACTAATATCTCCTTCAGCCACAAGAGTCAAGTCTGCCACATTCTCATCATCTACCATCTGTATGCCTTCAGCTTGTAATTCTCTTGACTGCCTTTTCCATATTGTTGCATTGTTTTCCTGTGCATGCGGAATTGGAGACAATGCAGTATTAAAAGGAACACTGAAAGTCTTCTGACTGTGGAGTGCTGTCAAAGCAGATTTATGTTTATTTTCTGCGTAACCCATTTTCTTAACTGAATTTTCATTAAAGTTTTGTACAGACTCCTGTGTTCCACTTGGCGATGTACATCCATCCTTGCCATCATTTTTTGAAACTCGTTTGTTGAGGCCTTTAGGGCCTGCGGGAGTAGATGAGGATGGTTCTGGTCCAGTGGGTGGTAAACGAAGAAAGTCAGGAAGAATAAGGTCTTCTTTCCTTAGCAGTCCACGTTGGTCATCTGCTCTGTTACTTTGAGCTTTGGATATGAGTTCAAAAAATTCTATTGGGGAAAAACCCAAAATTGACAAGTTTTTGTCAGAAAGTGCAATGCCATTAAAACGTAAATTTTCAGCACATTTATTTTCCATGAAGATCTTCAATTCTTTCAATGCTGCCTTGAAATAAGATCCCATGTTAATTAGGAACTTTTTCAATTGCAGCAATGTTCACTAGCATCACTATAATTAAGACCATCAGGATTGCTATTGTAAGAGTTTTGCAGTTTAGAACAGCTGCAGTACACTGAGCCTTGAACACATCTCCTACTTTATGCAGTTAATAAATCTGTACACACACAGAGGATTTTTTAGTTCTTTATACGAAGCAAGGCTCTTGGTCTTACTGACAATGGGTGCACACTTTTATATTCTGGATGGTTTTTACCCATCTTAACCCAAAAATAGCCATGCCATTTGAAAGTTCAAAGATTCAAAATGTTGCAAACTTCCTTGTTATATTGAATTTCTCTCAGTTTAATAATATTTTATCACAGTTTAAATTCAATTCATGGTGTAGTTTTATTCCAGGATGTTATCATCACAGGGCACAATCAGACAATGATTTAAATAACCCCATTTTACTTTGTGCTGCAATGAATCAGTAGCATACCGGTAGTCAATAAACATCAAAGAAGCCATTACTAAAAGCAATGGGGCAGCTGTTTTATAGAGTTTTTAACACAATTAGAAGTGATTTTCTGATCATGCCCTTAATGATGTCCAATGGTTTAATATGTTTCTATATATAAATAATACTCATAGTAAATCACCACTGTTCTAGAAAGTGTCAAAACTTGGCAACAAGAAACTTATCAATCATAAGCCAAGAATTATACCACTCCTCAAAAAAGAAGCATCACAATAATAAACAGACTCTTTGGTACAAAACATATAAATATAAAAATACATAATTCTTAATATAGGGTCTCTGAATGTCCTAATTTTTCAAGAGGAGAGCATTGAAACTACAGAATATTAAATATGCTTAAAAAGGCCATCTCCAACAGGTTAATTAAAATCAACAGTTTCAACCCAGCTTATAAATACTGTTTGAAGCAAAAGTCATTACAAAATAAAGCACAGAACGTTAGTATCAGTTTTAACTTAGCATAATATGAAGTCATACACTTGCACTTGTATGACCTTATTCCTAATCCTCTATTCATATTTGGCAGGCTTTGCAATGTATTTGTAAAAATGACTTTTTAACATGCTTTGTCAAATGCCATAAAATCTGAATGTAGCCAAGATGGAAGCTTCAAAATGCTTCTTATTGCCAAAGTTTTGCAAAATGGCGGTATGCTTATTAAAACATGCAACATTTTTAATGTGTGTCATACAAAAATGTTCCTTTCTGAAATTTCAAACTTCATAGAACAGTTGATTTTTTTTTTCATTAAGAAACGGTCTACAACATTTGGTACGTGTTTTCCGAACTTGGACAAATTTCACAAAATTCAAAATAAAATGTGAAAGCCTCGAATTCTGAAGTTTTCAAATTATGTTAATGTTTTACTCAGCCCTAGGAAGAAAAATGAAAATATTAAAATATGGAAAACAAGTTAACAAAATAGTAAGCAACAGAAAATAATTTTAAATGCACTAATATCTTGTAATAACACTTTTATTAACAAACATCTATTTTGCAATAAAAGTTTTAGCCACAGCATTTTTTTTTCAATTCCAGTCAGTGGACATTTATTCACAGATGAACATTCATTTGCTGTATAACTGTGCATAACCAGGTTTTGGATATGCACAGTAGGTAACATCAGCAGTAAATTTAAATCTGTGGGTAAAATATGTCCTCTGCTTTTTTTCTACTTGGGAAAACAGGGAGGAGCTTGTAGGGCTGACAAGTCAGGCAATTGCTTCAGTTAATGCCCTAGGTATGTCAAGATTTCTAGTTCTACATTGGTTTTATTCCTCTTTCTTCCACGGACATCTTTCTATAAGAAAGCAAATTCTCTTATGAGTTCTTTTCCAATGATATCACTATAATTATTAAGATGTAATTGAAGGTAAAAATAGGACTCAGAATATACAAGATTACCAAAATAACCTCTTTGATTATTTCTACTTCTAATCACCTTTTCAGAGCAGTTATTGAACGTAAACTAAGCTTTTACTTTTGTCCATTACAGCTCCTCCACAGTCATCAGGTTGTATTGCCCTGACTGTTACAGAGTTTAGCAGAAAATTCTTACCTGAGTAAATTAGGGTCTACACCATTGTGCAGAATGCCTTTCAGTGAGATGAAGACTCTTACATAAAGGTGAACAAAAAGGCAAGCTTCTACATGGCTTGCAAAGGGTATCAAATGGGATATTCAACTGCAATTGAGTAAGTAATTCCTCTTATTTCACTGGAATTAGGTACTTTCACTTTTGAAAATCCCACTATGTACCTACATCTATTTTTAGGTATTTTTAAAATTTTACCTTCAGCTTCAAAAAGTTTACAATTCAAACACAATATCAAACAAAAATATAAGGATCATGACTATGATTGTCACAATGCAGTATTAAATACACAGTACCTTTTCCCACACAGATACAAAATTCTCATTTATCTAAGACTACTTATGTTAATACGTAAACTATAAAGTTCACATACCCTCTGCTTCATCCAAATTTATTTTCTGACATTTTTTTTTCCCAATCTTTGCAATAGAGTCTTCTCTCTTTGACAGCCGGACTTCCCTAGCATTTTTTCCATTTTCGCCTTTCATTTTGATAGAATTAGACTTGCCTAGAGTTCTTCCCTCTCCCTGCATTAGAAGGAAAGTTAAGGTACTACTTAAATTTAGGCTATATCATTGTGTAAATAATATGGACTAAGTGAAGAAAAAAATTAGTTTGAAAACACATTTCTCTAACACCGCCACAACAGTTTTAGTTTAATCTTGATTATTGTAAAGAACACTTGTCGTAGTAGTTCCCAAAAATGTATAAACAAATATAATACTGCTTACTCTGAAGAATTCACATTACAGAAAAGGCCTTTTAATTTCAGAGTAATTAATTTTCAAATATAGATAAACCAATGAGACCTGAAACAACAAATACAACAGAGTGAAAACTATGTGATTCATCATGAAAACAAAATTCTCACAAATAAATGCTGCTGGCAGTGGAAAAATATCAGATAAATTACAGTAATACTCAATCAAGTTACACAATTTCGCTGACTCAAAATCATGGATGAATGCAGCTTTTAGTATAGAATTCCAGAAGGAAACAAAAGATGATCTAAGGGACAAAAATCATTGCAGAAGACTTACAGTAGACACTTGATTTCTTGAAGTAGTTACAGTTGCACTCTGTTTTACTGATGCACCTTTTTGTTTATCTGTAAACACCGAACATAAACATACCTTATATAACTACAAATGTATAATTTCCCAAAGAAGTAATATTTATGTGACAATGATGCACAAAACAGATTTTTTGCTTTCAAATTTCTCAAAGATGTACTCAGAAAATAAAGAGTGAGTATAGTTGACATCCCCTGATACTTTTTGGTCAAAACCTACCAGAACCTCCCTCTCATCTTCAAATTTTCCTAATACTGGAAATACTTTTAAAGTTTAAAGATGCTAAAGTTTCATTTAAGTTCTCCTAAATTTTCACCTGATTTAGATCAAATAGCTTTTAAAGTCTCAGCTAGTAATTCAGTTTGTAATTCTCAAATTTATAATTTAAACAAGAAAAAAACAAAATTCAGCAGAAAAGACCGTTGAAAGGTCATGCTGAATCTTTTCCAACATGTTTTTGCATCAGTTGTTTTCTAGACATTGCCATAGCTTCTTCAGATTACATCTGCCTACAACAAATATACTGACTGAAGACCAAGCTGTGAACACAGAATCATGGCCATTTTTCAGTGGTATATTGCCACAGAATCAGCCTACTGCTAGAATGATCCTCTATAATTTAGGCTTTTATAGCAGCTGGCAGGACAGAGGATTACAGGTTTACTTGTAATCCTTAAACTAATTATCTGTGAGAGTATTTAGATCGATATCCTTTTACAAAATTATAACTGCTTCCGTTTCCTAGAAAAATGACAAATCTGATTCTCCTCAATAAATACCTCCATCTTCATTCTCCTAGTTCTTTCTCAGAATCTCTTCTCTAAGTCAATTTAATTTAACTACATCTAATTTCATTTTTAAAACCAAATATTCTATATCTATAAAAAGTTCTCCCAATGAAACCAAACCTTTACTCTCAAGGCTGCTTATATTAATCTAGCATGTTAATTGTGACAAAAGATTATCAGCTGTTCAGTTGATCAACTCCTATTTTTCAAATTATTTTGTTCAGGGAAATCACAATTTATATCCTCTTTAGTATTATCTTCAGAAATCATCACATAAAACTGGAGATGTAGGCTCTGCTACTTTCTCATGTTATAGAAGGTGGTTATCATAGAAGTATAATTAGTTGCTACACAAACTGCATCTGTTATATTTATACAGAATGCTTCTTATTAATTAATTGCCAAATTCACATAAGTTATTCGGCAATTAATTCTCATTATTACTAGTAGGCATTATATCCCTAAACATGCATGTGGATCTGTGGCTGAGTGCAAGAAAATTATTCAAGTATCACTGGTGCAAAATTTCTTACAGTAACAGTAGAGTACTTGCTATCAACAGAAGAATTTAATTTTCAGTCTTTAGAAACTACATTCTTATTTAGTTAAAAAGAATATATGCTACATGTGACATTTAAATCTAATCACATCTATCTCATCTTAGCATCAACAGAAAACATTAACCAAAGTCAGGGTTTATGAAATTCACTTGGCATGATAAATAAAAGCTTTTATGCCAACTTACCTCTACCCTTTGTAGGCTCTCTTTCATCTAGAACAACCCGCTGACCATCCAGATTAGAAATAGGGATACCAAGATCAAGTGGTTCCTGCTCACCATTCTAAAGTCGGATCACAGTTTGTATATAATAAAGAAAAAGCTGTTTTCAGAACAAATTTATGCAGTCTGGCATTTTTTTGAAAGAAAATAAGCAAAGCATTTTTATGTTTCAGTGTAGCCTCAATAAATCTTTCTTCTAAATACCACTGTAAAATTGTTTATTCCATTTGTGTAAAACTACTTTGATAAGTGTAACCCATGAGAAAAAAAAAATCAATTTGCAAGCATGCACAAATACTCTAGGACCATTAGTGTGTATGTACATCAAATCATATTTTTTCAGAGGAAGTGTGAGATTATTTTATGTTCTAATTTGGTTGTATTTTGTTAATTTTGCAATTCTATTAAATGAAGCTATTTTATAAATATGGACTAGATAAGCCAAGACAGTATACATTCTAGAAATATCACAACAGTAACTTTCTATTCCTTGATATTCCACCATAATAGAATAGAGAAAATGCTAGCCAAGTGTTTAGTAGTAGAGAAGCTGAATCAGTATGCTACCACATTAATTTTCTGTGAGGGGATCTGAGGTAGCTTTCATGATTCCCAGGATAATGGAACAATTGCTTTAACTAAACTCAATCACCTTTCCCTGGCTAATAATGGGAAAAGCTGATCTCTGGAAGAAGATGAATTCAGGCTCTATTATTTCGGATGCTGGATTTATTCCGAATGAGAATATAAATCAGATGCAGACTAAAGCTTTGAGGTAGTTACTATTACGCATAATGGTTATGACTACTATGCATTTTCATCTTAACGTGTAGTTATAAATAAAGATTTTAATGCCTAATTATAAAGACAGGTGTAATTATAGGGACTATCATATGATCTTCTCCAGACAAAAAAATATTACAGCTTGAATTACATCAAAAGATACTTACTAGTCTTGCCACAAGTTCATTAAGATTTAAACCATATTTTGCAACCACAGGCCTTAAGACCTCTGTTACCGGTTTGGTGGGCTTAGCCTTCAAACCAACTGATCGATTGATTGGAACAAGATCCAGCCTGAAACATATAAATTATAACGTTAAGGATGAAATATTCCAATAAACAAAATGTAGAAAATATATAAAATCCAATCTACAGCAAAAGTTCTATTAGTTTATAGCTAGTGACCTTGAAACTTCACTAGCACAAATCTATACTGACCTGACGCACTTTTAATACAAGTAAAACTTCCATTGTTTCACTCGCCATAGCTGAGCGAAGGTATGACCCAACCTAATTGCATGGTGATCCTCAGACCAATTAGATACATTCCACAGCACTTTCATCTTTACAGTGAGATTGCTCTGACCATTCTGGTTAAGGAATGCTTCTAAAGGGACTCCATGCCTGTACTACAGCCTTGGATGCAAGAGAAATATTACTTCCCACTTCCACAAGAGAGACCACAATGTCCTATTTAATTCCTTGAGATAGACTTAGACAGGTACTTTTATTTTTAAGCATAGGAACAAATACAGTGGAATAGATGCTACCACATCACAAAAAAATTCTGGAAGATAAAATTATAAGCAAAAGTTCTGAAAGTAATTCAGTTGGAATTTAAAGGATAAAGATAGCCCTCTTCAATATCTATTATGCAATTTTATATAATTTCATCAAAATAGCAAAAAAAAAAAAAAAAAAAGAAAAAAATTTTAAAACCCAAATAATTATTCTATTTATGTCTATTCCCCTGCACAGTACTGTGCCTAGTTTGTTGGGTTTTGGTTTGGTTTGGTTTGGGTTTTGTTTTTTTTTTTTTTTTAATGCTCTTCAGCTGTGCCCCAACTCCTGCATAACACCCACAGTTGACTATAATGACACTATAGTATGAAAACAAGGGCAGGTTTATTACTAACAAACTGCGAGAAGAAATATGCATCATTAAAAGAAATGAAAGTTATTAGTGATTTTGTCAGTTACAATTAAATGTAAATCCCATCTTTTCTCACAAACAAATTACTTAAATACAAGATGTTTAGTCTTACTGACTTTTCCCTTCCACAAGAAACCTGAATAACTGAAACCTTGTCTTTCAAATTTCTTTTGAATACAACAGCTACTAAATAGAAATTATCAATTTTAATCTTTAACTGGTAATTGACATAGAAGTGGCAGACATTCAGGTAACCCAGTATATCCACATAGTATTTGTTTTATGTCTGAAAACATTCCAAATATTTGAGTATTTTCCTTACACTGTGTCTACACACAGAAGGAAATAATGTAGAACGTTTCTATATTTTAATTAACACACAAGTAACATATGGCACTGCCTACTTAAAGTTCCTTTTTAATTCAGAATCTCAGCAAACACACACCTAATAAAAGACTGCTCAATCTCAATTTTGAAATTGAGTATGATATACCACATTCATTAATCTGAAGTGCCCTTCAACAGAAACTAGCCCTACTTCCTGAAGAAAAGTAATATAAAGCCAAAGTGAAGAATGCCTGACAAAATAAATTTAATTCACTTCAGAAGCACAACGCAAACATTCTACTTCATGACTTTTGCCTGAAATAGTTATTTCTGGAGTTTTCATAGCACTAGTTTGGATTTTTAGAATCTAGGAACTTTAAAATATTTTCTGACTTTTTTGAAAAAAATAGAAACGGAGTATTTTGAAAAACTGTATACTATAATATTACATAAAACTAAATATATAATGTACTGAATTATATTATACCCATATTAATAACACTATAACTTTCATTTGTTTAAGATTCAGGGTTATAAATCTATACTCAGATCAATTTATATTTATACAATTAGCCTTACTGCAATCTGTTAGTTAGGCACACAATTACATATGTAAATGAATGGGAATGTGCAATCAATAAATATATCCATTTAATCTTAAAAGTCTATTTTTCTTTTACTGTTGCATTTATGATTAGACTAGGAGACATGCAGTTCAATTTCCATCACATTCTTGTGCTGCTTCAACCTACTAAACATGTCTCTTTCTGATGTAGAAGGTCCCTCTGGGACAACAGATCTGTCCCATATTCTTCTTCACAACTGCTTCAGCTTGAGCAGTTAGACATCATCGCAATATTTAAGTGTTCCTAATGCTGGATTCTGGATTACAATGTAAGTGTCCCTTAATGCTGGACTCTGGAGTACAATCTAAGATGTTGCACTGCATGGCTAACTGGACTTTTTACTGGAATCAGACACATTCTTTTCTGCATTCACTGCTGCTTTGCTGCACAGGTAACTGACAATATACTTTAGTGCACTTACAAAAAGTAAAATGGAAAATAGGGTGAAAAATGCCATAGGAAGACAGTATTTTTGACCCTTACCGAAATAAAGTGCGTTTTTCTAAACGTAGGTCCCGAGACTCCAGGATGCTACTATCTTGGTGCAATACGAGAGGCTACAGAGCACGTCAGGAAGAAAAGAAGAGAGAAATTAATTTTAAAATATATAAAAAACAGCATCTGTGTGGTTAACTATTTTTTCAAATAACTCAGAAAAATGTTAATATAGATGTTATGCATTCTGGTGGATATTTATTTATAATATGCAACATAATTAAAGTGTATTTATTTTGGCTAGTTGTGAGACAATGACCAAACTTCAACTTCCACTGAAGTCAGCAGATATTCAGGAACTCAATGTTTTAAAACAAGTCTAGGTCTTTCAACTTAAATAAAATATTACATAGAATGATGCATTAGAAAATGTGGCAGTTTAACAGTCTTTAAAAGAGTTAAAAGAACAGGCACAGAACTATACACATTTGTTGATTTATGTAATTGTAATCACATAGGTTAATCGTAAGCACAAATTTAAGACAATGAAAGTTTCACATCCACAGCTTCTCTTTGAATTGGAGATACTTCTGCTGGAATAATAGCCATCACCACCCACCAACATAGACTGCTGTCTTGGAAATTCTCCTCAATATTAAAACTTAATGTACCTTAATCCTACCGTGAATTAATTTCATTCACCTCTGAACAACTGAATGTCAATATGTTTCTTTGCTTTAATGAAATACCATCTACTACACATTTGTTTTCTCTGTGGATACTTTCAAGTACAAGCTATCGATTCCCCTGGACAAACTACATGGACTAGATACCTAAATGAACTTCTTAAGGAAATCCTTGTCATAAGCTCTCTTCTGCTTTCAGTAATGTAGGTACCACAACCAATCACAGTATTCCACCAGTTCTACATTCACTAAAATTCTCCTTCAATTAACTAGCATTGCCAATGTAAAGCCACAGGTAGAAACAGGAGATATATATTATTATTGAGAGAACAGAATCCCTTATTATTAAAATGAGTATGAAAATGCTTTAAGAAAAGCACAGGAATACGCAATACCTTATCACCTCCAACTAAAAAAAGGTCCACTGCAGCTATGTTAATTCCATGTTTCTCACAGAGCCCAGATAGCACCTCTTTGATAGAGAATCCGGATTTAACAGCCATTTTGCTGGATGAACCATCCGGAAGGTTTATACAGCAGTATTTGGTGGATTTCTCTTTATCTGGTACAAACGCAGGTAATCTTGAGGCTTCAGACTTGACCAGAAAAAGAAAGAAAAATCATTGCCCAATGGGAAAACTAGGAATGTGCATAAAATTTGAGAGTCTACAGAAATCAAACCAAGCCAAGAAGCATACTTTCTACCATATTTACAGTTTAGAAATCCTCCCAAATATCAGATAAATTTAAATCTGAAAAAAAAAGAAAAAATCAAGGTAACAGCACTGCACAAATCTAAATGTCTTTCAAGAACAGATGAAGTTTTAGACAGTGAGTGCATAAAACATGTTACAAGATTCTCAAACTGTAGAACTCCTAGTCAGAAAGTGTAAGAAGCAAATAAAATCTTATTTAGCTTCCAATTAAGTGCTTATATTCAGCAATGACCTGCTGATGTAAAAAGTATAATTGGCACATTACGAATCAGCATTTAAGTGATGAGGAACACTTTTAAACATCAGGTTCCTCAAATAAAATGTCCTCTTCTTTTAACATTATCTGAACGCTACACATAGAAACACACCATGGAGAAATTAAAATTTTAAAATAACTTTTTAAAAGTCTTTTATAAAAGACCTTTCTGCAACAGAAATAAACATGACTTTGCCATGCTTGCTTCCCTGATCAATATTTGTAGCATAGGCAAAATTAAATAGTTGCTAGAATTTAATCTACTAGACAGATAGCAAGACTACCAAAAAACCTTTTAAAAATTTCCTTTTTTTTTTTTCTATTTTTCCTCAACATCAACATTGTTAAAATAAAGTATTACATTCATGTTCTATTACTTATACTGTTCTAATCTTGCATTTCATTAGTTTAACACTGTGAAGACTGAACCTGAAGGTTAGAAATCAGAGTGTCTTCACTAATTTTCCTACATACTATGACAAAATCAGCGTTTACAATGAAATTCCCTACCACTCTTTTCTCAGACTTTAGGAGCAGAGTTAAGTCATAATGACAAGAAGAAAAACTCACAACTTTAAAAGAAACAGAGAGGAAAGAAGCACAACAGACACTGGTACCACAGAAATTAGCCTAACACAACTTGCATACAGGTCAAGCAGAGGGAAAGCTCTAACATGTAGTTGTTAAGAACATAATCTCAAAGCTCTGGTAGGTGAAAAAAGCTGTTTATAAAGAGCTACAGTAGCTCCCTTTGAAAGGCAAACTTTTATTCTGGACGTTTACTGGTGCCTGAAGTTAAGACATACAAGAAACAAAGGACATTTTTTTCTTCCAAGGACAAAATAAGAAGCAATATATGAACACAACATCTATTACACTTCTAGTATTCCATAATTGCTTAATATTACATCTTGCCCTCTAACTGTATCACTTAAAGACCCTTTCTCAAAGGGTCTTTACTTCAAACAAGTAATTACTTCAAACAAATTACTTCACACTACTTAGAAAATTGGTAATTCACTGTTTCTACTGCTTCCCTGCTTCTTCATTATTAAGAGATGGTCATTACCAAGTCAAGACTAGCAGTTGATGACATGGAGCCTTGTGATTCTCGTCTGTACGATAATCCATTGGACTGAATAGAATCTGTTTGTGAAAAGAATCAGCAATCAGTAAAAGGGCTTGTTTTTATTATTTATTGTAAAATATAAAGCAATTTCAAATATTTGCTCCTCTGGTCAGAAAAATAATTTTTTCATTAAAGGAAAAAACACCAAATCCTCATACAGTTAACCGAAGCATGGAAAACCAAAACAAAATTTGGTCGAGTATTCCTTGGTTATGTAATCCTTGAGCAACCCCACTTACTTTTATATGAAAAAAAAAAACAAACCGCAAGCTAAAAACCTTTTTTTTTATTTTAATCTTAAAATGTTTGTTGTTTTTTAGTTATTATTTATTTATTTTTAAAAAACATTTTAACCTCTTCAGATATTTTTGAAGGGAGATAAATATTTTTAAAAGTGCAAGTATGGTATTAGAAAACTAAAATCTAAGACAATCACTAGCCACTTTCAGAAGTTTAAGTCTATAATCTTAACAAATGCCTTTCATGTCTTTTCACACATGAGTATAATGAGAACACTTAAACTATCCATATGACCAAAGATAACTTGTGGGTCTGGGCCTTCACTAGAAAATAGAGAAGAAAGCACAGCAACAATATGGTCCAAATTTGGTGTTTCAGGGGAATTTCTCTATTATTTTTAACTCAATGGGATGAGTTAATGCAAAAGGTTCATCTCCTCTAGAGGCCACATACAAGTGTTTCCATACAGGAACTCTTAACTCTCAAAAACAGTTAAGTAACAAAACAGCAGATTACAAGGGTTTTCACAACTTTGACTCTTCTTTTTTTGTTTTAATCAGGAAAGGTGAAAACAGGTAGAGTGTGTTCATAAGTGCACATACCTGTGTGGTAACAATCAAAGAAAGAAAGGCAGGATAATGAAGATAGAGGAATTTTAAAATAGCTGTAAATATAGCACTCTTTGCATGTATAGCTCCTGAACTTGTCTGTAAAGAGCTGAAATTATCTTACTGTAAAAATAGTAACTCTCTGCTTGAAAACAAATTGCTAGCACACAGAAATGCAGAGTCTACTGGAAAGCAGAAAAAAAGTTTATTGAAAGTCAATAAAAACAGATTTAAATATTTTCATGCTTTTATCTATTTATTTGTACATCTGCTGTCACAAAACTTTCACTAATAATAGCCCTGCTATGGCCTTCTGACTTGACAGTTTCTTTTTCCTCTGCCACACCCGAGGATGCACTTAGATGCAAACTGAACATGAGATTAGTCACATTTATTGCTGAAACAACTTTGCAATGAAGTGGCACACAAAAACTCACCATTTGGATAATCACCATTTTCTTTCCTCTTCTGTGATTTTCCCAAACTCTTACTTCTTGACCATGAGAAAAACGTTCCTCTTTTTTTCTTCTCAGTGTCCTCCTCTCCTGACTCTTCATTTAAAGATCTTCCTGATTTTGATTTACCACTTAACTATCACCAAAACACAATTAAGTAATTGGTTGGATCACAGTTGTAAGTATATTATCTAAAATAAACCTTCCCACACTTCTTCCCAAAATGACAGTGTGATGGTCAGGTCTTCTTTACCCCACTCACAAGTGTATATGCCAGCATGCCTCTCATTAGCAATCAAAAATAAACCTCAGCAAAACAAAAAGAAATACATAGATGGAAACGTGCTATGTGGTAGAGTACAAAATGGTAGCTGGAAACAAGCCACAGAGATCTCCTGCAAATATGAAAGTCTCCACAGCTCACCAGTAATGCCTAAGTTAATGTGGAAAAGCCATTTGCTTTGCTTTTAAAACAGAATTTAATTTTGGTATTTCAGATATTTTTCCTAGGCTATGCTTGAACATGAACTGCATTTAAAGACAATGACAAAGTATTGTTTAACATATACAAGTATAATCAAAGTATTCATTAGTGCTGAACACAGACATCAGGAATGTTTGATATTAAACTAAGCTTGCTTTTAACAAGCTACTATTCCTGTTAGATTATTAGAGTATTCCTTAAAATGATATGTTTAAAAAGGTTCCTAGTCATAAAAATACATAATAGCAGATGGGCTAATGTGTAGTGATTGACATGAAAAATGCAAAGTTATAATTTACCCATACAGTTATGTAATATTATGGTGGTACTATCTACATGAAGAATAAACAATGTTAGGAGATCAGTAAGACCACAGGTCTAATTTTTAAGCAATGGTATCTGTTTTACACAGAATTATCTTAATTCATAGGGACTAAGAAATTAAATATTATCCTCTACAAAGGTGAGTTCGATTGGGTTAAGCCTTCTCCAATAACTTCTGATAAAACGTCTGCTCTTAGCAAAGGTTAAAATATCACATCTTAATTCCAATATTCAATCAAAATAAGTTTCTGAACTGATAAATCCTCATTTTTTTATTTGTACAAATATTGAAATGACAAAGACTTAAAATTAGATTCAGGAATTCAACAGCTAGAAATCTGATTCAAATGTATGGATTAAAATAATAAGTATTTTCCTGAGTACATTAACATTTTGTAACTATATTTGCCAGCACCACTAAGCGAACATTCTAATTGGTTTTTTATATTTTATCTTTGATCTTCTAAAGAACTTGAAAAACATTTAAGAACATAGTTTTCGGATAACAACAATAGAAAGATAACCTTTTTCGGTGTTGAGATATTGGACTTCTCTGAACTGATACTGTGTTTAGAAGTGGGGCTGCTGGGAACACGCTGAGGATCAGGAAGAGGACGACCTTCTACTTCAGCTAGGATGCATTCTTGGTAAAGGGGGGATTTGAGAAAGCGAGTATAGCTGTCAAACTTCATCAAGTTAAATATCTGAAATTAAAATGCAATGGACAATGGTTACATGAGCTTAAATAACACATTAAGAAAATCAAGTTCTTTCACAACAATTTAGGACATTAACCTGTAAACAGCAGTAGGCATGACTTTGTTTAGACCTGGTTAAATACACTGTACCAATTTAAAGTGAAACATAGTCTGATCTATTCCCTTAGCACAGGTTCAGAAAAATGCTATGAATCATGCAAAGTGCATGAGAAGTTAAGATGCTGTAGAGCTTGACAACACCATCCTCACAGCCATCTTTTACTGCATTTATGCCTTTGTATATTCTATGCAAGGCATGTAGCAAGCTAGCCATTTTAAATATTTTTTAAAGATTATTGTATCAGTACTACATGTGACAAGATTAAACTATACAAGTGTGTTTCAAGGGTGCTGTGAACAAGAAAAGTTTAAGGTCTAAAACTCAGGAACATGATATAATCACAATATGCAATATTACACAATGATACAAGATGTACAAGAATAATTACTGACACAGGGAGGAATAAAGAGTCCTTTACAGTATTAGGCAATGTTCATGTGTCCAATCATATAGGGAAAAAAAAGATCAGTATCTTTGGAAGATTCAATAACCAAGGTGCTGTAAAATCAAGACCTTGAAAAAAAAACAGTTTACATAAAATGGTTGCTCTGGACAAGATCAAAATTTATCTTTACCTACATAGGAAGGAAAAAGCTCTATACCAGGCCTGGAGCAAATGTCTGAGGCTAATTTAGCCAAAGCTAAATTTATGAAATTAATGGAAGAACAAACATGACAGGTAACACCGAAGAGGGAATGGGAATATATAAAGGTTATGGCATTCCCAACAGTCTACAGGGAAGCCCATCACTAAGCCACAGTGGCCCAGTTACAGATGGAAATAATTTTCCAGATTGTGCAGACACCCTTCTCCAACAGGAATTAGCCCAAAGCTTTTCTGGCAGACAGCAAGATGCTTCAGTGTCACAGACTTCAATTCAAAACTGAATGTTGACTTCCAGATTCTTGCCTGCCCCCAAAATATATTCCCATTCCCTCTTCGGTGCTACCTGTCATGTTTGTTGGGGCCCTCTAACAAGCTGTTTTCCACACAGTAAGCCATGGAAAAAATACTTTTGTAGAGTCAATTTTGCCAGCTTAACGTGCTGAAACAGCTCAGCACAAAGACTAACATGCCCTCAATGCAGTGCCAAAGGACAATCCTCTGTCAATGACTCTTCCCAGTCGAAAAACTGCTCACAAATGGGAATAGTGCTCTCACACTGTGAAAGATACAATCCTCTAATCACAGGTACACTGGCAAAATTCAAAAAGTTGACTAGTTTCAGAGCACACGTAGTCTTCAGGTCAAGGCTCAACAAATTATTCAGCATACATGACACACATAGCTCAGAAATGTTTCTTGAGTTCTGCTGAATTCAAAGAATAACACTGTGGTGTATTGCCAAAATAGCATAAAATATGGATAAGCAATTATAAGAAATCAAAATGTCTCATACTCAGCCACTCATAGGTGAACTGCTGATACAAGGTTAGTTATTGGGGAAAAATGGTAAGTGCAGTCTACACACACCAACACCGATGTAAGAACCAAGCTAACTGAAAACTATAAAATACTTCACCTGCCCTAGAGGTTTTCAAGAAAATGAAGTGTATAGAGGTTACACTCAACAAATCACAATATTTTAATCTAAATGCAATTTGTGCCCCCAAAATATAAGATACTATTTTACAATGCAGCTAACACACAGCAGATATTTAATTACTTTAATACAGTTTCAAGGTAAAAAACCCAAGCTTTTCAGTTGTCTCCTGTCACAGAACTTAGCATCAAAAGAAAATAAAATTATTATTCCATGCTAGGTAGTTCTCTGTGATATTTCCCTTTATTCTTCCTATGAGATACAAAGAGAGTTACAGCAGAGATGAAGTTTGCAGATTAAGTATACTTAATACATCAAAAACATTTCAGCCTTTTAAATTTGCTGGACAGAGTGATGACAGCTTAACTTCTCTATCTTGAGCTGATCATCATCCGCCCTACTACATTGCTAGCCCACACTACATCCCCAATTTCCTACATATAGCATTATTAACATATTAATTTACACACGTTCATGACTTCTGCTTATTTGAAAAATCTAGCAGATGTTATTTCTTGTTCTTACAAATGAGAAAAAGAAATATAGACTATAAAAGCATAATTTGAACTATACACATAAATAAGGGTAGAAAAACTTACAGCCATTTATGCAACTCTACATGAAGTAAATGATATTTTATAATTTTTTCAGTATGTTCAAGTGACCTACACTGCCTTGTAACCAGAAACACTCAAAATACTTGTTCTTATTCTATTCTAAGTAACAGTGAAACACTAACTATACATTTGGGCTACATCCACACTGTTGTATTACAACAACTCTAACAACAGGCTCAAGGGCAAATTTGTCAGGCTATGGACAGAAAGCAACTTCCAGCAGCATTCCCAACAGGCAATGTTTGAGCGCTAATGGTTTCAGCAGTGCTTTCCAAGTCACTTTCACACACACACTTTTGCAACTCCACTGCATCCTTACAGCAACACTCTCTATTCCCCAGCATCGTATAACAATTAACTGATGACCACCACAGATCTACCTTGCACTCTACACTCAGTGCTGAGACATAAAAAAAATTCTTGTAAAGGACCACAAATGCAGAGACTTCACATTATTAATACGGTGTCACCACTGTGAGCTGAACATTGAAAGTGTTGTGGATGTGTTGTGTTAACTACACACACCTACAGTTCTGTGTTCCCAAGGTCATACCACCCACCAGAACCACAAAAGCAATCCACTGCAGAACCACCACTTAGTGAAACCAAGATGTGAAGGGCCATCAAGGCAGTTAATTACCTAGCACCAACCTCAGCCAGGCAACACACCATTAATACCTCAACTGGCACACCTAGCTCCAAGTCCACTTACTTTAGTGGAAGTAACTCTTATCCTGCTTCACCTAATTTTTCAGTGGGAGGAACAGGCCTGACTGAGGGATCTGACGGGAGAACTACAGAGGCGTTGATAACTTGAGATAAGCAAGTCAGGTCCAGACAGGCCACGTGGCTGGGATCAGACCCACAGCAACACTTCACATCAGCATTTTTACCCTCCTTATGAGCACTCCAACCTAAGGACACAGGATTTTCAAAGAAGGAAGAAAACTTGCATCAGCCCAGCCACTAGACACGTAAGAACACCATCTGGTCTGCCAAACAACTGGGAGAGGATGAAGAGGAATTCAGGCATGGGCTCCTCAAAGTCAAGATGAGGAATGCATGAAAAAATATTTGGGAAGATCGTGGCTGGTAATTCGCACAGAAGTCTCAGGCCTTGGTAGGTGCATGGGGGATAGCTGTAATGCTAGAAGCTACCAGCAGTAGTTAGACCTACCTTCCTATCTCCGCAGATGGAGGAAGATACTATACTCATCTTCTCAGATTGCCCCAAAAGCATGCAATCTGAGGTTGCATGAGGTTGCATGTGGTTAAAGCTATATCCTCAATTTCTAAATAACATGATCTCAAAATTATTTCCACTAATAAACTGTTAGGGTGGGGGAGTTACCCAAAGAGATTACTTAGAAGGAAAAAGAAAAAACTTAAATTCTACAGAAAATGTAAAGTGTATCCTTTTGTTACATAACTGTTCTGTTCTGAACATCAACAATTGTTTAAAATACATCTTCAGAGGTCTTCACACACCAACAGTTTTAACAAGCTCTTTGTCTGACAGTTCTATTAAATCATAAGGGAAAGATTCCTTTAATATAACAGACATATTTTACAAACCACTTTAACCAAAATTAGACACTCTTTGTGTACACAATTGTCCACTAAAGAAAAAGCAACCATATGCAAACACCATACACAATGTTGTTGCAACACATGGAGTTATTTACTTGCACTACATGTTCCTTTCAATAATAGTATTTTTCAGATTATTTTTTTGTTAATGGCAATTTTCTACACATATTCAAATGTACAGAACAGTCAAGCAGCCTTTCACTAATCTCTATGATCTTGACTTCAATGTCTTTTTATACATAGTAAAATATACACCGTATGAAACTACTTTTATAGATTTTGAAGTATTTCAAATTAAAAAATAGATGTAAATGTACAGCAGACGTTTTCTATGGTTACCTGAAGTTGTTGTTCCTTGAACATATCTGGATGTGGAGAATTGAGAATATCATCTGCCAGCTGTGCCTGGCTATCAATATTAACTGGGGTTGTAGCTTTGCTACACAAGAACTTACTGAAGATCTCCCGAGCTCTGTAAGAAAGCTTCAGAAAAGAAATGCTAAACGTATGTTTGTATTAAAACCATAATTTTAGACAGGCATTTCTTACACAGATATATTCCATCCAAGAATATACAGCCATTCCAGTTTCCTTAATATATAAGCATTTTTCATTTAACAGCTTTTGTTAGTTTCAGGCACATAAATACGGTTTGCCTTCCAAATTACAAATATTCATCAAATATTTCTTAAGAAGTAAAAGTTGTCATAAAAATAAAAATTAAAATAATCAAACTATGAAAATAACAAAAATGAAGTACATTAAATGCTGTCTTAAAAAGGGGAATAGATTTTTTTAAATTTCAGACATTTTTACACAACAGTTACTATTTAAGTAATTCCTCTAAGGTTCAATTTTTAGAAATTAGAAAAAGGTAAGTATATATATGAATATTTGTGGTCAAAAACATGCATGCTCTATTTTTAACTTGTTTACTTTGAAACACCCACATTCTCAAAATAATGAAAAAAACACCAAACTGAGATCAAAGCCCTTAAGGGTGGTGTTCAGAAAATACATTGTTCAAAGACAGAAGAAAGTGGGGGAAAACCCAAAATGGTCCACAAAAGAGCAAAGAGGGACTTGGAAGATGGAACCATTTCCACAGTACAAACCTGACTAGATTTGGCTGTAGTGTAGACAGAAATGTTTCCAACCTGCACAAAATTCAAAATTCAGCAAAACTGCCTGACCAATGTTCAGACTATCTTAAAAGGATGAGATGGAGAGTCTCATTATTTGTGAAAAACAGGACTACACTTTCAGCAGCAGATATATCTAAGGAAGTTATAAACACATTATTTTGGCTAGTGGAGGCAGTCTAGCTGAAAGAACACAAGATGCTAATTTTTGCTCTCCTTAACACAATAAATCAACTTGCTCTGCACTCCTTTGCACTGGGCTACTGCAGCTAGGCATTTTTCAACATTCAGTATACCTTAGGTAGTTTTTACATAGCTATCTCTCTGCTTCACTACAGTCTAAATAAATCCAACATCTTAAACTTGAGACCGTACTCTCAGGGGACTGAGAAAATTAGACTGAGGCTCCAAGCCTATTTTGGTGAAGTCACAGTACAAAGACTAAGCACAGCTCAAATAACTTCAATAACACTGAAGTAACAATTTTTGAAAAAGCAACACCATGTATGGAAATAGAACACTGACTTACCTCTTTTTTATCATGTGCAGGTACATGGTTAAAATATTCACAGGCCTGCCAAAATAAAATATTTTCTTCACTAAATTCTTTCCGTAGAAATTCCTAGGGGAAAAAATAAACAACTACATAAATGTCTCAAAGAAAAGTAGTTACTTGCCATTTCAAACAACATATTTATAATGCTTGATAAGTTTGCATAATGGTAACACTTCAATCAGTCTCACAGTCCAATTTTCTTCTAAAGTAAAAATCAATGTCTGTCAACTATATGCCTAGTGCTTCTCCTCTTTCTCATTCCTTTTTAAATGTATACAACTGAGAAGAATCCATCTAGTTAGAATCAAATCATTCGTATGTACAAAGACATCGTTTAAAACTTCATGTTAAGTAGTGTATGAACTAGCGAATAAACTTTTAATAAAAATTTAATTTATAACTACATTTTAAAATTACACTGTAAACTGGTTGTCTTTAATTGCAGTTTTACTAGTATAATAGAGTAGATGTTTATTGAGCACTGCCCATAATCAATTCTGTATTCATTACAGCATCCTTCTGCATCACATGGCAACTACAAAAAATCTTTTATTGTTCCTTGCTGATGAGGTTACATGGGTTCTCCTTGGAAAATACATTCTTAGAGGAAAAAAAAAGTCTCCCAGTACAACACACAATGATCAGGACATTTATATTATAATATCCAAAAGACCAAATGAAGACTGGGACCTCATTCAGTGGGGAAATTGAAAAACTACAAACTGCCCCCAGTTCCAATCTGTATAATTCAACATTCTCTCAGCATATGTTTCTTGAAAGCATTTTAAAGGGGGGGGGGGAAGAGAAGGGAGAGAAATTAACTTGGCCCTCTAAAAAAATTACCTAGGCACTCATTTAATTAGAACGATTATTTATATTTTAGAGCTTTAGGTATTAGTGTTTAATTGGAAATCTTATTTTAAGTGAGCTCACAACCTTCACTCCAGTGTCACACTGGTATCACTCAAGCTTCCTTAACATACAAGGCAGTCTCAGAAAGCAGTGTAAGGGGAATCCTCACAGAAATAAATTAACTTTATTTGTGCTTTTAAGATTTACATAGAGTTTAGGGAATCCAACTTTAAAAAAGCAATTGAGATAAACTACAATACAAGGAGTCTAAATCCACCAGCAAGCTCTCAAACTAGAAGTTCTTCAGTTACCTAATCTGAGACACCAAATGTATAAAAGACAATCTAGAGTAGTCAGGGGACACTTCTGCATTTTACATGTAATTACAGATTAAATAGAGAATCAAATTAGCAAGCAGGAACTGGAACTCAACTGCCTACTTCCCCACTCAGAGCCTTCACTATGAATCCACAGTCAATCTCCTGCTTGCTTTCCTTCTGGCTGCATGATCTGGGCACAGCTGGCTGTACAACAATTCAGCTTCATCAGGAAGACTGAGCGGTGCCCAAGTTGGAACATTATGTAGCCCAGCAGTTGTCACACATGGCTGGGAAGCTGGAGATGTTGGTTTGAACCACTTGAGGAGGGAACTTGCAATCAGGTCTCTCACTTCCTGGATGACTGCTCTAATCAGCCGACTATTATGCAAAATGTGAGTATTTGCAAAACATGCAAAATCTCTCTTCTTAGAGAGCAGTTCCTGCTCTGTGACAAAGCTGTCCTCAGGAAAGGCCTATATGCATGCTGAATCCCAAATGCACTACGATGCTTACCATGTAATAGTGAATTAAATGCTGATGCTTCAACATTCTTGAATACTGGCAGAAATCTGTAATTGTACAGTGTTACGATAGCCAGGTTGCAAGTAAATCTAAGCAATGGCTCTGGAACTCTCCTGGGCCTCAAGAAAATGGTGCACACAAATTTCAATATTCTCTAATTGTTCTTTAAACTGGGTATTTCTTTAACACATACACTTTTGCAGTGTTTATAAAAATAATTTCTAATTAGAGCAAAATGGGGCGAAAAAGTAAAACTTCCTGAGCATCTGAGGTTGCCTTTTGCTGAAATAAAATGTAACTTTAACCTTTTAATCTGAAAACTTAATAAAATTACATTACCTACCTTCTAAATTTTTAATATAAGCTTTGAACTTTCATAGTACTGCAGCAATTTCTTATTTGTATGCAAGTTTACTGATGTTTTACAAGTAATTAGAAAGGACAACTAAACTTTCAGTAGTACCTGCACAAACTACATTTTTCAGGCGGGCTCTAGCATTACATCAGAACTGTGATTTTTCTTTCAGTCTGATGAGAAGTCTCAGTATCTAAGCAGTAATGCTAATAACACTTAGGCTACTCTGCTAAGAAAAATGGAAAGACAAGGAACATAATATCCAGAAAATATTACTTTGCTTTCATCTTCTCTCTTTCCTCTTCTCTGTTTCCTCAAAAAGGTTGTCCTGGGTTTGAGTGAGTGGTGGGGTTTTTTGGTAGCAGGGGAGGGGGCTATAGGGGCAGCTCGGTGTTCACTGTTAATGTGTTTTTTGAGTTCCCACACCAGTTAAGATGGAAGTCTGCTTATTAATCATTTTGGTATTTTAATACTTTTGTATCAAGTAATCTTTCTGAGTTACTGTAGATTCCAATAATCTACATTTCCTACACCATAGGTTTCTTTATATTCTCTTTGTGAAAATTATTTGGGCAGCACAAACTGTCCTTGTGTAACATATTCAGAATCAGCAACACACTCTCAGTGCAACAATGCAAAAGTATATACACCTCAATTTCTTCACATGTAATATAGAGATGTTGTTATTTACAACTTCATAAATGTGCTGTGAAGAAGCTTAATTTATGCTTTGCAAATACTCAACACTAAAGCTGCAGCTTGCAGGAATAACCAGTGCTCTTACCTACCTTAATTACTTCCAAAAAAATATTTCTAAAAACCTTTTGCAGGAAGAAAAGCCACTATATCACTGAAAAAAATCTTCTACATGGCTTCCAACATTTCAGTAGGTAAATGTGAACAATTACCAATTCTTAAGAAACTACTGAAACTACTGCCTTTTTCTTGTACAAAGGCTACAGATACAAATGTAACAAAATGTAACTGTTTTACAAAATTGAGAAGATTTCTGTAATTTCATACACAAAGCAAAATATAGCCTCCATTTTCATCTGAAATTTCTGCTATCCAGAAATGCATGGCAATATATATATTACTATGAACTCTTATTCAACTGTGAACACTTAAACTTAGAAAGATGCTCAGATAACAACTGTGTGAAAATGAACTCTTCTCTCTTGTACTTACAACTACTACAGCAGTACAGGTACTCAGAAAAGCCTCTTATCATCCCTCCAAACTTACCGAAAAATACTTAACACCAACAGGATCCTGAAGAAGACGCTCAAATGAAACAGCCCAACTTGCAACTCTTCTTTCTCGAAGTCGTCGACAGCTCTGTACACTGGGAAGACTAGCATTGCTACTGAGGCTGTTTTCACTGATGCAGTCTTTTAAATCAGTACTATTCAGCTCTGTTAAAACAAAATTAAGAAATCTGTCAATGAGGTATTATTCACTTTTACCTTCAGCACTGTTTACTTGATTTATCATACCTCCTGCTCGAGATCATAGTAGTGCAGACTTTAAAACATCCCTCCCCATTTTTATTAGAAGCACCTGCACAGAAAAAATACCCCAAATCTTCTAAATTTTCTTCTGTTCCACTGCAAAGAAAATTGAATAATGTCTTAAAAGCATTCCCCTGTCAGAAGTAAAAGAGGTAGGCACAAAAGAAAATATTTTCTCTCGCTCCAGGTAATAAAATACTTTGGACATAATTTTCGGCTCCTATTCCTCACCCTGTGGACTGCACTCCTTCATAAGATTATCCAAGGAAGGTAGGCCTTCAAGAACCCAGTATTCACCAGAAAGTGGGTGAAAAAACTATTTGGCGATAGGAGATAGCAAAATTTCTGTCCTGGGTTTGAGTGGGTGGTGGGATTTTTTGGTAGCAAGGGAAAGGGCTATAGAGGTGGCCCCCAGTGAGAAGCTTCTGAAAGCTCCTTCAGCTCCAAGTCAGCTCCACCTCTGCACCAAACCTGAGCCAATCAGCTGCGCCTCTGTGATAACGTATTTAAGAAGGGACGTGGTGAGGAGAAGTCAGACTTGTGAGGAGGAGTTGTGGCAGCTGTGTAAACACCAAGGTCACCGGAGGAACCGAGGAAGAAAGGAGGGGGGAGGTGTGCCAGAGCAGAGACCTCCCTGTATCCTGTGATAAGACAGCAGAGCAGCCCCCCCCGTCACTCATGAAGACCTACGGTGGAGCAGACACTCATTTATGGCCTGTGTTTTTCACCTGCATGATCAAGGTGCTGTACCCAAAGAAGGCCAGGGTCTTGTGGGAAAAGGTAGCCCCTGCTGTTGTAGTTCAGTGCTGGGAGGATTGCAGCATGTGGGGGTGTCCCACACCGGAGCAGCTCGGGAAGGGCTGCAGCCGTGGGAGGGACTCCAGTTGAAGAAAGTCGGTGTCCCACACCCGAGCAGCGTAAGGAAATGCTGTGGCCCATGGAAGGGACTCACATCAGAGAAAGTTTGTGGAGGATTGTCTCCTATGAAAGGGGGACCACAATGGAGCAGGGGGGGCAAGTTCCAGAATCTCCCCCCACTGAAGATGGAAGAAGTGGCAGCACTGACTGCACCCCCCCCATTTCCTGCCCCTGCGCTGCCTCTGGGAGGAGGTAGAGATATCGGGAGCAGAGCTGAGCTCGTGGAGAAGGGAGAGATGGGGGGAAGGTATTCTCAAGATGTGGCAATGTTTCTCAGTGTCCTACTCTGTTAAGTGTTGTTAGTGTCTGTAATAAATGTATGTTCTTTTTCTTCTTCCCCTAACAAGTCTGCCTTTTGCTTGCGACCATAATGGTTGATCTGCCCCTCCCGGTCCTATCTCGAACCCCAAGCCTGGCTCATCTGTCCCTTCTCATTGCCAGAAGCGAAAGGGGAGAGAGTGGCTGCACAGTGTTTGGCTGCCAACCAGGCTCAAACCATGACAATTTCACATACTCTTAAATCAGTAGAGACAGGGACTCAGACATTTGTCATGAAAATGAAAGATTTCTGTTAAATACTGAAAATTTAGGAAAGGAGTCAACTGAGGAAAAGAATACTAAGTAAAGTGATCCAGTAATGGATGCCTTCCTCATCCACAGCAAGTAGAAGTATCAAACCATTTATCATGGTTTCTGATAAAAACAGGGATCTGTGACTCCTTTCCGGACTCGAGCCAATATAGTACAATAATCTAAGCACCCCAAACTGAGAAATTACTAGATTCTTTAGATCTTAAAAAAACAAATTAACAAGAGTCTATAGAAAATTCAGGAAAACACAATCTTGTGTAGAAGCATAAGTAATAATTTCAAGTATTAACCCCAGATCATCTTTGTCACATATCAGTAAACAGAATATGCACAAAAACCATTCTTAATGTGACCACTTGTTAACAAAAGTAGAAAAGTGAAAGAAATGGCTGCTCTAAGTAAAAAAAGGGAACTGTATACAACAGGGTTCTATATTCACAAGCTCATCATTTATTTGGCAAGTTGCATGCCCTTTTACGAGCACCACTCTCTCCGTCTCTCCACTTACACAAATGTAAAACTGGTGTAGTTGTACTCACAGATATGCACTTCACAGAAGTGATGCGAGGCTTAATTGAGAAGACATAACTAAATAAAGCCCTGAGCTACTTAGTCTGACCTCTTAACAGACCCTGCTTTGAGCAGGAGAGGTTGCACTTGAGAAATGCCAAACTGAATGAGATTCTGTGATGAAGGGATTAAAAAAAAAAAAGCAGACATTAAATTCTTTGAAAAATTAGCAGTAATGTATGTGAGAAAATAATATTCTCAAATAAAATAGATGACATCTTCAATAATTCTATGCCAAATGGAAAAGCAAATATACAGCTCACTATAAATGTAAACTCATTGAGAAAACTGAATTCACAACCAGTAAGATATGGCTTATTCTTCACAGCAACACTTTTATTGCTGTTTATTTTCCTCACTTAATCACCTGGACTAAGGAGTAATTTCACCAAAATTACTACTTTATAGGACCTCCCAAGGTCTCCTTTTTGTTATATATATTTCAAAGAGCTTCACATTTCCAAACTCTATGTTACAACCCACTACTATTCCTCCCTAGAAGTATGAACCTTGAAAAAAAGGACCAAAGACAGTTATAAGCATAGGAAAAAGTTATAAAGATAGTTGTAAAGATAAGAAATATTTAGATAATAGTTCAAATGCTTCATTTCTAAATGTATTCTGTGGCTTAGAAATATTTACTAAAATGTAACAGCTAATTACTGAAAATTTCTGCAAGCAAAGCTATTGTTTAAGACAAAAATAAGACAAAAGACAAAGATACAAAATTAGATTAGGGAATAATTAAAATGTAACTTTATATTTTCAACATGGATAATATTTAAGGACCATAATAATGCATCAGGTATATAAATATTTTTCTTTGGCTAATCATCACATTAATCAAAGCTGATTAAAAACACTCAGCAAATAATGCCAACTTTTCTTATACCAAATATTTATTCACTCTCTCTTTTAAGACATATGAAATAGCATAACCAACTCAAGCGTTAAGCTTCATTACAGAATGCCTGTCACCACAGTGAAACTATTGTGAAAGAAGCTAATGTGAATCTGACGAGAATTAAACCTCAATTTATTATCTGAAGTATTTTGCTTTAACTCTGCAGGTAGATACATTTTATTTTACACTTCAGGATATAAGTAGATACCCACTTCTTGATAGATCTGGAACAGTTTCAGATACTGCCTCACTCCTAGGAGGGCTCAATCCCCGGCATTGTCCAGTGATGAATGATGAAAATTTCCTAGTTCCTTTCAGGCAAAATGAGAAAGGTAAACTCATCCCACATACCAAACCTTTTAAACCTACTTGGCTGACAGAGGGAAATTAGGGAGTAGCCACATGAAGTGTTCAGCTCTAAAGGCACAAGTCACAGTGCCTTGGACTCAGAAGGAATTGCAAAATAGTAGGCACAGCAGTCATTAGCTTCACCCTCCTCCCATCCAAGTGGTGGTTGTTCAACTTCCCTATGGTGGGCAGGAAGGCCAAACTGCAATTAGTCTCTGAGTGTTTACACCAGTGCGTGACTGCAAACTACCTTTAATTGCTGGCAGCTGCTCGCTCCCTCCAGTTTGTCTGACTTACATTTGCTCTACACTACACTGGGTTCTCGTTTCTCTGATACGCTGCTGACTCCAGAGGCCCCACAAAAACAAATGAATCAAAATAAGACTGCATTTTCAACAACTCTGAGCGCTACTGGCACAGGTCCTCCAATGTGTTAAAGCAGCATTAAGGGATTACTCATTCACAGCAAACTGTCTCTGTTCTGGTGGATTTTATTTAGCTCATTTTTTCAGCAAGAACTATCTGAATTCATACTTAACCCCAACATTGCTTTGCTTTCCCTTAGAGCAAAAATGCAGTCAGTTTACTTTTAAAATCTGTACCGATTTCTGCTGTCAACCTGAAAACAATGCAGAACAAGTTTGTTTCCCAGAAAAGGCTTGGCTATTTTAGTTTCTTTCACCACAGAGGTCAACAGCTGCAATTAAAACAGTCACAGTCTACTGCAGGTACACCATTTACAATCAGAGAAAAAGAAAGGTCACATGGGAAGAAAACAACCTCACCAACTATAACACTAGTACACAATCTATCCAAATCACGCTTAAATGAAGACTGTATAACCTGTAACTCCTGCTCCACTCCTCTTCCAGAGGAATGTTTCCAATGTAAGACTTCAGTGTCAGGTTTCCTGACTCTGACAACTCGTGCATTCCTAGGTGCACACAGCCCACCTTGGAAAGCAGGAATAGAGAAACCTTCCGACTGAGTCACATATTTCACCTAATGAGTACTCTGTGATGATCATTAGAGGAAATTTAGAGCCCTGATTCCCACCCTCAAACGTTCTAACTGCAAGGCTGTTGTGCAAAGTGGCCTTCTCCTCATCAAGTGCTTAAAAAAGAATATTAGCTATTGGGAATCTCAGGATGCCAGAGGAGTTTACTGTGAAAATCCCAACTCAGGTGCATGAACGATTTAGCAGTGTTGTGAAGTTTCCTAATGCCTGCCTGCCTTTCTCCTGACTGTTTGGGAGCACTGACTCATCTTGCATTACCTGTAAAAGGAGGCTCCCTACACAAGCATCCCGAATCCTGGGGTCCTAAACATATTTCTCTTTTGTTTGAGAGCCACCACACCTAGCGAGGAAGTACTACTTTCTGTGCAAACTCATTCTGTTTCATTTATTACCTTCTTCAAATACAGAGTGGACACAGAATGCTTTCTAAAAATCCTCAAACCCCAGTGTTTTACACGTTCTGTGTTTACACATTCTGTGGAGGGTATCGGTTTTATTTATTTTACAAAAACAGCATTATGTAAGAAAATGCAGGCATTAATCAACTAAAATCTTGAAAGTATTCAGGATAAGATGGCTTTGAATGTTTTGATTTAAATCATATAAAGCAGTATGTCTGAATACCATTAATTAAAGATATTTTTGTACGCATTTGTTTACAAAATCCATATACATTTTTCAACATACAAATACTTTTTATTATGTGAGAAGCTACACATATTCCTTGTAATCATTGGAATATGTACATTTCTATAATTAAGATATGCTAGTTAATCACTAAATACATTACCTGGATAAAGCTGATAAGAACCACTGTGGTGCCACTTAATCAAATACTTCAAGCCATTCACTGAAAGCCATCCTTCTGAATCCATACCAAGCTCAGCTGTAACGTCCCGGAACCCATTGGGTGCAGATTAGGCTTACTGTCCGGCACATTATTCCGCTGCAATTTTGGGAGAAGGGAAGCTAACGCATTTCCCCCCAGCAATTCCCGGTAGCCTCTAACACCATTCTAAACAAATTGATTCTTTACCCTCATGGCTCCAAGCAGAGGAAAGCAATAGTATACTTAACACAAAGCATTATAAAATGCTACATAAATAATTTAAAGAAAAGACCTTTTGCCACTGCTGCTAAAGGAACTTGAATTATTTATGTTACAGTGGAACACAGCTACAGCAAGCATGCACTGCCAACATAACTGACAAGTCATATACCTGTTGGAGGAAATAATCCATCTGTATTTACAGTGTAAACAGTATTTTATTTTGGACTTCATTGTGGATTTTTTGCTCTACCTTCATTAGTTACTTTTTAAAATACAGTTTTATATTTTTTATTATTGTAAACCTCAGATTCCTTTAAAAAAATTCTTTAAGAATGCTTTTCCTTCTGAAAATTCTTTCCAGGTGATGAACACTGAAAATTCAGCAGAAACTACAGCAAGGTAGTATCTTAGGGAAAAGACATGCATATAGTATCTGTTATGCTTAAGTATTTGAAAATAATAGGCTCCAGCTTTGTGGAGCTGATCTCTGTAGGGAATAGCATGCAAGAACTGAGTTAGTCATTCTCAATAGCTCAGATACCTCACCACCTGTCTGTCTGGGAGATGAATGATGATGATGATGTACTTCTACCATATGTCCTTGGACCTTAAGGTTCACCCTTTGTAAAGTGTCATCTAGGTATCAATAGCCAAAGTCAGACACTAGCTAGGGACTACTGACCATCCCTGTGATGACACAGAAGATCATCCCTGTGATGTCACAGTGCTCAGAAACGTCAGCGACAGCCTGTGTGCTGTGTACGCACTCTCACTGTTCCTACAGCCAGCAGGAATGGACAGTTTCCAAGATGGGAAGTAGGAGAAATCTGCTAATTACAGGCCATTGTAGTAACATTAAATGGTTTCTGCTATTCCTAGAGCATAGGTGCTGCAGATTAATTGATCTACAGCAGTGATCTTGCATCTAAGCATTATTACAGTTTGCATTCTGATTGTCTTCAATTCATTAAGGAAATCAATTACAGTTAAGAGTTGTTACTGGTCAGCACCTCTGGAAACAACACTAATTCGGGTACCTATATCTTTTATGCATTACCTATCTTCCAAAGCCCAAGTGCACAGTTTTGGCTGATGATCCCAGCCTTGCACAAGCTGAGTAACCACGTAAAATAAATGCAACGAAGGGTAGATGGTTTCCAGTGCCTGGCTCTAATGTAATAAAAGCCATAAGATAGGTGGCTTCACTGACCTTGGAAATTAAATGTACAGAGCTGTATGCCTCCTGTTATACTGAAGAGATGTATATAAATACAAAATAATTACTTTTTACACATAAATTTCCCTTCCCAGACTGAAGCTTGACAACAGTATTTATAGTATCTAGTTATATGTACAAATACTAATATTAAGATTTAGTCTAGGAAGGGAAGTATGCACTACTATCCTAATGGTTACACTAGTAGAAATTTCTCTAATCTAGATGTGCCCTAAAGTGTGTAAATCTGTGGATCTACTAATGAATTAGTGAAGACTGGAAAAATTTCAGTGCTGTGACATATTCAATAGAAGTGAAAGCCTGAAAATGTAATTCAGACATGAATCAGAGCTTTTTACTCAATGCAGCCCTAAATGAAATTAATTAGGATTTTATTTCATTTTTTCTGGTTAGAGTCTCTCTGGTTCTTATTTTTCCAATCCACTTTCCTGGTATTTAAGCATTGATTCAATATTACTCAGTATAGTTCAACTACCACTTTTCACATAAATTACCCCACCCCCCCCTTAAGCAGCATTTAACAATGAAGAGAGAGTCCATGTTAAATATTCAGCTCTAGCTGAAAAATAGGTCATAAAACTCATCAGAAAAATGCATATAACTTATTGTCCATTCCTTCACCTCTGCTGGCTACATGGCCCTTAGATTTCACGACTTTACAAAACTGTATGGAATTACTTGTGAAAACACAATTACCTACGGAATTGGAATGAAATACAAAAGTCATATTGGAAAAGCTGAAAATAAGTTAGATCTTTAAAATAAATTTTCCGATGGAAGCATAAAAAGCTTGACATGACTATCATATGAGTACTATGACAGGGGTCTCCAAGTTTGGAAAGGCAACAGAAGTAAAATAATTCTCATTAACATGGAACAAGAACCCTCCTGGAGATAAGATGCAAGTACATTCCCTTTTAGCTAAAAAAGATCAATCAAATATTTTGCCCCTCAGCACCTGGAACTTAATTCAACTACACACATAAACAAAGTCTGTGCTTTGTCTTGATTTTTATATTAAACAGGCAACATCTGGGGGAAAAGATACATTTTTTTTCCACAAGAACATAGGCTACATTTTAGAAATAGAAAGCTGAATAGACACAATTACTTTGTTTCCTTCTTTTGTCACTTTGCAGACAAGTCAGATACAATATAGTCTATCTTCTCATCTAGACAGAAGCACTCTTACAGCAGCAAATTCCATCAGCAGTAGAGAAGAAAAATACCTAAAAAAGTCAGCCAGCCACTGTAAAGTGGCTCTGTCAAAAGGACCAAAACGGTAATAATGTTTCTTTCAAGTTTTAGTTTTGCAAGGAATCAGAAATTAGGATATGATGGAATTTTGTGAATATCATTGCTAATTTTGCATTTACATTTGCATGTAATATAAAAAATTATTCTTACCATTCAAAATATATCTTCAGTATCACTGCACTAATTTAAGCAACACAGTTTGTCCAATTTTTATTTAATGAAATTGTCTTGTACTGTTGTCAAAGAATAGCAAACATAGTATGTATGTAAGAGAGTTTCTCTGCAGGATCAAGTGAACCAACTCCTGCCAAGCAAGACAAGGGAGAAGAGCCATCTCTTGTATACCCTAAACTATACAAATTCCTTTATTCCATTAAGGAAGCATATTTAAACTGTTTCAATTAACTTCAAAAGTTCAGAGAAATCATATTCTAATGTTTAACAAAGAGTGGATGTCCTTTAAAACATTAAAGCTATGTTAAAATCAAAACAAACAAGCTTAGGTGACATAAAGAGGAGCGAGCTTAGAAGTACTCGAGAACTGCAAAAGCTCCGTGCTGGGATTTTACAAATATCAAATTACTTACCCCCTTCTCAAAATGCATCACACTGTAAAGAAATTTCAACCTCAACAAATGCACCAACACAGCTTACAACTTAGGAGCTAAAGCATATCTCTTCAAAAGCAAACAGGGTATGTAAAGGAAAATAAAACAGAGAACAAGATTTTATCTACCATCCAATTATAGGAAAGTCTGCCTGCTCTGCCTCTTTATTATTATTATGAATGAAGAAGCCTAGTTATAATAAAAAAGTGCACATACAGATGTACCACCAAAAAAAATGCTAATAAATCAGTGAAAATATGTGAACATAATCCTGCAATATTTTCATTGGCACAGTTCCCAAAGAAATCACAAAGTTCTGCACCACTTTGGACTCACATCTTGTAATATAACACCTTATTTACCACAAATAATGTTGCTTAATACGGAAAATTGATTCTTTTTCATTATAAGAATAAAAACGAGCTTCAGCTTACCTCCATCAGAAACAGTTGCTGACTGCAATAAGAAAGAGAAAAATAAATATTACTTAAGTTTCATGGTAAGTATTAGAAATCTCTGAGCTTCACATAATATTTTAAATGTTAGCTACTTTTATCATCTTATTAACCACAGATAACATGAGAGAGGAAAATCTAAAGAAATCAGCTGTTACTTTCTCACAGATGTTTCCTCCCCACATTGAAATTCACCCCAGGCCTCTTAACTCCTGTCCTGGAACTTGATCCCACTAGTATTAACTGGCCAACGTACTTCCTGCTGTGAGTAGCAACACTGCTTCTAACACAACGCTGCTTCTAACAGTCCTTCGATGAACAGAGTCAATCGGTTGGCATATGTGAGAAACCAGGTACCTTAAAACTGATCTGCAAAGACTTAAAATGAAAACACCTCATATACTTTAGTTTGCTGCAACATCTGAAGATAGGTGGAATCAAAATTAAAATTCTGTATTTTGCCAGTCAGATGACTTTGGAAACTTCCCCTGCCAATCACCACTTCTGACTTCCACAGAGCCAAAAGGATGTTAAGAGTGTTTCCGACAAGCTAAGTGAGAACTCCTCACCATCTCTACTAGTATTTTACATCAAAGTTTCAAGGTCTGTTAGTTTCCTAGTGAAATGTTGACATTTATGTGCTTATCTACCCTAAACTTCTCACCTTTGATGACAAATTACCTCAAGGCAGCTAACATTTCTATAAAACCAAGTAGGTGACTATTTCCCAAACGTGTACTCCAGTGCTTGCACCTTAACACTCAACTGAAAGACTGGAAAGACAGCTGATTTTTAGATTTATGTTTGTATGGCTTTTCAATGAGTATTAAAAATTATTGTTATTTCAGTTTGGGGAATCTCTTCTTGGTCATTTAAAGTGTCTTTGAACCTTTAAGTAACTTTCTACATAGTTAAAAAGAAACTCTTATTTTGTACTACTCTTTAAAAAGCTAGGAAAGAATGCCCTACAATATTTACAATTTCTTCAAGATAGAAAACACAGAGGAAAAAACCAAACATATATACACAACTAAAGAGAAAATCTCTCCGTAGTCTGTTTTTATGTTCCAGCATTGTCAATAAAGATTTCCTCTCCCCTTCAAAATCCACAAAAACCTTTAGTAATACTTAAAATAATAGTATCTTCTCCTTTCTTCCTCTTTTCTATTTCATTACAGGATCTCATACTGTTGTTAACACTATCTGAAGAGCATCACTTGTTATAAACTGTTGTGGCCTCAGAGGATGTGATCTAGTTTTAAATACAAGTATTTTGGAACTTTTGAAATCTAAACTAGTCTCTATTGACATCATTCCTCTGGTGCTAGTTCAGATAAACGCATACCTTTCATGGAAAAGATAAAAAAAATTATGGCACTTCTTGTTTAACAACACAAAACTAAATGCTTCTGAGTCTGTGATGCATAATAATATAATCAAAAGTATATCCAGGCATCTCACTTTTTTTAATAGAACTATTTCAAGTATGAAAAAAGTACTTCTGTTTTGGGTACACTTCTTTAGTAAGGCTGAAGACATCTTTTCTACTTCTATTTTGCATGTAAGTCTAGCAAGCATATTATGCATTCAAGAAGCCATAACTTAATTCATGTTTGCAATTTAGAAAATTTAATTTACATTACTGAATTCTGTTATATAAATATGACTGTTTGTAATTTCTTATTCACATACCGTACAGAACAGCTGATGAATAAACAATTTCAATGTCATTTCTCAAAGAATGAAGGATGACTCAAAGTAAGGAATAGTATCAGTTTACACATTAGAAAGAAAAAAATAAAAATACTTTCAAAGTATATACATTTTAGGAATGGTCATTTACTTCAGCAGCTTGCATGAATCTAGATTCAAATAGCAAGTACAATTCTCATTCATGTTTTTGAAAGGTATTAAGTAAAAAGAGTAGGATTCTTATGATAGTAAAAGGGATATTTACACTACTTTTTTGAAAAACTGGGAAGTTAACAATTGTAAAATATCAATTTAAAGGAAAAATTATGTGATTTCATAGAAAAGCTCAAATATTACAGTAATAGTACCACTTCATTAAGTTCTATGGACAATGAAGTACAGTTTTACCTCAATCCATTTAGCGTAAGTTAATGCAGTGAGCTTTCTACATACTATGGGTTGGTTTTGTGAGTTTATTTTAAATGCTCTGGCTGATACACGTTACATTACATGTATCAACATCTTAAAATCTCCCCAAGCAAGGCCTTAGTAAATATTATGTTTAAACATTTAAAAAAATAAAAATAGTACTCTTAGAAAGAACAGAATTTCTTATCTAAATATCAACCACCTAATTCTGTACTATTATTTCAAATTTCCCTTTGGTTTTGATATATTCCAACTATATGGTATTTTTTTTTTTTACATTGCAGTGTCACTAAAACTACCCAGCATTATACAAGCATTATCAGTTTACTTCTTTAGATCACAGAATAAAATTTAAGACCATTTTCTAAAATTCATCTGTGTAACTGAACTAAATCTACTTAATTCAACAAAACCATCTAGAAACTAAAGCTTGTAATTATCGTGTAAGAATTCACAGTAATATGTTCAAAACATGTTTGTGACTACATAGAAATCTTAATATAAACCTGTCAGAAATTGCATGCAGTCCACATTTAGACAAAGCAGTTTCTCTTCTAAACTGTTCAACTGAAACTTGTCTAGATTTGTCCAAAGGTATAAGTTGCAAGACCAGATTTTTTTAAATACTATGATGATCTAATTTTTAAAATTCACTATATGTTTGGGGCTAGTTTTCACCCTTCAGCGCTCATGCTTACCACCACTGGAGGCTCTTCATGACAAAATTTGATCTACTATTATGTTTGATTATTTGATGAAACTTAACACCACATACATATTAAGAACTACCTCTCAGAAAAGCATATGTATTAAAAAGCTATAAAATCGAACAATTCCTGTATGTAGCCATTTCTGAAAGATGAGGAAGGATAGCATATGACCCCATGCCAGTTAGGGCTAATGTGATGATTTAAAAAGAAGTATTTAAGTATTTCATTCCAAATGACAGGACATACATGTATTCATTTTGTGAATGTACATATGAACTGTCACACAAAGATAAAATCTAATTGCATTCAACCCTCAAATCTTTCACAACCAGATAAGAACTGAAATTAGTTCTTCAAATTACCCTGACTTCCAAATTCATTTAGGAAAAACCCCATGGTATATGCCAGGAGTCTGATGGCAACAAATTAGTGGAATTTTAAAAATAAATCTAGTTTAGGAAAACTAAAATGTCTTCTAGTGTATCTGTCATGGGAACTCTGCTTGCTCACCTAGCTGGATTAGCAGATGAGGTATACAGACACACACATGGAGGATGCAAGTCTCTTCCCTAGACTTCAGGGCAAGATCTTGATCCAAGTGAGGAGCTCCTTGACAGGGCCAGCAAGCTAAACAGTGGCTTCCCAGTTATCATACACCATAAAAGATGTTCTAGGTCTCTGTAAACTGGCAAATGCTTCAACATATATTAGATAGCCTAAAGTTCTGATTAAGAGAAAACATGTAAAATTTCTCTTTGTATCATCTCTCTTTGCTAGGTGGAAAAACCAGAAGGGCCCATGAGGTTTTTGATGTCATGTTCAGGATGTGCTTGCAACAAATCTAAGAGTATTAGCTTACAATAATTAACAGGGAAAAAACTACTTCATGAGTACTTTTTTTTTTTTTCAAAATAGAAATAGACAACATAGTATCCTGTACCAACAGGGTAAAAAGGGAGAGAGGGCATAAAGGAGAATAATTCATAAGGTTGAAACAGCTTATATCTTTTAGCCTTCATGGTGTATAACCTGCTAGATGTGTGCACCACTGCATGAAACTAGCCTGATGACATCTTTCAGTTGGCAGAAACTGAAAATTCACTTAGTTCCATTTTACGTGGATCAGGTCACAGGAAACTAAGCAAATACTGTCAAAGTCTGCCATAATACCATGATGCAGAAAACCAAAAATTACTCAACCCATATCCCAGACATTACATTGAGCAAACAAATCCATGTGTACAGACTATCCAGATAATACAATACAAAAATGTCCTTTTTCTCCACCTCAAGATTTGTCATTCAAGTCAAAGTCATGCTCAAGTACTTGAGTAGAACAAAGGGAAAGATGGGGATATCATGAGGGGTGACACATACTAGGAAATGCCAGGCCTTAGCAATAAAATGGAGCAACATGAAATCATCTGTGCTAATAGAATGTGGGTGAGTGCCTTTGTGAGTCAAAGAAGACATATCTATTTCCAACTCCTTCTGAGATGCAGAAGGATAAAAACTATAAGGAGAGTGAAGATGTATTCCTCTCTCCTATCCTAACAATGACAAAATAACAGATTAAACAGAAACATCTATTCCTTTCCTGGGCATCCAGAAAGATTTAAAGAAAAATGGATTAAAAATGACCTATGTGTCCTTTCTAAAGTACACTTTCTTCCAGTACAGGCATCAACTTTTTGCTGCATCCAAAGAATTCTCTGACTGCTGCCCTCAGAATCTGTTAGACTTACCTAGTACAGTATTATACTACACCCTATTTTACAAAAGCCCCTCTAATTAAGGCTTTCAGCTTGGAACAGCATACCTAGCTCCATTGACCTTCTAAACTGATTTTCTCATATGATTTCAAGATACAAAATAAGTTTGGGAAACTTGTCGTGCTCTTTAAGAGACGAAGCACTGAAGATTTACAGACTGAATACAAATAGCCAACTTTCAAACATTCTGTCACTTAGCTCCGGGAAAACCTATCACTCACTTGACTGTCTGCTTGCATCCAGCTTTGTTCAAACTCCTTATTAAATCACCTGAAGCAACTTCTCCTTTTGACAAGGTATGAATTATGAGCAGGTCCCTAGATCTTCTGTCACATTACTCCATGACTTACATTATATACACATATTTAAATCCTTTAAAATACATTACAGCATTAACACTGTTCAAATGCCATGAACTCCAATGATCTCTGGGAGGGACATCAAGTCTTAAAATATGGAATACACTGTTCTAACATTTTAAATAAAAAATAAGGTCATATTACTTACAAATTATTGCTAGATTTTCCTTCTAATAAATAATCTAAAATGCACTTATCACCTAAATATTAGAGTAATATTATAGTGTTTTTATCCTAGTTTCAAAATATTATTGCAATTAATTTCATGATTTAGAATTCTATGAGAAGGATGCCACTTATAGGAGGACTATTACATAATTTGTCTTTTCAATTCTCTACCACCAAAGAAGTGCATTTATAATAGTTAATACAAAAGTATTACAGATGTAGGAATTCCCAAGGAAAAAAAAATACAGTACAACTACTGTACAATAATTTTACCAAATACATTCTTCTCTGAAGGTTAAATATTTTTGTCAAATATTTGATTCTATAAAAACAACATATGAACATTAAACGATGTGACATTTGGAATTCCTTTAAGAAATAAATGTTCAACTTTCTAGCCCAAACAAAATCTGTCTTATCACATATAAACCCAGTGCCTTAAATGCCAAATCCATCCCTAAAATTATTTTGAAAAAGATATATAGAAAATATATACAGTTTTACCAAATTATATAAATGATATAATGGTACAGAAAGCATATACAAAATACATTGCACAGAATTAAAAAATAGGCACAGATTATAAACATACTGATTTTTTAGTTTTGTACATATTGGGCACAGTTCATAAATACATCTTAAAATCTGAATGTTAGTTGGTGCAATAAGATTCCTTTTACTCTTCTCCGATAATAAAACCCAATGTTTGCATTTACAAAGGAATTCTAACTCAAATACTTTAAAGTAAAAAAGCTTAAAGGCTAAGCAAAAAGCATTCTGAAGCTGATAACATTCTTCTCTAATTTCTTGCCAATAACAATAGCTTCTTCTAAATTCTCACTGCAACGATGCCTTGACTTAGCTAAATATAATTCATATCACTTACCCGCTCTTCGTAAGAAACAGCAGTTATTTTTCCTAACAGTACTCTTCCTAAATTCATCTTCACTTAATATGGAAAAAGCATTTCCTTCACACATCAGCTTCTCAAAGATTAAACTAAAAAATTCAACCCTGTTCCATGCCTGTACATGCCAGTAAAGTTTAAAGGCATTTCGTATGAAGTTCTATTTTACTCCCTTTATGTTACCCATAGCAACAGGCCAATGCAGGAAGCTGTGGTTCGTCAGGGATTTAGATTAGATCTCAATTATCTCTCACCAGAAAAGCTAGATCATTTTATATAAATCATGCTGATTGTACTTTAAAACATTTCCTATAACAAATCAGTAAAATAAAATGACGTTGAATTGTGCGGTAGTCCTGTATTCAATAAAATAGATTTCCAAGACAGTTTTCAGAAAAACATTAGTTAATCACCCTAACATTAGTTATAGAAACATTTACATAGTAAACCACTATTTTCAGAGGTTTACATAATGCAAGCCAGAATAAAGCAGGACCTCAGACGGTCTATTCTGCTTAACTTTTCAGTGGTTAACACTATAAATTGCATGTAAAAATCCGCAGTACAAGGAAACTTGGCACATTTGCTAAGACCTAGGAGCAGCCCACTGTCACAAAAGACAAAATTCTCCTTTCAGAAACCAAATGATATTCTGCCCTTCCTTCCTCACTACCTGAGCCTGTGCTCAACTGATGTCAAGACAGTTCTGTGCACAGCGCCTCAGAACAGAGAGCAAAATAGGCTATTTGTAATGTAAGAGGGAAGTGCTATTACCTTGCCTGTGACAGCAGTGTCTTTAAGAGACTGTATATGGAAAGTATAGGATTTCATGAGGTTTGCTGTTCTTCACAAGTAAATAGCGATAGGACCTAAAACATTTGTTGCTGTTATTTTTTAAGCAATCAAAATACACTTTTCTGCTAAAAATAAACACCAGAATTATAAACTGGGAATGATTAGTGGGCATTTTTATGCTAGTGGGATGTCCTTAAAGCCAAGGTGGACTCACTAGTACTAGTTTAGGAAAGAGGAATCTTTTCCCTTGTTCAATGCAGCATGGGAAATACCCCACATCCAGACAGTTCCTAGGTTGAGCCCCTAATATAAAAACAACTATATGAAGAAGGCATATATTACTCTGAACTTATACACAGAGAAAATGAGGCAAAAAGAAATTGAGTCTTTCCTCAAGATCTCACAGTAAGACTGGCTTGAAAAAGACAGTCCATATCTGCACATCTTACCATTTTTTGATTTAGGATGAATAGATTTTGTTAACTGAAAAACTCAACCTTCTCAATTTAATTTAGAGTGATCAGAGAAAAAATTTTAAGCTAACTGTAGATAAAGACAGAGGAAGCATACTTTAACAAGCATTCTAGAGACATAAGCAAATTGCTGCAATGGACAAAGTTCATTTTATGATTGACTACTTGTTTGAATAGAAACACCACTGCACCTTTGAATGCTGTCTTCTCCAAGTATTTAATACCATGAAGAAATGGAATGGAAACAAATGGGTGAGTGGACAGGAAAGAATGTGTTTTACAAATTACACCCTCCATGATTTTAGGACTTAAGAAGCAAATGCTCTATGACACTTGCAGAGAAGAACTGTTTTACTATGTGTACGTATTAAGAATTTATAATTTTATAAAGAAAAAATGCCAGAGCTGTGTAAATACTGGATTTTGCTTGACAATAAACCAAGTGGGATGCAGAATGTATTTTCACCATCAACACCTTAACCAAACAGCAACACTATTACAAATATGCAGGTGATCAGGTGCATAATAATCCTTACACTGGATAAGTAATAAGCACAAATGGATCAGAAATACCTAGAGAACTTCCCTGTGAACACTCTTTGGGGTAACACAAAAAACTACTTTTATCTATAGTGCTTACTTAATGCTCAACCTAAGTCCTCTAGGAATCACCTAGAAAGACTAAATGTACTAGCAGAGTTTTAACAGGTGAGGATGTTATCCACAAGCACACGAGAATGATTAGGAGAAAAATAATCCCACGTGCAATGGGATATAGCTGCAAGACTAGCAGTTCACTGGAGAAACCATAGTGAACATTGTTAGGAATACTGTGTGTGGGCAATGTTTTACACATTCTAGGCACTCATACTTAGAGTTATAAACCTAATAATCCCTTAGTTTAAACAGACCTTTAGAGTTGTTGATTTTATTTCATTGAACTATGCATTGGACATCCACATTTTTTCCATACAGTAACTCTACTAGCAACACAAATAAGGTCTACCAATTAGACAGTACCAGTTAATGATAATGTCTATGAAATGTCATGTGACTCTGAAAGCCCTTTAAAAAATTCATATCCCTCTACATTTTCACAGGTTATTTCAGCAGCTGCCAGATTCAAAATCTTGTGATTTTGTGTGCCATATTTGTAAACCAGGCAGGCAACTCGAAGTTCAAAGGTCAAAAGCAGAAGGAATGTTAATTTGCAAAGCTAATAATGGAAAGTGTTAAAATATGACACAACAGCTTTAAAAAACTTATTCAGATAGACCAAAGACGACATTCGTAAACCCACATCCATCTGCTTAGAAGCTAAACTGTGGGAAGGGGTAGAGACCCCAAATATGGTTGATCTGTTTTTCTCTTCTAACCTCCTTCCATTTCCTGCTCATATTTTCTTTTGTACATTTGTTTTCAGATCAGAAAAAGACAAAGCGAAAGACAGAATTACGGGAAGCCAGGGTAAGTTTTAACTTAAAATATTAACAGCATTTAATATATATCCCTGACTCCAAAATAAGAAAACAGACTTAAAAAACACCAGTCAACTAGAAAGAGGCAACCCCCTGGACCAGCTCCTCGTCACACAAATTCCTCAAGTAAATTTGACATTGGCAGAATGCACCATCAGAAATCCTAAATCTCATCAAGTATTTATTTTTTTATCCTGTATTAAAGAAAGAAATAACTAGTGGCATGACAGCATATGAAAAAATGTCTGTTAAGAATATGATTTAGTTCACTGACCCTGGTTACTGAAATAAAAAGCAGGAGTACCAAAAAGCCTACATGCAAATTATGAAAATTCTGCTATAAAGTAAAATGGGTTCTTTTCCTAATTTTCCAAATTTTCTATAATCTGTCTAGATATATTTTCATCAATGATTTGTCAGCTACTCAACAATACACAGATCCCATATGAGCTACGGATTAAAAGAGGAAAGAATCTCTTATTTACAACATTGTGGTTTCCCTCTATCAATTTAAAAGATAAAAGTCCTTCTTCTTCCAAGGTGATATTAATAAAAAATATTTTCAATCCAAACTATTTGGAATTTGTTTGTGTAGAAATAACTGAAATACAAGCTGACCTGTCAAATACTACAACTTCCCTTACAATAAATTCAGTGAAGCAAAGGGAGTGGATGCAAACTGCTGTTCCGAGTGCCCCCTGCTGTCTGCCTACACTTCTGAGACTGATGTACACATTCAACAGTGTTAAATTCAGGAAGATTTGCCATCAAAAAATCTATTCTAAAAACATGTATTTGGTTTTGAAAGCCATATTGTAAACTTTGAAAAATATTTCTGTGGAGCCTCACTGTAAACTGATAATAAAAAATATACTTTTTCAAAAATGTTTTTTAAATAATTTTTTTTTCCCCCTTCTGTTGATCAACATTTTAAAACAACTGAATCCTCTCCACTGATAAAAACATGCCGAAACAGCATAACTTGCACATTCGGATGGAAGGTGACTTGCAACCCAATAGTAAACTAAAATTAAATTACATATTAAGGAAGATATGATTAAGTGACAGATCACTGAAACAGATTAAGCTGCTTCTGAATTTCCTGCTGCAGATGGAGCCTCTAAGAATCAATAGATTTTGAGGAAATCAATGTAAAAAGCATGAAAACTACTAGTTTTTCAGTAAACAATGAAAATACATCTTCTTAAGCCTTGCAATTGTTTATTATACTTTTCATCTTAAAAAGTGGTAGTTTTGCTGCTATACTTTTAGCATTAAATACAATTTTACTCTGAGATATATAGACATAAAGAATATGATTATAATGTCAAAATTTGATAATACAGCTAGGACCTTTAGTTACAAAATACATGTTTGCTGAGCTATAAGAAACTAAAATTGTTCTGAAGTCTCACCAGAGATTTTGTAAACTAGAAATACTTTTAATTTATTTTCAGTTATTTTAATAACTCATACCATCTGGATTCTGTTTTATTGGATAAAAATCCAGCTGGAAGGAAAAAAAAAAAATCACTTTAGCTGCACACCTTAAAATAACGCTGTAACAATTAGAATGTAACTTATAGCATGCCATTCTTGCTTTACGGAAACACATGTGCAAGTATAGTGAAAATTAAGTGAAACATTTATAAAAAATTTAATTAGAGAAGTAACTTTATATCTACTATACTCCACACTTTAAAAACAATACAATGCTAAAAAGATATATAAAACATTTCTGTAAAAATGGTGTATTAATTTCATAAGAGCTTATATAGAAAGTCAACTTAAATACTTATACTTACAAACTTTGTCTCTTTAAAACCTCATTGAATCCTTAGAAGCATTATTTATCATATTTCACTGCAAGATTTCTTAGCTCGGAAGACTATTCATTAAACCATATTCCTGTTTTCTGTTCACTTTAAACAAACAAAACTTTATACTTACAGACACTTGACTATCTGTAAAAGTTTTCTCCATGTATAAATACTTTAATATCTCATTGTTAAGAAACAGTCCCTTCAACTTTATTATTATGCTCTTTCTGAACACATATTTACTTCTTCCAGAGTCCAGTAAAAAAATGAGGCTTCTCTGCCTGTTGCCCTATCAACACCTCTCCCATTCTCCTCCCTCCCCAGCACATTCTCCGCCCTCAATACTGGTTCTGTATCTTCTCATCAAAAGGAACAGGCAGCTTTTAAAATGGTGTTTAGGCAGGTCCTGCGTAACAATAAAGCTTCTGTAAAGACAACAGCATGCTGCTGAGGAATCTGCTAATGTAAAATGCATTTGGTAAGGGCCTACAGGACTCTGTCTTAAACATTTGTCCAAACTTGTTTAAGCATTGAGTCAACACTGTTTTCTCCTTCAAAGTATTATCTTTTTTAATACATTCACCTTTGATGAGTATATTATCTGAATGAACTAGGTCATCAATCCCTATTAAAAATACTTAAAATATAATCTAAAAATACTTTTTTCAAAAAAAAAAAGTTAAAACTTGTAAGACTCACAGCAAATTTCTTTCAGTTTCTGGCATGTAGGTACGTGCCTCAGTATGATTACAATCACATGTATGCATATTATGCAATCTATCTCATCCTACCAAAACACTCTGTGTTCTTTTGAGTAAGCAGGGCATTGGCATTTACAAGGATTGCGTTCCAAGTGAAACATGATTCTCATAATTTTCAATACCACACCTACTCTCCAGACAGACCAGCAATATCTGTGCAGTTTCAGAAAGAAATGCACAGGCTTTCTGCCCCACAAATAATGCTTAAATACCATACTTCTGCAGCTCCTTGGTCCAGAGGGAAGTAGAGGATGGGAATTTTGCTGTATTTTTTTAAGTGGCAGAAGAGCAGATGAAATGTTTTGATGATTTAATATTGAATAAAAAGTAGTAACTCATCTATTAGAAGCTCCACAGGTAACTCCTTTTTCTGTTTGGTGGATTGTTTTTTTTTTTTCTTTAGACTTCCCTGGACTGATAAATCCATAAGGATGGTGAAAATTAAATGGTACCAACTCCTAGCCAAAATCCCAGCAGTTTAAGCATGGAGACAGGCTCAGAAACAATCACAGATGGCTATAGCGCTATCATTTGTGCTGCATGTATTCTGTGATTATAGTCTAGAAATACCAATTTAGTTTATTCAGTAAAGCATTAATTTGTTCGCTAACATTAACCAGGTCTCACAGAACAAAAATCCTTCCTTACCCCCATTAGCATGTGACACAACAAAAATACCAGGTAACAGGAAGAGCAGCAGAGGGAGGGCAGGATCAGCGAGGCATGAAACCAGTCACACAGTTCCTCATTCCCACTCAGGAATTGCATGGACAATCTGTTTGCAGCAGAATTTCTAACCAGGAAAGCTGCAGGTTCCTCCTCCCTCAGACAGCTGTAGCACAAACAGTAAATGCTTCCAGAGCCCACAGCAGTTACTCTGCACTAGGAGATACTATGGTCAGTGAGCCTTTTACTTTACAAAGAAGTTTATACCAAATTAAAGGTAATGTAGCTTCCTGTGCCAAAAGTACCATCCATAATCCCACAGTTACGGAGATGCAATGTCCATCCTTGAGACTAAGAACATAATCTGTTCAGAACATTGGTTTATCAAACCCAGTATTATGTTTCTAGTAGTGGCCACACATGGATGTCTACCGATGAGTAGCACAGGGCAACATACAGGACATTTCCCTGATTACATTCTCCCAGACTCCAGGTATTTTTAGTTCAGGAGATTTCCTGACCTTGTTGTGGCTTGTCTTCTTAATAATCCCCAGTGGCTCTCTTTTCCAAATACTTGTCCACTTCCCCCCAGGACATGCAAATTTCCTGCATCTACAGCACTCAGCGGTGCGACGATCCACAGACCGACTCACCTCCTGCATGAACAATTGTGTTCTTCTGTTTGTTTTGCTCCTGGCCCCAGCTACTTTTCATTAATGGCGTTGACTTCTTGTCCCAAAGGAGACAGTGAGAAGTCAATCCCAACTACGTTTTCTATGCCACCCATGATTTTGTACTCTTTCTTTATGCCTTTCTGAACCCTTTCTAATTCTAATATATTACTACATTATTGAAATAAAGAGACCAAGTGTGGACAAATCAGATGTATGTGCATTTTTTCACTCTATTCCTTCCCTAATAATTCATAATGCAGGATTTTGCTTCATCACTGCTGTACTGAGCTGATGTGTTCATGCAACTCTCCCTTATAACTCAAAGACCTCACTTCTGAGAAGAAACAGTCAGCTCAGATTATTTGATACATGAAGCTAGGGCTATTTTGCCTCATTTGCATTGCTCAACATTTGTCTGCATACATTTTCATCTGCTATTTTGTTGTCCAGTCATTTAGTCATGTAAAAGCAGCCTGCTCTCATCTTCAGAGACTGCTCTTGTCCTTATTACCTTGAGTAACTTCACCTCACTGCTCACCTTCTTGGGAGGAGTCTTAAAAGATGCTCTTGAATCAACAAGTGTAACATAAGAAACTGAAGAAAGGGCCAACCTTAAGCATCAAATAATTCTGGGTTTCAATAACAGACCCCAGTGCAGTAAGCTATTACTCTGCCTTAATGTCATGTGCCTCATTAATGAGACCCAGATGAGCAAACAGTTTCAGTTCAAAGACAGTAAAGCCAATTTTAAAAGAATGCTATGTACCAAAGGTTACAGAGAAAGACACCCTGGAGAGCTTGCCCACCTACCAAGAGTCCCAGTTCTGCAAGCACTGACTGTTTTGTCACTACTCATGGAAACCACAACCAAAAGTACGGAGCCAAAACCAAGGTCCGATACCTTATATTGCTGAACTAAGGGATATGACCCCTCTGCAGCTTCAGGTGGTTATTTTAACTTTTCACCCTGGCTGATCTCTGTAGTTTCATAAACGTGACTGTATCAGAGATATTTTGAACCTATAAATTCACCTGCATCCATTTAATCAAAAATCTTAAAAATGGCAGTACTGGCTACTGACAAGAAGTAAGGCTTGCTGCCTGGGGATTCATGCAGAATACAAGTTTGTTTCTAGTCCCTGAAAGCATATACTATGCCTATGGTCCTGTGACAGAAATTGGTTTGTGCTGGAGAGCCAAGCCCAGAGGCAATATGACTTGGACACACTTGAGTGGCAGGGTCAGACAATGTACTGACTGCTTGCGCAGGGAGAAATGTCTCCAAACAGTGCCTACTGTCTTTGCACATACGGAGACTGAATCCCCTATGGAATCCATCCTAGGCAACTCTGTTGGTTTCTTCGCAGGCACTGAAGTATGGGATAGGCACTGCCATGACGAGCCCTGCCATATGCACCTTACAAAGAAAGCAGAGATGAGATCCAACTCTCAGCACATTGTCTGACTACTCCACTTTTTACACACAAATTTACATCACAAATTTCTCCGGAATCTCAAAAAAAAAAGAAAATAACCAAAAGCAGGAGAAAACAGTTAACAGTAAAATTACCAAAGTATGGTCATTTTACCAATTGCAATAACAGAAAACAAATCCCATTATTCTCAGTGTTAGGAAAAAAAGGATTACAGAGTTTAACATTCTGGATTATATCTAGAAATAAGTATCTCTAATTCACAATAGAGGTTACACACAACTGTACTCATCTGTTGTCCACCCCACCTTTGTCAGATGCTTCACAAAATAGTGTGAACAGCATAAGAATTTTCCATTATGAAGTCTATAAATGTAAGGAGAACTTAAGAGCATATATTGGTAATATTTTAAAAATTATGGCACAGTATAAAATATTAGCAAAGGCTTAATATTAATGCTAGTGCACAGTATGTGGAAAAAATAAATGTATACTGCTAGCATAACCTTTTCCTTCTTTAGGGAGTAACAATGGATATAACTAAAGTACCTGTTAAGACCACACATGTCAAAGTAAAAGCCTGAAGAAGATCCTCTAGAGTGTGCTGAAAAGTTTGAAATTCTTAATAGAGCAGTCTAGAGAAACAAATGTGAGCCAATTACGCTCTTGGAAGTCTTTAAAGCATACTAAAGAATGAGGACAGCAAAAAAAAATTACTAAGGGATAACACAGGCATCATCCAGAATGACATGATGGCAACCTACAGACATACTAGCTGCATCTGTACCAGTCAAATAGCGCCATAAGCTACCGTGTAGTTCCAAAGACAGCTGGTGCCTTCTGGCCACCATCACACCACCAAGCTCTCCCAACCTCCTATCAATCAAGTTGGTTGCATCCAAACTGCCTGCTGGGCACAGTGATTCTAGCTATTAGGGCTAATTTCTAAACCACATTCGAAATCATTTGAGAAAATACACTAGTCGGCCCAGGATGAAGCCACATAAATGATAACTCTAACAAGGTGACAGTACAATCATTGCAATCCCTGCCTGCCTCCGTGCCCTGGCACTGCTTCATTTCCCAGCACTGGTGTGCAGCCACTCTGCAGCACCATAGGTACCCAACTCCATCCAGGACTGCAACAGTCAAAGGTCTGAACAGAGCAGAAGAATGCCTGGCAGAAACCACTGGTTGCTTTCAAAGCCTTATTAATTGGCTCCATGACCACATATGGTACAGTAAATCAAGGTAAAGAAATCAGTGATTAGTGTCATGACTAACTTACACTATTTAATGCTGTATACTATAGTTCAGCAAGAGGGTTTGAGCTGTATAGCAAGTGTCTGTAAAATCACTAAGCACACACCTTATGCTTTTCACTGGTTTAAGGGGTCACACTCCAAGAAATAGGATCTGTCATTCACGGCTACTCCACTAAGCCACACCAGACAGGTTCTAGCAAAGGGAAAAGAGAAACAAAGAACCCAGGCTGTTGTCACAAATCCACAAGGCTTCCAAAATGCAGTGTTAGGGTCTGGACTGTGTTAGCATTTGGACTCAGAACATCCATTATGAGACAAGAGTAGCCCTGTAAGAACTCTATTATTAGCATGCTAAAAATACAGAACTACCTTTTACATACAAAAATTGAGATTTTATTCTGGCACACAGTTTTATTTCACAAACTGGCCTTTTCTCCACCTTCATGAAAGCAGACAGCAAAACTGTCAATTGGTCAGTTACACCTTAGATAAAAATTAGGACAAAATATATGCAAAAGAGGCAATACTTAAAGGTAGTACATGGTGGAACCTGTGTATACTGGCAGCCCATGGGAAGTTATCCTAGCTTTAAAAATTTAGTGAAACCTAAGACAAAAATATACATTATTTTCAAATTTGAAATTCACAAATATAAGCTGAGAATAAGAGGTCTCAGTTTAAATCACGTAATAATACTAGCCACAGTGGTGGCACTGTGATCATGGTGATGATCTAAGAACATCAGTAAAGCAAGCTCTGCAGGGAGAGTTAATAGTTTTTATTAGATCAACTAACAGGATGGGAAAAGTTTGGGGCATGTTTAGCTCTTCTTGTCTGATTTTCCTAGTATACTAGTTGGATTAATATAAGCTATTATCTCCCTGTGTAAGCTTTGTCTGATTATTTAAATCAGTCAAACAAAGACAGGTACCCACTTAAAAACTCATTATTAAGTCAAATGAGCATTTAGGGGGTTTTGCCACCCACAGATGCCAAAGCTAATATCCAGCAGAGACAAGTCACTCATTAGTACAAAAACCTCATACCAAAGAGATGTGTTGTATGCTTTCAATTAGCAGATGAAATGCAAAAAAGTTGCTTCAGTGGAATTAACAAAACAGAAAAAAATCAAGCATTATTATCTATAATAACAGCTAATAATACTACATTAATGGTTATAATTAAGATAGAACATTCTAACAGAATTCCTCTCACTGATTTTTAAAAGGAATATATGATACGTTCCAGCTTTGAAAACAGTACTAAATTCTATAAATTTAATCCAACAAATGTTCTTTTCCGTAACAGATACAGCTTTAAGGTTCCAAAAAAAAAGGATAAGGACAAGAAGAAAAGCAGCAACAGCCATCTTTTTTTTTGTTCTGATATTTAGTTAAAATAATTAAACAGTCTTTAATTCTAAAAAGATCTCTCCACTAAAAGATTACTTAACAGTACTTAAAGACCTTGACACTATTTTGCCTAAGATATTATGTCTCTCATGATACTATTCTGTCCTACATTTAACCACAGAGAAATACCAAAAGTACAAGTGCGACAGTGATTTTCAGGAAACACAACAGCTTTGAATGTTCTCGGCAAGGAGGAACCTAAATTTGTTGACTTCAAGGGAATACTGCAAGGGTCCCCCATTTTTACAGACCTCAAAAAAACCTAAAATCTTAATGGAATGAGCTACAGTTTAAAGTATTATGGAATCTGTTTCCAAAACTGTTGATGAGTAAAAGGATTACTCTGTTTATTGTAATTTTTTACAGAGGCAGTGTTCTAGTCTCTGCAGTCTCACAGAGCCACCTTTAATGTGTTTATAAATCTATAAACAATGTCTTTGATGGGACAGACTTGTGCAAGAGGATGAGAGTAGTGGCATTTACCTACAAGGAAAAAAGTAGGAAGAAAGACAGGATCATGCTCTCTCATTAGTCCAAACATTACATAATCCTAAATCATGGTAAATTCCATTTAGCTTAAGCTACACCTTGCAAACATGAACCAATCAACATGCTATAAAGTAATATTGGTGGAAATCACAGAATTTTAACATGGTCATTAATGGACACTATTGCATAATGACAAATGATTTACATACAAAAACTTATTGCTACATACAAAACAAGAATCTGTTCTTCATAAAAACAGATTTCTTGTAATTTAAGAAAGAAAAAGGTAAATACATTTCTTGTGAAAGCAACACAATTAAGGCATATACAAGACACACTAATTTTATGAACTGAGTTCCAACTTACAAGATAATCATATTCAGACCTGGTGTGAACAAGCACAATTTCCACAGTTTAGAAATAAAATTGTGTATTTTGTGTTTTTGAGACATTTTGTGTAACGTAGTCGTAACATAACTGCATCCGCTAATTTTGCACACTCATCCTATTTTGATTCCTTCAGATTTAAAATAATCTTGTATACAAGTTCCATTAGTAAAAACAGCACCTAGAGGTTAAACCTACAAATTTCTCTGTTTTCTTCTATGCATAATACAGCTACTGCAGGTAGGAGGAAAATGCTTAAGGAGAGGCAACTCTATCATTACAGCCAATTCTAACCTTGTAAGAATATTGTTTGTGCGTGTATAGGCAGCCATAATCTAACAATTTAAAATAAAAAGTGGGATATTCTCTTGCAATCACTATTTTTATTTATTAAAATGATATATATAAAAATACGGTTTAGTCTTGGATAGATTAAAAAGAAAAAAAAAAAGGCAAAGGAACCACGCCACCTTATGGCAGAAGACAGTAAAACTGATGGCTTGTATTTCACACAGTAGAGTTCCTAAGACAAGAGGCGCAAGTTCATATTTTCACACAAAAATCCAAATACAGGCTTCCTCAGACCCATAAGAAAATGAATAGTGTTTAGCACATGCCCATAAAAGAAACTGCATGGAACCTACTTATACTGCTCGATTTAGAAGACTAAGTTTGATGCCAGCAGCAATCAAACCCACAAGCTCAGAGAAGCATATACATTTTCAAACTTCATGTTTGAGTTAGTACCTTATCCATTCTGCTAAGGTAACTGGAAAGAACACAAAAGGAACTGGGTAGCCTGTATAGTACGTTCACAATCATTATACCAAAGGTGGAGTCTCTAAGAATTTCCTGGTATTGTTATTTCCTCTTCCAGCAACTCTAAATAGATGGCCTGAAATATTCTAAACATGTGCTAACAGCATTGTGTTCTAATACACTTAGTGTAATAGTACTTCAGAAGAGTGCTGCAGTAGCAACGTTAAAGTTAGAACCAAAATCAAAATATCTCAACACCATTTTACTTCAACTTAAGAAGTTTTTGAAACTCTTCTCTGGATTGGTATTTCTCCTGGTGGCTAGCATATCATTCTCTTATAGCATGCAGAGGAAAAAAAGATATTTCAAAGCTAAAAGAAGCAATTGACAGAGAGCAGTCCACACCCAAACAACTACATGTAGTAAGGGCATTCATCCAAATACAGATTCTAATACAGATTGTTTCTTTGTCTGATTCAGATCATGACCTAGAATGTAAGTTACTTTATCCAAAGTAATAGCTTTAACAGTTAAGACACTGGGTAACACAGAAAGCCTCTCAATCCCTCCTGTGGGTGCTACACAATTTATATACACTAACAAATACCAACTAAGACATAATGAGAGAAAAATTGACTTTTTAGGCTAGTAATTATGACATCTTTCTGAAATTAACTGATAGTACCAAGTCCCTATTTTAATGAATATTTATGCAATGTAAAACAGCTCCAACAACAGAAATTAAATTACAACCCTGGTGTTTAAAACACTCTCTCAAAATATGAGATATGCACATAAATCTATATGAAATTTCAGTCTGGAAGAATATGGTGTGAACCATGTTTTTCCTATTGCACTTGAATTACTAGCACTAGGGTCTCAAATATTCTGAGACAATTCTCTCTTACTGTGACCAGAAATTCTGTCAAAACTGGTGATATATATTATTAAGCTTTTTTAATTTAGAAGAATCACCATTTTCTGATGAACCAAGATGTAGCTAGATGGTTCCCAAACAGCTTTATCCCGAGGATGTTGCTTCTCTTTGTTAAAGTTATGCACTTACTGTATTAAAGTTATGAGTGCAAAGACATGAAAAAGTATTTTCCATGACTAGAAAAAATTAGCAAGACACTTAAAAGCTTCAGACAACAAGATAAAAATAGACCACAATGAAAAATGTCCTTTAAAACATCTGAGAAATAAGTAATTACAGTTCCTACCTGCATTCCCTAAGCACACCAGAAGCTCCTTCCATATATTCTGTTCCCTAAAAATCCAGTGCAATGGGCTCCACTCTCCTTTAGTTCAGGGTCAGTAAAATGCCATTCTTTCTACATTTTCCCACTGCAGTGAACTCAGAATATCTCCTTCTTTCCTCCTCCCATCTCAAATGCTTTTTAAACACCTCCTTCCCATTTAGAGGTATCAGTGTGCCACATTCCCTCCCATGCTGAAGAGTGGTATAATACATATTACATGGTTCCCATGCCAAGAGCTCTGCACATATTTTTGTTTCTCCCCAACCACAAACCTTCTTCAAGATAAGAATGGTAAAGGAGTAAAAGAAAAATCTCTCCATTCACCTTCACATCACTATGGGTCAGGTTTTCCCAAGGAAGCCCACTTGAAGAAAAGATAAAAGGAAGATTTATTCCCACAGCTGGTTGAGGGAGGCTCTCAGCAGAGCAGGAAGAACAACTTTAAAATTCAGATGGCTTTTCATTTCTTGTTTTCACCAAAATCAATAAGGTTGGCCACTGAGGCCCAGGCATCAGCTGATGTTATATCAGATGTGAAACAGCATAACTGTATTACACTCAGAAAGACCCAAAATCACCATAACCAATGCCCAATAACAAATTGATTAGAAATTCCCTTCCCTCAACTGCTGACATATAAGGAGGAAAAAACTATTAAAGCATATTTAAAACTTTTCCATACTTACTAAGCTACCCTCCTTAGGAAGTTATGTAAAAAGCCTGGTCCAGCAGCAAATTTAACCCCCTAAAATTTCCTCAATGCAATGATCATCAGCTGAATGAAAAAAAAGAATATGATATGCATTTGACTTTTTACATGATATCATGATACAATGATTTCTGAGATATGATGAACATTCTGATCAGCAAAACTGTATTGTTTTGCTTTACATGACCAGCTCTGATAGGTAAAATCAAGGCAAAATTTCCCACAGAAAGAATAGCCACTGCTGGCATCAATGTAAACTACTAAACACTGAAAAAATCATGTGATACCTCAAATCTGTATTCCCCTCACATAAATGTCATATGATGATTGGTAACTTCATTACACTACAGATATTACTTACTTTCTTTCATTAATGATCAGCATTAACTACTGTAAGTTTCTCTCTAGGACTCAATTCTAAGTTTTAAGTGAAAGTTAATTACCTCAAGGTCATCCAGAGAACGAGTAATACTAAATCGCTTAGATCTTCCAAATGATCTTCGAACAGAAGAACGCAGGGGAGGAGCCTGATTTAATCCCATTGGATGTCCAAATTTTGCACCCTAAACAAAACAGAAAATATATATTATTATTTTACTTCTTTAATTTTAGTACATTGCTGATCATAGTGACAGCATCTTCATTTTAAGTATCAGTATCTACAGAATTCCAAGGAGATGATTTGCAAACCTGTAACAGGACCACAGTTTCAACACAAGTTGGTTGCTTGCCATGCCCCTGTAAAATCATGTATTAAAATCATCGAAGTTATGACTTTTCCAGTCTCAAGTCAAATATCATAAATATTCAGCATTAAGTTACTGTATAAACATGAATTGTCAGTTAGGTTGCTGAAGTATACACATGCTACATGTCAGTATTAGTAGACAGAGCTTAAATAAAATCAAAACAATCCTAGATCTTTACCGTCCTAACTGGAAAATACTTACAGTGACAAAGTATTTGTTCTTTCTATAGGAAATTACCATCCTAGAAATCACTTCACCCAGCTTCTGTTGGAATCTTTCTCCAAACTTAAAAATCTTACTTTCGCTACTCTTTTTTTGAAAGGCTTGCTACTGTGGAGTCCAACTTTTTAAATCACACAGTACAAAATGCAGGAACTTTTGTTCTGAGGAAAGAAACTACCTCACTTGGATGTTCCATGACTAGAATTGGTGTTGCAATAATTAAATCTGTTGGCCTTCCCTTTTCCCCATAATCATACCCTTTCCCCTTAAAGAGTCACCAGATGTCAGTTAAGCTACAAGAGCTCAGCATGCACATATCTGGTTTATGCCAAATGGCAACGTGTAAGCTTAAACCTAAGAGTAGGCACATAGTCAGTGACTGGTGCTAAGCAGATGTACATAAACTCACTACATTATGAAAACTTGTGATTATGTGCCTGAAATTTTGGATTCTTTTCACTGCAATGTTCAATGTGAGGAAAATTCCTCCCTGTGTTCTGGTGCTTTTCGCTTTAGAAAATAATTAAATTCAGAGTAAATTTTCTTTGATTTCATTTCAGCATCTTTCTTCATAACAATAAGCGTAAAAATATATTTATTATTACTTTTATAATTTCTTATTGGCAGCTTTCTAACATTTATTACATTTTATATTTGTCTTTTGTTTTTTCCTTTGGGCAAGTTGCTGTGCTCTCAACTCTGAAATATTTTGGTATCCCTTTGATCACTTTTGAAAAACTGATATACATCAATCAAAAGAACAACCATAAATTTCACATTCTTATAATCTCATGCTAACAACCACTCAAAGTAGAGAAGAGCACAAATAAAATTATACAACCTCCTTACTGCAATAAAAGATAAGGTTTCCAACAGAAGATGTCTGCCTGTTTGCTTGTTCTCATGGAGTCAACACTATTCTTTAGTGAAAGGGCTCTGACTCAACAATATTCACAACACTGTTTACAAGCTCATAGAAATATCAAGACATAACAGAACATACAGGAATTGGGATCCAAAGTATGTAGCAGGATTCATCAACTTCTTCATTCGGTGTTAAAAGTGATCCATTTTTATATGAAATCTCCTTCCCTCCCAATTTTCAATTTACTAAAGAGTTTTTTTATTTGCTGAGAAGAAAATTGGGCATGTTCTGCCACGGAAAACTGGAAATCTGGCAACTGGAGATTAGCTTCTAAGGTTTTTAAGAGAACATTTAAAAGTGCAGTATAAACAACCTAAGATGGCTTTTGCTAAAATGATCAACTAAATGTGAAGACAGGAAAGTTGCTTTCTGTAAATGTTCACAGATAGCACCCACTGGAATGAGGACAGTTAATGTCTTTCTGAGCAACTTTTAAAATCAACTGTTCACCCAGGCAGGTACCATTGAGGTGTTTCACACTCAGCTCATATCTTACATTCACAGCAGCCTTTCCTGTCTAAACTGAAAGCTTATACCTAATGCAGTAATCTGTGTCAAACAGTGCACTCTCCATTAACCCTAACTAAATTCAGCAGTATCCATTGCTATTATTGCATATCAAAACACTAACATGGCTCCTCCTGTATGAGTATGTTCCTGTTACAACAGCATGAATATACTGTACAACTAGGTTTCACCACTAGTCAAGTATGACCACACTGGTTTTGCAATTTTTAAATTTTTAATCTGTAAATTAGTGAAAAAACTATCAGACTACAAACACCCCAGCAAATTCTAAGGCTAGTGAAATTAATGACATCATTGGTGTGAGTACAACTGGCATTTGAAAACTAAATAGTTACACAGTATGGGTTCTGATTAATGGTCTCATGTATTTCTCAAAATAAGATGCATCCCTCACAGGAATTCACCTTTCATAAAAGAAAACTGGTGAAAGAAAATGCAGGAAAAAAAATATTAACAGCAGTCATATCTATGTTGAATAACAAATACATTTTCACTTTTCTTTCTAATTCAGCCCAAAAAGAATATAAACTGTACAGCGTATGTTTAAATAGTGAAGACTACTGTATACTATTCTGGATAAGACATACAACTAGAATCACAGAATCATAGAATGCTTTGGGTTGGAAGGGACCTTAAAGATCATCTAGTTCCCACCCCCCTGCCATGGGCAGGGACACCTTCCACCAGCCCAGGGTGCTCCCAGCCCCGTCCAACCTGGCCTTGAACCCTTCCAGGGAGGGGGCAGCCACAGCTGCTCTGGGCACCCTGGGCCAGCGCCTCACCACCCTCACAGGGAAGAATGCCTTCCTTATACCTAATCTAAATCTACCCTCTTTCAGTTTAAAACCGTTACCCCTTGTCCTATCCTTACACCCCCTGATCAAGAGTCCGACCCCGTCTTTCCCGTAGCCCCCCTTTAAGCACTGGAAGGCCACTATAACGTCTCCCCAGAGCCTTTACTTCTCCAGGCTGAACAGCCCCAACTCAGCCTGGCCTCACAGGGGAGGTGCTCCAGCCCCCTGATCATCTCTGTGGCCTCCTCTGGACCTGCTTGAGCAGGTCCGTGTCCTTCTGATGTTGGGGCCCCAGACCTGGACACAGTGCTGCAGGTAGGATCTCATGAGAGCAGAGGGGGAGAATCCCCTCCTTTGACCTGCTGGCCACACTTCTCTTGATGCAGACCAGAACACGGTTGTCTTTCTGGGCTGCGAGCCCACATTTCTGGCTCATAGTCATTTTTCCATCTACTATTACCCCCAGTCCTTCTCTGCAGGACTGCTCTCAATATACTCTTTGCTCAGCCCCCATTTGTGCATGAGATTGCACAAATCCAATTTGGAGACAAGGATGTCACATAGGACAGTGTCAGATGCTTTGCACAAGCCTAGGTTGATGGCATCGGCTGCTCTTCCCTTATCTACCAATGCTGTAACCCCATCGTAGAAGTTCACCAAATTTGTCAGGAGCAATTTGCCCTTAGTGAAGCCATGTTGGCTGTCACCAATCACCTCCTCATTTTTCATGTGCCCTAGCATAGTTCCCAGGAGAATCTGCTCCCTGATCTTTCCAGGCACAGAGGTGAGCCTGACTGGCCTGAAGCTCCCTGGGTCTTCTTTTTTTCCCTTTTTAAACATGGGGGTTATGTTTCCCCTTCTCCAGTTGGTAGTAACTTCACCAGACCGCCATGACTTCTCAAATACGATGGATAGTGGCTTAGCCACTTCATCCGCCAGTTCCCTCAAGATCTGTGGATGCATCTCATCAGGTTCCATGGACTTGTGCACCTTCAGGTTCCTTAGATGGTCTCGAACCTCATCTTCTCCTACAGTTAGCAGTTCTTCATTCTTCCAGTCCCCACCTTTGCCTTCTGCGTCCAGAGCAGTGTGGCTGGAACAGTTGCTGGTGAAGACTGAGGCAAAAAAGTCATTGAGTACCTCAGCCTTCCCCATATCTCGAAGACTAGAGAACATGCACAAAAAAAATTTTGAAACAGTAGCATTACATATTGAAGGAAGAGGAACAAACTGCCTGAAGAGAAATCTAATTAGATTCCACTGAGAAGCAGAGTCTAGATAAGATTAATTATTACCAGATGCCCCATTTTAGAAGTAAATGCTGCTTACCTATTTGTGGTTAGAAACATAACAAAGAGGAAGAGTGGACAAAAAACACTTGCAAATTGTGTGGTAGTAGAGAAGAGAACAGTAAATCAGCATCCAATCAAAATTTTTATTTACAGTTTTTGACGTTCTTATACAAAACTCACTACTGAGCCCTGGATGGAATGCTAAAGGTAAGATAACAGGGAAAAAAAGATCCTGTGGATAAAACAGTGCTTAAGAATCGATTACAAAATAGAAAAATTCACTGAGCTAACCATTTCCCCAACTCATTTGGATAACAATTACAATTAGGAAAACGCTTTCAACTGACAAAAGGCTTTTCCTTGCTCTGAAGAATCAAATTAATAATCTAGGAAATTAAGGAAGACATTACTAAAAAAAAGACTGCAGTTCACAAAGTATTTAATTTCCTGGTAATGGTGCTGACAACTCTCACTTTTCATCTTTTCTTGACTCTATTCCAGACATTCAGAATATGAAGGCAGAACTCCTTCTGCAGATCAATTAAAAAAATTGCCTTGCATACACACATGCACACAAATAAAGGAAGAATCACATAGCTTAAGCAAACAGCAGCAACATTTTGGCAAATGTTTTTCATGGGTCTGTGGAAATAAAATCATCCATGACTTGAAGAGAGAACAGCCATTGCAATTAGAATGTACTAATCAGCACGGCTAAAGAAATCCACAGTATTTGAGCACAGAGAGATTGCTAGTGCAAATGGCTGATATTAATGTAAATTTTGCAGTCTGTTAGCCATAAGGAAATTATGATACTTCTAAAAGCCTTTATTACATAATTAAACAGATATTAGAAAACTTTAAACGAACCTAAAAAATTTCAAAACAGTACAGTATATGACCAACAAAATCGGGTTTATCCATTGTTAGCTGCCAAACTAAAATACTGAAATATGCTACATGAACATTGGGCTGTGGATTTTTTTTAAATAGATTACTTATAAGCCCTAGAACTATTTACTACCATATTTTAAAGATTCTATTCCAGAAACACTGTGTTGCTGAATCTATAAAAGATTCAGATCTCTAAAAATATCCAGATATTCAATAAAATCTAAGAAATCCTACTACAGAATAGTATTAGAAACTAAAGTCCATCTGATACTTCACTAAGTGTCTTCATTTTAAGAATCCAGAAACAAACAGAAAACCACAGAAATTTGTGAAAACAAGCTGAATAGTGAAAAGCATGTGCTACAGCAATACATCCTCTGCATTTTGCAATACAGATTCTTACAACCCTGCTACTACTATCTATCATGGTGAAAGTATGAAAGAACCTATCACTAAAAGCCTTTATCCTGTTATGATTTGGCAGATGGAGAGGAAAAAGAACAAAGGATTACAGGAATTAACACACTGATGCTCTAAAAAAAACATTCCTTTTTCTATTCTTATAATAAACTAAAAATTATGAACTAGCATGGACTGAAATACCAGTTAAATGTATAATTATAAGAGAAAAAGCAAGACAATTAATGGGTGTGCATAATTTTTTTTTAATATATCACTAAATCACCCCTTTCCTTAGGCTAACAGAAAATGGCAAGTGCAAATACACATCAATCACTGACCAAATTATAGTCTTCCTTTCCCTTCAAATACAATTTTTTAAAAAATTTAATTTTTAACCTGCTTATTTGGCTTTGTGGATGAGCTACCTACTAATCTACTCTACAAGAAAAGCATTAAAAACAAAATTCACCAGAGGAGGATTGATACAGCAGAAGTTTGTGAATATGTCCAAGTGAGAACAGTTTCTGTGTCATAATAAGCGTACAAGAAAAGTACAAATGAGAAAGTGGAAAATGTTGTACTTCATGTATTACTAAGACAGAGGGAGTGAAGAAGTACTTGACTCATGCTAGACTGCAAACAGAGGGAAAGAAAAACCAAAAATGATCCAATACAAGGTTCTTTAAAGACAGAAAGAAAAAGGATAGGCTCTTAGAAGTAATTTTATCTGATAAATGAGTTAGGCAGTAGTTCTGTATAACATTATTTTCAGCGGCTGTTCTAGCTTAAGGACTTTGCATATACCTCTGACCCCTCATGTCTACTCCCAAATTGAAGCAGGCTGCTCCCTCATCTTCACTAGCAATAAACTATACTTTACAAAATGAAACAATCCTGTTTCTCACACAGATCCATAGAGAGTCATGCCAACACAACTGATGATGCTCACTTCCAACTCGGCCTGAGCATGACAGCTCTTTAGGGTGGTACTACCAAAGAAATGCAATGTGAAACTATGATAGTCAATATGATACTTTAACCTGGAGCTTGAGTACACAGAAGCAAGTTGGTGAAACCTTATCAATTATTCAGAACACAAAGAAACCAAACACCTTTAGAAAACATCTTCAATTAGCTTAAAGAAATTCCCAGCTATAGTATGCACTGTATCATGCTCTTTCATATTCTAACAAATGCACTTATCAAGTATTATACCATTTTAACAAATTGTCATACATAACAACCTGAAATTTCCATTTTGTACAACAGTCTTTGTGGCTTTCTACAGTTAAGCATATACTGTTCTCTCATCCAAATATGTGGATAAAACTAATAAACCAATGAGATTTCTCTCCTCTGCTACAACAGTTTTAAAGCTGTTTAAAGCTGGAGGAGCAGGAAGGCATAGCAAGAAGAGGACACTGGCAGCTCTCAGAGTACAAGAGGCTAAGGAAGTGGGAGATTTTCGCTAGGTGTTCAAGCATCCTTAACAATGGCAAAGTACAGGGAACAGGCAGCAGGAATTCAGAAAGGGAAAAAAATGAGAAAGGAAAAACTGTGAGGCTTAGGCCAGCTTTACAACATTAGCAAATTTAATCTTTTTATGGAAAACACATTACAGTTTGTGACCTTGAGGGGAAACTAAAGGGGATGAATCTTACGGGACAGAGATTTTGGATGCTTTGTGGAAGAGCAGGAAGGGGGAAAGGAAAAATATAAGAAGGTGAGCTAATCTAAAAAGTTAAAAAAACACTAACAAGCCTGATCATTTACCTTTACAGAAGGATGTTTTCAAATGCTTTCAGAACTGTTTCACAATGAAAGCTAATCTCACAAGATACACAGGCATGTGAGTGAAATGATTTTTTAAAATGTTTGAGGAAAAGAGCATAAGAAAGTAATTGAATGTTATAAACAGAGTTATGAGCTCTAAAACAAAGATATAGTTACTGGTATGCAGAAATTTTGATAGAAATTGTTTCCTCCTCCTGTTCAGGTGGAACAAGTATACTATACTCTATCATGACAAAAGGCCCACACACATGCTAGAATGGTTACATAGGACTGCTTGCCAGCTGGATTAGAAAAATTCACCAGAATTTTTTACCAGTTTGGGGAGTCTTATACAATCCAGCTAAACCACACTTGAAACAGAAATAACCATGACTATCCAGACAGCAACTGGCCATCCTGCTCCAGAGAATCAATTCCCCGGCTAAGCATCTCCCTATACTAGAAGATCAATAAATCAAGTTCTTTTAACAAAAACTCTATATATGAGTGTCTGTACAATAAGTGTCAATTTGAGTACTGTTTTCTGAGTAATTGCCTCTAAAAAACATGTAACAAAAGGAAGGTGTTTATATTCACAGATTTTAATTGGGATAAAAAAAAAGGAACAGCATCATTTAAAAACCCTCAATTTAAGGAGCTCAACTAATACAGAATTTGCTGTTCTGTGTATCACAGAGCTTAATCATAGTAACTATAAAATTACCAAATTCTAATCTGTACTACTCCTATTTCCAGCTATTGAAGCTTTTAAAAACACCGGGTTTAAGTCTGACTCTATGACTTTGTATGGTAAAGTGCATAACAGTTTGGAACACGGGTACAAACATATAATCTGAAACTTCTGTGGATATTCAAAACATGTCAAATTTACTCTCAGATGTTAGAGAAAGGGTCAGTCTGGAGTGGCAGTTCTTTACAAAGAATGTAGGTTTAACACTTCAGAAAGAAATGTCCTAATTTAGACCTTTATGAAAAGAGATGGGAAGCAGAATTCCAATATGGTCAGTGCACAAAATCTCAAAAAATACCAAAAGTCTTGAAAGATCATAGAACAAAGTAGTTGATAAAAATACTATTCTGTCATCAATATTAGTCTCATAGTCCTGCTCTGGACCATTTGGCTTAATCTTCCTCTGTTGTCCACTGCCATCCTTAAGTGCCCATTCTCCTGATTATGTGTCCTGTTAGCTGAGCGACCGCCCCACTACAGCAGTGCAGAGCAGGCAAGACTGTAGGTGATGACCTCCTTTACTCCTCATCCTATCAGCCAGCGTGAGATGCTCCTCCACCCAAAAACCCTCAGTACAGACATGTACAACTTGTAAAGTGAGGGTCTGTGGGGCCTGAGAATGGGATGGATTAAGATACAGGGTATGCTGGGTTACGGCTCTTGTACCCTGAAAGAGGTGAAAGAATCTGGGAGGAAAATGGGAAAAGAGCTTGCTGTGGTCCAGTCCCCTGGACTGTAACTGGAACAGAAGCAGTTAGTCCTGGGGTACAAGTAGACATGATGATAAGGAAGGCTCCATATGCTATGGAACAAAAAAAGAATGAAGTAACACCCTCCAGGCTGCCCTGCATTGCTGCCATCATCACTGATTGACATCACCTCACAAAAGTGGATTAGGTGGGGGCGGGTTAATTAAAAAAGCTCTAGCATCATTCAAACTTTACTGACAGCTTTTCCACAGGCTTTAATTACATTGCAATTCCTGTAATGATTCTTTTTTTTTTTTTTTTTTTTTTTTTTTTTTTGGCACCAGTATGACAAAGGATTCAAATGATACTGTTCACCAGTACTGGTCAATGGATTTGATCACTTTTAAGAATACCTCTTTACTAATCAAATGATAACAACACATTTTACTGCCTTCTAACCACTACAGTGGTATTTTTAATGGCAGTTAGGCCTATAATATAATCAAGAAAGAGGTAAAATTTCACGTAAGACCTCTATGCACTCTGGGAAGACATAGAAAAGAGGCTGTCCTGTTACTTTGGACATGCAAGTAAATGAAATTTAATGCTTGTCTCCTGTACTAATGATACTAGGCACAAAACACTGATCATCTACATTTTAGTACTATCCTAGTCCCTTTAAAAAAAAAAAAAAAACACAACACAATGATATTAATGCAGATGGAATAGTAAGATCATTTTCTCAGTGTAACTAGATAATAGTATCTTGTATGAGTTGGAAGCCTATTAGTTTAAAATTGCAGAGGAACCGAAAGACCTGAGTACACTAGGAGAAGACGTGGAGAAAATTACAAGTACACAGGTAACAATCAGTTCCAAATCATCTTGAACATTAGGTAGGCATTAGCTGGGACCATTAAGTCAGTATGGCCCAAGAATCAGTAGCAGTCAAAAAGGCAAATGAAGAATCATCAAAAAAGCAAAAGAAATCAAGAATGCTTTATGAATACATTGCTTCCCCACACATTTCAACAAGTGCTTAGAGATCTGGTCAACCCAACTCAAAAGTAATATAGTACAACTAAGGGAGGAAGATTACAATTATGGAAAAACTTCTGTATGGGAGGAGACTAAGCTGATTTCTGCTTGGAAAGTAAGTGATTGGTGGTTGAGGTTTAAATCAAAATGACTAAGAGAAAATAAATAGAGAGTAAGATTGTTCAGTATGTCTCGTGACAAATGTTAGCAGGTAATAAATTAAAATGACATGGAAAGTACAATTATGTACTGTTTTCTTTCTGTTCTATTAACTGCAGAATATATGTCAAGTGATACCAGGAATGCCAAAAGTACTAGAGTTTAAGAAACAATTTCAAGAACAAAGGTTCACAAAGGTTATTACACACAATGATGTGGATGGCATCTCTGCCAGAGGAAAGTCTCTAAACCACTTGCTGCTGAAAATTATAAGGATATATTTCTCACTGCTCCTCCATGGTTTTTCTGTGTAGCTGCTCCTGGTGTCCAAAGTAGGATATTGACCTCAATACTGGATATCTCATCTGACACATATGGATGTTTTTACTGATCAATTACAAAGTATTAACCATCAATGCTATGTGCTAAGAGAAAAAAAAATAATATATTAAGAAGTATTGTATGAAGCATTAACAATAGAAAAAGGAAAGTGTACACTACAGTTACACAAAAGCCTGGCCAGGAAATCAGCTTGAAATTTTGGTCACTCGGCTCCAAGACAGACTAATATAAACTAGAACAGTTTCAGAAAAGGGCTACTGAAGTTGTCCCAAGAATTAAAACTTTACTTCCCAGAAGACTGGAAAACTAAATTCTTTACATCAAACAAAAAGAAAGACAAAAGAGAATATGATTTCTATGTATAAACAAAAAGGTAAACACTGAAGAGTCACTTCACTAAAGGAGACACTAGCAGAAGAAGAAAGAGGTATAAGGTGGCCATGACTAGATTTCAGACTGGAAAACAAAAAAAAGCTGCTAACGTTCTAGTAGTGATGGAATATTGTTCCTGTGGAAGGCAGGGTGGAAGGGAAAGCAGGGTGCAAACATTTTTTTTCTTCAAAGGTACAGCTTCGAAGTGTATGGAAGGCATGATAATACATGATTGAATAAAAGGCTGGAATTTGGTTTGATGATGCAGAATATCCTTCTTTGGTACTACCTTTGCAAATTTATTGGTGACTTAATGGCCATTTTATCGATGGGATTAATTTTCAAGTCTTTCTCTTGAGGCTTCATTTTTCCATGTTTCTGTTTAGACATTTCAAGTAGGTTTTAGCAATTCCATATTTATTTTGTTAACCAAAGACCTTTATTCTATATTGATTTATTTCTTCTCCAGTAAAAAACTGGTATTTTACAGCTTTTCTTCTCTAAACCTTCTCAACTGCAAGGAATTATGGGTTATCTTCGTACAACTGAAAGCTCATACAAAAAATTTATAGTATCTTATCTCAAAGTTTCTATGTTTAAAACTTAAAATAAAGCCATTTTCCATTATTTTAATTCATTCTGTGCTAATTATTTTTCACCACACTATTTTCTTCATTATTTTTTAAGATGCTACCTTCTCCTGTGACACTGCAACTCAAACCTAGCTCAGAAATACTTAGATGCCTGCATCTCCCCTTAATTGTCATGATGTTAATTGGAGCCCAAACCTACACTTGCTCTAGAAAACATTTAAATTCAGGTGTAATGAAAAATTCTAAATCTCTAGCACATAAATTTGAAATGAGCAATTTTCACAAAGTTAACATTGCTCTACAGACATTTACTGTCCAGATTTTATCTGATTTCTTTTTCAGAGAAAAGCACTCAGCATTATTTTGGCTTTTTATACAGTTTTAAAGATCCTAGAACTGACCATTTTTTTTATATCACTGTTTTAGAAGATTATAATACATATGAAAAGACTGCATGAAAATACTAAACATTTAACTGCTTCTCATTTTGTCACAGCAAAATGTATCAGAGGACCTATTTCATATAAATGCCTCTTTGCAGATTAATTCACATTAGCACATCCTCAGATCTAGCTTGGTGTTTGTGATTTCAGTTGAGTTCTCTTTAAGGTATATACGTACATCTCAGATCAGATCAAAGCCTATAATTCCAAAGGTTAACATTAAATTGTACTGCATAAGAATAGCAATCCAGATGCCATTAATTCTGCTTTATAAACAGCTGGGGTGGAACAATTTAAGCTAGTGAGCAAACAGAATTGTAGAGGATAGGAAAAAAAACTTGTAATTATACAACAAAAAACAAATATGGGAACCACACAGCTTTGCCAACACTGTCTTTGCATCTAAAATATCTGCCTTTCAGTTCACCATCCAGTTACCAACATTAAAAACTGCAGTTCTTGGATTTGAAGCAAATTACAAATTTTCACCGAAAGAATTATTCCATTTTTAACTTGAACAGCGTATCTTTTTCAGTAATACTTGTCTTGGAAATAGAGACAATTCTGAAGTAGTTACAGTTAAACTTCTGATCAAAACAGAGTAACAATAACAGCAACCCAGAAAATACGTTAGCAAGGATGGATGCTTTAGTGAACCCCACAGTATTGCTCACCTGTCTTCTCTCTTCTACATTTTTACAATATTTTCAGTAGCATAAGTCATGAAGCTTACAAAGAAGTTGATATGGTTTTTGGTCTAAAATAAAATAAATGTATTTGCAATGCTATTGTCCAGTGGGTCTCAGACAGCGAGAATATCTATTTTTTCTTCCTCTAAAATCTACAAACGGGATCAGTTTACAAATTCACACACTTCATGCGCACAAACAATAATGTGGTCAAGACAGAAGTCTTACAACAAGTGTGAGACAGAAAAGGGTTTCTAAAAATCAGTACCCAAAATTTTAAAAGGCTTTTGAATTACCTTTTAATAGATTTGTCACATTCACTTGGAATAAACCTAGTACCCAAATACTAGTTATTAAGCTCAGGTTGTAAAACCTCTTGTGATTTTAAATGTTGTACTTGCCTCCACAGTATTAAAACAGTCCTTATTTTTTGAAAAAGAAGAATGCTGAGAGGTCAATGCCTAGGATTCTGTCCTCATGGAGAGAAAACTCAAAGACTGAGCAGACTGTTATAAAGCTTTCCAGTGGAAAAGGGAGTATTTTCCCAGTAAAACTTAATTTAAAACAGTAATGGGAAGACATATTTCTGGCCAGGCATTAGCCCGAAAACAGAGAGTGAGGGTTGAACAAAATCAAACGTATTATATTAATTTAGTCTAGAGGGAAAGGAATGCTCCCCTGTTCAGCAATTTCTCAAGTCCCTTGCCAATCCTAACATCCCCTGATGTTTTCATATTGCTTATGGTGCTTTTTTTTTGTGTGTAACCCAAAATCATGCAAAAGAGTGAGTAGGTAAGTGACTATAATTTAGTGGGATGCTGAAAAAGGTGGAAATAACAGTGCAACAGCAAAGGTAGTACACTGCAAAAGGAATAACGAACAAAAAAGCAGGAATTATTCCATTCCCACTAAAACCATAACCAGACTCTTCATCTGCTAGTCTCATAGACCTCATGAGACCACACACCCATACACAGTATGAGTCTTATAGCAATTCAGAAGCTTCTTGCCACCGGAAATTTTCCTTAGCCACTCTGAGATTGAGAGCGAACTTACCTTCCATGATCTGCCTTTTCAGTGAATTTCAGCAACATCATCAGGCCTCCCACTACTTGTTTTAGTCTAAGGCCTGCAGAAGTCAAGGAGACCCCCCAAAAAAATATCATAAGATGCTTCAATAAAATCTATTCACATGAAACTTTTAAGAAACATGGGAAATACGAAGTTCAGTACAGGAAAAAATTTTAGAGGTGCATAGGGCCAGAGATACTTTCCAGTAAATCTCGGTCAGAAGAGGTGGAATAGAACCAAAATTTCCCTGAGTTAGTTGTCTTCTTCCCATGTACAACCATTTTAAAAGCGAAAGATAAAAAAAAAAAAAAAAAAAAAAAAAAATACAGCAATTGTGAAAGTATGAGTACAGTAATTTAGGGATACATTTCTTACAACTTTTCAAAGTAAAACAAGAAAACCTCATGCTATCCAGTAATATTTAATCAAATTAGATGTTTTTAATTTTTTTCAACTATTCACACTGAACTTAACAGGCTTTATAGCAGTGTAAAGAATATTAATACTTTAAAAGAAGTGGTTTTGCCAATTATTACAAAATTAACCACAATTATAATTTGTGAGCTGAAAATATCATTATTAAAGGAACTATAACTCTAATGGGAAAACAAAGCTCAGAAAATGTATTTACATCTTTGTAATATAAAGTCTTAAGTCAGCACAAAAAGCATACGAAAGAATGTATATCCCAAGAGGGACCTTAACAGGCTTGAGGTGGGCCCCTCAAACCTCATGAAGATCAACAAGGCCAAGTACAAGGTCCTGCACATGGGTCGAGGCAATCCCAGGCACAAATACAGGCTGGGCAGCAGATGGATTGAGAGCAGCCCTGCGGAGAAGGACTAGGGAGTGTTGGCCGGTGGAAAACTTACTATGAGCCAGCAATGTGCGCTCGCAGCCCAGAAGGGCAACTGTATCCTGGGCTGCATCAAGCGTGGCCAGCAGGTCAAAGAAGGGGATTCTCCCCCTCTACTCTGCTCTCATGAGACACCCCCCCCTGCAGTGATGTGTTCAACTCTGGGGCCCCAACATCAGAAGGACACGGACCTGCTCGAGAGGGTCCAGAGGAGGCCACAAAGATGATCATGGGTCTGGAGCACCTCCCCTGTGAGGACACAGTGGGAGAGTTGGGGCTGTTCATCCTGGAGAAGAGAAAACTCCAGGGAGACCTTAGAGTGGCCTTCCAGTATTTAAAAGGGGTTACAGGAAAGGTGGGGAGGGACACTTTATCAGGGGGTGTAAGGATAGGACAAGGCGTAACGGTTTTTAACCTGGAAGAGGGTAGATTTAGATTAGCTATAAGGAAGAAGTTCTTTCCTGTGAGAGTGGTGAGGCGCTGGCACAGGTTGCCCAGAGCAGCTGTGGCTGCCCCCTCCCTGGAAGGGTTCAAGGCCAGGTTGGACGGGGCTGGGAGCAACCTGGTCTGATGGAAGGTGTCCCTGCCCATGGCAGGGGGGTGGGAGCTAGACAATCTTTAAGGTCCTTTCCAACTCAAACCACTCTATGATACTTATTCCTACCCACATGAAACACTTCCCAGGTCCACTTCTGAAAGTGAAATTTTAAATAGGTATGTTAAGTAGCGCTTTCTCACATCTGCTCTTGTGTTCTGTACAATTCACAAACGTTTTACCAGTGCAGCTATAAAATCAGGAGAGTTTATGCCCCTCTTACCCCCCACTAGCACTGTACAGTACAGCACATTTTCTTGAATTACATGCTGCGATCATCGCTACTTAGCTGCACAGCAGTTCTGCTAGATCAGAATTGCATCCATGTCCTTTCCCCAGTGTGTAATGAAAGCTCCAAGGAAGACAGTACATTATATGGATGTACAGAGTTCATTACAAAAAACTCCCGCTTTGGTAACCTTTTCTCCCTCTAGCAGCTTCTGCACATTCCCATTTGTAGGATATATTACCCTTCAGCATTAATGTAAAAGACAAAAAAAACCCACCTTAATTAAAAAGCAATTTAAGGACTGCTCTGCCAAATGAAGCACTAGACTCGGCCACTAGGTTGTAAAAATATGAATGTAATCCCATGTGGCCACTTTATACACTTTATTCCATGACTGGAATGTGTCTGAGCATGCTGTGTAAAATCAGTCCTTACCACTTAAAAAGGTCACAGGAAGCTGAGGACATATAGTTTTCTAGAACATAGCATCTAACCCATCTGAATAATGTTTTGGAATAGACAGTCTTACCTCTTCTTTTCACACAAAGCAAAAACAGTTTGAATTTCTGAACATCATTCTCTAATGAAAGTGAATTAGTGCTCTAATACGCAAAAACAGAGACCTTCCCTATTTCTGCAAGGCCTAAAGAAGTACAGAGGTACATTCATCAATAATGACATCCCCTCGCTATTTTCATTTAAGATGAGAACACAGTACTACTTCATCTTTATGAATTATTCTGAACAATGCTAAGTGCTTGCAACTCATGCTTGCAAATGATTTCAAGACTTTCATAAGCTTTTCTCATCAGTTTCAATAGCCTTCAATAATACTGAAAACCAAAATTAAAATGCAAAAGAGGCTTTGTAGATTTAATGAGGAGACTAAATGCTAAAGACATGTAGGATCATTTTAAATGTCTTGCAAACAAATTTGTTATTAATCGAAGAACAGAATGTCTATTTTACTAGTAAATAGACTTAAAATGGAAGATTGAGGTATTTAGTGTTTACCACATTTCTGGTATGTGCTGATCTAAGTGTTACAGTAGGTGAAATATTAGTACCGTTTACCCATATATAGAACATCTTTCATCTTGAAGTGTAAAATTTTCTATGAGATTTTCATTAGTATACTCTTGACTTCCATTAAATAAATGTTGCAAACATTTCAAAAATATTTTTTTTAGTTTTAAATCTCTGGAAAAAATCTAATCTGTATTACTATCATGGACAACACTGCAAACACAAACTTGTTGCAGAGATGCTGAAGGAATTTCAACAGCATCCCATGCAGCTGGTCCAGTTCCCAAAGAGCACTTGGGACTAACATCCATAATGCATCTGCACCAGGTGCTGCATATAAAGAGGCTTTTTCCTTGATCCACCAGCAAAGAGATCGTGAAGCATGTAGCCTTCAGTATAGCAAACAGAATCTATTGTTAGGTGGTTTGGGTGGGCAACGTTTACAAATTAAGTGTTTCTGTTTAGATAAGTTCTATTTAGTTTTTGAAAAGTGTGAATTACCTTGTATTTAAGATCACTTGCAATTTATTACCTTACTGTGGGTCTAGAAAACATTGCTGCCTGTAACAGTCACATCACCTTAAAAATGAACTAGTATATATTCTATACATACCAATTTATTATTTTCAGCACAAAAAGCATACAGAAGAACATATGTGAAAGTTGTTGGCTACACAGTGCAAGAAAAACAAAAGAAGAATCAATTCTCTTTCCACACTAAAACATTCTGAAGTTTTGCATTCTAATCCCCAAAAAGTCTATGCCTGAGCATCACACTAATGCAAATGATATGTTTATAACAGTATGAAACAACTAATGAATCTCTACTGTCATCCACTTGAGCAGCAGCTGAATATTTTTAATCAGGTGAATAAACCATTTTTTTCAAAAATAGATTTCAGTAGCATGATGGACACTTGAATCAATCATAAACAACACTTCCTCATGGAAGGACAGTGCTTCTTGAAGACTGATTTGGAACATAAGGTTCTGTCTTTCCCTGGAGTCAGCAAATGTTGTAGATACAACTCTGCTACTAATGCCTTCAATGTAGGACCAATTACCTCAACTTTACTAGAATCCCAGTTATCAGCAACAGACTCTCATGAGATTAGTTCCCTCAACAGCAAAAGGTGTATGTGATAAAGGGAACAGTATGTAATTATGTTGGATATCCCTCCCACACTTTTTTTTTAAATCTTCTCACTTTGGTTTATAGAAGTCTAATAGTAGACAAAACAATTAGATGAGGCAGTAATATGGAATAAAATTTTAACTACAACTGACTCGTAGAATGTTAAATTTGTGACCTAATAGTGGACACTATAATCACCACTAACTAGCCTTTGATGTAGGTTTAACACTACCTGTATTGAGAGGTTTGCTAGAATGAATTTTTATTATAAAATTGTGTTATTCAGTTAAAAAGTGTGTAACACAAGTTTTTGACTAATGATTAGACTATATCTCTAAAATAGATATCACTAAAATAATAACATTTCAAGCCAGCCTTCTTTAAAAAAGAAACCAGACTGAAGATCCAGACTGTTTCCATTCTTTTGCTGCTGGAGGTCAGAAGGAACTGAAGTTGCTAGAATGTCATGTCTCCTCTTATTGCAATGCCACTGCAACATTTGGAAACAATGAAGAGACAAGAAATGTGAGAAAGCTCTAACAGACACTTCCAGCAAAAATACAATTCCAGAGCTGCATTCAATTAAACAGGAATATGCAAAGCCTCTGCAAAGGAGAAAGAACCATATTCTTTTCTTAATCTGAAATTTTGTAAATGATATAATACATGTTTAAATTTGAGTATGCAAATACCACGGTGTAAAAATACCATTGGCTGGTGGGTTTGGGGCTTTTTTTGTTTTTTAGGAACCAGTATCAACGTGTTCTTACCTTTTTATCTTCTTTAGACTTCCTAACACTGTGCGGAGGGCCAAATTTGTTCTGCATGCAAAACATCTTCTTAGACCATTCATTTTTATGAGATTTTAACTGAGGCTGACCAAAGCTGCCATCCACTCTGTATCTGTCAGCTGGAATCTTATTCATTGGCGGGGGAAGAGTTCCACAGTTAACACTTGACCAGCCGTCCGTAGAATCAGTGTACGACTCCTGGTCACTAGCATTTCCATGCTGCCACTCTTGTAAAACATGCACAGGCAACCACCTTTGATTGCCTATGCCTGCAGCATTTTTCTTTGATGGGGGTACTGAATTTCGGGAGGAAACCAGTGGAACTTCAATACGAGCAGAAGGACTTAAGTGCTTGCTTACATTTTGGGACTTATCATTCTGAATTACTTCTAAAGGAATGTTTCCTTCTTGCTCATGACAGAATCCATTCCAATGGGAAGCAGGCTGATTTTGTCCCCTTCCTACTGGATTTTCCCATATGCTGTTAGGAATGTGTTTACTCGGATTGCTCCCTAAATCAACCACCAGAACTCTATTATTCTTTTCTTCTTGGTTAAAATTTCCAATTCCACTATCACTGTTACTGCTTGTACTATTATTCTGATGAGCATCTGCATCACCATCAAGAAAAGCCCTTGCACGCATTCCTTCAATCAATTCCCCCATATCCCTATACAGGACAGAAATAAACTGAAGAACAGGTAGAGATGATGTTGGAAACTCTAGACAGCCATTTGTGTCTGGATCTGCTGTACATTCCAGTCCAAAACGTCTTGCTATTCCCTGGTGAATTTTATGATGAAATAATTCGGGATCCACCATAAATACATGGCAAGATGTCCTCAGAACCCCTTCATCTTCCTGAGCCAAGCTTGCATCATCATTTGTTTGCATTGTAACTAGTCCAAAGAATCTTCTATCATCTGGGCAAACAGCACTGAATGCCAGTTTCTCTGCAGGATATTCTGCCACTACACCTGATTTGTCACTGCAGAGCTGAATACAGTCATGCATTATCTTCATCATCACTAGCGAATGGATTTTTTGTTCTGCCCGCAGACGTCTCATGCATCCACGAATAGCCTGCAAACTCTCATTTTCCAAATTCGAGGTTGTTGAAGGAAGTTCAATAGAGCCTAGGTAACCTACAATCATGGCAACATTTAAAATGCTTGCATCTAATCCAAAATCTTCTGTGCTCTCCAGTCCAATTCTAAAAACTGAGTCGTCATTCAGGGCTTTCGATATTTCTTCCTTTGACAGTAGGTTTGGATTGCTTACACTTTCATTACCAGTTTCAAATTTAATAGCAGCAGAAATTGAAAATGACCTTTGTTTTGGTGCAGAATTATCTGAGTTACCAGCACAAAGAGTAGGATTCTCAAATATCATGTTGAAAATGCCACCGGACTGCATTTCTTCAACTACTTTCTCTGCTCTGTTTATACCCAGAGCTTTAGAGTCAGGTTTGGGTTTCAGCCACCCCTTCCCATCATAAAAACCAACTTCTTCATCACTTGAACATGAATCTATATGACTAATCCCTTCAGCAATGACCATGTGCAGGACTCCAGAACATTTTCCTATAAGTTTCACTACATCTTCATGAGAGGCTTTTTTCACGTTGATTTCATTAACTGCAAATATCTGATCTCCTGCTTTAAGTCCAACATAATCTGCAGGGCTTCCTTTCATAACACAACTAAGAACACAAGGAGCTTGTCCAGAAAGGGTAAACCCATATCCTGTTCTTCCTCTAGCAACTTCCACACTTCTTATCCGAGGAGGAGCATGCATGTTGAGTCGACGTTTGACCGTTTCCCCTGGTCTATACATTTTGGGTTTTTTTACTTAAATTGGAAAACTTTAATTAGTCCAGTTTTTTGTCATGTTTCAAAAATATCACTCCTTCATCTGATGAAGCTCTAAAGAAAGAAACAAACAAAAAAAAAATCCAACACATTTTAATTCTCAATCATATTTCAGTATTTTTAGTACACAGTACTCCCTTTACTGTTCAGAAATATTGTTAGTGTACTCTATCAAAAACTATTGCTAGAGAATTAATGCAACACTCAAAAAAATTTGAAGAGAACAAGTACCACAGTCTTAATTTTACTGATGAGAAAGTAATAGCAAATGCAAATAAAGCGGCTGTCCAAAATGACAAGTAACTGAATAGAAAAGCAAAGAACAGAATCTAAGTCTTCTGATATACAGCCAGTGTTTTTATACTACAGCATGTTACATCTTCCCCAACTCCACTACGTTACCTACTCTGCTATTCAGTTAACTTCTAGCTTACTACAATATTGCCATACCACCACATTTTACAGCACAGTGAAAATCCTGGACGAAGCTCATCTATCCTTTCCCAGCAACATAAAAATTAGAGCTCAAGTACGCCTACTCAGCGATAGCCCACCCCACTTTATACTCAGTGTACAGAAAGAGGTACCAAATGTATCCATGTAAAACAGGTTAGAGAAATTACCCCTACAGTTGCCTGTGTCTCTCCACTGACTGACTGTAAAGGCAGATTAAAATAAGTATCTCAAACATCAACTTTCGCACATACGTTTCAGCTACATATGCAACAACAAATGGGCGTACAATCGTGTATTACACCAAAGGGATCCAAAAATCAGATTTACTCTGTTACATCAATCAACTAATTTACTCAAAAATAATTTGTCAGAAATTAAACACTATAAAAAAAAATGCATTTCAGTCATTCCAACATCCATGTGTTTTGGTTTAGCTTAAAAAAAAACAAAAAAAAAAAAGAAGAAAAAGAAGGGACTCCACATACTGCCAGTATTAATCTACTCATGACATTACAATTAAGTCTTATATGAACAGCAAGAAATAGAAGATTTCATTACATATTGGTGTTGACACTGAAGTCTGGATGTCTTGTCCTAATTATACTCAGGTAAATTCCATTGTTTTAGAGAGGCTTCCTCCACTAAGCATGTTAAAATGCACAAAAATGTTTTAACATCACAAATAGAAATTACAACTTGTTCAGCTTTTGACACTATCCCCTTGTTGCATGATAGGAACTTACTTCCACAGGTCTGAAGGATAACTGACTGAAATAACTGGAGGACTACAGCTACATAAAATTGCAATAAACTCAATTTGAGCAAGTGAGAACTAATCTGAAAATAATTACTGTTCTGAGCTGGTCCACAGGCTTATTCATAACTCAGCCACATTGTAACATAATTAAAGTGTATAAGGTACTTGAAAGCAAGTATCCTGTAAATGTGGGCAAAATGCAGGCAACATTTTAGATAAATAAAGATACACCTAAAAATATATATACACAGACACACACATTTGTTTATAGTATCTAAAGAGTTAAATTAGTGGTGTCCAACCCACTACTCTCATGGAAGAAAAACGAACAAGCAATCCTTCTGACATTGCTCTCAGCTACAGAAATAACAAAAAATAATCCACACTCAAAATGTGATGTAACCCACAGCACATTACTTTCACATTATTTCTGCCTGGAATGGAACAAGTAGAAGGGCCATGACTTTCATCAAAAAAAATAAAACAAAACAAAACAAAAAAAAACCAAACAAACAAACAAAAAAACTTAAATACAATCTAGGATCAAAGTCTTAACTCTTTAACTACGTATCAGCTGTTTGATTACCAAATTTTTAAAAACCACTTGTTCCTTGAAAACTCTTGCTAAATACTCAACTACAGGGTGTGACTCCCTTAGTAGCCTTCCAAATTCTTCAAGATACTAGAAGACATTCACTCCACTTTACTTATGGGTTTTAGTTTGTATTTTTTTGAACAAAGGGACATCAGGTTTTTATGTCTCCATGGTGCAGCTGTGACTGTTCAATGTAGTACGGTTTTTGCAAATTGTTTTAATACAGCAATTATCTAGTTTCAATCACAACAGTTCCCCTATAATTTGAGAAAATCATTTAGCTTTAAGAAGTAATGAAACTTCACACTTAACCTTTCAATGGAACTCATAACATAAGAAATGCTTTTCAAACACTTAACCACACTCACATTGCTGTAAGAGACCCCTCTCAACTTGCATCCAGTCTTGTGCCTTAAACATTGATTGACCTTTTCTTGACGAAGCTAAACCTGTGAATCAAGAAATCACTGTGCATTCAGCTATCTCTAATTAGGTCTGGTACTTTCTGTGAATGATCATTAAACACTTCAAGTTATACTCCTCCAACAACAACAAAAAAACACACGAACCAACAAATGTCCAACAGTAAATAAAAACCTGCTATCTAAGGAGCATGAATATATACATGTTTTAATTTGCCTTACTGTGAATATTTCTGTTCTCAATTATCTGGAGAATAGCCTAATGTGTCCCTTGGGTACCCTCCAAAACTGTGCTGCTAACCTGGTCAACATAAAGCACTGTAGTATCTGGCACCTAAAAGTGTGCTACTACCATGCAAGAGGAAAGGAAACAAAAAAGTACTAGATTATAAATATGTAGATCAAAACCATATACTAAAAAGCAGTAGTTACAAACAAATTAAGATTCGATATTGTAATGGTGAAGTGGCTGATAAGAAAAACAGATTTTTCTAGCTACCTTTCTAATCTATATAAAAAAAAATATCCTAAATGCAACTATAAAAAACACACAGTGAAAATGTAATTAGGCTGCTCTTGGGAAGAAGCAAGCCCCAGTTGCTGTCTTACCTCATGATTCCACATTTGCTATGAGAGGATTCCTTTTAACTCTATACACCAGTCAATTTACCTATTTGCTTTCCTAATCTATGCCCCTTAAACATCAAGCATTTATTCCAGACGATACCCACAACATCATTCCAAAACCTGACCATTATAAAAACAAAACAGCAGGCTGCTAACACCTTACTTTTCTTTAATGATGAAGTTCCAGAGGTGTGAAGACTTACAACTATTAATTGTGTAATGTTGTTTGGGTAAAGTTAGGAAGTAATTCAACATTAAAGGGGTTTGCTATTAATGTGTATATACACCAAACAAAACAAAAACAAAACAAAACAAAAAAACACACACAAAATAAAAACTGTATTACATCACTGGAAAAGCCACCTTTTCCCTCCCTCAGCAGCTGAATATTACTGTGTATTTTTTGTGCCAATTACACCCATGACAATCAACAGGTCACTAAATTTATCTAGGAAACTTCAAGACAAAGGACAAGTGTAGCTCTTCTGCAAGAACCTTCAGTATTCAAATATATTTTACTTTAACAATGGCACAATAGGCAAATGGAAAAATTATGAATATAGTGTTTCTCATAGCCAGAGAGATTCCAACAGATATTAGCTGAGTTAAAACTGTTAACAAACTAGTTCAAAACAAAATTATCAAATTATCTAATTGCATAAGTTTTCTTTTAATTTCTTTGCAGATTTGAAACCTGAACCTAGAGATATGATGCAAAAAAATGGCATAAACTCTCACAGTTTCATAGTAATTGTATGTCTGAATGTCCTTTTCCTGTAATAAGTTACAAAACATGTAGTGCATCCAGTGAAACAAAGACATCGTTTTAGTTGCACTGATATAAAACTTCATAGGTGTGTGCATGTTTACTAAAACATGAAATTGTTAGTGAACTATATAACCTGTGATAACTGCCACAAGTAACCAAAGATAAGATTATTTGCGCTGTTGATTTTTAGTTCAAATTAAATCTTACTGGTACTATCAATAATACACTACTGTAATTACTTCTAATAATTATAGCACTAAATTTTATTAGTTTGATAGCATACCTACATTCATCATATACAGTAGGTCAGAAAAATGATTACAATACTACACATGAACAAGCTCACTTTGACTTTCTGCTATCACTAAGTACAATAAAGTAAGTCATAAAGAAAAAAAGTCTGTAAATATCAAAACACGTTATTGAGTCTTAGTCATGAGGATATGTGCATTTTATAGGAGAAAACAGGCCTATAAAAGCAGAATAATCTGTAATACATAGTAACTAAATCTTAAGCAAGTACTACAGTTTTGTGACATTTCAATATACTTATTGGAACACTGCAAATACAGAATTTCTACTATCATCTGAAGAACACTGCAAATTTAAATTAATACCATGACTTCAGAAAGTTCATCAAAATTTGTAACAACACAATTTAGTAATATGACACAGAATAAATACAGTTTAATATCTACAAAATATTTCACAGGACATTTCAGACAGAAACACTAACATATACAAATTCAGAATTGTTCAAGTATGTGAAATAACACAGTTTGCCCATATACATCAGCTTTTGTCACAGAACTGCAAACCAAAAAGAAACATTTGAGTTTTCTGCCAGCGTACATTCTGGTCTACCAATTCAATCAGTTATTTTGGGGGTATAAAACATCAAAAATTCCAGTTACAGTTGAATTGTACTTTATCCCACAAACACTGCATTTCTTTATGTAAAGCTTTTACACATCAATGCAAGCGTTTCATGTAATTTTCAAACCCTCTACTCGAGAGAAAATACTTATTTGCTTACTTTCAAGTGAGAGAGATGGTCTGTTTCCTGCTTCTGCTCTTGTTAACTCATAGCAACAAAAGGAGCAAACAGAAACAGGAGGTATGATCCTGTTGTAGTCTGGATTGGACTATAACTTCTATAACTTTACCAGTTACAGAAGGCAGTGAGGGAGCATGCGAAGTTTAAGACTACATTACTAACCGCCAGTTCATTCTGAAAAGCCTTTGAAATGAGCTGATACTTAGCCCTACACTATCCATGTTAATGTGTTTTTTTGGTTTGGGGTTTTGGTTTTTTTTTTTTTTTGAAAAAGCAGAGAACTGGTTGGCTTCATTTTCATTTTGTTTTTCAATAGAGTGTAAGGGATAACGAGTGCAAAGGGGAAGCCCATAGAGGAAAGAGACTGTTCCCTCATCCCTCACACACATCTTAGAGGCATCGCAAAAGACTTCAGCATGGGTGCCACTCATTAAGGCAGAACTGACTTTCACAAGTTACGCCACTACAAAGCTCAAATGAAGTCATAAAATTTGAATTCCACTCACTATTCAAATGCAGTACATGTTTATAGACAAGTTACACAAGAAACATAACAGCACAACCTGCAGAAGACAGCTACCAGTGTTTGAGAACCTGGGAGGGACAATATTTTAATTAAAAAAATCGTATCAGCATTTCACAACTGGCAAAACATACCATTATGTTTCCTGTATAAGCAGCAACTGGTTTGCCAGAAAACAATGAGGTGTACCTAGCGCGATCACTCAAAAAATACTGACTTTAATTAGTAACAGGAGGCTAAAAAACAGTTGTTAATAAAAACTCTTCTGGCACTGAAGCCAGTGTACAAAGCATAAAGAACACCAACAGGACATTTGCTGTTTTGTCTGACAAGACTCATGTGACTGAGGACAAAGTTTTCTAAAGCTATTGTATAAACAGTCATGTGTTTACAATTCAGATTGATTTATTTGTTGTATTTAAGAAGGTGAAAAGGTCGGTAGTTAGGCATTTTTTCCCCCCTTTCTTTTCTTCCAAATACGTTCCAAAACTGTCGGGACGCCGCGAAAAAGGGCAGCATTTCGGACTGAAGCAGAGACACGCGAGATCCGCTCCGGAATAAAAAGAAGTCGGGAAAAGGCTTGGGATGCTTTGCACTCACGGCGCTTCCACGGGAAGGCAAGAGCCCAGAGGGGGCACGTCCCACTCGCGGGGCAGCGCTCCGCAAGCGACGCTCCCGCTTCTCCGGCGGCACCGGCGGCCGCCCGGTCCCGGGCAGCGCGGGCTCCCGCAGCGGGCGAGCCGGCCAGGCCGCGGAGCGGAGCGAGGGGCGGGCGGCGGGTCCGCGCCGCCGCTCCCCACCTCCAGCAACGGCCCGCGGGGTTACACATTAACCGCCCCGCGGGGCAGCCGCTTCCCAGGAGGGTGGAGCCGCGGGGAGGGGAGAAGCGGCACCTGAGCCCGCAGGGACGGTTTGAAAAATGAAGCGGTAAAAGGATGGGAGGGCGAGGAGGAGCCGCGACCCCCGCCGCCGGCAGTGCCCACCCCATCCCCCCCCCCCGCCGCTGCCCGCCGGGGGTCGCAGCCCGAGGGGCGCGCAGAGGGGGCGGCGCGGGCTCTGCCCTCCCTCTCGGCTCCCTCCGCCGCGCTCCCCTCCCCCCCAGCTCCCCTCACACCGCCCATCTGCTGCCCCCCCTCTCCCGCCGCACCCCGAGCGGGGTCCCGGGCCAGGCGCTCGGCGGCGAGGGGGATGGGAGAGCCGGGCGGGCAGGGTCATGCGCTCGCCTGCTCAGACCCACTCACCTCCGTCCCCCAGGGCTCCGGCCACTCTACTGAGGCACCAGCTCCCCCCGGTCACCGGGGAGACGGGCGCCGGGCTCCGCCACACAGCGCCTCGGCCACTGGCTGCGAGGAGCTGTCAGTCACCGCACTCACCCGGCAGGGGTGGCGGTCGGGTTCCCGGACAGAGAAAGGGGAGAGACAATACCCGGCGCCAAGGAACTACAGCTCCCGGCGTGCCTTGCGAGCGGCCGGCTCGCTCTGGCCGCGGGGAGCGGGCCGCGCGGGGCATGCCGGTCTGCGTAGTTTCCGCGTCTCCCCCGTCCAGCGGCCTCGCCGGGGCGCGGTGGGCAGTGGGCGCCCCGCCCCCTCGCCCACGGCGGGGCGGGGAGTGCGCACGCGCGGGCGGCCGGCGTTCTTTCGAACGGGGCTTCGCCGGCGCCCGCTGAGGGGGCGTGAGGGAGGCGCGGCCCCGCGGCCGCAGCCGGGACGAAGGGAGGAATGAAATGGTCGGTATCGCGCAGCAGAGCGATAACTTGTTCGGTCTTCTTGGTAGTCGGGACGAACAAAGCGGGGCCAGTCCCCGCACAAACAGCACGACGACGTCAGCTGGCAGGGAAGGGGCTCGTTAGAATAACCCGCCGCTCTGAAGTGGCGCTGCGGAGAAGGGGCAGGTCGGTCAGGGAGGACAGGCCGGGAGGAGTTCAGAGGTGCATCGGACAGGTATGCCGTGCCTTTGAAGCCCGGGAAGAAAGTGAGACAGACCTTACAAGGTAAAGGTAAAAGTGGGAGGGATCAGGGTGGCACTAGGTTCAAGCATTAAGCCAGCCGGTGAAGGTGAGGAGGTAGGTGAGGCGCTTCATGGTAATTAAGCGTCCAAAGGGCAAGTGTGTGTATGAGTAAAGGGAAAGTTTTGCTACCCAGATGGAACAGGGCACAGGCAACAAGTTCTCAAAATACCTTGGGGATAGCTTTGTATTTCAAAATGGCATTACTAAAAACCAGTATTTTAAATAGGAGAAATAGGAAGGGGGGGAAGATGGCACACATAAAAGTGAACATTAGTTAAGAGATTCCTGAGGAATATAAGGTCCAGAAAAAGCAAAGAATTAACCAAATCTGTTTGACTTTCCTACAGAACCTGAAAAGATTTTGTAATCTTTGCAGAAGATTGTGATCTTTAATTGTTAACAAGGACTTGTAGAAATCCTTTTTAAGTGGGGGATTTCTTCATTTTGGTGTCTACCTCTATGCACTGGAAACCTGAAATGGAGCTGAACATACCAGTCACAAAGTGAAGGAGAATGCTTACCTTTTGTTTCTGAGTTTGGTGGTTTACTTTTCAGTTTCTGGATCAGGATATCCATCCTACAGCTCATTGCTGCTGCTATGTCTGTAAGACAACTTTTAAAACTGTGGCTTGATGGTTTAACTTCAGTTATTTGTCCAATTTTTATCCAGTCTAGGAAATTGTTTCTTAGTATCTCCTTCCCTTCCTGAAATGCTTATAGTATACTGGAGTCTTCAGGAAAAAAAAAAAAAAAAAGCCAAAAGAAACAGCTTTTTGGAAAAATAGAGGATCCTGCTCTTCTACTCTGACCTCAACCTTATTCTGCTGTTTTTTCCATTGACAGTCCATCCCAAGGAGATTTCTACCAACATGAAACACTTCAAATCAACTTAGATCCCATTTTTACCCCTCTCACCAGTTTTTATGGGAAAAGCTTCTGAATAAAATAAGCATTATTTCTTTTCTTCGTCATCACAGAAGACATTTTAGCAGATTAGTGTAAAATTACAAGATGATAGATCTAACTTCTCCAGACATACTGTGTCCTATAAAAGTAATTACTGGTCCCTTAAGGGAGGCTAAAAATTCAAAATGTAAAGAAGAAAATTGACTGATTGATTTTAATCTTCACATGATTGGTTCTTTCAGGTGTGGTACGATAATTTTAAAAAATACTCTAGAGATCTAAATTTGCCCAGAGAAGCAATAGTTCTTTATCCCTTTGACTTGGGAGATGTCACAGGGACAAGAATTGCATTCCACAAACAAAAGGTATTGGTTTGGGTTGCCATCCCTTAATAGCCCAATTATTATTTCCAGCTTCCATATGAGGTTATCAAGACTATATGTCTTTTGCCACTATTTCTGTTGCCCATGCTACTCCAGCAGATAGTAGTAGTGCATTGACTTGCACTACCCCCTTGCCTGTAGAAGGGAAGACTGGTCAATCATGTATTTCAAACAGTGTGACCTTGTAGACAGCTGTAACAGAAGAAAATTTCTGTGAAAATGACAAGTAGTAAAGTGGAACTGTAACTATTCCACAGAGGTATCTGTAGGTCTCTCATTGAGTCTTCATGGAGACAATACAGAGAAATTATGCTTTATTTTGTTTCAAAGAGGAGGGATGCTAAGAAGTGGCATGAGCATCTATTAACTGTAAAATAATTACTCCATGGCAGTGTCAGATTACATCTTTCACAGATACTGAGCCTTTACTATTTGTGATAGCTAACAGAATTGATTGGACTTTTGTAGTAGCACAGGACTATAATTAGTTCAACTTCAAAGAAGACTTTTCTGTAGTAGAGCAGAATTTCCTGTGTGAGTATTGCTCAGCAAGGAAGAAGTGAACACTGATATGGAAACAGGCGTGCTTACAGCCTACTTGCAGTCAGAAATACCCAACTCCTTGTGAATGAATTTAGTGCTTCAGTGTTTTTGGAAATAGCGATTAAGACTTTATATTAGAATCTGGAACAAGGTGATTAACAGACCCTCAAAAATCCACACAAGGTCTCAGCTGTAACTTTTCTTACTGTTTTCACCACTGTTGGAGAAAATAAAGGAAGAAAGGGTGTGAAACAAAGTGATAAGGATTTGTGGCTTTAGGGCTGTAAAAGCTTTGGCTTATAAGCCTAAGAAGCTTAACATTAGGTATACAGACATCTCAATCACACTGAGGGTGGTTGTCACAAAACAGCTTGTCAGACTTGATCTGGAGAGATTTACAATGCTTCCTGTAATGAAGTGCGATTATTGCTGTCACAAACACTAGATGAGAAGTCAGAAAATAAACTTAGTCCAGCATCTGATGCAAAGTCTATGGTTTTAATCACCTTGGTTAAAGGAATGAAAGTGTTGATTGCTCCAAAAAGGTTTTGATACATAAATCTCACCTGAATGTCAATTTTCTCATTTGATGTTTTCAACATGTTCAAAATAATAAAATTATATATAATTGTCAGCATTAAATGTTTCTTCAGAATACAAACTTCATTCCAATTTTCCTAGCTTAATTTTGTTCTGAACGTCAGGAAAGATTATATATCATATACATTATAGTTAGCTTGTGTTGGCCAGTTAATACATAGGTGGGAGCAAAATCCTCATTAGAGAACTTACTTCTTAAATTCCAAAAGCGCATCCTCCTTCAGTTAACCATCAGAGTCCAATCCAAAGGATTGGTGATGATCATGGTTTTTGCACTGAGGACTGCAAGATGAACACATAGCCATCAGTATCTACCTTGGTTTACTAGTTAATCTAATCTTTAGAAATATCTTTATTTTTGAAATCTTTATTTTTTAGTTTTTCTCCCTAGTGGAAGACACTCTTGGCAGTGGGAAATGGAAGAAAATATTTTTATATAAATGCATTTTGGTTTGGATGATGCTGTTTCCCACCCTGTAGTAGAATTTCTGACAGAGAATGGCCATGATATTTTGTTGCAAGGTTTGGACAATCCAGGCCTGAGATCAGACTGCTAACAACACCTGTGTTATGAGGATGACCTTGAAGGGCTGTGTTGTGAGGAACTGTATCTGTTAATGAGGAATTTTCTCAGCTATGTATCTGGCCAAGCTAAGCACAAGTATGCAGCAAACTGCAAGATGCTTGCCTATCACAGTTTCCCTTTGGGTGCGTGATAAATTGCTTATGACCAATAATCAAGGGGTATGGGGCGTGTGAACAGCAGGTGCTTGCTTTGCAAAGTATATAACCAAGCAATTCGGGCAATAAAGGGGGACAACATGTAGCCGCATTGGTGTGACTGTCATTACTCGGGCCACTCTCCGTATTGGGACCCTCTTCACCACCCTAGCATACCAACAAAAAGATCTTTACAAGGAGCTGTGAAGTAGCAGAACAAAACAGGGATACTGATCTTGTTAAATCTTGACTGGCCTATAGAGGACGTATCCTCCCAAATCCTATTTAGACATAAAAGGATTGATCTACATACCTTGTGCATCTACTTGGCTTTGTAATTGTGACCTTACCAACTACTTTATTTAATTAAACATTAAAATATAATTAAATAGTTTTTGTGTTGAAAGATTCTTGTGCGCACTTTTAAATATGTGAGTGGTACCAATTGCAAAATCGAATATTTACAAGGTAAACTGTCTGGAACATCTTTCTCTGTGTGAAAACAGGCAGAGCTAGGCGATGGTCCTGACTGCTCCTTTGGATAGCACTGCAATATAAATAAAATTATTTAGTACCTTGAAAATATTTATTTCCCTACAATAGAATGTGCTACACTTATTTTCCCAAATTTACAAACATAAATCAAATTAAGCATTTTGTTGTATGCAAAAATTGAAAACACAAATTATCGCTCAGTGATCTTCATTTTTCTTCCTTTACCTATAACTGCATGTGATTAAAGTTGGTGTCATGTTAAACCTCCAGTGCTGATGAGCAACCCTTTTACCCATAACCAATACATCTATTTCAAATACACAAGCATACCTAATATACTTCTGCCAAACACTGGAGACCCAAGAATTTGGTTTGGCCTTACTGGTGTCAGTGGAAGCACAGAAACCTCTACCCCACCATTTCTTGTGGGCAAAGAGTGTATACCCTAAATTCCTCAGTTCCTGAGGGACACCTTGCTGAGTCAGAATGATTTTAAACTTTTAAGTTCTGATTATGTCATGGACATCTTCAAATGTTGTTAAAACATATACAAACAGTGAAAAAAAAAAAAAACAAAAACAAAACCAAACTGTCTAGTGTATTTCATTCTATTTTTGTTTTTGCTCTGAATGTATATCACTGAGAAATTACTGAAGAGTTTGTTGGTTTTGTTTTGGTTTGTTTTTTTTCTATAAGCCTTGGAGCTTTAATCTTATACTTCAAACTTGCCTGACTAATTAACCTGCCATGGCCTTGCTGCTCCATTTAAGATGTGTCTTCTGTCCCATTGGGCTTAAAAATGTGTATTGTCTAGCAGCTAAATTTAAATGTTCTGAAGAAGCACTATATTTTTGGTGCTGTAAGGAAAATGGGTATCTCAGGGATGTATTCCCTGTGGCTCTATCATACCAAAAAAGTCATTACCAGCATATTCAGCAATAGCTTCTCACAGAGTGAGGGAACTCTGTCCTTGCATGTAAACAGCAAGTTGAATGATGATGTGTGACATTTCCCAGTGCTCTACTCCCATCTCCGGTTTTTCTTCCTCTTTGAAGCCATTTTCAGTGTGGTCCCAGGTTCACACTCCATACAAGGGTGATGTATCAAGAGTCTGCTGGCTAAGTTTATTGCTAAGCACATTTCCTAAGTGATGAGGCACAAATATCAGCCTTAAAGTGTCACTCATATCACTAAACCTCTGGAAAAGCATGCTAAAAGTTCTTCAAGTTCACATAAGATTTCATGAAAAGAAACTGAGTGGAAATGAGAGCCTGAGGCACCGAAGAGGTGGTATCAGCAATAGACAAAGAATGTGATTTTGCATATTCCTGTTTAACACAATTCCGCTGATAAAAGACCCTGGCTCCAGGACAAACTATGCAGCCTTAACATGAGGAAGGATCCCCTACTCCCAGTAGTTAACCCTGGAATCAGAGAACACGTTTTACTACCTCTCCACCTGGGATGTGACAAAGTCAAGTCCAAGCATTTTCCCATTTCCTTGTCCAAGCTTTTTATCTCCAAA